>NC_141707.1:24076711-26476711 GCF_971803275.1 Cyanistes caeruleus | reverse complement strand
CTCCCATTCAATGCAGAGATAGTATTGAGCCCAAATATTCCAGGTTTGCTGAAGGAAGTTGGTGCCTAGGAGATGGAGGTGGCAAAGGAGAAGGAAAAAAAAAAGACTGTAGAGGAAGCACAAAGGAAATACCATACTTCCTGGACCACAGGCCAGGATTTTTCAGAAAGGTATGAAAGATAGAAGTTAGTTTGGCAGGCTGATGTACCTGAAGAGAGGCAGGCTAGGCCAAAGAATGAGAAAGAGAGAAAGAAGTAAAGCCATGCAAAAGCCAGCACATCACCAGAATGCAGCCAGGGATTTGTTCCCAGTGATGTGACTGCCCTCCCTCTGATGATCAGCTCTGGGTGATGTCATCTCTTTTCCCATCACACAGTCTAACAAACAACGCTGTGCAAAGGGAGGTTGTCCCCTTTTTCTTCCTATCATCATTATTATTATTTCAGTTTCAAAATTAATTCTGTAATAACAACAATTAGACTCTCCTGCCAGCTGCCCCTGGGGGGGTGTGACTCTAGTACTAGTGCAGCAAAAATTTTCTCCTAAAGAACATCATAGCAGGCATGCAATAATCACCCAGAAACACACAGCCTGTCGTGTCTTATTGCTTAATTATCCATCTTACCTTCCTTCAACCCTCTTCTTATTGTGCCTCGTGTGATGCCTGTTTGTTTTACATAATTTTACCCAACTGCCTTTCCTCCCTGCTTTAAGATCATAAGACTTTAAAACATTTTTCCCTTTCATTCTGCTGTCCTGATGTTCCTCCTACTTCGTTACTGTTGATCATTCCCATGAGGAATTACAAGCTCAACAGTCTCTGAGAGGTTTTCCCCACTTTTGAGTTCTTGGGGACCAATTCTACCAGCTATAAGATCATTACCTTGGTGTTTCACCAAATGTGAATCTGACCTTTTGATTTTAGGCCTGTTGACTGTTCCTAAGAGCCTCTCTTAAAGAGAGATGAAACCAAAGAAACTAACACACAGCAGCTCAAAGTACTGTATGGAATTGTTGCTAGGAGTTCCTCACTTGAATGTTCTGGGGTTGGCTTGACAGGGCATGTGCAAAACTGTACAAAAAACTGCTTAATGTGTATTTTGGTATGCCTCAAGATCCCTTGAATTAAAAGCTGCTCTGGTTTAAGTTAGTTGCTAAGCTTTTCCAGATCTCGAAATCACAGCCAAGCATCTGAGTGGTATAAGAGTGGGGCAGCTCCTGTCTCTTCCATCTGACCACACTGAAACAAAACAACAAATCTGTTCAGTTTGCATTGTTTTCCTCTCCCAGTTTAAAGAGATGTTCTTTACTGAGCAAAATCTGGGCCTTCATATCACATCTGAGCAATACTCTCAAGATCATTTGAGAGTAGTTTAGAAACCCAAGTCTGACTGAGGAGGAAAGAGCTGAGTGTCTCACTGGAAAGCAGCAGTGTTTGCATCTCCCTTGAAAACAGGTATTGGCCCATGAAGTTGCTGGAGTAATATGATCAAAACTGATCCATTTTTTAGCCATGTTCCAAACTCCCTTTGGTTGCTTGACTGTCTCCTTTCTTTTGCTTTGTCTTTGGGACCAAACTAGGGTCAGGAATGGGTGCAGCTCCTGAGCAGTTCAGGTGAGACACCTATGCTCAGGAGACTGGAGGGGACTGGTCCAAGGCCAGAAGAGAAAAGGTGCCAGAGGGAGCTTGGGAAAGTCACATTGCTCAGAGATTCCAGTGGAAGTCTCCTAGACAGACTTCACCATAAGTGAGGAGATTTAGATTGTATTTGACTTTTCCTTTTCTGCTTTCTTGGCTTTATTTTTAGATTGATAAAACAAAGAAAGTGGAGGTGCAGAGGGGGGGAGATTTCCTTTTCCACTTAAATGAATTTTTAAGAAGATTTTTGCAAAATGTGAGTGCAAATAAATAGGCACTTTTATATTGATATTTTCAATTCAGAATTAGCCATCTTTAAACACATGTAAAAATACAGAAAGGTAAATTAACTAATTTATTTTTAAATGAAGACCTATTTCCAAGGCAAATAATGGAAAACATTTATTTTCCAACCTAATGGAATGAAATGATTGGACGGGAAGGGGCTTTGGTATTATTATTGGGTGCTTTTTCCCTGTCTAAATGAACTGCTCAGGGGAAAAGGCATGAATTCATAAAACATTTTGGTACCACTAAATCAGGAGGGGATTTTTTTATTTATTTTTTTTCTCCTGGTACAAAAAGCCTTAGATGAAAAAATATCACCTAGTTCAGTTTTGGCACCATGGCTGTCTAGTACTCGCTGGGGTTTGTACCTCAATCATTACCCACCACGTTTGCCCACACTGAGAGCTGGGAGGTGAAGCCCATAACTCTCCCTGCCCGGCCCCCCTGAAGAGCAGGTTTGCTGTCACAGGAGCAGAACCACGGGGCTTCAGGGACGGCCACCCGCACACGGCCAGGCACACAGCAGCTGGGTGGCCAGCCCTGGGTGGGACAGGGAGCTCCAGGTGCTCGCATCTGCACCCAAGGCAGCGCTTTATGAACAGCGCAGACACGAGCCCAGCCAAGGAACATCACTGGTAATTCCTCCCTCCAACCTACCAACTTTATTTTTTTTCCCAAAGATATGCAAGATACGTCAAGGCACAGCTTAGGAAGGGCTTTTAAGAGATCTTTGCTGTTCAAGGCAGGCTGTGGTTTCATTATTTTTATTATTTTGGTAGAATGAGTAACAGGAATAATAGTAGCTGAGGGTTGTTTCTCTTCATTGACTCTGTGTTAGGCTTGGAAGCCATTCGACCAGGACAGTCAAAACACAGACAGGAAATAATCTATGATAATGTCCAACTGGGGTATCAATTACGGTTTTGGAGTTTCATGTTAAAGGGATATTGTCAGATCAAATTTAAACCAAAAGTTGTGGGTTGCGTTTTTCAAATGCATAGATATACATATAGATACGTATATATATAAGAGGGAGAAATGGAGACTGTTGGAAACATTTCCAATTCTCCTTTCTAAGTAAAAAAAAAAAAAAAAAAAAAAAAAATTCTAAAGTAAACAGTCTCTTCCCTGCCGCGTGTGAGCCTTGACTGCTGTCCTCAGCTGAGCCTGGCCTTAGGAGCTTGATGGGACTTTTTTAACATTCTCTCCTAAAAGAGTAGTAGGTGAAGAGACTCACTCCCCAGAGACCTGAGAAAACACTGGGCTAATTGACCACGGTGGCCCCATGGCAATCTCTGGAGCAGGAGTGGGCACATGCCTGTACAGAGGCTTGACAAATGCCTTCCTGACCAAGTTATGGTGCATCCAAGCACAGACATCGATGGAGCCTTTCCCCAGTTCTCAAGGTCTGAAAGAGATGATCCACAATGAAAACCACATCAGAGGTTTCAACCTGGGCATTTCAACTCCACCTTGTTCAGCATGGTCAGCCTTTCTTTTGGCCAGGGTGGGAGAAATAGGTGGCACTGTTGCTGATGCTGTTCAAAAAGAAGCTTCTTTCTGGACATCTGCTGTTAAGTCTATAAATATGAGATGGCAACTTCTGGTTGGTGTTACAAAAAAATCTGGGTGGTCCCCAGAAAACCATGAAAGATTCCTCCATGTTAAGATCACGTAGTTAAAAGAAATATCATACGCTATCATTTTCCTTCTCCCTCTTCCTTTTGTCATCAAGAACTGGCAGAAATAAATAGAAGATGTATTCACAAATGAGTTTGTGAAAACAAACTCTGGCAAACATGTGAGAATAAAATCCCATGTCCAGTTCTGGATCTGGCCCTTTAAAAAGAAAACTTGGAGGAAACTCAAAGAAGAGCTGCCAGAAAGATTTATAGCCTGGCAAACATGCTTACCAACAAGAGAGGAAAGGAGAGCCATTTGTGAGATGGCATAGGGACTAGCAGGTTAATAAGTGATCAAGGGGCTCATGGAGTGAAAAACCCTGATATAAAATTAAACTTTGATGTAGCAGCCAGAGGCATGAGAGAATTCACGAACTGCAACTTGGAGATCAGAAAAACCCACAGAGGAAATATGCTGTGCGTTTTTGTGCAGAAGAGTAATGCAGTGCAGGGAGAGCTGCATCCCAAGGGACAGGGTGGATTTGCTGTCATTTGGAGCCGTGGGATGACATCCCTGGTCCCAGCCCAAGCAAACATAAAATATTACATCCCATGTTAAGCACAGGGCCAGATAAACTAGTGAGAGAGATGTCTTCCAGATCATCAGCTTGAAAAGTCTTCTGGGGAGTAACCATCATTACTCTGGTGTCCGGGCTATGTGACCACTCCAGTACTGGAGCAAAGTTGTTTCCTGCATGTATGGAAGGAAAGGCATTTTCACATATGTGAACAGAGGGAAGGGACTGAGTCCCCAGGTGACACCTCCATCCATGACAGGTCACAGCTGGATCTTGCCTGCAGGCCTGAAGAAGATTCACAAGCATTTTTCAGGCACAGAGGCCAAATGGGAGGACCTGAGGAGAAAAATGACACGTTAAGCCTTCCTGGTAGCTACTAAATATGGCTAGCACAAGCTCCTCGGCTCACAGAGAAGGGACCTGAGGCATTGTTAAAGTGAGGTCCTGTGCTGGCATGGTAGAAGTCTTGGCCTCACACAGTGACTTGCATGGATTTGGGACCCTGCTGTAGGAAATGAGAATCATTTATCAGCTCCAAGGCACTGATGTACAGCAGGCTCAAGGTGAAGGTTTTAAGCATACAGTCAGACATATAAGACAGAGAATTCAAGTAGGAAAAAGCATCAAAATGAGCTGCCTCTGTTCTTTCAGTTCTCTGACAGACTTTTCACCAGTATTTTCATTAGATCTCATTCTTATAAAAATCATTCTACAAAAGACCAGTAGCTAGCACAGACTTACCTCTCAGACATGTCCATCAAGTTTTGGATAGGGCCTATCATCCTTAATTTCATCATGGTTGCAAAACTCACTCAGCCTTTAAGAATGTGTGAAATTCCACGGGCATTCCAGAAAAGCTGACTCATGTGGAGCCAGATTTTGACCCCAGGATTCGACTGTGTCTGAGGATAAGGATAAGGTATAGTTTATATTGGGGAAATACAAAGGAAAGCAAATTTCCAGATTCAAAAAAATTCTGGAGTTTATTCTGAAACCTGTGTATTCTTCCCCATTCCCTTCTCACAGGTACTGTTAAAATCTGTGTTGCTTCTGCAGGCAAGTCACCCAGAAGTGGCAAACTGTGAGGTTTTATGTAGATGATGATTGAAACCTAGAACTACGTTCCAGAATCTCAAGGCAGGTAACTGGACCAAGACAGAGAGAGACTGGACCCAGCTGGAGTGTAAGGGAAGATGTCATCTGTCCTGTATTCTCAGTCTTAAGGGCACAACTTCCCAAAGCCACTCACTGCAGCATTCAAATCCCTGACCTCAAGGCAAAGGATTCCTGTTCCACTGCCTGGCCCTGGAGCTTTCCTGTTCCCAGTGAGGAAGCTTTTGTCTGAGCTCCCCTCCCTTCCCTCATGCTCCCTCTCTCCTCAAGCTCTCTTAGGCAGTTCATGTTCCATGTGACTAGAAACTGGAATGATTAAAAAGGGAGCCTCTGATTATAATAAAACAAAAAAGGCAGAGTTTGTTTTGTTTTCCCTGAAAGAAGATCCGGTGGTTGGCTATTCTTTAGAGAGCTGCAATTTGGACAATTTGTCAGTGTGTTCAGGGCAGAGGAAAGCATGTGACAATAGATTCAGGGACCATGACCATAGCTTGGGACAGTGAGGGGATACACAGTTGACTGATCCCCACAGCCTATTCTGCTTTTCTCCAGAGCCAATAAACAACCCCCAATGATAATTAAGCAAGTATCAAAGACACAGTTTAAAGTGTCTTACCAATTCTTTTTCCTTATTCTTGATCCAGGTAAACCTTTATGTCAGAGCCCTATGCAGAGGTGCTCATGGTGTTTTACACAGCTGTAAGGGCCATCCCCAAAAAACACCTGCTGAACTGGGACATCCCAGACTGACCAACAGAGGGTCATGTTTTAACCCTTTCCCCAGAGCATGAGTGCCTTTAGGATAGGTTTCTTCTCCTCCAGTTTAACAAATAAAAATCAGGCTATTAGCCTAGGTTGAGCAACCTCTGGAAACAATTTATCCTACCTGGAGATATCTACAGGAAGCTAAATGCTGCTTTCCACAGACTTGCTAAAAGAAAGGTGGCATCTAATTTTAGGTGACTGAGGTGTAAAAAATCCCACATTATTCTGATGTATGCAAATACATACACAGATGTGTGCATGATGAAGAATGCATCTACTCCAAGTATCAGAACAGATGGGCTAAAGTTGTCTGAACTATAAGTTTGATGATAAATATAATTACTGTATATTTAGGAGATTTTCTGCAGAGCAGAGTTGTGGTCTAAATTTCCAAAATAAGATACCTAACCTGGGGCCCTTATTTCTATAGCTAGACATCAGTTTCAAAATGCTGAGGACATGTGGATCTCACAGCAGTTACACAAAAATGTGAGTAGTGTTGCTTATCACAAAGAAGAGGTAAATTAAAGTAATAGTTCTTAAACATGGGGACAAATATGAGACAATGTGTCTCCTTTTCTTATGATAAGGGAAGGCTCAGACCAAATAGAAGAGTGACAAATTCCATTTTAATGAAAAGACTGTTCTGTTTTCATGGGACATCAGGACTCATTGCCACAGGAAGACTGGAATGCCAAGAGCTGAAAATTTAAGCCATTGCCTAGTTGGAATTTGTCAAGTAGAGAGGGAGGAAATAGCTGAACAGACCATCCAACAACTCTCTGCTTTGGATTGCATGACCTCCCTTCTGGTGCCAATCACAACTGGAGACAATCTCAAGTTCAAATGAATCGGGAGCCCCATGTCACACTGATTTCAGCAGGAGGGACATGCCAATGACCTGGCAGACAGACACAGGGAGAAAAGCTCTGAAAGAGGGTCTCAGTTTCCCCTGCTTTAACCACCCCACTTTTTTACTACCACCAGACCCTAAATCTGAGATCCTGTTCCCACAGTACAGGTGAGTGAAAAATGGCAGTATCTCCTACAGGAAAGCATTGGGGTGAGACACAGACCTGGCATCAATAGAAAACTTGGCATGGATTTTCAGGGAGCTCCAGAAATGGCACACATGCTGTCATTGAAAGAGGAGGGCAGAGCAAAAATATATAGGTTTTATGGGGGATTTGAAAGATTAGAAGAATAAATAAGTAACACAATGGCTGGATATTGACTTAGAGAATACTTGAACTACATTTGACTGGCAAACAGTCCCAGTCTCTATTTGCCAACTGCTTGGAATTGTTTGAGCAATGACCTTGAAAAACATACAGCGGATTCAGACTGGGAAGCCAGAAGGCCGCACCACACTGGTCTGATCCAATCCTCTGCACAACAGAGTCCCTCTAATGTCATCTAGCCTCAACTCTGATAACTTTTTAAGCCAGCAAAAGGCGCTCAACCACTTTAAGATATTAAACTGGTATAAAGAATTAAGTCAATCTAAATCTTGAAAGCAGTTTAGCAGATCATGCTGCTTTTAAGACCCTAAATTCTTAAACCACCTTAACTGTGATGGAGGAGCTGAGAGCTTAGTAAAACAGAGACGTGCCAACTTAAGAGTTTAAACTCTTAAGACACTTTTCACACTATAAGCCAAATTCAGGATCAAGCATAGTGCTCACATCCTTGGTTGGTGTCAGTTCAGATGTTCAGCATCCAATAGCTTCACCCCACACCAGGCTGAGAGACTTGGGGCTGAGTGTTTTAACTCATCATCTGCTTTGCCAAATGACTGGACTTATCTTCCAAGAGCTTTTGTTCATATCAGTCAGTCTTAATCTATAAAGTTTATCTTTCTCTGAGAGGGTTTTTTTGCAGTACAAGAGTACATTGGGAAAGGTTTTTAAGTTTAACTTATGTAGAAATTTTGTGATGATAAATACTAATATAAGAGCACATCCAGACCAGCTGAAAAATCCTAGAAATGGGACCTTACCCCAATGAATTTTAAGGAAAGGTTTCTTGCGGGCCTTTGTGACTGGAGTAGCACATATAGCACTTAGGTTTAAGGAATGGGGTAGTTCAGAAATTTTGATTCCTCAACAAACACCAGTCCATCAAATTCACCTTTCAGCAGAAAGTTTTATGACTGGTCACAAACTACCTTTTCCCTGGAAGTACAAGGTTCATATTTATAGCCTTGAAGGTGATCTGTCTTGGGCAGGTGTGTTGTAGACATGCAAAAGAACATAGAATTCAATTTTTCACATTTGGTTTTTGGACATTTTTCACATTTGGAATTTGGCTCACTTGGGATGTGAAAAACCTCATGTGGTTTAGTGGAATAGGACAACTTCTAAAACAGTAGTTAACTGTGGCAAAGAAAAAACTGCAATTTACCAAACAGTTAACATGTAGTGCACAAAAAGTTCTGTATTGCATTTCTGATGTCTCTGTGTTGTCTAGAGTGAATGGTTTAAAGAATAGGGAGAGGGACTCTGAAAGGGTGGTTCAGAGCAGAAGTGCACTCAGACTGTTAAATGGAAGCATGCAAAAGCATGCCCAGACAAATCTGGACTATGTGGTTTGGAGAGATATTTGTGTGTACATCAGTCCTCACTGCAGCTCCACTGCCACCATTTCCACAGGAAGGAAACCAGGCATACGGATCAGGAGGGAGCAACAGCGTTCTCAGTTTGGACCCTCAAGGAACAAGAACCCCTGTGTGTATTCCTTACACAGAGTGCCCAGAGTATCCCACACACAAACACACACACTTGGACTGCCATCAAGGACACCCTCTGGAAATGCTTCACTTTTAAATGGCCTTTTGGCAGAAGAGCAAATGGAGGCTGATTTTTTACAGGCTGGTACTGAGTCTCTCAGAGGACATTTGTGGCTGTGTATGGAGTGGCTCAGCCCAGGACCATATTTTCAGTTTGTTCCTCCTGCACTGGGGTCAGTGGTGTAGAGCTGATAAGCTGTCTGTCTGTTTCTTTCTGGACGTCACATACCTTGGAGAGCTGTTTAAGAAGTAAGTTAAAGCAAGCCACATTTAAAAGCAACTTTGTTTTCTTGAGGTAACAGGTTTGCTCTGTACAAACACTATCTCTTATCTAATAGCCCTAGAAAGGCACGTAGCATCAAGCTGATACTGTCTTCATGCTTGGCTTACTTCTGCATTTCAGCCCTGAGATATGCAGGCAACCTGCCATCAGCTGTAAAACCACAAACCCCAATCTGTGATGGGGACTGATAAGAGAAAATATATGAAAACAGACTCCTTAGTGCTTGACTTCTTTCCAGCAGGCTCTGGACTGAGATCTGGCATTTGAAAGTGATTGTTCATGCATAAGAAGCAGCATTTTTATTTTTTTTTAATGTTTCCTTTTTAAGGCTGCAGAAAGGTTAGAAGAAAAGAAAAGTGAGTCGGGGGAAATCAACATAATGTTGTTAAGCTCCCATCAAGATATTAGCAAGTGCAACATGCAGTAGAACAATGGCTTTGACCTTCGAAGCCCCTGTGATCCCAGGAGCCTTCTCCCCACTTCAAAACAAGAGGAAACATCATGTCAGCAGGCTGACATGATTCTTGGGGACAGAAAACAGAACACAAAACTGTCAGCTTCCACTCTAATAGGCTGTTTATCAGTCCATCTTTCCCTTGCTTGCTCAGTCTAAGCAGCCACTTGCTGACCCTAAACTTAGGAGTCTACAAGTTTTCTCAGACCTCCTGCTTTCAGATGATACTTTGCTTGTTGATTATAGGAATAAGGTAGCATCCTTAGGTGACTGCTTGAGATGCTGTTTTAACATTTCAAGACCAAGAGAAAACACTGGAGTACCTGTGGTGGACATGTGTGTAGTACCATGGTGGACATGTGTGATGGTGTGCCTGCTCCCAGGCCCAGGGCACAACCAGATTCTTTTGTACTGTTTGTCAAACAGTTTGTCAAATTCTGCTCTTTCTCACAGGATTTCTGCATGAAGACAGAACCGAGGTAATAGAGGAACAACTCCTCTGGGTCTGTCTGAGTCTGAAAGTAGAAACAGCAGGTACTGCTGCCACTGATGTGTGAAATGTGCTGCCCAGAAGGAAGCCTTTTTAGCTGTTATTTAGCTTACCTCCATCTCAAAACACCAGATCCCCCTGCAACTTGAGCTAAGAAGGTATCTCAACCACCTGCTTGCAGAGCAGGGCCTGAAAAACACTCCCCAGCTTTTGTGCTGCTACCTCCAAGCAAAACCACCCCCACACTCCCCTCTACCCAATAAACATTTTAAGTCTGCATTTCTTTCTGAGAGAAAGGCCCAGCTATGGGTGGGGAGCAGATCTTCCACTTCGTTGAACTTATGGCATTGACCTATCCCCATTCTTTGCTTCTCCAAAGTTCTTGGGAGAAGCACCCAGCTGCAAAGCAATTTAAATGGATGAGGAGCCAACAAGTACACTAAATGGCTTATCTGATTCTCTGGGGTGTCCATCTGGAGACAAGAGCCTTTCCTCATCTGCATAACAACAACTACACCATTCTGTCACCCTCATCCTCCATAAACTCTCCTGATCCTCTGTCCTGCCATCCAGACAAGCGATTTTCTCTGGAGCAAAATGAGCTTGCCAAGGGAGAGCTTTACCTTATCAGGAGCACACCAGCCCCCATGTTTGGTTAAAGGTCCACCACCCAAACAAAACCTCCAAGCAGAGCTTTTGCTCCTTCTCAGAAGGTAAAGGAATAAATGAGATTTCTTCTGAGAATGCTCTGGATGCACAAGAAGTATTCTGAAGATTTTGATGATTCTGTGGCAGCTGCAACTACCCGGCACCATTCTAGAACATCTTTTCTGCACACCCTGAAATCTTGACTTCAGTGCATTTCTTGGGACCAGTGGAGAGGACTTGACATCTACTCCCCATCATGTATTTCTTATAGGTGTTAAGGACATATTCTTGACCTCCACTGCACTGGGGAGAAGCAGTTATTTCATCCTGGGCCTATTTGGTAGGTTCTCTGTTGAATGTCTCCACTTGCAACAACTCTGAAGAAAGTAAAATATAAGCAAGAGGACTCAGAGTTAAGGTGAGGAAACCAGAGTCAAGGGTGCAATATACAGAGCCTAAGAGAGCTTTTTTGTGAGAATGGCAGAAATCTCCAGTTCCAGCTATGCATTACTCTCCAATAGGCCATGGGCAATGAGGAAACCAAAGAAAGAGTCACAAGAAAAGAGGAAACATGTACACCTTCCTAGAACACTACCTCAGGCCCCTCAAGGCCTGTGGACTTCCAGAGCCACCTTTTTTGTCTTCCTACTGGACAGCTCTTGATGGACTCAAGGACCAGTTGAGGAAATTACGGAAGAAAAACCTTTATCTACATGGTTTTATATTTTCTTTTTGATTCATGATTTTGATGCCCCTAATTGTTCTAGCTTTTGAGTAACTCCTCTTTTATTTGTGGTCCTTGACCCAAATAAGTTGCAGAAGTTCTTTTTAATTCATTTCTATAGAATTATAGTCTTTATTTGAACGTGAAAGTTCCAAATAGACACGATCTGAACTGATTTCCTCCTGAAAATCCCATGGCTGCTCAAACATACCTAATCACTTACCTTCATCTAGCTCATATTTTTCTTATTATAATGATCTTCTGTCTTTCATTGTAAAAGACTTTATTTTTGTATCCTGGGGTAGCTAAATGAATTTGAAATGAATACGGATTTCCTGCTGATCTCATTTAGTTTTGGTCTTCACCCTGGAACTGAAAACATCAATGCCAGGGTGTGTTAGAGGTACACTTCTGGAAAGGCAATTATCCTATAAATGCTCAGCTGTAACTTATATAATAATTATTTATTCAACTGAAGTGCCTTTTGAAGTACTTTCCAAAAACTTACAATAGCCCTAACCCATAAGCATTTTGGTGAGGCAGGGAGACCAAATTCTGCACTCCATCTGAAACCATTCTGCAAAAACCATGTCTGAAGTGAGCTGGCATTGAGTATAGCTGGATCTCTCACATTAGGTGTTTGGAAATCTGTCCTCAAAGATGTATGCCCTTCAATGTTTACTTTTCGAGTATTACTTGGAAATTATATGATGGATGACTGATACTTTTTTTTCATCCCCTCTTGGCTGAGGGTTTCCCTGGAACTTGAGACATGTCTCTGTTGAAAAAATCACTCAACATTTATGAAGAACAAAAGAAAGTAGAAGGTTATTCAGTGTGCCATGTAGTTTCACCTGAACCCCAGTGGTTTCAGGGTATACGAGACATACCAACCACCTTGTTCAACTTAAAAGCAAACTGCTTGCAAAACTTACACCAATTCTTGTGATGCCAGTCATCTGCATAAACAGGTTAAATAACTTCTCTCTAATACAGTTGTTAGCTGAGGGGAAAAAAGTATGGGCTAAAAATCAGCAGACTGGGAGAAGAGTGATATTTGGTGATCCAAGTAATCTTGGGAGCCTCCCTTCATATTCCTGGACCTCTTCCTCTCTTTCATTGTCTGAAGCCTCTTTAAGTCAGGGAATTGTTGTGCCTTGTTCTTACAAAGCCCTTGGCACTGGGGAGCCCTCAGCCATCATTGGGATCCTTTGTAGGCACTGATTTAGTTTACAAATGGTGTTTGGCTGCAGCATTTGGGTGAGTGACATGGGAGAAGAACAGCCATTGAGTTCAGCTTCAGGCTGGGCTACAGCACGAAGCTGAACAGCTGGAGCAGAGTCTGGTGTTTTGGGAGAAGGTCTTTTAAAAGCCAGCATGTGCTTAGGATTCAGAAAGCAGTGACTGAGGGGCAAATTCACCCTTGGCAAAACCCCAGCCTGGGGTCACATTGGAGGTAAGTGTGCTTCCCTACTATCAGAGGGATTTGCAAGCAGAAAGAATTTTAACAAGGTCTTCAGACGTGACTAAAGACCCTGTTTGTTTTAGATCAAGCTCACTCCACCCCAGAGCCCTGAGTATATCTCTTGTTCATAAAATATCACAAGCTCAGATACGTGTTTGTTTTCAGGGGAGACTCCTCCCCCACACTCAGCCTGGTTCACCTGTTAAAAGCTCATGAGAAATTGTATCCACGGCATTCCAGTTCCTGTAATGCAGGCGTGTGGTGAAAGCCAGCAGGCTGGATCTCCTCAGAGTGTGTGAATATGCTGTCTTTCAATTCTCCCTTCTTCTGAAGCACAGTGACTCCTTTCCAGGGCCGGAACTTATGCATTAAGAAACAAAATAATAACAATCATGATGATCATGATGATGGTGATGGTAATGTAATAATAATAATAATAATAATAATAATAATAATAATAATAATAATATAGCCTTTTGAGTCTGTTGCTGTACCCCCTGCAGCTCCTTCTGTTAGAGGAAATCTTATTTCATGGGCTCAAATAAGGAGTTACCAATTCAATTACTCGAGAGTAATATCCTTCGTAAAGAAGAGCCCCTGCCGCTGTTCCTTTGGAGGGTTCCCCTTTCCTGCTCTAAGCAGCTGTGTTGGTATTTAGACATAGGATACCAGCTCAGACTCTACTTCCAGCACAACCTCTACTTATATCCTGCAGGCTTTATAAGTCCCCAGATGGCCCATAATGCTTGTGTAGCAGTTAGCCAGCCAAACAGTGCTTGCTGCTTATCTGGTGTATAACTCTCTGGAATGCGTGTGTGGGGAGAATGAGAAAAAATGCCAGATCATCTTCCCACAGAACATTTCCTTTCTTGTCCTCAGCCTCCCCTCTCTAAGCCTAGACAGAAACAAAACACCAGCTAGGGAATCGGCCACATTTGCGTTGCAATGGACTTGATCCTCGCGTCTTTTCAGAAGCAGCCTGGTCCTTTGTGGCTGTGAACCTTTGATGCCAGGGCATTTATGCTGATCTCTGAGCGTGTGACAACCCGTTTAGCTCCAGCTTAAATGACAGCACCAGATGGAAGTCAGTAACAAAGCATGTCCAAAGCTAGTAATTTTCAAAATAATGGAAAGTCAGAGGATTCCTGCAGGAAACAAAAGGAGAACGAGAGAAAAACTTATGGGGAAGGGTCCACCACACTGTTAACTTTCAGAAATGTTTGTGAGGGTCTTCCACCAGATTACCCTTCAGTCTCAGTTCCAGCTTCACCCTTCCTTCACCATATGAAGAGCCACACTGGAAGCCCAAAGCATCCCTGGTACAGTTCTCAACTTTGGCCAGCAGACATGTCTACAGTGAAGGAATAAATCAGGGATACCTTCAGTGAGTAGGAAAATTTCTGAAGGTGTCTCCAGGGCTAGTTTACTCTGCTTTCCCAGAAGAGACCTGGGTTTGCCTGTTTGTTTGTTCTGTTCTTGATTTAACATCAGTATTGGCAAAATTTGGATGATCCCCATCCTAACACTGTGGGCAAATGAGGCACTAATTTCTCTTGACAGTGTTGATCTGTTCTGATATTCAGCTAACCTAGAGCAGAGTAGAGAGGCCAGGGGAACACACGGAGACACAGATGGAGGTTCTCATTTCAGATTCACAGCTTCAGAGATTCCACACTTTAATGCAGAAAGGGAAACTTCTGTTTAGTGTGAAAAACAAATTAGTAAATGTTGCTGTTGTTGCTCAGTTTTTTGTTTTCGTGAATAACTGCTGAATTCTGAAAGTGTTGGTCTTGAATGTCACTTGTGGCTGGGCAAATGGAATGAACAGATCTCACTGTTGGTGGACAACTCAGGAGAGAGAAGAGGTTGTCATAGACCCCAAATTCTTTACGTTTTGATCACCAGAAAAAAAAAAAAAAAGAAGCCAGGGTCAACACCTTTGCTCTGGGTTCCAGAAACACTGTGACATTCCCAAGTAGGAACTCTGGGCTCTAAAAAGTATGACAGCATTTAATAAGAAATACAAATCTATTAGAGGACAATAGTGACAAAAGAGCAGTTTCATATTCTCTTGGTGTGATGGTGACAATATATGCTGTGACACTCCAGTCAGTATCCATCCCCATCCTCATTACAGGAATTGGATAAATAAATGAAAATATATTCAGCCATATATTTCTTAATGGGAGTTTCTAAAGTCAAATGTTTTTTTCTCACTTTATCTTCTGTGATTAAGAACTTACACAAATAGACTGCTAATAAAGTTAAGGTAGAAAAGAAAATGAATAACAGAAAGTTCATGGGAAAATTCTGGTTCCTTTTTCCCAGCATTTTCAAAGGACTGTAGGACAATATTGACCTGACTTAGGATGTGGATGCACTCAGTTGTAGGTCAGCAAAGATATTTAGTCATCTAACTCCCATTTCACTGAGTGCCAGAATGTCCCTGGGGTTTGCTACCCAGAGCTCAAATGATGGCATGTTAGCTACCAAACTCCCTCTGGTGTTGCTTGTTCCCTGAACAACTGGGTTGAATGAGCATACTGAAAGAGTTAATTCAAAATACATCCCATTGTCTTCCCACTAATTGCCCCTTTGATGGTGCTTCCATCTTTTCTTGTAACTTTTTCTTAGTGCCTGCTGAGTATCTGTGTATGGTCCCTTCTCTTCCTCACTATGTGAGCCATAACTGATGTCAGACAACTGACCTGGCCAATGAGTGTTGTCTCCCAGCAACACAACACTCACCTGGCAATGCAAAGCTTGCACTACCATGCAGGAGTCCTCCTGCCATGTACTGCTGACACGCTTTGGGGGTGGCTAATTACTTCTCCCTTTCCCCTGAAATAATTGCACTGGCTCTAAGCCTCTACCAGGAAAACAGAAGGGGCTGGGAGGCAAAAAAACGTGACATTAAAATTCAGATGCCAAGTTCAGTAGCATGAATGAAAATTATCTTAACCTCTGAGGTCAGGAGGTCACCAGCTGGAAGCAGAAAATCGCCACCAGTAAATTGCTGTGGGTTGGAGTGATGAATGCTAGTTAGTACCAGTGAATTTCAGAAGAATCTCAGCTGTAGGGATACAGGGCATCTTGGAACAAGGCTGAACAATTCACGACTGTGTTTTCTTTCTTCTTTATTCTGTCTTGTGCTCTTTCTGCTTCCACAGATTTCTCAGTTGAGGCAGCAAAAGATTAAACCCTTGTGGGAAAGCCTTGTGGCATGTAATAGGGGTGAAAGCACTGAGATTCCATAGGGATTGAGTTGTGTTTAAGAAAATTGCTTTCAGATCCTATGGATGTCAAGAGAGAGGGAAAGTACTTCAGTACTTGTGATTTGCGAAGCTGTCTGCAGCACATAGGTGCACCCACTGCCCCAGTAGGCTAAAATCACTGCCACTACATCAAACTACAGCCCAGTCCAGCAGCAGACATCCTGTTCCATCTACATTCTGCTTGCTAGAGCCTCAGTTAGGAAGGTGCTGAGTCCATCTGTCTCTTGCAGGTGGTAAACATGGGCACATTTTGTCTGGGTTCCCCATTGTCTTACCATCACTCCTCCTTCCATTGCTATGAATGTCAGCTTAGAGCCTTGCAGGGTGTAGTCATTGCTTAGCCACTTTCTAGAGTAATGGGCTCTTGCTCTGCTCATAAAGCAGTGAAGTAAACCAAATAATAAATATCCATAGGAGTGAATAGATGTGTCCAATTCACTCTGGCTAGTCCAAAATTCTAGGGTGGGGAAGATTTCAGGTTAAAAGATTGGACCACACCACAAAATGCTCCAGTAATGATACAATTCTCTACAACACTTTATGGGACACTTGAATATAAGCCCCTACTATTAAATTTGGTTTGAGGTTTCCATAAGGGAAAGAGGCCAACTTGCATTTCAGATGTCATTTTTGTAGGGGAAGCTGGACAAAAAGCAGAAAGTTGGCAGCAAAAAGTACCAGGCTTCTTTCTCCTTCCATCCAACCCTCTCCAACCTCTTTGGCTAATCCCCAAACCATGGCAGCAGCTGAACACTGCTTTTCATTGAGTGACATACCTGGCTCTAGAAGAACACGCCCTTGTGGAATTGGCACCCGGGCAACATTTCCATTCCCTCTGCACAACACTTTTCTTTAATGCCTTCCAAACTAAAACAAAACCAGGAGGATTTGCTACCATGTTCTGCTCATTATATTGATTTTATGAGGGTGTGGAGTTTTCTTGCTCCATGGCAGGATGGATTTGTCCCTGAAACCTAAAATCCAGCAAGAAAATATAATAGATGGGAAGCTTTTCTCTTTTTCTTCATCGGGATTTTTATGGTTTTGGTTTGTTTCTTGAATAATTACCATTTCACCCCAAATCAATCCACAATCATTTCATGTGCTTTTTCAGGAACGTGTTCAGCCTTTAGAGCTAGAAAAGCATTGGGAAAATCAGACATCCTGGACTCACTATGTGGAAAATACAAAGGATCATAGCAAACAACACTGCCAAAGTCTCCAAAAGTCACTGGAAAAAGTCATTCCAGTGTAAGATGGTTATACCTGTGCCATTCCAGATTTTATGACTTGTGATTCCAGAAGTTCTGATGGGCACATCTGCCCATGTGATGGACACACGGGCCCAAGTCGCTAAAGCTGTTTGCTTCACTTTTAACCCATTGCCTCTCACCCTGTCTGCACTGACAGGCAAAGCAGGTTGTTCCTTTTGTTCTTTTTTTTTTTTTCAGCTTTGTGTGTGCACAAAGACATCTATCATAGATCCCTCCAGTTTCTCTTCTCTAGACTAAACAACCCTACTTCTTTCAATCTTTCTTTCTAAGTCTGATCTTCAATCATTCCTGTTACTTTCCAGCTGGTTTACATCTTTCCTGAAAAGCAGTAACCAAAACTGCAAAGAGTATTGAGTCCCTACTAATGGCAATAAGAGTGGAAGAATTACTTCATACTTACAGGCAGTTGTCCCACTTATCCATCACAATATGGTGCTTGTCTCTTTCCCAACACCATGATTATGTTGGATTGTGCCCAATATCTAACCTGCTCTAGGCAATACTCCTCCATCCTCTGGCAACTCAGATGATTGTTCTGCTTAAGGGCAACATCCTGCATGTTTCTGTATTGAAATGCATCTTATTTTCCCTCTAAAACTAGTCCTTACTCAATCCTCTCTGAAGGCAACAGAAAGAATACTCTGTTCTTCCACTGCAATGGGTAATGAGGATGTGATCCATCTGCTCTGGAAACGTTCTCCATAAAAGATTAATTTTACATTCCATACTCATATTGCAGCATTTGCTAACTGGCTGTTAGAGGAGCACTTAGAGATGCAGGTAAGAAAGCCATGTTCCTGAGCAGGATACAGCATTATGCTGTGGCATGGTACTTCATTTTGCTATCCTTTTCAAGAACTTCTGAAGCCTGATTCAACCGTAGGGAGATTGAGGTCATAGGAACATAAATAAATTACTTTCAGGTCTTATGGATGACAAGAGGGACTGAAATAGTTTCTTGAGTTATTTGGGGGAATCTCTTTAGTAAACCCATGAAATGTGCATCTCTACTGAGACCTTGAATTTTGAAATTAAACTCACAGTTCCACATAGGGATTCTGTTGACTTTGCCACTTCCCACGCTATGCAAAGGGCTTTGAGATCCCTGGGTAGGAAGTCGATGTGGGAAACCAATAAGTTCTCATTCCTTCAGCTGGCTGAAGGCCTGGACTTCAGTTTGAAGGTTTTTATGGTACATATGTTTTTAAGGGGTGGGGCAGGTTATTCCAAGCTCCCACATGAGTAGAAGACCGGAGTAAAAGCAAATCAAGGCAGATGGTTTGTTTCCTTAAGCTGGCATTCCTAACAAACAGCTGTGTTTGCATAAAGCTTCCACAGACGCATAGATGTGGAACAATATAGCTGGAAAAATGTCATATCAGTACTGCCACCTTCCAGCTCCTACATGGGTTAAAAGAGTCCACCACACCCCATTGCTCCTCCTCCTTCCCTCTCTTCCTAAAAGCCTTGTAATGTGTTTCACAGAAAGTACCTTTTCTCTTCCTTTTTGTGTAATATTAATCTTGGGGGGACAGGAGGAGGGGTTGGGGGAAGGGACATTGTGTTTTGAGGTTCATATTCCCCGTGCAGTTAATCTCTTTAACAAACCCCTTTAACAAACGAAAGGTCTGACAGGAGGCAGAGTCTTTAAAATGAATTAAAATGCATCCAGGAGAGATTAGTAATGAAGCCACTCACCAGACAATGCCCCTTTTCTTCTCCATGTGGACTGCAAGGAAATATCCCAGATTACCGAACAAAAGGTTTTACAGTTGAAAATGCTGATCCTTGAAAGATGCACCATGTTCTCCGCTCCTCGACTCCTTGCTCTACACAAGTACATCTGCAACCAAGAGATCCAAGCATAATCTCCTCAGGGGGAAGGTCAGAGGGATTTGATTTAAGTACCATGGAGCTTGCAAACCCTCACACACACTGAGGACAGGTCAGCAGACGGTGATAGAGGGCCCAGCAGCACACGACAGTGCCTACCACCCTGGTGTGGCGAGATACCCACACACGCCTGCTCCCACTGGGGACCAGCGGAGTTCCAACCAGGTCCAAGGCTTAAAACTGGACAGTATGGCACAGGAGGGGGCCAGGATGGGGTCAGCAGTGAATGTTGCACACAAGCTGCAGATGGGGAGTTTTGGGGGCACGGAATTATGCAGGCAGGGGAGGAACAAGAGCAGCCACCAGTGCCTTGGTGACAAGTGGGAAATAGGCAGTGGTAATGAGAAATGCAGATGTAGGGGGAGAAACTAACTGGATTTTGAAAGCAGGTTTTCCTAACTCAGACAGTGGTCATTCAGTATTTCAAATGAGGTTATATAGATCCTCTTTGCTTCAAGAAATCTGTTGTTTCATTATTCAGCTGCAACTATGCTGTTTTCTGATCCATCGTGGAGAAAGTCCCCAGAGACAAAGCTACATACCATATGCAACACAAAGACAGGAGTATCTAGGTGATCTTTGCCTTCATCTGCTTCTGGAGGTAGAGCCATGTGGCCAGTTGTAGGAGTGGAGCCTGTGCTCCCCAGTGAAAGTCAGGAAACTTGTGATCCACATGGGCATCTTACCATCAGCAGCAAGAAAGACAAGACAAAACCCAGTGGGCTAAAGCTGGTCTGCAGGGCTCAAGCCTTCACAGAAACTGTTCAGAGGTCAGCAGATCAACAGGAGGTTGAGAACAACCCCTCTAAGTGAAAGGTAAGACAATAGGTAAGTAAAACCTGGATGACTGGAGAAAAAAAAAACCAAACATTTTTTTCAAAAAATATTATTCTCACTGTTAGGAGGTCCCTCTGTCACTGCTGTATCCCAGTTCTTTCAAATGTCTTCTGCTTCTCTTTCCAGTGGGAATGGGATGCAGAAATTCATTTGTCCTTTCTACCCTCAAAAGTGAAACCACTTTCTACTTCCTAAAGTGGCAAAATAATCATTTTGAAACACAACAAGAAAAATATATTTTGTCTTAAAAAGTTGAATTCAGTTGATAAATCCTCCATTTCCCAACTAACCCACATATTTGTCTGGAAAATGGCAGCTTCTGTATCTCAGGTCAAGGCTATTGATGAAAAAAGATTCCCTTCTGCATCTGGAAACTCAACAAAACTTCCAGGGAAATAAAAAGCTGTAATAAGCTTCTCCGCTTACATGAATGAAACTCTGAGTTTTGTCAGCTGAGACTATATCCCAAAGTTTGCTGATGACAGAAAAACAATGAGGTAGTGAATTGATGAGGGACCCATTTCACTTGTGGTCTGCCGAGTTATTATATCAAAACATGTCCGGCAGAGTTTAATAGTGTCAGCATTTAATGTTCAGCATAATGTCATTCCTACAGACCAAGACAGACACTTCCCATAGGTAATTAATCTTTTACAAGCAATTTAGCCATCGTAAGCAAAAGTGGATGAAATGTATTAATGGGGGGAAAGGCTAGGGGAAAACTATGCATGGAGAAACATTTCTCTGCATTAGTCCCACAAAATTACAAGTGAGTTACAGCTGATAGATTTAGGACAGTTCCTGCTGAGTAATTGTATTCCATGAGGGTTTTCAATACAATGTGATATTCATTTTCACTTTATACAGTAGAGACAATAATGGCTACAGGTGCACAGGCTGTCTTGCTGGGAGAAATAAAACTGTGATTGTTTAACATCTGACTTTTCTCACACAGTTACAGCCTTTAGATTTGAGCTATATTTTGCACATATCTCAGACTTGGATTGTTCTTTTGTTTTTTTTAATACTCCAAGAGCCTAGCTCTAAAAAATGCAGGCTCTAAAGACCCATTGTCAAATGAAACACATTTCCCTCGTTTGATTTGTTTTTTCCTCTCTTGCAATATCAGCTTTCACTACAGAAATGCAGACAACCCCATGTTTGGGTAGAGAAATGAAACCGCCAGCACACGCAGGAGGCACAGCTGCCAGCCCGGGTTCCCAAAACCCAGCTCCCAAAACAGGAACTTTTGTGTGCAGATCTGAAAACCTGGACACCCCTGTAAATGCCTTTCCATTCTGCAGGACTTTATACCATTGCTTTTTCTCTCTGGCATCTCATCACAGCTCCTCTGTGTCCTTCTGGGACTTCTCTGGTCTCTCAGACAAGAATAACAACAACAAACCCAACGAGCCAAGCAAAGAGAGAGCCTGAACTTTCTCCTGGAGAAGACAGTGTGGCTATTCCTGGATTTTGCCTGCCAGCTGCCTCCTGTCTCAGAAATGAACTCTCCTTCCTTTTGCTCCCCAGAGACACACCACGTTTGCTTATGACGTGACTGCAGCTAACCACATCCACCTGCCAGGGTGACTCCACTTCCCTACCAAGGATGCAGCATCTAAGCTGAAGGTGGGATGGGAGAGAAGTCCAGCAGTGTTTAGCAAACACTTACTGTAGGGTTTTCTTTCCACCAGAAAAGCTGTAGGTTCATTCTGATCAGGAAGTAATTCAGGGCTCTCTTATGTGAAAAAGGTAGATCATTTTATTATGTTTCTATCCAATATTTCATTTCAGGGAGAAAGCTGATTGCCCCTAAAATTGTTGTGGTTTCCTGCCATTAAATATTGAATTATTTCTTCCTTCATACTTTAGAAAATTAAAACACATATTTAAACACTAACCTTTTTTTTCTACTTTGCTGGGGGAAAAAAATGTGTGGAAAAAATCAGGTTAAGAGCTTCATTTTTTAGACAAATAGTTGCACTGTTACAGCAAATTGGAGGTTTTATTTATTTATTTATTTTACTTTTTTTTTTTTACTTCTTAAAAAAAAATCCCTCTCTCAAGTCCTTTGATTTAGGGAAATACTGAGTTTCAAAAAAATTATATTTTTTAAGTTAAGTGTCTCCAGGTTAACTGCCTCTGGACTTTGCTCTTTTGCACCTCTCCAGGAAGAAAATAAATCCTGTCAGTTTTGCTTCTAGGCTTGCAGGGACCAGCAATAAAGCTTTCCAAACCATCTTGGTGGCCTGGGAACATAAGCCCTCCATCCACTCGCTGGGTTGAGTACCCAGAGTGCCCTTTTGACCATTTTCCTGTTATTCTTGTGACTCCTGCAACACACTGCTCACAGCAGTTCTGTAAGAACTGACACCAGTGCTGATTCGTGTACTTTTTCACTTCATCGCCGTGCCTTAAGGTGCAAGTTCCCATCACAGATTTCCCTGTGGATGAAACAAAGTGTCTTTGTGGTGTGTGAGAAGAGGCATCCTCGCATCCCTCCCGCACTTCAGTGAGAGTCCTGGTGTCCAGCTGCCAAGTTTCTCAAAGCTTTTAAGAATGTAACGTTGTTGGTAGCTGTGCTTCTCTCACAGATGGGAGGCAAACCCAGACTCAGAAAGTCCTGGGAATGGCAAGGACACACAGCCATGCATGAACAGAAAGAGCTGGGTAGCATAGGCTTTTCTTCTTTAGGAAGCAAGGCTTAAAACAACCAGTGAAATATGGGAACCCAGTGTAAATAATCAACAGCATCCACTCATGCCAGCATTCCTGAACCTGCTTTTAGAGCATTATGCTTGGGCCCAGCATTGGCTGAGGGTTTTGTTGCTCATCTGAAACAATTAAGCTGTTCCCCTTGTGAACCTTAATCAACATTTGAACTCACGGACCCTGAGTGATGTGTCACCTTCCCCACTCTTGGGAAACTAAGTCCTCCAACAAGCACTGTGGGGTTGAAATATGGATCACAGATGTTGAACCAGGAAAAGGCACAGAAACAAGTTTGCAGAGCTGAAATACAGCATCCAAAACCTGTATCCTTTGACATTTCAGTCAGCTGTTTCACAAGTCTTTGGGGGAAAAGGACTACTATTTCTTCCCTTCTTCTTCTTCCTCCCTATTTTTAATTTTGTATTTTTGGACAGTTTTTATTCTGTTTTATTGTTAATTATTTATACTCTGTACTTTAACATCTGTACATGTTTTGGAAGTCATCTCCAAAGTTTAGTTTTGTCATTGCTCATTGAAATCTGGGAACCCTACATAGATCCACAGTGCTGCAGGCAAAGAAAGTACTGGGCTCCTCCAGACCCCATGCATTTCTTTATTTTAACTCATCTCCATGTTTTAATTAATCTTTTATAGAAAATAATTCTAGTGGACATTGAAAAACACAGCTGGATGTGTGTGGCATACATCCAGGGCAGGAGAAGGCTCCTGAGCAGGTCAGGTGTGCCCACTCACACAACCTAAAAGCAGAAGTCATATTGAGCAGAAGAAGCTCTGGAGCCCAGGCAAGTCATTAGCAGTCTTTCAACTCACTTTGAAGCAGGTCTCTGAGACCTAGTCTGTTTTATATGGTGGAATGTGGAAAAATAACCACTGCAGCTAATAAAAGGAAGGGGAACAAAGCAATGTTCCTGTGTGCCTGCCAGTCCCTGCTTCCCTTGCCCCTTCTGCACTTGCAACTGCACCCCTTCCCTGCTTGACTCCTGTAATTTTCTGACCAATTTAAGCATGACCTGTAACTTCCCCTTCTACATCACTCATGAATTTGAATGCCTCCTAATTTTAGTTGCACCTTATAAATCCAATGGAAGTGATTGTGTGATCGTAAAACCTTGGACTGGCTCCCAGAGGAGCTACTCCAGTTGTGAGCAATATGCCTGACACCAAAAATTAGTCCCATTGGAATTAACCCACAGGTGCACACCCTGCACAATGTGTACATGAGGACAGTCTCACATGCACACCCACAGCTAATGCTGCACCAAAAGCTGAGGCTGCAGGTATGAACCACAACTGCATCCATGCAGCTTCCATATCATACACACAGTTTTCAGCCTCTGTCCATTTCACAGCCAGATCTCTCTACACAACTTCACATTTTTCAAAACAAAGAGCATTTAAAAATTGTTCTCCCAAAGGCTGCCCTGAATAAAAAAGACTAGGGCTAAGAGCTGATACAGATCAGAGGAGTAGAGGGAAAAGATGCTGCGTTTCAGCCTCATGGCCTACAACACACATGGAAGCATCAGCAGTCGGTGCAGGTAGCTGGAGGCTGACGTTTATTTTGGCACCTGCCAAGGTGACTTTGTTGTTGGGACCTGGGCTTGGCCAGCAAGCTGTGCTGGTAGGACAGCATCCAGACCAATGCAATAAGCCATGTCTTGAGGGAAGCCAAAAGAAAAGACAAAAAAGACCACACACAATTCAGGGTTGGATTTTACAGGAGAGTATGTAGGGGTTTTCTTCCCTTTTTTTTTTTTTTTCTCTTTTCTTTAAACTACTTTCCTTATTTTTATCCTTCTTGTGAAAATACTTAGGGACCTGGGAAAAGATTTGAATCGTTATGAAAATGTAATTCTATCTCACGATACAGCTGTAGTGAGCCAGGGCAGCTAGGTCTGGGGGAGTCAGCAAATCAGGCTCTCTGATTAGGAAGCAGGGAGGCCTTTGGTCAAATTTAATAAAAATAGGCTTGTTATATTTGGAACATTTTATCTGAGAACATGTTGTCTCTTTAATGCTGTCTTATATCTGCTTGTCAGGCAGTGGGACACTTCCTGAGAGAAGGGCAGGCTCTCAATTGGACTCAAAGATGTGGCTAGGAGGGATCTGTGGCTGCTGGGGGCAGAAGGAGCTGTTAAGATGATTTCAGGCTATCACAAAACTTTGTCCAGCCTGAGGGGAAAGGTTAATTTCTATACAGTATGAGTTGTCCATATGAATCTCTCTGCCTCCAATGACACAGAGGAAAAAAATCCTTTTACTTGTCTTGTCTGCCAGCTAAAAGCAAAGCAAAACACACCCCATGATATTTACAGGTTAGGTTTTAGACAACTGCCTGTCTCCTCCCTGGTGAATCACTGCTATTGATTTAATGAGCTATAATGCAGCACACAAACAGAAAAAGTCAGCCCACATAAAACCATCAAACCACTGGGAAATCCTCAGGTCTTCACAGCACTGTTGTCAGCCTGGAACAGTGATGGACAGGTATTCTCTGGCAGTCCAGTTCAGCAGCAAATAAGAAAAGCATTGCACAGCACTTAGCAGCTCTAAGTGACTTTCTGTGGAAAGGAGAAACAGCCAAGGAGACAGTGACACAGTGGACTTTTGAATTATTACAGAAAGTTATAATTCCCTTAATTCTTTACTCAAGAGCTGCCATCTGAAATACTTTGACAGTTATGGGTCCCCAGTATGAGATAAGTTTAGAGCAGGTGAAGAGTCAGCAGAGAGCTCCTGAGATGGCCAGAGGGCATGAGCACAATGCACAAGGAAGGGCAGAGGCAGAAGGCTGGAGAGACCTGAGGCCTCCATCAGCTTCAGAGCATAAGAGACAAGCTGATGAGTATCCTTTAATAGGAGGAAGCTATCTTCCCAGACTCCAAAGTTCCCACTGGATAGATTGTGTTGGGTTCCAGTGGAGAACTTGCAAAAGATTTTTCTGATCTGATTCTGGTTTTGTTGTCTCCCATGGCAGATCCTCATGGAGTCTGCATCTCCTGTGTTTCAATCTTCTGTTTAGGTAGGAGCCATCTCTTTAGACTTGCCATCTACTCTGATCTCACAAGCTACAGCAGGCTTCCTTCTAGCAGTGTCCTCACAGAAGCTCTCCTATGAAAACTTCTTTAATTAGGATAAAACTGATAAACTGCAACATTTACCTCAGAGAATAAAACTAAGACAAATGAGGAAAAACAAACATGCTTTTCTTCTCATGATCGATAATCGATCCACTGTAAGGAGCTGCTTTACAATCACTATATTTTACAGGGTATATGTCCAAAATGGAAAGGCTGAGAAACATGTTCTTCATACAGTCACATCTGAAAACTGAAGTGTCAGAATGAATCTTTTAGTATTTTTCTCCTCAGGGCTCCATCACCTTCAGGCACAAACCACAGGACTTCTCTTGGAGTCTGGGACTTTCTCTAATCTTCATTTGCAATTGCCTTCTGGATTCTTTATACCATATAGGAACAGAAAGATACTAACAGCTTTCTCTGCCTTCTCTTTCCTTGCTATTTTTACTTGAGAAGCCTGAAATGTTCATTACCTGAAGATATAAAAAAGTTGCTGATAAAACTGACTGTATGTATTTCCATCTGTTGTTTCTTGCACGTAGATATTCTGTCTGTTTAGGGTTAATTGTACCTTGGCTTTACTTCCCACAGAGGATCCAAAGGAGCTTGACCTTTGGCACTTACACAGGTTTTTTAGTGTTGTCTTATGCACATGGATTATGCAGTATGTGTGGAAAGGAAGTAGTTGACTGAACCTGGCTTTGGAAGTCATGAACTCCAGAGCATGCACTGGGATCTGAGTGGAGTCTAGGAATTTAGCATTTCCATCTCATTTTGCAACATGAGTATCACCATTCTGATACAAAACACTTAGAGACTTAATCTACCCTTGGGTGAAATGAATTCTCTCATAACTGTAGTTGAGCCCGAATAATTGTACGCACTGTAGACACTTGACACGGTGGGGTAGATTTAATAAACCTGAGCTACATAGGCCATTCCTGTGGTTTAGCTTTGGAACCTCTCTATTGAAAACTTAGGAAATGAAGAGTTAAAAAGGAAATCCACATGTGTTTATAGCCAAATGGTCTGTAATGAACGTGTGAAATTAATTACCAGGGAAAGTCTTCGGTAAATTACGCTTTAAGCATTAAGACCAGTCAAAAAAACAGATTGAATTTGAAAATGAAAGGTATAAAGTTCAGATGGTGAGAGTTACAGGCAGCTGATGGGCTTGTCAGAACCAGCATCCTTCTTCTCTTGAGTGACTTATGGTTTTCACCTCTGTTACCACGTGTGTCCTCTCAGAAAGAGAGCAGACCACCTATGTGATGCTGAGCTTCCTCTCCACGTGCATAGATGTACCCCTACATTTATAATCAGAAGGTTGTGTGGTCTAGGATTTCAAGGGGGAAATAAAAGTTGGATTCAAAATCCTGAGTTCTAACCCCAGTGGTTCCCAAAAGTGCATTGCACCAAACCTGAGAAAGTCACTTGCTCCAAGCTGCAATTAAGGAATATGAGACCTTTGGGGAACCATGTTTTCTATTGAGTAGATCTTTCTTGTTTTCTCACTTCTTTTTGAGGAGGGCAATAAATACAAAATGGGCCTATTTAGATGGTCCATCTTTATGTTTCCATTCATTCAATGGTTTGCTTGCTTTGTCAACTGGCCCAGGCTGCAATAGCCCCATTAAGAAGAGCTTGTTCCTGAAGGCCTGAAAATAACCTCAAACCAAATTTTTAGAAGATTTTAAGAGAAGCCCAGTAGAAAACTTCTCCCCAAAGATCTGGCAGTTGCTTTTTGTGAGCCAATCCCAAATCTTACAACTACCACAGACACGTATCTTTGCCCTGCTTGCCTGAGTCTCCTGGAGTCAGTCAGGCCTGCTCTACCAAAAGTCCTGAGCTTCCTGTTGTGGCTGATGGCTAAAACCTTGTGCAAGTCCCAAAAGAAGCAGGGTAAGAGATATTTATTGCACTTGTGTGCTAAGGCAATCTTATTCCCCTTCAGTGCTTTCTTCAGGCTAATTTTGAACAGCCAAGTAATAAGGAATTTTCATCCCTGTAGATTACAAGGCTGCAGACTGATGGCATCTTCTTGCCCTGGCAAAGAAATGTAGTCTTGTTATTCCAAACTGTCTTTACTCCTGCTTTGCGTCATTTTCTTGAAACTGACTGCCTCCAGAAGTATACAGGTGGCTTCCCTGGCTGACATACATTGGTGGCTCCCGGGCATGCTGAGGTTCATAGTATGTGAAAGTCATACTGGAGGCAGAGAGGGTGCCAGGCTTGTATTTGTGTTGGAAATTACAATTGTTTCTCAGGGCACTCTTTTGCATCACGCAAAATATTAATTTCTTCAAAACTTCCAGCAATGGAAGGAAGAAAGTTTTTCCAACTGAAAACACGAAAACCTTCCATTAAATGCCAGATTGTGTGATACAAAGCACTGATGGTCCTCTGGCCACAGCTGCTTCTGTTTAGTCATAGTGTGAGCAAAGAGACACTCAAATAACACATTTGCACTGGAACAGCCCTTGCCGTAGCTTGCGTTACTGCAGCTGGACTCACATCAAAACCCAATGCACCGTGTGGAAAGCAATTACCCACTGCAAAATGGTGGAATGAAAAGCACTCTTCAATATCCCCTTTCTTAATGGTGCTGAACCAGATCCGGGAACTCAACAAAACAGTTGAGACTTTCTCTCTCCCCCTCCTCTTCCTCTTTTTTTCCCTCTTTTCCTCTGCTGTTCAAGCTGCATTGCAAAAATCCACCAGGCACACTAAGCTGAGAGCTTTTATCATCCCATCCAGGTTCTTGACTGGCCTGGCAAGACTTGTGTAACTGCTTGTAAAACTGTGAGGATCCTGGTTAGGGGCCACATTGCACTAATTTACAGGATATAAACAGATATTGTGAGACCAGCCATGAGATATGGGGAGGATTCAGCTAAGCTGCTTGCACAGACTTCAGGGCCCAGCTGGTGGCCAGACATAACTTGGACACATAGTTTTGAATCTGGGAAGGGATGAGCCAGGGAGCTGTGGGAGAAAAGGACTGCAGAGCCCATGGCAGAAAAAATCACTATGTGCAGCCTATTACAAGAGATGAGTGAATAAAATGTTAGAGGTCACATTTTGCAAAACAGGTGCTTGTTTTAATTCAGCAAAACACATGCATGAGAAAAAAAATCACTGGAGACCAAAATGACAGCCTTGTGATGCAAAGGAGAGAGTTTGCCGAAACAGCTTTGCATTTTCAAGTGTGTCCAATGGTGTGCCTTATTTGGGAGATGCAGCCTGTCGAGTTCAAGTGAAATTAGATCATTGATTTTCTGCTGCAGAAAGCACAGCAAGATTTCCCGGCAGTCAGGAGGGTGGTTTGTTTGGGTTGGTGGTTTTTTTTAATTAGAATTCATATTTTTATTGCTGTTAAAATTTATGTCAGAATACAATGCCATTTGTAATACAAATAATTTATAACCTCTTTTTTTTAAGTTGTTCCTGTTATTTTGTTTCTCACCTATCTATGGGAAAGAACCCCACATTTGGAATAAAACATTTCCATTCACTAGTTTGGACTCTTCTTCTGCAACCTTTAATACTTCTCTGTCACCTACTAACAGGCTGGAAAGTAAGTGCCTTGTCAAAAGCCTACACCTCATTCCAGATGATGCACATCTTCAACTGAAATGGTGTTCCTGCCTCAGAGAGGTTGCTAATTACTCCCACAATAAAAAGTGCACTATGGATGGGCACTAACAGAGCAAAGATGACACAGGGTTATTAACCCACATGGAAAGATATACAGGTCACCCAAATTCAGACAGTGCTCCTTGCTGTCCTTCACTGCTGTCATCTCAGCATGCACCATGACACCACTGAGATTTCCCAGCCTGTGGCATTTGCTGGTCTGCAGGAGTGTATTGTCCTGATGTAGCCTTACCTGAAAGGGCAGTGCTTGTAGCACCCCACATGGTGTGGCACACAAACCCCACAGGTGCTACCCACTACCAGTGATAACCTGGGGTGACAACTGGCAAACATACACATTTTTCCTCATCAGTTCAGCTGTGATAACCAACTGGTGAGTATGAAGAGGATCTGCTTTCTCTGGGCCACTGTGGAGGCAGTGGCTGGTAGACATCAGGGGAATCTCCCCACAGAGAAGCATCGTTTGTCAGGCAGAGCCACCACCAGTAAAGGATGTGGGAGATGCTAAAGGCATTTTAAATGAGTAGGACACAAAGAATATATCTGTGCCCTCAGGACGTGGAAACTCAGCAGTTTTGGGGACAGGACATGGAGTAAAGCAGAGAAGATGTGTCTCAAGCTGCCACTGAGAAGCCCTGCCACAGCAAGCAGACAGGGACTCGAGGGGAGTCAGAAGGGGAGAGTGCTGGGAAAGCAGAAGGTGCTAGCGAGAAGAGCAGTGAACAAGCGCGCTAATTGCAAGAGCAGCAAGGAAAATATGACAGGGAAAGGATTCAAGGCAAAGCCAGAGGGGCCCCAGCAGCCTGCTGCTTGGTCGGGTGCAAATGGTTTCAGCAGAGGCAGCTTGCAGCTGTAGGGAGCAGGTGCAAGGGCAGACGGATGCTGCCCTGAACCTGGGGAGAAGGCTGTAGGCAGGAAGGAAACCAGTTTTCCCAAGCTCCAAACAACAATACGCGAAAGAGGGAAAAGGAAGGAGAGCAGCGTTCAGACAGAGGAGAAACAGTTCTGTCACTCTCCACTTCAGGAGCATGATGGGCAGATGAAAGATGAATTTACTTCAGCCAGTCCTGTCAGATGTTTCTGAGCTGTGGGACTTATCAGCTGTCAGACCAGAAAAGAATAAGCTAAACAAAAAGCTTTCACAACCCTCATTCCCAAATCTGTGCGTCATAGTATGCCACAAAAAATGATTTCTGGCTTTTGCTTTTTCTTTGCTTTTTTTCTTTTTACCCCCTTTTCTCTGCTACTACTAAATAATTTTCCCTTTCTCTCACTGGACAGCTGGAGAGAATCCAGACGGCTGCTGTTCCTGTGGCTGCACACTGAATGCAATGTGGGGAGGCTTGTAGATGGCTTTCCAAGCAGCCAAACACAATGGTGGCATGGGGCAATCTGTGTGGGGGAAGCAGAGGGCTTTCTCTGGACTCAAATGGCAGGGGCAATGACAGTGTGGGAACTCGGGGCTTCCAGTCTCTTCATTCTTCCATTATCTACCTCCAAACTTTCCATTCTCTTCCCTTGTGCCACCTCCTTTCAAGGGCCAGCCTGTTCAGATTGGTGCCACCACACAAAGCCCGGATGTCTCTGCACAGCAGTCTCCTTGGTGGATTCAGCTGGAGGCTCGTTCTAATTAATTGCTTTTAAGCTGGAGTCTGGAGCCAATTGCCAATCCAGATACTCTTGACTAGCTCAGATGAATACTCAGTACTGGGCTGGAAGAAAAGGAGGTGAGAGTAGCTCTGCTGTGCAAAACCAACGACCCACTGATGCCCCTGAATCAACAACTAGATCCACAGAACTCCTGAGGACACTTCCAATTGAATTATCTCATAAGCCAGTAAAATGTCTTCTCCTAGGGGCCTAGGCAGTTTGCTGGGGAGCAGGATTCACATCAAGTGGTCCTTCCTTGCAAGGTTCATGTCTCAGCAGATAAATCTCACAGCTCTGAACCACAGAGGTCTTCATCCTTTTAACCATTCCTGACTTTTCTGATAGCATTTAAAAATGTGTCTAGATTATTTTCTAGATTATTCTTCTTTGAGTGTCCAAGACAGTCTGAGGAGCGGGGCTGGAAAAGCAGACACAGATTAACAGCTTGAACCAATGGTGAGAGTGGCTTGAGGAGAGAAACCATATCTCATGTTCTTTATCCACCAAAGACAAAGAGATTATGCTTTCTCCCAGTTTATCATGGCTTCATGGATTACTGAGAATCAACTAAACTACTGTATCAGTCTGCATCGGCAGTCTCAGCTGTAACACAAGGGAATGTGGCAGGGCACTGTATGTAAAAGAAGGATCTCAGATAAGCTGTGTTACTGTGATTGGTTCGGGACAACAGAAAACACACAGGTGGTTCCTCTAGCTCTGCTGCTGCCTGGTAAATTGCCATGTTCTTTATCATTTGATTATGACCACCACATTCACCCTATGGACTTGGTTGACATTTTTTCCTCCTTGTTTTCCTCTGCACTTTGGCTGTGTCTCTGCATCCTGTCCCTGGTTTGTTTCTGTCAATTCTTTAAACAGCTGCTGGGTTCTGCTCCAGAGGTGGCTGCATTCCAGCAGTGGGGAATGTGACTCCTGACATATGGGAGAGCTGGTGCCGTGTGTCAGGAGCTGTGAAGCTGAGAGATGTGACACATCCAGGTCAACTTGTCAGCGCTGTGCAGCCCCAGAAGAGGTCCCAGTTTGGACATCCATCTTATTATCTTCACGTGCTTCAGCTTGGTTTCTAGCAATAGTTTCTTGTGTTCATATCCCAGCCTTTAACTTGAGTCACGCCCTCTGAAAGTCTCAGCAGTTGCTGTACACTGAATAGGCTTCACACATGAAATCCCATGCTGGAAATGACCCTCAGTCATCAACTCCAAGCACCACCAGAGAACAGAGCTGCTGAGTGTGATCCTGGTGTCAAGTATCCAAGCAGCTGGGATGCTCTTTGTTTTCCCCATGCTGTGTTAGGAAGGGTCATGCTGCATTTGCCATGCTGGTTTGGGTCTCCATTTTCAAAATATTTTCTGGACTTCTCAGGAATCTCCCTCTGGCTCCCTCAGTTACTGGCAGGCACTTCACCACATCCCTCTCACTTCTCTCTTGCACTCAGATGGAGCCAATGCTCTGTCTCAAAGAAGAGTCCCTTGACCCCTTCACTGCTTACCCTTGTGTTCAGAAGGTTCTAGTGGGTCTGAAGTTTCTTCTGGCTTTTTCCCAGGACAGAAACAGGATGTTGGCTGTGCAAGAAGGCATCTGTGGGTTTGCTGTATTCCTTTTTTTCTGTGCTGTTTCACAGGCCATCTTCTGAGTTCTCATGGATCACCAGTGGTCTGTGAGCCACCAGCTGGGGCACTCAGAAGTAGAGAATATAATCTATGACTCAGTTTCCCACCACCCAATTCTCTTTGTGCCAGTACTGATGAGTTTCAGCATTATGAACTCCAAAACTTCCTCCTGGCATGGAGGAACATCCCACCATGGTGAGGAGGCTGAGAACATGGTGGCAGAACTGAAGCCACTATATTTAGCAGGGGCTTTTATTCTCCATACTTACAGCAGGAAAACATGAGTTTGTGGAGCTCCACCCTTTCCAGCTGAGAAGCATCTGCCACAGTCAGCCTACAATCAGGATGCTTGGGGCACGTGTCATAGAAGACTCTCATGAAAGCTGTTGCTGGCCTCAACTCAGCTGAGGGGAGAGAAGAAAGAGGGTCTTCAACTGGGCCTGCAGAACAGATCCTGCTGCCATTTCCTAGGGCCAGGAACTGACTTTGCTGAGATAATCCCAATGCCAGGACGCATAGCAGAGAAACAAGTCTCTACAGCAAACCAGGGCCTAAGCTCTGTGCACCTTCAACATGTTCTAAATTGCTGAAAGTTCAACTAGAACCATTTTTCTAGCCAAGAAGGATTGTGATCCCCAAGAACTGGGGTTGCAACCCGCAGAAATTATGTGGGGTGAGAACTCAGATATGTAGAATCAAAGTACATAAACCCTTCCTTCCTCCCTCCCTTCCTTCCTCCCTCCCTTCCTCCCTCCCTCCCTCCCTCTCTCCCTTCCTCCCTTAATATCTCTCTCTCTCTTTCTTCTCTTTCCATGGGAATGTTTCCTACATTTCACTTCCATCCTTTAGCTGGAATAGGGCAGAATGAGACAGGATAAAACAGGCAGGCATAGAGCCAGGAGTCACATATGGGCACTCTGCACAGAGATATCCACCACCTACTAGTACCACTAAAACCCAGTACACTTTACAGCAGGGAGAGGAAACCCATGCCTAGCCAAAGCCATTCCTTAGAACATTTCCGCATGAGCATCTTATCCATTGAACCAGCACAGCCTCTTCCTTCTCATTATTCTCTCATGTAATACCTCTGCAAAATCTGTTCGTTGCTTATTTCTTTCCCCTCTGTTCATTCCCCTGCGTGATGGGTGGCAAAGTCCTAAGCTCCAAAGATAATGCTGTGCCAAGGCACTTAGACACGGCTATGTCTGGACACAGAACATTTCTCTCTGATTCTCAGCAGTATTGTCTGAATATGTCACTGCTTGCATGGAGACAAGACTTCTCAATCCATTTATGAAACAGGCAAGGGCTTTTTCTCAGCCAGGGAACTGAGGCATTATAGGACCTATCCAAATTGCTTCCCACAGCACCTAAAATAAACTTTAAATCCTACTGAGATGTGCAAGTTCAAGAGACCAATTGGAAGTTTCTGCTGTCAGGGTTTTGGGGAACTTGAATTATGTCTGGGATAGATGGAAGGGCTGATGGTTGCATTCAAGGTCCTCATACCTTGCCCTGCTGTCTCAAACACTCTAGAGCTGGAAGATTATTAACATCTCCTGAACATTTGTGTATTCAGGTACACAAGGAAACATAACTTCAAGATGGCCACAAAGCCAAACAGAAGCACCTCTGCTACAAAAAGAGAAGGGAAAAAAAAATAAAATCAGACAGAGTTAGTTGGAAGCTCTTGTGGACTAAAAGGCTGAGCACGTGTTTTTTTATATGCCAAAAAAAAAAAACCATAGTGGCACCTGTGTCTTTATCTTAAAATTCCCTTTACACTACTGATGTGTATGTAGATGAAACAACTCCGTATCACAAACCACCAAGAGAGTAGTTTGTGATACAAACACTATTAGTATCGCATCGTATATACAGCAGTATTCATACAGCAAGAAAAAGAGGCTGAAACTACTAAAGGAAGGGTGTAAATTGAAACAATCAGCACAACTACAAGCTGCTGATTTGTGTTCCCTATAGTAAAGATGAAAACATCACTGCTGGCTCACTGCTAAATATGCACAAACCCTTGCCAGAGGTAAAGCTGGTGCTGTAGAGTGATGCACCTGTAGTGGTGTCAGTGCTAAACAGTTTTTCTCTCATCCTTGAAGGAATATCCTATTTCACACCACAGGATCAGGAGATTAACAGTGTACTGCTGTTGCAGTGTCCATAAGAAAACAATAAACTATAGCACAATGCTGTTCTTGTCCTGGAGCCAAATGGCAGTAATTTTTTTGCTTACCAGTGAAATCAATCATACAGGACTGCTATCTTGGGCCAGAATGCTCAAGCATGATATTAAACAACCAGAGAAGTTGGGGGGCTTTTTCTTGTACTAAACCAACCCAAGGATATATTGCAGTTTATGCATTATTTTTCCTGGCTTGTCTTTACATTGGCTTATCAAATTGTGAACTTCACCACCTGCCAGGATGGAGATGTTTTCACAGACAGATCATCTAATTTATATTTCCTAGATTCATGGATTTTAGATCCACTGCAACAAACTATTCCAGTTTCATTAGCAGTACAGACTGCTGATAATCAAGAATACCATCAAAAGTAGGACAAGCACACATGTCCAGAACTGCAAAAGGGCATTACAGAGTTCTAAACAAGGAAGATTAATAGGAGATGATTGTAGCTTGGCCTCCATAATGTAAAGCTGAAAGGAGACAGACTCATAACAAAGAAAACTAAGCCCTTCATGCAATTTATCATTGAGCAGTTCAAGTCTGACAGCAGACACTGAGAAAATGAAAAGCTTGCAAGGACTTAATAAGTGAATGGACAGATTAATGGAATAACAGTCCATCGAGGACTCCCAGTCACAGATACAGCACCTCCAAGCCACCAGATGCCACCTGTGATGGATCCTCCCTTCCCAGGCACCCGCTGTTGGCTTCTGTCAGAGAGAAGGTTTGGGACAGCTGGGCTTTTGGGTGGATATGGCTTATTCTCTCTTGTGTGGAAACCACTGACAGGCACACTGAATTTTCAGGACCATTGTGAGCCTGAGACCAGGCTTTTCATCTGTGCTTGTAGGTAGTGGATCTGCCAGCATACTCCAAGGTTGTACTGAATCTGGGGCTGGGGCACCATGTGTTCCATCAGACTTGATCCCTGCTTCCCCAAGAAGTGGCTGAACAGATGTGACATGGGCTGATCTGGGATCATTCTCCCAATCATTCCCAAAACCACACTTCAGAGCAATGTGGACACAGCCTTAGGGACTCATGCTCCTCTATTTGAAGTACAAACCTTTCATATCAGTTGCCTTCTGGCCTTGGAAAAATACTTAAGGTGCTTAAGTGTGAAACCAAGCGAGTCTTCCCCTTCGTGCCTGCCAGGAAGCACAGCAGAGGGGTGAAATTTGTTTTTCCGATTAGACTTCACGCAGCACGACCTTTGCCATCCCCAAGCCGGGTCAGGCTGATTAATGGGCTGTCGTCCCTGCACAATGAGGACCAGAAGGGTGTGAGGTTGCTAGGACATTCTCCTAACAGCTTCTGCAGAAGAATCACTCTTGAATTGCTCTGCATCATTAAGCAAAGAACCTGGGGGTCTTTAATTTATCAGGTGGGAAGTGAGGATAATTACTTTTCAAGCAGCCAATACAGCCGACGTGCACTCACAGCGGAAGCAAAGCAGGGAAGTTGGGGGATTCAGACACTGTTTACATTCCGGTGAAACTGGATCTTGGAGCTATACACCAAAATTGGGAAGGGAGTGTCGAACTGGGATGGAGAGGAGGACAGGCTGTTATATAGAGTGACTGACAGATTAATCTAATAGTCTGGACTCTGAGGCTCCACAGGTGTTCAGACCAGTGATCAGACCAGCCAAATTTGCAGACAATAAATCCAAAACCTGCATGGGGCCATTGTGACTAATTTTGCTAGGGGCAATGTCAGGTGTGTGAAAGGATACAGGGACCCCTCCCTCACAAGGACTGGAAGGATCTAGTAAATATTGAGGGCATTTTGAAAAATTAATTTCTTGCTCCCTTCCAAGCTAGCTCTGGTTTTGATATCATACTTTATTGTCAGGATCTTTGGTCATTAAAAAAACATAAAGGGAATCAAAGCCCAACGGGGGACAACACTTTCCCTTCTGAGCAGAGGGCTGGAATTTTTTCCTGTCACAACAGGACTGCAGTTACTGTTTATTTAACTTTCAGGGGAGGGATTGAAATCATAAATATTTTATGGTGGTCTCACCAAAGGAAAACTTGTCTTATATAGCCTGGGATCCAGGACTTCTTTCTGCTCTTTTCCAAAAGTGGAGCAATGGTTTGACCAGGGACTGGTCTGTGGAACTGATGTGGGTCAGCTGAACCTGGGTGATCATTTGGGATGAGCATGGACAGAGAGGGATGATGGATTGCTCCCAGGTAACTGTCTGAGAGTCAGGGTCAGTGAGACTTGCTATCATGCTCAAGATAACAGCTAGGAAAGAAGCAGCTGAAAAAGAGAAAATCTAAATGTGCCTTTAATTACCTAGCAAAACAGTTCAGGAGCTCACACTTTCAGCAAGCAGGCAGATCTTTGTAGGAAGCACAAGACAAATGAGGAAAACACAAATCTTTTATCTGAGAGGAAGAGTGACTGAAATCTTGCCATGAATTATGTTGATAAGCCTAGCACACAGCCTTTCCTCACATCCAATGCAACCAGAAAACACAGAAGACTCCATGTTTTGAGTCTGTGTGACATCCCACCCTTGGTAAGGGAAGTTATCACTGAGCAGCATTTGTCTCCCCTGCTCTGCACCATCCCACAGGAGACATGTAAATATCATACCTCTTACAGCCTTTAGGTGAAACCAACTCATCAATGATATCTTCATAATATTTAACAGATGCTTGCACCTCCCCTGGGCTCAATAAATACATTCTGGGCTCATCTCCCATCCCTCTTAAAGGCACTAGTTAAAAGAACAGAACGGGGGAAAAAATAACCCCAGGTGCAGAGCAGTGCCCTGTGGAATGAGGCTTGGGTCTCAGAGCCTTCCTCACACTGAAACCCCCCACGAATGAAATATGTCTCACTTGGGGCAAGAGGTAAAGCAATTGTGATCTATCAGCTGCTAAAATGCATCAGCACCAAGCAAGGAAAGGGAGAATCAGGCCCTGGGGGGACAGGCAGGGATCACTCAGCAGCACAGGCAGCAGTGCTACGGCAAAGGCATTTATGGAGACCATCAGTCCTCCCGTTTCCAGGGCTGGACGGCGCATCAGCTGGGATTCGGCAAGAGCTTCCTCCCCTGCACCACGCAGAGCTGGTGCCAAGGACCTGAATTATGATCTTGAGTAGTATAGGGGGAAAAGGCTTTGTCTTTTATAATATCCAGTGTTGGCTCACCATCAAAACCAGTGTAACATGGAGCACCAAACTGGGACGTCCAAGCCTTGAAGCAGCAGGATGGCTGCAGGTGGCTGCAGGACATTTGTATCTAAAAGCAGCACATTTCTCTTTCCAGCTCCTGGGAGGACAGACAGGATGGTCCTCTATCTGGAGTTTCAACTGAAGTCCACAGGGATTAATCCCTTAAATGCCAAGGGAGCCCCTAATTCTTATATTTCCCCTGCATGGTGAAAGGAGCTCTTGATCCATGACAAAGACTGGGCTGCAGGTGTCCCTTCCACCCATTTTCCTGCCCATTTTTCACAACTGCCCTGCGTTGTACTGTATGTGCAACCTCTAGGCAGAAGATGAGGTTTTTGCTGTGTGCTGGCAGCTAAAACTGTTCCCCATGCAAAGCATGGAGGCACTGGCTCCTCAGCACTAGAAATAGTAAAATACCACAAACACTGTGTAGTTTTCGTAAAGAAATGTAACCACACATGAGCAGGGGGAATTCAGCTTTCTGCTAGAAATAAAAAGGTAAAGCAATGCTCTTAAGACTAATGAAATTTTCCTGGCTGTCATCAGGACTGGCTGGAAAAAAAGGGCTTTTCCTGTTGATTTTGCTATTTCCTCTAGCCAGTAATTATTTCCTTCATTTTCTTTAAGCTCTCACACCTTGTCCTAGTAATCTCAGCGGCTGCAAGGATCCCATTCTCTGTATTTATTGGAGACATTTTGACAAGGTCTGTTTAGAGACAGGAAATGCCTCTGTACTTTTATATGGGCAAAGTCATACGGGAAAATTGTCCGTTCCTTTGGGAATTTATATGGGCAAAAAGCCAATTCCTGGTACAATGACACTAGACAGGCACCTTTAACTTCCTCAGTTTTTCTTCTTATTTAACAGCAAACTGACATATTTTCGGGGGATTAGAAAGATAAGTTGTTTGTTAGCCTGTGAATTTAACTAAATCACAAACTTACCTGCATGTGATAGAATGGGATCTGGATTTAGGCCGTAGAACTTCCAGGGACTGGGCACACATCACAGATCATTATGGTAGGCAAAGCTTTAGAGATTCAGCTCACTAAATCACCAGTTATCTCCATATTATCTCTGGCATTTACAGATCCTCGCCAGCTGTGAAGAGTGCGGTTGGGTAAGGCTGCAGATAATCCCTCAGCCTCTTGTCTTCTGAACGGATTGCCACTTGGTCAAGGTAGAAATGAGGCCTCCACAAAGCATTGAGAATGGGCATTAACAGGGCAACATGGAACTTGGTAAGTCAGAGAGAAAGACTATTTTTAAAAGGCATAAAATGTTTGTAGCCTAGTCAGGAGTTTTGGTTGAGCAGATGGCCTGACTGCAGCTCTACCAAGTCAGTTGAAACGGTTTCATTGCTGTGAACAACCTAAAGGAACTGTTTGCAACACCCACCATGGTACATATGCTTAAATAACACCATTTGACCTGACAACTACACAAACAGAATCCCCTTTAGAGGACTGTCTTGTAGCACCTGTCAAATATCCTCCTGATCCTCTAACACAAGGTCTGAGTGAAGAGATGGGGAATCTAACACCACACCCACACACTGTCTAACCCCACAGAGAAAACACAGGCGACGTGAAATCCTTCCCAATCTGTCATCCATAACCAACCTGCCAGAAAGCAGCACATATCTGTAAATACACTGTGGGAAGGAAAATGCATTGTTACTACACATGAAAACATGCTTCCTTCAGGAGAGAGGACTGAAATATGTTCAAGGCTAGTGAGCAGTAAGGTCTCCAAAACATGTGATTCCTAAGAGCCCTCAGTCCTTTCCACTGTGTCTTTCAGCACAGCTTGAATCAATATTGCCAATGAAAAATCTGTTCTTCATCCATGGCACAATGTTGAGGTGAGCCTATGCTTTGCCCTTCCTTTCTGTAGGGATGGATGCCAATCATCCACTGTTAGGATCGCAGTTTAATTCTCTGGAAGACAGCAATGAGATTCCTGGGGCCAGTTCTTTCATGTGGGAGTTTTTCTGCATTTGTCACTGGACAGAGGTGGACTTTTACAATAGATTGTATATGTCACAATCTTACTGGTCCCTGGGCAAGCACTGCTCCTGTCAGAGCAGCAGAATTTGACAGTCCTGCTCTGAACCTCTTTCTCTCTATCTCCAGCAATTTGAGCAACAAATGCTGAGATGAAGAGTTCAGTTTCTTTCCCTAGCGGGGTTCAGGGTCTAGCACTGTGGGGCTTTACTGATCACTAGAGCTTTTAAGTGTTATGTAACTACTGTAATACTTTATTGTGCCAGTGATTGCTCTTGGGGACCATCTGAGTATTTTCAGGGTGGGTTGCTACTTAGAGTTGTGAAGCCTAAGAAGTGTGTACAAGAAAGACATGAGACTAAGCTCCCAAGTAATTAATTGAACTATAAGAAGCACTGTTGATACATGACCAGAAAGCCTTCCAGATGACCAGTCTTAGGTGTCTACTGCTCTTATAAAGCATACAAATATATCACTTAGAGAAAAGAGGGGATGTGATGTCTAGGATAACTCACAGATCTGTGAAACAAATATATTGACTGGATAGAGACATGGCAGCAGAATAATTCTTTCCCAGAGAAGATGAAGTACTGTCACTGTAAAAAAGGAAAAGATGTGACATCCTGAGATAAGAGAACTTAGCCCATATATATTTGGCCTTAGTAGACTATCTCAAAAATTGGTATTGTTGATCTGAAAATGCAGAACAGGCAGAGCTCACTGGGGAGACAGTTCATTCATAGCAGAGGACGTTACATTATTTCTCTGCATTAGGCAGTAATGGGAAAAGGACACCCTTAAGGCCTGTTTGAAAACATCCCTATGAAATATGCTAAAGAAGACATGAAAGAGATTACTCAGTCCAGATCAGAAACACCTTTATCACCAAAGATGTGAGAGATGGGAGACCAAGCCTGTGAGTTGAGCCTAAGAAGGTGATCTACCCTTCCTTTCTCGAGGCTCCCCACTGCAATGGGAGAAAGACATTTCCTTTTTGAGTTTCTTTGCCTGGTCTATGAATTAAGGCACTGATCTCCAGGGATATCCATCTGGAATGCATCTGACATATTTCTCCGGTGTTGCTTTTGGCTCAGGGGAATTGCTGTCCTCCCAGATAAGATCAGGGGTCCATCTACCCCATCTGCCTGCCTTTGAGAACAGACACTACCATATGCTGGAGGTGAAGCTGGAGGAAACCCCTGTGGTCAGGAGTTATAGGATATCCTACCTAGGGAGACATTTTCCTTCAAAAATCCTATTGCTGAATGTTAGTGAATAGGCAGGAACGTGAGGTTTCTGCCTTCTTTAAGAATATGTGCCTGTGAGCAAACACAAGAAGTTGCTATTTATGGGTTATTCTCCCTCAACTGAGCTGCTGTAAATAACCGTATATGCCGATGGCCTGCTCCTGCTGAGAGAGAAAATGTGTTACCTTAAAACTCAATGAACTCCTAGTTCAGCTCTGGCTCTTCCTGAAGAAATAAACTGCAATGAAATAAAAAGAGTTTGGCTTATGTTTGATCCATCTGAACACACCCCACTGCTCCTGAATCAAGTATGCATTGAAGCAAGATCATACTGGAATTGCACAGCAAGTGAAACTGTGAGAGCTGGCTGTGTTAGGTGCAGTGCTTTCACAACAGGGCATAAATCTTCTCTGAGAGCAAGAGGACAAAGGGAAGGTAAAAAGAAGTAGAAAAACAAGGTACTGCTCTTATTTCCTCCAAAGGACCCAGACAGAAAATGCAAGCTCAAAGTCTTGACATGATGTGCTTAGGTTCATATTTTTCTTTTACAGAGTGAAAAAAAATAATAATAAAAGCCTTACATTCCACAGCAGCAAGTCAGGACAAAGAGGAGACTGAAACCATGTCTGCAGGAGAAGAAACTGCAAAGATGCAATACAGTTACCAAGAAAAAAAGGAGCCAGCACTGTGGGGTGTGAGCTGTACCTCTGGGGCTGACTACTGGGAGACTGGAAATAACCTTCCAGTAAAGGCATGGTCCACAGAGCAATGCAGGTGTCTGAACCCGGCAGCTCCCACTGACTAATTCCTCACTCTGAAAAGGAGTTTGCTGAAATAATGTTTTAAAAAGAGAAAGAAAATGCACCTTCTGCCACTCCACGAGCTTCCGCACTGGATGATGTGGAAAACATCCCATGAGATTCATCAACCCCTGTTTGACTGTTTGTATCTACAATAGGGCACTAGATTCCTGACATCTTGTCAGCAGCAGTGAGACCAACAGCTGAGATTTTTCAGAAGGAGAGGTGTTACATTCCTGATGGACAAGAAAGAATTAGGTCTGATACAGTGCTGTTGGACTTGATCAAGATTATCTACCTTGTGCCAGTTCTGATCAGGCAAAACGAAACACAAGTCTGTGGCTTTTCAGGCCCCAGTAAGTGTCCTATCCTTGGCACTGCTGGATGGAGTCAGGCTAGCTTAGCTAGCAGGTAGTGAGTAGCTAAGCAGGTCATTTGGCAGTCAGGATGACTGATGAAGCCTGGGTTCCTATGGCTTTGTGCCTTGTGAGTCATCACCCAACCCAATTAGCCAGTGTTAGAAAAGACTGAGCTTTCCACAGACATATGAAGTGAAAGAGATTCCCTCTTCAGCCAATTTCTCATGTTGTAATTGATTCAGTACACATGAGATGGTCAAGCACTGGAACAGGCTGTCTGGAGAAGTAGTAGAATCATCCCTGAAGATAATTAAGGGAAATGCAGATGCAATGCTTAGGCATGTGGTTTAGTGGTGAGCATGGCAGTGGATGGTTAACAGTTGAACTTAATGACATTTGAGGTCTTTTACAACCTTAATGACTCTGTGTTATGGGGGAAGAAAGACAAACCCACATAGTGCTGTCTTGTTGCTTTAGGAACCAGGGTGAACATAAAAGCCCTCCCTGAAATCACTGCCTCTGAGCAGTCATCCACTTCTGGTCTGCAACCAAGACCAAGACAACTTTGCAAACCCTTGCAAGACAAACTCCCTGGTCTATCTTCAGGGTCTCACAGACTTGATGAATTCCCAGCCTCTCCCAGCAGCTTGTAAAATTTCAGCATTATCCTGCCTACCTGAAGAAAAAATCCTAACACTGAGTACAACAAGGCCATGACCAACCTGACCTAACTTTGAAATGAGCCCTGCTTTGAGCAGAAGTTTGGATTAGAGATCTCCTGAAGTTCCCTTCTACCTAAATTGTCCCAGCATAGACCATGGCCCTCCAAGGGCACAACACCACTGGAGATGTTCCACAGCCTTCCTCGCTGGGATGCACTCGGGCAGTGATAGGATGAACCTTCGCAGCAATGCACGGGTTTGATTGCTGAAAGACAGCTGCCTCCAGCGAAGGTGGAAAAGGGAGTCTCCATTTGCTGGGTTTATTTAATCCTTACAAAACTTGTGCCAATCAACACAAAAGAGCTTCTCTCAGCAGGAAAGAAAAGGAGGGGAAAAAAAAAAGAAGATAAAAAAAGGAAAGAAAGTCAGAAAGAAAACTACTAAGCCCTCATTCAAAAGCTAACCACGCTGTCAGCCTAACACTTGAAGCTCCTGAGGACTACCTTGCACCTCATTTCTCCTCTTGCCTTTCAGATTCTGGATTTCTCTTTTCCCCCCCATCCCATTACAACAGTCTTTGAGCCAGTCCTGGCATCTCTTTCCCTCTTGTGCAATGTTTGCCTACTACATGATCCCCTCTTCAGCAAGAAGTTTCCCCTGCTGTAATGAAAGCTGACAGCAAACAGGGACCAAGGCTCATTTTCTGCAGAAATGCACACACCTCACAGATTCCTACATGCTTCTTGCTGTTGGCCATAATAAACTCTCCTGGCAGTCATAAGCAGAATTAATGCATATTTGAGTCCCCAGCTGGGGGGGCTGATGGTACAGCAGATAAAACAAAAACAACTATTGTATTTCCAAAGCAGCACTGGGGGAGATGTCTTTTCATGTGACACCACATTGCAAGAAATCACATGGATTTTCTCTGATGTGAAGCTTCAGGGGATTATTGTGTGAAACAGAGAGGCAATGGCTTTCTACTGCTCTGCATCTGAGTAATTTCCAATTGTCTGTGCTCTCACATGTATCATACCCTAAATATGGAAAAATCTGGGCAGGATATGGGACATTCAGGATGGAGATATTTCCAGGAGGAAATAGGTATCTGAGACCCAATCATTGCAGGATACCACAGCACAGAGCTTTACTGGGTAAGTTCAGTGAGGTCCAAGATTGCTTTATGCCTTGTTAACTCATGGCAGAGTTGACCATGAGGCAGGACCTGTGTTCCTCTTCCTTTCCCTTCTCCTTCCAGGCTGGAGAGTGAACTGAGCTCCCACAACACCTTCCTTCCCAAGAGATCCCACTAAACATTTTTGATGGCTACCCTCTCCTCCCTGCTGGACACCAACTATCTCATGCTCGTGGAACTTGACTGGTGTTTAAACATAGCCTTGGCCTTATACAGCAGACTAAGGCAAAGGGTCAGAAGTACTTCCCCCAGCCAAAGATGCAGGAAGTCTTTGGGAAAAGCAGCATGCAGTTATCCAAGCAGGAGTTAGGTAAAGGCAACAGAAGCCTTTCCTGCAAGAGTTTTCTACAATACTTTTAGGACTGAAAGGAGGCTGTGTCCCCTTTGCTATGTGCTGATGTTTGACTCTAAGGCAAACACACATTTCTCTTTCTCATCCACTGCATGAATTTCTGAGTCTGTGCTACAAGGTCATAACAACACAAACTGCAGAGCTCTCAGAGCTGCTGTAAGACGCTGAACACCCACCTACATGAATTAGATGCAGAAAAGCAATTAAGGTCAGAGTTCCTGGAGTTCACTATTCAGATGAAGACTCAACTACTTTCCTTGCAATCTACCCTGAAAATGTTTGTCCATCCTGGGGTACTCGGGCCACCATACAGTGTGCTTCAAGACTCCTGGGAGACAGCACCTTCTCTTTTCCAAACCACTGAGCCAGTGATGCACTGACTTACAGGATAGTGCAGCCCAGAAAATCTAGCATTCATCTCCAGCAGAAATAATAACTTTTAGGGAAGTAATGGCAAAATGCCACCAAATACCCAGCATCTAAATTAATTGTGCACCAAGCAGACCAAGCGAGAGACTATCTTTGCACTGAAGGCATTATAACAATACAGAGAGGATAATTTAATGAAAAGATGGTGGTATCTCCCCATGGGAAATGCCTCACTGTAGGAACAGTGGTGAGAGGAGGTTCTGGATGTAGTTGTCTGTCTCCATCAGCATGAACTCAGAGGTTTCTTCAAACCAAACCCATCCTACAGTTCTGTATGGAAGCCACACTACTGGCTCAGGTTAGGTACTTGGTCTGTAGACAGCAGATCCCATGGCTAAGTGACTTTCATGAGCTCAAATGAGGTCCCTGGATGAATCATGAACTGGATCTCTGCTTTTCACCTTGTTCTAAGTCTATCCATCTCTCTCATCACCTGAGTTTTCCAGTTTGTCAAAGTTTGTTGAAAATGAACAAAACTCAGCATGTAAAGGCCTGACTCTTTAAGCACTGCAGCATCCCCAAAGGATGAAAGTCAGTCCCACACAAATGTTAGTACCATAGTTAAATGGCTTGCTGAACTTCTGCTAGTTCTGTTTTCCTGGCTGACTTCCAACTCCAAAAGCTGAGCTCACATAGGTCTATGTTTCTGCTCACAGTGCCAACACTTCGCATTTTCCTTTTGTTCAAAACCCCTGGAAAAGGAGGACTGTTTCTTCATCAGTTATTTGAAACCTTGGTGATTGTATTTTTCATTTCCCAAGAGAATGGTGGAGGTGGAGTTTAGACATTGCCTATAGCAAACTAGCAGTATTTCACTACCTCTGCGATGACAGAGTTTCCAAACCTCCATAATCTGCTCATGAAAGAACACACTGACTGTGAACTTATTTCTTCCAACATCATTTGCTAGTTTTGACCCTCGACCTTCCTCCTTGTTTAGGATATTGGCTGAAATCTTGCTGTTGGGATTAATATCTCTCTCTCTAAGTGAATTCTGGAAGGGAAAACAAGGTTTGACTTACAGGGAATTAAGAAAAGTTTTGCAAAGCACCCAGAAGACAATTAAAAAGCCTTTTCTCTAAGCACAGCAGTGTCACCGAAATAGAGATGTATCATGTGATGACTTGCACTCAAAGGATCAGGAAGCATGAAGCACTTTTTCTGGTGGAATCAGTTTTCCCATATCTATGTTTTACCGGTTTGTCTGGGAGAGGAGAACAAGAGGCAGAAGTGATGTCTCTGTGGCCATGGAGTGACTCAGTTCCAGATCTAAGACTATGAATGCCCCTTCTTCTCTTAGCCTTCTGTCTCAGTCAAGGCCAAACAATGTCCTCTAGGCTCCTGACAGCTCCTCAGCTGTTCCAGTTTATTCCTATAGGCTTTTATGGTTACATTTATCATCCTGAGACAATTTAATCTCTAAGTATCATCAAGTTTATTTTTTTTTGATCTGACAAATCCAGCCTGTTTTTTTCTCTTTTTTTTAACAGTCTTTGTGGTTAATCTTTTGCCCACTACAATGTTGTTGCTCTGCAACTGTAGCAAGTCAGGGAATTCAGCAGCTGACTCTGCAAATATTGTTCTTAATCATTATTTGATGGGTTTTCATCCATAATGATAGCCAAAAAAACATGAGCATGGATCCTGTTCCATCACATGCATTACCTTAGTTTGAAGTGCTGGGTGGAAGAAAAGCTACACACACACACACAGATCCTACATCAAGGACCTAAGTGGCTGTAAAAGAAAGTCACTTTTTCACAGGAGCCTCCAACCAGGGAGCTTATGGCCAGCTGGTCAGCTGAATTCCCTTGTTGTCAATGACCCAATTTACTCCTATCACTTGTGAATCAGAGGCATCCTCCAGGATTTGGCAAGAGAAGGGGTGCAAGATTCTTGGTCCAATCCCATCTGATGAACCCATAGCCCATTCTCCGTCAGCCCCAGCCCAGCAAAGCCCTTAAGCACATGCAAAAACCCCCTTGACTTCAGTGGAATTTCTCACTGGCTTAACGCTGAGCATATGGCTGCGTTCATAGCACCGCCTCCGAGGGCTCGCTAGCGTGCCCAGGACCTGGTAAGCAGCTGACACATTCCACCCAGCAGCAGTTCTCCACTCTGAAAAAGGATTCCTGCATCCAGAGACTGGGAGGTCCTTCAGCACAAGAAAAGCCTAACCGTTAAACATCTTCTTATTTATTTCTTGTCTTTGTGCCCAGTCCTCAGCAATATATTGCTGTCAGAAAGGTAGGGAGAGGGAGAAAATTCCTGCTTAGTTTGCATCTTATCAATCACTGAAACAGGCTTCTAAGAGAAGAGGAAGTGTGAGGACCTGAGTAACATCCAAGTTGGTCCACTACATGAGAGGATCATAACGGTGTTACAAGAAGGAGGGAGAAAGAGACTTAACAGCTTGAGGAAAAGATACTGCGTTTAAAAAGAGCTGAGAGCAGGAAGGAATCTGCCTGTAGGAAACTTGCCTGACAGGTGAGAAAATTCTGTCAACAGATGACAAATCCATGGCCAACACTTCATGTCTCCTTGCTGCTTTCCTTTAAGAGGAACCATGTTTTCTCCAGCTGCTTTTCTTCATGCTTTTTCCTTAAGGTCCTTTTGGCCCAAAAAAAGAACTTTGGGCAGAGATGTTCTCACCTGAGAGAGAGGCTTGTCCTTCTTCCCTCTTCCATGGCTGTGTTGGACATAGAAACACTGCTCTTTGGAGGCCAGCTACAGAGATCCCTGAGGAAGCATTGCATGGAAATTGGAAGCAGGACAGGATAGATGGAGCAGAATTCAGAACTTGGTACAGACAAAAGGACTGAAAAGTTCTTCCAGGAATACTTTATTTAAAACCTTGGTCTGCCTACAATTTAAGTCCATGTATGTTCTATCATATTTCCAGTTCCATCTCACCAGTGCACTTAGAAGGATCACACTTAGAAGGATCTTTAGTAACCCAAACAAGATTTGTTCAAATGTTTCCCATAGGAGAGAGCTGAACCTGGCCAACTTTTATTGATCTTTCACCTGTACCTGTGTCAGAGGACTTAGTAAAATACACTGACTTTGTGTTGCCTTTATTTGTTGACCTCAATGGATTTCATTGCTACAGCTCTGCTGTCCAAGCCATGTGTGTGCTTTGGCAGAGGGTGAATAACTTCAGAAACATTGACATTTGCTCCATGTTTCCTTAGCAGGGTTTGGAGTTCAAGGACAATCTTTACTTTTGGAAAGCTGTGGGGAGAAACCTGTTGACTGAGACATAATGACTCAACAAACAAAAGGCTTGTGCTAGAAATGTGAGGTGTACTAAATTCTTCCCCTCAGCCCATCTCCACCTTCCTTCTATTTGCTTTGCAATATTCATGTTTTAAGTATTTAAAGAACTTTGTGTAGCAAGAGCAGTCACCAGACTTGAATTCTTCTAAGCCTTTCTGACTTTCCACTGACCAGTTCGTGTAGAAATCATTTTTCCTTGTGATGAAGAATCTGTCATTAGCCAACACTGGCAAAGTCATGACATAAAAATGGATGAAGACCCCATTTTGACATGGTGCTCCCCCAGACATGAGGAACAGACATATTGAACAAAAAGAGCAAGACTAAGACAGGAAGCATTCCCTTAATTGCAGTTCGTCTAGACAAATAGATACAACAGATGTCTTCATGTCATGACTTAAGCACCCTTGAGCAGTTAGCACCCCCCTAGAATTTTGCCTCTTATCCATCCACCCATCCATCCATCCATCCATCCATCCATCCATCCATCTACCAAAAATGTTGTACTTTTTCCTCAGGTCCTGCATAGGAGGTTCAGAGATCCACTTATTATACAGAACACTGAACAGGACTGAGCTACTGCTTGGATAGATATCCATGGGAAATTTGTATTTCAGATCCAATCTCAGAATGCTAAATTAAGACTTTCCAGCTGAAGACTGTGGTATATAAAATTTGACAATACAAAGGAGGTGTTTGCCCTGTGTAGGTTACTGGCTACAGCTCACATGATGGACTGAAAGTTGCTGAGAGAAGGTAGGTGTGACAGTTTCTGCCATAAATGTGTGTCTGACTTGGCAAGAAAATAACTTTTTTTTTCTGCAGTAAAAGGATATAAAAGAATATTTTGTCATAATCTCTGCACCAGGATGGAAATACATAGAAATAAATCCAAATGGAAATTGCCAGCTGGTCAGAGCTGACAAGGAAAATTTTGGAGGAGAAAAATGGTTGTGTTGGTTTTTTAATTCCTTATTTCTTCAAATAAAAGCAAGCAGAGAGCGTGCAATGCACTAGTGGAAGATTCAAAAGTGTAATGTTGGGCTTCATCAGAATCCCCTTCTCTGGAAGGAATATTTTTATCTGTCCCACTTAGAAAATGGATTAACCAGAAGTAGCATAGTGTGCCTCCTGGTAAAAGATGTAAGACAAACATCCTTAGACTTAACGACTTAACCTTAGATAAGTCTCCCAGGAGAGAAAAAAAATACCATTCCCATTTTCTAAAACATTCTAAACTAATCATATAGCTGTGATAATTACTGATTTATCTTTTCAGTGGACAGAGAGAACAGACGAGAAGATTTATGGTTTTATTACATCTCCACTTTGATATCTGTAATTTCCTAAACATGGTACTCGTGTTGAGTGCTCATCAAAGTAAATAATAATGCGTTTTGAAATCATGTAGAAAAATGGATAAATGTTCCATGACCACAGGTCTTCAGGGGATGGCAGAAAGCAGCTTGCTTTCAAGGGCTAGCTACACATATTACAAGTTCAAATGATTCACAAGAGATTTACTTGGTGACTGCGGCTTTTTGTCTTAGCAACTGGTCATGACCAAGACTTCAGTATTCTCAGAAGTGTTCAGTATGGAGGATTTATTTGTGAATTTCTTAGGCAAGCAAATTCTGTTCCACAAATTATGAATTATCTCCAACTGTTTTAGAATACCAACACTTTTTGACTGTTTGGCTAGCCTGACATCAGTGTATGAGAAGCCTTATGAATTCTGCAAGTCTGTACTGTAAAACAAAAGAAAAATAAATGAGAAGTGACTATATTTCACTCCCATTACCATCTAATTTAAAAATTCGCCTTAGAAGGAAGAAGATCCTCAGGGGCACCAGTCCTTCACCTTTGATTATAGCTTGAGGCTAGAGAACAAGAAAAGATTACATCTGCTTAAAGCTCAGGATGAAGTGTTGTGAAACAAATTCCACTTCTAATTTCATCCTATGCAGTATTTTAGCCGTAAATGGAGTTAACTGAAGGAAAGTCTTCCTTCATGGCCATCAAACCTGATTGTCCCTAACTGATTTGAGATCTTTGTGGAGAACCTTTCCAAGAAAGGCTGAGCCTCCGCAGCTCTCAGGGAAACCCTCAGCACCTCACCACACCGGTCCCTTTGCTATTTGGTGTCCAGGCTGCCAGCAGCACGGCATTTCAGTGGCATGTACTTTTCCACAGGGAGAAACACAAGTAGCAGGTGCACACAAAGCTTATTAAACCTCTCTTCAAATCAGCACACGTGCATAACACGACACTGATTTATTATTTACTAATTATTGTGCACATTCACATAACAGAGGAGAGAAAATCCTGTGTCTCTTTGGTGAGCGACTAGCCATGAGGAATGAGAAATGTAATCCAGATACTACCACCAAAGCAAGAAGAGTAAAATTGCAGAACAGATGGCCTGGAAAGTTTGTGAAATCTCCACCACTGGGGGATTTTGAGAGTAGCCCAGGCAAAGGCTACTTTCAGTTGAGCTGCCATTGTCATGGGGAAGGTCAGTGCAGTGAATTGCCTTTCAGGATCCCTCCCATCTGTTTTCTGCGGCTCCAAAAGTTTCCTGTTCTCTGAAACATTCGAGATGTATTTGCTCACAAGACCTGCCGTGCACCGAGGTGCTCCAGAGGCAAGCAGCACATCAAGTAAATGCTTTCTCGACAGATTGCCTTGTCTGTATCTCTGTGCCAAGCTAGAAACGACAAGGCACCCTTGGGGTGCTTTAATAAACACCCTGACCCAAATCTGGTTCAGAAACAGCCTATTTCTCCTGTACAGCAGGGTGATGGCACAACAGGAGGACATCCTCAGCCCCAGGACTGAGCTGCCAGGTCAGGACCTCCCGGGCACAGGTGGAAGAGCAGCAGCTCTGCCCGCACCACTGCGGACAGCATTTCTCTCCAGCAGCAGCCTCCTGCCCTCCCTGCCTGGCCACATCCATGCAGCCCCTCCAAGTTTCGAGCCCGACGCCAGGCTCCCCAGCAGGGAGGGACATGTTCTGAAATGGCTCTTCACCGCCGGCTCCTTCCTTCCAGGGCACAGCTCAGGTGGCCGCAGACTCGCTCGCTCCGGCTGAGACGGAGGGGGTGGAAGGGAGGAGCTGGGACTGGAGCCACCCAAAGGTTTTGTTTTCAGGCGGAGCAAGAGCACCCTCTGCAGCTGATTGCCCGGAGAACAGGCGGGCTGGGAACCGGAGGATGATGTGATGCCCCCGGAGAAGGACTCGGACCTGCTAAGCAGAGGGACGTGTAGGCTTCCAGATGTCTCCACTGCCAGAGGGCCTGGAGTTCAGGGGAGGATGACAATCGCTTTGGTTCATCACAGTTCTGACCTGGAACACACTTGGAACAAGGGCTGAGAGCAGCCCAAAACCAGTCTGACTTTTTAGGTTCTGAAGTGTTTCCACAGACAAGAGTTGGAGCATCCCAAGGTGGGCTCTTCTATACCCAGAGTACCAGGAAATCACATGGTCATTTTGGATACCATGAGACTTCACAGGAATGCAAAATAATGTTTCATTTATTTCATTTCATTTGTTGTTTATTGGATTCTGGGTGCTTCTTTTTTTTACTAACTTGGGCCTTTCTGCCTTGTTGCAGAAGTTAGAAGTGTGTTTTCTTTCTCAGAAAGTGAAAGCAAAGAACCCTGCCTTATGGAGAACACATGGTTCTCAACGCTGCAGCTTCATGGTAACAACCAAAAACTATTAGGCTGAGGAATGAGGAACTATTTGAATGAGCTATTTGTCTCCCCCCACCACTTCCCATCTTCTCTTAGAAATATAGCTTTATATCGTGCTTGCAATAAAGATTAAATTATTCAGAAATAAAGCAAAAGTCCATTTTCTATATTCTATCTGACCTTAGAAACTGAAATTTCTCTGCTACAGGTTCACAGATCCTCTGTTGATTGCTGATTGAAGAAAATATTGTGAATTTGACAGCCAGGGCCATACTTGATATCTGCAATAGTACAAGGATGTGAGGGAACCTACTGTGATAAAAAATCAAGATCTCTACTACTGGCAGGTCATCAAATCATATCCTCACCATAAAATTATCCAAATCCATCACACTAGAATATCCTAACTCTAATGAGAGAGCTAAGAATTTATGATCCTTGTGTAACCTTTTGTACAGCTTTTCCTGACACCCACCTCTAAGAGCATAGGGCAGTTAATACACAGATTAGGGTCTTGTTTATTAATTAATTATGGTTCAAATACAACAGAAAAATCTGTTTATTTGGGAGTGGGGGCCAGGGGAGAGAGTTACATCATTTAATATTTCAGTTTAATGGTGATGTGGATATGCATAGCACACTATAAAAGGAAAGTAGAGAAGACTTCCTTTTTTGTGTTTAAAACACCTCTCAGGATGGGTCTCCAAAAAGCTGATGTTCATTCTCCTCATTCAAATCTTGCTATTAGAGAAGGCTGAAAGGCAAAATCTCTTACAGAGCTTAAATCTCCTAGAGAGCTTAAATAATGTTTCCTTGGCAAGAAATGGCTTGGATCTTTCTGTTGAATTCCAAGAATTATTTGGGGTCAGTGAGGAAAGAAGAATGAACAATAAGTAGCTTTTGGCTTGGAGGAGAATTGATATGTTTCTCTATTATCAACAATAAAAGAGGTAAAATGGCACTTTCTAAACTCCAGCTCCTCACTACGAAAGGACCAAAGCCATTTTGACATTGTTTCCAAAGACACTCATTCAAACACCGCGATTCAAACATGATCAGCTACATGTCACTAGAGCATCAAAAAGAATCTGTGTTCCCTGCCAGCAAACACCAGCATCTCATTGTACCTGGTGACTTGTGCAAAAATCCCATAGACATCAACAAGCTCTTCCCTGTGAAAATGTGCATCATCTCATATCTATTTCTAAAGGGAAAGCAGACTAATGAAATAATAACCAGAAAACCCATTCCCATGGATTTTTAGAGCTAGAATTTGATGCAGTTTTTCTCCCTCATTGTAACAGACAATTACAAATAGACAGACTGTCCCGTCTTCTTAGTCAAAAGAAATATAAACTGAATTTTGTTTAGAGCTGAGACCCATTTGATTTCTTTGGAGATCTGAACTATATGATAATGACTAGAAATTACACAGCTGAACCCAAGGACTCCAACTTTCTAAATTCTGGGATCAGACCTGACTGATTCAGTCAAATGGGACCAGTTGGCTGGTCTCATCTCCAAAGCTATGAAAAACTCTTGCTCTCTCACAGCTGAAAGGAAAAGTTGACTTGAAATGGACCAGATTCATTAGGTTCCACTGATTTTTCCTCCTGCAAATCAGCATTCTCAAACTGCTGGTATGTGTTCACTCCCAGCTGCAGAACCTCCGCATCTGAGCATGTACTGAAAGGCCCTTATGACTCCTTTTTTACCTCACCTCTACACACATTTTGCCTTCATGACAGGTCTTGGAAAGATGGGCTGTGCTGCCTGCAGCACAGTTGCACTCAAAAGAGACTCCTGCAGTGGTGCTGTGACACATACAAGCATCTGCAGAGTATGGCAACATCTCTAAATCCTCCTGAGGCCCCCTTCCTGTAGGTGTTCTTACTGCTCTCCCACAGCAGTCCCCAGAAACACAGAAATCAATCCAGGAGGAACAGAGAAGATGACTGGGGGGAAATCTCCTTTGGTTTTGCTCAGGTGAAAGCACCTTCAGATTTTCTGAAGGGACAAAATGCCTGTTGCTACTGGGAGAGTCAGGAGGCCTCTACCATTTGTGTGCTACAAGAAAAGTGCCCTGAGATTTTTTTCAGAAAAAATCTGCAGAAAGCCTGGAGCTGTTTTGTTCAAACCAGGTTCATCAGTGCCCTGCTCACCTCTTGCACACACAGAGAGCTGCTTGTGCCTAGTTAGTTTGCTATACAACTTAACCCTTAAGCAGGTGGTCTGGTCACAACCCCAGGCAGGACAAAGCTTCTCATCCCAACAGAGAGCAGCCCAGACCATCCAAGCAGAGAAAAGTGCCCCTCAAACCACAGGGATCTGACCGTTCTTTTTATTTAAATTCTGTGTTCTTTCTGCATAATTCATCATTTTGCATTTCAAAAGCCAAGCCCTAGCCTTTCTTCTTGCAGGTAATTAGCTGGAGAAATGCCAGTAGGTCCCAATGTCTCTTTCAAGGCACAAAAGGAGTTATGATATTTCTGATCCAGCTCTCTGTACCTCCTCATTAACCTTGACCACTGTATAGGGCAAGTTCTCCTCAATGTGTGCTTTAAATTCCTAATTTGGAGGTCATGAACTGGTGATGCTCTACCCACCCTTAGGTGAAGGACCATTTTCAAGGAAAGCCATAGTATACCAATGCCACCATTCTCTAGACAAGGTGAAACAGCAGTCCCAAATGCTCACCCACAAAATGCCATCTGCAGACACCAAGCACCCTCCATCTGAGTTTCAGCACTTACCTTCAAAAAGGCCTGAGATCATGGTGCTGCCTGTGTGGCCTCAGAGGTGGCTGCTGGGAAGACAGAAAGCAGCCTAAAATCATGGGTGGCTATGGTTAAACAGTAGGAGATTATGAATTGAAGAGAAATAGAGCCCTTCCAAAGGGAAAACATGACATTCCACTCATCTCTAGGCCATGCCTAATTGACAAGAATAGTTAGGATTAATTACCTTCAATTTTCAAAAGGAAGAAAAACATGGAGGTTAAGATTTTTTGCCCAAGGGCACTTCTATTACATAGTGTTTCACAGACCAGACTGAGTTTGGACTCTAAAGCACTGGTTTCAAAACTGGGATTTGAAAGGTTTTTCAGGCAAGTGTCTTTAGTAAACCAAAGAACATCACAGCCCAGAAAACAAGTCCAGGCTTTCTCACTCCTGATAAATAGTACAATCATTTGGGCCAACCAGATCTTCTCCAGGATGCCTCATGTTGAGCAATTGAACTAGCAGAGTTTGGTCTCTGCTACAAGTACAGGTGATAAAAAGTAAATAAATTCCCTGCTTTACATTTATGGAATTCTGATAACTTTGAAGCAATAAGTAGAGCAATTAGATGTGCATTTTGCATGCACACTTGCACATCTGTAGTGTTAGAGAAGGTGGTTGCAGGCCAATGCTTGCCAACACACTACTGGGCCATCAGTGTTTGAGCAGGATGCAATGTGGCTCAGATTCAGATAATATGTCTAACTCCTATAAAGGTGGTTTTTTTATATGTCCACATCCAAACAGCAGCACTGCAGGCCCTGCTGTCCAAGCGCTAATGTGTCTCCTGGACACTCAAGGCAAGAGACCTCTCTCTCACTCCAAAGCCAACATAAATGCTTCAAAATTTTGCCCTAATTTCCTTAATCAAACTGGTGATGCGTTTGGATATGATTTCTTCACCCTGAAGTCCCTCCTGCCATGGCCACATGCTCCTCATTTTGCATGACAATTTTGCTTGCACAAACAATCCTTTGTATGTGCAAAATCTCGCATTTGTGCTTGCCAGTCAAGCAAACCATTGTCTGCTCAGCCTGTCATTGTGCCTGCAAAAATTCTAGGGCAAATGCAAAGGCTGAACAGAAGAGCCTTTGGGACTCCCAGTTTTTACAACCAGCCAGAGCCAAATGCATTTCTAACTCACAATGACCTTGTTGCAGTCAATGCAAACACCCATCCATCCATCCATCCATCCATCCATCCATCCATCCATCCATCCATCCATCCATCCATCCCAGCATGAAGGGTGAAGTTCTGGCCCTCTCCAAGCTGATGGGAGCCCTGCATCTGATTTCTGAGAGACGCCTGAACTTCCCTTGTGTGGGTTTTTTTTTTTCCAAGTCTCCCTTTAGCAGGAATGATGCTCCTCAGCTGCATATCCTCTGCCACTTGCAGCAGTGGAAGCAGCCACATGACCCAAGTAATTAAGGCACCGAGTGCTTCGAGCGGCTCACTCCCGCATTCTGCTTGGTCACAAAAGAGCAGTCATGGACCGCTTCGAGCGAAAACAGACCTGAACACAGAGACTCCATTGTCCCCAGGCCAGAAGAGATGGCTGCCGGGAAGAATTTGAAAGGCATAGGTTTCAGTATATATGTTGCTTTTCCATGAAACTATATACAGTTTTGCAAATTATAAGCTGTTTCCTGTCTATGTTCCAGCACTTTGGGCTCAAATTAAAATCTCCTTAAAATTGGACCAGCAGGAGGGGGAAGAAGGAGGAGGTGTTTGCTGGAGTTCTTGAGCAAATGGGAGGAATTTAAGGTCTTGTCCTCTGTAATTCCTCCCCTATAAAGGAATGTACTTCACCAGGTTGCCACATACTGAAATAAACTTGGCAGAAGTGAGAGAAGCAATGTTTTCCTTCAGGTTTTTAATGCTTTTGGCTTGGATTGTATTCTCATTGCTTCTTCCTACTGCATTCTCCTGCCTTTCCATCCAGGTGCCACTTAATACACTGGCCATTTTGCTGAAGGGACACAACAATAAAAGAAACCATTTCACCAGGCAGTGATGTTTTCCTTCCCCTTTGCCACTGGCAACCAGCAGACCTCCAGGCACCGGCCAAGGGATAGGTAATGTTTTATATGCCACTTGCATGGGTTTGCTTGCATACCAATTACAGCCTGGCATGCCTCTGCCCCCTCCTCCCCCAAGGACTGAGAACATCTGGAAGCATTCACAGTCCAAGCTCAATCTGGCTCAAATCCCAAACTAGAGGGAAAACAAACCAGGGAGCCCGGGAAGTCACAGAGAGGTTCACTGAGGCACACTAAGGACCTGCCTCTGATGTTTCTTCTCTTCTCTCTGCTGTGCAATGGGAGTGCTATGAGGTGAAGAGATCCACCTGTCTGCTGACTCCTTGCTGTGCCTCTTTGGCGTCACCAGGGATACTATCGCAATGGATCTCACTTGTGGACTACTTTCCTTCTCTCTTCAGGAAGGACTGTGTCCTGGTCTCAAACTCCATATTCAAATATTTCAACACTTGGTCTTTTCCAGCCTTCTGAAACTGGTCCTCTGTTTCCCAGAATCAGATTTTCCAGTGCATCTTGTATGCCTTGAGAGGGCACTCAGCCCCACTGCAGCTTGGAAAAGCACTTCATCTCCCAGGGAAGGGCTGTTCTCTCTAACACCAGTGCTCAGTCATGGCCCATTTTCGTGCACCCCTCTCAGCCAGTGGAAATAGTTCAGTACCTGCCAGAGGAAAATTCAGGCCACACACTTCACACACTGACAGCATCCTGAGGCACTGGTCTGCCTTTGCTGACTTTGCTCTGGAGGGATGGGCACCACTTCCCAAACTGATGCTGCAGCAGGCAGAGAGCTCAGTGCCAGCTGGCTGAGACAGCACAGAGCTCAGCATAATCCACCCTACTTCTGAGGTGGGTTTTCTAGGCTATGGTCAGTTCCATGCTGGCCTGGCTTCATTAGTACTGTGTTCCAGATATCTGCTTTAAAAGCTGGAACTCAAAAAAGTGAGGAAACCAAAGAGAATGGCTTGGTGTAGAAGAAAATGTGGACTATCCTTCACAATTTTTTCCTGATAGTTGTGTTCATAATGAAAGATGATGCCATGGCAGAGGCACGCATGGACCAAATATGTGCATGATTTATAGCCTAACATAAGTTCTCCATTCAGATTTTCATCCAACATTACAAAAGCAGGAACAGTCTTTCTAGGTGTATCCTTGGAGAAAAACAGTAGAAAAAAAAATGGGTAGAAAGTTTTGGATTATTTTCTTTGGCTTCTGTTCTGTTCCACACACACATAAAGGCAAAGAGATAAAGACAGGAAATAGGCCCTCACTGTGTTGGTTTGCTACTCTAATTGAAGTAGCAGAGACCACAAGGCATGCAGCACAACTGTGGTCTGATTTCACCTCAGCTTTCTGGATTAAGTTCACCAGCAACAGACCATTCCTTCATTTGCAGATGGCTCAAAGTAAAGTACATATCAGAGGAATAGCAGCAGAATGTATGTCCTAATCTGGAGCAGGGAGAGGAGATGGATTTTGCAGTGCCTGATGTCTACAGCTCATGCTCCCACAGGATGCTGGCCTTGCTAACTCCAAGTCTTGAGCAAGATCCTCGGCTTTTCAACTTGGTGGGAACAGTAATCTCTGATTCTTTTAGTCATGGAGGTCAGGAGTCATTCTGCCAGCTCAGTTTGAGCTTTGCTAATTTACCCAATTCTCCCCTTGCACACCCTTGTTCACACCTGAATATTGCTTCTTACTCTTTTGACATCTCTGCAACTTAGAAGGCAGAGAAGATGGTTGCTATCATGAGTCAGTTCCAGGAGAGAACCAAGGAAAGAAACAGGAAATCTGGTGGAGAGATCTTGGTATACCAAGAATAAACAGGGTAAAAAGTTCTCCACCAGGACACAGGTATCCTGGTAGACAAGGATATATATAAATTTCAGATAATATAAATCAGATTTCAACTGTGGCTTGTTCATGGGGTGAATTTCATGGCAATAGGTAAGCCCATATTCTGGGAGACCAACAAGTCCATTTATGATGTCAGGACAAGTAGGTACAGAACCAGCAAAAATACCATTCCCCTTTCTGCTCTCTCAGCTCACTTCAGCTCTGCTGCTAAGGTCAAACAACACTGAGAATAAAGAAATTCCTTCATTTTTTCCAGCTTCAGCTGGAAGGCTCTCAGATCTGAACTCAGCTAAATAAGCAAATTTTTCCAAAACAATTTTATAAAAGAGAAAAACTAATACCAAGAGCACAGTCATACAGAATGCATGCTGTCACTCCTGTATGCCATGGTGTGCCTTCTGCTGGAGAACATAGAGGTGCAGAGTGGATAAAGGAGGAGCTCTCCCTCCTACTCGTACACACAATTGCCCTGGCAGGGTATATCTGTCAGCACAGGCCTGCTCTGGCCCCACCTCCATGCTGAAGGCAAAGGAGGCTGTAGCTGCAGTGGGCAAGTTCAAGTTACCCTGCTGCTGCTCTGTTCCCCCTGTTAATGATCAGCTCCTTGGGATGTGTTGTTTGGGTTCCCTTGCTTTGCACCTCATCACAACCTGATGTCTCAGTCCCAAAAGAATTAACAGATCTGCCATGTTGCTGTGGCATTTTTCCCTCCATACAAAGCAAAACACAAAAGTCTGTACTGAGAGGCCTGTCACAGACAGCTATATTTGTTAAGGCGCTCAGAAAAGGTACCGACAAAGCAGATTCTTGCCTAATGAAGGAAAGAAAGAGAGGGTGAAAAAAAAAACCAACCCCGGAGAATCCCCATCCATTATAGCTTCATTATCTTTTCTGCTAAAAGAAACAAACAAGGTAACTTTTGGTACAGCATTTGGGAATTTTCTGATCACGATGGTTAGGTGCTGTCTGAAATCAATGCACGCATGGTTTCTCTTTGGTCTTTTGGCAAAGCTTCATATGCCAAACTCAAAGACAACCACAGTGGCTATTAAGTGTGCAGTTGAATTTGGTGATGCTCTTCTCCCACCTTCCAAGAGTTCCAGGGTAAAGCCTGGTCTGTGCAGCCTAGAGAAGGCAGAACCTCTAGATGTTCCAGTAATGGCTGAAGGTGAGAGAGATTTAAGGTCCTTGTTCCCGGTCTCTGATCACACTAGAACTGCAGAGACCTAACCTTGCCTAGGGCAGGACTGGTTACTGTTATATCTGGCTGTGCAAGCTCTGTTAGCGGATGGGGAAATGAGCATCTCCAGAGATCAGTTTATCCAACCCTTTCTTGCTTCATTCCAGAAAGGCAATGAACCCTTCTAGCCTAAAAAAGAAAATAAATCTATTCTCTATTCACTGATCCCAAGTCCCATTTTCTTATGCTAAGCATCACATACAATATACTCTTAATTTTATTTTGAAAAACAAACAAGCAACAGAACACCAGTGGATGCATATATTGTCTTTATCTCAATCCTGATTTGCCAGAGTGGCAGGACTCCTTTAATATACCTCGGTTTCCTTATGGAACAGGAACACAACTTGGACATATCAAGTTCCAACCCACAGGGAGAGTTTATGAGCCAGCCGTAAGAGCCTGAAACACAACTCCGATATGTGTCTTTGAGAATATTGCCACTGAAAGCTCCTCAACTGAAAATGCTTCATATAAAAACCTTAACTGGAACAGCCAAAGGAGAATGCTGGTGTCTGAGTACAGACTGAGGAATCAGCACATTCATTTAAAATTCAGATGCCAGCACTAAGACACATATGGGAACAGGCTCTATCCCTTCTAATATATATGATCATGGGGATCGGGTTCCTTGCAGGACCCAAGCCTCAGACAGACAGGAGATTTAGGCAATGGATGACCTTGAAAATGCCCCAGCATAAATCACCACGGAAATCCAGGAGGGTGGGTGTGTTTTCCCCATATGAATATTTAAAGAACACTCATTTTTTTTCTAAGTGATAGATGACAAGCAGGTGGCCTGAAAACTGGAAGTATTCTTGCCATTTGTTCTGGGAGATTTCTTCACAGGTTTTGCATTTACTTCTTTATCTACTTATTTATTTATTGGTGCCTTGCCATCTTATTCTCCAAGGCCAGGAGTTGGTTTTGGAAACTTTCCTGGAGAACAGCGCTCCTGCTCTGGGATTGCTTTCTAAGCCTGGTTTTGATTTTAAGCAAGCAAGATCTGATTTCCCTGCTTTGCTCCAAGCTACCTCGCAGACCACGCTTTGGACCAGACCCTCGGCACTCACTACATGGCTGGGACTGTGCTGATTTCATTAGTGCATGAATACAGTCAGATCTGATCAGCCCAAAGGACCCAATGCCTTTTCTTTGACATTATGCAGTAACAGGTGCCCAGAATACAAGGGCCAGGCAAGTGCACAGTGATGCTTCCCTGGAGTGTTCTCCCACTCCCCAGTAAAACTCTGTGTTTAAAAGCCCTTTATTTATCCAGTTAGTTTTTGAATCCATGCCAGCTCTTTTCCCTTCCTAACCTCCTGTGGCAAGGAGCTCCTCTGGTTAATTTTGGGGAGTTTATATTTTTCTCCTTGCTTGTTTGTGTTCTTCATGCTTTTCCTGCTTTTACAGATATTTATAAAATCTTCTCCTGGCCACCTTTTTTCCCAGCTGAAGAATTCTAGTCTGCTTATTTCTGTTACAAAAGCTCTTCCCTGCTTCTGACTACCTCTGTCAAAGGGTGTGGGACACAGGTATGAAATCCTGATGGGCCTGGGGAGTGGGGCAAGGCTTTTCATACCCCTGCTGTGGCAGAGCTTGTACACACACACACCTCTCTCCAGCACAAACATGTCTACAAAGGGCATCTTTTGTAAAACCTCAGTGGTTTTAAAACACATATAGGAACTGGAAGGAAAACACAAGTCATAAAGCAAAGGGCAAGATACTTTCCTCAGATAACCTGGTGACTGCAAAGCCCATCTGCAGGGTAGGTTAAAGAAACAAATGCCTAAGATATATTACCCAGGCATTAATGGAGACATCCACCACCCAAGCCATTTCCTGGACCCAAGTACAGGCTTAGGAGCAGGCAGCTGAACAGCACTGGGAAAGCACTCTCCACTGGACAAAGCAGTATTGGAACAGGGCCTAGAGAGATACTGACAGGGAGAAAATTCCTGAGCCTCAGTCTACCCCGGTTTATTTCCTCCCACTCCTCATTAGCATGAATAATAATGAGGTAACACAAGGAGGGGGCGTTGCTGGCAAGGCTGGTGACAGACCTAGTGAGTCTCTAAGGAGAGTGTATGCAATTATCTGAATAAAGTAAGACTGAAGCCAGAGATAACCAGTACAAATAAATGAGCAGAGATGAGATCAGGCTGATGTCATTCACCCCAGGCAAATTTTGGATATCTCTTCAGGCGGAAGTTTCACTAACCAGCACAGTGAAAATAGGAAATTGAAAACAAGCCTCCAACCCATGAATTTCACCACTGAGTGCTAACACAACTGTCTCCCCAAAGCCAAGGAAGAGGCCAAGTGGGGGAGAAAAGATCAGGTTCCCATTTATCTCAGAACTATCTTCTAGTCCCCAGCAGTGCTTTGCTATGGTTGAGTGACTTCCAATGAGTCACTTCCCTTCAGCCTCCCCTTCCAACTTTCCTCCACCTTATGTAAGATGCTGGGCTTGTGGAGGTAAGACACAAACCACTCTCCAGTGGTCAAATCTAACAGTCCAGATATCTGCCAAAGTTCCAGCAATTGTGCTAGCAATTTTTTGGAAGTGTTAAGCACCATTTGACAGCAACGGGAGTCAGAGAAACTCAACAAGCTTTTAAAGCAAAGCCAGAAAAGAAAATTGAGCTACTGCTGTCTTTTTCTTTTTTTTCCCCAGTGGAAGCATATGTGTAGAGAGGAGAGCTGCTGACTGGTGTCCCAATGACTGACATACAATCTCTTGGTGAAGCCATTGCCATGGATGCACAAGGGAGCATTCTTGTGCATCGTTTCCTTTGTTTATCTCACCAGCTGTATTTATAGATTTGTAGAATGCTCTCTACAGTTTGCAAATGACTGCCTCATACAGCTCGCTCCATCTTCAAGATTTTTATGATGTGGACCCAATCCAGCGTCTAGACCAATAATGACAGCTCACATCTCAGCCAAGCCTTTTCTTAATTGTCCACAGGGCTGGCAAGGAAATATAAACATTTGTAGAAACAGCGGCATTACTAAAAAGACTTTGACCAGCTGGCATCTTTCCCTGCCAGTCCTGGGGCAGCTTCTTACTGTATATTTCCTAGAGCTAAATCTGGTCTTAAAATAGCTCAAATGATGGTGGTTCCCTGAAAAACAGAAAATGTAATGGCCAGCAATTTGCCTCCTGACTCTGTCCATTGAGGTAAAAGTCTGTTACTTCCTAACTCACCTGATGACCTCTCAACTTTTTTGACACAGTGTGACAGGGACAGGGTTTTGGGGTGTCTGTTGGGAAGGCTTCTCTCCCTCCATCCTTCTTCCACATTGATGGGGCCGCATCTCACATGTTGCAGCTCCAGAGCTGTAGGGTGTTCCAGTGCCAGCTGCAAAGTGCCCCTGGTCCCGTTTTGGATCTAAAGGCACAACCATGGTGCAAAAATATTGTCCCAACAGATGGCAGCTTGTATGGCAGAAAGTTTGGCTCTCTCACCACGGTATATGTCTATGTAATCCTTTCCTTAAACTGTATGCTGTTCTTCTGGACCCTCAGCATCTCCTGAAGAAGGTTATGTCCTTTGTTTGCAGCACAGATTTCTGTCACTTCTTTCCCCAGGCAGCTGGTCTTCAATTTGGTGATCTTCTCATACTTCCACAGCTTTTCCGGCTCACTTCCAGATTTTTTTGTCTGTTCTCCCATTTTGGCTATGTACCGTTGCCAAAAGCATGTCCAAGGCCAAGTGTTGTGGTACAGGTGTGACTGTACCATCAGTCCTGACAAATCCTTCCTTACATTTCTCCAAGACTGAGATTCCTGCAAAGATTGTCATGAAACCCTGAGACCATATGGTCTTGTGCCTTTGCATTCATCTCTATATATCCACCTATTTTTGTCTTGCAGGAGACTGTAAATTGGCTGACTTACTCTTAATTTTGCAGTTTAAATAGCAACAGGCAAAAGGAGAGAGGAGTGAGGAAGGGAATGAGTCTGGTTCCTCAGTGCTCCCTCTATATCAATGAACATTAATAATACACAAACTTCTCTTGTCTCTTGCGCTTACAGGGAGGACCCCACTTCAGCAGCCCAGCCCTTGGGTACCCCATCCCAGCAGAATCTAAGCTTCACATGAAGTCCAACTCAAGCTATATTTTGTGGCATTAAATGACAGTTAAGTACTGAGCAGGCTTTATGAAAACTCCATGCAGAGAAGGAAGTTTCACCACAGCAACATTATCAGAGATCGCTGACTCAGCTGCTGCAACACCTCATTTTCAATTTCACAAAAGCTGCAGGATCCAGACTCCAATCCTGGGGGGCCTGGGGCTTCAGGATTTTGGTTGGGGCCTATGTCCCCTTGCAAATTACCCATTGAGGACACAAGCAAAGCTGTGGGCTGTCATGCGATATGAAGCATTTTACTACAGATGGGTTGGGGTTTTAAAATAATATGATACCATGCAATGAGCAGTTGGGAAACAGAGTTAGAGAAAGTGCCACTCCAAGCCCTGCCCACTGGGAGACAGTAGCAGAGCCAAGAATTAAACCCATGGCTCCCAAGACCCAGACTAGCGGCTGAGCCACAGGATCATTCCTCTCCCCTTCCTGCAATTGCCCCAGCTGAGGGCCTGCGAGATCCCTGTCATACCAGAACCCCACAGGCAGAGTAGACTTCCAAAACATCCCTGCCAGAAAGACTGAAGCAATGCTTGGGCTGGTACCTGCGGCACAGAAAGTGCTCTCACTGCCACCCAAGACGATCTTTCTGTGCCACGCTTGCTGGCAGAGCCCAAGGAAGCTGCAGTTTCTTCAGCCTTCCAAGTATCAGCTTTCTTCCTCAGATACTAGAAACCCAGGCAGTCCAGTTTTCTTCACCCTGTACAAAGATTCTTCCCACACCACTGAGGAATGCAACCATCCCATTTCATCTGTGCAGTGAGAGAAGGAGCATACCAGCTCATCAGGCTGTCGATGTCGGCAGTCGGGAGGTGCAAGGGGAAGTTGAAATGCATAGTACCATGGATAGGAAAGCATCAAGCTGGGCCAGTCCATCAAAAAGAGCTTCCAGCAGCCGTCACCATGTGTTCTCTTTGGCTCTCAGCAGCCCTGTTGAAGGGGCAATGGCAAGTGCTCATTCTGTAGAACTCAAGTGAAGATGGATTTCAAATGTACCAGTGAGCAATGCCCACTATGCCCCTAGTCATTCAGGAACCTCACAGGAGCAAAAACAACCACATATCACTATGTCTAAATGAATGATGAACAGGAAGACTATTTACAGGTATTTCTGATCTCCTGACCTTGAGTTTGCAAGTAGAGAAAATTAAATTTCATTTTTTTTGGTGTAATATCAGCAGAATTCCTTCATGTCTCTATTACTCAAAGGATTGTGTCAGCTCTTCTAACCACATCATTGCAATAGGAACATGTGTTCAGCTGGACATTCACCATAAACTGTCTTTTGCATAGTCACCATCTTTGGGAGAACGCTTTTCCTTTTTTTTGCCGTTCCTTTTTGTTCAGAGATAATATGGTCACAGATACATGCATGTAACCATCTTAAAACCCACTTCCATGTGCAACCAACCATCACTGTTCAGCTGGCTATTAGCAGCAAAGGGTCTGAGCCAGATGGGCACATCACTGCACACTTGTGGTAATGACAACATTGCCCTGGCACACAAATGACAGGGTTTATAATATCCTCTGCTTCATCATTCCCTAGAAGTCTAGGTCTTCCAGACAGGAACACAGTGCTTTAGGCTGCTTGGGCATTGGTACTACAGAGAGAAAATAGGTGGGTGTCTAGATGGTTGGAGACTTGCCAAGCCAACAACAATAGCTGAGCAATACCACACTTAAGCCAGGAATGGATAACTCCTAAATTTTTAAGAAACTCTTATATTGCCTGCCAGGTGCTCATGGACCAGGTAAATGCAGCTTAATGTTGCACCTTTATCAATGTGCCCTACCAGACTAGCATGGGTCTGCATTGCTCCCAAAAAAAAACACTGCCAGTATGGTAGGGCCTCCTGTGACCTGGATACTGGGATCTGCGTCCAGCTTTTGGGTTGTTTGTTAGTTAACCGTAAACAATTTAAACAGAGAAAGTGAACATGAGACACAGCTTCCTCTCTCATTAGAAAATCCTCATCATCTTAGATAAAAACATCAAGGCTCCCCAGCTTCAGGAATACTTTCTGTTTGTAAGGACACATTAAGCAGATCATAAACTGCTCTAGGCATTGATTTCACACAAAACTTCTCACATTTGGAGCATAACATCAATTTGGCCCATGAATTCCCAGGCCTGTTTTTCTCTCCTTTTTGCTTCTTTGGGTTGTTGCTTACAGAAAAACCCACATTTTCCCAATCCTCAAAGACTGCAGAGGAAACAAAAGCAAGGCCAGGAGTGTTTCTTCCCCAAGGCTGAGTCAGCTCCAGAAGAGTAATATACAATGGACAAGTTTGTTCAAGTGGGTGGAAAGAAAGAAAGATCACAATTGCTCTGGGAAAAACCTGGCATAGCTGTTCTTTGTTTGACAGCAGTGTCCAGTCTACCCAGCCTAGGCAGGACTTTCCTGCAGGAATGTTTCATTGCCTGTCTGCCCACACCATGGGCTGCATTCACACATCATGGGTCACCTGCTTCTGGGGACACAAGACTGAGGTTTAGCAGGCCCATTTCTCAGTGGGCCACAAACCATTTTGAGGCATGTAAATGAAACCCGTTTCCACTTGTAAACTGTAGATAATATTTCTTTTCAGCCCTTCTTTGCCTAGGAGATTTTCTGCTCCACCAAAGACAGGAGACACATAGTCCCCATCACCTCTGACCTGCCCAGTCAGAGCCATAAGGTAGCTCTTTACTCACAGTTTGGTAGGAAACTTTTGCTAAAAGAAAATTTGAACTCAAAGCCTTGCACCTGCAGAAAACTGACTGATGTGCTTTGGTCCACCTGGAAACAGCAAATTACAAACTAGACAAAAAGAACAGCGTCAGTTCTAATCTATGCATACTCTTGGAATAATATAACCTATAAGTCTCCAACAAGTGCACTTCCATCTAATATAGCAGTGATGTAGACTGTGAGTAACTCTAATTCAACCAGAGCGCTTAAAGAAATGCTATGGTAAAAGCAGCAAAGTGGGACAGTCATTCCTAGAGCTAACATCAGGAAATTAAATTTGACACCTCTGTGGATATAAAATGCAAATTTAAAAAACTGCACACTCAGTTTTGGAATAATTTCATTGGAACTGCAGCAGATTTTCCATCCTTTGAAGTCTTCAAGGGAAGAATGAACCCATATTCAGATTACCTACTCTAGATGCTTCATTTAGCCATTGCACACACTATGCACTAAAGAAAAAAATAAATAGGCAAGAAATTCTGGTTGTCTTCTTTCCAGGGCTATAAGATCATTGGATACCTATGCAGTCAGGGAAGAGAGATAGTCATGACATGAAGTCAGTTTCCTGGAACTGCTGGCCTGCATTTTGTTGTGGCAGCCTTTCTCCATGACAGGTTCTGGCTTTACCTCAAACCGGTGAATTCAACAAATTAATCACCAGAGAAATTTCTACAGGGTTTGGTTTTTCTGCCACGTGTCAAGATTTATCTTCATAATTGTCTTTTCCAACCTTACTGTGCAGGGACCCCTACTCAAATAGCCTTTAGGAAGTAAAGGTTCTTGGATAAAGTAGAGATTTTCAACTAGATAAATGGCAACAGATAAAAGTTTGTTAGGGGACTTTCTGCGAGAGCAATAGCTTTGGGGTTTTTATCAGTCAGAACAGAGTAAAGGAGAAAACCAGAACAGTCACTTCCCCCTTCTGTGGAATGAACATATCCAACAGCTTCCTAATCTGTCCCCACTGGTGACCATCACTCCACTCCATGCATGAACACCATGACAGGAATAACCCAATCACCATCTGTCTTCAGCAAAGAAGGGGTTAAGCAGGGACAAGAGCACCTTGTAAACAGACTGAAAGTGTAACCTTTGCTTATAAATCATGAGTTCAGCCCCAGAACATGCCTTTAATCCTGTAATTGCGTTCAGAACTCACTGTTTCAGTCAAGGAAATACTAGCTCCTCTCCAAATGGCACTGGGGCTGACCTTAAATGATACGTTAGCTCTCCAAAATGGCCACAGAGCCCCAGTGCCTCCAGCATCCCATTCCTGGTCAGTGGAACAGGGAGGGGAATGCACCCAGCTGTGTCACCCTGAGTTCTGTGAGGCTCCCCTGTGGAGCCCTGCTTCCCACCAGCAGTTCCCTGAGAGAGGAAAACTGCCCGCAGATGTCGGGTTGGCTTTGTCCTTGTGACTGACACGAAACCAGGTCCTCAGCAGCCTGGGAGCAGTCAGGACCTCAGCCATGGGCAACGGGGCAGGCTTTACTGGAGAAACATGGTGTGCCTTATCGCAGCTCTCCCCACTCTGTGGGCCCAGCCTATCCCCACCATCCCTTGGGAATAAACAGTGGTCAGGAGCAGCATGAGGGCAACCAGGCAGCTCCCTTCCCAATTCCAGATTCTCTTCTGCACCAGCCTCTCCCTGCCAGCAGACTGAAGTCTCTTTCTGGTCACTGAATGGCTGCAAGAGGCAAGACAGCTCACCAGACCACCTTCAGTCTGGTCCCCTGTCAGAGTCCTGACTGTGCCACTCAGCTCTCACTCACAGATGAAAGACTGGGAACTCCAAGAGTTTTCCACCACAGCAGAAATGTGGGCTGGTCATCTGCCCTTGGGTAACTCTATAACAGCAACTTGTGCAGCCAAAGTTCTCATTTATTCCCAAAGCATCTATAGCATCTTTTTTGATGAGCCCTGAGATTATTTTCATCCCTATTCACTTCCTCTCCATATCTGTTTCCTGCAGAAAACGTGCACCAACAAGTGCTTGGGAAAGTTTTTTTGCCTGATCATAAACCTTCCTCAGCTGTGTTTTCCACCAGTAATTTCAGAGTCTCTCCAGCTAGATCAGCAAGAAAAGAAAAAATATGAAAAAGGGGAACCATAGTGGCAGTGTATGCACCTGGCTCCCAGTTTGTCTGCCCTGGGATATTTACTTGAGCTAAAACTTGCTGAATGTTTATCAGAGCTTTCAGTTTCCACTGGGAAATGGAGTTGCTTCTTTCTAGACCCATTAGTCTTAGGACATAACAATGTGCTGTTTCTGAGGCATCTCAACTGGACAAATGAAGCACAGATTTAATATTTCCAAAGAGTGGCTGGCAAGATCCTACAATGAGCAGATGTTCTGCCAGCACCTCCTGAATTGCTGGAGTTCTTAAAGTTGTAAACAGGGTTATCACATTGCAGTGAACTCCAGGATCTCTCTGGATTGGATCCATTTTCCATCCCCTTCATGGGAGTGATCCAGGAGCTGGATGATTCATTAGCGGCGACTGGCCAGAGCACACAGCAGCAGCACATGTCCTGGGTTTTTATGGGAGCAGTTGTGTTAGTAGTAGAGTATTGTCCTCACTGCAGAAACGCTGGTGTGGGTTTTGTAGTTGCCTCACTGCTGTCCTTACTGAATTTTCACTTGGAAGATCTTGCCTTCCCCCTAAACTTGATTTGCTCAGCACCACAAGGACAGGAAATGCCAAAGGCAAAGGTGGACCAGCAGGTCATGGTCTGTTAGTGGCACATCAAACAATAGGGTCTCAAATGTCAAATGAAAACATACACCCATGGTTTCCCTTTTAACTGTGTATCCTTCACGCTGGGCAAGAAATTCAAATATTCACACCCCTCTGCCAAAAAACCTACATCTGCAGGGATGATGTGGTGACCTGCCCATCTGTCTGAGTTCAGATGAGATGCAGAGACTACTGCTGTCTTACCCAGGGTCTGTAGATAAGTATAAGTTTCATTGTTTTTACCTGCAGGGACACCACAACAGCCTGTCAGCCCAGATGGAAAAGCAAGCTCCTTGGCTCTTCTGCTTTGGAACTATTAAGGGCAGAGGGTAATACTGGTTGGTGTAGTTGTGTAGAACTGGCTGTTGAAGTCATACTTGTTTTTCAAACCTGCTGTTGAAAACACTTCTTGCAGTTAAGCCAGTTAATACCAATTTCTTGAGTCCTAACCTCTAACTCAGTGACTAGGAATTCACTCACTGCCTCTTAGAAAGCTTGAGCACAGTAGTTCTGCAAGGATCCTGAATTCTAAACGTGTGATAATCTTACACCTTTGCTCACAATCAAGTAATTTCTTGCTTGAAGTCTCCTTCAGCTTTTACAACCCATATCCCCAAATACATTCTTATTTTCTCCCTTCTCCATTGCAAAATGTTAGCATCCAGACAAGATGTGTGTCCTTCCAGCAACATGTGGCCGAAATCTTCTTAGGCTTGGCTCCCTTTCTGGGTGAAGGTTGCCCAGAGCTGATCTGTCCTCCAGTGCTAAGGAGGGATTGCAGCTAAGAAGCATTTTTCAGAGTTACATCCCAACTTTCACAAGCCACAAATAATCAATCTTGCCCAAAGCATGGTAGAAATCTTCCATCTTATGCACAGGATACATGCCACTGAGTTTTACTATTTCTCTGTAATATCTTCTAATCCCATATATTCCCAGTGACAGCAAGGCAGATCCATTCAATTTAGTAGAGTGAAGAAAGACCAACTTCTTTTTTATTTGAGAGTCTTCCTCCCATTATTGCTGCTACCACAGAATGCATTTGAGCAGGTTAAACTGACCTCCATCAGCACCCTGTGCTGCTGAGATAATACCACAGCACCATAACAATTTAGACTGTGAAACTTTGGCTGCCGTGGTAAGGCAGGACCATTGTAGACCTGATTTATGTGACCAAATGGATGTGGTGAGGTTGGATTTGGCTTCAGAAATCACAGCTTTTCCACAAGACCTCCTCCTCTCCCTTCGAGGTCTGCAGCAAGATTGCAGCAGAACAGATAACTCCAGGATGAGAGGAAGTGGACCTCACATTATGGGTTTTTTCTGCCATGCAATTTGGGGAAGGCGGAACCGAGGAAAAGGAGAGCTCAGACTCCATGCACTGACAGGAGTGGAAAATTGGCTGCAGTGCAAGAACTGTCAGATAATTCTCAATGGAATTCTTTCTAAGCGGGAAGAAAGTTGCTTATGGAATACCACAAGGATTAGCACTGAGCCTGCACAGCTTTTAATTATTTATATTGTATAAATTAGAGCTGGGGAGGACTTGGAGCAGAAAAAAAAACCTCCTTACCTGGCAAGCCAACTCTTCTTCTTCCAAACTAAGCTTTTCCTCTGTTTCATGACTACTCTCTATTCTTTCTCCCTTTCAGACCTGTATTCTCCATCATTACCCAACCTTTTTTTTTCCTCCTTTTTTATCTTCTTTTGCTCCAAGATTGTATGGCATGTTGCTATGCTCCAATATGGTCTGTAGATATTGCAACTCCACCAGCTTGAGCCCAAAAGGAGGCACCGTCAAGGCTGTGCTGCCATTTTGACTTTTAACCTGTTCATTGCCAACCATTAGTGATATGCAATTACTTAGAGCCTTGCTGCAGTAGGTCACTGTGCTCTCCTATAACAAGAGAGTTTCTGCCCCCAAAATCCAAGGAGCCACGAGCCAGGTCTAAGCAGGAACCTCACATTGCTGCTGATCTCTCTGTCCCAAATTCTGCACTGGTTATGCATGAGATTGGTACCTGAGCATGACAAAGTTCAGACAGGAGTTTTACTGACTTGTGGCCTGGAGAGCCTAAAGGGCTATGCCCACCCACTCCAGTGGGCATGGAGCTGGAAGCAGATCTGGGGTCTGCTATATTTGATGCTAAATTTACCCATGACCAACCTTTTGGGTGAGTGCGGTATCCAGGCTAAGTGGGACCAGACCCAGGACGCAGGTTATTTTCAGACTTGCTATTTCTGCTATTCCTATTTCAAGGAATTTCTGGTGCAGTGACACCTGGGAGGTGACAGAAGACAAGCTCACTTCATGCCACCATCACTGCCATAGTGTTGATTCCAAGCTGTGCAGAGGGACATAGCCACTTTCAAGGAGGATTTTTATTTCCAGTCCCACTGAAATGGGGGTTGAGGAGCTGTTCTTCAATTAAAAGAAGTGTCGGGGAATTGGCAGCGCCTTGGCTTTGCAGAGGTGGGACCTGTCCCACTTCAGTGGGTCAGCTGGCTGAAGAAATTGAGGCTGAATATGAGCCACCTGCAGAGACAGATTTCTACCATTCACTCCTTTCTCAGCTGAGGTACTATCATTATTCAGTGATGAAACCAACACAATCTGCAGCTTCACAGGGTAAGCATGCAGTTGGGAGGAAAAATCAGGAGCCATGAATTTTGCAGGGAAAAGGAATCATCTGAGTACTCATTTGATTCATCTTGCATTTTTCCAACAAATGCATTTTTCTTTAAGAGCTAAACTAAAACACATGAGAAGAGAATACACAGCCTCAATTTACAGGCATATGAACTGCTTGCTTCAGATAAGACTAAAGAAATAAATGTTCAGCCTGGGAGTAACTCCATCAGCTCCTACACAGTCACAATAAGTCTGAATCAGATTCACAGAACAGAAGAAAACAAACAAATTAACTCCAAAAAGGTCAAACAGCCAAGGAAAGTGAGGAGTGGAATGGGAAACCCAGTCAGCGGTTTCCCTCATGTCCTGAACTTCTCTTAGGCCTGAACCCTGAACCCACAACGTAAGCACAGACATTTTTCATTACAGCAGAAGTATTTCAAAGCATTGGGAACTTAGGCAGTTGAGCCTAATTCTGCCCATACAGCCCTCACCAGGAGCCAAAAGGGATCAGTTTCATTGCTAAGGTGGCTAACTAGGATCAGATGAGGACTGAGGTTTGGAGTTGCTTGTCCCTATGCTCTACAGTCACTCATCCAGCAGCAAGGCAGGTAGAAAGTTATGGGGTGCAAATGGATGTTCCCTTCAGACTGACCTTCCCTGGGAAAAGCAAATTCATTGAGGCAAAAGCTTTTCTGGCCCCAGTACATTCTCATCCAATGAAATATTGGCACTTCCACTCACAGGAATAAAGATTTCCATCCCAAACCAATGTGATATCCTTTCTCTGACAACAGCCAAAACTTAATGCCTCAGAGGAAAGCAATAAACTGCCACAGCACACCGGGCCAATTTTGTGTGGCTAAAAGGAGCAGAGGATTGGGCTAATTCCTTCCTGGCTTCCAGGATGATCTCTTTGCTGATGCCTGAGATCTCATTACTTCCCTCCGTCTCTTGCATGACTGCAAGCACATCTGCATCTGCACTTCACTGTGTTGCAAGCCACCACATTTCTGAAATTTCTTGTGTCTGCTCTCCATCGTGCATGCAGTGCAATCCCCTGCTGCCATGATCAACTGCACCAGCCAAACCCCCTGTCTAATCACTGAGGTGGGAAAACAAGCATCCCTGTGTCTGTGGACACAGATTAAACAAAAATCTCCATGGCTTTGCTCTGCTTGGACAACAACCACATCACCTCCAAGCCCACAAGAGGGTTGTACAGTCATCTCAGAGGGTGATGCTCACTTTGTGCCATGCAGTCACAGTCTATAGCAGGACTTACCTGGTTTTGTCTGTCACCCCTGAAGTTACCATGACTTCCTCAGAAAGATGACTGCTGTGATGCATGCCACATGTGTCATTTTTAACCTAGTTGGTTTCTTTCAAACAACTTCCATAATGGAAGCTCAGAGTGGTAGCTGAACACCGACATTTGGGATTGTGAGTCTAAAATCGAATCCTACTTTATAAGAGAAATGTGATTAACTACCACAGCATCTACATGGGACACCACATCCTCTTTGAAGGGCCTTTGAAGACAAGTTTCAGCAAGAACCTTGTGAGAAAGCAAAATGAGCCAGATGTAAGGCAGAGCTTTGTAGGCACTTTGGTACCCATTTTCCTGCCCTGTCTCCTTCCAACACAGAGCAGACTTCTTAGAAGGAAGAAGGATGAGGCAGAGCAGCAGGAGCAGCAGTAGCACCAGAGCATACTCAAACAGCATGAAAGAGCCATGCATGGGGAAGCACAACCTACCCTCCAGTGGCTCAGTCCCAGAGCCATGTAGAGGAAGGAAAAAAAAAGAGAAAGCCTCCTTACAGTGAAATCAAGCTGCAGTGGAAAATCTTTGGCTAGGAAAGGAAAAATCTTTTGTGTGGAGGCTTAATAACACGTGATGCATCCTTTCTGAGGACTACTGAAGAGGGAAAAGTGTTTCCCTTGAAACAATAACAGAAAGGGAAAGTTTCCATGACCCTGTTCTCAGGATAAACAGAAGGATGGGTGGCAAGGGCTCATAGCCTATTGTTTGCTGACAACTTTCCTTTGTATTTTTGAAACCAACCAATCAAGAACTTAGAGGGCTGCCAGACTGCCTGTAAACCCCACCTTCTCATCCCTCCTATTTCACAAAGTGCCTTTTATTTTTAACATTATTCTCTAAATGAGCAGGCTTATGCAATCCCACTCATTCTCCATCTGCCCCTCCCCTTAGCAGCTCTGAAACCCGTAGGCCCTTTCCACTGAGTTTGCTCAAAGGGAAGAGCTTTCAAAGATATGAAGCTACTGTCAGGCTTGTGAAAAGGATTTAGAGAGAGGATACAGTCTGTATTAGGGATCTAGGTGTATTAGGGATCTCACAGTAGGGTGAGAGAAGCTCTCAGCCATATCAAACCCCATACAGGTGCACCATCATTTACATGTAGGCTCTAAGGCCAGGCTGCCCAAGGGTCACAGCCTTGATCAAGGATTACCAAAACCTAATTATGCACCAAGCCAAAATCAAACCCCATGTCCCACAGCATCTGAGATACTGCACCCCTCTGAGCCCAGACATTGTTGGGCTTGGAGATGCCTCTGGACTACCCACAGGAGCATTAGGAAGCAACAAAGCTTTGCTAGAGTAAAACAGCTAACAGAACCTCACAGCAGCCACAGGCAGAATGTAAACTCAGTGCCAAAGAAGTCACAGCCTGTGAGACTTCATCTTGAGCATCCCAACTGCTCTGCTAGGGCTGTCACTGTGTTGCCCACAAGGAATAGAAAGGGACCTATGCCTCCTTACAAAGAGTCTGTCAGGAGCTGGAAAATGCTTTTGGGTGGCCTCATTCTTTGAGAGGAGATCATCTCCAGCAGAGCAGAATCAAAGGCATTACAAAGCTTTGAATGGGTGCTGTGCTCAGGGGTGTGTCTCTGATACAAGTCCCTGGAGAAGAGAAATAAGGACTCTTCACTGAGTTTCTGACCTGCCCCCTAGGAAACAGTTCATAGAAATGTTCCTCACAGCCTGGTTTAATGTTCTTATACCTCGGGGCTGTGTCTGGTGGTCTCTGTCTCTTTGATGGGGTGACAGTTCCCCTCTCTTCCCAGAAGGAAGATACGATTATGCAATGTTTCCATCATCACAGAAGGGGAAAACAAGAAGCTGTCCCATGGATCTATGGCATGGCTGGACTCAGAGCCACTCGGCCAGAGGTCTTACACTGTTAGCAACAACTTTCCAGCCCCTCCATGCCTCATGTTTCCTTCAGAGCCCTCTGAATCCTATTGCTCCTGCAGCTGCAGTGCTCAGATCCCAGAAACCCTGGGATTGACACCAGTAGATTTGTTGCAGCCTCCCTCATTTTGCAAGACTGTTTCAAGCACTTTTGTTTCCCTGGGGGACATTATTGATGTGCCCAAACAAAATCACCAGCAGTGACCAAGTTTCTCAGGCTGCCACCCCCTGTTGCAGCACCAAGAAACCAAATGAACAGCCTTGGCTTCAGGGAAGGGGCTGAGCCCATCAGCTGTCTCACACTACCATGGGAGTGCAAAGCTGAGCAACCCTGCCCTTTTCTCCACACCCAACAAGGAGTGGGTGCTGCGAGCATGAAACATCTCTGTGGCTCAGAGAAGCCAAATTCCTGTCAAAGGGTACCCCCAGTCAGATGGCATCCCAGTGTTTTCCCCACTCCTGCCTCTCTGCCAGCCAGACTCCATTTCCCTAGCTGTCCCATTGTCATGTGTCTTCTCATTCCCAGCTGGGCTGAGGATCCTCCATCCACTATCAGTGGAGGTCACCACAAATTGCTGACTCCCTGTGCCTGCAAAACATGCCCCATCTTTGGGGGGTGGGCAAGAAGAGGTCTTTAGCTCTGTGCCAAACACACATACTCTCCAGCTCTGATTTTTTTCCCTGCAAGGCTGCCATAGCTCCAAGGAAAGCTCCCTGAACCCACAGAGCAGCTACTGGCTCAGACAACTCAGCTTCAGGGCCCTAAGCCCAGCTGTGGCTCTGTGCCCCAGCCCCTGTGCTCACACACATTTTCCACTTCACACAGCTGCTGCTAGGCTAACCAGAGGCCAGGCTGCAGGAATCAGCAAACCTCCAAAGGGGAGGCCAGGAAGGAAGAAGAGTTGGGGGCAGGCAGCCCCTCTGGCCTGAGCATCCCTCTCAGCAAAGAGCAGCAGTGTCTGACAAGGTACCTGCACAGGAGGCACATCTCACTAGCTTCCTGATGGTGTAATTTCAAGAACAAACCTCTATCTGCAGCCACTTTACCTCCCCACTCTTGTTGCAGAGCAATTTTCAATCACCAACAGTATTTACATTTCCTTCTCTTTCCCTGGAAGAGCTCTGCAACCTGCTGAAACCCATCAGCCCTTTCCTGAAACTTCAGGTACTTCTTGACCTCTCTGAGATGGAGATGACCAGCTTTTTGCTTCTGTTTCACCAAAGAGCTGTGAAAAGATTCACTGCTGAGACCTTTGCTTATCTCCTGTCTCTTCAAAAAAGTGTAACTGGAATTGAGGCTGAGGGCAAATTCTTCAGCTGGGTCTCTTGGAAAGACCAAATAGCCATTAGCCTTCAAGTACTGTTATGGAGAAATACTGTGCCTGCTATTCTTCCAGAGGTTACCTGGGCAGGTCTGTGGTGATCATGCTACCTGACAGAATAACACTGAGCAGCATCAGTGACTCCAGGCTCTCTTCCCTCCTAGGAAGGACCAGGTGAAATGTCTTGCCTGTGAGCATGACATGACTAGGGGAGCTCTCAAAAGATCTATGTTTTTAATGTGCTCACAGCCTCCTTCAAAATAGATAAAATGCAAAATCTGGTGTCTCCCCCAGAACACTGAAACCTTTTTTCTACATTTATTGCTGCCAAGTCCAGCCCAGGGTAGTCAAGACTAGCGTTAAGCAGCCCTTCACCACCTGGATTCACACCCCAGCTTTTGCTACCTGCATTGCTGTGTCTTTCACAGCTGCTCATGCTCCAGCACGGCCATTGCTCAGAGCTAAATGAGAAAAGCCCGTGTTTCTCCAGGTAAGCACCTTACAACTTGGGCTGTAAGCTGAGATTTGAGAGGTGAATATACAGTGACCACCTAAAACACACTTCTTTGTGTGACCAAGGTCACATTTGAACTTAAACTCCCAAGTAAATAATCACTTGCAGATTCTTTTGTGCTTCTTTTGGTCTATGCCCTACAAAAATGGGCTTCTTGGTGCCTCCCAGTGTCTACCCATGAGAAATCTTAAGTACACAACTGCTATGAAAACAGGGTTGAGTCTGGTGCAAGGGGAAGATTTATTTTGCTGGAGTTGTCTGAGTGAACTACTTCAAATACAGGAAAGGCTGTGAATGCCCCCCAGATCTCAATGTCATTTACCAGCATGCCTTCCCCTCCACTCCAGTGAGTGGAAACTGTCCAAGTTTGCAGATGCTTGAGGGTGACTGGGTAAACATAAAAGTACCAGCCCCCCCCAAAAAAAAACAACAACTAAGCAAATAAAATTTTGAAACATGATGTCATTTAGCCAGCACAGTCACAGTCTCAGTGTAAGCTCCACCAAAGGGCAACCAAGAATACAGGAAGGAAAGCAGAGCTTGATCTCATCTGCAATTTCATAGAGCCTCTGACATTAACAGGAAAAATTAAATCCCCAGACAGGCAAGAGGTGAAAGTCCTGCATTGTTTTGTCCTGTGTTTGCTGAAGCCTCTAAGAGTAGGACAGAAAAAACTCCACCATTTTGAGTCCTGACAGCAAACTTTTTTATAAGCGGGTGTTTTTTTCTTTATTGGACTGAGCACCAGCAGTGGGAAACACAATTCATGTTGATCTTTACCAGGAAGGCCATGGAATGAGTGCCTAGCTGGCTGGAGGGCTGACACAGATCATAAAGGTGAACACAGGAACCCACGTGCCTCACACTGAGATGTGAAGCAGGAGAGTTCTGCTCCCCTGGGGTTGTCATCAGATCATGTTTCCCAATCCCCCCTTCAAACATCCTCCTCAGAGTGAGCAATTGTATGTGGGGTTACCATAACTCAGCTCTGAGAAATGAGATGAGCTACCTGTGCTATCCAGTACACAGCCTGGTAAACAAGGAGTTAAGAAGCATGAAACCCAGGTGTCTGCCCTGTTCTCACTTGGGCAGGTAACTCACCTTGGTGCCCCCACCTAAGAAGTGCAGATGATCTGCAGTTATAGCCCCCTCCTGATGTGCAAATACAGCAAGGGGTTTATGTATTCTCTCAGTGATTCCTCATGGCTTATCACCATCGAAATGTCTGCCGTGTGTCTGGGCTCTCAGACATCCTCTGCAGCATGACCACATGGTGCTGCCCAGGGGATTTAGAGGCACTATTCCAAAGCAAATGCTTGCTTGGCTTCATAACAGTATCTTTGCAAGATAAATCACACCGCTCCCTGCCTTCCCTATCCAAGAGCAGCATTTATAATCAGACCTTTTATTTTGCAAAGCAGGGCTGCACCCTGACCTCAGAGGGAAGGAAGAAGATGCTTTCTCTCTCCTGGAAGGAGGTCTGTTCCCAGTCTCAGTCTGGAATAGCGTGGATGAGTTCAGCAGGGGCAGCATCCAGTGCTGAGAGGAACGATCTCTTTGACACAGCCCATTTGAGGTTTGGGGTGAGGAACAGTGGTGGGAAGGAATTAAACACCATAAAAACGTAAAAGGAGTGCTAAAGACACACACTGCCATTTAAATAGGTCGGCATGATTAAAACCTGATGTGTTGTAAGATCTTATGGGCATCTCATTAAAAACCTATTACTTAAAAAATACAGCTTAGATGAGAATGTTGTTAAAGGGCAACTTAAAATAAAACTGACCATCTGGTCCTCATTAGGCAATTGTCTATAACCACCATGTTATTATAAAATCCACTGTGTGCTCCACATCTGCTTATCTCTGCACTCCCTGCCTGCCCCTAAAAGGGCAACACCGGCTGAGACTGAGAGTCTGGAAGGAGGATGATCTGGGGGAGATGTAGGGGGTCTATGCTGGTGTAGGATTTCTAGGTGATAGTGATCAGCTCTTCCCACATTACAGGTCTGTCCATGCACCCATTATTTTATTTATCCCCCTGTCTTCTATCCATCCCTGCATGGTATTTCTGTTGCAGCGTCCACATTTTTTTTTTCTGTCTCCCAGTGTAAACCACCCAGGTTTCTATCTCACCCCACTTTCAGCTTTGCCCCCAGCATCCTCAGTAAAGCACACTCAGTAAGCCCCATTAGAGCAGGAAGTCCAGGTTCTTTCACCCCAACCCACAACAGCATGATCCTAAGACCCACACCCTATGCTGCAGCCCCAGACCACCCACACTGCAAAAGCGAGCAGTGGGTCAGCACCAGAAGAGGAACATGAAAGACAAGAACCCACCTCCAGTTAATGCTAGACTGATAAGTCCAACATTTCCTGGAGGTGTTGCACGCCGACACAGTGTTTAGAGACCGAGCACAGACTCCACCAGACATTCTTTGTCCCAAGGCAACTCTGCTGGAATAACATACCAAACCTGCATTTAGAACTATCAAGACTTCTTTTGTCAAAAATATTACAGGAAATCCTATTTTAACACAGGAAATCCTACAAGTATGCTAATACTTTCTATGCAGAAAACAAAAATAATAAACACCACAAAAAAAAAAAAGTGCATATGACTAGGCTTTCTTGCTAGTGGCAGAGTTAAGGATGAAGCAGCTTTGTAGGAACAGCTGAAGGACTATCCACCCAAGGAAGGTATCCCAGAGAATCTTGTCCTCTGGACTGTGTCCAGGAGCAGGGCCACATGCTGATCACCAAGTACAACAACAACAAAGAAGGCAACCAATTAATCAGTCCTGAGTTCATACAAAGAACTCTGTCAGGAACAACTAATAGGCAAAAGATGAGCTACAATCCACATCAGAGGACAGATATGGGTTACAGATTACCTGGAGCACAAGTTCAGTCTGTCCAGAAGGCAGGATCTGAAGCAAGACTACAGCCAAGCACACTCACAACACATGAAAGAACTAAATACCCTAGGACAAGTTGAAATTGGGCTCTTGGGGCAGGGGCCGAGGGTGTGGGTGGAGGTCCCAGGAGAAGTTAGGGTAATTGGTGCCTATTAGTACACTAAGGGAGCTGCCAGAAGAGCTTCTCTACCAAGTGAGGCCACAGACATGGGTACTGTGAGAGGAGGAGTGATTTAGGCAAAAGAGTAAAGCACTGAGTCTGCACTGGAACAACTCACAAAATCATTTCCTCCATCTCAGCATAATCTCCAAGCACTCCAGCTAGACCTGTAAGAGATAACCACTTGCCTGACTTGTCATTAAAGTACCTTGTCTGAGCATCCCCACAGAACCCAGCTAGCATGTTCCTTCATGCAGAAGAGTGGTGCAGTACATCAGTCCATCCAGCATACACAGGATCAAACCAGTGGGGACTCCTTTCATGGACCTCAGACTCGGGAAGCAGAGACAGGGCCATTTCAAATGGCTAAACCATCTTTCCAGCCCCAAGGATGGGGCTTTTTCCAAGAGACAAGGTTCAGAGGAACCATTTGCCAGACTCTTAGCACTTTCTATACAAAGCACAGGCAGTTCTGACCAGAGGAACACGCAGGTAGTCCAGAGACACAGCATGAGAGCTTGGAAGCCCTAGAAAACACTGCCTGCCAATCCTACCTGCTGTGGGGGAGAGGCAGGTTTCTAAGAGACCCAACACCACTGAAATGCCTTTGTCTTGCTTACAGAGGAGGAAAGGAGAAGGATGGAAACAGACACTCCTCGAGTAGGAAATGATTGTGGGAGCAACATCCTGACTCCATTTTTTTCAGAGAGACTGGACGCACAAAACAGGTTTTGCTGGAGTTTTTATCTTGCCTCCCCAGGGAAGAAGACAGTGATTTGCAGTTTGCTCCAAGTATTCACCCTGACACTGTGCTCTGTGTTTACCACCAAGGTACACCTCCTGTCCCCAGGCTCTGGAGAGCAGGGTCAGATGCTGTTTCAGGAACACAGGGGCATGTGTGCGTGTGTTTGTTTGTTTGTTTGTTTGTTTGTCATCGGGATGTTGTGAAGGCTGCTTGGTTAGTTTGTTTGTTTCTTAAATCTCCCAGGGGAAGTTTCTGGCAGAAAGCACCTCCTGAGTGAGCTTGGATCGGGGTGTGCTTTGGCTGGGAGCTGAGGAGATCTGCGTATGAAGAAACAAGAGGTGAAGAGGAGACGTATGAGGCCAGAGGGCTAAGGATTTGGCTTTGCTGTGTAATGTGCTCATCAGGCAGGGACAAAAACAATCAGAAAATCAGAAACAAGCTTTGCCCACAACACAGCTCAAACCTCAGCAAAAGCCATTGGAAATATTTTCATTTCCATTTTTTGCCACTGTTGGGCCTCCTTGTGTGTTTTATGTGACAGGCACTACTCTGGCTCCCATTGAGATCAGTGGGAAGCAGCCTACTTTAGGCTGGAACACTGTGAACCCCCTGCTTTGAGAGAGATTGAGAGATGTTAATGCAGCCTACCATCTCAGAGAACTTGGACATGGTTTTATCTTGGAGTTGCATCCAAGGCAATTAAAATTCCCTACAGGAGCACCTGTCAGCCAGCCCTACCTCTGCCACTTGTTGGACCATTTCTGCAGGGACCTTTCCCGCAAAGACACCCACAGAGCTCAAAAACACGCCTGATGGGGAAATCTCCAGACAGAAGGGAGAGCCAGAGGGCTGGCTTATTGCTGCCACAACAGCCAAAGAAACACACTCTGTGGCTGCTGAGCTATCACAAAGCCATCAGAGCTGTGGTGAGCTGCAATTTCCATGCAGGCCGGGTCTGCAAGCCACCTCAGCTGACCATGTCTTTGGTTTCAGAGTAGTTGGACATGTGGAAAATGGAGCTACCTTTCCTGTTCACTGTTTCCCTTGGGATGAACGAATATTGCGCAGATCACTACAAAGAAATCTTTCTAACGAGATGCCAGGTCCCATCTGCTCTGGGAGAAATCACACTCCTGTATTCAGAAAATGCTGATGGAAGTAACAGATGATGTACTAATGATCCTTGGGGCTTTTAGACAGGTTTACTTAGGAAACCAGGCATGTGAGATCACATTGTCTTTTACTCTGCCAATACATTTGTCTGGGTCCTTCCTAATGGCTTTTTAACTCACAGGTCAGTTTTAAGAAAATATAACAGAATATAAGTCTCCAAAATAGAAACTTCCTCTGACTTTATGAAAATTATTGACCAAGTGGAAGAAAAAAAGAGAAAAGTATAGGTCTAATAAAAACACCTACTGCTGCATGAGCTCAACCCTTTACAGTGCTTCAGAGAATCCACAGAGATGCTCACCTTAAAGTTACATTAGAAACAAAGCTCCCTCAGTTTTCCTGTTCACACAATGATTTAGGACAACTTTAGACTTCAGCTTTCCCATAAATGTGTGTCCTTGCCCCCTCTATCATAGTGTTCAGGTCAGGACAGAATGTCCTGACACAAGCACATATGTGTGTGTTCGTTGGTATAGATTGTGCTCCGGAGAGTGAGGAAAGACACACAGGAAGTGAATGGAAGCTGCAAACCCCAGTGCCCAAGGGATCAGCACAGTGCTCATTTCTGTAGCTGGTTCTAACACAGGAACACTAAAACACAACTCTCCTGGCACCACCACGTACCTGGGGAGGTACCAGAGCACTGATGCCAAACAAAATCCTTTGCTTGTTTCTAAAATGGCCTCAATCCTCTCCCCTTCCCAGCACCCCTCTTTTCACTGGTCACATCACTGTTTTGGAGGACAGGTGTCTGCAGTTCTCCCTCCAGAGGCTGATGCAAGAGGAGATCCACCAGAGTTAGCGCCTAGCCATTCCCAGTGAGGATTAATCTCCTCGTCCCACCTGCTGCGTCCCATCACACACTCGATACTCTTCATGTGTTAACGTCTGGAATGCCACCTCTGCTACTTTATCCTGGGCTTCCTTGCCCAGCTATCCCAGGCACAAAAAGCTTTTTCCTTCCCTGATCTCCTTCTGGGCCTGGCACAAATATGTGGGAAGAGAGGGGAAGATGGTGAGATACTTGTTTTCTTTTTCCTGTTCTTTGTTTTTTTTGTATCATCTAAAGATTTCAGCGGTGAAAGACACTCTGTCGGTGGTGCTGTGAGTGGTGTAGTGTGGGGTTAGCTGTGAACAGACGGCAAGTTGTGGTCACTGTGCCTGGCCAGCTGGGAATTGCACATCTCCTATCATATTTATTGGTCACACATATTCTGTCACCTCCCCCTTTCTATTTACCCATTGTCCAGCTGCTGTCTCTCGTCTTTTAGATCTCTGGGACATGGAGATCCAATTAAGATGATTATAGCCATGTATAAGCCTTCAGCTGCCTCCTAACATACATATTTGTAATAGTGTTTACATGCTTTTTTCCATTCACTGTCAAACTTGACTTCATATGTTGATATACATAAGCAGAAAGTCAGCCCTAGGAAAATGGGTTTAAGGAACTGTAAAGTACAGATTCACACCACAGGCAGTGAGGTACCCTGAGATATTCTGGGCCCATCCAGAGTGTCTGGTGATGAATGGATCAGCCCTCAGATTCTTTTCATAAAACCCTCTGAACATTTGTTAAAGTAGACTTACAACGTTATACATCAAAACCAGTTAAGCAAATTTCTAGAGCAACTCAAAAAAAACACTCATTTAACCTGTTACAAAAACTATAAATAAAGTAGAAAAGCATATTGCATATTATTTCCCTTTAGACCCAAACAATTAACAAAATAGGGGACGCCTTATAATTGTTTCCATTTGAAAAATGTATTACACAAGTACAATATACTCTTGATGATGTCTTCATACATTTTTTGTCAGAATTTTTTTCTTAAATTCTAGTTTCCTTTAGTAACAGTGGCATTCCATTTTATTCCTGAAAATTGCCTAAGTAAGTTCCCTATGTAAATTTTGTTTCTAGAAAACATATCTTTCTTTGCTTCTTTGCATGCTATATCCTCACTGCACAGTTAATTCAGAACTTGTCTCAATTTTAACTTACTTTCTCTATTCCATTTCTACAGAAAAAAAGTCCTGGACTTGGGTTTGGAGGTGCTTTGAGCCTGGACAAGCTTAGCTGTCTGAGGTATTCATAAGAGCTCTGAAGTGATATGACAAAATCACAAGGGTGCTGATAGTCCTCTCATCCATGTTTTCCCTTCAGTTGTTCCTAAAGGAGAGACAAAATTCTTCTGAAATAAACACAAGCAATGGGGGAAAAAATACAGTAGAGAAGCTGGTAGGAATTCACCTGCCAACATAGTTATAAAGAAGTAGGGGTGATGTGAGCTGTGTCTTTCACTGTGCTTGACATACCATCTAAATCTGGAAGACTTTTCCCCAAGGCAGCCAGTCTTTTGGCATACCCAAATCTCATGGCCAATAAATCTGAGGGCTGAGGTGCAAGACAGTTTTATGGGACAGTCAGGAGATGGTAACAGCTGTCCAAGCAGGTATTCCTCTCCTTCAGTTTTGGGCAAAAACTGAACAGAGTGTGATGCTGCATCCAGGGCAAACCAGAGACATCTGGGTTAAAATATACAGAGGTATTTATCTCTGGCTGTCTTCACATCAAGATTTCACATCATCAACATGACCCAAGGACAGGTGATGCTAAACCTCCACCACTTCAAATGCCACCTCTTGTAATTCATCAAGAAACAAAGCAGGTGACCTTCTAACAGCCACTGGAGCACTTCAGCCTGGATGTGTCTGAGCACTCAGGAGCCATGTGAGCATCTGTAAGAAGGATCCAGCAGCAAAAAGCTGTCTAAGAAAAGTTCAGCGATGAAAAATGCTCAGGTGCATTTGAATCTGAAGGAAGAGCACCTGGAGGAAGAGACAAGCACTCTTCTTCTACACCACTGAAGTATACAAGTCCCTCAGCCTAGACCCAGCTTATTCCTGCAAGCTCACTTCGGACATTGTGTGGGCACAAGGAGGACAGTCAGCATTTGGCCATCCATGAGCATACCCTGGAAATTCAGCTGTATAGGAGCAGCCAGAAATTATCTGTGTCTGCGCTGCTTTTGCTGTGTGCAGACAACCTGTTCACTGTATCCCTGCAGCTTCCTCTCTCCATCCTGGGAGAGTGGAGGAGAAGGGGGAGATGTTTGTACCTCCCAGTCATGCTTTGGAAGCTGTATTGTGCCCAAGCACAGCGCTCCCCTCCCCCTCTGCCAGCCCCTCCCCAGGGTTGCTCCTGGTGGCCACAATAAGAGGTTAGTCAGCTTATTTCAATTAGTGGCAAACCGTGTGGCGTGACTCCAGGGCCTCCATATGTTCATAAGTATATGCAACCACACTTTCCTTGACGCATTCCTCATTCCAGGGAAAGGCCACATCTCCACAGCTTGCTGGCACAAGTCACACAGGCAACTGCAGAAGAAATGGGATAATAAATACACACTCACATATACACACACACATATACGTAGGAAAAGCTGGCACCCTCCCACCCTCTCCCGTGTTGACTGCCACATGGTCCCCATCAATTTTTGTCAGAGCCAGCAAGCCAGCCAACCGCTCACAGATGCTGACAAGGCAATTTCAACAGCTGAGGGACTTCTCTGCTTTCCTCCTCCAACACGTAGGATTTTGGTTGACTTTTTTTTTTCTTTAAAGTCATCTCTCCCCCTGAGACATTCCCCAGCCCATGGCATTGCCATCTTCCTGGGTGCTCCTTGGCTAGAGTGCCCCTCTCTGCATCTGAGGCCCAGCAGGTTCCACTCCACCCTGTGTGGAGATGGGGTCTGAAAGCAAAGAGGTCATAAGAACGTGCTATCTCCACTATCTCAAGCATCCCCAGAGGAAAATGAAGATCTTCCAACCCAGTTGCTGCCATTTCTCCCAGTATTGGCTGCAGGAGTGCAGATTATGTCTACTCCTCCTCCCTGAACACAGTTGCTACCTTCAGGATGGTGAGAGGGTTAAGAACACATCTCCGTGTCCAAGAGATCCTCTTGTAAGGAGCTCCTTCTTCCATGTCATGTTTTCAGGGCTTTTTGCAGGTGACTGGGAGTTTGTATCCAGCGTCAAAGTCAGGCCTGAATTAATGAAGGTCTCCAAGAAGATATTTGACGTATTTCAAGTTTGCTAATACTTAATGAAACAACACACATTAGCAATGGCCCCTAGGCTTAGGTAAAGGCAGGAACTGTGCTCAAGAGAAAGGGAGACAGGAAGTAGTGGGGGAAGGAAACAGAAAGCAGTGGTGGCAGAATGAGGCTTTCAGTCTTGGTGAAATCCTGGTCCCACCGAAGCCCTGACAAAATCTCTCAAGGCTGCTCACTTAGACCATATCCTGGGTGAAGCTCAAGAACATCAGTCTGATGTCATATAGGTTGGCATTTTCAGTCCAATGAGAAAAGACATTTTTGTGTCCAGGGCCTGAAGGTTCTCACTGTACCAATCCCTCATTTCTGACTGTTACTGCCCAGCTCAGTCCTACCCCAGGTCAGGAGAAGGGTCTGTCTTTGAACTGTGGATCAGCACAGGGAGAAATCCCCTGGTCAGCCACTGTCATCCACCCAGCTCCTCTCAACACAGCTGTGGGGCTGCATTTTGCAGGCAGGAACACGCCGCTTGCTCAGATGCACAGAAACATCTGTGCAGACAGTGAGACTGACAAGCACACAGTGGGATGGGAAACAGAGGGAGAGCAGGACTGGAGAGACTGGGAAATTACTGAAGTTTCAGAAAGCAAAGTCCATCAAGTCTTTACAACTGGGTTGCACATGCAGGTTTGGCAAAACTATCCAGCTAGCACAGGAGCACTCTTCTTTTCTACCCCAACCTTGGATCAGTAATGGGCAGCACAACTAAAACCTCCCTTTTCATTGCCTGCTGTCAGGTAATGTCAGCCCTTGTCATGCAGTCAAACCACACCACTCAAGCAGCACCATTTTTCAAGGCTGGAGGCAGCTGAACCAGGAGATGCTTGAGAAAATAATGAGGTTCACCGGGTGGCTCAAGCCTAGATGGGGTCATGGATAGAGTCAGGGCAGTTAGGAGGAAGTGCTTTGACCACAAGTACACATTGCCTCTCACATCCACCAAAAGACACATCTTCTGACATGAACAGGGACGTTATTAGCTGTTTAGACCCTGAAAACGATCCAAAGTTAATGAACCATTTCCAAACCACTATCCTGGGCACAAGATGCATCATCAGAGGATTTCCCTATTCCTATATTGTCATGCTGATCAATTCTATGCATTGTGGTATTTCTATCCCTCTCTCAGAAACCCAGGGTGCTGATCACAAGTGATGGCAGGAGAAGGGGCAAGGATAATTGTCAGCTTGGAGCTTGAGACCACAAGCTTTGGGAATGGGGCTAGGCAGCCTGGTCGCACAGAGAAAAATATCACTGTTTCCAAGGATGCGCAAAGTGGAAGATGCTATGGTGCTGGGATGAGCTGAGGAGTTGCAATCCCTTGTAACACTGTGTTTTGTTCAGTGCTTTGTCTGGGACTGGGGTGGGATGTAGAAACTTGTCCATGGCAGGGAGAGGGAGTACAACTGGAAAAGGAGCCAAAGAGTGAAAGCTGTGAAGACTGTTAATCCACAGGACTTAGGCAGCTTCCCCAAGCTCCCTGATGGATTGCCCACGGCAACTACAGCCATCTCATCAAGCCAAAATCAGGTGTATCAGCTGTGATTTGAGATGGAGGAGCAGGGCTGAGGAATCTGACAGGAGTCTGTCTCACAGAGTCCTGGCAAATGACCATGGGAAGTACTGTTTCATCTTGCAGCTGCCAATGAGATCCATGCTAGAAGAAACATATTGCTCCTACCACAACTCAGGATTTCCAGTCCTCTTCCTGAGCATGGATTCTGCACTGGAAATGAAAGAGAGAGATCCCAGATAAACCCAAAGAGTCTTCCAAGGAACATAAAATGATGCTATGACATGGAACCTGTCCCCTGCGCCTCACTCTTGAGATATTCTTTCTCACTCCTGCCTGCACGTCTAGAAAGATCAGAAAAATAGCACGGGAAACTAGAGGAAGTTTTAGAGAAAACACAATTGTTCTCAGATTCAACCCAAATGTGTAGGGAACTCTGTCTCTCCTATATTTCCAGATGACCAGTTACTTTAAGAGCTCACTGCTGCCTCAATGCCTGGGGTGAATCCCCACTGCTGCTCTGCAGGTTAACAGCAGACACATGGTCCAAGAAAGCATAGATGTGGGACTTTCACTTCTATTGGTTCAAGTCTTTCTCCCTTCTGGATCACAGCTGACAGTAACAAATATCATCTGCAGGGAGGGAGGCAAAACAGAAGGAATAATTTGATTTCTGGCATTTGTCAAACTGATCTAAGGCTAATTATCCCTACATCTGCCTAGGTCAGGACGGAACTTCATCATCAGTTTGAAATCTTACCTACTGGCCATGCCTGGGTGGCTGGAGCCATCTGCAGAACAGGGGCATGCAGACAGTTGGACAGACATCCAAGCAGAGCTCAGGGAGAAATCTTGAGTTTCACTGTTGGTTGAATAAAATGAGCAGATTTTGCCAGTCAGGCAGCAATCACAGCCCTGATGAATGACAGAATAAACCAAGTTCCTTCTGCAGTCAAATTACATGACACCTCCACAAAGTTGACTTGCACCATCCATCACGACGTCTGCTGATGTCCATGGGAAGGGGAGAGGGTGTAGCTCTCTGTCCCACTCTGGGTTATTTTTACAGCTGGGAAAGGAGGTGGTGAACCTGGATGAGAAGGTTGGAGACTTCTAAGACAGCTCACAAAAGCTGTGAAACAAGAGCCAGAGCTTAGAAGGCCACAGATCCCCAGATCAGCAGCTTCAAATGTTTCACTGGCAATGAACCCAGAAGGGCCGTACTCCCCAGAAAGGAATTTCTGGGTTCTGCCCAAGCAGACAAATAAAGTCTCCCAGCAAAGTACCTGTCTCCCACTGGTATAGAAAGTTTAAATAGATGCTTAGAACTCAGAAGCATCTGCAGCCATCCTGGAGGACACAGCTTCAGAGGGTAAAGGCAGGACACTGGGACACAGAGACTGCCTCTGACATGCAAACCTTTTGCCTTCATTGACACAAGACTTGGAAAAGACCCTGCCAAGCAAAGACAACAGAGCTGTAACTGATTTATATCAGATGAAGATGGGTCTCTTGAAAATCAATTCCAGGTGAGCTGTGTGGAGCTGCTGGGAATATTTTTGCCAGTTTCTCTCTCTCTCTCCATTCCCTGTTGCCAAAATACATTGAAGTGAAGATTCACAGGCAGCACAGAACGGTTCCCTCAGGAGGAGTCATTCCACACATGCCTTCCCAATAAGCAGAGTGGCAATGTTCAGAAACCAAATGGGTCATCGCTGGCAATTGTAGAAACAGACAAAAATAGCAGAAAAAAAATTTCACAATTTCCTGCATATTTTTCCTGATTGTTCCACAAAAAAAATGTTGGGTTATCCAAAAGAGAAGAATGGCTTAAACAAGCAAAACATCAGTAATCACCTGCTTTGCTAAGTGTTTGTAAATAACATAAGCTGGTTTTCTTAGCCAAATGTCATTCCTTTCCACAACCATCACTCCCTTCTCCCAGTTACTCACTGTGATTAATGGGAGGGGAAAGAGATTGTTGTCCTTTTTTTTCTCCCCAATGTATTTTAACCAAAAAACTTTCATTTTAGTTGGAACACACTCTCCTCGCCTCCTCTTTGCCCCCCCAGGATGGGTGACACCATCCTGTCTGCGGCACGAAATCCTTTGGCTTTGGTCACTTAAACATTCTACAAAAGTAGAAGATAGTATCGAGTCCCCAGTGGCAAACTGGGAGTGGTGAGACAAGACCTCTAAGTTTATAACACTTCTCCAAGATAGCCAAGGTTCCTCAGCACATCCTTCATCAAATTCTCAGTTCTGCTAATTAAGCTATCAAATTCATGTTGGAGAGGACAATTGTTTATGGTTTTGGGGTTTTTTTCAGAGCTGTAGATCTTGCCAGTAGAGTCTTCAGAATAAGAAAAGAAAAACCCTCTGAATCACTGCCCAGAAACTCAATCCCTAAAGCCTCCTCCCAACCTCTGTTTACAAAATTATAAGCTTTCTTTGTCCTAACCATTTTCCTGTTACAATAATATTCTTCATTTTCTATCTGACTTTTTTTTTGGTGCATGGAAAATGTGATTTCATTGTGAAAGGATTTCTTATGAATCAATACAGCAAAGAGAACACAGAGATGTTTGCAGTAAATCACTCTCAAAGTACAGACACATAGAAAATGAGCTACAAGAAAAAGTAGATAATCCCAAGCCATTTCCAGATGGAAGGAGGTTATATTTTCCATACAGTGTATCTGGTTTTTGTGTCACAAAACATGCTGGTATTTATTTAATGTATTTTTTCTTTGTACCGTGGAGTTATGATTATATGAAATGAGTTTCCAAAAATGACAAACATTGGCCTGATTTAGGTAACAAATGGAAGAATTGAGATACAGAGTTCAAACCAGCTAAAGCTCAGCCGCTGTGGAAGTTAAGAGCCAAGTCCAGCAGCAGAACGTTGACTTCCATCCCCTGAGATTCCCTCCACTTCTGGGACAGCAATGACAAGGGGAGAGGTCCAATTTTCCAGTGCTTTTCAGTTTCTTTCACCCACTTCCCTGTGGGCAGCAGGGATGACATTTGGAGGTAGGCCGGCTTCTCCTCTTCTGTGAAGAGAACTGTGTCATCACCATCTCTTCGGAGAAGGCTTGGCAGGACTGAACGCCCAGCAACTTGAGGAAGCTGCTGGATCACTGACTTCTTGGAAGCACTGGACAGGGATCAGCCTGTCTGAGCCATGCATCAAACTGGGTGTTAGGTACCAAGCTGTTCTCCTAAAGGAGAGACATCTGAGAGCCATTGAGAGAGGGAATCATTGCGGCTGAGGGAGGCTGAGTCACATCCTCCTGGTGGTTCACTCATGCAGTGGCCTAAAACTTAGACAGGTAAATAAGAGAACTACATCCCCCTTCCAAAAATTCCCTGAGACCTGAAAATCTGGTGAAAAATCATGGAAGCGTGGCTCATCAACACTGCTGGAGTATAGCATGCTGCAAGGCAACTGAGAAACCTGTGACTCTAGTAGATACAACGCCAGACATGCAACCAAGCAGCCTATGAAGAAACAACAGTAAAACCAGACTCTTTAAACTGAGTCTACCTGTGGGCAGACAGTGTAGGAAGCTCCTGTGCAGACAGTTGCAGGTAAAATGTTCTATACAGGGGAGAGAGAGATCTTGGATTTTAAACACAGGTGAGGAAGATAACTGTGGTGTTCACATAAACAAAGCAGCGTGGGTCCAGGCTGCCTATGGTGGTCACCTGTCTCCACCCAGGCTGGGGTGCTGGCCCAAGGAGTCACTTGCACTCTTGCTGGTGTTTTCTGCCTTGCTGTACTTAAATTTCTGGCTCCAACAGAGAAGTGCAACTCTGCTGGTCATGTCTCGCATGTTATTTAGATAAAGTGCCAAGAAAAAGAGCTGGGGTCACACAAGCCAGCTAGACAGGAGGATGAGGAGGGTAGTAAAAAAGATGGTTTCAGGGAGTAGCTGATGTAGCAAAGCTCCCATCCTTCATTATCCAGTTAATGCTACATCCACGACAAACCTGCTGCTGGATGTTCACAGTTTTGTCTAACTGCAGAAGGACTACAAATATTACACGTAGATGCTCCATAGAACTGAGCACAGGAGGAGCTGGATCCTCACTAGAGCCCCTGGCTGTTCCCCTGCTCTGAATTCCTAATCCTAATCGCACTGGCAGGGGGTGGGACTCAAAACCGGTGGTTTTAAAAGCTTCATGCTCATCGAAATGTCCTGAGGGCATGACCAGGTCCTGAGCTCCTGCAGGTCACTGAGCAATGGAGAAGCACACCCTTTTCCATGAGATCGGGGGCAACAGTCTTTGCCTTTGCAATGGCTGGGGCTGCCTCTGAGGCTGCCAGAGCTCAGTGCGGCCAGCTGCCTGCTGCTATCATCATTGTTGTTGTCTTTCTTCCCGGAAAAGCTGTCACTCTGTCTATTCCAGCCTGCTCCTGCCCTTAAAGACCTGACTTTTTCTTCCAGTGTGTGCAATAAATAAAGCAACCTATAAGAGGAGCAGCACCAAGCCTGGAAAGCTGGCCCCGGGCCGGAAGAAATGCCTGCAGGAGAGGAAGTGTTTGTCACATAGAGACGCACAGGCACACACATAGAGCTCCATTAGCCAAGCTGCTCGCAGTCATCTGTGGATTGCTGCTCCCTTCTGCTGCTCCCAGCCATCCATCCCATCGGTGGGGACCGGCCGACATCTAGTGGTGCGAGCCCGCAGTGGTGGCGAGGAGGAGCCCGCATCCAGAGCACAGCGCCTTCTGCCCGCACGGGCTCCGTCCCCGAATTATAAAGAATCCCACAGAACTGCAGAAACCAAAAAGGGTAGGAGAGCATCTGGGAGACCAGAGGAAAGCAGCCGAAAAAGCTCACATTTCCAGCGTCACCCTGGGACTTGTGTAACCAAACGCTTCAGCATCTCCACCACAGATGTTCCCCAAGGACTAGTGGCTCCGAGAGGACATTTGGTTAAAAGGAGGTTGGGAGAGAGAGCAGAAATGGGACAGCGGGATGCTGACTTCGGAGGGGGCTTGTGAGACCAGGAGGATTATATTTAGGGTCCCTGAGTACACACCCCTTGCTCTGTACAGTCATTTTTCTTTCCCTCACGCTGCAGTTTCTGACTCCTCTGAGGAGGGGGTGTCTCCCGAGCTCTCAGCAGTGTGAAGAGGAGGGAAACCAGGAATGAGCACCAGAGCTCTGAGAAACCTCACAGCCAAGCATTTTCTCCCGTCTGGGGGGTATTTAGGATCTCCCTGTGAGAGGGGCTGAGGCTGGAGCTGGGGGTCCCTGGGAATGAAGGACAGCCATTGCTTGGCTGAGGCAGAGAGCAGCCTGGCGGGGCAAGGCTGAGGTTTCTCTCACGTGGAAGTGTGAGCTATAAAGACATGTGAAACCCTATCTGCAGCGCTATCCATATCAAAGATTTCAAGGGGGCTGCTTTAAAATAGGACCTTGGCACAGGTTCCTGCTTCTCCTCACGTCTTACTGAGCGGCACTCTGCCAAAATGTCAGCTTGGCTGCTCCACATGTCCCAGATATCCCAGGCATGTCCTACAAACCTTTCCGGTGCTCCCAGGGAGATCGCTGCCTCCACAAACAGCCTCTTCTCACAGCTGTGGAGGGTCCCAGTGGCCTCTGAGCACCATTTCCCCAGCTGAAGGGCAAGAGGAGCATCTTCCCTCACGTGCCAGAAACAAGGGCTGAGAACATACATTAAAAGGTCTCTCAAAAGAGCTTTAAGCAAATTGTCCACAGGGACTCACTTTTTCCCTCCCACCCTGAGTGAGCACAAGCGAGGCATCTCTTAGGGACCCTCCAGAGTACCACAGTAAAACTCTAGAGGAACCATAGAGATTGAGATCAATCCAAGCTGTCTCAAAGGGAAAATAACCATAATGATTTTCTCCCAGGCTTTCCACCTTGTTTTTGCCCTTTTCAACCTAGTGCACTTGCAAAATCCAATCCCAAGAGAGGGAGCCCACAAGAGCAGAAGCCTTTCAAGATTACCCTGAGGCTAGTGGGTGAGTGTTTCCCCCCTGCTCTCCCAGCTGGAGGAAGAGGCAAGATTGATTCAACAAAGATACCCAGCAGCACTGGAAAAAATGAGATCTCAGCAAAGCCAAAGGCATTTGCTAAGCATCTCCTATTAGGAGAGTTCTCTCACACAGCTGCCCCACAGACAGCCAAGACAACGAGGTGCCTCAGCAATAAACCACTCTTCTCTCCCCCCCAGCCCTCTCAGTGCATCCCAGTAGAGCTGCTCTGTGCCAGGGCCGAGGTCGCTGCTGCATTCTGCTTTGATTCAACACAATCTCCCCTCCCACATGCTGTTTTCATTAAAGCCTGGATCTTCTGGCAAGGGCCCTATGCACAGTCATGAGAAGTTGCTCACTGGTGGCTTGTTTTATCCAGTTGTTGGAGGCTTAAAACAATGAGCTTGCAAATATTTCTTTCCTCCCCCGCACCCTCGCTTGCTTGCTTGCTTCTTGCTTCTTGCTTCCTCTCTTTTTTTCCTTCTTTTTTTTTTTTTTTTTTTTTTTGAGGAGGAGGAGGAGAGAGAGGAGAGGTACATAGGAGATAGCACTGAATCTTGGGATTAGGAGGGATGAGGGAAAAGAGAAGGGTCTCTCCTGTTGTGAATACACGTGCATGTGAGCACACTGGTGTGTGTTTCACACCTGCACTCCCCCAGCTGTCCAGCACCATCACAAACTGCACGTGTTTGTTGCTCTGACAAAGGCAGGAAAGCTCACAGCAGGACCCCTTGTCACCATCACTAGAAAGATGCCCCATGCTACAGCCACACAGCTGTCACAGTGTCATCAGGACAGAGGCACATTCCTCTGTGCTTTCACTCTGACAGGCCTAGACATGGAGAGGAGGGAGCCTAGAATCCAAAAGGATATAGATATCCAAAAGGATAACCCCCATTTTGTGACTAAATGCTCTCTTCCCTGCCTTCAACTTCTGCAGGGACCAGCTGTCATTAAGACATGTTGATGCCCCAAGCCCAGGTGATGTGATGTGTGAGGGAGGATTGGTTTTGACTGGAGACAAACTTCATGCATGTTTATGCCAGAGCTCTATATAAGGATGGGGGGTTAAAGCAATGGAACAGGGAAAATTTGGGGTGGCAGCCAGGAAGCAAGAGGGTGTGACTCACTCTGTGACCATCAAGGCATGAGGAGGCCAAGGACAGTTCCAAGAACATGTGGGTACAGCCAGCTAAAAGACATCAGTGAGGTAGTTAGAAGCAGACACGAGGCAGAGCATGAGTGAGGTGATAAATGAAGAACCACTGAACATGTTAGAAAAAAAGGCTTGCCCTGTTCTGGGGCACAGAGGTTGTGAACAAATTGCTCCACGTCCCTTCATGACTCACTTCGGTTTCTTTAGCCTGGCTGCAACATGTGGGGACTGCCTGGACTCTTCTTTGTCACTACTTCATGTCTGCCTAAAACTGCCGGCACAAAGGGCATCCAAGGAAGGACAATGACATAAAATCATGGAATCATTTAGGTTGGATCCCAAATGATCCTAAGATCCTAAAATCCTTGGATCATTGAGCCAAATCATTAACCCAGAAATGCCAAGTCCACCACGTAACCATGCCCCAGAGTGCCATACCTACACACCTTTTAAATATCTCACTGGATGGTGACTCAACCACTGCCCTGGGCTGCCTGTTCCAATGCCTGACCATCCTTTTGGTGAGGAAATATTCCACAATATGCAATCTAAACTTTCCCTGGGGCAACTAGAGGCCATTTCCTCTTGTCCTATCACTTGCAACTGGGGAGGAGGCTGCTCCCCACCTGGCTATATTCTCCTTCCAGGTGGTTGTAGAGAGTGATAAGGTCCTCCCTGAGCCTCCTTTTCTCCAAGCTAAAGACCCCCAGACTCCTCAGCTGCTCCTCGTAGGACTTGTGCTCCAGACCTTCCACCAGCTTCATTGCCCTTCTCTGGGCATGCCATTGGACATGGTGAGCATCAACTAACCAGGGAGGAGACCTGTCTAGTAGTGCTGCTTGACTCTTCTAAGCTTTTGAATTAGGCTGCCTGCCTGATTTTCTTGGATTTGCTACAAGGTCCTATGGGAGCCAAGGCTGCATGGTACTGCAGCCTTGTAAGGGGGGTAAGAGTTGCTGGCACTGAAGCCCTGCACAGAGACATCTTTGGGCCACACTCATGTGAAAGACAAGCAGGCTCTGGCAGAGTCTGTGCAAAGCACACAAATCTGGGACCAGCAGTGCTGGGAGTGAGTGCTCTGCATACAGCTCGAAATGCCCTCCCTGACTGCATTCACATCCTGCAGCCACCAGGCTGGCTCCCAGCCCTTTTGTCTTGGGGATGTACAAACCCATCTGCCTCTGAGCATCTCTCCATCTCAGGACATCTCCTTAGTTCGCATGAAAAAACCCAGATAGCCATTGCAGAGCAGCAGGAGCACGGTTCAGAGGTGTGCTCAGGACAGGAGCCACAGGAGAAGCTGACTGCAGGCGAGGAGGTAACACCTCCTGCCCAGCCGGCTTTGGGCATGCAGCAGTCCAAGGCCTCCATCACTTGGAGACACATCCCTGTAGATGGAGCCAGAACCTCACAAAGCAAAAGGACAGCCCAGTCCTACCCATTACCCTTCTCCAACCACTCTGCTCTGAAAAGAAACTAGCCCAGCCCCTCTCGTCCCTCCCTCCCTCCAACATATCCAGGGTTTTGTCTTCCCTCCCTCTCCAGATCAACCATTCCCGAGTGTCACATTGTCTCTCCTTATTCCATTATTTAACCCAAATTCCTTTCTGTTGTCTTTTCTCATCCACCACAGCCATGAAGAGTGGGTAATTCCTGCACCACACGCTGCATGTTGATGCCCTTCTCTGAGCAGTAACATCTTCCTGGGATGATGATGATGATGATGCCCCCAGAGTCATTTTTGGGCTGTCTTTTCTTACCTCCCTTTCTTATGACGGACTTCTCCAGGCCCTGCTGGTTTGGATGGCAGCCCTCCTCCTGGCCTGGTGCTGTTCAGCCCCAGGCTGTGTGGCCACAGGAGCCCCAGACAGTTGGCCAAGGGGCCCTTTGCCTTTCCATCCGTCAGTCTGTGTCCCCATTGCATGCAGTGGCTGAGCCACCCAGGGAAGCAGTAACTCAGCAGCAGGCTTTGCAGCTCACAGGGAGACACTTTTGTTCCCATGGGCATAGCATGAGCACAGGTAACACCAGCCCCAGGGTGGCTTTTGCCCACATCAGGTCTGCTCCACCCTTCCCATCCTGTGGAATTTGTCTGGTTCCTGGCCTTTGCCCAGACATGATACTCAGGAAAAGCCATGTTGTATCATACTTTTTGTTTCCCTTGAGGACACTTCTGAAGGGTACCCAGCACTGCTGAGAAGCCTGGGAAAGAATAAAAGCGAAGGGATATGAAACCTCTCCATCCCCACCACCATGACCCTAGTTTTGCTCCAGATCTGAGGGTTGCTTATAGCTCAGTCAACCAAAAATAATGGGGGGAGAGGGGAGCAAACCCACCACCAGGGTTTCTCAACCCAGGGTTTCCTGACCAACAGCATACCCACCCTTTTCTCTTGGAACAGCAGGCAGAGAGGAGAGAGAAACTTTGCCACCTTTCACAGCCCCACAAGAAACACTCCCTGGATGGCCCTGGCTCCCCAGAGCTGGGGCTGAAAAAAGAAAAAAAACCCACTGATTTAGGAACCTGAAGGTGAGGACTCAAGGGGAGATGCAATGCAGGCAAGTTTTCCCATCATGAAGCTGGTGGGACCTGCCTTTCCGAATGGCCACACCAGAACCACAAGCCTGGCCTGGGTACAGCAGCAATCTCCAAAAGAGACTCTGAAAAGCCTGTGCTGTCAGAACTGGTGAGGGGAAATGGGTGGCAGATAAGAACATGCTGAGGAAAAACACAAACCAGAAGTTCCGGAGGAATTTTGGAAAGGAAATGGGGAATTAACTGCAGAAAAGGCGGGGGGGAATGAGAGGCAGTTTATGGCTTACAACAAACAGGCTGCATGTGCCACCTCACCAGGCGCTCACCGCCTCTCGTCCCTGCCCAGGGATACTCAGCACTGGCCATCCCGGCCAGGCAGGAACAGCAGGAATGGGAAAGGGGCTGGTGCTGTGTCCTGGGGAGTTGATTCCAGCAGGAATCAGGGAAGAAACAAAACTAAGAGAAGCTAGAAGGAAAATACCATCCCTGCGGTGTCAGAAAGGGTGAGGAGGCTGCAGGTCCTGTCTTGCCTACAGGTAGGTAAGGGACAGGTGAGGCCAAGGCTGGCAGACGCCAGGTACCTCACGAGGTCCCGTGGTGCGGCCTTGCTTGGAGGGCATTTGGTCTCTTGGGTGCCCACCCACAGCCCCACAGCTATTTCGGAGGGGCCAGAAATCATTCCCTCTCCACCCCTTTCTTTTTTTACCTCTCTTGCCTTTGCCTCCCAGCACAAGCCCCACAGCACGGGGTCCCCACACGAGCAGTCCCCGAAATCCGCCCCTCGCCTGCAGCTATTTTAGAGAAAGGCAGGAAGTATTTTTAGTGCTGCCGGCTCCCGGGAGAAACTCTGAGGCTCTGAGCCGCAGCAGTGCTGGCGCCAGAGAAACTGCCGCTGCTCTGGCTGATATTTCTTGTATAATTAAACTCAATCCATCCAGGGGGCTGGGTCTTGGCCACCAACTCAGCAAGGAGGGGAAGGAGTGGAGCCAGAGAGCCAGGGGCTGAGTGTTCTGACAGATGCTGGGAATTGCTCCGCAAATGCTGGAAAAGCCTGGCCTGAGACTTTGGGGGAAGTTTTGCCAGGCACAAGGGAGCAGGGTGGCTCTGAAAGGCATAGGGAGCGGGATTTAATGTGAGCAGAGCCCAAACTGCCGCCGAGGAAAAGACCCCATACCAGCATCATCCTAATCCTGCTCCCCTTCGGGAGATGGACCCCAAAGGGATGCCCGAGGCTGGACAGACAGCACCTAAAGGCAACCTGGGAAAAAGCAACAGGACTTGAAGAGCACCCAGTGGCTGCAGGGCAAGCCAGAGAGATCCCTGCTGGTAAACAAAAGCCCGGGCTGGAGCTGGAGCCATGTCGGAAGTTTGGGGGCTGTCTGGTTAGCCAGCATCTGGTGAACACAAGCTGCGGCTGGAGGCTGACAAGCAGCAGCACAACCCCTCCTTCTTCCCACACCCACCACCCGGCGTCTGTCCGGGGGCCCCAATCTGCCATCGAGGAACAGGGGGAACAACAGCCTGCAGAAAACACAGCACCCACCAGCTTTTCATATGGGATTGGGGTTCGGGGTTTTTCCCCCCCGCCGTGCAAAAAAAAAAAAAAAAAAAAACCAGAGCATTTATTTGTGTGCTCCCTTAAATTTCAAGATACATTTCCAGCAATTCAAACACCAAGCTGGCATTCCAAGCAACAGTATATTTTATATAACTGGTTCCTTTTTTTGTTGTTTTTACCACTTTATAAAGCCATACAATGAACTGCAAAGAATCCAACATCTGTACAATGGGAAGACAACAGCGGAGTGACATTCACACACGGACATGGTGCGACCGAAGTCATCCTTACACGCACGACAACATTATGGGCATAAAGATACAAAATATAATGTATTTTTTTTCCATCTATATAAATACACAGAAATGGGCGAGTCTAAAAGTTTGAAACTGTTTGTTAACACTGATTAGCAAATAAATCTGTAACATTCCCAAAGTAACAAAGACAACAACAAAAAAAGAAAAAAAACCCCACGCATAACACGGCGGCACAGGATCCGCCAACAGAAACGTCATATTGCTTCCTTTTTTTTTTTTTTTTTTTTTCCTTTTTAAGGAAAAGAAAAAAAAAATTTAGTAACCCCAAACCAACCTCGCAATTTGCAAAACAAACGAACAAAATGAAACAAGCCCCTGCGGGCTCCTTTGCTGTCTGATCATCCTGCCTGCTCCAACGGGAAAGGTTGCCTTTTGTTGATGCTGTCGTCTGGGGTTTTTGGGGCAACTGGTTTCTTTACCTGCCCGACCTGCTGGGTGGGGATTTACTTTGCACTTTGGTTCGGGCGGTTGAATTCACTGAAAAATCAATGCCCAGAGGCTGGGTTGGGTTTTTCTCCCTGCTTGGTTTGTTTTCCATGTGTAATTTGACCAGGAGGCAGACAGCAAATGTTGCATTCAGAGCAACTCCAAACTCTGCTCAAAACCATGAGCCCTGCTGTCTCCACTAGTGACATGGGACTGGTGAACACTACGCATCCCATCAGCAGTTGATGACATGGGTATCTCCCAAAACAGCTCCCAGGGGCAGAGCCAGAGGCAGCCCCATTGAATGGGAATCCCGTATTTTGTGCATTGCAGGTGCCACTGAGCAGGACAGACAGCAAATTACTTCCCCAGGGAGCATTTCCCAATTGACAGCAATATCGACAGCAAAGGCAGGACAGGCTTCTCCGAAGAACAAACGGACACAAAAAGGGCACGTACAATAAATTTACACACACACAAAAAAAAAAAATATATATCTATCTATCTATATATATGTGGGGAAAAGTGCGTTTTTAAGGGTATCTTTGGCAAGAATATATGCAGTTCTTTGTGCAGGAAGGAGGGATGTGTTTGTGTGTGTGTGTGTGTGTGTGTGAGCGAGAGAGAGATACCATCCGGCTGCTGACAACGGCAGTGTGATTACAACAAAACATATGCTGGGCTTAACTCGTGAGAGATTGAATCTCAAATAGCATGACTGCACATAAAAAAAAAAAAAAAAATAAAGAGTATTTTCTGTCCCTTTCATAAGGAAAAAAATATCAACACTAGGTCCTTGACAGCCCCAGGACCTGGGCAATCCTAAATGCTGCTGATGGTCTCTCCCAGGGACAGAAAGGGTTGTTACACCTTAAAACCTTCTTTAAAGAAGGAGCTAAAGGGAAAAAAAGTGCCTTTAAAGGAAGCTGATAAAACACCCGGCTACATCATTGGAAGGTGATTAGCTGTGTGTTAAAAAAATAATACAATCATCAGATGATTTTGTTAGTGTTTGAGATTTGGATACAGACTAAATTTTCAGCTAGTGTGTTAGTGGGGAAGCCGGGAGAGGCTCAGGGCCTGAAGCAGGCGTGATGTTACTGGCAGGTATCTGCTGGGGTCGGCTTCTATGCAACATCTCTGGGGTGTTTAGATCTGCTTTGTTTGTATGGGGAGAAAAAGAGAAATAGGAGTTCCAAGCACCAGTTTCCAAGGCAGCAGATTAAAATAAAATTACATTATTATCATCTCTTTTCTTAGCAGTGAGAAAACCAAGTCTGAAAAATAGAGGCTTTCAAAAATATATTTTTATATATCTATAAACACAGTGTTTTTTCTCTGATGGGTGAATGGCAGGGTGAGGAGATTACGGGTGAGATCATCTCTTGTCTCGCTTGAATTTCGCAGAAGGAGGGAATCACTTTTTGGAAATATCAAAAATTAAAAGATCTCTGCATCTGTGCGGCCAGGAAGCCGGGGAGGGGGAAAGCCCCACCCAGAACCTCCTGTCCCACCACCACCTCACAACCAGCTCCTCGCTACCCATCCTTTCACACTTCAGTACATCAGTAGAGCCTCTGCCCCGGCAGGCCTGTCCGGCCGCCCACGCCGTCACACCCCACGCACACACACACGCACACCGCACGCACGCACCGCTCACACGCAGCCACCCCGACACACGGGCCCCCGCCTCTTCCCCCATCTCTATTCTGCCTTGCTCTGGATTTTCGTTTAACATGCAGGTGTTTCCCCAGGGCAGGGGAAGGGGGGAATACAGTGGGGGAGATATGATGCGCGGAAAGCAATATGGCAAAAATAAATATTCTTTTGAGTGTAAATCTAACCTTTTTTTTTCCTCCTTAAAATTTCATTAGCTTACAGTATTTTGTCAGTATAGCTTGTATATATATTATAGCTACCAAGGCAAGGATGGTCCACGGGAGACAAGATCTCCAGGGGACAGCAGTGCTATGTTTCTAATTTTTGTCCCCAAAAGACTATCTGGGCCACTTTGCACTGAAAACTTTGCCCAAAAAAGCTCTCGGGGGGAATATTTGTGGAAGAGGGCTCAGCAATGACCCCGCAGCTCCAGCTGGACCATTCCCCCTGCCCTAAACCTGCACATGTGACCGAAGCATCCTCTGCCCCCTCCCCAGCACCATAGGGCTGGGACCTCCACCTGCTGCACCCCCACCATGATCTCTCCCCCTGCAGTGGCACAGGGGCCCTCTGCCCCTCTCTCCACCCAACCTGCCCTCCTCACCTACCAAAGCAAAGGGAAAAGCCAACACCACTGAAATCACTGCAAAACTCTGCTGCGTTTCAGGGGCACAAGCCTTGAACCAGATGGTTTTGGGGGTACACATGCATCAACCAGGGTGGCTCTCAGAGGACCTGTTACCTCCCCACTGAGCCAAAGCTGCCCAGCCACTGCAGGTCCCTTCCTTTTTTCTTTTTTCTTTTTTTTTTAATTTTCTTCCTTCTTTGTTTTTTTAACGTGGCCTCCAAAACAAAAGGAGAAAAAAGCGCCTGAGTTACTTGTAGTCGTTTGCCTTTCGTGCAACTTGAATGTCCATGCAATTTATAAACCGCTTGCGTGTCTCCGAAGAGCTAGATAGGGGTAGCCACGGGTCTGCTGCTTTGCACAGGAAACCCACCTATGCCAGCATCAGCTATTATTATAATCATTATTATTATTACAACTATTCCTTTCCATTCTGGTTTGGTTTTTTTGTGTTAAGAGAATGTGACAGGCCGCAGGAGAGAACTGCCAAAGAGGACTTGTGACAGGAGGGAAAAGGGGAAGATGGGAGAGGAGGCGACTTTCTGCATCCTTCAGGTTCCTGGGGAGTATCCACCTTCCCCAGGTGCAGGGCAGGAGGAACCCCCACACCTCCTCACAGTCTGGGGGGCACAAGAACCCCTGGGGAAGTAGAGAAACAGCGTGACCCCCCCTCACTGGGTGGACTCACAGGGTCTCACCTGTGACTGGTGCTGGGCTCTGGGTCAGCAAAGGTCAGCCCATGGCTGATCTCCCCAGGGATTGGAAGGTTCAGGACCAATTTCCTCACGCCCCCAGCAAGTTACAGGTCATAAGCAGGTTTTAGGGGAAGCACAGGGACCAGTAAGGACCCTCCTCTGCAGCTGGACAAGAGAAGGTTTCTGAGAGCATCTCTTCTGGTGTCCCATAGACCCAGCGCATGTCAATATCTCCTACAGGTCAGTTCAAACACACAGCAGATGGAGCTGCTGGGATGAAGCTTCTTCCATGGGTTTTGCCAGTTGCCTCTTTTTTTTCCAGATGGAAAACACCAGTCATGGTCCCACATTCAGTCCCAAATGGGTATCACCACTTGAGGCCATGATGCTGAAAGTTGGAAACACACCTCTCACTGCCGCCTTTGCTTTGGTCACCTTCCCTGCAAGGGGACATGCATCCTGTCTGGCGTGACTTTGTGGCTCTCTTTTGTAGGTGCGTGGCTTTTGTTCCTCTGCGTGTGTGTTTGGCTTGTGTTGAGTTTTTAGGGGTTTTGTTGGTGTTTTTTTTGTTGTTTGCTGTTTTCCTCCAAAATTCCAACCCTTTCCCCCCTCCCCCCCAATTCACTTCCCTCTCCCACAATGCACTTCCTCACACTCCTTCTCGGATCAGCTCCAAGTCCTTCTCCAAAATTCAAGAATCACCCGCAAGTGCCAGCTCATCTCTTCTGGCCGGAGCCAAGCATGACCCTGGAGACAAAGTTGACGATGGCTGCAGCTGGCTGGTCTGGGTCCAGCTCAGCAAAGAGGTGGCAGATGTTGTCTGTGGTGCTCCCTTGCTTCCTGGCCACAAAGCCGAAGAGCCTGCATGGGGAGAAGGCAAGAGCCTCAATATTGCTCCTGCAATGATTACCACCACCCTCTTTCAACATGGCATTGTCCCACTTCCCCTCTTTGACATCCACCTCTCACCACACATCCCAAACCAGCCTGCATGAAGGCCCATCTCCTCTTCCCTTTGCTGCAGTTTCTGTGAAGGCCAGGTTTCAATCACTTCTTGACCAAACCACTCTTGCTCTGAACATCCCTGCCACCCTTCCCAAGTGAATCCCTAAGAAGGGACCTTCCAGATGATCACAGCATTGCCTCGGTTTGGCCTCTTGAAGTCAGAGGTGAGAGAGGCTGGCCATTGGGGTAGACCCTCTAAGAGATGAAGGCCATGCAAGGACAGGAAACTGAGTGAGACCATCTGGTTATTTCTGTGTGTCTCTCCCCTGATGAATAAAATGTCCCTTTTTTTTTTAATAAGAATGTGCAAACTCGAGTTATAAATACAGGGGGAACAGAATGTGAGACAGGCCCAGGCTATGGCATTTCTAATTGGGGAGGGGAAATATCCCAGCAGCTGGACATCCTAATAAAAACCCCTTCGCTCACACAATGGCTAAAATTAGTGGGAGCTGGCCCCTAGAAATGGGCTCAGCCAACAGCTCTGTGCTCCCATGGGTCAGGACAGGAAGAAAAGGAAGAGATGACCAGTAGTTCACATGCCATCAGCATAACCCCCTGCTCTGTTCCATAAGCTGGTTCCCAATGACTCTGTCAGGAGAGTTTCCAGTTCCAGTTTACAGTTCCAGTTCAGCAAGAGCCATGCCTGCTCTGACCAGGAATTTGGGGCTGAAAGATGGATCCAAGGTCCCCAGGACTTTGGTCTCATGCTTGGGTGAGACACTCCCACAGTAAGGAGCTGAGCCTATCTCACACACAGCCAGGATGCCCTGCACAGGGCATCTCCTAGCCAATGCCCAAACAGGCAGAAATCACCTCAATAGCAGCTGGGAGGAATCTGCTGAGAAGCACAGAAAGTACTTACTTGGCTGGGCCACTGCCATCAGTTTTAGTCCACCTGCAAGGAGAAGAGAAGGTGTGAGAGATGGTCTCTCCTGCAGCACACAGACAGACAGGGCCATGATGGGGGCCACCACACCAATGATGGAAGGCCAGCCTGGCTTTGCACAGGCTTGGCTTTATGGAAAAATTATGCACCTCTCCCTCAGCATGAAGGTGCTTGGAGATACCAAAAAGTCACCAGAAGAAGCTGGCATAGCACCACAGTATCCAAGGGAGCCTTGCATTCCTGCTCTCTGCAAAGCGCAGTGGAGAGAGCAAGCAAAGACTCTGCTCCAAGCATCCCAGGAGTCTAGAGGAGTGAAAGGGCTGGGGATCATGCGCTCCCCCCAGCTTAGCGTACTCACTTTCGTTCCTGGGGGTCCAAGTCACAGAAGGTGACTGTATTGAGGGGGTAGTGTCTTCGGAAGAACAATCTGAAACACAAAGCAGGGAATGTCAGGGTCAGGGAGGCTTCACCACTGTCCCACCAAAACCCAGCTCCACCAGCCCAGGGGACACTGCCATAGGTCTCCCATAGGATGTTCCAAGAGTCAAGGACAAAGCCCAGCCATGTCCATGACAAGGTTGATGCCATCCCAGGGACATCCTTCACAAACACACTTCCTGAATCACAGCCCTGTTGGCTTTGGGAATAAGCCAACACTGGGTTTTGGCCAGAGATGTGAACATGGAGGCTCTTACTTCCTCTGGTTGTCTGTTAAGGTGATGCCTTGTGCAGAGACTTTGAAGTGAACAATGGTAGCTGTGGGCGTGGGGTCAGCCACCAGCGTCTCAGCAACAGCCTTCGAGATGGCCTGGGGGCCTGTCAGAGACTCCATCTCCACTGAATTGATGAAGAGAACGTTGCAGGCTGGAAAGGCAGACAGCAGACATGGGGTCAACCAGTATTCCAAGCCAAGTTCACCCCACAACGACCCCTCTCAACTCACCTGCGCCCTGTTTTAGGAGGTCCGTGGCTGAATTGGTGGCTGACGCGGAGTCTTTCTTTTCCTCCATGGGATCTAGAAGACACAGGGTGGTTATTGGTGCACCCTGCTCAGAAACCTAACCCCTCCCTGCAGGCTGTGGGGACAGATGTGATGCCTTCTGGTGCTAGCTCTTACCTCGGTCAGGAATGACCAGCTTGCAGGGCAGGGCCAAGGGAGTGATGGAGTGCTGGTACACCAGCGCTGAGAGACAGCCTGGGGAGAGAGGGAAGATGGTCAGCACAGGGCCAGCACTGCCAGATGAAGAATTGTTTGCACCTCCTGGTTTAATACAATGATCCTTTTGCAAAATCATTAGGCTATGGAACCACACAATCCAAAGTACGATAATCATTAACCAAGGAAAGGAATAAGAAACTCCAGCTTTCCCTGATTAGGTCACCATTGCTCCAGGTAGATGGAAACAGGCTTTTAGGTGGGTTTCTTCACCAATGGTCCTAAGGCCACATGTGGCAATTCCTCTCACTGAAACCACCATGCAGCCCACCACAGAGAGCTCAGGGAGGGGACAGAGGTGCCAGGGCCACTTTAGGAACAAAAAATGTAACCAAGGTCTTCGTGCAGCTCCTCAGACAACATTAGTCACGGAATAAATGGAACAAGGGGAGCCCCTGCCCCCCACCCTCCCAGCAGCATCAGTTGTCCTACATGTGTGTGAAAATTATGTACCTATGCACACAGGCACATTTGTGTGCTCTCAGAAGTGTGCAAGAACACAGATGCTCCAAATGCCCAGAGGATTCAGTTACACAGGGACAAGAGGCTGAACAGGCTCTCCCAGACACCCAACAGCTCTGCTTTGACAGTATGGCAAAGGCAAGGCTCTCCCAACCCAGTCCCTGATGCGGAAAGCACAACTGGGGGCACTTACCAAAGTTAGGCTCATTGGGACATCCTTTTAGTTTCACACCTCGTGAGCTCGTCTCGATGAGGAAGTGCCTCACCAGCTCATTGGTCAAGTCTCCTGGGAAGAGATGAGATGTTTTCACACCAGAGCCACCCTCCTCCTATTACTATGCAGTACCATTAAGAAACCAGCGCTCCAGCTTATGGGAGGGGTCCCTAACACTAGACACGCCCTCCTCAAAGCTGTCCCTTCACACAGGGTCAACCACGAGCCAAGCTCCTCCACAGTGCTGGTGGGCTGGAGGGGCTGTACCCATTTCATTATACCAAAGTCCAAGATGCAGGTGCTCCTGAGCCCTCCACAGCTCAGGGCAGAGGGTGTCTGGTGCTTTCTGTGCCCTGGGAGGCAGGGATCCTGCCACATCAGCACATACCCAAGGGCACGACTGGCTCAGCAGCCCCAGCTGCCCGCTCGCCCCAGCTGAACGATGGAAAGCATCTCAGCGTGGGAAGGAGAAGGGCACACAATACCTTTCTTGTTCTGCTGCACGACCGTGGGAGGCGGAGAAGCAACTTTCATGGCGAGGCCATAGGCTCCCCGGAAGGAGTGGCTGTCTCGGATGATGAAAGCCCCCGGCTCCCTGTCCTTCAGCAGGGCAATGGCTGCAGGAGAGAATGGCAGAGCTCAGAGCTGACAAAGTGAGAACCAACGCAGCCTCAAGACACCAACAGGTGTAGGTTGGGATGGGATGCCCCAGCTCCACGTCTCATAGCCAGGCACTACAATGTTACCACACCTCCTGCACGTCTGAGTGGGTTGCCAAGCACAGGCTCATCTTCCTCCACCTCCACTGCCCTTGTGTGGGCAACTCCAATTCCCACCCTGCCTATCTCTGAGCAACCAAGTACTGGAGAGCAAGCAGAAACAAAGGCCCAAATGCTGGACCATGCCCCTGAAGGCATCCTGCCACCTCCTTGTTCTCCCCTCTCATTTTAGCCATGTTTCCAAGAAGCCTGTGAGCATTATTGACTCAACATCCAGGTGTTTTGCTCTCCAAATTGCAAACATATCTACTGCACACTGCAGGGACTGGAGATCCTCTACCAAGAGGAAGGTTTGAAGAACCCACATCACACAAACCTCCAGCTTAATGGGGCTTCAACCCCCATATGCAACAGCCTGAGCAGTCATTATTCACCTTCACTCTCAACCCAATCGATAAGGGAAATCCTTGCTAATCCCTGTGATCCCAGGCATACCCCAGCTCCCAACCCTGTGTCATCTACTTACCCTGCTCCCTGGAGATGTCTGGTTTGTACCAGTACTTGGAAGTATCCTGCACAAACTTGACATTGGCACGAGTCTCAGGACTGATGTCTGCAGGAAAGGGAAGAAAAGACAATAAAAAAGTTAAAAGATGCTGTATCTGGAACTCCACATCCAGCCAAAGCATTTCAGATCCTTTCAGATCCAGCACATTGCACTAACCTCAACCCAGTTCCCCACACCCACACAGGCTGATCACTACCTGGAGCTTATGGGCTGCTGGGCATCTAAAGCTAAATCCAAGCTCAAGGGCTGTCAGAGGGCTGTGTGAAAGATGAGCCTCTATGGCACAATGACAGAGATTAAATGGGAATTCTTAATTTAAAAGAAGATGGCCAGGTAAAATAAAAACTGTTGGAGAAAAGAGGTATGTCTGCAGGTGCCAGGGAGATCCTGACTTCAGAGGACATTCACTGCTTTCTAATGTTCAACATTGGGATCACACTTCACAAAAATAGGATAAGGGAAAAAATAGTTTTTTTCCCTTATCTTTGCTCTCTGAAGAGGAACTGGGCAGGTCAGTCTATCCTGGGCAAAGCAGCTCCAGTCCCAGCCTGACTGTGCCTTGTTCAGTGCCCACCAGTGGCACAGCCCCAATGGGAGCTGGTCCTCTGGCTGTGAAGCTGTCATTTACTCAGGCAACATTTACAACAACCACCTGCTTTCCAAAAACAGCCAGGCAAACAACCAAGACGACTGGATAGCATCTCTGCTGGAGACACTTTATCAGCCCTCAGCAATCTGGTCACCTTTGGAGACGCAGGGGGCTCACTCCCCTGTCCAAGCCGCTTGTTAATTGTTACAGGTTTTAATTGCTCATTCTTCCCCACTGGGAAAGGTCCCTGGCCACAAGAGTCATGGAGCCAGGACCAGTGCCAGAGTGCCCACAAAGGGCTGCCTGCTCAGCAGAGAAACTGGCCCAGCAGCCGGAGCCACCGCTGCCCCACAGCTTTATTCTCCTGGTGCTATCAGCCCAATCTTGACGTCACCAAGGTGTCTGTAACCAGAGCTGGCAAAAGCGTTCCAGGCAGGATGGCACCTGGGGCACCAGCACCATTTGAAATGAGGAGGCAGCGCCACAGCAGGGTCTCAGTGGGGTAAAGCCCTCTGGGAATGGGGGCAAGAGGTCAGTGCATCCCCACGGCAGAGAAAAACGCCTCCGGGAGCTTTGATCTCCTTATGCACATCTCTGGAAGCTGTTTATGCCAGAGATGCTGGTCGGTGTTTTTCCTGTTTGGATTTGTCAGAAAGCGCAGGAAATGGCCCCAGCCCCAGCGGTGCCTTTGGTTTGCGGATGGACAGGAGGGGTAAATCAGGACATGGCTGCAATCCCTTTCCTCATGGCAGGCAAGGAGGAGGAGGGGAGAGCCTTGAGTAAGGCAGGGGGACACAGGGACCTCCAAGAGCATCCCTTACCTGGCATGGAGAACTTGGAGAAGTCCGGCAGAGTGTGGGAGAAGGCGACGGTGCTCCCACCGCTGGGGCTGGACATGCCGCTGGAGAGGGGCGAGGACACCTTGCCATTGACAGTGGCATAGTTGGGGAGGCTGTTGGAGCGGTCCCCAGCCGACATCCGCCGCTTCTCAGGCAGAGCAGGCTGCGACGTGGGGCTGCCCTGGCGGTAGGCAGCCGAGTCCGGGGAGGAGGAGTGCGGCGTGCTCGTGCCGGGGTAGTACGCTGGGGAGACAGGGAAGGACGGCGTGGAGGGAGGCTGGTAGCCAGAGGAGCTGCTCTGCCGAGACAGTGTCAGGTGCCTTTCCTCTGGGCTGGAGTAGCCATACAGGGGGCTGCCAGGGGATGTGGCTGCCGCTGCTTGGTGCCTGGACAGGCTGGGGCTCCCCGGCGGGGCCACCAGGTTGCCATGGGCTACCACAGCATGCCTGCCCAGCCCAGGGCTACCGGGAGCGCCGCTCATGCTGGGGTTGATGGCTCTTCGCCCGAAGCCAGGGCTGGGCGGTGTATTTGTAGCCACTGTCCGGTGCAAGCTGCGAGGGCTCCCTGGCAGGGTGTGCACCCCCACCACATTGACCTGTGGCTGTGGCCGAGCTTGGGGTTCTGGCTGGAGGCCAGCTCGCCCATCAGGGTAGTCAGGGCTGCTGTATGTCGAGCCCGGGACTCCTCCTTGGACCATTGAAAAGGAAGCTGGAGACGAGTTTTGGTAGCTGCTGTGAGCAGAGGGCATCTGCGAGCCAACAGGGGACCGGTACAAGGGCTCAGCTGAGGCATGGGGAGGTGTCACCGTGCCGTGGGGGCTGCCTTCTGACGGGTAGCTGCGGAGGGAGGCCCTGAGGAGAGACGAATAAAGGCAGAATTCAGCTCCACCGCTCATTCCTGCTGCTGGCAGGGACTGGCACCCTCCTGCATGTGGCACACAGGGAAACTGAGGCACAGAGCCAGTCAGCTATTTGGTTGTTCAGAGGCAACTGTGGGTCCAGCCAGCTTCATGGAAGCAACTAGAGACATCTTTAGCTCCACCCTGAATCCCCGTTCCATCTCAAAATATGACTTTCTAGAGATCAGAGCCTTTTTCCAGCTCTGCTCCCAGCAAACACCTGATTTATTCTGCCCTGCCAGCCTGTGTGGTTGCACTTGTAGTCAGGGTGGACAGGGGACAGGGACAATGGCTCCATTTCACCCCAGAGGATGAATGCTAGGGGTTAGCACAACCCATCCCTCCTCCCACTCCAGGGGACAGGTTCCCAGTGAGAGGTTTCTGAGGTCCAGTAACCACCAAGTGACCAGCAGTGACCCATATTTGTGTTCTCAGGGCACTGAAGTGTACAGTTGGCTGGGATACCCAAACTCTGCACAGAGAGATGTGGGTCTTTGCAAAGGCAGTTTCAACTTGGGAACAAGCACCGTCCCCGAAGAGGTTCAAAAAACAACTGAACATGGCACTCAGTGCTCTGGTTTAGTTGGCTTGGTGGTGTTCAGTCAAAGGTTGGACTGTATTATTTTGCATGTCTTTTCCAACCTTAATGATTCTGTGACTCTGTGATTGTGCTTCTAAGCCTGTGCACCAAGGCACCAAGCAGGGTTCAGCCCCAGCCCCACCCAGTCCCTGGGACCTGCACCCACTGCCTTACCCATCCATGCTGTGAATAGGGCTGCTGGTGGAGACAGGGCTGGGGGCGATGAAGGAGTTGGAGAAAGTGCCATTCCTGGTGGGCACCTCTGGGCCTCCAGGCTGTGCAGCGGGCTGGGCAGCGGGCTGGGCAGCGGGCAGTGTCCCTCCCCTGCCCGTTGTGGCCGTGCGGGCCACTGACTCAACATAGCTCCTGGGCTCTGCAGCAAAAGAGAAGTGGAAACAGATGAGCTTACAGCTTGCATGGGAAGGGGACCACACCCTTCCCAGGACCCACATTTCAGGCCAGTGAAAGTGCTTGAGCTGAACTGCTCCAGCTGAACATTTCCCACTACCTCTTTCACCAGGGGCTGTGTGAAAATACATCTGACTCATTCAAGACCTTGAAGTTGCTTCAAGAATGCTGACGACCCCAGTCAGGGTACAGGGAGGGGAGTCACCCCTTTCCTTGAGGGGACTGGAACATGGGACCACGATCCCTTTGCCTGCCACAGCCCCTTCACCCTGCTCTGAGTCAGCGTCCCTCCCACCCAGGATGCCACAGAGAACACGTCCTGCTCCCTGTTCATCCACAGCCCCTAAATAAAGAGCCAGGGACTCTGCCCAGCCTGCGCTGACTCACATGGGACTGTGATGACAGTGCCCTGTCCCTGGTGACTGAATGACTGGTCCCTGCCCTCTGCAGCCCACCTCAGCCAGCCATCTTCAGCAGCAGACCAGAGGGCAACTCAAGCTATTTCCACTGCAGCATCCAACACTTTCGCTTCCAGCCCAGCTTGAAACCGGAGCCCATGAGTGTGACCAAGAAAAGTGATTTTCCTTTAGGGTCGCCAAGCTGTCCCGTGCCAGGAGCAGCGGGCTGGGCTGGCCATTACTAGCCATGGCAGACATCAGACCCAGTCCTTTCTCATACCTTGCCCCCTACCTTCTGTTCCACCCAGGCTGGTCCCCATCCTGGGGAAAAAAGCCCCCACAGTCCCCACCAAAAGCTGCACCAGAGGAAGGGGCTGCAGCTTCAGTCCCATTCCCCCAAGCCCCACAGCCACGTCACACCTCAGCTTGCCCTATGCAAGATCCACTGGCATCAAACCCTAAGGGCAAGACAGACTTGCTGGTCCCTGGCTCCAGGCTGGCCATGCCCAAAGCAGCTCTGCAGCAGTAATTAGCATGACAAACATCATTATTGTTATTATTAGTCATAACAACTGGGCTCTGGCTCAGCCTGCTGGCAAGCTGGCCTGCTCACAGTCAGCAACGCCACTGCACAGATCCACGTTCAGAGCTGGAGCTGAGATGTGCAAGGAAAAAGACTGTCATAGGTCCCACTCCTTCCCCTGCAGCATCTCTGTGCCCCATCTGTCTGTGGAGAGGGGAGGAGGAGTCCCTCCTTTGGCCTGATGTCCCTGGCCAACAACCCCAGGGAAGATCTGAGCCAAAACCAGATGATGAACCTCTACACAGGCTGGGTACCAGCATCTAGGGCAGGACATCCTGACTGACAGAGATGAGGCACTACCCAGGGCAGCTGCAAGAAATTCATGGCAGCTTAGGTAATTAAATTAATTTCACAGCTACTCACTTTTCCCCTTCCCAGCTCCCCAGCCCAGACTAAAATTAGCCAGACAGTACATATGAGTCAGCCTGCAAGAGGTTAAGACCATAGGGCTGTGAAAATGCCAGCCCCTCCTAAAAAGGCAGGAGCAGGGGGTTTGGAGCCTGTGCCACAGTAAGGTGTGTGGCCATGGGCACAGGTTCCAGTACACTGATTCAATACAGGACAGGAGAAAAGAAAAGTTAGGACGTTTCAGGCAGGATTTTTTTTTAGGTTGAAAAATCTGATCTTGCCTCCTTGTGTTTTCTTGGAAGGGACTCTGGAGATGGGAAAATGAGTGGGAAAATAGAGAAGCTGTGAGTCACCAAGGAGATGGGTATTTGTTTGGGAATCCCAGATCCGAGCAGGGCTGCACTCTGGCCAGAAATCCCCAGTGCTGCATCTGTGTCAGACAGTTTTAAAGCTTCCTCAGAGCTGAGAGCCACATCCTGAGCTCCCACACTGCCAAAGCATCTCCCATACACAAGGCAGCCATTCCAGCTGAGATCTGCTAGGCAGGGCATGGAGGGGCAGGGACTCCCTCTCCTGGAGTGTGGCTCCTGAAATGTGTGGCTAAGTGCAGAGGGTTCTAAGCCAGGAGTAAGCCAAAACACCAGTCCCTTCTCAGAATCATAGATTCAATGCCCAAAAATATAATTTTAGAGAGGATGAAGCAAGGCAAGAGGCCCATGGTGGCCACTCAGCCTGGGCAGTGCAGGGTCACTGGACATCCTTGCTTGGGAGTCAACCATCATTCAAGGGGACAGAGATGCAGGACAGCTTGAGCTCCTGAGGGTTAGTGGGAAAGAGAGGATAGGCAATGTTTGAGTCTTTGGAGACTTAAAGCTGCACAGAAATTTGGGAGAACTCATGGGGGAAAAGCCTGGTTTTAATCCAGCTTTGCTTCCTTTAATGTATCCAAAAAGCCATCACTGAAAAATCAGTTTTGAAAGTAGAATTTTTTTTCAAGCAAACGCTTTCTCCAGTATCACACAGTGTTCGGGTTTTGGCTGTGTGCATTTTGAGAAACTTCCAAGAAGAAATGCTGATGGCTGCTAGGGCTAGAGGAAGCACCGCGCCCACCAAGCAGAGACACCCTTTCCCCAAAACCCATCCTGAACATACAGTTCCTCATCCCATCTCTGAGGGCCCAAAAACTCATTGAAAGAGGAAGCAAAACCACCCAACAACCGTTACCTAGCAGGCAGCACTCCAAGGAATCACAGCCACTCCCAAAGCCTGTGTCCCCACACACCAGATGTGCCATCCCAGAGCCCACAGTGCTGCCAGCACAGCCACTCTTGAATTGACGTCCCAGCTCAGCCCCATCCTTGGCATCCCCAAAGTGGCACAGCCCAGAGACAGAGAGGTGGGGGGAATTTGGGCAGCTGACTGGTGGGCAGAAGATGTGCACCAGCTGCTGGTGCTGCACCACTGCTCAGCCGGCTGAGCTGGCAACACACTGGTGGCCTCTGCGCCTGCTGACCTTTTGTGCTGCACTTTGGTTTATTTTCACTCTGAATGGCAATAGCAAAGCCAAAAGGGGAGGGAAGGAGACTATAACTGGGGCTGTTGCTCCCAGATCCCCGCCAGGCTCATCCAAAGCTGGCGGCAGCATGCCAGCAACCCTAGCGTGCCACCAGTAAGGATGCCACTCACTGACAAAGAGCTCTCAGTCCCCACGGATGACTGCCACACAGTATGACAGACCTTCAGGTCCAACTTAGACACTGAGAAATCCCACCACGACACAAGGCATGATGTGCCCCTCCTCTAAAGGGAGCAGGACAGGCGAGACTTGGGCTCTAACATCCCTGAGGGACAGCGCAAGGGAAGTGTGCTGGAAAAGACGCCTGGGCCTGCTCTGAGTGACAGTCCCAACAGTGAGGTTGCATAAGGAAGAGAGATAGAGAAAAGAAAAGCCTTTCTTACCTTCTTCAGAGTCACCGCCCGCTTCCCCTTCTAGCTCTGAGAGATGGAGGGGCAGGGGAGTGATGGCAGTGGGAAGAGGAGGAAGGAAGGTGCAAGACAGAAAGAGAAATCAGAGTTAAGCAGCTCTGACTTGCTCAAGCAGGGGCACACAGAGCACAAAGGAGAGCCCCACACCTCCCAACACTGTGCTCCAAATTGAAATCCAGCCTCAGACACCCCCAGATCACGTCAACATCCCAGAAACTATGTCCAAAGCCCAGGAGGCTAGCTTCAGATGGGAAAGAGGGAACAGTGCAGCAGAAAATGATCCAAGGGCTCCTCCAAGAAGCCCAGCAAGCACCAAAAAAGCATCAGCTCACCCTTGAGGGCAGAGGGAGAAGGGTCTTGCAGAGTGAGCTCAATCAGCCTGTGGCCCCCAGGCTCAGATGGGTTTGAGGAGGTTACACTCAGCCCTAAGCTGGCTCAGGAAGGGGCCCTGGGTGCTGGGGAGCAGTAAAGTCTGGCTTGGCAGGCTACTCCAGGACATGTCCCCAGGACAGCAGGGCTTTTGCACTCAGAAACTGCTGTCCAGGGTGGAAAGAGCTCTGGATATTGTTCTGGCTGACAGGCTCAGCTCCCAGAGACCAAACTGTCTCCAGCTGTCCTAGGGAGAAGAAGGAATGTAGGGGGTGGGAGAGGGAAGAATATGGGGCTGGGCAGGAAACAGAGACACAGGGTTATCTAGCCTTCACTGCTGAAGACCTTCCTGTGCTGAGCCCCCCCCCAGGGCAGCACGAACATCCCCCACGCTTACACAGTCCCAGAGTCCCCACAAAAGGCAGCAAGGACCCCTACAGCCACCTGGCCCCAAAAGAGAGATGGAAGTGCCTTCTCCAAACTAGGGACCCTTCCAGGGTAACCTCACAGATGCCCCCACAAAAAAATCTGCCTGCAGTCCCCATGTCTGCACTCACCTCCCACTGGATGCAGCAGGATCTCAGCCGGGTTGTGGGGTTTCAGCCCCAGTGCTGAGAGCGGGGTCTTGGCCAGGCCAGGGGGAGAGCGCACTGTTGGCACAGTGGACACAAGAATGTTAGTGGAGGGCTGGGAGGTGACGCTTCAGAAAGGCTGGAGCTGCCCATGGGCTCAGAGCCCCCATAGCCCATCCCACCCACTGGCTGCGAGGGAGGGCTGCTGAGAACACGGGATGCCCTCAAATGAGGCAACACCCTGCAGAAGGATACTTTGAGAAAGGAGACAGGGTGGGAGGTGACTGGGAACAAGCACCCTGCCCCATTGCAAAGCTGGCAGGATGGAGAAAGGGGACAACTCCCATCAGGGCAGGCCCAGACCCCATCTCCCACCACCATCTTCCATAAAGTCCCACCAAAAAGTCATGAAGCCCCTTTCATTTCCCCCATGTGAGCAGCCATCCCAACCCAGCTCTCCCACACCTGAACTCCTTTCTGCCAATCCCCACATCTGGCTGGAATCCAGCTGTCCCGGAGCAGCTCATCACCCCCACAAAAGGGACAGAAGGACTGCCAAAAAAAACTTGCCCTCCAGACCAGCTCAATGGGTGGGTGAGAATGTTCACACAGAGGGATGGCAATGTACATGTGAGTTCTGCACCCCTGTGCCCAGACATACACACCAGCAGGAGCTGCGTAGGTGCGTATGGCTATGGGATGGATGGCGGCGGGGTTTCACAGGGCAGGACAGACCGCCCCAAGCAGATTGCACTTCCTCTCATCTCCTCCACACTGGGTTTGCCCCATCTCCCTAATGCTGTATTTTCCCGTATCAGGGGAAACCGCAGGGCATCACCTTCAGCAAGAGAGACCAAAAGGCACGAGCCTCCAGCAGTGTCTGAATGTCTCTGACAGGTGGCACAGACACAGGGCCTGTGGCAAGGCCGGGAGGCAGTGGGTGCTGGGAGGTCCAGGGGAAAGCCAGACACTTTCCCTGAGGCCAGGTCCACCCAGCAGCCTGGGGCTGGAGCAGCCGAGCAGCCAAGTCCCTGGGAAACTAAGACAGTGGCACCTTCCCCAGTGGGTGTCTAATTTCCTCAAATCCAGCTGACCCCAAGCCACAATGTCAGCTCACACCTCAGCTGGCTGATGAGCAGCAGGGTCCTCACAGGGCCAGGAATTCTCCCGGGACCAACATCCCCCAACACAGAGGAATTGCTCCTGTATCCCCCAGGGCCACTTTGGCAAAGCCTGAAAGCTGCAACTTCAAGCTTCCCAGGCTTTCCTGGCTGCTGCTGGATAAGCAGCACTGTCTCAGGACCACAACCCCATCCAGGCTGTGTCTGTCACCTCTGCAAGTGACTCATCCCCCAAAGCCACTGACCCACTGCCAAAGGAGCTGCTGCTGACCCAGAGCCGAGCTCTCAGTCCCCAGGAACAACAGGGCCATTTCCGAGCTGCCAAGCACCCCGGCAATGCTCCCACACTCATCTCCTCATCCCAAGAGACAGGGCTCAACTTCAGAGCACTGCAGGGAAGGAAGAGCAACAACCCCAGACCCCTTAGGCTGAGCTGTGGGGGACAGGTGGCTTCACTGCAACCAGAACATGGCATCAGAGGGAGCTGCGCTCAGCCCACGCATCCCCAACCCTAGAGCATCCCTCAGCCTTCAGCCTACAGAAGTGTTTTAGAGAGGATGGGGGGCTGCCATCTTCTTAATGGGTTTCCCAGTTGACTGGCTGCTCCATTGCACTGCTCTGGCCCAAGCCATGCTGTGCCGACGTGTGGCTGCTCCTCAGGGTTTGTTGCTCAAGCTGGTCACACAAACCCAGTCCACACAAACCCACCATGACTGAGAGAGGGCAAGTCAGAACAGAGATGCTGCACTGGAGGAGCAGAGACAAGATGCATGCAAAGAGCATGCATCCCAGCCTTTTTCCCCTCTTGCCTTTGAAACTGTGAGCAAGAAGAGACACGGTGTGCGTCTGCCCTCCTGATCTTCAGTCCCTCCTGCCTCCCCGCTCCCACTCGCCTGCCACTGCAGTTTTGCTTCTCTTCATGCCATGCCAGTAAGAAAAATGGGGAGATGCAGGACTGGGATGGGGTGAAAGCATGCTTCTCATCCAATCGTGGGATCCCATCAAAAAAACACCCCAGTGAGTGAAGGGTGAGAAAAAGCCAAGGTGAGGTGCCAAGCATGGGATGCTGAAGTAAGTGGAGCATGCATGGAGTGGCAGGATGTGGAGGAGAAAGGAGGATGGAAAGGAGGAGTGGTTAACATGGCGGTGGGTATGTGGAACCTGGAGCTGTCTGACCCTTGGCAAATTTCTGGCTTGCCCAGAGCCACCCACTGAGCCCCTCTGCTTCCCGTAGCCACGGCACTTACAGGTGTTGGAGTAAGGGGTTTGTGGTGACACAGGGAAGGCTGGGGTGGGGGGAGAAATCTCACCGCCGCTGGAGGGTGGGCTGGTGGGGGAGGCACCCTCCATCTCCTCGAAGGCTTCCTTGTAGCTGTGGAGGTGAGGCTGGGAAGATCAGGAAAAAAGGGTCAGTCCCTATGATGGACACAAACATGTAAGACACCCCAAGTAGAGGGCAGAGGGGGCAAAAGGAAGGGTTTCACCTTCTCCCTGCTAACTACCACCACCACCACAAAAACCATCACTGATCGCCAACTCTATGGATGCTGTGAATGCTGAGCAAACCATCCCCCTCCCCTCCCTGGAGGCATGTCTCCGCAGTCAGCCACCCCCCAAACCCAGCACTCCCTACTCCAGCACACCTCTTTGGGCCTCCCTCCAGGGTTGGCTGCGATGGTGCTGACCACCTCAGGTGAGAGGACGGTGGGGCTGCGGGGCGAGCTGGGCTCTGGTGAGCTCTTTTCATAGTGGCTGTCGCTGGGGGTCCGCTTGCGGGCAGGGACAGCACTCTCCTCCAGAGGCTTCTCCCGAGACTGCACCCCTGCAGGGCAAGCACAGGGTTGTAGAGGAGTGAGGAGCTGCCAGCTGAGATGGGGACCAGCAGGAGATGCTCCTGTCCTGAGAGATCTCAGCTTCAGCAGTCACCTGCATCAAACCCCCAGACCAGCATGGGTAGCTGGAGCACATATACCCTACAACAGTGACCCCATGATAAAGCAAGGCAGGGTTGTGGCTAGTGGCTGAAGTGCTGCACTAGCCTTCCCAAGCACCATTAGATTCTTGGGACAACAACCTCCAGCAGTGGGTACAAGGGGCAAGAGCATCCTGAGATTAGTCCAGACAGCCCAGCCCTGCAGAGCCAGGAAGCAACAGGGCCTCCCAACAGCATCATAGTGGGAAAGGACCAAATCACCCAGCACAAGGACAGCTGTATTCAGCCTGCACCCCTGCTCCCACAGCCAGATGTGGCTTCAACCACAGCAGTGGAAAAAGCCTGGTCTTGTGAATCCCTGAGGCAGAGGGAGCACTGGATCAAGAAGAAAGAACCCAACAGAGGAATGGTGCAGGGAACCCTAAAAAAAACACTGCTGCTCCGTCCCCAGTGCAAAGCCCATCTAAAAGGAGAGATCAGCATCTCCCCTCCATCTTCCCCCAGACATCCTTCACAGGTCCCAGCAGCATGAACCACCAGTGTCCACAGCATGGCAGGAAAAACAGAGCGACCAAGTCATCGCAGGAGAATGGGTTTCTTGGGCTGTGGAGATCCCCATTGGCTGGGATAAAGCCCAGGAACACCAAGTTGGCACAGGGCAGCTCAACTCTGCCAGCACCTGACAGTGCCCAAACACACTTTCTATCCCACCTCACCTGGTTAAGAGGTTAATCTGGGCTCATGGATGATGGTGCCAGGTTCAATGCACAGCAACACCACAGAGTATGATGGGCACAGCTCAGAGCCCCATGGGACTCAGACTCCTACCCACTAGCAGAGGTGACAACACTGTCCCCTCTACTTTTCTCACAGAATCATTGAGCACTCATGCTCCCCTTGGTCAGCACATTAGGGAAGAAAAAAAGAGAAAAAGGAGGGGGGGAAAAAAAAAAAAAAATGAGAAAGGCCAGCATCACGCTCCAGGAAATGCACTTTTCAAACACCAACTCCTTTCCCACGGGCTGGCGGAGGAAAACCAGCCATCAGCTGCTTCCCCTCACTCCCCGGGGCTCCGCATGGGACCCAGGCCCCACGCCCGCTGACCTCCCCTGCTCGGCACACACAGCAGAGCGCTCCCGGCCGGGGAAGGGGCTGCGAGGGCACGGGGGAAGGAGGTGGCCCAGGCACATTTCTAAATAATCAGCCCAGTGAATGGCAACAACAATCAAATCGCGGCTCGGGGGGAGAGGCGGCCAGGCCGCGAGGCGGGGGACTCGAGCCAACGGGGCTGGCTCCAGCCGCGGAGGCGGCCTGGAAAATTCCACTAAGAGCAGCTTTGAAACACAACTCCCGATCCCTTCTGCAGGTGCTCACCGGCACGGGGGGGATGGCCATTAAAAAGACTCGTGGAGAGAACGGGGGGACACAGAGGGTCCCTGGGAAGCTTTCTTGCAGTATGGGCAGCACTGCATAGGGCCAACCCCGTATCTTTTGTCCTGCTCTTCACTTTAAGGGAGTAAAGCCCGCAGTTGTGAACACAGGGAAAAACAAGATACTGGGGAGGGGGGGAAGCAAACTCCAGTATTTTCTTCTTTTCTTTCCACTTTGTGCATTATGGGTTCTCCTGAACACTGCAGGAGCATCACCAGGAGCATCCCTCAGCCCATTCCAAAGTGAGCTGCAGGGCCCGAGCACTTCAGAGAGGCAGGGACTGGCTCCTCGAGCTGTGCACGCCTGCCTTGCTTTGCATTTTCCATTTGGGAAGCACTAAATACGGCAGACGGATGGAGCCTGACAATCAGTGCACATCACACATCTGCAGCGTGGGACCCCCTGCTCCGTCCCCAGGGCTTCACGTCACCTAACCACAGGGTGCTGGATCTGGCCCATTGGGACACCCAGGAGCTCAGCAAGCTCTGGCTGCTCCACTCCCCAGACATGGAAAGAGGCCGGGGCCACAGGGAGGGGAGGGAAGAGAAGGGAAAAAAGGGACTCATTGTTCAGGAGCGGAGAGTGGGAAACTTCACAGGCCGCCCGGAGCAAAGCCTGGAGGAAACCCAGGCTCTGAGCATGGCTCTCCCGACCCCCTGGGTGATTTATGGGATGGAAACTATGCTTGAAAAACAAACTCTCCTTTCCCCAGCTTGCTTTGCCCCCTCAGCAGATATACAGCCTCCCTTAGCCATGGTACTGTCACTGGATTCACAAGGATGCCATGACCGGCTGCAGGATGGCAGATTCCTGTCCACAAAGGGGGAGCAGCAGCCCGCACCCCACTCCTCACCCTCTCACCCAACCTCCCACTGCTCATTTAAGTGCCTAACCTACTACAAACCCATTGCCCTCAGAATGAGCACAGCTCTAGGGCTGGGGAAGGGCAGGAAGCACAGCAGCTGAGGAAGGAGGAAACAGGAACGATGGCAAACCCAGGTAATTTTGCAGCTGGGGAGCCAGGTTTTAGGTCAAATCAGGAGGCAGCTGCTTTTAGGCCACGAGATGCTAGAACTAGGCAAGAGCCAGGTGATATCCCCACAGTGGACAGGAGAGAACAAAGAAGCATCCCAAGGCCCTCGGGATGTGCGCTCAGCAGTTAAAGCCAGACGGGACACAACACCCAGGGAAGAGAGATGCAAACTCTCCCTGCCTTCCTGAGAAACAGACATTGTCCTGTGCTGCTCCTCACCAGAGCCCAATTCACGCCATTCTGACACAGACCACTCCCCACATCCCACCTGATTACCCCAAATGGGTACAATAAAATACTCTGTGCTTAGGACTGGGAGGGTTCAAACCTCTTTGGTTCTCCTGGGGAGAAACCCAAGGTGCCAGTGAGAAGAGAAAGGTCACACAGAAAGATGGTGACTCCCCAGCCCCACTCCATCTCCCACCTTCTCCTTGCCCTGGGACAAGTGGGTGCACACCAAGCATGCATCACTCAGGGCAGGCTCACCTTCAAGGAGCAAAAGGCACGCGGCATAAAATCCAGCCTCAGCAGTCCACACCCCCCAGCTGCAGACCAAGACATGGGGATCCCTAAACGCTCTTGTAGGAGAGACCCTCCTGGGCTGACAACTGGCTAAACCTGGATTCTGTGGAACTGCAGCCCAGCCCCTGCTTCCTAAGGGGGTGAGCCACAGTCAGGACAAAGCTTTGAAGGGATGCAGCAAGGGTCCAGAACTGTCCCAGCAATGAAAACCCCACCAGCAGGCAGTGCCAGGTGCAAAACCAAGCGTGGGCAGGGGAGTCTGTACCCGGGGCCAGGGGCTCCCCCATCACTGGAGGAGTTCAGTGGGAGCCCTGACCATCACTCTGCTGAGAAAAGGGATCAATCCTGCATGGAGATGGTCTCCTGAGCCTCCCTCCATCCCACATCCATGCAACACACAGATCACTCAGCATGCATAGAGGAGGAAGGAAGGATGAGAGGGAAGGAGGAGTGAAGGGGAAGGAGAGAGAGAAGATGGGAAAAGGAAGGAAGGATGAGAGGGAAGAAAGCAAGAGAAGGAAGGATGGATGGGGAAGGTTGGAGAACAAGGAAGGAGAGGAAAGGAAGGAGGTGGAATGAACGAACCGGAGAAGGACCGTTGCTGGTTCAGAGGAGGACGGGGGACTTTGGTGCTCTTGTTGAGTTCCCTGAGCTTGGCGTTGTACTCTGCCAGCATACCAGGACAGGGAGTGCAAGGAGGGTGGGAGGTCACAGAGGACAGACACAGTCCCCCACAGAGAGAGCAAGGGGCAGACAGGACAAATGTCACAAGATACAACAGGGGGGAGAGAGAGAGAGAGAGAGAGAGAGAGAGAGAAAAAAAAGAAAATATTAGCTGGGGTCCAATAGATGAGTCTGGGGTCATTTGGGGTCTGAAGGAGCTTGGTCTCTGCTTGGAGCTGCTTTTCCATCAGCCAACTTGCCTGGCTCCAGGCACCACATAAACCCATACGGGAAATCAATGGTGGCTCCTAGTCATATATATCTGTGTGCAATACCACAGTTGTCCCATCACCATTCCCTCAGGCACGGCACCATGCAGGTCCCCTTCACCACAGAATTCTCAGGGCTGGGACAAGAAGGGGTGACCCCAGATGCCTTGCTAGGACATGAGAGGGACTTAAAGGATGACAGGACCACCTCCCCTCTGTGGGGATATGTTGGGCATGCCAGCACTGCCCTGTGCCATCTCTTCCCCACCATCTTCAGGAGGAAGAAGGAACAGGAGCATTCCCCCACCAAGAACGGAGGAGGTGTGAGATGCTCCTCATCTCTGCGCCAGGACATGCAGGCAATTTATAGCAGCAGGGAATGTAAACAAACATGTCCATGCCCCAAAGTTCCCGCTGGCTGTCCCCTCCCATCGCTGGCTTCAGGACACCTCGTTCCCACCAGAGGTCAGGGCACCCGCCTGCGCTGTCCCCACCTCAGCACAGAAGGCCCAGCTCCAGTGGAGACAGGTGGCTACAGGCTGGGGACCATCCCCCAGATGCCTCTCTCCTCCCTGGGAAACCCAGTGGCTACAAGGGGATGACAGTGACCCCAGCCCAGCCCTGAGAACCAGACTCAAGGGTTGGGGGATAGATTTTTGTGGTAGACACCATCAAAAATCCGTTCTCCACACACTGCTAGTACTCTTCCTCCTCTCTTTAGAAATGCCCACTTTTCCAGCCCATTTTAATGCCTCTTCATATGGGGCAGCAAGGGAGGGCAGGCAGGTGCTGCTTATAGCATAAAATCCAGACATACAGCGGGGTTTAGGCATCCATGTGTCCTTAGGTTTGTTTAAATTCTTTGCAAAAGCCCCATGACCCTTTGTGAATCTGATCTGGATCACAGAGGTCAGGTTCAGATGGATGCAAACTTCCCCAACAACTCTATGACCCTCCTCAATCCCATTCCTGCTACTGGCACCCCTCCTGCCCCCCACCCTGTGACTCAGTCCCCACTCCTGGGAGGCTGATGCTGTTGGATTTTTCCAGCCAAGCCTTTTCCCCCTCCCTCTAATGCCGGGCGAGCTTCTGGACTGAGCACAGAGCTGGAAGGGACGGAGCTGCCAAGCCCTAGCATCACGAGCTGGCCCAGAGCCCCAAACCTTTCCCAAATGTCACTCCACAATTGAACAACTGCAGCCTAAGCAGTGGGGAGGGAGGGCACCAAGCTGCCACAGCACCCTGGCACCTTCTTTCCGGGCGGCTGGGACACTCTTGTGTCCCCAAAGCCCCTAAACTAGAGCTGCAGGAGGGCAGAGGATTGGTGGATGCAGCTTCCCCTCCACAGCACAGAGCTAATGCCTTCATCCCACCACAGCACCGACACTGGGCAGTGCACCCAGCCAAGCACAAACCCCTCTGGCAGGGCTGGGAAATGTCTTCCCAGCCCCTGACCACTGCCCCATGGCTAGGTCCAGATTCAAACCACCCTGGGCCAAGCTGGGCAGAATTACAGCTGACAGACAACAGCCTAGTCCCCACTCCAGCAGCACCCCAGCTCCCAAAGGAGGAAGTCTGAGCACTGAACCCAGCAATCCAGGGGGGAAAGCAGAAACTGAAATCGGGGATGAGCACAGCTACATCAAACACAAGGCAAGTTCTCTGTTGGCATCCTACACCAGATCACACTCCAGGCAGGGAGAACACCACGTCCAAGTGGGGTCCAGGCAGGACAACCTCAGCCAGAGATGAAAACGTTTTCCCAAACTCTCCATATTCTCCCCAGAAGAAAGATCCAGCAACTGGCCCCGCCACCAGGGATGGACCAACTCTGTTACCTTAACACCCTCAGCCACCCCTTCCCACCTCTGGGCAATGCTTCGGCAGACAGCAAGCTGCAAAGGAGGATCTCAGCAAAAAAGAGCAGCAAACGCTGTTCCCCTGGCCTGTATGTCTCCATGGCAGGTGGTTCAGTCCCAAGCCCAGATCCAGCATGGACAAGGAGTCTCCACATAAGTTATCCCCAGCTTTACCATGCATGCCACCCCCGTGTGCTCCAGCACCTTGGGACATGCGATCCTCCCCATCCCCCCAAGGAATCAAAGGATCCTACCTGCCACCCTGTGGGCCACCAGGCCCTCCAGATTCAAGGGCTCTTCTGCTGACCTCGACAGGTCTTCATAGCTCTCCGGTCCCTTCAGGGGCATCTGGTTTTGTGCTGGGACGGTGGGGGAAGGTGGGGAGGAGGTGAGTTGCTGCTGAGACCCCACAGGGCTGTAGCACGAGGTGCCGAGTGGGCCAGTGCCCATCTGTGCTCCGGCCGGGGCATGGCTGTAGCTCCTGGGCTCTGGCAGCGGTGCCAGCTGGTAACTGTAGGGTGAATAGGTTTCCCGATAATCATGCACCCCATAGTCCAGCTCTCCAGGAGAATAGGCTTTGCCCCCAGGCTCAGAGACCACGGGGCTCACGGACGTGCCGAAGGACCTCGGCTGGGCCACCTGCGGAGTTGGCCGGGCATAGAGACCAGCAATGGGCTGGGTCGAAAGGGAGGAGGGCAGGGGTCCGGCTGGCTTGTCCTGACGGGAGGTGGCAGGCACACTCTGTGACTTGTGGACGGCAGGTGCGAGGTCCAGCATCAGGACATCCAGCGCTTCGATGGACTGCTCAATCTCCCGGCGAGAGGGCACCCGGGGGAATTCAGGCATGCTGTGGCTGTGGGGGGGCACCGTCTGCAGAGGGCTGGGCTGGGGGCTGCAGCTAGAGATGCTGGGGCTGTGGCTCTCCATGCCACCCTCCTGCAGCCGGGAAGGTGGCCGGCTTCCTCCTTGCTGCTGCCAGGAATTCAAGCCTCTCTGCACAGCCTCCCGGCTGCTGGTACTGCGAGCCGGGGCCTGGGGCAGCGCCGGGTTCACGTCGTACTTGGCAGTGTCCACTGCCGGGAAGGACCGGGAGCGGTAGGTTCCGGGGTGGTCGTAGGCATACAGGTAGGGCTGGGAGCCGGGCAGTTGCTGAGGCTGGAGCCACCCTGGGGCATGGGAGCCCGGCAGACGCTGCGGGTAGCCTGCCAGGTGCTCCTGAGCGGATGCTGACGGCCGCAAGGAAGGCAGCGTGTCACGGAGGTGGTGGCCCATCAGGGTGTTCTGGTTGTTGTAGGGGTAGCCACCATTGGAGAGCGGCTCGCCATCGTACAGCCCCTCCTTCAGCAGCTTCTCAGCCCCATTGCAGCTCGAGGGGCCATTGGGCAGGGAGGACAGGCTGCCCACCCGGGGTGCCTCCTGATAGCCGGTCTCACTGGCAGTGGTGGTGCCATCCAAGGAGGAGAGCGTGCCCAGGCTGCCCACACTGTGCCCATCCTGGTTGGGCAGCTCGTCATCCAAGATATCCGTCTCCCGCTCGGCCACCAGTGCCGCGGCATTGCCATTGACGTGCACCTGAGCCGGCACCACGTGGCGGCCCGGCATGGCGGGCAGGCGTGCCGGCACAGGGCCGGGCACGTGGTTGTGCATGGGCGGCGCACTCTCCAAGCCAAACCCAACGAGGAGACGATCCAGCTCCTGCTTCTCCTCGGGGCTCAGCACCGCCTGGCCGCTGGGTGCTGCGGTCACCCCCGGCTCATCGGTCCGGTCGGTCTTGGTGGAGGCGGTGGAGTTGCCCGAGTCGCTGCTCACTGAGAGTGTGTGCTCGACGTGGTTGGGTGCTGCCGAGAGCGGGAGTCGGGCAGCGTTGACGGCACCGGTGCTGCCGTGGAGGGAGTCTTTCTTCTTCACTTTAGCGTAGAGGCTCCCATCCAGGGGCCCTTGTGTGTGCCCAACCTCTGCAAGGGGAGAAACGAACACGAGACCCCAGATCAATTGCTGGCTCTCTGCACGGAGCTAATGGGTCCCATTAGCCGGTGATTTCGATTTCTTCCGTGTGCCAGAACACTTAACGACCAGCATCGAGGTCTCCTCGGCACCCTCCACACTCCCACCGGCGCCATCATGCAGAGACATTGGAGCCAGGTCCTCCCCAACCCCATGCCCCCACAGCCCCCCAGTTCGCACACAAGCACTGCCTCCTCCACTGGGATCCACCAAATATCCCGTGCACTATTTCCAGGGATCATTCCTGGCGATTCTCCTCCATGGCTGGCAAGGGCCGGGGCTACCCACAGTCAGCGATAGCTGCTCCGCAGGGCTCATCCAGCCCCAAAGGGCCATGTGGCATCAGGGAGGCAAACAGGGAGGGTGGAGGAGATGCACCACAAACTGTAGGAGGACGGGTGGAGGCAATCAGTATGTGGCCTCGTAGCTCTTTGTGTCTCCAGCTGGATGGATGTACTCAGCCCACGGGTGAAGGACATATGAGCCACAGACCCACCTTCCCTCTCCCTGCCCACTCTCCTCCCAGATGAAGCATGGATCCAGACAGACAGACATCCTTGACTTTTTCTTCCCTAGCTACAGACAGTCTCCCACCATTTCTGTTCTTCCCCTTCCCTCTCTCAGGGCAGGTCAACCTGCCCCAGAGCTTCTGTATTGACAGTGCCACTGCACAACCCTGAACATGCAGCATCTCTTCCCCAGGAAGGTCCTGGCACCATGATTCAAGTCCAGTGTGGGCAGCTGGCTCTGCTCCACAGCCCCAAAAGGCTGGGGAGCAGCCAGGGCATGGCAGCATCACCACCAGTAATCCTGCACTCCAGTTCTGAGCTCCCCAGCTTCCATCACACCCATCAGCACCAACACCACAACCAGCTGCACCCTTTGAACCTTTCCAAGTGGGGCAGACAGATTTTGGGGTTACAGAGGGCCCTTGGCCATTGACAGCAATGGGAATAGCTCCCAAGCTGCATCCCCCCCTGCCAGAGCAGCACAGCACGGACCAGGCTGCAGACTCTTGTTTTTCCAGCTCCCTGACGAGGTTTCCTGGAAGGTCCTGCGAGCAGTGTTAAACACTTTCTTTTGGAGGAAAAAATGACTCTTCCCTGGCAGGGGGCCAGGCGGCTGACTCAGGGACGGAAGACGGCCCTAGCACGATAGTGTGAAATCAGAGCGGTCCTATCTGCAAGCAAAACACTTCCGAGCGGGGACAGCTTAACCAGCCCCACGCCGCCGCACCCCGGCAGCTCCCACGCCAACAACCCCCCTCACCATAAAGCACAGGACAGCAATAACACTGAGCCCAAGCCCAAAAAAGTCAGGGCCCTCTCCTTGCTGCTGATTTTCCACTCCTGAATCCCCACTGGCAGTATCCCAAGGAGGGAGTGGAGCACCAAAGCCTCCCGTTGGCTTGAAAATGTCTCAGGACCGTGCAGCAAGGTCCCCTCTGGGCACTTGGTAAGGGAAAAGGTGAGAATTTCTCCCAGAGACTCAGAGCTTCTTCATCCAGACAGTAAAGCCAGGAGCCAGTAGCATTTGCCTCCAGAACACCTCCCATACTGGGGAAAAGGGAAAGAGAGGGAGGGAAACCCTTTCCATGGAGGGAAAAAGAAAAAAGCAGCATATCCAGGGGCAGTGTCAATGCTGGACAGGCTGAGACACTGCTTGGAGACACGGGAAAAGGCACAGCCCTCCTGTCTGAAGGCAAAGATGGGTGCTGGCTGGTGTCAAAAAAAAGGGCAAAAGCCAGGATGGCGGCTGGGAGAACAACAGCAGGGGAATAGAAAGGAAAAGGGAATAAATAAATATAAATATAAGCACACGGTGCCAAGGAGAAAATAGAAAATACTTTAATTACTCTTTGGTCTGGATACTGCCCCAGGCTGAGAGAAATGTGGATTGGGATGGGGCACAATGCAGTTCATGGCAGAGACAGAAAACCCCAGCTGCTACATCCCACCTTCCCCAGAACCTCTGTTGAGGAGGGGACATAGTGGGGCTGGTGGCCACCCCCCCAAGAGCAGTACCAGGGTAGTAAGCAAGAACAGCCTGTGACAGCTCAGCCATCAGCCAGGCCCTGGTCCTACAGTTGCTCTGCCCCACACCCGATTGTTCATCCTGTCCTCAACCCCATGTACCTCCTGGGCTCTGATGCCATGAGACAAATCCTTCTATTCAGTGCCACTCTGAAGCCTCCTCCACTATCCCTGAGCCACACAATCTTTCATATCTATAGCTCATCTCTCATCGTCTATAGTTTGTCACCTGAGAAGTTAAATAAAAAACAAAACAAAATAAAATCAAAACTAAGGGATAATGGGACAGAACGTCTTAGCCAAACCATCAACCCTCAAAGCAGCAGGCTCTCAAGACCCCATTTACAAAGTGTCTGTAGCTCCCAGCAAGGTCAGATTTCATCCCTGAAGGTCGGAGTAGCTCCTGCCTGGCAGACTGTGCCATCGCATCGTGGGCTGGGTTTGCCCTGGGCTCAGCCCCAGACACAGCTCTGCTCTGGCTCTATCTGCTCCAGCTGTACGGTGGCAGCTGCGGGAAGCGCTGAGCCCGGCTTTCAAAGCTCACTGTCCTAGAGGAGAAATGCTCCGTCCTCTCCTTCTCCAGCACCCTGTGGCGACACCCAGTAAAAAAACTGGTCCCGGACAAGTGTGACAACACCGAGGGGGTAAGCTGTCATCCCCAAAATCCCAGGCATCTGCCCCGGACGCAGTGGGGTGCAGCACACAGCACCGTGCACCAGCACAAATCCTGTCCACGGCTCTGCACCAGGGCAGAAGATAAGGCTGAGGCATCACTGTGTCTCCTCTGTCATGCCCCCAGCAGCATCCCACTTGCTGCCTCCGCTCCCCACCCACAGCCCTGGTCCCAGTGCATTTCTGAAGCATCAGCCCGCAGGGAAAACCCTGGAGTCGAGGGACCCTTTGCAGGACGTAGGGTGTGAGCTTAATCTCACAGGGAAGAGTTTAGCCTCCTTATCTCTGGTTTCATCCTGTAACAAGATATGATGGCACAGAGCAACCCCAGCCCCTGAGCCGTGGGTCACCACAACCACAGATTCACCACCCAGCCCCCCAACCAAAGAAAAGTAAAAGGACTTACCGAAAAGGACGGGGATTTAAAGATCCCAGGCAAAGGGAAGGAGCAGGCAGTAAAATCCTTTTCCTTCGCCCCTTCCAGCACCAGAGCCTTCCAGGGGCACCTGGTGTGGTGGCAGCTCCAACGGCGTCCACAACCAGCCCCGTGTGTCCTTCCAGGACAGGAGCCGACGGCCTGGAGCTGGCTTGGGTTGGCGTTTGTCCCTTTGGCTTTGCTTTCCCTCTCGCGGAGGGAGCTATTCCCTTCCCAGCGCCGTGTCCCGCGGGGCCGCCAGAGGGGAACCCGGACGGCGGCGGGGGCGCTGGGATACGGGGGACCCCCGGACACGGGGATGGAGCAGCCGAAGGTGGGAGAGGCCGGAGATGGGATGGAGACGAGGAGGTGCGGCTGTGCTCCCCTCCGCCCCAGACCACACAGGGACCACAGGCAGGAGCGGGAGGGGAAGGGGAGCGGCGCGGGGAGAGCGGCGGGGCCGCCCAAGCTCCAGCCCCAGCCCGAGTTAACCTCAGTGAGGTGCGGGGAGGGTGGGAGCCATGGAGGGAGGACAGCCAGACAGACAGCTTCCAGCTATGAATATTAACTACTTCCTCCACAGGCAGGGCTCCGCCGCGTTAACTGTTTCCTAGGCAGGACAGAGAGCCGGACAGCTGGACAGCCTGCCCACCTTGCACTGAGCATCGCCCCGCTGCGTGACCCCCTCATTCGAGACACCCAGCCCTGCCCAGCTCCCGTGTGCATGTGTCACACCTGTCCCCAAAGAGCAGAGACACATTCAGGGTGGGAATGTCCTTCCAAACCACACACGATGCTGAAACCCAGACGGGTCTGCAAATTCAAATGTCTTGCTGGAGACTCGAGTTTCTCCATCTGAAATAACTACACAGTTAAAGAGGAGTGGAAACCAGCCACGGACAAGCCACGGACCCTGCTGACCCATTTTCACAATCCCCTTGCCTGCCCTGCCAGCACCATGGGCACAGTATGGACAAGCCAGCCCTGTTTTCCAGGTGTACACACTGCCTGCTCTGTGACAGGAGGTATGGCACGATCCCATCCATTCCAGAGTTGTCTGAGACCAAACTGCTCCACCACCAGCAAAATCCATGCTGGGATGGTGCTGACAACTTGCTGGTCCAGGTGACAGCAGGCCCACCCCACATCCAGACCCCAGCCTGAACCCATGCTCAGGACTCCACTCAATTGATCCACTATACTCAGCAAAACGTGAGGCTCCCTCCACTCTAATCCACACCCCCACGGATGACGGCAGGGGATGAGCGCAGTGTTTCCAGGCGGCCCCCTGACTCACAGCCCTGTTTGCTCCCAGATAATAGCACGTGCCAAGCCAGCATCCTTCCAAAACCTCCAAAGTTTGCTTATTTTTTGTCCCAGCTGTGTCAGCTACAGGAGGGCAGACAGAGCTCCCCACTCGTGCCGTGGGACAACCCCAGCCCTCAGAACAGAACTGCTACAAGTTTGGACTTCAAGGATAGTTTAAAGGGGGAAGAGAAGGGCCTGAGTTTCCACCAGCTGGTCTCTCTTTCCCTGCATCCCAGCCCTGCTTGGTTCCCAGTCCCAGTGGGAACAAACCACCCCGCCACCCCACATGACAACCCCAAATACCAGGTCAGAGGACAGATCCTGCCCTGGGAATAGCCACACTCCAGCTGAAATGTCTAGCCAAGCCTGTAGATGCTCCAGCATTTCACCCATGGGGAGTAACCAGAAGCAAGGGGGACACTCCCTGTGAACTCCCATCCAGCCCACACAGATCCCCACTGCCCTCCAAAACGCCCACCTCAACACACCCTTACCTTGCAGAAGATGGAGCAGAGCAGCAGAGAGAGGCAGACTGAGGAAGGGGAAGTAGATTCCTTCAGCTTTAGTCAGCTGGTGAAGGCAAGAGGAAAGCCAGTGTCCCCCCCTCCCCACTGAGCCTGGCCTAGGGACTGATCCAGCTGCAGGGGGAGAGCAGCAGCCAGCCAGCAGCTCCAGCAATGGATTTAACAGCTCTGGCCTGGCCCATTGGCTCTCCACCTCTGCACAGCCTGGCCTGCCCTCCTGGGCAGCCTCAGCCCCTCCTGATACGTAGGACAAGATATGACCCCACTAAGAAAGATGCCAACCCTCCTGGGGGACAAACAGATGACAGTGACCCTATCAAGGGGCTTTGCCCTCCATGGAAAAGTGGAGGATGAGTATCCAGCTCCATTTGTGGGACTCCAGGATCCCCTGACCTTTGCTACACGTGGTTCAGGCTGTGATGTGACCTCCCCTCACTAGAAGGGTGGGATGCTCATCCCAGTCCCTGCCCTGTGAGTGGGGATGTGTGGGAAGACAGGGATGAGCTGCAGGGAAGCCCTATGCCAGAACCATGACTCAGGTGGGGATTTAGCAACTCTCTTGCAGATGTTGGATTTGGCCAGGGCCTGGCCACTCTCTTCCCTGCCTGGTAATAAGACACGACAGGCAAGACCCAGGGTGGGTCCAAGGACCAGTGGTTACAGGGAGCTGTTGGGCTGGGGACACATGCCTGGCCCTTTCACATCTTCTCACACCACCCCAGGATGGCAGAGCTCGGGGTCCTCTCACAACAGTCACCGATCCAGACCTTGAGGACAACCCATCCACTGACTCTATGCCAACTCCAGCACCCTGTTCTCCACCAGCACTGGTTTTCTCAGCAAAACCAAAGCAGGCCATAAATGATCTCCATACAGAGTTACACGATCTGCAGTACCCCAAAACTCCTCTTCAGTGATCCTCCAACCAGCTGTAAACCCAGCAATGCCACATCCAGCTGCCAGCCTCCTCCTGCCTCTCTGGAGCCAGCTTGGCACCCCAAGGAGAGCTACCACAGTGCTGGCAACCACAAAAACAGCCAGAGGATGAAGTATGCTGTCACCTCCCTTCAGCCTTCAAACACCCCCAGCCACCCAATGGCCATGGGAACTTCAGCAGGAACCTGCCAAGCAGCCACCACTGAGCCCGAAGCCCCTTCAAGGAGGATGGCAGGCAGAGCCACACACCTTCCCCAGGCTGTGCAGACATGGCTGAGGGGCAGAAGAACAGGCTGTGGGGGTATTCCAGCATACCCCACTCTCCATAAAGACCACAGGACAGCCTAAACATCGTGGGCAGCAGAGACCCTGCCTGAGTAAAGCGTGAGGCCAGCCTGTCCCATGGAAGTGGCTCACAGAGAGCTTGTTGAATCCAGTTGTGTCCCCTCAGCCAGAGAGCAAGATGTGGGGGTACAGATCCCCCTCTCATGCCCCCTGCTCTGGAAGAGTTTAGTCAACCAATGACCCCACTGCAAATGAGCTTCCCCTTCTCCAAGTCCTCACAGATAAGCACAGCAGAGATGAGGGGAATGCCAGGACAGGCACCATCCCCAGCCCCCCGCTTACCCCTCCAGCTTTGGGGTCCCACAGGACCATCCCACCCTGGCAGGCACTCCCCAGCCCTTATGGGTGCTCCATGCTGAGACCAAGCTGCTGGAGAAAGGGCATCCACCTCCACCGAGAGCGGCTGTGTCCAGCAGAGACGCGGCATGGGGGAACCCACCGTTTGGCAGGCGATCCCGATCCCGCTGGCCCAGGCTGCAGCGACCGTCTGTGGGGAGCCTTCGCCGAGTGGCAGGACGGACAGTGCAGGGACAAGGAGCAGCGGCTGATCCCAGCCCGGCGTGGGTCCTGGTGCCAACCTCACCCCCCTCCGCCCCCGGACGCCGCTTGCTCACGCCTGGTGGTGCCAAAAATGTGGCGTGCAATTCCCTGACCAAATAAGGCAAGAACGACCATAAACAGGGACCCCCCCTGCACAGCCAGACACCAGAGTCCCCATCCTGGCTTGGGACAGGCTGGAGAAGAGGAAAAGTGACAATACAGAGGGAAAAAGATGGGAGCCCCTCAAGTCCACGCTCACTCCCACCACCACCACCAAAGTGCCCCATGGGACAGCTGGGAAAGACCCCTTATAGATGGGCTTCTTGCAGCTGCTTGTGCTGGCACGGGTCAGAGGGCAGCCTTCTGCCTGCAGCTTCGCCCTTCCACAGTCCCGGCTCATCTCCAAACTGAGGCAGTGTTTATAAATTCAAGGTGCCCTCATTCCCTATTGCCACCCTTCCCGGCACAGAGGACCGCCCTGTTGGTGCATGGAGGCACCTCCACAGCCCTGACACCTGCTAAGACCCCCAAGGGGGAATGGAGAGGAGCCCTGGGGTACTTCTGCAGCCCAAATATTTACCAAGACCCACATGAGAGTACAGAGATGAGTCCTGGGGTAGCCCTGCAGCCCTGTGAGGGGCTGGGGTGCAGACACTTTGGCCCAGGATCCAGAGAGGAACACATGCAATGAGGCACTCAGGTCTCTGCAGGCAGGAGGGGACTGCCAGGCAGGCTTGCCAGCTTGGGGCTGGACCCACAGCTCCCCAGCCTGCACACAACCCACAGCTGAGCCTGCACATCACGAGTTGCCTGTTTACTGCCCTGTGCCAGGCAAGTGCCCGTGCCAGCTCCACACAGCTGCCCCAGGTCCAGTTCCATGTGACCACCATAGCACAGACAATCTCGCTTGCCCCAGGCACCCAGAGCCCCCACCCTCCACCGCCATCCACAGCTCCCACTCAAAGCAGCTGGTGACCTTCAGGGACATCAAGGACCGCAGCTGTCCCTGCTCCAGGGACGCCTCTCCAGATCTGGCCAGGAAAGCCCAGGCATCTGCTTGGCCACGGGTGACCTTGCCTCCAGGACAGGGGCCCACCACCCTTCGACATACAAGTACTGCCCGCTCCTGCCAAGTGGGTAACAGCAGCCAACTTGCTGCAACACAATGGGTGCTCAAAGGGCTTTTCCCAGCTCTGAGAGATGCAGCAGACCCTTGAAGGCCAGTAAGACATCCTCACCCCCTAGGGACAACTAATGCACATCTACATCCTGCCATGCTTGCAGCATGACAAAGTAGCTGGGACACCTAATGGTCCTGCAGACATGGGGTTTGGATTTCTTAAAGGTCTGGGGCATAAACTAGGACTGTGCTTGTGAGAACAGGACATTGACAGCTAAATGCTGAAAACGAAACAGCCTAAGCTCCCTGGCACTGTGGCAGAAGGCAAAGTCCATGAGATTTTGCTCTCCCATCCCATGGCCACACTGCTCCCATCAGTAGCCACCCGTCCCCAACTCTGCTGCCCATCAGTGTCCCCCGTCGTGGGGTAGGGGGTATTTCCATGTGGACACTTTGGACACTGACCACCTTGTGAGCCCTAACCTTTCTCCAGGTGCTTGCTGGGCAGGGATGGCTCAGCCCAGGCCCCCTCTGCACTGTCCTCACGCTGGATATTGAAGTTCTCATAGGAGTCCCACCGGATGAGTGGGTCGGACGTGTTGTAGTCCACAGAAACACTGGGCCCATTCTCCAGGTGCTCCATGCCTGGAAAAAGGCAGGACGGTCAGGTAGGGTGACAGTGGAACCAGCAAGGGTGGGATGGGGGAACAGGTGGGGAAAAGTGCACACAAGGAAAAAAGTGCAGGAGCCATGGGGCAAGGCAGGAGACTCCTGTAGGAAAGGCAGCATCAAGGGATGGATAAGCACAGGATGTACATCAAGACTCACAAACAAGGTGTACAAGACTGCCTGGGGCTTTTGGGATTGCCTAGAGCCCAGCATACAGACTGGCAGTGAGTGTGCATGGGTCTGGACTTTCTGAGCAAGGGAGCCCTTCATTCCCAAACATTCCTTCCATCTCTCCTGGGCCATCAAGGGCTTTGGAGAGCAGCCTCCTGGGGAAGAGAGCAAGAGAGATAGGGCATCCATAGGTGCTCCTAGATCAGCTTTACTGCCTGGAAGCCTCACCCTAGCCTGGTGCTAATCAGGGCAGGTGGAGATCCCAAGGGAGGGAACAGGGCATACAGCTGAGGAGAAGGAAAGGAGACAGCATTCACCTCCAAACCCCCATGGCACTGAGCCAGACATACCTTGGATCTTCTCAGGGCCATAGGAGAACACAAACTCCACCTTCCCATACTCAGGGAAGCGGTCATCTGGCAAGGAAAGAGCAGAATAAAGGGACTATCTCCACCCATAGCTCCAGTAACAGCTAGTCACCCCAAACACGCCGACAGACCAGCCTAAGGCTGGGAGCTGCCAGGGGATATCCCTGCATGGGACAATGCATCTTAGTCCCCAAAACAACCCCCAGGCAGCCCCTCCACACCAGTAATGGTTTTGGCAATGAAAGGGATGATGGTGCCACCACTTCTCAAGCAGCACCACACCCTGCAGATGGAGCAGGGGTGCCCTGTTTTGGCGGGGGTGGATCTGGGATGTGTGCCCAGATGTCCCCATGATGACACCAGAGTTACAGGGGCAGGAGGATGAGGGAGTTTGGAGCAGGGAAGTGCCAGGGCAGTTACCTCTGAAGGCCTCATCCAGGTCCTCCTTGCCAAAGACGACGTCAAGATCATGCACAGCACACGTGTGGAACTGCACACGGAAAATCACGTCACGGGTAGGGCTGCGAAACTTCTTGTGGTAGCACTTCAGCTGCAGAGACGAATGGGGATGGGCCATCAGGAAAAGCCCCCAGACCTGGTCAAGGGGGAATCTTGGGCTCCCGAGTCAAGGCAACCACACAACCCCTGTCGGCTTCCTACGCTGGGAGCTGAGCTGACGATCCTTACCAAGATATCGCCCTTGAGCAGCAATCCAGGCTCAATGGTGATGCAGATGCCCGTCTGGCTGTCTCCTTGCACATTGCTGCAGAGAGGAACAGCGGGAGGATGTGAGCTGTGGTGCAGAGACCCCTGCCCAGAAAACTCCTAGCACCACCTCAACCAGCCCTTCCACCCAAATCCAGGCAGAAAAGGTACAAAGCACAGAGCTTGCCCTCCCTGTGACAGAAGGGGGTCCCATCCACCACCTCAAGGGACACCCATTCCCAGTGGAAGGAGGATGGGAAAGGGAAACTGAGGTACAACTCAGCACGGGTACAAAAACTTCTAGGTGGGAGGGTTTGCCCAGGTTCCAAGTGCTGAGGCTGGGCAATCAACCATCCACCCGGCTCCCACAGCTCAACTGGGGCTTCACACACAGAAGGAGAAATCTCTGGGAAGACTTTTCTCCCTGCCTCAGTTTCCCTGCAGGAAGCCCTCCCCTCCCAGTACACTGCCGACAGGCTGCCGACGGCCGGTGGCGTCAGCAGCCACAGACAAGGGAAGAAAGGAGTTGGATTTCACAGGCAAGATAAACCTGGAGTTTATTACAGGCATCCCATAAACAGTCTATTAAAAGCTGAAAGGCAAGGCCAGGATGGCAGTAAATCTCAGCTAACGGGGACCCATGGCTGTTTGGAAGTGAGATCCTGCTCCTGGGGGTTCAGATGGGAATATCATAGAGGTGAGGTGCTCTGGTCCCTCCAGGGAGACCAGGAGCCAGGGGTCCCACCCAGACTGGAATGTGGCACTGGCAGAGTGTCTGGGAGGCTGGAGAAATCAACTCCTGCTTTCCTTTTGCCAGTGCCTGCTCCCAGAATCAGCATTAGAAAAAAAATGCGGGGAGATTAAAACAGGGGGAAAATCTTTTTTTTTTTTGAGAAATAAAGGATATTAGATCAGCTGGTCAGAGCATGGTGCTAATTAGACCAAGATTGTGGGTTCAATCCCTGCATGGGTCATTTACTTAAGAGCTGGACTCAATGATCCTTGTGGGTCCCTTCCAACTAAGAATACTCTAAATCTGTGAGCACTAATCCAGGCAGGAAGAACAGTTCTTTAAGGAGGGAGAGAAGAAACGCCTTCATCTCCCAGATGTCCTCATCCCTTTCCCCACTCCCTCCGGGGACACCCAGCCCCAGGCTCCGCGCAGCCCCAGGCTCCCTCTGCTGATGTGCGGAGCCACTACAGCCCTCTCAGCAGAAGGGTCCAGTACGGCCCAGTATAGCCAGCTACCACCTCCGAAAAAAAGAAAGCTTCTTTTTTTTCTTTTCCTTTTTTTTTTTTTTTTTTTGTAGCCCCCAAATGGACTAAGCACAGAGCACAAGACCACAGGGGACTTGTCCTTGACCCTCTCCATCCTCCCCCGCTTGCCACCCCCTCCATGCTGGGCAGCAGGAAAGCCCCATGGCAAGGAGATAGTTACTAGATCCCCGAGGTGTAGACGGGCTGCATGGCCTGGTAGATTTTCAGGAAGGGCCGACAACCTGGAAGACATCAAGGCGGGGAGAAAAGGCACACTGCTGTTAGCCGGCTGGGCGGAGGGGCCAGGAGAGGGATTAGTCACGGGGGAGAAATCCAAACAGGGAGGGAGCCAAAGCAAACAGCCGCTCCCTGCCCCAGCCAGCCTGCACCGATCAAGGGCAACATCTGCAAGGGGCAGAAAGGATGCTGTGGACAAGCCAAGAAGGCACAAAGCCCCTCACATTCTAGGTCCTGTAGGACCTAGGGCAAGTGCTGGGCTAGGGATAGGCGTGGGATGATGATCTGCATCCCAAACCCCAGTGTGGTGACATCCTTGGAAAAGCTGTCAGAAAACATTGTCACCCCCCAGCTCAGGTTAGTGCCCAGCATCGGGAGCGCATTCTCTGAGGGCATCTCTGCCAGAAAAGATAGCACCCTGCTAATATGAGTGCACAGTCTCTGAGAGAGAAAAGGAAATTCAAATTGCCAAGGAAATGGTGGAAAATACCCCCCAAGGAGGACAAAGCTGTCCAGGCAGTGTGGGGTGGTGGTGTGGGAAGAAGCAGGCAGGGGAAGCAGCTGGGACCACCTACCGCCTTTTGACTCAAAGTTGGGGATGCCATGCATGATGACGTGGTGGAGGAAGAGTGGCTTGTTGTTCATCTTGATGCTGCCAGAGAGGAGCCCACTGAAGTAATGGATGTACCTGGAGGGCAGACAGGCAGCTCAGGGGTAGAACCCACAGATGAACATTCACCATGGACCTCTGCATCCAACCACCCTATGGGGAAAAACCCAGCCTGCAAAGGCGTGCCAGGACCCACCTCTTCTGGGATGGCTGTCCCACCGGCACCACCTTGTCCTCATAGAAGCGCTTCATGGCAAACCTGTCCAGAGCCTGGTCAGCACTGTGGGGATCAAAGGGCAGATGAGGTTGAAGGAAAGTACTGGCACCAGCACCCCAGCACCACTGGGATGAAGGTCACCAGTGGGCCCCAGGGCCACCCCAGGATCTCATGTCTCTCTCACCTGGCAGAGATGTTGCTGTAGTGCATGTAGGCAGCCACTACCACCCCCAGCCGGCCACGGTTCCCCTGCAGGCACACAGCAGAAGGGGTGTCACGGGGGCAGCAGGGCCTGGGAGCACCCAGGCACAGACATCCCACACAGAGGCACACACTGATCCCTATAAGCATGCCCCAACCCTTATTAGACACACACCAATCTACACGTATGTGCTGACACCTGCCCACACCCCAAACCACAACTCTCTCCACCACATTCTCTACATCTTTCAGCCTCTGAGGCTGCTCAGCCCAATCCCTGCAGCCCCACAGACCCCAGTGCCCCCATCTCTGTGCCCCAGTGACTGGTCCTGCCCACCTTGTTGTGCAGCACCACCACATTGTGTGGCGCTGCGTTGAGCCACGTGTCCATGGCTTTGCAAATGCTGCAGATCTTCTCCAGTGCAGGGGTGTGCATGTCAGGCCATCCAAAATCCAGCACCTGAACAGGGGAACAAACAGCCTGGGGTCACAGGCACTCCCATGCGGAGTTCCCAGCCTGCCAGTGGGCAAAGCCCAGGGCACAGGCATTCCTGTGTTGCACTGACATGCAACCTCCCAACCCTGCACACCACTGCCCAGATCCCTGGCCAAGGGAGGCCACCGTGGTCCCACATCTCAGGCCCCTCACCCCAGGTTACTTGGCTTGGTTTCTGAGGGCTCCCCCATTATCAGAGGGATGAGGACATGCTTTAGGGGGTTCTCCAGGAGATTCCAAACAGCCAGTTATGGACTGAGAATGGAGGTCTGGGAGGGCAATGGGAGTCAAGCTGAAGTACCACAAACACAGTGTGAAGTTTTTCCCAGCTGGATGGAACAGAAAAGGTGGCTGTTTCTCCCCTAGACATCTTGTAATAGGGAGCTGGTCCTGCAGACAGGCCTGCCCTGAGGTCCCTGAGACCCCTGCTGCTTCTCACAGCTGTGACCCACCTTGGGGTGAAGTTTGTTGACATCACGTCTCCGCTCAGAGAGGTTGAAAAGCTTTAGGGAAGATGAAAAACAGAATGAGAGGACATCTTCCTCCCTTGCTGCCACCTCACCTCTTCCTCACCCCAAAGCCTTCCCAAATCCTGCTACGAGAGGCTTCCCCAGACATATTACCCTCAGTGACACCTTGCCACAGGGCAATACAATGACCAAAAACTCCCAGGGGGTCTGAAAGGGACTAGAAATCTTCAATGAAGAAAAAATCTATCCAGCATAGACAAATTGTGAAAACCCTCCCTGAACAGAGCCCAGATGGAGACAAGGATGCAGTATCCATGGCCTGCAAGCACCCATCCCCGGCAGCTGAGAACCCAGCCCCTCCACCAGCCTGACAGGGACCTGGCTGTGCCCCTCACCACATAGTTGTTCCCGTGCTTGGACTTGAGCATGTGGGCCACTTCACGGAGGTTGCTGGAGTAACTCTGCTCCTCGGCCACGCTGGGGTAGGAGACAGCGATGATCCGCTCCGTGATGTACACCAGGTCCAGCTCGCAGCTGCTCTCCATGGCTGCAGTCAGGCTCATGCTCCTGGGCAAGGAAGGGAACCACTGTCAAGACATGGCACGGGGAGGGGACAGGGGACCCTTCCCTACCCTGCAAGACAGGCTGGGACACATAGGGACACGGCTGCCTGTGGCCTTTCCCCTGCTCCAGACCTCTTGGAGTGCCTTGGGTTGGGGATGGAGATGTGCTCTTCACCGGGAGCATCTCCAAGTTATAGCACCTCTGGAGAAGCAGGTGTTGGTGGGAGGGGGCTTCAGACAGAGCAGAGATGGTCATCACAAAGGGAAACCGAGGCAAGTACCTGGATGTTTTGCAGCGTGACTGCCCACTCCTGGGGGATTTTGTGGCATCCTAAAGAACCAGAGAGGAAAAGCAAGTTACTGCCATGACCCAGCCACAGCCAGCACAGGGGTCTTTCTAGACCTGGATGTGACGGTGCTGCCAAAGCATCCCACCTCCACCACACTGCACTGAGCATCCTAACACCCCCAAAATATCGCTGTCTCCAAGTCCCACCAAGCACCCCAGTGGCACAAGCAGCTTGACACATCTCACATGCAAAACCCAACTCTCACAACCCCAGTGCCTCTGGGACCAGCTGCCATGGGCACTGAGGGGCCAGTGCCTTGCCTAAGGGTCCCAGAGGACCTTTTGGGAGGATGCTGAGCAGGTAGACAGTCTCAAGCATGTCACAAGTCCCTCTTGTCTCCATCAGGCTGTGGGCACACCTGGTGGGACAGAGCTGTTTTGGTCCTGCCCGGAGCAGGGCCAGGTTTGCTGCCCTAGCAGCATCGAAGAGCCAGCCAGGCACAAGTTTGCTTTGGCCCCAGCTCCACCGAGCCAAACGCCTGGAGGAAATGTTTGAGCTCTTGGAGCAGGAAACTTCTATTTACGCATGTTCTCCGGCCTCGAAAATTTCATCTGCAGCCGGCTTGCTCTGTGACTTTGTGACCTCAGCCGAAAAACAAAGCAGGGTTTCCAAAAAAAACCACTGAGGAAAAACACACTCGCACCTCATTAGTTTTAGTATCTCCAGCTAATAAGCAGAAGTCATTTAAAGACTCATCTCACACAGGCAACATGCCTGGAAGGATCAGAAATAAGAGATGCATCCTGCAGCTGATTCCTGGGATGCCCCACTGGTCCCCAGAGCTGCAAGACTGCTGCTACTCTCCTCAGGGCTGCAGCATCCCACAGTCAGCACACCAAAGGGAGCGGGAGGAGGTAGGAGAGCAGTTTCCCTGATATCCTTTACCTGCCACCTTCTGCCCACCCAGCACAGTCCCATAGCTGCTCCAATGGACAGCCAGTGTCACCCTCCACCAGCCTTGCATGCCCCTTCTCAAGGTCAGGGTGCCCTGCAGAGCAGAGCCAGGCTCAGCAGCTGTGGGGCTTGGGGACAATGTCACCCCTCCCAGCCAAAGCCATTCCAGAACAGCAGCTTTGCCTCAGTGGTACTTGAACAGTAGTGACAACTCCCCCTCCAGTTTTCCCTCGGGGTGTCCCAAATTGCCTGCTCACTCTAGAAATGCCCCCAGCACTGATAAGGACAAATAAGGAGCTAAAATGAAACAAAAAGAGAGGTAAAACCTTTCCTGAGAGAGCCAGGGTGCGTTAACAAGCCTGAACCTGAATATGGGCTCATCCGTGCACCAGCCACCAACGATCAGGATGGGATCCCCACCATGGTAGTGCCCCAAATGTTCATAATGGAGATCTCTGGGGTCCCACATCCACTGGCCAGGGGAGCCCCATCAGTCCACGCCACCCCAACCAGCTGCAGCAGCTTCCCAAAACCACAGCCCTTCCCAACAGAGAGCTGACATAGGGAAACCAGAAATCACCCCCAGCTCCCACATGGGTAAACTGAGGCACAGGAGGGCAAGCAAGGCAGGGACACCAGAGCCCCTCCCCATACCTGGATAGCAGTGAGCCCCTTGCTAATCCACTTCCACGCCATGGCGGGTCCACTCCCGGCACCCTCCAGACCCGGGGGAGCGGGTGCCCACAGCCAGGGCCCTCCAGTGTCTCCCCAGCCCCAGCAGGAGCCCTCGAGCTCTGCCCCGCTCCCCGGGCTCTGCCCTGCTCCCCCCTTCCTGACCGCAGCCGCGCTGTGTCTCTGCCGCCAGCCCCTGCACGAGGAAGAGTCAGCCTGCAATCAGCTGATAGGAGCAAGCACTCCTGTTATTAAACACTCCTGCCCGCCACTGGGCTGGGAGACCTTGCAAACGTCCCCTATGGAGACAGAATCCAGCCAAGCCAGTATAACCCAGTCCAGCCCAGCACAGGACAGGCTGGTCCCAGTCATGTTGGGTTGAAGATCCCTCTGCCAACCCCATCAAGAATATGCCTTCCAGTTGCAAGCTAGCTTGGCATGTCCCCAAGCTCCTGGTAGCACCCAAAACCTGCAGGTCCCTTCTGCTTGGAAAGGGTGAAGAAAGGCACAAGAAAGGTTTCAGAAATACCAAGAGATTTCTCTGAAAGACAGCAAAGCCAACAAAGGAGGCCTCTGACTTGATTTTTCTGAGGATGCTCTTTCTCAGGGCTGGAAACATGTCCTGGACAACCAAAGGGATTAGGCAAAGTCAGATCTCAGGTGAGGATGGCTTTCATCTTCTTCCTCATGGGAACCATCATGCCTCCATCCCTTGGGTCCCAGCCCCAACACACAGGGAGGCCAGCAAATTGGCTGCAGGCAGGGGGGAAGCTGTCCACGTTGACTTTGGCAGTGCATTTGTCTACACTGTCTTAGCAATTTCATGTCCACAGATTAAGTAACAGATCCCCAGCTCCAAGACAGGAAAGACAGCTTTGCAGCAAAAGCCTCAGCCTCCAGTATGCTGGGCTCCACCACCGCCTCTGTCACCAACCCTGGGCATCTCGCTTGGCACAGCCATCATCACCTTGGCTGGCAGAGAGAGAGGACTTCAGGGTCCCAGGTACGCTGGGAGCATTCCAGGCTGAGGTATTTTGGCTGCAGGGGGTGCTTGCAGTAATGGAACAGGTATGAGTGATCCCACAGGAGGTCTTGTGAGGCAGTGATCAGCCTCCATGACTGGTTGCACTTACCAGGACTTCTACCTGCTTGGTGATGCTCTCCCCGAGGGATGTCTGCAGACAGGAGCAAGGAGAGGGTGAGAAAAAAGCAAGCGAGAGAAGAGAGATTGTGAGAGGAACACACACACACACACACACAGAGAGCAGGGCCAGGGCCCAAAGTTCCCCCTGGCTATTTCTGGTGCTTCCTAGGAAATGCATCATGGCTCCATTCCCTTCCCTGCCTGCCAACATGTCTGCTCTTCCTGAAGGCTGGGAATCCCCCAAAACCCAAGTGCAGAGTTGGGATACTCAAGTACCAAAGATGCTACCATCCTCCCTCTCAGCCACCACCACTGGCACTGGACCACTGTTGCCAATGGGAAGCATTTGACTGGACCCTGAGTCTGTTCCATGACGGGCACCTGGTGCCCCCCATGTATCTGGGATTCCAGATGGATCCTACATGGTCAGACCCTACAGCTGGGAAGTCAACAACAGGGCAAGACCAGTGCAGTTCCACACCCAGCCTGGCACCAAGTCACCAGCAGGACCAGCTCCCCAAGATAAGCCTGATCCTACAGGGCCAGTGAAGGACCCCAGTGGAAGCAGAGCCAGGCTCTGAGATGCTCAAAACAGGAGAAAATCTGGTGACATGTCACTGGAGAGAGCTCTGAAAGGAGGCTGGGGACAGGAATTAACTTCTGGGTTGAGGGAAAGTGTCTGGACCCCAAATATAGAAAGCAGGAGACAGATACCTGTCTGGGAATGGTGGTTGTGGTGCCTGGGGGTGGCACAGCAAAAGGACCCAGCTGGGTAGGTCCCCAGATGGGAGTCTTGGGACCACAAAGATGGAGGTCACCCCCAAAACCAGGCTGCTCTACACTCTTGGCAGCAGGACCAGAGCAGACATTTCCATCCATGCAGCAGGGTAACCCCTTTCGATTTCCTCCCAAAGCCACAGTAACGGTCCCAGCTCGAAGCCAACATATTTTTGCTGTCGATAAGTGCCCAAGGAGGTTGGCAGGGGCGGGGGGGTGCAGGCAGAGATTAAACCCAGGGCAGATAACCACCATGGGGCCCCAGGGCAGGCGGCATGTTCCGCTCTCACACCATGCCCTCGCTCACCTGGGCTCTTGTGCTGCCCTCGTGAGCTTGCAGGTGGTCATCCCCTACACTCACATTTCAGGTGAGACCCCTGCCCAGCTGCGGGCTGCCCAGCCCAGGGCCCCGTGGGAGGCACGGATATTGCGGCACTGCCAGGCGGCCAAGCCTGAGCTGAAACCCTGCCAGGGCCTCCTCTCCCCAGCACCTGCCCCAGCAAGCCTTGGCACACGTCTGGAGAAGAAGGAAGGGCTGCCGCACCAGCCCTGGGCTACGCCAGTCTCCCTGCTGCCACGTGCCTGCTCTGCCTGCTGACACGGCCATCACCAGCCTGGGGATGGGGCAGGGGAGCTGCTCTGCTGGCAAGATGCTGCCTGGTAGGCACCATCGTGTCGTGCTTCCCAAGCCTCTTGCTGGGCACAGCCCTGCTCCAGGTGACATCCCAGCACCCTGGTATCCCCAGAGCCCAGTCATGGCCTGGAGCAGTGTGGCAAAGGTCTGTGGCTGTCTGCCCAGAACCCCCACACCCGCCCTCCCCAGGACAGGGTGAACGGAGATGATGCATCCAGCTGTTCTCCTGGTGTCCAGAGAGGACAGGGTGGGAACAGCCTCCGTCGCCCTGGCCCCAGCAGATTGTTAAAGGCCCCCAGGACAGACAATAGTAGAGGGTGACAATAACAAGAGCTGCAAATGCACGGCCTTGGGCGCCCCGAGCCAAAGGCACATCTGCTATAGCTATCTCCGGGTGTGCAAGAAACCGCCCCAGCTCTGGCCAGGGAGAGAAGGCCCTCTGTGCCAGGGGACCCCAGAGCCCTGGGTGGTCACATCCTATCTGTCTCTCAGCAACCCTGTAAGCCCCTCTTCCCTGAAAGCTCCAGGAGTCCCATGATAGCTGGGCTGCTCCAACTTGTGCTGCTCAGATGTGGGATGCACTTCAGCCAGCAATGGTGGGGAGAGACAGCACGAAAATGGGGGTGCCCTTACCCCCAACTCAGGACCCCTGTGGTTTTGAGGGTGGAAGATTCACATCCTAAAGCCCCGGGACAGATAAAGCCCCGTACCCAGAGCAGGATGCTCCAGGATCCCCAGAGCCCTGGCTGTCACCCATGGCTCACAGTGGAGGTGTCACTTACCAGCTCATAGTTGACAGTGGGGGAGCAGGGGGTCACAGCCTGCAAGGAAGCAGAAGAGAGCCAGGATTAGTCCCTGAACACCCCTGTCCAATGTAGGGCATGAGAAGAGGCTGGAATGCAGCATTCACCCCCCACCCATCCCAAAGGGAAAACAGCACCCACCCAAGCGAGTAACAAGGGCATCCATGGCCTTGCCACCCCAGGCAGGAGCATAGGCAGTATCCCAAAGTCAAGGCTGGCTTCCTGGGAGTGGGCTCAGGGCCATGGCAGCTGTGCCATTCGTCCTTGGCCAAGGAGCCAGGACAGCCCCAGCCCCAGCCCGGGTGGGCATGGCGAGCACAGCACAGCGCAGCGCAGCACAGGGCGGGCGCCTGATGCCAAGAGCAGCTCCTGGAACAAACTCCAGCCCAGCCTCGTGAGCTCCTGCAGCCGCCAACTGAACAGCCCAGCTATTGTTACCTTAATTACCAGAGGCAATTACTGACAATTAACCTTGGGTTTTGCGTGCACCCCAGTCTGTTGGGAAGCAGCAGCATGCCAGGGTGGGAGAGGCAGCACCTCATCAGTGTCAGGGCAGCGGGCACAGGCACTCCAGCACTGTGTCAGCCCAGAGATGCCAACAGTAGTGGGAGGGTGTGATTCGGGGCACTTTGTCCACTACAAATCCCACCAGGGGCAGTGACCCCAGTAAGCCATCCCCTTCTCCATCCCAGGATGGAGCCAAGATGGAAAACACCGCTCAGGGGCTGGTTCCCTTCCATGGCAGCATGGGGACCCACTGCAGCCCACTCTGCCTCTCCTGCCCCGGGCCATAAAAAGAAGGATTTGCCCCAGGCACCCCACTTGGAGCACCCATATTCCATCCCATCCTGGTCTCCAGAGCGTGATGATCAGCTCCTGCTCTCCTCCCCGACTGCCAGCCTGTTCCCGTCTCACTTCACTGTTTTCTTCAGGGGTTCCTCCTCCTCCCGCTCCCTTCCCCTGTGCATTATTATTATGATTTTATTCTAATGCAGAAATGCTTCCATAAAAGGCCCTTTTCCCTGCCCCGCGGCGCTGGCCCCGCGCCAGCCTCCCTGGAATGTTCTCCGGCAGCGAGCCGCCGCTGCGGACGGACCGACAGGGCTGTGCCGTACCCTGCACCGTGCCCCGCACACCGCCGTGCTCCTCCCCTGGGGATGCTCAACACGCTCCCCTGACCCCCGCCCAGCCCCAGCTGCAGGGCCAGAGATGGGGGGAAATGCGCAGCTCCCCCACAATGGGACACACCGGTCCCACAGCCAGGTAGGGTCCATGCTCAGTCCTCCTTTCGGTATGAGGAAGTTTGCAGGCTACAAATGCACCTCTGGCTGGAAAAGGGAAAAAACTGGGGTGCCTGTGGTTATATTTCCCTGCCCTTAAGGATTCTCTGATGTCTAATGTGGGCTTGTGCTCACCCGACATCATTCTTCCCATCCACAGGAGACAGCAACTCAGGCTGTATGGCACTCTCAGATCCCAGAAAGGCAGTTTTACAAGGACTGCAGGAATGCAAAAGCTGTTTCCCCCTCTCAAGTTTGGCTCACACATGCCCCTAGTTCAGGGAGAAGAAGGAAGACCCTGCCCCAGACAATGGACCCCTCCCTAGGGAAGTCCAGTTCCTGACCTAGAGGTGGACCCCTCCTGCCCCACGGGACCGGTGAGAGTATCACTCCGTACAAGACTGCAGCGACCCCCAGAATAGCCATCATCTCTGTCCTCAGGGATGCAGGGAGGGGTGGGAAAGGCAGGGGGACCCGCACAGCCCTGGTCCAGGCTTCGCTTTGCCGTGGCAGACACAGCGGCCTTTCTTCCCCCCTCACCGGTGTTTGCATTCCTGCCGGCTGGCCCCCGCCGCCGACCCCGCCGCCCAGCAGCCCTGCCCAGGAATGCGAGGAACGAGGCGCAGCAGGGCTGCCGCCCACCCCGCCAGCCCCCCATGGTCCCCCACCCTCCCACTCGGCCCCCCAGCTCGTAGCCCCATCCCTCCCAGCAGCCACATCCCACGAGCTGCTGCCTTGAGACCCGAGTTCTGCCAAGCAGAAAAATCAGTTTCCCAGCAAACGAGGCCCCGTGGCCACGAGTGATAGGAGTCTCTGATGCCTCATAAAGGGTTGGGCACACCCTGCAGCCTTCCGCTGGAAGGCGATGATGGGCTCCCTCGCTCATCACCGGCTGTCACTGTACCTAGAGAAACTCGACACCCTTGACATGTCCAAGCCCAGAAATAAACACCTGGCTGCCAAACCCCTGCCAGTCGCTGGCCACACCGCCACAGTGCAGAGTAGATCCTGAGATATGTCTTGCACCTAAGCCCTCCAGCTGCAGCTCAGGAACTGACCTCTGCACCACAGATCCCGACAGGACTTCAGCACCATTTCACAGGAACTAAGCCAGGCTGGAGGAATGCAGACATCCACCTCCTATCCAGAGATGAGACACCTCAGAGTCTTCTCCATGCTGCAACCACTGCTCACACCTCCCTCCCCCTCCCTCGGTAGAACAACCTTGCACCCATAGAAGTGCCCAGGGCCACTGCCAGGTCTTGCTCCAGCAGAGCATCCCTGTGGGTTGTAGCCCCGACCTGCAAGATGCCAGCAGGGCTGGGGGAAAACAAACCTCCATGGAGGGGCCCTGCGATTCAGGAACAGGCTGGATCAGCGCAGTACTGGGTGCGCCGGGGTCTCCCCAGCGGGGCTGCTGGAGCCGGGCGAGCACTGGCCCACAGCCCACAGCATGGCCCGTCCGGCTGCCGGTGGGTGATCCAGGCCCATCTCTGACGCATATCCCTTCCTTTGGGTGGCGGTTTTTGTTTTTCCCTTCCCCAGGAGCTCCGATAAACATTCCGGAGCCGGACAATATCCGGGCTGGTGCTGACCCTTACTGTGCCAGGAGCAGATGCAGCACCAGCCACCCTAGCCCTCACACACACCCCCACACACCAGAGATGCTTCCCACGGCCAGGCACTGATGCTGGCAAGCCAGCCCAGCTGGTGTGGCTGGAGCTGGAGACACACTGTCAAAAGGGACACTGACATCCCAGACCCTCCTAAAGCAAGCCAGCTTCATGGCCCTACTACTTAGAAAGAATGGTCCCCAAGAGAGGGAATCATGGTACCCTAATCCCTCCAGCCCTGGAAGTGGTTCCCCTGCCCAAGCCACTCTGTGGTCTGGAAATGCAGTTGTCAAAGAGGAATGTGACTTGGTGGCCACATTGGCGTCCCACAGGACAATGCTTGGGCAGCATAAATGCCAGCTCAGCCCATGTGATCCCACCTCATGGGGTCCCACATCACCCCACGAGGGACCACTTCCTCCTAAACAAGTTTATCTCAGCTTTGTGCCACCTACATCCAGTTGGGCTGCAAATCACTTCCCCACGCAACCCACAATTCTCTGCTCACCCCAAGACCCTGCCTCAAGTAAAGGGGATCCCAGGGACAGCCACAGGCCACAGCAACTTCTCCAGCCATTCCTAGAGCCCTCCCCCTACTCACCAGTCCCTCCAGCCCAGCCACAGCCACCAAGCCCTGCTGAGCCCACTCTTAGCCACAGTGTGGGGCAAAGTGTGAGCTGCCATCACAGCAGAAAACACTTTGAGGGGACAGGTTGGGACCACTGAACTGGGGACGTTGGGAAAGGTTTTTCCCTCTCCAGCATCCTTCTCCCCTGCCAGGCATAAGGGCCTATGGTGTCTGTGCTCTGGTCAGCCCCCTGCCCTGAACAGGGGTCAGGTACCCTCTGCCCACACCACGTGCTGGCTGCTCCTGCCCTCACATTTTTTGCAGCTCTGGCAAAACTCCTGTTTATGCAACATGTCCCCGGCGGAGGACGGCATGTTTCCATGCACACCCGCTCCCCCCCCCACTCCAGCTCCACCCTGCCCAGCACAGCCCCGGTGTGTGAGGCACAGGGCAGCCACACGGAACCGCAGACCTCCGGTATGGGGGTCCCTGGGAGGGGACAGTACCCCGTGCATCACACAGCCCCTCTCTGCCCCCACCAGTATCCAGGGGTGCTGCTTTTGGGACTTCTTCCATCGGGTGGGGGGAACTGGCAGATGCGCCGAAGGGCAGGGGAGCGGCTTGGCCAGCGGCTCAGGGTGAGTCACACTGGGCTGATGCTGGGGCACGGAGGTCTCACCGCTCCCAGGCTTCCCTCCAAGCATCCCCAGCCCGCCCAGCAGCTGGCTCAGGGACTGTCACTGTGCCATCCTCTCCATGCCTGGATGCCTGGACAGCACCCGTGGCAGGACAGAGGCCATCAAGTCTACTCTGTCCTTGCACTGCCCAAAAGATGCTAGGGGCACCAGGGAGAGTACCACAGGGCAAAGAGCCACTCAGGGATGTCCCCCGGGCTGGGACAAACGCTATCTCCTCTGTCTCTCCCCTGGTATGCTGATGAGGAGCCGCCCTGTGGCCCATCCCCACCAGGAAGGCGGCAGCAGGACCAGGACAGAGGTTACTCAGTACACACTGCCCTGCAAATCACAGATGAAATGCCACAGGGGCCACCAGCCATTCCACCCCACAGCAGCTGTGGGTGCCACCACTGGCACCCCAAGACATCGTGGGACACACAGCGTGATGGAGAAGGATGATGGCTCCCAGCAGCCCATGGCTGGCCTGGCTAGCAGCCCTGGCACAGGGATATGGGACAGGACAGGAAAAACAATGTACAGAGAAGCTTCAAGGGGTTGCAATGGAGGCAGCTGCACCAAAATAGCCCTGGTTTCAACCCAAATAAGGGCAGGTCCCGGCTCCGGGATGGTTTGAGCAATCAACCTCAGTGCTGCCAAGTGCAGATGAGGGGAAGGGAGAGAAGGTAGCATCCCTGACCCTGTTTGGGGGGAGAAGGGTGCTTTTGGGGGTCAGGAGGGGAACAGACATGCCTCCACATGACCAGGACAGGGACTGTCCCTACTTTGCTTGCAGGCACTGGCTCGGCACGGGGCTGGCCACAGGCAGGGATATGCTGTGCTCCAGTGCCTAAAAAGGCAACATCTGGAGGCAGCAGGTCTGGATCCAGCTCCTCGGGCCAGCACGCGCCTGCCTGGCTCTGGCCCCACAGCCCCAGCCCTGCTCTGCCCTGCTCTGCCACCAGCACCACACACGTGTGCTGCCACCCCACTGTGGGGACACCCCTCAGCCCAGTCCCGTGGGGACCCCACAACCAGCCTAAGGGAGAGCATGGGGTCACTGCCCCCTCTGCACCAGCCTTCCCCACAAAAAAAGAACCAGGATCCCCCCACCCCCTCACCAACTCCCCAGAGCCAAACCAGACACCAGGACTGGCCAGGGAGCAGCTTCTGCACCAGGAACAGGGCAGGGACAGAGTCACACCAGGATTGTCTGGGACAGACTCTGCTGCAGGGGATTTCACCAGGACTGGTCCATGAACAGGCTCTTACATTGGACTGGTCAGTGCATGGATTCTTACATGAGATTGGGCAGCGACTGGTTTCTCGTCTGGGGTTGGTCTGTGCACAGACCTCACCTGAGATTAGTAAATGTACAGATTCTCACACAGGATTGGCCAGTACATGGATTCTCACATGGGATTAATCACTCCACGGCCTGTGCCATAGGACTGGTCAATCCATGGATTCTGAGAAGCGATTGGGCAGAGCAGACTCTCATGCAGGATTGGCCAGAGCAGTGATTCCCACACGGGATTCGCCGGCGCGCGGATTCTCACATGGGACTGATCAACAAATGGATTCTGACATGGGACTGGCTGGAGCACAGGCGCTCCTGTGGGGCTGGTCAGCACACCAGCCTGTCTGTGCCCCACCCTGAGCCCAGTGCGGGATCCTTCCCACAGATCGCTCTGCTGGAACAGCAGGCAAACCCCATTCTGTGCACTCAGGTCCCACTGCACGCTTTGGGCTGCCTCCCAGCATCAGGGGCATCTGCCAGTGCCCATGGGGCTGGGACCCACCTCGAGGGGTGGTTAAGGTGACAAAATAAACCATGGCTGCCCCGGGGGGGGTCTTAGCCCCCCAGTACCGAGCCCAGGGGCTCTGTCAGGGAAAGACCCAACACAGATGGAGACTGGAGTCAGTGCTGCATCCTCACCCTGCAGGACAAAGATGACAACACTACAGTGAAACTGAAATGCTGAGCAGCACCTCCAAAACTGGTGTCCCCGCCATGTGTAGTTTTGAAGAGATGAGGGAATAGGAGGGAGAAGTGAAGACAAAGATACTCCCTCCTACCCAGGAGCTGTGCTGTGTGACTGCTCTTCTCTCTTGTGTCCCAAAACCTGTCAGGGAAGCTCCAGTGCTGATCAGGGTCTGCTGGCACTGTGACCAGATACCCCAGAGACAGGCTGCACGAGGCCAGGGACCAAATAGCGGCAAAGCAAGAAGGAGGCTGGCCGAGGGCAGGAGCAAATGGACCCCCCCCCCCTAACTCGGGATTCCAAAAGGGCACAGGGGGAGCACAGCTCCAAGGACCCTGCCCGGGGCCAGCAGGATGAGTAAGAAGGGGCTTCGCTAGAGGGGGTGAGAGCTGGAGGCTCGTTTTCTACCGATACATTTCCCCTGGAGGTGGCTTCAGCTTCCAGACAAGCCACACGTTGTCCTCGCAGTGCCATCACGCTGTAGGGACAAGAGGTGCCTGCTTGGTTGCCCCCCAGAACGCCCAGACTTAAGTGCCACGAGCACCCAGGGGGCGCAGCCACTGTCACCCCACTGTCCCCGCCAGCTGTCCCGCAGCACAAACACTGGGGTCACAGGTCCCGCAGCAGGGCTGACGCCAGCGCCGAACGGGCTCAGGCGCCCGGGAACGGAGCACTTCTCTTTTTTTCCTTGTTTTCCCCTTAAACGCAAGCGGGCTGATGCCTCCCTCGCTCGGTCGTTTCCTCTCCCAGAAGCACAACCCAAAAACATCTGCGCTGGGACCTGCCCTGACGGAGTTAACCCTCTGCGGGCCCGGCGGCGCCGAGGGGCCGGGGATCCCTGCCCGAGGGGGCGGCGGGGGGGGCTGGCACCGGCCGGAGCTGCCTCGCCACTCATTAACCCGGGGTTTAACCATTGACGGTCCCGCCGCGGAGGGGGGGTTAACCCGTGGGCTGCCAGGGTGTCCCGGCCGCGGGGCAGCCCCCCAGTGTGTCCCCCCCACACCCGCGGGGGTGACAGGCGCCCGGCATCGTCCCCCCGGCTGCGGGGCGGGAGCGGGGTGCCGGGGGCGGACCCCGCTTTCCCGCGCAGCCCTGGCTCCGCGGGGACGTGTCCCTACGCACTTGGGAGGCCGGGGGGGACGGGGACACAAACCCCAGCGCCTGTGTGTCCCCCTCCGGGGCACCCCTGAGAGTCACCGGCCTTGGCGAGGCGGGGAGAGGGGCACGGGGGGCACGGCCCCCGGAGCCGCTCACAGGTCGCTGCCGGCAGCGAACCGGCCCTCACCTCCTGCCCAAGTCCTCCTTCCCTGCCAGCACCGCATCGCCCTCAAGCCCCCCCGCACCCCGAGACCTCCTCCGGTGACAGACAGCTGCGGACCCCCCCCCAACACGGGGGGGCACCCCCCCTCCACGCACCGTCCCATCGCCGCTCGGATATCACGCGTGGCCCCCGCCCCCTGGAGAGGTGACACCCCCTCCAGCACCCCCCCGTCCCGCGGGGCCCGGGGACCCCTGTGCCCTCGCCGCCCGCTCCTACCTGCTTCATGACGCTCCCGAAATCCATCCGGGGTCTCGCCTGCCTACATCCGAGAGGGACGGCACCGCAGCCTCACCTGGCCCGGGGGGCGCGGGGGGCGGCCGGAGGGGCGGCGGGGGGCAGGCGGGAGCCCGGCGTCGCCCGGGCGGGCAGGCGTGAAGGCAGACTGCAGGCAGAGCCCCCCTCCCTCCCCGGGCCAAGCCTGGAGAAGGAAGGAAGGAAGGAGGGAGGGAGGAGGGAGGGGAGGGAAGGAGGGGGAGAGCCGAAGGGTTTCGCTCCCCAGAAGCGGGACCCCGGCGATGGAGGGGCGCGGGGAGGTCCCGCCGGCTCCCCGCTCCCCTCCGCACCCCCGGGCCGGCCGGAGGCTGGGGAGCCCGGGGCCGCCGGCCCCGGACCTGGGGAGGAATGGGGTCCCGGTCGGCTTTTTCCACCGCTCCCCTCCCTTCTCTCGCTTCTTCTCCCTCTTTCTTCTCCTCTTCCCTCTCCCCAGCTGCACGGCACGCTCCAAGTCCGGCCCCGCTCCGCTCCCCTCGCCTCCCCCAAAAACGCCCTTAAAGGCAACCGGGAGCCTGACTCGAACAGCTGGCTCTGGGGTAGGGGTGCCGGCAGGTGGGCAGATCCCCCCCCCAAAAAAAAAAAAAAAATTTATCCCCCCCACACCTCCGCCACCTCTCCCTTCAAAGCTCCTCGCCCCCGGTGCCGAGGGGCCGCGGCGGGCGGCGGGGTGCAGCGGGGTCGGGGCCTTATCGCCCCGCGTGACGCCACCGGCGTCCCTGTGCCCTTGGCGGGGGGGTGGCAGGGACCGCTGTGTGGGGCCCTGCTTGGGGCCTGCCTGGCACCCCCTGCCATATGCAGGACCAAGTGCCCAACGAACGGTCCTTGGGTGTCCCGCACCCCCAGTGTTGGGGAGGATGTGAAGATTTATCGGCCCGTCTCTCAACTAAAAATCAAAGCCAAAATGCTGGAAAAGCCCCTCTGTCCCTCAGCACGTAAAGTCATGCCAGTCCCAGCTTGCCTGTCCCAAACCTGGAGTGTGCCCAGCATCCCCCTGGCCTTCCTCCTGTCTCCCTTCCTCCTCCTTCTCCTCCTCCTCGGGGGGCTGCATGTCGATGGATGGAGCCCTGGTCTCCCTTGCTGCCCCTGGGGAAACCCAGCCCCAGCCCTGCCGTACAAGCAAGCGCTCAGTGCCAGGAGACCCCACAGCAAAGGGGGAAGCCCACCAGCAGAGGCCCAGAAAGTGGCGAGCTGGCCAGGGAGGCGGCAAGCCAGGCACCCGGCCCAGTGCTGTTGACATTTTCTCACCCAACGCCTCCCCGTTCCTGTTTGCATTTCCGTCCTGAAGCCGTGGGCTCAGCCAAAAGGCTGGAACTGGCTCTGCTGGAGCGGTGCAGGACCCCAGTACCCCTCCTACCTCACCACCCCTTCAAAAGTCACCAGGGAGGGGTGTGTGGTAAAGGGTTCTCCCATTGCCCACCTCCATGTCCCCCTAAGGGACATCAACCCTGTGAGTACACTCCAGTTCGAGGAGATCTCTCCCAGTCCCTCCGTGCCTCAGTTTCCGCAGCAACCCAACAGTGCCATGGGATGGGAGCACCAAAAGGCACTGTGGACCCCTTCTGCTGCCAAGGACAAAGCACCAGAGCCAAACATCTCTGGAGGGCATCTCCTCATCCCCCTCCCAAGCAAGCACTAGGCAGCCCTTCTGTCCTCCCCAGCACCCAGCAGCACAGGGTCAGATCCCAACAGCCACCACTCTAGGGACAAAACCCCATGGCCAGAATCCACTGACATCTCTAAACAAGTCCCAGGCCAGGATCCACAGTCCACAAAAACCATGCGTCCCAGAAAGATGGGAGTGCTGCAGCAAGGATGGAGGGGCAATGAATATCCAGCACCAGCAGAGCACAGCATGGACCCCAGCTCCAGCACAGACCCCTGCACAGGCCCCAGAGCCCAAACTCCTCAGAAGGAGGCTGCAGGATGGCTCCCAGGCCCTGGGAAACATCAGCAGAGGAAGAGCTGGGGCCACATGGGAAAGTATCAGCAACTGAATGGGATGGAAATGAGTGGGTGAGTGAAGGGCACTGATAGCACATCCCTGTCCTGGTCCCCAGGGCAGTGACAGGAACTCTCCTTTGGGGACATGACGTGTCTCTTTCACAGGACACAGCCAGAGAAGTCCTGACAACATCCTTGAACTACAGCTGCCAAAGTATCTCCCAGAGCCACAGGGTCAAAGTGCCAGTGGGAGCAAGTCCAGCGGTCTGCAAAGTGGCTCCAGTGACTCCCAGCACCCCAGACAAACCACCCCTCCCATGAAACAGCTCCTCTGTGATCCAAAACACTCTTGAGCATCATTACCCCAGATGTCAGTGGAAGAAAGGAGACCTGGGGACCAGGCATCCAGGTGCATTCATCTCCAGAGATTAAAGCACACAGGAGATAAGCCCCAGGGCAGGATCTGTAGAGCCTTTCTTAAGCCAGACCTTTCAGCTGTTTTGGGATCACTGCCACCTCTTGGAGGGTCCTGGGAGTCCCAAAGGACTCAGCAGCCTTCCCAGGGCAAGTCTCAGGAGGACTGGCTGTGGGGGATGTAAACTGGTCTGGGAAGGGAGAAAATCAGTGGGAAATGAGGCAGGCCTGGACCCTGGTTTCCACCATGAGAGGGGTCTGGGAAGATGGATGCAGCCCTGGGAGCTGCTGGGGAGGGAGGCTGGTGGTCCCCACTGCCTCATCTGACACCTCCCAGGCCAGTCCCGGCCAGTGCTCACCAGTGCAGCCAGCATGGGCAATCTCAGCATCCCCTCTCCCCTGCCCATCCTCTCTGTGCAGCACCCCGAGGGTGCAGAGAAGGGCCCCAAGTCCTCCAAGCAGCCAAGCCGGCCCCCCACAGGAGCTGAGAGGCCGAATATTTGGGCAGTGACGTAAAGAAGGGGGAAAAGGAAAGAGGCAAGGAAAAAAAAAACCAAACAAAACCCCCTGCAGGACCTGCTGCACAAATACCTGGCACAGCACCGGGGCAGGGCTGAGCCCCACAGCTCCCCATCCCTCCACGCCAGCTGGGCCCATGCCAGGGTCAAGGACATATTCCTGCACTATTCCTTCCCTCCCCCGCCCCGCCCACTCTGTTGTGGAGAGCTGGGGTGTTGCTCATTACCTGTGCCAAAGCACTGGGGGGGCGGCTTCGAACGGGGGCATCGGGGACAGGGACCTGACGGGCAGCTCCTGTGTGACCAACACGCCATCCCCTCAACAGCACGGGCAGAGGCAGAGTGGCCGGGGCAGGCAGCAGGGACCGGACAGCCACAAGTCCCAGAGCAAGAGCCTAGCACAGCTGGGACATGGATGTCCCTTCCTTGCTGCCCCTGTTCCTGGCACAGCCACCGGGAGCCTGCAATGCACAGCCATACGCCCCAACACTGCCTGGGCCCCTGGCCATGGCACGGCTGGAAGGTGACGATCACCAGGAGTCAAGCCTTCCCGGAAGTGTCCAACCACCCCTTGCCTCAGTTTCCCTTCCTAGTTCTGACTTGCTTTGCGAGCAGGGGGTATACCCAGCACCAGCTGAGGGGTGGCACATCCCCTCACCACCACCACCACACCTGCCATGGGTCCTACAGCTGCCCAAAGGCCCGACAACGCCGCGGGCACTGGGAGCGATTGCTCTGGCCGGGACATGCCTCGCTGCCCAGCCCTGGCCCTGCTCCAGCCCCCGGTTTAATGATGGACAAACCTGCCCCCCCCGGAGTCCCATTGCAGGGGGCACTTGAAAAACAACCCAGGCCTGGCATGAGGCCAGCAGGGACGGACGGCAGTGAACGGGGAGCACATGCATGTGACCACCCGCCTGTGTGGGAGCGTGCTTGTGCACACAGATGGATGTTCTTGCACACACGTGCACTTCCCTGCAGCTCATGCACTCATGCATGCATCTGTGAGCACACACGGTCATACACATACACACTAGTTCACATACACAGCCACACACACACACACGGGGCTCAGCAGCCTGGCATGGCTCCAACGCACACTTTCAGCTGCCCAGGAAGAGACACTGGGGGGACAACCCCTAGACCCCTTGGCCCCATGCTGTGTGATGTGCCTCAGTTTCCCTCCTTGAGACAGCCCAGCACCCCCACTCCCCCAGCACTGGTGGGCCCCTGTGTGGCAGGGGCGAGCAGGGCAGGCTGGAGCCTTGCCAGGCCCAGGGGCTGGCACAGGCGCCATTTCCCAGAACCAAGCACCAGCAATCGCCAGCTGACTCGGCAGCCAAACACCACAGCGCTCCCTGTCCCCCAGCCAAACCATCCATCATGGGGCCAGCTCCCGCTACGGGAAGCAGCACAGTCCCCCATCTTTTCTCAGCCTCTCCAACCAGCATCATGGCAAAATCCAGCCACAGTCAGAGTGAAGGCATCCCGGGGGACAGGGACACTCCTAGGGTATCCCTTGATTTGAGACATGCCAGCATGGCCCCACTGCTCAGAGCATCCTCGGTCAGGAGAGGAGTGTCACCACCAGATCCTGGCTGTTCCACTGCCGGCACAGGCTGACCCATGCCTGAACACAGGCACAGAAGTACTGCACCCCACACCATGTTCCCTGCCTCCTGCTGCCCTCAGGCAGGGCTCAGTGACTCAGTTTTCCCCCTTTTCAAAGGAAGATACACCCCCACAGTTTTGGGCAGGCAGTTTGGTGCAGGGAAGGAGGGAGGGGGCAGGCAGTGTGTGTCACATGCATGCCAGTGTCCATCCATCCAACCGTCCCTCTCAGAGAGAGGGAGGGAGGTTTACTAAGCAAGGAAAAATCCCTGAGCAGAGGCACAGGGTGCAAGGAGGGCCTTACATGGGCATGGGAACAGTGTTGTGCTTCCCAGCTGATGAGCGTGCAGCTGCCCTGGCCTCTTCACTGCCACCCGCGGGCACCAAGCATCCCACCAGCATCATTGCCAGCACAGGGCAGTGGGTTCCACCACTGCTCCCCCACTGTCTTTCAGGCAGGAGACTTGAGGGATGCAGGTCACTGCCAGGGCACAGGTCCTCCCCTCTCTGCTACTGCTCTGCCTGCTCACTGCCTTCTCATGGAGGGGGCACTCACCAGTACCCCAAAAGCTCCCAGGTGCCCTCACATACACTTCAGTGCCCCCCTCCCCTTATCCCCATCACACCCGTGGTACCCCCTGGCACCCCATGCTGATTACCAGCAGTACAACTCTTTACACCCCACCCACACCCTCATCTCTCCCCCCTCCCCTATACCTGGTCTATTTGAGGTTTGTAAGTGGGGGCTTTCCCCCATCTAGGCCAGGATGCAGATGGCTGGGAGCTGGCCATGCTAGGGGGCAGAACAAAGAGGTGGAGCAAGTCCCAGGGAGGTAAATATGGGGACCAAAGAGTAGACACTGCCTATAGCATGGTGGGGCAGACGCCAGGGCCGGGAGACGCCAGAGCCAGGGGACACCAGGACCTTGGCAGCATATCCCAGGCAGGAAGAGGGCACATTGCAGGGTGCAGCTGCCAGCACTTTGGGGGTGAGTCCATCTTCCCTCTCCAAAGTATCCTGGAGGTGCAGGGGTTAAACATGAGGGCCTTCAGGTATACAAAAGGCCATTTTTGCTCCATGCCAAGCCCCCTCCCCACATGCACCTTCCCCAGAGACCCTACAATAACAAGCCGGCGTGAGTCAGCTGGCCATTTGCCCGACCGGAGGAGCCCCTCCCTGGGCGCTGGCCCAAAGGAGATCTGCAGAAGGCCCCTGGCCCTGGCCCCATGCACGCTCCCCCCCAGCAGCAAACCCCTCAGCTAGCTGGCCCCACCGAGGGGGCTCCAGCTTCCAGCAGGCGTGGGAAGGGTGATGGAGGCTAATGAAATGCAGCCGGCCGCGAGAGCGAGCCATGGGCTGCCCCTGCGCACAGCGTATCCAGATGCTGGGAGCCTGGTATGAACCCCCTCTTGATGTACAACCCCCTGTCAGACATCAGAGAATTCCCACCAGGTTCACACCCAGACACACACACTTCCTGACACTCCCTCCTGCCTGGAAACCACTAGCAGATGCTCCCTGCCATTGCCTGCCGTACCACGGGCATCCCCTCACCGCACACCACTCCCAGTTCTCCCCACAGCACCCCGGCAAGGCCACCTCCTCCGACCTCAGCCTTCCTGGCACCTTTGGCACAGGCTGCCCGGGGTGACACAGGGTCCTGGGGTGGCCTGGAGTTAACATAGGGTCCTGGAGCTGCCACAGCTCCACAAAGCCTCCCAGCCACCTCCATCCAGCCCGCTCAAGGCCCAGGGTACCCCATAGCCCCCACTTCCCCCAAGAGCCCAGCTGGGGTTCGGTGCCAGGGCTGCTGCCAGAGCCTGCCCTGGCACCCACACTGTAGCACCCTGCAAAGCCCAACGTGTGCCCGGCCCCTGGCACAGCACCCCCCCCTTTTCTCTCCCTCCCTGCCCAGCTGGGCACAGGCAATGGGCACGGGAACAGGCATGTCCCAGCCTACGCTGTCTGCCTGGGGCATGCCAGCCTCTTCCCGCCCAGGATGCCAGCCCCAGAGATAGCTGGCATACACGCCTCCCCAGGGATTAAGAACACGAAGCCTCCCCTGCCCCGGCAGCACAGTGATGGGCACCATGCCCACCTCCAGCTCCTCGGAAAACCTGGGTTGCTGTAGGGTCCCCCTCTGCCGGTGCAGCAGCTGGATAGACAGACACCACTGGGCATCCTCAGTTCACTGTCTCCTGCCGGCAGGATCTGCCACAGGATCCGCCCCCGGCTGGGCATCGGCAGAGGTGCGCAGCCTGTGTGCAGCTGGCAGTGCTTGGCAGCGGCGCATGGCACCCATGTGCAACAGCACTCACCCTGGCAAAGGGCACCCCGCTCCAGGCACTGGGGCACAGATACCTGCTGGTCTGCTCTGAGAAGGGCTGCACCCCAAAACCCAGCCTGGTACACAGACAGGTACATGAGCAGGATGGCACCGTCAGCCTCACCCAGAGGTGATGCCACTGACACCATGATGAGCCCAGAGCCAGCAGCCCATTTAGGTGCCCATCCACTGGTTCAGCTGGCATGGACCACGGCATCCTCCCTCTGAGTCCCCAGCACCCCAGGCAGGGTTGGGGACACCTCAGGACACTGGCCTTACCTTGGATTGGCACTTGGTGTGGCAGGAGAGCTTGCAGCCTGTGGGGGAGAGAGAGGGGAGAGGGGTTTATTTGAGGCAGGAGAGGGAGCGGTGCTCGGGGGCAGTCTGCAGGCACCCCACATGCAGGGCAGGGAGACGGGAACCCGACACTGAAGGGCACAGAGCACCTTGGCACTGGGCACTGGCTGCCAGGACATGCACACGCATGCAGGGACGCCCACACCTCGCACCGGTGCGCAGACATTCCGGGTGGCACCAGCACGGCACAGCAGCAGGCACACAAAACACGGCTCTGGGGCACACTCGGTGCCAACGTGCCAGCGAGTGTGCGCGCGTGCGAGCCCCAGGGCTCAGCGTGAGCAGCAAGAAGGGAAACCATGCACAGACAGGTCTCATGGGGCCTGTCACGGACACTGGCATGGCTGAGAGCACCACAGGGGTGCTGCCATTGCCTGTGCTCCCTCCCTGCTTCCCACGCACTGCTGCCGCACACTTTCACCCACACCCCCATGGAGGGCACGTGCTCATGGGCAGTGCAGGCGTGTTTGCACTGCTGGGGACACACACTTACACGGGGCACCGCTACACTGCCTGGGTAGCCCTGCAAAGACACGTGTCCCATCCCCAGGGGACACAAGGGTCCCCATGCAGCATGGCCCAGGCCACGGCCGCACCCCAGTCCCTGTTCCCCTTGGGCCTGTTTCCTGCAGCACAGGAAGCCTCATTGTTCCAATTTCCTCTGTCCGCCCCTCGCACGGGGCTCAGCGACACCACACACGTGCGAGGGCTCGCGGCCCTGCCTGTGACCCACTGGGTGCCACGAGCAGCAAGCACGGCTCAGGGGGTGAGCACCCACCTGTGTGCACAGACCCGCACCCATGTGCGCATACGTGGTGGTCGCTGCACACTCATTGCACTTGCATGAAGCTGGCACGTGGCCAGTTCCACGTGGGACACCTCAGGGTCTCCATGGGCCACCCCTGCCTCCCAGCCACCTTCCCACCCCCAAAGGCACCGCACACGCTCTCTCACAGCCACAGCTCTTCCTCTAACACACGGGCACACGTGTGTGCGCAGAATGGCACAGGCACACATTCCCACATTCAGATCCTCGTGCATGCAGGCATACACACACATCCCTGATGTCCTGATCCTTCCTGTCCCCGTGCACGTGTGTGCCCACAGCCCCAGCTCACCTCTGCAGGTGCTGCCCTGGCGCGTGATGGCCTGCCGGCAGATCCCGCATGCCTTCACCTTCTTGAAGCTTGTCATCTTGAAGCTGTGTGCTGGAGGGGCCTCCAGGTCCTGGGGCTGAGGAGGAACATGGGGCTTCATCAGCGGGAACAAGGTGGCACCAAGACCCAGACACTCAACTCTGACCTGCCAGTTTCCCCTGGGCAGCGACTCATCCTCCACCTATGTTCTCCACACCCCTTCACCTGTGGCTGTGTCTTCTGCAGCTGCAGTACAGGGTATGGGCTACAGGATACGGGGTACAGGGCAGGGGATGTGGGGTATGGGGTGGGAGATGGGGGTACAGGGGAAAGGGGGGGAGGGGCACTGCCTCCACCCCTTTAAATAGTCTCTGCTGCCCCCTGGCGGTGCGTGCCTATATGTAGTGTGTGTGCACACATGCACATACGTGTGTTCACATACATTCGTGCATGTGCATGTACACGTGGGTGTACCTGTGTATGTGCACACAGAAGCATGTGTGCTCACACAGAAGTGTGTGTGCACACAGAAGTGAGTGTGCACACAGAAGTGAGTGCACACAGAAGTGTGTGTGTTCACACAGAAGTGTGTGTGTGCACACAGAAGTGTGTGTGTTCACACAGAAGTGAGTGCACACAGAAGTGTGTGTGTGCACACAGAAGTGTGTGTGCACACAGAAGTGTGTGTGTTCACACAGAAGTGAGTGCACACAGAAGTGTGTGTTCACACAGAAGTGAGTGCACACAGAAGTGTGTGTGTTCACACAGAAGTGAGTGCACACAGAAGTGTGTGTGTGCCCACAGAAGTGTGTGTGTTCACACAGAAGTGTGTGTGTGCACACAGAAGTGTGTGTGTTCACACAGAAGTGAGTGCACACAGAAGTGTGTGTGTTCACACAGAAGTGTGTGTGCACACAGAAGTGTGTGTGTTCACACAGAAGTGAGTGCACACAGAAGTGTGTGTGTTCACACAGAAGTGAGTGCACACAGAAGTGTGTGTGTGCCCACAGAAGTGTGTGTGTGCACACAGAAGTGTGTGTTCACACAGAAGTGTGTGTGTTCACACAGAAGTGTGTGTGTGCCCACAGAAGTGTGTGTTCACACAGAAGTGTGTGTGTTCACACAGAAGTGTGTGTGTGCCCACAGAAGTGTGTGTTCACACAGAAGTGTGTGTGTTCACACAGAAGTGCGTGTGTTCACACAGAAGTGTGTGTGCACACAGAAGTGTGTGTGTTCACACAGAAGTGTGTGTGTGCCCACAGAAGTGTGTGTGTGCACACAGAAGTGTGTGTGTTCACACAGAAGTGTGTGTGTGCCCACAGAAGTGTGTGTGTTCACACAGAAGTGTGTGTGCACACAGAAGTGAGTGCCCACAGAAGTGTGTGTGCGCACACAGAATGTGTATGCACATACCATGTGCGTGCGCACACAGACTATGTGTGCACGTGTGTCCATGCTGTTTGTGTCCACGTGTGCAGTGTGTGTGTGTGCATACACAGGTGTGCACAGGTGTGTACATGCACATGAGCATGTATGTGAATGTGTGTAGATAAACGTGCAGATAATACATCCATGTGTTTGCATGCATGTGCGTGTGAGTACACAGATACATGCACAAAAACCTGTGTGCACACCCAGATACGTGTGGATGCTGCCAGGAGAGCGCCTGTACTGGGGGTGTCTCACTGTCATGCTGTGTTTTGGGGTACATGGCAGGCAGCATGTGTTGAGGTCTCTTGGAGGGGTGCAAAGGGGGCACAGAGCCCCCTGAGCATGAGCAGCCATGTCCACCCTGTCCGGCACAACCCACAGCAAGGGGAAGCTGATGCCACAAGTGTGACCAGGATGGAGCCAATCTGTGCAAACATGTGTGTGTTCACACATGGGGGCTGAGGACAGGGAGGGGTCTTGGCACAGCTACAGGCAGCCAGTTTTCCTCCTGAACCCCCAGTCGATTGTTTTTTGAGGCGGGGGCAACCTCTGGCAGCACGCCAGTCCTGCCCGCCCACCCGCTGCCAGATGAAGACGTGATCCCCTGTAAATCCGCCTTTTCATGCCAAGACTAATGAGATTAAGCAGAGGCCCAGTGCCCCCCCCTTGCCTTGGCGCCCCACTCTCCTCCAGCCCACTGCACCAGAGCCAAAAGGGATGGTGCCAAAGTGTGAGGGGGCCAGGTATGTCCCCAGAGAATTGTCTGCCTCAGTTTCCCTAGTGCAAACACAGACGGGAGATGGGCCGTGCACATGCACTTCACGTGCCCGTGTGTGTGCAAACACCCCCGGGGCTGTGAGGGTGCTGTGTGTGCAACATGCAGCGCATGTGTCATGGCACTGTGTGTACGTGCACAGCTGCAGACGTGCGTGTCCCCCCCAGCCACAGCACCATGGGCACACCGTTCACTGTCCATGTGCCACCATGCACACTCACAGGTTTGTTCATGTGTGTGCAAGCCCCTCTTCCCTGGGCACCTGCTCCCACAGGGCCACTCCCTTGGCAGCCCCCAGAGCTACCTCCTGGGTGGCTGTGTGCACACACACACACACACACACACACACACACGTGTGTGTGCTCAGACGTAGCGTCACCCACCCAGCAGCCGTGGGAAAAGCTCCCCCAGGACAGGGGCTCCCACGCTGCAGTTGCTGGGTGACAGCAAGACCTCATGATGCCATGAGCTCCTTTGCATATGCAAAGCAGCATCAGTGCTGCAGGGTGCCCCGGGAAGAGGCCTTGCCCCCCGCTCCCAGGACCCACTGGGATGCCCAGGGATGCCGACACATCTCCCATGCACGTACCCCCCACTATGCCCTGGCCTCCATGGCTTCATTAACAGTAATTATCCTCACTAGTGAAAGAGCTGTCCCTTTGATTCCCACCCCCCCAGAGTCCCTTCTGCTTGTCTCATTGCCAACACCACTGTGCCAGAGGGGGACCAACCCAGCACCCAGCTTTATGGCCCCCCAGCCCCCTGCTGCTGGAGAGGCACTCTGCCTACCCAGTGCCACTCTGCTAGCCAGGGAACCAGCCCATCCCACGAAACAATCCAGTCCCAGCTCCATACTGGCAGCATCTCAGTTAGCCTCCCTGCCCTCAAGGCTGGAAACTTTTGGAAGGATGCAGGGCTGTGGGCTGGAGGACTTCTTGGGCATGTCACCAGGATACCCACACATGGGTACCCACCTCCAGGTGCAGCACCCACATGGTACAAGAGCAGGGGTGCCATGGGCCCCCCCAACACATAGACTAAAGGAGGCTGGAAGGGGACCCAGGTGTCCTGGGCTGGAAGAGGCACCAGACAGAGATGCCAAATTAATCAAGAGCTGGGAGACCTGGGTTCATTGCCCAGCACTGCAGAGAGTGCAGTGGCAGGGGGGGTTGGGAGAGAACCTGTGACACCCAGTTTCCCTGAAGCTAACAAAGCCAGGGTGGGAAGAGGTCACCAGGACACCTGGGTGCAGTCTTGTAGGCTCCGGTTCACACAGAGTTTTACAGCCCGCTGGGCCCTGGAATCCAGCTTGGTGACTGGGGAGGACGCAAACCCCCACTACTAACTGGATCCCCCCCAGTTTCCTGTGCTTCCCGTCCCTTCATGGGAGTAGCAGAGCCTCTGCCCCAGGGAACGGTGGAGCCGCCGGCCAGTGGCGCAGGCTGGGCATCGTGGGGGATCAGCCTCCCACCTTCCCCAACCCTTCCACAAATCCTCCTACAGCCCAATGTCCCGCATCCCAGCCCGGACCCCTCTTCGTGCACCCCCCAGCCTGCTGCCCACCGCCGCTTCTTTTCCGCCTGGGTCCCGCTCCGCTCCCCACGGTCCCCGGAGCGCCTCCCGGCCCCGCTCCCGGTCCGGTCCCCCCAGCCCCACCCCGATGTCCGGCCGTCCCTGGCGGTCTCCACTCTGTCCCGGTTCCCCCAGAGCCGGTCCTAGTACCGGTCCAGCCCCGCCAGCTCCCCCTGCCCCCAGTCAGCCCGTCCCGGTGCAAACGCCCCCTCTCTCCGTCCCGCTCCCCTCGCGTCCGGTCCCATCCACCGCCCGCTCCCGGGACCAGCCCCGCTCCGCGACCCCGGCGCTGCTGTCCTGCTCCCCCCGGTGCGGGCCGTACCCAGAGCAGGCAGGAGAGGCACAGCCCGGTCATGCTGCCCGCGGCGCGGCCCCGGCCGGCCGAGCCCCCCGGCCCCTCGCTCCGCCCGCCCGCCCCACCCCGGCCCCTCGCCGCCCCTCCGGCCGGGGGGAAAAGGGGAGCGGCAACTCCCCCCGACCCCGCAGCGCCCCAATCCAGTTGGCTCGGAGGCGTCTGGGACACCCCCCCCAACTCCAGCAGAGGGGCTGCGGGACTGTGGGGGCCCGGAGTGGGGCTGTGCGTGTCCCAGGCTCCCTCTCCCCCACTCACACACATTTGGGATCCATTTCCTCCGCTGACCGGGGGAGACCCGCCACCCACGTCACCCTCATCCCTCCTCCGGCCTCCAGCGGGTCTTGCGGCGGGATGCACCCCCCCCATCCCCAGCCGAGTCCCCTGGGTGGTCCCAGGATGGGAGACGGGGAGGGATCAGCGGACATCCATGCGCGGAGCTGGGGGGCCTCAGCGAGGGGGGACAACCTCCAGGCGGGACGGAGAGCGGCTCGGCAGCCTGCAGCCCTGGAGGGGATGGATTTGGCAGGGGGGTGCTCCAGCCCTTCCTGGGGGGCTAGGCCGTGCGGCACACCGTTCCCTCTTTCTCCGGCAGTGCTGACTCCGGCTCCAGCCTGGAAACTTGTGCTCAGCTGGCCGTGACCATGAGGGTGTGAGTCAGGGTGCGGGACGTGCCAGGGGGAAGGACACACCGGCAGGACGAGCCACGGCTGGCATGGAAACCTGGGCATGGAGAGGACGTGGGCACTGTAATGCCCCCCTCCCCATCCCTCAGTTTCCCATCTATACTCTGCATAAAACCACCAGCGCAGAAAGGAAGGGCAGGGTGGGACGGGAGGGAGGGGGGCTGCCCTTCCCAGAGACTGGGGGACTCCTCCCAAAGTGCAGCATCCTCTCCCCAAAATACCCCTGTCTCATCGCCCTCCGCCCCACCACTGTGCTATGTTCACCCAGCCCAGGGTAGTGATACCCCTGTGGGGACGTGCCAGCTGGGACGGGGGACAAGGGGACACTTCTCACCTCTCCATGCCAACCAGATCCAGGGACAGAGGGAGGCTGGGGGGACTGATCCTGCTCACAGCACCAAACAAGCAAAGAGCCAGCCTCGCCCACCCCCTCACACACCCATCCCCACCATTACACCCCTCATTGATCAATCTGGTTACTGCTCACAAATGAAAGCCCCAGTGGAGAGAAGTTTCCACACCCCCCATAAATCACCTCCTCCCATTCACTGCCGTAACAATCCCAGGCTCCTCAGAAGGGCAGGGACAAGGGTCATGCGACAGGGACAGGGCAGCCGCAGGGACACAGCCCATCACCATCATCTAAGGCTCGTTTTCTCAGCAGGTGGACACACACGGGGTCACTTAGCACAGGGACATCCCCCACCACGGTTCCTAGTGGTGTAGGCATGTAGTCCCAGTGCAGGGCCAGCCTTGGCAGGACTCCTTTGTGTCCTGGGGTCACCACATCCCCAAGGTCCCCACATCCGCTTCCAGCAGAGCTGTCCCCACACTGCTCTTGGGTGCACAGGGCACACACACACACAACATCACACATGTCCCCCCTGTGTACATGCCAGGACACGTCATGTACGCCACACACACAGCCCATGGCACACATGGTGGGTGGGTCCCACGTGCGTGGGTGCACAGAACGGACTGAGACACCCCTCTACAACAGCTCACACCAACATAAAGCCCTGCTGCTACTGCCCCCAGCACACACACCCTATGTTAGGGGACACACACCCTATGGCAGCACCATAGAGACCTCCTGTGCACCCACACCCGTGTGAGCTGCAGCTCACTCTCACCTCAGTCCCATCTGCATGCCCATGAACACACATGCACAAGTACACGTTACATCCCCCCACAAGTCCGTGTTCTCACACACACATCAGAAGCACACGGACAAAGTGGTGGACATGGGACTGCACAACCACCAACCCACATCTCACCAGTGCCACCCACCCACCCACAGCCCTGACCACCCCCCAGTACTCCCATCAGTTCACGATCCTGCATCCTTGGCGCACTCTGGGGTACCCAAGCAGTCAGAGGCCTCTCCTTCCTCCAGGCTGTGTCCCTGTCCTGGCATATACTGGACTGTCACCAGTCTGCAGTGACTCCCTCAGCCACTGCCTGGCAGGGGCTTTGGCACCTGCTTTTCTGGCATGGTGCAGCTGAAGTGTCCCATGCCATCCTGCCAGCCACGGGGCAGCTTCCCAAAGACTGAGGAACGAAGTGAGGGTGGCGCAGTGGGAGTCCAGCACCCTCCAACAGCTTCCCCCCCTCTCTGCCTCAGTTTCCGCAGCCTGGGCAGCAGAGCAGAATAAGTCCCTGCACCAGCTGCTGTATGGGCATGGGGATCCCCTGTGGGGCAATCCTTGGGCACACGGATCCCACACATGCCAGGTGCTGATGGGCACAGAGGTGCCCTACACAGGGTGACCCCACAGGGTTCTCTCATGTTGGGCACAGGGAGCCCACACTGACTGAGTACTTTATGGGCATGGTGCTTCCCAGTGCCAGGTGTTTACAGGTACAGGGATCCCTCACACTGACCACTTTATGGGCACAGGGATTTCTTGTGGGAGGTGTTTAATGGGCACTGGGGTCCCCTCATGCAGGGCATAGTGTTCCTTCCCATTGTGAGTTCTATAAGGACACAGAGACAGCCCCTGCCTCTACGGTCTCTCTGTAAGGACACAGGGATCCCAGCAGATTCATTCGAATGAAAGGTTGTACAGCAGATCCTCTCCAGTCAGGTACTGCAGGGGTCCTCGTGTGTCGGAAGAGAGGATCACAGTGAGACGCTGGGGGCGGGGGGGAGGCAAGAGAAGGGACAAAGGACATGCCCTGCACCCTGGCATGCATATGCAGGGTTTAACCCCCAGCTGCCCGGAGCAGGCAGGGCCAGCGGCAACCCATACCCCCACTCCCCGCACCCCGGAGCCCCCCAGCTCCGTGTTCCCCGCAGCCCCTAACCCTAACGCTGTGCCCGGCGATGCCCGCTTACCTCCCGGCGGCGGCGGGCGCGGAGGGGCAGGAGGCAGGACACCAAGGACTTCCCCCAGCCAACCAAGGTGGCAAAGCACCAGCTCAGCCGGGTCATGGTGCCCCTGCCCGGGGCTCACCCGGCGGCGGGAGGGTGCAGGGGTCGACCCCTGCCCAGGGCACGCTCGGACGAGCGGCCGAACCCAGCCGTGTCACTCCCCCGGCGCCGGCCACAACAAGCTTCGGTGCCCGGGCAGTGCCCCCGAAGTGCCCAGCCCTGGGCACGGGGCCGTGCGACAATGATGTGCTGGGGGGCTGCGGTCCCGCCGGGCCCTGTCCCCCCCGCCGGTCCCCCAGCGTCGCCTGCGCGCTGGCAGCCAGGCAGGGAGCACCGTGCCCGCCCCTGTCCTGCAGTGCTTGGGTGGGAGCCAGCTCCGACACGCTCCCCCTCCTCCCCCTCCTCCTTCTCCTCCTCCTCCTCCTCCTCCTTCTCCCGCACACGGGGCTCGGGGCTTGGCACCTCCGGCGCTCACCCGCCTGCCCTCCGGGCACGGCATCCCCTGGGGTGGATGCCAGACCTTAAGAGGGTCCCCCGTTCCAGCGCCGTCAGTTTTGGGGGTGCAGGAAGTCGCACACCGTGGGTTCAATCGCAGCTCAATCCACGACCCTCGCCCCAACCCTGTCTCAGTTTCTTTACAGTACCCCCTGCCCACCCCTAGCCCTAAATGTCAGTGCCTACACACGGGCGAGGGGGAACTTCCCTCCCCCTCTGCCAGTCCTCCTTGTATCCCACCAAGGATCTCCTCAGGAGCCTGGGGACACAGTCAGGGACTCCCCACACTGTTCCCTTTCCGGTGGGGTCACCTCCCCAAAGCCTGCCTGGCTGATGCACCGTGCTGTGGGCACAGAATTACCGTGGGGAACCTCTCACTGCAGGACAGCTCAAAACGGCCGGGGCACCTCCACCTCGCCATGGGGCTCACACAGGGCAGGGGAACAGAGTAACAGGGTGCAGCCCCCTGGGCACCACACATCCCACATGCACCCATCGAGGCAGTGCCAAGAGGAGCAGGCAGCAGCACCCCTGGATGCTGCCAGGATGCCGTGCTGATGCCGGGCAAGGACCCATCCCCACGGGGCAGCTGCTGGTGCCAAGCGTGGGCAGCAGCCATGCCAGGCATGGGCACTAATTGCATTTGCCTTGGGGAGCTTCCTAACAAGCAGCAGCATCAGGGTGGGGTGCAGGAAGTTTGGGTGGTCCCCCACACTTCATGGCTGTCCCCCACAGCTCTGTCTGGCACTCTGGGGGGGGCAGAGGGCTGGCGGGCAGAGGGGGCCAGTAAGCCTCAGGGAGGTGACATCACTGCTGGCTCCATGGTCCCCCACCTCCATTTAATTAGCAGATGGCCCCCGGCTTCCCCCCCCCACCCTGGCGGGCAGCGCCAGGCCTGTGCGGGGCCATTAGCTTTATTGGCTGTGCTGAACCAGGGCCAGGCCTCGTTAATTGAATTGCACCCACGCCAAGGATGGGTGAGAGTCTTCTCTACCCCCCCCAGTCCCCAGCACCCCGCCCTGGCCCTTGGCTGAGGCAGGGAGAGGGGACCCTGCTGCCAGGCTGCCGCAGTGGCACAGCGAGCAGGGACTTGCAAGACTTGGGGTCTTTCCCTTGCAGGGCCTGGCACGGGGCACATGGGTGGGTGCAGTGAAGGGCACTCAGGGTGCCCTCTCAGCCTCGCAGCCACAGCAGCCACACATGTACAGCTTGCACCCACACATGCAGCCACACAGCTGTGCTCGCACAACTTGCACACGCGTGCAATCACACACACACACACACACACACACATACATACACACACACACACACACGTGCAATCACACACACACACACACACACACACACGTGCAATCACACACACACACACACACACATACATACACACACACACACACACACGTGCAATCACACACACACACACACACACACACACGTGCAATCACACACACACACACACACACATACATACACACACACACACACACACGTGCAATCACACACACACACACACACACACACACACACACACGTGCAATCACACACACACACACACGTGCAATCACACACACACACACACACACACACACACACACACACACGTGCAATCACACACACAACCCCAGCACAGTGGGCTGATGCTCCACTGCCACCCAACACCCTGCCCATACCCCTATCCAATATGGGGTGCTGTGCCCCATGCCCACAGTGCCACACACTGCAGGGTGGCACAGACCAATGGGGTGCTGAGGAGGCTGAGGTCACCCCGAGTACTGCCACTGGCTCCCCTATGCTCTCCAGCTGCACCTACAGGCCAACACCCACCCAAGAGACGGGAGGCTGCTGGGAGGCCCAGGCTCCCACTCACCATCACTTCCTACTTTCACTTTGGTGCGGAGCGAGGCCTGGCCAGGGGGACGCGGGTGTCCCCCAAGACATCCAGGTGGCACAGGTAGGGACAGTGTGTGCTGCAAGGAGGGGCATGGCAGAGGATGGGACATGGGCATCGCTGTGGCCATTCACCAAGATGATGGTGGGGAGTGGGATGACAGTGGGTCCTCCTGCCTGGACTGGTGGGATGGGCTGGTATCACCTCTGACATCCCCTCCACAGGGGTTTTTCAGTACCCAGTCCAGAAGGAGCCCGCAGGACAGGGCTGACACAGTACAGGGGTCCAGGCACAGTGAATGAGGCACACTGCTGGGCCGGGGGCTCCCTAGCAAGAGGGAGCCTTATCCAGAATGTTCTGGAAAGAGCTTACACACTGGCTCTGGGTGTAGCCCCCATGTGGAGGCCAGATGATTGGGGAGGGTTGTGGTTCTTGCTGGGGGGGGGCTGCAGCTCCTGCAGGGGTCTCTGTGCCCAGGGACTGTTGTGCACAGGGGTGGCCTCTGTGCCAGGTTCTCCTGCTGGTTGCTTCTAGCAGAGTACGGGTCCTGGATCCCCTCCACAAAAACTGCAGGCAGGTTCTTCAAAATATTTCAAATTTCCATTAATATTGGAGAGCATCAGGGTCCCCCCCATGCCTGACACTGTCCTTCCTCTGCCCCTGCAAAAGCTACATAGGGGGGCCAGCCTTGCTGACCCTTTCCCCCGAACTTGCACCCCCCAAAACAGGGAGCCAGGTGCTGGGGGCTAAACTGCAGTGCCTGATGTGATGTGGGACAGGCAGGCTGTGGCTTCTGCAGCCCCACCGACCTCCCACACTTCCTCCTGCCCAAGGTACAAAAGGAGAAGCAGGCAGGCACAGCGTGGCCACGGGGACATGCCAGCGCACCCGCAGCACTCAGCAACCACCTCGGGGCACCCCGGACACAGGTAAGGGGCTTCTCTTCCCAGGGGAAACTGAGGTACAAGTAGGGTGGGCAGATGCAAAGATAGCTCATCCAAGGTCTCTCAAGGACACTGGAATGGTAGCGCAGGTAGCCTGAGATTTGTGTCCTGCTGTCTCACTCTGCCGTGGGAGAGAGCACAGGGCACTCACACACTTGGGCACGTTTGGGTAGACCGGTGCACCCACTCCTGTGAGTGCATGTGCACCCTGCTGGGCACCCCCACACACCATCCAGACACCAGCCACAGTGACAAGTCACAGTCCTGCCACCTCCATGGGTTATTTCCCTCACCCTGTCCCAAGCTTCCAGCCACCCTAAAATCACTCTGCTGCACTGTGCCCTGTGGGCTCCACCTCATGTCCACTGCTCACCCAAACCCCATGCCAGCCGTGCAGACAACATGCTGTGCCAGAGGGTTCTGCCTAGGGAGCTGAGCTTAGGGGGCTGCATGTCAGGGGTGGTGTGCCCCCTTGCTCAACCACCCAGGACCCCCCTCACTGTTCATGATGTGAGTGAGGGAAGCGAGAGCAGAAGCAAAAGCAGCACTTCCCCTGCGCCAAACCCACATCCTGAATCCCAGCAGACAGGGACAGGGATAAGGACAGGAAAACACTAGGGACGTGGTGGGCTCAGCCCCAGGAACTCCCCAGGGAATGGGAGCAGAGGCTGAGGATGTACAGGGGCAGGGCACATGGACAACTAAGAGGGTGCAGGAAGGGACACCTTTGTCTGCCCCATCTGCTCTGGCCTATGTAGTGGGGGAATATGGACAGGGAAAGGGGTGCCTAAACCTACCCCCTCTCACCTCTTAACAGCAGGCAGCTCTGGGATAGAGCTGGGGGGGCAGACCCTCTCTCGGACAGAGAATTTGGGGGTGCCAGGGCAGTGCCAGCCTAGAACTTCTCATCACTGCCCTTGCCTCTGCAGATCCCTGTGAACAGCCATGGCAGGGGAAGGGGAGCTCAGCCGTGTCATCAAGGACCTGCAGAGTAAGTGTGCCAACCAGTCCCCTGCCAGCGTGTTCCCTGCATGGCACATCTCATCCTGGCCATGCCAGATCCCTTCCTGCACCCAAGTCGTGGGCAGCGGTGGGTGTCACTGCCACACGTGCTCCAGAGAATCCCCCTGCCAACCCTGCCACTGCTGCCTGCTCCCATCCTCACTGCCAGCCCCTGGGAACCAGCAGTGCCCAGGAGGTGGCCATGCTCCTTGCTTCTCCTGCTCCCCTCCTTCATCCCAGGGCAAGTTCCTCTTTCTCTTTGAAGAAAAGGAGGCTCTGTGGGGTATCCTATCACTCTCTACAATTACCTGAAATTAGGCTGTAGACAGGGAGGAGTCAGTCTCTTCTCCCCAGTTACAAGGGTTAGGACAAGATGAAATGGCCTCAAGTTGTGCCAGGAGGTTTAGACTGGATATTAGGAAAAATTTCTTCATGGAAATGTTTATCAAGCATTGGAACAGGCTACACAGGGAAGTAGTGGAGTCATCACCCATGGAGATATTTAAAAGATGTGTAGGTGTGGCATAGTACATGGTTTAATGGTGGACTTGGAAGTGCTGGGTCAATGACTGAACTCAGTCTTGGAGGTCTTTTCCAACTTAGATTCTATGACTCTATGGTTTTATCCACCATCAGAAATCCCTGAGGCCAGGAATGAGGCAGTGGGAAGAGGGGTAGGATGGGAGAGGGTGCCATGCCAGCCCAGCCCTGCCATCCCACAGAGACTGTGGCCGAGCTGAAATGCCGCTACCAGGAGCAGAACCTGCCGGTGACAGACGGGAGCCGGGAGCTGCACAGCCTCTGTGCCCACCTAGAGTTTCTCCTCCAGGTACTGCTGCTCCCTCCCTCGTTTCCCCTTAGGCACAGCTGAGAGCAGAAGGGACCTTGTGTTAACCATTCAGGGGATGGAATAACCCCACCCAGCATTGTCTGGTGTTGCCGCTGAAGATGAATAGATCACACGGACACAGGTCGAGGTGTGGTGAAAAGAAGAGAAAGTTTATTTTTCTTCCCAGGATTTATAGGCTTCTGACCACGGCCAGGGATTGGATGGTCAGGATAACACTTTCTCACTGCACTGGCCATGAGAGATGCCCATCACAAGACGTGTAAGACATGTTTCTTTCATCACGGAAAGAATGTACACGTATCTATGTTTGCAGTTACTGTCCTGGGAAAGTCCTTAGAAAACTATGTTAGCAAGCTCAAAAGCTGAGTTTTCAGGGCGACAGTCTGGCCCTGGACCAGGCTCTCCCTTGTCCACATGTGTAACTACATGTGCCGCAAAAGGGAAATTGAGGTATGGAGCCAGTGAAGAGAGGGACACCCGGACCAACCCTGTTGGGGGAGTTAGCTGGATTCCAGCCCTACAGGGTACAGGCTGGGGGAAACAGGGACACCCTCAAAAAAGAAAGTCCAATCTTATACCTCTGCCAGTTTGACCTCAAGGAGAAGAGGAGCTTCTTTGGGCAGCGCAAGGACTATTGGGACTTCTTGTGCCAGGGCCTAGCACGGTGCCGGCAGGAGCATGAAGGCATTCACTTTGTCACTTCCCTGGACAAGGTGAGCACGGGCTGCTGGGATACCCAGGGACTTGTGCACACACACAGGCTTTTTCCAGCTTGTGGGTGCACATGCACCTGTGCACAGGCACACACTCACTTGGACACCAAGCATTTGTCCACTGGTACTATAAACAGTTTTGTCCCCCCTGGGATCCCCCACTGCACCCCAGCCCTAGCCCTGGGGACCCTCTTTCCCCCTGCGTGGGCTGTGTGGGAGGTGTGGGGCAGACTGGAGTGACAGGGGTCGATAACCCCCTCTCTCCCTCAGCTGAAGACCCCTGTGGGCAGGGGCCGGGCCTTTCTGCGGTACTGCCTGGTGCACCGGCAGCTGGCAGAGTCCCTGCAGCTCTGCCTCCTTGACCCTGAGAGTCTCTGGTGAGAGCAGGGGCACAGTGAGGGGATGCTCATGGTGGTGGGGGACATGGCCAGGGTGGGCAGTGCCCTGCAGCACCCAGTCAGCAAAGGTGCTGCTGGCATATGTACCTGTCCAGGGCATAGAGGGATGCATGAGCCTGTTTTGTGGTTGCAGCGAGTGGTACTACGCCCGCAGCCCCTTCCTGAGTCCCAAACGGCGAGCAGAGATCCTGGGCAGCCTCTATGAGCTGGACTGTGTCACCTTCCACCTGGCCCTGTACAGGGATGACCTGGACACCGCCTGGCCCATGTTCTCTGAGTGAGCCTGGGGACACTGGGGGCACCAGGGGCATTGGCAGCACTGGTGGTGTTGAGGGCATCAGAGACACCTGGGGCTTAGCATCACAGAGAAGCACATGTGCATTGCCCCACTGCCCTAGACCCCACACTACACTCCAGATGTGCCAGCTCTCCATATGTGGCCCCAGGAGGGCACAGTCAGTGGCACCAGCATGCACACTCTGCCTGTGCCTGCAAACATGTCACGTGCATGTGTACACACACAGAGCCGTCCTCTGCCAAGTATATCCCTGCTGCAACACCATGACACTGTGACATCTGACACACAGGGACACGTGTATGTGCTTACACACCCTTGCCCCAGGCACGCTTGTTGGGGGACACTCATGGATGCAGCTGTTCCAGCACACTCACCCCTGTTGTGCTGCTCACACGCTCGTGTGCACGGAATGCCACAAGCACACGTGCTTGGGTCGATGGGTGCCACATGTTCTGTGGGTGCTCGGGCTGGTGACACCAACATCCCTCTGCCCTGCTGCCCCCTAAATTCCTAAAGGCTGGCTGTGCCCAAGGAGCCTAAATGGTGGGTGGTGATGGCCTGTTCACCTTGGGGGTGACCTGCTAGTCCTGAGCCCTGTGTCCCCTCTAGGCCACTGGTACGGCCCAGCCCGGTGATCAGGAGCAGCCCAGCAAAGACAGCCCTGCAGACAGACAGTATTGGCACTGTGGCACATGGATGGTCCGATGGCACTGGCCATCCCACTGTGGCGCTGCATGGGACACCAGCCCATCTGTGCCCACCCACTTTGGCTGCCCTGCAGGCAGGGAGCGTGGAAATGGAAAATATAGACAATGGGGAAGTGAAGAAGGACATGGAAGAGGAGGATGAAGAGGAGGTAGAGAAGGATGACAGTGAGGATACAAAGGAGATGAAGGTGGAGGATGTGGAAGTGGACATGGAGGAGGATTTGGAAGAGAAGGAGGAAGAGCTGGAGAAGGATGAGAAGGAGATGAAGGATGTAGATGTAGAGGAACTGGAGGATGCACATGGCACTGACAAAGCAGCCCAGCCTGATGGTGCTGGAGGGTCTGGCATGTCCCCACTGTCGACTGGCACAAGGTGCATGCTGGGGTCCCTGTCACTGGTGCCCAGGCAGCCAGGTGGGACAGAGGAATCCCTGCAGGCTCTGGTGTCCCAGCTGAGGGCCGAGCTGGGTCAGCATGAGGCGGCAGCACAGGCGCTGGCAGTGCGGCTGGCACAGGCGGAACTGCGGCACCAGCAGCAGGAGGAGGACAGTGCCCAGCGGGCCCAGCTGTGGGCACGCGAGGCTGAGGCACTGCGGGAAACCAACACCTTCCTGCAGCGGGCACTGGAGGCAGCAGTGGCAGCAGGGGACCCGGGGGCACTGGCACGGGCACAGGAGGAGGCACGGGGCTGGCAAGAGGTGGCAGAGGAGCAGGGTACCCGGCTGGCCAAGGCGCTGGCGGAGGCGGCGGTGCTGACCTCACGCCTGCAGGAATGCCAGGAAGCGCTGGTGGTGGCAGGACAGACGGACATGCTGAAGGATGCTGGTACTTCAAATGAGGTGGCTGCTGTGGAGAAGGTGCTGCAGCAGGCACTGGAGTTCGCCTGTGGTCCCCAGGAGCCCCCAGCAGCCCCCCAGACAGAAGAAGAACCAAGCACGGTCACCAGTATGGCCATGGTATGGGAAATTCCAAGGGAATCCTGTGGCGGGGTGTGGGTTTGGGGTCCAGGATTGAGCCCCCACTCTGCTCCAGCGCTTGGCCAGCCTGGCTGCCACAGCACAGGAGGAGAACTGGCAGAGCCGGCAGCAGCTCCAGGCACAGCGACAGGAGATGGCACGGCTGCAGGAGGAGCTCAGCAGGTAGGACATGGACCCCTCCACCCATCACCTCACACTGGGACCTCCCTATCTCCACCTGCCACATGGTTTCCCCTGGGGCCCCCAATGATGTCCTGCTTGGACACAGCCAAACAGCAGCTGGGAATTGGCAGGGGGAGGGAGGGAAGGATTTGAGGGGGGAGGACTGGAGGGAGGGGTCAATTTGGGACTGATAGGTAGGTGGAGGGATAGGTAGGGAGAGAGTTGGAGTGGTTTGGCAGTAGTAGATAGAGGGACCAATTTAGGATGAATGGATGGAGATGGGACGGTGGATGGAGAGACACAGGGATGAGTTTGGGGTGAGTGGGCAGAAGGCCAGGGGTACAGATGTGGGGAAGGATGGATGAACAGTGGGGAAACGGATGGGTGGCAGATGGCACAGTGGCTGTGAGGATAGGGGTAGAACTTGAGGATGGACGGGCAATAGCAGAGAAAAGAAGGGAGGGAAGAAAGGAGGGAGGGAGCGAGGCAGAGAGGGAGGGAAGAACCAGCGGCGGGAGGTTTATCCGCATGCATGGAGGGATGGAGACGGTCAGCTGAGAAACAGGGGGACCATGCCGCCGCTGCCCCGTGCCAGGGCCCGGCAGGACGGTGAGCGCTGGGCATCGGCGCTGCAGCGGGCGCAGCGGGAGGCGCTGGAGCGGGAGGCGACGCGCGGCGCCGAGCAGGCACGGCAGCAGGAGCTCATCCGCGACATGAAGGAGCGGCTGCTGGAGCTGCTGCGGTGAGAGCCCCGGGGACTCCGCGCAAGGGCAAGGGGACCCCAACCCCTTTGCCCAGAGGAGGGCACCAGAGCCCAGGCAAATCCAGAGCCGACCTGTCCCCTCCCGCAGGGAGAAGGATGCCCTGTGGCAGAAGACAGAGGGCATTGACACCCCGATGCCCAGTCCGGTGCCCCGCGACCCAGGGTTGTGTGCCCGCTGCCGCAAGGATTTCCGTCTCCTCTCCCGGCGGTACAGCTGCAGGTGGGCTATGGGGGAAATCGGGGGTGGCGCTGGCACAGTGCAGGGATCAGCTCTCACCTCCTGCTCTCTCAGCAGGCTGTGCCAGGGCAAGGTGTGCCACACGTGCTCTGTGGACATGGGAAAGCACGGCCGCTGCTGCCTGGTTTGCTACCAGCAAGGGCAACCGCAAGCTACGTGAGCGGGGACAGCAGCCCTGGCACCGTGTCTGGGACACCTTCTGTCCTGGCTGCCTCCTCTTGGACTTATTGGGTACCCAGGTGTCCAGGGCCTGCATGCAGGTCCTGCTGCCCAACATTTTGGGTTTGACATGTGTCTTTCTTGCGGCTGGTCCACAAAGAGGAAAACTACTCATTTCTGCTACCCCTGTGGTTTCCGTGTCATCTCTCAGTCACTGCCAGATTGACACTCGGGTTGGGTGCAGGGTGGGGAATGCTGACATGGAGTTGTTCAAGTCCTCCTTCGGGGAATCCATCCCCTAAAAGGGTGTCCGAGCTGCAGCCAGGGTGAGCCACTGTCTGCATCATCCCACAGTGGGGAGAGCAGACAGCTCTTGGCCAACAACCCTGGCTTCCTACCATGCTGCGAGGAAACACTTGGGCAAGAGGTTTCTCAGATGCAAAGATGCAAAGGGCTGTCCTTGCTCAGCACCCCCACTGATTCTGCTCTGCCCTAAGGCCCCAGGGTTCCCAGCTGGGTGTTGGGGACACCCATACCCACCCATGAGCCAGCACATGGGTGACATCCGCTGATGTCCCCATGGTTATGGACCCCTAGGAGCCTGGATCAAGGTCAGTGGAGGAGCAGTATGGGACTCCAGTGGAAAGATGCACAGGTGTGCTGGGGCAGGCATCCTGAAGCCTGGAACACAGAGTGGCCAGCAGGGTCACAGTCCCTTCTTCATCTGCTCAACCCCGGTCAAGTGTCAGCCCCAGTTGCCCAAGGCAGGGCGGAAACATCCCAGTTGTGTAAGGGACAGGTTCCCAGCTCTTTGCGCAACAATGTCCTGACACCACGGTTGGGGGGAGCAGGGGTGCCTGGGGTGCTGGCACCCTTCAGGCAGGGGTCACAAGGCTGGCTTGGTGTGAGGGACTGCTCAGAGATCTTACAGTGATTTGCTCTGCTGGGGTTGAGACTGGGGCTGGGAAGGGAATGACTTTGTCCCCAGATGGGATAGATTCCCTGTAGAGCCCTCTGTACCATCAAAGTGCCAGGACTTGTCTGGGGAGCTGTAGGAAACAAAACCTGGGCTTGGATCCCCTGTGAGGATGCACAGGATGCCAAACCCAGTCCTGGAAGAAGGGTTACCCACACTCTGACAGGCTCAGCAGGCACCACTGTTTTGACTCTGTCCCCAGAGAGGTGTCCTGGCCCTGTCCTGGGATCTCCCTTCCCATAGCAAAGAGAAGCCAGACATGGGTGACCAACCCACCAACTCCTTTATTACTGGATGGTCATTGGGTAGAAACACCATCCCCACAGCAGTCTCACAGGATCCCCAGGGTCACAGGCTTTGTCCCAAAGAGAGGGAAGGTGGACACTTGACATCACTTCCCTGGCAATGGGGTCCTACCAGCTGCCACCCAAGCCCCCTTCCAGTTGGGATCCAGCATCCAGTGGTGGCCCTGCCCATCCCCATGGCATCACCACCCACATTCCAGGGGGCTGGATGAGGATGCTGAGTTGTGTGGGGTGCTGGGACCTGCTGGTACCCCAAAGGGTGGGTCCCAAAAGGGCTCAGAGGGTGGTGGATGTATTGCCAGAGGTGGAGGCATAGGAGGTGCGGCCATAGCGGGCAACAGCATCCTTGCTGATCAGCCCACGCTGTGCCAGGATCTTGAGGAAGCTGTTGCGAAACTTTTGACCGATGAAGGCGTAGATGATAGGGTTAATGCAGCTGTGGGCAAAGCCCAGGACCTGTGTGACAGAGAGGGCTGTGTCGATGCGGTTCCTCCTCTCACAGGTCTCGGCAATGGCCTGCGTCCTCATGAGGGTGTCGCTCACCAGTGTGATGTTGTAGGGCAGCCAGCAGATGAGGAAGACCAGCACCACGGCAAAGATGACCTTCATGGCCCGCTGCTTCTGAGCATTCTTGGTCTGTAGGAGGGTGTGGATGGTGACACCATAACAGAAGAGCATTACCAGGAGGGGCAAGACAAAGCCAAATGTCTGCGGCAGGAACCGCAGCACTACACGCCACTTGGACGTCTCCTCACCACTGATGCGCTCATAGCACACGGTGCCATTGTTGGGTGAGTGGAAAGCCTCACGGAAGAGCAGCACGGGCAGGGAGAGCAGTATGGAGAAGACCCAGATGCCCAGGCAGACAAACTTCACCCAGTGCCTCTTCTCAGTGGCAGCCCGTGTGGCATAGACGATGGCCAGGTAGCGGTCCACGCTAATGCAGGCCAGCAGAAGGATGCCGCTGTAGAAGTTGGCTTCCTGCAGCACGGAGATGGCTTTGCACATCAAAGTGCCAAAGACCCACTCGTGGGCTCGGTAGGCTGCCCAAAGTGGCAGGCTCAAAGCGAAGAGCAGGTCTGCCACAGCCAGGTTGAGCAGGTAGACATCAGTGACAGAGCGGCTGGTGTGGCTGGAGGTCACCACCAGCACCACCAGCCCGTTCCCCACCACACTGAGGATGAAGACGAGGCAGTAGATCACCACCACCAGGTACTTGTTGAGGACAGAGCTTTCAGGCCGGCACGGAGAGGATGAAATAGCAGTGTCAGGCATGGCTGTGCTGTAGTCATAGGTGTAGTTGTAAAGGTATAAGATGTTGGAGAAATCTCCACTGTAGGACAAGGACTCCATTTTGCCTGTGGAGCACAAAGTTGCATGAGTGTGGGGTGGCAATGTTGTGGACCATGGGTGACAGCATCTCTAGGTCCTCTGGCATTTACATTGTCCCCCAGGTCCCCTTCCAACCAGTGGGCAGCGGTCCTTCATCACTCCACCATGATGGAGGACACAGCATCCACACTGTGCCAGGTAATGGTCAGTGCTGCAGGTAGACACTATTCCTCATATGCCCCCTTGTAAAACACCCCCTGCAAACCTCAGTCTCCTGCATTTCACCCTAATCCTGTCCCTTTCCTGACTCCTGTGGAAGAAGGGGTTCCCCATAGACTGATCACCTCTTCTCAGTTTGGGGGGCTTCCCCATCAATGTAGAATAACATCCCTCCAGGAGACACCTGGCTCCTCCAGAAACCCTGGGCTCCCCTGCTTACTGTGGGTCTTTCAAAAGCCTCTCAGCTCTTTGGGCATCTCAGAGCCCCTCAGGCACATCCAAAGTTCTTCAAGTAGCCCTGTATCCCTCCAGCCTCTCCACCCCCTCAAGCATTGCTGCTGTGATGCCTGGAACGGAGCTGCCCCTCCTGCCACCTTACTGCCACAGCAGTAAGGCTGTGGTCACAGTGCCTGAAGCAGGCAGAACTCAAGAAAGGTCTGAAGGTGTTTTTGTGCCCTTCTTCCACCTCCTGGTCTCGTTCCTGCAGGAGTGGTTTCAAGCCCCGGACGGAAAGACGTGTCACACTTTGCAGGCAGCTTTGGAAATATTACATCTCTGGTTTTCCTGTTGCTCAGCTGGGCACTGCTGTGTCCCCCTGTGTTTGGCCTCAATGGGGAAATTACAGGTGGCAGTCACTTTTTCTGTCTCCTCACATGAAAGAGATGGTGAGCTTGCTCTGTTCCTGCCTTCTCAAAGACCACTGCCTTTCAGTCTTCTCCCAGAATGGATCTGGACTCTTGTTCCACTCCAGTGTCACCCCTCTGTCCCATTTCCGAGCCCCCAACCTCTCCAGGTCTTGGAGATGCCAGGACTGCTTGGGGTGCTGAGTCCTCCCAGTGCTGGAGGCACCCAGCTCCAAGCTAGCCCTGTTTGAACCCAAACCATCCAAATCAACTTTTCCCTTTTGCTTGGTATGAATTCCCTGCTGCAGCTGGGCTGGTGCTGCTGCCCAGAAAAATTTCTCCCTGCCTCTGCTGTATCCTCCTGTAGTGATCCAGGGATGGAATTCCTGGGATGGTGATGCCAGGGTGGTGATGCTGGGATGCTGAGGCATCAGCATCCCGAAGGACCACAACCAGGGATGCTGCCAGTGCTGATGGGGGAGTGTCCTCCCAAGTGGGGCTGCCACAGTCATGGGGCAGAGCCTGATGCCAGTGCTTCCCCTCCATCTATTTCTGGCTGCTGCTTTCTGCCTCCCCACTCCAAAATTCTGTTAGTTCCTCTGGAACAGGGTATTCCCCGGGTATACCACGCACAGATACCCCACAGCTGGCCCAGATGGGGGAACAAGCAGCATTCCATTTCCCCTCCTGACCCTGGAAGGGCTGGGGACAATGGGGTGGCCCTGGGGGCTCCTAGTGGGGAGGAACGAGGGACATTGCATGGGGAAGGATCCTCTCAGCTCATCACTGTGCAAGGAAATGGGAGCAGGCACTTTTCCCCCGCAGCACACAAGGCTGATGTCCCCGGGGACTATGGAGGGTTTGCACCCCAGATGAGCCTTCAGTACAGGCTTGGGTGCTCCCACCCACCACCTCCCTCTACCCTTGTACCAAACAGCCTCTTGGGCAGCTGAAGCAACCCACCCGAGCCCCGAGCCTGCTCCCCATGTGAAGGTGCTCAGATGGGTGCTATGGGGCTGTCAAAGCTTTCCAAAGGAAAGCTACAATCTCCAGTGGCGCACCCCATGGACTCACTGCTTGCTGCTGTCGCCGTCCCCTCAAATGTGGGGTCTTCTCCTGATCCTAAGTTGTTTCTCACTGGGAAGCACACAGGCACGGGTTTAAATCCAGATGTCACCCCCAAAAGGCGCCGGTACAAAGCGTGGTGGGATGCAGGGCAGCACCGGACCCAGGGGTTTCTCCAGCCAGAGGATCCCTCACCTGCGCTGGCTGCCTTGCCGCCTCCCAGTACCCCTTTCCTCCACCACCCTCTTTATACTGCCCGGGGAGGAAATGTTGCAAAATCTTCTCCCAGCATGAAGCGGAAGTGGCAGCCAAAAGGACCCTTCCTTCATCCCCCCAGATGTCTTTCCCAGGCCAAAGGGAGCCCGCAGCCCCCTGTCACCCTCCTGTCCTAGGATGTCCGAGGCCACGCTGCACTGGGGGAGCACCCAGGGGTTCATTGTCATCCCTACGATGGTGCATCCCAGGGGTCTCCAGGTGGGGGTCTCCAATTTGTCCCCAGGCCCCCAGTGCATAGGGGATCCCCTTCAAGGTACCCCTGTGTGCTGCAGTTCCCCCAGGAGAGCAGATGCTCTCTGAGGCCATGGCCAGTGAGTGATGGCAATGCAGGGTTCTGTGCCTCAGTTTCCCCACTGATAGAGCAAGGGTGGTGTCAGCGTTTGGGGGGTGCACAGAGGGACTGCAAGGCTGACTTGCCCTCTGTTGGGGGTTGCTGGGGGCGACCCCCCCACAGTGGAGTCCCATGTCCCTCCTGCCCTGGCTGTGCCATGCCAGGCTAAGCAAAATCACGCCAGATCCGTGCCCCTATGGCAGCCCCAGAAACTAAGTGAATGCTGTGGCTCTGAGTACCCCTATTGCTTTTAGGGGAAATCTGCACACAAGGGCATTCCCCATGAACCCCCATTACTCTGGGGCACTCACAAACCTTTTGAGCATCCCCCCATCCTCACATCTTTCCATGCTTCTCACTCATAGGGATGCCCCACGGTTTTGGGGCACCTTTCTTCCCTGGGAGCACCTGGTAAGTGCCCCCATCACATCCCTTGGGTATCACCACAGACTCAAGGACACTCCTGTTCTCTGGGAACACCTACCCAGTTTTGGGCAACCCCCAGCTCCAGGGCACCATTACAGCCCCTCTAGGAAACCCCCACTCCCTGTGTCACCTCGCATTTTTGGGGCCCTGTAGCTCTGAAATGATCCATTTTGCAAGATACCACTTTCCCCTGTAAGCACCCCCATATCCCTGGAGCACCAATTCTTATACAGACCCCCATGCACTGGGGCACACATGCTACTTCCTAGAGCGTCCCTATAATCCTAAGGGCACCCTGCTGCTTCGGGGGCCCCCAACACCGTGAGTATTCAATTAATGGGGGGCGGGGGGGGGTGGAAGTGAACACCTCACACTTTTGGGGACTTCCACACCGTAGGCATATCCCATATGCCTGCTTCACTGCTGCTGGCGGAGATGCCCGTACCATGAGCACCCCCTGGCCGAGCGCCCCACCCGTGTCGCACCACACTTGTCACCCCCTGTCCCACCCCACTTAGGGGACACCCCTGCCCCGCCGGCCACGGGGCGGGGCTATTGTGACGTCATCATGGGGCGGGGACTGTGCCTGCGGCGGCGCCGAGCCGGAAGTGACGCGCGGGCGCGAGAGCGGAAGCGGCGGCGCAGGCTCGGGCGGGTCCCCGGTGCGCGCAGCGGGCTCGGCTCCCTCAGAGCCGCTCCCGGCACCGACATGATCCTGCTCGAGGTCAACAACCGCATCATCGAGGAGACCCTCACGCTCAAGTTCGAGGGCGCGGCCGCCGGGTAGGAACAGGGGGGCCGGGGCGGGGCGGCGACGCGTCCGCGGACCGAGGGAGGGGCGAGGGGGCGGTGGCTGGCGGGGCCCGGGCCGTGCCAGGCGCCCGGGCACGAGAGTAGAGCCTGGCGGGTGGTGCCGGGGGAGGACGGGGCTGAGACGGGCGGAAGGTGGGGGCCGGGGAATGGTGACAAGGCAGGATGTGGGGCTGGAGAGTGGCGGGGAGCGGCACTGAGCCAGCGGCTTCTGTGCTACCAGGTGGCGGCCCGGGAAGGAGGAGGGCAGAGCGGGCACGGGCTGGGGGCCTGCAGGGTACAGGGACTGGGAGGAGGGTGATCTAGGTGCGGGAACTGAACTGTCGCCGGCGGGGATGGGCAGAGCTTGGGCAGAGGGAAGGCCTGCGGAACAAGGGAGTAGAGTGTGACAGGGCAGTGTTGGAGGGGAGAGTGGGGCTGGATGGGGTCGTTAGTGCCAGAGCAGTGGAGAGCACCGCGGGGACAGGACGGAGCTGGGAATGGTATCGGAGATTGCCGTGCTGGGGTGGACGGGAGGACAGGGCCTGGACAAGGAGGAAGTTGGGAAGGGAGGAAAGTGGATTGGCACGGTGTTTGCTGTAGGTAAATCGCGTTTCATCAGCGCGGTGCCAGCGCTGGTACGGAATGTGTAGGGGGAGCCGAGGAACAGGAAGCCTGTGTATGGAGCCATGGCTTCAGCCTTTTGCTTTGGCGGTGAAGAACAAATTCCAGCTTGCTCCTCTTTGCTTTCTCGAGCAGAAGGGATACACGCACGGATCAGCCATGGCCCCTGGTACCAGCCTGATGCCGTGGTCTCGGGGGGCAGGCTGGGGGGTCTGGTTCACACCCACAACTCTGGGTGAGATAGTTCAGTCCCTGGGGAGCCAGTGGTTTTTTTACTGCGAGTATTGCACCAGGGCTGTAAAGATGCTTGTGAGGACACAGCTTAGTTTGGAAGGAAGTCCCTTCAGTATGAATTTCCTTATCTAGATCCAAGTGGCCCGTGGGCTCGATGTACTGCCTGCTGACTGAGACACCTTTGTACAGAGACAAAGCCTTGAGAGGCAAAGCATAGTGGTGTTATCTCTGGGGTGGAGCCTGCCCTGGCGCCTCACTAGGCAGGGCTCAGGCTGCTCCAGGAAGGGACCCCCCAGGCAGGTGCCTTTTTCTGTGTTACCTTTTTTTGTCCCTTGATTTTTGAAACTTTCATCCTTTTGCATGCAGAATGTTGTCAGATGCCACTTCCTCTGCTTTTCCCTGACTCTCAGTTGACTTATTGCTCAGATTGGGGTTTGGTTTTGTTTTGGTGGGTTTGGGTTTGGTTTTTTTTTCATAAAATAAACTCACAGGCTGCTCTGCCTTGGAGGACAGCTGAGCTGCTCCCAGATTTTGATTCAACTTGAGCCCTGATCATTTAATGCAACAAGCTTCCCCAGAGTACAGGCACAGCACTGGGCAGAGAGAGCTCCCAGGTGACCACTGCAATATTGCACACACATCCATTAGAAAATGTGGCATGTACAGAGGTTCACAGTGAGTGTCAGAACAGCTTGTCAGTCACTAGTCTGTACCAAGGCACTCTTCCTGATGGAGAGAGAACATTGTGCATGTGTCCCTGTGTTGATGTGCTGTGGAGGGGCAGTTTGCAGGTTGAGATGCACCCCAAAACCCTGACTCTGTGAGCAGAGATGTGGTTGCTTGCCCTGCACCAGCCTGCAGGCCCCTGAGATTTCCATTTTGCTGTATGGCAAAGCCACCTCACTTGTGTGTTGGCACGCATGCCTGACATACTGATTGTTCCTGGATCAATTTGTAGGGTGGCTGATGATGCTCTGCTTCTGCCTCTTAGTCATCTATGGCATGTTCTGTTCTTTAGATGGCGTTTCTAGATAAGTTCCGTGCCTTGAGGGTGTTGCTGAAGGTGAGGAAGACATTTACTTCTGAATTTTCTTCTGTGCTTGTTCTGGTGTCCGACATCCAGGCAAGTGCAAGGAGGTTTCTCCTGGTTTCAAGTATTCTAAGGAATGGATGTTACAAAACATTTATTCAAGTGATATTTCTTTTCCCTATGACCACAGCTCTTGGGTTATTCCGTGGTGCTCAGCCTAAAGGCAGGAAGGGATTTCCTGTATTTTGCTGTTTTGGTGATGGTTTTCCAAGGTGTATCTTGGGGATGAATACAGGACAGTCAGGGCAAGATTAAGCCTGGATGAATTTGGTAGTTGGGAGGAGTGAATCTGGACACTGGGGGAGAGTTGGGTTTACATTACTTGCTCTAACCCAGAAGTGGAGCAGATGCAACGCGGGATTTGTCAATAGTGGTTGTCTCAGAGCCAGGTGTGCCTGGTAGTGTCAGTGCCAGCCTGGAAGTGGGGCAGGGCGACGTTCATTTCCAAGTCCTTTTCCAGAGACTTGTCCTGTGACATGGTCTATTTGCTCCCATCTACTGCAGTGCAGCCATAGTTTGGCAGGTTCCTGCAGAGCTTTTCTGGGCTATCAGGTGGGAGACACTCCACATTTCACCTTGTCATCTAGAACTAGGTCACATTTAGAAGTTGGAATTCATTAACTGCCATAACATTATTGTCAAAATCTGCTCTGTGTGAAGGTCCATCAGCTATCCCTGAAGTTCCCAGTGTGAAAGGTACCCTGCCAGGACTGCAGACAGAGGTCAGCACTTGAGACAGGGCCTAACCCACCTCTAAGAGTCCTTCGTGGACAAGGTCCTTGGGGTTTGCCAGCATCCACCTGTAAATAGGGTAACTTCAAATTTAATTTGGTTTTGTGGGCAAACCCCATGGAAATCTCACCTCCTTGGACAGCCACTTGTTGAAACATGATATTTAAATCAAGGTGGTAACAGATGATTGTGGACTTCAATGCATCTGATTTTTTTTTCCTGATTCAGTTCTAGTAATTTATTTGTTTAAATCTGTTCTCCTAAACCAACCACATTTTAAAATAAAAGCCTAAAGCTACCAGAATTGAAATAACTTGAGTTAGGAATTTGCTGCTACAATGTGGGAATACCTGATCAGTACCTGGAAATAAGTTTGTTGAAATGAGGTTGGCTCATGAGCTTTTTTACATGTCAAGAGAAAGCTTCCATAAGCTTTTGACCAATTCATTTGTACATGAGATGTTGCCTGGAAGCTGGTGTCACTGGTGGGTTTTCCCATTTCTGATAGAAATGTCATGTGAGGAGATGAACTCTACCAGCTGGGAGATCCTGATTCTCATTATTGCTTTCCTTTGCTAACCACAGAGACATTAAATAAACCCCACAAACACTTTAAGTGTAAAATATTTTGATGATTGTCTTCTCTGCCTGATGAATACTCATTCTGTTTGACACAAACATATTTGCCATCCAGTTTTGTCCTGCTCTAATTTAACTGACCCCAGTGAAAGTGTGGCACAGGGCTTTAGTCTTAGGGTTTGGTTTTCCAGTCATTCATAGCTTACTCAAAATCTTTAGTAAATTAATCATCTGTCTCAAATTGTTACTTATTATTTACCTACTGTGCAAAAGAACACAAATTGGCATAGCTGAGGTACAGCATACCTTTTCCTAGGTTGGGGGCAGAGGGAAGAGAATCTCAAATTAAATTGTTGGGTTCTTTACAGCCATTAGTAGGTATAGCATTGCAGGGCTTCCTGACAATTAGATGCATAGGAAATCATCTGAAGCTTTAACTTCCTGATGCAGTGTGAGCCAGTAGGAGCTGGGCTGAAGCTGTACCCACCTGCTGTATGGTATTCCCATCTGCGGTCACTTGATGATCGTGGGCTGCAGAGCCGAGCCTTTCAGACACAGAGGCTGAGCCCTGGCTGAAACCAGGCAGTGAGAACTTCATGTTCATGGTATGACTTGAAGTGAGTTCATTATGGGGAGACCAAGGAGTGTCTGGAGGCAGTTAGTGTGCTGGGAGGGTAGAGGAGCTTTGAATCCTGCCAGGCACTGCTGAGGAGCTCTCTTTAGGAGTGGCTGTGGTTATATGTGCTTCAGGGATGCTTGGAGACCCCACCAAAACCTGAGATTGTTCCTCTGCCACCCCCCCCTTCTTGCTGACACAGGCATTTTTGTGACTTCAAGGGAAACAGGATTGGGGAAGTGACCTAGGTTAAAATTAAACAGGCGAAACTGGGTATTTTTAGCTTAGATGAGTTTCCTCATCCCATTCATTGTGTCATGGCTGCTCACTATGGTGCAGCCATGGAGCAGGCATCAGATCTCCCTCCTCCAGCAGCAGTGGCAGGTGCTGGCTCAGTATCCACACAAGCCCCGTCGGGAGCTGCATATCTCTCCAGGCACAACCTCACCTGCTGGAACTCAGTCTGCCTGGCTGCAGAGCGCTCAGGAAATGCTGCTGGCAGAAAGAGGTACCCTTGGGTTTTGCTGGCACAGGCAGTGCTCATGGTACACCTGGCTGTCCACATTGACTGAGGGTGCTGTAGGTGTTGGAGTGTAGCTCCTGCATTTTCACAGCACATCCTGCTTTGAATGCCAGGGAAGGTGACTTTGCATTGACAGTGGATTGTGAACCACCTCTGTCTGGAAGTAGGCAGTGCTCTGGTTTTGTGCAACAGCACAGGGAACAGGAGGGAAGAAGAGCTAGATCTGAAAAGTGTTAGGCTTTCACAGGTGGTTCTGTCATCACTCCAGCCTCAGTTTTCATCTTGGGTTCCTAAGAGGAGCCTGCTCTGTTTTATCTTCAGAGTGGTTCTCACTGCAGCCACCAGTGCTTGACACCAGAGAAGAGTAGGTATCCATCACTGTACTAAAGAAAGACAATAAAAGTGTGTGCAAAATGAAGCTCTTCCCCAGAGACTTGGCACAACTCTGGATCACTCTGGTGGGGAGCCACAGGCTGTATACCTACGGCTGAGGATGAACAGGACAAAGATCTGGCTGGAAGGGGACCTGCCAGTGCCAGCGTGCTGCAGGACCATCTGTGCTTTGTCCACTGTGAATCCCACTGCTTTCCTACCAGCCCACTCCAGCAGGCTATTGGGCACACAGCAAGGGAAAAGTTTGGGCATGGAGGGGTCACCTAACCAGGAGGGGAGAATTGGCATGTGCAGGGGCTGCCATACACTGCTTGGCACCACCCACCTGACAGAGCACTCCTGCTTGAGTTCATGGTGGGTGTACTGCCAGAGCTGTGGGAGCTTTTTGATTGCATACGCTCCTGCAGCTTACGCAGAGAGGCTTTTGTTCACTGAGTGGGGCCCAGAAGTGGAGAATCTGTTCAGATAATTTTAGACATTGCTCATAATTTTTTTTATTGAGGTGACCTTTCTATAGCACGAGCCTGCAGTCTGTCAGTGAATCTGCTTCACTTTATCCAAATCGTGTGTTGACTCTGGTGATCTGAAAGCTCTGCTCAGAGCTTTAAGCTTTGAATGCCTTTTTTTCCCTCCTATGGGTCAAGAGATTAGAGTATCTGCATGCCTGCAGCTTTTGAAAGAATTGCCATTCTCCATTATTTGGTAGAGGCCTTAATTGTGATGTGGGAGATGCTTCAGTATGGTTGTCAGCCAAGTTTTTATATTTGTTGTAACATACGGCTAAGAGCTTTTGTGGCCTGAGAATGAAGCAGGGAAGTTGTCTGAGTCAAGTGAGGAAGTGCTGTCAGAAAAAAGATTTGCTGTTGCTCTTAAGTGCTCACTGGTAACTCTCCATGGGCACCATGGCTCTTCACGGATGTTCTGCCAAGGTGAAAAATCTGATTTGGAGCTGGCTCTGTATTAGACAGACAGGGCGTAGCAGCCATTTGGAGATGAATAGGAGGAACACAGGCAAGAAGACATAAAACTTGTCGGGGTCTTTTATTGTTACAAGCAGAGCGCAGATGGGATTTGGCGTGGGTTTGACTTCAGACCTGATAACAGTTATCACAAAACAGACTGGTGTTGGGAACAGCTGCCGTTTTATCATCAGAGTTCAGGCAGGGGTTTGCAGAAAAGTCTGGATTCAATGTTCAGTGCAGAGAAGCCATCTCAGATATTCCTGGTATGAGATGGTTTTATTGTCCATTCAGGGCAGAAGGTAGCAAACAGGGAAGGTCACTTAGGGATGGTTCAGGTAGCATTGGAGGTAAGGAGCTTGAAGAGGTCACAGCAGCTCTCTGCCCCAGGAGTGGATGAGGTGTCCCATCTCAAGTCCTCTGAGTATAGGTAGGTTTAGTCTTTTTCTCAGAGATTTGGATCAGGGGTAGAAGTGAACCCCCAAGGACCTCCTGGCTTCCCAGTTGGGATTTTCAGTCCAGCTGGGACTTAGAAATGGCTGTGATTCAGAGTCATTCAGCACCAAGCTGCTGAGCTGCCAATTCCCTCTATGGGTGTGGAGGGCCTCCTCATGGAGGCAAGGGATGCCAGAGCACACCAGACCACACAGAGCTCTTTGGGATCGTGCCAGTAACCTGACAGTACCTGGTACCCACTCTCAGTGATGCATGCCCCATCCCGGGCCTGCTATGAACCCTCTGCACTGAGCCTTTGTCCACACAAGAGCAGGAAGGACAGAACAAGGAGAGGACATGTTGTGCCTCTATAGAGCTATTTCTGCTGGTGGAAGATGGGGTTGCTGGAAGGTGAAGGGGAAGTGAACATGTGTGTGTGACCTGCAGCATTGTTGCTCATCCAGAAACTATGGAACGCTGGAGGTGAGAGCGCCTCTCTCTTGGGGACTGCTTGGGGACTTCTTGAAGTGGGAACAACAATCCCAGTAGCAAAAGGAGTGTTTTTTCTGTTAGAGAGACATTTTGAGTAGCCAGGGTAGTTTTGATTAGGTGAACCAGAGAAAGAAATAGAAGCACTTTAAACATTGTAATTGTAAAGCTCCTGAACTGTGAAAGGCTAAGAGGGCTCACTTTGCTCCCAGCCACACTTCCAATGCTCTTCCTTGTTCTCCCATGGGCCAGGCCAGGCCTGGGTTACTTAAGTGTGTGCCTGGTGAGTGCCATAGATGACAGGGCCAGTGTGGCTGTGAGGAGCTCTGTATGCGGCTCACGTGAGCTCTTGCTTCACTGAGGCTGTGCCGGGAAGTGGTTGAATATTCAGCACCTAAAGTTCTGCCCAGTTACCTTCTTTTCCCTTAAATACTCCCCCTCCTTACCATCCCCAAGTACCGGAACTGAGCCACTTGGGAAATCAGCTATAAAATAACTTCTCTAAGAAATGACATTTGCACAATAACAGGCTCAAACCCAGCTGTGTTAGCAGTGAGCTTTTGTGTGCAGAACAAAGGCTCTCGTGCAGAGCCATCAGCTGGCTCCTGTACATGGTCCTGCTCGGTTTCTTCAATGATGTGATGAGTGATCTTCCTGCCATCCCTTGGGTACAGGGCAACCAAATGGGGAATCATCCTTCCTCAGCAAAACCACTCCAGTACACGGGCTGTCAGCCACTTCCTTGCATTTCTCAGAGGGAGGTGCTGTGTTTGGAAGGCTCTGCTGGGAGTGGGGGCTCCGGGAGATGTCAGCTCTGTGCGTGTGGGGAATGGAATTTGAAAGGTGTAACTCTGAGAAGATGGAACAGAGGTTTAACGATGTGTCCTGTTTAGTATTCCTAGCTCTCATGTGCCTGGCTGTGCTATCTTTAAAGCTTCCTACATAGGTTTCTTTTTTTATAAAAATTTATACTGCCATCCAAGCTGATTCCCACGTCTGAGTGTGATGCTCTAAAAGAAGAACACGTCCGCATCAACTGACCGAGTGGGATCTCGGGGATTTTCTTTCATCTCTGCTCTGAGCCATCCTCAGTGAGCAGAAGTGGCTTGCACATGTCTTGGGGAATTGCTCCCCTTTCCAAGAGCCCAAACTAAATATGCAGCCAGGAATGCCTGCTGAGCCCATCTGGGAAGGGGAGATGAAAGCAAGAGCGGTCACAGGAAGGACCTGCTTTGGGTGCACTTGCACCGCTTCTTTCAAGTGTGTGGGTTTTAATCTTCAACAATGTGGCACAAAAGACAGAGGCTCCCCAGCCTTCAGACAAAAAAGGGGCTGTTGCCCTTCACAGCTGATCACTTTCACGGAGCAGCAACACCTCTTCATTTTCACTTTGGATCTCCATCTGGGGGTTATTTCTTCCCTTTCTGCTGGAATAAAATGTTGACCTGGTGAGTGTCTGGAATCAGTGCAGTGCCTTGCTTTCCCTGTATTGCCCAGCTTGAGTTTTATCACATTGTGGTCATTTCTGCCTTCCAGGAATGAGACTGGGCTTCAGAAGAGCTGATGGGAAAATAGTGCTTGCTGCTGAGATAAAATAATTTAAATCGTTACAGAATATAGTCAGGGAAAGTAGATACCAAGTCATTACTTCTCCCCACCTTTCTCAGTGTATGTATCACGGTGTAGCCAGGACCCAGCAGCACATAAGTGTGTGGAAGAGCAAGTTTTGGCAAAACGGTTGAAGCTGGTCTCTGGGCAGCAGCAGCAGCATAGTTGAGACCACTGACTTTACTCTGAGGAGTTATTTCAGTACGTTGGTTCAGACAGGTGGTAATGAACTGTTAGAGACTAGATTTCTGTTAGCAGCAGCATTATTAGCCTGTACTCTTAATGTCATCTTCTGACAAAGAAATGGAGATACAGTGTGAAACAGCAGTAGCAGACTGGCATTTTTATCCTGTTCTCATTTTCCACACCTGCTCTCAGCAGTGGAGATACTTTTGCATCAATTCTCTGTTGGAGAATGACCTATTAATACCAGTCCCCTTGGAGCTGTGAAAGTAGTTATGTACTGCCAGTCCCAATGAAATGACCTTCCAGAAGCAGATACATCTTTCACAGATCATGGAGAAATGTCAAAATAAGGTTTGTTAAGAAGCAGTTTAATCTTCATAGTCACAGTATAAGATGTGATGTGCCTTTGGCTTGCAAAGGGTTTTGTAGCTGATCAGGGATTCCAGAGACCACTCAAGACAGTGTTAAAGCACATCCAGAGATACAGTTTTGCTGCACAGGCTGTTGGCAAAATGTTGGGGTGTTTTGGAAGCAGGGTGGGATGAAATGAACATGTGGAAAGTTTCCTTCTTTGGCTTGTTCTTAACACTGCTCCTAACACTACTAACACTTCCCTTACTTGGAAAAAGGGTCTTTTCTGCAAGCAAGTTATATCAATGCATTTGCAGAACTGGTGTTGATGGCAAAGGGGGCTCTGTGTCAGGAAGGATTACTCAGCTCCTTCTATGAACTGTTGTTGCAGGACCTTACAAAAGATCCTCTGTCCCAAAATCTGTGTCATGGACATTCTGTACAGAGTGTATACATGTGAAAACAAACTTCTTAGTAAGGAGTAGCTTTCTTAAGCATTCTAACTGGAAATCTGTGATGTCAAAATCTATACATAATCTAGAAATAGTAGAAATCTGTGCCAGCTTCAAAGTCTGTGTTGTCATCTGGGGTAGAATGGTGCTTATAGGAAGGGGAAGAAGTCTAAAGTCTCTTGTCAAAGGTTACTGCTAGTTGGACAGCAGGAGATAAAAGGGTTTTAAGGAAAAACTGCCTGTGAGAAATAAAGCCTTGGAAATTAATCCTCTTTCCTTCACAGCTTGGAGGCTGCTGTTAGAGTTCTCATTTGTATCCTTTGTTTTCTTTGCTTTTTAGAAATAAACCAGAGGCAGTAGAAGTAACATTTGCAGGTAAGCTCCACAGCTCTCTTGACTTCTCTGAACGAAGGGCTGGCTTGAACAGTCTGCCTACACCACTGGGCAGGGGCGATGTGGAGATCCTGCAGTATCCACAGAGCTGGCTGGCGTTTCACTGGCTGCCCCACTATTTCTCTGTCTGTATGCCTTCCCAGGGACTTCAGTAGAGCATTGAGTTCACTGGTGGTAGTGCTTTGGTGTGTGCCTGCTACACAGCTCTTTTACCTTACCTGCTCTCCAGTCCTGCCCTTGGTGCTACTTGTTACGAGGTCTTTAGCACCATCTGGTTTGGGTTGTTAGGAAGCTGACTTATGGTGACAGGCAAAATGGATTCATCACCTCAAGTTTGCTCTTCAGGAAGAGAAATGCCAAGGAAGTTAAAATACTCATTCAGCAACTGATTTTTTCTTCTGTTTTCAGGAATCTGTGTAAGCTGCAAAGCTCAGTGGGGAAGTGGAGCTTGCTAGGTAGCTGGAGGGTTGCTTTTTCCTTCCTCCTGCCCTCCCTGCCCATTCTGCAGTGAAGTGGAAGCTCTCACAGTAGGCAGCAGCTGAGCTGCCTTTGCTGGCAGAGAGGTTTTCTCCTCCAGGCTGCAGCTCTGGCCTGGTGGGCATGTCAATCACTTTCTGTGCTGGCCATCCAGAAGGCTCCTGTCTCTGCATGTTTGTATCCTTGTGCATTGAGCACAAGTGGATTTGCCAGGGATGCTAAATGACACTGGACTAAAGATTTCAGTGATGGACAGGTGTCAAAATTGTTTCAGCCCTGTAAATGATAGCAGGTCTCCCTACATGACATTACCAGTTGCCCTAATTGCGGGTTTCTCTCTTGCTGTGCGTGTGAGGGCTGGAACAAGAGGAGCAGTGTCACTTTATGCAGTTACTAGAACTTGTAGGGAAAACCTTCCTCAGAAATAGGAGCTGGTTTCTGTTCCCTCACATTTCTCTTGCTTGCTTCTTAGACTTTGATGGAGTCCTTTACCATATTTCAAACCCCAATGGAGACAAGACAAAAGTGATGGTCAGTATTTCTCTGAAATTCTACAAGGAACTCCAGGAACACGGTGCTGATGAGGTGAGTAAGCATCTCCAGGCCTCCTGCCTACAAGTACTGTGTTGGCAGCAATGCCCTTGTGATGTTGATGAATCTAACATCTGACACTTAGAGGAGCATCTGTGCTCCCATCTCACACTGGTCAAAGGAGCAGCCCCATGCCAACCAGGAGTCCCACTTTGCTGAAAGACAAGAGCAAGTGTGTTCACACTCTCTCATGAAAAAGTAATCATCTTGTATGACCCTGCAGCCTGAAAGGCAGAAGGTACCACTAATTTTGCAAGTTCAAAGCTAAGCCTGACCATGTAGAAGTAGTTTCCCTGACTGATGTGTTGAGCCCACAAGTGAAGGAAGGCTCCAAGACATCTGTGGTGCTTCTCTTCTGATTCTTAACCACACTTAAGCGCAAGTGCTGAGCTACTGCTGCATGTGCAGACATTGGTTTGCAGGCTGGTTCCCTTTTCACTGCTGCTGTGTGAAGTCAAAGGCTCAGTTCCTGTTGACTGGGCCTTGTAGCTGCAGAGGGCCATTTATGGTAGAAAAAAGGAGCCTCTCTGAGCTGTGGTTGGATGGCGAGGCAGGAAGTGTGACTCAGTTCCCGAGTCAGTTTTCAAATCTCCACATAGCGAATGGGGATTACCCAGGGCTTTTCAGTAGGCTTTGCCTCTGGATATCTGTCCTTGGAAGAAAACAAGGAAACTGTTCTATCAGTTTATTGTGATTCTGGTGAGAAACTGATGATTTGAACCCAAAGTGAATTCCTGCAAATTGCCATAAGACCCTTTTATGGTCTTTGGCTTTCCTGGTTCCTGAATGCAGAGCTTTCTAGGTGCAGCATTGTCTGCTTCTGAAGGTCCCGCTGCTGGCATGACAGTGTCAAGCACGCTAAATGGTGGAGCCTTCCCAGCATGTTCAGGGAAGATCAGTGCAGTGTGTGATCCCAAGAGAGCCCCTGTAGTAGATGAGTGGCTGACAGCACCGTGCACCAGCAGCCATTGTGGTAGAAGTGGTGGAAGGCAACTTCCTATAAACTTTTATAGGAAAATGGGATCTGTGCAGGACTGGCTTGAAAGTACTGACTAAATAGAAATTACATTTTTCAATCTCCAGTTGTCATAATGTTACTTTCTGTACTTCCCTGCAGACAATGTTGCTTGTTTCTGCTCTGTCTATGGTGAAAGCCCACTGTGAGGAATGCAGAGTGGGCTTCATGCTAAGACAGGCATCTTCCTGCACCACTGCAGGCAGGCTCTCTGCTGAGAGGAGGTTTTGGCATGCAGAGAGTCTGTGTATCCTTTCCACGTGGTAGTGGGTGTCATCCCAGGAGGGCCAGTTCTGCCACAGCATTGTTGTGTTCTTCTCTGTGAAATACCGCCTGTTCCCAGCCCCCTCATTGACACAGAGCTATGGCTCAGTTGGAAATTGCCATTGATGTAAAATTCAGCAGTAATTACGTTTGAAGAAAGGTTTTTGCTGTGCTGTAGGCGGTTCTGCTTCTGGGAGGCATCCAAGCCTGCCTGGCAGTCTCCTCTTGATCCCCATCTGTTCATGCAGTAGACTGAGACAGTTTGTGATCACCAGGCCATGGTGTGCTCTGAACTTGCCGTCCTGTGAGGAGAGGGACCAGGCACACTTTATATCTGCCTTTGAATGGAAGTAGTGGTAGCACTCAGATCTGTTGTGTCAGGCTCTGCTAATTGTTCTCCTTTGAAGGTATGAGCTATAAGACTTCTTCCCCGCACAAGTCTGACTAGCAAGATCTTGAAAAAGTTCCAGTTTTGAGTCCTCTCCTGCAGTATGTCCCCTGTCAGTGGAGTTCAGGGAGCCCTCCCTAGAGCAGGAACAGCCAATAGCACTAGAAGCTGATGACTTAATATTTGTTTAAGTTCTCTTAGACTAGGAGAAGCAGATGCTGTAATTTGATACGTCTAAAAGAAGACCAAACATGGCCTAGGCTGTGCAGGAGGAAACAGGTCATGATAGCTTGTGCTCTCAATGTTTTATTTCTTTTCTAGGTGTTGAAGAAAGTCTATGGAAGCTACTTGGTAAATCCTGAATCAGGTAACCCTGCAGTAACATTCACCTTGTGTGTGTGTGTGTGTGTGTGTGAATACAATTCCAAAATTACTTAAGTCACCTGAGAAATGCTCATATGAAGACTGCACTTGAAGCGCTTGATATCTGAGGCTCCCTGTACAATGAATGGCAGTTTGAAATTGCCAATTTAAAAGGTGGCTCAGACACGTCAGGGATGATGTAGCTTGCAGCACAAGCTGTAATTCTTTATGCAGTCCTCCTCCAGGAAGCCTCTGTTCCTCAGGTTGGGGTCTTTGTTCTTCTCAAAGATGCTTTGTAAGACACGGGAAAACCATGGTTACCTGTGACAGCATCTCTTCCTACTCACTGCAAAAATCTGGGAGCAGTTCAGCCAGCACGTGTGTCTGGGAGCTTAGGAAGGAGCCCTGGGAACGTTGCCATGGCCACGCGCCGAGTTCAGGCATGGTTTTTGGCAAGTGCTTGGGGTGGGAAGAACTCACCCCTGGGGCTTTTGGGAGGATTTAAGGCAAAAGTGGGACTGTAGGTGTCTCTTTAAAAAAAGTCTCTGCTTTCATTAAGGCCCTATCCAGATTATTAAGGCTAGTTGCTGTCCCTTCCCAGGTTACAATGTCTCCTTGCTCTACGACCTGGAGAACCTTCCTGCAGACAAGGATGCCATTGTGCACCAAGCCGGCATGTTGAAGCGCAACTGCTTTGCTTCAGTCTTTGAGAAGTATTTCAAATTCCAGGAAGAGGGCAAAGAAGGAGAAAAAAGAGCAGTCATCCACTACAGGGATGATGAGACAATGTAAGTGTTCAAACCAAACAGCACAGGGGGTGGACAGTGGTCAGTAGCCTGTTCCTGTGCACAGCTGTAGGTTTTGGTGGAAAATCAGGAAATCCTCCTGCTCCGTGCTTTGGCCAGGGTAATAAGGGCCTGTCTTAGACTGCTGCAACTATTCCATGAGGGTAATGCTTATGCCTTGAGCTGCTGGGATGTTACACAAGAGTTTCTGCTAGTGGCAGCACTTGTGGCTGCATGCAGGAGAGGAACTGGCCACTCCCAACAGAAATGTTGTGCTCCCTGTAAATACTGTCTCAAGGGAGGAGGAATTTACATCAGCCAGGCCTGTGAATGGCTGTTGTATCTACTTGACCTTGTCACACAGTTGCTTCCTTGTCCAGTTGAACTTCTTAGCTCTGGTTCACAGGTGGGTTCTTTCTCCCTGCAGGTATGTTGAGGCAAAGAAGGACCGTGTCACGGTTGTGTTCAGCACGGTATTTAAAGATGACGATGACGTGGTGATTGGAAAGGTGTTTATGCAGGTATGGAAACTGAATTACAGGGTCTGGTCCTCAATTCAGATGCCTGCTTGCTTGAAGCAGCATTGCTATACAAGCTGCTGCAGTGAGCACAAAGGCAGTTTAACACATGTAAATGCTTTGCTCCATGCTCCACTGGGATGGAAGAACATGCTAATAAGCATAGACAGTGTATTTTCCTGGCTCTTGCATTGGAATCTGTATCATCAATAGTCTTGCTCAATTGGACAATCAAGCATATTATGTGTCATAGATGAGAAACACCACAGTGTTTCTTCAGTCCACACATTGAGGCCCTGTAATATGGGTAGCTATGGTGTAGGGATTTCAAGGCAGCTGAGGAGCTGAACATGTTGAGGAGGCTGTGAAGGGAGAGGAAAGGTGAGACAATGTCATGCCGTGCATGAGGAGGAGCTGAGAGTGCTCTTCACCTTGAAGTTTCATCCTGCTAATGCTCATGCTCAAATGTACAGAAACATTCAGCAGCTCAGTGTGACAGCTCTTGAATTCAAGCTTTTTAGAGCTATGAATATACTGAATTTGTGGGCTCTAACCAATCATAATGCCAAGTTACTAACTGGACTGAGCTACCTTTTCCAATTGCTGTTAAGCTGGGAAGCATTGAGAGACTTGTAGTAAGCACTTTGCTTGTCTCTGAACGACTGTGTGCAGCCTGAGGAGAATGAGACATCTGTGCAGCTGGGGAGGCTTAGTGCATGCTCATACCTGTGTTCATCTGTGCCACTGGCCCACCTCACTCATCTGCTGAAGCTCCTGGGGAGCCAGCCTCCTGTGTGGGCATGGCCATGGAGCAGGACATGCAGGGTGTTCCAGGGATCTTTAACCCTCCTGTTCAAGGGTGCCAGGCCATGCTGCTGACAGGCTCATGGACAGCAAGTTACTGGCCCAGTTTGCTGGAGACCAGCGTACCTCTGTTGGGTGTCATCAGAAGGGGTTCTGTTGCAATGAAAGTCTTCACAGCTCTGTTGTGTTCATTAGCTACAGACAGGGCATCTGCTCTGGCTTTGAGGTTTTCCCCCACAAAGCATATCCCTCAGCCTGGAATTCAGCTTTTGAAATGGGAAGGGAGACATGATGTGAACAAAATGGGGTTAGTGAGGCTCCTGGGGAGATGGCAGTGCTTCAAGGCAGCAGCTGTCCTGGAGTCTCCATGTCCTGAATTCTTGGTTTTTATAACAGCAAACCCTGCCTCTGCCCAGCCACAGGAATTTCCACTCTGAGTCACACTGGCTTTTTCTCTCCAGCTATTGCTCTTGCATAACGGAGCTGGGTATGGTGTCTGCTCATCTGGGCTCTCATGGAGAAAATGGGACCATTAACTAACCAGTGAAGCCATTTGAACCATTTCACCCTCTGGCATAACCAGCCAGAAGTGCAAGCTAAGCATTTCATTAAGGAAACCCCAGTGATCTACTCTAGAAGGGCCATGGTTGCCCCTGCCTTTCCCAGGGAAAACTGCTCAGAGGAGAGGCCAAGGGTACCTGATAATGTGTAGGTTGGGATGGAGGTGAGTGAGGCAGAAGGAAGACTGCCCTGCCTTGGGGCAGGAAAATGGTCTCTGGACATTCTCAGCCCCACAAAGAGATGGTCCTTACAGAGATAGTCTGAAATGCAGAGCCAGTACCTTTCCTCTGAGGTGGTGGCTGTGCTACTGTCAGAGGTGGGGGAAGGGATCTTCCTGCCTGAAGGTATTGTTTCAAGGTGTACGGAAGCGTTAAGAGGAGCAGGCTTCACATACAAGCTTCAAGCCCCCAGATGCATCTTGATACCTGGGCAGACTCCTGGTGGGAGATGGTTTCTCAATTGGCAGAACCTTTACACTAGGTGTGACGGAGACCTTGCAGTCCTTCCTGAGAATTTCTCTTCAGGGGTGATGGGCGCTGCCCACTTTTATTGGAAGAGCATTGAAATTCCATCAGGAGCTGTGCTGTCTCGTGTGCTTGCTCAGACTGATGTGTCCCTTCCACAAAACACCCATGGCAGGGGTGTGACACACTGAAAGCCATCCCAGCTGCGCTGCGGTCATGTATCAATAGCCATGCATTTTGGGCTGGTTTTGCTGGGAAAAAGGGTTACTTTCAGGGTGTTTGGCCTGATGAACTCGATCCATTCAGGGAAATCTTCTGCTCATTGCCCTTTGAAAGTGAGGAAACCCCATTTGCTTTCCCAGCATGTTGCTGAAGGGTTGCAGTGGGAATCACCTTCACTTTTCTTGTTCAGGAGTTCAAGGAGGGTCGCCGGGCCAGTCACACAGCCCCACAGGTGCTCTTCAGCCACAGGGAGCCGCCCTTGGAGCTGAAAGACACGGACGCAGCCGTTGGCGATAATATTGGCTACATCACATTTGGTAAGCAGGCAGCTCTGAGGCTTGGGGATGCTTGGGGAGGAGAGAGGTTCCTGTTGCTGCATGAAGAACAGAAAGGAATTCACCTTCCCTGAGTATTGAAGTGGACCATTGAGGGCTGCAAGGACTTTGGGGTTGCATTCTGTCTTGTTGCCCCCTTTGGAGTGTCCCTTTTCTGTATCAGGTCACCTCAGCTCTGCTGTGGGCAAGAAGATGTGGAAGTGGACAGTGAGCTTTTTAGTGTCTGCCTACAAAATAAGTTCAGTATTTGGCAGCAAAGGGAAGAGTGGCTTTGCTGTGATATTTTGGAAGCTGTAAGTTTCTTGTGAAAGTTTTCATGCAACTGTACTTGTAGGTTGTCCAGCTGCAGGGAGCTGTGCAGTGCTTGATCAGCAGAGGCAGTCAGAGAGCAGCAGCAGAGCAAGTGCACTCTGCTTCTCCAGCTCTGCCTCTGCTCTGAGCCAAACACTGATGAGCCACTTTGACCTGCCTGCAGGGGTGGTGGCCAGCAGAGAGCCATGACTTTCTCCTGGGTAGCAATGTCGAGGAGTCAAACCCTGTCCTGTTCAAAGGGATAGGTCTCTTCCAGATGGTTGGATGTGTTATTAGGGTGTCTCAGGCCAGCATTCCTGTAGTTTGGAGCTCCGAGATGGAGCACAAACACTGCAGGGAAAGGTGTGGGTAGCATTGCCCTCCTCCTGTGCTGGAAATGGTCCTTTGAGGCCTGGGCAGCTGTCAGCTATGGAAAGAACAGGTCTGGGATGGCACGTACTTTGTTCTGTTGAGACTAAATCTCCCAGTTATCTGATCTGACAGTCTCAGGTGAGATCATCACCCAAACAAAATGTTCTTTCAGCCTTCGGATGTGGGACACCTAACAGAGCACCAGCTTATGGAAATAGCAAGATACCTGCTTGTATCCAAGTCTGTCTATGTTACATGGCTGGCAAGCTGCCAGGGAAAGATCCACAACCAATTTCAAGACCCCAGGGCAGACTGGATCTTGAAATTAGTTGAGCGGCCTGGGTGCCCTGGTCTGCCCCCCAGCTTGCTCCTCCAATTGCATCTCCCAAGCACTGATACAGTATCATGCAGTTTCCTACAGTACCATTGTTCCTGGACACCTGGCTTTGCCTGCATCCTGCAGAGTGCACAGGCTGCTGTGGGAAATGTGGAAAAGTGCTCTGAAGCCTTGTATATAAAATCACAAGTGCTGCTTAATCTTGATATGTGTCAAGAGTGAAGGGCTCTTTATAGAGAGCGAGGCAGGGATTCAGTGCAGCACACCCTGAAGCCTCCAGCACTGACCCTGAATGCCCTGTGCAGCCTCAGGAGGAACTAATGGTCTGTTTTGGCCTCTTCTTTCAGTGCTGTTCCCCCGTCACACCAATGCTGCAGCCAGAGACAACACCATAAACCTGATCCACACATTCCGGGACTACCTGCACTATCACATCAAGTGCTCAAAGGTATGAGGGCCGGGGCACACAGCATGGCTTCAGCCCATCTAACCTGGGTGCTGAAGGGGAGAAGCAGGAGAGACGGGTGCCCCTTGAGAACTCATTAGGATCTCCCACTGCCCTCCCCAGTCATGCTGGGATGGCAAGTGATGCATAATTGCCTTCTCCCTGCTCTTGGACACAAGACTGGTTTCTTTCCATTCTAGCAGAGAAGTAGGATCTTTCCGTTTTGGATCTGGTTTCTTTCCTTTCTGAGAACAGAAATGAGGGTAACTGTTCAGTGACCTGGCTTTGAAGACAGGATCCTGACATGTCCCCATTTTGTCCTAATGAAACACAGGCCTATATTCACACGCGTATGAGAGCAAAAACGTCAGACTTCCTCAAGGTGCTCAACCGTGCCCGTCCAGACGCAGAGAAGAAAGAAATGAAAACAATCACGTGAGTAGCAAAGCAGGGCCTGGCTCTCTGGGTTTCTCTGCCAGCCACAAACTCAGTCTGGCTCAGTTTGGCATACTGCAGTCCAGCTGAGGTGCCATGGGGGTGACACACAGCTTACTGCCTCAGATATCCTGTGAGGAGCTGGGTCTGAGGCAAAACCCCGTGCTGGCAGGTCCTTCGCAGAAGGCTCATACATGGCCTTGCAATCCCTAGTGTCTCCATTTCCCCCCCACTAAGCCCTTGGTTGCATTCCTGGGGTTTTTCCCTGTTATATTAGAGCTGCCTTGTCCAGCTTTGGGGGAAGCTCATGGCAGGGAGAAGAGCCAGGTCCGTCTTTGGGATTTGTGGACACTGGAACGGGTCTTGCTGCCCAGTGTGTCTGCAGCTCCTCAGAGTCACTGGCTGCCCTTGGCCAGCTGATGGGTGGGGCCAGGCCACCATGCTGCCTGGCTCCATCTTGTGAACAAGCAGCCCACAGTGAAGTGGATAGAGGATAACAGTTTGTGTGAACATGTTTCATTCAGGTCCCTTACCTTCTGCTTTTCCCCGAGCCCACTGGTGTCCTTTTTTCTGTTTGTCCTGTCATATCCCCTTTGCATGCTACTTTGGAGCAAGAGGGTTGTCTCCTCTGCAAAAGTTAGCCCCTCCCCACAGCCTCGTGACTTGGTTCTGCAGCTGCAGACCCTGTGTGTTCCAACCCAGCATGCCTGCCTGGCACGAGAGCTCTGCTATGTATGCCCCACCACAAACCCCACAGGGCCCTGGGGCTGTGCTGACCCCTCTCTGCATCCTTTCAGGGGGAAGACGTTCACAACCCGTTAACACCAAGTCACTGAGGCTGCCGTGGAGGACGAAGGTTGGGGCACTTGCTACCTGATAATCGTAGCTTTTAATGTTGCACCTCTGTGGGCTCATAAGGAATTCAAGCAATCGGGGTCTGTTTGTACAACAGTTGGGGGAGTAATCTGCAGAAACGAGCTGTGCTTGCGAGGACTCGATCGTTCCAAGAAACAAAACTTTAATTCCAGTTTGATTGACTTAATTTCTTTTCTTTTTTAATTTTTTTTTTTTTTTTTCTTTTCAAGCTGTTTCGCTTTGCAGTATGTTACCGGAAATAAGTTGCAGTATTTCTTATGAGAATAATGCAATATTAACTTGTTTTCTTCTGAGTATTTGAGTTCAAAACTCCTGTATCTGAAGAAATACTGTTGGGGTTCATTAATAAAGAAGATCTTTCTATCTTAAAGGGCTGTGAGGCTTTGGCTTGTCAATCCATGTGATCTTGCCCTGGTAGGGGTGTTTAGTCACAGCCCCAAGGGAGATAATTCCCATCCTGTGGAACATATGCCTTCTGGTGAACTTAGGGGTGCGCTACCCAGATCTGGGAATAGCCTGTTGTATTAGTTAGGGAACTCCTGGACTGTACAGAGCAGGATTCTCCTAACTTCAGCTAGCAACCTGCACCCTTCCCTCCTATCCTGACCCCTCATTTCCCCTAGCAGGGAGAGCTGGGATAGGAGTCTCTGCCACTGATCCTCAGGCCATGGCTGTATGCCAGGGAGATCCCTGAGGAAGGGAGCACAGCTCCTCAGCTCCTCTTCCCCCCAACAAGCAGAGTAGATGGCATCCAGTTAAGTGAAATAATTTATATAATTAAAGACATCTTCATACAAAACCCCTGGCTTGGCCCCTAGATGGTAAGGGCAAAGCAGGGCAGGCTGGAGAAATTACAAAGCACGCACTGGAGAAGGGTGGTGAACCCATGTCCCTCTGTACAGAAGGCGCAGGGCAGCGCCAGGATGCCATCCCTTGACACAGTTCTAGCGATCAGGGCGCTGGACGCAGAACACTTTGGCTTGGTGGTCGCCAGAGGTGGTCACCACAATGGAGGCATCCCTGCAGGGAGACAGGGTTCAGAGGTGGGGCTGGGGGCTTCCAGTATCCCTGACCATCACTCCCAGCTCAGCTCTGAAGTGCTGCACTCCCCCTTGAGACCCTCAAGTCTCAGCATAGACCTAGGTTTGTCCCCACCTTGGGAACAGACCACAAGGGCACTCGAAAAAGAGCCTGTGATTCGAGCTCCTAGGCTCCTGCCATCACTGCTCCTTCCACCCAGCAAGGAAGGGGTCTACGGGTTGCCTGCTCACTTGTTGACGGCGAAGTCGAGGATTTCAGCAGAGTGCCCTCGGTACTCGCTGATCATCTTCCCCGAGCGGGCGTCCCAGAGCCGCACAGCCCCGTCCAGGCTGCAGGTGTACACCACGGCCGAGCTCTCCTCCCACAGCAGCTGCACAATCCCTGACTGGGCCAGGGGGAGACCACAGTGGAGACCTCCAGCAAGTCTTAGCTTCCCCCCCTGTACCCCCACCTCCTCATGATGTCTGCCATCCCCACAGGACAGCCAGACCCCAGGGCCGAGCACATCCGCTGTGCATAGACTGTGGCTGCCCTTCAGGGAAGCCCAAGGCTAAGGGAGAAGTACAAATTGGGAACTGGCCCCTGGGTTCTGAGGGAGATCTCCAAAAGGCCCAAAGCCCACCTCCCAGGCCTAGGGAGAGCGGGGGGAGGGCAGTACCTCATGTTGGCACTTGTGCCTCAGGCTCTGTGTGGAGAGGTCATAAATAGCCAGCGTGCCATCAAGGTAGCCCACAGCAGCCAGTGGCATCCTAAAGACAGCAGAATAGGCATGACATGGGGAAGCAGGGATGGAAACACATAAAGGCTCCAGGTAAAAGGCAAACCCTATGCTGAAGGCTGCTATGTATTAAGATGCAGGACAACCTGATAGCTGGAGCCATCAAACACCCTGCCTGGGGAAACCCAACAGTACAGCAAGTCAGCAATCAGCCATGATATGTGAAGAAGATGACAATGTCCTGGCAGGAAAACAGCTGTCTGGAGAGTATCCCAGACAAGCAGTGGTCCATCGGGCTAGCCCAGAATACCAACAGTTGCAAGGAGGACTGAGCAGCTGGTGTCCTTTGGCCTCATACCCAAGTCATCTGGGATCTCCACACCCAGCCGGGGAGGATGTAGGTAAGAGAAATGCAGCAGATTGAGCGCAAGGGATGCAAATGGATCTGTATGACAAGCCCTGCAAGATCTAGCACTGAAGAGGGGCTGTCCCAGCACTCACACATTACAGAAGCCCAGCGACTCCACTGAGTTGGACTCTGCCTCCTCGCCCTCACTGATGGGTACCTTGGGGGTCACGCTCTCCATCTTGAACACGCACACCACCTGGGTAGAGGAAGGGTGACTGTACCCCGAGGGAAGGAGACCCAGATGCAGAAGTCCCGTTCGTACTCGATACCGAGTCTGTACCGAGTCATTAGCACAACGGTCCCAAACCCTCAGCTCCCGGGAGCAAACAAGAGGGAACTTCCTTCCAGGAGCCGGGCGGGACCACCCAGCCCGCGCTCCACCCGTAGCGCGAGGGCGCCGCCTGCCGGTTGCCGATGGCCGCACATCGGCCCTGGAGCTGGGGGCTCCCCCAGTGCTCCTGGCTCTGCCCCCGGCCCAGGCAGGGGGCCTGGGGGGTCCTCAGCACTTCTGGCTCTGCCCTACCCACACAGACGCACCTTGCCCGTGGCAGAGTTGACCAGCTTGGCGTGACAGTCCACAGAGCCCGTCATGATCAAACTGCCATCCTGGTTGCTGGCCACACACGTCAAGGGGTCCTGATGGCCATCCTGGCCTGGGGGGTTGAGGAGCAGGTATGAGCTTTATGTGTTCTCCCCATAGAGATCCAGTGAACCTTGAAACACACCATCCTGCAGCCTCCACCTGCCCGGCTCTGCTAGCACCCTGGCAAGCAGCAGCCACCAGTGGGGACAGAAACCCAGTGCCAGCCTCCCTCCTGCCCTCAGAGGATGCCTCCTCTCCACCCAGGCAGAGGTCAGAGCCCACTAGAAGGGACTGTTTGTCAGCTAGAGAGTAGCCCAGGTGATAAACCTCTTCCTTACCTTTCAGAACATGCAGTGAGGTTCCCTGCTTTAGGTCCCAGATGCGCATGGTCCCGTCCTCATACCCCACCACTGCTCGCTTCCCTGGGTGAGACAGATAGCAGATAGAGGCAGGGCCCCTCTCATCCCCCTAACTCCCATTCAGCACAGACTGGGAGGAGCAGGAGGGCAGATGGCCCACACAGAGCTGGTGACATCTCCCACTCCAGAGAGGCCCCATGCCTCACCATCAGGCAGGATCCTGCCACATGTGGCTGGGCATGCTGGACCCTGAAAGGTTTTGCAATCCCCACTGGGGATCTTCCACATCCAGGTGTTGCCATCAGCTGTACCAGCCAGAAGTACATGGGCTTGAGGGTGCCACTCCATCCACTGGGCAGAGAGAGGGACAGGCAGCGTCACAGAAGTGCTGCAACCCCATTTGCTGGCTGGAGAGCTCCCCACAGCACCACTCACCTCCAAGTCCCCCACCTCGAAGGACCACACTTCCTCCTTGGCCTCCACCCGCCACACTTTGATAAGCCCAGACATGTCACCTGTGGCCACGAACACAGAGTCGTGACTGAAGCCAGCACAGGTGACCGAATCCTTGTGTCCTACAAACATCAGGGGACAGAGACTGCTCAGGCCAAACTATGAAAATGATAAGGAGCATAGCATCATCAGCTGGAGAAAAATGTGTCGAGAGGAGACACAGCTGTTCACTGCACCTCACCTGAGCACTCAAACAGGAGCTCCCCATCACTCACACGCCACACGAAGGCCTTGTCATCCTCTCCGCCTGTCACTGCCAGTGTGTTGGTCTTGGGGTCAAGGCTCACACAGAAGACAGAAGCTTCACAAGAGAGTAAAGAGAGGCTACGTGGCTACGGTGCCGATCCTGCCCCACCTGACATTCCCAGGGGATCCAAAGCCCCTGCAGCACTGGGGGGATGTCAACAAGATGAACTCCCAGCCCAGCCCAGTGGGAATCAATTCTTCACGTGGGAGAGGAGCAGCACAGGCTTTCTGCTGAGCTTAGGGCCAGCTGTCATGATGGGAGGCCCAAATGGCTCTCCTGCCAGAGCATAAGGCAGAAACAAGGCCAGGGCAGCTCTGAGTCCTGATGGCTGTCCCAAGAAGGCTGGGAAGGTAGCAGCCTAGAAAGGCCCCTGGACTCTGGGGAAAGCCAAGATGAGACTACATCCCGAGGGGGGTCCCAGCTGCTTTCTGCCCGTGCCCAGCACTCACCCGAGTGGAGCGAGAACGTGACCTCACTGTCGTCCTGTGCCTCCATGCCATCCTCCACCCCCTCGTCATCCTCCGACTCCCAAGCCTCGGCATCGGGCTCTTCTGCCCCCTCGTCCTCAAAGTCCACGTCCTCCATCTCCTCGGCCAGGTCATCTGCAGAGGGCGAAGGTCAGGGCGCGGCTCGCGGCCTGCCCGGCTCGGCGGGACAGCGGGGGTCCCTGCGGGACTGGGCAGCGGGGAGATGCGCGATGCCGCCGCGGCCTCCAGACCCAGAGCAGGGAAACCGCAGAGGAACGGGACGCGACGCGGGGAGAGGCCACGGGTCAGGGGGGATACACCGGCCGGGCCTGGCACTGGGGTGGGGCCGCAGCGCTCCCGGTGCCCCGAGGGGAGGCCGGAACCCCCGCAGGCCCTGCCCGGTGCGTGGCGCAGGGCGCCCCGTCTCACCCGGCCCGGGCGGGCCCAGCTCCACCACCTCGATGATCTCCTCGTCGCCGTGCAGGTCCAGCGCCCCCGGGCCCTCCCCGGGCTCCATGCCGACCCACCCCGCCGCCGCCGCTTCCGCCGCTTCCGCCGCGCGCCCCGCCCCGGCCAATCCCCGCCGCCCCAGCCAACCACCGCCCGAGTCCGCGTGCGGACCCCGCCCTTTCCGCCAGCGGGGCGGGCCGGCCCCGCCCTGCGCGGTGCACTCTGGGAGATGTAGTTTTCTGCGCAAGCACCTGCGGCGCCGCCCGCCGACAGTCCCTGTGTGGCGAGACTGCAGCTCCCGGCATGCAGCGGAGCCGCCGCACACCGGCACCATGGCGGCGGCGCGAGGCGGATTGCGGGGTAACTGCGGGCGGGAGGGTGGGTAGGAGCAGGGGTAACCCCGGGGCGGTAGCACCGGGACCATTCCGCCACCGCCCTCACGGCACGGTTCCGCGGCCTTCGGCACACGCGCCCCGACACGCACCCCCTCCCCGCCCCGCTGAGGAGAGGGCTTAGGGCCACGCCCCCTCCGCGCTTGGACACGCCCCATTGGATTAGTCATGGCCCCGCCTCGCCTGCGCGCGCCCCCTGGCGGACGGGCAGGGCCTGCGGCAGGGTGAGTCTGGGCAGGGAAAAGGGATAAGGGCAAGGGTAAGGGCAGGGACAGGAGCTTCAGGCAGCTCGGGCTGGGCCCCCCACACTCTACCCAATGGCTGTCCCTCCCTAATGCTTCTCTCCCCGCAGGACTGCTGGTGGCAGCAAGACCCTTGGTGGAGTGTCCTGCCAAGGCCTGGGGGCGGCCGGACCCCCGGGGCACACGGCTCCTTGGGCACAGCTGCCAGCGGCCAGCGGGACAACGGGCCAGTCCCGAGCCTGGCAGCGGGGGGCTCCCCGAGGGGGTGGAGTACATCCCCACACGCAAGAAGGGCAAGAACCCGATGAAGCCGGTGGGGGTGGCCTGGTGAGTGGCTCAGGTGGTGGGAAAGGGTCGGCACTGGGAGGCTGTGCTGCTCTGTGGGGCTCAGGGGTCTTGGGGGTCTGCAGCGCTGAACAGGGCACTACCCATGTCGCCGCAGCATGGCACAGCACCCTTGTTTGCCTGCCCACTCTCCATCTCTTTGACTGGTGGCTGTCCTGCAGGGCCATTGGATTGCCTTCTGGCATCATCCTCTTCCTCCTGGCCAAATGGCAAGTGGACAAAAACCGCCTTGAGCAGCTCAAAATCCGCCAGACAATGAAGGAAGCCAACCAGGGCGAGTATGATTCGGAGCGCTACAGCAGGGTGGTCAGGGGGGCATAGCCAAGCTGCCCCCATTCCCCAGGATGTCACTGTGGCACCTTGGAGGGACTGGCCAAGGGGACACCGACCCCATGGAACACATGACGGTGGCATCATCCCCGCCTGTCCAAACCATGAAGTGCTTGTGGAGCTGAATAGCGACAAATAAAGTGAAACAGCTCAGTGCCACTGTGGTTGTTCCCTCAATGCTCAGCCCCAGGCTCTGCCTGCCTCAGCAGTGGGGAACCCAGCTGTTCTGCAGCTGGGCTTCTGCCCACAACAGCAGGGCCTACAGACAGGGGAGGTAGGCCAGGCTGACCTTGGTTTTCCCATCCCAAAGCAGTGTTTGTGCTGCACCAGGCCACAGCCCCCACTGAGGCTGCCCACAGGTTTTTAGAGGGAGTTTCCACACCAGTAAGACAGGGACCGTCTGGAAAACTGAAGTGTTTTATTTAGCAAGTGCAACTTCGCCCACATCTGTGGCTGCAGGGCCTCTGCAATGTGAGCTCTGCCACGGAGGCCCCAGCTGCCCCCTGCCCACACTGGGCACAGCCCTGGCTCAGAGAGGGGGCTTAGCCAGAGCCACATTTAAGGCACAGAGTGAATGACACCAACTGTTCTCTGCCAAAAAATCCCAACATGATCCCAGCAGCCGCTGCCAGCTCCCTGTGCCCAGGCAGGGCTGTGACATTCCGCTGCCAGCTCAATGCCATTGGCACAGCATTGGTAAGCAGTGCCAAAGCCGGGCTAAACTGCCTAAACGCTAGCAGCCAGTCCCCCCCACTGTCCTCAGAGGCTTGTTGGGGGATGATCAAGGGAATCCCTTTCCTTAGCAGCCTACAGGTAGGAATGCCAAAGCATTAAGAGTCACAGTAAGCGGACTATCCTGTACAGAGACCAGAGGAGGGGTGAGGGGCAGCTGGAGAGGGACAGGAGGGGTCCCAGGGCTAATCCCGGCCCACTATCTGCAGGAGGAAGGTGAAGATGTAGATGATGTCAGTGTAGATGGTGAGGGCACCATAGACATACTCCTCAGGGCTCAGTGTGTTCTTCCTGTTCCCCAGCACAAGTTGGGTGTCATAGGCAAGGAACTGCAGGGACAGACAGTGTCAGGCAAGGACCAAGGGGGAATTCCTCCCTCCCCAGTCCCTGCCCAACACCCTCTGCCCACTCCAGCCGTCAGCTCACCAGTGTGAATGCGATGGCCCCGATGGCTGCGTACAGCATGTGGAGCCAGGGCACCTGCGCAGGAAGGGAACACGAGCAGGGTGAGCCGGGGTGCTGGCAGGCAGCAGGCAAGGCAGGGCAGGACCTGCTCCCACCCAGCTCCTGAGGAGCTGCTGCTGATGCTGACGCACCCTCTCCCTGCAGGCAAGCTGCCTTCCATGGCTGGTACCACACCCTGCTTCCCAGCAGAGGGACCACCCAAACCCCCTGCCTGCACCAGCCCTGAGGTTACCCAACCTCACAGTCCCTCTGTCCTCCCCACTCACATATTTGAAGGAGAGGACAATGGCAGTGATGATCCCGGTCACCATGACCACAATGCCCAGCACACAGAATAGCCCTGGACACGATGTAAAATCAACCTGATGGGGACACAGACTCTGTCACAGGAGAGCCCAGGGTGTCTCCACTGACCAGCTCCCCGCACCTGGCCCACAGAGGGCAGGGCAGGGTGCATCCCTCTCCTTGCCTTGGTCTGGAAGCAGAAGATGGTCACAATGATGGCCACAATGGCGGTGATGAGCATGGCAATCAGGACAGCTTTTGTCTCGTACATGCTACAAAGAAAGTCACCTCACACTTCAGTATCCTCCTGCCAGAGGGGTGTTGGAGACCCTCCCCCACAGCCCCGATCCTGGGCAGGAGGAACTCTGCAGTCTCTGAGCCCAAGGGCCTGGAGCATCCCCTGGCTCCTGGCAGCCTCTCAGTTGAGCTGGCTGCATTGTGGAGGACAGGAGGGACCCCAGGTCCTACAACCATGGGTCCCCAGAGCATACCTTGCGATCGTGCCTGTCATCAGCCCCATGGCCAGTGTCTGTGGGAGAGAAGGGTGAGCTCAGTGGGCTGCCCACATGTCCTCCTATCCCTCCCAGCCCACCTGGGGAGCTGGAGTGCCATGGGGGCACCATCAAGACCCCCTGCCAGTCCCAGCCCACTCACAAAGATGCTCAGCAGGATAATATTCCAGGGGAAGCGTCTCCTGAGGACAAAAGAGGAGAGAGGTAAGTTAGTGACAGCAACTCATGTGTCCCCTTGGTCCCCTGGTGATGACCCAAGGGCAGGAACCTATCTTGATGCTCTGGAGATGCCCCCCATACCCACACACCCCACCCTGGGGGTCCTAGCGACTCACCGGGGACCCTGGCAGCACGCCAGCACCAGGTAGGTCACCAGGAATACAGCACTGCAAGGAGAGACAACAAGTGTCAGCCCCACAACCCCCACACCAGGATCAGCCCCTGGGCTGGGAGACTGCGGATGTGGGGGCACGAGCCAGCAGAGCCCCTACTCACTATGAGGCGTAGTAGATGGCAGCATTGCTCCGGACGAAGGAGCGGACAGGGTCACTGTGGGAAAGAAGGGACAAGTGTGAGGGAGGGGAGACAGCAGCTACTGTCACCTCTGAACACTCTCCAAGGAACTCAAGCTCCCCTCTTTTTCAGGACAAAGGTAAGGAGGAACCCTCTACTTACACAAAGGTGAACACAGAGATGATTCCCACCGTTACCAGGAGCTGCAGGGAGATGATAGCATAGACCTGCAAGAGACAGGGGGGTCAGCACTTGGTCCCCCACCCTGACAGGTGCCCCTGGTCCCCTGGGACTCACCTTGCGGATGAAGGAGTGCCGGACTTTTCTATCATCCCAGTCAACTGATTGGAAGGGAGAGCCATCCCCAAGGCCATTGTCACCTGTGGTGGTGGACACGCCTCAGCACCACAGTCAGCCATGCAGCCCCTCACAGCACCCCTGTTTCTAGTGCCCTCCACCAAATAAACCGAGGTGCCCCACTTACCAAACCGCATAGGCATGGTGGGCATGGCCATGCCCGGATGAGGGTACCCCCCTGATGCTGGATACCCCCCTGGCTGCGCGTACCCTGCCCCCGCAGGGTATCCCCCAGGCTGCGGGTACCCCCCGGCATAGTGGGGAGGCTGGGGGTACCCCGCAGGGGGCGGGGGGTAGAGGGGGTTCTTGTCATCGTAGGCCGGGGGTGCGCTGGGCTGCGACATGCCGGCTCCCTGCGTCTCTCACAGGCACCTGGAGGGGACAGAGGACGTGGGGCTTCAGCACAGGTCCCCCTCCCCAGGCAGGACCTGTTCTTGGTGAGTGGAGCCACAGAAGGGGACAGAGGTGATCGTGCAGCCACAAAACTTCCCCCTCCCACCTTAATAGTGGCTTCTAATTAGTAAGGACAAGTTAGCCTCAATGCCAGCAGGTCAATAACAGACGAGGGATGTCCCCACTGTCTCTTGGCCGGGGCCACCCGCATTCCTGTGCCCTGAGTCCCCGGCACCTGCGTCAGTGGTCAGCCGTGGGCAGGGCACAGCCACGCGCTGACTCAAGCTGCATCGAGGACGTGACCTTTTCAGAAGGGATCTGACCTCTCCCGTCTTTGAAGCCCACCCTGACACTGCCAAGGAGGAAGGAGCAGCACCCCTGGCTGGTCTGGGGCTCCTGGTAGTACCACAGTGAGGACAAATAACACCACCCTGCCGACTGACTGGGATGGAAACACACGGTCTGATCCTCATCACAGTCCCCACAGATCCCACTGCTCCCCCCATTTCGGGGGTGTCCCCACCCAACAGCTGCATGCGTCACACGGGCTCCAGAACTCCCGAGTCCCCTGAGGGAGTTATAAGGGGAAGTGACACCCACATCACCTCTACAGGAGATGGACTCTTCCTCAGCGAGTGGAGATGGGACCCCCCTGGGGCTGAGTTCCCCTTCTCGGCCACACCAGGCCCCCTCACAGAGCCCCCAGCAGCTGTGAGCAGGCAGCCTGGGCTCAGGGCCAGCTGGGCTTGGTCCCAGCAGGAGAAGGAAAGCAGGATCTCCAAGGCCAGGAAAACAACAGCGCTGCCAGTAGACAGTGCCAGGCCTTTACCCACCTCCCACCCCCTCAGCCCCGGCGCGCCAGACCCCAGGAAGGTGCCAGGACCCCCCACAACCCTCCTGCCCGCAGCGGTGATGTGAACATGGGACCATCCCAGGGAAGGAACCAGGATCTGAACCTAACCAGGACCAGGGCTGGGAGGGGATTGGGCACTTCCTCCTGTGTGACGCCAGTACTTCCCACAGCAGGGCTGGACAGACATGTCCACGACAGACAGCAGGGCACACCCATGCCAGAAATGCCGGACTGGGGGAAACAGTTCCGTGTCTGTCCCTCTATCCCTCCTGCCATCCAACTGTGCCAGCCACGGCAGAGTTGCCACAGTCGCACTGCCCTTCGTCATCACGATGACGACAGCGCCAAAAATAACCGGCGTGGCAGTGACCACACAGATAGGAAGTTCACTTTCTCTACACTGGTTTCCCAGAAAGCACACGGTACCCTCTGGTACCGCCTCATCTGTGAGGTCAGGGAAGGTCCCAAAATAGGACCTTGACCCCAGGAAAGCCTCTGTGGCTGACACTCAAGTTACAGGGGGGACCAGTGTCCCCAGGTGTCTGGGAAAGCGGGGTGTATCTGGCCAGCACAAGGTCATCACTGGGGTCCTACCCTATGCCCATGACCAGCACCTCGCAACTGCTCCAGCCCCTCCTCTTCCCACCCATTGGGGTAGCCTTGGGCACAGAGAAGGAACCAGCCTGACGGGTCCCAGCAGCTGCCACACCCTGGGAAGCAGGCAGCTGAACCGTCCCAGGTCCATGGCACTGCACGGTCCCGAAACCAAGTTCACCAGTTGGATGGTAGATGGCAAGCCAGGGCCAGCTCAGTGGCCACAGCATGACACAGTCCCTGGGGACAGGGTGCTACTCTGCACAGGCACTGTGACTCAGCACAGATAAGGCACATGTAGCAGGCTCATGGGGCATAGACAACCATCATCCCTGTCACGATCCCACGGGAAGCACAGGGTTGTGCCCCCACCATCCACCCTGACATTCCTGCCAGGCTCAGGCCCCTGCCACCAGCTCCACAGGTTCCCAGGGGAAACACAACCACCTCAGGATGGGATCATGGCTTGGGGCAGGGGACAGAGCTCACCACACTCAGGATGCCTGAGAAAGCACTTCAGTTTTGAAGAACCTGGAAGCTCCCACCACTACAGCACGGGTTGGTACAACACAGAGTGGCTCAGCCTGGCACAGCATGGCACAGCCTGGTACAGTACAACAGGGCACAGCTGCCTCCTGCAGCACAGCACGGCTCTGTACAGCACAGCCGAACACAACACGGCAGAACTTGTCCTGGCCCAGCCCAGCCCAGGCTAGTGCTGCTCAGCTCGTACGAGTGGGTCAGTACGGCCCAAGCAGGCCAGAAGTCCCTGCTGCCCCACACCGCTGACACACGACACAAGTTTGTTGGGGTTCAGCATCACCACTCCCACACCCCTGTCCCTCTGCAAGCTCTCTCCCGGAGGCACAGACATGGGAGAGAGGTGTCTTCCTGTACCCCAGCCCCGGCACCCCCACACTACCCACTACTGGTCCCCACGTACCCCCATGGTGTCACCCCCACACCTTGCCGGGCACAAAGCCGTGCACACCCCACGGGGTCCATGAGGACAGCCTCCACAGCACAAGTGTCGCCGCCGTCCCACGGACCACCCCGCACCGCGCCCCGATTCCCCGCCACGCCATCGCGTGGGGTCCGGAAAACAGCACCAGCGCCACCGAGGGACCCCGCGCGTAGGGCTCCTGTTCCCCCGCGTCCCTGCTCGCGGGGCCGCTCCGTGTCCCCTCCTCCCGCCGCCGGACCTCAACCCGACGTGCCCCCACCCGCTCCGGTGACGGGGGAGCGGGGGGTCCCAGCGCGTCCCCGCTCTTTAGAGACCGGCCGCCCACCCTCGCCCAGTCCCCGTGGGCCCTCGGGACGCTCGGGAGAGCGCTGGGACAGCCCTTCGCCGGCCGCGGCACCGGAGGGCGCAGGGTCAGGGGGGTGGAGGGACGAAGCGGAGTCGCGAGAACGAGGGGCACCGCCGGGGACCTCAGGCGGGACTCGGGAACGGCGGGGGGCGCGGAGCGGGGCGGGCCACCCTACCTGCTGCGCGCTGCTCCGTCGGGCTGCGGCCGCGACCGGACGGGACGAGCCGGGACGGGTCGGACGGGGCGGGGGCAGCCACCGCCCACCGCGCCCCCCGGCGGCGGCTCCGCGCCCTGCAGCCGGGACGGCCGGCGACCGGGAGCGGGGTGCGCTCTCCCGCCTGTCGTTCCCCGGGACGGACCCGCTCTCGCCCGTCCCCCCGGGACTTCCCTCCCGCCGACTCTGACGTCATTCAGGGACCCCCCCCTTCCTCACGGAGTGACGTCATCGGGAGGGACACCCCTCGGCGCGGCGGGGGGGAATCCCCTCCTCCGGGCGGGTGTCGCGCGCGGCGGCGGGGCCGGCAGGGGGCGCGGCGGGCGCGTGACGCCGGTTGGCGGCATGGCCGCGGGGCCCGGCGGGGCGGCGGCGGCGGCGGCAGCGGCCGGGGCGCGCGGGCTCGGGGCCGCCTGCCTGCGCCTCCTCCGCCGCGCCGCCGCCGCGCTCATGGCCTTCGCCGCCCCGCTGCTGTTCCGCCTGGGGTGAGTGAGCGAGCGAGCGGAAGAGCGAGCGTTCGCGGCTGCGGGACCCCCGCGGGCAGGCTGGCAGCCACCGCCGCCCGCCTTTGTGCTGCCGCCGCAGGGAGGGCCCAGCAGCCTCCCCTGCTTGTGCGGAGCCGCCCGGGGAGGAACCTGCGGCCGCGCCGGCACCGAGAGACCGGGCTGGGGCTCAGCCCGATCCCGCCGGGGGAGTGGGGGCGGGCGGGGTCAGTCCGGCCGCCGGGGCCGGGGATCGGGCACCGGCTCCCCCCGCGCGGTGCCGGTCACCCTCCCGTGCGGGGCGCCTCCTCTCGGGTGTCGCCGCGGACCTGCCCCGGTGCCCCGGCTGTGGTCGGGCTACCCGGTGCTGGCAGGAGCCCCTGCTCCCCAGTTTCGGGCTCCCGCCGCCGCAGACGCAGGGGAGCCTCGGCTACTGCAGGGATCGCTCCCGGTGTGCCATCCGGGGGTGCCCTCGGACGGGAATGGGCTTTGCAACCCGCCACTTTACATGTCCGTTATTGCACCATTCCCCGTACCGTCCCATATCGCTGCTGTGCAAACGGGGAGCTCCCTCCGAGCCCCGCAGCCTGTTATCTTTTGCACCCCCACATACACGGGGGCTTTTCTTGCCTCCCTTTTCCTCGGCCCATTCCCTTCCCTGATTCCCCAGACCATGTCAAGCTTGAGCACGTGTCCCCCGGAGCATGGGGAAGAACAGCCCCCTCCAGCCCCTCCTGGTGAGCGCCCCGCAGCAACGCCCCCCCCCCAGTCCTTGCTGCTCAATGCAGGGTGCCTGCTTGGGGAACCAGCCCAGCCCTCGCTACACATCTGGGCTGTGGGGTACACACACACCACCTCTAGCCCTCCCGAATGAGAAAGTGGCCCTATATGTGCTCCCTGTGTGAGTCACAGCCTCGGCAGTATCCCCCTTCCCAAGTGGGCTCCTGAGGGAAACTGGGTTTAATGCCTGGGGGTGTCTGCCCTCCCTAGGTACAGCCTGTACGCCCGCACACGCCTGGGCTACCTCTTCTACCAGCGGCAGGTGAAGAAGGCCCGGGAGCGGTACCCGCACGGCCACTCCGTGCCCCAGCCCTACTGCTTCCCTGGTGAGTCCTGGCGAGCCCCTCCCACGCCACGGCCCTGCAGTGTCCCCCAGCGCTGGCTCTTTGGGGTGGGGTGGGGTTGCCATCACCGAATTGCCCGAAGCATGTTTAACTAAGAATTAGATGTAAGCTGTGGGGAGTTTGGCCTGGACTCCCTCTTTTCCAGCCAGGGGCGTCATGCCCTGATTCTGTCTGTTCCTCCCCAGGGGTGAAAATCCTGCCTATTCCTGTGCTCTCCAACAACTACAGCTACCTGGTCATCGACACTGGCTCCAGCCATGCGGCCGTCATCGACCCCTCTGACCCACTGGCTGTACAGGTGAGACCCCCACAGCCACGCTGACCTGGTGTTTGGCTGTCTCCAAGTGAGGACACGTCTCTGTATTTTGGGGATAGAGGGGAGCAAATCTGCCCCTAATCTGCAGCCCTTAGTGGCCAAAGCAAGATTGGAGCATGACAAGAGAGCTGGGGTAGACAGGGTTTAGGGGGAAACTGGAATTTAGGTTCTCTGTTCCCCCTAATCTCTGTCCATATTTCCCCCCACTCCCAGGCTGCCATTGAAGAAGAGGGGGTGATGCTGGAGGCCATATTCTGCACACACAAACACTGGTAAGGGGCAAGAGGTGGCCCTGGAAGGGTTGGTAGCTGCTGTGAAGCTTGCCCCAGCCCTGCCCCATTTAGTGGGGGGAGTATGGGGGTGTACATTTAGGGTCTCTGATCTCCCTGTCTTGCAGGGACCACAGCGGAGGGAACGAGGCACTCTGCCAGAAGCACAGCTCCTGCAAGGTGTATGGCAGCGCCCTCGATGCCATCCCACAGCTCACCAAGTAAGTCCTGCACCCCCCTAGCAACCCCTGTAAATCTGGGGGGGGTGTGCTTCATTCCCAACCCCCACTGTCTGTGGCATTCACCCACCAGTCCATCCCCCCAGTACCACGTTGGACAGAGAGCTGGCACACTCCTGACACCAGTGTGCGGGAAGGGTTGCCAGGGGAGGTGCGTATTTTGAGGTGCTGGGGCTGGGGGGAGCACCCTGACGGTGCCCCCTGTTCCCGGCACAGCCCACTTGCAGACAGGGAGAAGGTGAGCGTGGGCTGCCTGACCTTCGAGGCGCTCGCCACGCCTGGCCACACTGTGGGACACATGGTCTATGTGCTGGACGGGGGCCCCTTTGGCAGCCCCCCCTGCCTCTTCTCCGGGGACCTCCTCTTCCTTGCTGGCTGTGGTGAGTGCACCCAACTCCAGACAAGGGGTTGGGGTGTTGGGGGGTTATCCCACCCTGGGCTGGGCTTAGGGGTATCCCCAGACCTCCCCATGACAGGTGATTGTGTGGGGGTCCAGGCAGGCCGTTTGAGGGCTCCCCTGAGACCATGCTCGCCTCCCTGGACGTGGCCATGGGCTTGGGCGAGGACACGCTGCTTTGGCCAGGTGAGTGTCCCCAGCGGCAGGGCAGAGCTGCTGGTGTCCCTCTAGTCCCCACTGCCGAGGTGGAGAGCTGGGTGGGGGTGATGCTAAGGGCTGTGTATGGGGGTCCACAGGCCACGAATATGCACTGGAGTGCCTGACCTTTGCCAGCCTCTTGGAGCAGGACAATTCTGCACTGGAGCAGAAGCTGCAGTGGGCAGTGCAGCAACGCCAGGAGAAAAGGAGCACGGTGAGGCCTGGGGGTCCCTGTGTGCAGCACCCACCACCCCAACCCCTCACGGGGTTCCCTTGGTAGGGATGCTGCACCCCAACACCCTCTTGCATGGTGGGTGCCATAGGGGCAGGGGGAGCCGGGGGCATTCCCAGCTCCCTGCCGGGGATGCAGCCTCCAGCAGGGGAGCTGAGCAGCTGCCCCCACAGTGCCCCTCCACGCTGGGGGAAGAGCAGACCTACAACCCCTTCCTGCGTACCCACCGGCCAGAGCTGCAGGAGGCACTAGGACTGTGGCAGGGCATGGGGGAGGACCCGGACGCCTTTCGTGCCCGCGTCCTCAAAGAAGTGCGGAGGCGCAAGGACCTCTACCAAGCCACCTAGATCCCACCCCACACCCTGGATCCCCCCTTTCCACCGGGCTGGGTGATGGTTGGACACAAGGGGACCAAGACTGTATGGTTTGTTTTGCTGTGAATCTCCCTCCTGCGGTGCAGGGCTGGGGCAGGGGGAAGAGTGGACACCCCTTAAGTGGGCACCCCATATGTGATCCCTGCCTTTGCTCCCTCAAACTTGGGGGTCACCAGCTGTCATATAGAAGCACCTCAATCCCCTTTTGGGGGGTCTGTAGCCCCCCGCTTCACTGCTGGGGCTATAGGAATGGCACCAAGGGCTTTTTTCCCTCCCTCCCCCCCCCCCCCCCCATTTTTCTGGGAGTCTACAATTTCTCCTCCACCACCAGCACCACTCAGCCCCCTCCCCTGAAGCCCCCAGTGTTGCGCATCTCCTTTGTGGGGGCTGGGATGGAGCCAGCAAGGGAGGGGGGCCGGCAGTACTACCTCCAGGCGAGGGGCTCCTGTCCAGCGCCCCATCCGGAGCCCCCCCTGTACGTACACACACACACTGGAACGGGGCCGTAGGGACACACTGCTGGGGCACGGGGGGTGCCTCTTCACTGGGGATCGGAGCCACAATCACCCCCACGCCCCAAATAAAAGACTGGATCGATTTTACACCTGTTCGTCCCTTTCTCTCCTCGCCGGCGGGGACACGGCGGCGCTGAACCCCGCGGCGGGGCGCGGCCCCTTTAAGAGGCGTGGCCAGGGCGTTGCCCGGGAGACGGGGAGGCGTCGGGGGCGGCGGGCTCGGTGCGGCCGGGGGGAGGACGGGGGGCACGGGGGGCTGGGGGCTGCAGAGGCGGGGCGGGGGTCACTGCCCCCCCAGGGTCACGCGTGGGGCGGGCACCGCGGTTCGGGGTACCCCTCACCCGAGGGTCCGGCAGCAGGAGCCCCCAGGCGAGGCATGGAGCCCCCTCCCGAGAGCTCACAGGAGGCCCCGACCATGGCGGACGCTGCTGCCGGCTTCCTGAGCCTCATCGGTGCGTGCTCCCTCCAGCCTCCCCCTTGTCCCGCCGCACCAGGGGCTCGGCCCAGCCTGGGTGGGGGAAATGGAGACAGGGGGGTGACAGTCTCTCCGGGAGAGAGTGACCAGAGTGACCGTCTCCTCGCGGTCACTGTCCCTCGGTGTCGGGGTCACCGTCTCTCCATGCAGGGCTGAAGGAGCTGGAGTGGTGCCTGTTTGCTGAGACGCTGGCAGTGGTGGCCGTGGGGGCCTCACCAAGGGACAAGGCAGAGGGCCAGTGGTGGATGGCAGCCCAGTGGGCACCCTACCAGCGGGAAGGTGAGCCGATGCAGAGCTGCGTCCTGGTGCAAACCAGGTTCCGAGGCAAGCGGGATGGTGTGCCTGCCTCCAGCACTCTCAAAGGTGAGCCAGGGGTAGATTTAGGGTGTTCCTTCCTCCCCGGGGCTGGAACATCCCTGCCCACCTGCCCCCAGGACAGGGAATGGGGATAGTGCCGACGGCATTGTTTGAGCATGGCTTTGCTCTGCCAGCCTATGTGACCTGGCAGCTGGAGACCCTGGAGCAGGAGGAGCAGGAGTGCCTGGAGGTGACTGATACAGTGGTGGCGTGTCCTCTTCCCTGTGTTCTACCTGCTGGCCTGGGGTGTGCTCTGCAGGGCCTGGGGTGTGCCCTGCAGTGGCACCTTCCTGGGGGCTGTGCACCCTGCAAAGCTACTGTGGGTAGTCTGGTGTCCCTGGTCGTGCTTGGACTCCAGCTCTGCTGGTCCCCATCCCCTCAGTGGCAGCTGGCACAGTACCCCGGCTGACAGCAGTGCTGGGGAGTGCTGCCTCAGAGGGGGGGATGCCCTGGATCTACCCTCCACCCCGTGCCTCCCACCCCTCCCGCAGCTCAGACCATACCCCACAGAGAAGACGACCCACATTGTGAGCCACGAGCATGGGATGACTGTCACGAAGACCCTGCAGGAGGGAGAGGTAAGGTTGAGGGTAGGGTCACATCCTGGGAGGGGGCAGCACAGCTGGCCTGTCTCCCCAGGGGTGCACCAGGCATCTGGGGATGCTGGAGCTGTGAGGTAGCCAGGTCCCTCTGCAGGCAGAGCCAGAGTGCCAGAGCTTCCACTACAGCCAGGCCAAGCTGCGGGGGCTGCTGCTGGAGGGTGCCAGCCTCCTGCTGCTGAGGGTGCTGGCACGCCGGCAGACAATGCCCCCAGACCTTGTCTTCCCAGCCATCAACACCGAGGGTGACCTCTGCACCTGCAGCTATGTGAGCCACCAGCCAGGGGGGCCTGTGGGATGGGGGCATCTGGGTCAGGCTGGGGTAACCAGGATGGGATGTGGGAAGTGGGAGTGGGCAGAATGTGTTCAATAGCATGAGGGGACACATGGGGATGGCACCTGGGGGCAGGGGTGACTCTGAGACAAGGCTGAGCCCTGGGTGTACCGCCCCCAGTCTGCCCTGGGCATCCAGCGGCAGGCAGTGGGCTCGGCAGAGACGGAGGTGTTTGTGATCGAGCGAGCCGTGCACACCAGCACAGGCGCCTCCACTGTCTGGCACAGCAGCTTCCTCCCCAATGGGTAAGGGCAGGGGTCCATCAGAGGCACCCCAGCCCTGTCAGTCTGGTGGGACCCAGGATGGGGAGGTCAAGGGCTCTTCCCCTCTCAGGCATCTGGCTCAGCTGATGCAGATTGGCTCCCCGGTGCTAATGCTTCTACAGGATGAGTCCATCCTCATCAGTTCAGGTACTGAGGAGGGGAGGACTGTGCCTCCCAGCACGGGCTGCCCCTGCCCGCTGTCTGGAAGTCAAGAGGGAACACCCTGCCCTGCCTTTCTGCTGCCAGGTAGGTTTGAGCCCCAGCTCCCCTTCCCCAAAGAGCCCCGGGACTGGGAGGAGGACATCCAGCTCTGCTCCTGCTTCCTGGACAGGAAGGTAAGATGGGTGGACGTGGGGACAAGGGGACATGGGGCTGTGCCAGTCTCCAGCAGGGCCTCCCCTGGTATGCCCAGGAGGCACATTGAGGGGGCAGGCTGACCAACATCCTTCTTCACACCTTCTTAAGTGTGGGAAAGGACCCAGGCTCCTGTCCCCCTCAGCCTGGCACTGCCCAGGGAGGAAATGTGTGTTCATGCTCATCTCACCCACCCTGTCCACCCCACTCCAGGAGGAGCTGCAACTATCCCATGCTGCCTACCTCCAGCAGCACCCCGAGGTCCGGGCACTGCTGTCTGACTTCCTACGGGCATTGCTCCTCCAGCAGCCACAGGACCCCATCTCCTTTGCTGCAGAATTCTTTGCCTACCAGCGGCCCACTGGGACCCCCTTTTCCTCCACTGGGGCTACCAGCCCCCTCCCCAACTCCCCACCTGGCCACCCTCCAGCTGACAGCAAATAAAGCAGCCAGCACTGCCTGTCCAGTCTCATTTGCTTTGGGGAAACTGAGGCTCAGGGAGGGCAGGTGGAGCTGAGCTGTGTGCTAAAGCCCTATCATGCCTTCTGGGTGGGACCCTGTGCCACTCACAGCTGTTCTAGCCCTTCCTTAGGGGGTGGAGGGTGCCTGGGGTGCACTTTGGAGCAGGGCTAGGCTCAGATCCCTGCGCCTTCCACCATCCCACATGATCCCGGGGGACACCCCTTGCTCACCTCCCTGTGGGACACAGCCTGGCTGGCAGAAGGGCACCCCAAGATGGGCAGCTGGTACTAACCAGGCACCCTCAGGAGCACCTGAGCTGCTCCCCCTTCCGCCTCCACAGCCATGAGGGTCCTGGGGATGGGGTGCCCCACTTTTGTTGGCACAGCTTGCCATTGCAACACTGGCACCCCATCTTTGGCGGGAGGGTCCCTGCACCCGAGGGTGATGTGAGCGCCCTGTGCCACAGAGCCTGCCTGGCTGGGTGCTTCCCGCAGCAGCTAAGGGTGCATTTTGGTCTCCTTATGCAACATGTGCCTGCTTCCTCCTCACTCCCACTTCTATGGCATTTCCCCTACTCCCGTGGGGCCAGCCCTCCCTTCTCGCTCTGTGGGACATTCCCCTGTCCCCCCAGTCACCCAAGCAGAACCTTTGGCATGTGATGGAGAGTGACATGCAGACATCTTCCCACGCCCCAGTGAGGGTGACTCGTGTTTGCACGTGTGTGAGGCAAAGGGGAGGGAAGGGGCCTCCTGGCACCGGGGGGGAACCGAGACTCTGTGCTCATAGGGGTAGGGAAGGAGCACTTCCTTCTCCTATCCTTCTCCTCTCCTCCTGAGGGAGGGCGGGGGAATGACACAACCGCGGGGGGTCCTTTAAAAGCTGGGCTGCCAGCACTGCACTCAGTGCTGAAATCAGGGAGCCTCAGCACTGTGGCTGGACCGGGTCCACCCATGGCATCACTGGAACCAGGTGAGTCTTACAACACTTCTTGGGTTCCCTTGTGCCTGCTGTTGTCCCCCTAGACCCCCTTCCCTCCACCCTGGGTTGCTGTGCTCCATCTTTCAGTGGGCACCATCTCTCCCAGCCTGTCCTGGATTCCCCACCTGCCTCATCCTCTGTTCCCTCAAGCCTGGGAATGTGATTCAGCCAATACCCAGGATGTAGGTGGGCTGCAGAGGGGGGATTAGGACCAATACCAGCTTTTTGTCCTCACCCAATGCCCATCCAGCAGCAGGAGATGGGGCAGGGTCCCCTCCTGTCCCTGCTGCCCAGAAACACACTTGGTTCTTGGACTGGAGAAGACGGGGCTGAGACCAAGGGGTTTAGGGGCACCTGAGCAGGAGGTGGCATCTGATCCCTTTGGGTAGCCTTTGATAGATCCCATAAAGTCATTGTCATGGCCCTCTTGGGAAACTGGTGCTTGTCCCCCATGAGGTTCATCAGGCAGGGTCAGGTGGGACTGGAGGAAGCTGGTACCAGGGCTGCCAGCCCACCAGTGTCCTCGTTCCCGTGGCAGGCTGCCACCTCCCCTCCTCTTTCTTGTCCCCCTCAGGCCTCACCAGGTCCCTGAACAGGGGCCAAGAGCAGAGTTACAGCACTGGCAGGAGCCCCAAGCCTCTGCAGCACCCTGGCACTCAGGACCAGACCTACCTGGCAGAGCTCATCAGCATCCCCAAGGGCAGTGGGGTAGGCACTGCAAGGCTGTCTCAGGGAGGGTGGGGGAGTGGGACAGTGCTGCAGGGAGCTGCGGGGAGGTGGGGAGACAAAAGGCCACTGCAGTGGGGAATATGTGTCTTGGCTCATGCCCAGGGGACATGCCCCCAGCACCCCAGACCCAGCTCAGGCAAGTCACAGCCTTTTGTTGGGAGTTTCCATGTTTAAAGTTGTCCAGACAGAGAAACTGAGACAATGGGGCAAGGATCACCCCACTGCTCACACACCTCCTGGGCCACCCATGGATGAGCCCAGTGGGGCTCCCCAAGGCTGCTTGCACCCCACCAGCCACCTCCATCCTTGTCTGGTCTCGGGGCAGTGTAACAGAGGAGGGGAAGGAATGGATTCCCTAGTCGGGTGGAGTAGCAAAAGCAGAGGACAGCAGCGGAATTCCATGGGATGCAATTAATAGTGCCTGACAGCGCTGGGACTCCCCTGCAAATCACTGTCCAATGGGTGAGACGGGACTCACTGCCCCTCCAGCACTGCTGCCAACAGTCAGGAAAATGACCTCCATGTGCTAAACACATCCACACGGGCAGCACTGGGCTAAAGGGGACTGGATGTGCAATTAGGAGGCACTGGTTTTGAACGGGAGCTCCCGGCTCTGACCTGCTGCTCTGTCCCAGCCTGGGTTCAGCTTTAGGAAACTCTGGGCTTTCACCGGTCCCGGCTTCCTCATGAGCATCGCCTACTTGGACCCAGGCAACGTGGAGTCAGACCTGCAATGCGGGGCTCTGGCGGGATTCAAGGTGAGCCCCGCTCCGGGCTCAGGAAGCGGGCGGGGGTTTCGTAACCTCTCCAGCAGCAACGGCTGCCCCGGCAGCTGCCTTCCCCAGCCCGGGAGCAGGAAGGGCACGGGGGCCCTCGGCACAGGGAGAGGCCACCCAGGGGGGCACCCCTCTGACTGGGCAGGAGAGCACCCGCACCCCCTCTGTTCCCTGCAACCCCGGTTGAACTGGGGACCCCCGGGCGGCCGGATCCTGTCCGGTACCCAGTCCCTCCTGCCTCCCTCCCTCCTGCCCCCCAGCTGCTGTGGGTGCTGCTGTGGGCCACCGTCCTGGGGCTGCTGTGCCAGCGCCTGGCCATCCGTCTAGGTGTGGTGACCGGGAAGGACCTGAGCGAGATTTGCTACCTCTATTACCCCAAGGTGAGCAACCACGGGGAGACCCCTGGGGTCGCGGTCTGGGGCAGACACGGTGCTTGGGCTGGTGACAGTCCTAGCAGGGACTTGCAGGGCTGGAGAAGAGCAGAAAGATGCTGTGATAGACCTGCCTCTCTCAGGGGCTCCCCAAAGCCCCCCAAGCCCCGGTGTCCCCCACCTAGTGCCCACACCTCTGCGGCAGAGGGGCCCGGGGTGAGAGGTGGTAAACACCAGTGTCCTGGTGTGACCTGGGGACACATGAGAGCGTCCCCCACGGGAGTGAGCCCAGGCGTCGGGGCAGCAACGCGAAGCCGAGACGCAGGAAGCCAGTGCATGTTGGGGCAGAAAACTGGGGAGAGTCGAGGGGAGGGATCACATGGAGGGGGGGTGTTAGGGGTCCCGTCTAAATGTCAAGATCCTGATCGAGCAAGGAGATGCTGGCTGAATGACAGGACCCCAAAAGGAGGGTTGGACACATCCCTCTGCCCCACCTCCCTCAAACCCCCATATCCAGACAGATGGGTCCCATCCTCAGCTCTCATGGGGCAGGGATGGGGGTGGGGGGGAGCAGGGAACAGGCTCGGATTTAGCATCTGTCTTTCATCCTGAGGTTGTGTTGTGAAAGAAGCTGAGGGGGGTCCCCATGCTGCTCTGCATGGCCAGCTACAGCCTGGAGACAGGGATTTGCACCCAGAACGGTGTGCCAGCTTGCCCAGAGCTACACACCACTGTGGGCTCAGGCACCTCATGGTGCCCTGTCCCCTCCAGGTGCCCCGTGTGCTGCTCTGGCTCACGATTGAGATCGCCATCATCGGCTCCGACATGCAGGAGGTGATTGGGACAGCCATTGCTTTCAGCCTGCTCTCAGCTGGCCGGTGAGCCCCCTCACAGGGACCCCCAGCCTTCCCCAAGGGCCTACTCCACAGAGGGCCACGTATCTAATCCCACCCCTGGCCATTCTGCAGCATCCCCCTCTGGGGTGGGGTCCTTATCACCATTGTGGACACCCTCTTCTTCCTCTTCCTCGATAAGTATGGTGAGTGCCAAGATGAGGGCTGGGGGTATTATCACCCAGGCTGCCCTGGTGGCCATGTGGCACCAGTGTCCCCTGCTCTGTTCCACCCCATCTCTTTACCTTTCTAGGGCTCCGCAAACTGGAGGCTTTCTTTGGCCTCCTCATCACCATCATGGCCCTGACCTTTGGCTATGAGGTGAAGGGGGGAGCTGGGGACAACCCTTTTCCTGTAAGGCTGGCAAGGGACCCCACCACTTGGTGTCCCCACTGCTACCAGCCTGTGGTAGGGGGGTGGCAGCTCACAGTGCCCCTTCTCACTGCTTCACAGTACATGGTGGTGAGGCCAGGGCAAGTGGAGGTGCTGAAGGGCATTTTCCTGCCCAGCTGCCCGGGCTGTGGGCGAAAGGAGCTGCTGCAGGCCATGGGCATCATTGGTGCCATCATTATGCCCCATAACATCTTCCTCCACTCCTCCTTGGTCAAGGTGAGATCAAGGCACTGCCATGGGCACTGTTCTGCCAGGGTGCCTCAGGGTACACTTGGTGGGGACCAGCTGGTCCTGGCTGTGGGACAGGGGTGCTCACATGACCCCGTGACACCTGTGCCACTGGCCATGCCCAGACACGGGCGATCGACCGGTCCAAGAAGGAGGCGGTGCAGGAGGCCAATATGTATTTCCTGACTGAGTCCTGCCTGGCCCTCTTTGTCTCCTTCCTCATCAACCTCTTTGTCATGGCTGTCTTCGGCGAGGCTTTCTACCACCAGCGAAATGAGGACGTGGTGAGTGTCACCTCATGTGCACGGGGAGCTGTGCCCAGCTGTGGACATGGGCAGGATGAGCATCCCCTGGGGATTGCACGTTCTCATTCCCCGAGACGTGATGTGTGGGGATCCCCCAGTGCCTGTGGGAGCTGCTGGGTGGCTGTCACACTCATGCCTGCCATGCCTTACAGCACAACAAGTGCATCAACAGCAGCATCAGCCACTACGCCAGCATCTTCCCCACAAACAACAAGACAGTCTCTGTGGATATCTACCAGGGGGTGAGTGGCACCAGCCTGTGTCCAGTGAGCATCCATTCCCATTTAGGGGATATATCACTCTCCCCATTGGCCCCTGGGGTGATTATTAACCCCACTAGAAAGCTGGGAGCTGATGGGAATGCCTGGGGTAGGGGACGCTTTAGGGTGCCCATTGGAGTGTCCTTACACAGGGTGTCATCCTGGGCTGCTATTTCGGGGCAGTGGCACTGTACATCTGGGGCATCGGGATCCTGGCAGCGGGACAGAGCTCCACAATGACCGGGACTTACGCTGGGCAGTTCGTCATGGAGGTGAGAGATAGCAATGCTGGCCCTTGCCCCCACAGGGAGGGGCTGAGAGCAGGGAAATCACGGGCGGGGCCTGGCTGGAGGGTTTCTGTGGGCAGCACACTCCCCCAGGGGTATTTGGAAGAGTTAATTGCCCAGCATTCCTGCAGGGAGGTGGAGGGTGGCAGCTTGCTAGCACCAGTGTCCCTGTTCCCCAGGAGGGGGGATGGAGACAGTGCTCACCCACTGCACCCTGTGGGTGCCCCATGCAATGTTTCTCTAATTAATTAGATCCTCTCTTAATGAGTGGAAGGTGACACCTAGTGGGGCCCGGCAGCCCTGCAAGAGCCCGCCCGGTGCTCTGGCATAAAGGAGGGGGAGATGCCCCCCATGTTCCTCCCGGCCAGGGTTTAGGGGGTCGCCCCGACACGGTGCCCCAGGCGCAGCGAGGGTTTCAGGTTCTGCCATGTTCCAGGGCTTCCTGCAGCTCCGCTGGTCCCGCTTCAGCCGAGTGCTCCTCACCCGCTCCTTTGCCATCCTGCCCACTGTCTTCGTGGCCGCTTTCAAGGATGTCAGCCACCTCACAGGCATGAATGACCTGCTCAACGTCCTGCAGAGCATCCTGGTAAGGGGGTGGGAGGGCATCACCTGCGCCCAAACACCCCAGCCTGGCAGCCCTGATGTCCTCATTCCCCTCTCCTTTCAGCTGCCTTTTGCCGTTCTGCCTGTCCTCACCTTCACCAGCCTGCACCCGCTCATGCAGGATTTCAGCAACAGCCTGTGAGTGCCAGGGCACAGAGGAAGCAGAGTGGGGAGCTGTGGCTGCAAGCACCTTCCCTTTGGCCCATCCTGTCCCCCCAAACCATGCCATGGGACAATTAGTATATGGACATTGGAGGGGTCACCTGCCCAGGGCAGCCAGAGCGGAACAGACCCCATCACTGCCCTCATCATCCTCCTCCCAGTCACACCTCTGGTTCCTTGGGCACCCCTGGACCCTCAGCATCCTGCTGGCACTGCCAGTCCTGGATTTGGAAGGTGGTCAAAGTCCACACCTAGAGCCCCGCCACAGGGTGAAATACAGCTGTGGGGTGCAGAGATGTCCCAGCTGGGGTCTGGTTCACCTATAAACTCAGCCTCCCCAGCCCTCTGTGCCCAGTGGCCCCAGGGTGAGGGCTCTGCCCTGGCACTGATGCCCACTGCTCTGCTCACAGCCCAGGGAAGGTGCTGATGACCCTCATCACGGGGCTGGTCTGCACCATCAACGTTTACTTCGTGGTGGACTTTTTGCCAACACTGCATGGCCTGGAGTACCACATTCCCCTGGGCCTGCTACTGGCTCTCTACGTGGCTTTCGTCGCCTACCTGGTAGGGCTGGCAGGGCGGGATAGGGGCGGGCCAGTGTCCCTGCTGAGCGCTCATCGAGCTGTGTGTGCTCTTTGCCCCTGCAGATCTGGACATGCAGCATCGCGCACGGAGCCCGGTTCCTAGCCCGGGGCCACCACAGCCGCTTCAATTTTGGTCTCGCCCTCGAGCCGACAGGGACATGGTGACAGATCCCATCCCTTATCCCCACGTCCCTGCCGTGCGCGGCCTCCTCACAGCGGACACGGATTTGCTGCCACTCCGAGTCCGGGAATGTTGTAACCAGAGATGCACCCAGCAAGGAAAGGGTTAACAGACCGGCAGACCTCCCCCCAAGATCTCAGAGCTCAGCGCTTCTTCCCAGCCCAGCCCCCGCCAATTCCGGGCTGCTGCTCCAGGCTGGATGGGAGGCAATGGGATGGCAGCGGGGACTTCTCCCATCCCTCGCTGCAGACGCTTCAGTGAATGAGCCGCGTCGGAGACTTCCCTGCTCATTATTGCCAGGAACCGCCGGCCCCCAGGACTTCTAATCACCGCTGGGGACCGCTAATTACGGCCGGGGACCGCTAATTGCGGCTGGGGACCGCTAACCACCCCGCACCGCCCGCCGCCGGCCCGGGACCGGCCCCAGCCCCACGCGGGGCTCCGCAGCTCGGGGGGCGGGGGACGGCTGATAAACGGCGTGTTTGTAACCTGGCCTCGGCCTCGCTGCTGCTGCGTGGCCCCGGTGTGGGGCGGGGACCCCCGGGCCAGCCGTACCCCGGGGACGGCCCCTCTGTCCCGGGCGGGGGACTGGGCGGAGTTGCCAACGCGTGGCCGCGGCGGCGCGGGGGGCTCCGCGCCAGCTTTTTGCATTCCCGCGGGGGGAGCGGGGCTGTCGGGGGCCCCACCGTGCCCTTCCCGCCCCGGATGCCCCGTTTCCCGCCTGCCGGTACCGCCGGATGCGGATGCGAAGCCGCTCGGGCCCTCCCCGGTCCCGCACCGCGGGGAGGGGGGGGGGGGGGTCCCACCGCGCTTCGGCCCCCGCCGCGGTCCGCACTTGCGAGACGCTCCCTGGCTGTTTCAAGGCTCCCCCCTCTCCCCAGGACCCCCCCCACCCCAAAATCACACTTCCCGACCCACGCCGGCCGGGTAGTGCAGGGGGAATTTTGGGGGCCGGACACCCCCCCCGCCCGTGCCCCCCACTCCGGGAAGGGACCCCCCCCCCCGCGCCGCTCCCGGGGGCCGCGCTTGTTTATGTGAAGAATGTCCCCTTCCTTAAAAGGGCGATGGCGGACGGGGTGGGGCGGTACCTCCCCCCCGCCTCCGCGTTGGCCCGGCCTCTGGCTGCTTGAAGGAGGGGCCAGGGCTGTGGGGCCCACCGAAAGGCGGGGGCTCCCCCTCCTGCGGGGGCGCAGCCGACCCGAGCCGCGGGAGGAGGAGCAGGACACGCTCCGAGCTCGGGGTGCACCTGCCCGGGGGTACAAGCCTTGGGGTGCCACCGAGGGGTAGGGGGATATCGGGGTGGTCCTCAGCGGGCAGAAGGCTGGGGGGATTGGGGTCTGCAGGGTTATGCCTGTGGGATTTGCTATTCTCCAGCTGGGACCTGCAGCCCAGAGCACCATCAGCCCAGGGACACCTGCCTCCACCCAATCCTTAGGAAAAAGTGTCCCACTCCAAGCGGTCCCTTGGCTATAGGGCAGCTCTTGGTGGAGTACAGTTTCCAGGGCCAAGGCTATGCTGGGGAACAGGGAAAAGCATCCAGGACCCCAGTCTAAGAGCAGTGGATTGGGACAGAGGGGTCCCTGAGTGCCTGATTGAGGGGAGCCTGATGCTCTTGTGCCTGTACCCCGCAGCCCAAACAATCCAGCTGGGCTCTGCCTACTCTTGGCCTGGGCTTGTCCCACAGCCCCAGGACAGGGACAGGGTCTCCCTGAGCTCCCCAGCTGTCCAATCTGCCTCCAAGCAGGCAGTGGAACTGGAAGTGGTGCTCCAACTACTGCTGCAGGCATTGGCCCAGAGACTTTTCTAATTGTGTTCATTGGAGAACTATCAGGGCCTGGCTGGACTCAGCAGGGAGAGAGGAGGAGGAGGAGGAGGATGCAGCCAAAGGGGTCCTGGACGGGACAAGTGTGTAGCCTTTGCAGCTGTCCCCACAGAAAGCATCCTCCAGCAGCCCAGCCCAGCCCAGCCAGTTGCTGGGGATGAGGCAGACATCCTGTCCAGTTCCACCTGGGATAAAGGAATACAAAGGTCAGTCCAAAATAATAGAAGAGGAAGCACAACCTCTTCCTTTCCTCCTGCTGGGCCAGGAGACAGCGGTGTCTGCCTGATGTGGGAGCTGGCTGCCGTACTGCGGAGGGGCAGCGAAACTGAGGCACAGCCGCTGCCTGCCATCAGAACCGTGGGAGGGGGTGGCAGGATGCAGCGTCCCGGTTCCCAACAGCAGCTGGTCCCTTCCACGGCTCCCCGGGGACACGTGGTGCCGGGATGTTCCACGTGGAACCCAGAGTGCGGGAACTGCAGGTATAAATTGGCTTTTGTGTTGCCAGGATCCCGCCAGCCCCGCAGCATCGCAGTTCTCTGTGGCGGCACCTCCCAGTCCCGGACCCCATTTCCCAGCGCGGTCACCTGGAGGCAGGTGTCGTGTCCCCTTGTGCCCCACGCTGCAGGGTGGGACGTGTCCCCCTCCCAGCGCTGTTTCCCAGGGGCTGCTCCCACCCTGCCGTGTCGGCTCAGCCCCGGGGGATAGAGCGGTAACCGGGGTCTGCCACCGCCCGCATCTCTGCCCCTGGTCCCTACTGGGCCAGAAAAGGCGACCTCAGCTCCTGAAGTTCCCAGTCCGCAGGTGGGAGAGGTGGAAAGACTTCCAATGAGCTGAGACGGGAAATTTCCAACCTGCTGCACCCTCGAGGCAGCGCTGACAGAGCGCACAGCATCTCCTGCCGGGCCAGGGCCCCTCCCGCTGCCTGGGCGGGCTTGGGGGGCACGGCGGGCACAGCCCCGCAGCGCCAGCGAGGGGAGGGGGCTGCAGGATGCTGCATTTGGGGGGCGGGTTTCCTCTGAGGGACTTGTGCCATCCACCAGCTCCCGGCGAGAGTTGCTTTTCAGAAAGTGGCTGGAAACAGCCCCGTTTCCCCGCCGAAGGCAGGAGGGAAGGAATTGTGAGGGGAGGTGTATGTGTTGATAACACAGACTTATTAATTGCGCAGATAATCGGGGGATTGCGGGAGAAAGAAGGACAGGAAAGAGCGGCGGTTCTTGGCGCAGCCCCCCAGCACCTCTGCCGCGCACCGCTGGCCTGTGCAGGCAATGCCCTCGGGGGGGAATGGGGACCCCCAGCCCCGAGCCGCTAGTCCAGGCTCTCTGCTCCAGGGGGACGCGTTCACATGCCGGAGGGATCCCCGGGATGCCAGCTGGATGCGGGGCGACAGAAGGACTGATCCCCCTCTCCACGCTCTCTCGGTCGGGGCGGGGGAGTGTGGGAGAGCCCGGCGGAGTGTCGGGGACCCGTGCACGGTCACCACGGAGCGAGAGTGCTCTCTTCCCAGCCAAACCACAGAACATTCCCCGTTTCGGTCCCAATCTCGGCTCGGCGAGGACCCTCACTCCTGCCGGGCCGCGCGGGTGCCGGGAGGAGGAGGGAGGAGGAGGAGGAGGAGGGAGAAGGAGGAGGGCCCCCCCCCGCTGTCGTTGCCCTTTTAAGGGGTTCCTTGAAACCGCGCCCGGGATCCATGTTTGCAGCCCCAGCCCGGGCGGAGGAAACTCCATGTTGTAACAAAGTTTCCTCCGCGGCGCCGCTCCCGCGCCCGCCGCCCCGCGCCGCCGCCGGCCCCCGCCCCGCCTCCCCCCCCGGGGGCCGCGCCGGGGGGGGCCGCCCCCTCCCACCCCCCCTCCCCGGCGCCCATGGAGCACCAGTCCATCATCGCCCAGGTTAGCAGGGAGGAGGGGAGCGCCCCGCTTCAGGAGAAAGGTAACGCCGAGGGGGACGCTACTCCCCCTCGCCCCCTTCCTGTGCGGCGGAGGGGAGAGGGGGAGGTCCCCGGGGGGTTGGGGGGCCTGCGGGGGCTGCTCCTGGAGGGTGTGAGGAGCTGCGCGCCGCCTCAGCCCGCCCCCGTGCATCCCGCTGCCCAGGGCTGGGGAGATGCGCCGGGGCTGCAGCCCGGAGCCAGCGGGGCTGTCTGCACCCGCCCGGGCGCGGGGGGCCGTGGTCCGTCCCCCTCGGAGCCCGGCGGTGCCCTGCAAGGCTCGGGGCGCCGCTTGGATTATCTGCGCTGTTTCCTGCGGAGCCGGGCGAGGGGTGCGCGCAGCTGCGGCGGGGATGGGAGGCAGGAAGGGCGCCGGGCGCACTGCTGCACGCCGGCGTCCCGTACCCCGCGTCCCCTCCACCCCGCGGAGGGGCTTTGTCGGTGGCCGCCGCTCGTCACCCTGGCCTGGGAAGCTGCCAGGGCCGGGAGGAGCAAACGTGGGAACGGGCCCCGTCCCCAGTGGGGAGCTCCTGCCCCCCTGGCTCCCCACAACAGGGCTCGGGGCCCTGGCCCGCCTGAAGGGGTGACAGCCAGGGCGGGGTGCAGCCCCGGCCCGGGCTGCGGTAGGACCCGGCCCCGGGACCGGTGGGGCCAGGGCTGGAGCCGTCGCGCTGCCCCTGGGGCACGGGGTGGGCAGGAGCAACCCCTCTGCCTCAGTTTCCCCTCGTTCCGCCAATGGGGACTGCGGGAACGGCGCCCAGGGGCGGGCGCTTCTCTCTGATTGGCCTCTCTCCTCCGGTGCACTCGAGCCGGCCAATGAGAAGAGGGAGTTGTCTGGGGGCGGGGAAAAGAACGAGCGTAAGCCCCGCCTCCCTCGCTGAGGCCCCGCCCCATACCCACCCCCCCGAGCAGGGCCGTGCCCCCCGGGGATAGCGGGACCGGCCCCGGGCCCACGGCTGCCCCCGGGCTCAGCCCCGCGCCCTCCTTGTAGGGTCTCCGGCCACGCCGGGGCGGCCCGCGGGGGTGACTGGTGGAGTGGGGTGTGCAGGGCGAGGGGCCGTGGGTGGTCACCAAGCACTGGTGTCAGCGACACTGCCCTGGCACCGTTGTTTGGCAGGAAGACCGACCGGATGGGTGTCGGGATCTGATAAGGACGCGGGGGCTCTGGGGCAACACCCAAACTTGGCTCACCTGGCCCCCAGTTCTGTGCTGAGAGTAACCCCGGGGTACCCCTCACCCCCCTTGTGCCCTCTGCAGGTACCCAGACCCCTGCCAAGAAGCCTCGAAGCCGCAGCATTCTCCAGTCCCTCTTCTGCTGCCTGTGCCGTGATGAAGGCGAGCCCTGCACTGGCACCACTGGCGCACCGCTGCTGGTGGAGGAGAACGGGGCACTGCCCAAGGTAACCCCACAGCCCCAGCCTGGCACTGGCAGAGAAGGGCTAGTAGCATCCCCTGCACCTCCCCTGTGTGGCCAGGATTGGGGCCTGGACAGTCGCTTCTCCCAGTACCCCCCTCTGGCCACCCTGTTGCTACCCTGCTGACCCGTGTTCCCCTGCTGCAGGCTGCTGTCAAGCACCTCTTGCCTGAGATCAAGCCGCAGGATGCCAGCAAGCTCTGCGTGGTCATCGACCTGGATGAGACCTTGGTGCACAGCTCCTTCAAGGTGGGGGACACCCTGGCCCACCCCACACCTCTTGACACACGTTCCCCTACCTGCTCTGCCACCCTTTTCCCACAAAGTGATGCCCGGCACCCAGCATAGCCCAGCTGGGTCAGTTGGGGTGTCCCTGTGAAGGGGCTGCGGGGCTGGCAGGGGTGCATTGTGAGCAGAGGGCAGGCAGCATTTGGGCAGGGGGTGCCTGGTGTGCCCCGTGCTCATCCTGGTGTGCCCTTCCCCAGCCAGTGAACAACGCTGACTTCATCATTCCCGTGGAAATCGATGGCATCATGCACCAGGTAACAGCGGCGTGGGGGCCTGGTGGGAGGGGGGCATCATTCCACCCCGCTGAGGACCAGGAGCCATCCCAGTGCTCTGCACCAGGGGGTAATGGGCAACGTCAGGGCACCAGCTTTGGCACGTTGTGGAGCAGAGCTGGGTGCGTGTCTTATCGCAGGGCAGGGAGGTGAGGGGTGTCCTGGCATGGTGCCCTCCTGCAGTGGCCAGCCCCGGTTTCAAGTAATCCAGGATAGGCTGTGGTCTGGGCAGTCAGCCTGTTCTCGGTTACTTGGCTCTGGAGCCAGCCAGACACTTCACCTCGGACATTCCTGTGGGGCCATGGCATCCCCCAGCCCGCACAGGCAGCTCCCCTGAGGTCCGGCCAGGGAGCCGCTCGGCGGCTGGGTGTGGGGACACAGGTGTCCCCTGGGGAGGACACGGGGGTGCTGGGTGAGCCATAGCCCGTGCCAGCAGCACGCTGCCCCTCTGTCCGTGCCCACAGGTGTACGTGCTCAAAAGGCCACACGTGGACGAGTTCCTACAGCGCATGGGCGAGCTCTTCGAGTGCGTCCTCTTCACTGCCAGCCTGGCCAAGGTGGGTGCCCCTGACCTGCCCTGGCATCGCCCACCCCTTCCCAGACACCCCTTGTCTGGCACAGCTCCCTTGCCTGCCCACCTTGCAGGCATCACTGGCCTTCCTGTATACCCACTGGCAGCACCAGCACTCGGCAGCCTCCCTACTCATCCCTCCAAGGCACTGGCCAGGGAAACTGAGGCACAGTGAGACCTGGCACCAGTGGGGAGCCGGATGCCGTTGTCGCTGTGGGGTGGGCACGGGGGTGCGGTGCATCACAGTGACCCCCTTCCTGTGCCTGTAGTATGCAGACCCTGTGGCTGACCTGCTGGATAAATGGGGGGCTTTCCGGGCACGTCTTTTCCGGGAATCCTGTGTTTTCCATCGCGGCAACTACGTGAAGGACCTGAGCCGCCTGGGCCGTGACCTGCGCCGAATCATCATCGTAGACAACTCTCCCGCATCCTACATCTTCCACCCTGATAACGCCGTACGTACCGGCAGGGCAAGGCTGGGCGGGGCCTGGAGGGGATGTGGTGTAGGACCATCTCTCAGCGCTGTCCCCTGTGCCGCTGTCCCCTGTGCCACTGTCCCCTGTGCCACTGTCCCCTGTGCCACCTGCAGGTGCCGGTGGCCTCCTGGTTCGATAACATGGCGGACACGGAACTGCTGGACCTGCTGCCCTTCTTCGAGAGGCTCAGCAAGGTGGAGGACGTGTACGCAGTGCTCAAGAAGCAGCGGACTAACAGCTAATGGCCCCCCCACCTCCGGGTGCTGCAAAGGGGCACCACCAGGGGAGCCAGGTGCCTTATTTTGGGGGAGAGAGGGTCCCGGTGTGCCCCGCATCATCCTCCCCAGCCCCGTGGGTGCCCTCTGTGCCTGCTGGTGGTGGGAGATGTGGGTGGCCCCGCCAGGAAGCTGGGTGCCCCCCTTCTCAGAGAAGGGGGGCCATGGGTGACCCACTGCCTTGCTGTGCTGAGGACCTATTTGGGGGGGGGTCCCATCCTCCCCCAGTGCCCAGCCCCTGCCCCCTTCCCCCCCCAAACTGTGTCTCCCTCCACGAAACGGTTCTCAGGTCCTTTTTCCCTCTGTCCCCCGACTGGGGAGGGGGGCGGGGTCAGCAGCTGCTGCTTTCCACTGCCTTTGGGAGGATTAGATCCCTCCATCCAGACTGCCTGCTGGGTGGCTGGCAGCCCTTGGCCCCTATCTGGCAGGGCTACAGGACAGGTTAACACCTTGCCACCCTCCAAAAAAGCAGGGAGTCTTACTGGCCTCGGTGCATAGGACTGCCACCATACCCTTAACTCTGCCCTAGGTGCAGCTGATCACCTCGGGGGGGGCATGTCCTTGCCTCTCCTCATGCCTTCTGCCCCCACCTAGGGGTTGTGTTCTGTAGGGGCAGCCCAGCCTCAGGGCTGAGCCCCTGGGCACAAACGCCTCCCACGTGCCTTGGGACACCGTGTTTCTGTTCCCCCTTAGCCCTGCAAGGGGTGTGACTGGGGGTGGCTCTTTACTCGCCTCCTCCAACCTCCGTTTCTTCTCATTTTAGGGGGAAGGTGGCCTCCCCCCCTCTCCAGTTACAATGTGTCACTGGGAGCCACTCTAGTCACCAACAGAAGGGTCCCCTCCCATGGGGGGTGGGGGGGGCACATCCCCACCCCATATCCCTCTGCAGCTTCACCAAAGGCTGCCACTCCTAGGAGAGAGGGACCCCCACACCAGCCTTAATGTGCCACTCCCAGCCTTACTCCAGCCCCAGTCCCCCAGCTGGGAGGGGGTGGGGGACACTGCAGTCCCCCCTGTAGCCTGGGGTTAACCTGACCCCCGTGGGGTTGGACTCGTGCCAGGGTGTCCCCCAGCTTTGAGGGTCTGGGGGCTCTCAGGGAGGGTTTTCTGGGGGGACCGAGCTCAGCCAGGCCTTTTTTAATGTCACAGTATGGACAATGCCTCATATCTTTTTAGAGGGAAAAGCAATGGTTTCCCAAAAAATCATGGGTGCCTTTTTACCGCTGTGCCAGCGAAGGGAGCGGGGCAGTATTTGGGGGGTGGGTGTGAAGGGTTTTAGCTTTCCGGTGCTGTTCAGCCGGCTCCTGCCGGCACTGCCCTGCTCCTGATGCTGGGGGTGAGCAGGGGTCCCCCAGCCCTGTGGTGGGGGGTGGGATTGGGGGGTGGTGCAGCACAGCCCCCTGGATCCCCTCCAGCCCCGGGCCTCACCCTGCCCTGCCAGGAGGGTTGAACTCAGCACTTTATATTAGACAAGTCAAAGGGCACCAGCACAGCCGCTGCCCAGCGGGTGCTGCGGCACCCGAGGAGTACAGCCCCCACCCTGGGCACCCTTGGGTGGGCTGGGGGAGGCAGAGGCAGCATGGGGGGCTGGGGAGGGCTGGGGTACCAGATCCAAGTGCCTTCATGTGATTAAAGCTGTCAAACCATCTTGGAAAGAGTAGTCCCGAGTGTGTGTGTGCGCGTGGGCACGGCTGCGTGTCACCGGTGTGTCGCTGGTGGCTGTGCACGGTGCGGGGGGGACACGGAGCCCCCGGGGTCCCCTGCGAGTGGGGGATGCTGCAGGTCAGTGCTTGGGAAGCACCCTTGGATCGCAGGGTTGAGGTGTCTCCCCTTGCCTGGTGCCAAGGGGACACCCTCAGGCTCGAGGTCAGCCCCTCCATCCAAACTCCTTCCCCCTCCTCCTGGGAAAATGTCCCTGGTGCCACAGGGATGGGTGTCCTGCCCCTTAACAAGGATGGGGGTAAATTTACCGCCTAGGCTGTGCCCCCTTCTCAGCTTTGAGACTTCAAATGAGTTCACTCCAAGTGAGGTGTCAGACCTTCCCCATATAGACTGGGGGGCAGCTGGGGGACAACTTGTGACCCCCGCCATCCCAGGCAGTCTGCTGCCAACATGCAGCCACTGGGTTCCTGGAGGGAATGTCTCCTGCCTGCCCCCCTTCCTCCGTGCCCTCTTTGGCCCTGTTCCTCCCCTCATTAACGAAGTCTCTGTCCTCCCTGATGGCTGCACTAATTACTGAGTCATTAGTGGCTCGGCTGGGGGGCCAGGGGAGGGGGTGAGCCCGCGGGGGCCGGCGTGGGGTCCCCTAACCCTGTGCCACACTGACGGACTCAGCCCTGGGAGCTGAGCAGAGGGCGACAGTGGCCACCCGGGTGTTCCACCCCACCCAAAACTCAGCCCCACTGGGGGTTCTGCGCCCAGGTAAGAGTTCCACGGGGACACTCGTGTGGGGTGCAGGAGGTTGGAGCTGGGTGGTGGCAGGGTTAGGAGGGTCTGGGGACCAAGGGAGTGGGAGGGCAGAGCAGAGCCCACCCCTGTGGCATCAGGACACCCCCTTGTTTGTGGCCGACACGTCCCCTGTTCTGGCTCAGCCCGTCGTCATCACTTGGGGGATCCTTGCGGGGGGCACCTTCAGGCAGGATTTGGGGTTCGCTGCGGGATGCCCGCAGCGCTTGTGGCCGGGACTGCTGGCTCAGAGGGCAGCCGAGATAAAGCTGCAGCAATCCCGCAGGGCTGCGGGAGAGATAAGAGCAAGACAGGAAGCCCGGGGGACCTGCCTGCTGCTGACACCTGCCCCTCCCACCTTTATGGACGCCGTGGTCATTCCCCAAAACCACCTTCGAATCTGGGAGTCACTTCAGTCCCTTCTCCCCCCTGCCAGCATCAAGGGCGTCATCAGATACCAACCCTTGGGACTGGGGTCTGGAGGCACAGGACAGGGCATAGGGCTTAGCTGTGCCACCACTTTCTGTCCTGCCCTGTCCCCCCAAGTCCCCAGTCCCCTGTCCCATCTCTGTATCCCCTTTTCCATCCTCAGGAGGACCTTGGGAGTGTGGAGACCCCCAAGGCAGGGAGGCAAAGCCAGGAGTGGGAGTGACCCAGGCTTCCAGCTGGGGGTGAGCAGCCTGGGGACAGTCCCATGGTCAGGGTGGTGATGTGCCAGTTAGGGGGTGGGAAGGGGACGCCCCAGGAAGATGGTGCTATATTGTTGTCACTTTATGGACCTTTTGTCACTTATGAACCTTTTTGGGGGGAGGAGGCACTAAAAAAAAAAGCCCATTTCCGTGGCCTTAGTGCTCTGTGTCTGGGAGGTTCTGGGGGGTGAAGAACAGTAGCAAAGCCCATCCCCATGGCATCAAGGCACCTCTGTTTGTGGCTGATGCCCACATGTCCTGGTCCAGCCCACTGCTATCATTTTATGGAACTTCTTGGTAGAGTGCAAAAGAAAAATTGCAGCATGGACTCAATACCAAGGGCTAAAGGGGGAAGAGGCCTGGGGAGGGCAGAGGAACCACCCTGGGCACAGCCAGCCTGTGAGCAGGGTGTAATGGCACCTGGTGGGGGAAACACCCCATGAGTAACGGGGCTCTTAGGTGCCACAGAGTCTTGGAGGGCAGTGGGGACCTTGACTCTGGGCTGTCCCTGCCCTTATATGGTGAGCAAAGGCTGGGACATGAGAGAACAAAGGTCTCCTGGGTGCTGGCACCTGAGCACTCCGCCTAGGTACGCTCACCTGTGCACCCAGCTCTGCAGGGAAGGTGAGGGATTGGGGTAGGGTGAGGGGACAGAGGGTGGGACTGGGGTGTACAGCACATCTGATGGCCGCCATCACTCCTGGCATCAGGTTAGCCTGGGGATGGGCTTGGGGACCCACCTGAGCCCCAGCTTGGGGCTGTACTGCGGGGGATGCTACCCCCTGGGTCTGAAGGATGGGATGTGGCTGCTTGTGGGGCAGCACAGTGGGGCCAGGTGGGGTTTCGCAGCATTGGGAAGCAGAGTCCTCCCATCTGGGCAATGCCAGCACTCCCTGCCAGCCTCCAGCCAGGGTACACAGAGTGGCTTTGCCTGACACTGGCTGCTCGGCCCATCTGTCTGCTTGTGAGGAGCACTATCAGCCTGGCAGAGATGGCTGTGGACAGCCTCGGCAGCCCTGGCACTCAGCACCCCTGTGGAGCCAGGATCTGCCCTCCCTGGGGGGCACAGAACTGCTGGGGGTTTGGAAGCAGGGGGTCTGAAGCAGGCTGTGTGTGTGTACCTGTGTGTGTGTGTATGAGCAGGGGCCATGTCATGCTGTTCCACTTCATGCCAAGCCATGCCAGCACAAGGCTGAGCAGGGCCAGTTCCTGCTGGTCCTGGGGAGGAGCAGGCCACCGTGCAGCAGTGTCACCCAGCTGCAGCTGCTGCGCTGTGGGTGCTCTGCACAGCCCTGTCCTGTGTTTGGAGACAGGGCAGGGCACTGGGACACTTATGGGACCCTGCGCTGTGCCAGCCTGGGCCCTGGTGTGGACCCACTAGCTGCAGTGCCAACCAAGCTGAGGGTGGCAGCCCCACCTGTGTGCCCACAGACCTGGTGCCACGGAGCTGGGGGTCCCCTCGCCCCGTGCAGCTCTGTTCAGGGCTGGTTCACAGCTGGGCTTTCTGCAGAGCAAGCAGGGAAGCAGATGGCACAGCAGGTTGGCTGTGTCCCAGCTCCTAATGACACTGCCTGCCATTAACGAGGGTGTTGCCGATGCTGGCAGGTCCCCTTGCCGTGGTGGTACCTGTCACCATGGTGGAGCTCAGCGCCAAAGTCTCCAGGACACTGAACAAGACCACGCCGGGCATCCAGATATGGCGAATTGAGGTGGGAATGGGGGCACATCACTGGGCCGCTTGGGGGGGGTCTCTGTGAGGGAAGATCCTCCCTTTGTGTCCTCAGTACCTGGGTTTGGGGGTCTCAGTGCAGCATCCAGGGTTAAACCCAGCAGGTCCCTGTGCTGTGGGCTGTGGTGGGGCACATGGGGCTGGGGTGGGGGTTTCTCTACCAGGGTTGATGTCTCCCTTCCTTCTGCAGAACATGGAGATGGTGCCAGTGCCCACCAAAAGCTACGGCAACTTCTACGAGGGGGATTGCTACGTCCTGCTGTCGGTAGGGCAGTCAGGGGTCACATGGAAAACTGGGCTCTGCCCTGACAGGGCTGGGTGCAGGGAGGGGTGTCTGTGGCCAGCGTGGCCTGGGGACACAGGGGCTCTTCTAACGGGGACCGGTGTCCTGCAGATACGCAAGTCTGGGAGCAGCTTCAGCTACGACATCCACTACTGGCTGGGCAAGGAGTCAAGCCAGGATGAGCAGGGGGCGGCCGCAATCTACACCACCCAGATGGATGATCACCTGGACTCGAGGGCCGTGCAGCACCGCGAGGTCCAGGGACACGAGAGCGAGACCTTCCGCACCTACTTCAAGCAGGGAATCATGTATGTCGGTCACCCCTGGGGACCTGGGCCCATGGTGGGTGACAGTGGGGAGGGGTCCCGTGGAGACATCCCCCATGGGCATTGGGACAGCTCCACTGGGACAGTGTCTCAGTGAGGTGGGGGAGGAAGAAGGAGGATCTGGAGCTGGGCTCCATCTATCCATTATCACGTGTGTGGATGGGGGTCCCCAAACACCTCCCTATGCACAGAGGTGGGAGGGAGACCCCAGTGGTGTGAGGAGGGGGACCCATGGCTGACACTGTGTCTATCCCCTCCCAGCTATAAGAAGGGTGGGGTGGCCTCAGGCATGAAGCATGTGGAGACAAACACCTACAACATCCAGCGACTGCTGCATGTCAAGGGCAAGAAGAATGTGGCGGCAGGAGAGGTGAGTCATGGGATGTGTGGAGTCTGGATCAGGATCAGGCCAAAGCTCCCCCCAGACAGAGCTGCCTTCAAGCAGGGCACACATTGGATGTGGGATAATGCTGCCTTGCCTTAGGAGCAACTGCTCCCCAGAAAGTCCCTCTCAGGGTAGGGAGGAGGAATGTAGGCTGGAGGCTAATATTCCTGAGTGAGAGCCATGGGGATCCAGGCATTCTGCTGCCTTTTTGACACCCACCCTTCCCAATCCCTTCCTGCTGCAGGTGGAGATGAGCTGGAAGAGCTTCAACAGAGGAGATGTGTTCCTGCTGGACCTGGGTCAGCTCATCATCCAGTGGAATGGCCCTGAGAGCAACCGAAAAGAGAGGCTGGGGGTACGGCCAGGGGGTCCCAAGGTCCCCTCCTGGAGGAAGGGTGGTCACCAGCCACCCTCTCCTTCATCTGGGCTTCTCCCTTCTTCCCTGGCTGTAGGCAATGAACCTGGCCAAGGATATCCGGGACCGGGAACGTGGGGGCCGTGCCAAGGTGGGCGTAGTGGACGGTGAGAATGAGGAGGCCTCACCAGAACTCATGAAAGTCCTTAAGCATGTGCTGGGTGAGAAGAGGGACATCCAGCCGGCCATCCCTGATGACAAAGTGGACCAGATACTCAAGTCCTCCCTCAAGCTCTACCAGTGAGTTGAAATACACACAGGCATATTTTCCATGGTGCCAGAGTGAGCCAGCAGCCATCTCTGCTATGTCCCACAACTCCCAGCCCCATGGAGAGACACCAAGAAAGGTCAAAGCCACAGCAGGGGTGGGGATAATTCCTTTGGGTGCCATGGGAAGAAGAATCCCAGTTGCTGAGAGGATTGGTACCCAATAGAGATTCTTGTGCAAGCATCACCTTTGCCCCTCAGTGCCCCATAACATCTGACACCCCTCTGTCCCTCCTTGTGGCCACAAGTGAGCTGCCTGGCAGGGCAAACTACAAACCATGGCACAGCAAGAGGGCCCCTGGACACCACTGTGTCATCATCTGGCTGGGGAAGGGGATGGGGAGGGGACACCCCCACTAAACCCTATCACCCTGTAATGGGGATGGGGTTTTCCGACCCAGTTTCTAAGCCTTTCTTCATCTCTTTTTCTCCTGTCAGCGTCTCCAATGCCAGTGGGAACCTGGTCATACAGGAGGTGGCAATTCGACCCCTAACTCAAGACATGCTCCTGCATGAGGTCTGTCACCCACAGGATGCTTGGGGGTGCCCAGTTTCCTTGGCAGCTTTAATCCTTCAAAAGCTGAATTTGGTGGACTTGCCTAAAGTCCTAATTTCTACTGTTGCCCCTTCTTCAAGGACTGCTACATCCTTGATCAAGGAGGTACCAGGATCTTCGTCTGGAAGGGCAAGAATGCCAACAAGGAGGAGAAGCAGCAGGCGATGAGCAGGGCACTGGTGAGTGCTGAGTTAGGGGTTGTTATGGGATAGCCTGCTCCCTGGGGTGCCAGGCATTCCGTACCCACTCTCTGTGTTTGGGTCCCACCAGGGCTTCATCAAAGCCAAGAACTATCCAGAGAGCACCAGTGTGGAAACAGAGAATGATGGGTCCGAGTCAGCTGTCTTCAGGCAGCTCTTCCAAAAATGGACTCTCCCCAACCAGAGCAGTGGGTTGGGCAAGACCCACACCGTGGGCAAAGTGGGTGAGTGTCTCCTTCCAACGTGGAAGGACTTGGATTGCAATGGGCTGGCTGTGGGGACCTGCTGTGGCCCAAGGGCTTTGGCTCACCCTTCTGCCCTTCCCCACAGCCAAGGTGGAGCAGGTGAAGTTTGACGCTACCACACTGCATGCCAAGCCCCAGATGGCTGCCCAGCAGAAGATGGTAGATGATGGATCTGGAGAAGTGGAGGTAGGGTGGCCATGGAAGAATGTGGGACCCTCTCAGGCACCCCCTTTGCTATACCAGGGTGTGCTGTGGGGTCCAGGGTCTGCAGGGCAGGAGGATGCACCAGCTTTGACAGCAGTATATCCCTGTCCTACCAGGTCTGGCGTGTGGAGAACAATGAGCTGGTGCCTATGGAGAAGAAGTGGCTGGGCCATTTCTATGGTGGGGATTGCTACTTGGTGCTCTACACCTATTTTGTGGGGCCCAAGGTGAACCGCATCATCTACATCTGGCAGGTGAGGCCTCCAGGTCACTGCCCCGTGGGTGGGGGACAGGGGTGTACCTCCCTGGACTGGGGATGCTCTGCCCCTTGGGAACAGCATGAGAATTGCCTCTTCCCAAGAGGGCAAGGGGGGCTGTGATGGGTGCTGAGTCCCCTCTGCCCTGCTCAGGGCCGCCAAGCCAGCACAGATGAGCTGGCCGCCTCTGCCTACCACGCCGTCGCTCTGGACCAGAAGTACAACAACGAGCCCGTGCAGATCCGTGTCACCATGGGCAAGGAGCCGGCCCATCTGATGGCCATCTTCAAGGGCAAGATGGTGGTGTATGCGGTGAGCACAAGGATGTTGGGGCATGGGCAGGCGAGTGAGCTTGTGACACCGGTGGTGACCTCCTGTCCCTGTCCCCCAGGGTGGCACGTCTCGGACAGGCAGCACGGAGCCCACACCCTCCACACGCCTCTTCCAAGTGCACGGCACCAACGAGTACAACACCAAGGCCTTCGAGGTGCCTGCCCGTGCCTCCTCCCTCAACTCCAATGATGTCTTTGTGCTCAAAACCCCCAGCTGCTGCTATCTCTGGTATGGGAAGGTGGGTACTGCTGGGCACTGGCGTGGGTGCCGCCATCTCCAAGACAACTGTCCCCACCTCCTCTTCCTCCTCTTTGGCTGGGGCCAGTGATGGAGCAGCTGTGCTTACTTGGCAGGGCTGCAGCGGGGATGAACGTGAGATGGCCAAGACTGTGGCTGACATAATCTCCAAAATGGAGAAGCCAGTGATTGCAGAAGGACAGGAGCCACCTGAGTTCTGGCTGGCCCTGGGGGGCAAGTCCCAGTATGCCAGCAGCAAGAGGTACCAGTCTTGTCCCTACCCCTGGCCAGGGGTAAGATGGGCCACCAGTCCCCAAGCAGGGTGAGTCTCATTCCCATCACATTGGCTCCTCTCAGGCTGCAGGAGGAGAACCCCTCTGTGTCCCCCCGACTCTTTGAGTGCTCCAACAAGACAGGCACCTTCTTGGCCACAGAGATCTTAGACTTCACTCAGGATGACCTGGAGGAGAGTGATGTTTACCTACTAGACACCTGGGACCAGGTGAGCTGGGGGAGCATGGAGTGGGGGACAGACTTCTGATCCCACAAGTTGATGTTCCTGGGCTTGGAGGGACCTGCATCAGCCACAGTTAGTGGGATGGGAGGCTAGAAACCTGCCTATATGTGGCTCCATGATGCTTTTTTCCAGCCTTCTTGCTCCAGGGAGTGCTGAGGATGGACTCCCAGTGTCCTTCCCCATGGAGCGAGCCCATGTGCCTCCAAAAATGTCCCCAGAGGGCTCCATCTCACCCCAGTGGTGGACACAGTAACTTTATTGCAGGTTTTCTTCTGGATTGGGAATGGCGCCAATGAGTCAGAGAAGGAGGCGGCAGCAGTGATGGCACAGGAGTACCTGCGGAGCCACCCCAGTGGGCGGGACCTTGACACCCCCATCATTGTGGTGAAGCAGGGTTATGAGCCCCCCACCTTCACCGGCTGGTTCCTGGCCTGGGACCCTCTCAACTGGGACGTGAGTTACGGAGGGGGTTTGAAAGACCAGGGTGTCCCTTTGCAGAAGGGACCAGATGTGGGTCTGGCCCCAGGAGCATCTCCAGGGTGTTGTGGGCAAGGCATGCCTGACCCCTGCTCGTGCTGAGCCACTCAGCACTTCTGTCTCCTTCCCAGGACAAGAAATCCTACGAGACACTGAGAGCTGAGCTGGGCGATGAGAGCAGCCTTGGGCAGCTCACCTCAGTAAGTGGCACAAAGAGAAGGGCAGCTGGGCTGGGTGGGGGCACAGAAAGGTGACAGGAGGTGGCAGAAGGAGCTCCAAGGACAGATCCTCCAGTGAGCAGACACCTGGAGCCAGCCTGGTGCCTCCATCCCTGGCCCAGGCCCTGATGTGACTCTGCACCCCCCATTCAGATGATCACATCCAGGCAAGAGGTCTTCACTGCCACCACCACCCTTGTCCCCACTAAACTGGAGACCTTCCCCTTGGATGTGCTGGTGAACACCTCAGCCGATGACCTGCCTCAGGGCGTGGATCCCAGCAGGAAGGAGGTAAGATGAGGCTAGGGGCCTGCTGAAGGGGAAAGAGAAAGCCCCCCCCCCCCCCCCAGTTCTTCAGCTCAATCTCCTTTCTCTGGCCTCAGGATCACCTCTCTGATGCGGACTTCCAGGCTGTTTTTGGCATGAACCGCTCTGCCTTTAGCAACCTGCCTTTGTGGAAACAACAGAAGCTCAAGAAGGACAAAGGACTCTTCTAGGACAGGAGCCTGGGCACAGGGACAATCCCAGCTCTTTAGTAAATAAAACTGAGTTTGGAAAATAGGGCTGTGGTCTCTCCCCTCCAACCCCAAGGCCCAGCCCCAGGTGTGGGGGTTATTTGGTTCAGAGCTGGCGCACAGGGAGAGACAGGTCTTGACTGGCAGCACAGGGGAGGACCCTCAACTCCTTTTTTTCCCTGAGGCCTTCCTTTGTCCTCGTGATCAGAAGTGATGCACAGGCTGGGCACGCTCGGGGAGCCAGGACTCTCCCACCCCAGCACCTGCAGCTCCGGGCTAAAGGTCCAGTATACAGCTGGGGCCACTCCTTCCCTTATCACCTGAACTGCAGTAAATACGTGTGATACCAAAGGTGAAGCAGGGGACACTGTGCCTATGGGGACACCAGGGATCACTTGTCCTTGGACCCAGGACGGGAGGAGGGCATCTCCCTTCTACTTGGGCTCTACAGGGATGCTTAGAGGCACTGAGGTGTCCCCTATGGGGACACGTCTCTCAGTGAGGCCAGGATGGACACGTGCTGAGGGGCACTGAACATACACGGGATGTTCCCAGGCAACCGAGCAAAGTCCCAGTGCAAAAGGGAGAGCCAGCAGAAATAAGATTTCAAATCAATAGAGGGTTAATAAAGAGGTTTTAATTTCACAAAAATCTATCTACACATCATTTAAAAATGGGCAGGGGGAACCCAAGAGCAAAAACTGTAAAGAATAGAGAGGAACAGGTCTGCTAAAACACAGAGAAAAGCACTGCTCCACATCAACAGTGTAAAGAACCAGAAAGTCAGGGTGCAGGCAGAAGCCAGGGGCAGGCAAGGCTGGAGTCTGGCAGCAAACCACACGGACAGCAGCTGCCAGGGGTCCTGCACCCCTTTTTCTCTCTTTGGCGGGCAATTACAGGGATAATTAGCTCCATTAAAAACAAAGCAGATGAGTTATTCCCAGCCCCCCTCCCCGGAGCACGACGTTCCCAGTGTGCCTCGTACCAGGGTGAAGCGCAGCAGGAAGCGCCGAGCCGGCCGTCAGCCCTTCCTCGGATGCAAGACTGCAGGATGGGAAGGAAGATGCATGGGTGATCTTATCTGTGCTGCACTGAGCAGGGGGGGAAGGCGAGGCTGAGGCCACAGGTGCTGCAGAGCTCTGCTCTCTCCTCCCGTCAGTCCCCACTCTGCTGCTCCGGCTGGGAAAACAGCCCTCGCTTTGCAAAGGCTCTTTGTGCAGCCCTGCCGGCCAGGGCTCCCCAGGGACCCGCACACAAGCTCCAGTTCACTGACACGAAAGCTCTGCCCCTCTCACATCAGGGGTGTAAATCAAGAGCAAATTATCGAAGTCAGACAACGAAGGGATGAAAGGAACAGAGGGATGGGACTTCCTTGAGTCTCTGTGCTGAATCACACTTGTATTAAACTAGGTTGATTCAGAAGTGGGTAAATGTTTAACTGAGGAAGATCTAGTACATGTTCAGGGCCCATAACTAAGCTTCACCTACCTATACCCAAGGACAGGTATCCCACATGGAAGGGCCGACCTTATTGAACTTGCTGCTGCAACAGTGTGAGCAGTGGGAATGACACAACTGGTGGGCAGCACAGCTCTTGAGGATTGCACACCTATCATCCTCCCCCCTGCTCTTGGGCAGGGAAAAAGCTGGCTTCTGCAAGGAAGGGGCTCTGTGGACACTCCTGCCCAGGTGAAGGTGCAGCTGAGCTGCCATATGCCAAACAAAAAAGTTTAAATTATAGTATATGTCTGCAAATTCTTAATGACTAGAATAACAAGCAAGAACTTTTCATAAAACAAGGAACACTGGTTTCAAGCATCAGCTCTTGCACCTTGATCCAAACGAAACTGGTTTTAAACAAAAGTTACTGCACTGAAAAATCAGGCAATGTTTGCTTTTATTATAAATTAATCGGAGTGCAGCGCCTTGTAAAAACAACCTTGCCACCCAAAAAAGCAGAGCTGACTTCTGATACTACAGGAATACCAGTTATTTACAGCACAAGCATAGGATGTGCTTGGGGAAAACAGGTTGCCCTCTGGACGGAGCAGTCCATCACATTCACAGGGCACTAGGTTCAAAGGACAACTCCCACATCAGCACCTCTCCCCATCACCCAGAATTTGACCAAAATTAGTACTGACAAAAGAAAAGTATAATGCTTTGTAATAAATTAACACACACCCCCCTCAGGCTGCATCTCACCAGATAAACACTCTAGCATGTCTAAACCCAAGCCTTTGCTCCTGGCTCAGAGACCAGGAAGACACCACCGTGACCAGGGCCCCTGTGCACGTCCCAGCTGGGGACTGGGAGGGAGGGCAGTCTTCACCTCACCAGGGTCCCCCAAGTGCTCAGGGTGGGCAGGACACCGACACTGTCACTCGCTGCTGCACACAAGTGGGAAGAGGCCCCTGAGGGCAGCGACACGCCCTGACAGGATAAACTCTAGTGTGGAAGTGCCAGTGAAAGGTGCTGCTGTCTCTGAAATCGATGGTTTTGTCTGCTTTGCTGCAGCCAATTTATTCCTGAGAAACTCCTAATGATAGTTTTAAAAAAAAACCTCAGAAACTATCCCAATGGCAAAAAAGGTATTTTTCCTCTTTTTTTTTTTAAAGAAGTATTTCACCTCTAAAACTCAGGCTGCAAAAATCAGAACTAGAGGCCAAAACAAGAGCAACTATTCTGCTTACAGCAACAACTTCTCTGAAATGAGCAAATGTCAGTGAAAGGAAACATCTGCCCCTGCTTAATTAGTGCAAAGGTGCTGGAAAAAAATGAACTTAATAGGCTTCTCCCCCCACGGCTGAAACAAGCTATAAAAGGAGCATCACGCTTCTAAACCCAGCAGAAAGCCTCACTTCTTCCTAACCACGTTCTGTTAATGCTGAACAAGGGCCTTCTGAAAGCTTTCCACCTGGTTTAGTTTCACAGTTTGAGCACTCCTGCATTCCTTAAAGAGGAGAATGGAGACATGGCTGCAGTACAAAGCCTCTTACCCTGGGGTAACACAAGACCATGGCAATGCCATGGTTCGGTCACAGAGCAGTTCAAGTGCCAGGTGCTGCACAGGAAGGGTAGTGCCAGAACATCCTTTCCTTCCCAGAATATGCAGAGAGGCTGTCGCTCACCTCCTGCCACTGCTCTGTTTGCTCCAGGTACTCAGCTATCCTAGAGTCACATCGGAGCAGCCCTAAGCAACACAACTCCAGTGTGAAACACAGCACACCCAACGAGAGACCTCACCTCTCCAAACAGCACTGATCCAACAACCTCATGGAGAAAATGCAATCAAATAATAGAGCTTGTAAAACAAAAGAAATCACATATATAATCTCACGTCTAAATGAGGATGACAGTGAATGGTGTAAAAAAACAACAGAGCTGCCACCAGGTATCAATACATTCCACAGCACCGACAGTTTGTTTCCTGGAACCGCACGTAAATAGCAGAGCGCTTACAAGCCCATGAATGTCACAACGCATCAGCTTGACTGATTCCAAAATGCCTGTTAGCCAGATGACTGGCAAGAGCCTGCTCAGTGATCTGGCTTTCCAGTGAATATTACTAACACAACACACGCCAGGTTACAGTCTATTGCTTAAATTGCTCTTGGAGAAAAGAAAAAAGCGCCGAGTGATATGTAAATCTTCACCACTCACGTCTCACAGGTGAATGGGCTTTTAAAGTCGAGTCTCTTTTTGCACTATTTTTTTTAAACCAGTTTATGAGCAGCTGTAGTCTTGTGGCTTGTTACAACTCTTTAAGGCTCCATGCTGACAAAATCATTTGAGAAACATTAAAAATTTCATCACAGGAGGGTCGCTCTGGATGTCAAGGTTTAAACACGAAGTTCAGGCCCAGGACTCGCACAGATGGTTCAACAAACTGAGCGTCCCATATTTCTACCTTTTGTCTCATGTTTTGGCCCTGAGCTGTTTGTTACTCCTGCGTGTCTGGCACAAGTTCAGAATCTTCCTTGCTCCTCAGGAGGAACAAGGTGTTTTACTCTTCACAGAGGCTGACGAACTGATCTTCCTACTTCCATGCTAAGTGGCTGTGCATTTTTTTCTGTTTCTAGTAACTCATCGAAGATATCTCTACAACAGAAGGAAAGACCAACAGTGAAACTTTAGTAAAATAACATACCACTGCATAAAATAGCCCTGAGGGAATCAGCAAATGGATTTACTCCACAAACTCAAGCATTTCAAATCCTGGCAAAGAGAGATGTCTTATCTGACATCTCCAAGCACCAGCAAAGGCAGAAGAGGGGGGCACAAACCTTCAGTTGTGTGCCTGAAAACATACAATTTCTACCTACAAACCTCATTTTGGCTGTGTCCTGAGATGACCATGGCTGCAACAATACAACTGTTAGGAGCATGGATAAGAACATTTACAAATATCACAGCACTTAAGAAAAAAACCCTCAAGTTCCATTATGATTCCTGGTGTAACACATGCACTGAGACACTGAATCCTGTTCTTAAAATACAATTTAATGCAATTTAGAAAACACTATGTATTTTGACATACAATCCCACGCCTCTGAACTCAGAGCACTTCAGTTTTGTCATGCTGGAGACATTTTTCATCCCAGCAGAGGACCAGAGGAAGAAGAGAAGCCTATTTCCTCATAAACAGCAGGTAATTTCAAGGACCAAAATTCCCCAAGACACCTACTTGTGCATGTAGAAGAAGATGTATCCACTTCGGTCTCTGTCACACTGAACGGTGGTCTCTAGAGTTCTAGAGACTTCCAAGTCATTGTAGGTGAACCAGGACTGCTTCTTGATATCATAGACATCACTGATATAATGACCTTAACAACAGAATCACAGAATGCTTTGGGTTGGAAAAGACCTCAAAGATCATCCTGTTCCAAACAGCCTGCCACTATCCCAGGCTGCCCAGAGCTTTATCTGACCCGGCTCTGAACACTTCTGGGAATGGGCCAGCCACAACTTCTCTGCACACCTTTCCATGCTACACTTCAACCAGTGAGCTGGTTAACTAGGTACCCTGGTCCAGCCACCTATGTCAGATTTAAATGCTAAAAGACCCTTCATGTCCCTCAATCAGCTGGTAACAAGCACAAGCAATTCTACAGAGCTCATAAGCTGTACGTTTCCTACATGCTGTGGTCAGGCACCATGATATCCTCAACCTGCTCCCCCATCAGCAAATCATGACAGAAGATTTGCTTTGCTGCCTGAACTCTTCCCTATAAATAATTCTGCATTACAGATTTTTCAAGCTAAGTAAGAGATGAAGAATGTGGCATCTTTTACCTGAAGATGATGTGCTTCCAATATGGCTGACGATGCTGATGAGACGATAGGAGTGAGGAAGCTCTCCTGTCTGGGGAAAAAAAAAAAGTACAATTACAGTTTTCAGGCATTCTTTTTTTTCCCCACATAGCTTATGGACAAGATGAATGATACCTGAGATATCAACTTTGGCTACTGAATTCAAAGCTGCAACCCAGTGAAGGATTACAGAAACAGACACCCTGGTTCACACCAAACAAGAAGTCCTTCCAGAAGTGGGAAATGTGTATTTAATCTATCAGCAAGCCAATGAACATGCAAAGGAGCCTCTCTGACCTCAGAACAGATGCTGACATGAGCTCTACACTGCACAGTTTTCTAAACAACCATTTCCTGAGCAACTTCCACTGATGTCAGAATTAATCCAGCAAATAAACAGAAAAGCCAAAAAGGAACACCATGCTTACTTCTAAAATATCAAGACATACCATTGATAATGGTACACAGATTCAATAGCTAATTCTGGATATGTATCCCAAATTCTTTTGTCCTGCACCTGTAATGTCAGGACAACACCCTCTTTACATACAGGAAATATGCTCTTTCTATTCAATGACTTTTGACAATTTATTTTTTAATACTGTCTTGACCAGGAAATGTTACTTATAGAATTCACTGACAATACTGTTAAAGACAGTTTCTTAGAGAAACTCAGAAGGTTTCTGAAGCTAATTTTTTTTTTTTTAAATTTTTTTTTGGTGGGGGAGGGGGGTTGTTCGGTTTGGATTGGGGTTTTTTTTGTAATTAAAACAACACAGTAAGACTGATGGATAGATATTTTCTATGTTTTCACTTTACAGAATAAAAGACCTTTCTAGCCTCTATACCTGCTCTCTAAAACTACCTTAAATACTATAAACAATAGCTATATTTCTCAGTTGGCTTTTGAAATCATAGATCACACCTCAGCATTTCTTTTCAGCTCTTCTGCTTCAGCTTCTGAATACTCCATGTCTAGAACATCCTCATTCCCAGAGTCTTCATCAGAGCAAACACTCTCCAGGAGAGAGCTGTTAAACTCTAGATAGCAAGGAAACAATGATAACTGCATGAGAAGCTGTGGATCACACCCACATAGGAATTCACAACAGGTTGAGGTACATCTACCCACATAAATAGGCATAATAAAATTTCAAGCTTCATTTTCAAGGAAAACAGGGGATACTGGAATTTCCAAATAAAAGCTCCTGCCCTTCTCCAGCTTGTCAGAGCAACAGTTAAGTATCTTAGAATTAATTTTAGCACCATCTCACTCATACTTTTCTAAAAAGGAACTATGGCAATGACAGCTGGGTGATAAAAAAGCAGTTAACACCAAATTGGCTCTGGAGCACCAATGGGCTGCAGACAGGACAGACAGCAAAAGGATGACCAGTCTGGTCAGGGAACTGCGAGTTCCTGCAAGGAGAAGCTATGAATTACAGTTTTAACTATAAGTTGCATTAACAAAGTGCATTTTTGAATTAAAACTGACATCAAAATGCTACTGCTGGCAGCAGGCATCTTTTCATTGTTTTCAATGGTAAGAAGGCTGCTCACCACAGGAACTTCCAGTTTGCTTGGCTGAGCAAAATGCACGCAGCTTTCTGTAAAGAGCCGGAAGGCACCACTGCTCCCTGTACATGCTGTTCCAAACTTCCTGGGGTTCTGCAGCTACCCAACTACTTTAAGATTTTGTACAGTTCTCATTAGGAGAAGCAGCTACACTTTCACCAGTTAAATTAAAGCTATGGAGTCCCGGGTGGATGAGAAGTTGAGAATAACAGGACACTGCTCAGGAATTTTTTCTCATCTGTTTTCAAGAGACTATCACGCCAGCTGTGATGGAGTTGTTTTGCCAAAGAGATTCTCACACTGTTTGTCCTGTTAAATCATCAGTCACTGGATTAGTATAATCTTCTTGGGAAGTTAATAGATGACTCTCTTACTTAACTGGGAATTCTTTACTGCTGCTTTCCACACTCATTTGGGCTGTAGGGTAGACTACAGCCTAGAAACACAGCCACTTCGGTAGGTCTGTGCATGAAGCACCTGCCACAGGAATTGCTAAAGGCCACCTCATCAATGGTGCCAGGATGACTACTGGTTCTTTGCTTATGGCATCACTGGGATCCTTCATAAGACATATGCAACCAGCTCTGCATTCAAGGTTATGTTCATCTCCTTGAACAACTGCTCCCTGATATCTTAAAATTAGACAAGTAGCAAGGAAATGCTCGTGTTTCAGCCAAACAACTGCAAATCAAGGGGATGGAAGATCTCTAGCCTTGAATTCTTCCTGGATATGAATCAAAGAAAACCCAAGAAGGACTGGTCACTTAGCCTGCCAGAGCTCAGGGCAAGGGATGCCCAAGAAGCATTCAACTTACTTCTCTTCAGGAGCTGACAGGTTCATCTAGTAACAACTGAGGGCCTTTAAAAGGCCCTGAGCAACTACAAGTGTCTTAACACAATACTTCATTATTCCTCCCTCACCCTATTTGGAGCAGGAATTTTCTCTCAGTTATGCTTTGCTCTGCCAGATTGTATGAAATCACTTGCATGCCAGCCTCACACAAATGTTAAACAGTGCCTGAGGAGGTCTACAGCACTGTCTGGATTTGGAGGAGACAGATCATGTGTTTTGGGTTTCTTTCTTCACCCCCAACAGCTATACCTTGCAGTGAGATCTGTCCCCCTCCCATCCCGTATCTGATGGAAACAGCACCAATTCATTTTTCCAGGAGAGGCTAGGGCATTCATTAATCAGCCCTAAAATACCAATGCAAGTAATAAATAATTCTTATGTTCTGACTAGGGCCATTAGCATACTGACTTTGCTGGGAATGCAACGTTTCAAGATGCACTGTGCTTTCTCTAAATTAATATTATGCATTAATGTATATTATATGTGTTGCTTATAATATTTTACACATATATCTCTATATAGCTAACTAAAAACTCAAGTGACTGAAGTAAGTAATTTTTCAGCTTAAGTTTTTCCTGGCATTTGCTTCCACAACCAAGAACAAGAAAAATTGACCTTGAGTGCCAAACACAACAAAGCACACACCAAAAGAACATGAATCCCAGCTGTCTTACTGACAGTCAGGAGCTGCACTCATACACACATATCAATTTTCTCTCAAAAGCAACATACTGGAAGAACTTAAATAAGTTTCACCTTGTAGACTTAATTCCGTGGCTCGTTTGAGGTCATCATCCTCTTTCTGTTCTCGTGCCTCCTAATGGGGAGAGAACAAAACTTAGCTCATTGAGACATTTCACTGTTTAAAATTCTTGTGGTGATCTTTTTCCATTGAAACTGTGCTGCTCTGGTTTCTACAACAAACTTGACATTGTAAATTAAAGGTTCCGTGTGAAGGAATGTTTGCAACCACCAAGAGTCCAATGTTCCCGTGCAACAGAACCTGGGACAAACCTTCATTAAGGCTTGTCAAAGCTCCTGAAGTTTGGTATGCAGCACAGCGAGTCTCCAGTAACCAAATGCTTTCCCTGGATCATTAATTTGAAAAGCATCTGAATGAATTTGCAGTCCTGTGCTCAGGAAAGCTGTCACTTACACACAAAGCTCCTCACACTTCTGCAAAATTTAGTCTACTTCTGACCAAAGCCAGATGAGGACACGGTCATTAAATCCTAACAGATTTTGTTATTTTTAAGCCATTTGAAAGTGGAGCCAGTGGTTCTATGTAACAGGTGTAATCCACAAAGGCAGGATGCAAAAAGAAACCAGGTATTAAACATATTACCATTACCAAGTAGCAAAGAAACCTCAAGTCAACAAACACTTCTAATGTTTGGATAATATCATGACCCTCTTCCTCCCACCACTCTTGAAAGCCCAGAGCTACAGCAAGCCAGTCAATAATATTTAACGAGCTGGCTTCTTAATTTAGGGTTTGAGTGCCTTCAGCACACCTGAATGCAGCACCTCAACTATGTATTTCAAATCAAGATAACCACAGCTACTGCATTTCTATGCCCAAATCATTAGAATAGCAGATTTTTGCTTCAGAACTGTAGCAGAACACACTCAAAGGGCAGTTTTACATTATTAGCATGAGGCCTTTTATCACACTACTTCTAAAGGATTTGGGAATCTTTGTTAAACTACTCGGCATTGATGAATGAAAGCTACATCTGGCATGGAACATACCAACCAGCACCTCATAATGAGTAATGGGAGAGGAAAAAAAACAAGAGCCATGGAAACATCCGATCTCATAAGGAAAACCATGACAGCTTTGGTATTAATAGAGAGGAGACAAGGGCACCTATTTAAAGGAAGACCTGGCTAAGTGCTTGCTTTATTCTCTGCTGCTTGGTTAAACTTGTAGAAATCAGTTACCGGTCTTGCAATTCAAGTGGAATACAGAGAGTTCGCACACAACTCAAGAACCCCATTCTTCCCAAACCTAATTTAAAGGACTTGTTTTCAATTAAATTATTTGGGATCTTTCTTCCACTTTACTAACAGGGAAGGATCCCATAAATGCTGAGTTCCTATATTCTTCACTATGCATCCCCTACTTGCTAGCATCAGAAACACACCTAGGACAGACACATCTTTAGCCTGACCTGACATGGCCATTCTCAGCCTTGGCTTTGAAACCTGCCTCTTTCACTGAGTCTTGACATGACACACTGCAAGAAACAACTGCCAGAGAAGCTAAAGGTGGACTGGGATCTTGATGTCAGAGAGGAAGAGTTTAGTTGAGGTTATCAGAGTTTTTAATAAAATGTGACAAACCAGGGCACAAAAGTGCATGGAGAGCTCTGAGAAATCTGTAGGTCTGTGATGTGATGCAGTTTTCAAAGCACATAAAAAATCTGCCCAGATGTATCCAGTGTCATCACTCTAATGACACTGGAGTTAGAAGATACCCAGCCCACTTTCCATCTGCTTATCTCAAAAAAAGCAGAATAATTCCTTTGCAGTTACTGCCTGAATGCAAGCTTTTCCTTTAGCTTTCAGGTTTCCATTGTTGGGAAAGACAACTTAAGGAAGCAAACTATTTCTTACTTGCTCTTGAAGGCTTTGAGCCAGCGCCTGCTGAAGTTCTTGTTCTTCCCTCTCTCTCTCCATGTCATACTGCTGCAGCCAGTCAACCTCCCCTTGGGAGCCTTCTGGAGTTTTGTTTTCCTTATTCTCATCAAAATCTTTAGTTATCTCAGTGAAATTGGCAGGACCTGAAGAATTACAAAGTACAGTTTATACTTTACTGGGTCTTGTTTGTTACCAGCTAAGCCATCTTTAAATCACCACAATCCTTGCAGCATAGTGACATCTATTGACAGGGAGCTCACCCCAACATAAAACACCCGCACAAGTTAAATGGAAAAAGCTCCAAAGCACAGTCTTATACTCATTTTAACTGCTGCACAGTGAGCCATTTGATTAGTCCCTGAACCTGTTCTCTTCTTAGCCTTTTATGTGCACTCAGAAACAGCAAGTTTAACTACAGAAGCCACACACCACTAGGTTTCTGTAGCCATGAAACTGACATCTGAATTTTTCTGTAAGAAACCATGGATTATAAAAATTTGCATTGCATATTATACCTCAGAGTACTATACATGAAGCCACAATAAAAGTCAAACCAAATGCAAGATGAAAAAAAGCACAAATCTCAAGCACTGTTTAAATGTGCTATCTTTTGCTTCAGCTAAGAGCCTCAATCTTGTGAACACTATGTACAACTTTAAAGATGCATGAAGATTATAACTTTTTAGTTCACCTTTGAAGTAAACACTATGGCAAAAGTGCATTATGAAACATCTGAAATGAACATTCACTCAATTGCTGCATACATGTGCAACTGCAGGACACTTTGATTCTTGCTTGCAACTAAGAAAGTGTCAGGACCTGCTCCAACAGCTATCAGGCAGCACCATGTGAAACTTCATGGCTTTGTCCTGTGCAGACTTCAGTATCTGATTAGTTATTAACAAGGGTAAAAAAAGCAGTCTCACTATCTGTTAAACCTTAAACAAAAGACCAACAGCACCAAAACCATAATCTATCAGTCTAATACTTTTAAGATTAAAAAAACCACCCCAGAATTTGTTACATGACCGTTGAAAACTTCCAATATAATAAGAAATAAAGGACTCATATTAAACACATACTTTTTGCTTAAGAGTCACAAAAGAGACTTCAAATAATTACATTGTACTGTCCAAAGAAAACCTAGACAGATACGTGGCCACATTCTATCACAACTCTCTTTCATAACACCATAAGCAACGTTACTGTATAAAAAGGAGGGCACAAAGAGGGCTGATCATATACATAGTGTTACTTTTATACAATGCCTTCCACCATCAGGACTGTCAACAGCTGTCCACTGAAACATGTGTCATTTTTGGTAACAGTGGGGTATTCTGTTATTAATTAACCTCCTGGCTCTTAGAGGACAGGAGCATATTGCTATCTTTTTCCATGCTAGTGCAATTAAAAACCTGACTGAAAGCACGTACGTAGCACACAATAAATGATAAACCACTTGTATTTCCTTCAGCTGGCTAAAGAAAGATTCAGCTTCCCCACACTGAGATCACAAAGGCTCCTCCTTGTACTTAACCATGTCTCTCTGTCAGAGGCCATAATTCACTTGAGTCTCTTAAGCTTACAAGTCTACTCTCATATAAAAAGCTTTAGAAAAAACCACAGAGATATATTTAAATTCATCATTAACTAGTAACAAAATATCTGCATTTATGAAAGCATTCTAGTCTTATGCCATGTGAACATTGCTACTGTGCTGCCCAGACTACAACAGCTACAGAAATGAAAATACTTTCTGCTTATGGAAGTCAGTTCTACAAATGGCCGAATATTAGGAAATTGAATTGTCTGGCACAGGAACCTGTGGAAGCATGTGTTAATCAAGAGAGGAAAAAAATGGAAATTAACTTTGAATTGTGGAGATGACAGACATACAAGAAAATACATTTTCACAGTTTGATGAATTAAATGCTTTATACACAGGAAAATTACGAAGCTTAAATTCCTGAAACAATGAGCAAGTCAGGCAGTTTCAGCAGTGCACTTGCATCCAGTTCCTACCACCAGCCATTACCAGCCTGATGTTATCAGTCACCTGCTTTAGCCCACTAGAGTCCAGTTAAGATGGTTACTTTGTCTTACCTGAGTCTAATACTGTTTTGGGTTTTTCCATCTCCATAGATTCCAGGTTGTCTGGCAATTCCTGAATTTCATCATCTCCAAAACCAGTGTCTGGGCTGCTTGTGGGCTTATCTTCATCATGGCTCAGAGACAGAGAAGCTTCCCTTTTGCTAATCTCTAAGACAGCTGCTAGCAGCTCATCTTCACTCATCCCATCAAAACCAGCATTACCCAGCTCGGGTTTATCACCCTCCATTTTACTTCTTTTTGAACCCTAGAGATAAATGGAGTTACGATTAAGTGTTTGAATAAACAGGTATATAACATCAGTTTTACATTTCCGTGGAGATTTATTTTTATTAACCCCAGGGAGTGGGAGCTTGGCACTGTCAACATGCAACATAGTTACATGAGACCCAATGGAGAGACAGCCTTTGTAGCTACACTTACTCCATGGAAAAGTATTTAAATATACACTACAACTAGTTTTTACAGGCCTTGTGGATTAACATACACAAGATAACTCTTCCCTTCTCCTTTCCTTTCCTTCAAAACATGTTTCCCCTTTAGGTTCTGATGAATTCTCAAGCCCCTGGCAAGTCAACACTGAGATACAAACAGGGAAATTGCAAGTTTGTTAACAAAGGATGAAGCACCAACGTGAGAGTAACTGAAGTCAAAGATAGGGATGGAAGAATAGAAACTGAAATTGAGCTGGTAATGAAGAGCAATTAAAATTAGGTTTCATGCTGCAGATTTGCCATATGAAGTCTTGATGTGAGTAGAGGGAGGAGGGCAAGACTTGCAAACCAAGTAAGAAAATAGTTAAACAGGGAAAGGGGAAATTATTCTTTCCCAAGGAGAAGAGAATTTCAACTGGAGGAAAGAAAAAATCACCTTTGTCTTAATCTCAATTTTTCTTTTTATAGTTAATTTTCCTAAAACTGATGTTCATCAACTCCTACACCACCGTGATTTGCAAATAATACAGTAATTTCAATAATTTTGATATTAACAGTTAATCAGGAGGTTAACCTCCATGTATTCATGTTTACACAATTACACTATTTACCATATGCTTAGAATTTCTTTTCCTATATTATATTAAAAATGGGGTAAGATAGTTTCTATTAAAATGTACTTATCCCAGTCTTATTCCAAACTGCATTAGGATGGATCCCAGAACTTTGTTAAAATGAACAAAATTACATTTTTACTGCTGATTTTTACTCAAACACAGCATGCATTTTGTATTAAAACTGCCTTATCAAACAAGATTAGCAAATGAATTCGCCAACTAAACTGCTTGTTCTAGACATGTTGCCCTCCAAGAATTGGAAGTGACAAATTTAAACCTCTTTCCTCACAGCTATTTATGCACTGAGTAAGTAAAGCAGAGTACCTGCTTTTTAAGCTTTCTGATTTCTCTCTCTGCACCTGTAGGCTACCAACATCAAAACTGGTTTAGCTCTTCAGCAAACCCTAGTTCAGGCTCTCTGCCAACAACTAGCACTAATTCAGTGGCTGGACTTTAAAGACTTGGCAGCATCTGTGCTCTATTTGAATACAACTTTTCTAGTAGACATTATTTGCATAGATTTTAAATAGCTTAGGCTCTAAGACAGGCTGCTTTAAGTAAGCATTTTTAATAAGTCCTTCAAATACTACTTCATTTGCAGAAGCAGAGATCACAGGAATTGCAGTTTTGCCCTGTTTAGCTGGATAACTGCTATTTGCCCCTACCACCCAGTGCCATGTACAGATGCTATTCCAGCTGCTCTCCCCCATGAAAAGGACATTTTGGAAGGAGTGCCTGGCAAAGGATGTACAGGCCAGACAAAGTGACCACCAAGCCCTTAATGCAACCCTAACCACAGCTGTTTTGAGAATCACACCAATGGAAATGGTGCAGCAACAGTATTGCTACTTCGAAAAACCAGGGCCAGGTCTCCCAGGGCAACACTGAGGTCAGAGAACCTTGTTAATGGTAACAGACAGCTGGTCAGGCCTGTGGTTGAGAAGTGGCCAATATGCATGGCCACAGAATAAAATCATTTATGTGGAATCATCACCACCAGTGTCTTTTTCCCACAACAGGCTGTAAAGCCTGTAATTAATTTGTTATTTAAATTAGTATGCTTTATTCCCACAATTTCTGCACTTACAGGGCTTGTGCAGTAGAAACTACCTGCTCTTCCTCACAAACAAAACTCCAGGAAGAATCAGTTAGGACAGTTTGAAATACCTTTTCTGTATGTGAGAGGGATTTCAAAGAGAAGCTTGTTTCCTTCCCCCAGCTGCAGACAGGCATAGGTGTGCCATACAGGACAGCAGTTGCAAGACCTTGAGCAAAAGGTTTTCTGTGTTTTCCCATAGTAATCCATTCCATCCCTACATATCCTGACCATATCAGGAAGTGTTCCCTAATATTTAATCTAAAAATTACTGTCTGCAATTTAGTCTATTACTTCTTGTTCTATCCACCACAGAAAACAGCTCTAGTGTTTCTATTAACTTCTTCCCCTTCCTTGAAGACACAAGTCACATTTTAGCTTACATTTTTCTTTAAACTAAAGGTCAAACTGAAGACTACTTGCCTGCTCTTTCTCTTATATAGACCTCTGACCATTCATGTTCCTCTCCTCTGGCCCCTCTCCAGTTAATCTATAACCCTTTTCAGTCCAGAGCCCAAAGATGGATACAGAACTCCAGCTAAAGCTCAATTCTGAGGAAAAAAGGAGGGTTACTTCACACAGTGTGTATATAGGCTATGGTTCTGTCTAGATACTTCTACTTTCAACCTTCCTGACCTTGTGATTGACCATCACCTTTCATGCCCTTCCTGAAGGCCCACTGCTTCCCCAGTTCTTCCCATCCATGTTTATAGTCAATTAATCCTGATAAGATTAGCACCTTTAGCCTGTTCCTACTGAATAACCTCTCCTATTTTTATGCAATTTCTCAGATTTTCCAAGATCATTCTTATCTGTAGATCTGAGCTTCATCAAACTGGCAGCTCTTCCCAGCTCTGGATCTTTTAAAAGTATATATCTTCCTCTTGTTACCTACTGCTATTCAACCAGATTTGCACATGTCCCTTAATACCATATCAAGGCCACAGATCTCTGCTTGATTAAAATAACCCTACGAGCATTGTCAAAAACTTTAGTGAAGCAAAAGCGTTATAGAAGTAGAGATGCAAGAAGCGTCCTAAGCACTAGGCCTGCAGCACTCTTAACAGAAGAAAGTGGTACTGTGAGATAATCCTCTAAGCTGCTTCTATTCCCTTCTGGGTCATCATTTCTTCCCACACAACTCATCTACCTGCTAATACACTGCCCTGACAGAGGCAAAAAAAATATCTTGGCAGCATTAACACTAGTCACAAGGAAAAGCTCAAAGGCAATTTGAAATCAACTGTGCCATTACACCAATGAACTTGGTCTCTTCACATTTCTATGTGTCCATCTCCAAAGATTGTTAGCTTCAGATTCTAAAAGCATTTTAAAAGCCACACTTCAAAGAGGACACAGATTGGATGCACATGAAATTTTCTCAACTGAGTATTTTGCTTAGCCCAACTTGTACTGAACCTAATTTAATCAAGGGCTTTACTGCATACTTTTATTACTGACAGCACATTATACTTCAGCCCAGGAACATTATTAGTGGAAGTTACCCAAAGGACTGACCAAACTGCTAAGCAGCTGGTATACATAACCTGAAAACTCAAGTTCAATTGCAATGCAATTACTTCTGTTCCCAGTGGGAACCCAAGACAACTGAGAGAGGTCAATTAGCAAAGCACTCCCGGCATTGCAGTGCTAATTAGGAGGGGAAAAAACCTCATCTGACATAAATTTCACTCAGTTTATGCTAAAAAAAGCACACAGAAGACATGAGCACATACAGGATCTAACATATGAAAGTTTGTGGGTTTTTCCCTTACCTTTTCTGGCTCTTCTTGCAGTTGCTGCTGATCTCTGCTCTGTATGTTGCACAACCTTTGGCTATGGGCAACAGAGCGTTTCAATGGCTCATCATCGCTGTCAGAATCTACATAGAGTGCTGCAGAGCTCTTTGACTTGAAAGTGTATTTCCTGTGAATTAAAAACATGCCTATATAACTTGACAGCATTGTGGCATTGTACAAACACAGCTCAAAGTAACTGTTGAAGCAGTGCTTTTACACTGTTCAACTGGGGAACAAACTGCAACAACTGAAAATGACAATTTATTAATATGGCAAAGTTCTCAGAAAAGCTTTATTTTACTGGGTTAACTGACATACCTACTTGAAGCCTGCAATAATGGCTTACAACATTAAAATAACGAAGTGTGTGGCTCTTGCTTTTAAGGCCAAGGATTCTGCACTTTATTACCTTGCAATCCCAGCCTGAACTCATTTGAGACAAGGTCACATTAACACATAGAATTTGGCATAAATCATTTGACTTGAGTTTTTTTAAATTGGATATAGGATTTCTAACAACATTACCCCCACGTAAAAAGTACAAAAATGCACCAGTTTTTCATTTTTCCCCAATTGCTCTTCCATTAAGATAAATTCTTGCTTTTTCAGAACAGAAGACAAAGTCTGGGAAAGTCACGATTTCTGTTTTATTTAGTAAATCTGGTCTTTAAGCATCCCTCCATGCAAAACCATCCCAGTGTGATATCACGTTTTTCACAAAAGAAAAAACTGTCTGTCTCATCCTTGCAAATAAACTTAAGGAATTGATCACCTGCTCCCAAAAAACCCATTTTGGCTCCATAGAGTCAGAACAAAGAGGTAGATTGCAGAAGTAGAAAACATTTTGCTTCTTAAACTAGGCAAATTGCACCACTGATGTTAATTTCAGCTACCATGTAACACCAATAAAACTCAGATATGAAAAAAGACAGTAGCTGAAATAATTTACAACACAAAACCCAGAAAATAACTAGAAAATCAAAAAATACCTTAGAAACTATGCCACATAACCCCAGGCCACTGAACATGGACATTTCAAAGCTATAACTCACCTACAAGGTGTGGAAGTGCTTACAGTACAGGAATTCACCATTTGGGAGGCTTTCAATGGACGGGAACTATTAAAAGAGTAAAATATTTATCGCAGTAGTTACAGTCTTTAAAAAATAAGTCTTTACTTGTCTGCTATGCATGCAAATCCATGACCAACAGAACAAGCAGAATACCATTATGTACTTGCTAATTGCTTAGATTTACAGTAATAACTTCATCACACTATAAATAAACAACAGTTGTTCAAAACCATGCATAATCCTTTAAACTTGATTCACTTCTTGGCGATGCACCCTTAGGGACCAGCTCATAAATTAAAGGCTCTCGGCTCCCATGTCAAGACAACTCTTTCCTTTATATTTTATTCCCACCAACACTTGAGTTCCTGCTCCCAAACCACAGTCTCCTGCTGTTGTCTGGATGAGCCGGTTTTCTGTCATATCCCACATCTTAATTTCTCCTGCCTTACCTAGATTCCTCTGAACCAACTTCCTGCTCCATTTAATCCTTTCATGGGCTCCTCAAAGTCCATCACTATCACTACACATCTATCAAAGAGATGGCAGCCACTGCAGAAATCTTTTCTAATCTTGTCCCTAAACCAGGGCTGCTTCTCTCCAGCCTAGCTCCCCTTCCACTCCCTGGTCAATCACAATGGTTTCCATGACTGAAAAAAACTCCAAACATTGTAAAGCTATTTCCAACCTATTTTCAGGTATTGCTGCTCTGGTTAGCATAAACTGTTTGTTGTGTTTGAGATTTCTACTGTTAAAACAAATTCATGGGAAACATCCACTTACATCCCAAAACACCACTAAACATTTGGCACAACACCTGCCACACTGCTGAACATCTGCACCAGAAGTGTGCTAGCTCACTATGGATACCCTGGCTACTCAGCAGAGGCTGCAAGACACCTAAGGGCTTCTTGTTCCTTATTCTGTCACATGCTTCCTGTGTGACAGCTGGCACATTTAGTCTCTGTGTCTCAGGTCAGGCAGCTGTACAAAAATAACAGTCATAGGGAAAAGAACAGAGTATTTTCAGCATGTAAAGTGCTCAGATACTACAGTGGCACAGGAAAGACAATGAAAAATGAATGACAGCACAGGAGGTGCAAGTGGAAATTAGCAGAAAAAGGTAGGATATTTTGTCTTCTAAGTTAAGAGTTAGAGTGCTCTGAAGGGAAAGGTAATCTAGATTACTTTGGACTGAGAGGCCTACATTTTAAAAATTACTAACAGAAGTGTTCTTAAAAAGAATATAAAGTGATTTTCAAGGACAGTGTAGAGTATTATCTTACCAAATATTCCCTAGATAACACCCAGCCATCTCTTCCTACTGTTTCTATCATGCTTCCTTTCCAAACATATTCTTAGGACAGCAGCATTACAAACTAGCAGCACACATCTGAAGCCGCATAATTGTAACATTTCCTTGCCTCGACATCCTCTGGAGGAGATCTGACAAGTGCCTACCTTGTGGCATACATGATTAACACAGCAGGGACCAAAGCTGTATACTTACATGGCAGAATGGACACTCCATCCCAGCGTCAGTGGCAGCCTGGTGCTCTCCGTACAGTGGGAAAGCAGGGTTAGGTATCTTGGAATAACCACCTGCTGCCCCACTTTATGATTGAGAGACAATGCTACATTGAAGCTGTATCGTTTCAGATGAAGAATCAGGACTCTGAGAGAGATGAGAGAAGGACAAATGTTTATCTCAAGACAGAAGTCAGAGAAAACCTATTCAAAATTCAAGTTAAGTCTTTATTTCCAAAGGCATTCACCTGACCAAACCAGATTATTACTTTGGGGTGGAAGGCAAATGCTGACCATCTCTTATCTGCAAGACACAGGTAATTATGTCCCTGTTCATCACTCAACTTGTGCAATATTAAAATTCCAGAATATATTTACTGTATCTGCTTTGTTCGCATCCCAAACACCCCAAGAAAAGGGGAAGGGGAAAACTCAGTCCTCCTTGTGTAGTGATAGGGAGGAAGAAACAAGTACTGCTGAGTGTTTCCAAGGGCTTTGTGTATAGTGAAACAGGAACAGCATGAAGACTCACTGCAGGTGCACCTCTCTCACACACTGTCCACACTTCCCTGCTCATTTTCCCAGCTTTAGTCTTCAAGGGATTTTTACTTGCACTTTTGCAACATGTGCTTCCGGGAAAGAGAGGAACAGATGTCAACATTTACCTGGGAAGCCTGTTGAACTTGTGTGTGACAACAGCGGACTTTCCATTGCACTTCTCACAGGAATACTCAATCTCCTCTGCCTGTTTAAGGGAGCAGAGAAATGTGGAACAAAAGAGAAATCAAATAGATCTCAATCAAAAATATGTCACATCTGTCACAAACTCTTCAAAACAGCAGTAACCACTTAAAATTATAATCACCTTCAACTTGACCTAGTAAGAGGGTATTCAGTAAGAGGACAGGCAGCAGACGTTAACATTTGACATCATACCCACTAATATAGGTGGAATTCTTCCTATAAGTCTACTGGAGACCAGAGAATTAGCCACCATTATGACACAAATTAGCTTCCAAAGGGTGGGGACAATCTTGTGAAGTTAACAGTTTTCTGTCCCATACACAGGATTTGTTTGGGGTTTTTTTTTGCCTAATAACCTATGGTGGAGGATGGTGCCATGAAATTTCCTCCCTCTTGTTCAAAACCTCTGCTTTCTTCCTCAAAAGCTATCCTCACCTAGACTTACCAAGGTTATGCTACATGAGAGTAGAGTTCTGAACAGACATCAAAAGGGGAAGCATCCCTTTCCTGAAATTACATAGCTTGCCCATCAAACATTCCTATAGCCTTAAGTGAAGCCAAATTACAACATTACAATTTTAGGAATTTTTTTAAATTGTAAGACCTCCACCAGTTTTTAGAAGAAAAAGCATGTCAGTTATTCTCTCTGTTTAAAGTACTATCTATGCAGAGAGGAAGGAAAAGGTTTGTTCCAAGATATGACAAAATACAACATCAATTCACAGATGTATGGCTCATTTTTAGTTTTCAGAAGCTTTACCTTGAAGCTCTACTTACAAAGTAAGCATCCAGATATTACAGCTATTTTTTAAAATTATTGTACCCACATGACCTTTTTCCTCCATGCTAATTAAGGCCTTCACACAACCTGTTGAAGCATCTTAGCCCAGGAGAGGTAGCAATTCCTGAGTGATTATCCCAATCTGACAGCCTCCCTCCTCTCCTCTGTATTTGCTTACACTTCAACTCTTTCATCCCAAAATTCGAAGTTTACTTATTTTACATCAGTTAATTTCTGCACAGCATTTTACAATACAAACTTCCATATGCTATTAAGGGACAAACCTCCAAAAAGTGCAATGTTATCTCACAAGCCTGCAAACTGCTGTCATAGAAACTAATGATCAGCTGTACAGTCAGAATTTCCATATGGTACATAACCTACACACACTCCACAATGCATAAAAATATCCCCTCAAAGGACATACCCGAAAAAAGAGGTCAAGAGAATCCTGGATTGATCGGGAAGGAAGGAATTTTTTCCTTCGAGGAAGGTCAATGGAGAGATCATTAAACTGTTCTCGTTTAGTGACTGTTTCACCACACCTAGAAAAGAAACATGCTTGTACTAGTCTGATGAAAAATAAACTTTAAATTAATGAACACTTGCATGTTTTAGGGTAGAGTGACTTCCCAGTAAGCACATACTTCTTGATCATCCTATTTTTATTCATCAAAATGGAACCATTTGATGCTCAGGACAAAGTTGGATCTTGCAACTTCTTCTTGATGCTTTAGAAGTTGAAACATTTGTGTAAAGGTAAGAACAAAAATGCACAGATTGGTTTGGAGAGGCAAATCATCAGGTATACAGGAAATCAAAGTGACTGCTATAGCTGAACATGTCTTCATTCAGTATTCTTAGAGAAAAGAAGCCCAGCCCAGTTTAGCAGAAGGGAAGTGCTAGAAATATTTTCAAACTGTTCTTAGAAACAAAAGAGTGGAGTCCATCTAAAAAACCAAAACCAACAAAACCCCTTAATTTTTCTTACATTTCATTTGTCTTAGGAAAAAATACCCCTACTACAGTCATTTTTCTTCCATAATTATTACCTGGATGCACTTTACTTTTAATTGCTCTGCAGAACTAATTAAACATACACAAACTATTATTCCCAAATATCAGTGTTCATGCAAATTCTGTGGAATGAAACATTCCCATACGGAAATCTGTTGCACAGCCCATACAAAATGAATGCCCAAACAATCTTTTTCTGTGAGAACATAGACAGACAGAAGAAAATGCCATTCCCTGGAAGTCCTTAGAAAGATCAATTAAAAACATAGCTTCCTCTCTTTCCTTTTTTTTTTTAAGAAGAAAAATTGGCTGAAACCCTCTTTTCTTTCTATTCCCATACAATTGGTACACAAAGAGCAAAGCACAAAGGCTTTCCATTAGACATGCAATGAAGAACTAGGTGGTATGAAACTGTTTAAAGAAGGTCTGCAGCAGCAGACCACGTGCTGTGAGGTCTACAGCATTTCTAGACAAGAGAGTATTTTTCAAAATATCTAGCTTTGGATAAAACATAGATCTTAGTGCTGGTTACAACCTGCAGATGAAGTCACGTTAGATGGGAACGCTTCCTAGTCTGTTAAGGTAATTGTAAAGAAAAAGCTGTCAAGCACACTTACATTTTGCAAATGATAGAATGCTGAACTTCAAACTCTAAGTTACTGATAACAGGACATGTATAAACTTTGGTGGCTGAGAGGTCATCAGAAGCACGTCCTGGTGAGTTATCCTCATTAGGGACTGGTTCACTCTTCCAAGTTTTGTTTAACTTTTCCATGTCTTCCTTCAGCTGATCCAGACACTGGCTCAAGAACTCATGTGCATCCTAGAAACAGGGCAAATGCAATGAAATGGCTTTGTACAACTTCATTCAGTATTTTTCTCAAACACACACAGACTGGGGAAATTATGTTTAGCTCACTGCATTCGGTAATACTGAGGCAGTTCTGCTCTAACAATCACTGCCATTCAACCAAAAGTCACTCTCAAACACAGCTGAAGCTTGACAGATGTTCAGTGCAGTCCAAACACTAAACAAATTGCACATAACTGTTTCCAGACAATGATACTTACATTCTGCATATACCCTGAAAATCTCTCTGCAGTAGCTGAAATGGCACTTTTCACCTTCTTGAGAAGCTCTTTCTTAACCTCAGGGCTGCAGACATCCTTTTTAGCAAGCAGATGGGCAAAACGTCTGCAGAAGTCAAGGCAATGAAATGCTGGTTGATTTTCCAGGACTTTAGAAAAACATAACAGAACTCATGATACCTTACTTTAAGAGTTCCTAAAAGCTTCTCTCCTGTGATAAGTGGTTCAGGGGCTCTGTATGAAAATATCCCACATATAATTAACCTTTTCCACTTCAAGTGGTTTGAGATCTCATTTGAGGCCATCATCAAACAGCACTCAAATGAACAAAAAAAAAACCCAATCCATAATCTTTTAAGGTAAAGAGAAAAGCCTTATGAAGCTCTAAAAATTTATTTCTGCTCTTTTACAGTGAGAAAAAACCCCATTATGCTTTTTGAAAACACTTGTACTGAAAGGAGGTATGATATCACACAGTACCAAAATAAGCAACACAAAATCACTCAATTCAACTTGAATGGTCAGAATGGTTTCTATTTATGCTTTATTTTTAAACTTTCACTCATTTTCAAGCCTTACTTCTTTCAGCAGCAAAAACATTATAACAGAGAAAAAAGCTGTAGCAAAAAGAGCCATAAGGAGTTCCTTGGTTCAAGCTTGCGCTTCTGTTAGCTGTGCTACAAAACTTTTGAAATTAACTTTACCTGTGTCTCTCAGGTACTGCAATCTAGTTATCTTTTACAACTGGTTTACAATTTCACAGGACATACACACCAAATATATTCCAAGCACAAGTTTTAGTCATGCTTCATACATAGGAAGGTGAAAGGAAGATGTCACATTCCATGACACAAAAATCCCCCAACCCAAAGACAGGGAAAACCTGAATAATCCCCTTGCATCCCAAACCCAGCAACTAATACTCAGTTACCCCAAGAATCTGATCAGTTTACTGCAGCTTGACAAGTGTCTGCTACTCTGCTGATCTCCAAGAACAGTGTATGTTGTCCTAGCCCTCTACAGCTGCTCAGTGAAGCATGTTAGGAAACCACAGCACAGTTGATAAGCAATCACTGATCAACCAGAAAAACAATCACCAGGTTAGATGATATAGCCAAACCAAGAGAAGACAAAGTAGATGCTTTGAGTATCAACTCTGACTTGTACAGGATCACACACTGCCCATTAGGTATATGGAGCACAACCTTCAGAGGTCTTTCTATAAAAATTAGAGAAAGGACATTTCAAGAAGCACATGGAACAACCTCTGATCCCAAGTAGCGTAGAAAGAGTTCAAGATGACACACCAAAAATAGAAAATCATCACAAAAGATATAAAAAATGATGAAACAGAAACACAAATGGTTCTGATCCTGCATCTTATTTAGTGACAGAAAAGAAACGAGGTGCATGAGAGAAAATATAATAAAAATCCCAAATGGCTGAATTTAGAGAAAGATACTAAAGATGCAAAACTTGAACACTTTCCACAGCTACTAAACAAAAGGCATAAGCCCCCACATATCAGGTGAAGTTAGTGATCAGCTTAAACTTTACCTGGCAAAGTTTTTAAAATAAATTTTTCTGCATCTAACTTATTTTGCAATTTCTTACATTTTTTTCTGAAGCATTTCACTCTGCCACTAGAAATACAGTAAAAGAATGCCTGTAACTCAATATTATAAGTTTTAACAACAGATTTCTTATTTCAAAATACAGCTCCAAAATACAGAGAGCTCTAGGATTTTTTTATCTATACAGGCAGATGACCCTCTACAAAGATGCTTCAGTATTACCAAACCAGTTTCTCAGCAATGAAGGAGAAAACAGCTTACACAGAAAGTGAATTTTACCTGATAAGTGCATTGAGTGGAATTTTTTTCCATGGGATACCCTGTTTGAGTAAATCATTAGCAAAAGATTGAATTGAAAACAAGGACTGTAGAATGGCATTCATATAGCAGGTGTTTCCCAAGTTTGAAAACCTGAAAAAAACCACAATTAAAAAAAATTGAATATTTTGTGTCTATAAACACAGAGGACACTAACACACAGGATATTCACCCAAACAATTCCCCACAGAGTTTCTTACTGGAGCTGTTCCCCCTTCAGCCTAAACTGAAAACTCATGGGAGGCAGCATTTATCAGGAAAGCACCCATGAATTTCTACAATCAAACTTTTAAAAAATGCACATATATACACACACACACATAAAGACAGAGAAATTAATCCACATTAAAGAAACATGAATTACCTGAAATGTCTCTGAAATTCCCAGGAAGCGAATTCAGGAATACATATCATCCAAACTAAAAAAAATGTTCCCTACCTCTGTGTTCATGAATTTCAGGATTATTTTTTTAAATTAAATAATTATAACAAGAATGTGCATGTTCTGATGATCAAAGTATGCATGCTAGATAAAGAAAATTAAATTTACCCTTGCAACTGTTGTTGAGGATGGGTGGAAAGGGGCACTCGGGGTTTGTTCCATCCTGTGTAATCTTGATTAGATCTCATTTTTTTAACAGAAAGAGGGGCAGGCTGAGAAAGGAATCCCAGGCTTCTTTTGGCTGAAGAGGTCTGGCTGGATACACTAGACCTAGAAAAATAAAAGTACAAGAAGGGTAAGATTTGTAATGCTCTGTCTTATAGGTATAGTCCATGACACTGGAATCGCAGCACTACAGAAGTCAAGGACTGGGAAAGCCACACAATATAACTGGAATGTATCACAGTGAAAAGCACCCAAGATATGCTTAGAATTCACATCTAGGCCAGAGTCTTCATTTTCAGTCTCTTGTTCTTGTAACCTAATCACTATGGACCTCAATTCCTAACATTTAAACATGGACAATGCTTCTTTTCTCCCTTGATCTTGTATCTCATCTATCTAGGGAGGAGACCACGAGTCTGACTGCACGGCACCTGACAAAGAAGAATCCCAAACTAAGCAGGATTTAGTATTTGCTAAAATACTGTTATTAAAATATAGAATTGTGTGCCATTTATCTACTTGGGAAAAATGAAGCAAGGGTTCAGTCTTAAACTGCAAAGTTTATATAGAATTTGAACCACCTAGAGTCATTCACAATAACTGTAACAGACTTGAGTGATTTTATAAAGCCTTTCTATAGCAAGCAGTAACTAGAGTTTGTAGATGTAAGCAGGGCAGTGGAAGATACACTGAAGAACTGGACTGTGCTCCTGGAGGAGAGGAAAAAATACCAAAACAACAAACCCCAGCATATTATGCATCTAAGCACCATGTGATCAACACACAGGAAACTGAAGAGCTTAATTCCTGTGAAACAACTGCTATTTACAGTTCATTCTAGTGAATCAGCCCTACCTGTCCAGGGTGGAACTGCCAGTGGAGTACTCTTTTGAAGAGGACCGACTACCATAAAAAGATGATGACTGCAGAGGTAAAACACCTTTAAAAGAGAAAGAAAGGCAGGACATTTTATTCCAGGTTACAAAGCTATTTTCACAAGAAACAACTTCTTTGAAAGTATTTAGTCAAAAGATTAAAAAATCCTCAAGTACTGGTTTCTAGAATTGGTTGGGAGACTACTAGTACATATGCTTAGAAGTACTAATGTGAATGTTAATGCTATGTAAGTAAAGGCATGATGGAGTTTAAGGTATTCAATTCAGTCTCCATCAAAGTCAAAGTGCAATATGAAATATTAAAAAGTCATTATCTTAACTATGTGCAAGTTAATAAATATCTACCTCTTGTTCAGACAGACAAAACACATGTATAGAAAACTCCTGATTTCCAGTGCAGTGCTCTCAAAATTCAAGGTAAGTATGCAGAAGTGAAAACAGCTTCTCTTCCCACTCCCAATTTAACAGTAAATTACTTTTTAATTGTTTCATTGCTATGATATCATTGTGACAGATCCTGAGACTGATACCTCAGATGGTGCCACATTAAAAAAATGCTCTCAAGAGTCCAAATCTCACCTATTACAGTGAATTACAGTGTAATTTAGTTTGAATAATGAATAATTGTTTGTTTCTTTTCCATCTTGAAGTTGTTTGAGCCATGTTTCAGAAATGCAAGTATATAAAAGAAGTTTGCAATACTGTTACCAGAACTTGCAGGGATACACACATGCTAATTCTGACTCTGACAAAACCAGATTTCCTTTCAGAGGTAAACATTCACCTTACTGTCTACTCCAGCAACACATTTGCGCCATCAGAGATGCACTAAAAAAAGAATCCACCAACATTCCCCCAGAAAAACAAGATTTGAATGCATTCCTATTTATGAGGAAAGAAGCCAAGTATTTATTCATAAAACTGAAGAACAGTGCCGCTTACTAAATTATCTACATATTGACAGTGTTTCTGTATTGTCTGGAAAGCCTTGTCCCACAGCAGCATCCAACAGAAATTGGGTACAAGCAGGACAAAAGTCCTGGCCCCAAAGAGCTCTCCCTGTAAGTTCTGGGGAAGAGATAAGGAAGTAAAAGCAAACGGTACACATCTTAATCACAAAAAACAGCCTACAGTTCACAAAAGCATTAAGAGCAAAGGAAAGTTTTAAAAATAAATAAGAAAGCAAGCAAAAAGGAGTTTACAGAAAGCCCATCCCAAGGGAAAGGGCAGCTTGGAACTGTTTGAAGCTGCCTGTTGAAATTTTCAAGCAAGCTGGCTCATGGGTTGGCATCAGCACCGCAGAATAAAGGTCAAGGCCAGACTAGAGCAGGACAGGCTTTGAAAATGAAGGCAGATTATTTGCATCTCATGTACAGCTCTGGAGGAAGCAACAAAGTTGATGGCATAGAGAAAAAAACCTCTGCAGCAACTTGCTGAACTAGTACCAAAGGGGTAAAATTGTACTGGTAGGAAGTAGCTAGGTATCATTTGGCTTTACATTCTTTTTTTTTTACCTGATGTCCTATTCTCCTCAGCCTGCTTCAGGTTCAACTGTTTCTCTCTGCTGCTATTCAAGTACTTCCATGCTGGATCACTCAAGGCTTTATTATTCCTTCAGAGAGAAGAGTGGAAGGCAGTGAAGTTATGGAAGATAGGGGATACTCCTGTTCAATATTTAGAACTTGTTTTAAGGCATTTCTCTCCTGTCACCTTTAATACTTGACCACAAAGAGCAGAACTTTACTCACATATAAGTTTAACTAATTCATTTAAACACACCCTCTTGCAATTAAATCTGACTTCAAACACACGAATCACCTTCTTCAAATGGCAATTCCCCTTTATCAGTTCTGTTCTGAAAAGGGTCAAAGCACATATAGTCCACATGTAGTTCTGACTGACATAATTGACAAAGATCAATGACACAGAATTTGCATGTGCCAGTTCATGCAAATAAACTGCTGGAGTAGTTTGTATTTCCCTTATTAACTCTGAACACATACCTCATTTCAAGCATTCACAAGCTGACTAGCCTGGTCCATGTGGCTGAAAGCATTCTTTTCAGAACAGAAAATGAACAAGGAACTTAAAAATCAGAAACAACTGTTACTTACGTTGATGAATCATTCTCTTTGGGATAATCTTCACTCATTTCTGAACCAGAGGGTTGTGTTCTTTTCCTCTTTTCACTGATGACAGAAAAATTTGTGGTCATGCTTTCTGTAAGGTTAGTAAATAACCTTCATCCAACTGAACATAATTCCTCAATGCTTTCCATGCATTTTGGACCTATCTTCTGCAATCTCCACTTTTATAGCATACAGAGAAGCATTTGGTCAGCCCAACTCTTAAGCTGTACTTGAAGCTCTAGTGCCAGTACCAGTCAGAGGCAATAAAAGCACATGTATTAACATCCTATTAAAAGTAACAGCAATACTAGAGGAAGATTTGTATCCCCTTATGTTTCAGTGTACAAGTTCCACCCTTAGCTCTATAAAGAGCTGGGTTTTAACAGTATCATAGTAAGAAGAAAACCCTCCTACCGATTCTCCAACAAGCCTGTCCTGTGAGGGACTGATGATGCAGGAGATGCTGAAATGTTCACCCTGTTGCTTGGTGTTCCAGCTCCAGGAGAATTCTTAATGGAGCCTCTCGCTGGGGTACCCAGCACCTTGCGAAATGTATTTTCCTCCTTACTCTCCACAGTCACTCTTTTGGGAGGAGTCTGAAAAGCCCAAGTGGAGGGGGTCAGGGAGAAAACCCAGAAGTGAAGAAACAGGACCATCAGCTAATATGCAATTTCCACCACTTTTTATTTGCTACAGTGTAGCATCCAGAGGTGGAGAGATGCTACTTGTAATAGATTCAGAGAGTTTAAACACTAATTAGACATGGGTAAAATTTTTACTTAGTCATACCAGTCGTAAACTTGAAACTCTACTGCAGTAACCACTTTCCCCTTTCACTTTCCAATGCTAAATCAGTTGAACTTAAGTTTTTAAAATCTCCTTTACAAGCTTTGACATTAAAAAAATCCAAGGCGTGATTCCTACCCATCCCCAGATCAATCCTGGGTGGTATTACAATTAAAAATATTAAAAAGCTGTACTAAAACCCACACAATGGGCCAAACAAGCCTTATATGTGATGCAATGGAAAGAGGTAGTAACTGGTTGACTAAAGCATGTTGGTCAATTTTAGACTTGAAAACTGAACATGTCTAATCTCACCACTGTATACACAGCCTCAAGTTTTTACAGTGAGATTGCCTATAAGTAACATGTAGAATTTGTTTTGTGACAATGTCCAAAACAGTCTCCTTCAGGGCAGTAATACAAGTATATTCACAGCGATAACAAAGTAAATTAAAGCCAGTAGCTACACCATGAAATCTGGGGAGAAAAAGAACGAAAATATTTTGAAGAAATACAACTTCTGGGGAAGTCTGTGAAATTTACACAAGAATGTGAGCAGAATACCACAAATTCAGTAACTGTATTCTGATACAAACCTGAATGAGCTGCTTCTCAGTGTACACATTTGGCTGAAGTCTCCTAAACTCATTAAGACCTATGCTGACTGGTCACACACATGTAAGGCGTTTGGCATAAAACAAAGGAGATTCAGAACTATGCAAGAAGCAAGTCTCAGTCATGTACTTTCCTTCTATTTCTACTTCTTCTCTGCCTAAAAGCTCTTACGTGAAGAACATAATCTGACTTCCATGGCCAGACACTGATCTCTCTTACTCCTATAGAAGGTGTGTCTTCACAAGCAAGATACAGCATTGCCAGCCACCCTACACACAGCTATTCCAAGCTCTCTAGATTACAAACACTTTGGATGTGAGGAATTGACATGCACAGTGCTATTACAACATACAGTAAGAGAATGAGAGAAAGAGAGGAATAGAGTAAAATAAGAGAGGAAAAATTTGAACAATTTTACAAACCTGGTTCTCTATGTAAGAGAATTGCCTGTTAGCTTCCTTCTGTGTGGCCCTGCTACCCAGCACACCTCCAAAGCTGCCAGATCCTTGTGAGGGTTTCCCAGCTGACAGAAAAAGTACACAATATTTGACTTGATTGTCATTTAACTGACTAGGATTTTTATTTGCAAAATGTTTAGCTGGAGTTGATTTTGGAAAGGGCATACTAGATTTCTTGCCAACAGACTACAATATTCTGAATGCACAGACAAAAGCACATGTTTATAGACATCCCTCGTACTGGACATTTAGCCACTTGGCAGCAAACTTCCTATCCTTAAAAAGAACATAATAAAGTAAGTAAAATAAAAAACTAAAAGACTGGGCATGGGCGATTAACATACAATCTTCCAAATACCAACACACAATGTAAACAAATCCTGTATGTTAATCTCTGATTATTGTTCAGCATGAGAAGGGTATAAAACAAAAAGTGGGGTTTGAAGCCAGAAAGAAGCATTTACTGAAGTGCAAAGAAAGCCAGGAACAAGAAGGACAAAATGTGCTGAAGATGTGTGCTGGTTTTGGCTGGAGCAGTTAATTTTCTTCCCAATAACGACGATAGGGCCATGTTTTGCATTTGTGCTGCAAATAGTGCTGATAACAGAGATGTTGTAGCTACTGCTGAGCTCTGCTCACAGAGTCAAGGCCTTTTCTCCTGCTCACATCACCCCTGAGGAAGCAGGGGATGTACAAAAAGCCAGGAGGGGACACAGACAGGACAGCTGACCTCAACTGACCACAGGGATATCCCACACCATGTGGCACAGTGATGGTGTTTGTCTTCTCCAGTCACCATTACACATGGTAGAGTTCTGCTTTCTTGGAGATGGCTGAACACCTGCCTGCCCACAGGGAGTGGTGAATGAATTCCTCATTAGCTTTGGTTGTGTGCACAGCTCTTGCTTTACTTACTCAACTGTCTCTACCCACAAGTTCCCTCATTTTCACTTTTCTCATTTTCTTCCCAACCCCACTGGGAAGAATGAGTGAGCAGATGCCTGGGCCTTAGCTGTTGTTTGATATGGTTAAACCATGATAAGATGGGAAAAAGAAAACACAACATCTCTCCACAACGTTAGAACATGATTTACAACAACTGCACTTACCAGTATGAACCCTGTCTTGATGGACTGCATCCAAATACATCCGCATTTCATGTGCATCTTTAAATGGTACCTTATCAATTGTCAGGAAGCTGGTATCCTTTAGTGTTAGCATCAGGCAGCACAGTTTTCTGCCATTTGGTCGTAAGGTCACGGTTTTAATATTATGGCTTAACTGAAAACAAGAAAGTGACTATAAGCAAAAGTCCAACTTTAAAAGGCCAACATACTTACAAATTTAAACAAAATATTTCAAATAGACAGGATAAGAGAGACTCCCACCAAAATACTTCTCCTTGCTCCAGTTCAAGGAAACATTAAACCTCATAGAATTAACACAATCTGTGACCTTGGCACCTGACAGAACTGTAAGGATGGTATCAATATTGCTCAACAGTCTAGAGTCCCAGATAGGCTTTCTGAAACCTGCTTTCCTACTGAGTATGACACTTGTAAACGTAAAGGAAAAACAACTTTATGAAGTCACATTTATGAAAACTTCCACATAAAGTGTGGAATACAATTTAAGATGGGGAAAATTTCAAGTATTAAACATAAATGTCTCACTTCATAATTTGCTCCCAGAGAAGAGAGATTTGAAATGGCTTAAACAATCTGAGTAAGAAACATGCTTAGTCTTTATGCAACATCATGGCAATTAAGTGGTATTAAAACTTAAAGGGTTATGGCTGAGCACAAAAATAATTTTAGTAAGAGTTTGCGCTCCCAATGATGCCCCTGTTACTTTATAATAACCTCGTTACTTCATGCTAAATCATCTACAAAAACTGGCTGTTGGGTAAAGCTTCTACTACTCATGCAGATTGAGGGTAGCTCAAAAAGACTGAGAAAATAAAAGACACTCCATGTCCACCAATGGGATTTCTTTTTTTTCCATTACAATCTCTAGCTTCTTGGAAAACCAATCTAGATACAACAGCAGCTTGTAAGAGGGGCTGGAAAACCACCTCAATCAGGAACTAATGTTTTAATGGCAACATTACACTTTTGAAACACATTGTGCTTAATCCTTGTATTTTGGGTTAGGTTTTTTTTGTGAGCTGTTGGGATTTTTTTAAAAATATAAGCTAAAAATATCTTCAAAGACCTAAGAACTGAGTAATAGGCTCCAAGTTTTTCATTCTCTCTTCAAAACACTGAGCCCAGTGCAAAGAGATTACAATTACTTCACTATCTCAGTGCAAAACAACCCATTTAAACTCAAAATGCTGTCAGAAGACTACATCCATACTCTTTTAATGCACCTACTAGGACCCAGTCAAGTGTCACAAAGTTTTGGCAGGTGCAGGGAAACAAAGTGTTTCTCTTAATACTATCTGGGACAACTTAGTTTAAGCTCTGAAACATTTCTAAAACATCATCTGATAGAAGAAATTTGATGACACACCAGTCACTGTAGAAAAAAAAAAAAAATATAACACTGGATCCATCCAAACCTTCCATTACTGAAAAGTAAAAACAGGCAGAGAAATCACCCACAGTCCTCTCAGAGCAGCTTGCCAAAAAAACTGGGAATGCTACTTCTAAAGCAAGATCATCGGGAATTTGTCACACCTGAAGTGGAATGCCAACAGCCTGGGGCTGTCTCACATGAACTACCCTCCAACACAAGCCTCCTCCTCTTCCTTTGCTGAAGTCCCAGCTGCATGGTGGTTTATTTCCCCCTCCACTAGATCCTGCATTCAGTCCTTTCCCCAAATTTCTGTGAAAACCCTCCACTGAGCTCACAAAGATCTGACAAGTGCCAGGCAGCAGACATGAGAGGCTAGGAACAAAACCTGCCCCTTTAGGCCATGGTTAGCTGTTCTGTAGGCTCATCCTCCCTGTGGAACCTCCCTTGGAGTTGCTGTCACATCACATCACTCATCCAGGCAGAAAGGAGTGTGTGATAACAAGCACCCAGGGAGGGGAAGACAAGACTGCTCTCCTCAGGAGCAACATGGTCCAACAGTGGATTAAACCAAACCTGCAGCCACAGCAGCACACATGAGAAGGCAGAGACTCTTTTTGAGTCCACAGTAACACAGGTGAGAACAATCCACAGCTACCAATTTCCTCACAGCCTTGTTTTCAAGGCAACACTAGCTGCCAGATTTTTTGCTGAGACTTTTCAGCACACTAAGGCAGCAAAAACCTAACTTAAAAAATAAACTTTTTTTCATAGCATCTGCACACAGAAATAAATGGCTCAGAGAACAGACTGGTGAACATTACTGATGAAAAACAACAGTGGCATGAAAAAGAAGCCAACATATAGATCAGTTTATGCTGTTGCAAAATTGCTAAATAAGACTGGATTTCTTTTCTTCCAACTGATCTTCTGTCATTTACATATTTTTAAAACAGGTATGTATTTCTTACAGAAAAAGCACTCTGCTTTTGATTTGGGGAATTTTGCACAAAATCTTGGAAGACTGATCTGAAAACAACTATATAAAGAGAAAAATTTTGGCTGAATATTTCAAGAGAATCTTTAACAGTGATCTGCATCTGCATTCAAAACTTAAAACTGTAACAACTAATGTTCAGCAAAGTCTTGCAAAAGGCTACAGGTGTATTAACACCATTACCCATCAGCTGGGGAAACAGCCAGTATAAAGTGCTCAGGGTCTTTTATATCTTTAGAGAATGCAAATGTGCCAGTAACAGAAAGGTTACAGGCTGCAAAAATCTAAAATAGGAGCCACAATGCTCTATACTTCTATAACTTTTCTCTGCTTTTCCAGTTCAGTGGTATCTCAATGCCAGCCTTGGTAGATCCTTTAACAATACATGTAAATAATTTACTGGAGAGTTATACAAAGGGATTTGTGTTCAGGAAAGGAGGAACAAGAAACAGTGACAGAGGGAAGTCTGCAGGATACTTAATAGCCTTGAAGGGGACAGCTGTTCACAAGAGAGCACAATCCACATACTGTTGAAACAAAAGCCTTAATGTCTGGCATACCTGAAATGTCGTTGGAACTCCTCCAACATTGTAGTGAACTACTAGATTCACTTTGTTGTCCTTCTCCACAATTTCAAAGCTCCCTTCTTTCCATTTTGTAATCCCAGTCTGCATGCTGCGCATCCGGACAGGTCCATGCACCTTTAACAGAGCCATGCTTTCTCACAGAAAAGAGCTATCAAGAGTAAGCGTGATCCACCTTAAAAACCTGTTAAAAAGGAGAAATGTGTAACTTGGCGGGCCAAATAATGGCTAAAGGAAGACGGAAGCATGGCTTGAACTTTCTGTAGAAGCTTGGTAGAACCGTTTCATTGTTTTTAAACACAGTGAGGAAGAGCTGGACAGCAGTGAAGGAAACTTAAATTAATAAAATCTCTCCCAGTATGAACAGCAGTGAACCGATTCCTTACTGCTGAAAGGTGAGCAGACACAATTCCAGACACAGAAGTTCTCAAAACCCCTTCACTTCAACGGATCTAAAGGGGAGGAAAAAAAAAAAAAAGAGAGAAAAAAAAAAAAAAATTGCCCGAGGAAAGCCAGTATGAGATGGGAACCAAAGTTTTGGAGAAAGCCAAGAAAGAAAACGAGCTCTTTTCTGACGGCGCGGGATCCGCGGCCACCTGGCAGGGCCCGGAACGGGGGTCTCCAGCTTTCCCCGCTGCTCTCGGCCCGGTAAAGCCACGGGCCCGGGGGCGAGACACAGCCCCAAGGGTTCCGGAAAGCACGGCGAGGCGTTTTCTCGATAAAAACCAGAAGGAATGAATGGAGCGGCCCCTGCGCGCAGCCCGGGAGGCGCTGCCGGGGAGGTTCCCCCAGGCATCCCGCGCTCAGGCGCCGCCGCTCCCGGCCCGGCCTGGCGGTGCTCCCGCTCTTCCCGGGCCTAGCCCCGCTCCCCTTCCACCTCTCACCCACACAGGGACATGGAGAGCACGGGAGCGCCGTCTGCCCCGGGCCGGGCCGCTCTGAGGGCAGGCGGTCGCCGCGCGGCGGGAGGGGCACGCGGCCGGCGGGAGCGGGTAGGAGTCGGTGGCGGCGAGCCCCGGTACCTGCGTTCCGGCGCGTTCGGGCGCGTCCCGCGGGGCCCGGGGCGAGGCCCGGGGGGGCGGGGGAAGGGGGCGGCGGCGGATGGCGGGAACCGGCCACAGCAGCGCGAGACGGCGCGCGACGCGCGCCCGCTCACGTCAGCGCGGCAGCGCCTTCCCGGCGCGCCCCGCGCGCGCCCGCTTCGCGCGCAGGCCCGGCCCCGCCCGGCCCCGTCCCGGCGTCCCCCGCGCGGCGGGTGAGAGGTCGCGGCGGCACCGAGTCCATGGCGGCGGCCGTGACGGCGGCTTGAGGCGGCACCGGCTCCCTGCCCATCCTCCGACCATGCACAGCCTGGCCACGGCCGCGGTGAGCGTGCGGCTCCGCTCTCCGCCGGGCGGCGCTGAGGAGGCGCTAGGGATGGGACCCCGTTGCGCGGGCCGTGCGGGGAGCGGGAGCGCGGCCGCTGGTGGCTGCGGGGGAAGCTGAGGCCGCGGAGTGGCGGGGCCCCCGCGAGCTCCGTCCCCTCGGCATCACCGGCGGGGGCCGTTTGGCAGCTGCCCAACTCCGGCTGCTCCCGTGGGGCTGCTCCGTGCCGGCGGTGCGGGCTCTGCTGTGGCCTGGCTCGTCCGAGGCACGGAGAGTTTCCCTGCTGGGCGGCCCGGCTCTGGCCTTTGTGTATCACATAGGGCTTCTCCTCCTTCCCTTTGTCTGCCGTGCTCCCTCCCTGCGCCTGGATGCTTCCTGTAGCGAATCAGTGTTTTAAGGTCCCTTTAAGAACCACTAGCAAAAGTATTGGTAAAAGCAGGAGCGTGACAAAATTCGTTGATAAGGTTTGCTCTGCTACTTAAAAAGCACATAGAGGAAAAGCAAATAAAAGTCTAAAATTAATTAATCTACAACCAAAATAAATCCAAAACATTATCCACAGAGTGTGTGGAGGGGGAAGAGCAGGGAAGAAAAGGATGTGGATAGGAAAGGGTGGGATAAGAAAAGGTAAAGAAGACCCTCCCGCTGAGGCACAAGGTTCAGAGTAGATCTTTAAGAGACCTTAAAACACTCATCTGCTGTGCCTCCGGGTGCCAGCCACCTCCTCTGCCCTCTGGGGAGCTGTTTTACTGCTGGCCTTGACTGCAGAGGGAAAGAGTAGATAGTGAAAAGCCCCTCAGGGCAGCAGATGCTGCCTGTTCCTACTTCCCTTTTGCCTCATTACAGTGCAGTACCATCCATAGCTGGTGCTTGCCCTCATCCCCCTCAGGAAGTTGCAAAGATTGGCTATGGATTCTCCAAGAAGGAGAAAAGGTGTTTCAAGATTTTTCCTGGTCTAATACTGTTGGTAGGTTTTGCTTTCCTTGTGTGCAAAAGAAAGTCTGCCTGGCGCAGTTCTGTCCTGGAGCTTGCAGGATTTGTCTGGCTCTAAGGGTTCCCCAGAATTTTGGGTCTTAGAGGGAGAAGGAGAAACAGTAATGAAATAGGAAATTAGGAAAAAAATACATATTTCCATTTAAACTAAAACAAAAGGAACAACTGTAGAGCTTATGAAAAGCAGTTTATTCTGACTAACACAGATATTGGACATCATAAACTTAATTGCGTGGAAAATCTATTTAGTGTTCTCTAGGGATCACAAGTGCATGGCTGTGCTTTTAAGGGGTTGATGTATTTAAGCTTACAGGAACTGAAACTAGTGGGTCTAGAAAAATAGATGGAAGCTTTAGATAACATAATTATAACAACATTATTGCTACACTGCTTGTCAATCCACCATCCCACATAAAAACAAATGAGCTCTGTTCATTCTCCTTTTTGAGGTTCAGTATAGAAGTTAGCATTACTAATTCTAACTAATTGTAATTGCACTCACAGTTGTAGAGGCACAAGAAATTTGGCAGGATCACTAATATAGTTAGAGATTTTAGGGAAAAAATTACAAATTGAGTAGGTGAGTATCCTGGTTCTGGCCAGAACAGAGTTAATTTTTGCAGTAGACCCAAGGGAGCATAGCTAGGCCCCAGAGATTATTCTGTACCACCTCACATCAGTTTTCAGGGAGGGAGAAAGAACTTGATTTGGGTTTGAGCTGGTGTGACCCAGGAAGCAGTTGGATATTGCTGGGGGTGGGGGGGGTTCTGTGGGATGAGCAATAACTTCTCTTTTCTTGTACCCTCTGTCTCTAATGTTAGTTATTATTTTTTTTTATCTCATTGCTGTTTCCAGTTCCTATCTCAACCTGTGATCTTTACCTTTTGTACCTCCAATTCCCCTTTCCATCTTGGAGCAGGGGGACTTGGAGGAGGAGGGAGGGAGGGAGTGGGTGACAAATGGTTTGGAGTGATTTCAGTGGGAGCACTAAATTGGAAAATACCATCCCTAAACCATGGCAGTGAGAAAAAAGAGGATAGGAGGAAATATGAACAGCTAAAAAAGTATTTGAGCCCTAGGGTACAGGGACTGATAACACTACAATGGCTTATGTATGAACGATTAAGTTCAATGGAAGTGGTTGGAGAGGAGAGAAATCCCACAGCTGGGGAAGAATCTCTTTGGACGTGACTATAAAATGGGATAAACAGGAGGGAAATTTTCGCAGACATAGAGAAGGAAAGCTGTTGGTGCCTGCCAAAGGTTTAGAAGTCTCTGTCCATTACTCCTGCATCCCTTCTGGGACTGCCTCTGCCATGTGGCTTCAGGTCTCATTGAGCCATTTGCAGTTCCTGATCTCCCCTGTATTCTCCTGTGTGGTGTCTTGGTGGTGAGCTGCTTGGTGACAGCGTTGCTGTCAGTGCAGTGTGGGCTCTGCTTGCATCTGTTGTGGGGAGCACATGGAAAGTTTCAGTTGGGGTTAAAAAAGAAAGAAATACAGTCCTGTTCCCAGCTGGGATCACCGTGCAGAGCGGGATGCAGAGCTGGTTGCATGCTGGTTGGGCTGGCTCAGGAGCAACGGGGCTGTGCTTGGCTTCAATAACAACCACTAAAGCAGTGTTTGAAAAGGTTCTGACCTGGCTTTTAGAAGTGTTCACACAGGAGGTTTTAGTGATAATTTTTGTCTTCCTCAAAATTTTGTATTTGAGTCACCAGACTATTTCCTTAGGAAGCCTGCAGAGCATTTGTTTGCACCAAATGTTGCTTATGCCAGCAGAGACCAGAGACAAAGTTTCAGTGAAAGACTCCTGCCTTGCCTTTTCCACAGAAATTATGATACAGTCCCTCTTTTCTCTCTTCCTCATTTTGTTTTGTATTGAGAACTTGTTGGTCTTGATATTGTTCTTTCCCCGATGTCTCAAGAGAGGCAAAAGCAAAATCTGGATTTCTTCCAAGCAGCAGAAAATGTGTTTTGGCTAGGAATACAGATCTACCCTTCTCTGGGCTTATTTTGAACAGGAATCAAATCATCCTGGGATCTTGCACAAAGTCGTTGTTGAAAAATTCCCTTTTAGCTCCATGCATGTGGACAATGTACCTGGTATCGATTTGAGCCATTGGGAACAGCAGCTGTTCCTGGCTGTGGCCGGTGTCATGCTGATGGTGAAGTAGTGAAAATTTTTCTAGTATTTCTATGAAGATTTTTCTCATGTGCACTGAGTGAATCTCATTGGCAGTTTCCAATGTCATGGGTGTTTGTGGAGAGAAAAAGGTAACCTCTGCCTTACTCTGAACCTGTGGAATCTTGTACTTGAAGCATGAAATAAATGCATGCTAAATGCGAGTGGAGCAAATGAAAGCTGGCTGAAGTATGTGTCGCTCCCCAGGAGCTCTTCTGGCACAGAGCTTGGCTCTCACTGCTGAATGAAGTTACAAAGGTAGTGCTTGACAAAAGGATTAAAAGAGACTGTCTTAACAAGTCAGTCCAGGAAATAAAGCCTTAGAATTTCAAATAGGTGAAATACTAAAACTGATCTAAGGAAGGGATGGATCCATAGCCAGAAGATCTTAATAGTGCTTTAGGTCCCGCACTCTCAGTCGGGAGTTTCTTTTTCTGTCAGATTGTAGGAACGGTTTGGGTGAGAACTGGATAAAATATTTGGACTGAAGCTTTCCTGTCTCCCTCCCAGCCTGTGCCAACAGCACTGGCTCAGGTTGACCGTGAAAAGATCTACCAATGGATCAATGAGCTGTCCAGCCCCGAGACACGGGAGAATGCACTGCTGGAGCTAAGCAAGAAGCGCGAGTCTGTGCCTGACCTCGCTCCAATGCTGTGGCACTCATTTGGCACAATTGCAGCACTCCTTCAGGTGGGTCAGGCTGTCTGTGTCTTTATTCCATGGTGCAGCATCAGCATGTTGCAGAGCTTGTGCATCCATGAGGTGGATCTGGGGAGGAACTGGTGGGATCCCTTATTGCCACTGCTTGGGAATATGATCTTTGTTGGATCATGTGGTGAGGGGAGCAGATTAAGATTAGAATGCACTCCTGTGACTCCATGTCAAATTGACTCTGACCCAGCTCTGCCCTTGCCTGGGCAGCAAGGCGGCTGCCGTGTAACTTGAAAGTGATGGCGTGGTGGGAGCAGACCGTTTTCTGCTGTCGCTGCACTTCCTTGCCAGGCAAGTGCTTTGGTGTAGTTTTCTGATATTTGTCTCCTTTAACTTTCTGCTCTCTGTTAATTTTTAGGAAATTGTAAATATTTACCCATCAATCAACCCTCCGACTTTGACAGCCCATCAGTCCAACAGAGTCTGCAATGCTTTAGCTCTACTACAGTGTGTTGCATCACACCCTGAAACGAGGTAAGTGCTTCCAAATTGTGTGAGTTTTCTGAGGTGTTGATATTGACACCTCAGCACATATCTTTGACTTTAGAAGCACTTTAGCTCCTTTCTCTTTTTTCACTTGAGACAAGTGAAACAGACAGCAGAGCTGATAGATAGGCAGCTGCCTGCTGCTTTTTATTTGCTTGCATGGATTATCAGGATGACAGCTTTATGGTCCTAAATGCATTGCATTCCCTGGGTCATCCCGAGATCTTTCAAATGCTCAGAACATTGGGTTGTGGCAGCTTCTGAGAGGTCAGCCAGAGCTGAGGCTACCTTTCTGTTCAGTGCTGTGTGCAAGGATCATTGAGCTAATAATTATTTAGACAAGGAGCTTGGTTAGAGCACGGTGTTAATAATGCCAAGGTTGTGGCTTCTATCCCCATATGGGCCATTCACTTAAGAGCTGGACTCCATGATCCTTGTGGGTCTCTTCCAACTCAGAATATTCTGTGAAATCAAAGAAACTCCTTAAATTTCAGCTTACAGATTTTTAAACCAGGTGTTGAAAGGGTGGAATGAACAGGACTGTTCTTGCCAGGCAAGTGTGAGGCAAGGGAGCCATGGCAGAACCATTTTTGGAGTCCTCAGCCAGAGTCTGACTTCGTATTTTCTCAATCTGTGCCCAGTCCATGTCAGTAGGGAAAAACAAGATGTTGGTTCAGCCAAAATCAGTAGTTAAAACTCAGGAGGAAACTACCCAGAGATCCACAATCTCATGCTTCTGTTACTGCTGAGCAGCAGCATAGCTGAAGTTGGTTTTGAGCTGCTGCAGAGCAGTGTTAAACAGTAATCCTCCATGAGATGATATCCAAAGAAATAGGATAGCTTTTGATGACTCATCTTTACATTTAAAGATTGAAAACTGAAATGGAGGAGTATTTTGGATGATTGTGTAAGAGAGCTTCCCTCTGTTAGCAGAGCAACCTCCAGCATTCCACCTGCAGTCTTTATTTTTCATTACTGCCAGAAGGCAGTGTGAGGACTCTGGGGGAAAGGTGTTGGTGCACATTTAAACTCTGATGATACCTAAAAGCTCAGCCAGTCTGTACTTCTTAGAGGTACTTTTCACAGGCATTGTGGCTGACGATCCTTGCCATTGGGAACCTGCAGGGTGAAATGCAGCAGTGAGTGTACAAAACAGGGTCTGGGTGGCAGGAGGAGGTAATAAGAACAATAGGGTGTGCTCAGTTCCTGGTCAGCTGAGGCAGGAGTGCAGGTAATTGACAGATCAGGTGTTAGGTTTTGTGCTGTGCCCAGTGCAGGATTTGCTTTGTGCTTTTCCATCAGTGAATTTACTGTTACCCACTTTTGAGGAGCAGTAGCAATGAGGTCCACTGGGAATAGTGTGAAGCTCTGGGTGGTGATGCTAGATTGTTCGCTCACTTTGTTTTCCTTGTTGTTCACATGGTGTGTTCTCTCTTTCCTACAGATCAGCTTTTCTGGCAGCTCATATTCCTCTCTTCCTGTACCCCTTCCTGCACACAGTCAGCAAGACACGTCCGTTCGAGTACCTGCGGCTCACAAGCCTCGGAGTCATTGGTAAGCAGCCAGACTAATGCTGGAGCACTGAGCTCTTACTGAGTTAGAGCAGTTCATGCTGTGGACATAGAGACCTGCATGACCAAAGTCAGAGGTCTCTTGTTACTGGGATTTTCCAAGTCCTGTAGTATGAAGAGAAGGAACTACCCCTTTTCCATTGTGGAGGTAGACTCCTCTTCCTTTTCACTTACAAAAGACTTATAAAAAACCCACTGAAATCTAAATGCATTCCAAAAATACTTTTTGAGTACAAGTACCTGCAGACTTGTACCTTCACCCTCAGCCCTCCCAGCTAGGCACTGGGATGGGTGGGTGCAGGCTGGTCTTTATTTGGGTTTCTGTCATTGATTCACTTGGGTATATTTTCCCTGTCTTCCCTTTATCCTGTTGTTTTTTTTTTTTCTTTCTTCTTCCTGCCCAAATCATTTTATCTCTCAATACATAAAGAGTCTCAAAATGCATGATCCTCTTGTGTTTGTATTACTACTGAGGGAGAGCCAAGAATGCATCCTCTTTCTGAAAAATAATCCCCAAACCCATTACTTTTACCCTGCCAAAATGATTTCTTCTCCAGCCATGTGCAGCAACATGTCTAGGATGACAGTTGCTCTGCCTGGCTTTCGGACAGAATGGTTTCTGGGGAGGGCAGAGCACAGGCCCTCTTTGAAAGGTGAGAATTTTTTGAAACAGTTTATCATTTACTGATTTTGGGTTTTGCTTTTACTTCAAGGGGCCTTGGTGAAAACTGACGAGCAAGAAGTGATAAATTTCTTATTGACAACAGAAATTATCCCCCTGTGCTTACGTATTATGGAGTCTGGAAGTGAGCTCTCCAAAACGGTACCTTCTTTTTTTGTTTTAATAAAGACACTTTGTTGTTCGTCTCTGATTGACCAGGTAGCCAGTGCCCTGCAGAGCTGATTTCTCTGCTGTTGCAAATGCTGGGACAAGTCTGAATGGAGTTTTTACCTCCTCAAAAAACCAAACAGACCAAGACCTGAGGCTGCCTGAGTGGCCTGGCAGTAGCTGGCATCTTATGCAACCTGAATCCAGTCATCTTGTACACTCTGCTTTGTGTCCATCTCTTTTCTTTAGTCAGAGATACCAGGCATTGTGTACTGTCCTGCATTTTCTTTTGGATTCTAACTTTCACTGAATAAAGCATTTTCTACCTGCTAGAAGGCTTTTCAACTCTGGGGCTGAGTTGAAAAGGGCACCACACAAAGGCTGTCCTTTTTCAGGGTAGATAAGTTGTTTATATGCTTTGGTTTCTGCTTTCTCCCCATTCTAGGTTGCTACGTTTATTCTTCAGAAAATCCTCCTGGATGACACAGGGCTGGCATATATCTGTCAGACTTATGAGCGGTTTTCCCATGTTGCCATGATACTGGTAAGATTATTTGTTTTTAAAGTATTTATATCTAAAAAAGAAAAAACCATGCTATAGCAGTCAGCTTCTTCAGCAACTATTTTACTGCTGTCTTGCTGGAGCACAGGATGAGGAAGGCAGATCATTCTTAGGCTAATTGCTTGTGGTACTGTAGCTCTGCTTCCACATTTCCTTTGTATACTTCTGGTTTCCATGTCAAGAGAACACATATTAGTTGTGATATACTAAGTCCCCAAGACAAAACAGGTAAACCTCTTCAGAGAAGAAAAATATTTTCCAGAGTTGTGGGTGTTTCCAGTTGTTGGTGGGATGTGAATGGATTAGATTTTATGTAATAATGATCACACAGATCATGGATCGATGTCCCATCCCTGTCTCTCACAGCATGTTGAAAGAGCAGGGCAAGTATATATCATCCTTGTCCTCATAACAGTCCCACAGCTGACAGCTGTGGATTTCTGGGGCCACTTGTGGGGTTTCTATGTAGTAAGCCCCAGTGTTTGTCCCATCCACCCCTTGAACCCATAGAAACCCTTTGCACCCACAGTGTCTTTGACCAAGGAGTTTCATGTGTTTTCTGTCTGCTGCCTGGAATGCCACCTTCATTTTTTTCCTTTCTGAATCTGACTCCTACTAGCTGCTGCAGGTGCTCAAATTTTTGTGTTCGAATACAGAGAGCAAACAAGTTCTGTCCATTCTGTGATCCCTGTAAAGGACAAGTTTGGGTACTCAAAATTTGTTCATCCCAGGAGTAATAGCCCCAACTTGAGCTTTATCTTTGAGCTTGCCAAGGGGAATATAAATCTACCCTGGAATAGTTGTTGCCATGCTTTTGTGTGTGTTTGTTTGCTTTTAAAAGGGTGGTCTCAGGAGAAGAAAATGCAAGAGTGAGTTAGGCACTTAGCAATGCTGGTTCTCTGACTAAATGTTAATATTTTCATTAGGGATATTTACTTGTCTACTTTTGCAAATGTAAAGAAAACATTGCCTCCTATTCACCCACAAACAGCAAAATATGAATGATTTTGAGCTGATGTCCCTAGTATCCAATGTGATGTGATTTTTGCATTCAAGAAGATCAGCTTTGATGAAAGTACATCTGACTTGGGGGCAAAGTGAAGGATGCAGTTAGAAACTCTGAGGTAGGGAAAGGTGACCATGCTATTCCCAGATGTGAATTCTTCCTTGAACACAGAAGGATGTGGGTGTGTAAACCTGTGTTAGCATGTGTAGTCCCACCATTGGGTGAAGCACTGGCAGGCAGGGTCAATATTCCATAGTGCAAGAGAGAAAGATGAAAATGTTAACAGACTTTTTTGTTGTCTGTTTCAAAAATAAGGATAGTGTACTCCTGTCTAATGAGGGTGATGATTTACTTCCATGTCTTGATAACTGAGTAAGATGTCACACAAGTATTACATGCTTTTAAAAGAGCAAGTTTGCATTTTCCATCCAGGAACTCTCTGAGGAGCTTGTGGTTATTTATTTTGAAGAAATAATTGGTATCCTAGGGAATTGCTAAGAACAGTAAGCTTGCAAAAGGGCAGATGAGGGGGACCTGCTAATTGCTAACGACCAGGATATTGAAATACAGGTGAATTTGGCTAATGGGGAAAATAGTTAGTGCTAGCCAATGTAGTTTACAGGAAAAAAACCTGTTGAGCAGATGTGATTGACTCCTAAATACAAGCCAGCTGTCTGTTAAATTCTTCAGAGCAGGTGTGTGAAGGCATCCACACTGTTTGCTCAGCTGAGCACGTTCAAAGGTGCAGCCATGTGCAAAGTCCTACTTCCTGTGGGAAACAGACTGGGCCAGGAAGATCTGTTTGTGCCTTGCTTCCCTGGAACAGCTTCACGAGGGATGTAGCAGAAAGAAAAAATACGCTGCTTGGATGCATGCTAAGACTGGATAAGGATCTTGCTACATGTGGTGTGGGTGAGGCAAGTCCTATGGCCTGGCTTTCCAGGGTATTGCTATTGTCTTAAAAGCATGTTGAAATGAAGGGAATTCATATGAGAACAGGGGGTGTTGCAGAGCTTGGGAACACACCTCATGGTGTCACTCAGCCTGAGTTTATCAAAGTGTTTGTAATGTGTCTGTCTTCCATGAGGGGGAAACCTCAGGTTCTCTTCAATCCCACAAAGAGTTGCTAAGTAGTTCTAGGAAAGTAAAAGTTAAACAGAAATAAGATGAGCTTTCCCCAAGCTTCTGGGAGAATCCTTTCCAAGTCATGGCAAGCTGCTATTCTCAAAGGCAACTTGGCAAGCAGCACCAGGCTCCATGCAAGGGTATCTAGATAAAAGGTAAATGGGCTGTGCTGTGTGGGAAGCCAGAGTGAGTGGTTTAATGATCTTTCCCAGTCTCTGGTGATTGTGAAGCTGTTCTTTTAAAGACACTAACTGGTGGCATTGGCCTCTGTCAAACAGGGTAAAATGGTCCTGCAGCTCTCCAAGGAGCCATCGGCACGGCTGCTGAAACATGTTGTCCGCTGCTATCTTCGCCTTTCTGATAACCCCAGGTAAACATTTTATGAGTTTGGGCAGGGGCTTCTCCTGTGCCCTTGGAAGCGCAGTTCTTCAGTTCTCCACAGTACCCATCGGGGAGGAATCAAGATTCCTGCTCTGTCAGCCTTAGCTCAGTCTGGAAGATGGGTGGGGTTTTTGCTTTGATTTTTTTTCTGACAGTCACAGGAGCTTCTATGGTATGTGGGAGAAACAGTGACTGTTGGGGATTGTGCAAATTCTAGCTGTGCAGGTTACTACTGCCAGAGCCCAAATGTAGCTTGAACAAGATACAAAGAAGGGCTGAGGTGGAAGGTACACTATACTCTCCCTCTTCTTCATCAGACAGGCTGTTAGCAGCAGATGAAATTCATTATTCACAAAACTAGTCTCCTGCTGACCAGTAGCTCTGCCCAAAGCTGCTGGGTGTGTATTTGTTGCCTGAGTCTCTCCTGGCATCGCATTACTTTTTTGCTGTGTGTTGGGGTGCAGGTGCTGCTTGGCTGGGTTAGTGTGAGGGGTGGGAGCTGTGCTGGCTGGCTGAGTGCCACCTGCTGTGCTGCTGCTGCTCAGTGCTTTCCTTGGCTGGCTGTGGCAGGGACACCTCCAGGCAACGCTGTGTCCCCAGTGGGGTTTGCTCCCCTCTTGCCCCTGTGAGTTTATTTGTTGGGCCCCGTTTCTTGTCTCTTGATGTAGGGCACGTGAAGCTCTCAGGCAGTGCCTTCCTGACCAGCTGAAGGACACCACCTTCGCCCAGGTCCTGAAGGATGACACCACCACAAAACGCTGGCTGGCTCAGCTTGTCAAGAACCTGCAAGAGGGTCAAGTCACTGACCCACGGGGCATCCCTCTTCCTCCGCAATGACTGCTGGGGGAGGTGGGGCACTGGGGAAGAAACAGCTCAGGTTTACAAAGAACCAGGAACAGGTGACCTCTTCTGCAACAAACTGGGCACGCCAGCTGGCTGCCGGCCTGTCGGACCATCCCACCCAGCCAAAGGGCTGCTCTGTAGCGGTGCAGCAAGCCTCCGGGGATCCCAACACCAGCAAATGCTGATACTACAGCTTCAAAGAAAAAATCAATAAAAACAATCTGTATAGATCCCAGTCTCTCCGGGAGGCTTGGGTGGCATCTCTTCCCCCACCTCCAGGCAGGGGGTAGTGCAGATGTCCACTCTTCCAGCAAACTCAGCCTCCGCCCTAGTGGTGCATGACAGCAGGTATGCGCGCCACATCCCTCCAGTTCCTTGTCACTTCTTGTTTACATGTCTGTTTAGATGAGTGAACTGAATAAAAGCTGATCCAGTTTTATCCCCTCCTAATACTGCTACTCAGCTGCAGGTAGCCCAGGGACAGCTTTTTTCCCTGCCAGCGCATCCTTGCTCCTGGCTCTGCATCCATCTGGCGCAGTGAGCTTCTCTCTTCCTTTCCTTTGGTGTGTGGAGGAAGTGGCTGCAGCCAGGCCACTGCAGTGCTTGCCCCAAGAGGAGGGGTGGATAATTGCAATGAACCCATGCGTCGTAAGGTTGCTTGCCAGGGCTCAGGGAAAGAAGACGGCGGGATTGTGCCTCTTGTGCTGTAAATAGTGCACTCCCACAGCTGACCAGTGGCCAGAGGCTGATGTGTGCTGGCCTCTCATCTAGACCTGGGAAGGCTGCTGACTGGCTGATCACATGGAGCTCAGTGTGAGGGCACCTGCCTTGAGGCAGCGGGCAGACCACCGACTGATCCCCTGCCGCCTGCAGGCTCCAGGTATGCTGCCTTCTGCACCCGCTGCTGGCCGCCAGGCGCCTCTCAGTCCTGTCCCCTCCCTTCCCCCGCTCCTTGCGCTCCTCTCTGCCAGCCAGGTGCATCCATTTCAGCTTTGAAACCTGCCTTGGCATCCGCCACAGCCCCACTGCAATTAAACTGGACCAGCAGCCACTTACCTGCCGCCTCTGTGCCGAGGGGCTAATGTGGCCGCAGAGGGCTCTCGGAAGCAGTGGAGGAGCTCCCAGGCTCTGCGGCATCAAAGCCTGCTCTTGGCTGCAGGCAAGCCTGGGCAGCTACTTAATTTCTCCCCCCTCTTCGAGTAGCCCATTTTGCTGATCATCTGCAGTGTCGTGCCAACAGTGTCTTAAATCCCACCATTTCCCTTCCCTCCTCCTCTCACAGCCTTGCATAACAAGGGCAGAGCATAGCTCTTCCTTGCCCTCGGGTTCCTGTTTTATAACCATTGCCTTTTCCCTCCTTTTCACCCTGACCTTGCCGGGGTGTGAAAATGCTTCTGTTTGGTTGATTGTTTGGTTTTTTTTTTTTTAATTCGGATTAATAAATAATAAAACCCCAGCCAGCAGAAGTTGGTCCTGGTCTGGTCTCTGGCGGGGGTGGTGGGGGCAAGCGCTGCGGTGGGGGTTTATTACAGATGGGAGGAAGGGCGGGCTGTGCCGTGTTGGGGATATGAGCTGCAAAGAGTGGCTTTTCCCAGTGGGAGCTGGCTGTGTCCCTGTGGCGCGGCGCCGCATCTCTTCTGGGGCAGGTAGCGCGGAGGGGATGCTGCTCTGTTCTGCTTTGCGGGAAGGCAGCGAGCCTGCCAGGGAGAGAGCATTCGCTGCCTCTCTGAAGCGTCTTTGCAAGCGCGGCCGCGCTCCCCCGGCGTCCAGGTGTGTTAGAGCATCGCCCACCCCAAAGTTCAGTCCCTGCCCCGCACCCTTTGCCCCCAGCTCGGCCTGCCCCAAGGCTGCCTCAGCTTGGATCCCCGTGGGTGCAAGCGGGTCCGGGGACAGACAGGCTCGACCGGAGGATAAGAATAGGGGGTTCGAACCTAAACGAGGGGCGCCACAGGACGTTCCCAACCCTGCCGGCCCCTCCACTGCCTTCTTTACCCGCCCCCCCCGCTCCGCCTCGGGAGCGGCGTGACCTTAATCCGAAGCGACCTTGAGAGGCAGCGGCTGCGGGGCGTGCGGGGGCCGGGGGCGTCCCGCGGGGGCGGGGGGCCGGGGCCGGGGGAGGGCTCGCAGCCCAGGCACTGCCGAGGGGCGGGCAGCCCCGGCTCCGTGCGGCTGCTGGCGGTGGAGCACCGGCGGAGCGGAACGGAGGGGAGCGGCAACGCAGAGCGGGTACGGACCGCGCGTCCTGCGGAGGGGAGGGGGCGATGGCGGCTACGGGGCTGCGACCCCCAGGCTCTGGGACCCTCAGGCTCCGGGACCCCCTCTTTCGGGCTGCGCTGCTCCGGAGCGCCTGCACGGTTGGGGTGGCGCGGGGCAGGTGCCGGCTATTTTGTCTCCTTTGCCATAAGGTGTGATTTCTCCTCTGAGCCCCAAATCTTTTGGGGTTTTCCGCTCCATCCCGGAGTCTCTTGTCTGCCAAGTCCTTCTGCCCCTGTCAGCTACTGGCTTAGCAAAGCTCTAGGACGAGGGCAGTTTGTAAGCACATTGGGGCAGCAAGGTGTGGGGGGTGCCTGAAGGGCGCTGAGAGGCATAATCTTCCCTTGTTCTGGCACGGTCACCCGTATGGTGGCATTTTATTCTGCCGGGCGACTCTGCACTAGAATGCTCACACTCACTGGCTGTCCAGCTCTGCTGGGGCCTGTCACCACCAGGAGAGACGCTGGGATGGCTCAGAGTGTGCTGGGCTAGCTGGGGCTGCTCTGGCAGCAGGCAGCTGCCCTGCGGGAAACTCTCGGGTTGGGTTTCTCCACAGCCTGGCTCTCATCCTCATGCTTGGCTCAACAATGTAATTCAGACCGGGGGGGCATGCAAGAGGGCCTGCGTGGGGCCAGGCTGTGAGGGGCTCGTGGCATCCCTGACACTACAGGAGAGAGCAGAACAGATGTGTCTTGCATCCACATGCTCTTCCTTGTGCTTGCTTGTGTTTCCTTTGATTGGAAGGGATGATCCCTTCTCTTCTGCATTTGTGGGGACGGCACTGCTCCATGGCTGGGACTGGGCATGCTTAGGCTGTGCTGGGAGCCTGGAAGGGCTGGCACTGGGGGAGAAATTTAGCTCCAAACTCTCAGTGTGGTTATGGGCTCATGCAAGCTGCTCCCTACATGCTGCCACCTTGTACACATGCATGGCAGAGTGCCAAGAGGACAGAACTCTTGGTGGCACTGAGCCCATCTTTGTCCCCGTCCAGCATGTCTCCCTGCTTCTCCAGCTCTGGTGCCTCTTCCTCCACTCCAGCTTCTCTAAAACATGCCTGTCTCCCTCATCTGCTGTGGCACGGGGGCTGCAGAGCTGGTGATCACCTGGAGCTATGGCCCTGTGAAGTGGCTGTGCCAGGCTGGGTGCTGCTGGAAAGCAGGAGGGTGCAGGCAGATGGGTGACTGGGGTTGCCCCCTTGGTTCCCTGAGGGTCATGGGGTGCAGGGGCTGAGAGCACACTGTGGGGGGTGGATGTGGGGCTACTGGAGCCGTGTTAGCCAGCATCAGGGCACAAGAGGAGCACAGGGCTTACCCCCATTTTTGGGTATGGGCACTCCAAGTCTTGTGCCAGTGGGTCAGTGCCCTGTGGGTTGGGTGTGGGGGGATATAGGCACTGCAGCAAGTCCTGAGCCTTGCAGGAAGGACCAGTGTTGGGAAAGCACAGCCCCAGCTCTGGGCACTGGGAAGGCATTTCCCAAATACCCCATGTTTTCATCAACATGTGAAGTCCCCAAGAGTGGACAGATGATCCCTATGTGCCCTGGGGACAGCCAAACAGCCACAGATTGCCCCATAAGTAGGGTGTCTCACAAGGGCAAGGCTACAGCCCTGGCCAGTGCTGTTCTGCCCTGCTGAGCCACACTGAACAGGAGATGGCTGCTGTCTGGCCTGAGAGCCCACAAGGGTCTGGCAGTGGCTGAGCAGCTGCCTGCATGCTGACGGCACTGGCTATTCCCAGCCCTGCATCACCGGTGCCTGTGCTGAGTCAGGGACCCAGGGCACAGCTGCCACCCCTGCACCCTGGCACAGAACCCTTTGCTCCCAGGGACCCTTGGTCCCCTCCTGCACCCAAATCCCAGCCCACCAGCTGCTCCTCCAAAGCTAAGCTCCAGCACCTGGGTGACAGGCGCATCCAGTGATTTGTCAGCATCATTAAAGTCTCAACAGCCTAATCAAAGCCTCATTGTCCAGTAGTATTTATAGTCCCACTCACTGCCATGTGCTCCCTGTACAGCTGAGAGTGCAGTCACTGCCTGGGGTGCTGCTATTCCCTGGGGAGAAGAGGCTGTAGGAGCTGAGGGTCATTGCTCTGTGTTCCCTTCCTTACTATCACAGCTGTGCCTCTCCTTTACTTTCAAATTTGCTGGTTGGGGTTGTTTCCTAGGTGGTGGAGGGTGTTCTTGGGCACTGCCAGAGCAGTTTTTCCTGGTTTAAGCAGCTGCTTCTTACCTGGGAGCAGCAACCTGGGAACAGCAGGGCTCTGGTACCCACTGGGCTGTGGGGCATCAGCGCTGGCAAGTTTTTCTGTTTTCCACAAACACCTTTTGAGCTCCGGCTTCCCGGTAACACAGATTAATATTTCATGAGTATGACAGTGTGAACTCGACACTTAAGGAATGCAATGACCCAGCAGGAGACAGACACAGGTGCGCTCATATGTGGGCAGGGGCGCACACACCTTGTGCACACGTGGGTATGGCTGGAGCCCACTTGGCGGGACTGGGCACAGCATGAGGGTCTGACCTTGTTCCCCCCAGCCACCTTCTCTCTTCCCTCCCCAGCAGCTGCCAGCGTGGAGAAGGCAAAGCTATGGCATCGCTGCTGTGCAACGCCCGTGAGTGCCCCAGCAGAGGATGGGTGCAGGGCAGGGCATTGGGCCATCTGGATTTATGCCGAGGCAAATCTGGCTTCTGGGATGAGCTCACCTTGCTGCACTCAGAAGCATACCTACCCCACCATGGCCATTGGGATTTTGGCTTGGAAGTGCCAAGGGTGGATGGGAAGGGTTGATGGGGAATTACCCTGTGCACCTCTTGTGGTGAAGGGAGTTTGTTTCTGGTTCATCCCTCCTCCCTCATGGATTGAGGGACCATGTGCGATCCCAGAGCTGAGAGGAAGCAAGGTACCAGGGCGCAGTGCCTGGGTACCCCACCCTCAGTGATGCAGCCCATGCTGCCCCCAGGCATCCAGCTCACAGACACGCTGGAGCAGATGCAGCAGGGGACTCTGATGCGCAAAGTCAAGTCCAAGAGCTGGAAGAAGCAGCGTTACTTCAAGCTGCAGGAAGACTGCATGACCATCTGGTATCAGTCCAAGAGGACAGGCAAAACTGAGTCTGCCTGTGAGTACCAGCTGATGTGTGTTGGTCATGAGGCCATCAGTAGAGTAGGTTTCAGGGTGAACAGGGATGTGAAGGTATGGAAATTCTTGGGCCATGCTTGCTAAGGGTGCTGGGGGATTGAAGAAAGACTCTGTATGCATGTTTGATCTCTTCTCACCCACACCTCTCCATGAAACATCCTGCACCCAGCAGGACCCATGGGTCAAAAAGTCTGAGTAGAAATTGCAGCTGATACAAATGGAACCTCTGGAATGCCAGTGCAGGAGTAAGCAGACAGAGGGGCAGATGGATGACTGGCTGACTTGATAGCTCAGTGTTTAATGCATAGATAACTAGCTCAGTGGGTGGATGGATGGATGGGTGGATGGATTAGAAGAAGGAATGACTGGAAGGATAGATGTCTGTGGGCAGTGCCCCTTGCCCTGTGGTCCTTGTCCCCTACAGACAGGCCTCCCCTCCCTCTGCCCCAGTCTCCATCAGCGATGTGGAGACGGTGCGGGAAGGGCACCAGTCAGAGGTGCTGCAGAGTGTGGCCGAAGAGTTCCCCCCTGAGCGCTGCTTCACCATTGTCTTCTACGGCCGTCGTGGCAACCTGGACCTCGTTGCTGGCTCGGCAGAGGAGGCACAGTGCTGGATACAGGGCCTGCGTCAGCTCATTGAGGTGGCCACCACCATGGACCAAAAGGAGAAGATAGACCAATATCCTTCCTGATAGCATCACTCTGCCCCCCACACCCACTGCTGATCATCCCCCAGGCCCTGCATCTTTAGCCTTACCCCAGCATGTGTGTAGCTGCTCTGCATCTCACCATCTGCATTAGTGCAGGAAAAGGAAAAGATGCCCTCTGATAATGCCCAGGCCTATTTCTCATAGCCTTTTCCTTTTCCTTAACATTTGCCCTGGCTTTCTGCACATGGATTCGTGACTGGTTCCAGAAAGCTGACAAGAATAAGGATGGGCGCATGAACTTCAAGGAGGTGCAGCGTCTCCTGAAGATGATGAACGTGGACATGAACGAGGATCATGCCCTGAGGCTCTTCCAGGTAAGCACTGCACCCGAGAGTCTGGATGGGTTGGAGGAACTGGAGGGACTGGAACAAGATGTACAAAACCTCATTGCAAACACCCATTTGTTCATTTTTTTGTTAACATGCTCTTCCTTCCTCCCATTCATTTGTCCATCTAGCTGCTTATCTACTACACAGCTAACCAGCCATCTGCTTTTTTATCCCTTCCTTACATCCATCATCCATCCATTAGTCCACCCAACCAGCCCTCCATCCGCCCATTCATCCATTCCCCCATTGATCAATGCCTGCCACTGCCACTGGCATGGGGTCTCTGAGCCCTCTGTTTGGGGTGGGAGAATCCCCCCACAGCAGCTTTGGTGGCCAAGACACCCCGTTTTGCCCCATCTGGGTGCTGAGGGACCTCCCTTGCAAACAGGATGCTGACAAGTCAGAGTCGGGGACGCTGGAAGGGGAGGAATTTGTCCTCTTCTACAAGGCTCTCACACAGCGTGAGGAGGTGCTGAGCCTCTTCCAAGAATTTTCTGAGGATGGAAAGAAGCTGACACTGCTGGAGCTGGTGGATTTCCTGCGGGAGGAGCAACTGGAGGATGAAGGCACAGAGGAGCTAGCCATGGAGCTCATTGACAAGTATGAACCATCAGAGACAGGTGAGAGCTTACTCAGACATTGGCTGTGCTCTGCATGGGGTTAAGGAGGGGTCACAGGCTCACAGTGCCATGGCAGGAGCATTCCCAGCCCCATCCTGGTGTGAACAGCTGCACACCAAGGTGTGATCTGGGTGCTGTTCCCCTTTATTTGGTCCATTCCTGGACCATTTTGGTGTAGAAGGTTGACCACCCATGGTGTACAAGCCCCAGTTTTGGGGTCCACTGCCCACCGTTCCAAAGTTACTGCCCTGTGGCATCTTTCTGTGCCCCAGACTCTGGCAGCAGCTGTGCTCATCAGTTTGGGGGTTCTGGGAGACACCAGCAGTCCTGTTTGCCCCTCATTCTTTCTCTTCCATGTCCCTGGCTGTGGCTGAACCTTTCCCTGTGCCTGCAGCCCGGGCTCGCCACGTGCTGAGTGCTGACGGGTTCCTCATGTACCTCTGCTCCCTGGAGGGCTCCATCTTCAACCCTCAGCACCGGGTGCTGTGGCAGGACATGAGCCAGCCACTCTGCCACTACTTCATCTCCTCCTCCCACAACACCTACCTGATAGAGGATCAGATCCGGGGCCACAGCAGCATCGAGGGCTACATCAGGTAAAGGGACTGCTCCCTTCCAGCTGCACTCCAACACCCTCCCACCCCGGTGTCATGTCTTGAGCAGCTCCATAGGGTAAATCCCAGAAGCTCCTTTGCTCCTCTGCAGTCCTTTGCTCTCCTCTGACCATGCCCTGCATGATTGTCCTGCAGAATCAGACAGCATCCACACTCTTGGTGGGTGTCCCCTGCTCCCTCAGGGATGACATCCATGGGCAGAGGGGAGGGCAGGGAGCTGGTGCCCTGGCTGAGTGCAGGGTTCCAGGGGTGACAACCCACCCTCAGGGCTCTCAAACGGGGCTGCCGGTGCCTGGAGGTGGATTGCTGGGACGGGCCAAACGGGGAGCCCATGGTGTACCACGGCCACACCTTCACCTCCAAGATCCCTTTCCGGGAGGTGGTGAGCACCCTGGGGAAGTACGCCTTCAAGGTAAGGCACCCTTCCCCAGGTGCTGGTGGTCGTGGGTGGTCCTTGGTGGGTGAGGACACATGGTAGCGATGGTTCCCTGGAGGGGGAGTGGTACTGAGGCTCACACACCTGGGGATGCAGCAGGACTGGTCACACTGCGGGGAGGAGGGTGGCTGTGTCACTTTCTGGGGGTTAGCACTGTGGGGTCTAAGCTACAGCCTGCACTGTGCTGTTCCAGGGGTTGGGGGCTCATGCAGACATGGACTGTTGGGGGTGCAGGGGTGAGATGGGATGTGGGGAATTGGAGGGGTATGAAGATCTCAGAGGAGAAACAGACACAAGGGGTTCCGTGCTGGCACTGATCACACCTGGATGAAGCCCTTATGAGAGGTTACTAGCCCCACCAAGGCTTATTTCCAGGTGTGCATGTTGCTCCTCAGACCTCGGACTACCCGGTGATCCTGTCTCTGGAGAACCACTGCAGCATGGAGCAGCAGGAGGTCCTGGCCCAGCAGCTCAAGGACATCCTGGGGGAACAGCTCCTCACCACTACCATCGATGGGCATGTCCCCATCCAGCTCCCATCCCCAGAGGTAGGGACAGAGCACAGATGTGCAGGGCATCTCTGTCCTGCCTGAGAGTGCGGTAAGGAGGTGGATCTGCTGTTCAGAGAATAGGCCAACCTGTTCCAGCATCGTCCTGGTCCACTGAAGCATTTGAGGATTCTGGGGGTGGCTATCCCCAGGGCTGTCTCCCCATGTCCTGCAGAATCAGACAGCTGGGCAAAACCCTCCTACCTCACCCCCTTCTGACTGCTGAAGGGAGCTGTCGTGCTGGCCTCCAGCAGTGCAGGGTCCCAGGGCACAAGGCCCATGGAGGCTCTGGGTAGCTCAAGGTGCTTCTCTACCCCCAACCCCACAGGAGCTGAAGCACAAGATCTTGCTGAAGGGCAAGAAGATTGGGCGGCTGGAGGACACCCTGGATGGGCCAGGGGATGAGGCACCTGATGTGTCTGATGATGACAATGGGGCAGAGGCAGAGGAGGAGAGGCGGAGGGCAAAGGTAAGTGGCCCAGGCTGGGGACCAGCTGGGAGAGCTGAGTCCCTGGACAAAGTGATCAGCTATGATGACATCTTGCTGCATAGGGGTGAGATAGAGACTGCAGAGACATCACCAGGCAGGGAGGACAGCCTTTTCTGCCCTGGTCATGCCAGCCCTCTCTTTGTTATGGTGGCAACATATTGGAGGTCCCCTGCTTGCTCTGTTCCTGGCAGAAAGACATTCACAGTAGGGATGCTGCCACCCACCAGCACACCCCTGGCTGCTCTTACCTGCCCTGGCTCTACAGCCCCTGGCCTGGGTGAGTGCTGGTGGATGATGCTCCCATCAGGAGGGACCCAACATGGTTCTGCCTTGCAGAAGGACAAGGAGACCCTGGCACAAGCATTGTCTGACTGTGTCATCTACTGCAAGAATGTGCCTTTCCGGGGCTTCCAGGAGGCCCGCAGCCATTCCCGGCCCTCTGAGATCTCCTCCCTCTCTGAAGCCAAGGCCAGGAAGCTCATTCGGGATGAAGGTGCGATGAAGAGGGCAGTGACACTGGGTGACCGGGACAGAGTAGATGGCTTCCTCATGGGTACCGCCAAAGCCTCCCCGTCTGGGAGAAACAGGGTCCAGTGGAATTGCACTGGGGTTTAGCTCTGGTAGGTGATGAGGTTATTGGCTTAGGAAACAAGTCCTGGATTCCTGAGCAGGGAGAGGGATGAGAATTGGTGGGTGGGTGCATAGATAGATAGATAGATAGATAGATAGATTAGATAGATAGATAGATAGATAGATAGGCAGGCAGTACATGTGGGTGACTGTGCAGGCCAGAGAATGATCCCACATGTGGGCCTCATGCTCTATCCCTAGGAAATGAGTTTGTTCGCCACAATGCCTGGCAGCTGACACGCATCTACCCCAGCGGGATGAGGACTGACTCCTCCAACTACAGCCCCCAGGAGATGTGGAATGTGGGGTGCCAGATTGGTAAGGCTGGGGTGCAGCAGGACTGTGGGCTGGGGAGATGCCCCCAGTCCTGTGCTAAATGCCACCATCAACACCTGTGTTAGTGCCAACTACAATCCCATCTGGAGCCAGGTCAGGTTGCTGGCTCTTGCACTGCCCTGGGGGGGGTGCAGGCATTAGTACCTTATTCCTCTATGCAACTCCACATCTCTCTGGCTATGGGGACAGGCTGGTTTTCAGCTCAAAGCAGAGTGGATCTCCAAGCTGTTCTGAACCCTTTTCTCTGCCACCTCCCTCCAGTGGCCTTGAACTTCCAGACAGCCGGCATGGAGATGGACCTGTGTGATGGGCTCTTCAGCCAGAATGGCCACTGTGGCTACGTGCTCAAACCACCCTTCATGAGGGACAAGGAGACTCTCTTCAACCCCAGTGACCCCAGCAGCTGGGAAGGCCCCGGCCCCATCACCCTGACAATCCAGGTACAGGGCTGTGGAGAGACCCTGGGGAAGCTGTGACTGTGTCCTGTGGCCCTGCTGGTTCCAGACAGATGGGAACTCTGTTGGGCAGTGTGCTGGGGCCAAGTGGCCTCACAAAAGGTGTATTTGGCCCTGCAGGTAATCAGCGGGCAGCAGCTGCCCAAAGTGGCCAACAGCAAGGAGGGAGCCATCATTGACCCACTGGTGCGTGTGGAGATCTATGGGGTCCCTGCAGACCAGGCGCACCAGGAGACCAAGTATATTGAGAACAACGGTGAGACCCACAGCAGTACCACAGACCCTGTTGTGCCCAGACACAGTCCCTGCTGTCCTTCACTCTCTCGACACCTGTCCTCTCTTCCCAGGGTTTAACCCCCGCTGGGATGAGACACTACAATTTCAGCTCCACGTGCCTGAGCTGGCCCTCATCCGCTTTGTGGTGGAGGATTATGACAAGACTTCCAGGAATGATTTTGTGGGTCAGTTCACCCTAGCATTTGCCAACATCAAACCCGGTGAGTGGCTGCTGCCCAGTGGTTTTGGGTGCCCAGAACAGCCCTGCAAGCATGTCTAGGGCTCAGCTGGGTACTAGAGAGGGGGATGGGACTCCGGTTAGCCAGAACCTTGCTGTCCTTCCTGCAGGATATCGCCACATTCATCTCCTCTCAAAGGATGGCACCAGCATCCCACCTTCTTCGCTCTTTGTCCACATCCGCATCACTGAGCCACCTGGCCCTGAGCAGGACTGAGTTCATGGGGTGAGCAGCACCCAGATGGAAGCCATAGAGCCAGCTCTGAGCAGCTGGGGCCATGGAGCCAACCACCTTGCCCCTTTGTTGAGCTGTTTCTGTCATCCCCGTGTCATTGTTGATGCTGTGACTCCCTCTGCAGTAGCCTCTGAGGGCTGGGAAAAATCACTGACCTCCCCTTTCCAGGTCCAGGATGCTGCTGCCCATGCATGAGTGTGGGGTTTATGCCAGTGCAGCTCCCTCCACCTACCACAGGTACCCTCTCCTGGCCCATGGTCAGAGCTTGACTGTGGGGGGGAGGAGAGATGGATGGTGCGTGACACAGCTCTGCTACAGGGGCTGGTCCCCCCCCAGTCAGGGGAGCAAGGCTGGAGCCGAGCAAACCCCAGAGCTGGGCACAGCTGGGAGTGGAGTTAGTCCTCACTGCCCCCTAACCCTGCAGAGCCCCATCACATCCCTTGGCCCCTACAGCCCCAAATTAATCCCTACCCCATCCTTTCTCTGTAAGCAACTTAATAAATTGTTCAGTGACAGGTTCGGGTCTGGGTACAGCGGTGCTGGGCAGAGATGGGGAGCTGAGCTTGGGTCTGTGTTCTTTCTCTGTGGGCACCTGGCCCACTGTTCACACAGGGCTTTCAAGCAGCACAAAGAAATGGTATTAAAAGGAACTGAACAATTCCTTTTATACAGTTGTGTATTTTACAACCCATATACATACATGCCTGTACACACACATACATCTCCACAGCAGGCCTGTGCCATCAGCGCCTTAAAGCCCTTAAAATCAAAGGGATTCAACCTCACTGTGGTGTGCAATCCTTCTCTGCAGGGCACCCTGCTTCTTGCTCCATCCTGGGGAGCCCCTTGTCCTGGCTTTCCCTCTGCACGGTGTGAAGGTGGACGGTGTGTGTGCTGGGGTCCTTTCCCACCCCCTGGCTAGGGTCAACAGCCCTGTGCTCAGGGTGATGCCGCTGGATGTGTTTGATGACCTGGAACTTCTGCTTGGCCTTGTAGGGGCAGTAGCGGCAGAAGAAGGGGTGCTCGTTGGTGTGGGTCAGGTAGTGGTGGCGCAGGCCAGCTGCCCAGCGGAAAGCCCGCCCGCAGGCGTTGCACACATAGGGCTTCTCCTCGCTGTGCTTCTTCAGGTGAGTCTTGAGGAGAAAGCGAGTCTTGAAGGCCTTGCCACACTGCTCACAGATGAAGGAACGGGCCTCCTGGTGCCGCGTCTCCTTGTGCACCCGCAGGGCGTCCGCGCGGTTGGTGCAGTACTCGCACTCATCGCAGCGGTATGGCTTCAGGCCTGCGGCAACAGGGAAGGGGATGGCACCGGGATGGGGCACAGTGCTCTCCAGTCCATGCTGGAGTCTCACCATCCCTGTAACAGACCATTGGTCCCCAGGGACTTCCTCCTACATCCTATTTTGTTAGTAGGCACACCAAGATCCCCATTTTCAAGGCACTAAATAGTGCCTGGGGTCTGAGTCAACCAAACTTCCCTCCCACTGGAGAGCACCACCCCCCCCATTAGCACAGGATAATGTGTTGCTCCCCCAAATGTCCTCCTCTGTCTCCAGCTGGGCCACTGGCAGAAAAAAGAAGCATGGAGCAGCCCAAACACCCTCCCCAGTGCTCTACAACTTGTCCTCAGTGGGCAGCACTCACCTGTGTGCTTTGTCATGTGGTACTTGAGCTGGTTCACCCACTTGCATTTGTAGCCGCAGTCGGGACAGAGGTATTTCCTCTCCTCCTTGTGGATCCGCATGTGATACTGGGCAGGAGGATAGGGTCAGGATGAGACCACGTCCCCTGCCCTGGGACAAACCCCTGCAGGGCTTTGGGGTGGCAGTGAGAGGCTCAAAGACAGCTCTGACATCTCCAGCTGCATGGGGCCAGGGCTGTGTGCTTGCTTGGCAGGCTATGGGCAAGGGGGATCTACACCAGGGTCAGGATGAGATGCCTGTACTGCTGAGCTGCTCTGTCCCAGCCTGTGGATGGCATGGGCTTTGCTCCCCAGTTTGGTATGTAAGGCAAAGTCAAGTTAAAAACCCAGCCCAACAGAGCTGAGCACATTGCACATCCTGTCCCAGGTGGCCCCAGGGGGCTCCAGCTCAGCCTGACCATTAAAAAAGTCAATACTTCTTTTAGCAAAACCAGACTATTTTTCCCTCCATTACCCTATGCCTCCATCACCCACACATTTCCTGTTCTAGGAAAAGCCCTTTACCGTGCATCAGGAAGCTAATCACCTACAGCAATGAGGGCAGGGTCATGCTCTGCTTGCAAGAAAGCTGGAGGTTTCCCTGCATCCTGTCTAACTGGCACCACAGAGTATGCTGAAGCCAGCAAGCAGCCAAACTTGGCTTTGAATGGTGCAAGCTTCACCCAGAGAAAGCCAGAGATGTCAGCAGGAAAAGAAGTGAACTTAGACTGCTGCCACCTTCTTGCTTTGTTAAAGGTTTTTCTTGCCCTTAAAGTGCAACAGAAGAGGTGTATTGTACTAACGTGACTGTTCTCTGCTTGCCTGCTATTTCGGCTCAGTATGAGCCAATGAACACTGAGGATGAAACCTCCCCTTGGGAACCTCCCCAAATCCCTGTGGCTGGATGCTTCTCAAGCAACACAGATGCTGTAGGATACATTCCCAAGCAGAGCTCTTACCTTGAGACGTGAGGGGTCAGCACAGGCATATTTACAGAGGTGGCACTTGTAGGGCTTCTCACCAGTGTGGATGCGGATGTGCCACGTGATCTTTTGCCTGTTCTTGGTGGTGTACTCACAGTCTGAGCACTTGTACATGCGGGTGCCCCCGTGGCCCTTCATGTGCTGGTCAAACACAAGCTGGTGCCGGCAGGCAAAGTCACAGAAAGGGCAGTGCAGGGGTTTGTCCTGGGGGGCAGCCGGCTCGTGGCTCTCCATGTAATGCCGCACCAGCTGCTGCCGCTCCTTGGCTGCAAAGCTGCACAGCTCACAGCGGTGGCTGAAATGCTGCGTCTTGTGCTCCTCCAGTGCCTCCCGGGTGGCAAAGGTCTCCTTGCAGGTGCTGCACTCCAGGTGTGGGTGCTGCTTCTGCACGTGGCACTTGAGCGTGGCCTCACTGTGACACACGAAGTCGCAGCGTGGGCAGCTGTAGGAAACCTTCTCCTCGTGCCGTCGCAGGACGTGCTGCTTGAGGGCCGTCTCAGAACTGAAGCGAGCCTCACAGCGGGAGCAGCCAAAGTTGAGCTCACCGTGGTGGCAGCTGTTGACGTGACGGGTGATGTCATTCTGCAGGTAGCTGCTGTAGTCGCAGAGCGGGCAGAAGTGGGTGGGTGTCTTCTCATGCACCCGCAGGCGGTGGATGCGCAGCTTGGAGTTGGTGCCGAAGGTCTGGCTGCAGATGCCGCAGGCGATGCGCCCCACGCCCGTGTGCAGGGACTGGTGGGCCTCCAGGCGGTAGCGTCGAGTGGTGCTGAACTCACAGTAGCGGCACTTGTGTGGCTTCACCCCCTCATGCTTGATGCGGATGTGCTGCCGCAAACACCGGGCCTGCTTGCAGGTGAACTCGCACTGGCGGCACTGCAGCTGCGGCCGCTTGCTGTAATGCTTGCGGTGCAGCCTGCGGTGCAGCCGCAGCGCTTTGGCCACCTTGGAGGTGAAGGGGCAAGAGGTGCAGCGAAACTCACCCAGGGTCACACAGCCCCTCTTCTTGTGAGTCTTCATGGCCCGTTCCTGGTGGCAGGTAAAGGGGCAGGTGGGGCAGGTGAAACGCCTCCTCTTGGGCAGGGTGGCTTTTGGTGGGGCTGCATCCAGTGGGAGCTCGCTGGGCTGGTCTTTCTCAACACTGAGTGGGTCCCCCTCAGGGAGTTCAGTCCTTTGGGGTTCGTCCTTCTTGGGATGCACTTGGGATGCACCCCTCCTTGGGATGTGCTTTTCAGCACAGTGGCTCTTGAGAGCCCGCCGGGAGTTGAAGGCCTCAGGGCACAGGGAGCACCAGAACTGCTCCAGGTTCCGGCAGCCATCCTCCACGTGGGAGGTGATGGTGGTGACACGGGAGCACACAAAGGAGCAGGCATTGCAGTGCAGCTTCCCTCCCTCCAGTCGGTATTTCTCTGAGGGTTTCCCATGCTGTGAGGCACCAGCAGCTCCACCTGGCTCAGTCCCACCCCCTTGCTGGGGAGGCTCTTCTGCCACCTCTGTGCTGTCACCCAGCAAGGATTTCTCAGAGGCATGACAGTCCGACGTCTGTGCCCCAGCCAAAGGAATGCCTGCTGCTTGTGTTTTATCAGGTAGCAGCTCAGCTTCCCAAGGGCTCTCAGCATGCCCAGACTCCTCTGAGCCTCCATTCTTGCTCTCTGCTGTTTCTGTACCATTATCACCAGACTGGTCAGCAGGTTGGCACAGTCCGGGTGCCTCCAGATTGGTTGGTTTGAGGATCTTGTTCTTCAGGAGAACTGGGCACTTCTTTAGGAGGTGAGTGTTGAGTCCCCTCTGCTGCTTAAAGCTGGCACCACACTCACGGCACACGAGCGGGGCCCGGCGGCTCTGGCAGCTGGCTTTGGAGTGCAGGGACATGGATTTCTCCTTCCGCGTGATGTACGAGCACTTCTCACACTTGAAGACCTGGCTCTCTGACTGCACCACCAGCATCTGCACCCTGCCTTCCAGCACCAGTGTCTCTGCCTGCTCCTTGTCCTGCTTCCGCAGAGCCTTCAGCACTGACTCCGAGCCGCCCCTGGCATTGTCACCGGAGGTGATCACATCCTCTGGGGCAGGCAGGTGGCCATGTTCAGGTGTCTTCAGCATGCTGAGCCAGGCCTCTGGCAGCTTGGCTTGGCTGGTCTCTCTCACCTCAGTGTCTGCCACCACCTTGTGGTGGTCTGAGCATGATCCCTCAAGGTGGCCCGTGTCCTCCCTTAGGGTGTCTTTTTCCTGGTTGTCTCCTGCTGCTACACTGCCCTTCACCACTTTGTCTTCCTGTACATCTACCTCTTCCTCAAAGTCTGGGATGTCTTCGAGTGCATTGCCACTATCCTCCAAGCCAAGGCCATCCTGGGAGCCCAGCATCTCATAGGCTGCAGGAGGGTCCTTGCAGGACAGCATTTCCACACTCTCTGGCTGGGGCACACAGGCTTCTCCAGTCAAGTTCACCAGGAGAGAGTCAGATGAGACATTCAGTGCCTCCAAATGCAAGGTGCAGCTCTCTGCCACATCTTCAGAAACTGTGAGCTCAGTAGAGCCTGTGGCAGCATTTCCTTGCATACAGTCATCTTCCAGGGCATTGCCATCAATAGAACAGCTCTGCTCCCCCTCAGCCATGCCTCTCTCTGCCTCGCTGCTGCTCTCTGGTGCAGCAGCATCCTGCTCAAGGAGGGGCACCATGAACACTTGCTGGTAGCCCTCTTCTCCCTGGGACTCCACCTGGGATGGCTTCTCCTTCATCCACTGCTCCTTGCCAGTGAGGGGGGAACTGGCATCCACATGCAGGGCTGCACCGAGCTCATAGCCAAAGAGTGCCTCAGATGAGCTGATCTCCAGCTCCTTGCTGGCGTAATTTTCCAACCAGTCCTTGTCACCAGGAACATAGCCATGAATCTTGCGCTTATGGAAGAAGAGGCTGGTGTTACTGAAGGTGCAGTATGAACAGAGGGCACAGCGAAACTCCTTCTGCTTGGTGTGCTTGCAGTTCTCATGGTTCAGCAGCGCCTGCTTGTACTTGGTCTGGTAGGTGCAGTACTGGCACTGGAAGATAGGCACCTGGTAGTTCTGTGAGTGCTTTGCCTGCATATGCTTCTGCAGCTCGTACTTGCGCTTGCAGGCAAAGCCACACACCTCGCAGATAAGACTTTTACCCTGGTGCCGTAGCTTGTGGCTGCTCAGCTGGTCAGCACGGTGACACCGGTACGAGCACTGGTTACATTGGTACCTGCAGGTACAAACAGAATTGGTCAGGCAGCATGAGGAACTGGGGCAGGCTGAGTGTCGTCAGGCACTCTGAGCTCTTCTTCCCCATCTCAGACAAACAGGGAAGGGGTACTGCTCAGTTTGCCAGATCTGACTTTCGCAATCCAGACAGCTCTTACCACAGGCAATTCCTCCTTGCTGCAGCTCTTGGCATTGCTGGTGCTCTACAACCCCAGCCTGGGGACTGGAATAGATTCTCTGAGGATTCCATACAGTGACCATGTCAGACATACACACTCTCATGTGTATGCCAACAGCACTTCCAGCATCCCTGGAGCCAAGCTAGACCCAAAGGAGTTGATAATTTGGCAGTCCTGAACAGGCCTTGATCCACAAGCATCAGCAAAGCAATGAACCCAAGTTCAGAGTTGCACCTCTGAGGCAGTATACCCTCCTTGGTGGCATAGAGACATCAAAAATAGCTTTGCCACCACAGCACTGCTGTAAGTTCAAACACCAGACTTCTTATGTACCAGAAGCGGTAGGGCAGGTATGAGAAAGTCTGACACATAGTGCAACCAGAAGCAGAGCCCTGGTGCAGGATTTGGGGAGCCCTGACTATGCTGCCAGGCCATAGTGGAGCAGGGGGTCTTACCGGAGATCTCCGGTGTGCTTGCGCATGTGGACGTTCAGGTAATGCTTCCACTTGGTGATGTACCCGCACTCGGTGCACATGAAGTTCTTGTCATTGGAGTGGGTCAGCATGTGCTTGGACAGGTAGCTCACATCCCGACACGTGAAGTCGCAGAGCTCACACTTGTGAGGTTTCTCTCCTACATACAACACACAAATGCCTTCAGCATGACAGCCAGACAAAGCAACATGGCAGGGAAACCAGCTCAGCAGGGAGCATGCAACAACTTCAGGCAAGTGATCCTTGGCTGGAAAAGCTGGTGGTGGACCCAGGAACCCTGACCCAGCCCTCCCCGCCCACCCAGAGGCAGGACAAGACACCTTCCCCATCCCAACTCAGCTTTTGGGACTCCTACAGGGGACACCCACCAGTGTGCAACAGCATGTGCCGGATGAGCACCCGCTTGTGCGCTGTAGCGAAGGCACACTCAGTGCACTTGTGGATCTTCTCATTGGCGTGCATCTTGCCCACATGGTCATGAAACTCCACAGGGTTGAAAGTGGCATAGGGGCAGAAACTGCACTGGAGCTGCTCACTGCCTGGGTGCCCCTGTTTCTTGTGCTTGCGGAAAACGTGCTTGTTGGAGCAGATGAAGTCACACTGCTGGCAGTGGAAGGCGTAGTGGGTCTTCCGGTGAGCCTCCATGGCCTCAGCTGTGCCAAAGAGCAGTGAGCAGGCGTGGTACTTGCACTCCACCGCCTTGATGCCATGAGCATCCTTGAGGTGACGGACAAACTCCTTCCGGTCCTCTGCACAGTAGTTGCAGTCCCCATGGAAGCAGCTCAGCCTCTTGGGTTCAGCTTTGTGAGTCTTCAAGTGCTCCTTGAGGGCCTGGCTGAGGCGAAACTTCTCCTCACAGACGGGGCAGGAGTAAACATCGGAGTAAAAGTTGGAGATGTCCTCGTGCATGCTGGCCATGTGGCGGTTGAGGGCATTCTTCTCCACTGAGCTGTAGTGGCAGAGTGGGCAGCGATGAGCCTTCTCACCTGTCTCCCGCATCATGTGGATTTTCAGCTTGCTTTTGCTGGTGAAATACTTGTGGCAGTTGGGGCACTGCAGGCTGGGGTCAGGGAAGTGCAGGTGGAGGTGCTCTACCAGGTGGGTCCGCTTTTTGAAACACCGCTTGCATTCGGGGCACATGTGGGTTTTGTAGAGGTACTCGGAGCCTTCTGCAACATCCCCTGGGGGAACGAAGGAGGGGGAACAGTTAATAGGGAAAAGATGGAGAGCACAGGCAGATGTTCTGTCCTTGATGCAGTTGTGCCAGGGTGAGGGTTTATACACATGTGCAGTCACACAGCCGCCACCTACACTGTCCCCACCCCAAGCCACCAGCACACTTCAGGTGAGCTCTTTCCAACTCAACACCGGCAAAGCACATCCTACATCAGACCTGCCCATGTGCCCCTGGTCCCCAAAGCCAGGTGGACCTTTGCCTAAACCTGGCAGCATGTGTGAATAGGAAAAGAAGGGACATTATTTGCCTGGGCAGAGTTTGGGGGAACAAGTGCACTGGTACATGCATGAAATGTGAGGTCACACACCAACTTGGGCCACATTTTCCTGCCAGCCCTTGTTCATGAAGCCTGAGCAGCTCCTGGTAAGGCCCTGCATCCTACCTTTGAAGTGCTGTGCCTGTGGCACTCCAACGTTTTTGGGAGCTGCTTTCCCATCCTCTTTGGCCTCGGCTTCGCAGAGGTTCTCACCATCCTCTTCTGGTGACTCATCCCCACTGCTGTCTGAGTCCTCTTCTCCAGCTGATGCTTTCTGTCCCTTCAAGGAGCTGTCCCCAGTACCTGCAGGCTTTGCTGGCCTGGCTTCTGCTGTGCTGGCTTTCCAGCCAGGGTTGCAATTATCTTGCTCCTCCTGCCCTTCTGATGCTGCTTCAGTGGGGAAAGACAAGAGATTATCATGTTCCATGAAAGAGGAAGCCACCCTCACACACCCACACACATGCAGAAAAACCACCTGGCTGAGATGGGGGGCGCAAACCCTGCTGCATGGAGGCATGAACGCAGGGTTCCCAGCCCTTCAGCTTCACCCCCAACTCCTCCAGTTGTAACTGGGATGCACAGACACAACCAGCCTCTGCAGCACCCACAGGCCCCAACCCCCCACCCAGCCATACCCGATGGCAGGATGCAGCACTGGTCAAGGCTGTGGGGATCTGAACCAGGGGGGTTGCCTGTTGTGGGCATCTCAGGAGGGGACTCTGTGGTGTGACACTTCCTGTGCTGCCAGAAGAGCTTGGCATTGGCTGTGATGAAGTCGCAGTGGCCACAGTGGAAGGGGAAGTGTGTCCGGTGGTGCTGTTCCATGGCCTGGCGGCTGGGGAAGAGCAGCGGGCAGGCCCGGCAGGCACAGGACACGGGGGAGGCCCCATGCAGGTGGCGCAAGTGACTGCGCAGTTGCTTGCGGTCCTCTGTGGTGAAGTGGCAGCCCCTCTCGGGACAGGGCAGGGCTCCCGATGGGGAACGGTGGGTCTTGAAGTGCTCCTTGAGTTGGCCAGGCTGCAAAAACGCCTCCTGGCAGATGGGGCACAGCAGGCACTCGGGAGCAGAGCCCTCCTGTGTGCTGGCTCCAGACAGCTCTGAGCCCCTGGGGTCGCTCTGGCCCTCGCTGGCAGAAGCCAACAGTGCCCCTGAGAGTTCCAGGTGCTCTGGAGGGGGCAGCAGCAGGCACTGATGCTGGGACAGCAGGGAGGCCTCGGAGAAGCTCTGACCACACCTCTCGCAGAAGTACAGCTCCACCACTTTGACCAGAACCTCTGCAGGAAGCAAGGGATGAGAGTTAGAAGGAGCTTTTTCCAGGCCCAGAGCTTATGACTGGTGGTTCAATTCCAGCTCTGGACAAGGAGAATAAATCCCTCTTGTGACAGATTACATTTGGGAACCACATCCTCCATAAGAAGGATATTCCTCTTCCATACTACCACCCAGGTGGCCATGATAACCAGTTCTGTCCCTTTGCAGCTTTGAAGCATGCAGAGATGACAGGCTGGCCTGGTCTCATTCCTGTTAGCATGTGCCCACACTGGACTCAAGGGGCAACCATGCTGGGGGGTAGCAGTTCAGGTAGAGATCTCTGCCTGGTCCCTACTGACAGCCTGAAGCGACCCCCTCATGCAGCATGCAACTCCCACGGCCACTCTCCCCTCCACACACCCAGCTGGTGCCAGGTCTGTGCTGAATGGTGGCACCAGACTCATTATGCAGGGTCAGAGATTTGAGAGCACCTGGGACAGGGACCCTGGCCAGACCTCTCCAGATCTGCTGACTGCAGTGGTGCCCATTCTGCACTCCCTGCACCCCATACCTGTGGCACTAGCCACGTTGCTCAGTGTCACATTGCCAGCCACTGCCTCGATGAATATTTCCACATTGCTTCCTTCAGCGTGAGCCCCTTCCCCAGGCATCGATGCCTCTGCCTGCAGCAAGTCCTGGCTGGCAGCCAGTGGGGGTGTCCCAGCCAGACCAGTGCTGGCCACACCAGGGCTTCCCACGGCTCCCACCTCTCCCGGTGTGGGCAGGAGCAGCTCTGAGCACAGGGTCTCCATCTCCCTGCCGGCACCCTCTGATACAGTCACTGCTGTGCTCATTGCCACCGGGCACTGCCTTGGCACTGGGCTGGATGACCTCTCAATCTGAAACAGAAGAAAGCGTTTTAAATTAGAGACATCCCAGAGCCCAAGAGGATTCCGGGGAGCAGCCTGTGATGTCAGTCTCGAGGAAGGGTTTTTCAGTGCTGGCTCCTTTCTGCTGTGTCCCAGGCAGGCCGCTGGCAAGCCCTCTGTCACAGGGTAGAAAAGAGTGCAAGGACACCTGTACCTTCTCCCTGAGCCCAACACCCAGGGCTTGCTCCCTGGGTCCGGCTGGGCCGACCCCGAGCCCATCCTCAGAGCTATGCCCAGTCTCCAGCCAGCAGGCGCCCCCACGAGTCCCGCCGGGCCAGGCTCGCCCCAGCCCCTCGCCTTTCACCCCGGGCTGTCCCCAGCACCCCCAGCCCCTCACCCCAGGCTGTTCCCGGCCCTCCCAGCTCCTCACTCCTCACCCCGAGCTGTCCCCAGGTGCCCCCAGCCTCTCGCCCCTTACCCAGGGCTGTCACCAAAGTCTCTTCAGCCCGGGCTGTCCCCGCCGCCCCGGGTCCCCCTGCCCCGGCACATCTCGGTGGTGATGTCGGGCGGAGAGAGCGCCGCCCTTTGTGCGTCTCGCGCAGCCGCTCTGCCCGACCCGGCCGGCCCCGCTCTATGGTGCGGCCGGAAGCGGCGCGGGCGGGAGCGGAAGCGGCGCGGAGCAGGTGAGCGGCGGCGGCACCGGCCGGAGCGGGGGCGACAGCGGTGCGGGATCCTCCGCGGAGTGCCCGGGGCTGGGCATCTGCGGATCCGGGTCTTTTGCAGGGGAGGGTGGGGCTCCTGCAGCGGGGGGGCTGCGGGACCCTGCCCACGGGACGCTGTGCCCTGGTAAGGAGGAAGGTCACGCCTTATTCTAGTGGAGGTGGGATTCTGTACCTGAAAGAGCAGAGCATGTCTGTGTGTCTGGCGGGGAAGATTCCCCCTCGTTCCCAGTGCATGACAGACGTGCTGAGGGAGGTGGAGAAGCTTCAGGCCCCCTGAGCATGCGGCTATAATCTAGACATGGAGGTGCGCCTTCTACCACCGTCGTGTGCCCGTTCTCAGCGGCAGAGACCCGGCTCTTGGCTCAGCCTGGCGATGTGCTTCGGCTTTTTCAAACAATAAACCTCAAATAATTGCAGTGCTCATGATTTTTGACTGTTCAAAGAATAAAACCCTGTAAAACTCTGGCCTTGTTTTCTTGACTGAAGAAGTACAGATGCTCCCGTGCTTCTTAAGAGCCTCCTGGTCCCCTGTTGCTTGGCTCACCTAGTGGCCTGCAGAGAGGGAGAAGGTTCCTGCTGCTAGCAGGAACACGTGGTAATAAGCACAGATGTGGAAAATCTAAATGTGCCAGGCAGTCCTTACACCTTGAGGCCTGGCCACGATAAAGAGCGGGGAACTGTGGGTGATCTGTTGTGTTCTTTGCAACCATTCAGTCTTTCCTTACAGGTTTGTTGCTGGAGTGCAGAAACAATGCTGTGGAAAGGAGCTGTCTAACCTCCCACAATGCCCCTTTCTGACTTTGTCTTAGCCCTGAAGGACAATCCATATTTTGGGGCTGGGTTTGGCCTTGTCGGTGTGGGCACAGTCCTGGCAGCAGCCCGTAAGGGCGCCCAGTTTGGGCTGGTGGCTTTCAGGCGCCACTATATGATCACCTTGGAGGTGCCCAGCAAGGATAAGAGCTACCAATGGTTGCTGAACTGGGTCTCTCACCATGCCAAGCATACACAGCATCTCAGTGTTGAGACCTCGTACCTGCAGCATGAAAGTGGGCGTGTCAGCACCAAGTTCGACTTTGTCCCCAGCCTCGGGAATCATTTCATCTGGTAAGGGAGGGTAGGGGAAAGTAGTTTGGGGATTGAGCCTCACTTTGGCAAACTGCGGGGGGCTGTAGAGTCAGTGGAGAGGATCCTGCCTCTTCTCTGGGTCTGGGTTAGGGCATGCAATGAGGAGTAGCAAGAGGAGCCTGTACTCAGCAGTGTGAAATGATTTCCTTACATGAGATCAATGTTCTTGATGCATGAACCAGGTGAGGTGCAGCTGAGTGGTGCTGGATCACTGTACAGCCACCTGTCTTCCTGCCCCAGGTACCGCAGGAAGTGGATTCGCATTGAGCGCAGCCGGGAGACGCAGATGCTAGACCTGAACACAGGGACCCCCTGGGAGTCTGTCACCTTCACTGCACTGGGCACTGACCGGGAGATCTTCTTCAATATCCTTCAGGAAGGTCTGTAGGGGAACTGTGTGGGATCCTACTGGGAATAGCCTATTCCCTGGAGATGCCCAGGGCTTCATGGGAGATCCTCTTCCCTGGCAGCTGTCCCCTCTACCTCTCTCTGCAGCCCGGGAGCTGGCGCTGCAGCAGCAGGAGGGGAGGACAATCATGTACACAGCTGTGGGAGCAGAGTGGCGCCAGTTCGGCTTCCCCCGCCGCCGCCGGCCCCTCAGTTCCGTGGTGCTGGAGGAAGGTGTGTCAGAGAGGCTGGTTCAGGACGTGAAGGAGTTCATCAACAACCCCAAGTGGTACAGTGAAAGAGGCAAGGCTCTTGGTGTGGTGTGCTCTGTATGGTGTGGGGTGGGGCAGGATGCTCATGGTCCTCTCTGGAAATGGCTGTGGAGAGATTTTTCCCTGCTGCTTACCTTACCCAAGGATATCCTCTTTGCGGGCTCAGCACAGCACCCTCCAGGTGGTTATCCTAAAACAATACTGTCTTCTTAGGAATCCCCTACCGAAGAGGCTACCTGCTTTATGGTCCTCCTGGATGTGGGAAAAGCAGCTTCATGTGAGTATTGTCAGCTCCCTGTTCTGGGACACAGCAGTCCTGGATGAGGGGGTGTGGGTGAGTTTGGGTTTGGAATACAGGAGTGGGCTGTGCCTTATGTGTGGAGCTTATTGGTAAACATTTGCATTGCTGGCACTGTGACAGGTCAGGGTTTCAAGCCCTTTGTGCCCTTGCTTTACACAGTGCTGCATGGTGTGGGTGGGCTAAACAGGGGCTTCCTCCCGCCCTCAGATCTGATCCTTGCTGGGAAAGGACCCCTCTGCCCTCTCCCTTACTGCTAAGGGGGGAAACCTGTTTCATTCTTGGCTGTGGACTTTCCCACTGTGATTCACCCTTGTGGTTTGTGTCCTTTCCAGCACAGCCCTGGCTGGGGAACTGGAGTACAGTATCTGCCTGCTGAGCCTCAGTGACCACAGCCTCTCTGATGACCGGCTCAATCACCTCCTGAGTGTAGCACCACAGCAGAGCATCATCCTGCTGGAGGATGTGGATGCTGCCTTCGTCAGCCGGGACCTTGCTGCTGAGAGTGAGCACTGCCACTGTTCCTGAGCCAGCAGCAGGAAGGAGGTTCTGTGGCTGTACCAGGAAAATGTTTGGACTCTGGGCTGCTCAACTGCACCAGGAGTGGGGGAATCTCTCAGGCCTCAGGGCACAAACTGTAACTTGTCCAGTTTTGGCTAGGCTGTAAAAGGGAATTTGGATCCTTTGTCCTCAGGCAAAGGTGCTTTTCCTTCCCAGCTACTTTCAGGATGAGAGAGAAGGTGGCTTTCCTTCTCATTCTCTGTGTTCCCATGGGTGTGTGTCCAGGGGAGGTGAATGTGCTGCCAGCCAGGCAGAGGCTCAGCCTCCAAGCAAGGAGTGAGTGGGGAGCTAAGCCTCAGCTGATAGGAAGGTGGTCCACAAGCCTGCACAGGGTTAATGGCCAACAGCTACAATCTCAAACATTTCTGTTCCCAGACCCAGCTGTGTACCAAGGCATGGGCCGCCTGACCTTCAGTGGTCTCCTCAACGCGCTCGATGGTGTGGCCTCCACAGAAGCCAGGATTGTCTTCATGACCACCAACTATGTAGACAGGTCAGAGCTGCCCCTGGGAGGGAGTGGGGTGGGTAGCAAGGAAAATCTTGTTTCCTTCTGCTGGGCTTTATTTACTGAATCCTCTAGCACAAAGACTGGGGATTCAGATTTCCCACATACTCCCTTGGGATGCAAATCCTTTGATTGCTGATCAGGATCCATTTTTGCTGGGGCCTCAGATGTCTTTGCTGTTCAGAACGTGGTTGTGTCCTTCAGGAGTGGTACCACCTTCCTGCCCATGGGGAGTTGCAAGTTTTGGGGTTGTGTCCATACTGTGAGAGAAGCACTGGCCCCACGTGCAGCCCACTGCCTGGGCTCACGGTGCCTGGACAGCTGCTGTGCTATGGCAGGCTCGGTTCACTCCAGACTGAGCTGGCCTAGGGCTTTGTTCAGAAGTTGCTCATGGGACAGAGATGGGCAGAGCTGTTTCCCAGGACATTCTTGTCTTCCTTTGGAGTCAGTCCTTCCCCAGCTCTCTCCTTTCCTTTTAGGTTGTTTTCCCACCTCAATCTCCCCAGGGATGAACCTGTTTTTCCCCTTTACCATCTCACAGTGCATGGAACTTTGCATTCTTGTCTTCCTTTGGAGTCAGTCCTTCCCCAGCTCTCTCCTTTCCTTTTAGGTTGTTTTCCCACCTCAATCTCCCCAGGGATGAACCTGTTTTTCCCCTTTACCATCTCACAGTGCATGGAACTTTGCAGAAAGGACAGGGGCTTCCTGCAGGACCCGCCCCAAACAGGTGCTTTGATCAGGTTTTCCAGCCCCACCCTGTGTCTCTTGACAGGCTGGACCCAGCCCTGGTGCGTCCTGGCCGTGTGGATCTGAAGCAGTATGTGGGCCATTGCTCCCACTGGCAGCTTGCCTGCATGTTCCAGCGCTTCTACCCCGAGCAGCCCCCGGCTGCAGCCCAACAGTTTGCAGAGCAGGCGCTGGCCGTCTCCAAACAGATCAGCGCTGCCCAGGTGCAAGGCCACTTCATGCTTTACAAGACAGACCCTGAAGGAGCCACTAAAAACATAAGCTCCAGCCTGCTGTGACCAGGGACCAGCTTTCCCTTGTGACACTGAGAGGACTGGGACAAAGATCTGACCATCCTGGGGATGCCATGAAGCTGCCCACCTGCACAGGCCAGGTCTCTGTTCACCTCTACCTCTCCTATGCCTTGGTTTTGGAGAGTCAGACTTTTGCTGCTCCCCAGACTTGGATGCTACTGCACCAGCTCTGCTCACCAGTGTGTGCCTCATGTTGGGATTGCTGTAAGCTACCAAGGCTCGTGGTGTGAATCCTCTTCCTTGTGGGTCAGCCTGGAGGTGCCCCAGAAGGGCATTTCCTTTGGGCAGGACATTGGGGTTCTACACTGCTAAAAGCATCTTTTTTTTTTTAAGGGACAGTGGTCTCACTGGTTTGTGAATATCCTCTGTGAAGTGCACAACACAGCTTTTGTCTCTCTGGTCTGTTTTCCTGTTAGTTGCCCCTCTATCCAGCTGTTGGTCCAGACCCCTCCTCCTGACCAGGGCCTGGCAAGGCCAGTACTCCAAATCCGGTGTTTCTGAAAAAAAAAGCAGCTCCTAAGAGACAACTCATTGTCCCTTGGGCTCCAGGCTGGCACTACTGGTCCTGCTGAGTTATGATGACAAGCCACAGTTCTGCTTGGATATTGTTCCTAGGTGGGCATGACTGTCCTTCCCACCAGAGGAAATGTGGGGTCCTGGAGCTATATGAGAGCAGATGAGAGGCCTTGGCCAGTTACAGCATATCTTCTCAAGAGCTCTCTCCTTCCAATCCCTCTTTCAGAATCCTGAAAATCACTTTCTCCAGAGCCCGTCCTATGTTAATGTGGTCAGTTTTGGGGGTTGCATCACTTTGCCTGGGCTGGGGGAGTGGGTTCCAAGCCAAACCCAAATTGTAGATCACTGATGAGCCCTCCTCTTGGTTCTGTGAGGGCAAGGTTATAGCCAAGAGCACATGGCAATACACAGGAGCACAGTCAATGGCAACTGGATGTTTTTTTGTGCAAACAGGCACTGCTTTATGCAACCCCAGGCTTGCACAAATGTTTCTGCAAGCAAAGGAGCAGGATACTGCTGGTTGGAATCTCAAACCCTGTGTTTGGCCATCCCACAGCGGCTGGCTTCTTACATCCAGCCTCTTCCCTCACCCTCAAAGCTGAGGGTCAAAACTGGCTAGTGAGTGACTGGCAAATGTCCCACAGCTGTCTGGGAGGATGGGGAGTGTTCGGGGGGAGCCAGAGGGACCTGATGCCACCACACGCAACTTCTCTTGCTGCTTGCTTTTAATAGTGTTAATGCTACAGATGTAATGCTGCCAGTGCCTTTCTGCCTGGCCTGAGGGCTTCTGCCAGTTGAGCCTCACAACAACCTTGTGAGGTAGGTGACAGAGATGGACACCAAGCAAGGGGACCCAGGTCAGCATGCAGGCTCTCTTCCTCCCTTCTGACCTAGAGGTTTGGTTTGTTTGTCTCAAATTCATTTCCACATACTGTTGCAAAATGCCCTCTGCTCCAGCCTGACAGCAGTGAGTTAGAGAGGGCTCTTCCAAAACCACTATTCCCAGGGAAAAATCCCTTCCCACTAACACATCTGACATTTGATTGAAGTTACCCAGTCCTCACTTTGATTTCCATGGCTGAATTTCCATACTCCAAACATTGCATGGCAACTTTCTTGCTGAGAGTAATCCTGGCTCACCAGAGGAAGCCAAGGAGCTTTAGCTGCTGTGAGGGGCAGAGGTCTTCTGTGTTTCTTTTCAGGACACAATCAAATGCCTTTCTTGAAGCACAGCCGTTTCACCAGTGAAGGCAGGAGGTAGCAGAACAAGCACCAATGTCAGGTAAAGTTTGCACCTTTTCACCCAAGTGTGGGCAGGCCATCGCCCCAGAAACTAGCTGAACAAGGACAGGGAGCAGTGAAGAAAAATTTGGGCTCTCTTCAGGCCACAAGTAGTCAGCCCTCATCCACAGGAGAGCACAACATCTCTCAGATTGCTCAGCCCAGGACATGTAGTGTAGGCTCAGGCCAAGGAGGAAGAAAAAAAAAAATTAGAGCATTAAGGTTGAAAATAGACCAGTGTTGGAAATTTAAGCACAGAAGATTCTTGGGCAGCAGGTTGACCCTTCAGGTCAAGACCAGGCATGGAGTAAGCAGGGCAGCAGATGAGGAGTTCTCAGTCAAGAAAGAGGTTATTGCAACTTTCATGTACCTAGGCTCAGCCAGACAGATGTGTGCACTGGCAAATGCCCTCCTGGCACACACTGCCATTGGTTTCCTGGGGATCTCACATGAAGTTCTGGCAAGTCTATTGTAGCACTGCTGTTTTTGCACTTAGCAGAGGGAGGAAGACAGTAATAACCCACATGTGGGCACAACAGGTGGGGGACAAGGCACAAATAAGTGTGAAGGAATCAGTTTTGTCCAGGTGAGGCAGAGAGCTTACACTAAGCCAGGCAAAGCAGGAAGCCCTCCTGCCACCCAGGAGTGCCAGGGGAAGATACCTGCCTCAGCCCTGGTTGTAGGGAACAGGGAAGGAATTGAGAAATACCAAGGATCAACACCTTTGCTCCACAAAGCAACAAACAGGAGCAAGAAGGCAGAGGAAACAAAGGGAGCAGGCTCTGGAGAAGACACAACAAATTAATTTAATAGCATTGCCCCACTTCAGAGGCTTGGGATCACTCTTCATGGCTTTGGATTGGGACGCTATTTACATCCGTGGAGCAGTAGCAGATGTAACTGCACCAAGTTAGTTTAAACAGCAAATCCTCATTTAAGCAATGTCAGCTTGAAGTTTACAGGAGGGTAGCAGTATCCAAAATACTACAGCACGTCTTCACTTCGAGGTTGTCAGAAGTGCTAAGAGACAGCCTGGCCTTGGAGGGGGATTCTGACACATACAGGTTACAAAGCAGAGTACTCTCTTCTGAGGTTCCCCCCATCAGCTTCAGCCTGCACAAAAGCAGCTGAAAGACAGGGCAGGAGCTCCAGCTAAATAAAGGCTTCCTGGAGAAGCAGAAGCCAAGGTGAAGCCAGCTGAAGGCAGCTGTGACCTGCCAATGTGTTGACTTGGATCTCCTGGCTGGGACTGGGCAATGTCCTGTGTAATAAGGACTTGCCTGGCCAATCCCAGCAGTTGAGAAGGTGCTCTGAGAAGGAATGGGGGACAGAGCAAGTGGAACTGATCTCCGAGATACTGCCCTGGCACAGTCCATCACTTGGCACCACCACAGCTCCACTGGCTTCTGGAGAAGGTCTTGCTACACCTTGATTCTGCCGTGGCACCATGCTGGGCTCAGTCCCTTTGCTCTGTGGTCATGCACATTTTTTGGCATTTTGCCTATACAGATGGCTGCAGGTCCCCAAAGCTACCTGTCTTCTGGGTCCTCTGACACCAAGGCTGATACAATGTGTCAAGATTCCACTTCTCCAACGCTGGTAACAGCCAGCTGCTCATGCCAGAATGCTTTGCACTGCACATACATACCCCTGCGACACTGCCTGTCCCAAGCTGTCCCACGTGCCATCTGCCTCCTCCCTTCCAGGGGGTACAGTATCTGCTTGCTACTGCTTCATTACAGCCTTCATTGTTCTCCCCAGAAACAGCCCTTTTTTCCCCCAGCCCCTCACCATTCCTGCTAGGAGCCACTCTCTTTCTCAAGATGGGATTCTCGATGTCCACTGGGTCTGAACACCCCTCGCCCTCTAGGTGCTCTGGGATAGGAACCACGCTCCTGAACTCTGGACCTCTCCCACCTTCCACAATCCCAGGGCCTATGGTGGCCCTGCCAGTTGGGGGCAGCTTTGTGGTCAGTGCGGTTGAACATCAGGTTCTCCTTTTTCCTGCCCCGGGTCTCAGTCCCCTCCTCTGTGCTCCATTTCTCCACGTCATGGTGCTCCTCTTTCAAGTCCACAGTTTCTGTTGCTGGTGAGGGGTCTTCTTGGCACAACTCCTTTCTTTCAGCCAAGGGAGCAGCCCTGCTTCTACTGTGAGGCTTTGAAAACTCCTGGCTGTGCCGTCCAGCAGGTCTACGCTCTGATCTCTGGCTGAAGACCCTGGGCCCCCTGGAGCCATGGAGTGGATGACAGGCTTCCTCTCCTGGTTCCTGCGAGCCACTGCACAGCTGCCTGCCTTGGCCTCTGGAGCCTGGCCTCTCCCCTCTGTGCCTCTCCCTCTTGCTCAGTTGCTCTCTGGGCACAGCAGACTTCTCAGGCCGCCCGGGTTCCACCCTGGCCTCTGATGCCCCAGCTGGTTCGGGAGCCGAGGCCTGCTGGGGCACGTCCGCAGTGCAGGCACTCACCGACAGCTCAGAGGCAGTGGCTGCTTGGCCTGGATCCACAGCAGCTGGAGGCTGAAAGAAAGAAGCCACCAGTTAAGAAAAGGACAGGGGTGTCTCAGAGCGGATGACAGTGCTTGGTCCTGCAGCCCAGAGCCCACTCAACAGCTCTCTGCCCCCAGTACCGTACCGCCTGGAGGCTGATGAAATATCGGTTCCTCTCTGCCTCGGGGTCGATGATTCCCCCTTTCTCTTGCTGTCTCTTGAAAATCAGACGCAGTTCTTCCTGATGCTGCAGCACCTTGGCATCTGGCCTGTATGGCTCCTGAGCAGAAGAAAACAAGGCAGGTTAAGGGCTCTCTCAACACCTAGCATGGATAGGCAGCGGCAGGGCTGGGAGCTACTCCCCAAACCCTTCTTTGCACAGTGCCAGGCAACCTGCTTTCTTCTGCCACATTGACCAGGCCTACAGATGCATAGGAAATGCCTGGACAGAAGCCAGTACAGACCCACTGTTTCTGCAGTGACTGCCTTTGGCCATCCTGCTGTGGGGTGGGATGCAGAGCAGCTACCATCAGGTCACTCTCCTGATTTGACTGTATCCCAGTGAGTGCAGGGATGTTCCCCATGGCAGAATCACCTCTCCCTCAGCTCAACTCAGGGCTATACAACTGAACCTGCTCTCTGTGAGCTGCCCTTTGGATGGGACATTTAGTAGGACTTGAGAGAGAGGGTGCACGCATTCATTCCTTACAATGTCCCAGTTGAAGCTACCCAGTGAGAAGGCACAGCTGGGCAGGAGAGCCCCCATCTCTTACCAGAGGGTGCTGCGGGGGTGGCGCTGCCTTCAGAGCACAGAGGTCGTAGACCAGGGTCTCCCGGCAGACAGGGCACTGCACACCAACTTCCTGTGGGGAGGCAAGAGATGATAGCAAGCCCTGTCTGTGATCCAGCTCACACACTGCCCCATAACCACACCCTGAAAGTGGAACACGGTGGTCTTCTTCACTCTTCTGCCAAGATAAGGAAGCCCAGAGGGGTTCCAGCAGCATGAAAGCAGCCTGGTGTCTCCACCTGAAACATGCTGGGATTTGTGCTCCAGCAGCTGACTGCTTCACAAAGCACCCCTGTCGACACATATGGCTTCAGCCCTCAGCCTATGATCTATTTTCTTCTGCACCAAAGTGGAGTGTGTCATCTAGGCAGCACCTCTTTGAAAGGGTTTGTAGGAATGAGCCTTTGATTTGTTCCGTGCTCAGCTGTGCTGCTTGCTCTGCATCTGACAAATGTTCCAACACGTGCCAGGCAGGTTTTATCACCCCAAAACACAGGTGATTGTGTTTATCCTTCTGCAACACCCCACAGTTCAAGCACTAGGACTAGGGAAAGAGCTCTCTCTTCTAACTTCTGTGGTTCCAGAAATCTAAAAATGCAACTCCCTTACCCCCTCACACAGCAGGCACTGACCCAGAGATACAATAAACCAACTTGTTTGATCGGAAAGGGCCCTTGGAGGTAACTTAGTCTAATCCCTGCCGATTCTCAGCACAGGCTCCATGTCCCAAAGAGGGTGATACAGATGTGACAAGGGTCTGTGCAGGGGGACAAGGAAGGAGGCCCAGTACCTGTTTGGGGGATGGTGCAAAGTGCTGCTCTCTCTCCTCCTGCTGCATGAGGATCTCTTCCTCCATGTGCTGGGCATAGCGGGCCAGACAGTGGGAGTGGAAGTAGTGGTAGCACTGGGTCTTTGTGAAGGCTTCTTTCTCCTGTCAAGAGAAAAGCACATCTTTGAAGCATTTCTAAGCAAAGAGTTGTGTAACCACCCAGCTGAGCTGGGTTTTCACTTCCATGTCAGTGGTATCCATGGGGAACTAATACTAGTAGAGCCACCCAGCATCTTTTGCTGGGCTGCATCTCCACTCCCTTAGCAATTACTGGGATGCTGCTTCTTGTTTCAATGCTAGAAACACTCCTAATGTCAAGATGCAAAGTTTTACGACTGATTTGTCTGCATGTGTTCCTGTGTAATCAGCAATCTTCCCACCTGATGTGTTCTCCTTCCTAGGCAGATGCTGACTTTCCTTGCAACCCCAGTAAGGCCTGCTCCCCTGTCCCCACAGACCTCAGCACCTGCATGGATATGTTCTAGTCCCTCCTGACCACCTGTGTGCTGAACTCCAGGTGAGGTGTAGCCAACACAGGGAAGCTGAAAATGCATCAACTAGCCCCAGAGCCTACACTTCTTTGGAGATGCACCAGCATATCTTGCTGCCCCATTTTCTGTAGAACATTATCTAGAGGTTGATGGGAAGAGCAGCATGTATTGCATTAGGAAGGGCCCTGTGCAGAATGGGAGGCAGGGGGCTGCTGGGGTGCATCTTGGTCCCTACCCTTGATCAGATATCCCATCTGATATCCCAGCATCAGACTTCCTGTTCTCTTGCCTCACTTCCCAGTCAGTTTGCGGGGTCAGGAGACACATGCCTACCTGGAATCCATAGAGGCAGATTACGCACTGTCCTTGAGGAATATTGTTGTCAGTGAGTATCTCTTTTCCCTTCTGTGAAAGTATTAAAGCAAACGTTTTACTCACTGGCCCTTCCCATGGGCTCAGGGATGTCCCACCCCTTGGGCAGTCAGGGATCAGTGTCTGTGGCTGGTCACACCCAATCTCCTCACTCTCACCTCGATCAGTTCATAGAGCACCTCTGTCCCCAGCCTGGCTTCAGCAACACTTCTGAGGGCCTGGGATATCCTGCAGCAAAGCAGCAGAAATCCTTAACACAAATTTAACTACACCTTTTCACTGTCCCACATACCTGCCATCCTGCCATGATGACAGCACTGGCCTTCAGGCTTTGCTTGGAGCACAGGATTGACGCACATGCACACACACATTCACGTGCTGTCCTGGCTCCCCACAAGCCAGGGCACAGGAAGCCTTTGTCATGACAGGACTTGCTGGAGCAGGTTTGTTGATGGCCTCAGCTTGAGCTCACCCAGCACCCTTTGGTTTTGGTGAATCCCAGGCTTTGTTTATCTGATGGCAGTCCCTGAGCAGGTCTGTTGGGAGCCACATCCTCTTGTACTGCTGGTAGGCACCAAGGTCTCTGGTCACATTCCACTGCGCCAAGGACCAAAGCACAAAGGCTGCCCAAGGACTTGCCCCTCTGTCAGGGCAGGACCAGCAACCTTCAAGGCACCAGGGATTCAAATAACATTTCAGTGGGATCACAGGGGAACAACCACAAGGTGGACCCCTCTGTGTCAAATTCGGCACCAGTGGCTCCCGAGAGATTTAGGACAAAGTGATTTAGGGTCCTGTATCCGTCTGTTAACCAGACACGGGAAGTCACGTGAATTAGAGAAGGCTGTCCATCAGCTCTGCCTCCCGGATCTCTGGAGTAAAGAATTGCCACTCACTTTTGAATTTGCTCATCTGACAGCCCCCGCGGATTCCTGATGGAGATCTCCGGAGCTTTATCAGGATACTAGGATTAAAGAGAAACACCCAAAGCACAACAAGGAAGGTGGAGAGGCCCGAGGCCCGCAGGTGCAGGGGTGCGGGAGGCGCGGGCAGCCTACCTGAGGGGGCACGGAGAGCACCAGGGTGAAGCGAACGTACTGGGAGTCCTGGTCCTGGGCCGTGGCAGGGTGCAGGGTGATGCTGATCTCCCAGGGCTCCCACCTGGAGAAGGGACAGGTCGGGGTGAGGAGGGCGGCGCGGGGCCGGGCCGGGGATGGGGAACGCGAGACGTACCTGCCGAGGCCCCGCGCCACCTGCAGCTCCTCCAGGTAGATGGACTCCAGCACCTCCACCTCCGGCGGCAGCACCCTGCGGGAACCGACCGGGCGGGGGTCAGACGGCCCCGGTGGGCTGGGGGTGCGGGACAGCGGGGGTGCGGGGACCGCACATGGGAGGGTGCAGAAACCGGGGAAGGTACGGGGGCTGTTACCAGTCCGTCGCCTCCGCTTCCTCACCGGCCGCCGCCATCTCCCCGCTCGCCCCGGAAGCGGAAGCGGCGAGCCGGTTGCCAGGAGACGCCTCGGCGGCGGGTCCGCGGCAGGAGCGGAGCGGGGCGAGGTTCATCCCGCAGCGGGATTGCTGCCGCCAGGGCTCGGGGCTCGTCCTGCCTCTGAGCCGGTGGGCAGGAACAAAGCCTGGGGCTGGGGGACACTCGCCCAGGGGAACGGGTGCAGCCCCGCGGGAGGGGAGGTGTCCGCGGGAGGGGAAACGCTGCTCCTCACTGGCCTCTGCCCCGGCAGCTCAGCGGCCCCATCCCGAACGATGGAGAACTACCACGTCCTGGAAATGATCGGCGAAGGGTCCTTTGGGCGCGTGTACAAGGGGCGCCGGAAGCACAGCGCCCAGGTGAGGGGAGAGGGTTGGGGCTCTGCTGTGTGTGTGGCCGGGGCTCACTTCTGGTGCCTCTTGGGTTCTAAGGCTCTGCCAGGATTTTGGGACTCGGCATTCATTCGGCTTTCTGCTGACGTTCCTGTCCCGCTCCGGCTGGCACTAAGCCATCTGGATTCAAGGGACACCAGGAGCGACCTCAAGACCTCAAAGCAGAGCCAGTACTAAATTTAGATCCTCTGAAACTCCCAAGACAAACACCCTGGTGTCTGACTATTATTAGGATGAATGTGTTTTCCTTTTACCAAGTTAACCCTCCCTCTGCTTCAATTTGTACTCCCCATGTCGTCCTCCCACGTGCTTCAATGCCCTCACCATCATAGGTCTCTCTGCTGTACCCATTCCAGCCTATTGATGTCTTTCTGGGCCAAAAACCTGGCCACAATATTCCCAGCATGGTGCACAAGATTAGAAATAAAGGTCAGTAATCACTTTGTTGCAGTTCCTGCCTGTTGAAACAGCCCAGGGTGCTGCTAGTGTTCCTCACTTCCAGGGCACACTGCTGGCTCATGTCATGCCTGCTGTTCAGCAGTATTGCCATGTTTCTGAAGTCTTGGTTTTATCTGTGTTCACTGGTTACATTTCTTCACTTTAAATGTCAGTGTGAAGAGAAGTGTGAGCACCAGTACTGATATGCAAGGGCCTGGGGAGAGCCCTAGGTCCAAGGGGCCAAGTGAATAAACATTTTAGTGTTCTCTTGTCTGTTTTCAGCTGGAAAGTCCAGTCTGAGTCCTGTCTGGGTCAAAAGCTGCCTTTTCCAGGGTGGGTCTGACCAGGAGCCTGGTCTGATCCCAGCTTTTCCTGCTCTGAAAGGTTGTGGCTTTGAAGTTCATCCCCAAGGTGGGGCGGTCTGAGAAGGAGCTGAAGAACCTCCAGCGGGAAATTGAGATTGTGAGAGGCCTCCATCACCCCAACATCATCCAGATGCTTGACAGCTTTGAGACTGCTAAGGAGGTGAAGTGGGCTACTCCAGGCAAAGGATTTTGCTTGACTGGGGCAGGGGAACAAGATGTCCCCTGCTGTTGTAGGGACATCTTTCTCAGGAGATGCTGGTGATTTCATCCCAGTGTTTTTCAGAGCCCTTTAGTAGGTGCCCTGTGGGGAGCTAATACCTTAGTGGGCTGCATTGTGCCATATTGCAGAGGTGAAGGAGCTGACCACACCTGGGTGCTCCTGGGGGCCATGTTATGGCCAGGAAGAGTAGTTTGAGATCACAGGATGAGGGTGACTCTTCACTCATCAGTCTCTTCAGAGACTGGCTTTTCACTGATTTAAACTCTCATGGATAGAGTATGATAAGAGAGGATTGAAGACTGGTTCATGGCACATGGGAACATGAAATAAAGTAATTGGACAGCAGATTCAAAACAAACTCAAGGGAGTGATTCTACCCACTGGGCTTGGAAGTACCATTCTGGGCTTGTCCTGTCCTTCCCTCTTCCCTTGCTTCTGCTGGCTGTCTGAGATATGGACAGCTACAAGACCTCTGCCAAGTGCCGGGTCCTTGCTGCAGCGTAGCCATGGGAGCTCTCTTCCATTCCAAGTCCCACCTAAGCTGATGGACTTTGCATGATAATACCCCAACACCTCCCTCAGATTTCTTACCCTGCTCTGTCCTGGTCCCCAGGGCCTGATCTCACCATGCTGCTCTTCCCTCCAGGTGGTGGTAGTGACTGACTACGCAGAAGGAGAGCTCTTCCAGATCCTGGAGGATGATGGGAGTTTGCCTGAGGACCAGGTCTTTATTGTAACAGTGGCCATGCAGTGTTTGCTGCAGGCTGGAGAAAACAGAACTTGTGTGCCTACAGGCAGAGGGTTTCTGCTGTGAGCCAGGAGATGTCAGGAGGGTGAGGGTGCCTCTGGGGCTTTACCTGGCAGACCACCTGAAAAGTATGGAGAGGGGACTAGGTTGGCATTGTGAGACAGTGGGATCCTGCAGAGACCTTAGTTTTTCTGTTCCCTTTACAAGGGCCACAGCACCAGACTGCTGCCTTGGCTATTGGCCTACTCCAAGAAGCTTCTGGCTCACAGCTGGGGTTGGTCCCTGCCCCAAACAGGACAAAAGTAGAAATAGTGTGGGAGCCAGGCCATAAAGGACCTGGCCCCTGTGGTTGTGCCAGTGGGTGGCACCATGTGACACAGGATGAGGCTTCTGTGTCTCTGGCAGGTGCAGACCATAGCTGCCCAGCTCATCTCTGCTCTCTATTACCTGCACTCTCACCGCATCCTGCACCGTGACGTGAAACCCCAGAACATCCTGCTGGGCAAAGATGGTGTTGTCAAGCTCTGTGACTTTGGGTGAGTGCTGGGGGCCAGCTTGAGCAGGACATTTCCTGGATGCTGTAGAAGAGGAGTGGGAGAGTGCAAAAGGAGGCCTGGATTCTGTGCATATTTAGAGGTTAAGCAGAGACAGGAGATTTTGTCCTCGAGGGAATAAGTATTAGTAAACTCATAGGGAACTCCCTGGGAGCTGCAACAGATGTTTCAGCCTGAATTTGTGATCTGTGCTTTGCTCTGAGCAGGTTTGCCCGTGCCATGAGCATCCACACCATGGTGCTGACATCCATCAAGGGCACCCCGCTGTACATGTCCCCTGAGCTGCTAGAAGAACGGCCATATGACCACACAGCAGACCTGTGGTCTGTGGGGTGCATCCTGTACGAGCTGTTTGTGGGCACTCCTCCCTTCTACACCAACAGCATCTTCCATCTTGTCAGCCTCATCATCCAGGACCCCGTCAAATGGCCCATGACCATGAGCCCAGTGTTCAAGGTAAGGGCCAAGACCCTGTCTGCAGGGTGAGATCTGTTAACGCAGTTTTGGCCTCACCTGCTGCCCTGGTGTGTCACTCTTAGCTTTTATGTCCCCTAACAGGGACTTCAGAACACAGAAAAGCAGTGAGAGATGGATTTCCTGGAAGGGGAATCCTTATCACTGTTGCCAAATGTCTGCTGTCCATAAGCTGGAAACTAGGTCCAACAGCAGAGGAATGATTTATTGAGTTGCAAAGGGAAATATCATCCCATCTGCCCTAAGCACTAGAGCTACTCCTTTCCTAGAGCTAGGCAGGAAAAGCAGGTCTCCTGGGTGCCCTCATTGGGGGGGACTGTTGTGTACATGATGCTCACTGGTGAGTGCTGAACATGTGTCAGTGATCCTGCTGCTCTGCTGCTCTGCAGAGCTTCCTTCAGGGACTACTAATGAAAGACCCCCACCAGCGCCTGTCATGGCCAGAGCTGCTTTCTCACCCCTTCATTGCTGGACGGGTTACTGGTGAGTACTTACTACTTTTCCAAAACTGTCCAGGTCTGTTTCCTTCTACTGCTGTCTGGAGACTGGGAGGACCTCCCTGCCCAGCTATTTTTACTATCCTGGTCTATGCCTCTCTCCTCTCAGCTTTTTCCAAGCACTGATTCCTAGCTCCTGCTCCTGGTCTTGCTCTGGGTCCCTTAGGATTCCCCTGGGATCTCAAGAGAGATCACTCTCTCTGTGTCCCAAGGGAGAGCTGCTGCTGAAGTTCTCCTCTTGCCTCCCCAGTGATTGATGACACAGAAGAGTATGGGATTTCAAGCCCCTTCACCACCAAGCTGTCCCCAGAGCTGCTGGCCCTGAAGGAACAACAAATCCATAACATGGCCCCCAGGAGCACCCAGTCCAGGATCCTGAGAAAGGTCCAGCAGCAGATGGTTGAAGAGACACAAAAAAAGGTGGAGAAAAGTGTGGGGTTCTCCTGGCTATGTCTCACAGTCAAGGCAAAGGAGGGGCACTGAAGTGGGCCCTGGGGGAAAACACATAAGTACATGGGTCAGGCTGGGGTGTCAGCAACACACAAGGCAGGATGTGGGGTGCTCATGGTGGTGGAGTTTAGGGGACTCATCTGGCTGAGTAACCCTGCCCTGACCAAACTTCTCTGCCATCACCAGGGGCAGCTGAAGGGAGGTGATGCATCTATGAAGGATTCTGTCAATGGACATCCCACGGATAGACCCAGAGCAGCATCACGGAAGGCAGCCCCTGAGGAGAGGGAGCCATTGTCTGCCTCCAAAGAGAAGAATCCATGTCTCCTGCAAGGAAAGAGCAGCATAGCAGAGTGGGAGTTTGAGGAGTCTCCTCCTAACCCAGGGTGAGGGAGGCAGAAGCTGGAGTAGGAGAAAGAGGGAAAGGTCTTTCACTGACTACTGTTTCCTTGACCAGGCAACACAGCCTCTCTCGAGACTATGAGTGGGAGTTTCCTGGAGCAGGTTCCCCTCCACAGCCTGGTGCTGGCAGGGCAGAGCCCTGGGGCAGGCACAGCACTGAGGCTGTGGACCTGGAGAGTGAGGTAAGATGGTGTCTTGAGTGAGGACAGCAGGGCCCAGTCACCAGGGCTGGTAAAGAGACTCTGGGACTGGCAGGGTCTGTGGCAACAGTCCTCTCTCCTCTGTGGCTAGGAGCTGGAGAGTGATGAGGAGTGGCAGCATCTGATTGAAGATACTGATCCCTCAGCCATGCAGCTGAGCGTGCCTCTGAGCCTCCTGAGGGACCCGGCCTTCCAGCACCGTGTCCAGGACCGCCTGGCAGACTCTGCTCAGCAGGTAAGTGATGGCTGGCCCAGACAACTATGACTGGAGACTTGGATGCTGCCTTCTTCGTCAGGATTAGGTTGGAAACATATGGAGAGTCCTCAGTCCAGCCACCAAAAAGATCCTCTGCTTCTCCAGGAATTGGAGCTGTCTTGTGCAGTTGGCTTGCCATCTGTTCCTCTGCTGTCCCCTGCCTGAATGGGTTGAAGCTTCATGGCTGGTGGAGACACCAAAACTGCTGCTCATTATAAGCTCTTCTGGCTTCTCTATGTCCAGGTGCTGAAAGGGATGCTGGAGGGAGCCTCCCATCTTCGTTCTGTGCTTCATGTTATGGGCAACCTCCTGTCTACTCAGTGTGATGCTGAGCTGCTGGACCACTTCTGCCAAGAGCTGAATGTGCCTCTGTCCCTACTGTGTCTAGCCAAGAAGATCCTGGAAAGTGGTGTCACCAAGCAGGTGGGTGTAGAACCCCAGAGAAATATGGGCACTGCAGAGTGCTAGTGCTGAGGAAGCCATGGTGTCCTGCCCTTGAGAAGGGGGAGGTTCTTGTAGGGAAGGATCCTTTCGTAGTGGTGTGGGGATGGCCAGCAGACAATCTCCATTTGTGTTTTTTTTCTGGATTCTGCAGCAGCCCTGGTGTATTGCTGTGCTGACAGACCTCCTCATGGTGACCAAAGTTTATTTCAGCAGTGAATGTAGCCTGAAGCAGAGTGGGCAAAAGGACAGGTAGGGACAACATTCTGTTCCTTGAGGTCTCATGTAACTACTCTGGGGACTCAGCAGTAGGTGGAAGGGTGGTGTTCATACTCTGCAGCTGGAGTTGTCTCTGTGGGGAAGCATCATGGTCTAAGTGCTTCATGCCATATTGCTGTGCTCACAGAGGAGCACTTTCCTTGAATGCGACTTATTAAAGGAAAGGCACAGTTGACAGGTCCAGTTGTGCTGTCTGCTGACAGCAGTTCATAGTGTGAGTGTGTGCTGCCTGCTCCATTAGCCAGGGCCATGTGGACCTGTCCTCACAGCAAGGGGCCATGTTTCTTTGCACTCATCTGCCCCTGCTTTCCCCGCAGCCTGCAGGGCATTCAGGAGAGTGCTGACTGCTTCCTGGCCCTGCTGCCGGAGCTGCTGGCTGCGCCGGTCGACAGTGAGATGAGACTCTGCCAGCAAAGCCTCCTGGTAAGGGTACCCCCATCTTCCTTCTCCACACCCTCTGCCCCCAGGGACAGAAGCTATGGGGTTGTCTGTGTATGTTGGGGAACACAGCCTGAGGATCCTGCTCCTAACTATGGGGTCTGATGTCTTCTTGTCAGGGCAGGCTGTCTCACCCATTGGGGTTTTTGCAGGGAATTGCATACAAAAAAGAAGGTCTCTGAGGGGGCACCTTTGCTGGCCTTAACCATTCTGGTGTGATTTTACTAGCTGAGCAGATGGCAGCCCCTTGTATACACCCTGGCACAAAATGTGTCACTTCACCAGACATGTCCCTGGTTCTGCTGCTGAAAGGATTATGCTAGATGGGCACAGTGGATTCTCAGCACTGGAGTATGATTCACATGTGGCTTGGGCAGGAGATGTGTAAAGGTTTGCATTTGGTATCTTTCAGCCTTTGTTTTCAAGCTGCATGTTTTAGTGCCAGAGTGAGCAAGAGCAGAAATAGCTGTTGGGTATGCTCTGCCAGGCTGTGATAGAGGTGAGGAGGGACACATGTCTCCATGTGTACCCCTCACTTCGGCAGCATGCAGCCAGATGTGGGTCCCATACAGTAACCTGGCTGGAGCAGACGTTTGGAGGTCCCTGATGTTCAAGCAAGAGTCTTTCTCCCATCTCTGCTGTCCTCCCACAGCTTCCTCCTGTGCTGTTCTTCTCTTCCCTCTCAAACTCAGTCTGTGATGACAACTCAGCTAGTAATGACAGCCCCTGTGTCTTCCCTAGTGCTTCACCCAGCTCTGTGAGAGCCTGGACACAACAGACCCCTCTATCTCTGCACACTTCTATACCAAGCTGCAAGAAGAGAGTCAGCCCCTGCTGAACAGACTCCTTCAGGGATCCATCTCAGAGCAGCCTGCTCTTCGAGGTAGCAGGGGTAGCAGCTTGCCACCTCTTCCTGGGATTTCTTCTTCCTGCCCTTGGGCTCCATCAGACCACTGATGACCATTGTAGTGCTGCTGGCCAGAAGAGGTGCTGAAACTTATCTGTCCAGACCCCTACTAACTTGGGTTCTCCTCCCTCAATCCCAGCTCTCATCCTCCCCATGTCACCAGCCTGACTTTTTCTCTCTTGCCATCCAACCCCATCCTGCGGCGCCTCAGCAGCTTTAGCACAATGACTCCCAAGCTCTGTCCCTGTGCAGGTGCAGCAGTGGAGGGCAAGTCAGCCCATGACCAGAGCCCATGTGTGGCAAACCTCTTCCTGGCTGCATTGGCTGCTGCATGCAGCATCCCTGTGGAGAGAAACGGCTGTCGGGAAGCCAAGCAGCAGGTCAGACCAGCAATCTGGACAGGGTGAAGAGGTGTGGTCTCCACAGGGGCAGCAGCCCTTTGCAGGAGAATCTCTTTCTCAACAGTAGAATGGGGGGATCCTCTGGCTTTATTGGCTGCAGGGCTCATATTTGTGGACTGCACCTCCTCAGCCAAACAGCTTAGGAATGTAAGGATTCTTGAATCAATTAAGAGAGTCAGACTTAGGATCTGAACTGTGAGATGGGCTAAATAAAGAACTAGGTGATGCATGGAAACCATGAGGAATTCTTTTATTACAGTGATATGAACTGTAATAAAATAATTGAAAATAAAAGAACTGAAATTGAAGGGGCAATAAGAGGGAAAACAATTACAGGTTTACATTTGATTCTTTAACTCTTAGTCAACAAGGAGGGAAGCAGAGAAGGAATCTTACTTTGCTCATCTCAGCTCTGGAACTGTGCATCAAAGGCATGCTAGGTCATGGCAGATAGGCATCCCTTAGTAGACACAGGCAAGATGTAGGAAGCAGATGCTTTCTTTCATTAAACTGTTACTAGCATTGAACTCCTGTAGTCTGTGCAGTGCTTCAGGTGCCCAGAGTGTAAAACAGGCTGATTTCTGCAGGTTGCTCGTGCAGTAGCTGAAAAGCTTATGGAGGGAGAGAGCCAACAGCTTGCAAGACTTTTGGGGAGACTGGAGCACCCAGGCTGTTCCTTGAAAATCCTGAAGGTAACGACCCCATCCTTTTATCTGGCTCTGCCCAGAGGTGCCTGGGTCTTTGCTCTGGAATTAGGAGCATGGGGAAGAAGGAACTGTGGGTTTAGCCCTCAGTGATTCCCATCTGCCTAGTGTCAATTGTTGAATAAATGAGCCCATGGCAGCCATGGGGTGGAACCTGTCTACAGGGCCTGGTAGGCATCTCTCCCCTCTGCCTTGCAGATCCTCTATGCTGGCTGTCATGCCTGCCCGAACCTGTGCCAACATCTGGGAAAGAGCCAACCACTGTGGGGTTCCCTCATGCAGCTATTGAATGGTGAGGTAGGACTGACCACAGCCCTGGTGGTGGGGTAGGAGTGTGAGCAGCAGGACTCATTCCTTTGAGCGCAGGTCAGATGAATCTGTGTCAGAGGAGTTTAGGGGAGCTTAATCTGAAAAGTGCAGTTCTCCTCCGAGAGCCAGAAACACCTCCATCTCCCCTGCTGTGACTCTTGTTCCCTTGGTAGGTCCCTGTGGTGGAGGTGACCCAGGAGGCAGCCTGTGAAGCCTCTCTGTACCTGCTGGCCCTGCTCACCCTGCAGCTTCAGGCGTCCCCTCCCAAGTAAGCACACACTTTGACTCGTGAGTGGGAGAGGAACGTGCTCTGCCCTGAACAGCCCTCTGTTCTGCACACTGCCCAAAGCTGGGAACCTGGTCCCACTGATCCCTCCAATCCACACATACCAGCAGAATGCTGGGCAGTGTGGGTGGGTGCTGGGGATATGGTGAAGATGACCCAGTGCAGACAAGGAGGTGCTGTGAGCCAGGGCTCCTCCTGAAATGTCCCAACCTTGTGGGTATTTGGATGCTACTGTTCTGCATGATGTAGAGCTGTGGGAACATAGTGCTTCTCTTCTGGTCCCTGCATTTCAGGCGTGAGGAGGTAGTTACCATGGCTGTGGATCTCATCACCCAGTCTCCTGTTGTGTCCCTTGTGGTAAGCCACCCCCCGCACCAGAGCCACTACTGAGACCCCTGCATCCCATTTGGGCCTTGCTATTCCTCACTCAGGGTGGGATGAAGCTGAGGGATGAAGGGTCAGTAGTGACTGAGCAGATAGAAAGTCCCAAAGGTGCTGAACTCTCCTTGTCCCGCAGGGTGCTGCAGCATTTCTCCTGGCACAGCTCAGTCAGCATGGGGTGGCTTTGGAGCTCAAGAGAGAAAAGATCCTACCAGTGGTAACAAATGCATTGACAACACCTGCTGAGGTATGGGATGGGGACAGAGAAGCTGGGGATCCATGCATACCACACTTGTGGAGGTGTGCAAAGATGGGCTCAGAAGGGTGTAAATGTGATGCTGCTGCTCTCAAGCCCAGTACCCAGCTCTAGACTGTCTCCCACTCTCTTACAGCTGCAGCTTCCCCTGCCAATGGGTGCTGGTCTCTATGATGGTTTCTTTTTCCTCCTGCTGAAACTCCTTGAACAGGTACCAGTCTGGCCATCTTCTTTGCTTGGTCCCTGCCAAAAGGTGTGGTGGCAAAAAGGCCTGAATGCAGATTGGTAATGGGGCTGAGAGAACTGTGCAGTTTTAGCTGAACTGTGCAACCCCATGAAAGTCACCTTATATCCCTGCAGGGCTGTTGGGAGAGTGGTGGGCAGGGAGGGGTGATCCCTGGGCACACTGGAGTGAAGGAGGGCAGAGATTCCTTGGGACTGACACTATTGAAAGGTGCAGCAGGACCCATGGCCCATGTCTGTCTAGCCCTGACCTTCACAGGACTATGGGACTGGTAGAACCATGTATCAGAAGCCTGGAGGACCATGAAGGCCTCTGACATCTGACTCTCTGCCTCTAGGAGGATGTGGTCTTGGAGCAGGGCTTTGCTTCCTCAGAGCTATGGAGCCTGGTCTGGCATTGTGTTGCTGTGGTGCTTCATGTGGGCACCAATAGAGCAGCGCTGGAGGGAGACTCACCCCCAGCTGCTGGTCACCCCATGGCAGAGCCAGATTGGAACCTCCTCTCCCCTCAAGGTAAGAGCTGCAGGACAGCAGGGCATCTGCCCTGGGCCCTGCTTCACATCCTGCCCTCAGACTTGCCCATGTCTGTCCCTGTCCACATCTGTTTCTTGAGGTCAGAGGACTCAGGTGGTTTATCCTGAACATTGAAGTGTCTTCTGGGGAGAGAGGGCTGAGCTGGCCCATGCTGTGCCCAGTTGGCAGCAGCTCAGCTGAGCTGGCTGTGGAGGAACAAAAAAGGGTGTCTGTGCTGTGGAGAATGTCTACTCTGGTAGATGTGACCACCTGAGTGGAGATTTTCTGGTTTTGGGCAGGGAATCACAGAATCCACCCTGGAGCAGCCTTGAGGTAGCACAGACAGAAGTGAAGGGACTTTACAGCCTTCTCTAGCTTTACCCTTCTACCTGCTGTTTCCCCTGCAGGAACCCTGTTATTCCTCAGCCTGGCCCTCAGGGTCTTCACTCGTGAGTCCCACCAGTGTCTGCCTCAGCTCACCCAGTCCCATGGTATCCTTATGGTGACACTGAAGAAACTGCTGTCCCCTGGCTTCTTGGCATGCCTGGCACAGATGTGAGTTGTGGCAAGGGCTGAATTGGGCAGAGCTCAGCTGCTGAATGGGACATGGACATGAGCACACCAAGGGCTGAGTTCCTGACCTGGCACTTGCAGAGTCTCTCCTTAGTGCCTGGCATGGGGAACGCCCTTTGCACCTTTCCCTGAGGTTTTTCTGATCACCTCTGTATTAAGCTCTCTCTCTTTCACAAATTCAGGCAAGCAGAGAAGGATGGGGATCCTGAAGTTGTCCAAGATGTGGTCATCCAGGTCTGCCAGCTCCTCTCTTTCCCTTTTGCCATGGATGTGGATAAAGATACCTTAGCACTGATCATGGAGGCTGTGAGAGATACTCAGATCCCTGCCCAGCTGCTGCAGGTACTCTCTTGGCCCTGTGTTCCTCCTTCCTCCCATACTGTGATGACCCCTCCCTACATTGCAGTCCCCGATGCATGACACCATTTCACATCATGCCAGCAGTTCCTGCCCACAGAAGGATGTAATTTGGGTGCTATGCAGCCCTTGCAGAAGGTTGACTGGCTGCTAAGCTTGCTCTGACCTGCTGTCTGCCTTCAGCTGCTACTTGGCTTGGCTCACAAGTGAGTGCACTGCACTCAGCGGTGCTGTCTGTCCTTTTTCCTTAGGTCTGTGCTCACCACCTGCCCTTCTCGTTCACCGAGCTCCCTATGGGCCTCTTGTGCCAATTTGTGGTGTCTGATACACAGATCATAGACCAAGTGGTGAGGGAAGCTGCTGCCTCAGAGCACATTGTTGCCTTCTTGAAGTCTGTCTTGTTCTCAGACAATGTTATACTCACAAGTGACCTCCTGTCTCTCTTGACCCACGTGGCTCGGGCCTGTTCAGAACACCTGCCCTTTCTCCAGAGGATCCTAAGGGACTCACATGTGGCTGACCAGCCACTGACCTACCTGCTCAGCCACGAGCAACACCTGATACGGGCCAGAACCTGCAACTTGCTGGGCAACCTGCTCCGCCACAGTTTTTCCCCCCTGCTGCAGAGCCAGCCCGGTTGGCTGGAGAAGCTGCTGGAGTGCCTGTCGGACTCGGAGAGCTGCGTGCGCAGGGCAGCCACCTTTGCAGTGGGCAACGCCGCCTGCCACGCGTCTTGCCCGGCGGGGCCGCTGGGCAGGGCCGTGCCCACGCTGACCCGGCTGCTGGGGGACACGCAGGCCAAGACGTGCTGCAACGCGGCCCTGGCCCTGAGCAACCTGGGCGAGCGTGGGGCGGAGCTGCGGGATCTGCTGATCCAGAACCGGGCCCCCGACGTCCTGCTGCAGGTGACCTGCCAGGACCTGCGGAACACCGTGCGGGAGGGAGCCCTCGAGGCACTGCGAGCCCTCAGCCAGCACCCTGGGATCCAGCAGGTACTGCACGGGGACCTCGGCTCCTTTGGGGGACCTGATGCAGTTGTGGGGACAAGGGTCATGCTGGCGGGTGACTCCTGTCCCTCTCTTGGCTGTGCAGGTCCTGCTGTCCCTCAAAGCCACCGAGAGGCTGGCCGCGCTGGCCGGTGTCAGTCCCCTGTCGCCTTCTGCCCGGCACCGCGAGCTGCTCCTCCGCCGCCTCACAGCTGTGCCCGGCTGCCCGGGCCCCAGCCAGCTGTCGCCGCGTACCGGCGCAGGGCGGTGACTGCCGGGCATCCCGGGACTCCACCGACGCTTCCTCAGCTCTCCTCAGGCTCCAGCCCGACCTTCCTTGGAGCCCGCGCTGTCCGCCTGAGGGGGACTCTACCCGGCCGTCTTTACCCGGGGTACCCCCCGTGGGAAGCCGGCCCTGAAAAACATGTCCGTTCCTTGTGTAACCGCGTGTTTCCCGACGGCTCCCGGGGCCGTGCCCGCGCCGCGGGGCTGCGCTCAGCCGCCAGGCTCCGCCGCGCCGCCAGGGGGCAGCACAGCCCGCGGTGGCTGCCGGGAGCTGTAGTCACGTGGGCCCGCCGGCTCCCCATGGTAACGGCGGCGGCGGGTCCGGCGGGCCCGGGCGGGCGGTGAGTAATGGCGGCGTTGTCGCCCTCTGGAGCGGGGCTTTGCTCCCCGTGTGTCTCCCCGGGTTACACCTTCAGAGTTTCCCCACTCGGGCGTAGGGCCCGTGGCCCCTCTCCCTGCCTCCCCGGCTCCTCCGCTCGTGCCCGGGCCCCGGGGAAGTACCTCGCTCCACCCCGGGCCTCCTCTCGAGGCTCGCCATGGGTCTTGCCCTGTGACCCCGTGGGGCTGGGGGGGCGGTTCGGGTGCGCTCTGTGGCGAGACATGCTGGGATTGGCGGCCTGGGCGGCGCTCCGCCGCCAGGATACAGTATCCTGGTAGCACCTTTGGCTTCAGAGGCTTTCACTTGGAGAAATGAGACGCGGAGCATGTTCCCCGAGCGAGTGGCAGGGAGGAAGGACTGGCTCCCCAGCCACCCACGGCCCCAGGGAGCCTCTCTAACGGTGCCTGGAGTATTAGGATGGAGCTGGGATTGACCAGGCCCAAATGGGGTGCTGGAACATCTTGGCTGTCCATCCTTTCATTGGGGTCTTGGCTTGGCTGCTCTTTTGTTGTAAAAAGGAGCCGTCGAGTCTGAAAGATGAAAGGCAGAGCTGAGTTGAGACAAGCCTGGAGTATTTCCTGAATGGCTCCAGGGTTTGGGCAGGGAGTGAGGAGCGAAGGCGTTGGGAAGCCCTGTGACACTGTGCCCAGCCTCCTGTCTCCCTGTGCAGCTGGGCTGTGGATGTCTCATAGGAGGCAAAGTTCAGCCCCACAGCTCCACATCAAAACCCTGCCTACATGACTCCCTGAGGATTGTCTTTCTTATTGTGGTGTTCTCCTCACAGAATGGGCAAATGACATCTAGTAACTCCCAGATAGTTTGGGGGAATTTACACTGGATTGTTTGCCTTATTACAGTTTTATAGAATAATATTTCCACAATTCTTACTGTTTGTACCCAGTAGATAGTATTTGTCTGCCCTTCTGTTGCTCTCTTGCTGTTATTTTTTGTTACATAAAGTTCATTGATGACAATTGCCCCCTCAGTCAAGGGGTCCTTCTCAGCACAGCAGGGATTGCATTTTAAGGAGGAGCTGAGGGGACAAATGTCACCATCTCTGCATAACAGGGCCTGCATGGAGATGTCAGATCCCTGACCCAGGTTGGGGGCTTTGGCTGCTATACCAGCCTGGCTGGGTGCCACTCCTTGACATTTCCCAGGTTCCTGCCATGCATCAAGTCTGGGAGTATTTGGCAGCTTCTCACCTTGAGTCTCTGTTTCTTCACTCCTGAGCCCTGAGAGATTGCTGTATGGAATGAGGTTTGCAGTGCCTTCAGAAGAATTTTTCCCAGCCCTGTCAGGAGATGGAAGACTCCTCAGCACATACTGAAGGACAAATCTGGTAACCTTTTCTTCCGATTGCAGATACGTTTCAGTAAAAAATACCAAGAACAGAAGATGGACTAAGAAATTACGTGTTTTGAACTAATTGGGTAGTTCTTACCTCCTTGTCTATGTGCTGATATTTTATACTTGTTTCACTTACTGTAAATCCTTCACTATTATTTTTCTTCTAAAGGCTAGTCTGCCTAAGACCAGATGGAGCTGTGCTGACTGTCCTCAGATCCTACATTGGTGGCTAAACTCTCCCAGGTCTTGCCATGTAGTTCTCCTGTACCTTTTCTCCCATCATAAAGCTCAATTGAAAATACTGTCCCTGTAGACTTCCTTGGTGAAAGGCTGTTAAACACCTCATGGATTAGCTTGTTGCTTTTAACCCAGATTTGTTTCTTTACTCTTCTTTATGCTGCAGTAGAACTGCTTATGTTGCCCATGTGATGAAAAAACACAAATCAGGTGGGAGCAAGGGCAGGCACTTGCCAGTGTCACTGCTGGGGAAACAGAGCTGCATGATCCACTGTCACTGTGCACTACATCTGCTTCAGGGCCTGGGGGATCTGCCAGGGAGAAAATTGATATCCTTTGACAGCAGCAGGGACTCTGTGCTCTGCCCTTTACTGTGGTCCCTGCACTCTCTGGTCACAGCCAGGTCAGCCTCCTAGGGTAAGCACTGAGCCAGCCTTTTATTTTAGGTGTCCCTGGTGCACTCAAGCTACAGCCCTGGATTTTCTGCCTGCTGTGTGGGAGTTTCTCTCCTCATCTGGGAGAGAACTGTGCTTCAATGCCCTTAGAGCCTTGTAAAATCAAACAGACGAGCCTTCAGTGCCCAGCCCACCCTGTGTGTGCATGAAGGGAGGCATTTGCTGCAGTGCAGGGTGAGGTGGTGGCTGGATTCCAGATTTCCCATGGCTTGGTCCAGCATCCTGCTGTCCCTGAGGTCTGCCTTCACCTTAGGAACAGGAACACACACCTGAGCTACTCTGTTTCTCTTGCAGGGCAGTGCTCTGCTTAGGTAAAGGGTCATTTTGGGAAGCCATACACTCCTCATACTTCCGCTGTTCAGTGTGGAGTTCAGCACCACAGCTGATAAATGGAAGTGACCAGCTGTGGCACAAATGTAATCCTGGATATAGGTGGAATTTGCTGATGCATCATCACAGAGGTTGATTTCTCACTGGTATTTTTTTTTTTTTGACCTGAGTGGCCAAGCAAAAACTTGATGTCTTGATTAGGACAGAAATTGATTGTCATCCTCTGGATTTGCACACAAAATGTAGTTCTGCAAGGATGATACTGAAGCTGAGAGGGAACAGTGGTGCTTTACTGTGTGGCAAAGCAGCACACCAGGCTGTTGCACCCAACAGCATTTCTGTGTTGTCCTCATGGACAAATTGTGGCCAACAACACCCTCTGCTCTTCAGCTTGAACTTGCTGGTGGTCTCAGCTGCTCTGTCTTGGTGTGTGACTGCCCTTGAGACCACTTTTTTCTTGGAGCTGATGTAGGGGAGGGAGGGCTGTTTCCATGCTGTTGAAACACAGGTTTGTGCCTAGCTACCAGCCATTGGAGTAGTTCTAGGCATTCAGTTGGTTTCAGATCAATGTTGTTGATCTTGTTCAAAGTTTTAAATTCTTTGAAGGGATACAAACCCTTATTTTGAAATGTATGTTGGTTTTAAAAGCTGTTTGTTTTGTATTGTTGTTAACTTGCTTGTTGAAGCTTTAATCAAAAGTCCCAGAGCTGCGAGTGAGGAATTTGGTGTGAACTCAGGTCTCGTTTAGAAAAAGATGCTATCCTTTTTAATCATGAAGAGCAGAATATGCAGCCTACAATGGCATAGAAAATAATAACAATTGCAGTTGTCTAATCTTTCCTCCTTGTGACTTTAGGCTGTGTGTGGCTGACAGCACATTACTAGGTCAGCTTGCAGTGCATACATTTACAAGCTCTTGTTATTTGAAGTGTGTCACCAAGCTGCACTTAAAATAACCTCCACAGCCAAACTGCTCTGACAGTGGGATGATGTGCACACCCGGGCTCTTAAGGTCTTGTCCTTTCCTGTGGGAACAGGATTGTGAGGAGCTGCCACATTGCTATTAGAGGAGCACATGCTGCAGTGGGACTCAAGCTGGAAGAAAGAATTTTGACTGATGCATACTGGGGTGCAGAGAGGCTGGGGCACATGTTGGCCCTGTGCTCTTGTGGTGTGACATTTGTACAGGCTGTGGCAGTGCTCCAGCTGATGTCCCAACACTTGTGAGCAAGCTGTGTAGCAATAAAAGGTGCTGGCAGAATAATTGTAAGCAAGTGCAGCTGTACAGTCACTCCAACAATGACAGCTTCAGCCTCTGTATTGTGTGTCAATAAGTCCAAGCCAAAATCCATTAATTACTTGGCTGGGTTTGAATTCCAGCCTGGCCAGTTCACCCAGGGCTTTTCCTAGCTCATGTTTCTACAATAAAATTTCAAGAGTGTACTTTTATTGCCATTGTGAGATGCAGAACAGACTCCAGCTCCTTTGTTGTAGAGTTGGGTTGGCAGAACTAGGGATTGCATCAAGCTGTGACCTTCGTCCATCCCAAAACTCCAACTGAATTAAACATAAATGGAAAACTTCCCTGCTGGTAACCAACAGGGATTTACCCTGGGGCAGGTGATGTTGTTCCTGTCCAGAACTACAGAAATGTGGTAGCTGCTGTCCTGTTGTGACCACAACCTGGCAAGTGAAGATGCCTCCCTCCATCTCCATCAGGTCTCCTGAATGCTCAGCAGCTGCTTTGTCAAGCTGTCCTTGCAGTAAGGATGGGAGACAGTTTTCAGGTGGACATTGGCCGTGCTGGCTAGCAGGAGGCGTGACTGGGGGAAGGACAGGCACTATGGGCTGGTCTGCATGCATTGTGGCCTGCCTCCTGTGGGGGCATATTCCTGTCATCCTTCCTGCTCCTCCTGCCTCTGTCTCTGAGCTCCTGTGTCTCCACAGGGAAACAGTGATGGTGGCTAGCTGTTGGCCAACCTAGGCTTTACCTGAAAGTTGTACTAAAGGCCCTGCTGCTTTCTTATGCAGCTGCTGCTTGCTGCAGACCCCTCCCCTGTGCTGGCCCAGATGCTTCTGCAACTCCATAACAAAACTCCTTTGGAGAGGGGCAAGCTCAGCACATTTTTGTCTGCTACTGGGGCTGGATTCCAGGCAGTGTTAGCTAAGGCTGTGCCATGGCCAGACCTCCACCCTGGCAGCCACAGCTGTCAGCAGTGTCTGTGTCAATCACATCTGTGCTACCGTTGTCACTTACTCCAGATCAGGGTCACATAGGGCTTTTGCTGGCATTTTCACACCTGTGTATATAAGCTGACTGTAAGATTCACAGCCCATGTTACAGCTTCATTAGGCCACATCACTTTTATTTTTACAGCAGGATGATTCACTGATAGCTGTAAAGCCGGGTGGAGATGAGGTACAGATGGCTTTCACTTCGGGCTGGTTTTACAAGGTCATTCACAGCCGGATGAGAGTGCAGGCAATGGCCAAAGTGGCAGTGCAGGGAGATTCCACAGTGACAGACCCTCTAGGCAGGAACATTTTAATTCTCCTTGGATTTTAATTTGCTCTTTAACACCTATGTTCACTGCTGTGCTAGGGTCACTTTGTGGTCTGAGTGGGCTTGTGAGCTGGGTGCATCTGTGGCGCAGTGTGTGGAAGGCAGCTCTGCTCTCTTGTTTACTGGTGGAAATTTGAGCTGGGCAGATGGTGGCATCTGAGCCACATCTTCTTCATTCTGTGCTAATCGCTGTGAATGTCACAACACAGCCAGGTTTGCTGCTGGGGGCAGATTGGGTAGCAGTGGAATCGTGTGGTACATCTCAGTTGTGGGATTCTCTTCCCTGGGGCTTGGAGCCCCTTTGGGCTGCAGCTCCCACTGGGATGCAGGTCCCTGTTCTCATCAGAAGTTCTCAGCTTGACTGTAGAAGTGCTAACAAGCAATGCAGCCTATGGGCATGGAATGGACTTGGCTCCTTCCATATGGGTAGCAGCTCTCCTTGAGAATGTGTAGCGCCCTTGGGATCCTGCATGGGATATTCCATCTCCTACATCCTCTGGCTGAGATGCTGCTTACCTGTGTGCTGGAGATGAGCTGATTCACAGGTTGAGAAGGTCTGGCAAGTGTCGGTCTGTCTGACCCAGCCCTGTGGTGATGTGAGCTGCTGTGAAGGTACTACAGAGCAACCTCAGGGTCTCCAAGCTACACCTTAACTGCCGCATCTGAGGCTCGTCTTTCAGGTGAGAAAGGAGTGTGTATGTGTATGGCAAAAAAAGGAAGAGTGTGATGGTTGATGCACTGCTTATCCTTCTTTTTATACCTTTTTTTTAAAAACATGCAAACGTGTGAGAGCTAGAAGGTGGAAGAACCAGCCAGCCTGCTTGGAATACAAATTCCTATCGCAGCTGTATCCAGGGGCCCTCCAGGCATGTATTAAAGCAATAACTGGCTAATGGTTTGTTTTTTCTTTTCCCTTCTCCTCAGGGAGATGAGGATGTTGCAGGTATGGTGCAATAGTTCATTCCAGGAAGATTCAGGACACATACATCTGCAGCTCTGTGGTCTGCCAGTTTGCTCCTTGCAGGAGACTTTTCTATAGGACTGTAGTGGGGAGAAATTACTGCCATTCTCTTCTGGAAACAGTGGTGTTGATGTTAGAACAGCCCTGCATTTGCTTCTTGCTGCCTTCTCAGTCCTGAGCTCTGTCGGAAGCCTCTAGCCTTCACTGAGCTTTTCTACAAGAGTGAGAAATACGTTCCTTTTAAAAGCCAGGGCTGAGGTTCTCAACTAGTTGTGTAATCTTGTGAGCTGAAGCTTTAAAGAGCAGGGAGAAAAAATAAGCAGACGATTTGGGGCTTGTGGCAGAGTCAGGAGGTTGATGTTGGACACACAGATCTATAGGAGTGGGCTCGAGCTGCCATGTGGGTCCCAGGCAGGCAGAGTCTAGTTGCAGACAGGGTGACTGTGCTGGGGCTGCTACCCCATGGCCCTGGTTGGCAGTCAGGCACCCGTGTGTTTGCAGGATACAAGCTTTCCTGCAGATGGCTCTCTTTACATTGTTCTTTGTGTCCTCTGGTTTCATGTGAGATGCCAGCCGTTCTTTGACTTTGTTTCAGGAGAGTCTCGGTGAGCTCAGTAAATGGGAGATGTGGTTTCCATCCTGCAGGAAAAGCAGCTCACCCTGCTTTCCTCATGTGGAATTGGGCTGGGTGCTGTGTCCTGACAGGGCAACAATGTCTTTCATGGTGTCCTTTTGTTTCAGGCCAGCAAAGATGCTGCTGTAGGTGACCGATGCGCTTGTGCCTCATGTGCTATGGCTCTACATGGCGTCTGCAGGACCAGACCATGCTAATCTGGGTCCCAAGCAGCAGAAGAGCATTGGGCTGGAGTCAGCCACCCTTCCAGCAGAAAGACCTCAGCCGTGCTGGGCCTGGCGCCTTGCTCAGCAGCAAGCAAAACCCATCTGGAATTTAGAGAAGAGATATGTGAATGCTTTCCAGGATCGCATCCTGCTGCCCTCAGGGATCCCTCTGCAGCAATCCTGCTTCTCATGCTCGCCATCACTATGCCATGCACAGCCCACTGAAGACAGCCTCCAAAGCCTTCCAGACACTGGGTCTGTCACGAGAAGGGCGATGTCTTCCATGCTGATGGAGCCCTGCCTGCTGGCAGAGGAACGCTCTAGAACTGGAGTCAAAGGCTCTGCCTTCAGATCAGGTCAGCAGGCTGCCAGCTCCTGTAGATCAGTGCTCAATAACAGCTCCTTCCTACGGCCAAGTGGTGCTAAAGTGCCTTTTCTGCAGTCACTGAAGATGAAAAAGGTGGAAAACACCCGGAGTTTTCCTGCTGCTTCATGGTCCCACTTTGGGGACAATAGACACAGCTTCCATAGCAGCCTGATCAACGGAGCAGTAATGAACAGCAACGTTGTGTCAGAGCAAAACACAATCCCCTCCCTTACCCCCGTGCCAAGCAGTGCAGTCCTCAGGAAGGACCAGTGCTCGTTGGAAGATGCTAAGGGAAGACTCCGCAGCTCAAAAGAGAAGGAACCAGAGAAGAGCCTCTTGAAGGCTGTGCAGTATCTATCTAGTCAGGCTGTCACATGCAGAGGCTTTGGATGCCAAGTTGAAAGTTCTGGCCTTATGAATGTGGGCAGCCAGTCCAACCAGAACGGCAGGAGGAGGCAGCATGTTGGAGTGCAGAGCACCCGGAAAGAAAGCATTGCTCCCCTGAACTCGGAGCTGGGGAGCCATTGCCTTAACAGTAACTCGAGCCTTACGGGCACCTGTGAGGCTGCTGCCTGCACTAAGCAGATCAGTGTCCATCCCTTGGCTTCGCATGCTGATGCTCCTGACTGCAGCACTGGCTGCCGTCCCGTGGGTGTGCTGAGCCCTCTGTGTGCTGGGGACCGCCTGGCAGGAACAGAGCCTCTGCACTTTGCTGCCATCTCTGAAGTGGCAGCACAGGTGTCCACCATCCAACTGGAAAAAGAGGAGGAACGGGCCCAGGCTGTGGTCCCAGGAAAGCTGAAGTAAGTAGAGGCAGGAGGAGGAGGGAGGCTGCGGTGGGATATGCCAGGCTGGCTGTTGTGTCCCCATGCATTGGGGAGGATGCACTGTGGGCAGTACTAGGTGGCCATAAGGCTGTGTCCATGAACAAAACCCACGTGCAGCATCCTAGTGGATGAGGCACCTTCCTGCAGCCTCCAGCTTGACACAGGCACTCAGGATAGCTCCAAGCTGTTCCACCTTCTCCTTCAACCACAGCATGGAATTACTGTGTGGCATTTCTAGTTTGTTCTTCTCAGTTGGAGGCCCTGCCTGCAGTGATAAGCTCTGCACGTATGTTGAATGAAGCCTGCTGTTGAGCCAGACCTTCCTAGTCAGACACATGGGTTCATAAAAGAACACAAAGCTAATATAGGATAGAGAGGGTGTGAGAACATGGAGCTCTTGCTCTCCTACTGGGAGAGGGTGTTCTTGTTCCTCTTCTTTCTAGCTGCTCTGGAACATATTCCTTCTCAGCCTGGTCTGGGGCCTTTCCATCTTGCTAGCTTGGGATGAGTGCTTGTACATCAGCACTGGAGACAGCAGTGCCCTCATTCCCCTGCCCACATTATCTCATGCTGCCTCATGGGCTTCTGGGTTTTTGGGCCCAGAAAGTATGTACCATTCCTTTTGTCCCAGTGCTACTGCTGAGAAGTCACTGCTGGAGCCAAGCCATCCCCAGGATGAAGCAGAGGAAGAACTTCCTGATGGACTGGATGAGAGCTGCAGTCAAGAGGAGTATGAGGACAGTGAGTGCTGGTTCCCCAGGGTGGGCTGTGCTCCATGCCTCAATGTGGGGAGTGCAGGAGCTGTCTGGGAGCTGTGGTTGAGCACAGCTGCTTTCCTGTCGTACATTCATGCTGCCATTTCAGGATGTACTGAACCCAAAAGTGATGTAACAGCAAGGAGGAACTGCATGGGTTCCTTCTGGGAGCAAGCTAGGACCACTGTCCTTCTCCAGAACTTACCACCTCCTCTCTTTGCAGGGCTGTCAGCTCTGCTCCCTTCCCTGTTTTTTCAATCCCTATTGGTGGGCAAAAGCCAGGATCCAGGGATTTGGGGCAGCTGGAAGGTCCTGTCCCCTGGAGGATGTGTTTCCTCTCTTGTGTGTTTCCCTAACTCTGTGTGGATTCACTCCTTACAGAGACAAAACTTGGGTCTCTTGTCCCTCCTGCAGGTGACTCAGATACTTCCTCTGATGCCGATGTGTCATCCAGTGACTCCGTGGCTCCCGTATCCAGGTTAGTAGCTGTAAACAGTGCACTGAACTTGGTATATTTTTCCAGACTTGTCCCAGGACCCGAGGAAATGGCCTGAAGTTGTGTCAGGGGAGGTTTAGGTTGGATATTAGAAAAAGGTTCTTCATCCAAAAGGTGGCTGGGCACTGGAACAGGCTCTCTAGGAGGTGGCCACAGCAGCAAGCCTGACAGAGTTCAGGAAGCATTTGGACAATCCTCTCAGGCACATGGTGTGACTCTTGGGAATGGTCCTGGGCAGGGCAGGGAGTTAGACTCAATGATCCTTGTGGGTCCCTTCCAAATCAGCGTATTCTGTGATTCCATATCTTTGTACTCTATGGTGACAGAGGAGATGGTAGCATGTGGGGTAAAGGAGTGAAGGCAGGAACAGATGTCCCAGCCAAAGAAAGTTTCCTTGCTACCCTGCAGACTAGAACTATGTCTCCTGCTACAGACAGCAGCCTGTAAAGTGTTAAGGGTGCATCTACTGCAGCAAAACAGTGGTCTTCATTTCACTGGTACTGACAGTTGCTGAGTTAGGTTTACTGGATTACATAGTGCTCTTCCAGCATCATTGTCTGGTGGATGAAGCAGAGTGGAGGTGTCCTGGGCCAGAGATTACAAAAGCTCTTTGGAGTTTCGTGTCTCAATATAGCATCCTAGAAACAAGTCCCGGAGCCTGAGATTTTCATCAGCTTTTGGGAGAATCTTTGTCTGGGAAGGACTGCTCAGCTTGTGGTCATCCGAGCCCTGCCTTCCATGACTCCTGGCTGACCTTTGTTGGACCTGTTTTTGCCCATCTGGCAGTGGGAGCTGGTCTTCTACCAGGGCTGCCTCAAGGCTTTGTTGTCTGCCTGACAACTTGCTGCTTCCAGTCATGTCATCACTAATCTGGGAGACAAGCAAGGCTTTCTGTGAGCAAGTGTTGAGCCTTAGGGTGCTGCAGAGTTCTGGGTGTGCACATGCAGTTCTGAAAGTCTTGCAGAAGTAATGTAAACTGGCCCAGCAGCTGTTTCTGGCAGGATGTGTGTGGTTGGCCTCTGGGGCAGATGGGGGAAGCAGTGCTTGGGCTAAATGCCTCTTGCAGCAAGCGGGGAGGGATGTTGACCACTTCTTTATGCAGGCTGTGTGCTGGCCAGGCCTTGAAACCTTTGCAGCTGTTTCCTGCCTTCAGTTTGTTGTGGGCAAAATAGTTTTGTGCCAGAGAATGTTAACGAATATAATCCTTTGCCAGTTAATAAACTTTTAATTATTGATTTCAGTACTGAAAATAAAAACAAACAAGGACATCAAGAAAACTCCTTCCCTGTCCTGGTCTCCAATTCTTTTGCAATAAGCTACACTCAGTCCCTTCAGTGAGGCAAGGGGTGGCCTGAGAGATTGGCGATAGTGTGCTGTAGTTCCTTTTCTTTTGCTGCTCTTTGTTTCTTATTGGATTGCTCTGGTGTGGCTTCTTCAACTGGCTGCAGTGGCATATATTTGAATATACATTCTTTTCAAACCCTACTTTTCACTTCATCACAACCTTAATAGAAACATTACAAATTCTATCCCTCCATCCAGGTATTGAGGCTTGCTGTGGTAAGGTGTACATACAGTGGGTATAACTCCATGCCTCTTCCCTGCAGCACAGCAAAACCATGCACGTTGCAACAGTTAAATCATATGCATTACAATCTCCAGCCCGTGGACAAGGTTATAGGGTGTGTTTTGTAAAAAACTCCACTCCTTGCCCCAGAAAATCACAAACCCCACAGTGGTTACTTGGCATTGCATTCATTGCAGATTCACCCCCTCATTGCTGCAGACTGAGTTACTGACCTTAGTGCCCATTGCTTGCACCACATTGTGATGATGGTGAGGTGCAATTCCTGATACCCAGATTAAGGCTTTTTCCAGCTTCCCTCTTCCTTTGTTACTTTTCACTTTTAGCCAGCTGCCTACTGCTTCATCTTTCTTAGGAATTGCATCGAGTGCCTGGCCCAGCCTGCTGAAGCTCAAGACAAAGTGCTCAAACCAGCTCTTGTCTGCAGTTTATTCCCTAATGTGCCTCCAACTATCTACTTCAGTACTCGGGATGAGACAGGTGAGCCAGGGTCTGTTGTTGCACAGGGTGAGAGTGGCCAGCCCATTATAAGGCTGCAAGTGGTACTAGCACACAGCCTGGAGCTGGCTGGCAGTGGCTGCCCTTAACCCTTCCCATGATGAAACCCAGCACTGCTGTGAGATCCTAATTACTGCAGTAAGCTGTGTTACTTCTGTTGCCTGGAGCATGATTCAGACTGCCACTAAATGTTCCAGTGTCCTGGATCTCCCCCAGCTGTGGAGTCTTCTGCTCCATGATGGTTCTGCAATGAGGGCTGTGCATCCTCGCCTACAGGCCTGGTGCTTGTGCAGCAAACCATAAGAATTTTATGACTGTAGTAAATCCAAGTATTGTGTTTGTTTTCCTTCGGTCTTTAACTTTTTGCCTTCCTAGTGGAAAAGCTGCCTTGGGAGCAGAGGAAGCTGCTGCGATGGAAAATATGCAGAGTCACGCCTAACATAGTGAAGCAAACCATTGGCAGGTCCCACTTCAGAGTTAGCAAAAGTAAGTTGGAGGAGGCAACATTGTGTCTTTCCTTGCTTCCAGTGGGTGGAAACAAGAAGGCAGACTGCCTGCAAAGAACAGAGCAGAAGCAGCAAAGGCTTGGCACTGCTGGATGCTGGGTTCACGTTTTTGCCTGTCTGACCTGCAGTAACCAAGGTCTGTGGGTCCCAGCAATGTCAGATCTGCCCTCTTGGTTTGTTCCTGGGATAGACCACGAGGAATTGCTCCTGGGCTGTCAGGAACTGAGGCAGATGTGAGGCTGGTTTGCTCTGGCTTGCCACTGAGGAGGCTGGCCCTCATGTAGTGCCAGGCCCAGCACTCCTGTCTCCATGTACTGAGGAGAAAGGCATCTTCTCTGACCATAGCCAGAGTTCTCAGGGTTTGGAGTCTTGTTACTGAAGAGATGTGCAGGAGAAGCGCTGAGCATTTGCAGCCTATCATCCGTACTCTGGAATGTGATCTCCTGGAAGTATTTATGGGACTCCTGCATGTATGAGGAGACCTCTGCACAGACTATTTTGGGGCTATAATGAGATATGGAGGGCAGAGGAAGTTCTAAGAAGTTTTGGCATCCTACATGTCCCTCAGCAGCACAGCATCCATTAGGCAATTGCTTCATTTGCTAGCTGTAATGCAGAGAAGTCAGGATGCTGGGAATTAAAGGCATTCCTTTGACCCTGTGCCTCTTCAGGTGCTTGCAACCTGCCATATTTGCAAGGGTATGACCCACTTGGTTAACTGGATGCCAGTCACAGCCCTTGCTTTGGCAGCTGTGCAGTAGCAAGTATGAGTGCTTTGTGCTATAGCTGTGCAGCATCACTGGCACGCTTCTGCTAGCCCAAGGAGATGGGGTACTGTGGATTGAGAGAGTGTTGTGGGTGGCAGGGTACTCATGGACTTTCCTGTTTTTCCTGCAGAAAGCAATGACTGGTTGGGTTGCTGGGGCCACCACATGAAATCCCCAGGCTTCAAAGCCATCAGGGAACACCAAAAGGTAGGAGCTGGCTTTGGATGACCTCCTTCACATGCATGGAGAGTGTGTTCGAAGCATATTGTGTGCCCCTCTCCTCAGGGCCAGGTGTTTGCTGTGAAAGCTGTCCCTGCAGTGTCCCTTCCAGAACTGGGAGAGGAGTCCAAGAGACAGGCATAGCTGGATGAGCATCTCTGCTGTGAGGGTGGCTCTTGTACAGACTGAGGCTGTAGCCAAATTGTGTTTATTTGTGAGCTGCTTTAAATTCAGTCATTGGTACTTAAAGCAGTCCTTCTTCTGGTGGAACTGAGGGGTAGGGACAGTGCCCTTGCAGCCAGTGCAGCAAAGGGCATATACCTTACTCCAATCACAGAACAGTCAAGTGTGGCTCATGGCTTGAGAACCTGTGAGGGACCAAAGATTTGATATCTACCACAAGTACATGCCTGCTCTGAAGAGCTGTGATGCTCTAAACTCTGCAGTTTGTCCCTGCAAAGCTTCAGGAGTAGGTGGAATCAGTTTGGGTGCAATCTTGAGAGGGGAGCAAAAACTATCACCCTGCACTGTATTCAGAAATGATGTATCCTCTGCCAAAGGAGCAGGAAGGAGTGGGCAAGGAGTTGGGGAAGCAGAGAGATCTCATAGCATCTGTGTTCCTTTCCAGCTAAACCATTTCCCTGGTTCATTTCAAATTGGAAGGAAGGACCGTCTGTGGCGCAACCTGTTGAAGATGCAGGCTCGCTGTGGGAAAAAGGAGTTTAATTTCTTCCCTCAGTCCTTCATCCTGCCCCAGGACATCAAATTACTCAGGAAAGCATGGGAGGAAGGAGCTAGCCGACAGAAATGGATTGTGAAACCAGTAGGTGTAAAGCAGAACTCAATCCTCTGTCCTCTTGTAGGTGCAGGCAAAAGATCTGATCCTTTCTTGTTTGTGTTTTGCAGCCAGCATCAGCAAGAGGCATTGGTATCCAGGTCATCCACAAATGGAGCCAGCTCCCCAAAAGGAGACCACTGCTAGTACAGAGGTGAGTGAATATAAAACCAAGGCTGACACACAGCCTGGCACTTCTCAGTATCTTGTATCTCTGGTTAATTCTGGGCCCCTGGCACTGTGTGGCAAAGCAGAAGTACCTGATTTGCATCTGGAGACTTCTCTGGAGACTGCCTGGTTGTCCTGCTTCTGGAAGTTTGTCTCCATCAGTTGCAGCTGGGCTTACTGGAGTGCTGCTGTCTTTGTGTGTATATTTGAGGTCTCAGGCACAAATTGGTTTCATGAGCTTTCTGGAGCTTCTGTCTGTCAGGTGGACAGCTTCAGCTCTGCTGTGATCCAGCTCCCACTACTCTGTACTCTGGGGTTTGGCATGTTTGGAGACAAACCAACCTGATCCAGTTCACACAAGGACAGTGGGAAGAGAAGTCCCAGGGAAGAGGTGGCAGTTGTCAAAGATTTGTTCTTATCCAAGTTAGAATGGTTCAGTAAGAGCCTCAGTACACGCAGATGTTAATCAATGGATTTTCTTGAAATAACAGAGTTCTCAGTCTCCTTCCTCTTTTGCAGAAAAGTGGAATAGTTCATCTTGATTTGAGGTTGCTTTCTGGGAAGATTCTTATGAGGGCAGGAAAACTGCAGTGTTTGGCAGGCAGGGAACTGTTGTTTGCTTGTTAGTTCTCCCTGTCCACTTTCCATGCAAAGAGATAAACTTTCCTATGGAAAATCATGAATTTATGGGATGAATAATCAAATGATTTGGATTAAAATACCCAACTGTTTCTGCTCACTGTACAAAACCATCTGTGGTGTACTGCATGTCTTAGATGTTCCTGAATATTGTGATCAGCGCTGTGGGTGTGGAAAAGCTACTGTGCCTTAAAACTGGGAAAAAATCTCTTCAAAATGGAACTGAGCAGAAGGAAACACTGTGTATGTGCTGCAGAAGCTCCTTGTGAATGGGAGAGCTGCTCTTTCTCTCATTTTGTCTGTGATGTGATTAACTTGGAAATGCTGTGCAAAAAGGCTTCTGCATTGATCCCTTGTTTTGCCAGGGCTTCCGAACTGGGGATTAGAGATGTTCCTGCATATGAAAATCATAACCCTCATGTGCTTACTTCCCTCTGCAGATATCTGCACAAACCCTACCTCATTGGCGGGAAGAAGTTTGACCTGAGGATCTATGTTTACGTCACTTGCTATGATCCCCTCAGGGTCTACCTGTTCAAGGATGGATTGGTTCGCTTTGCCAGCTGCAAGTAGGTTGTGCAAGAGAGTGGTGCTGGGGGCTGCCTTGGTGCCCAGGCATCTGTGGCTGTGGTACCCACCTTGGCTGGGGCAGGAGGGAGTCATCCCTTATAAGGGTGATGCCTAAAGCTGTATCTTGTTTGCTTAAGAAGCAGTGTGGTAACACACGGGGTCGCTGCAGGTGACTGTTGAAAGGGAATGTGAGACGTTGCTGCCTACATACAGCCTTCCCAATGAAAGATCAGCTCAGTGTGAACCAGTTCTTGAAATATGTTATCTGTGCTTCATTCTGCATAAAAGCTGGCACAGCAGAAACTGAGATGTTTCTTCTTGTTTTCATTGTGTTGCCTCAGGCTGCTGCAGTTCCATTAGCTCTTCTGCTCACTGATGCTCTGGCTTTTATTTCTTGAGGATATGCTGTGAGGGTGGGATTGCATTCCACTGTCCCAAGGCATCCTGTTCTGTCTTGTGTTTTGTTCCATTAGCTCTGGGCCTGTGGGGACAGAGAACTGTGGGAGCAGGGCTGGTGGATGGCTGACAGTGGTCTTAGATGAGAACAGGGTCTGTACCTGCCTTGTGGACCTGGGGACAGCCACTTCAGTCTCAGGCAGCTTGTATTCCTCTTGCCTCTTCCAGGTACTCCTCCTCAATGGAGAGCCTCAGCAACAAATTCATGCACTTGACCAACTACAGTGTGAACAAGAAGAACACAGAGTACAAACCCAACTCGGATGAGACTGCTTGTCAGGGACACAAATGGTAGGTGCTGCTTTTAGGGTACAAGGTAGCTTCTTTCTATTTCCCATTAAGTCAGACTTTTTTCAAGATTCTTACCCAAAACTTGAACTGGCTTTCTGTATCATCTGCTCCCACTTGGGAAACTGAAAGAACAGAGTGATTTTAGCATAAGTTAGGTGTAAATGGAATCTGGATGGTCTCCCTGACTTGTGACTCATCCTGTCCAGTGCTGCTTGAGCTGTAGGTGCTGTTCATCCTGCCTGTATCTGTGCTATTCCCTGCTTCCAATGCTGAATTCATCTCTGCTCATTCATCCCGTTCCCCTACTGTGGGGGCAGTGGGATGTGGTTAAAGCAGAATCTGATTGGCTTTTGTTAGATATTGAATTGATGATGCTTAAATTGGCTAGATGGGAGCTTCTGCCCATCTCACTCTAGTCTTTCCTGTGAAGGCAGAAAAGGGGACAGCCCTGGTTCTGAGCTGTTAATTTATGTGCTACTCAGTGGGAATAGGAGCAGTGGTGCCATTTCTAACCTTTGCGGGGAGGCTGAAATCTTGCAGGAGTTCCCATTCCTAGCTGTCCTATGGATGAATGGATGCAAGCCCCAGGAACTTGTCTCTGATTCCATGATGGTGTTAGAAGCCTTTTAAAAATAGTGCAGGATAGAGTTCTCAATTCTCAGCCTGGGAAGGCTACTACAATTCAAAGGGAGTTGCAGAAGGTGTTTTTCTGTGGCCAGGTTGCTTAGACCTGGACTTGCTGCACAGTGGTCTCTTCCTCCACTGGGACTTTTAGCAGGGTCGGCTGCCTCTCAGCAGTTGCAATTGCATGGAGGTGGGGTTGTGTGGGTTTTCCATACTTGCATGCAAGTCAAAGCTGGCTGCTTCTGTGTTAAAGATCAGTGTGGCTGTAATCCACTCCATCTTGTATGCAGGAAGCATGACCTTTGGATTCCTGGCCATTAGCCACATGGTCTCACTTGAGAAATATCTGAGCATCCTTGGCTCACTGTCATAGTAGCTTGCAGCACTCACTGTGGCGTGGGAAACTCCTGTAAAAGCATAGATGCTCCCCCATACCATCTTGTTACCCATATTATTTTCATACCTGAAGCCTCAGTGAAGTGGCTTTAGCTAAAACATTTTTGGGGTCTTGTTGGATCCCTGCTGAGCTACTTCGCAGTGCTGCGGGGGAAGGCCTGCAGGAAGGGGAGGTTTGCTGAGGACATGGAGGGGGAGGGAAGAGAAGATCTGGGCCTGACTTACCTTGCTCATGTGCTAATTTGGGACTGTGCTGAGAGAAGTCTATGACAGATTCATGTTCCTAGTAGCTTGGGCCTTCAAGACCAGGGGCCAGGCTGGGGAGAGCAGCAGCTAGGAGCTGAGAGAGTTGAGGATGTCAGGAGGATTGCTGTGCCAGGGAAGAGTGCTGTCAGGGTTCCCCTCTGTTGCTTTCACCACCTGCAGGAAGGGGCTACAGAGCTACCTCCTTTGCTTTCTCTCTCACAGGGCACTCAAAGCTCTCTGGAGTTACCTGACCCAGAAGGGAGTTAATAGTGAGGCCATCTGGGAGAAGATTAAGGACATCGTTATCAAAACCATCATTGCGTGAGTCTTGGCACTCCCTTGATCTGTGTGTCAGTGAGGTGCACCCTGGCCCCTTTGTCCAGTCCTTTCTCAGCCTGGTCCTTTTGCTCTTAATTAAAATGGCATCACTGCTGTTGCCTTCAGTATTTCTCTGCAGATCCCTCCTTTCATCTTGTTACTTATGCTCCTGCTACAGTAGCTGCAGTGGGTAAATAGATCTTACATTTCCCTGACCTGCCTGAAGGCCAGGAAGATGCAGTGTACCCAAAATTGTCCAGCTTGCCACCTGCTCCTCTGCTTTGCCTGGGAGCCTGAGAGAATGGTCCCTGGTGCAGGATAAATCTTGTATTCAGAGGTGGATGCTACCTGACGCAGCAGGGATGCTCAGGATGCAGTGCTGAATCCATACGTGGTGAAGCAGCAGCAGCTCACAGGCCTGTGTTGATCCCTCAGCCCACCTGCTCCTGCAGCACGTGGCTGCATAACACTTCCAGAACTGTCAAAACGTGCTGTGAACAGCCAGAGCTCTGCTGTCTGACTGTTGGAAAGAAGCATTTTTTTCTTGGCTTGCAGTTCTGAGCCCTATGTGAACAGCCTGGTGAAGATGTACGTGCGCCGGCCGTATTGTTGCCATGAGCTGTTTGGGTTTGATATCATGCTGGATGAGAACCTGAAGCCCTGGATCTTAGAAGTCAACATTTCCCCAAGGTAAAGCATATTCTGAGCCACAGCAGAGTGGATAATGGCCTTTCTTTTATTACAAAGTGAGTTTGGCTTTCAATGTCCCCTGTAGCCTGTGCTGAAAGACCATGGGCTTTGAAGCCTCCCTCTCCAGATTGCAGGAATCAAAGCCCTCCCTATCTGTAAAAGCAACATTCATCTGCAGTTCAGAAAGCTTTGCTGGGCATGCTCCAGCTAGAGCCAGAGAAAAATATGTTAAAAAAGGGAGGCCAAGGAAGGATGTGTCTTGTACAGAACGGGTGATGGCAGAGATTTCTTTGCGTGGGCAGAAGCAATCAGCAGTTCCACTGCCTCGTGCACCGTTCTTTGCTTTCTGTCGGCATTCGGCCGTGTGGTGTCGGCTGTGCAGGCAGGCCAGGAGCTGCAGTGTAACTGAGTATGGCCTCTCCTGCCTGCGAGAGTGGGTGGGCATGAGCTGTACACAGAGCCATGTATGTGGGGCTCTGGGGATGGATTTACCTATTTCTAGCTAACTTGGGAAAAGATGGGAAAATTAACTATTTCTGGTAGGAAGCCCCCCCGTCAAAGAGCTGTTGTCAGGATTTTTCTCTGGGTGTCCTGTGGCTGGTTTCATGAGGGAAGCGACAGGAATCACTAATAACCCAGGTATTGATCTTGGGCCCATGGAGTTCAATACCTGCATTCTAGCATTCAGGCTGCTGTGATGCTTCCTCTCTGCAGCCTCCACTCCAACTCCCCACTGGATGTGAGCATCAAGGGCCAGATGATTCGGGACCTCCTCAACCTCGCTGGTTTTGTTCTGCCAAGCAGTGTGGCTTCAAGGACACAGACAACAAGTGGCTCTACCTTCAGGTTAGGCCACTTCTCTGTCAGAGAAGCAGGCTTTTTTCTTGAGGGATTTTATCTGGACAGGGGGCTGCTTGGAGCCCAGCAAACACTGGCTCCTAGCTGTTGACAACCTGTGCTTACTGGTGCTTCAGCTGTGGGTCCAGAGAACTTGCCTCATTGCCTGAGTATCTGGTTCCTGTGGTCTCTTCAAGGCAGAAAGATTTATGCCCTCTCTGCGGGTCCATAGTTGGAAATGAGGCCAATGTAATTTGGGCTTGCTCTGCAGTTAGTCAAGTTGTGCTCTCTTGTCCTTACTCCTGCCAGAACTAATATGTTGTTAAGTTTCACTGCCTGTCTGTTTGCTTGGAGGACTGGCTGGCTCTGTTTGGGCTGGATCCGCTTACCCTCTGACTTACCAGAACTGACATGCTGCTTCCTGGAGCAAGAGGAGCACCTGTTATTTTGCAAATACTGGAGTGATCAGTTCTTTAGGCAGGACTGCAGGTGTCATGCTGCCAACCTGTGGGTGGAGGGGTGCACAGTCTTCATAGCTAACATGGCTGTTTTTTGCAGAATGCTAATTCCTGGGTGTGTGTCCAGCCAGGCCCCTAATTCTTCTATGTTTCACCACAGCTAGGGCTTATCCTAGTTTCAAACTGGATGGCTGGAAGGAAACCAGTCTGTTTCCTGCATCAGAGTGGCTACTAACCATATGTCACTGAAGTATCAGCTTGCTGGGTTAAGCATCAGCATGCAGTGATGTGTGGGTGTGCCAAAAGATGGGACTCTTGCCCTCTGAGTGCCCTGTGCCTTCAGTGGAGAAGCCTGGAACATGGGCCCGTTCCAGATGGGCAGTTCTCACCAGCTATCTGCGGTGCTTTGATCACACGCTGGTTTGCCACTTCCAGTGGAAGTGCTGAAGGGCAGGTGTCCTCAGAAAGACTTACAGGGGATTAAATGGATCCTTACCATGGTTCAGATGTTGCATTACATGGTTTCTTGCATCCAGAGGCAGGCTTGTTTAATTGTATTTCCTGCCCTGGGGAGCATATGAAGGGGTTTTTTCGCATTTTCTAGAATTCCAGTAGATATGTATGCTCCCTAAGCACTGTGCAGCGCAGACTAAAGGTTCTGCTCTCCCTGTTTGGATCTGCACTCAAGTTTTGCAGCAGCAGAAATAGAAAGCTATGTTGATAGATGGGTTAAAAAGTTTTCAACAAGTATCTCCCAGATTCTGGTATTCCCAAATGGTTTAGTTGGCACTTAGAATAGATGGTTGCTGGTCAGATAGTACAAAAGGCCAGGATTTCCCATGGCATGTGGCTAAATTTGAGTCCTGAGCATACTTGGATATTGCCAGAGGAAGTTCTTGATCTAAGAGTCCTCTTCTTCCTTGTACAGTACAAATACTGAGTACTTGTATCCCCGTCCCTGTGCTTGCAGTTAGGAAGCTGTGTTCCAAGTGGGATGTGAGATCCCACCAGGCTTCATGTGAATCACGTCATGGTGTTTCTTTGACCCTATTGCGTCCTATGTGAGTGTCACCTTTTGGGCATTTCCACACTGAAATGCCTTCATGAGGAGCTGGTAGAGTCCTTCTAGTTTCCCTGCCCACATCCTTCCCAGGTTCTGTGCTGATGCACAAGGTCATGGATCCATCACTAATCTCAGAACTAGTGAAATCCTTGGAGAAAGTGTTCTCTCTTCCATGTCATTTTCATGAGGGTGTCATTTCTCTCAGAAGTTGCTGGGAGCAGCTCTGCCATGACAGGACTTTGTCTTCTCCACTTAAATGCTCTGTTGTCTCTCGTGTCCTCAGTCTGGGCAGTGCTTTGAAGGAGAAGCCCAAGCCAGCAGCTGAGCATTTGAAAGCAGAGAAGATGAAGAAGGCCTATTACTTGATGCAGAAGATACCTGACCAGGTACAAAATAACCTCCTCTGTTTTTTGCACCATCATGCCAGGCCCATGTCCCAGCCAGTCCCATATGTCTATCCCTCTTTCTTCCTCAGATTGTGCTCTTCTCTGGGGTCAGCCAGATCATGGGGTGCACTTGGGCTCCAGTGGGTTACAAGACAGTTGGTCAGAAATAAATTTGGTTTGCTTAAGCCACTGTCTGACTGACTCATCTGTACGTTAAAAGAGGTGTGTGCTGAGGGGCACATTACCCACCGGTCCCCAAATAGAGTGAGCACTGCCTGTTCCTCCTTATGTCTCTGTGCAGCTCTTACAGCCTTTGCCAGCTGACCCCCATGCTCGGTTAGTAGGGCCACTGGCCTTGTGTGCCTCCTGGCAGTGTATTTAAGAGAGGCTAGGCTGCAGAATTGGTGTTCTGTTCAATTCTGAGCAGTGTTGGTGTCACCATTGAGCCTAGATTCCTTCCACAGTTTCCATGTAGCCTTTGTCCCAAAGATCTCAGACACATGGAGACCTCTGCTTGAGAGATGCTTCTCTCTGACCTTGAGTTGCTCTTGTCTGCAGGATTTTTATTCTTCTGTCTTGGACGTCCTGACTCCAGATGATGTTCGCATCCTGGTGGAGACAGAGGATGAGTATTCCCGGCGCGGGCAGTTCGAGCGGGTGTTCCCCAGCCACATCTCCATGCGGTACCTGCGTTTCTTCGAGCAGCCTCGTTACTTTAACATCCTGGTGACCCAGTGGGAGCTCAAATACTACTTGAATAGACACAAAGGTAACTGCCCTCCAAAGCCTGGCACAGCCACCTGACTCAGGCAGGCTGCCTGCCAGCAGTCGTGGGAGACTTCTGAGCTGTTCATGTTGAGGGGGAGCTGCCTGCCTGCATACTAACCCCTAGGAAATGTGTTACCTTCCCAGACTGCTTCAAACATCACAAAAAGCTTATTCTGACTTGATGTGAGGTGATGACTGTTCTGGAATGCACAGCACCAGCACTTCTAGGTGCCCTGGGCATAAAGCAGACCAGGATTTTGCCTTCAACCTGTAGCTTTGGCGTCTTACTGCTCTCTCTTGAGGGAGAAACAAGCTGGATTTTCTGGGCTTTGCTCCTGACAAATGATCTATGAAGGAAAAATTTGGCCCATTCTCTGGTCTCCTGCAGCTTTCTAATTGATGAAAACCAGCATACAAATAGAAATTTTTCCTAAACACTGGAAATCTAGCTAAATTTCTATCCTTTCAGAACACAATTCTGTATTTCAATAAAAAACATTATCCTTTAATGAAGCATAGCTGGGCTGGACCAATTCCTTCTCACCCAGGGTTGTCTCTATTAGGGCGGGACTATAAGCTATTTGGAAGAGAGAGCAAATGAGGTCTAGCATGAAAGGCTAGAGAAAATTAAAATATTCTGCATCTCAAGGCTTTCCATCCAATATCTGATCTAGATGGAGAGGCTTCTGGAGGAGCTGGCTCTCCACTGCAGTGATTGTATGTGTGCTACTCACCTGACTATCAAGGAGAGAAAGAAGAATAATGCTTTTGTCACTTTTCACTGGTGTTAAAGCAAGTATTGAAGGGGTCAATGACAATCTTTCACAGAGAGATGGTACATTATAGCCTTCTCTGGCTGTGTTGTCATCATGTGTCATCCTTTGCCTTGCTAATATCTTTGCTGGATGACCTTCCATCAACTAGAAGAAAGATTCTGTCATCATCCTCACTGAAGTGCTGCCCTGAACTTTGCTGCTCAGGCAAGGGTCCCGGTTCAGTGCTCCAGCTTCCCCAGAGAAACCAAGCAAGCAGATTTGCTCTTATCCCATCATTGGTTTTTACCTCTGAGCAGAGCTCATCCTCCCCCATCACCTTCCTGTTCCCCTGTGTTCCATACAGCACACCTCTTTTCCTAGCCAGCAAGATGCAAAGCTCAGGTCCACAGATCCAGGACAAGGCATCTGAGCTGCCCTGCTCCCCTTGGCCCCCAACATGTGGGGATTTTTTTACAAGGCTCTGGGGTTTGCTGAAATGTCACAGGCTTTGGACAGCAAAGATTTCTCCTGGTATCTTATAGAAAACCACAGTAATCCCAGCTGGATAGCATCAACATGTTAGCCATTGCTCTGCTGGTTCTTAATTCTAGCTTTCTGCTATGACCCTAAGGCTCTTAAATAAGAAAACAGGATGGGAGTAGTCCTGGATTTCTCAATATTTCTGGGTTGGCCAAGAGCAGGCTGCTTGGCTGTAGTGGGGACAGTTAGCAGGAAGCCCTGGAGGAAGCGGATCCTGTTCAGTGCAGTTGAACACATGGCTCTACTTCAAAATGATCTTGCTGTACTCTGGAGCAACACAACTTGTGTGTGGTGAGAGGATTGGTCCCTTCCAGTCATACCAACGATGATCTTGGCCTGTGCCAGTCTTGCCCTGTCAGGGATGAAGTCTCAGCCCATGTTGATCTCTGGATGGATCCCTGTATGGAGGAGATGGTGCACTGGAATGCTGCAGCTGATGAATGCTGTGCAAGGAGGAGGTTGCCTGAGCTGCCCTCCTCTGGGAAAGGGGTTGATGACAGCAAAGCTGCTCTACATTTGCACGGTGGGAACTTTCACCGGTGCAGCCCAAATCAGGTACTGCTATTGGCAGGCACTGGGCTCAGGGGGACAGCCAATCTGGTCTAATTTGGCAAATCCTCTGTTGCCCCAGTTTCCCTGTTTCGCTGAGCCTGCTGCAAGGAATGTCTTGGCTCCCTGGGAGGAAGGCAAGCACTGCAGCAGCCCACGCACTGATGTTTGCTTGTACAAAGGGTGAACGCCCTTGGTTTACCCCGTGTTTGCTGGCACTCAAGCACGTGTTCAAGTAGTTATTGCATAGCATGTTCTCTGTGGTCAGTGCAGCATATTTGCATGAGCTGGGAAGGCTTAACTCTCTGTAAACCTGGCTGTTCATTTTCACTTCTCGTCTTCTGTCACTTCCCAGGTCTGGAGCTACTGAAGAACTGGTGTGTCAAAGGGTACCACACTGGGGCAGGGACGGATTTGGCCCAGATGGTGCGTATAACTGTGGGTAAGGTAGGCAGAGATGGTTGTTTACCTGCACAGACTTGGGTAGAGATCCTGCTTGTTCTGCCTCCTCTGGCTCCAGTCTTACCTGTTTGCCTTCTTCCATCTTTGCCAAGGCCTTCAGGAGTCTGGAAAAACCCATGCTGCCCTATTTCCCACAAACCTGAAGTCATGAACAGTATATCAGATCTGCAAGTATTTTGCATCTGAATATCCTTGGATGCACTGGGCACAGCCCTACATATTTGGCATCTATTCTGCCCATTGTTCCTCTCTGTGAGGGAGTCGTCTCTGTCTGTCACTCCTGTGCCTTACAGCAGAATGCTACTCTGAAAGAAACCCACTCTTTTGACCTCGAGATGCTCTACTCCCACTTTCAGCAGAGGGATTCATTAGGCAGAGAGCAAAGATTGCTCTGTTTGCTATTCTGGGAACAGTCTGGTGGCAGTGACAGTGCGCAGCAGTGAGGCAGCTCTAGCTGAAGCTCTCTAGGGCAGCCTATAGCAAAGCACAGCAGGCTTGAGGGATTTTTGCCATGACTTAAATAGCCATTCTGTTGTCTTCCTCTCCTCCTGCAGTGGTCATTGCCAAAGTCGTTCTTCCTCCAGAAGAGTAGCATTCAATCAAACAGCTTCAGCAAACTGGAACTGGGCAGTCTGGGGTGAGTTTGCACTGGCCGTGACATTCATGGTGTTCATAGTGTGGCTTTTGGACTGGTGTCCTGGTAAAAAACTGGCAGCCCAAAAAGCAGCTTTATTTGAGGGGGAGGAGCAGGTTGGTTTGCAGTCTGTGAATCCTCTGCTCTTCGGAGAGCCAACAGATGGGGTTGGCATGATGTCTCTGCAACTGGGCATGTCTCCTTGGCACTCTACACCCAGGTTAAATGGGAGTGAAGCTCAGAACAGCTAGGTTAGGTGATGCTTGGAGCTGTCATGGTCAGAACATGCTGACAAGATATTCCCCTCATTGGAACTTGTATCACTTCTGTTGACACTGATGTGGTTATCAGTGAGCAGAGACTCTCAGCTGCAGCAGTGGCTGGGGGAACAGTGAGGCCACTCCAGGTCTGTTGTACTCTCCCAGCTTCTCCGAGCAAAGCTGGGCTGCTGACAGCTTCCTGCAGAGGTGGAGGACTGGAGTTAGTCTGGGTGAGCCAAAGTGAAGGGGAGGCACATCCCTGGTCTCTGGTTCTAAGAAAAAGATCATCACTGCTCCTATGCTGAGGCCAGAGTGGAGTTGGGTTTACACAAAGACAGGGAGACTTAGCTGTGACCCTGAAGTCCCACTGATATCGGGATACCTGTTGGGGTCAGTGATGCTGCCTGGGATGGGAGATACAGAGTAGGTGAGCCTGGTAGCCCTGTCTCTGAGTCCATGTGTTGTGATAAAGCAGATTATTATTGCACCATGGTCCTGTTGGTCCTTTTTCACTGTCCCTAAGAAGCTTGGTGTCTCCTTTTTGTTGCAGCACGTGCTTCCCTTCAGCTGGTGAAAATCTCACAAGTTGCCTAGAGCCCAGCCCTACTCAGAGCTTACCTCTCAGCAAGTGCACTGGTGGAGCCAACCAGAGACCTCCTGGCTGCCTCTCTGACACTGCCCTGGCGATGTGACCAAGCAACCGCCATCCCTCCCTGGGGACACATCAACCTACCTCAAAGGAAGAGACAGAAGCTGGCTCTGTAGAGCAAGAACTATGGGAGCCCCTAGCACTGCACACTTGTTCTGGGCCTGGTTGTAGAGAGGGATGTTTTCCTGGGCAAAGAGGAGACCCGTGTGACTTCAGTTTCTAAAACAAGTGGCAAAGCTTGAGGAAGTGGGAGTTATCTGGCCTTTCTCCTAGACTGTTCTTAAAGCCTGACATGGTGGTTTCTTGCTGCATGGGAGCATGGCTGAGCCTGCCCTTCTTGTCCCCAGTCAGCACGGGCTAAGCCCTTGCTCACCTGTGTCTGTCTTGAGTTGCTGGCGGCCAAGTCTGCTCTTGCCCTGCTGCAGCCTGGTCCCTGGAGATAAGTCCCTAGTCCTCACGCCTGGGAGGAAGTAAAACTGTCCAGTTTTATCCTTTCTGAATGTCTGTGTCAACATCCTGCCCTCCCCGACAGGCAACAGGCCCTGCAGGAGACCTCCGACTTGCACATCGCAGCTCAAGAGAGACCACGGGTACCAGCGTGGCTCCAGTTTGTTGTGGGGCTGTAGGGCTGCTGGGGAGGGAGCATCTTTCTTAAGGCCATTGGCTCTCTGGTGTGCCCTGCAACATGTGTGCACGGACTGCAGGCTAGTGCTCTTCTCCTGGGTCAGCTCTTTGTTTTCCCTTTGTTTCTCAAGGATTTCTATTAAATTTTAACACTCAACTACTCTCCTGGTTTTCATCTGCCTTCCTTTCCCTGTCCTCTGCGTCTGATGTGAAGCTCACCCCTTCCCATGCTTCACTCTCGTGAGCTCTCGTACAGGGAGGGTTTGTGCTACCACCCCACTTTTCCCTGTCCTTCCCAGAGCTGGGGGTAATTCTTGTTCCCCTGTGGCAGGTAAACATATACCTCCCTGCATGGAAGAGCAGCTCCTAGCATAACTGCCTTTGGTCTTGGGGTCTTATGTCTTAGGGACTACCTGTGTGTCATTAACCAAGGGGAATAGTGCAGTCCAGCCTTGCAACAGGGGTAGGAAGGGTTGGGTGCCCAGAGCTGGCTCTTGCTGGTTCAGGGTTCTGTCCCCTGAGTATCGAAGGTGAATGCTGGGTGCTTGGGCAGGTTCTTGGGGCCCAGAGAAGGTGCTGATGTGTGGGCCCTGGGTCTGGTAGAAAGCCCTTCCCTCCCCTACCCTTGCAGCCCACCATTTCCCAGCGCTGGGCCCTGTTTCTCTGGTCTCCTTGGTGACAATCTCATCTCTCCTCGGCTTCTCTCCAGCACCTGAAAATAGCCTCCGAAAGTGGAGATGCCTGCTCCCCTCCCTGCTGCCAGCACCCGCGATGGCCAGGCTGGAGCCAGACTGTTCTGCACAGCACAGCTGTAAGGGCCTGGCCCCACGGGCCCCTGCAGCACTGCAGGATTTGGGCCACCCTGTGAACCAGCACTGAGGCCCCAGCCTTGTCCCTCCTCTTGTAGCCTGCTGTGAGGCAGCACCAGGGAACTCCTTGTACCCCGCCATGGGCCACAATCCAGCTGTCCTCTGCAGCCAGACAGAGCCCTATCCCTTCAGCCCTGTAGCCACCAACCCTGTAGCTCGCCCAACAGCCTCCCAGAAATAGAAAATGGAGCCGGGAGTGGGCAGAAGGCGAGCTGGAGCGGGTGGTCCTGCGGCAAGGAAGGGGGTTACCCCACAGGTAGGGCTGCCGCCGCCATGGGGCCGGGGTCGCCGCGGACAGTGAGCTGCAGCAGGACCCCGGGCAGGGACAGGCAGGGCTGGGCAGCGTCGAGGAAAAAGGGTCCGGTTCCACCCGGCACATGGCTGGACCCAGCCGTTCTCCGGCATCCCTGTGGAGAGGAACGCTGTGCCCCCCACCCGCGACGGGGTGGGACAGCACGGGGCGGGCTGGACCGCGTCCCGACGGCGCGGAGCACCGCTCCTGGAGGACGGGGGTCCACGGAGCGGGGTGTTCCTCCGCTCTCTGCCCCCGGCCATCCCTCCAGCGCACCCTCCCTCGAGTCCCCATGGCCAGCGCTGTCCCCGGGGCCGCGACCACCTAGCTCAGCCCGGGGCTGCGGGGTGGCTGCGGGCGCTGCTCGGTGGTGTCGTCCGTGTCCTCCCCCCGCAGCGGTGGCGGTGGGGGCATGGCTGGCATTGCTCGCTGACACTCTATCTGCCAGGGCCACGCCAGCCGCGGGCCCAGAATAGCAGCGCTGCCGCGCAGATAGCATGGAGCGGCTCCGTGGCCCCGCCGCGTCCCAGGTACCGTCAGGCTGGGTGGGGAGCGCGGCCCGACAGAACCCCGATTGGGGACAGGCCACCTCTGGGGTGGGAGCATGTGGGCGGCCGATGGGCCCCTTCGCACGGACATGGAGCCGTGGGGACAAGGACGTCCTTGTCCCAGCTGTGCCAAGCCCCTTGGGAACGGCTGGGGCAGGTGCTGCAGGGTCTCTTCCTTCTCGGTGTTGGCTCCTTAGGGACTGATCGCGGTCCCTGTGCCTTCGTTATTTTAGGGTGGTCTGTAAACTTCTGCTGTGTCAGGCGGGTTTGTGCCTGGGGTAGCTCTTCTCTCTGCACATGTGGCTCTGGTACAAGTAGGGTCTCCTGGGGACTGGGGGAACGGGGCTAGTCGTCTGGCGCTGTGGACTCTTCTTCCTCGGGCTGCTGCTTTGTTAATGTAAGTTTCCTGTGATGGACCTGGTCCCCGGTAGGGTCCAGTGGGGTAGGCAAGGCTCTCGGCACGGGAAGAAGCAAGAATGGAATTTACACCTTGGGACTGGGAGAGGATGGGCGCAGAGCCACTGTGGGACACGCTGGAGTCCAACAGCAGAGAGAGAAGGCAGGAGGTCCTGCCATCCATCCTTGTCCTGCTCTGGAGACCCCTGCTGTCTCCCCAGAGCAGGAGGACAAGCTGGGTGACCTGGAGTGGAGCCACCATGGAGACCACAGGCTCTGGAGATCCTTGGCTGGTGGGGGGTGCCCACATCCCCACCCTGTCAGGACAGTTCTCTGCCTGGCTTGGGTGGGCCAGAGCAGCTGGGTAGGTGCAGGCAGAATCCATGGATGGGGAAAAGACTGGGTTGACTCCTGCTGACCCCTCCTCACTGTGTGCCCTCTCAGGTGGCGCTGCTGGATGCTGTTACATGCCCTGAGGAGGAAGGTGGGTAGCAGAAAGAGTCTAGGTGTATGGAAGGGGGGCTGCCTTACTCAAGTGACAAGTGCATTGGTCCTCTGCCCACTTCTGCCCATACCCCTTTCCTCAGCTGGAGTCCGCCCCAGGCTGGAGAACTGCAGTGCTATGTGCTGCCCCTGTGGAATGGGGAACAGGGGGGCTCTGTTGGGACCATCCCCTGCTCCCCCTAGGCAGGAGGGTGCTGAGACCCAGCAGCTGAGACCCAGCAGCTCAGCTCACTCGCTAGGGCTGGGGTGACTTTGTCTGCAGGGTTTTCGAAGGCTGTATGCCCCAGGGAGGAGGAAGAAGAGGAGGAGAAATACAGGAGACCTGTCACCTTCACACTGGGAAATGAGATACTGGGGCTGGGCCCAGAGAGAGAGTTTCAGAACCCTGATGCTGAGGTTTATATGCACTTCTTGAGGAGCCACTGCTGTTACGATGCCATCCCCACCAGCTGCAAACTCGTTGTCTTTGACATCTCCCTAGAGGTGATAACCTGGGGGATGAGTGGGGGTGGGCAGTGGACAAGCAGGCTTGGGGATCCTCTGAACCCCTCCACACTCTGCCAGCAGATCAAGAAAGCCTTTTTGGCACTGGTGGCCAACGGGGTGCGTGCTGCCCCTCTCTGGGACAGCAAGACGCAGAGCTTTGTGGGTGAGTGCCAGAAGCAATGCCTGGTCCCCTCCCCTGCCTGGCAGAGGAGGGTACAGGCAGTGCTGCCAGCCCCACATATCTCCACAGGGATGCTCACTATCACTGACTTCATCAACATCCTCCACCGCTACTACCGCTCACCTTTGGTGAGTGCCGTGAGGAGGGCTTGGGGGATCAGGACATGCATGGGGCAGGGAGTGGCTGTCCCCATCACTCCTGGTCCCTTCTTAATCTCCAGACAATGACCAGGGGATGATTCTGGGCTAGACCAGGATCCACTTGTTGCTCCCCTCCTTGGCCCCCCAAATGTTATCCCTGTGCTTGGCTGATGGGATGCGATGCAAGGGAAAGGGGGCAGTGTCTCAGAGTGCCCTCAGTCCCCCATGGAACCACCATGACCAGGGCATTTCCCTGCCTTCAGGTTCAGATCTACGAGGTGGAGGAGCATAAGATTGAGACCTGGAGAGGTAAAATTCATGTGGGCGGCTGGGTGATGTTGTCACACAGGGCATGGAGGTGGGCTCTGGGGTTGTGGGACTGCAAGAGAGGGCTGGAGGACCTCCTCTCATAGCTCTCTCCCTCGGCAGAAGTGTACCTGCAGGGCTCCCTCAAGCCACTGGTCTACATCTCTCCGAGCAATAGGTGAGAGCCTGTCTACTGGGGGAGAGCACACCCCTTGGAGTGGGGGTGTGTGTGCCCTGAACGCAGCGCTATCCCACCACGATGTCCGCATCACCCACAGCCTCTTCAATGCTGTCTACTCCCTGATCAAGCACAAAATCCACCGCCTGCCTGTCATTGAGCCTGTCTCGGGCAATGTCCTGCACATCCTGACGCACAAGCGCATCCTCAAGTTTCTCCACATCTTTGTGAGTGCAGGCGCTGCTTATGCACACTCATGGCTGGGGTGTAGGGACACAGACAAGGGTGACATGCAGGTGTCAGCCTAACTCTGCTCTGTCCCATTGAAGGATTCTACCATTCCCAAGCCACGCTTCCTGAAGAAAACAGTGCAGGAACTGTGCATTGGCACCTTCCATGATCTGGCTGTCGTGCCTGAGACTGCCCCAGTCTACACCGCCTTGGAGATTTTTGTGGATCGTCGTGTCTCTGCCTTGCCTGTCATCAATGATGCTGGTACCTGGGGAGGGAAAAAGTGACGTCCTCATCTCCTTCTGCTAGCAGCTCCAGCACCATCCCTACCCCAAACCCCTCTCCTGGCCCTTGGGCTGCCCCTTGGGATGTGGGAGGAACAAGGCAGGTGGTCCCTGGGCTGCTTCCGCAGCCCCTGCACTGTTTCTCTTTGCAGGGCAAGTAGTTGGCCTGTACTCGCGGTTTGATGTCATTGTGAGTACCCTGCATGTGTGCATGCCCAGGCTCAACTTTGGCCCCTTGCATGCACTGGTGGGGCACTCATACCTGTCTGTGCCCATGCAAACCCACCTCACATGCAGTGTGATGCATGTGCCAGTGCACATCTGCTCTGTGCATCTCCTGGGCTCATTGTCCCTTGTATGTTGGCACAATGGGGTGCAAGGACACCTTGGGACTCTGGATGTGGTCACATCACAGCACCTGGCAGCCCAAAAGAGCTACAACAACCTGGACATCAGTGTGAGGGAGGCACTGCAGCAGCGCAGCGTCGCCCTGGAGGGGGTCCTCACCTGCTACCCCCACGAACCTATGGAGGACATAATTGACCGCATTGCCAAGGAGCAGGTGAGTGGCCGGGGTGCCTCGTGCCAGCCACTGCTGCCGGCTGCCCAGCCTGTGACGCTCTGCCTGCACCCACAGGTCCATCGCCTGGTTCTGGTGGATGAGAACCGGCACCCACGAGGCATCATCTCCCTCTCTGACATCCTGCAGGCCCTTGTGCTCACTCCTGCAGGTATCGATGCTCTTAACTCTTAGCCCACGGTGCTCCATCTTTCTCCACTTGCACCCTCAATTTTTCTCCACTTCAGGTAGGCGCCAGCCCCCCACTGCTGTGTCCCCTCCCTGCTGGTGGGTCACCTGCCTCTGTCCCATCCAAAGTGGTCTTTGGGGGATGGAGGAGGCTGGGGCTGGGGTTTGGCAGCGCTGGGTGCCCAGGTGGAGACAGCAGGGCCCAGATGCTGCTTGTCCCAGGGGTACACAAGGATCGAGGGGGATCCCTGGTGACTGAGGAAGGAGGGGGACACTTCCTATGGAGACACTCCACCAGAGCCCCATTCAGGCAGAGTGTGGAATGCAGGTTTTGCAGGTCCCTGGGCTTTGGGCTGGATGAGGGTTTTGGGGTGTGATGCACCCTCAGACAAAAGACTATTTTTGATCCTGCCTCAATTCCCCCTAAGACCTGAGCACCTCCAGTGCCATTCCCAAGGCACACATCGCTGACAGACACCCACTCACACACCCCAGACATGCTGCCACCACTAGCCATAAGCAAAACATGGCCAACCTATGACCCACAGCTGGCAGAGCCCCCCACCCCCTCCACTTGCAGCAGCCCCAAAACTGTCTGTTCCAGAGACAGGGCTCACTCCCAGGTGACACTGGCACCACACTGCCTGGCCACCTGCAGCTGGCTCTGCTCACCCACTACCTGGTGAATCCTCACTGGCTATGGGTGGGCACATTCCTGGCACCCACTCAGGCACCTCTCAGGGATGAAATGAGGAATGGGGAGCTGGCTCCCCAACTTTGCTTCCCAAAGGTAATAATGCTTTTCAGAGTCCTGGTGGGCAATGGGATGGGACAGGCCTGTGCATACCAGTTCCCCTAGCAGTGTCCAGCTGCTCTGCACAGAAGGGGACTGGGAATAGTGCATGTTAGCCACATATGGGATATCCCCCTTGCCCCCCTCCCTCCAATCCTCCATCACGGTGCCTTTGCTCACCCTATCCCAGGTGCCCACAGGGGTGGCTGTGTCAGGAGCTGCAGGGGGCCACTGAGATGTCCCTCTCCAGACAAGCTGCCCTCCCTCCTACCCCAGGGCTTGCATACAAGCAAGGAATGGAGGGAAGACCCCAGTGTCCACTGGGACAGTTGGTGTGGCCGTATCACAGGGTGCCCAGTCCAGCACTGCTTTGGGGTTATGGTCTCACACACTCTCTTGCCCCACAGGCATCGATCGATCCTCACTCTGAAGACAACAGGGAAATGCCATGTCTTGTCTGACTCAGGGATCTCTGCGTGATCTGTGAGAAGGAGGCTTGGGCCTGAAGGCTCTCTGTGGGAGGACATGCCTGTTCACTCCAGTCCTCGGGCTCGTCTTGAGTCCAGGGCTAGATCCTGCCAGTCTTGGAGAGGCAGAAACACTGAAAATGGGACCCAGGGGTGCCTCCTGCCAGTGAGCACACAGAGATGCTCAGTGGGCACTGTGCTGGAGGGGCTGCAACATGCCTGCAGCTGGGCAGAGACCCATATAGCCCCAGTGGACCTGACCACCCCTCTGCCATCCTGCTGATGGATTTGAACGTTTCTGTTGTGGCTCCCTCCTAGTGAACACAGTCCCGCTGTCTGTGCCCGGTGCCTGGTAGCATAGGCTCAGCTGCACACACAGGCTTTTTTATTTTGGGGTCACATGGGGCTGGAGCTCTCTGGCAGAGGCACAGTCTGTGCCAGAGCTGGCAGCAGAACGGGCACTTGCATAGAGACCCTGTGCACATTTTGGGGTGGGCAGGGGGTATTTATTTATTTGTTAGTCTGTTCAATCTTGCTGTAAAAAAGCAGCCTGATCAAAGAACTGCCTCTTGCCTTTCTGGGGTAAAGCTGGGCATGACTCCTCTGGAGGGAACCAGGCTGTGGAAGGGGCACTGGCAGAGTAGCACCTCCACCCATGTGGGTAGAACCAAGAGGATGGGGACACAGGGCATGCAGTCTTTATCATCTTGATGGTGTGCAGGTCCCTTCAGGGACACACTGGGTGACAAAAAGCTTTGGTACCAGCAAGATTTCCACCTGCTGCTTCCCTCAGTCCAAGAAGAAGGAAAGTATGAAGGGGTGACTGTTAAAAATGTCCCATGCCCCATCCCTTAAGGACCCTGGGCAAATGGCAGTGCATCCCCTGCCTGTGAGCCTTGCAATGGTCCTGGCTTGGAGGCAGGGGATGCTGAGCTTATCTTTCTCCTGCTGCTTTGCCTGCAGCAAGCCCTGCCATTCCCCTGATCCCCTATCAGCATTTCAGTGCAATTACTGGCTGACAGTGGAAAGTGCCAGGAACACCCCTCCTGTGCTGTCTGGCTCTGCCAGGGGATGCAATACCAGTGCTGGGTGGTGACAGGCCTACTCCCATCATTGGGAATGTGCTGTGTTATTGCCGTGCTTTCCCAGGACCAGGGCTGGCTCAATCCCTTGGGAAAGGCGCAAACCCCAAACGCCCCAGCACTCAACCCTCCCCTGGGGGCAAGGGGGAAAGTGAGGCACAGAGAAGTTTCTGAGGCCAAGGTCAGCTGTTCAGAGAGGACCCAGATGTCCTGGCTTCAGGCACAGATCCACGCACAGCTACACAAGGACTGGACGAAGGAAATACCAAATGGCTGCAAGCCCCCTCCCTGCTTTCCCCCAGCCCCAAAAGAGCTCCCAGGTTCCTGATACAGCCCAGCTGGGCACAGGAGAGGGGGGACACAACCCCCCTGCAGTGTGTCAAAGGCACAGCAGTTCCCCAAGCCTCCTGCTGATTTTGGGCAGGGGGATACTAGTGGCCACGGGGTGATTTGGGGGCAATCTCTCATCCCCCCCCACCTTTCCCACTGTGGGACTGTAAGCCCCCTGGCCCAAGCTGGCCAGGGGAGGGGTTTGCCTTCCTGTCCTTGTGGGGCAGTAAAGGGGATCTCCATTTGGCACCCAGGGTGGGGGTGGACGTGCAGTCAGGGGGCTCCTGGGCGAGCGATGAATTCCAGGTTGATGGGCTTGTCAGCCACCAGGACAATGCGGGACACAGATGTCACTTGCACACCACGGGGGTCCGGCCGCACCTCGTATGCCTGGATCATCTGTGGGGAGAAGGGGAGTTGGCAGTGCCTTGGGGACTCCCTGGGACCCCCATCCCAGCTTATGGCAAGATAACCAAAGCGGGGGGGATCCCTACTTACCCTGGCAAGGGCCAGGTGCATCTCCAGCTCAGCGATGCGGCGTCCGACACACGCACGAACCCCATAGCCGAACGGGATGGAGCTGAAGGGGTGGTGAGGGGAGCCGTGTCCCCGGAGCCAGCGCTGGGGCAGGAACCGCTCAGGCTCGGGGAAGTAGGTCTCATCGTGGGACATCGCGTAGTGCGCCAGGACAAAGAGGGTCTGCAGGGAAAGAATTTGCGTTTAATGATCCCACCTGGCCCCACTGAGTGCAGCGGGGGTCCCCACAGCACGGCCCCCACTCACATTCTTGGGGAAGAGGTAGTCTCCGATGACAATGTCCTTCTCATAGAAGACCCTGGCGTTGGTGGGCACCACAGGGTAGACTCTGGGATATGGGGAGAGTTAGTGGGGGAGCAGGACTCGTCTGGAGATCCCAGAGAGAGCGAGATGCAGGCAGGACAAGGCTCAGCAGCTCCTCGGGGGTGGGGACATAGATATTTGCAGTCCAGAGGGACTGAAATCCAGCCTGGCATCCTGCCTGGTTGGTGCATCCCCCCTGGAGAAGGGGCTGGTGACAGGACCTCAGGGCAGGGACAAGGCTGGGATGTACCTCAGAGTCTCCTTGATAACGGCCCGAAGCATCGGCAACTTGGGGATATCCTCAGCAGCAGGAAACCGGTCAGCAGGCACAACAGCTTTCAGCTCCTGGTACAGGGTCTCCTGGATGTCTGGGTCGCGGGAGAGGTGGTACAAAGCCCAGGACAGCGTGTTGGAGGTCTGGGGGAGCGGAGCACCAGGGGGAGTGAAGGAATTGGGGCTAGTACCTGAGCAGCCTTGTGCCAAGCACAGCATCAGTACGGCACCAGAGAGCCCCTGCTCTGGTGCGCAGAGAAGTCAGGGGTGAGGGGCAGCAGGCACAGGGGAGAGAGAGGCAGGGAGCAGGGCACGAAGCAGAGCAGAGGACAGGATCTGTATGGACCAGTCCCTGAGGGTTTACCCCTGTGGGGCATCAGCCCCACAGCAACCAGGCTAGAGCTTGCAAGGGCTGGATGGAGCATGGCCCCGTGGGTTCCTCTGGGCATGGAGCTCAGCAAAAATCCCCTGGAGCAGCTTTCTGGCTCTCACCGTGTCCACACCAGCCAGCAGCAACTCGGCCACGCTGCCATAGACCTCATCCAGGCTGAGTCTGCCACTGGCCAGCAGGTAGCTCAGGTAGCCGGACACCTCCTTGCCACGCTCCACCTGCCCCTCCAGCTCCTCCATCTTTCGGTCAATCAGTTTCTTGCCTGCAGGGACAGAGAGTGGGAACCAGAGCTGACAGAGCAAGGGCTGCCAAAAAGACATTTGGCCAGGGACTGCCCCACTTTTTGTGAGTCCTTAGGGATCCCAATGCCACCACACTGGATGCCCATTGTCACCGCTCACCGAAGGCGAAGATGGTGTCCCAGCTGTCCAGGTAACGGTCCCAGAAGGGCAGCACCTTGCGGCTCCATCGGGGCAGGACAGTGGCAAAGATGGAGTTCTTGAACATGAGGTTGATGGAGTCAATGAAGCGCTGGGTCTCAGCAGGGACCTGCTGCTTGAGGCACCCGATGCGGGTCTCGAAGAGGATATAGGAGATGCCTGCGGGGGACAAACAGCATCCAGACCTCCGGGGGAATGGGACAGGGCAGGGCTGAGGGGGAGGACACCCCTACCTTCCAGGGCAAAGCGGTAGAGCAGGTTGGCCACGTCCCCCACCAGCACCCCTGAGGGGCTGCGGCTCCGCTCCTCCCGCAGCCGCACCATCAGGTCTGACACCACCTCCCCGATGGCATCCGCGTACAGCAGCGCCTCCGAGGGTTTCAGCAGCCGCTTGTTGAGGACCTGGCGCAGGCGGTACCAGCGCTCCCCTTCCCTGGATGGGGACGAAGCTCAGCGCTGGGGGGCACGGATGGGCAAGGGGCAGCAGTTCCCCACTCCCTGTGTGCATACTCCCCAACCCCAGGCTGGAACCATCCCAGGGGTCGTTCCACCCGCCGTGGCCATGCCCGTCTACTTGGTAGGGATGTGCAGCTTCCAGGAGTGGGAGTAATGCAAACTGCCACCTGGGCCCTACACCTGAGGAAGGGGCAGGAGATGTGTGCTGCCCCAAAGAGCATAGCCAGGGCAGGACTCACTCGGTGAAGGGTCCGTAGGGCAAGCGCCGGGTGTCCCGGTGCTCCTTCCACAGGGCCATGTCGCTCCGCATGGGGTACTTGCCCTCCTGGCGTAGCAGCTGCTCCAGCACCACTGGGCTCCCAATGTTGATGTTCCTATAATGTCCGAAGGTTGACTTCCAGATAGGTCCATAAAGGCGTCGGGATATCACCTGTGATGCACAAAGCATAGCAGGGTCAATGGGATGAGCTGGGTCAGAGCCTCCCTGCCCCAACGGTGCCCTGAATGTACCTATCTGTACCCACCCCATGGGCATCTCAGCATCACCTGAGCTCAAGCCCTTGCCTCTGACACCCCCCCAAGCTGGCAGCATCCTTGAAGTGCTCTGCAGATGGTCTGGGCTGGTGTCTCTGGGCTCATTTCCTCTCCCAGCACTAAAAACACCAGGCACTGATCCCCCAGTACAAACTGGCACATCCTTCACCCACCCCAGAGATACAGAGAGAGCCTGGTGGGTCTTTTGGGGAAGGAAGACCAAGAAGGGACAGCAGGGACAGAGACAACTTGCAAGCACAGGACTGTGCTGAGATGCAGGACCATTGCAGCATCAACCAGCAGGACTAAGTCCTGCTGCTTCCAGCATGGCCCCAGCTCAGCCTAACCTGGGGACAACAGTCACTGAGTGGGTCCTTGAACTCACCACCCAGTCAGGGTGGTTAATCATCAACAGTGGGAGTGCAGCACCAGGCTAGGGCATAACTGGGCTGTTCCCAGAACAGGCTGTCACCTCCAGGCCATGGCCCTGGGGCCACAGGCACACAAGCCAGCTAGGGGACATTCATCCACATCAGTTTTGCTCTGGGACCTGTCAGCTGCAGCTCCCCTCCTGGTCCACAGCCAGAGGTACCATGCCTGCTTCCCCGGCAGCGAGCACCGTGACCTCCAAGTGCATCCCTTGGGGGCAGCTGGGCACCCCTTTGTAAGTGGATTTGCACAGGGCCGTCTCCAAAGATCACTTTCCATCCCACCCAGGAACTGCCAGAGCCCCTGCAGAGCATGGTCAAGCATGGGGGGGGATACAGGGGACTTAGCAGGGAAGCCCTGGTCCCCATTCCCCGTGGCTGTGAGGATGCACGTGGTACAATCTCCCTTGGTGACTGTCTGCATCGCAGCCTGCGCCTGGATTCAGCTGGATTCGTCACCACCGGGAGACGTTCCTCATGCACGGTGGCAGGAGGAGGGGGAGGGACGGCCGCCCCGGTACTGCAGGAAGCTCGTGGGCATGGGGCACTGTGCCCCAGCTTGAAGCCTGCCCACCAGCATCTGCCAGCAGCCGGGACCTGACACAGTGCAGGCCTTGGAGAGCTGGGCTGTGAGAAGCTAGAGCTGCCTGGACCTGGGGAAAGGCACCTCCAGAGCGTGTGGGCACCTTCCTGCAAAGCCAGGCTGTGCTCAGAGTCCCAAGGGCAGGAGGGATCAGGAGGGAGCTCCAGTGCCTACACTCCAAAATCCCACTGTCCTGTGACAACCCCTTCTCCAACCAGCAGTGCATGGAGATCTGAGATGCCAGGGAGGCCTGATCCCGCACGCTTCTCGGGCTGGTCAGAGCTCCGGGCCGCTGGAAGATGTCACCTGGCTTGCAGCCAGCCAAGCCCATTGCTTGCTTCATCCGACGTATGAGGAAGTGTTGACAGAAGAAAACAAATACCTCTGCCTACCCCTCCCCTGCCTTGGTATCATCAGCCAAAAAAACCTGCCCAGTCACCTGCACCCAAACCCGCTGCTCCCTCCAGCTGTCACAGCAGGAGCCCGGCGATGGCAGGACCCTGTGAGATACCCCCGAACCTTTGCCCTCGGCTGCCTCGCCGGCTCGGGGCTGCTGGAGCGGCCCTGAGCTGTCTGGGCCTCCCGATATCACTCGGTTCTGCTGGCCCCTCTCTGCCTGCTGGCCCCAGCATCACCCTACGGTGCCGGGTGCCCCCCACCGCCCATCCCCTGTGCTCCCCTGCTCCGCCGCCCCCGCTCAGCTCCCCGCCGTCACTTGTCGGCAGCGAACCCCTCCCCGGAGCCCATCTCCCCTTGCCCCCAGCTCGCACCCGCTCCCTCACTCGCAAAGCCCCCCGGGGACAGCACCCTCCCCGCAGCTCCCCCGAAAGCCCCTCCATCCCACGCACCCCTCCCCACCCTCCGTCCCCACCTCCCGCCCGTGCAGGGTCGCCAGGCCCGCACGCAGCCCGACCCCCGCAGCCCCCGGGCCGGGCTGCCCCGGCGCACCTGCAGCCGGTGCGTGTGCAGCAGGTAGCCCCGCAGGAACAGCCAGACGAAAGTACGGAGCAGCCCCGGCCCCGGTAGCTCCTCCGGTCCCTTCAGCCGCGCCGGCCCCGCCGCCGCTGCCGCCGAGCCCCCGGTCCTGCGCGGCGGTGCCGGGCTGCTGCGCGGCGGCGGCGGGCGGGGGCGCAGGAGCAGCGGCAGCAGCGGCCGCCGGGCCCCGCCGCTCGGGCCCGCCATGCTCCGTCGGCAGCGCACGGGACGGGGCGGGGCGGGGAGGCACCGAGGGTGGTGGGGGGCGGCACCGGGGGCGGTGCGGGGGGCGGCGCGGGGGCGGCAACCGGGCACCGGCACCGGGCACCGCGCACCGGGGACTGAGCATCGCGCACCGGCAATAGGGAAAAGCGCAGCCGGTGCGTTGCGCAACGGGTACCGGCCCCGGCTGCTGCGCTCTGGATGCGGGGTACCGGCTGCCGCTCGGCGGGGAGCGGGCACCGGGCAGTCCATACCGTGCGCCTTGTGCCGGCTGCGGCACACCTTCTACCGGGCCGTGGAGACCGGCTGCAGTGTGCTATGTAGTCGGCACGGCACACCGGGTACCGTGAGCCCTACACCAAGAGCTGGACATCGGCGACTACTCTGCAGCATCGCAGACCGGGCACCGGGTGTGATGGAATTGGCACGTACCGGGTGCTGGGTGCCGTGCGTTGTGCGTGATGGAACGATGCACAAGGCGGCTGGCAGCCAGCACTGGCATGGCACGGCAGGTGCAGCACGCTGGCACAATGGAGCCTGCGGCACCAGGTGCTGCATCCTGGGTATTGCACATAAGCAGCGGGTGCTAGGCACCGCACGCCAGGCACGGGCACGAGGACTGGGCACAGCACCAGCCACGGCACAACATGTGCCAGCACTGGCATTGCACCCTGCCGCTGGGAACCACATCCCAGACCCTGCACACCTTGTGTCAGCTCCATGTTCACCACCGAGCCTGCTCTTCGGGTCTCCTGGACTCAGACATCCTGCCCTGCTGCTGCCCCCTGCCTGTCACCCCCCTGTGTCTGTCTTGTCCCCCAGCAGTGCAGGATGGTGCCCTGGGGAGCTGGGTCCAAACTGTCCCAGGCCCTCTCTCAACACTTCCTCCAGGCACTGCCAGGCAAGACCACGGATGGGGAGGCCTTGGTAAGCCCACTGTGGCTGCTGGCAGCAAACTGGAGGAAGGTGTGGTATGTTTTCATGCCAGGGAGAGAACGGTGCCAGCTCCTGCCTCAAGCTGGTGCAGGCCAAGCTGTCCAGCCCATGAGCAGGGCCTTGCTGGGGTGTCTGGGGCCGTGCATGCAGGACATGTAGGCTCTGACCAGCCTGGGACAGTAGGGCAGGGCAGTACTTTGTCCAGGTGTCACTCCAGGGGTGTCGGGCACCGTGTCTCTGGGACACCAGTGCTGATCATTAACTGCTCTTATCGGGCATCGGGTACAAGGTCCTGGACAGGGAGGTTGTCTGAGGCTGTACAGGTGGCTGAGAGCCCCGTGAGTGGCTGTTCTTGCCCTCGGTCCTTTCTCACCGGGGGACCGGGAATGTCCCGAACTGGGCTCCAGGGTGATGCTTTCTGTGCTCCCTGCCAGTGGGGCAGGGACTGGGGTGCAGGACGCGGGCATCCCCGTGCCTGTAGACACCCCTGATGCACCCCAGGCTGGGATAGCCAAGAACGAGCGCCTGCTGCCATCTGATGGCTGCTCACAGCAGCTCTGCCGCTTGCCTTGCCCCTGCCGGGTTCAGAGCCGGGGCAGCAGGAGAGCCCCGGCCCGAGGACTTCTGCGAGCTTCCCAGCCTGGGAAATTGAGACCCTGTAGCTCTCACTCTCCCCGGCAGAGGATGCCTTGGCCTCTCCCAGCCTGCTGTAACTGTGCTTCCCCTTGCGGGGCAATGGAACCTTGCAACCTTTTCCAGTTTAAAACAATTGCCTCTTGCAAAAAGAGTGAAAACTACAGTTCCTACTAAAGGTCTCGCTCCATCTTTCTTATAAACCAGTTTATATATTGAAAGGTTGCAATAAGATGTTCCTGAGCTTTCTCCAGGTTGAACAACAAAAATCTCTCAGCCTGTCTTCACAGGAGAGGTGCTCCAGCCCCGCAATCATTTTGTAGCCTTGTCTGGTTCGTCTGAGCCTTTTTCCAACAGGTTCATACTTCTCTTGCACTGAGGACCACAGAGGTGCTCTACTCCAGGTGGGTTCTCACAAGTGTGGAGTGGAGCAGGAGCAACCACTTTCCCTGCCCTGCTGGACATGCTTCTTATTTTCCAGTCTCAGACGTGATCTGCTTTTTGTGCACTGCAAGTGCACATTGTTGGCTCATATACTATTTTTAATCCACCAGTGCCCATCACTCCTTCACAGTGAAGGAGCTCTCCACCCATCCATCCCGGCCGCCAGTCCGTCCATCCCTCAGACAAAACTGGGGTAGCCCCGACCTGTGTTCAGGACCTCGCACTCGGCCTTGTGGAAGGGCAGGTTGTACCACGGCAGCGACTCCCCAGGCCGGTCCCCAGTGCCCCGGGACGCGGAGGGGTCCCGTTATCCCGGCTGCTTCCCGCTCCTGCCGCTAGGCTGTGCTCCCCGTCCTCGGACGGCGGGAGCGGCCGGGGGCTCCGCCGGGGCCACTGCCGGGGCTGTGCGGGAGGCCGTGCTGGAGGGGGCCGGGACGGTCGGGTGAATCAGCCCCTTTCAGAATCGCCCGGCGGGGACTTCGGAAGGGAGCAGGCTGAGCCATGACACATCTACGGCCGGAAGATGCCGCGTGGAGCCGGGGACAACGCCAGCTCCCGGGAGGGGAGCCCCCAGTGCTGGGCCAGCCCAGCTTGGTGACAAGCGCAGCAGAGGCGGGAGAGCAAATGCTGTCTTTAGCCACGGGGATGGGGAGCTGGGGGTGGCAGGTCACATCCTGTGTGTCACTTTGCCCCAGGAATGCTGTGACTCTACTCATCCCACTGACCCGCTGTCACGTCCGAGCTCATCTCACTGGTGGGACCTGTGGGTGCAGACAGGGACACTGTGGGAGCCCCTGCCTCTCTGTCACTCAACCATCCACCACACACTGCTTGTGGAGGGTCCTGGCTGCTGGTCCTTCTCAGAGGGAGAGACAGCTTCTTCATGTGACTTGTACAGTGTCACCCAGGAGCTGGAAATCTTTCCCAGAGCTGCATCCACTGAGCCCGATTTGCTCTCCCACAGTTGGGGGGAGGAAGTGGGGTGTCCCAAGGGAGGGCATCCCTTGACTCATCCCCAGGAAAACCCAGGCTGTGAGAAGGTTGCTCCTGGGTCCTGAGGACTGTAAACAGCCCAAAGCACTGAACTAGAGATGGCCTGTTACGTCAACCATGTGTCACCACACTGTCACTGCCTGAGTCATCAGCCACGCTGGGGCCAGTGGGGCTGCAAAGGGGGACACGGGGAGATCAAGTGGGATGTGGACAGATCTCAGATTTGGAGACAGCTGCTCTTCTCCTACACAGAGAGTTCAAGTGGGACCCTCTTGGCCCCCTCCCAAAGGTCCCCTTCCCCTCATTTCCCTCTGTCTGACCTCTCAGACCTGGACAGGGGCTTGGGGACAGCACAAAGCTTTTGAAACAAGAGGAAAATCAACCAGCATGATGTGATGTGTCTCCCACCATGGAGGGGTTAGCACCTGGCAGAAGGCTCTGATCCAGGCTCCCCCTGCTTTGTGCCCCATAGGACCCTGGTGGGCCAGGACCTTTCCCCGAGGACGTGAGAGTGGGATGCCAGAGAGAACCCGGGGCTGGCATGCTGTTATCACAGGAGACGGAGGCAGCCCCAGGCTGCTCTCAAGTGGTCCTGGCTGATTAGTGACTTCAAGTGCCTATGGAGTTATTCTAAGTCAAGTAGGGGCAAAGGGAGGTGACCTGAGACCAGCAAGACCAGTGCCGGGTTTTCCTGGAGTTTCCCACATCACCTCTGCTCCCTGCCAAATTCTCCAAGATGGGGAGGTGTCTTCTCTTTCCATCTGCTCTCCCTGTCCCTTACTCCTCCTGCAAAAGGCTGTTTGCTCCAGCCTAAAGCAAACCTGATTTTATCTCCTGACTCCAGTTCCCTTGGCTGTGTGCCATGGTGGATGCCTCCCACGCAGAACTTTGTGAAGCCCATTCGGGGACCCGTGCACAGAGCGGGCTGTGTATGCTGCCACATGACATCATGTTTACAGCCCGCGGGGGCCCAAGGACAGCGGCATCGCTCGCAGCCCAGATATGCGTGTCCTTCCCATGGATGGACAGATGGACGTGTGGGGAGCTGGAACGAGGGGGACTGGCCACAGAGCCATGCCTCCCTGAAAAGGGGTGGTTTCAGTTTTGTTGCTCTGTAAGTCGGTCTCCTTGGCCTCAGTTTTCCCTTTGGGCAGTGGAGAGTGGATTCTGTGCTAGCAGTGAGAGTGCTGCAGCAGCACAAGGTCGGGCCCTCAAACTGTTGTGCAGAGAGAGAGAGGCAAATTTTCTCCCCTTGGGATGTGGATGTTCCCTTCTCTCCCAGAACTGATGCTGCGTGAAACTTAGGTGGTTTGGAAAGAGCAACAACGTCCAGAGCTACACAGGCTCATTAAACAGTGCTGCTAGGGCCATCCTTTCTCCTGTCCGTCCATCCATCCATCCATCCATCCATCCATCCATCCATCCATTTGTCCATCCGTCCGTCCATCCGTCTGTCCATCCACACTTGCAAATAGCTTTCTCACAGCCATCTCTCTATCCATCTACTGAGCTGTCTGTACACTCATCCATCCATCCATCGACAAATACACACATTACTCTTCCCACCCTGCCCCACACCTATCTGTCCATCTAGAGAGCCGCTCACCCATCTGTCTACCCATCCTCCCATTCACCCATTCACCCATTCACCCATCCACCCATCCATCCATCCATCCATCCATCCATCCATCCATCCATCCATCCATCCGTCCGTCCGTCCATCCATCCATCCATCCATCCATCCATCCATCCATCCATCCATCCGTCCATCCGTCCATCCGTCCATCCATCCATCTGTCCATCTCCTGCCTGTCAGTGCCCAGGGGATGACCAGTTCTCCCTGAGGGTAGGCTGTGTGCTGACAGGTGTGTGCACATGTGTGTGGGTCATGCTGGCCACACAAAGTGCTGTGGGCCGTGATGTCCCAGGCTATGTCCAGCCATGGGCCAGGGCCAGGAGTGCTGGCCAGGGGGAGGGGGACTTGTCTAATTTAAGAATGGGCCCCACAGTCGCTGTCAGCACCGGGCAGCTCTGATCTGGGGACAGGTCCTCATCAGCTCCGCTTGCTGCCCGCCAGCCTAACATGAAAGGGCTCTGCACCCCGATAAGGCCCCACACGCTCAGTCCCAGAGGTGGGCAGCACTGTGGCCAGGCCTGGGGGACCCTGAGGAGTAAGTTCTAGCATGGCTGTCCCCAAATTCACTGTCACTTCAGCACCATGTGGCTTGTGTGTTTGCATCAGCTGGGAGCTCAGCCCTAGGGGCCACCTTCCACTTTGAGCACTGGATCATGCCCTGTGTCATCACCATCTCCCACTGGTGACATAACCCCAGAGAAGGCACCATCCCCATCATCCCCCTGGCTGCCACAGGGCTGGCTGCTGGCTGCTGCCCCGCACTGGAATCCCCCAGCTGTGAGCAGCCATGGATGGGGACCATGTTGTTTTAATAAGATCATTCTCCTCCTGCCGTGAGGTCGCAACCTGGGCTTATGACATCACAGCGCGCTGCCATGGAAATGCCGGGATGTCACAAACACAGCTCGATGACCTCACTGCAGGAGCAGGAGATGAGGCCAACGTGGGTTTGATTGCCAATGTCCTCAGGAATAAAGGAGGGGAGGGACGCTGGGAAAGTATGCGGCCGCTGAGCGCCGGGGTGTTTGGGTTGGAAATCGCCACGCTTTCCCCACAGCGGGAAAGGCCCATTACTTCCTCCCCTGTCCGCTCCCTCCTAGCAGCCAGAGCCCCCCCCAGCCTTGTGGCTGTGGGGTAGGAGGGCTGTTGCAGCAGGGCGACCCCATCCATGCCCTTGGGGCTGTATGGTTGGGAGTGAGAGGCAGAGCTCAGCACAGTATCAGGGCACCAGCCTAGAGGCAGAGGGAGTTCAGTGGGGGGGTGCAGGATGGGCCACTCAGGGGATGCTTTGTCTCACAAGCAGGCTGGGGATCACTGGGGATGCTGTCACAAGAGGCAGAGAGTGCTGGAGTCCTGGGGAGGTCTCCTCTCCCTCAAGAGGACTTCAAAATCATGCTGCTATATGGGAACAATTCTCCAACACAGCACCCTCAAAGCCAGACCTCAAAGCACCTCTTAGCCCTGCCCAGCCACCCAATAACTGTGTCCTCCCCAGCCCATAGCCAACAGCTTCTCCTGGGCACCAGCCCCTCTGTCCCCTCACCCCTACCACAGATGAGTTCTCTGTCCTCCGCAGACCTTGCCACTGGGAAAACATGTCTGGCTAGGGGGGTACCCGTCCCCCCAACTCTCTGCTGCAGGGGTGCAGGGGTGTCTGCTCTCCCCCTGCATCCTCCGTCATTAATTTCCATCAGTGGCCAAGCGGGGCCGGGGCTGCCTGGGGGTGGCCGAGGAACACGGCGCTTTCCCCTGATAGCAAAAATAAATACATTAAAATTCTTGCAGGAGGCAGAAGAATGCGGGACGGCAGGAAAAAATTGTTTTATAATTTGTAATAACACAAAAGCCGGGGGGGGGGGGGGGCGGGGGGGAGTGAGCTGCTAGAGGCGAGGAAAGGCAGAGACAAAAGATCAGCTGCGATGGTGGAGGCTGCTTCAGAGTAGCAGTGGCATCCTTGTCACCCTGGATTAGTATGACCACTGTCACCTTGTCCCTTGAAGTAGGTGTGCCTTTGGGTCTCGTTGCAGGAGTGGAGGCAGCAAGAAAATTACTGAGGCTGAGCGAACAGACAACCACTCCCCACCTGCTCAAGCAGGTCTCAGCAGCTCTGTGCCTCAGCTTCCCCTTGCTAAAGGAGAATTTTGATGCAGCTGTGAGAAAAGTTGTGAAGGAAAAGCTGTGAAATAGGGGCAAACTCCCGGCATACACCTCATCCCAGCCCCTCTGATCCAGACACAAGGCAAGGAGCCCACCTTTGTCCACTCTGCCCCTCCAGCCCCTCTAAGGAGGCTTTGCCACAGGACCCGGGCAGTGGGGTCAGTTCCCATAAGTGTGCTGAGGGCATCACAGCCCCCCCAGCCCCCTCCAGCCTCACGCAGAGCTGACATGATAAGGCGAGTTGCTGAACAGCAGCCGCACCTGCTCGCCGAGACGGCACCCCCCCTCCCGCTCCCCTCTTCGGGGCAAAATCAAAGGGATTTTTCTGCCCTTAGGAAATCAGATAAAGGCTTCTCACCTGCCCCGCGCTGCCTTTGCGAGGAGGCCAGGCGCTAGGGGCGGAGGGACAACAGGCACTTTCAACACGCCGGCAGATGAGCTGTGCGCTGCAGTGAGCTCTGCCGGCAGGGGCTGGGCCCCTGGGTACTGCCTTAGCAGGGATGTCCCTCCTCCACGAGCTGCTCTTTGCGGGATATCCCCCTTCATCAGGGGTGATGGGGTCCCTGTAGGACAGCTAGGATGGAGGCTGGTGGGTGAAGGCAAAAGGCAACAGGGACAGGGCATGATGCAGCAGCCCAGATGCAGTGCCCGGCTCAGGGAAGGGCCCCGTGTCCCCGTGTCCCCGTGTCCCCATGCTGCGGCTGGGGAACCTCAGTCCTAGCCACCGTGCCGAGGGTGCAGAGCAGGAGCCCTCTTCCTGTGTGGGAGGACAGAGAAAGAGCAGCTGTGAAACCTCCAGAGGTGGTGGGAGTCTCTTACCTCCTGTGCCCAGGAGGGAGAGAATTGTGCCAAGCTGCAGATAAAGCCTGAGCCATCCTCCACCAAATGCTGTAAGCAGGGAGAGGACATGCCCAGGTGGAGGGGTGAAACCGCTGGTGATCAAGGCAAGGGCAACAGTGATGGGCAAGCCAGGGGCTTGAGATGGTAGGGTATGGGAGGCCATGAAGGGGGACAGAGCACAAATAGCTGCTGGAGGGAGGGGTGATCTCACCAGCACCAAGGGTGCTCTGCTTTGCCCATCACGGCTGGAAGACACCTCCTTTTCCCTTGGGATAACCCAATGGGCTGGCTGGCTGCTCACTGGAGGTGGACACAGAGATCAGATGAGACTCCCCCCGGGTAGCTGTCCAGGATCCATGGCCCAGATGCTGCAGAGCTGGGAGCTGCATCCCCAACCTCTGCTGGGAGCCACGAATGGTACAAGAGGAATCAGAGATGCAGAGCACTGGCCTGGAAAACCATTCCTGAAGCTCCTCTGTGGGGAGAATTGGTGTGACAGGCTATGGGCTCCTCCTGTCCCCAGCTGCCTGACCCTTGTGTGGCCCCCTGCTACCTTCTGGGCATGTCAGCTTCCTCCTGCCCCAGGCAGCTCCTGCTGCTCCTCCTGTTATGACCTGGTGCTGGGGACCGTCTCTCTTCTGGGTCCCGGCTGCATCTGAAGTGAAATCACCATAAACAAGATGTCCATCACTGCACTCTTCTTCTGGTCTCCTCGCTCCTGGGGCTGGCTCGATCATTCTCCCCCGTGTCCCTCTGCCCCAGGCATGTCTCTCCAGAGTGCTGGAGATGCTTGTGAGGGGTCACTCCTGCAGCTTTCCCGGGAGGGACAGACTGATCTGAGGACAGGCAGGGTCCTGGAGCCAGGGTTGTGCCAGGCGAGCCCAGAGCAGGTACAGGGGTCAGGCAGGGCTGTGCTGGGGGCAGCAAGGGACGCCAGATTTGAGCAAAGCCATGCCAGGGGTGTCAGGTCGGGCAAGAGTGCTACGGGAAAGTGTCGGGAACACCTCGAGGCCGGGTCGGGTTTGACAGGGCTACGGCAGGACCCCGAGTGGAGCCGGGCAGGGCTGCTCCAGTCAGGTCCGCCTCAGGTCCCGGGGCTTCGGGGGCAGGGCTGTGCCAGCCAGATCCGCAAAAGGGCTGCACGTTCAAACGCGGCGGCGGGACGCGGGGCCGGACAGGCTGAGGCCACCGTCCCCTACCGGAGGGTGCCCGTGCCCACATCGTGCCGGTGGCTCTGCGCTGGGAACGGAGCCTGGCACCCGGGAGTCCCCCCGCCCGGCCCGCCCTGTCCGTCCCCCCGGGCTCCGGTTTCCCTGTCGGAGCAGATGCTTTCGCAGCCCCGTCCCTCCTCCTCCTCCTTCTCCGGAGCAGCCTCCGCGCCGCGCTCCAGCCGCCCGGAGGTGCCTGCCCAGCCCAGCCCAGCCCGGCCCGGCCCGGACGGCCCCGCCGGCCGCGCTGCCTGCCCGGCCCAGCCCGGCCCGGCCCGGCCCGGCGGAGGGACACAGCGGGCACCCACCCGCCGGGGCCCCGGCCGGACCTCGGGGGTGCCCGGCTCCCGGCGAGTGGCGTGAAGCGAGTTCGACGCTTTCCTCAGTCCTGGCAGGATGCTGCCTTTCTCCCGGACCCAGCTGGGGCTCTTTTTCATCCTCCTCTGCCCCGCTAACATCATCGGGCTCTGGTGGTGAGTAGGACATCCCGGGGGCGCGGGTAAGCAGGAGGGAACGCAGGGTATCTCGATCTCTGATGGTGGTTCCCCCCCCCCCCCCAGCCTGAGGACATCAGAGTCCCCTACGCCCAGGCACCGCGGGGGTTGGAATTGCTGCTCGCTGGCTGTTCTGAGCCAGACTGGGGCACCCACATATTGTCAGGCTTTGGGCACACAAGTGTGTTTGGGGCAGCAGGTTGGGCGATCCCCAGGAGTACAGGGCACACAGGTCCTGTGGTGAGAGTTGCACTTTGCTTCCTCACACCCCCAGCCCACAGCCTGGGAGGCTTGTATGCCTGAGGGGTTGGCAAGGGGGCTTAGTGGCTTCCAGACCCCTCCAATAAGTCAAATTTAATTAAAATCCTTAGGGTCCCTCCGGTGTCCCCCCTGAATGGTGGTTTGGACACAGCAGGGACAAAACCCCTATTTGTAATGGTGCCCTCATCAAAAGCAGAGACGGTGCCTTGCAGGATACCAGAGGGGGTGGGGGATTCATTACAGGCACAGAACTGGGACCCAGCCTTGGAAAGCCCAGGTATCTGTCGAAACATGAACTATTTAAATCTATTAAGAATTTCACCCAGCCTGTCTTTATCCGGTTTTAAGTGCTTAGATTCCAGCTCCCCGGCATGCCGTCCGGGCTATCATTCATTATCTGAGGCTATTCGTCTCCACATTGTCACACTCTTTTGACCCCTAAAATAAAGCTCTCCATAAGCCTTTCCCCTCATGGTCCCCTGCCTGCCCACCAGTGATTTATTCCACATCTCCATTCCTTTTGCTAGCCCTGGCTCCAGGGCTGCAGTGGAGGCCTTTGTGAGTATAAATGTGCTGTTACAGTCAGTTGTACATCAGCTGGGAGTTTGTCCCTGGAGCCCAAGCGCTGTTTATTGCCAGGCAAGGGTTCAACATGGGGCTGAGAGGGACTTGCCTTAGGTTTTTTGCTAGAAGAGGGGAGAGCGAGGTAGGGTAAGCCCTAGCCAAAGCAGGATGCTTGTGGAGGGTCTCCACACTGCCTGCCACCTACCTCAGGATAGCTGTGCCATTGCAGGACATATGCCCTCCTGCTGCCTGAGCCCTGCTGTTTGTCCCAGGCTAATCCTCAGACACACACAGCTGTCCTTTCAGCTGTCCATGCTTTCTGTGACACATCCTCACCAATAACTCCAACTTCATGCCCTGTGCTCCACCTTTGAGGGCATCTGCCTGTGACTGGAGCAGGTAGAGGTGAAGGAGAAGCTCATTTTGCCTTCCTTTCAGGGGCAAGCAGAGACCACCAACAAGGGTAGGGTGCTGGGGTAACGGTGCCCCATGCCCCAGGTGCTCAGAACTGCATCTCACCCTAGAGTCTGGGTCCTGCTGGTGCCGTGTGTGCATAGGCAGCAGCAACTTTGGGAGATTAGCAGGATTTGGCAGAGGAGGGCAAGGGGTCAAACTTGCTTTTTCTTCTTTTAAAATAGAAGAAGAAAAGGAACCTTTATTTTAAAAGTAATAACGCAGCTACCTGATGCACGACAAATGCACTGGGCAGTGGAGTGGCTTCAGGGGGATCACCAGCTCACACTGCTTCACTCTGAAGCCAGCAAGCTGGAAGAGGTGGTGGGTGGATGAGGCCACCAGCACCACTAAATGGATGTGCCAGGCTTCCTGGGACAGGGCATAGAGGCAGCTGGGTGATTCATGAACTGCTTCTCTCAGAGTTTGGTATTTTGACCCCGGTTGAGATCATCTCAGGGAGCCCTTCCTGTGTGGGGCAGAGGAGTCTGGGCACTCATGACAGGCATCTTCCCATGTGCCTGCTCCTGATACTGGTCCTCCCTCCCAGGTCTGGGTAGCACTGGTGTCTGTGGCTTTTGCTGTTTGGGGATGGGCTCAGGGGAGCAGCTGTGTTTTGTGCCAGAGTTCCTGGAAGCCCCAGGGCTCGTGGCATTGCTAGAGCTGTTCTTTACTGTCACTGATGCATAGGCACTTCAGTGGCACAACTTTGTGTGTGCATCACTGGGCACTTGTGGGTGCTTAGCCAAGGGGGCATTTTCCCTTGGCCAAGGAAGAAATGTCTTTACAACTTCCCCATCCCATCCCTGAGTACATTATCTATGTGGTGGGGGGGATACAAAGGTTGCCTGTTTAAGCCAGCTTTTGCCCCCACTGACAACCTAATTTATGAGAGTGATGCAGTGGGCTGTAGCTGGGCCGGGTCTCAGGAGCAAGAGAGTCTCTTGCCCTCCCCAGGCAAGCAGGCTGGCCTGGCCACTCACGGGTGGTAGCTGTGCCCATTGGGATCCTGGCAGATGGTTGCATCTATGGGAAAAGATTCAGGTGTGACGTACAAGCACTGACATCCTGCTAGTGACATTGCAGCCTGAGAAAGAGCATCCTCATTGTGTAAGGATGTCCTCAGAGAGCTCACTGAAGACACAGACCTTTCCATGGTGAGAGGGAGCAGGCTGTGCTCAGTGCCAATGGAAGATATGTCACTCATGTGCTGCTGGCACCTTGATTAGTGCCAAGCTGCAGGGAGTAGGCTCTCCTTGCTCCCGCCGGCTCTGTAAATTCTCTTTCTTCCTCCTCCCCTATTTACTCATTTCTCACTCAGCTCCTTGTGCAACAGTGATTTCTCCCTGAGCAGGACAGGTAGGGACTGCCTGGGGCTCCTGGGCTGGCCCAGAGGCTGCAGAGACACAGAGCAGGCAGACTGAGGAGCCCCAGGCAGTTGAGGGCAGGATTTCAGCCAAGCCAGTTTGCAGTTGGGCTGTGCTGGCAGAAACAGAGGCTCTCTGAGGATGAGGGCAAGCAAAGCCAGCTTCCCTGGTGCCTGTTGGCTCTCCATGGGCATGGCTGAGAGCAGCTGGGAGATGAAAGAGAAAGCAAGGGAGAAAATCATCCCAACTGAAATGTGCTCTGCTCCAGCTGTGGGTCTGAGGGGGCTCAGAGGGATGGACACCTGCCCTCCATCCCCTTCCCATCCACGCACAAGGGCAGTGCACCTCCAGATTTTCATGGGATTTCTCCAGAGTTGCTCAGGGAGGACCCCTCCCACCAGCCCCTGTGTCTGCACCCTTGTTTGAGGGGGTCCCATGTCCCTCAAGCCATACACCCTGGGTGGTTTCATGCAACAGCGGTCTCTCCTCCTGTCAGAGCCCTGACCAGCACCCACACTGCAAGGCTAGAGCCTGTAAGGGCAGGCTGCTGGGCTGGAGGGCCCTGCCTGTGTGCCTCGGGGTGAGCCTTGTGAGTCACCCCCTGGGCTTGCTGACCCACAGTTGCTACCCCACGGCGCCCGACAGACTGGGCTGCCCAGCCTTCCCCTGCATGCCTTTTCCCCTGGAGCAGCACCATATGGGCAGCAATGAATCTCCCAGTGGAAAAGCCCCTGCCTGCTGCCATCTCCCCGTGCCCTTGCTGGGGCAGCTGCTGACTTGCTGGGTTTCTCAAAGGAACACTGTTTCTCCTGCACTCTTTGAGATGACTACTGGCTCCAGCATTGGGCTACTTGTTTTCTCCCACAAAGGCAGGTGAACTTTCCCCAGTGCCATCCCTTGTCCCTGCTCTTGATCACATCCACTCTCCCATGGTGACACCCAGGCTCGCCAGCCATGCCCTACACATGCCCCCAATTGGAGGGTTTGTCTGGGCTTTGCATCAGAACCTTGACTGCTTCAAGCAGCCCCCGTGCAGGAGGGGCACACCCTGACATCTGCACAAGCTTTGCAGGGTCCTCCCACAACATGTGGCACCCGCTTTTGGGCATGAACTAGCCAAGCCCTCATGCTACCCCAGCTCCAGCCTCTGTCAAGACTCAGAAGAAGGACACAGTGACCATGAGTGGGTGGGCTTCTTATCCCAGCCCTCCCAGGGTTTGGACATGGCTTTAGGACCACCACCTCTGCAGGTGCATGCTCCCTCCATCCCCCAGTACCTGCAGCACAAGTTTGGGCAGCTGCTCCTCATGACAGCCTGGCCTCAGCATGACCCTGCAGCTAGCAGGTCCATGGGTTGATGCAATGCCATGCCAAAGCCTCTTTCCTTTAGGCACCTTCCCAGCTGTTTGCATGCCATCCTTGCCAAGGAGGTGTAAGGAGGAGGGCAGGGAATGGGGTCCCCCTTCAATTCCCAACACATGGCATTTCCTGCTCCCGCAGTGCCCCGGGTGCTGCTCGGCAGCCAAACCCTGGCTGTGCCCCCCAGGGCAGTGACTTGCTGCTTACTCACCACACCCTCATGGGCCTCCTGCTCCGTTTCCACACCCAGCTGCCCTGGTAAGTGGCAGCACCCACGCATTGCCCTGGGTGAGGGGCCGAGTGCCCGCCACACGCCTGCATTGGCTGTAGGAAAGCTGGATGGGTGAATATTCATCTGTGTGTCCACCTTGCCCTGTTTGCACAGCTTGGAAAGAGATGGGCTTCCTTTGGGTCTGGCTTGTAGGCTGTCACTCAGTGTGACATCACTGTGTGGTGTGTGAGGTGACCTATGTCCCCAGGGATGAAGGTCAGTTCTCCAGGGCTCTCATCCTGCAGTTCTTACCTCTCCAGGTGGGTGCAGAATTACCCGTGGGCTCAGAGTGATCACCTGGGTACCCTAGTACGTGCACTGCCCAGCGGAAGGCTCCAGAGGCTGGGATAGAGACCTGTGTGCGAGGCAAGGAGTGGTCTTACTACCCTAGAGCAGAGTCCCCTTGCCATGCAGGAGTGTCCAGGCAGCAGCACTCAATGGGTGCAGGCCTGCCAGATCCCACAAGGAGTGGCATGACCAGTGCTCTTCTGCAAGTGTGACTTCTGAAAGCTGACTATCATCTTTCTCACTGCATAGTTCTACCAACCTCACTCGGGTTTCTGCAAACCAGGACCCCATTGGCTCCCCTCCGTAATGGTCTGCTGGCAGGGGCCAGAAGTTCTGCTCCACATCATCCCCATGCCCAAGGAAGAAGATGGTGACTTGACCCAGGCTCCTTGATCCATGATTTTGGCTGGGAATGAGACTGGGACATACTGGAAGTCCCATGACCGTGAGCTGAGCTGGGAAAAAAAATGGTGATTATGTCTCTTAGGAACCCCTGGCTCTGTCACAGCAGGCACAGCATCCAGAGCACACGGTTGCATCAGAAGCCCAGTGACTCCTGTTTGACGTGCATCACTGGGACTGGGCTCAGGCTGCCCAAGGGGTGACACGAGCAGGTGGGCAGTGGTTTGCAGTCCCTTTTCTGTGCCTCAGTCTCCCCTTTCAGCAATGGGCTTGTTCCCCTTACACAGGGGTGCTGGGAGGTTGGAAAGCGAGGCTCACCGACCCATTGGCTTTTGGGGCAAGACAGAGCCCTCCAGCAGCAGTTCTAGCAGCCAGCAAAGGGCACCAGGCGCATGTGGGAGGGATGCTGAGGTACTGCTGAGCCTGGCTGGGGGCTCCCAGGCAGCAGGAGGCAGCAGGGGGCCGGGGTGCCCCAGGCAAGTTGTGGGGAGCCGGGCTGGCGACCCTATTCCTTCACCAGGGCAGGGGGAGGAGTGCCCGGCAGCAGAGGTGGGGCACCTTAACTGTAGATGCGGGAGGCCTTGGAGCGGGACAAGCTCAGGCAGATCTGGGCCCTGCGCTGGAGCCCTTGCCAAAGTGGTAGCAGTTTGGCAGCATTTTTCTTGCCCTTGTCTCCCCCCATTCCTCCCCCCCCCCCACTCAGAACCCTCCAAAGCAAAACAGCTCTTGGGCTCCCGGCAGCCTTCCTGTGCCAGAAAGCGGAGCCCAGCGGAAATTAATATCGCGCTGGACTTAGGCAGCCCACCCCACGCCTCGTCGGCATGGACAGAAAGCTCCTGCGCTCTGCCGCCAGCCTTGCTGCCGCCTGGACCATGGGTGGGGACCCCCCGGTGCCGGTGAGCCGCCCATCACCCCCAGACCCGCGGGGCTGAGCTCTTCTTCCCGGCCTGATCCAGCGGGCCGGGGTGAGCCACAGTTCAGTATTTGATCTGACGGCCCCGGGGGGCTGGCGCATCGTTTTTATTTGAGTACAAAGAGTCATCTCTTAATGAAAGTCCCATCCCGGCTCCCCCTCTTCCCCACTCCACCGGCGGAGGCGGCCAAACCTCCGCCATCCGGCTGTAGATGTTGGGAGCCCGTGGTCACAAAGGACAGCAAGCTTGGAGACCAACATGGAGGTTTGGATCCCTGTGTGGTCATCATGGGATGGGACTGGACAGATTTTCTGGTCACTTTCCACATGGGCCTCACTTTCCCCATCTGTGGAGGACCTGTGCCAGGCAAGCTCCACGATGCTTCCCTAGCTGCCCCATCCTTTTGCAGAGGGCCATGTGAATCATGCAGCAAAGGGAAACAGAGCTGCTGGGAGCAAAGGGAGATGGGTTCTCCCTGGCAGGAGTGTGGGCTTGCCTCAGTTTCCCTGCTAGAAGTTCCCTCTCCAGGCTATTCCTCTCTGTTGAGCTGTTCAACTTTTAAACCTCCAGCCAAAGCATAAGGGCTCCTTTTCCAGGCTGTGTGAGAGGGCATGTCCTCTCCAAGCCCAGCTGAGGTCTGGTGGGCAGGAGATCCAGGCAGCTGGGGAGCCTGACATGAGGCAGGGGGATCCTGGCAGGGCCTTGAGCTTCAAAGGGCTTGGAGGGGGTTTGCACTGGGGACAGGATTGCAAGCAGAGTACTGCAGCCTGGTGTCCCAAACACAGCCCCCCAGCTGCTCAAGAGTGAAAAGGAAACCCAGAACACAGTTAAACACTGAGATTCAGCTTGTGATTTTTGAGCCCCTGGGGCTTGGCCAGACAATAAAGCTCTGGGTTTGGAAGCTGCGCAGCTGATGCTCTCCAGTGAGTGGGGCTGCAGGCAGCACCCGGCCGCCCAAGCACTGCTCCCCAGGGAATCCCAGGGAATGTAGCCTCCCAGTCATCAGGCATGTCCTGCTCCTGGGGTATGCTGGCTCCAGCCCTGAGGTTCTGTGGGCACCTATGGCCACGAAAATCATGTTGTTGAGCAGTATGGGCTCTGAGCCCACAGGAGCAGTGCTGGAGGCAAGGGTGGGCTGAATTTAGGGTGTGCTAAATTCGTGTGGCCCATGGTTCCAGAGTTGCCCACGGCAGAGCTGGAGCATCACCCACGCCAGCACGAGGCAGGGTGCTGGCAGGCTGCACAGCTGCACGAGCTGTGCCGTGGAGGGCACTCCAGGCAAAATGTGTGGGGAAAAGTACAGGAGTTTCTGTAGCCGATGGCACACCGGGGAGCACAGCACTGTGCTCAGACTTTGCCTTCAGGGCCAGAGAGGCAGGCACCTCACTCCAGCTGGGCTGGCAAGGAGGAGCTGCCTCTGACGTGGGCCCAGCCAAGACTTGCCCTCCCTCACTGGCATTGGCAAAGCTGGCGATGCCACCTGCATCCCTCCCTTGCACTCCCGCACCCGCCTGCGGCTCCATTCCCTGGAGTCAGTGCCTGGATTTGGGGAGGTGAGTACAGGATCCTGGCCAGCAGCCGAGGGGCTTTATCAGAGGCAAGGTCACTCATCTAGTCTCCCACAGGGTAAAGCAGCGAGCCCCCATGGAGAGGGGGAGACATACCAAGAATGCTGGCTGGGCTCCTCGTTGTGTCCACAGCTCTGTGAGACGCAGCTGCATCGGGCATCAGTCACATGGCAATGCCAGGGCTGGGTTAGGTCAATGCCAGCCCCAAAGAGCAGATGCTGAGTGGCACAATATTTCTGCCATCTCCTGTCAGGGACACCACCATCTCCCCCATGGATGTCCCCATGGATGTCTCCAAGGATGCAGAGTGGTATGTGCCAGCATCATCCTTTAGCCTGTCCCATGGCTGGAGATGCCCCCCATTCCCCAAATCGATGGACAGGGCAAGGTATTGCCTGGGTGACCCACCCATACCTCTTGTCCTGGCCCCACTGCATACATCTCTCTGTCCCCCTGTCACCCGGGCTCAGCACGGAGCTGGCACTGCCCTGCAGCCTTGCTCCATCCCTTGGGGTAGGTCTGGTCATGTCCCATCCACACCCTGGTCTGTCCTGGGCTTGGGTGCTGGTTTTGCTCTGCTCGCTGTCCCCTCCTGCAGGGCAGTGGGGAGCCCCCTGGTCATGGACCCCAACAGCATCTGCCGCAAGACGAAGCGGCTGGCGGGGAAGCAGGCAGAGCTGTGCCAGCTGGAGCCAGAGATTGTGCAGGAGGTGGCCAAGGGCACCAAGCTGGGCGTCCGGGAGTGCCAGTACCAATTCCGCTTCCGCCGCTGGAACTGCACCAGCCACAGCAAGTACTTCGGCAAGATCCTGCAGCAGGGTAAGGCCAGTGCTTCCTCAGCTTCCCATTTCCCAAAGAGGCCCCAGCCTGGTCATGAGCCTCCCTGGGACTCCTCGAGCAGAGTCCTGGCGTGCAAAGCTCTGTGTTTTTGTGTGTGTGTGTGTGTGTGTGCATGTGTGTGTGCGTGTAGGGGGTTGCTCAGTGCTCCCTGGTGCAGTCACGCTGAGGTTTTACTGCCGGGACATGTCTCCCTGTGTTGTAATGAAGCAATTACCAATGCTCCCAGACAGTGTGGGGCTTCATGAAGCCCAAGAATGCACCCTCGTCTGGCAGTGATTTACTGCTCCCCCGGGACCCCAGGGTGTGCCGCAGGAAGGGGCCCGGGTGGGAGGCAGTGCACAGCCTTCGGGAGCTGCCCCTCACCCCGTGGGTGCCCTTCACATCCCTGCTCCTGACCTTGCAGGGAGCAGAGGAGAGGAGTGTTTGTCTCCTGTCCCTGTCCCTGGATGGGCACCCTGATGTCAGCCTGAGGAGCAGGGCTGGGTGGCAGGAAGGTATGTGCAGGTCTCAGACAGTGGATTACAGTGGTCCAAGCCAGGCTCAGCTGCATCAAAATCAGAGCAGGGGCAGAGCAAGAGGGCACCCGTGAGTGTGTAAGGGATGGGAAAGCCCTGCCATGCTCCTCAGGGAGAGAGGCTAGAAGTGGATGGTGCTCCAAGCAAGGGGAGATGCTTGAAGCACCTTGGACTGGTAAGATCACTTAGTGGGAGGTGAGTTTAGTCCTGCCCCTCTTCCCATACTGGTCACTGTGCTATGGCAGATGAAGATGCTGGAGCAAGCCCCACTCTCCCCAGTCATCACACCTGTTGGTGCCTGGCCAGCCGAAGGCGAAGTGGGTATGTCCATGGGCCATGCAGATGCAGGGGGGGCAAGGTGGAATCCCTGGGGGGATTGGAAAGGGTGTAGTGCACTGGACACCCAATTGACTGCAAGTACTAGCAGGACTCAGAGCTGAAACCTTGAAGGAGACATCGGCCCATGGGAGGGGGATAGGCTCATCTAAAAAGCTGATTTGCAGATGTGGGCTCCCCCAACACAGGGAGGTTTATTCAGTCAAGAAGCAGAGAGTCAGGCAGGGCACATGGGGGACTCTTGCCTCTGGAGTCACCTGTTTTCACCATAACCTGGCAGTGAGGCAGGTGGGATCTGTTCCAGGCAGGGATCTGGGTTGGTAGTGGGGTGGTGCCAGAATGCAGAGCCAGACCAGGTGGTGAGTGAAAGGTACTGGCAGATGAGCTGCTGGGTACCCAGGAACAGCTTGTGTTGGAAGAGGCACAGGCATGTCAAGCATGGGGATGCTGAAGGAGCCACCACATTGGTCCAGCCCCACTGCTGGGGTGGTAGAGATAAGCAGTGTTGTAGGGACAGTGGTGAATTTGTGAGTCCCTGGCACTCTGAGGACATGGGGCATCCCAGCTAGGGGTGTGGAGCTCCCCAGGGCAACAAGGTGGGTGTCAGAAGCCCTCAGAGGTGCCAGCAGGCACCAGCCACCCTGTAAACTTGCAGGGACTGCATAAAGTATGCCAGCATTTTTGGGGTTCCCAGCTGCATCAGATGAGTACCTCCCATCCAATATCCTTTTCTATCCAAGGATGCTGCAAACCTCCCATTCCTGGCCATGGCCTTCCTGGCATTATTATGGCTGTCCTCTCTTCCCTTGCTGCCACCTGTGCCAGGGGTGGCATGCCAGGGCAGGCTGTCTTGGGGGCAGCCACGTGTCTGGAGGAACTGTCAGAGGAGTGGCATCCCCCCAGGGCCCGGCTGGCAGGGTGGCATGGGGACCTCTGCCAGCTTTGGGCTGTCTGCTGAGGGTTCTGCCAACTCCAGGTGGGAGCAGACGGGTGGTCGGCTGCCTTGTGGGGGCAGGAGAGCCTGGGGAGGGGGTGGTATCCCCTTGGTGGCACTGCCAGAAAGGCTCTGGTGTGCCCAGTTCCTGCTAACACCAGAGGGATGCAGGTGCTGCGTGGGCTTTTGGAGGAGCTGCTCATGGAACTGGTGTGCTGGTATCCCTCTTCCTGCAGCCTCCCCAAGTCAGGACAGTGAAGATGGAGGGATGGGACACCCCCCCAAAACTCACCTCCCCCTCCCTCCCCAGAAATCCCCTGCAGGCCACCACCCTGGGCCAGCCCTGTCCTGGCATTTGGGTGGGCAGGAGCTGGGCTGGCATGGAGCAGGGGGAGCGCGGGAGCCCCCCGAGCAGGGCGCCGCACCCCTGCTGCCAGAATCCCCCGCTGGCTGCGGCTGCGAGCGGCAGGTCCGGGCAGGGGAAAGATGCTTGGAATTCGTGTCCCGGAGCAGAGAGAGACAGGAGCAAATACTAATAATAAATAATCCTGCAGGGTGGAGGCTGTGCCGGTGGAGAGAGGGGGGGCAGGCAGCTCCCCATGGCAAAGAGGGTAGTGGGGGGAGAGCAGGCAGCACAGCCTCATCACTGCCGCCCTGCAGAGGGTGAGTGGCACCCTCAGTATCCCTCACAGCGTTTGTTTCTAGGTGCCAGTTTGGAGCTGGGGTTGGGATTTTTACTGCTTGGAGGGATATTGCAAGGTAGTGTGAGGAAGCTGTGGGTACCACCTGGTCACCTGGGGCCACTCTGCTCTCTGAGCTTCCCCCTTTCCTGTGGGGCAGCTCCCTGACTTGCAAGAGGAGGTGGGAGATTTGTTGCCTCTCCACAGCTGAGGAGGAACACTGGCAGGTCCCGAACATCCCGGAGTCTTCAAATCCGCTTGCAGAAGGCAGCTCCTGCTGCAGGCAGCCTGTTCCAGGGTGGGTGCATCGCCCAGAGAACAGCACCGAACAAATCTGAAGAGGGAGAAGGGGGGGTCTGAGCCCCTGGGATAACAGCCAGGGGATGGTGCTTTGCTTGCTGGAGCTGACCCCGCATCCCGGCCCTGTCGGTTCTCCTGCAGATATCCGTGAAACAGCCTTCGTGTATGCCATCACGGCGGCTGGAGTGAGCCATGCCATCACGCAGGCCTGCAGCATGGGCGAGCTGCTGCAGTGTGGCTGTGAGCTGACACGGAGCCGGGCCCCCCCCTCGCCCACGGCGGGGCCAGGCATGGAGGGCACCGCCTGGGAGTGGGGGGGCTGTGGGGATGATGTGCAGTTTGGCTACGAGAAATCCCAGCAGTTCATGGATGCCAAGAACAAGAAAGGCAAAAATGACATCCGAGCTCTTATCGACCTGCACAACAACGAAGCCGGACGCTTGGTAAGAGCCCTGCATTCCCCGTGCCCTGCACCCCTTGTGCCCCTACCCACCCCTCCACCTTCAGTGTCCCCAAGCCGTGTATCTGCACCGGCTTTGGCTGAAATATGACCCAATATCTTTTGGGTATCCTTTGCAGGTGCTTTGGAACCCCCCCCGGGCCACTCTCCACGCCCAGCCCCTCTCCCGGGCCAAGGCGGCACCAAGAGGCAGGGTTTTGGCTGGGGGTGCTGGGCAGCGAGAGAGGGAACCGAGGGCTGAGCATCGCTGTCTCTTCCTCAGGCGGTGCGCAGCTACATGAGGACAGAGTGCAAATGCCACGGGCTGTCGGGCTCCTGCACCCTGCGGACCTGCTGGAGGAAGATGCCCCATTTCCGCGAGGTGGGGGATCGCCTGCTCGAGCGCTTCAATGGAGCTTTCAAGGTGATGGGAGGCAATGACGGCAAAACCCTCATCCCTGTGGGTGACAACATCAAGCCTCCCGATAAACAGGACCTCATCTACTCGGCCGACTCACCCGATTTCTGCTCGGCTAATCGTAAGACAGGCTCGCTGGGTACCAGGGGCCGTGTCTGTAACAGCACAGCCATGGACACGAGTGGGTGTGACCTGCTGTGCTGCGGGAGAGGGCACCGGGACGAGACGGTGGTGTTGGAGGAGAACTGCCTTTGCCGCTTCCACTGGTGCTGCGTGGTGCAGTGCCGCAAGTGCTCCGTCCGCCAGGAGCTCAGCCTCTGCATCTGACAGCCTGGGGTCAGCCGAGGACAATTTGGGAGGCCACCTCCAGGCTCACGAGGCCCCTCTGGGACAGAGACAGGTGGAGCCAGTGGCAGGGTCAGCGTGGGTGAGCTCAGCTCTGCGCTCCAGGGAGTCCTGGCTTCCCCAGAGGGCAGCATGGGGCTGCCCGGCACCCCCATGGCCCCCGTGGTGGGAGCTGTGGGCACAGAGCTTCCACTAATAAAGCTATTTAAAGCTGGTGTGCCACAGCGCTTCCTGGGGAGGGCCGAGGAGCGCTGACCTCCGTACTGGAATGGGAGTAGCCAGAGAGCTGTCTTGCCCCAGCTGTGAGTCCAAATCGGTCACACTCCTGCCAGCCTCTTGCCCTGCTGGGACCTGTGGCAAAGTCCAGCTCATTTCTTATCTACTCTCTGATTTTCTCTATGGTTGTCAAGCCTGGGGATGTGTGTGGATGAGGGTGAGTACTCTCCTGCCCTGCTCTGCTGCTTCCATTGTGTGAAATGTGTGAGCTTCCATGCTCTCCTCCCATCACCCACAGCTGTCATTGACTCAGGTGCCAGCTTGTGTCCCGCCACCATCTCACCTAGGATGTTTGCAGTTCACAGTGCACTCATGCCTCATGCCAGAGGTACATCTAGCTGCCCTGACACTATGGTGTGGTGTTGTGCTGTGCCTCGAAGGGACCCTGTATTCTTTTCACTCCAGCCACGGTCACTGCAGTCCCTGCTGCAGAGCCTGGCACGCAGAAGCCCTGGACAGTGCCGACACTGTTGGCTCGGTGGCATGCAAGGCATTCACTTGGCATGCCGTGGGCCACGTGCAGCCCCACCTGGATGGCAGGGTGCCAGGCATGTATATCTTTATTACCTGATCAGCCTGTGCCCCTCATGGGCAAACACAGGGTGAGGAGCAGCCTGCCTGGCTGCCCAGCAAGGCAAGCTGCCAAGCCTCTGTTCCAGGGGCTCCAGGGATCTCTGAGGGGGTCCCGCCCATGCTGCAAGGAGCCCACAGGAACTGGTTTCTCCAGGGTTAACCAGCATAGGGGTTTAGCTAACTGCAGAGTGGAATGTGTGTGTGCAATGCCTGCTCAGCTGGCAATGCCCCACTGTGCTGAGGATCCCCAGAGGGATGTCAGCAGGGTGAGAGCCTGGGAAGAGAGGTCCACGCTCCTGTGCCCAACCTCCATGTTGCAGCAGCAGTGCTGGACACCGGGGGCTTCACCCCTCTTCAAGAGAGCTCTAAGCTGAGGTAGCTGAGGTAGGCAGTGCCCCACTTGCTGGGTACTGTCAGGCAGGGTAAAAGCAGAGCTCACAGGGCTGGGCAGACTGCAAGGCAAGGGAGGCTGCAGGGGGTGCTGGAGATGCCCACCAGTCCTTCCTCACTTGCCCCAGGCAGCCAGCAGGGAAGGGCAGGAGAAGCAGGGTGCTGGTGAACCATTAACTTGGCCCAGCAATCACTGGGGAGGGAGTCTCTAAATCTGTCAGCTGCAGCTTTGCAGCTGGAAATTCCCTTCTGACTTGGCCACAGTGATGTTGGGAGAAAGGAGGCACACAGGGCTCCTGGAAACTCCTGCCCCACGCCCACCCATGGGAACATGTGGGTGGGTGTGAGCAGGGAAGGGTGGGTGCAGGTGAAGGTATCTGTGCATGCAAGCAGCTTGGTGTGTGTGCATACATGGGTAGAATGTTTATGCTTGTTCATGACCATATGTGTGCATGTGAGCTTGTAAAACCCATCTGTGTGTGTGAGCCCCTGGTAGGTGTGTAAATTAGTTCGCCCATGTATTTTCCTGCATCTCTATGAATACACAGAATATTGCCAGTGTGTGCGTGTCAGAAGAACTGCCCATGTGAGAGCATGTTTGCACGTCATATTGTGTTTCCTCAGGTGTGACTGAGACAGGGAAGATGTGTGTGGGTGAAAAATGGCCCTCCAGGAAGGGAGCTGGAGAGCTGCAGGAGCTGTGTGCTGGAAGATGTGTGGAGCTTTTCCGTAGGCTCTGCAGGTCCTATGGAATTGGATGCACCTCAGCACACCTCAAGACCTGGACTGCCTGTAAGGAGAGATCAGTTCAGGCAGATCCTGTGAAACTTTAGGTCATCCCTGCTGTCCTCTGGCACCATAGCTGAGACCACCTATTGAGGGATTCTGAAACCACCTGTGAGGTATTCAGTCTGAGCTCCAACCTTCGGCAAGTTCCTTCTCTGGACTCTGTCTCAGCTCCCCCACAAGGGGCTGCTTTCGTGCTCTGGGCTGCATGGACATGCCTCTGGACATTTAGTATTTTTGAGTAAGGTATTGACCTGTGTCCTCTCTGCCATTGCCCCAAATAATAGCTCCTGAAAGATGGAGATCACAGAAGCCCAAAAGGTGGAAGGGAAGCACATGGTCTGTGCTAGTGGGGTAACTCCTCTCCACATCCATGTGCTACCTCTGCTCTGTGTCTGTGAGCCTCTCATGGGTGTGCAAACCAGTTGGGCTGTGTGTCTTGTTCTCTGTCCAACGGTGGAAAAGGGACCGCTCTTGTGGTGACTGACAGCTCCTTACCACAGCTCCCTACTGCTCCTCATCTGGCAAAGCCAAATCCATTCCTTTGATAGCCAGGAGAAGCCCTGACAAAGGCAAATGCTGCAGCACTGGCCCAGTGGTCTGCAGAGAACTGAACAGCTGGAAGAACGCCCTAAAAATCTCCCAATTCTCCAGACCTCCACAGTTCCCCAAGAGCTCCCCATCCAATAGGACCTCAGCCCAGATTCCTAACACACCCCAGCAGTCCCTAAGGGCAGTTATTCCTCAGGTCCCCAGGAGTCCCCCAGATTCCTAGTAGTCCTGCAGCCATCCAGGCCCCCCGGAGCCTGCCGAACCCCCCAGGACCCAGCAGCTCCCGGCCGGGGGGGCGCAGCATCCTCGCCGTCGCCGTGGCAACCCGGGATGCGGGGCGGAGCGGCGGCAGGAGACCGCCAGGGGGAGCTGCGGCTCGACACGGGGAACATGGGAGTGGGAATGGGAATGGGAATGGGAATGGGAATGGGATGGGATGGGATGGGATGGGATGGGATGGGATGGGATGGGATGGGATGGGATGGGATGGGATGGGATGGGATGGGATGGGATGGGATGGGATGGGATGGGATGGGATGCGTGGGGCTCGTGGAGGTTCACTGGGTTGTGCAAGTGGCTGTGCTTGGGGAGCTGCTCATGTGGACATGTGTGCGTGGTGGTGTATGGGTGTGCACTGGACTGTGCTGGGAGAACAGGCACAGGAATGTGTGTGTGAACGTGTCCGAGCTCTTGTGAGCAGTGGTCAAGCAGGACTCTCTTCTGGGGAGGGGCTGGTGAAAGCCAGGGGTGGACAAGGGTGGCTGTGTGGGTGCAATGAGTAGCTGGAGAGCTCAGGGGGTGTAGATGTTCATGTGTAGCCCAGATCCCTGCTACTGGGCTGTTTACAATGCAAAACTTTCAGGATCTTCCCAAGGAAAAAAGAGGAAGTTTATAATAATTGAATTAAAAAAAAAAAAAAAAAAAAAAAAAAAAAGAAGAAGAAAAAAAAGAGTTTGAGAGAGAATCCCAGACCCCTGTAATGTTAATGACTTTGGTTTTTTGTTTTGCTTTGTTGGTTTGGTTTTTTTTTATATATTTTCTTTCCAAATGGGAAGAATGCAATTTTCCTTTCAATTTCCCAAGCTGAAAACAGCTGGGCAGAATAATTCAATCAAACTTGAAAATCTCTCTGGACTAAGACCAAAAATAGAGTATTTTTTCCCCAAAAAAAGAAGCACTTTAGGAAAGTTTGGAGTAATGCAGATAAGTCCAAAGAGGGGAGGCCAAGAAACCTGAATACTGGTTCAGCCCAGCTGAGTGGTCAGGCTTGGACAGTGGCACCCAAAAACCGTGTCAAACCCCTTTCCTGTGGCTGCACTGCCAGCTCACTGCTTGTCACTGAGCAGGGGCTGCCTGGCCAGGGGCAGAGCTGGGTCCTGGCCAGGACTCCTGCGTGCCCAGCCCTGCTCTCCCGGGAGGCCTCTAACTCCCCTTCTCCAGGCTTTGCTGCTCCCTCCAGGGAGCTGCCTGGAACTGTCCTCCTCTGTCCTCACTCCATTTCTCAGTGACAGATGTCAGTCACCAGGCAGCCATGAGGAATACACACCAACCCCAACCTGCCCAGGAGGGCCTGGATTATCCCATCCCTGCCCATCATGGGGGTTCTGCTGACCCAACCCAGCTCCTCCTGGCTCTGCCCTGTTTCTGGGACTCCAGTGTGTGCGGTGGCTGCCTCTGGAGTGGGGGACTTGGGTACTGGAGGATGTCCAGGCCAGCTCTGCTGCAGCATCTCTGAGCACTCAAGCCAGGGAATATGCTGAGACCCAGGGTACCTAAAGCAGAGTGCAGAGAGTGGGTGTGATCTCTCGAGGGACAGGAGATGGGGTGCACAAGGACCCCAGACATGCTCTTTGGAGACACTGCCTATGAACATGAGGGGTGTGTGAACTTCTTTTCCTGTTGGATCCTCTCCAACACCGGCGTCTGGGTCCTGCTCTGTCCACATAATTCCAGCATCCTGGGACTGGCTGTGCTGGCCTGGCACACACTAAGCAGTGTTTGTGAGGGCAGTGGGCTCTGGAGGCTGTCAGGGAGCTGTCTGACACCAGTACACCCTTTAGCTCCCTCATCTCAGAAGAGCAGAGCAGAGGCTTTCTCACTCCTGGGTCCTGTTTCTGACTGCCAACATCTCACCGTACCCAAGTATCTTCCACTCCACGGCCTCATTACTTACCCTGTGACAGAGGCAGCAGTCATCCTCCATCTCTAGGGAGAGGGATCTGCCTCTGCATACCCTGGAAGGCAGAGCTGCAGGAAAAGCGATTGCTGGGGTGGCTTCATGCCCTGATCACTCCACATGGGACCAGCACTTCCCACCCATCCTTGTGGCTGTGCATCCCTCCCTAAGGGAGGCACCTGGAGCAGCCCTGTGCAGATGTGCTTGGGCAGTCCTACCCAGACACCTCCCTGCTGCCTCAGCCAGCAGCCCGGCCCTTTCGGGGACATGCCAAAGGCAGTCAAGGGTTGGGAACCCCCATCGTGGTCACACTGGCTCTGCCATGGTGCACCCCGCACCACCAGTCCCTGTGGTTTGCTCCAGCCCCATGGGATGGTGCCCACAGCAGGGCTTTAACCCCTTCCTCACACCCTGCTCTGACCGAGACACCCTCTGCCAGGTGCTGGGAGGAAGATGAAGAGGGAAGACCTGCCTCAATGCAAGGATGCTCCCAGGGATGGCCAGAGGCGGCCAGGTCCTGCCTTTCCACCCTGACGCTGTGAGGGCAGCGTGGCTGAGTGCTGGTGCTGGCACTCACCCACTGCCCCGGGCTCTGCCGGCGCCCCAGCCCTGGGCAGCTGGGAGGACTGGCCGGGCCAGACCAGTGGCCATGTGGTTGGTCCTGAGTCACATCGAGCAAACTCGGGCAGGTTGTGGGGTGTGAGCCAGCAAGAAGGCAGTGATGCTGGGGGCTCCAGTGCTGCTGGGCTGGGGAAGTTTGGCATGGTGACTAATGCTGCCACAAAAGGCAGGGTCACCCAGACCCCACACCCAGCCCTGACTCACGTAGCTGTCGCTCCAGTCCCATGGGTGCTGCTGGGCAGGGGTGTGAGGAGAGCTGTGCTTCAGGATGCCAAAAGCTGGGTAAGTGGATGGCTCATGGGCTCCCAGCAAACCTCCCCTTCCTCCTCCTTCTCCTTGTCCAAGATTCCCTTCACTTTAAGATTCCCCAGAGCTTCCCCCTGCACCCTTTTAGCCCCACTCTGTGCCATCAGAGCTGCCTCATCTTCCCACATCTGCACATGCAGACTGGCTGGCCCCGGTGGTCCCAGAGGCCATCAGCCCCTCCAGCATGGCCAGAACTGTGTTTGTCCAGAGCTGGCTGTTCTCTCCCTGTGCTGCCTTCTGGTCACATCTGTGGGCCTACAGCCAGTCTGTAAGAACAAGTAGGAGCAGCATTATACACACAGAGATCTCAACCCCTGAATTTTCCCACCATGGATTTCCAGTGGGTCCTCCTTGGACACCACAGAACCTGAGAGACGCTGCGTGGCTATCCAGGACACAGGCCTTGGAAGTTGCTTACCACAAGGCAGAAGGGGCTAGAGGAGGGCATATGCCAGGAGGAAAGGGGGGAACTGAGCCAGCAAGTTATGGGCTGAGTGCTGAGGTGCTGGAAAGGAGTTCTGATGGAGATGACAACAGGAGAGCCAGCCCCATTCTCCCAGGGGTGTGGAGCCTGTGGCATGGGGGGCTGGCAGGACCTGCTCCTGCACAAGGGAAGGGGAACAGAGCAGGTAAAGTGCAGGCAGCCTGAGGGCAGGATGTGAAGTGTAAGAGATGGAGGGACGGCAAGAGAGATGGAGAGACAGAGAGACAGAAGGATGGAGGGAAGGGAGGAAGGAGAGGAAGAAGCCTGGATGCTTCCCAGACCCTTGCACAAAGCACATCCTGGAGCATCATGTAACCTGCTGAAAGAAGGGACTAAGAAGGGACCTGCCCGAGTGCTTTGGCCTGGGAAAGGGAGCTCCAAGGGGTATTCCCACAGCACCCTGCACCAGGTACTTCCCCACCACCTCTTGTACACTGGCTCTGGGGAGCAGCCACCTTCATTCCAGTTCTGACAGCATCCCACATCCCTTCCTGGTCTCTTCAGAGGGCTGCTGAGCGGTGCTGGAGATGGGACAGAAGCTTGGTGGTGACAGCTGCCATGACCCACTGATGCTGCATTCCTATCTGGGGGCCTATAGTAATGATAAGAACAGACGCAGTGCTGTCAGAAAGCTCCGCTTTTTGCCCTGAGCTTTGATGGTCCCATGAGGACCAAAGCACCCTCCACCAGCCTCACACACCTGCTTATACCCAACCCTGCTCAGAGGGGCCAGGTCCTGTTCTTAGTCCTCCAGTTCCTCAGGCCACAACAGGTGTTTAATCTTGTGCTAAGGTTTTTGCTCGTGTGATGCAGAAAAAAGGCTGGAGTAAAAGGCTCACCTGGCTCCTCTTCAGCCCCAGGACATTGCTGGGACATGAGGAAACAGCCTGCCCAGGATGAGAGCACTGAGACTGTGAGACACAGTGGCTAGTCTCCTCCCCAAGCCAGGTGAAGCATGCAAGTGAGACACCTGCTCTTGGAAGTGAGTATGAAAGGATGAAAACATTTCTCCTCTGATTTTCCTTGGCATTTATTTTATGTACAGGATCCTAACAAACATGCAAACATCTGTGCTCCTGAAACCTGGAACCAAGGGTCCCCTCCCACAGGGAAGGAGCTTCTGGTGGGAAGGTGTCCCGCTTTCACCAGGGGATCTCTGGTGGGTCCAGGCCAAGGGCAGCACATGCCTGGGTGTAGCCCCCAGGGTGGCCTGAGAAATAAAGGGGTCCTGATCTGCTGAGGACACCTGAGCCAGGAAGCTGCCTGAAACTGGAGGCTGTTCCTCTGCCTTACCCTGTTAAGAGGGGGTTCAGACAGTCTGTTCCAGGGGAAACCCAAGACAGGAGCCAGGTCTTGTGTGAGAGGAAGTGGAGAGGGTGGGAGCAATGGCTTCTACATTAGGAACCATTGTGTGTCATGTCCACAAGTCTCCTGGTGTGCTCTGCCTACACCACACCTCTCATCACCAGTCTGCACCTCCTTTGGTGGCAGGTGTCTAAAGGGTGTCCTGACACCACTCCCAAACTCCTGTGGGACACTGCACAGCACTTGCTGGGTGCTTGGGGATCCAGGAGAGCAGCAGCTATGGAGGAAGTGACATTATGCCAGGAACCTCTGTGTGTTCTCAAGTCCTTGCCCGAGGGATAGAGGGTTCTGCACCTTCACCTCCTGCTAAACTGTGTGGGCAAGGAAGTTGGAGGGTAGATGCTGGCTCTGTACCACAGTCCACGTCTTCACACAGGCTAAACCCACTCAGGAGCAGAGCTGGGGACAGGAGAACAAGCCAGCAACCTCAGGACTACAAAAGGAACCTCAGTGGTGATGCCACACTGCTGCACCCCAGGGGAACCAGCATAGTCTTAGGGCTCACCCCCAGATTGCAACTCGTTTCCCAAAGGAAGCACATTTTCCTCTCTGGTGTGAACAGGAAGCATCACGTGAGCAGAGAAGGTAGCCCCTGTCAGTGCTGCTGTGCTGGTGGGGAGATACACAGTGCCTGCCTGTGGAGAGTGTTTTGGCAGCTGCTGGGCAGCTGTTTATGGCCCAAACACCAACCTGGGGTGGGCTGTGGTGGCTGGGGATAGTGGGGGTCTGCCTGCCATCCCCCATCCCAGCGCCCAAGTGGAGGCCCCTAGCCCCAGAGTGAGCACCCAAAGTAAGGGGACACCAACTATCCCCATGACTGGGAAGAGGCTGTGTTGGGGCAGATCACATTTGCTGTGAGCCCAGTAAGCCTGGGCTTTTCTAGGGCCACCCTCCTGTCCCCAAGAAAGCAGCAGGGAGACACAGGGATAATCTGCAAGGCCACTTCACAGCTCCCAGACGAAAAATACCCTGCCCATTGGGACTCCACGAAGGGAAGGGGTGGCCAAGAACTAAACTGATGGTGCCAAGGAGGTGGGCAAAAATTGGGTGCCCAACCTGGGAGAGCTCGTGGGCTGAGGCCGGGAGCGCTTGGTGGCCCTGCTGAAGGAAGGCAGAACCACATCCACGGCTTCTCCGTAGGCATTGGCCCTGAAGCACTGCTGTCCTGGCACTGGGTTGGGGGAACCCTAAACGGAGCCATGGGATGTACAATGCCATTCTCCATGCCCACTCACACAGAGTCACGCCCCCAGCATGTGCCACTCACGCTCATACTCCTGTGCACACCCATGCGCATCCACATGCCTTACACCATCAGGAATGCCTTCCTGCACAACCACAGCTCCTGTCAGCACCCTCAGTCCCCACATGCACACCTTGATGCCTCTGTGAACCTCCAGCACCTGCTGCACACCTCACACCACAGGGACACTCGCTCCCGCTCCTCCATGCTATGCACAGCCCTCTCCCCATGTTCACTCCATGCCTCACGTATTTCCTGTCTGCCCCTACTCCCCACACACCTCTCACCGTGCACTCTCACCGTCCCCATTAACACCCACCCATGCCCCCACACCCTGCCTATTCACCCTATGCCTCAATCACATTCAATCCACACTGTCCACACTCTCCTTACACCCGTGCACATCTGCCCCACACCCAGTGCACAGTCATAACCCTCAACACTCCACACACGCTCACCACTCACCCTGTTTCTCTGTACTCCATGCACACTCACCCCATGCCGTGCATCCCTATGCCATACCTAGTGCCCTCTCACACCCCCCATGGCCTATGCACTTACCCCACACCATACACACATCACACCCCACGCACGCTCACCTGTGCGCTGCCTCCTCACCGTGCTCAGGTACCAGGGTCCCCCCTACTCATGCATGCTGTGCACAGTCACCTTTGTCCCACACACACCCAGACAAGCCATGCACAATCACCCCTCACCCTGTGCCCTCACCCACACTTGGTGCACTCTCACGCTGAGCGCATTCACTCCACGCCTGGTGTGTGCTTATCCCACGCCACGCACATTCACTCTGCGCACACTCCGCTTCCTTCCCCGTGCCCACCACTAAACCCCACGCCCACAGCACTTTCCCCGTGCCCTGAGCGCACCCCCACCCCCGCAACGTGCAGTCCCCCAAGTCCCCACGAATACAGTCCCACCCCACACAGGCTCACCCCACGCACAGTCCCCCACACCTGCACGCATTCCCACGGGCCACGGACGCCCAGCTCTCCCCGCGCTCAGACCCACATGCTCACCCCACAGCACCAGCACTTACCCCGCACCCTGCGCACACTCCTCCGCGCTGAGCGTTCCCAGCACACACACTTCTCCGCGCCGTGCCCGCTCACCCCGCACACCGTGCCCGCTCACCCCGCACACCGTGCCCGCTCACCCCGCACACCGTGCCCGCTCACCCACGCTGTGCCCACCCCACGCCTCTCTCTCCCCCGGCCCCGCGCCCACTCTCCTGCCGCCCGTGCCCGCTCGCCCCCCCGCCGCCCGCTCCCTCCCCGGCAGGCTGCGTGCGACACGCCGGCTCCCCGCCCCGCTGCCACCCTCTGCCCCGTCCTTCCCCCGCGGGCTCCTGTCTGGACGTGTCGGGACTCGGGCTCCGGGCGCTGAGTAATGCTCGGCGCAGCGCGATCCCAGGCAGAGCCGCTGCCGCCGCCGCTCCGCGCCCCGCGCTCCCGGGGCGCTCCGGCCGCGACCGTGCTCGTTCCGCCGGAGGCCCGGCGACACCGGCGGCGGGGGGCGGCGGGGGGGCCGCGGCTCCCCATGTGCCTGCGGGCCCCGCGGGAGCCGCGGAGCCGCTCGCCCGGCGAGCCCTGCCCACGCCCGCCGCGGCCCCGGAGCCCCGGGGCGCCCTGGGGAGCGGCGGGGGAGCGCACCCCGCGGGCCGAGGGCCCCCCCGGCCCCCCGGCACGTCCTGCCATGGGGGGCTGAGCCGGGGGGCTGTGCGCGGCGGGGCGGCGGCGGGCAGGGCGGGGGGCGCGCAGCCCTCGCCGGGCTCGGAGGGCGCCGGGGCGGCGGGAGGCGGGGGGGGCATCCCGAGAGGATGGCAGAGCCGCCCCGGCGAGCCGAGCCCCGGCGCGCAGGGAGCCAGTGAGAGGGAGGAGAGGGGAAAACACAAACAAGCAAACAACCCACAACAAACAAAGCGGGCAGAGAGCAGCGCCGAGCCCCGCCGCCCCTGCCCCAAAGGCGCCCGCCCGCCCGCAGCCCGCACAGCCGCTGCCCCAGCGAAGATGCGCCCGGCCCTGGCCCACGGACTCTGCTCGCTGCTGCTCAGCCTCTGGGTACCCAGGTAGGAGCTGCGCCCCTCCATCCCCAGCCCCGCCGCTGAGAGCCCCGGCCCCGCGGGGAGGGCGCCGGGGAAGCGCCGCGCCCTGCTCCGCGCCGGGGGCGGTGTGCCCAGGGGGCTCCTGGAGGGGTCCCGCCGCCCCAGCCCGGCCCCGCACGGTTGCGGCCCCCCGTGCAAGGGGCTGTCAGGGCTGCTGCTCCCCTCCGCCTTCCCTCGTCCCGACGGAACGCTGGTGGGATGCCCAATTTCTCCAGCTCCAAGAAGCTGTCCCCCTTCCTCCCCGGCCGGAGACGCTCTAGTGCCCGCCCCGACTGCCTCAGTTTGCCCGCGGAGGACGGGGGAATGCCGGCTGGGATGTCACTGTTGTGGGGGTCGGTGCCTACTGGATCCCCCTGCGTCCCTTCCCTGGCTCCACCTGTCCTAAATACTAGAGGGGTAAGAGGGGGCCACCTGCTTTCCAGAAACCGAACCCCCAAATTCACCATCCCTGTCCGCCTTCGCCTTCCCTCTGCCCGCTCTCAAACTTGTGCGCTGCAGGCAGCCAGGGGTTAATCCTGGTGCTGGTATGAGTGTGTGTGTGTGTATGGGGGGGGTGTCCCCCGCCCTTCCCCCTCCCTCCAGCCCCTTTAAATATAATTTGTTAACGTTGGGACTTGTATTAATTAAAGCAGCAGCCGCTGCAGCCTGTGACCTGGGGGCCTGTCACCGTGAAATCAAGTTTAAATCCAGATTTAAAGGGGGAAGAGAGCTGGGGAGAGCGCTGTATCCTTCCTAAGAAGTGTGACAGTGACAGCTTCTTGTCGGTCCCTGGCCCTCCTGAGCCCTGGGTGGAGCAAGAAGGACCGTCCCTCTACTCTCCGGAGCCTTTGCCTCAGTTTCCCTGCAGTGCAATCGGGAGAAAGGCTCTAACATCACCCCCATCCCGGGATGCCCTGGGAAAAGATGGCAGACGCTGTGTCAGGCTCAGGACACACAGGGAACAAAGTCGTTGTGGTGCTCAGGGCAGGAACTCCTGTGGTTGGAGATGGTGGTAGCTGTGTCCTGCTCTGCATCTTTTGTCAGCCAGGGCTTGCTTGATAGTGGAAATGAGTGCAGGAAGCCGGGAAGAAGGTTTTCTCTCCTGTGTAGGGGTTTTGGAGAGATGCACTCCCTTTGTCTCTCTTCTCTGCTCCACCTTTACTCTCCCTATTGGAGTCACTGTGGATATGCACTGGGGCATATTCATATACCACCCATGAAAGTGGTGGGATGGGTATAAACACCCTTGGGAAGCTGGAGAAAGCAGCAGCCTGATCCTGACCGTTCTCCCTGTCCCCTGAGCAAGCTGTAATTCAGCAGGGACACTGGGGCTGAACCCTCCCTCCAGAGCTGGGTGAGCTCTGAGCTGGGGAACTCATCCCCTGACAGCTGCTTCTGTCCATGTACCTGCACCAGGCTTGCAGGGCTTGAGGGAACAGAGGGGGAGTAACCCTTCTCCCCAGGACCTGGCAGCTGCAGTCCTTCCTCCAGCATCCTCCTCCAAGTCTTGTTTCTGTAATCAAAGTTCAAAGGGCTTTGAGCTCCTCTCTTCTCCCAGGGACCCAGCTCTTGCTTGTCCCAGGGAACAGGGAGAGACCTTCCTGGGGAGAGCTCTCAGCAGGGACCAAGGTCTCCTGAACAAGCAGTAGGGTGGCGCTGAGCTCCTAGTGGACCATGCTGCAAGATGCTGTATGTTGCCGGGTGTCCCATTGTCTGCTGCTTGCTTTGTGGGTCTTCCACTTGGACACTGCTTATCCCAGAGTCCTTCAAGCCATTCCCTGGAGTTGGGCAAACACTTCCTACTGTCTCCCTCTTCAGATTTGTCTGTCATGTGTACCACTGTATTAGCTCCAGGCATCTCTTTCTGGATGTGCTTTGTCTCCCCGCATCCCACATCCCATATTCCATCTCCACACACTCCATCTACTTCCCCATTTCCCCAGGGAACATCTCTATTTGTAGCCCTGCCATGGACCATGTGCCTCTCCTAGCACCCATCCATTTGCTGCTCTCTGTGCTTCTGTGGCCACGTGCATCTGCTTCAGTGAGGTTAGGATGTGACAGTGGACTTGGGATTGTTGCTGGGAGCTTGAGAATATTTGGCACAGTGCTTGGCTCCATATTTCACAGCTGAGCTGAAAAGGCTGATGACTCCCTTTACCTCCCTTGCAAGGACCAGCAGTGTTGGGGGATACAGGAGATGCAGGGAGGGGATCAGCCAACATCAGGGGTGGAGGCAGACCTGGAATGAACCTTCTGCTCCAGGGTCACTCAGTTCTCTCAGGGGGAAGCTTTCTGTGGAAGGTAAGCTGGGGCAATGAGTGCTGAGAATCTGCAGTGCATGGCCAGTGTGGGAGATCCCTGGGGGAGCACACAGAGAGAGAGTGCAGTCCTGGGAGATGCTGGGCTCCAGAGGCAGGATGGCCAGATTTGACTGCTGCTGGGCAAAGGCTGCCAGGGTGTCTGTACTGTACTTACGTTGCTGGAGGGGACTGCAGCCCCAGTGCTGCTTGGGTATCTCTGCCTGGGTAAGCTGCCGTTGAGCACAGGGTTTTTCCAGCCTTCCCTGTAGGCAATGGGCGCAGTGTGGATTGAGGAGCATCTCCCCTCCCCGTATGTGTGTCCCCCACAGACTTTTCCCCTTTCCCAAATGGAAAACCAAGTGGCTGACATTGCTTGCTCTGAGCTCAAGGGTGTCCTTTTCCCTCCCAGCTCCTGCTCCAATGAGATCCTGGGCCTGAAGCTGCCATCAGAGCCAGTGTTGAATGCCAACACGGTGTGCCTGACCCTGCCGGGGCTGACGCGGCGGCAGCTGGAGGTGTGTGTGCGCCACCCTGACGTCACCGCCTCGGCCATCCAGGGCATCCAGATTGCCATCCATGAGTGCCAGCACCAGTTCCGGGACCAGCGCTGGAATTGCTCCAGCCTTGAGACCAAGAACAAGATTCCATATGAGAGCATCATCTTCAGCAGAGGTAAGGGTTGGATGGTTCCCCTCCTGTCCCACTATCCAGCACTGGCTCTCTGGAGCCCTCCTGGGTTCCCCCTGTGCCCCTGCACAGCTCTTCCCTGGCCCAGGGGATGAGGCGAGCTCTTCAGCATCCCCATGGATGAAGGCAGAGAAATGTTAGTCTGCCAGATGAAGGAGCACTGCACTATGGCAAAGCTGCTCCATGCACTTTGTACCTGCACTGGCCCTTGTCCTGAGCTGTTCCTTCCTGACCAACTCCAGCTGCTTCAAAGGCTTTTTTCAGGCCCTCCTGCTTTCTGGCATCTTCTCCCTGTGTGGCGTAGGCTGGTGTTTGGAGCAGTGCCAGGGGTGTGCAGCATAGTTGGTGGGTCTGAAGGTGGATGCCATGCTCTGGGATTTGGTTTGGTGGGTACAGCTGAGCATCTTGGCTCAGTCCTGCTCTGGGGATGGTGTTTTAGTGTGTTGTGATGAGCTGAAATGCCCTTAACCAGTGGGACGTAGCTCTATGAGCCTGTCACCCTGGTGTTTTGCCCTTATCTTCACTTTCCAGTGCAGAGAGCTAAGGGCTCTCTGTTTTGTGGGACCCTAAAGCGTGATGGCAGAGGGGACAGGGATACAGGCTGTCCTGGGAGCTCACAGAGCCCTGCAGAGAGCTCACCTGCCCACAGAGCCCAAAGCTGCACTGATGAGAGAACTCTCCCAGCTCTCCACATTCTGCCAAGGATCCTGGTGCGAGGATCTCATCTGCCTCGCAGTCATGTCTGGCTCTGCATCAGAGCCTCCCTGGCTGATACTCTGTCCCCCAGGGGCAGGTTCTGGGGCTGGCCTGCATGGTGCAGGTTACAGTTGTGACCTGATGGGATCTTCTAGTGGAGCTGAATGTATCTTTTCACCTGAGTATCCTTTCTTGAAGCCTGTGCCTCAGGATATTTCTAAGTGCCCATTGTCATAGACCATGGTCAGGAGGACAATATGGTGCCAGTGTCTGGCAGTCAGGGTGCTGAGGGCAGGCCAGGTGCCCTGCACACATACCACTCCTCCAGCTCCCAAGAAAGGAGAAAACTACCTAAGAAACTGTTCACATACCCTCTTTGTGAGCCTCTCAGCCTGATGCCCAGCAGAGAGTTGCAGCCATCCACTCTTCTTCAAACAGCCTTCCACGTCCTATATCTTCTTTCCCTGGGACTATGAGGAGAGTCTCAAAGAGGAGAGGTTGGCAGCTTGAGGCTTACATGTCATTGAGGGGATGTGGTGGCAGGAGCCCACAGGCAGCTGTAGCAAGCAGGGAGAAGGCTGGAGAGGAGATCACAGAAGCATTTTGGTGTTCAGAGATCCCTCATGTCCAGGGCAGCCTGGACAGCCTCACTGGATGGAATGCTACCTCGGAGCATGTGTGGCAGCAGGGCTGTGGTCCTGCTGTGGAGCAGCCCTGGTCCCTCCCCGGACCTTAGTGCCTGGAGAAGGGCAGCATCTCTTCCTGCTGTGAGCAGTGCCCAGGTTAGGGCCTGGCAGGAAGGGTGGGGACTGTCAGCCCTGATAAGCATCGAGGTATTTCCAGGTCCTCTGAGGAATGCGATTCACTTCTAGTCTCCTCAGGCATCAGGAGACACTGACTTGCTCACTCAACACTCAAGTTGCTCACACACCCAGACAAACTTCCTTGCTCCAGGTCCCACCAGGCTGGGTAAGAAGCACCAGCAGCAGAGAGCATTGACCTGCATCCCTCCCTCAGCCCACCTTGTCTGCTGGTGGCCCCAGTGACTTGCACCTCACTTCTGTCTCATGCTCCTGCAGCCCTTCCTGCTGCCAGGGCTGAGACCGATGGGTGTGGAGACTCCCACAGACCCTGGACTCCAGCCCCCATCTTGAGCTGCTGCATATGGCTCAGCCCAGGCTCTCAGCATTGGTGGGATCCCATTCTCTGGGATGGAGACACAACATCCAGCAGCAGGGCAGGATGGAGGTAGGGCTGGAGCATTAGAGCAGGCAGACATCTCATGGCCCTCCTGTTTTGGCAGCAGAGGTTGCAGGATGAGCCCCAAGCACTCAAGCATATCTCCAAGCTTGGAGCCTTTCTGGCATGGAGCAAACCTTAAGGCTGGAGCCCTGGCCCACTTTGAACTCACTCATGTCCCTCAGTAACAGTGCTGGAGCTCTGAGCTTTGCCTTCCAGCTGTTACAGGCACAGCCATCAGAGAGGGGATGCATCTCAGCAGCCCAGTGCTGGAGGAGAGGCGAGTGGTACAAGCGAGGGGTGCAGGCTCCGTGCCGCAGACTTTAATGTGTCTGACCTCCAGGGACCAGGTCTCTGCTCTGTGCTCTGCCCCATCCTTGCCATGCCTGGGAATGCAACGTTCTTGTAGGATCATTGTTTGTAACCCAAAGTGACAGACCCCTTTAATCTTTCATTCCTTTTCCCACTTCTTCTGCCATCAGTTCAGCCGTGCGTGAATCTCACTTTAAATTATTTGTAGCTGGCTTCTCCCTCCCGCTCTCCCTGCTTGGCTCCACTCCCCAGCTCTGTCCTGTCCTCCTGCATCTCTCACATCTTCTCCCGTGTGGGCATGAGCTGGACAGGAGGCAACACTGTTCCAATCTGTCCCATGGTGCCTATCCCGCACTCTTCCCACTATCCAGGCACTCAGTGGAGCCAGGGACCTCATCCCCTGGACACAGGCAAGAGGACAATGGCAAATGCGTGCCCATGTCCTCATCCTGCTGAGCTGATCCCAGAAGTTTGAGTGTCCTGGGGAGACAGGAAGAAGAGGCTTCAAATCGGACAGGGCTGGGAGTCTGGGGTGGCTTCAGGGCAGCATAGCTGGAGACAGGGATGCTGACAGCATCCTGGGCAGAGCACAGACCTGGGAGATTCTGCCATCCCTGGGGCATGGGAAACGGTGTCTGAGGCATAACAGCAGGTTAGTGGAGGGCCACGGGGGTGCCCAGAAGTTTGCCATCCCTGCTTTCACAGAGCTGTTGGGATTTTTTGAGACACCATTATGGTCTGTAGGTTTTTCAGGTCTGGTCTTCTGATGCTGCATCCTTGAGGCATGGGATGTTCTTTGTACCCTCTGTTGAATCTCCAGTGCCACCTGCACCCCCCCATCCTCCTTGGCTTATGTCCCCTCCATGTTAAGCCAGGCTCAACAGTGCTATTGCAAATCCTCCTCCAGTCTTCCCTGGCTCCCCAGCTGGCTGCCTATGTACTCACCACCTTCCTGGCCATTTTCTGGCACTGTCATTTCTTCCAGGACTCTCCAGTGCTGTTCCTGGTCCCATCCTTCTCTGCTATATCTCCTTCGCCCTCCATGTGCTCACCTGGCTGACAGAGACATCCTCTCCTGGCCTCAGGAGATGTGGGGGAATGGAGCAGTGAGGTGGAGGCAGGTGGCTGCATCTACACCAGCAGTGGAAATAGGTCCCCTGCTCCTGCTTCAAGGCTGAGCAGCACGATTGTGTCCACCTCAGTGGAGAGGATGGCCTGTAGTCCTGGTATATTGTCCCACTACAGCATCTGTGGGTTGCCAGGCACTGTGTGGCTTGTCTGGGCTGACCCAAGCCTGATTGCCTGACAAAAACCAAGCTGCAGGTGGTGGTGGGTCACTGAGTCTTGGTCCTTGTCCAGTATGTGTGCACCCAGGGTGCCATCAGGGCTGGGACTGTCTGGCTGATGGCCAGGGGCTGTTTGAGGTGTGCTGTGGGACTGACTATTCCCCTTTCCTCATCCTAACCCCAACCCTGTCTACATGAAGCTCTGAATAAATTAGGACCCCCATGGAGGGGCTGGATGTCCTTGAAGGCCTTCAAAGGCTCATGGTTGGAGAGGACATGTCTCTGGAGTGCAGTATCTCTTGGTTCCTGCAGCCTTTGGAGAGGCTGCTTGCCCCATGTCCTCCCTGGAAGGGCTCACTGGTGACAAGGGGCCTGGATGGCCATGTCCAGATCTTGATTTCTCCCAGCAGGGAGTGGGGAACTCCCTGCAAGGATGGAAACACCAGGTGCTGGGGCCCAGCCAGCTGTGAAACGGAGCTTGGGGAAGCTTTGCTGTGTGCTGAGGGAGGCAGGTGCTGTTACAGCTATCCAGGGAGATGCTGCCAAGCTCAGGACCCTGGAACCCAGCTCTGCAGAGCCCCAGCCAAGCCCCGGTGCCCGCAGACCGCAGCGCCTGGCCTGGCGCACCTGCAGCTGGGCTGCTGGCAGGGTTTTGTGTACCCCCAGGCAAACCAAGGGCTTTGCCCACCTGGCCCTCAAGGACGTGCGGGTGCTGTGGATGCTTGGCTTCATCCCTGTGGGTTCCCCATTCCCTGGACCTTCTCCCCACTGACGGCGCAAGTGGGACCCTGGGGCCAGGCAGGATTCCTGGCGATTGGGGCTGAGCTCGGCTCCCTGCAGCCTGCACAGCAGCAAGGGCTGCTCTCTCATGGTGCCGTGGGCGGACAAGCAGCGAAGGCTGCGGGCTGTCCCTGGCATGCTCAAGAAGGTGCAGGGAGGCAAGTTGGGATCTGCAGGGAGGCATTTAGTGCCTGGTGCTGGGCCAGACCCTGGCAGGTTCACCTGCAGTTTAATTAGGGAGAGGGGAGGGGAGGGGAGGGAGCGGGGCTGGGGGAGAGGCAGCATGTCGGGACTGGCCGTCTCGGCAGGCCTCGCAGGAGGTGGTGGGAGAAGTTCTCCTCTGCCTTTTATCAGGGCTGGAGCGATGTGCCCACAGCTCCTGGCAGATACACCCTGCTCCTGGGGGGTATTGCCATGAAGGGGGCAGCTGAGCATCCCTGGGGTACCCTAGGGTGGGCCTACATGAAGCTGTCCCACTGGCTCCCTAAATGCCACCCAGGCATTGCAGTGATAGGTGCTGGGAAAGAATTGCTGTCTGGATGTGATGGTCAGCTGTGGGACGAAGGCCATCACTCCAGCTCTCCCTGGTCTGCAGACTGTAGAGCCTGGAGCTGTCCCTAAGCCAACCCTGTAGCCTTCATTGCTCATCTGCTTGAAAGACGGAGGAACTGCAGCATCCGTGGTGGAGCCAGGGCTGCTGGGACTTGAGGTCTTTCTAAATGACCCCCCACCTCGTAGGGACATCTTGACAGGGAAAACTTTCCCTGATAAGAAAGCTGCTTTGGGATTTGACCTGGGGAAGAGAAACCTGTCCTCTTTGCCTAGCATGGTCTTTGAGTACACAGCAGACTGGATGCCGGTGGTGATGTCAGGATTGTGTTCTCCATTCCCTCTTCCCTGGAGGATGCAATACTTCTTAAACCTTCCACAGCTACACCTCTTCTGTGGTCTCTGGGGGGATAAGGTGGCTCAAAAATCACTGCTGAGGTCTCAGGTGGCTGGGGTTGCTGGAGAGCCTCCCTCCAAAGGGCTCAGGGCTGGCCACCACATGCCACTCTCAGCTGTGGCTCCTGGAAGCTTCCACCCTTGCTGAGCCCACAAGGCAGGTGGTTGTTGCCTGCAGCCATGTTGCTCGTTGCTTTGCTTCAGTCCTCTGTCTCTGGCGTGGCTGGAGTAGAGCAAGGAATGTAAACTGAACTCCTAGCAGAACCATACTGGCATGGCTGCTGTGATCCCAGGGCTGCCCTGACCCCCTCCTCCCCTTTGCTCACAGCTCCCCCTGAGAGCAGGTGGGGGAAGAAGGGGAGAAGGCAGGGAAGAATGGTGGGGCCAGGCAGAGTGATACTGAGCAGGGAAAGGACCATGATGAGATGGGAACAAGGCTTCCTGAATGCTGTGATGTCATGTCCTGGGGACCAGTCTGTCCCCTGCCCACAGCCTGGGGAATGGCAGCTCCAGGGACAAGGACCCATACCTCATCCATCAGCTCACATGTGCTTGGATAGCACTAGAGGAAGAAGGACTGGGGCTTTAACCCATGGGTTTCCAGCCATGGCGGGTGTCCAATCAACCTGACCTCTTTACCTGTAAGAACATGGGCTTGCTAGACGGACTGGGTGGGGTAGAGCTTTTGTCTGGGCTCCAGCAGGGATTTTAAGGAGATGCCACACCAGAAATTATTTTTTTAGGCTGGAGAAATGTGCGAGAAAGAGGCAGGGCTGAGAGGAGGGAGTTGTGCTGAATGAAGGGTTTGCTGCCCCTGTCCTCAGGTGCTGGCTGTGCCAGAAGCTGAGGATACCCAGCAGAGTGGCAGTGACAAATTGGGCTGTGCCCAGGTTTGGTATACGAAGGGCTGAAGCTGGCCCAGATAGTGGGATCAGAGAACCGACGTAGGGAGGATTTGGGAATCCAGGAGACCTTTCTGTGCAGGTTCTCCATCCTCCGTTGCTCACCTGGGGACTGAAGTTCCCCAGATGTGGGCCTTCATGCTCCAGCAGCGCTGTGGGTGTGTTGTAGGCACTGCCTGCCAGCACTCTCCCTGGGGAGGCTGCACAGCACAGTGTACGCACCAGCAGCCCCATTACCTGCCCGCTGAAAAATGTTGTTCAACTTGTGCATGGAAAGAGGCAGGCTGAGAGCAAGCTTGTCCCACACCAAGGGGAAGCTGGGAGAGGCTCCTGCTGGCTTTTAAGCAGCGCCTCGTTAATTTTTTAAATGCACCAGTGTCAAATTAACACACAAAAGAGCAGCATGACTTTAAATGCAGGTTTCCGGGCTGCATTTCATTTTCCTTTAATAAGATCATAGCGTTTGCTCAGCGGGCGGCAGCGAACCGCGGAGGAGACGTGCGTGATGGAGAGCACTGCCAAGGACGGGCGACAGCAGTGGTTGCACTCTCACCTCTCCTGACTCTGTGGCACAGGCAGGGAGCTGGCAGAGCATTGGGGTGCTCACCCAAGACCCCCATGGCATGGACCTGGTAAAGAAAATATCCCAAAACCTGTTGTCTGTTCAGCTGCGTCAAAGCCAGGGCCAATCAAATTGCTCATGTCCAACAGAGAGAGAGGCTGGGAACTCCAGCTATTTATTTATTCACATGTGACGCCACGGCACAAAATCTGCCTCTCCCTCCATCCTTGCCTCATGCTGGGGCCAGTCACTGTGCACCAAAGCAAAGGGCACCGCAGGCTCCCTGCCTGACCTGGGAACTGCAAACAAAAATATTACTTAGCATTTCAAATAAAACAGAAACTCCCACGGAGGAGAGGGTCTTCACCTGGCTTCAGTGAAGCCAAGAGATTCTCAGGCACCTCCTGCACACAGCCACATGGAGCCCCATGGAACCCTTTCTGCGAGACCTGTCCCTGTCCCCATCTGCCCTGTCCCCAGCTAATGACACTTGTGGATGTCCTCACTCCCTAGTGTTTAATGACAACCAGCTGCCGGCTCTGGCAGTGCACGCTGTGGTCACGGCATTCTCTCGCTGACTAGGGATGCGCAGTTTTTTCCAGCGTGGTATCACATTTAGAGCTTCATGTGGGACCTGGCAGAGTTCAGAGTGGGAAGGAATATGGGCAGATGAATGGGGCTGGACAGGCAGTGCAACCTGCTCTTTTTGCTGCCTAATCTGCACCCTGTGAATAAGCAAAAGTGGCCCATTCTTCAGCAGAAATATCTCTAAGCCAGTGTTATATTTAGTATAGTAGGAAACGCTGAGTGGGGAGGGGAGAAGGATTGCCTTTCCCACCAGAGCCATGATGCAGATGCCTGAGCAGTGCCGTGGTGGCATCTCCTGGAGTAATGTGAGAGCAGGGTGATGGTGGAAGCTGGGGTCCCAGCTAGGGCAGGGCTGCAGTGTGTCCTGGTGGGGGCTGGAGAACAGAGTGGGGATTCACTCGTGGCCTATGTGGGAGCTGGAGCATTGGGGAAAAGCAAGACACAAGCTGAACCTCCAACTCCCTACACCCCAGTGTGATGATGAACTCATCCAGCCCCTCACGGGGGTCACACCACCCAGCCTGAGCCCCACTCTGTCCTTCCTTGCAGGCTTTCGGGAGAGCGCCTTTGCGTACGCTATAGCGGCTGCCGGCGTGGTGCACGCCGTGTCCAACGCCTGCGCTCTTGGGAAGCTGCAGGCCTGTGGCTGCGACCAGAAGCGCCGTGGCGATGAGGAGGCTTTCCGGCGCAAGCTGCATCGTCTCCAGCTGGAAGCCATGAACCGCGGCAAAGGCATGGTGCACGGGGTGCACATGGAGCACATGCCAGCAGAGACCCCTGGCCTCCAGGACTCCTGGGAATGGGGAGGGTGCAGCCCCGATGTGGACTATGGAGAGAAGTTTTCCAAGGATTTCCTCGATTCCCGGGAAACCTACAGGGATATCCACTCCCGGATGCGGCTGCACAACAACCGCGTGGGCCGGCAGGTGAGTGGGGCGCTGGTGACAGTTGTGGGGAGATGATGGTGGGAACGGGATCCCCAGGACATGTGTGGGAAGGCTGCAAGGGACTCACGCTGGCTTCTGTGGAGCCATTTGTGAGTCTGGGATTGCCCCAAATGCACCACCTTTCCCCAGTCCTGCCCAGAACAAAGGTGGTGATGCCCGTAGCAGGACTGGGCTGCAAGGATATGCTGGTCAAACACCTGCTGGGAGCAATACCTCTGAGCATTGCTGCTGTGGCCTTGCCAAGGAATGCTGTCCCAGGCCACTGTCACCTGTCTGTGCTGCAGTGGTACTACTGGGGTGGCACAGCAATGATTCTGGCTCCTGCCTCTCAGGAACTGTGTGAATTGGTGTTGGGGAGCTGCAGTGGGAAGCTAACGACAGGGAGGAGAAAGTCACTGGCACCATGGGGATACAGCACAGATTCTGCAGCACCCAGCTATGTCTCTGCTTCCAGAAAGGGAGCCAGTGGAGGAGGAGACAGATGTGAATGAGATTGAGTTAGGCACTGGGCACCCGTAACAGCTGGGAAATACAGCATGCCCTTGGGAGCAGAGGTGACAGCCCACAGCTGTGTCCCCTCTCTCTAGCAGTGTGCTGGAGCCTGTCCAGGCAAGCAGGACAGCTTCCCCTCCATTCTTATGATGTCGGGTCTCATTAAAGGTACTAATTAGTAGCTCACTCTGTCTGGAAGCTGAGGTTTAAAAGCAGCCTGACATTGGAGACAAGAATCATTCAGGCAGGAGGGGCTGTATTTCCCTGCCTGCTTTTGCTCACAGCAGGTGCCTGAGAGATCACAGCTATTGAATCCAACAGGACACGTCTCCAGGACCCCAGCCACATGCTGCCAGGGCAGTGCCAAGGGATGTGTAGTGGCTGTAGGAATAAATAATTAAAGGTCAGAATTCCACAGGGAATATTTCCTTGGGATGGCTCAGACACTTGGATATGCCTCTGGCTTTGAGCATGTCTGAAGCCACCTGTGAGGTGAGGGTGCTGCAGAGCAGGACCTTAATGTGTGGCTTCTCCTGATGCTGGACCTGTGCTTTACCACCCTGGAAAAGCCACCCCAGTTTGTCCAAGCTTTAAATGCCTGGGGAATACCAAAGCTTTTGATTTGTTTTGCTTTGTTTGCTTGTGTGTGGTGAAAGCTTACTCAGTGTTAGGAAGCTAAATCCTCTGCAGGCTGCTCTGGCCCAGTCTGGACAAGACCCCCATACCGGTTCTGACTGCAGGGCTCATCCTGATTCCCCTGCATCTCTCCATGCTCCAGATTTCTGGGACTCCTGGCAGTGCTCAGAAACCTGTGGTCCCTGTTCCCTGTTTCCCAAGGGAAACCTCACAGCCTGCAGAAGGAAGGGAATGTGAGAGAGGAATATTTGCTCTGGCAGGATGTCACAAAACATTTCCTGTGGGATCCAGTAACAGTGAAAATGCCTGGGGTCTGCTTGTCCCTGAGGGCAGGCAGGCATGGGACTGGCAATGTCAGCTCTTGGTGGCTTCAGAGACAAGATCTGGAGTGATGAAAGAAGCCTCGGAGCTAGAAGAAGAGGCAGAAGAAGACTAAAGGAATCAAGGAGGGAATGGTACCTGTGCAGGTGGGGAAGCAGTGCCTGGACAGGCTGCCCAGCTGAGGGATCTTGCTGAGATGAGGGTGTCAGCCCATGTCTGATGGCTGTGGGTGCAAGAAGATGCTGGACCTGGTCTGTGTCTGTTGGTGCAGTGCTTATTGCCAGGGCTGGTCCTGGCTGCCCCACTGGGGATGGGTTCTCCAACTCCCCACCTGCTCTTTTAGCAATGCTGTAGGTCCCACCCAAGCCCCACTTACTACTAGGAGCAATGTTCCTGCTGTAATAAGCAACAATCTCCTGGGATTTCCCAGGGAAGGAATGGCTGTGCTGATTGCACAGGTCCTCCCCTCCAAGTCCTGAGGCTTGAACCTCTTTAGTGAGCAGTGATGTGGACATGGAAGCCTCGTGCCGTGCCCTGCCATTCACCATCCCTCTCCGTTGCACCAAGTAGCTGCAGCACCCAGAGTTCTCCAGCATCTCACTGATTCTGAGCATCCTCTCTGTGGTTCCTGTGTATCCCAGGGGTGCTGTGCGTGTGGGTAAGCCTGTCTCCCAGCTCAGACCCTGCAATGCTGGAGGGAGATGACAATTCCATGAATGGTGGCATCCAGGTGCCATCAGATGTGGGTTTCTGTAGTGTAGTGGTTATCACGTTCGCCTGACACGCGGAAGGTCCCTGGTTCGAAACCAGGCAGAAACACACTGATTTTTCCTTTTCACGTCCAGCTATGAAGCTGGGCAGGGCATTGCAGCTGCAAGGGATGTGCAGCATCCTCTGATAGTGGCAGTGGTGACCTTGGTCCCGAGGAATAGGGAGCCCTGGGATAATCACTGCTTGGTCCAGCTCAAGACTGAGGTGGGTGTTCTGCATCCCTGAGAGGCAGCAAGCTCCCCAGCAAAGAGCAGCAGGAGTGTGAAAGAGACTTTGCAGGTCCTGCTAACTCACCAGATCAGAGAGCGAGAGAGGATGAAAGGAAGCCAGGAACTACCCATTACCCTCACAACAAAGACCTACGATAAAGCTCTTATGAGCGTGCCTGGGAGGAGCTGGGAATGTACGAAAGAAAGCACCAGCGAGTCCGGGCATGTGTCGAACTTGGGTGTCTATGAGACGGGGAAAGGACGGGTAAGGGTGCATGGAGAAAATTCAATGACAAAAGCATGGGGCCAAGACTCAGATGGGTCCTTCTTGCATCTCATAGCTCTGTAAGGTCTTGTCCCCTCTGTGCTGCCTGTGCAGGAGGGAAAGAACACGCCATCGCTGGTCAGGGATGGATGGGTGTTGTGGTGTTGGTGCTCAGGATACTCAGCAGTGATGCCTTGGGCGATGGAGATGGCCACACTTGACACTTTCTTCAGCTCCTGCTGTGACCAGCTGTAGCCCCAGATGACTCCCTGTCCAGCTATCACACCACTGTCCCCTCCATCCCAATGGGGAGCCTGCTAGCCACAGCCTTGTATGCAGATTTTTCCTGGTCCAGCCAAGCCAGCGGGGAGGGGATGTGGGAAAGGATGGGGTCCCAATGCCAGTGTGTTCCCGAGGATAGTGACAAGAACAGTGGTGAGCAGCTGGTGTTCCTGGCTGGCACACCCAGGACATGGTGGAGAGGCCAGGTGGCTCATTGCCTGTGAGGTGGAGGCTCTTCCCAGCAGGAGCAGGACTCTCAGCAGGATGAAAGCCAAACTCCAGCCCAGCCCAGACCTCTCCACCATGTGCCCCAAGCTCCAGGTGTGTTTCCCTGACCTGCCTTCATTACCATAACTGCTTAGCAACTTGAAGATTTACTCTAAAACAAGAAAGCAAGGAACAAAAACTGCCCACCAGTACCTAAACAAGGCTCTCCTGTCACATGTGTCCCTCTCAGGGAGGGGGCAGGAATAGGCAACATGTGGCAGGCATGAAGCCAGGTAGCTGGGCAGGACTGGCATTGTAGGACAGCACCTTCCACAGGGACAGGTGTCCCCTGGGATCCCCCCACAAGCCCTGGAGCATGGCCCTGGGTATGGGGATCAGCCTGTTATAGTCTGCAAGCCCCAGCTGAACTCCTGGTGAGGTTTTGGTGTCCACATGGGAAGGGAGCTTGTTGAAGCCTGTGTGAGCACATGGATATGGGGGCACACAACCCAGCAGGGAATCCCTGTTGGGACAGAGCAGAGGATGTTATAAACTGTCTCTTTACAGGCTGTGAGGGGATGTATGGTCATGTTGTGCCCCTGGAGATTGATGGGCATGAGCTGTTTCTCCTGCCTTGGCCACAGCAGTATCCCTTACAGGCATGGGGGATGTAGGGGATCCCAGCATGTAGCCTAGGGCTCGGCAGCCTTGTCCAGGGAGTCCAAGGAACTCCACACTAGCCTCTGGCCCCTGCATGAGCTGTGCTTTTGGGCTAGCCCAAACTACAGCCATATCCCAGCCCATGCACCCCGGCCCTTGAAGGACATGGATGTATAGCTCTGGCCACACTGCAGCCTCTACAGACTGTAAGTCAGGGATGTGATCCCTGCTTGGAATTTGTGTGGTGGTGAGAGGCAGTGCCTCAGCCCCCTGGTGCTGTGGCCAGGTTGGCTGAAGGAGAGCAGGCAAGAGCTAAAAGCAAAGCTTCTCCCAGGGCTCCCAGAATTGGAGCTTTATGGGATGAAGACCCTGGGGAGGGAAAAAGAAGGGGAAAGCATCCCTCCCACCTGCCCCACTTGCAGTGTGACTGGTGAGGTGCGTGGGAGACCCTTGCTTTGAGGGGTGTCCTATTATGGCTGCACAGATGCAGCCATGCTGGTTTTAACTGGGGTGCAGGATCAGGTTGATGCTGCTGGAGCCAAGCTCCTTCTCCTCCCTGTGCTCAAATAGCTCACCCTCTCCTTTAGGTGCCAATCCCTTGCTGAAACATAAAAGCCAGTTGGTATTGCCAGGATGGGAAGGGACAGGGTGTGGGACATGAGTTGCACTGGGCACAGCAACAGGGTGCAGCCTTGCTGGCTTTGCAGTTCCAGAGCTTTGATGGCTACTCATGACAGCCCTTGATGTTCCCGTAGTGCCAGCCCACACAGAGCTCCATTGTGGCTTCTCCAGTCCCCAAAACGCATCTCCTTCATGCTAACTCCTTTGTCCTTCCTTCCCCGCCCAGGTGGTGATGGACAACATGAGGAGAAAGTGCAAATGCCACGGTACCTCAGGGAGCTGCCAGCTGAAGACGTGCTGGCAGGTGACGCCTGAGTTCCGCCTGGTGGGGTCCCTGCTCAAGGACCGCTTCTATGGGGCCACCCTCATCCGGCCCCACAACCGGAACGCCGGGCAGCTGGAGCCGGGCCACGCTCGGCATCGCCGCCGGGCCGGCATCAGCGAGCTGGTTTACTTTGAGAAGTCACCCGACTTCTGCGAGCGAGAGCCGGCCCTGGACTCCTTGGGCACCCAAGGGCGTCTGTGCAACAAGACCAGCCCGGGCATGGACAACTGCGAGAGCCTGTGCTGCGGCCGCGGGCACAACATCCTGCGGCAGACGCGCAGCGAGCGCTGCAACTGCAAGTTCCACTGGTGCTGCTTCGTGGCCTGCGAGGAGTGCCGCATCACCGAGTGGGTCAGCGTCTGCAAGTAGCCCGGCGGACATCGGTGCCCACCCCAGGGTGCCACGGACAAGCACGGACAACCCTGCGGCAGGGGAGGGAGACGGGGATCGGCGCTGGGGGGGAGGTGGAGCCGCGATACCCGCTTCCCTCCGCTCCGACGGAGCAGGAGAGGACATGCTCAGCACCCTCCAAAATCAGCACTTTGTCGTCACCTGGGAAGGGCGGGGCTGCCCGCTGCCCCCAGCCCCACATGAGAGCACCAAGGCTCCCGGCCCCGGGGAGCGCACGGCCATGCTGTACAGACCGCCGACACCAGCACCGCTCGGGGGGCGCAGGGTGGGCGTGGGGGTGGGGGACTGCCCGCTGGCACCCAGCGGTTCGGAGCAGGATGGGGTCGTGCACAGCGGGGCATGGGGAGCCCAGGGTGGGAGGGAAGTGGGGGGGACACACATTAGCACTGTGCACAAGTTCCTCCAACCACATGCGAGGTTGTGCTCGGAGCAGGGTGGGGTTGGAGCACCCCATAGGATGGAGAAGGGGCACAGCTCCCCGGGCTGGGGCTCACCTCTCACCTCTGGGCTGGCTTGGGCGGTAGCGTCATGGCCAGAGCGGCAGGTGCCCGGGACTGTGCTGTGTGTGTCTGTGTTATTCTATGGTAAGTTATTTTCTGATTGTGAATAAAAGTGGATTGGAGACAGCATAGGGTATTTCAGGATGCAGCACCCTGCTCTTCCTGCTGTCCAGAACATCCTCAAGAGTGACAGAAGGATGGAGGGGTGCCCTTGGTGCTGCTGACCTACTTGAGTGAGACTTTCTCCCTGGTGCTCTGCTGCCATCCCATAATAACTGTCCTATGAGCTGTTTGCAGACTGGCAGGAGGTGGAGACCCATTGCATACATCCCAGACACTTGCAAGGTGGCTGCTGGGAAACTTCTGCCCAGCTGGATGCATGCTAGACCCCATCCATCCTATGGGAATCCTGGCTGTTGTCCCCATGCCCGTGACTATGCTGGGCTGGGAGCTGCCCCACTGTCTCCCACACTCCTGGGGAGGCATGGTGGGGCTGGACAGTAGGGAGAGGGGAAGGCAGTGTGGGTGGGCCAGGCAGTGGGGGTCCACAAATGGCAGCTTGTTGTGGTGGTGGGGAGGGCACCCATCTGTCTGCAGCAGCCTGCAGGGGCCAGGCAGTGAATCATGCTGTTGCTGTCTCCTGGCTGATAACTTCCCTGCTCCTCCCACGGCTGTGCACCCCTTGGGGCTACACAAAAAAATAGAAGTGAATTTAAAAAATAAACCTAAATCAAGGAGGAAAATACCAGGCTGGAAGGAAGCGAGCGCCCCGGGTCCAGCAGGGAGTGGCCCGTGTCCTCATTTCATAATGCTCGCGCACACAGCTGGAGCTGGATCAGCTGGGACGGATGCTCTGCCCTTCACCACCCCTGGATGGGAGGGCTGCCTTTTCCCCTCCAGGAGGGACCATGTGCATGGGGTCCTTGCTTCTGGAACCAGGTGAGAAGAGGAAAATGCTGTAGATGCTGGAAGTATAGGAACTTCAGTGACCTTGTGTCACCTCTGTGGCTCTTTCTGCCAGCGCAGAAGGGACATGTGGTCTCCACAGTGGCTCCCAGCAGCAGAGACATTGTGCTGGTGTTCTTGCAGGGAACAGGATCTCTGCTTGGGATGTGGGGCACCTGGGCTTGCCCTGTGAGGCATGAAAGCAATGTTGTTCCCGTGGGGCAAGTTTACTCTGACAGGGCATGCTCCAGCAGTTCATTTTCCCTCCGGAGATCCTACTTTCTCATCTCCAGTATCAAGACCCTTTTTCCAGATCCCCAAGACTTTTGCTTTTTGGCCATTGCCCCAAGAACTAAATGGACTCCATGAGGTTCCCCTCCCTCGCAGGCTGGCCAAAAGCTTGTCCCTAAGGTTGTACTACTCAGGGCAGTGGAGCTCTGCACATCTATCATGCTCCAGCACTTGGTAGGTGACGTTGGCTTCCCACCTCCCAGAGGCTGCTTTGTTGATGCCTGTGATCTCAGGGCTGCCTGGGGTGAGGTGATTCACCACGGAAGCTCTCACCACACTGCACTGGCCCCTTCACCCCCTGCTTGCTAATCCCAGGCCACCTGCTCTGCAACAGCAGGATCCTAGGATATGACTCCCCCATAAGGGGACCAGAGTGGGGTCAAGGTGTATTTCATGATGCAGAGGAGTGATGCAGGGCAGGGCCATTCCTCCCGAGGACATACTACATCTCCCATGAGGCACCTGAGGCTCTGGGCATCCTGGATCTGCAAAGACTGCAGCTTGTTCTTGCCTCACCAGACAATTTTAGGAACATAGCATTGTGAAAGAGCATACCAGCAGTGCCAGCACACCTAGGCTGAGATTCCCAGCATGGTGTCCAGTGCTCTTCGGTTCTGAAGAGACCCTGTGTGAGTTGGTGACCCTGGGACAATCAGAGGAAAACATAAGATCCCTTGATCTTGGTCAGTCTGCAGGTGGCATGGTTGGGGTGCAAGTGCTGTGCTGGAGGGGTGCTTTGGGCAGCAGGCAGCATGCTCTGGTTGCTGGCAGCTCCAGGGCACAGACATCCTGCTTGCAGCATCTCATTTTCCTTCTGGGGCCAGCTGGCTCCCAATGCAGTACCAGTCTTCAAGATCTGCTCTGTGGCTTCTCTGGCTGAGTGTCTGGGAGCCAGAGGCAAAGTGCCAGTGTGCCTGTGGTTATGAAAAACAGTGTCCCCATGCTTCCCTAACGAGGAAACCAGCCACCAGGTAGCTGTCCCAACAACCACGTTGCTGGGCAGAGGGCGTGCAGGAAACCTCCTTTCCCCACGGCCACTACTGAGCTTCCAGAGCCAGCTGCCACTGAGGGCTCAGCTCCCAGAGGTCTGGGCATTCCAAACTTCTCTGCCATGAACCACCCTCCCTGATCCACCAATGGGATATGTCCCAGTCCCACCAAAGAGTCATGTTTCCTCACACGGAGGGACTATTTGAGCCTGCTGAGCTGCTCCAGCCTTGCACGTTCTGGTGCATGGCCCCCTACTGCCCCATGAGGGACATCTCCACCCTGCAGAGCACTGCACGCTGTTCTGGGCTGAAGTGGGAAGGTTCAAGGTGCTTCACCCAAGACAGAAGAATGACCATCAATGTAGAACAGCCCAAGCAGATGATGAAGGTGGTTTCCAGTAGAGGGGACCAGATTTTTCCAATGTTTTCCCATCATCTTCCTAGAGAGGCAAATCACTAAAGGAGTTCCAAAACTGAAAAAAGGAAATGACCATTCCTTTCACTTGCATGTCATAAAAAGGCACTGAAGGCTCTAAAGAAGACAGCAAGTCCACCCTGGTAAAACCAGGTAAATCTTACTCCAGTTTCATTAAGTATTTTGGCCCAAGATCTAGAAATTCCTCCATCCTTGAGGGTCGCTGCTGCAGAGGTTACCACCAGCCCAGTGGCTCTGCTAGAGCTGCGTGAAATCCAGGGGTTTTCTCAAACTTTAAACTTCCTGGTGACAGGGGTAGGAAAGCTCAAATCCTTCTAGTAAACTGAAAGTAAATCTCACTTCTTGCTCCTGTGGTTGTGGAGAGTGATGGGAAAACCTGACCCGAGTGTGACTGCTGAGAAGGCAATAGAGAGATCTGAGCTGGCCTGATTGGTTTGTACTTCTGCCAGGTCTGAAGCCACATCTGGGGCTGTCCAGATGTGGATACTCCAGGCTGGTGCTCTCTCAGGCCCTGGTCTTGTGCCCTCCAGCAGACACAGAGTGAAAGAGCCAAAGGGACAGTGGATTCCCTCCAGCACAGCAGGTTGCTGGGTCCTTTCTCCTCTCACCCAAAGCCCCAGCTCATCTCTTGCTTCTGGAAAGCTCCAACAAGGGTGGGGAAGGTCTCTGGGGGTGGCAGGGGAGTAGTGGGGGGGCTGGGACTTTCCCCAGGAGATCACAGGAGGAACTTTGGCTGGAGGGTGGGGGGAACCGATGAGGAGTTGCTACATCATGCCTCAATGAGCCGTGAGTAACTCCTCTGGTATTTCTTCCCCTCACAGAACAGTCATCAGAGCCAGATCCTGCCTGGGGGAATCACTACATGGGAACGCCCAGCCCCATCCAAATTCCATTCCTTCTTCCATCAAAGCTCACAATATGAAGCAGAGCCATGACTGGACAGTTCTGTCTCAGTGGTACCCCCTGTCCCTTGCCACTGGGGTGTCATGGGCATGGACATGGGCAGGGCTGGCTGGCTGAGCCTGGTAGGCTGCTGACCCACAAAAGCAGCCAGAGGCACCTGGGCTACTGGAAGACATGAGAGAGCAAAGCCTCATTGTGTCTGCTTATCCAAGGGGAGTAGAGGGCAGCCTCTCTCCTGCTTTGGTCTGGGCAACTGGCTTCCATGCTTCCTCTACTCGAGAAGCAAGTAGCCATGGCTTGAGAGCCATCCTGAGAGCCTGGCTGGCACTGTGCTGCGAGCTGAGATGCAGCGAGGTGCTCCGAGGCTTTCCTGACGTTCAGCCCCAACATGTCATGCTTGGCACCAGCATCCGTGCAAGCCCCCGAAAAAGAAAAAAGTTTGGCCCTGACTGACCTGCTTGGCAAGGCAAAGTACCTACAGCGAGGCAGCACCTGGCTTGGGATAGGAGCCAGGAGTCCTGTGCTCCCCCCACCAGGCCCAGCTCCTGCCCACCACCTCCCTGACACAACATTCCAATGGCATTGCCCTCCATTGTGAGGGGTGGGTCACCTACCCAGTGAGAAAGCTGTGGCCACCACTGTATTGATGTCACTGAGGTACCAGACATGCTGGCAGCAGCCAGGCTCCAGGAGTGTCACCACTGGCTGGGCAGACTGCAGCCTCCTTGCTCAGCCACAGCTGCACCAGCTCTTGGTCCTCCAAGGGAGTCCCTGGCCTTGGAGCTGCCACACGCCTGCAGGAGGGCCAGCAGAGTGGCATGGGTGGGATGTGGAGATGGAGAGCGGGAGGGCTTGGGCTGAAGGATGGAACCTGGGCAGCTCCAAAGGCTGGGGTAGGACAACTCTAGGGGAAGGCTGGGAAAGAAAGATAGGGACTGAGCAGAGTTTGGGATGCACTGAGCCCCTTAGGAAGAAGATCTAAGCAGAGGCAGTAGGTGCACTGGGGCGAGATGCATGAGAAAGGAGGCTGATATTGTTCGGGAAGGGGGTGATGTGGAGGTCCTCCTCAGCCCAGACCCCAATGGCTGAGATCCTCGCCAAGCAGATGGGTACTAAGTCTCCCTAGAGAGTCTCTGGACAAGAGGGAGAGCTCTAACCCTTAGACCACTTAGCTTGTGTTGTGCCCCTGCTGTAATGGCTGCAGTTAGGGTTGTACCCAAATGTTCTTTACTCTTAGTCCTAAATGTGGTCCTCTGGCCAAGAAAGCATCAGGGACACCCCAGGTCTCTTGGAGAGTGTGTGAGGAACACTGGTCCCTGGCACAAGTCTGTGATACGCAAGAATAGGGTAGCCAGCACTTTTCTTTATCCCTTGATCCGTCACAGGCAGTGCCCAACCCTGGCCACTGTGTGAATAGGGTCCCAGCAGCATTCCCAGCTCATTGCTTCCATGAGACTGATGGAGGAGGCAAGAGGATGCCTGGCTGTGACAGCACAGGGCACACCAGGGAAGGATGTGAGCCTGGAAGCAGCCTGGTGGGGACACCAGGACAGGTGGGGAAAGGGGGAAAAGCTTTTTGGACACAGATGGAGAACACCTAGGGCAGACTGTGCTACTCCTTTCCTTCCCCCATTGCAAAGGGAGGTTTTGGGCTGGGGAGGGAGATGATGGAGGGGCACATCTGGCATGGGGACAGGACACCAGTGCAGGAGGGTGGGAGCAGGCAGCTGGGGGTCGGGGGATGAAAGCACAGGGTCCAGGAGGAGGGAGTGACAGGAGCAGTGCAGAGGCAGCCAGCACAGCCAGGTGCAGTGCAAAGGGCTGGGGGGAAGGCAGGGAAAAGAGGCCAAGTGCAAAGAGAGCAAAGGCAGCGGAGGAAAAGAGAGCGTGGCCAGAGAAGAGGAGATGAAAGGGGGAGTGAGGCAGGGGAGAGATGAAAGGACCACGGCGCGGGTGCTCCTGCCTCCTCCCCAGGCTCCCGGGGCTCTGTAATCCCCGAGGAGCTGGCTCCTCTCATGTGGTGGCCCGCAGCTGTGTGCGGTCGGCTCAGCCCCACCGCTCCGCACTGGGACTTTCCAGGAGGGGGAGAAACCCAACACAAAACACATGACTTAACCAGTGCCTGCCAGGCCCCTGCGCACGCGGGGTTCGGGGGCACCCTGGTACGCGGCACACCCCGAGATGCCACAACCCACTGGGACCAGGGCCAGATGGCAGATGTGGTCCCCTCTGCTCTGGGGAAAGGTGGCCCAGGGCAGGGTGGAAGCAGTATGAACCTAGCTGATCAAGGGACAAAGCCATAAGGTGCAGGCAAGAGCTTGGTTGAGCCAGGGAGAAACTCAAACAGAACCTGAGTCAGCGTGGGGTGGCCTCTTAGGGACACCTCTCTGAGGTCACAAAGGTGGGGGGTGCAGGGGCCATATGGGCTTGGTCCTCTCCAGATTTCTCTGTTAAATGCCATACTGCCTGCTGGGCTTGGCTGTAGGTTCCAGGGATGCAGCAGGACTTGGCATATGGAGCTGGAACCCATCCTGGTGGGTCACTAGGTCGTTTGTTTGACTGCTCCAAGGCAAACTGAAAATGCAGGCCACTGCTGATACTGAAGCAGCACTTTCAAGGCACTTGTTACCTAGGATATCTCTGTTCTCCATGCCCAGCTCAGGCCACTGCTGCAGGGTTCTTTCCCATAGCAGATGACTTTGCTCCTTGGCAGTCTCCTGCTCACCACTGCTGACTGCAGGGATACTGGGCTCCATAGGGATGTAGACTCTCTTCTTATCTTTGGGGCATGTGAGAGAGCAGATTGGTGCCCATGGAGGGTGCTCCATGTCTCACTTCCTCTTTGTCTCAGTTTTGCCCACCCCAACTTCTCTTCTGTGCCTATGTGAACCCAGTGAGCTCAGCTAGAAATCTGACTGAGCCTGGGCAGCACCAGAAGCTGCCTTTGCCGTCTTGTCCCAGGGATTTTCCTCTTCCCATCTCCATTTTCAAGATTAAAGAGGCAACTTGGCCAGCGAGTTCTGAGCCCCTAGTGAGTGTCACTCTGTCGGAATTTCCCTTCCAAAGGCTCTCATGGAGCAGGGTTGCCAGCTCCACAGGTATTGTCCTCTGGGAAGATCCCATCTAACTCCATTTTTTTTGGCTACATCTGGAAGCATTCTAACTTCCTCTAGACTATCCCATCCACACTCAGCAAGGAACTGGAAGGGGACCCTCCATGGGACAGGGGGGTCTCATCCTTGATAGTTGTCCCTGCCCATGCGACACCTGACTCCTGCTCTGCACCAGCTGGGGAGGGTCACACCACCCCAGCCACACGCACAGGAGAGAAAGGGCATCCCAGGGTGCTCCCCACAGCTGCACAGCAGTCCTGAAATTGCTCCTGGGAACACATCTCCATGCTGGCTGGGACTGGTGACTCCACTGCTGCAGGGGGCTCTCTCTTCAGAGAGGTGATGAGGGTGCTGCGGTGCAGAAGAGCCCAGCGCATCTGGTGAGCAGGAGGTCCGCAGGCCCCCATCCCTCCAGGTACGAGCCAGCCCTCCCCAGAGGAATGCTCCAGCACAGCCGCAGCTGCAGGGAGGGGAGGCGCTTGCCAGGCGCCGTGGCACGAAGGCATGATAGGGCACGCTCCGCCGGACCATGAATACCTGTCCCAGACACTCAGAGGCACCCAAGGCGTGTACGGGTGGCGCAGGAGCTCACACCTCGTCAAGCCTGGGCGGTGGTGCTCCACCGGGAGAGGAGGCTCTTTCCAGTTCGCCCACCCACTCCCGCTGGTGAACGGCAAGCTCCGTCTCGGCAGCAACCCTCTTCCCCATCACACTCTGCACGTAGCGCACGGGTCTTGCGGGGGGAAGGAGGGAGGAAGAATGCCCTTTTCTCCCTGGCATAGGGGGTGCAAGGGGTCTGGCCTGAGGCGTGGAGTGGGCTGGGTGGTCTTCCTGGGTCCCTCCGGCGTTAGCATGGCTGATTGAATTAATTGCCAAGGGAGTTGCTGAGCGAGGGTCAGAAATCAGATGTGCAACATAGTGAGAGAATAAAGACAAGCACAAGTAGTGGTGCCTGGTGACTTGCTGTCACTTGCTGCTTGCACGGACATGGTCTGCATGTCTGTCACATGCACGGGGACACATCCATGTGAGCCTCACCCACACTGCTCACACACAGCTGCACCTCTGCTCAGGGTCCTATTGCTTGCAACAGGCTGCACCCCTCTGGCACACCACTGATCACACTCCCTGCACCAGACCAGCAGCATGTGTCATCCCAAGAGACCCCCAGATTCTGTGCTGGATTGTGCTCTCGGCCCAAGTACTGATGCACATGCCCCTGGGGGCATCCTGAAGGGCTGGCTCCAAGTAAAGAATGAGGGAAAAGCTGAAGCCAAAATCTCCAGCTGTTTGCGACAGCTGCATAAAAATAAGGATGCATCACACCATGACACTGCCAGTGCATGTCCTCTGCCATGAGCAGCTGCCAGAGGAAGGGACTTTTGCTGAGCAAAGCTGGGCTGGTATTGATAGCCCTGTGCTGACTAAAGGTGTGCTCCAAACCTCCTGGGAACCAAGGGCTGGGAGCTCAATTTCTGTATATTTGGGCTAGCAAGAAGGCACCAGAATGCTGAAATGCTTTTAGCCAGGACCAAGGAGTCTGCAGTGCTGGAGGACTTTGAGCCAGGTGAGCTGATAACCTTTGAGGACACTTGTCCTCAGAAGGTGGAGGCTGTGACAGGAGAGATGAAAAATCAGGAGAAGATTTCTGCCATGTGCCTCCAGATGTAGATGTGCCTCCATGTGCCACAGCAAACCTGAAATGGCTGTGAAGTGGAAGGCAGCAGCACTGTTGTTGCCCCCCACATCCCTCTACCTGCACACACTGCCTGCCCAGCCTTACAAGGAGAAGTAGTCTGTGCTGTCATGATGTGTCAGTGCTCACTGCTCATGGATGCTGAAGCCTGCCATGGGATGGAGTGTCCTGGATTGTCTTTGATGTGGCTGCCTGATGAAACCACTCCTGCAAGGTCCCTTGGCAGCAGCCCTGGCTGCAGGGTAGATACTCCAGACCTGCAGGGGATCCCATTCAGGTGGTGTTGTTTGGGCTGAAAGAGGAGCTTGACAGCAATGGAAAACCTGGGATATGCTGGATGATAAGCAGTTTTTCCCTGGAAACACTTAGCAGACAGTAGGCTAACCCTGCAACCTGCCTGCAAGATGCATGCTGTCAGCTACAGTGCCAGCACACAAGAGCTCCTATGGATAATGTAGCAAGAAACAACCAGGCTGGGAATAGGACCCAGAAGTCCTGCTGCTGGTGTCATTTTCATGCTGTGTGTCACTCAGATTGAGAGGGAGCCTGGTCCTTGTGTAGTCTCTGTAGCCTGATGCTGCTGCTGTGGGAGATGCCTTGAAGAGACATCCCTGGAGGCATTTTGTGGTGTGAATGTCCCATGTCAGGTACACCCTGCAGTGAAGCATAGCTCTAGATCAAGGCTGAACTAGGCAGGGGTGTGAGGCACTTCTGTTGCTTGACTTGGGGACCAGCCCACGTGCAATTCAGGGGGTGCTCAAGCTGTGAGCAGAGCTGCAGACACAATTGGCCCATGTGGTTCCCAGAGCCTCCTGACTCCCATTCCTGTCTAGGGGTTCTTGTTGCCACAGTCCCAGAACTTTAGGATTTGGGGGTGCAACTCCATTCCTGCTCTTCTGGGGAGATGTCATTTTCCACCAGACACCTTTCTCCCCTGTGCCTCTGCAAAGCCTGGGGCTGTCCTGGCCCTGTGTCACCAGGGACCACAGCATCCCGCAGCCAGGCTCGGTGGGAGCCTGGCATTCCAGCTGTCAGCAGAGTAGCTCTCCCTTGCCAGCTGCCCCACACTGGGGCTGCAAATAAACAAACACCCCAGGAACCAAGCCCCAGCAACTCATCCCCTCCTAACGACGTAATTACAGTGAAGCAGCTGGTGAGCAGCACTTGAAACCTGGCAGGTAAACATGGCTTTCTCCTCCACCGCTCAGACAAATTACTCTCCTCCTTCAAGGGGAGCAGTAATTTCAGGAGAGGGGTCCACGTTTTTGTGGTGAGGGTTGTGGCCAGAGACTTTAATCTCAGCCTTTTGATGCAGAGCGGGAATAATAGATGGCAGACGTCAACACCCCACCTTGCTGTGCTTCCTGCTCTGGGCCATTTTCCACCTCCCAGTGGGTATCTGAGTTTCCTTACCTTTTCCAGCCCCTGGGCCAGCTGCTCCCTCTCCTTTGTCAGGATGGGTAAGGGCACAGGGAATCTCAAAAAGCCAGGCCAGAGCTGGCACCAGCCATCCAGGAGATAAAAGAGCCAACTTGTGCTCAGAAGGGCTGGCAGAGAGAGGCACAAGGGGATGGCAGGGCCACATCCCCACCCTGGGCCACATCACCACCCATCTCACTCTCTCGTACCACCACTTCAGGGCTGTGTCTGCTCCAGAGCCAACAGACTAAGCGTGTGCACTTGGATACCTCAGTGATGGGCACCCTTTGAGACCAGTTGGGGAGGTGAGGCTGCCCAAAAAATAGAGATCACCAGAAGATCCCCAGTGATGTCATCTCTTGCAGAGTGAGCCCAGGCTATCACATGAGGGATGTCCCACTCTGTGCACAAGCAGGTTACATCATTGCAGTGTCCCCCAGTCCTGTCCCCTGCTCCAGTCTCCCAGCCCTACCCAGGAGTCCCTTGGGTGCCAATGAAGAGAAGAGGAGGTGTGAGGAAAACAGAAGGCAGGGGCTGAGGAGGCTGTATGGGTGGAAGAGGATTAAAAGAAAAGATGGAGTGAAGGAGGATTGTCCCAGTTGGGAGAGGTGGGTGCAGACGACCCTTGCTCCCTGCCTTACCTCCCAGTCCCTCCAGTACTCCCCAGTAAGCAGCCCTGAGCTGCTGAGCTTTGGGGCCCTCTGCCCAGGTGCTGGCTCACCATCCCCGTGCTCCTCGCTGCTCGCCCAGCCTGGTGCCACCAGAAGCCTCCCATGCTGAGCCCAGCAGAGCTGGGTCCCTCTGGGGAAGGAGGTGGCGTGTGTCCTGCCAGCATGGGGAGGAGTGCCACTCTCTCCCATGGTGACAGTACAGCATCCCTCCAGGGAGAGGGAGGGACCGGACAGCCCACACTGCCACACCCAATGGCAATGCCAGGCTGAGTACTGGTGAGTCCAGTACTGTGGCATGCCAGCTGGGCATGGCTGTCCCAGGACATGCAGTGGCAATGATTGAGAGACACTTGGTTTTGTGGGAATGATTCCTGCTGGCCATAACACCCAGATATCATGTGCATGCTGGCAGCAAGGGGACAGAGTTGGACATGTGGGTGGTGGCTTACAGGTACTTCAGGCTGACTCTGCAGTGTCTCTGCACCGTTAGCCAAGGGCACACACACTGTGGATGGGTCAGACTATCTCAACACACTCTGAAGGAGTGCTGAGTTGTGTTGGGATTGATACTCGAAGTATCGGCCACAACGTGCTGCTTTATGCCCTGCTGGCTTGATGCTCTCCTACAACCTACAGAGCCAGGGTGTTAAATCCACTCCCCTGGACCACTTCCAGCTCAGGTAAATGCACCTGCCAGAACCCCCTTCCCTGCAATTCAAGGGCAGGGCACCATCTTTCACTTGCTGAGGCATAGAAGGGATGCTGTTCCTCCTGGGAATGCTCAGCCGATGTCCAGGATCACCCCTGGCAGGCCCCGGGTTGGTGCTGGCTGCCACATAGCCAGGTGCTGCACAGGAGATGTGCATGGTCCAACTCCCCACTGACGTAACTCCTGGGAGGCAGACAGGAGTTGCCAGTGGGGAATTGGCTCGCATTTCTTAGAGCACTTGGGGAGCTGTGTGGAGAGGAGGTAATTGTTAAATGTGGGCTGAGATAGGCTGAGCAGGGAGGGCAGGAAGCCAGGGAGGTGGTAGACACCTCACCAGAGCTGGCTTGGTTTATACAAGTTGAGCTTTGTTCAGCATCTCCCCAGGGTTTTGTGGCTGGGAGGTACCATCCCGTGCTGCTCGGATGACAGGGAGCCAGGTGGCTTCTTTGTGGAGCCTTGCAAAACCTTCCCCATCAGTCATTCCTTAGCAGGATGAAGCACTGATGGGAAGGGGCCATGGCAGGACTGCCTCAATTCTATCCCAAATGCTGGTGCCAAATCCCCGTAGAACAATGGCCTCAAAAACCCTTGGGAGAGCAGCACTGGGTGCAGATGGTGAGGCCTCCTTATCTGAACCAACAGAAGGTGACCACAGCCTGACCAGGTCTTGGCAGCCTTTATCTGGAAGCCAAATTGAGGGCACAAGCAGTGGGGTGGAGGCTGTAACCTCCCCAAGCTTAATCATGGTCCTAAATATCAGAAAAAGCATAATCTGGGAAAGATGTTTTGGTCCACATTGGCCAAAGAACCAAGGCACAGGGTTTCCAAGATTTAAGAGCATCTGCTTGGCCAGTCTTCATGGACCCCTGCAGTCCCCATGGGCTCCTGTGGGCAGGTGAGAGATGCCCATAGCGTGGTAGAAGACAGGCCCTGGCTACTGGGACAAGCTCCTTTAGCCTTCAGGCATCCAAATGCATGTCCATGCCCACTAATGTTGATGTCCAGGTGGTTGATGGTGCTGGGACATGCAGTGCTGTCAACTAAGAAGGGCAGATCCATCAATGCATTGCACAAACAGATTAGGTCTCTCTTGTGCCAGATCTCCTTGACACTGGGATCTAGCAGAAAAATGGATTATGGATTAACACCCAGATGCCCCCCATGGGCAGTCTCAGCTCCCATGCGTGTGCCCCAGCTGAGCCTGTGGGGTGCCCATGGTGCAGAGCTGTCTCCCAGGCTCCCACAGCCCTTTCTGCTGTCACACATCACAGAAGCAGAGCCTCCTGTCCTGCAGGTATAACCTGTCCTTGTCCTCGTCCCGGCACTGCCTCACACACACTGCGCGCAGCCAGGTGGCCGGGCTCTGTGTCACCTCCTGCCTGTGTGTCACCAGCAAATCTGGCTGGTAGTGATGCCACCTCTCTGCTTGCTGGTACTTCAGTCAAATCAGCAAGTGTCTCCAGGACTCTCCAGTATGTCCTTTCCCACACTGCCCTGCCTTGCTGACATCCCTCCCTAAGCTGCACATCCCCAGCATCACCCTGGCCCATCCCCAGCACCAGCCAGACACATTGTGTGTCTCTGCACTAAAACCTCACAAAAAAAGGCAAGGACCTAGCTGGCTCACATGCTTACCCTCACCATGTTCACAGCAGCACATCTCTCTAACCTGGGGTCAGTGCCCACAAGAACACATCTGTTCCTCATCTGTGCCCACACAGAGGAGGTCTAATGCAGGAGAGATGCCTCTGTGTGCTTTCTTGAGCAGGACTCGTGCTCAAAGCCAGCCCGAGAGAGGCTCCTTGCTTGTCTGCAGGGATGTATTAAGTCCCTCTGAGCCTGCCTGCCCAAAGGCTTTGCTGGCTCACAGAAAGTGGAGGAAAAGCATGAGGGTCTGGCTTACACTGTGCTACAGTCTCATGGGTTCTATCCAGAGGCTGCACAGCATCTCATGGCATCCAGACACCTCCTCATGCAGCCGTCATGGACCCAAACCATCCCCAGTTCTGTAGACATGGCTTCTTGGCCCCTTCACTGCGTGATATTCATCTCTGCCTGGCTGGCAGATCTGGTCACTGAACAGGAAGGCCTTTTCTACAGGTCTCTTGCCTGCTGGTCCTTCCCAACACAGCCAGCCTCTAGTTTTCTGTCTGGCTGCAGGGGTGAGCAAGTCTTCCCCAGCCCCACAGTCTTGTGCGCCCCCATACTGAGAGCTCCCAATTTGGGACAACCTCCCCATCAACACCACTGCAAAGGCCTCTGTGAAAGTCATGGGGAGGGGGCAGAAAATACATCTGAATCTGTCTCACGCTTTCCACAGCCATATTCCACTGGCAGAGCGGGAGCAAGGATCCTGGGAGAGACAGCTCCCTACCTGCTGGCTGCCTTGGCCACAGCTCGGCGGCCGAGCTGGCTCCCCAGCACCTGCCTCCCCCCAGCCTGCAAGCCCTGGGGCAGCGTGCAAGGAGTGACAGGTGAGTTGGCAGCAACTGAGCTCTGGCACCCCTCGGCGCTCCCTCTAAACCAAGCCCTTTGCACGCCGTGTTTCTGCCATGACGAACCAGCAGACATCAAGGAGAAGTAATTTGCTGGGATTCTTCTGGACAGGTGTGTCCCAACGCCCACGCGCCGCTCTCACCCGTGCGGACAGGAGACACGTGCTCTGATGTTTCCCGACACCTGGGCACGGCTGCTGGCTTGTGGTTGCTGGAAACACTGGCGGAGGGGTTGGGTCTGTTTCTCTCCAAGACCTTAGATTCAATGGATGGGTATCGGCTCAGGGTTTGCCCTTCCCAGTACACAGGTCATGAGACACCCAACATGCAGGATTTGTGGGAAGATCACCAAGGCAGCTTTTTTCCCAACAGGACAAAACCAGCTCCAAAGGCTGCAGTGTTGCTCTGCCCTTCCCTCTGTCCCATCACTCTGGAGCATCCTTTGGCTTTAGGCAAGTAAGATCCTATACCCAAGCTGTTGCTCTGAATCACCAGGTCTGCCTCCTGCTGCCGTTCTGATAACTGATGACCGTCCTTGGCAGAGCCAGGAACAAGCCTTCTGGTCCACTTTTCATGATTCCTTGGTCTCAAAATTCTTCAGGGTTTATAATTCCTGGCTCTGAAGTCATGCTATTCTGTTCCATCTCTTGACATCCCATGCCCCATCTGATGGCAGGGCTTTGTGTAAGCTTAGAGCAGGGCTGAGGGAGCAGGATCTTGAGCAGGGCTAGTGTGGCAGCTTAGTCTTTCCCTAGCAGGGACATCATTCTTGGAACCTTATTGTTGATTGTGTCTGGTGTGAAGCTGGGCTGGTGGGGCAGGCCTTGGGGTCTGGGACATGCCCAGCTCCCAGTGTCTTATCAGGAGCTCTGTTGGACTGTGAAGAGGAGCAGAGGGCATGTCCCATCCCCAGCATGGAGCAGCTCACTGCCTTGCCTCACCTGAGAACTCTTCCACCCAGGTAGGGTCTCAGACCCTTGGGCCAGTGCAGACACCTCTCCTGGGAGCATTTTCCAAAGAAGAGACCCTCATCCAAGCTCCTCAAACCATGCCTGGCAAGGCACACAACAGCCTCTGTCAGGATGGGCTGTGAATCTCTCCCATCCAGCGCTGCTACAGGCTTCTCCATCACCCAGGAAAGCCACAAATGGATGGCCAGCAAAGGCATACATACCCCAGCATCTGGTGAGGCTCTGGCATGCTCAGCCATAGCCTGGGCTCAGTGACAGCTGGGCTCAACCCAAAGTGCTGATTTGGCTGAATCCAGGCCAGGACAGTTCCTACACTTCCAGCAAATCAAGAGGCTGAGAGCAACACAGACTTGGGGATCTGATGGCAAAAGCAGCATCCCACAAGACCCCTGCTCCCTGCCCAGCTCCCACTTCTCATGGGGCCAGCCTGGCCTGAAGAGGAGTGGTGGGGTTGGTGTCTGGGAACTCCCTCGCTGTGGCTTCCCTCCTAATAAGGAGGGGATGACGCTATGTGTGCAAGCTGTTCCTAAGGGAGGAATGTCCTTTCTTCCCTTGCCATGTTGTGGCTGGCTAAGTACAGGCCTTCAGCTCAGCAGCCTCCTCCTGGCTTGCTGCTGTAAAGTGTACCTTCCACATCTGGCCTGAATGTTCCACAGCTGCTGGGCTTACCCTCTCTCTCTCTCCCCAGCCCATCTGGGCCTGGCATCACCAAGATAGTGAGGCCAGAAATACTGGGAGAGGCTGGGATGCACTGGGAGGGGATGGTGCTTCGTCTTCCACAGGGATGGGCTGGCACAGGGTTCTCTCCCACAGGTGGAGGAGGAATTTTGAGGCTGTCATATGGCTTAGACCACTATAGTGGACTTGCTTATATGGTTATAGTGCTTCTCCTGGTATAGCTGTAGGCTGTATACAGCTACAGGGGAACCCCTTTATACTCTGACAGGGATCACTGACCCAGGAGGCTGCCCACCTTCATGCAGACCCTTTCTCACCTCCCCCTGTGCAGCAACAGAGGAGGGGTTCCAGTTAAACAGTCCACGGTTTCATGCGGACACTTCCCCTGCCCCTCCCGCCCTCGGGACTGCCCCTTTGGCCGCATCTCCGCTGCCCAAGACTTTGATTTGCTGCCGTGATAAACGCCGGTGAAAATGGCACGGGCCGGGGTCATGCAAGCAGAGCCCCTGGCTGGCTGCCCCGCGGATGTGTTTCCAGTCTCTGCAGAGCCGTTTGTCCCTCGGGGGGTGCCAGGCCGTGTCTGCAGCCCGGCAGCAGCATCGGGAGCACGGAGAGCTGGCCCGGGCTGCCGTGTCCCTCCGTGGGCGCCTGGGGTGTGGGTACCGCGCACAGGTGTGCAGGCAGGTGCGTGTGCATCCACTGCCCTCTGCTGAGCAGCGCGGGCAGCTCAGCGGGGCCGAGCCGTGCGGGGCTGCTGGCACCGGGCAGCCACCGGCCACGGCCATTGGCAGCTTCGTCAGGGGCTGATTTTGCTATTTCTACCCCTCTCGTCTCTCACTGGGCGTTATTTTCTGACCTCAGATCCTTGGCTTTCAGCTCTTGTCCCCGTGCCACCCCCAGCCTTCCTTGCCATACCTTTCCTAGTTTCTCACCGAGCTTGGTCCCTCTCTACCCCTTTCCCATTATTTATTGGAGTGTATGTGCAATTATCCATCTAGTTTTTACTACCCCCGGCCTCAGGCAAGTAGATCCATCTGAATTAATATCCAGGAGCTGGGAGGCACAAAGGAGCTGCTGGTGGCAGCTGGAACTGTGGGACAGTGGTGTACCTGCCCAAGCCAGCCCTAGTGAGTGGTGATGCAGCTGCCTGCAGCAACCGTGCTCCACTCTGCCCTGCCCCAGACTTGTGGGGGACTTCTTCCCAGTCTTCACACCCAGCTCATACAGCAGTTGATTGCAACAAACCAATGGAGTCTGGCCAGGCATGGCCCCCTGAAGGATGCTAAGAAGGCAGAATTGTGTCAACAGGGCCAGATTCAGACTCTCTGCAACATCTCTACTTGTCTGAGGAGATACGATCACATGCTTTGATGCCTAGAGGGTCTCTGATGGGTCTAGGGTACATTTAGCTGCCAGATATATTGAGGAGGAGCTGCTCCCCCCTCCACATACTTTCTATTCCCTCACTGCCTCACTGTAAGCAGGCCACTTAATTCAAAGTCTGCAGAGGAAAGGAGCAGGAATCTCTGGTTATGTCTGCGCTGGTAAAACTAACAGTCCCAGGGCATTGCCAGGCACAGCACTGAGATTGTCCCCATGGCAATTTTTAGCACTGTCCTTTTATGATTTTGTCTTGGGCCAGCTTGCAGTGACCCAGACAATTTTTGCTCACAGTTTAGGAGTTAGCCTGGGTTGTGGACAATCCCAGCAGGATCCGGCACACAGGCTGTCCATTTGCAGGATGCATTTCACAGCCTGGAGGTGGGCTGGTCCACGACAGAGATCCCCTGTGACAGAGAGAATTCCCAAACTTAACTTAGTTTAGGGCTGTAGAGAATTCTTCTCAGAGAGACTAGGAATGGATACTTTGGAAATGCAGCCCCATTGCCCCTGACATGTCTGCTCCAGGCATTTGGAGGGGTCTCTGGGTAGAGGAGCTCTCAGGCCGGGGACAGAAGTGTGATTCTTTTCTGTAGGTATTGTGCATTCAGGGTTAGGATGAAGGTTAGGGAGAGTTTCAATTGCTGGACTGTGGGACTGCAGGCAAGGGAAGGGCTTGGGACAGAACCCGTTGGTGGGATGGGGTAGAAATTCATATATCCATGACACAGGAGACCCTCAGCCCATTTTCCTCTAAACCTGTCTCCCACATACATCAATAGCAACAAAATTTATTCACACATTCAATGAAACGTTAGAGTGACCCCAAAGGACTTCTACCCCTGGGTCTTTTCAGGCATCACTTGCCCTCTCCCACAGTGGCCACACAATACCAGCTGCATTTACACACCTGCTGAGCCTGAGGGGGGTGGTGAGGATGCACACACACGTGTTTGTGTGTGTGTGTGTGTTTGTGTGTAAATGCGTGTGTGTGCTCACATGTGTGTGTTTGTGTGTATAAATGTGTGTGTGTGCTCACATGTGTGTGTTTGTGTGTATAAATGTGTGTGTGTGTGCTCACATGTGTGTTTGTGTGTATAAATGTGTGTGTGTGCTCACATGTGTGTGTATAAAAGTGTGTGTGTGCTCACATGTGTGCGTGTGTATAAATGTCTGTCTGTGTGTGTGTGTGTATAAATGTGTGTGTGTGCTCACATGTGTGTTTGTGTGTATAAATGTGTGTGTGTGCTCATGTGTGTGTTTGTGTGTATAAATGTGTGTGTGTGCTCACATGTGTGTGTGTGTGTGTATAAATGTGTGTGTGTGCTCACATGTCTGTTTGTGTGTATAAATGTCTGTGTGTGTGTGTGTGCTCACATCACCACACAAGATGCCCCTGGCGTGCCACTTGCCTGTGTTTGCACTGCACTTGCCATGTGCGTTTTAGGGCACGTGTGGGATCTGGCAGCCCGATGCGGGTGCTTGGCGTGGGCAGGGGGTGTTTTGCTCAACACCTGCCTTTACCTACGGCTGCGGTTTTGATGCAGAGAAAGACGGGCTTTTGATGTCTGCATGCGCGTGCTCTGCGGGTGTTTCACACACCCTGCGTGCAGCCCGCGTGGAGGGCTGTTTGCACATGCATGTGTGTGTGCACGTGTGTCAAGTGTGAGATCAGTGTCTCAGCTGGCCGCCACTCCTGCTGGAATCCCTGCCTCCCAGGCCGTGTTATAGATGAATACACTTGAAAGCATTTTTTCCCCCTTAGCCATCAGATTTCACTGGGAGAAGAAAAGGAACTGGGCACTTTATCTTCATTAGCAGCTGGGAGCCTCTTGGGGCAGCTTTAGTCCGGGTGATGCTCCCTCCGCCCCTGCTCTTATCCCCTGTCCTCACTCATTAGCCCTTTCCAGAGGGCAAAGGAGCTGGCTGGCAGGGACCTGCGGCTTTGCTGTGTCTCTGTTCCTGCTGACCACCATGTCCCCCAGCCCTATGGCCTCCTCCAGCTGCCCCTAGGTAGCAGGGCTGGGAGGGAAGGGGAGAAATCCTTTTCCTTATCTGCCCTGGGAGACCCCAGAATCATTTCAGACTCCAAGAAGCTCCTTCAGTTGCAAGCTGCTGCCACCTCTGGACTTGGAATGGGCTTAGGCCAGCACTGGCTTAAGGTCTGGAGCAACTGGGGACTGGTATGGTGGTGGCTCCGTGGCCAAGCCCCCATGGGAATAGCTGCAGCTGGGTTAAGGACAGCCCTTCCCTTCTGGAGCTGCTCATCAGTGGGAAGCAGTCATGCCTGCATCCATTAATACTCAGTAACCATGACAACTGCTGTGGAGCTGTCATCCTGTCCCCAGGCCAGCCACCACGGGGTTCCTCTCAGAAAGGGTCTCAGGACAGCGGCTTTCCTTGAATCACTGCTGTGTGTGAGGTGCCCTGTGGGACTGCACATTGCCCCACTGCCGAGGGCTGGGACATCTGGGGGGGACACAGCACCGTTCCCTGCAGCGTGCCAGGGCATTCCTAGGCAGGGCCAGGGGTGCTGCTGACAGGAATGGGGCAGGATGCTGGGGCTGCCACGGGGGAGCACAGGAGCAGAGAGAGTGGCTGCTCCCCTCTTGCAAGCCCAGATGCTAGGGTTTCAGTGAGACAGAGAGGCAGGGGTGTTGGGGGCAGACTGCCTTAGGTAACATTCCTTCCCACTTAAAAGAAGCCATAAATCACTCATTCTTTATTAAAAGCTCTGCCTGACCGGGAGAGAAATGTCAGGAGCATAAATCAACTCTACTGCTCCCTTGCAAGGGTCCTGGCTTGCCAAGGACTGCTCCCTCCGCTGTCCCCAGGTAGAACACAGCATGGCCACACAATTTATACCTAGCCCCATGGACAAGGGTTGGGGATGCAGGTCAGGGGCTAATGATGTGAGCTGCTGAAAACCTAGGCTTTCTGGGCCAATCCTTACCTGGGGAGTTGTAAGGAATAAAAGCGGGGTCTATCCAGGGAGCATGGGCCCAAGTCCTTCGCTTCCCCCTGCTTCTCAGGGACACAGGGGGAGCTGGGCACTGCCCTGGCCCTCTGGATGCAGGGATGCTACAGAGGTGCTCATGTAGCTGTGGGCAGAGAGCAGCCTCTCCTGGAGCCACCAGGAAGGAGACCCCCTTCTCCTTCTACCTTCCTGGCAGTGAGAAGGGCTGGCCTTCCCCAAACACGCAGCCTTTGCTTAGGAACTGAAAGGTGACAGCTGAAGCCTCTGATAGCCTGCAGTTTTGCCCCAAAAGATGGGGACTAGCCCCATTTTGCTGTTCCTTGCCCACCCCTGCAGCAGACCTGGGGGATGGGGAGTTCAGCAGGTAGGAAAACACCCCTTCCAAAGCCCAAGGGCAAGCTGTATGGGACAAGGTGCCCATGCCTGCCTCCTGCCTGCATAAGGCCAGGCAGGGGGGTAAAGGTAGGCAAGAACCCGAGCAGGAGGAGGACTCACACACTGTTAAAGCATCTGTGGGCACTGAGGTAGTCGCTCTTGCTTCTCCATCTCCTGTTTTTCCAGTTAGATGTGTGGCTTAATATAGCAGCACTTATGTTGTAAAACATCACTCATAAAACAGAGAGGATGTGCTGTGTGGGAGCGTGTGCAAGCCAATCCCCAGCTGCTTTTTGATGTTGGCCTGGAAATTGCAGCGTCTTGGCAACGGCTGCTCGCTGAGGTTAGTGTGCAGCAGGGCCAAACCTGCCCCGGGTGCAAACCTGCAGTGATCTCTGGATGAGCTTGAAGGGTTTCCATCCATTCCAGGTTCTCTGTCCAGAGTACAAGGGATGGGAGCTACTGGGGGGTGCTGGGGCCCATATGTGCATACCCCTGCAGATCTCAGCCCATGCCTGGTGCCATGGGAGCCTTTCCTTGGTGAGGAGGAGCAGCAGGTATGGCTAAATCTGGAGCCCAAGGGATGGGCAGCAACCAGCAGCAAGTACCCATTGGCACTGCCAGCACTGACTGGGGATGCTGAGGAGGCAGCCGTGCATGCTGATTGTTTCTGCTGTGCTGGTGGGAGGAATCGCTGTCTTGGCTGCTCCCAACAGCACCGGCCTTTCTCAAATGACTTCCCCCAGAGGGGGAGAAGGCTGATAAAGGAAGCTGGTGGGGCAAAATCAGACCAGGCTCAAGTAGTTTGCACACAGCCAAGCTTCGGCATGTGGGAAGGCTGAACACTGGGGGCTTCAACCTGCATGGAGGCAAGGGTTTGACTCTGCGGGGTAGCACCAGGCTGGACCAGGCAGCCAAGGATAGCTCATCTTCTTATCTCAGCCCAGGCCTCAGCTGGAGAAGGAACGGGCTGTGAGGGGAAAGAAAAGATGAGGGGGAAGGAGCTGAGATCTTTTTGCTTGGGAACTTGCCAGGACTCTTCCTTCAAAGGGAAGGAAGTCCTAAGCGCAGGGCCACGGGCTTTCATCAACCACTTGCTGCAAACCCGGAACCCCATGGGGCTGTTTACCCTGGCACAGGAGAGCCTGTAAAATGCAGCCCTGATCTGGCCTAAAGAACACGGCTTTCCTCCCTGCAGCAAGCCCAGCAGCAGGGCTGTGACAGCTCTCCAGAGCCGTGCTCAGTCCCCACACAGCCCTGGAGCAGCTGAGGGTCATCAGGGCACTTGGGGTCCCATCTCAGCTACTCACAAACCTGAAAGCAGGTCCCAGCCTAAGGGTGAGGGGACATGGACAGCTCTGGGAGCTTGTCACCACGGCTGGCTGGCACCCCCAAAGGGTCAGACCTGTTAACTGTGTCTCTCAGCTGGGCTGACCCAAGGTGCCCTGGAGTTTCCCACGTTCCCTCCGGCCTGCCACCCATCATATTTTGCATTTCTCCCTCTATCTTATCTCCCTGCCAGCTCACCCCTTTGCAGCTGGTGTCTTGTTTTCCCTCTGCCCTGTCCCTTGCTCCTTGGCCTCACCTGCTCCAGCTCCAGGCCAGTTCCCATGCCGAAGGGCCTCGAGGCAGGTTTCTGATAAGGACCAGACCAAACAAGAACCTTTTGTGCCATGCTGAGCTCATCCCCAGGAGCTGGGAGAAGACCTGGCCTGGGCAGGGCAAAGAACAATGTACAGAGAGACAGAGTGGTTCAGTGCCTTCATGTGGTGTCAGACATGCAGCATGATCCTGCTTCAGTTTCCCAACATCTTTGAAAATCTTTCCTCTGCCCTGCTCAAAGAAGCTTACGTCTCCGGAGCAGGGAGGGAAAAGGGCCCATGACGTGGGCTGGACTGGGGAGGGAGGGCACATGTCCTGCTGAGAGATGCTGTCAGTGCTGAGCCCTGTGTGCACAGCGGGCCTGGCAGCCAGCAAGTGCAAGGAATAAAATTCTCCCCCCTCCCGACCCGCTGCCGGGTTAATATTCCCTCTAACGACAGACGGCTCCTTTTATCCTCTCTCGCACTCCCGCCAGTGATTTAATCTTGGAACAAGCTATGATTATTTCCTGTACAGCTGCCTCCCTTGCTTCCACCGCAGACCAGGCTTGACAGCATCCCACCAGGCAAGGAGCAGACTCTCCTCCAGGGCCCCAGTCTAGCCATGACCGAGGGCAGACAAACCCTCTCCAGCCCTCTGCCTTCCCGGTCCAGCACTGGGGGTGCCCTGGAAAGAGGAGAGACAGACAGTGATGGGAACCCTTTGTGGGACTGGCAAGCATTAGGGGAGAAAGGAAGGAATGGTGGATTGCACATGGAAGGAGGTGGATTGCTTGACATGGGGGTCTTCCAGGTCCAGCTTCATGAGGCAGGTCTAGGGCTGTGAGAGGAGTCTGGTGGGTGCTAAGCTATCTTTGGGAATTATCAGGGTATCATCACAGAAACAATTACCCCTGAACCCCTCAAAGCTAAGACGGCTGGATTTCAGGCTGTCAGTCCTTGGCACAGGGCTGCTGAGGACTGGCAAATGCAGGTTCTTCTCCCAGAGGTCCTCGCTGTGCTTTTGATCTCGCAGGGTGGAAGTGTTTGAGCAGGTTCACCTCAAGCACAGGGCCACAGGGCACACAGCCTGGAATTCTCTATCACTGGTCACAGCAGAGCTGATGGCATGGCCAACAGCAGCTCCAGAGGGTCAGGGGATCCTTGGGGACCCACACACAACTGGAATGGGCAAGATACACTTTACATGAAGAGCTTGGCAGGATCTGGGACTCACCCCATCCTCCTCCAAGCCCTGTAAAATCGTGAGGCCAGAAGAGCACTGAGGACAACCTCCCGAGTCCCCTTGTGTTGCTGTTTGGGAGAAGGCTTCCAAAAACTGTGTCAATATCCACTGTCTTCCTGCAGGCAGGCAATTACTGCTGGGCAAGTGGGACTAATGGGGGCCAGCACTTGTCACCAGAGCATAGGCACATGACACATCCTTCACGTGTGCATTACCTGGAGGGCTGGGGAAAGCCAGAGCCCCTCCTTGCCAGGGTAGGGAAAAGAAGCTGGCCAGGGCCACCCCAGCGGCAGCAAAACGTGGGGTGCAGCTCCACCTGGTGGACAGCCAGCCCCCCCAAATGTCACCCGGTCCCTTTGGCCACCACACGGAGACAAGGAACCACAGGAGCTTATGGCTCTGCCTTCCCAGTCACCATCGGGAAACAGAGCCAGGGGATGCAGCCTCGTCCCAGCACTTGGGAATGCTGAGGCAGCGTTGACCTGTGGATGCACACACTGCTGCAAGTATGCAGCTGCACCTGCCCATGCACACAGCCTGGGCAGAGAGCACCAGGAGAGCTGGTGCAGAGCCAGCTGTGCCCCCACGACCTGCCCTTCACGTACCGAGTGTCCCATGTGCCTGCAGGAGAGCTTTAATAAAGGCAGCCGCCTGCCTGCCAGACGGAAGCAATCCCGAGGACTGGGTTGTTCAGCTCCTCCCAGCCAGGGAGGTGTGGGAACAACTTTTACCGAGAAACCAGGGGTCCTGGGCTCAACACCCGGCATCTGCATGATCCTGGATAAATCTTTGCTGACCACCAAGGAGGATACTTGCACGGATGCTTTCCTTGCCCCATGCTTCCCTTTGGCCTCTTCCCTCAGGATTCTCTGCAAACACAGCCTCCTGTGGCATCCCTTCCATCCCAGCACGGAATCCTCGTCCCTCCATCCACAGCCGTTTCACTGCCAGGAGGCTCCAGAGATGCTCGGAGCTTCTGGCGGGTTGGGAGGTGCTGGTTCTTCGCAGGTGAGACAGCAGGAAGGAATCACCGTCACCAAATAGGCAACCAGACTCTTTCCCTCAGAGCCGTGGAATGTTCCCACGGCTACGCCAGTGCCCCTGACAGCCCGTATCCCCACAGCGGAGGGAGACAAGGAATCAGGGCGATGGGCCGGGCACACAGCCGCTGGAGACACATGCCGGAGCCGGGGAGGGGACCCGAGCAGCGCTGGAGCAGCGGCGGGGCGGCTGCCGGGAGAGGGCAGCACAGCCCCGGCCGGCCGGGCACCCCCGAGCCCCCCGGAGCCGCCCCCGAGCTCCGCCTCACCCTTTCGGGGGCTCCAGAGCAGAGACCGCCGCCACCTCCCCGTGCTGGGCTGGCAGGGGGTCTCTGATGGAGCCTGGCTTGGTTGCAGAGAGGATAATTGGCCCTTCATCAACCTCTATCACCCCGCGGCTATGTGGATTTTCTCCTGCCGCAAGACTTTACAGATGTGCTGGCAGGCATTTAAGCAGCCCATGGCGATACCTGGTACTTCCCCGTTGTTCCTTCCTATTCCACCCAGCGCTTAGAGGTTCTTCCCTGAGGGGTTTAGTGGCAGCGGTCCTGTGAGGGATGCGGGAGGGAAGCATCGCTTCGGTGGCAATCAATCCACATGCTCACCTCTATGTCGGCAAGGACCGCCTTGCCTCCCCCACCAGCAGCCCAGTCCTAAAACCCATCTCTCTGCCCACAGGTTAAAAAGCAGAGATGTGTTTTCATGTGGATTCAAGCCCGCCTCTGCCTCGCACGTTTTCCACCCAGAAAAGCTGCATTTCTCCAGCTCTCTGAGCCATTCCCATCACCACGGTTCAGCAAATGGCTGGACAAAAATAGCTTCTCTCCAGGGCCTGCAACAGGGCTGCCCGACTTGGCTGTGCTCTGCTTCACTCCACTGTGTAATCCAGGGCCGATTGTGGAGCAGGGGCTGCACAAGCTCCTCCAGCCACCGGGGGTAGGCACTGCTCCCCACCCCGAGCCACACTAAGCAGGCATTGCAGGGTAAACCTTGGTGGACCCACAGCTGTCACCCCCTGCCCTTGAGGGCTGGGATGGGGACAGGAGACAGGTGGAAGGTAATAAGGAATGGAAAAGGGAACTGGCTGGGGTATCCAGAAGCACAAGCCGGTTCCCCTCCCTGGGTACTGCAGACTTCCTGCCAGGTCCTCTGTGGCTTCCCAGCCCCTCCTAGCACAGGCAGGACTTCAGCTGGAAGCTGTCTGCTGTGTGACCTGGGGAGGGGGAGCATCAGGGCTGTCAGACCCGCTCACTGAGAGATGTACTGAGACTCAGCTCCGTCTCCATGGGTAAAGCAGTGCAGGAGCTGGCTGGCCAGCTGCTGCCAGGGAGACAGTCTTTTCCCTGCCTGCCTTTGCCAGTACAGACAGACCACAGCACAGCAAGTGAGCTATTAAAGAACAGCTCTAGCCAGCCAGCAAACACATGCTCATTCATCATTCTGGAGCAGGCAGGGGGACGTGCCAACTGCTTTAAGCCAGGACCCATCACAAAGCCCGTGCCCAATAGCTCAGTAGCCTGGAAGATGTCTAGGGGGCCCTGGACCCTCCAAAATGCCTTTTATGTCATGGGGGTGCTGGGAGAGCTGCCCTGCCCCAGGCTGAGAGCCCGTGCATTTCTGAGCCAGAGCCCCAGCATGGGAACATTATGCCAGAGGCAGTTTGGAGGGGATGCGACAGTTGGCATGAGCTTGCCTGAGCTGCCCCCACATTCCCACCTGAAGCAGGCAGACAGAGCTGCACAGCTCTATGTGCTGGGAGGCTCAGGTCAGCCTGAGCAGAGCGAGAGACTGCCAGGCACCTGCAGGGAACTGTGTGGATCCTGCAGGTCAGTGATAGCTCTCTCAGAGACTTTTTACAGTATTGCCTACAGTACTGGTTTTATACCAGCTTCTCTCTCCTGGTGCTGCTGTCTTCCCACCTGTCTCCATCCCTAGAGCCCAGGCAGCTATGCTGGGAACCAGAGTGCTCCAGCTTCCCATCTGGAACACCCCTGATTCAGGACAGCCCCTGCTGTCATTCCTGCATATCATTGTCTGCCAGCCTCAGGGCTTGAGCCTGAAGAATAAAACTAGAGAGTGGGGAAAAGATCTACCCCCTTTCACATGGAAGTGCAGCTGCCTCCCATGTAAGCTGCAAAGCTGCTTCTTCCTGCTGTTCTTGTGGGGCTTGGGTAATTCCATAGTGCTTGCAGGAAGCTCTTGCCACTGTCAGCAATGCTGTCTTGGAGAAGGACTAGGAGCCTGCTGACCTCCTCTACCCCAGAGCTGCTGCCGCAGCAGGACACAAGCTGCAAGCAAGAATGGAATAACGCCCTGGAGCTCTTCTGCTCTCATAGCTGAGGCCTTGAGCTGCATTACTAAACAGCCCTGAGCTGGATTTTTAAAGAGGCTTCAGCCAAATGTCCCCTCCTGGGATTGGTAGGAGGTGCATGCACACCGAGCAGAGTGGTGCAGGAGCCACAAGCCCAGCCAGGGCTGGGGAACTCTCTGGCCTCTGCTGTGAAGTCCAGCTCATCACTGCCAAATAGGAATAGCCTTTATGAATGAGTTCTGGGAAGCCAGTTTGGGAGAGCTCACAGAACGTGGGGGAGGCTCTGTGTGAAGTGATCTGAGAGCAATTTTACTTCAACAGGAGTAGGCAGTACGCAGAAAGGTCTCTGCTTCCTCACCTGAGAAATTCAGCTGTGGGTTTCTGATGAGACCATGTGTACACATCACGTACATTCACATTAAGAAAATCCTTAAATACACAGAGAGCAAAGACAACAAGGTCCTTCCTATCCCCTCCCTAGGGCTCCTCCATCTTCTTGGCTAGGTTGAAACCAGCTATGTATATCTAAAGGTGCTGACTTATTTGTCATCAGGAACCTTGTCCTGACTTTCTTCCTGTGTGTTTATACCCCTTTACCAAATCCTTGTGGTTACTTCAGCCCAGCATAAGCTGGCCTTGAGTAGGTAATGCTGGCCCAGATCCACTTTGATTCTGGTCACTCCTAAAGCAAACCTCTGCATCTGAGGGTCTGTGTGTACACGTGTCTGTTCTTTGCAGATGCCACTGCAGGGATGGCGGCTGGCCACAGTGCAGGATATGTGAAAATGAGACTTGGCTCTTCTTCCCTGCCATGGCCCAGAGGGGATAGCCTCTCCCCTGCTCCCAGAGAGGCAGGTCAGCCCCAAGCATCGGGGGAGGCAGTCTAAAAGCCTGAAACATGGCTCCGAGTCTGCGCTTTCTTTGCAAACACCTCCAGCATCAGCAGTGCAGGAGGAAGTGGGGAGGGGAGAGGGTGGGCTGGTTTAGCTCCTCCCAGCTGATAATTCATTACCGCCTGTTAGCCTGGATCCATCCGGCAGCAGCTACATCCTGGCAGTGACATGTGTTCATTTCACACATAAAATGCTGTATCAAAATGCATCCTTGAGACACAGTCCCTGGAGCCTTTTTCAGCTGCCTCTCCCAGTGCTTCACTTGTGGGAGCAGTCCCTGCAATTGGGACGTTTTGCTCTTAATGGATGCCTGGCACCCATTGTAGAAATCAGAAATACAATCTTCCTGCATGAAGCAGAGAGGCAGCAACATCTATGGCGTGCTCTGATCCATAGAGGGGGAGGCAGCATCTATGCTCATGCATGTGGCTGCTTTATTGCACACCATTTACAATGATGCAGAAGAGCAGCATCTCTTCCCTCCCCTCCTTCCCCGTGGGTCTGGAGCTTTGGGTAGCAGAGTTGCCTTGGGAACATGGAGGTGTTTCTCCTGTTTCTCTGAGGTCCCTGACTTCAGCCTGATGCTGGTGACCGTCAGCGTGGTGGTAAATCTCCCTTCCACAGCAGAGTGGGAAGAGGCAAGGTGGGTGAAGGACCCCACACTTGCCCAGCAAGTCATGGGAGTGCTCCCCCACGGCACTTTCTCTCTGCCTGTGGAGCCATGCCCAGAGTTGAGTTCGTTCTCAGGACAGGTGAGGCCACCAAGCCTAAACCCTTCATGTTGGCTGGTGAGTCTCAGCCAGCCTTGCACCCACCCCAAGCCTTCTCCAGCTGAGCGCCCGTTCTTTTTCATCCTCACGCCTCCTCAGCCTTTCCTCCAGCATTTTCAAAGGCTCTTCTTCCCCACCGTGTACCCCTAGCACCCCTGGGCCAGGGGGCTCTGCTGGTCTGGGAAGGCTCATCCCTCTCCTTGTAGGTAAGAAAACAGAGCCGGCCTTGGCAAGAGCAGCCGAGCTCAGAAGCCCTCCCTAGACCCTTCCCGTGTCCCCTGTCCTCTGGGCTCGCCCCCACGTCCCCCATACAAAGGGCTGGGGGGCTTTGACGGCATCGCAGGTCCCAGCCCGTCCGCCCTGGCGGGGGCACCGAAGAAACCCCGCACGGCTGAAGGTCACGCCGGGGCGGCGGCCGCCGGGCAAAGCCTCGGCGCGCTCTCCCCCCTCGGCACCCGGCGGCGAGGGGCGGGCGCAGCGGGCCCCGGTGCGGCGGCGATTGGCTGCGGGCGGGGAGGCGGGGAGCGGCGGGGGAGCGGCGGGGCCGCGGCTGGCTGCAGCGGCGGGCGCGGAGCCCAGAGCGGGCGCGGCGGAGCATCCTCGGGCACCGCGGCCCCGGTGCGGGCCGCCTCCCCCGCAGCTCCCGGCCTCATATGGGCGGTGCCGGCGCCCCGGCCCCCGCACGCCCGTCCCGCTCGGCGTTAGCATGGGCACGGTGCTCTCCCTCTCCCCCGCCGCCTCCTCGGGCAAGGGCGGCGGCGGCGGGGGGCTGCTGGCGGAGAAGGCGCCGGGAAGGGTGCCGGGCAAGGGCGAGAGCCGGCTGAAGCGCCCCGGCGTGCTCATCTCGGCGCTCACCTGGAAGCGGCTGGTGGCCGCCTCGGCCAAGAAGAAGAAGAGCACCAAGAAGGTGACGCCGAAGCCCGGCGGCGGGGCCCCGGGGGGGGCCCCGGGCCAGCCCGACCCTCTGGTGGTGCAGCGCAACCGCGAGAACTTGCGCAAGTCGGTGGTGGGACCGGCCGACGGCGCCAAGCAGGGCCCGCTGGCCGTGCCGGTGCCCACGGTGCCCTCGGCGCCGCAGGAGCTGCACCCGGGCTCCGGCGGGGGAAAGCCGCCTCCGCCACCACCGCCGGCCAGCAGCCGCCCCCCGGGCTCTCCGCGCCGCGTGGTGGTGCAGGCGTCCACCGGAGAGCTGCTGCGCTGCTTGGGGGACTTCGTGTGCCGCCGCTGCTACCGCCTGAAGGAGCTGAGCCCCGGCGAACTCATCTCGTGGTTTCGCAGCGTGGACCGCTCGCTGCTGCTGCAGGGCTGGCAGGACCAGGGCTTCATCACCCCGGCCAACCTGGTGTTCGTCTATCTGCTGTGCCGGGAAGCGCTGCGGGGCGAAGACATCGGGAGCCAGGCCGAGCTGCAGGCCGCCTTCCTCACCTGCCTCTATCTCGCCTACTCCTACATGGGCAACGAGATCTCCTACCCGCTCAAGCCCTTCCTGGTGGAGGGAGACAAGGGGCGCTTCTGGGAGCGCTGCCTGGGCATCATCCAGCGCCTCAGCGCCAAGATGCTGCGAATCAACGCGGACCCGCACTACTTCACGCAACTCTTCCAGGACCTCAAGAGCGAGGGCGAGGGCGGAGACGGGTCCAAGCACTGGACGATCAGCCTGGACCGCTAGGGAGGTACCAGGCCCCCGGCGCCGGGGGCGGAAGGGGCCGCGCACCGAGGGGCGGGGGAGGCGAAGGACTCTCGGATTCCCCCCCCTGCCCCCGCATCCTCCTCGCCTTCCCCCTTCCCCAGCCGTCAGTTCCACGGAGACGCTGCTTGGACCCTCCCTGCTCCGGATCCGGCTGCCCTCCTCCCCCGCCTCCGACCCCAGCTGGGGGCTGCGCTCCGGAACAGCGAGGCGGCGGTGAAGACCGGGGAGGGGGAGTGGTGCCCTCCCACCTTCGCTAAGGGGGGGAGGGAGAGGCTGCGGAGGAGCGGAGGCTCCTGGATGCGTTTTCTCTAGAAAAAAAGGGGTGAAAAAATGGATGTGGGGGCAGGAGGGCTCGGGGGTGGGGGGGGTGGGGGTGGATTTTGGGGTGCGGCGGGTGCCCCAGGTAGAGGGTGCATGTGAACGAGTCCCCCTGCGCGGGCAGGGCCGCCCCGCACCTCCGCAGCGCTCCCGGTGCTGTCCGTGGTGCTGGATCTGCCGCGCCTGAGCAGACAAAGGCGGGGATTGCGGGCAAGGCTGGGGGGGTTTCTGTGTCGTGGGCGATGCCCTCCCCCCACCACCCCAGCCCACGTGTTGTATATGGCCCCCCCCAGCATGGGCGACTCTGCCCCTCACCCCGCGGGAGCCGCCCGTATCCCCCTTTGTTCGAGCCGCTGGGGGGGCGCCCACGCCCCTCCCCGCCGGTAAATCCCCCCGGTGTGCCCCCCGAAACGGGAGGTGATGCCTCCCCCACTTTGGCTTGCTGCGGGAAGAGGGGTCTGTGCCAGAGGAGGCCTAGGGTGCCCAAACGGAGGGGGCCTGCTGGGGGTGGGGGTGGGGGGGGCTCCTCTCCTCTTGCTTTGCTTCACTGGAGAATAAAGAGGTGGCCTGGATGGGCCTGGTGGTGGCTCCTGGACTTGCTGAGCTGTGGGGTGCAAGGGCAATTGGGGTAGCACCCTAAGCTCCTGGTCATGACCCACTCCTCCCCAAGAGGGATGGGGGGGGCCTGGTTCCCAAAGGGGGTTATACTCCCTATTGTGAGTTTGGGGTCAAATTTTCACCCCTCTTTGTGCCCAAGGCCAGTCCTGGTCCACCTAAGTGTCTCTTGGACCCTTGTGAGCTCTCCTGGCCTTCTCTATACCAAATGGAAATTCCTAAAGCCTGTCTGTCACACTGAATTTAAACAGGATGCCACAGTTCATGTCACCTCCGTTTCGTTTTGTTTTTTTTTTTTTTTAATTTAGCTTTATTTTTCATGAAGCTATGCTCTCCCTCACCTCCTTCCTCCCCACCTCTGCTCTGCAGGGCTGGGCTCCCTTTTCCTGGCAGCAGCAGGCTGTGGGAGCTGTGTTGCTATCCCTGTTACCAGCCCTGTGCTTCTGCAGACCTCCAGGGAGAGGGGTGTAGAATGAGAAAGCTTAGTCTTTTTTTAAAACTGGTTGCTATGCTTCAGGGTACTGAATTTGCCAGGACTTCTTTAGCAGAAGCTGCCACACATGCTCTCTGGTAGGGGTCTGCATCCAGTGCTTCCCAGCCCCCTGAGCCAGGCATTCGGGCTCCCCTCCACCGGGAAGAGCTGTGCTGGCTCTGCAGGTCATGGAGGGTAAGCTGGATTCTCTCTACCTTTGTGTGCATCAGCAGAGCTGCTAATTAGGCCCAATCTGGCTCATTCAGGCAAAGCTGTGCTGCCAGGAAGACAGCACAGATGTCCCTGTGACTGGGGCTGACCTGGCAGGGTGCTGTGCAAGGCTTTTCCTTGGCTGTGTAAACCCAACGAGACCAATGCTGCTCCCGTCCTCCCTCTCCTAACGGATGCTCTTGTCTGTGCCTTTAGTTTGACATTCTTGTGACCTTGTGGTGAGCTGTCTGGGCCACAAGGCATCCACTACACACCCCAACTTTGGCTGTATCCACATCTTGTCATGAGAAAGGGAACTTTGGCTTAAACTGGTGGAATTGGAGCCTGATAGCTCCTATGGGGCTGCTGGGAAAGCCCTGGCTCTCCTGTATCAGTGTTTTGCAGAGAGGGAAACTGAGGCGCAGTGAGATGAATACAGCAAGGTGTATCAGCAATAGAGCTGTGCTGCATCACAGGGTAACACCTGAGCCATCAGTACTAGCTGTTTCCACCCTGAGCCATGGTGTTTGTCCAGTGATCTCTGTTCCCAGCTGTAGGGCTTTATGGAGTCTCCTCCCCAGAGCTGAACAACCTCCCAGCACTGGAGGATTTTCCCACCCTACCGATCTCCTTAGATACACTCACAGGGTTATTCCAGCTTCAAGCCCCAGCCTTTTGAAATGCTTCCAGCTGCAGTGAGGCCATGTCCTTCCCCTCCTCCCTTGTGTTTCATTGATTAAGAGTCCTAGGCCTCACTGGGGGATTTAGGAAGAGCTAATTGCAGACTGGTAATTGAAGACAGCTTGGAGTCTCTGGAAATGTCAAGGAATGAGAGAGGAGCTTAGATGCTCCCATGCATTTAAATATACATCATTGTCTCAGCCAGAGCCTCACTGGAGGGAGGGAGACATGTCTGCTTTTTCCCTCCCCCAGAGGAACTTGTAGAGCTGCTGGGGCGAGTGAGGCAGGGGTAGCACTAATCTTCCCTTGTCTGGGAGTTTTCTACTCCCCCCAGGGCAAAGGAGATATGAAAGAACACAAGCAGGGCTGGGTACTGAGGGTGAGAATCTCAGGCAGGCTAGGGAAACTTGGTTTTTCCCTTTTTAAAACTGTGATTTGACATGCCAGACTCCTGTGTTGCTCCATGATTGATGGCCTGGACTCAGGAGGCAGCTATTGTAAAGCAGTAAGGGCAATGGATAGAGCTCGTCTGCAAACTTGTGATCCCTGCAGCCACCAGTGCTCCCTGAGGAGCAGTGAGGGACTGAGACCCTCTCAGGAGGGGCTGGGCAGCCCCCTGTGCTACCAGCCACAGGGCCCAGCAGTGTCTGGGATTGCAGGGATGGGAGGATTCACATTGGGTTTGGGACTTGCTAGAGTAACAGGACCAAATCAGTGATCAGTCACCGCAGGGATCTAGGTGAGGGATCCCAGTGCTTTCCTACTTTGAAATTCCTCCAGCAGCAACACATCTCCTTTCCATGCCTCACAGTGGGTTCAGCCCCTCCTGCCCCAAGGAGGTCTCTTCTCAGGACAAAGCTCCCTTATCTTCCTTCCCAAAGGTGCACGGGGCTCTTAGATGTACCCTGGGTGGCAGTGGATCCCAAGGATGCATAGTCACCTGTGAAAAAGGGAGTTCCTGCCTGGAGTCATGGAAAAAAGCTCTATGGGACTTTCCTTGCCTGACTGCTCTGTCTGTGGAGCAAACTCCATGGGCTAGATGAGCTGGCCATGGCACTGGGGCATGGAGAGGTGATAGGCAGCTGGAGCCTGGCAAGCCATACCTCTTCCTGTCAGACAAACAGCAGGAAAGCTGTGGTTTTGCTATTAAGAGTTGTCATCGTCCCCCAGAGTGACTTGGAGATGCTCCATGGGAGGAAAATGTTCTGGATGATGTGGGCCCAGCACCTGCATGGCTGGTGAAGGACCTGCCTTGGCCCAGCTTTCTGCGCAAGCCTCTCCTCATTTGCCCGCAAGGATGATGGATAACACGTTCCTCGAGGCAGATGGAAGTGGGAGGTCTCTTTTCTGCCTCTGTGGGAGCTGCTCAAACACTGACTCCACTGCAGCTTTGGGCTGCAATTTTGCAGTTTTGCTACTGTGTTGAAATGGAGATGGCTCATGGCTGCTGGTCGCCTCCCTGCTCCATGGCACTTCAGTCACAGCTGCTAATGGGGCGCCTGTGGGGGAGCACGTGGCCAAAATGAGCCAGGGAGATGGCAGCAAATGGCTGAGAGAGTATGACAGGTTCCAGTCTAAATTGGCTGATGAGTTATTTGTTCTCCAGGAGGGGCAGGATGCTTCCACAGGGTCTCATCTGATGGACAACACATCCAGGTTGGGTGGAAACCTGCAAGAGCTCTGCCTGTGCCTAGGGTGGCCCAGTGGCAGGCATGAGGCTGAGGGAGGTGGGATGGCAAACAGTTTGGCTCCCACTGTAGCCAAAGCATGGCCTGTGGCCTTGCCTGGCTGACGTGTTTGGGAATGAAGAGCACAGACTGGGAACAGCTCAGTGCCAGGAAGCTGAGGCAAGCGAGGAAGGGGAATTGGTTACCTTAGAGCCCTGCTGTGATGGTTAATCCTTCTGCCACAAAGCCTGGAAAAACAGAAGGCTGGGGCTGCCTAGTCTGGGTCATTACCTCCAGCTCACTTAGAGCTGAGCGTGGAGGTATCCCTCTGCTGTCCCTGGCCTGTCTCACAGTCCTTCATCACTTCTGAGGACTTAGCTCCTTATAGGACAGCCAGGCAGAACCAAACTGTGACCCAGGGCAGATGTGGGGAGTCTGCCCCAGGGAGTGAGTGTCCCCTGGGCTGGAACGGGGACTGCTCCCTCATCAGAAGTCCTGCATTAGAGCATAATCTGGCATTAGCACATTAATCCAGTCCTCCTGCTACTCAGCTCCTGCCCTCAGCAAAGTCCACAGCAAGGTCTCAGTGTACAGCTGGGCAGCAGTGGCACCAGGACACTCTCCCTGGCCACCCCTGATGGGAACCAGAGAGCTGGTGGCAGCAGGGACAAGGTTTGGGTTTATGGTGGCAGTACAGCTCCAGCCCTCAGCACACTGCCAGGGGAGAAAGCATCTTTTGGAAGCATCACCTTTGCTTCCTTGGAGGTTCCTCACATGGGGTTTTGGATCCTGGCTGCCTGCACCTGCAGGCTCTGGCTGAGCCACACTAAGTCATGAAGCACTTTGCAGGGAGCCAGGCCAAAAGAAGGTGGTGTCTGGAGAGAGGATGTGAGTCAGCAGCTTGGGGCTAGGGGGCTGAGGAGCCAGTGCAGCTGGGATGAGGAGAGAAGGAAATAGGTGGGAATTGGGAGCGCTGGAGAGGGTGCAGGAGTGGGCAGGGAGGCAGACTGTGCATGTGCCCCCACCGCAGACATGGCCTGGCTGTACTGCAAAGGCTCTTCCCAGCATGAGATATTAAGCAAGTGGCAACATGACTTCACTAAAATAGCAGATAAACTAATCCATTCTCTCTCTGATCCATTATGGGGTTGGAGGGATCCCCCTGTCATGCTGGCAAGAGGCTGAGGTCAGGGCAGCCCTCTTGCCAGCTGAGCAAAGCCAGATACAAAGATACGTTTGTTTTTTGTTTTTTTTTTTGTTTTTTGTTTTTTTTAGTAGGAAAAAGAAAATCCTTCTTCTTTTAATCACAGGGCAGCAGAAGAAGCTGCCAGGCCATGTGCTCTGCTCCCTTAGTCTTCCCAGCACAGGCTGAAGCCCTTTAGGACAGTGTTTCCCATCTCACCCTACACAGGGCACTCAAGGACTCTCCACAGGTAGGTTGGAAGCCCATGGGTGCCCTGAGTGCAGCTGTCAGCCACATAAAATTGGCTCCCCACCAGCTGGTGCTCCCCACTGCCAGACACAGTGCTCCCCCATCTGCCCCCCTGGGCCGGGCACCCCTGCTCAGGGCCAGGGATGATGTTCCATGGGGAGCTGTGCCGGGTTCGGCCCTGCTTGCCCATTGGCAGGATTTTGCTGCAGTCTGCTCCGAGCCGGTGGTTTTAGTGACTGAAGAAACCTGCAGAAAGCAGCGCTGCTGGTGCACTGGGTCAGCTAGGGCTCTGGGGAGGGGGGAGGCCGGCTTGGGTGAAGGTGGTGCTCTGTCCAGCCCTCCGATAAGCTCAGCGTGCGGTAAGGGGAGGTGGCTCCCAGTGGGGCCCGGGGACGGGAGCATCTCGAGTTGCCATGGTGACACCGCCTGCATCCTCAGGCAGGCAAGAGCATCGCTGGTGCAGTACCGCACGGGTGTCCCACCCTCCCCCCGCCGCTCCCTTCCTGGCTGCCGTCCCCGGGGAGCGCAGGGCTGGTGCCCGGCGTTTGGCGATGCACCCTGGGGACAGAGCGGTGGGACTGTGCCAGGCGAGCTCCGAGCAGAGCGAAGCGAGCCGCCAGCCTGTTGCGCTGGGTGTGGACGGCGGTCCTCCCTCTCACAAAAAGGTAAGTCCCCCTTTTCCCTGGCACGTCCCGCCTCCAATCCAACAGGGATCCGGGTTGCAAGGTCGGGCGTGAGGCGGGGGCTGGACTCACCTGGGCTTCCCTGGTGCAGACACTGGCAGAGGGACGGGAAAGGGAGGAGCTATTAGTGACCCACATCCCTTAATCCGTGTCCTGCCCTGCGTCACGCAGTTACCCAAGCCCTGGAGCAGGCTCCCCCGGCGAGGGCACAGCCCTCTGCCCCGTCTCTGAGGGAGCCGGTTGTGGCCATTTCCCCCATTTTGTCCTTGCAAAGCGAAACTTGGGGGCAGGGGACGTCCCCAGCCTATCTTGGTGCTGGTTGTGTGGGGGTAACTACTCCTTTTAGCCTTCACTTAACCTCCTGCCGTCCCTAGGAACATTCAGAAACCCTGGAGGTAGGGATGGCCCCCCACCCAGTCCCTGCAACTCCTTTTGCTCTCATGGATTCGCCACTAGCAGCATCAGGCTCCCACACTTCACAGCCTGAGCCCTCCCCAGAGGACACACTGACATCAGATCCCACTCCCTTAAGCTGATTAGGGCAGTAAGGATGCGTTGGAGCAGATGCCACCAAGGCTATGAGAATGACCAGGCCCTGGAGGGATGCAGAAGGGGCAGCATGGAGCCCCCCAGATCTGGGAATTGCTGTGATCTAGGGCATGGAGGGAGAGGAGGTGGGGGCTGACCACACCTTCCATGGGCTGGGTAGTTGCATGAATCTCCCTACACAGTCAGTTTGATCCCTGTTGCAAGCCTGGGAGCCTGGAAATGGCATATGTGGCTTCCCTGAAGGGGTGTCTCAAGTAACCCAAAGGTTTCCAGCTCTGCCCTATCTCTTGGGGATTGTAAGAACCAGAGGTGATGCCTGGAGAAAAGATGGTGCAGACAAAGGCCACATCCTTCCCACCCCAGCCCTGAAGGTCTTCTGTCTCAGATAGGAGAGGATTTTTCCTCACCAGGTCCCTTCAGACAGGAGAGGACACAGGTCACAGCACCTCTCTGTTTTATTGAAGACCAATCCCACCCCCCAGCCAGTGAGGAGCTCAGCGTGCCCAGCTCTTGTGCATCCACTGGGCCAAAGTCCTGCTCCAGAGGATGGGGGAAGCTCCTTGAACCCAGGGGAAGAGACCCAGGGCTGCCCCTTCATGCCTGGGGCTCCCAGTCCTGCTGTCATCCCTTCTTCTGCTCCACCACCCATGCTGTCTTGTCCCTGGGGATGTTCCCACTTATGGAGGGTGTCCCACCCAGCCCTGCACATGAGGGGCTAAAGCTGGAGTAAAACTGGAATGTTAATCTTGGAAGTGATGAGCAGGACACGGGCTCATGTGCAGGGTGTCAGGGACTGTCTGTGGTGTGATCCTTGGGCACTGTGGAGAGGGCAGAGCTGCGGACACCAGACTATGCTGACTCCAGGCTCTGGCCTTGTCCTGAGGGCTGGCAGTGAGTCCCACACTTGTCCCTGGCACCTCCAACCCCAGAGCCCTGCCCTGGGCATGAATGAACCCATAGAAAGCATCTGCTCTCCAGACCAAATCTTCTGAGGTCTGAAGGAAGCTGCCTTCAGGCAGCAGGTATAGGAAGGATGGAGAAAAGGAAGCCTTTGGAGACAAAGGTGAGGGGACCAAGTGGCCAAGGAAGGTCCCCTTTATTTGTCCCTGCTCAGTGGGACCCTCATTCAGGGACACAGCTGCCCTGGGGCCCCAGCTCCGGACTCCTCTCTGCAGGGAATCGGGAGGGTAGGCAACGGCTGGAGGCAGAGCTAAGGACACTCATGGCATGGGCAGCATGTTGCTAAGAAAAGGTGGGGCAATGTCCCTGCCAGGAGAGGAGCCCATGGTTTTTCCTTCCATTCACACCCCACTTTAGGTAGCCACATCTGTTCCCAGGATCATGGATACTTTCTCAAATTTTGATGGCTTCCCTCCTCCAGCCACCCACATCAAAGAACCAACCCAGCTATCCTGCAAGCACCCCCATCCCCCACACCACATCAAACCAAAAGGGGGACAAGTGAGAGTAGGGCACGATCCCATCCCGCATCCCTCCCCACTGAGCTTCCCAAATCCACAGCCCCATGCTGCCAGGGACATGACACATCCACTTGGCACAGCTGAGCCTCTAATGGTAATGGTTGTTCATGTTGTTGAGGTGGGAGGCTGCCATGGCACTGAACGAGGCTGAGGGCTGGAGCCCGTGCCCAGGGTAGAGGGACGGGCTGGAGCCAGGCCAGTAGGAGAAGCCAGCTGGTGTCACTCCCGAGGTCATGAGGTTGAGTTTGGAGATGCCCGAGAAGGGCAGTGGTGCCAGGTTGCCCTGGAATTTGTAGAGAGTGTGATCGGGGGTGGTTGGCTGGCACACCTGTGCCAGCCCGTGGAAGTCGAACTTGTAGGCGTAGCGCTTGCCGTGGACCTTGGTCATGATGTTCTTGTCGTAGTAGTAGCGCAGCGCCCGGCTCAGCTTGTCGTAATTCATGTTGGGTTTGCTCTTCCGCTCGCCCCAGCGCCGTGCCACCTCGTCAGGGTCGATCAGCTTGAACTCCCCATTTGTGCCTTCCCAGGCGATGCAGTTCAGGTTGGCCCGGTCCGAAAGCAGCTCCAGCAAGAACTGCCACAGCTGGATCTGCCCGCTGCCTGCAAGGCCGGGCCCCAGAGAGGTTAAAGCTCCCTCCCAGGGCACAGAATAAGGGACAGGAGGTGCCCCAATCCCCTTGGCCCACTGTTATGTTGCCCTCTCCCGCAGCCAGGTTTTGGCTGCACCTCATTGCCTCTTCCCTGCTTTAGAGACACATAAAATATTAACTAGTTTATGTCTCCTTTGCAACATCCCAAACCCATCCTACACCTCAGATATTAGGAGAAGGTGCTCCTGCACCTTGGGATGGAATAGGAGTGCTCAGAGGTCAGCACAGGTTGCAGTGGGTCTGGATCCAGAGTCTCCCCATCCCTCCCACCCATATTCACACACTGTTTGTTTGTTTTCATGGGAGGACGTGGCCTTGCTCTTTTGTCGGCAGCCCCAAGAAGGATGTATCTTGGCAGAACCCAGATCTATCCCAACACAAATATTCCCCACTGCCATGTCTGCTTGAAGCTGGGCTGGTCTCACAGCACAGCCCCTGCTCTAGGGACACTGTGCCCTGCACAGATGTCTCCATGGTCATCTCAAGTCAGGGTGCAACACTGATCTGAACTACACCACAGAGAGACACAGCTAGGTGTAGGGAAGGGAGTATGACTTAGTATGACCTACTGTGGTTTTGAATCAGGTATCAGTGATGTTCCTTATTTACAGAATAAAATTCCCTGAGCCATGGCCATTGCATCTGCAGCTTGCACTGAGGAGTATCCTCGGTGGGTGCCCGTGGTGGCCCTGTGCCAGGCTGTGCACACACTGGAGCCTGACACACCTGGACATGCCCAGGGTGAGGCACAAGGACATACTCCTTGGAGAGGGAATCTGGATCTTGGGGTAAGGAGGAGTCCTACTGCTGGGACCTGGCCACCCTGCAGACCAGCCCTGCACTTACCTAGACACCCCACTCTGCCTCCTCTGAGCAGCATCCCCTGCACATCCCTGCTTCTGATGCCAGTCCTTGCAGCACAGTCTCATTCCAAAGCAGAGGATGTGCCTTTGCAGTTATCCCTGTGCTCTTCTACCATTATTTTGACTAAAGGTACTTGGATCCTATACAGAGGTTTAGCACCCATGACCTCAGCAGCAAGTCCTACAGCTCTGCTACATTTCCCACAAAAAAAAATCCCCCAACTTGTTCTGCTTGTTTTACACCCCCATATTTTATCTGGTGCTCCCTGTATTTTGCTCTAGATGAAGCAGGGAACAGCCATTCCCCATCCATCCCCATTCCACCAAAACCCAGACATCCTGGGTCATCATCAAGCAGTTGAGCCCAGGTCTTTCCAAGGTGTTGTATTTCCTAATTCCCCATCCTAGGACCGAGGTGGGGGATCTCTCCTCCCTAGGGTGCATCTGCAGCCCTTGCCTCCTCTCCATCGTCACAGCCCCCACGCTGACCTCCAGCTATCTCCCACCTGCGGGTGTTCCACCCCATGCAAGGAGGTCGGGGAGGTGTTGCGGGGTGCATCTGAGTGGGGTGGTGAGGCTCAATCCTGCCTGCCGCAGGGTGCCATGATAATGCACCTTAGAGCTCCCTAAGGAAACATCCAGGCATCCAAAAAGATCCTTCTCACTGCAGCACAGCGTTTAGGATATGGCTGGGCAGAGTCTGCAGTGCAGAGGCAAAAGGATTCCCCCAGTTCCGTCTTTTCTCCCCGTCCCACCACTAAAGCGGGGCTCCGTTTTTTCCTGCTCAGAGCACCCTGGTCCCTGGCTCCTGGCAAACGGGCGAGCTACACGGCCCAAACCCTGCAGTGCTGGCCCCGCGGTGCCCAGTGCTGCTGCGCTCCCGAGCAGGCTCCAGGCTGCTCGCTGGCCAGCACCGGCCGATGCCCGTGACCCCTGCAAGGGTTGTTCCAGGTGGATGGCTGCGGATCCCGGAGACCCATCACTTCCCAGCCCTGTCCGAGCCCCAGCACTTCGCTGGCAGCTCCCTCACGAATGATGCCTCAACTCTCCTCTTCCACTCGCAGGAACGGATCTCCCGAGCCCGGATTAGCCCGCCCCACTCCCGGGATGGCTGGCAGCTCCCTCCCCGTCGGATGTCCCGGAGCTCCTGGGAGACCGGAGTTAGGACCCTGCATTCTCCCCGCTGCGGGGCTCGGGGGGATGAGTGCCCCGCTCCCCTCTGATGCCACGGGACGGGAGCTTCCGACCGTCGGGGTTCGCCGCTGTCCCCCCGGCAATTGGGGCAGGATGCTCCCAGCCCGAGGCACTCGCAGCAGCAGGGAGCGGTGGCCGCGTCCTGCATGGGCAGTCCCGGCAAAGGACGGGAAAGGGTCTCCGGTGGCTGCTGGGCGGGAGAGAATGCGAGTGCCCCGGGGGTCCCCGCTCCGTGCCGGCCGAGGGGAGCAGGGCCTGTCCCGGGGAAGGGGCAGCGGTGCTCTTACCTTTCTGCACGCCGGGGCTGAGAGACCCCCACGCCTGGCTCTTCCCGTCTTTGAACAAAGTTTCCCCGACTGGATCTGGGGGAAAAAGGGGGCGCGGGTGGGGTGGAGAGAGGGCTGGAGCCAGGCGGGACCGCGACCCCCCAGCGCCCACCCGCGGGCAGCGGCCCCGCAGCCCCCGGCCGCTCCCCCTTGCCTGCCCCGCCGCTGCGGCGAAGCCAGGAAACGCGTCCAGGAAAAAGGAAATCCGATTTCCGACCCAGCCGAGGAAGCTTTTAAATAGGAATAGAAGATCCCGTGGGCTGGGGTAGGGGAGGAGAGAGGGAGTGAGGGAGAGAGCTGTGGGGCAGGGGGAGAGGGAGAGGAGGTGGGTGGGTGGCAGAATGGGTGACAGGAGCAGCGGGTGGAAGCAAGGATATCTGTCGGCATTTGGGGAGTGGACTGCTGTGGAAAGGAGAGATGAACGGATAGATGGATAGAAGGAAAGAAGGAAATGGGTAAAGGACAGGAGAGACGATGGTGAGTGGGTAGATGGAGGAAAGAAAGTGCAAGAGATCAATGGATGGAAGGGCAGGTAATGGATAAAAGGACGGGAAAACAGGCTGATGGAAAGGACATTGGGTAGATGGAGGGGTTGGACGGTAGCAGGGATGGAAAGGGGGATGCAGGGACGAGTGGGTGGGGTGGAAGGATGGATGGAAGCACAGGGGAAGGGTGGGTGGGTGGGTGGAAAGATGGGTTGGTAGAAAAAAGGGATGAAGAGATGGAAGGACAGGGTGACAGTGGGTGGATGAAGGATGGGAAGGTGAGTGTGCGAGTGTGGAAAGCCGTGAGGGCAGCTGAAAGGAAGAGGGAAGGGATGGTTGTGGTGCTGGAAGGCAGGAAGAGAGAACGGACAGAGGGAGAGGGGATAACAGGGTGGGCGCTGGAAGGAGATGGGGCAGAGGAGAGCCCCAGGGCCTCAGCGGGACGGGGCGGGCAGGGGCTGGCTGCTGTGCGGTGCAGGGCGCTGCGGTGGGGCAGCGGCCGAGGGATCCGCCCGTACCTGGCAGGTACATGTTGAGCAGCAGTGGCACCGCTCCGGTGCCGTGTCTCATGGCAGCTGTGGGGGCGGCCCGCGGGCTGCATGTTTTAATATTCCTGCCCCTATTATTATTATTATTATTCCACTTTATCAGGGAGCAGCTGATGGCGAATAAATGGCAGCGGGACGGGCAGGGGACGGGCAGGGGCCGGGGGAGGCGGGGGAGGGGGGAGTTTCCAGGCAACTCGCAGGGGCTGGGGCCCCGGCTCCAGCAATTTCCTCCGCTGTAATTAAAGCGGGCGCTGCCCCCCCCTCCCTCCCCCCGCTATCGGGCCCGCATCAGACTTTAATCACGGCCGCGGGTTTCTATGGAGAGCGGTTCGGGCCGCTTCCTGCCTCTTCCGCCTCCTTAACTCTTCGCAAACACGGCGCTGACATCCCAGCTGGGAGCGGGCTCGGACACTGCCTGGAGACTGCCCGGGCCCGGCCTCCCACCAGCATCTCTCTTCCTGAGCCGCCGGTCGGCCAGCACGGCCTCGGACCGCTGCATCTCGCTGCACGCCATCGGCATCGGGATGGCATGGGCATGGGCACTGCCCTCCTGGCGTCTGCCTCTCCCAGCCACAGTGCTGCTGCTGCTGCCCGTGGGGGTCCCTGCCTGCCCCTTCCCCAGCTCCAGACTCATCGACACACTCCTGGGGTCTCCCTGGAGTTCACAGAGCCCTGGCGTGGGCCAGGTGAGTCCCCACCAGGTCCCTCCACCTCCAGGACGATGGTGATGTGGTTCCTTTGCAGTGCCCAGAGTTTTGGGGTGGGTGAGTGCATCTCCGGCAGCTGGTGGTACCAGGTCATACCACAGCTCTGCCACCTCACTGGCTCCTCTGTGCCCTTCTGAACAGTCCCTGCCCCAGGGACAGTTAAGCCTGTGACCATCCCACAGCATCCAGCCCCATCCCAGCCTGTTGCACATCTTTATTAGGATTCATAGAAGCTGAGTTACCCCCAACACCTGCACAAACCAGGACGGCCCCATCTTCATCTGCTTGTCCTGGACAGCGCAGGGTACATTCTGAAGACAGGAGGACATTTAGTGGAGAGGCTTATAATGAAGAAAAGTGGTAACAGTTCCAAAAAGACACATCCGGCCAGGTTCTTCCCTGTCACCCATGGCTCCAGCTGCCATATGCACTTCTGGCGTGCTGTCGAGTCTCTGTCCCCCAGGTCAGGAGTGGGCCCTCCACAGGATCCCATGGCTTCAGGCAGCCAGGCAGTGTGCCAGCAGCTGTCACCAGTTATACTCTATGAGTCCAACGCTGTTCAGCCAAGCTCACAACTTCTCCTGTGGTGTTTCACTGATGTCTGGAAAAAGGATGAGCTCTTATGCTGGATTTAGCTGCCTTTCTGGAAAGTGATCATTGTGAGATGTGAACCTAATGGGAATCAGGATATGGCCATGCCAGACTCACTGTTATTATTTCTACTGCAGCCAAAATGTTCCTGCCCTGCATAGGAAGCTGCAGCCCAAGGGAAGCAATGCTCAGTTGGGGTGGCACAGCCCAACAGAGCTGGTGTCTCCTCTTGGCAGGGGGTGTCCAAATGTTTAGGAAACAGGAGGTCCCTTGGTTACTGAGTTCCACCTCTGCTCCACGTGCTCCACCTCTTCTGCCCGTCTCCATCATGAGCACAGAGCAGATGCTGGCAAGGGGAGACATGAGCAGAGACCATGGTATTCCCCCAGAAATTCCCCACCAACCCTGTTTGGATGTAACAGCCCTTAAAAAGTTTCTCTTCCCCCAACTTGTCCCCTGAGCCCCCCTGAACCTATCAGTGGGGTGTCCAGCTCTGTACAGCCCAGCAGCCCTGGCTGCTCCCTGCATCCCTCTCCTCCTCCCCAGCCCTGCAAAGTGCAGCTCTCCCAGCAGTGGCTCCGCAGCCTCCCAGACTTGCTTTCGCTGCCTGAGTCACTGAAACAAACCGCAGGCAACGGAAAACAAGCCCCGGAGACAGCGGGGTGAGGTGGGGAGCGTGCCAGAGCCACCACCCCGTCCTCTTCTGGCAGCCTGGGTGACCATGATACTCCTCCAGTAAACCTGCACAGTGGAGGGCATGGAGGGGGGTCTGGGCTGAGGGACATTGCATCAGCCCAGAGTGGGGAGGGCTGCAGTAGGGATCAGGCTGAGAAATAGGTTTAGGGCTGCAGGAGCTGGAGAAGGGGGTGCTTTCGAGGGCACTGGGGATGGAGACACCTAGGTCCCTGGGAAAGCCGGTGGGTGGGGTGCTAAAAGTGGGACATGAGGGGTCTGGGTCTTTGAGTGATCTGGGGTCAGAGGTGTGCAGAAGGGCAGGGAATATCAGATCCTAAGATGTGGCAAGCCCTGTGTCCATGTGGAGCTTTGGGGACCCGAGTGATGTGACCCCAGGTTCATGGGGGAGCTGGGGCAGACCCAGAGGATGAGGAAGGCAGGGTACATGAGAAATCCAGGAAAAAGGGACCCATGTCCATGGGGGAGCAAGTGACTAGGCTGTAGGTCTTAGGAGAATCTAGGAGATGAGGTTTCAGGTCTATGGAGTTACTGGGGACAGAGCCCTGACATCTGGAACACCCAGCTAGAAGCAGCTGCAGGTCCCTCTGGCTGCAAGAGGCTGCAAGTCTGCCCCCCATCCCCTACTCCAGAGCTCTCCTCCCACCCCAGGTGGAACAATAAGGACCCCAGACTTTGCACTGACCCCCACAGCGCACCCCTACCCCCCCCATCACAGCCAGGTGCCCGGGAAAGCTTCACCTGTGAGCTGGTGTTGTGGAGCGGAGCCGAGCTGACGTGGCCCTGGGCTGGCAGCGCCTGGCCAGGTGTGCCGGAATGTGTTTGTGCTGGGGGAGAGGCCGTGGGGCCGTGCTGGGGTGGGGCCAGTGGGGAAACGGAGGAGACAGGGCAGGGCTGGGGTGACCCTGCAGCCAGGATGCCATGTGGGATGAGGATACACAGCTGCTGAGTCTTCTGCACAGCACCACTGGGGCTGGAGGGGACAGGGGGCGTGCAGGGATACGCTTGTGTGCTCATCGTGTGCAGCTCACACACACACACCAGGGCTGGGGTCTCTGCACACTGCTGGGAACCCTTCTGGGACACTCCCTGTCTCAGGGCCAAGCATGCTTTTAGCAGGGTGAGCATCTGAGGCACTCAGAACTGTTCCAGCATGCATCTGTGTCCTGGGTGTGGGAAGCACCTAGGGACCGAAAGCCTGTGCCCCAGGAGGGCTTTGGAGTGCCAGAGCAGGATAGAAGACAAGGAGGAGGTGAGGAGGAGGAGGAAGTAATGTCCTGGATGCAGGGAACACCTCGGGATGGATAGCCTGAACCCCAGGAGGGTTCAGTGTGCCAGAGCCAGATGGAAGAGGAGGAGGAGGCTGGGAAAGGGTGCTGGAGGAGGAGGAGGCTGGGTGGGGCTCCCGGTGTCCCGGAGCCGGATACTGGCACGGATATGCTGGCGTGGCAAGGCTGGGGGAGGACACACACACACCTGCGAGCATCGAGCCAAGCCCCCTACCACTTGTGGAGCACTACCCTCAGACCTCCTTCCCCTGACCCTGCACAACCCACCTTCCCCCCAGCCCCTCTGAGCCAGTGCCTCCAAACCTGACGCAACTGTGGCTGCCCCATTTGTTGTCAGTGTCCCATCCTGCTTCAGATGATCCCTATGTTCTTCCTCCTTTCCAGGCCCACAGAAAGCAGGGACACCCTTCTCTCTGACAGAGGGGTGCAGAGGAGGGCAACCTTGAGTTTGCAGACTTTGTAGCAATCAATTTCCCTGGCAGAGAATCAATTGATCCCAGGAGGAGAACCCAGGCACAACCTTCTTGGATGCCCCTTCCCACCTCCAGCCCTTTCTTTGCTCTGTAAGTTCCCATTTTCCCAGCCAGAGCATCACAGCAGCAGAACTGTGCAGGACATGAGGTGGGGTGCAGAGAGCTCAGCCCAGGGTGGAGCTGGCCATGAGCCCAAAACTGCCTGGGGAAGGGGAAACCCCACCTTCCACCCCACCGAGGGCCCTCCCAGCATGGCAGCCCCCTGAGGAGCAGAGCAGAGGCAGGAGCACTCTTTTTTTTTTGACAAATGCCTTTATTTGCTACTGGATAGAGGTCTATTGCACAGCAGCCTGGAGGCTGCAGGGCACACAGCCCTGCCCCTGTTCAGTGCTGGACGCGGCGGATGGATTGGATCTGGTTGGTGTGGGCCTGGCTGCTGTATTCATTGTACTTCTTGAACTCGCCGTTCTGTCTGTCCCGCTCCAGCACGTACTGGTAGCCCCTGTATCCTGGGTACTGGTATGCCACCCACCTGCAGGCAGACCCTTGGCTCAGAGCCCCAAGCCAAATCATCCCATCCCATCCCATCCCATCCCATCCCATCCCATCCCATCCCATCTCATCCCTCTGCTTGCCCTGGGAGGAGAGGGACAGAAAATACCCAGTGGCTTGTATTTTCAAGGAAAAGGTAGCAGGAAGGCATCCATTTTTTGAGGGGGTCCCCCTTCCACATCCCAGTGTTTATGCAGGAGGGAGGTGCTTGCTGAACCTCTGCTCTTGGCACCCTCCAGTCCCAGCCCCACTGGCTGCACTCACGCTCCGGCGTTCACTTTGATGGATGCCACCTCCTTGTTGCCCCAGCCCATGGCCTGCAGCGAGGGATAGTCGTCACTCAGCTCAAACTTGTGACCCTGGAAGTTCTCAGCCTCGTAGAGGATGACTTTGCTGTCATTGTGGTTCTACAGAGAGACAGACCTGGAGGTCAGCAGGAATGGGTTGGCTTGCCCAGGGATAGGGGATGTGGCATCAGTGTGACCAAGGCACTTTGGGACCGTGACCAGCTTTGGTGCAATGCCTGGGGATGTCCTTCAACCTGGCACCCCCTCACTGGGACACCCCAGAAGTGCCCCGAGGATGCTGCTCTCATCTCCCTGTGGTCCCAATGCACAACTGTCAGTGAGAGTTAGTGGCTACAACCTCTGGATCCACACGGACTGCTGCCCTCAGCATCATCACGCTCCCCAAGTCTGCAGGAGGGTTCAGGGCAAAGAAGATTGCTGAGAGAGGTCCCCTCAGCTCTGTGGGGCCTTTCTGGGTGCTGGACATGGAGGGGTTAATGGCTGGGACACTGAGTGATGCAGCACTGTCCCCCGTGCCCAGCCCCCACATGCATCTATCTGCACCGAGGAGCAGTCCTGCCAGTAAGGAGTGATCTTATCGCATCCCCTTTATTAAAGCCTGCACATATCTGCCTGGTGATTATTAAAAGTTGGGGGGGGACCCCCCGCTCGGAGGCGCAGACGTGCCGCTGCTGCGAGCACCAGTGTCTCTGCAGATGGAGCGATAGAGCCGCGCCTGCCTGGGCACGCCTCAGGTACCCTGGCCGGGAGGGGGACGGACCCTGCATCCCGAGCATCTCTGCGGTCCTGCCAGCTCCTCTCTCTTCATCCCATCCCCGGGAGTCGGGGCTGGGGGACAAGACCTTGGGACCCCAGTCTGGGAGGTGGCTCTCCAAAGCACAAGGCAGAAGGAGCTGGAATTGTGATTCAAGCTAAATTTTAGATCTAAAAAGCATCCCAGGGTCTTGGCAGGGAAGTGGGAGCTGGTGGGTGCAGCTACCCCTGCACTTCACACGAGCCTCCGTGTACACCTCACCCCTCCATCCCATGCCCCGTGTAAGGCATCCTCCAGTCTGTCCCACACCGCCTCCATGCTGGGCTGCCTGCAGGAGGCTCTGCCTGCCCTGAGCCCTCCCTCTGTGGCGTCCCAGCAACTCACTGCGCATTTGACAGGCCGGAAGGAGAGGAGGTGCTCGGTCCGGTAGCCACTGTTCCCACTCCAGGCCTCCCACCGGGGATAGTCACCCTTCTCCAGGATAAACTGCTGTCCCTGGTACTCAGGGTACTCGAAGCCTACCCAGCTGGAGGGAAGAGGAGGAAAACCCTCAGGGATGTGTGACACAGTCCCCAGGATCAGTCAGGGGTCAGATTCTCCTTCCTGGGCAGGGGACAGAGACATTCTGGCAGATTACAGGTCTGTCACAGATGCTGGGGTCCTGGCTAGCAGCAAATGTCCCTTTTGAAAGTGGAACCCCTCTCCCCAGAGCCACATCATTGCCTCCAACCTGCACCTTGGCTTGGTTATTAAGCTGACTGCCTGATCGGCAGATGGGAAAACACAAGGAGCGCGAGCAGGGAGGTCGTGTGATGAGGCTGTGTCATAGCTGAGGAAGAACCTGGGTGTTCTGGCTGCCTAGCAGCTCCCAACAGTCCCCTGGGAGCAGTGGCTTTGCTGGAGCGGGGTGTGCCAAGGGGCCGCGGGGCTGGCGGGGCACTTACGGGCCAGACTCCACCTTGATGGAGCGGATCTTGCGGAAGCCGCGCTCCATGATGCTGGGGCACTCCATGAGGAATTCGCAGCGCTTGCCCTGGAAGTTCTCCTCCTCCCACACCGTGATCTTGTACTGCCCCAGGGTGTCCATGGCTTCACTGCTGGTCATACGGGTCTCTCGGCTGCTGGCAGAGCCGCACGTATCACCCCAGGGCGGTGCCCACCATCAGCCCCCAGCCGCCCTGCCGCCTGCCGCTGAGCCCGGGATGCCGGTGGTGCTGCCCTGGCACATCCCATGCCACCGGCCCCTTGCCCTCCCAGGCTGGCACGGGGGCATTTCCCATTCCCTTTCCTTCGGTGCTGGGGAATCTCTGTCCGGTGAACCCCGAGTTGCAGGGGGAATTTGCAACGCCCCATCTCTCCGTGTGATGTACCCAGGACTGCCTCAGTTTTTCTTCTCCCGAGTTCCCTGTGACGGCTGCAGGAGTTGTCTGGGTGCAGTGGCGCCGTACCCACTGCTGGGAGGCGGCGGTGACCCCAGCTCAGACTCAGGCTCAGTGTAGCCCTGGGGTAGAGCAGCCCGGCTCTTCCATCCCTCCTGCCAGGGTCCCTCCTGCCCGCACGGTGCCGCGCTGTGCCGCACAGCACCCCGCCGCTTGCCCTTCCCCAGGTGAGCGGTGCCTGGGGGGCTCGGTGTGGGGGTGAAGGAAGCGGGGCAGCGCCTGTGCACTGGGGTCTTGGGGGCTCACAGCCTGGTACTTACTTGGTCGGAGGGCAGGGCACAGAGGCGAAGGTGGCGGTGCCGGTGCCGGCTTTTCCCGTGGCCCTTTATAGGCGGGCGCTGAAGTGCCGATGGTGCAGGCGGTCAGGGAGCTGTGTCAGCAGGCAGGGGCCGGCGGGGGGGACGGGCTGCTCACCCACCCCAGACTCCGGCTGTCCATTCCACTTAGGCAGTGTGGCGAGAGCGGCCCCCCCGCGCCCAGCGAGGCTGACAATGAAAGTGCTGGGCTGTGTTTGCGCAGGGGCTCAGGGCACAATGGGCAAAGGGCCTGACGCGCCGCTTTCCTTTCTGCCCCCGGACAATGTCCCCGCTTGGCCCAGGGATTAGGGACCCAGCCTTTCCCAGGGCACCCGCAGCCTTTGCCAGGGTTGAGGCTTGTGGGAAGGAGGTGCCAGGGTGAAGTGGGGATTTGCCATCTGGGAGCTGAGGGGCACTGATGTCCTCACTGTTGGAACACAGGGCTTATCTGGGGCTGCTTCTGCCCCTCCACACGGAGCTCTGCCACCATGGCTGCCTTTTCCAGCCAGGCCCTGCAGGGTTTCCCGTGTTGGCTGCAGACTGGGCGCTAATAGACCCCAGTTACATGCTTGTAATGCCCTGAGCACTTCCCCTGGCTTGATAAAGAGCTCCCTGTGCTCCCATTCACCTCCCGCTCGGGCAGGGGACACTGCACAGGGGGAGGGGACCAGCCTTGGGACAGATCCGTGTCTTTCACCAGGACAAGAGGACCAGCCCTGCCCGGAACTGCACCGTGCCATGCAGCTATCCCCGATGTCTCCTACCGGCACCTGGGATGGATGAGGCCAACACAGGCTGGAAAGGAGGAAGAGTGCCCTGTTGAGCTGTGTTACTTGCAGCATCCCCGTGTAGTCTGTGGTGAGGCCGGGCACTCCCAGCTTCAGCTGGGCAAGTGCCACTCTGGCCACTGGGCAAGGGCTGGACCTAGCACCCCAAACCTTCCCAGGAAAACTCCAGCCCTTCTGGGGGTCCTGGGCATGGGGTCAGCATCACAAGAGACCCGGACATTGTTGGTTATGGGGAATGCAGTGTGGACAGCTAGGGGTGGTGTTAGTACGTCTGGCATCAACAAGAATCGGGGACGGAGGGGTGACAGCAAGGACAGGCTGGGGGCAGGACTCGGGGGTCCTCTTTGTGTCCTCCCCAGTGCTCGAGGGCTCCGAGGCTCGGTGAGAGTCCGCGCCGATGCCTGCGGGTCCCAGCAGAGGGTGCAGCCTGGCAGCGGTTGGAGCAGGCTCCAGCTCAGGGACATTAGTGGCCCTCGGCCGGGGACAGGCGCTGGGGAGGCGACCCTCAGCTTGCGTTGCCTGAAGCGGTCCTAGCAGGGAGGGGGAGACCCTCTGAAAGCTCTCTGGGGAAGCAGAAGGTGGAGGGAAGGATAGGCATGCTCCCTGGAGAAGGAACAGCACCCCGATGCAGCCTCGTGGCCTGGGGACATCTCTCAAAATGCTGGGAGATAGGTCTGGACAGTTTAAGGAAGGCATCACCTTGGTGAAGGTGAGGAAAGATGCAGAGCTAGTGGACTGCAGGGACCCACGGTGCTGCCACCTCTTGCCTGGGCTGTGTGAACAGAGGTGTGGGGCACTGCTTAGTGCTTTGTGTGCTTGAGGCATGAGCGCAGCTGGGGACTCTGAGGTGCAGGGCAGGTGGGGTATGTTACAGAGTGCCGGTACGTGAGGCACCACAGAATACGTAGGATGCTGTAAGCTGTTATAGGATGTGCATGTGGAGGGTGTGGGGCACTGTATGGTGTGCTGCAGGATCTATGGGGCACTGGCTGTGCCATGAGGAGCATGCAAGCCCTTCAGTCATCCCCATGCAACATTTTGGATGAAAGCACTGGAAGGGGAATGGTGCAGGGGAGCACTGTGCCCCTTCCTTGTTCCTCAGCACGTTGTACTCACTGGGATGTGCCTCGCCTCCCGCTTGGTACATTCAGGGCAGCCACATGGCAGCCACAGCCACATCAGGGCACGGCAGATCACTGGGGTCACTCACGAGGAGCCCTCCAGTACTGCGTCCCAGAATGCAGTTACAGCCTGTCCTGCCCAGGCCATCTCCAGATAGTCTCTGTCACCAGCCAGCATTCCCCTGGCTAGGTCACCTGCAAGCCCCCAGCCACACCTGCCCAGCTGGGGACAGGGCCAGAGGGAGGCTGCTGCGGGGGCTGGCAGTGACTTGCTCAAGGGCAGCTGCTAATACTGGCTGTGGGAGCTGCTTAGCACTTGCCCAGGGCCTCCTGCATAGGCTAATTTAATAAGGGCCCCTCGTGGCTCCCGGCTCAGCTTGTTCCCTGCACTAGCAAAACAGATCATGTTTCTCAGTGCCACTGGGCACAGCACGGCAGCCAGCAGCCCGGGGCCATGGTGGGAGCACAAGGTCACTCAGGTGCTCCATGCCAAGCCCAGACCAAGCCAACCATGGGGTTGTAACCCCGTGCCTTGTGCAGGCACTGGTCCCAGGACAGTGCACAGCTGAGGGAGCCAAGCAGGCTGAAAGGCAACCACAAGCCAGGTGCTGCCCAGGAATCCTGATGTTGTATCCGTTGATGTTATGAATATCTGGGCTAGCTGACCAAGGCAGCACATCTGTGTGCGGTCCACCCGGCTGCTACCACAGGCTGAGCTCTGGTCACACCCTGCAAGCACCTCTAGCTGCTCTCTCCTTCTCCCCAGCCCTGCTAGGGGCTGGACTGCCACCCCAGGGGGCTGGAGGTCTGGGGGCTGGGCCAAACAGGAGCAGATGGAGCTGGTGCCGGCCCCTGTTTGTCTTTCTCCCAGTTGCCTGGTGCTCTGTTTGTTCTGGGGATGGCTTCCTGCTGTCAGGGCCAAAACAGGTGGCTTTTATTTACAGGGTCTGGCTGATTAGATCAGAGGTGATGTGCCATTGCCCCCACACAGCCTCACTTCTCCCTTTTTCCTCCCTTTTCTCCCCCAGCCTCATTTCTGTGGGAAATCATCCTCCTTGACGAGCATGCAAACACTCTCCTTCTCTCCCCAGTCACCTGTACTTCAGGGATTCTCTGAACATGGCCACACTAGGATTGGTTAATCTCAGCCCAAACCCCTGCTTCCACCTGCTGGATCCCTGGATCCCAGAGCCAAGAAGGTTGTTGGGATCCCCAGTGCCACTTGTCCCCTCCAGGAGCATTGCTGGCCACAAGAGCCATGTGTGTACAGGCACACAGCTGCCACAGAAGCCTCCTCACACAGGCACTGCCTTGCACAGGGAGCCCTGGCACACGCCAGCTGCCCCACATGCACGTGTCCCCTGTGCACCCATCCACCCCATCCCTGCAGCCAGAACCTCCTGGGATCACAGAGAGCCTGGCAGATGTTGCTGGGATTAGCTCCCACGCAGGCGCACACGCACACCGCGGGCTGCCAGCTGTTCCATGCTGGGAGAAATCCCAGGCACTCGGATTCCCCCAAGGCTGGGCTCCCCGAATACCAGATGCAGCTTCTGCTGCCCCCAGGGCAGAATGAGCCCAGAGACAGGGGAGTGCACTGGGGACCAGGATGTTGACTGGTCTCAGGGTACTGTCACCAGTAGCTAGGGAAGGGCAGGGACACAGTGGAGGTCACAGCAAGTGGGACACAGTGCAAGGGGTACCCACATGTTCTCACTCACAGCTGGGTCTTGCAAACAGCTGGATGAGATGGTCCCCCATGCAGCAGCCCTCACCCCAGCCTCAGATTTCCACAAGCGCCTCAGCCAGCCACCAGTACCCCCACTGGAACCTGCTCTCCAGATCTGCCCACCTGCTGCCCCCACTGGCACCGTGGCCACCCCAGGCCCCCCCCTCCTTGTGGGACTATGGCTGCTCACTCTTCCCTGTGGCACCCACAGCTCTGGAGATGCACCTGCAACAACCCACCATGACAAAGGATACTCCCAGGTGAGACACAGGCTCACCCTGTGCCACCCATTCCTGATCTCACTCTGGCTGCCCCCAGCATGGGGGTGTGCTCAGTCCCCAGCTCTGCCAGCCTTGCTCAGTCCCCACGAACTGCCAGGGGAGCTGTGGCCTCACCTGCCTGCTCCCCACTGTTCCCATGGGGACTAATCCCACCTGAAGGTCAGGGAGGCTCAGCCAGCTGCTTACCTCCTGCGTGTGGATTACAGCCTGGGTGTGAGCAGGTGGCAAAGGCTGTCTCCCCAGGTTGGCCCAGCCCTGGCAGCGAACTGACAGCAGCATAAAATCAAGCCAGACTGCTCCAAAAGGGAGCCCAGGGTGGCATGTCCCTCTCAGCCTGAGGTGTCTCTTCTGACACACCCTACCCAGCTGGGCATGCCAGGCACTGGGGAAGAGGAGCCAGTATCAGGTCATCTGGTCCAGATCCTGACCTGAAACGGAGCCTGCTGGTGCCAGCCACTGTGCCCTCCTGCTTGTTACCACAGGTGACCCCAGCCTGGCACCTCCAGGGCACCCCATAACTTCAGTGTCATGGAGAAGCTTGCTGGTCCTCACAGAGTCCCCAGTGCAGACCAGTCCCAGGGGTGTGGTGATGGAGACAGGGGAGAATGTCCCAACCCACACCCAGTCTGGCCCGGATGCAGCTGCTGATGCATCTCCTTCAGTGCATTGTATCATATTTGGAGGGATACCAGGGGTGAGCACAGCTGCCCAGATGCCAGCTTTATAGCAGCTAGGGTGTTGTCATGGAGGTGCAGAGTGCGAGATAAAGGCTGTGAGTCCCTGGCAGCCTCAGAGCCAGGGGACACCAGCTCAGCTGGCACCTGGCCCAAGTCCCACTCCACCCCTGTGCTCCTCCACTGCCCTGTTGGCCACATCTGTAGTGGCAGGCACCCCAAGACTGGTGGTGCTCATGCAGGAGGCAGATGAAAAGGCTGGCAGTGGCGGGTCCCCTCCTCCAGCAGCTCCGAGGATCAGCGCAGGCGGGGGCTGAGCCAGGCGCTGCCGCGAGAACAGAACATCCTGCCTCAGGGCTCCCGAAGCCAGCAATAGCTGGGCCAGAAGCAGCAGCCCTGGAAAGCTGCTCAGTGTCCCCCCTGGGCAGGCTGCCCACGCACTTCCCAGAGCCACCGGCTGGGAAGAGAGGAGCCCCATCGCTCACCCCTTCCCTAGAGGCCCCGTGGGAGGATGGGGCTGATATGCTCCAAGCTGCAGGACTCGTATAAGCTCTGTTTTTTCCCCCAGCAGCTTGAATCCTTCATCAGGGCTCTCCCTTATTCCTTTCTCTCACGGGCATTCAAAGGCTTTTTTTGGGGGCAATTGTGAGATATGTCCCCTCACCCCAGTGGCTTGTGGGTGCAGGAGGGAGGATGCCAGGCTGTACTTATGCTGTCCCTGTACTGTCCCACGGCCAGTAAGGGGCTGGAGTGTGCAGAACTGCCTGTAGTTTCACCTCAGCAGAATGCAGATCCACACCTGGGAACCACCTCTCCCCTCCACCCGGTCTGACAGAGGGTGACAAGCTTGTCCCAGAGCCCAGGCGGACTGAAGAGTGCGTCTTCCTATTGTCTTCAGCTGGGGGTAATGTGTGGGATGGACTCATTGTCTGGTGACAGTGAAGCTGGTATCTGAAGCTACAGCCTGGCAAGGGGAGTGCAGGACCCCAGCACAGAGTGAGGACAGTCCCTATGCTCCCTGGCCCAGGTCTGGCCATGCCAGGAGCAGGATGGAGCAGCACCCTGGCCTCCAACATTAGCTCATCCCCAGCGACACAAGCAGCCTGTCTCCTTGTGCAAACTGGGTACCTGCAGTGGTGCTGGGACAGACTGCCTTTCAGGGGCAGGGAGCTCCTGCTCAGCCCGGGCACCTCCTTCAGGCACAGCAGACATGTGCCAAACAGGCTGACTGGGATCAGCTGAGCTCTAGGGATGCTCACACCACCCTGGTTCTCAGCCCCTGAGGTGCCCACACAGCCCTGTGGACTGGTCCCCTCCAGGGCACCGGTGTGCTGAGGACAACCAGCTGCCTCTCCCACATCCTGAAGTAAAGCAGTGCCTGCCCCAGGATGGCACACCCCATCCGGCCTGGGCAGGACACGAGCAGCCCAGAGGCTGCCAGCAGCAGTGCACACCTCTGCTCACACCCACCTTCACCCGATGCACGCACACCAGGAAGCAGAGCAGCAAGCACAGCAGGGGCATGGCCAGCACCACCCGTCCAGCTCAGCAGGAGAACACACACACACACACACACACACACACAGGATAGGGATGCACCAGCTCTGCTCTGCCTGCCAGGGAGGGCACACACGTTGAAACACCTATGCAAATACAGGCATGAAAGCACATACACACCTGTGTGAAACTACACCTATGTGCAAATCCAAACTTGGGCACTTGAGTCTCCCCAGCACTCCTCCTGCACCCTGCCCTCTCCATGCAAATCCTCCTGGTGCAGAACCATGCCACGGAAATCCCCAGCCCAGGTCCCTAGGTCCCCAAAGCTGTGCCACTGACCATGCAGAGCCTGGGGCTTGGGGAACAGCACCACACAGTACAGACAGCAATACCCCACTGTGCCTCATCCCATGCCAGCCTGGTGCAGCCCTCGGTAGCAGCTGTGCAGAGTGGGTGTTTAATGCCTCTGACTGCCTAAGAGAGGAGCATCTCACCCTTAGGTGCTAATCCTGCCAGGTAACACAGCCCTCACGGCAATGTGGCTCCCCAGAACCATCCCACCTTTGAACAGTTTCATGGCTTCCCAGTGCCATGAAACTGGGAAACAGTGCTCTGCGGGGCAGAGCTGGGGCAGTAAGAGCAGGCTGGGAAGGTGGCAGGGGGGCAATTACGCTAGGGCATTATACAGCCCAGAGGTGCTGGAGCAACCAAGCAAAAGTGGAGGCGGCATGGCCACATTTCCACAGCCTTGCTCTGCCAGATACCATCTCCACCAGGCTCTGCCCTCACAGGAACACACGTGCAGCGACTGGAGCACATGGACAGCAGGGTCTGGCTTTGCTCAGAGTTATTAATCGTGTTCTGTTTGATCCCAGCCTGAGCAGGGCAGCTGCAGAGGGTTGTGCATATCGGGGGATGTGTTGTGCTTTCTCAGCTTTTCAACTTTGCCAGGATTGGTAGCAGGAGACACAGAGCTTGGAGACACAGCCCCAAGGAGCCCATGATCACGATGATGGCCAATCACTGCACCATCTGGGGGCTGTTCCCAGGCTAGGATGCAAACTTCGCTCTGGAGGGATGAAGGGAGCATGGCAACACTGGAGATGCTCTTTGATTTTGGTCCCTATCTACATCACCTGTTGGAAACTTCCCAAAGCATCTGCCCAAACAGGAAGCCTAGGAGGTGCCTCATCTCTTCCCCTTGCAGGAGCATCCCAAGGAGGGAACAGGACCCTCCTGCTCTGAGACTGAAGCTGCTGAGCTTTGTCCTGTGAATAGCTGCATGGGGATGAGGGAAAGCAGCAGGAAACATCCTGTCCCTTAGCACACTCCTGAGCTCCTCCACCTCCAGCCTCTCCTCCATCCACAGTGGGTGGATGGGCTGAGTCTTTTTGGTGTTTGCAGAAAGGCTGCATATGGGCTCAGGATCCACCTGTATACTCAGAGCATCCCTGAGCATGGTGGGACCAGAACTGGATCCTGTGCTACAGAAGTACCTGTGCCTGAGGATGGGGCAGAAGCAGCTCAGGGCTGACAGAGAAATCACAGGCAGAGCCAGGCGTAGACAGTCAGGAGGTGAGGGATCTTTCTATTCCCAAACAATATCCTGAGGTGGGAGGAAAGCAGGTTCACTGCTGTCCCATCTCCTAGCTCTCTGTGACTCCCTGCAGCCTCCACGGTGCTAGAAGCAACCCCAGGCTCTGAATGTCTGCTCTGGCTGCTGGGGGAGAGGGATGGTACAGGACATGGAATGGAACAGGAGTCCAGGTCAAGCACTTGTGCTTGGAGAGCAAGGCAGGGAGTGAGCGGGGCTGTCCTGAAAGAGACCCACCAGTTTGCCAGCACCACCCCCCATACCCGTCCACTGCAAGCACAGGCAGAGGGATTGCCACCAGCAGGACCTGGCACCTGGCCTGCAGGCTTAGGGTGCACAACAGGAAACACCTGCCCTAGACAGTCAGACAGTCCCTGGGGGGGCTGGGAAGTGCAGGTACTGGGAGTGAATCAAGGCAGAGGGGTGCAAGAAAGGATGTGATACCCCTCATCCTCTGCCCTGCTCCTTGCTGCCTGCTCCTGCCCTCCCTCCCCACTGCTTCACTGTCAGCAGTTAAAGCTCCCTTGGTGCCAGCAGACCATTGAGACCTACCTGGGTGCTTGGCAGAGCCTGCCAAACTCCACCCTGGGCCAACACCGTGCCAGGGCTCTCTGTGCCTGCCACGGCTCTGCTGCACTGCCTGGGCCAGGCTGCCCTTCCCAGCAGGCTGCTACAAGCAGCGATCAGCCACACAGGCAGGATGCGTGTGCCTAGTGTGTTACATGTGCCTGCCATGCCATGGGCACGTGGACATGGGTCCCGTGCGTCACGGCCTGAAAAGCTGAGCGCCACAAATGCCATGTGTACCACTGCCACCTGGGTCCCATGTTCCACAGTGCCACGTGGAAGTCCCATAGTGTTCACGCATGCTATGTGTGGATCGCTTCACCTTTGTGCACTGGCTGCTCACTGCTGCGTGTGTTTGGGTGGGATTGCGTGTTGTGCACGTCCCTTGCGCGCTTTGCTCCGCACACACACTGGATGTTCGTCCTGGCACGCAGGAGCTGCAAGCGGCCGTGCGCTCCCTCCGCGGGCTGCAGGGCACGGAGCGCGGTGCTGCCGGCTGTGAGCGCCGGCCGTGCGCTTGCAGATGGGCTGGACCTGCCTAACGCGAGCCGAACGAACAAAACGTTCAGGTCAGGTATTGCACGTGGGGCTCGACGCCAGGCAAGTGCAGAGATGCTCCGACTTTGGATAGTGTGGGCTGGAAGGGTGCTCTGCCTTGGGCTGCCAGCAGCCCCCTCCGCACCCTTCCTCCCGAGCTGGGTCCTTCCAGGCTGGAGACGGTGTCCTTGCTGCGCACGCCGCTCCAAACCGGCTCCTCCGGGGGGAAAGTCCAGAAAGTGGATGCTTGACACCTGCTGCCTGGGAAAGCCAAACAGAGCAGGGCAGTTTTAACTGGCGTGGCAGGGTGAAGAACAGGGAAGAGAGAAAAGAAGGAAGGAAGGAAGTAAATGGAGGAAGGGAGGGGAACAGAAAGGATTGGAAAATACAGGTGAAAGAGTTAAGGAAAGGGGACAGGCTGGACGGTGTCTCCTGAGCCCATCCCCGTCCCTCCCGGGAGTTCGGGTGTGTGACCAGACTCCCAGTACTTGTCCCAGGGAAGTCCCCAGGATGTTCTCCATGCCCTGCTCCCAGCCAGGCAGGCAGGACCCTGGCCAAGGTGTTCTGGGCTATAGCAGCTCACCTGGCTCCGGTGACACGCTGGCAGCTGTCAGGTGAGTGGCTTCGCCTTCCCCCGCTGGCTCACGAGCAGAAAATGAGGGTGACGCTGGCTGGATGGGGCTTTTATAGTCCTGATAAAAATAGCGCTGGCTGGCCGGTGATCGGGGGGCCGGAGAGATGTGACTGAGCAGAGACAGGCAAGAGGGCTGGGCTGGCGGCGGCGAGCCTTCTCCCCAGCACACCTGTCACAGCTCTGTGTTTGCTCAGAGCAAATATTGACCCAGGGAAGGCAGGCTGGGCAAGGGAGGCGATTAGCCCACCTAGATTAGAGGCAGAGCAGGTCTCTATGCAAACTCTCCAGGGCTGCCTTTGTTAATGGGAGCCTGATGGGCTGATAGGAGCCAGGAGCCTGGGTGCTGGGGTAGTGGGGAGGAGGAGGTGGGGGGGAGAGGAGGAGACATTCATTAACCTGCACTGGAACAACACCAGCTGTCACTTTTCCACCCACCTGCCTGGCTCACTTTGCAGCCGAGATGAGAGGAGAGCGGGGGGCCAGGGGAAGCAGGTGTGAGGATACCCTACCTGGGCAGCTCTAGGATGGCAGTGGCTTTCTTGCAGTGTTTTGGGCTGCAGAAAGGTCAGGGAGTTGTGAAGTCTCAGGGCAGAAAAGCAAATCTAGTGCTTAGCCCAAGCAGTCTGAGTGCCAGCGATAGAAAAGTCTTCCTTGTTGTCAGCCCAATCCCCCTGCTCATGCTGAAAATCCCCATGGCACACCAGGACAATGCTCACACTTCATTTAGAGCAGTCCACAAACTTCTGAGCTAGGCAGTAAAGCAAAGCTCAACAAAACTCTTGGGAACGCTCTCTTTGGGAGTGTCCCCTGCATGGCCACACAGGCCAGGAGCCAGGTGTCCTAACACAGCAACAAGAACAGGATGTGTACATGTGTACAGCATGTGCACATGCTTCCCTGTGGGTCACTGCATCCCAGAGTCACAGCACTCCTGTGTCCCAACTGTGCCACTGCCCAGCAGGGCAGCCGGTGCAGACAGCCCCGTGCTGGCTCTGGGAGCAGGGTGCAGAGCTCACGGAAGCCAGGAGAAGTTTAGACACACTCCTACAGTGCCCAGCCACGCTGCTCAGCCCTGACAGCCCTCTGCTGATCTCAGCCAGTCAACAGGAGCTGGGCTCTCTCTCCCAGTTACTCTGGCACCCACAGCTCCTTGGATAACAGAGCATGAAGCGCAGCAGCGGTGGCAGGAGAAGCTCCTTTGTGCAAGTGCAGTGGCCTGTTTGTTTGTGTAGATGGGTGTGTTTGTGGGTGGGGAAGGGGGTAACACTGCTTTAACCCCCACAGTGTACACCTGCAGGAATCCTGGTCTTGGGTGTGCTTTAGAAACCATCACCATTGCTCCCTCCAGAGCTGGAATGTACTTGCAGGTTGCAGTAAATGGATTCCCAAATGTAAGAGGATAGTGGCAGATCCTTAGTGGCCACTGCCACACAATTCTTCCTTGGAGACTTGACCCTCTCACACTCAGCACTTTGACAGGCAGGCTCCATCCCTTGTGCCTGCTGCTGCATCTGCAGGCTGGGGTCCCTGAGGTCTGGCACTGGAAAGAGCTGGAGTGATGCCAACCTGCTGCCCTTGCTCATCCTGGTCCTTTTTCAGTAGTTTTGGCAGCAAAGGAAATGCAATACCACCAATACTCTGGGTTGTGGTGCAGTGAAGAAGTGCGATGTTCCCCATCCTTTTGATGCTGTACAGATGCTTGGACTTGCGTATTTCTCCTTTCCTAGTATGGGAAATGTGCGGGACAGGACTCCCACCCCTCCCTGCCCCAGCACACACCAGCACAGCGGAGCTGCAGCTCCTGGCATAGGCTGATTGGCTTCCCCCTCTCTTTCCAGAGAAGAAAAAATCCCGAATACCACAGGTGCTGCTGCAGTACCAGAAGACATCTCCAAACCTATGCGTTGTGTCAGAAATGCTCTTTCACCCCAGCCTCTCTACTGCAAGGGCAGGGCCCCACCATTCTCCAAATAGCAGTGAATACTGTCCTTGAAGGGCTTCTCTACAGAAAACAGGAGATAAACAGGTCCCTTGAGCTTGCAGAGTGCCCTGCCCTGCACTGCTACCCTGGGGAACATTTTCCACCTGTTCTGGCATCTCTGGGGCAGCATCTACCAGCTTGTGCCCTTCCCTGTCAGGCAGGTGGGCAGCACTGGTACCGAGCTCTTAGTAGGGCTGGCCTTGGAAAGGCAGCCTCAGCTTCCTCTTGCAGCAGCCAAGGGCTTGTGCTGCCCTCACTGTCCGATGAGGACTGACTAGCTCACATCACAGCACTTCTTGTGTCCATCAGGAGCTAGCAAGGTGCCCTGGCCTGGCCTGAGCATGGCCCCCACTCCCAAACACCAAAGTGACACAGCTGAGCCAACAAAGCCCAGCATCTTGAAGACAGGAGGCCAGGGGTGAAGGATTTGTTCAGCTCTGCCAAGGGTTTTGGAAGGATCACCCTCATGCTTTTGCTCTTCAGCCACTGCAAGCTGGTCAGGGCAGGACTTCCCCAGGTTCCTACCTCATATGCTGTACAGAGGGAGAAGAGGCCGATTCCAACCAGGGAGTGGTTTCTTCCTTATCCCCTAACACTGCTGCCTTCCCCACACTGACGCAGAGACCCGCCAAGTGGGGCTTTGTAGGAGATTCAGTCCTCCCAGCTGCAATGGGACAGCAAAGCTTAGCAGACACCCGTCAGGGAAGCCCAAGAGCAGCTTTTGTTCCCTTCCCTTTATCTCCCACACAATAGCTCAATTCAGCAGGTGTTAAATGTTTTAATGGGATTCAGAATAGCTTCTGTTGCGCCCCTGCCCCAAGGCCATCTCACCCTCCCCCCGGGAACCAGGAGTAAAAGCCAAGAAGAAAGTGCCTGTTGTGTGTTGCATTAACTGCCTGATGACTGAATGCTCCCGATAATTCCTACAAGGAGAGGGCAAGTCCCATTAGCTTGCCAAGCTCATGCTCAGCCATTGGTGTACCGGCCATCTACCTGGCTGCCAACCCCAGTCCCGTGGGAACATCACCCATTTCAACACCAGTGGGAAGAAACAGGACCTGTACCTACCATATTTCTATTGGAGAGACGTGCATTAGAAACGTAGCTCTGGTGGGCAGGGGCCAAATCCAGCCCTGAGAGACAGTACAATAAGATCAAACTTCCTCCTGCCTGAGACCCAAATGTCATTAGCAGAAACAGGACTTCTCCCCTGTTTTGGGAGCTGAGCTGGGCTGTGAGTCTGGACCTGCTATAGTCCCACAAGTTCATCACCCTTGGCAGTGAGTACCAACGAAACCTCTTGCAAAGGGAAAGTCTCTCCCTGCCAGCTTTGCACATCTCTGCTGTCTCCTCACATCACCACTGCCCCAAAGCTCCAATCGAGGTAGAAGCCCTCAGGTGAGCACATCCACACTGTAGGCTCCACACTATGCAGAGCTCACCCCCAGCACCATCTGGGAGTGCTGCTCTCTTTGCTAACGGGACAGTGATGTGGATCAGTCACACATTAGTGTTTTCCAAAACCAGGGTCAGGGTCTAGTTCCCAGCCTGAGAAGAAGAATTGGAAATTTCCTCAACCTGGGAAAGAGGCTGCCCCTGGTGTATAGATACTTCAGCATGAGGATAAAAGAAGTGTGTGACAGCTGCTACTCTCTTTGCTTAGTGCACTCAGAGTGGTTCTGGTTAACAGGCACCAGAGAAGACCTACAGAGGTGACACACTACCATCTCACCCAGAAAGAGCTAAGAAAAAATTCTCTCTCAAAAGGTGTAAATAGTCTCAAATCTGTTTCCCTGACTTGTTTAAGGCATCATCTTTGAGATCTCTCCTACTAGAGTAATGCTTATCAAACAAGTGAATTTCCCTCTAATAGTGCTCCAACAGGCAAGCAGAGTGTGAGTTCTGTTTTCTCCAGGTTCAGGCTGGAAGCACAGGAGAGTGGGGAGAATAAGAAATTAAATGGCCAAAACAAAAAAATTCTCTGCACATTTGATGGCACTTGGGCTCTCTCCATTTGTTTTTGGGTGTTACACCAGACTAACACACAGCATTTCCCATGTTAACTCCTCCAGGTAGTGGATGCAATGGTGCAGCTGCAGTGATGCAGCCCAGAGAGCATTAGATCACACAGCAGGTCTGAGGATGGACAAACTGACTGACCCTGTCTTCACTGCTCCTTGCTGCCCTTGGGTAGCTGGATTCAACTTGCCTTAGGGCAATAGTGAGGTTTCTGCCCCTGCCTTTGATATCCATTTGGGAACTTTGTTGTGGGACTACAGAGCATCTGTAGTGAGCAAATCCTAGCAAGGAGCCTGGACCAAGAAGAATCAGTCCAAGTGGACTAAACAGCCAGGCCCTGCTGCTGCCTGGAGCTGTGAAGGAAGGAAGTGGTTCTGCATTACCTGTTCAGCACTAGCCAAAGCCCAGAGAAATACAGAAAGACTGCTGTGACACAGGAGACCTGGCACACAGAGTACTGGGAAGGGAGGAGAGGGTTTGCATTTCTCATGAGGAGTATCCAGGAGCCGTGAAGGCCCAAGGCACTCAGGCCGAGTTCAGGAGCTGGCAGTGCCTCTGCTGTATCTCTGACAGCAGGGACAGCTCAGCCCTGGGGCTCAGTACTGGTTACGCAGGCAGGGCTCCTGCACAGAGAGGAGTGCTGGGGTGAGGCTGGGTGAGCTGCAGTACCCCTGCCACAGCAGGCAACTGCCCTCTGCTGAGCAGGGCAAAAGCCCTCCACTGTGCCTTTTGCACAGTCTTCTCTAGGATGCGAGGGAAGAAGATGCAGCTCTGGTCTTGGCTGGGTCCTGGCACTGGGAAACAAGGCATGAGGGTTTTGAGGGGGACACCAAAGCTGCATCCTCACCAGAGCTGGGTGGCTGCATGAGCCCCATGTTGCAGAGTCCATAGCAGTACGGCAGAACAGGGGAGAAGCTGCAAACGCAGTCCCCATTGCCTGGCACAGCCATCCTGCAGCTCCTGCCTGGGAGCAGCAGCTGGAACCCAGCACCAGCCTGTTCTGTGCTGGCTGCTGGGATTTCTCACATCTCACACTGCCACCTCCCGGCTGTGACAAACCTGCTCCTTCATTGTGACACCCCTCACAGCCTGACAGACCCCCACAAGCCAAGGCTCAGAGGATCCCCTTCCCTAGGTGACAGCCTTGCAGTTTCAAAAGGGAAGACCTTGTCCAGGGCTCACAAACTCAGATGCATGAATTACATATGTTACACACAGTGACAGTGTCTGAAGTTCAAGTTGCTTTTATTGGGTTGTGCATGTGCTGATGGTGCTGCAGCTGCCCCCTCGAGCTGGTCACTGTAAGGGGAGCCTGCAGCCGCCACTGGAGCAAGGAGAGGAGGAAGATTCAGTACCTGCATGCAATTGATGTCATCACCTTATTGCCCAGATGTCATTTCAAAGCAGATTCCACTCCTCTCAGCTGGTACAGACTGAGGGTAGTGAGAATTTTCATAGTGGTTGTCCATGTGCTCCCTGTAGCATAGAGTTCTTCTCCAGTGATGTGGCCAGCCACAGAAAGATCTCATGAACTCTGCTGTGGAGCCGTTGGAGGATTTAAATCGCTGCTGAGAACATAATCAGGACATACCTCTTCAGAGAAAGCCACCATGCTGAGCTAAGGTCATGGTGTGGGAGGGTCCAAGTTGTTCTGGACATCACAGGGATAAAGAAATGGAGTTGATGTGCTTGAAGAGTTTCAGCAGCACAGTACCCAGCAGCTATGCTCTGGAGGGCGGGGGTGCCAGGTTGGTGATTCTGGAGAAGAAAGAGCAGCTCTGGAGATGACATCTACATCCAACAACCCTCTTCCATTAACCCTCAATCCCATCTCTCTACAGTTCTGCCCAGGCTAAGGAAAACCCTTATGCTTTTCACCCAGATCCAAATCTACTTTCCCCACCAGTGGCCATTCCTTCAACCTAACTAAATCCCACACCACCTTGGACTATGAAAACTTTTCTCCCTTTCTGCTGTCAGAGACTGCGCTGCCTGCTCCTTGACCTGTTTTCCCAAAGCACCATCCTTGCTGGACACTCCAGTGCCTCAGACCAGCTGTTCACACATGCCCTAGCCCTAGCTGTTCACACATGTTCACACATGTTCTAGCCCTGCCCTAGAGCTGCATGATGGTCTCAGGTCCACAGAAGGGCTGTACCGCTACCACCTCTGCTCTGTGGCTTAGGATAAGCCAAGAGGGAGCAGAGACTTTGGGAGTAGATTCTTCATTTTGCACAGGCAGCCTTGGCATTGATAGTCAGGGATTCAGCTAACCCATAAGGGCTAGAAAATGGGCTGTGCTTCAGCCTGACATGTTAAGGACAGGTCCTGTCCCCCACCAGAGCACAGATATACTCTGCTACCTTCGGGAGCGGTTGGGGGGTAAAGCAATGACCCTGGGCCGGGCTGTCAGCACCACCTCTCCACGGCTGGCTTCAATCAGGATATTCTGCAGTGTATTTTCCAGCACCAGCTCCACAAGGTTCCCAACAGCTGGCTGCCTAGAAGGACAGAAGTACAGCAGAGGACAACTATCAGAAAGCAGATAAGGCAGGCTGCTTGCTGTGACTCCTGCCAGGAATCATCAGGCACCGCAGTGGAGCATACACTGTTTCCTGCACACTGAGACCAATGAACCAAAGACTTAAGCAATGGGTTGCTGACCATAGTTCCAGAACTGTCACCAGCTGGCATCAGCCCCTGACCTCAGACAGAGCTGGGTGACTACAGTTTTATTGGTTTCTCCCTCCAAGCTGTGCTGTAGCTGCTATTAGTGATTAATGCTTGCAGCTTGTAGCAGTGTACAGGGGAGCAGCCACAGCAAATGCAAGGTGGTGAAATATTGCAGTGAAAAGAAAAGGTAAGCACATACTGCACCCTAATGTCTAATATGGCCTGGACTGCCTGAGAGTAAAGCAGATGTCATTCACTACCAGCATCCTGGTTGCCCATGGCTCAACCCCAGACACAGTAAACCATGTCTCCTCACAAACCGCATTTAAGAGACAGCAGCTAGGTGGGCTAGCATCGACTTCCACCCAAACAACACAGAACACACCAGAATACTGCAGGGCTGCAGGAGAAATGGATTTCTGGCCAGGCAGTGTGCTGCCATGGTTCTCTTGACTGTGCAGCTCTTGGCTTTGTGAGCTCTTCCTCACCTATTTATTATCTCCTTTTCCTTCAACTGCTTATGGTGAAAAGTCTCGCAAGTCTCCAGCAAATCACTGGGAGAGGTTTCCTGACTAATTTTTTTCTTCTCTCCATCCTTCTCAAGGTCAATATCTGTTGAAGCAGAGACCCTGGAGCCCTGTCTACTGTCTTGGAGCTCTGCTGATTTTGCAGACTTGAACTGGGAGAAATATGGAATAGGCTCATCTTGGATTTTTCTCACTGACTTCTGGAAGTGGCCGTTCTCCAAGAGGCTTCTAGGAAGAGGAAAATAAAGGGTAAGTTCCAGCAAATTTGCTATCTGTATGACCCAGAGGATTATTACAAGACAGCACAAATCAGAGAAAACCACTGACTGATATCAGTGTTTAGTCTGTGCCTTCTTGCTTTCTGGGCTTAAGGGAAGCAGTAAGGGGGTTTGAGCCAGTGAAACTACCTCTGTTTCCCCAGGGCTGGTTCTTCACAGTTGCACAGCTCACAAACCAAACAGGTGTACCCCAATGCAGCCTGTTTCCAAGATCACAGCCAATAGAGTTCCCTGGTTCATAGGAACTCTGGAAAGATGGGGTCAACTGGTATCTGGGGAGGAAGTCCCTGCCTTGGCTGTTACCCCAGGATCCAAGCTCATAGTTCCCAAGACAGCCTTTGGCAGGTGGATCCCCCATTCTGCCAACTAGAGTGCACAGATTTCTCTAGGATTAGCAGAGGGCTGGCCATGCTGCACGTATTCTCTGGAGGACAGGGTCTCCAAACCAGGTGAGGGTGGAGGGACACGCACCTGATGACACCTGTGAGTATGTCAGTCACCATCTCCAGCTCCTGTTTAGAAGCAGTAGCCAGGGATAGCCATTTGTTTCCATGCCTATTTCCATCCACAGATTCGCTCTCTGAGGGCTGGGCGCTGAAAGGGCTGGGAAAGGAGTTGTTCCATCAGTGGCAGCACTATAGAACCAAGATCTCAAAGACCAGCACCCTCCTGGCACTGCAGCAGCACATCAGGCAAGGAGTGCAGGCAAGCAGGGGAGGGGTGGGAGCTGTCATATTTGTGACAGGAGCAGGGACACTGACATAAAAGAGGAACAGTGAACTCTGGCAGTTGAGGTGGAGAGAGAAACAGGTCTTGTCAGCTAATGCTGGGAAAAGCAAGATACCTCTTACCTAACTCAGAGGCACCAGAGAGAAGCAGAGCAGAACAGAGAGCCAAGTTCAGTACATACCAGAGCATGGGTAGCCCTGGCTCAGATGAAGCTGCCAATCCAAAAAACTCTATCTCTTACCAGGACAAGAAATATCTGGGAAAATCCAAGGCAAAGTTGCTGAGAAAGTCCTCAATAGCGTAGGACCTGGCTGACACATCAAGATGTAAGAGCAAGGGTGTGGGAGGCTCTGGTTTGACCCGCACCTGGCTGGTGTCTTTGTCCAACAGCAGCCCCCTCTTAATGTGTCCAGGTGGCTGACTGGATGTAGGGTGGTTTTTAATAGGGGGTAATGTCTGTTGGAGAGAAAGAAATGGAAGGTATATAGTTGGTCCTTTGGCCACAAGTAGGCTGGTGTAGGTGTGAGCACAGGCATGAGAACTGAGAGCCCAGCAGCCAGAGCCACCAGATCCTGGGTGTCTAAATGAGCTTATCACCACAGTACTGATAACAGGCATGAACAGCCACAGTGGAAATCAGGCCTGTTCCCTTCTCACTGTCCAGTGTGCCAGCCCCAAGTGTCAACAGGGCTTCAGGGCCTCCCGAAGGTATTTGGGGCTGTTGTTCTCCAATCCACCACTGTGGAAGCTCTTGCAAGCACACCCGGAGTGCCGCAGGAGAAGTGATATACATGTATGGAATACATGGGGAAACTGGCCTCCCCCCAAACCTGAAGGGAAACCAGGAACTGGCTCCAGCCACACTACATGGGCCAACTTGGGATTGCATTACCAGCAGTCAGGTTGGAGGATTTTTCTTAAGAGCAGTAGCCAGGATGCCTGGGCCAGGAGGACACCACCAAGATCTGGAGAAATCCTCAGGCATTGCAGGACTTCAAAGATCTTTGAGACATGGCTGTCCTGCCTCTGGGAATGAGGCTAGGGGCCTTCACTGCTCCTTACACAGACACAGCAGGCTCCAAATTATCACTAAAGGTTAAAACCCAAGGCGACTAAATGAAACTGTTTTTACCTTTCTGCAGCCATCCTTATGCTCATTCAGTGAATGCCTTGACCTGCCTCACCAATCACACCAAACAGCACAGGGCAAACAGTCCAAGCTAGAGTTGCCCTGAGCTGATTCTTTCACATGGAACAGTACAGGGCATGCAAAGGCACTCCACGGGGTCTCAGGAGCTACAGCCTCACTGTGGTGGCACTCCTGAGATAACAAGCTGCATCTCCTTGTTGCCTCAATCCTCTCAGGCCCAGCCTCCCCTCAGCTCCGCCAAATTTTTCAACATCTTGGGTTAACTCTGAGCCTGTCATTCCTACCGCACATCCTGCTGATGGCTATAGGCACTGCTGGCTCTTTGGGCCCAGGTAGTTCTGCAGAGCACTCACTGGGATCTTGTTTCACACCTTCCCACCACTGCTGGAAAAGCTGTCTTACAGCAGTGCATACAGTTGTGCATTTGAATGGAAACTGATGAGCCAGGCAAATTGAGCTTTAAAACTTTTTGTGTATTTAAAACAAGGCAGTTCCTGCCTGGACCTTCTCCTGAGGAACAGAGCACAGCTCTCTTGAGGTGAGGGCAAAGTCTGCACCACATTCTGCCAGGGTCCTGCTGCTTTCTGCTGCGGCACACATTCCACTGTGGCCCCAAAATGAAACCAGTACAGGTACCAATTGCCCTGTCTATGTGCATATTTTCTGCTTATTTGAAACCTTTCTCCCTTTCTCCAGTCATGGGTGCATGTTTGGTGCCAATTTCAGTTCCCATTCACCTCAGCTGGAAAGTTACTGGCCAGAGAACACAGCCAGTCAGTCTGATTCTTCTGGCTCCTCCAAACAGTCTGTCTCCCAAAGCCTTGAAGCTACAAATCCTGCTGTGCTCTCTGTCCAGACTCCCACACTCTGATATCCAGCATCTGCCGCTCTTCTAAAGCAGTCAGTTTGATTCTACCGTGAGTGAGACAGGCCTGACCTACCTTGTATTTCCTGACCACAGCTGAGGATTCAGGAAGATTTTCTGCTTCAGCAGAATCTGATAACCTCTGAAAAATAAAATAAAATATATAAAAAAAAAAAAAAAAAAAAAAAAGGAAAGGAGAAAGAATACCATGTGGGAAAGACATGGAGCAGAATAAGACCTTAGGATTTTTTTTTTTTACTTTGTGCCAGCTGAGAGTCAATGATCTCACCCTCCATTCTTCACTCAGACCACATTCTTACTGCTAGCTACACATTTCTCTCCAGTGTTTATTTATGGTTAAAAATCCAACCATTGGTTTCCAGAGACACTGGCTTTGTTTTTCCAAAGGCTTCTCATGTACTTCCAAATTTCAGATGGTCACTAGCAATTTCAGAGTTTGTAAGAAGATTTTTGGCTAGCAAACAGTATCTCATTTTCCACAAGCCACAGATAAGCTTTGAGGTCTTTAGCAGATCAGAGCCTCATGTCCTCTTAACAATTTGCCTAGGTTTTCCTAAAGAATGTTTCTTGTCAATACTGGCTGCTGTTTCTTGAGCCAAGTTAAGTTGGTGCAAGGTTTTGAGAGCCCTTACCACTGAAGGTGACATTAGCTTCTTCTTAGTCCCAAGGTCCTTCTCTGTGATGGTGAATTCCACAGCCTGCCGTTCCTTCTCCTTTTCCCACTCGTGCAGGTCCCTCTCATACTGAACCAGGGACTCCTGGATGTACACCTATGAAACAAATCATAAATGAAGGAAGCAGGGATAGAAAAGAGTTGCAAATAACAGCCTCTGGCTCAAGTCCATGCCTGTTTCTCCCCTTCAGGAGGTCCCAGAAAGAAACCCACTTGCTGTCCATGTATTCCAGTGGCAGGAAGAGGGAAAAACAGTGGTATTTTAAGACTCATACAGAGAAGATATACTCTCTTGTCAAAGAAAACCTGGAAAGTGTAGAGGGGGACACTACTTTTAGTCTGTGCCCCCAGTAATATTAAAGCAGCAAGACTTGTTTTTTACAGATATCAAGTCTTTGGCATTCACAGAAAGCCATTCCCATTCAAACCATCACTTTTAGCAGCTGGGTTCCCCTCCCAAAGCTATACATTGCACAATTATACTTCATCTAGTGAGTCACACAGACAAAAGGATGTTTAAAGCATCAGGAAGGATGAAGCTATGTGTCTTCAGGAAGGAGAGGTGTGTATCATAGAAGGATTCCTTCAGCTGGAAGCAGTAGGCAGCTGACTGTTGGGGTCAGCCATTTGTGAACCACAGTAATGTGCTCAGGTCATGGTAATACACAGGTACCTCTTGGGTCTCACCTCACACACCAAATTTATCCTGCAGAAGGAGGGATTCCTTGTAGGTTTCAGTGTGATGAAGCAGGGGATACTCTCTCCAGGCTGTGCAATCCCTGACTCTGGAGAAATCTCCAACACCTGGGTGTAGGGTTGGGGGAGGAAAACAAATTTTTTTTTAAAAAAAGAGAAAAACCCAGAGGAGCTATTTCACTGTCCTGGGACCTTCCTGTGTGCTTTGTCTTTGTAGGGAACACACCTCTCCTTCTCAGAGGTATGTGGCACAAGAGAGATGCAGTTAATATATTCTAAGAACAAACATGCCTCTGCTGGTGGTCAGAGTCCTGAGGTTTGTTATCACATTTTGTAGCTCCAGCTTCATATAACCCCATCAAAGTCTTCAGATTTCCCTCTGAATTCCAGTTGCTCCCCCTGCCCTAACCCTTGCCTTCACTTTTCCTTTCATCATCTAGTAGAAAGCCAATTCTCTAGAATTGAGTGTCTTGTTGAAAATGGAGCTGTAAGGTCCTTTCATGGCATAATAGATATGGGCAGGAAGGCTGTAAATCAACGAGGACTCACCTTCTCTTTACAGGAGCTTATCTGCCAGGAAAACACCACTGCCTTGCTCTTCAAGATATTGTTCAGAAAGACAAGTCGACCAGCTTTGGTGCAGTCAGGGATATTTCCAAGGCAAATCCTGTGATGGGACAAGGTGGCTGCCTGCAGGAAGCAAGGAGAAACCAGGAGGAACAGCAGGGAGGGAAGATGGGACCTAGCCATTGGGGAAGGGGAATCATACAGTCATCTCTAAGTTGTCAAGCAATTTACAGATAAAATTATCCAGGTATCTTTACTATAACAACTTGAAAGGATGTAACAATTCTCTCAATTTTGCTCTGGTTACAATGACTTTACATCAAAAGGCCAGCTGTGTTGCAGTGGGATTGAGTGAGCAATGAATAAGACATAACACTGCTGCTGGACAGGAAAGGCTCTCAGGAGCACAGAGGAGCAGTAACATCCCAATTTTCTCTGCAGCACTTGCAGTCCAGGCCTTTTCTTATGCCAGCTGAGAAACATGAGATGTGTGCTTGTGCAAAATCCCTATCAACGTGACTGTGAGTTTTAGGAAATTGATCCCTAATACATCCTGTTACTACTATGGTACTAGTTTGCCCCATTCTCCAGGCACAATGCAATCTCTGGTTAAGTACAGTAATCATTAGAAAAAGAAACTTGATTTCAGACAACAGAGCCTTGGAGAATGCCATCTTCATTGTCAGCCTGAGACAGTGTTCAATCATCTTCTCTTTGCTGTTCTCAGGAATATGATTGCCCTGCTGGAAGTGAAAGAGCATGAGGAGCTGTGGCTGGCTCCAAGGAAGGCATGCTAATGTCACACAGGTTGAATCCTTTACCTGCCAGGAGAAAGCATCTGCTGCTGCTGTGTAGTGCTCATTCACTGCACTTGGATGTGTGGATGAATTTAACAACAGATTGTCCAGGCGCAGGCCAGCTCTAGCCAGGCCAGACAAACCCCTGCTGAGCCAGTGGCACGTCAAACAAGTGCATTCCTCTGCATGTGCCTGAATAGGTGACCATCCTGCAGTCAGCATTCAGTTATGAATCACCTGAGTTTGGCTGAGAAATGGTGGCAGCCAAGCCCTGCCAGAGTATGGTAGGAGTACAATGATCTTTTTGAGAATGATTTAGCAAAGAAAAAGGTGTTGTAACTGCACAGAAGAAAGGCAGCTGTGATGGGAGGTAACTTCTAAGAAACAATTTGTTCAGTACATGAACAAACCCAAACTAAGCTTTGTTCTAATGGCTATGGAAGTGACAAGCTGGAAGGGAAACACCTTTTGGCTTCCATGAGTTAAGCTCTTGATCACCTGCTGGAAGGGAAATATCTTGTTCTATCTCATGGCAAAGGAATGCTCTGGCAACACAGGCTACTGCAAGATGGGATCACTTGTATATTTCAATCTCTGTCACACATTTCTGGACTGATCATATTGTTCATATCCCACACTTGGACTTACCTGCCCAGGCACAGTTAGTTTGGCAGAACCTGGAATGACTGCAGAAGAAAAAAATTGGCTGGATGTGGCAGCCTCTCCTACAATATTTGGATTGAAGCCTACTCCCTGGAAAGTAATCTGGGTCGAGTCACCCTCCAGGATGTTGATGAGAATGTCAACCTGCCTCAGACAAGATAAAAGTTTTAAGTCCAGAGTCATATTTGGGAGAGATGTGCAGTAAGCTAGCACACTTGCTAATGGACTGGTCTAAACACACCCCATGCATGGATAAAGACAAATCCAGTCTCTTTTGCTCTTTCAGGCCTTGGCCTTTCTTGTTAGCCCGGGAAAGCTGGTTAAATAGTCAATTAGCCAGTTACAGTATGAGATAGATGGAGACTCCCTCTTGGAGCAAAGGTTCGAGTTTTAAAGTTAAATTTATTTATTTATCCATGCATTCACCACGGACTGAAGCAAGTGCTACAGCTCTGGCCTTGCCTGCCTGCCCAGGACAGAGGTCTTTGGGAAAGCTTTTTTCAGAGATTTGCAGCAGCATACACTGCAATGATAGAAGACACTGACTTCAGTCTCTTTGGTGGGAATTTTTGGAGGCAAACAATGAACCACAAATCTGAACCAATACTACTGATATCCCCAGTTACTGATTGATCCTTGAAAAATATATACTGGGATGACTCTGGCAGTGGAAGATATCTCTTCTTGGGAAGAAAAAACTTATGACACAAATTTATCTGCTCCATTTCCAGACCAGACCAGCCACTCATTTTCTCTCAAGACTCTTTGCTTCTTTGAGGCACAGAGCTGAATTCAGTTGTAGCATCACATGGACCAACCATCAGTAAGAATTTTAAAAGAATTTTAAAAGAATTTTAAAAGAATTTTAAAGAATTTTAGATCAACAACAGAATCTGTTTCTTTCAGTCGTGAAAATGTTACCATGTATGTTTTAGCTTCCAGTGGTGAGAAGATCCACTCAATGTGGCCTGTTTCACCAGGGGGTATTTCTCCTCTAGGAGTCAGGCAGACAAACACAGGATGCTGAAAATTCTTCTCTTGTATCTTCACAATGTTGTCCAACTGAACCTCAAATGTCACAGGCATGGAGCCACCATTGTAAAGTTTATAAATCTGAAGTGAGTCAGAAAGAGCAGTGCTTATTATACCAGGTACAAGTTAAACTATTTAACACTTCCCCAGAGGATGCTGATAAGCATTAATATTTAATTAATCAGCTTATCTCCTAAGAATGAGGAGACCTCATAGTGTCAAGATTTAACACTGAGGCTCTGATAGGCAGCTGTGCTAAAGGTTTATCACCACACACGTACATTGATAACTAAAGTGCCTCTCCAAATGGTGTCCTGCCACTTCACACTAGAGGAAAATTAATACAGATTAGCTAAAGGGATCACATTTTAAGCGGATTACTTAAAATGCAAAACCACTTGTATTAAAGTGCTCTTAATTCAATTCAGACTTGTTCATTTCCCAAGTAAATTAGGCAGAACAGAATCAAAGCTGCCTTTTTGCTGAATAAGTGTTTAAGGAAGTTAAATTAATTTACTAAAAAGATAATCAGGATTTATTTCCAGAGTACTTGGAGCAGCTAGGCAAGTTTTCACTCAGATCCAGTGCAAGAGAATAAGTGAACAACCCAACATCTCTCATAAGCATTCTCATTAGAGTCAAACTGAAGATGGTGAAAGTACTTTTCCTGCTGCTGTCCCAGCAGCTATTTCCAGACACTGCCTTGAACTATCCTCAAAGTTCTCCTGAGATGCTTTCCAATGAAGGCCATTCCATTTTCTGAGAATTGCCTCAGACACTGCCTGTCCTTGGGATACACTAGTACTAGCTCCTTCCCTACACCTGCTGCTGGGTTTGGCTCCAAGATGCTCACCTGTGTGGGGGGGTGGGAGCGTCCAACAGCAATGGGTGTGAAGAGGTGCTTAGTGGATGCAAAATGAACGTACCGCTGGTCGTGTTCCACTGTCACACCGCTGAAGGTCAGCTACAGTGCAAAGAAATGCAGTCACTTTCTCACAGGGCCTTGGTCCCATCACTAACAATTACACAAGGATTCTGAAGTACTTTGCAAACTGAAGGCCACACAATTACAAACTTAAATTGGTAATACCAGGATAGCATGTCCTAAGAAAAAAAATCAAGGAGATGAAAAACCTACTCCAGATTTTCTCTGAAAGGTTCTCTTCCTGTATCAGAAAGACTGTACTTTTGTTTCTGCTATGCCAGACATCAACATCAGTGCTTCTCTGTGCAAACATGTGGTCGAAATCTTCCATGAATGAAAGTACCTGGACTGCACATAGGAAAGTGTGTGGCCATGACAGGCAAATACTTTGGAAAGACAGGATTTAGGTAAGTAATGGCCTCCTCTTGGAAAGGACCACCTGGATGTCCTCTAGAGTGCTCCAAGAATGTATCTAGCAGTCCAAAAGGTAGAAGCACGTCCAAAAGCAAGAAGATCCCAGCTGAACTTTAAGAGATCAAGTGATGATCAACAGTATCCTGTTGGCAAAGCAGCCAGCAGGCACTCCAAGCAAAATGAAGAGATTTACAGAGCTATTTCATAGAAAGGATTTTGCATTCATACAGGCTCCTGCATTTTGAGAAAACCACAATCAGGCTGAAGATGCACTGATGATGCACTGTTTTCTGCAGGATCACCCCAAAGTACCCCTGAACTGTCTGCTTTGGGGTAGAGGCTGCAAAGCAGTCACCCAGTAATGTCTCTGTGTGGGAAAACAGGAGACAAGTTGCTGCAATTCACAGGAAGTTAAGCCTGAAGCATGGCTATTTTTCAAATATATGTGTAAAATACAGAAAATATTTGTAAAGATAGACACCTGCAGGAGATAATGTATCGGCTGCTTAAAAAAGAACAGAGAATGACAACTCCTTTTACACAACCCACTCCAGTCCAGATCTATAAGCAAAATGAGAAGGAAGAAAGAACTAGAAATAAAATGTTGGCAAGGTCCTGCATGGGATCTTTTCAAAGCACTACATGAGTAATCAGCCTCCTGAGAACCACAGCTTTCCTGATGAAGTGAGAGTAGGAGAAAGACAAAAACTTTCCTTTCAAACTTCAAGGGAAAAAGGGATAGGAACCTCCCAGGAAAATGGAAAACACCTATTTACATAGCTCCCAGTCAAAAAGCCAGCTTGCATTCCAACAGACCACAACTGCTCAGGAAAAACTGTAATCAGTTTCCATTTGACACAGGATATGACATTTAGAGGATTATCAGTTAAAGAGAGACAAATGGAGAAAAGTGAAGACCTGTTCCAATCAATTCTCCCAGAGTGCATTGACTTCATCCCACAGTGAAGACTTAAGAGCATAAGAGGGATGCCAGATTCCCCAGGGAGGACAGCTGCCTGGAGAACACATGATGCAGGTGATAATATCTCACAGAACCTAACTAGCAGCTATGAAGTAAAGTACAAACACTCGCAGTTTACAAAACCTGTGTGCTCAGGGATTCTTCTTGGGATCCAGCCCTTCTCTCCAAGGAGTTCTGTGAACCAGCCTACCTCAGCCTGCAACAGATGCAGCTGGCTGGGCTTTTCCTACTAAAACTGCTGGGGGGCTGAAAATTCTGCCAGACTAAATGATCTCAGAGCTCTGAGAACAAGCAGTCTTACGGGTGAAAAGGCAAAGGACAATATGTGAAAGCATTAGGCAGTGGGAGGCCTTGTTTCACTGTGCACGAGGAATTGGGTAATAAACAAGCCCTACAGATGTCTCCTCCTACAGCCAGAAGAAATTGCCAATGGGAAATCAGTTTGGGTCCTTTAGAGTACATATAAATCATCAGAGAACTAAAAATTGGCCACTGAATAGGAATGACAGAGAAGAAGCTTCTCCTGAAAATTAAGTTGGGGAAACAGAGGAGCAGGAGGTCAAAATCTATCCATGTAGGTAAAGTCATCACAGAAGTGAATTTAAACCCAAAGGAAAAACAGGCATTGGCTTGCATGTGGCTAACCCCAAGGCTCTGAAGCCAAGTAATTTGGAATTTGACAAAGCAACACCCCAGCCCAATGGTCTCCTCTGTTTATTGTTGCTTTCTGAAATTTCCAGCTTCTGGGGTAACATTAGAGCATTTGCTTCCCTTAATGTTAGATATGTTCTGCACATTTCACCAGAATCACAGGTGAGGATTTGCTCACCCCTGGAATGTTAGCACACTTAGAGCAGTTTTTGCCACAGAAGCTAGAAACTCTGTGTGCTTCGTGCCATCACTGCAAGGAAAGCAGGCATGCTGTGTTGAGTCCCTCAGCTGCCCTCTCTGCAGAAGAAACATCTCCCACTCCTACTTTCCAATATCAGCATTTCAGTAGTGGCACTGTATCTCTGTAGGCTGCAATCACCTGCACTGCTCCTTGTCCTTGGACTGGCTTCTACAGCTCCTATTTCCAGAGCTCAAAGGCACCATGGGATCTTTCCTTCCCTGGGACATCCCACACTTTTCTAGCCCCTTCTGCAGTGACAGCATGAGGGAGGGTGGTGGCCTCTGGTAGCCACCAAAGCCACCAGCTATATGGCAAGAAAGGATGTATGGCCTACAGGCTTCGGTGCTCCAAAGCCTCTCCCCTCACTGGCCAACTGGTGAAAGGCTCACAGTCACTCTCAGGATTGTGCCAGGCAGGCAGAGCACAGGGAGCCTGTCCAAGGGCTTTGAGGGAAGGCACAGTTAAGCCAGTGTTTGAACAGCTTGGTCAAAGGGCTGGATTTTCAGCTGACAACAGTCCTGAAAGAAAAGAAAAATAAAAGAGATGTGTGAACACAATGGTCTCATAGGAAACTTCAGAGACAGACAGGAAGGCTCAGCCGGGCATGAGCGGTGCCTGGCAGAGCACAAGGTGACTGACTCTAACTGACAGTTTGAGAGAGGGGGAGAGAGAGAAATTAGTTCCAAGCCTGAGGAGATGCTCAGGGAAAACACACCACAGATCAGCTCTGGGATGCTTTAGAAAGCAGCGAAGCAGGAAGAATAAGAACCTCCTCTACCATTGGTAAGAGAAATAAGTGGGTGGACAAAGGCTGCAGCCAACCAGGAACCCAGGGAGTATCTTCTGGGCTTGGGGAAGAAGCTGACACTGGAAGATGTTGCTGGAAGATGCTGCCACCCTGTGCATTCCCAAACTACCATCACAGCAGGTGGTATATTTGGAGAAAAGCACATTCCTAAGGGGTTGAAGAGTATGGAGGATTGATGAGATGGAGAGATTCCATGAGATGGAAAGCTGCATAGGAGAGAAGCAGGATAGGCTGCAGATCTGAACTCCAGGAACTGCATGGAACAACTCACAGTGAGACATATTAAATGAGGGGAAGCATGCACAGGAATCCTGACCATGAGTTACACCAGAGTGAAAAACAGAGTAAAAACATATTGGGACTATAAAACCTAGGAAGGCTGTTCTGGACTTGGAGTTGTCTTGAAGGAAGAAGCAATTCTGCACTAAGACCATTAATAAAATACAAAGGTTAATAATAAATAAATAATAGTCCTCTTGCTGAAGAACACAGCACATGCAACACCCAAGGGCCATTCTGCCAGTGCACTGCCCACATTACTCTGTGATGGAACCACAAGTTTGTCAGAACACTGTTTCTATGTCTCTGCTTGGTCCTCTGTTACTGACTGGCTAGTGCAAATTCCAGGGGAAGGCCACATCCCCCTGTACACTGTGCAGCTTCTGGGGAAAACACCTCTTAATTCAGTTCCTACCTGTTGTTGTTCTGCAAATGGAAGGAAGGGACACTTGCTACCTTACCAGAATCTCATGGCCATAGGAAATTTTCAGCAGGACAGGGAGGCGATCAGTGCCAATGAAATCATGTCTAACAGTGAAAGAGGAGAGAGAGGAAAACAGTAGAAATCAACCTTGTGTCCAGGATGATAGAGTCAGAGTAACAGAGAACATTAGAGACAATTCACTTCCCAGCTAAAGAGTCACTGTTGCGTAAGGGCCTGGGGGAGGTGTGGGGGGACCCAGTTGTGTTTGGGTGGGAATGAGTGATACACTGTTGATTTTAGTCATACACCTATTTAGGGATGCAAGTTTCTAGGCCAACAAAATACCAGTACTTCTCAGATACAGTCTGCTTTGAAAGGGAAAGTGTTCAGCTTTTTTCATTCCTTTTACAGGCACACAAGGGCTAGCAGCTCTAGCTGATGACAAAAATAAAAACATCAGTACATAATCAAAAGCACAGGAAGTGCAGCATCTTGTTCATTTCCTCAACTGTCAGGTCAAGGCAGACCAGTGTCCTCAGCATGTCACACTAAACACCTTTTGCTCTGCAGTGTTAAAGGACATGAAAACATTCTCCTGAGGAAAACAAGTTCTGTGGGGTCCAGAAACTGGACATGCTCAGGAACATTTTACTTGTCCAGCCTCTGCTGAGGAACATGTGATGAGGAAGGAAAATCTGGCATGGAAACTCAGGGGACTGATGGCATGTGATGTTCTGGCACGCAGCATGAAGCTCTGAAGAACAGGTACTTGTCATCACCTGTGTGAGAGCTGGACAGATTTATCCTGCCCTGGAAGAAGTGTTCCTGACTTTGGGGAAACACTGAAGAGCTGGTTATCCTGAATTCTCATCTGGTGCAGCTCCTGGGGGGTAAAGTCAGCATCTTCTGCCCAGCGTTCCATGTCCATCTTCTGATCAGAAGGAAACAAGAAGGCCCTAGGGAACCAATCAACTGGTCAGCAACAAGGATATGCAACTTCCCCAAGGCTACGGTCAGCATATTCAATCCAAATAGGCTTAGCCCAGCTGGTGGCTACATCACATTTCATCAGGTCTGATATGCAGCTCCCACCAATTGCTTCCCCTCCCAGACTCACCAACAGATCTCAGCTGCAGCTGTACCTACAAAACCCACCCTACTAATCTGAAAATTTCTCACAGCCCTTTGAGCACTTCCAGACCTCCAAAAACGCTGAGCTCCATCGAGCACTGCTTACCAGTCCACAGGTATGACACCCTTGTTCTCCAGCAGAAGCATCACAATGGTAGGCTCTGAGCCCACTGGAGCAGACCCAAAGTCAAAATCCAGCAGGAGAGGGGTATACACTGGAGGGATCAAGCATGTGCTGCTCACAGGAGAGAAAGAAGATATTAAACTGAAACAGGAAGAAGGGTCATTCTACACTGGCTGCCTTCCTTATAATTCTTGTCTGACCTTATGTTCTTGGCCCTTTTGAGAGCAAGGATACTGGGCATAAGGCAGACCTTCTGGTTTTCTTTTAAAAATCTTTCATGTATGTCTAATGAGAGTGAGTGACATAAAAGAGTTCTGCTTAGCCTGAAGTCTCTTTAGCTCCCTAGTGTAAGGAAGTCACTGACATACTGGAGCAGGCCCAATGGAGGGCCACTAAAATGGCTGAGGGCTGAAGCACATTGGCCAGATTGGATGGGGCTCCAAGCACTTGGTCTAGTGAAGGCACCTCTGCCTATGGCAGAAGTGTTGGAACTAGATATCTTTAAGGTCCCTTTGAATTCAAACCATTCTGTGATTACAAGGATGACAAAGAGACCTGGATTTGTTCAGCCTTATGAAGCCAGGGTTCATGGACAGCAACTGCACAAGTTGCAATACTAGATATTCTGATAAGTTACTAAGAAAAAGGTTTTACCATGGAAATGGTTAAACAGGAGTTCAGACAAGCTGTGGTTTCTCCATCCTCAGAGATACTCAGCAGTGAGCTGGGTAAGGCCCTGGGCAACCTTATCTGTATGTCCCTGCTTTGAGCAAGGGGCTACACCAGAGACTTTTGGAGGTCCATTGCAGTTAAATTATTCTCTGTTTCTATGGCTCCTTTCAAGGAAGCCCAAGCACAAAAGTGGAGAGGAGCAACTGCCTGCAACAGTTAGGATGGAATAACAGGGTGACACACAGCAGGGAGCTACAACACATGCCAATCTGTCTGGCTCATGCAAGGAACTCAAAAATCCTCTGAACCATTTCCTCATCTCACCTGTGCCTTGTGGGAACTTTGTAGGTGAGCTCGCCAGGAGTTGGGTCTCGCTCCAAGAATTCATTCAGTGCATCCAAGGAGAAGAGCTTCCAGAGGTGCAACTTGCTGATACTGCTGGCAACCCCTGTTGTACAAGCATCTGTGATGCGTAAAGTTGGGTAGACGCCTGCCGCTACAATGCAGCAGAGGGGCTGCTGCTCCTCTTTTGTGCTTGTAAGATCTGCAGCTTGGGAGAGAAAGAAACACCAAAAAGTAGTCATGCACCACTAAGGGGCGGATGCCTGGGTCATTTTGATTGCAGCAAAGGGGAAAGAGGCCCTACCAGAACAAAGAAAGGAAGAATTGGCCTGTATAAATTCTTTTCTTTGGCAGCCTCTCAAAACCCCTAAACCACCCACTTCTAGTTGTATCTTGATTCCTGCATTTAGACATCCCCAAAAGACTATGAATGTGATCCTTTTCAATAGTGTATTTTTACAATTTAGTTTTGCACTATGTGAAAACACCCTCTTTTGATTTAAGCCTACAGCCTAATCATTTTATAAAGTGTCCCTTGTTTTCACACTGAAAAAATCATAAACATTTATATCTTGTCTTCTCCCTATCATTCATATGATTTTACATCTTTCACCTTCAAAGCTGAAAAGTCTTGTCTTGCTAGTCTCTTCTTTTACAAACACCATCCCCCACTTCTGAACATCCCAAAACATCCATCTCACCTCTGGGTGTGCAAATAGCATATTTGATTGACCAGGTGTAATGTAGCCGACGGGCTGGCCTTACTTTTATTTGGACAAAAGCTTTTGATCTTGCGGGGATTGTTCCTCCAGAGTGTTCCAGCTCTAGAGCTGTGGGATACAAGAGGTGGCATAAGCTCTTGGCATTATTGTCTCTTACACCACACATGTTGTGACACACAGATCACTAAGTCTACCTGCACTCTAGCCACTGCCACCCCTTGCCTAATTGTTAGGATTAGCTTCAGGTGATGAATTTGGGATTCCCAGACTACAACTGTAGGCATCTCATTAGGAGTACCCAGATTGCCTCTGACCAGTAAAGAACAGGGAACTTCCCAACCAGAGATCCTCTAGAAAGGCAGCTAAGAGCTGAGCTCCACCATTTCTTCTGATGAGGTCCTTCATTTAACTTCCTTTTCTGCTGGGTAATTATATCTTATTTCAAGGTTCAGATTGGTCTAACTTCAATTGTCAGACCTCTGGATAATGCTTTTTCCAGAAAGATGGAAAAGTCATTTCCTATGCAAAGGAGCAGACAACTTAAGGTTTGAGAATCAGTGCAAGCCAGCCAGCAAGCAGTCCAACCTCCATGTTAATTCTAGATTGATTTTTGGAGAAAAGAGGAGAAAACTAAGGTCCTGTCCCATGCTAATTCCTTTACAGTACCCAGTGGATCGCTGCGGACCTCCTCGGGGTCACAGGGCCCTGTGATGAGTTGTTCCACACTGAGGATGTAATTCAGGTTACAGATCCCATCATTTAGCAGTACAATGCTGCAACTTTTTTGATCACCAACTAGAATATTTCCAAGGTCCAGATGCTCCTTTTGTGCCTGGAATACAAACCCACCATGCTGAGGTCACTTTAACATGTCAAGCGTAGTGGTTGAATGCAGCCACCACTTATCTCACCACACGCTGATCCCTTGGCACATGCAGTGCAGTGCAAAGGACTCCCTGCTTTGTGTAGGACCTGGCATGCCCTGGGAGATAGAATTGTTAAGGTTAGAAAAGATCTCTAAGATCACTGAGTCCAACCATTGACCTCATACTGCCAAGTCCACCGCTAAACCATGTCCCTGAGTACCACGTCTACATGTCTTTTAAATACTTCCAGGAATGATGACTCAACCACTTAACTGGGCAGCCATTCCAATGAGTGACAACCCCTTTCCTGAAGAAATTTCTCCAAATATCCAATCTAAACCTCCCCTGGCAAAATTTTAAGTAATTTACTCTTGCCTTATTATTCAGGAGAAGAGACCAACACCCACTTTCCTACAAACTCCTTTCAGGTAGTTGGAGCATGATAAAATGTGAAACAGGTCTGCAAGGGACTCAATCCCTCTTCCAAATGTTTTCTCCTACTGTTTTTTTAGGCTGGTTGCTGGGTAGGATGTAGCATACCCAGGGCTGTGAGAACACTAGCTGGCCAACTGCACTTGGGCCAAGGCTGAGAGATATTTGCTAGCCCTTTTGTGACTGCTTAAAGAGTCCCCTTCTCTTTTGGCCAGCTGTGCACTCACATACAATTTAAAATGACTAAGCACCCATCAATCAACATGACTGACATGGGACAATGACTTACAAAGTATTATTTTATTTATCTCTGGTTCATTAAGAAACCTGACTAAAAAGAAAGTGGCTTCACAGACCTGTAGATAACAGGAGGAAAGCCAGGTGGAGGTGCTATATCACTTTAAAAGATCCATTGCACTTACAAATCAGCCTAACAGCAAAACAAATAGGGAAGGAGAGCAGACAGAACAAGAAGAGAGAACCATGATTCCAAAGGAGCCAAATGGTTTGCTTGGTTTAGGCTGGAACAGAGCAATCCCAGACGATTTTTTAAGGTCATATTTGAACTGGCAGGATGATTACAACATGTTGCCATTAGGCCACTAGAATGAGTACTGTCATTTACACTGAAAATGGTGTTTGGGAATTTTTCTGTGAAATCCTTATTGGCTGCCTTCACTACAGATTGTGCAAAAAGGGAAAGTCCAAGACCCCCATCCCACCCTAGTCCCCTCTAGCACTACTCAGTGGGCCCCTGTTCCTTACCCTCATGGTGCCCAATGCCCCTTCTCCAATGACCCGTAAGACATAATGGACACCTTTGGAAGATGCAGGGTCTGGGCTTTTCCATCTCACAAACACCATAGCTCGCAGCACATACTTGGTTTCCTTGTCAGGAGTAAAAGTCCATGCCTGAGCCTGCAATCACAAGAGGGAAAAGTATTCATAGGAGCTCCAGTCCAGAGATAAACCCAAACACCTCAACAACTGCATTTAATGCACAGTCCCTTCCTCTATTACAGCTAACCTAGTTCCCTACAGACATACCACCTCCATCTGTGTCAAAGATTCACACTGGGAATGAACATCCAGATATTCAAAGCCAGGTTGAGGCTGTATTGTAGAGAAAAAACTACAGCTTTGGTAGAACTTGAACTTACCATGGCTTCATAGGGCTGGAGGACCCCTTCAGTGGGGCTGACAGACAGAACCTTACTGTCAGACTGATGGATCTTCCATGTGAAAACTACGGGCAGCCTTGTGCAGTTTTTAATGGTGTACATTCGTTTAGAGGAGGTCCCTATATGGAGAGGCTTGAAGTAGAGATTTCCATCACCTTCTAAGAGCAAAAGAAGGGATTGCCCACAACTCTGGAGAACAATCTCCTGTGGAATTAACAGAGAAAGTAACAGAAATTAGCTACTAGTTTCAGCTACCTCTGGAGGAACCAGAGATGTTGCTCAACCAAAGATGTTGCTCCTTCCAAGAAAGAAGCAAGAGCAAACTGGATCTTAATAAGGAGGGGAAGGGCTTTAGGCTCTAGTGTCAAGTCAGGCCCTTAGCATAATATAGTGTATTCTAAGACATGGAAATGCAAGGAACAAGGGGTATGGGATATTTGGCACCACAAAGGCCTTATTTCTGCAATGCTGACTCCATATTAAATGTTGAAAATATTCTTTCATTCCTATTTCCAAAGAGCAAAATATTAACTAACCATTAGGAGATGTAATAGGCATCACAGTGCAAGCCACCGTGAAAACGGAAGACTACAAGGGAACAAAACTTTGCTCACCATCTTCCCTCTCCTTACCTTGGTGTATGCAGGGTAAGAGTTCAGCTCCAAAGGCAGGGCATGCTTCTGGAAGACTGTGTTAACTGGGTGAGTGGAGAGAAAGAAAATCTGGTGGCCTCCTGGAATGATATGTCCTGAGCTGGGCTTGACCAAAACAGAGGGACAGGCAGTTTGGCCCACACTGAAGGTTATCAAAGAGGTGCTTGTGTTGCACAACAGCATGCTGCAGTAGCTATCAGTATCACAAACCACAGGAGGAAAAGTCTGGTGGAGATAAGTAAGAAGGGTTGTTTTCACTGGGTTAAAAAACAGCTTAAAGAAAAAGTTTTCACTATATTCAATTCCAGGTTCCAATAAGCACTATCCTGAGACTATGGAGAACTTTTTAACTGTTTCTTTTCAAGGAAAGAAATTAAACCACCCAAGGGCTCACAAATTATTGTCTTTTCCCTTCCCACAGTGGCCCTCATGGGCTCATGGGACTGGTGAAGCTATTTTCCATCATGCCATGCTTTATGCCCATCCAGTAAGTGAACTGCTTGCTGCTGCCTGCAGTTTCTGCATAAATAGTGACATCCTGGATGAAGAATTCCACCAAGCTAGAATTTGCTCCACTTCATGCATATCAAATAAAGGCTGCATGGCTTAGATTAGCTGAGGAGATTTTATAAGAGATTTTCAAGAGAACCTTCCCCTCTATCTTACAACCACTTCTCCTTCGTGAGGATTTTGTTTGCCCAAGTGCATGCAGAGTTTTTGAGGCTCCTGGGAGGGAGCTGAACACCCTTATTAATGTCTAGGTCCACCTAGACAGCAAGGAAGTTGATCCCAACAGCTTTTCTCGCAGAGCTAATGAGATGGTCAGTACATCTGACATGGTGGAGGCTAGGAAGCTAATGCAGAAGAAACAGTGTACTACATACTACTACCACAGCAAAAGCCTCCACACTATCAGAAACCACCAAAGACACATCTCAGTGCCATGGGAGACAAAGTAAAGAATTCAGACAAACACTGAGTGTCTCTGCAAAGATCCAGAGGCAAATCTATTACACACTTTGGGGACATCCAGGATGTACTGTGGAATGAAGTGCTCCTGTTTTGCTTCATATGTGTGTGCTCTCAGCCTCACAGTCAGGCACCATGATGGACAGATGGTGGCATCATTCTCAATGTTGGTGTAGTGTCTCATCACCTGCAGACATACAAGGGACAGCACAGTGTGTGCAGGGAGTGTGGCAAGAACTTCCCAGAATCACAGATTAATCTGAGTTGGAAGAAACCAAGTGTACATGGTCAAGAAGCTGCTTGTTCAATGACATGCCTGGGGCTAAAGAACTGACATTTTCAGGGAAGAAGGACTGACCAGTACCAGATGAGAAACAAAGAGAGAGAGAGAGAGACTTGTAAATGCTAAGTTTTACTTACCAGGATATTTCTGGGTGCTAAATCTCCTGTAACTGCAGACTCGTGCAATGTGAATTCTATGTCACTTGGGAGAAGAGCGACTGTATCTGGCCCTCCACAAGTAAAGCTGCTGAGGGCACTAAGACCAAGTTATTGCCCATCACCCAGGTCACAATAACCATTCTTGTGCAGGCTCACATCTACACTAATAGTGCAATAATTCATAGTAATTTCCTCTTCAGTGAGGTGTACCATGCTTCATATTCCCTAGGGGTAAGAGCAAGTGTACTGTGCACATGCATGAGCTGTGACTTGTTTCTGTAATTTCTCTGCCAGGATACAGACGAAAGAGAAACTTTAACCCAACAGTGTATCAAAGCAGTGGCCAAAATAGTTAATAGAGATGCTAGCTAGCCAAATTCAAAATTAAGGATTTAAACTGAATTTTAACCCCCCCAAAATACTTTATTCTGCAAACAGTTGCTTGCTAGGTCATCTCTGATCTTAGTAATTCCTACTAACCTTGTAAACAGCAAAACCTTCCAGCTCTGCTGCATAAAGACTGTTGAGCTGAGTGGGCTTGCAAAAGACACGGAAGGTTGAAGACTTCAGTGGTGGCATATCACAGATTTTGGGGTGCACTTGGAAGGCACTGCCATGGTTTGGAGTCCAGGCAACAATGATACTTCCTTTGGTATGGTTGGTCACACAGAGAGAAAGAGGTTCTGCCTTGTGTGGTAGTATGCAACATCCAAAATCATGCTCTCTGGGGCTGACACTAACATGAACAGGAAATGAGGCCAGGTCACTGCTTACACCATCGTAGAAATATTCAGTCATAGCATTGGGTTCAAAGTATTCCTTGGGCGGCTGGTCCTCAGAAATCTACAGGATGGAAATATCTCAGTGTGAGCAGGGAAAGTTCGCCTCTGGGAGACACCAGGCACTGATTGTCTTCATGAGCAAGAAGGCATCCAAGATGCATTTCAGTAAGAGTTCCTAGGACAGCTCAAAGTGTAGGCTTCAAGGAGGCTTCTGTTTGTAAGCCTCAATCTGAAACTGAAGATCAAGCAAAATATAACCCCATGATTGAGTTAAAGCCAGAAAGAAGCTTTGTGGCTGAGTTAGGGTAAAAGCCAGCTGACAAAGATAGTGTTGGTGTGTGCTGGGAACATCAACAGCAGAAATACTAAAGAAATCAGTCTGTCACTAGCAAGCCCTTCTAGATCTGTCTTCTGTATGACAGATACCCAGGATATATAGAGAAGTGTCTTAGATTCCAGGGGGGGCAGCTCATACCTCAGGGGGCAGCATGAGGGCTCCCTTTTCATCCCTCTGCAACTTCCCATCCTTCAGCATCATACTCAGGATATCAGGAGGGTAGAAGGTCAGTCCCCTCACCATGTTGGTTCGGTACCAGGAGAGGTGTCTTTCCTGAAGGGTGACTGGTTTAGCTGTATCTGAATGGCAGGTACCAAAAAAGTCCACATACATGGGTTCCTGGGAAAACACAAGACAGAATAAACAAACTGTCCTGTGATTGCTTTAAGAGTTACATTATACTAGTATCTCACTTCCAAAACTATGCCTGGGAAAGGCTTAGCATCTGCAGTTTTAGGCTGTCATTTACTATATGTCTTGATGTGAGACAAGAACTTTCTTGAAACTGGAGTGAAAATTGAAGGCACTCAGTGAATAGCTATGAAACTAAAGTTAGGACAGAGACCTAAATGGACAAGATCACTAAGGATGCACCTCACCCTATCCATAGGCATTACTGACAGTCCACGTCCTGTTGCTGATAGGAACCTGCACCATGGGGATTCTGCTCAAAAAAGAGTGCAGGTCTTGCACTTGAGACACAATAACCCCAGACAGCATTACAAGCTTGGGGCAGAGTGGTTGGAAAGCTGCTCATCAGAAAAGCACCAGTGGATGATGTCTGACAACAGCTGAACATGCCTTCTGATGGCTTGGGTGGCCAAGAAGGTCAAGAGCATCCTGGCTTGTATCAAAAATAGTGTGGCCATCAGGACTGGGGCAGTGGTTGTCCCCTTGTACTCAGCACTTGTGAGACTATGTCTTGACTACTACGTTCAGTTTTGGGCCCCTCAGTACAAGAAAAACATTGAGGGGCTGAAGTGTGTCCAGAGAAGGGCAATGAAGCTGGTGCAGGGTCTGGAGCACAAATCTTATGAGGAATGTCAGAGGGAGCTGGGGGTGATTAGCCTGGAAAAAAAAAGGCTCAGGGGGAATTTTATTGTTCTCCACAATTACCTGAAAGGAAGGTGTAGCCAGGTGGGGGCTGGTCTCTTCTTCCAGGTAAGAAGTGATAGGACAAGAGGAAATGGCCTCGAGTTGTGTTTGGGCAGTGGTTAGATTGGATATTGGGAAAAATTTCTTCACCAAAATGGTTGTCACCCCAGTCTGCCGAGGTTGACAGTTGAATCGTGATGCCTGGATGTATTTAAAAGACATGTAGATGAGGCACTACCTGGTTAGTGGTGGACTTGGCAATGCTGGGTTAATGCTTGGACTCAATGACCTTAGAGGTCTTTTCCAACCTTAACAGTTCTATGAGAGGTATCAATGAAAATGCAGTGGGAAGAGATTGCAGGGACCACTGAGACAGGCCAGTCTTGTTGGATTACACTGGAAGATGCCTCTAAAGTATCAGAGCAATGAAACTACCCTTTGCCTCCCATACCTGGTGGTGGACAAGGCACACGACTCTGCGGTGATAATTCATGGGGTGAGTAGGTCGAAAGATGACCTTCAGTGTTAGTGTTGTTGTGCCCTCCAAGACTCCACAGGGGCAATCCAAGGAGAAGACGCTCCCTTCGCAATCAATATCAAACTGATAATAGGCCGGGACATCTGATGTGTTGCTGATTTTCAGTGTCTGCATCAAACTTTCTCCAACATTGATCCAGTTAAAGTCCACAGAAGACTGGTGCAGGGACACGGAAGGACCTAGTACAACATGCAAGACAAGATCCTGGACCTGTCATAGCTGTTTCTTCCAACAGGTCACAAGACACTTCTGCACTTAACTGATATTCCCAAACAGATTCAACTCTTCAGCAAAACCACTAGTCCTAGAAAACAGTTGGACATTCACTTAAAACAGGTATAAATCCCAAATGGCACACCAGGGACAGCCAGAATCCCAACAGGAGTTTAGTCTGTGACTGCAGGCTATGATAATTCCTAGTCCTTTCCCAAGCACTTTTCCCTCCACTGGTAAGAAGCTGACAGGGAGAAATAGGAAAGGCTTAGGTACCTTTACATGAGCCAACCACTTTCAGAACAGTCTCCAAGTGGTATCCAGCAGATGTGATAGTGAAATAGTCAGTACTGTGCTCTCCTACTACTTGAGGCTGAAACTGTATGCACAAGACCAGCTTCCCTTTGGCAGGGACAACACCATGGGACACATTACAAGAGAAAACATAATCACAAAGCAGAGGGTCTTTTGCTCGTTCTATTGTACATGGTGCATCAACCTACAAGTAGAAAAGAAATAGGTTAACAAAGGAGCCAACATGAGCCAGGATAGCTCTGAGTGAAGGACACTAATCAGGTAAGAGCTATAGTTTTCAGCAGTGCTGAACACCACCAAGAACACCAAGGCCACCACAGAATCGTTGTGCAGCAAACCTCTGCCATCTTGTTCTGATGGAGAATGGGTGACAACAAGCTCACAACATGCTCAGAAATCAGCAGACTACAGCAAAACTCCTGGTGATCTCTGGGGTTGGAGTGCCCTTCCTAGTTGGTGGAAAAATGGCTCAAGGTGTCCCTAGGGGACAAAATAGCCTAAGTGACTGGCTGTCACCAGGGGAACATGCAGGCAGGTAACTCATTTCCCTCTGTCCACAGTTCTACCTTGTTTATGGGTCTTCATTTCCCAAGAAAAAAAAAGCTGGTGCTCTGATACCTTACTCAAGACCCTTTATAAAACTGTCCTGATCATTGCCTGGCAATGCTGGGCACCACTGCAATGTGAATAATAACAGTACAAAAATGAGTGTGTCTTTTCCACTCCCAAGCTGCAAGGCCTGTGGAGGAGTCAGCACTGCTGTCATCCATGTCAGCAGTCTCTGAGTACATCCAATGCTTAAGAGGCTGGGATGGGCTGAGCTGGCACAGGTAACAAGGTGCCCAAATCCATTTGACTTTTTGAACAATTCACTGGGCTGCAGTCCACAGAGGACAGATCCATCAGTTGCCTAGGACGCACACACACACACCAATTTAAGACTGACACAACTACCACACAGGACTGATGGGCTTGTCCAGATTGAGCAAGAGAGCTGCAGAATGCGAAGGACATGGCTGCCTGATCTGGACCAAACACAGAAGGGAAGCAGGGGGAAAGCAGGCTAAGTTGCCAGCACTGTATCTGGAAGGCAAGGGTGAATGGCATGGTTGGTAGGGGAAGGCTCATCACCTCTGCTTCATTCACATTCACATTTAGATTATCTTTGCAGCATTAAGGGAGATATATTTCCCAGAGAAATATATCAGCTTGCCAGCTTCTCACAAGAAGTCAACCTCCCTCTCCTCATACCACAGACATGTTGAAGATTTCCACAGACTTCTCCGCAGTTGTCCCCACTGGTACTGATCCAAAACACAGGACATCCTGAAACTTTCCAGGCTGTATGCCTTCAGACTGTCCTCCTGTCACGCTCACATACAGCCAGGGGTATTTGGCTGTTAAAAAGAATAGTATACTGGATTAGGAAAGACAGGTGGAACCTCCATTCTTGGATACTCAACACTCAACTGGACAAGCCTCTGAAGAACCTTAGATAACTCTGAAGTTAGATCTGCCTTCAAAGTTGGCCCTGTTTTGAACCAAATAAGCTCCCTTCAAGCCCTAATTTACTTAACTCAGAATCACATTTTTTGCTTGTCGGTGGCCACACAAGTCACTTCAAGCAAGGACTTGCTAATGAAATCATTGCTTATTTTAGGTTGCATCCAGAAAGCTTTATAAATTTCCCTCTGCTTCTCTGTCTAGCAGGGACAGACAGGAGATGCTGAGTGCAGACAAAGCCAGGAGTTTGTGGAGGCTCTTCCCAGTGAATTCCTCTCATTTCTTCGCATCTATCAACTTAAACAGGCCTTGGAAATGCTGGTTTGGCCAAAGCACGCCACAGGGCATATTGGACCCCTGCCTCTTCAGATAACACTTCCAAATTTTTGTCAATTGGCAAAAGTATATTAGAAAATTTCACAGGCCGCTTTCAAACCATGGGCTTTACTTGCTAATCACAGAGTGCTAATCAGAGTGCAGGCCCTCCATGTATCCCTGTGGAGTGCTATTCTGCAGTTAGGGGTAATACACATTTCTTTGAAAGTTAAATACAAGAAAGACTCACCCAGGGCTTTTAGCTGGATTGTCCTCTTTTGTTTCACTTCACCTCCAAACCAGCATGTTGCTGTTGCATCATGCACCCCGGCCACCTTGGGCTGGAAGATCACCTTGACCATACGCTCAGCACCTGGGTTCACTGTGGCGCTATCAGGAATCATTGAGAAAGGGCTTGGTGTCTCCCAGGCAAAGACGCTAACGAGATCACTAGGAAATGGAGATACATTTTAGTAGGTCAATGGATCATTTGCTGCCTATGCAATCATCCATAGGATGGACCTTTCCCAATAGGCTATTCAGTTAGAACGTGAAGCAACCAGCGCTGAACAGAAGAATCCCAAATGTAGCTGGACAAATATGTGATGCTGTGAAGAAATTTGTCTCTAGTCTCTGCAAATGCTCTGTTTACACTTTAATGAATCTTAGTTATTACACCTTAGAACTCTAAAAATGACCGTAAGGTGATAACAAGCAAATCAGCGCCCCAGTTAAGTATTTGCTTTTCCTGCACCTAAATTTGCAGCTACTTAATTCCAAATGAACATTTGTTCCTCTGTTATATTCTCAAGTGAGAAGAGAGGACTGAGCTATTTCCCTAATATCTCCTTCAATTTTCCAGAGTCTCCTTTGCTTGTTTGATTTCTGCAAAGAACATTATATGCCATCAGCCTTTACTGTTTTGTTGATCTAAGCTGTGTGTTGGCTTACCATCCTTATCCTCAAACCTCCTGGGCCTCTCACTTGTAATAGATTATTTCCCCAAGTGGACACTGAAACACTTGAAATGATTGGAATCACTTGGTTGGAAGTACACCTCCTTCTTGCCTGGGAACTTCACTGCATTCCTTTTTGCAGTACTATCCTTCCTCATTAAAATAGGACAAACCTTGGTAACTGGGAGCATCCTTGCTCCTAAAAAACTAAAATGTTTCCAGCTGGTAGCTCATCCCTCCCTGTTCATGCTGGGCAGGTTGCCTTCAGTTAAATGGAAGCCCAGGTCTCTCCAGTGAATGTGGGATGTTCTCAGTGGGACACTGTGCTTGTCCCCACCTAGTTCCTGTGCATGAATGGTTCTCAGCGTATTTTGGCAACAAACAGATGTGAGATGCCAAGATGTGCCGACAGTGACCTGAACAACCATTCTGCTGCCTTTTCTGCCGAGACCTTAGGGAAGGCAGAGTTTTCTCCCTGTTCAGGCAGCCAACAGAACTAATAACCACTGGAATGAGTTGCATTCACTAGGGAGTCCAAGAAAGTAGCAAAAATACCTGACAAAACAGAAAGAGCGTCTGCTTAGCCACCTCTCACTCACCCAGTGTTGCACACAGGAAACGTCGCCTCCGTAACATTGTGGATAGCACAGACAGGCAACTGGACAGTGGCCGGGATGGACAGACAGAAGCGTGGAAGCATAGCACGCAGGGTAACAGAGAACTCACCCTCAGCTTTCAGAAAGTGGATACGGTCTTCATAATCCCTCTGCACACAGAAAAGCAAAGGGAGACAGCACTTAGATGGATTCCACCTTGCAGGTGCTGCAGCTCCACCCATGAATAACTGTCACCTTCACCTCTGCAAGTGCTGGGGAAAAAAATGTTGGCAACAGAGGCAGCAGTGGGGGCCTCTGTGCAGGACAGAGAGGATATGAATCACTCAGAAAAGGCAGGCAGTGTGGAAGGTACTCAGGGATAGTCCTCTGTCAGGGAACACACAAACACCCTCATGGAGAGCAATTGAAGGCCACATTAGTTTCACCTGGTTTGTTTCAATGCAGATGAATTTCTTTCAGTATTTTCAAGATTCCAATTCAGCTGAACTGAAGCATGTACAGCCTTTCTTTGAGCTCCATGAGCACAGAAGTATTAATCTTTGATTAAATGCTTTGTCAGCTAGAGATCCAAGCACATAACACACAAAGATGCAGCGTTGACAGCACTGTGTACAAATAGCCTCAGGACATCTGCTAACCAGCCAAGATAGAAGGAATTGAAAGATATGTGTTTTCTATGCTTCCCATTTGTCACCCCTCCTGAGTAACACTTATGCAGGTAAGGGGAGACCTTGGACACTGCAGCACACACAGTCCTTGCTCTCTCTAAGAAAGGCAGCCTGCTGCTTTAGCAATTGATGTGCTGCAGGCAAACTATTCACTAAAAATGGAACAAGGCCAGTAGCTTATTTCATAAAGGAAACACTGAACAGTCATCAGAAAATCATGACACCAAGAGAGCAGAGTACTGGGAATCTGTCCAATGACCATGCTCTATGGCTAGGACAGAGATACACATCAAAGACATACAGCTATTGACAAGAGCCAGAGATCAACACTCAGAGCCAAGACAGACACTACAAACAACCTGAAAATCAAGAAAAGAGCCTGGCTAAAATCTTTGCTGTTTAAAATAAAGCTTAAAGAAACACCCTCCATCCAAAAGAAGGGAGGCCCCTGACATATCCCCTTAGAAAACTGGTAGCCATTGACTGTAGAGGCCTTGGAATCTCCTCGGAGGCAGAAAGTGAGTCTCTCAACCCAAGGTTCTGCAGTAAAAGCACCCAGATGTGTTCCCTTGGGCTCAAACCAGGTGTGGACAGTTTAAGCACCTTATCTTACTGAGTTGAAAGGCAAAAGTAGTACATGAAAAACTGGGAATAATTTTTGTGAGGATTCCTCTCGTAACTACTGGCAAACTCTACAGAGAAGTCAGGGATTAGGGCTCCCTCAGGTAATGAAGATGTGGAGAGAACAGGAAGGTCATTCTGCCCACTCCTATGCTAAAATTTCCCCAAGGACTCATGCATTCAGGTGAAAACAAATCAGAAAGGACAAGAGAGGCAGAGGCCCACTGTCCTCCCCCAGAATGCAGCCTGAGCACTGAGAGCAGTTGTGATGTTGCTACTTTACCTTTTCACTGGGCCGGAAAACGATGGGCAGAGTTACAGACATACCAGGGTTCAGAGTAATCAGCTGCGGGAAAACAGTGAAGAAGAATGGCGTGGAAGGAGAGCTAGATAACAAAATCAAAACAAGAGATTTTGTCTAAGGATAGGGAGCTTAAGTTAGCAGGAAACAGAATAAATAACCAACACCTCCACACCCCACAATTTAGAAGCACTTTACACATTGAACCTCAAGGGTACTTTGGCAGCAAAACAGTAGAGAGGGACAGAACTCAGGTGTCCAGAAAACCTATTCCCAGCTCTAAGTACCTACCCCTTCCTTGAACAATATTTTACATTTTCAGGAGATGCTGTATGAGCAAAACATATAGGGTAGACACATTTGAGTTTCAGAGCAGGGAGGGTCACAGGGACTGCTGGAATGGCTCAGCATCCAGAGGGACTCCGAGAGGAATGGTTTTAGGTCATACTAGTGACTGGCTGGCATACATCCACAATTAAAATCTCACTAGACTGGAAATGCCTCACAGACAGAAGTATCAGCAAAACAGAATTTAAAACAAGGCATTTCATTTAACAGACTTTTGCCAGGAACAAGGCCTGTGTTTCTGAATTAGCAGGTTTCTGTCCTGCAACGTAAGGGTGCACACATTGTCTCCAGCACAGCACCCAAGGGGAGAGAGGGAAGGTGAATCTGAAAAAAGGTGCTGATATGACTGATACAGCACGAGGAGTACAAAAGACAAACAAACTTTCCCACGCACCTGTAACTCAGCTTCTGGGCTTTCCCATGTACATTTTTCAAGGTCAGGTGTTTGATCATCTCTTTTCCAAGTTCCCAGCCATGCCAACTGAGCGTTTCAGGCACCTCAATGCCCCAGATTATGACTTTCTTCTTCTTCTTTGCCTCTCTTGCCGACACCTTAGGGAGCAAGCAGCATTTTGGAGGAAGAGAGGAGAAATCACTCAAAGAGCCTTTTCTCTACGCTACAGGCTTCAGACTCTGGCACCGGATGAGAGGAGCCACCCGGCGGCAAAACTCGGGGCCTCTCCAAAAGCCCTGCTCCGGGGCCCAGAGAGGACACCTCCTGGCCACAGCCCAAACAGCAGATACTAAAAGGTGTGATGAACGACGGATGCAAAGGCTAAACGTTTATTTCTTTCTCTCCTCTCCCTGCCTGACAGACAATCCACCCACGTCAGTAGCACTCTTTGCTCCTCCGCTCACCTTCCTGTCATAGCCACTCTTCCGAAAAGAGTCAGAGCTTTGGGGCTCGTCATGCACCCGAGGAAGCATCTGGGAAACAAGAGGAAAAAGTCCTCACACGTGCTGCTCCCTCACCCACAAAGCCTTTTCTGCCAGGAGCTGGGCACTCCCAGCCACCCGAAGCCCCTCCTCAGGCTCCTGGCGGCGCTGAGCCTCCTCCTGCAGGGGAGCAGCCCCCGCTGTGTCCCCGCTTGGCAGCTGAGCCCAGCCCTCTGCACAGAGCACGGCTGTCCCGATCACCTGTGGAAGGGCTCTCCACGGCGCTGGACAGCACAGCCCTGCCCACTACCGGCCCGCAGAGCACAGGACAGCAAAGCTGGCCTTTGTAACCTGGCCTGCCCGCTGGTGCCCCGTATGCATGAGTGTGGCAGGACCCTGTTCCCTGTTCCAGCTCCCTGGGGCACGGCCCGCTCCGCTATAACCCTGCTTGCCCCGGGAGCGGAGCGGAAGCCCGGGCCCCGAGTCACCATTGCCCACGGGCCAGTCCGGCTCCTTCGATCCCAGCCCGGCTCCCTAAAGCACCGGGATCCCGGGACACCTCGGTGCCGTCCCGTCCCTGCCCTGGTCCCGGTCCCGCAGCGCCGTGCGGGCCGGCCCGCGTTGCCACGGAGACCGGACACAGCGGTTCCCGCAGCGACAACGGCGGCCGGCTCGGGTCAATTGCCGCGGGCGGCGGCGGCCGCCAGGGGGCGGCGGAGGGACGCGCGGGGAGGCGGCGGTGGAACGGGCCCGGGCCCGGAGAGGGAACGGGCGGGCGGGGGTCGGGAGAACGCGGAGGGCTGAAGGAGGCCGGTGAGGAGTTCTCAGGAGTGCAGGGGGGAGACCGGGATCAAGGGCAGGTGGGAAGTTGGGGGGCAAGGAGATGGAGAGCGGGTGGAAGAGGGAGGGATGCGGGGCTGCAGGAGAGAGCGGGGGATGAGCGGTGTTGAGGATGAGTACAGCGGTGGGCAGCAGCATAAAGCTGAGGCAGCTAAAGGGGCCGTGAAGTCCGTGTGTGCAGCGGCTGGATGAGTGAGGACAGCGTGAGATCGCAGGGTGGCAAGGGGTCAGGCTGCAGGCTGCAGCAGGGTGGAGAGTGCTCTCATAGGGATGGAGTGACACCGTAAAGGGACCAGGTCACCCTAAGCTCCTTGGTTTGTTGTTACGGCTGCCAAAAGTGGTGAGGGGGCCAAGAGCAGCAAAGGCACAGAGGGTGGGGAGCCCTGGGTGAAAGAGCCCATCAGGTATCATTTTCATGGAGCTCCACCACCAGCCATCACTATGGGACAGTCCTACATCTTCCCAGTGCCTTGGGTGACCCTCAAGGAGACAGGACCTGCATTTTTCCGGTGGGGAAAGACAGAGAGTGCCTCCGGGGTGCACAGGCAGTGCTATGGTGGAGATTTAGGCTGGCCACATCAAACAGCACAGGGCAGAGGCAGGAAGGAGATGCAGCTTTAATGGCATTTGTCGATGTTTACAAATGAGTCATCCAGCTAAGCAGCCCAGCTGTAAATCAGCACTCTAACTCTTCCAGCATCAGTTGCGTCCCCTCCTTTGTCCCCCTAGCCCTGGACGAGTGCCTGGCTCCTCCAGAAACAACCTCATAAATAACAGCAACAAAACAAACCCTCCTGCAGCCACGGTGGGCCTGAGTGCACCAGGCGCGAGATGAACGCCTCCCATCCATCACTTTAATGATTGTACTCTGGAAATTAAACCTGTCATGGCCCATCAAGGTGAACGTTTTAGGCCTGTGACACGCCTTCAGCTCCCCTCCTCCTTCCTGGCACTTTTGTGGCTTTCCTTCTTGCCTTTTCTTCTCTGCCTCTACAATTCCTGTCCCCCCATTTCAGCCCTGCTCCAGTGTGTGGTACTCCCTGTGGTCTCCTGCTGAGCCAGGTTGCATATCAGGTGATAGGTATCTTCAGCAGCCATTGCCTGGCAGGTGCCACCATTTCTCTGCCCAGTCCTTCTGTGTTCCTGCTGGGAGCTGGCACAATTCTCCTGGAGCAATGGGTCTCTCCTCCTCTGTTGTCCCGACAAGCAAAGGCAGGGAATTAGGTACTATCCTTTCATGCTTCCCCATCCCTTCCTCCTTTCCTTGTATTTTGTCCCCCTCTACATTTTATTTCTCTCTTGCCCCACGTTACACCAACCACAGCAGGCTCCTGGCACCTGCTCCTACCCTGGCTCGTATCTACCCACTTGGAGCAAGGGCTGCCGCCTCCCCAGAACCAGAGGTCCCCACCGTGCAGTTCCAGGGGTCTGGACACCTGCATGTCTTGAGATGGACTGATTAGGGAGAGGGAACCTGGGCAGTGAGGATGCCATGTCCCCAGGGGTAAACTGCTGAGCTGCCATCAGCCACTGTGGGTCACTGTCCCCCCGCACAGGACCGTCATCCATCTGTCCGTCTGTCCCCATGCTCCTCTCTCCTGTCACCTGCTTCCCCTGCTCACCTGTCTGTGTCCCCCTGCCCAGGGTGCTGCCCTCCAGCCACTGACAGGCTTTTCCCAGCCTTGCGATGTATGACAGCCCCACGCCAACGCTAACCCGTCCCTTCCACCACTGACTGCCAGAGATGAGCCAGGATTCCACAGGGACTTGTTACACTTCAGCAGGAGGAGCATCATGGTCTGTCTGGGAATGGGTCACCCCCCCCGGCCCAGCCTGCTCCACCCCTGCAGCTCTACTGCAGTGCACGGGAGTGGTGAAGCAGGGCTGCCCCCTCGGGCTGGCCCCTCTGCCTTCACGGCCATCTCAGCACCCCAAGGGGAGACCCAGTAAGTGCACAGAAAGCATGGGAGATCTATAGGGCCTTCCAGAACTCTCCAGCATCCTGTGAGGACATGGGCAATCTGCTTACTTAAGGGAACTCAGTGCTTAACCCTAGTGTTTCTAGGGAAGTGGTAGAGAGTGTCAGTCATCCTCCTGCTACCAAAGGCTGATTTCAGATCAGTCAGAGTGAGCAAGATCCCAAAAGCCTAATGAAACAAGCCCAGAAAGGAACTTAGATAGGTTAAGCATCACCATGGGAAAAGGGGAGCTCACCACAGCACTGAGCCTTTGCAGCCTGAGCACTTTCCTGCCTCCCTTCACCCCCACTTACTTGGGGAAATGCCACACCAATGCAACCAGGCTAATTGCAGCATGGAAATCAGCTTTGCTTCACAGGACAGTTTTGCCTTGCAAAGCACAGACCCTACCAGGGATGCAACTGGTGCAGGAGGAGGCAAGGCAGGCTGGCATGCAACCTGGGCATCCTTCCCAGCTCTTCATGCCACCAAGGGGAAGGACAAGCTGGCACCACACTGTGATGTGCTGCTCCAGGCACTGTCAGATCTGTAGGAAAGTAGCAGTGCAGTCAAAGAAAGGTCCAGGTCTCTGTTTTCCAGCTGTGCCAGCAGGCTGCCAGCTATTCAAGTTTGCTCTCCTCACCCTTTTCCCCAGAGACCTGGTAGGACAGCACAGTAGCAGGACAGGGGATTTTCCCGTGCCCTAAGGAAAAGCACAGGCATCCAGATAACAGCTTTATAGGGGAAGGATCTGGGGACTCCTCCAGATACACACAGAGGAATAATTACAAGTTAAATAGGATCCAAACACACATAAGTTAAAGAGTGGCAGGTGCCCTGCAGCCCCCTGCTCCTTCCAGGCACAGTCTGTGTCTGCCAGCAAAGAGACTCCCCCCACAACACAGCCTGGCCCTTCTCCCAAGCTGGCTCCATTCGCCTTTCACAACACAGAGCCAATCTTCCTCTCTGTGGCACCCATCTCGTCCTCCTCCTCTTCCTCGCCCCCCGAGCAAGACGAGTCCGGACCATAGCTCAGCTCGGCGGTGCTGCAGTGCAGGCAGCCTGAGTCAGGGCTGTGCCCCATGAACTCGGGGCTTTCAGCAGCTTGTCCCTGGGGCTCGCCGGGCAGCAACTTCTCACAGGTTTTGCTGAGCCCTCGTTGCTTCTCAGCCTCCACCTGAGCCCCCTGCTCCTTGGCCTTGCGACTCCGCTTCCACTTCATGCGGCGGTTCTGGAACCAGATCTTCACCTGCCAAGGGAAAGCCCCCAGGGGAGAGGATGTACCCTGTTCCATCCTGTCCCCACTCACCCCCTCACCTTCCCTGCATGGAGGGTCCCCCCAAAACCTCTTCATTGTGGGGTATCCCATGGTGCTACAAGTATGTGCAAAGAGGCTGAGGCTGTCACAGAGAGAGGAATAATGGGGGCTGCTGCCTTCCCCCGTCCAGACTCCAGCCAAGGATATGCACTGGGACACTTCCATTTTAGCCCCACAGAAAGCATGTTGAGGAATGGGAAGGCTCTGAAACCCAAGCTGGGGGTGCCAGGTAAAAAGAGGAGCAGTATTTCTGGGTACCCTTCACAAGAGAAGAGCCTGGAGCCCACCAGGCAGGCCTCTGCAGGAGATGCCCTTGAAGAAGCACCGATGGGAGCAGTGGGGTGTGGGGCTGATGGCATTAGCATTAGCACTGCCCATGACCCTGACCTGCCCCCATGGCAGCTCCATGGTGCTATGCTCCATCCCCCCAGGACCAAGGTACCTGTGTCTCAGTGAGCATCAGCGACGTGGCCACCTCAAAGCGCTTGGGTCTGGACAGATACTTGTTGAGCTTGAACTGGTTCTCCAGCTCCAGGAGCTGCTGGCTGGTGAATGCTGTGCGGGGCCGACGGCATTTCCCCATCAAGCCAGATTGTGGGGCAGCTGTAGAGCAGACAGTGGGTAGGGGTCAGGGGACAGCAGACTGGTAGGGGGACAACCCCTCAGCAAATGCAGGATGAAGGAGGAAGGCAAATGTCTCCATCATCTCCCACCCCAATAATGGCTTTATTGCCCGATAGGAACCAGTGAGATACGTTATCAGGCCTCAGTGTACAACTGGGATCAGTGCTGTGACTGAAATTAATTCTCTTTTTTTATTGCTGGGCCGCACAGGTGGCAGCTCAACGGCCAGGGGCTGCAGCGGGGCTGTCCGTGAGCTCCACTATCTCGCCCGCAGCCCTTGAAGGCAGAGCGGCACTGAATCAGGAGGCAGCAGGAACAAAGGGACCTTTGAGAGTCCAGCATGGGGTGGCTGCCGCACTCTGTTTGATCCTTGCTTATCTCCTCTCCACTGGCTTTATTGTCCCCCTGGGGTTCAGCTTTTACGGCTTCTCCCAGCACCACAGTGGCAATCAAACCCAGGGGTTTGCAGCTGGGAATGAAGTGCTGGAGCAGCAGGAAGGGGTTTGGGGGAGAATTGGGGGTGGAGGTGGGCGCTAATGCAAAAGGACCTTGGCACATCCCTGCTGACACATTTTGGGCAACAAGATGGACCATCCTGGCCCTAAAAGTATGTCATGCTTGGCAAAGGCCACTCCAACTCACCCACTTTGCTGGGCATGGGGCACCATTCATGTTATCTCCCCAGATTCCAGCTTTGATCCCAACCTGCCCATCTCCTGAGGTGTCCACCAAACCCTTCACAAACAGTGATGACGCATGAGGCAGGAATTTATGAAAGAGGTATTAACTGATCACAACACAGGTTTGATCCTAAGGACCTGGATGCTGGGTGGGTCAAACAGACAGAACACAGGCTGGGCTAGGGCAAACGCCTCATGGGAGCAGGATAGACACAACCCCTTCTTCTGCCTGTAGCGCCTCAGCGTCAGGACAGACAGTCTGTGGGACCCACCTTGTAACCACCAGCCAGTTAAATGAGGGACTGACTGAACATGATGCTGATTATTTTGCATATGAAACATATCCAAGCCTAAAACCAAATGAGAGGTTCAAAAGATTTCCAAGACACATAGAGATGAAAGATCCAGTCTCAGCTCTGCAGAGTATGGAAGCCATCTGGGCTCTGACTGGTTGTGGATGCTCTGGCTGTACAAATCCTCCATGGAGACAGGATCAAACAGGTCTGCAAAGGCTTCCTCTGGCTAAGGAAAGGAGGTGTTATGGGAGCTAGCATCTGCAGGGATGGGGCAGTCCAAGCTAACACTCTTTGCAGCTCCTTGGGGAAGGAAAGGCCAGAGATGCAATTAATCTCAGAGATGAAATTAATTCCCTCTGTGTTGGTGGGGGGCACAACACAAAGCAGCCCTGGGCAGTGTCCAGCAGCCCAAGGACTCTGGGTCTCAGTGAGCCTCCTTTGCTGACAGAGACAGGAGAGTGGCTGGAGCATCTGGAGCCCGAGTCCCTCCCTGCAATGCAGCTGCACTGTGCAGTTTGGCTGTACCAGGTCAGGGAAGGGCCCCTCTGAGCAGTTCCTCTTTCTGAGCATGGTCTGTAGGGAACATTTTGGGGAAAGAGAAGAGAAAAGGTTGTGCTCTCTCAGCATCCAATAATCCAGGAGTTCTGTGCTTTCTGGAGCTGGAGGGTCTAGGAGTGAAAAGATACCATATTCCCAGTCTCAATTCCCCACTCCAGTGCAGAAAACCCAGGTCTCAGCTCCTAGGGCATTGCATCCTCAGCTCCCAGGGCATTGCATCCTGCTCTAGGGTGCACAGAAATCCTTCAGATAAACCTGAAAGTCTCCTCTGTGCCTCGTCTAGCAAGGTCATATGTGACCAGACTAAAACCAGACGTGGGAAGAGCAGAGGTACAGAAATGCCTCACAGAAGAATCTCAGTCCTAAAAGCAATGCAAGTTTGGTCTGTCCAGCTTCAGAGGAGCCTGTATGGCAGCTTGCTTGGACAGCACCCTCTTGAGGGACTCACTTTTCCCCAGGTAAGCTGCTGACTACTTGGGAAAAGAAGAACAGAAAGTTTGTTCAAAAGTCAAATAAATACAAACAGGATATATCCCAAATAACTACCAATGCAGGGGACTGATTTCTGGAGAATGGTCCTGCTGCCAGCCCTGATTTCCCCTTCTCAGTATGCAATTCAGTTTCAGTGCAGTGTGTCCATTACAAACACTGTACAGAGCCTAACTTCCTTGGAAACTCATCCTGCCTCCTTCCCAGTGCTGACAAAAGTACCCCCCCAGTCCTCAAAGCCCTCTGCCACCACCAGTTCAAGCCACCACCAATCCAATGCCCAGCCTATAGAATGTGGCTGGCCATCTAATCTGTGACAATACACCCTTCAGAAGCTGTAAATATCCATCACCACTGCCCCCCACTGTGACTTGTTCAAGATTTGATCTCCACACCAGGTGGAGTAAGCCCAAGCCAATACAGCTGACCTTCAGCCACCCACGGCAGCAGGACCTGAATGACCAACATCTCCGGCATCAGCTCTGCTGTTACCTTCCCTAAAGGACTCTAGCTCTTGTGTGGAGAGAGTATGATAGAAGAGGATCTCCTGATTCTCACTGGGGAAAGAAAAAAGGAAGGAGGTAGAAGCTGAGACTGAGGGAATGAAGTAGTGGCTGCTGGTAGCTCCAGCCTGTCCTGCCAGTGTGTTTTGCTGAGTCCCATCCCTCCCTGTCCTGTGGCAGGCTGCCACATGGACAAAGAATCCTCTTATGGGGTGGACAGGAAGCATTCTTCCCAGGGCTTACCTTCTCCAGTAAGTGTCAACCAAGCTGTGAACCCACCCCTACCACAATCAGCATCTCAGAAAGAACTACCCTTTGGGAAGGCTCTCCATGTTATCCGCCTCCTACCGGAAGACCAGTGACTGCCTCAGCATCACACCTTTGCTTACCAAAGGATTTATTATCTGCTCTGCCATCTTCTCCAGCACTCCATCCAGGATCAGACCTTGTCTCAACATCCCTTCAGCCTGGCAGGGCTTGGACCCCCTGATGGGTGCCTGGCATCTGGCTGCAGTATCAGTAAATAAATTGCTTGGCCTGGGGCCAGGAATGCCCTCCAAGTCTGAGGCCAGGAGCTCTGCAAGGCAGCTGCCTCCTGGATAATTAGATAAAGCTTATAAAGAATTGTTGGTTTATTTGATACAGTTCCGCCTACTTGATAACAAGGGTAATCCTAGGTTGATATTAACTCACTTGTTTTTAATTTGGTTTGTTTAACTATAGTTCACTTAACTTTGTGGTCTGGCAGATAAAGGAAAGGAAATTAACACCCTGACTGCTTTAGGTGTTTCTCCAGATGTCAGAGCTGGAAAGGAGGGAGGTAGTCTCATCATCAGGGTCATTACCAGAGGGTTTTTCTGACCTGCCAGCAGCCCTGGCCATTATCTGTGGGGCAGCATGTGCAAGGGCACTTGCTACTTCTGCTAGCCCCTTGCTTGCTCCACCATTAAACCTTGATTGCTGCTTGCCAGCTGTTTCCCAGCCCATATTTCCAGCTGACACCAGACCACTGTGCACCTGGTGAGCCTTGGAAGGCATTGCTTTTTGAATAAGTTTAAAAAGACTTATCCTGACAGCTCTCCTAGCCCAGCACAGCCCATCAGTAAGCTCTCTGCCACCATGGGCAGGGTCTAATCTGGGTTCCAGGCCATCAAGTTAGTGAGTGGGTGATGCAAGGAAGTGGTGTGCGAGGAAAGCCACCTAAGCACTGGGTCCCTCAGAGAGGATCCTTCACTCTTCTTGAGAGTCTACAGCTGTATGTCACTGCTCCCCACTTCTACAGCTCTCAGCTGCAGTGGGTCTCTGCACCTGGCTCCCACCTCTGCACAGCATTTCCACACTGACAAACAGGGCAAATAAATCACAGCTCCCAGAGAAACTAACAGGCATGGCAGTCCAGTGCCAAATGCTCCCCCTGGGAGGTTCAGGGGGTGCTCAAAGTCCCAGGATAGAGCAGGCTGGGGATAGCGGAACCTGGGCAGGGAGCATCCCTGCTTTCTGCAGCAAGGGCACGCCTGCTCCTGCACCCAGGCCTTCCACAAGCTCTCACTCCGCATTGCAGCAGAGGCAGCCAGGCACTGCACGTGGCTCTGCACAGGCAGCAAGCGAGGGAGGCACGGCACCTGCTTGTCTCGCAGCGGGGGCACTGCTCTGAGTGAGCCCAGTGCCCAAGCCCAGGCTAGCTTCCTAAGGGTACCAAGTGTCTCAGACTGTCTCCCTGGCATCCTACCTCCCCACACACATGTGATAGCAGGGAGATTGTGTGCCACAAATACCACTGAGCTTACAGTTCATGGGCTGTCCTGCTGCTTCCCCCTCCCTGACTGTCCCCAGGAGATCAAACTAGACCACACCTGCAAAACATTGCTACACATGCACCCAAAGAAGGAATTTATCCCAGAATTTAGTCTTGGAATTCCCTTTAAATAAATGTCAAGGGCAATCTCCCCCTGGGATGATCCATAATATGTCCTAGAACGCTTTCAGATTCATCTCTTACAGCCATCTGTCCACTGCTCCTGGGAGAGTTAAACATGACTGGCACCAGCAGCATTGACACTTATATACAGTCACTCTGGACATGTCAGCCATGAAGGTCCATCCGTCTGTCTGTCTAGGCTGGGTGGTGGGACAGGGACTCCCACAAACTACAGGCATCCCAGGAGCCCTATGCCAACAATGGAAGGCTCCTGCCCAGCCCACCAGCCTCCTCAGAGAGATGAGGAAGGGCTGTGGAGGCAGCACATCCTAGGAAGGTGCCCTTTGCTGTCCCTGCCTACCAGCACCACTGTCCCTGTCCCTACAGCATGGCCAGCACACTGGGGCAATATGAGCCCAGACACAGCCATAACATGCAGCTGGAGGCAGTCCTGGTAAGCACAAGGAGAAGGCATGCTGCAAAGGACCCTGATTTCAGAGCTTCAGTGAGCCCACATGAGCAAGGGCTGAAGATGCACTTGAGAACCCTAATGTTACCAATGGACAGAAATAAGGATGTGAAGATGGATAAGGTTCTCATCTGCACAGCAGAAGAATTGCTGGAGTATTTGACAGGACACTCTGGAGAGAAAGAATCCCTACTGCAAAGGGCTCCTCAGAACTGGGAACAAACACGTTTTAGTAAGGACATTGGGGCAGTGGTTACTCTGATTTAAAAATTTACAGTTTTGGCAGCTTTTGCTGTATCCTTGTTACACCTCCACGTGTCTACCTTGCTTTAGGATCTCCAGAACCGAGGTAAGTAATACTTGGGTCAGAAACTGATTTTCCTCCCTCTGAGCTTTCATAGGAGCCCTGTTCAGTGTTCCCCACAAGACCCACTGACATTCTAATCCAGTGCATTCTGCAAAGCTCTCTTCACAAGTTGTTCTCATGCCACTAATTTGGCATTTGTTTCCTTTTGGTGAGGTTTTGGATACAAGCAGCTGAAGAGCATATCCTGTTTTTGAGAGGAATGGGGCTGATGTATAAATACCTCTATGTTATCCCAGCCAGAAGCTGCACTCACTGGATCTCACTGCACTTACAGGATCAGATGCAGTGGAGCATTCCCACTCTGGTGAAACACAACCCTGTATGAAGCTACCAGGATGCTGAGATACACCAACAGATACAGACCCTTCAAAGATAACATGGCCTCAGCAAAGAGGCAAGAAGATGTAATAAATAATAAAGATTTATAACTAATAAATATTTATTTTTTTCTTGTCTTAGTGACACGTTTGAAGAGTGCACATAACCCATAGCACTGGAGGCTTATTTACACCTCTAGATTCACAGATGGACCTTTCTTAAGGTCTAGGGAAAGCCAGGTAAAGGGATACAGCATGGGGGAAAAAAACAGCCTGTTTCCCTGACCAGGTAATAAATGGGATTTTTCAAGTTAATTCTCTATAATTTTTTGCACCGTTATTTATCCAGCCTTTTAAAATTATTATTATTTTACAAACGGGCTTCCAGATTTTTAAGACACTACACTCAGCTAACAAATCTGGATGCTCTGATGGGGCTTTGTTAACCAGTCACTCCTGATTTAACGCCCATCTCTGCACTGGCCAGCACAGGGCAGGGGACCCTGCCAGGGGTCCCCAACGGGACAAGTGCCTGAAGTCAATTCTTGTTCCGTCCGTGCCCCGCAGGACCTTTCACGGCTTGGCCCATCAGAGCAGTGCGGGATCCGGTGCCTGCCCGCAGCCCTGGTGGTGTCCCCAGGAGGGGCTGGGGCAGGGCTGGAGCCGAGCACGCTGTGGGGCCGGCCGCTTTCTGCAGCTGCCGCCCGCAATGAACTCACCGGGCCCTGATCGCCTCTAGCCAGGAGCCAGGACCCTGCACGGGGGCCGATCCGGTGGGTTCGTACCCAGCCGTACCGGGAGGGATTTATTCGTTTCCCGGTGCAGGTTTTTGCCGCCGTTTCTTTATTTTCGTTTCCTTCCCGCCCCGCAGGAGCCCAACGAGCCCGCGGCGCCGTGCGGGGCCAGCAGCCGCTGGCAGCGCCTCCCGGGGCTGGGCCGGGACACCGGCCCGGCCCAAGGCGAGACTTTGCCCTTCGGATTTGTTCACCAGGATTTGTTCCCTTCGGATTTGTTCACAGCCCTCGGAGGTTCCCGGAGGGCGATTCATGTCGTGCCCCCCCATCCCCCAGCAGCGGACACCCGCCTCCCAGCCCTGCGGAGCCGGGCAGCGGGACTGGGTACAGGAAGAGCCACGCATCGGGGGCATCCCGGAGGGCTCAGTGTCCCTGCGGGGTCCCGACCCGGACCGCCTCAGGGGCCTCAGTCCGGGCTTGTCGAAGGGACCTGCACCCTGATGTGCCGGCGGACGCCCCCGGGGGTTGGAAGGGTCCGGAGCCGTGTTCCGCCTGACGGGAGGGTCAGTCCCCGGGTCACTCACCATTGAAGTCAGAGAGCCTCGGCACCAGCATCCCAGCTCGGATCCAGTGCTCCAGCGGGAAGGAGCCGGCCACGGCCGCCTTCAGGTGCTCTGCGCCGGGCGGCGGCAGGTGCGGGATGCCGGTGTAGGCGAAGGCGGGGTGCTGGCCCCCCAGGGTCGGGAGCGGGTACACGGCGGGCGGGTAGAGGGCAGGCAGGGCGCCGAGCCCGGGGCCAGAGAGATGCAGCAAGCCGGGCTTGGGGACGAAGCCGGCCGGGCCGAGGGGCGCAGCGGCCGGGAGCGCCCGCGGTGAGGGGGTGTCGGAGCGCCCGGCCGGGCCGGGGCTCGCCGCGGGGCTCCCGGGGCTCAGCCCCGGAGGGGAGGCGCTCCGAGCCGGCTCTTCGGCCAGGAGCGCTTCGATGCGGAAGTTTTGGGACTTCTCCATGGGCTTGTGCATCGCCCTGCCCCGTGCGGAGCCGTCGAGCCCTCCGGCGCCCCAGCGCTCCCTTGGCAGGGCACAGGCCGGCCGGCCAGCCCCGGGCCAGCCCCGGCACCGGCACCGGCGGGGCCGCGCTCCGCGGGGCTGCCCTCCAGGGCAGCCCTCCTCTCCGCTCCGCCTCCCGGGCACTCGCTCGCCCGACGGCACCGGGGTGGGTTTTAACCCCCCCTCCACCTACCCCAGCTCCCCATTGGCTCCGCTCCGGCCCCCCGCCCTCCCCACAGGCCGCCCTCCTCCGGCTTCCGCAGCGCTCGGACACAGCAGTGGGCACACGGCGGCCACCGACCCGCGCTACTCTGCCCCTTCCCCAGCCCCTCCACACCCAGAAGTCCCCCCAGCCGCCAGGACCCACCCAGGGCACTGAGGCCATCGTCCCAAGGCCAGAGTCCCAAGGCAGGGAAGCAAGTCTGTGGTTACAGCGACTGGAGGAGATCTGGAATGACTAGACAGGCTTCAGCACACATAGGCAAAGCCCTGCTAAGCTCCAGTGCTGCCCTGGCACCGTGGAGCCCCCCGGCACTTGGAGGGCAGAGTGCTTAGCTGGGAGGGCAGGAGAGGCACCCACTCACCAGCAGGCTCCTCTGCATCCTGTACCTGGGATCACCAGCTGTGCCCAGCTGTGCTGTCTCCCACTGCATCACTGCCATCCAGGAAGACCAGTGGACCTGAGCTGGACACACACAGGATCACCACCCTCCTTCACCTATGTCTGTCCAAGGTACCAACCCAGCAGATTGTTACTCATTTGCCTGGTCTTTACTTTCCTAGGCAAGATACAGCTTAGAGAATAACAAGTGGGACAGATAGAGGAAAGCTTTGGCTTGTCTGGGAATGGTGGTTAGCAGGAGCAGAGCTGGTCCACATCCCCTGGCACTGGCCTTCAGTGAGAGGCAAAGTGCATGCAAGTGCTTTAGGAATCTCTGCCATTAAGGGTCTGCACCCGTGTGTCTCTGATTCCCACTTTTTTGTGTCCTCATGACACAGTGACACAAGCCTCTGCTTTTTAGTGCCATATGGTGGGTCCCGCTCTTTGGAAATTCCCTGTGTTCCTTCTTCCTTCAGCATTTCCAGCACATTCCCTGAGCAAGAGATGGGTCCACCCCACTTAATCCCGTGTGCCACAGAGGCAGCAAGCAGCTGCCCAGAGAGGAGAAAGAAGTATCCAGGGAACAGAGAGCACAGTGAAGGTAGAACAGTTCTGCTGCAGATCAATAGCCTACATGGGAAGAGGGGAGCCATCACTTCCTTACCTGAGCCCTCAGGACTGACTTCAAGGATTGCAATGGTTTGTTAGCTCTGTACAGGGAATATGCCTTGTGACCTGGAGCAGAGAAGTCACAACAGAGAAATCACGGCTTCAATCACCACCATGGGGGAACAGACAGGCAGGTAGATAGCCCAGGAAAGCCCAGGTAACTCCTGGCAAGCCCTGAGACCACTTGTGACTGTACCCAGTGTGTAGCTTAGGCAGTGGGAGCAGGTCTTGAAAGAGGGGTCTGGGTCGTACCTCTTAGTCACAGCCTCATGGAAGTCCCCTGCAGTACCCAAGGAGGTTTTCCAAAGACAAGCAACTCCCCCAAGGATCAGCAGCTCACACTAGTGCCCAATTCACTGATGCTAGGGTGATGCAAGTACAACCATCCAGGCTGCATCCTTTGAATTGGACAAACAAGAAATCTTTGCTGACAGAGCCATAAAACCTGTCTGGTTTCTTTATTTGGAAGTATCTGAATAAAGAAATCTAGAAAAATCATGGAGGGATGATGAGTGGAGATATACGGACTAGACCCTGAGACCCTACAAGAGGGTTGTCCAGGACCACAGCAGCTGGCACACAGCCCATGCTGTGCAGGGCAGAGAGATGGAATCCAGGGATGTGTGCAGAAGAGCTGGGCTGGGTGGTGGACAGCAGAAGGGGCAGGATGCAAGGCAGTGATAGATGCCAGGGTGCTGATGAGTTCACAGTCTTCAGGGTCATTAATCAGATCAGAGCTGGATTAAGGTGTCTGAGGTCTGATTAGCTTCATTTCCCGCCTCAGGAAGGAGGGAACTCTCTTTCCCATCCATCAGATCCTCCAGTGACAGCTCACCTGGTTGCTAACTAAATCAGAGGACTGTAATAAGTGAATGTGACTGTGGCTTGGCCCCTCACCTCTGCCCAGCATCCTTCCTGCACAGGAGGATCTAAGGCAACCATAAACATCAGCCACAGGTGGCAGACCCCAAGGAGCTCATTCCTCCAGCTTGAGGGTTCAGGGCACTATGGACAGAAACTTTCCCAGGAAACCACCCCAGTTCAGGATGAGGTGGAGTTTAAAGGGATATGTTTCCAGTCAGCATCATATTGCTTCCAGTCCCCCCCACAGCTCCCCTGTGCTAAAACCTACCTCATCAACATCTCCACTTGTCCTCTGCCTGATGCACCTCATGTTCAGTTTGCCCTAAAGGTACCTCCACTTTTAACCACTTGGACTATTTCTGTCCAGAAAGTGCAGAGCAGAGAGAAGTCCATGCTGCCCAGGCAGCGGTAAAGTTCCTAAGCTCCCTACATCTCTGGGGCAGACCCTGATCATAGCATCCCACGCTGGGCAATGGGCATCTCCAGGAGTGTTCACACAGCTCAGAGCTTCCTGGGATTCTTTCACTTGCTGTATTTCAGAGGGAATTTTCTAGATGCATCATCTGGACATTCAGAGCTCAGTCCTCCTTCAGTCAGTTGAAAGAGGCACTCACAGCAGCACCCCTGCAGGTACACATAAGCCCTGCAAAGCATTTTACTTCTGATGAGGAGGTACACAGCTAGACAGCTGGAGCTCTTTACTGTGTCCACAGCCTCTAGTGAATTGACTCCATTGTGACTCCCATCCATGTAAGGTCAAGCACCAGGAGTAAAAATAGAAGGGCAAACCCCCATATTGCCACCAAAAACACTCAGGTCTGGGGTACACAAGTTTTTGGCAGCTCTAGGGTCCCACAACACTACCAACAGCACCTCACATACTTCCCCAGTTTGTTGCCAGTAGTACCTGAGCCCTCAGAAACAAGCTATGGGGATCACAGGTAGTATTTGGGAGCACAGTTCAGTTTTACAGCCCCACTACTTCCTCAGTATCACCTTGGGAAGCAACGTAATGTCCCCCAGCAAATCCAACTGCTCCAAGATCAAAGCCAAGGGTGCCGAGGAAAATCCATACCTTGATAAAAAAATTCCCAACTGGGACCAGACTTCCATTTTCCCAGGGTCGAGTCTTCATCCCAGACACAATATATGACATGACCCATGCTGGGATGTCTTGATTTTCACCTAACCTTTCATTTTGGACAATCCTAGATGGACAATTTAGCACCAGGTCCTTCTGTCAGCTTTGGGTTGCCTCCTGCTTTGAGTCAATAGAAGTTACCTTTGACACACAGACTGTGCAGGAATCAGTGCTTAGCCCATCCCAGAGAGGTGACAGAAACTCTGGTTTCTAACCAGGCTATTTAGGCTTTTGGGTGTTGAAAGATCTCCCTGTCTGTCTCCAGGATGGCTGTACCTGTTTGCTAAGCATTAACTACTCAGCAGGTCACAGCCCCCAGAGCTTTCCACCTTTAGAAATTACTTCTCAGTAAGAAACCCAAGTGTGTCAACGTTGCTTAAAGCATCTCTGAGGAAGCAGAAATCTCGCTGCTGTGGAATTGGTGCCTCAGGACACCTTGTGCCATTCCAAAGTCTGTAGCCAGCTAGTAGGAAATACAGCCTGAAGTCACCACTAATATTGGAGACAGGATGTGAGCCTACTCAGAAGTGTTTTCAGCTCTTTCCCCATGAGAGAGGCTGTGGGAGCACCCCACTCTCATCCCTGAACAGGCTGAGCCCCTGGTAAGACGTGCTTGGTGCAAGAGCCCCTTTTTGGGTTTTGTTGGAGCCCTGACTATTGCCCACAGCAGGAAGTTGTCCTTGTCCTGCCCCTTACAGCCAGGCCACCCGCTATCTCCAGGGTCTGGGAAGCCACAGGAGGCTGGTGGGGAAGGTAAATAAACTGCCAGCCCTGTGATGATTTGTGGCTAAATGAACAGTCTAAGTTACCTGTGAGCGGCTTGGGGCCATTAACCAACCAGATAATAGGTTTTAATCAGCCCTGCAGTGGTGGGAGCCAAATCTACCTTGTGTCAGAACTGGCACAGCCAGCCCTGAGGTCCCAGGCTGCTCGGGGGCTGTTCCCTCTGCAGAAACACTGGTGGAGGCATCCACACCACTGCCATGGGAGCAGAGCAGAAGTCTGCAGAAACACTCATAGGGCTTCTCGTCTGTTTTTAGGGGACTCCCCCTGCTCTGATGGTGACAGCGGACAAGTCAATGAAGCCGCCTCCCTGCCTGCTTCCAAGGTCCTGTGCTCGGTCACTGCCATGCTCTGTCCCTGCCTGGATCCCCTCTCACGTGTGTTGGCCTGACCCTACCCACCCCAGAGACTTCCAAGCCAGCCACTGGATCCTGAGGGTTTCTTCGTCTGGGCACATCAGCTGCTCAGTCCAACAGGTGGGGATCTGTCCTGGAATGTAGAAATCCCCATGCTTCCATCCCCCTGCCCACCGTACCCAACCTCCACCCTCCCTCCGCACCGAGCCCCAGGTACCAGCCCCCAGCGAAGGGGTTAATAGGCAAAGCAAACACGCCTCAGTCCCTCTCAGACAGGCCTCCTGCAGGGATTTCTGGGCAGCTGTTTATTTAGCCAAGCAATTCCTCAAATAAGCAGCCTCATCTCTGATGGGACATGGCAAGGCTGAGCAGAAAAACATGTTAACAGCTCCCACTCTGGAGCAAGGGAACAGCAAGCCAGCACAGGAAGGCTGGCAGGGCAAGGGAGGGTGCCTGCCTCAGCAGAAACAGCCAGAGCAGCTCTGGAGTGTCACACCTGATCCCCAGCACACTCAGAATCAGCCAGAGGGCTGCAGGGGATGCCCTAGAGCTGTTAGGTTCCTGGGATTCAGCAATGCACTGCAAATGGGCTCAAGTGTGGATTCAGAGGGCTTGTCCCCTTATAAACACATGGGGATGGAGTGACACATCCACATATGGATTGGAGTGACAGGGACACAGCTTAGATCTACTTCTTACAAGGACTCAGACTATATAACTACTACATTTCCAGTCCTGTTAGCCCCTGACCACTGTGGAACATCTGATCCTGAAACACGATGAGCACACAGCATCCACACAGAGATCTCCTTCATCCTACTGTCCCCAAATGAGGGAACAGCACCTTGGCTCGTCCTCAGTGTCTGTCCTCACCCCAGGCCTTGCCTTCTTGGGGGAGACAGACTAAACAAGCCAGCATCTTCCATAGCTCAGCATCATCCAGGAAAGCAGGGAAGTGACTGTCCCTCCTGCTGCTTCCCCACATCCCCATTTCCACAGCTCTTGCCCAGCACAGCACTCCAGCACATTGTGTCCAGGCACAGGCAGGCTCCCCTTCCCCTTGGCACCAGGGGGATCCCCCAGCTTGGATTTTTCCTGTCACCTCCACAATCTTCTGTTTTGGCTTCACTGTGTCTTGTCCCGAAGCCAGAACTGCTGTCTGTGGGAGAACAGAGCCAGGTTTGGGGTCTGGGGATGAAGGAGTGAGGGGGAGGAACACCCTCACAGGCACCACTTCTCCCCACAAACACAGCCTCACCTCTTCGTTGTTAATGGCCCTTCCATGGAGTCAGCACCTAACCTGCTCACAGGATGACAGGATGAATCAGCTGCTCCTCCCAGGACCTTGGGCTCTAATTAATGTCAGCTCATTAACAAGATAACGGCCATTTATTTCCCTGTCTCCCTGGCTGCTGATTAACCCTTTCCCAAGGTGGGGGCAGGGGGTGGTGATGCTATGGTACAGGAATGGTGGGAGAAAGTGACGTCCCTGCAGCGAGACCCAGGGAGGGGGGAGATGAAGGCATAGCCAAACAGGACTGCAAAGGAGCCTGGCTGAGGAGCAGATGGGAAAAGGAGGAGTATCTTTCCCTACTAGTATGGCAAGGTCTCACTGGATAAAAGCCTTAAAGGAACTGCCAAGAGTCGTGGGCTCCCCTTGCGTTGTCGCCATCACCTCTAGCACATCCCGTGACTCAGTGTCCCCAAGTGTCCCTACCCCATCCCACGGGGGACAGTGTGAATGAGACCTAGAGCTCAGCACAAAGGCCCTGCACAACTCTGCTTCTCAGCCCGTTTTGATAAGGTGCCCCACAGACCCACAGGCAGACCTACCAGTGTCTGTCTCTACCTCCAGAGTTGAAAACAGCCCCAGCTTCATGTCCCCAACTACTGTCTATGCCACAGAGCCATGGGGTAGGATAATCTGTCCTGGGGCAAGAGAAAGCTTTTGACATGCCCTTGACCAAGGCCTGGGTACAGAGTGCAGGAGCGAAGGGGCTGGGGTGGGCATGGTGCTGCAGCCCAGCACCAGCCTGGGGGGGCTAATGCACTCAATACATCAATCACGATGCTCGGCGGCTCCCTATTAGCGGGAGCAGCGGCTGGTTAATCAGGCTGAGGGCCTCGGCTCGTTAAGCTGACACCTCCGTTGTGAGAGTGAGACATGGGGGCAAGCAAGGTGCCACTTATTTATTTTCTTCTTTCCCAGGGAATATATTAAACAAATTAAATTCCTGGAGTGTTGGGTCAGCACAGCTGGCTCTGCGCCTGTCCCAGCTCCATCTAGCTCAGCCGTGGGGAGGGGACTGTGCTGCCCAGCCTGCAGCAAACCCGGGCACTGCTGCAGGGCCCTGGCTCTGCCGTGCCTCCCCAGCTCCCTGCAGTAAGACACAGCCTTCTTACTCCCCCTATTTCCCCCGTTTCACTCCCTGGGCTGTGCTGCACTCGTGATGCTTGGCAGCGCTAAGGATGGTTGGGATGGCAGATCTTGCAGGAAATGCAGTCCATGATTTCATATGGATTTCATATGGAAAGTCCCCCAGGAACCCACCTGCTGTTCCTGAATGGGCTTCCTTGGCCCCACAGGAAATGGACCTGTGACATAGCCCTGGCTGCTTTCAGGACAGCTCGTAATGCTCCCTGCTCCACGTAGAGCCAGGGGCTGTTTCAGCCACAGCACCAAGACTTCTTTCCACTCCGGTACCGGGGACATCTGGGCTAGTGGCAGGTTGACACTGGAAGGTCTCTCTGCAAGAAGAGGAAAACTAGGAGGGAGTGCACTTGTTCTGTAGAACAAATCTCTGTCACAGGACTGTGTGAGCTGGGCATTTAGAAAAAATAACACTGTGTGTCCCAAGAACAGCCTTATGCCACGAGCATTAACCTCATTGGTGTTGGCCTTAAATTATACAAAGACATGAGAACAAGAGCCTTTGCTGAAGCAATCCCCTACACTGGGCCCTTTGCCTGCTTCAGCATCAGTCACCCCTTCACAATCAAGTGCTGTCCCTGCTCAAATTCCCTGAGGGTTGAGAGGCTGTTTCCTTGATGCTGGGCTGCTCTGCTCCATCCCAGCACCAGCTGTGCTTCAGTCCTGCTCCAGGTCTAGTTCGGTGACAGGGATGAATGGAAAACTCACAGCAAATTAGTCATTAGTCCCTGGAGTTGTTTATTTATTGACCATTTGCAACTCTTCCCTCCATCACCACCTTTTCCCTCCCTATTTTTCCAGCAAAGTCAATGGCAGCCTGTCCTGCTCCTCTGTCTCACCCCATCCCATCTTGTCATCCCCATCTCTTACATTGGTCCCTTCCACCTAACCTCAGTCCTTCAAGTGCCTCTTCATTTCAGGAATGGACCCATCTTTTGCTGGTGGAAGGGTGACTCCCTGGAGGTTAGTGAAGAATTAGAAATAATTTAATTTACCTCCCTGTTCGGGTGCTTTGATGAGCTGAAAAGCCCCTTGTCAGGAAGCAAATCCATCTTCCTCCAGCCTTACATCAAATTTCATTCACTAATTAGAAACTCCTGCCCTAGACCATGCTGCCCCCACCCCGGCCACCCCTTCTCCCCACCAGCACCATTATGAAAATAAATTGTTCCATTAGCTGCATTGTTGTGGCTGTGGGGCCCAGTGCTGGGAGTTATTAGAGCAGGAGGGAGGGCGTTGGATTAAGACAAATGATTTATTACAGAAAAGGACCCTGATTAGATTCTTACTCGTCCCCAGCGTGTGGCTGCATACTCACACACCCCCACCCAGTGCCCCTGTGGCACCACACTCGTGGAAGTCAGTGCTGGATGGCGGTGACGTTGCTCCTGGGGCTGTACCCTGCTGACTGCGCTCACAGCACTCAGAGTCCCCCATCTCCTACTGGAACATGAGGTAGCAATTGATGCCAGCTGCCCCCTGCATTGTCCCCAGCTGCCCCTGCCTGCCTCTCACTTCTTTGGAGGGTGGGGACCACCAGCATCACCCCCAGCTCTGTCAATTCTGCAGCAGGGACCCCCTGTGGGTACTGAGTGTGCCCCGGTCACTGGGGAGGGGGGAAGGGGAGGGAAAGGGTGACTTTGTCGTGTCAGCTCTGTAGCCCACACTGCGGGAGCAGGAGCTAAGGGTGCCCCACCAGCAGGAGGGTTGGCAGGGTTCACCTTGTGTGCTGGGAGAGGTTGTCAGGCCCCTCCATGGGTCCAGAGTACTCTCTGCACCTGGCAGATGTGGGGTGGGCATGGCTGCAGGGGTGGGCATGGCTGCAGGGGTGGGTATGGCTGCAGGGGTGAGTATGGCTGCAGGGGTGGGTATGGCTGCAGGGGTGGGCATGGCTGCAGGGGTGGGCACTGCCACGGTCTGCCCATGTCCTCTTGTCCTCACAGTGCCTTGCTGTCACTATAGGCCAATTGCATGTACAGCTTATTCCTGAAGGGAACAGAGATCAGGGACAAAGCCACATGGGAGTGCTCCTGGGATATAAAGGATACAAGCTAAAAAAAAAAGTAATTTGTGGTAATGTGTGGATGGCGATTCTGAGAGCTGCTGTGTGTCCAGTGCAGTGGTGGGCAGGTATCTGTCCAGGGGACAGATCATCCTGTGTATAGGGGACAGGATGCGTGCATGTGTCTGTCTGTCCACGGTGTCCATACAGGCACAGCAGGCTCTGGTTGACACCCAGAGGCTGTTGCCTGCTAAAACACCTCCATCCCTGCCCAGGAGAAGCTGCCACGAGCAGGCAGAGGGGCTCTGCAGCACCTGTAGTAGGGGGGATGTTCCCGACGTCGCTCTCACCCAGGTGCCACGCTTGAGAGAGGGGCAAGAGGTGGGGGGCTCGGGACAGAGGGGGAGGTAGAGGAGGAATTCGGGGTGCAGGGTGGGCTCAGCAGCACACACCACGCTGCCCCCGGGGCTTCGTGGGCTCGGGGACATGGTACTGGGACATCCCACCTCCCCCCATGACAGCGCTGCAGGGAGCAGCGGCGCTCCGAAAAGCCATCAGCTTTCATTAGGCTAATGCAAGTGAGAGCTGGTAGCGGCTCCGTCCTCGGGCACCTGCCGGCGGGCAGCGGGCAGGGCTGAGCCGGGCTGGGCAGCCCCTCCGGGGATTTTTGGCCAGCAGCTATGGGTCGGTCAGCCCTCGCTGGGAAGGGGGTCCCTGCAACCTGCTCTACCGATGTCCGCAGGCACGGATATTTTGGGTGACACCCCAATCACGTCACAGCCCGGCCGTGGGGACCTGGCTGGAGCTCAGGGACGATGGGGACATGCCACGGACACCATGTCCGGAGACACTGTCCCCCTGCAGGGCAGGTTTGGCTGGGAGGCGGGTAGGATCCCACCCCGCTGTCGTCCTTGTGCCACTCGGAACTGTCACAAACAGGGGATTCTTTCAAGAGGCTCCGCTCCCGCTGCCCAGGCCCCAGTGCTCCCCTGCCCCTCCGCTGCCGGCACCCCAGCACCCAGCAGCTCAGCTGGGAGCCGGGAACGGGCTTGGCTGGCGCTGCCACGGCAGAAGGCCGTGGGGCAGGGGACAGACGGGAGAGGCGGGGACGGGGACCATGTCCCCCCTTGTTAACAGCGCCGGACCCTGTAGCCTTTTCAAGGCTCTGAATAGGGGGTGGTACCTCTCTTCTGCTGAATTAGAGGCCGGGAGTTGTTGGAGCTGGTTTAACACGCTAAGACAGGGTTGGAAGGATGGGGGCGGGGACGTGCTACCCCAGATGGGAACATGTGGGGGGTGTCTCCTGTCGCCACATGCCCTTCCTCTCCCTCCCACCCACCATTTATATGGTAATGAGGACAAATTGATGGAGAGACATCCATTGTGGGACCCTCCAGCCCGGCCCTTCTGCCGGCCACCCACTAGCATCCCCATCCATCACCGCCCAGCTGGGACGCTGCTGGGACCACCCCTCGCCTGGCACTGGCACGCTGGGAGATGGGACTGCTTCACTTGCCCACGGGCAGTGGGGCAGCTCCCAGGCTGGTTCTCCTGGGGCTGAGACAGAAGATGACACCCAGGCAAGGAAGAGACCCCCGTAAGTCCTGTCTGTCAGGTTGACATAATTTTGTCCTCAACATTCCTTTCATGTGCGGTTATGGAGCTGTGGGGGAGTTAATGGAACTTCAGAATGACCCTAGCATCTTCTGGGTGTTTTCCCTTCCTCTCACTGCCCTGAAGCCAGCTCAGAGCCAGGCCCTCCCTGCTTTCCCTCCCTCCATCCCAAAGCAGCTGCCGTATACCCTGCAGCATCCTTCTAATAGGGCAAAGAATTCTTGCCCCACGTTCACTGATTCCTTAAAAACCTGGACCTGGAGATGATTTCCCCCAGCGGGCACCCCAAAGAGCATATAATCTCTTTATGCATCCTCTGCCTCTGGCTCCCCCTGCCTGCGACAACAGCCTGATTGAAATTTCACTCCATAAAGCACTTCTCGAAAGCCTGACCCTGTGGCCCCCCTGGGGACCAATTTGTCCTTCTCTGTAATAAGAACCTAATTAAATTAGCTGTGCCGCCTTGCAGAGCGCTTAAATTAGCCCGGTGATGAGGGCCCTCGCTGACAGCCTGCTGCCGAATTGCTTCACACTTGCCAGGCTGTGGGGTCCAGGGAAAGCCCTGGGGAGATCCTGATCCCAGCATGGCCCAGGAGAGCACGGCAGGGCAGCCTGGAGAAGTGGCAGGGTGTGTACAGAGAGGTGTGTGGGTGGGAGAGGGATGGGGAGGCTGTACGGGGTGCTGGCTGGTGGACTTTCCTTCTGCTGGCATGGGGATGGGGTAGAGGGGTGCGAGAGGGCTGACAAGGGGTGAGGGACAGCACTGACTAACACTGGTGACACTGGAAACCTGTCTGCAGGATACAGGCTCCATCTTAGCGGGTGTTACGGTGACTGGGGGTTGTACAGAAGGATGGACAGGCAATGAAGAGGTGAATCCAGACTGGGATGGGGAGGTATCCCTGGCAGTCCCGCAGTGGCTGTCCCTACTACATCCTGTCCCATTTGCCCTAGTTTCCAGGTGGCTGTAATGACAGTTTGGTCCTGTAGACTGGGTCAATCCCACAGCCCCCAGTTGCCCACCTCCCCTGGGTACAGATTAACTAGTGAGAGAGATGTCATCCTTCCCAGTGGAAGGCACTGGAAGGCACTGGTCACTTTGGAAGGGTGACCAAATCTTGCTCCTAGAGAAGCACATGATGCTCTCTAGTGCTGCCTGCCACTTAGCAGTGGGTGCAGTAAGCACCCCTGATCCCTGGCTACCCTCCCTGCACCAGAATTCAGAGCTCCCACCAGGGAGACAATGGATTTATTCGGCTGTGTCCCCAACCAGGAGAGGTACATCCAGTGAAGAGACAAAAATACACCTGTCATTGGCCACGCTCGCGCTCCCTCACTTCATCCTGGACAACAATCACCAGAAAAGCTGTGCTTTAAAACAATCTTTAAATAATTTCTGCTTTTTGCTTTTTTTTTAAAAAAAAAAAATCGTCCCCCGCCCCCCACCCAGCCAAACGATTTCCCACCCCCACCCAGCATTTTCCTCTCACCCTGGACGTGCCCACGCTGCCTCCCATTTATGGTACATACAAAGAGCAGATAAATAAATAAAGATGCGTGGTGCTACATGGGGGACATGGGTCACAGCCTCCCTCAGTCCCCTCCCCTCCACTTATGTGGAGCTAGGGGAGGCTGAGGCTCTAGCTAGGATTTGGAGTGGGGGAACTGTGGCTGCAGCTCTGTTGAGACTCTCCCCAGGTCCCAGAAGTGGGTGAGCAGCAACGAATTACCCTGAGGGTTTGGGGTACTGGGGGCTTGGGGAGGTCAGGCCAGCCAGAGTCTGAAGCTTGAGGAGTTTTTTTAGCTTTGGGGCGGGGAAAGACTTTGGGCTGAACCAGTTCAAGGCCAGATGCTGGGAAGGTTTTCTCCTCTGCCTCTTTCTTCAGGCCCCAGCACTCTGGGGCTGCAGCCCTGACTCTTTCCACCCCTGCTCCTACCAGTGTGTCTATGCCTGGCTGGCATTTGCACCCTTCTGCCCGTGTGTCTGCCTCCACAGCCCCCCTTGCCAGCCAGAGCGCCCCATGCTGTCACAGCAGCCCCACAGGAAGCCCAGATGGGTGACTCTGGTGCTGGCTTTGGGCAGAACTTGGCACCTCACTCCCCAGTATCACTCCAGTGGCACTTGTGTCACCAGCTCGGAGGTCTCGTGCCAGAGCTGTGCCAGACCCCCCCACCCTGCTTATTTTGGGTGCCCCCTGCACCTGGGCTAAGAACAAGGCACAGTCCCAGTACCTGGGTCACCCTCCTCGCAGCCGCCATGTCCCAGAGCTGAAAATAGAACTGCCTGCCTTCCCACCCAGGCTGCCTAGCAAAGGGCCCTGGGCCCCTCTCCCAAAACTTCTCCACTGGGTGCAGACACAGTGGGAGCCCCGGTGGAGCAGCCAGGGCTCTCTCCTCTTGCCCCTCCCACTCGTCTATCAGACCTCCGTCAGCTAATTCTGCACACACACACACATTGCACACACACACACATAGCAGCATGTGGATCCAGCTGGGGGCAGCCCCCTGTCCCGGGGGAAACCCTTCATGCCTCCCTCCTGTCCCCAGGAACAGGGGTTGAGGAGGGGGTGATGAACATGGACGAGGCACACCATGGAGCTTCGGTGCCCCCCAACCAGGAGACGGTTGTACCCCAAGCAGGCAGAGGGCTGGAGGCAGCTCCCCATGGGCACCCAGCTTTGGGAGGGGGTACTGGCCCCCAGTGAGTCACCCTGCAGCCACCATCTCCACCAGCTGTGCTGGCTGGGGCTGTGGTGCACCCTCAGCTCTCTGCCTGGGATATCTCCAGTGGGTGGAAGCTGTCAGGGGGCAGGATCAGCCTGCCCAGGCGGTAGAGCAGCCCTGAGTACCAGTGCACGCCATCCCCCTGCACCTCTGGCCACCCCAGTAGGCTGTGGTAGAGCCGGAGTGGCCAGAAGGCCAGCTGTGCCAGCTGTTGCTCCTTCACCAGAGCAAAGCACGAGGCCACCACGCCATCCACCACCAGTGTCCCATGGCGTGTCAGCGGGGCATAGGCTCCCACATCCCTCCGGTGCCGCACCCGCACCACTTCAGCAGGCTGCAAGCTGCCCCCCCCAGCCACCACCAGCACAAAATGTCCCGGGAGCACGAGGCTGGCAAAGACGGGACGGAAGTGGGCGGTGGGCGCCGAAGCGTTCTCTGCCACAAAGAGCAGGTGGGTGGGCGTCAGGACCAGGCGCCGGCGTGGCTCCTGTGTCTCGATGACGTGGAAGGTGGTGAGGGCACGGGGCTCCTTGTCCAGGAAAGCCAAGAAGTCACTGTAGGTGGGCCTGCCTGCCCCGTCCATTGCCAGCACTCGCTGGCCTGGGCGCAGTGCCCACAGTGGCGTCTGGGCACCGTCCTCCAGCGTTGCCAGTGCCCGCCCGGGAAAGCAGCCCCCTGTCTTCGCAGCGGCTGAGTGCTCTGTGCAGGGAGAGAGAGGACAGGAGGGTTACCCATTAGCCAGACCCTCAGCACCACGTTTCCACTGTGCATAGACATCTTCCCAGTCTGCCCTGCTTTGCCCACCTAGGCATAACCCTGCCCTGGCATCCCCAATGTAAGCTTGTCCCCATCACACCCCCGGCCACCGATCTCCCCTAGGCACCTCATCCCCCAGCCAGGATGTCACTTGAGGTGGTACCTGGGGACTCCAGCATGGTCCCAGGGTATTGAGCTTGCTGTATAGAGCCAGATCCTAAGCCCCAAAATAGGCAGGGGGAGTGGGACACAACCACAACCTGAAATGCAACTACCAGGGGACACCTGAAGCTTTAAAAAGCAGAGGCAGAGCCCTGAGATGGTGTCAGGCTGAGGAGCAGAGTGCCTGGTCTCACTCTGCATACTCTCACAGCATCCCTGTTCCCTGCAGTGCTGGCCTTGGGTACTTCTTGGGATGATGCTGCAAGGAACAGTGCAGGATGCAGCACCCTTCCCCAGCACTGCAGCACCCCTCCACCCCATGTGGCTGTCCTGCTCACTTGTCCCACCTGCTCAGCCCTTCACCACCAATGTCAGCCAGCTCCTGCTTTTCTGGGTTGTAGGGAGTTGTCACAACCCATGGCCATCATCATGCAAAGGCCACCAGCCTCCTGGGTAGGGCTTCCCTAGTGATTGCCACAGGATAAATGACCCAAACTCTCTGGGCTTGTCTCCTGGAATGGTGGCACAAAGCTCCTACCTCTCCCCAGATGAAGGCTGCAAGCTGTCATCAAGGGCCCATTCTGGCACTTAGCAGTGGAACCTTGGCTTCCCAAGGAATGGTGGTTAGCTACCCCAGCAGTGGTGTTCCCTCAAATCCCAGCAACTCCCATCTTAGTGTCTGTATGACACCCTCCCACCCTCTGCCAGTGGCATCTCACCTCAGGGTCCTGCTCCTAGCGCTGCACAGTTCACTCCTTGAGCTCTAAGTCCCCTCTCAGGGCCCTCTCCCAGCTCTCTCATCTAATCCCTGAATGTCCCCACCCAGATGGCACTGCCCCCATCTCTCCCCAGGTTTGGGCAGAGCCAAATCCCAGCCCCCAAGCCCATGAAGAGAGGCATCCATCTCTGGGACAGAATCCTTTTATTGCTCAGATGAGGTGCAGTGTCTGCCCTGTCCTTGCCCCGGAGGCCAGGTCCCAAATCCTGTACCCTGCATCTCCCGACAGGCAGCAGAGCTGTGGGGAGGGGTTGCAGGAGGGTGAGAGGGGTGCCTGGCAGAAGTGGATGGCATAGGTGCTGGGCACAGAGGGGTAGGTGATTGCAGGGAAGGACCCGAGGAGACACAATACATACAACAGGCCATGTGGCCATCCATACAAAAATAAAAGCCATTTACTAAGAGGCAGGGGCAGCCCGGCTGCCCTCTGTACGCAGTCCTGAGGGGATCAGGATGTGTACCCCACAGCCTCCACCACACAATCTTGGGTTGCCCACGGCCTGGGGGATAAATATGGGGGACCCAGAGCCCTGAGGAGCTGCTGCAGAGTGCAGGGAATATGACCAGCCTCTAGAAGCCCTTCAGGGCCTCAGGGCCCCAGTCTGCTGCTTGGGTTATGGCATCCCGCTTCAGTTGGTCGAAGGGGAGCATCCCAGGATTCAAAGCCTCTGTCTTTCTCCAGGGGCGCAGCCCCACTCCTCTGGCCAGCCTCATGGCTGTGGAATCACGGTCCTTGCTTCGGAGCCTGGCCCCACTCCTCCTGCCAGCCCCACAGGGTGCCCCGGGGCACGGGAGTCCTGGTCCTCCGGCCACGTTTTGTCCCTCCTCTTCGGGGGCGCATCACTCCCTCTCTGCGGCGCGGCGGCCCCACTTCCATCGCCGGCCGGCGTTGTGCCCGTCCTGGCATCAGCACGGGGAGCGGCTCAGCGCGGGGGGCCCGGCTGCCGTCTGGGGGTGTCGAGCCGCTGGCTGCGGGCTAGGGCAGTAGGACAGGCACAGTGCGGTGGCAACGGAGCCCGGGGACGAGAGACGCGGGGCGGCACAGGCACAGCGGGGCCGCGGGCACGGCTGTGTTTGTGTGCGCTGGCACGGCCCTCCGTGCCTGCGTGTGCGAGGGCTGCGTGTGCGGGCACTGCCCTGGCCCCGTGTGCCGGCAGCCGCCGAGGCTGCCCCCCTGCCCACGCAAGCCCAGGCACAGGCAGAGCCCGCCCCAGCCTGCGGAGAGTGGGCGCAGCACGGCCCATGCACCGCCGCATGCACGGCTGCCGCGCGCGGGGCGCTGCTGCCCTCTGCAGCCTGCAGGAGCCGCGTCCCGGGCACGGCCGCTTCTCCCGGGCTGCGGCGGGGCTTGCACCCCTCGCAATCCCCTCCGCAGCACGGGCGGAGCTGAGAGCCGCTTTCCCCCCGTCCTCCACCCCGCAGCCCCCGCTGCACCGCACAGGAGGAAGAAAACACCACCAGCGACGACAGCATGCCCCGAAGCACCGGCCAGCTCTGCTCCCCTCTGCAGATGGGGCTGCACAGCCAAGAGCTGATCCCGGGGTACCCCGGCCTGTCCCTGTCTGGATGTCCCTGACCCCATCCCCGGCTAGGCAGGGATGGACAGATGCTGCTACGACAGCAGAAGCTCAAAAGCAGCCAGCAGTGGAGCAGGGCGGGGCTGGATGAGGCTGAGCATGGGCACTAAGGGACTGCAAGGGCAGGGGAGACAGGTGCGATGGGCATACTGGTGGGGCAGGCTGGGGGGGAAAGGGATGTGGGCTGAGAAAAGGAGCAGGGTAGAGAGACTGGGTCAAGATGTAGTCTATGGGAGCCAGATGGGGAATTTGCCCCATTGTACTGGCTGGCTACAGGTGTGTGACTCACTCCCCACCTGACTGTCTGCCCCAGATAGGGAAATCAGGATGGAAGAGCTGGCACCCCCTGCAGGAGCACCCCACTCAGCCAGCCAGGCTCCCCAGCTATGCTGCAAGAGGGGTCTGGCCCCCAGCTCTGCTCACAGCCCCCCACCCCAGACCCACCTGACTTGACAGAGCAGTGGATGTGTGCCTTGGATTCGTAGTAGACCCAGTCGAAGCCAGCCTCCACGGCCAGGCGAGCCAGCATGCCATACTTGTTGCGGTCCCTGTCCGAGGTTGTGATGTCCACAGCTCGGCCCTCATAATGTAGCGACTCTTCCGAGTGGTGCCCATCCTCATCCCAGCCCTCCGTCACTCTCAGCTTCACCCCTGGCCACTGATTCATGACAGAGATGGCCAGGGAGTTCAAGCGGTCCTTGCAGCGCTGTAGGACAGAGGGACAGAGTCAGAAAAAGCTTTTTGGAGAGAGGAGTTAGCTGCCTGGTTGGCAGGCTGCATCCCACCGTGCTTCCATCAAGCCTCCCTGGGCCCTCAGGTCCTTGGGGGCTGGTCCAGCAGAGGAAGATCTGAGAACATGAGGTGCCTTGTCTATCCCATATTCTCCAAACTGCAGAGCCTGATACTCCACCATTGGGCAGAGGAGTGTGCACTCAACAGGGCTCCCTTCTCCCCCTCTCGCTCCCCTAATTCCAGGCTCATTTGAGAGCCTGGGCTGGGCCGAAACGCCCTCTCTGCTCACCAGATACCTGCCCTGTGCTAACTGTAGTTAACTATCAGTTCCCATCTGACAGGAGAAGGATACAGGAGCTTGAATCCTGCTGCTTCCTGGCTGGGAGGAGGTCCCAGGGACCCTAGGGCTGTCTCCAGGCACAAATGAAACAACCTGCCCCGTCCTCAACAAGCTCTGCTTGGTATGGCTCCTCAAGTCCTGTGTAACAAAGGCACAGCACTGGGCAGCCTCATCGCTTCAGCCGGCCTCTGCTCCTATGGGAAATGCCAAACCTGCCCAAAAGCTTGGTTGGGCTGGAACAGAAAGAATGTAGAGTGAAGCTCTCCATGCCATAAGGACTGAAAATCCTGGGCTACGGAGCAGCGGCAGATCTTAAAAGCCCCAGACCTCGTGGCCACAGAGGTCACGCATGGAAACAGGTGCCCATGGCAGTCCTCCCCAGCAAGCAGAGGGATGCCAGACCCAAATGGCTGTTTTGCAGTCCTCCCAGCCTTATCCTGCCCTGCCCCACATCCCCCAGTCACAGCTGAAGGTCAGTGAAAGACCAAAACTCTGCATGCTTGACTTGCAGAAGTACAACCCCAGCTTCTGGTCCCTTGCCCTGCTCCTAAAGGAATGGAGGAGAGATAGAAAAGGTGCAGGAAAAGGAAAATGGGAGTTTCTACAGAAAACCAGGTGAATGGGCTGGGACTGCGCAGCCCAGAAAGGAGATTCTGTGAGGTCCTCAGGAATCATAGAGTTGACTGAGTTGGAAGGGACCCATAGTATCAAACTCCTGGCCCTGCACAGCACACTCTAAGAATCACACCAAGTGAAACTGTGTATAAAACTTAAGTCAATTTAAAAGAGACAAGCTGAGACTGGGGTGTTTTTACACTGGCTCCAAAGGCTGAGGTTCGCAGGTACAGGTACAGCTGGTTCTGAGGCATCCAGCTGGATCAAGAGTCCCATTGTCACCACCCATTGCTTGTTGGCTGGGAGAACTCTGCCTCCAGTTCTCCTCTCACTGCCATTCCCCAGGAAACAAGGACTACCTTAAAATCAAGGCAGAGGACAGAGCATTCATAGTCATGCACAAAGCCAATCCTGGGAAGCATTAAATGAAATGACTGGCCAGCAGCTTAAAAAACATCCACTGCTGGTGGTGTTTTTGCACGATGCCCAATCTGGGCATTTTTGCATGATGCTCAGTACTGGAGTTCCCCACCATAGTACATCGTGGGTCTTGAGACACAGCAAACATGAGCCAGGGCTTTAAAAACTGATGCTGGCTACATCCCCAGGCTCAGAAATGCCCCAACACTGCTTCAGCAGTGCAGGGACCAAAAATGTGGGTCCTCACCCTATCCCCAAACACCTGCTCCCATCCTAGGAAGGTGGGTGCTGCTGCTCTTGAGGAAACCTCTCTCACTTGGCAGGGTCCAGGCCCTGGGAAGGGCAGTGCCAGGCAGGCCTTTGCCCCACATGAGGTCTGCCGTCATCCCACAGCTCCCTGGGCGTGGGGAGATAAGCCAGGAAGCTGCTGGACAAACAATTTGCTAGGTGAGGGGAGGAGGAATAGGGAGGAGAGTGACTTTTGTCCCCGTCCAGCACCACCATGGTGCCACTTGGCACATGTGACAAGCTGCTCCAGAGGTCCCCAGCCCCACCGGGACCCTGCAGGAAGGGAGTTCAGCACTGGAAGCAAGGAAGGAATCCCTGAAGCTCCCTTGCATCCCCCAGCTATCACTCCAGGCATTCCCTTGCCACTACCATGCCAGCACCCCGCTCTGGGCACCCCTCCGGCCCTCACTGCCGGCTGTTCTGTCCTCCAGGGGCACCCTGCACGCACAAAAACAACGAGACTGTGCAAGCCTTTTCCCGCAGGCAGGGAGAGCATCGGCCACAGGCCTGGAGCACCCTGTCCCCCGCTCTGCCGGTGCCATCGGTGGCCAGCAGGTGTCAGAGCGCCGGAGGGGACCGGCAGGGAGCGGGTACCGATGGATAAGGACCAGGCAGGCGCAGGCAGGTCGGGAGGGAAGCAGGTACTAACGGGTGGGGAGCTGGTGAGCAGGGCAGCAGCGAACAGGGAACAACCACGGATCGTCAGGGAAGAAGCAACAATGAGGAGGAAACAGGCAGGGATGAGCAAAAATAAATAGGGAGCAAGCAGTGATAGGCAAGGCTGAGCAGGCGGGGATGCACAGGGAGCAGGCACAGGAGACAGAGGAAAGACAACAAAGGACAGGGATGGACAGGGATGGACAGGGATGGGTAAGGAGCAGGCACCAGTGGTCAGGGAGCACACATGAGCTGCAGGTAGGGATGGGCATTGTCTGCCCAGGGGCTCTGTTGCCTGCACAAGCAGTCAGCAGGGACCAGAAAACTCATAAACATGGGCCGTCCACAGGGTGTGTGTTTGATGGGGATTGCAGGGAGGGCACAGCTTGTCCCTGTAGTGGTGCAGATGACCGGACACCCCCAGCTCACATGCAGAATGGGGCCTCATATGAACACACTAAGCTGGTGGCTCTGCTGTCCCATGCACCTCACGGTGAAGATCATGGGAAGGTTGAGCTGGGCTGAGCAAAGAAGTTCTACCCACCTTCTGCCCTTTGCATCTCCCTTTTTGTGTCCATATGGGGGACATGAACCATGTCCTGTGGGGCAAGCCAAACCACTTTAGGGAAGGCAGCAGGGCACAGGTCCAAGATGGGGTGCAGTCAGCAGGGACCCCAGGGTCGTGTCAGGGGAAGTATGAAAGACACTCAGGTGTGACCACAGTCTCAACAGAGGTGTCGTGAATAGAGTGTGCTTGGCCACAGCTACTCCCATGTCCAGAGCCTGGCCAGGAGAAGAGGGCTCTTACTAGCATCTCCTCCTGAAGTGAGGTTTCCTCCAAAGGAAGCCAAAAGTCCTACCCCAAGGTCTTCATGAGAAATTCCTCACCACTGCAAGGATGGTCTCCGTGTCAGTTGGACAAGTAGTGGCTGCAAGGGATGATGGTTGGGGTAGGGAGAGGCTGGGTTTGGGACTCCATGGGGGCAGGGGACCCATGGCATTCCTGGGCCAGGCTGCTGGGGAGAGGTGAGGCGGGTTCTGCCTCCAGCCTTATCTCAGCACCTCCGAGTGGGACCAGTGAGAGCAAACACACTGGAATTCTTGAGGAAGATGAAACGATAAAGGAAAGGCAGGTAGAGAGCAGCACAACCCACTCCTCTAAGCAGGCGACATCTTCCGGCTGCCTGGGACACCCAGACCCTTGGACTTGGGGAAAGAAAACAGGTTTGAAGTGAGTCAACAGCAGTAAAAGCCAGTGCTCTGGGGGAAGGGACAAGGAGTTGGGTCAATGGCCTTTCCCAACCCATAGCAATACAGGACATGGTGCCAGAGCTAGAACTCCCATATCTGGGGGGATCTCCCACAGCCAGGTGCCACAGGACAATCCCAGAGGGCTGTGGGATGACATCAAGCTACTAGAAATCATGCCACCTCCATAGCAAGAGGAACAATTCCTTGCAGAGCTGCCCAAGGCATGGTGGTACCCATCTCTGCATGGATGTGTGGTGGCCAGGGACCCTGCTGGAGTAAGAACCCTCATTTGTGCAGCCCAAGACGACCAGGATGCTTCTAGGTACCCTGCCAACAAGGCAGTGGTATGGCATGAAATGTTAGGTTGACATGTGGGACACAGCCCAGGTGTGCTGAGGGGCGCTGGCTGGGTTACAGAAGGTGGTGGGAGCTATCTCGGCAGAAAACACAGCAAGAAGCTCTCTCCTGTCTCAAACAATGTCATCCACTTCCCCAGTGCAAGGACCAGAGGAACTGACTGCTTCCTCAAATATCCCTGAAGCTGTTCCCCAGGGGAGGCAGGTTACAGCCCAGCCCCAGGGCTCCAGTCACCCACAGCCACAACTTGTGCAAGCTTGCTGCCTTGCAGGGGATCCCGGTCCCTCTGCTACAGTCCCCAGCCCAAAAACCAACCTGGTCTATGGTCCCTGCCCTAAGGGACTTGCTCTCAGGACACACGGGGTTGCAGAGCTGTCAAGCACCCAAGAAGCTTCTCCTCCCAGTCTTAGGAACACCTTGGTCAGAAACTAGGGTCTTGCCCAGTGCCTACCATCGTAGCCACTCATGTTTACCCACCTGCCAGCCCCTAACCAGGGGTGCAGTGGTCAGAAGGGCAGCCCCAGCTCCCCTCTGCTTCCCCCAGCAGCTCATTCAGGCTGTAACCCTGCTGAGGCTGGTGGCCAGGTTTCTTAGCAAGGCCGTGCGGCTCCTTATCTGCATTCCTGAAACCCTCAGGCATTCTCCTGGCAATATTAAAACACAGAGTAACCTTCGTCCAGCATCACCCCCCCTCCTCTGCTGTCGTCTGCACCGTCCACCCCCCCATCCTTCCTGCTGGCCCAGGGCACTTGTAAGCTGACTGCAACAGGGCATTTGCAGTAACAGGTTGTCCCCAGCTCCGAGCACAGCAAGCAGCTCCCACTGAGCACCCTTCATCATCCCACACGAGATGAGCAGGAAGAGGGGGCACTGAGGGTTTCAGTGTCACAGTGGGGACAAGGTCAGCAAGAGCACTCCTGGAGCCTACTCTCCTCCCTGCCAGCACTCCCGACTCTGGTCTGTCCCTTGGATGCAGCGGGCAGGCTGCCTGCTCTGCCAGTGGGTAGGCAGAGTAGAGGGGCAAGGGCAGGATGGCTACATGGAGCAGGGTGCTGCCCGAGCAGGGAACAGCGCGGCACAGCCCTGCCAGATCGAGGGGATGTGGGAGGATGTTGCCAGATCGGGGGCAGTGTGGAACAGCCCAGGGGCACCAGGGCCAGCAGCTGCCAGCTTGGAGTGCAGGGTTATGCCAGCATGGGGGCCAGTGGGACAAGAGTTGAGGGGCAGCAACGCAGGATGCTGCCAGCTCGGGAGTCACAAGGGCGTTCTTCGGGGTGCAGCCAGCCAGACACGGGTGCCACAGGCTCCGAGGAGCAGCAGGGCAGGGTGCTGACATCTCGGGGAGCAAGGTGCCGCCGGTTCCGGGAGCAGGGTGCTGCCGTCCCAAGGCGCAGCGTGCTGTCCGACGCGCACAGCGCAGCCGAAGGGACAGAGCTTTGCAGCGCCCGACGAAAGGAGATGCACTCGCTGCACGCCGGCAGCCCGGACCCGTCACCGGGATGCCCGGGGCAGGACGGGGAAGCCGCAGAGCGGGGCCCACACGGTCCCCGGAGAGTGGCGAGCAGGACGCTCCGGGGCAGCCCCGGTACCCGCAGATGCCCGGCGCGGGGGTAGAACCGGGCGGCAGCGGTGCCGTACCTGGGTCATGAGCCGGTCGGCGCCAGTGTTCTCCTCGTCCTTGAAGATGATGTCGGGGTTGTAGTTGGGCGTCAGCTCCTTGAAGCGCTCCGAGTTACGCGCGATCTTGCCTTCGTAGCGGCCGCTAGCCCCCAGCGTCTTCTCGGGGACGTTGGGGCTGAACTGCTTGTAGGCGAGCGGGATGAGCTTGCGGGGCGGGCGGCGGCGGCTGCCCACCACCCTGCCCGGCCCGCAGCCGCGCACGGCCGGCGCCAGCAGCAGCGCGCACCCGCTCAGCAGCAGCAGCAGCCGCGCCGGCTTCATGGCGCGCCCGGCGGCCCCGGGGCGGCCCGGGGCACCGCTGGCTCCGGGGTCCCCACTAGGCTCTGCCGCCGCTCCCGCCGCCCGGCCCGGGGCTCCCCATGCGGCGCGCAGCCGGCGGGCAGGTGCCGGTGCCGGTGCCGGTGCCGGTGCCGGTGCCGGTGCCGGTGCCGGTGCCGGTGCCGGTGCCGGTGCCGGTGCCGGTGCCGGCGGGGCGCGGCGGCTGCCCGGCGCGGGTGCGCTCCGGCTGCCCGGTGCGGCGAGCTGGCGTCGGCCCGCTCTGAGCTGCCGTGGCCCGGCGGCGGCAATAAATAGCGAAGGGCCGTTTGTTTTGGCAGGCGAGCGGCCGCTTGCGGGGCGCGGGGCGCGGGGCTCGGCGCTGCCGGAGCCCTCCGCGGTTTGCGCCTCGGCGGTCAGCGCGGCGAGGCTGGAGCCGGAGCCGGAGCCGCCGCTGCCTCCGCTCCCCGGGCAGGAGTGAGAGGGGAAATTGAAGAGATCCGGGACCGGGAACCGCCAGGACCGCACCCTGCCCGTGTCCCAGCCTCCCAGCGCCCTCCCTCTCTCGCCTCCTCCCCGTGGAACCTGCCCCGGGCCGCCCGCAGCCTCCTCCCCCCTGCCGAGCCCCGCAGCCCACCCCGCCGGGGGTGCCCGCCGCCACCTGCCCCCCGGGGCAGCCCCAAGGCGCGCCCGGGCCGCCGCACACCCCTCGCCCCCCTTGGCGGGGCGTCCTGCGGGGGCTCCCTTGCGGCCGAGTGGGCTCGGGGTGGCACCCCCGGGGCTCCGGCCCCCGCCGCGCCGCCTGCTCGCCAGGGGCCCGGGCCTGCGGGCGGGGATCAAACAGAGCAGGGAGGCAGCTGGTTGAAATTTAACCACAATATTCTCGCTCCCCATTGTTTCCAGGGAGGCCCGATATTTCCACAACAGGATTATGGCATCTGATTAACTCGCTGAGACAACAATGAGGGGCTGGGATGGGCTTCCCCTTCTAGCTGCCAAAAGGGGAAAGTAAATATAACACCCTGATTTCAGGAGCGAGGGTTTGAAGGCCCCCCCCCCCCCGGGTTCTCCACCAGCTGTGTGCCGGGGAGGGGTCCTGCACAGGTCCACTTGCACACCCTCTGGTTCCCTAGGATCTTCCCAGGTGAGGCAGTGCCTTGGGATGCCCACACACACACAAACTCTCTCAGGGATGTTCCCTCACCAGCTCTTCCCTGAGTGCAGGGCACAGGTCACTCACAGGGATACACAGTGGCCAGGTTGGAATAGCACTGCAAGACATCCAGCTCTGGCTGCAGGGCTTTGCTGCTCTCAGCTGACCAAGCAACCTGGGCAGGAAGGATGCAGGCTGGGGAGCCAGCATCAGCCACAGACTTGGGATGCTGCTATCTAACGCCTCTGGCAGACCATTTCCTTTGCAGGACCTGCAATCAAAGTGCAGCTGGCCAGAGGTTTCTCCATCAGATTTCCATACTCAGTAGCCATGGTCCATCAGGTTTTTGTACTGGTTTTCATACTGCATATCCAAAACCAGTGCCCAAAGCCTCTGTGAAGACCTGCCACTGAGCAGGACGGTGAGATGCAGCTGTCCCACTGCTCCTGTACATGATGGAGCTAGGGAGTCTCACCAGCAGCCCCAGGCCACCCCACTTCTACACTTCTTTGGTTGATCCTTCCATTGGAGCATCCTAAGGGCATCATCAGAGAGAGCACAGGGGATGTACCACAGCACCATTCTCCACCCCTGTCCCTGGCTTCTTCAGGGATGCAGAAGGAACACAACTCTCTGTGCATCACTAGCCCAGGAAAATTAGACCCTATGGACCCTGGACTAGATTCACAGGATCCTCCAGGTGGTTTGTACTCCCAAGAAAAGGAGCCTAGCTTCCCACTTTGAGCATCACAAGATTGTGAAGCAGGATGATGTGGGATAGCACTGCATCTGGAGGCTGCAGCACTTCCCCAGGGAGAAGTTCTCTATGAATGCCAATGTCACAAACCCAGACCTCCAAATAACCTCTGCAGCCTGCCAGCATGCAGTGTGCGTGGCACAAGCCGCAGTCCCCCTCCCAGCAGGTCCAGGCTCACAGTAAGCAGCCTAGCCCTGCCCTTGCTGGTAATAGTATTCACGTCCTATGGAGGCCCAGCTTAGACCACAGGGCGTTGGGTTTGCTGTGCCCATGCAGGGGCTGTGGCACTGTGCATTGGTTCTGGCCACAGCAAGCAGTGACAGTGCCCTGTTGCTGGGTGCAGAGTCCACCACCTCTCCATGCAGCATTCCCAGCATCAGACAGTTCTCCTGCCCGGCAAAGCCTGCGGGCACACAGGGCCGAGTGGGACAGGGATATCAGGCACAATAAAGGAGCCAAGCTGAGTGTATGGGGAGGCAGCTGCAGGCTGAGACTGCGTTAGGATAACTAGTGCTTGAGGGAGAAATCTGCCTGGGGAAGGCGACTGATGGGAAGGGACCCTTGCTGCTACAGTGGAGGTGGGAGAGCTGCAACATCTGTCCCTGGATCACACGGCATTTCCCTCAACACTCGCTCGCTCTCAGGCACCACCAGGGCTCCTGGCCTGCACTCCAGGACACACTGCTCCTGCCTGCCTTCCGACAGGGCACCAGCGCCTCTTTCCTCTGCCCTCGGGCTCTCCCCACCACCGCATCCCACTGTCCCTGCCCCGAGCGGCAGCGCAGCATCCCGCACACCCCTTGCTGGGCTCCCAGGGCTGCCCGGAGCTGGGCGCTGCGCAGGGGGAGCGGGCGGCGGAGCCGAGCCAGGCAGTCTAGGTGGTGCTATTTCTCTATTTTTGCACTGGACGGGTTTGGGATTTTCCTCTCCCTATTCGCTGCCTTGGTCGTCTTCTTCTCTCTCTCTCTCTCCCTCTCTCTCTCTCTTTTTTTTTTTTTCTTTTCCTTTTCTAAAAATACTTGACAGCGATTGAAAGGTCCCTTTAATCGAGGCCACAGAGCCCTTATTAAGGGCACGGGTCGGGGTGCTGGGCCGTGCCCAGCATAACGGCTTCATTAAACCCTGCGAAAACTAATATTTATGGAATCAAATTTATGGAGGCCGAGGCCGAACTTGTGGCCTTTAATGTGTGTCGGGAGCTCAAATCCAGCTGGCTCCAGGGAGGAGGGGGTGGGGACAGTGAAGGAGACCCCAGCAGGACAGGATGGGACAATGTGTAGTGACATTCCCTGGAGCTGGCGACAGCCTGGGCCAGGAAGGAACCAGTGACCCCAAGCTAGAGTCCTGAGGGCCAGGGTCCCTGCGGTTCCCTGGGGGACATTGGCAAAGCTCTTTTTCCTACTGCCTTCACTCCCCTGCTTTTATTTACCCCCCATCCATCCTCCTGCATCCCCACCTCCCCTTGCCTTCGGAGAGGGGTGAATGGAACAGAATCTGTCCCTGCTGCAGGTCTTCAGGGCTGCTGGACACTCCAGAGACTTTGCAGCAGGACAGGGCTCAGGAGCAACATCTCTGCAGCAATCCTGGGACTGGCTTCCCTGAGCTGAGTACCCCAGGGAGAAGCAGAGACACAGTAATTCACAGGAATGACCCAGGCGTGCAGGTGCTGGTTTGCACCACCCACTCCTCCCCTATAGAGTACACCAGCCACTGGCACAGCCAGGTCGGGATTGTTTCAGCCCTGCCTCTCCCTGTGATGTCTCCCCAGACCCAAAGGGGACAGACAAGCCAGATGCCCTCACTAGGTGATAAGCACTCCTTCTGAATGTGATGGCAGGCATGGGGGAACAGAAGAAACCCCAGAGCCAGCATGGAGCTGAGGAGCCAGGCTCACAACAGAACAGCTCCTGTGCCAGAGATGGACTCCATATGGATGGGGCAGGGGTTGCACCGGGGACAACCTGGTGACAGAAGATAGAGGAAACTGTTAAGCTGCTAAGCTCCTGCTGCCCTGGTCCCACCCCTCAGATAGTAGCAGGACCTCTCCGGGGGCATGTGCTCAGCAGGGAGACTCAAAGCTGCCAAGATAAGATGTTTGCAGATGGGAAAATGCAGGATATGTGAGCTATGGCAGTCGGCACAAGCTCCCCATCCCATGGCTTTCCCTTCTCACCACCCACCCTGCCCTGCATGCTGCTCCCTCAGAAAGGAAATATAAAAAGCAACTGGTTGCACTCACCCTGGGACTGGTCGGCTGTGGCCCAGCAAAAGCCCTTTCATTCCCCTTCCACAGACACAGGGACTGCTCCGGATGTTTTTGTTTCCCCCTTGCTGCCCAGGAGAACAGGCAGCATGACTGCAGCTGGCCTAGCCCAGGGACCAGGGCAGCTGGGGGCATGGGTCCCCATCCCATGAGAGCAGAACCACTGGCTGCAGCCTGCCTGCTGCCTGGCTCTCTGCCTGCTGTTTTGGGTCCTGGCTTGGGCACAGGAATGGGGTCCCAGGAAGCATGTGGACTCAGGGGCTGGAAGAGGAGAGCAGGAATGGATGGATGGATGGATGGATGGATGGATGGATGGATGGATGGATGGAGTGTGAAGTGATGGAAGTGGTGTTTTGTGTCCAGGGAGCATCTGTAACCTGCTCCAGGGCTGCTCCCAGGCTTGGCAGCATTCAGTGTTGGTTGTCTCTTGCTCCTTGAAGGCCAAAGTGTGGATCAACCCTCTATCACCTGCCCAGTAACTATGGTGCTCTTGCCTGCAAATGTAGGGTGTTCTGCAGCCCACCCAGGGCCTTTGCCAGCCTGCTTCTGCAGCCACCAGCACACAGTGTGTATCCTGGTATGGGACAAGAACATGGGCTTCAGCCCACTCAGCATGCTGTGCCCCCATGATCTGGGCATCCTCTTGTGCACACCCCAAAACACATACTGCTGCTCAGGGTGAGGCACAGCATGGCTGGGAGCTGTGTGCTGTGCCCAGCAACGAGCTGCTGTCACCTCGCTGTCCAGAGTCAGTGCAAGGCCCTGGGACATCAGGACTGGCCTGAGGGGGACCCAGCAGCACCAGAGGTTACATCCCTTCCTAGACACTATAGGCCTGGTGGGACAGAGCAAGAGAGGGAATCTCACCCTGACACAGCCCTTTATTGAAAACCCACTCAAGAGCAGCCAAACCCCACAGTTTGGCTCTGCCAGAGCCCCAGCTGTCCCACACCCACTGGCAGCATCCCTCCCACTTCTCCCATGTCTTGCACTGGCTCTGCCACGAGATGAAGCCTGGGCGAGCTCTGGACCAGGGAAGAGTTAGAAAAGCTGTTTCCTGAAACACTGTTGAAGAAAGGAGTTCCATCTGCCCAACTGAAGACATCTTGGGAGGGGACCGTGACCTGGGTAGGGTCCACCAGGAGATGCAGAGAAGAGGCAGACGATGAATGGCTGCTCTGCACTCCATCTCTTGGATGCTGGGGGAAGCAGAGCCTTCAGCAATCTTTCAGCTGAAGAGCCCTTTTGCCTTCTTTGGCTTGGCCTTGGCTGCAGGCAGCTGGGGCTTCTGAGATGGGGAGGAGGCTGGCTGGAAACAAAGAGGAGGCAGTGTCAGTTTCACCTTGGGGAGTCATGCAGGATGTGTGCAAGCGTGCAAGCAGTGACATTCCTGTCATCCGTGTTGTGGGACTGCAAAATATGCAGTGCAACACGTGCAATCACACACTCCCCAGTCAGGATGCATGGGGTAGAATGGGCTAGGAACCAAGCTGAGACTCCTAGCCCATCCTGGATGGGCACAGTGCTTGGATGAGAGGAGGGAAAGGAGATGTGGGCCCCATCCTGCCTTTGGTACAGGAGACTTCCTAGAGCTGCACTCACCGAGGTTCTCTCGCTGGAAGATGTCGTTTCATCTTCCTGGGATGGAGCAGGTGGATGGGGGTGCTCCGTGGTTTCTGCAATGGGTGCTGTATCCACGCTGTCCTCTGGTACCAGAAAAAGATGCAATTTGGGATTAAGATAAAGGGGCATGGGGCATTGCCCAAACCCACTCCAGGAATTGTGCTTGGATTGTGAGCCCAGCCCATGGGGGGGGAAAGCAAAGGGGGAGACTGTTGCATGGAGTGAGCTGCACCTGGGGCCACACTTCTCTTACCCCAGGATATGGGGCTCAGCAGTTGAGGGGACAGCTGCATCACATGCTCCCCATGCCCAGCCAAGGAGCTCCTCACCAGAGCAATGCCGTTTCCGAGCCTGCTTGGCCTCCTGCTGTGTCACTGCAGTGTAGAGCTGCTGCAGAGCAGAGGCAAACGCCTGCCCTTCTCCCGCACCGCAGATCCGGGGCAGGGTCTGTGGGAGAAAGCAGAGGCACCATCACCCTGCCAGGAAATCACCTGCCAGGTCACCCTGCCATGGTGCTGCTGTGGGGCAGAGAAGGGGCTGTGCCCCCTCTGCCTGCCAGGCTACATCTGTTTCACCCCAGGACTGCAGCAGTTTGTGGGAACAGGCAGCTCTGGCACTGGGTGGGATGTGGCTGCTCCCAGCTGTGCACACACACACACACACACACACACACACACACACCCCTGCTCTGGACAGTGGGTTGCCTTCCCATTGAGAGGCAGACTGCAGAAGCTTTTGGGTCATTCGTGAAATGCTGGAGATAAGATCGCTCTGGAAGGGCTGTGGCTTGCCTGCCTGGAGCAGCACAGGCTGCAGCCTGTGAATATGGACAGGGAAATGACCTAGCAAGAGGTGGGAACAGGTAGCCCACCACAGCCTCCAGAACACGGCATCTCCGGTGGCCGCACAGAAAGTGAAAACGATGTGACAGTGAGATGAGGGATGCCCAGGTTTGCTCCTGATCTGCCAGAACAGCTCTTGCCTCCCTGCACACACTTTTATTCCCTCCAGACTTGACACGGGAAGCCCCCCCTCCTCCTGCCTGCACCCCGTGCCAGTGGGATGCCACCTTTCCAGCTGGGCCATGCTGATGCACATGAGAGATCTTGGCAGGCTGAGGAAGCGCCACACTCCACTGGGAACATAACATAGCTCACAGTGCTCAAACAAACACTCACAGGGATGGGGAAAAGCGTATGTGCCCCGGAGGGGGTGCTGCAGGGGGCACAGTGTGGGCCCACAAGTGCAGCTGAGTGTGAGCAGGATGACGTGCGTAGGGACTGTGCGTGCAGCAGTGTGCAGATGAGTGTGTCTGCGGGTGCATGCATGGCTGGTTGTGTGTGTGTGTGCATGTGTGTGTGTGTGTGTGTGTGTGTCAAAGGTCTGAACACACTAATCTCTGCCCTGCTCCACACCCAGACAGCAGGAGAACAAAGTGTAACAGATAAGGTAGGATCCTCTCTGGGCCAGGAAAGTGGGGAGGGGATGGGGACGCTCAGACCCACTCAAGGCCAGAGTCCAAAGCTTGACCCCAGTTTCCCAGTGGCAGAATAGGTAGGCTGAGCCCTCCTCACTGCTCCCTGCCAGACAGGGTGACAGGATAGGGCTGATACCAGGACGGGTTGGCTGGTGCCCAGACAGACACTTTCCATGCAGGTTGCATCTCTTCTGCTTTCACAGGCATGAAAGGCCCTTTGGCTGTAGGAAATGCATGGCACTGGCATCTGCTTTTTGACCAGCTGCTATACAGATCACCTCCTCTGTCCCTGCTCATTACCACCGGAGGGAGCAATGTTCTGCTGCCAGTATCCCACCAGCATCCCTGGGATTGCTTGGTACTGGGCGAGCACACCTCTTGATGCCTCACTGCCCAGCCTCCGAGCCATTAGCTGTGCTGGCTCATCACCAGGTTCCGGAGAGGAGGAGGAATGCTGAGCACATCAGGTACCCCAAAGATGTTCTTGCCCTGCATGTCTCACCCCACAGAGCCAGGGTTGCACCCAAGGTTGCAAAAGCAGCATCCAAGGCTGGGAAGGTGACTGCACTTCAAAGGCAGAAGAGGGCCTGGTCACGGGTGGCCGACACAACCCAGATCAAAGGCACAAGCTGGAGTCATAATTCAGAGAAAAGCAAACAGCAGTTCCCAGGAAAGTCAGGAATGGCAGTGAAGTGAGCAAAGTGTGCTAGATAGCACTGCGTGGGTCAGTGCCCCAGGAGGGCAGGAGAGTCCCCTGCAGAGCTGGCCAGCTCTGGGTGCCACTACTATGGCACTCACCCCCTTTCTCTGTCACCAGTGCATGCCTGGGGAATGCCAGGGCAATGGGGCAGGGGTGCAGGGTGCTGCCCAATCCCCTCTGCTCCAACCCATCCAGGATGGCACCTGGGATGTGCCCCAAGCCCCAGGGTTCCTCAGGCTTCACAGCATTCAAGCAAGGATCTGGCAGGGCAGCTGCTCACTCAGTGCTCAGCCCCAGCTGCCCAGAGCCAGCACAGTGTCCCCATGGCGTCCCTGGAGATGGGGTAAACCATCCTGGCAGCCACCTAGTGTCCCCAAGAGCATCACACACCCACCCACTGAGGTGGCACCTTGGGGAGGCAGTGGGAGAAGAGTGCCCAGCACCACCGAGGGGATTTGGCATCCGGGGTGGCACAGGGGTCTGCAGGTGCAGGGCACCTGCTGCCCACGCCTGCGGGAAGGGCTCAGCTCCAGCAAGCCCAGGGTGGAATTTGGGAGTCAGCGGCCACTTCCTGCCACTGCCCTTCCCAGCGGCTGGAGCCCGCGGGCTCAGGGCCATGGGGTGGCCGGAGCTGGCCCGCGGCGGGACTGGGAGGCTGCGCTTCACAGCCCCGGAGGGAAATGGGTTATAACCAGAGCTGGAAGCGTTTCCCTGCAGAGCTATGACTCAGCAGGGAGCAGAGCGTGCTGTGCCAGCCACCGGCCACCTGATGGCCTCGAAGGCTGAGAGGGACAACGAAGTGTCCCCTAAAGGGCTGGATGGGGGAGAAGCCCTGGCTACAGCTGATTTTCCCCTTCCTCCTTGCCCCATTGCTCCATTCCGACGCTGAACCCTGCTGCAGACAAGTTGTCCCCACTGCAACATCAGCCCTGGCCTCTGGTGACTTGTTTTTCCCTGATTACCCATCTCCAGGATAAACATGATGTCTGAGGTCCGGGGAGCTGAGAGCAGCAGAGAGCTGGCAGCTGGGGGAGTGCTGGCCGGGGTGCCCCACACGAGTCGCCAGGCAGCAGGGAGTGATGCCTCTGGAGCTGGCATGGCTTGTCTGGCCTGTTATGACTACCTGGCCACAAGGCCAAGTGGGATGCCCCAGTATCAGGAGGGACTCAAGGCTGCGGTAGCGGCACGGGAGACTCCACAGCACACCCTGAACTGTGACTGGGGAAGGGGGGGTGCCCAGCACAGGGGGGCAGGTGCCCAACCTCAGTGAGCAAACTGTGAGCTCACTGACAGCCCCACCGTGTGGAGGGGCACCTCAGGGGGAGCTGGGCTGCAGCCTCGCTAGTGACCCCCAGCCCAGAGGCCTCTGCTGTGGGGCTGCACCCCAGTGCAGAGACGCAGCAGGGTCAGTGGTGGGCAGGGTACAAAATTTATCTCCAAGGCATTCTGCATTTACCCACCCCCTGCCCAGACTCTCTTCTCGAGGGGCCAAAAGGGACAGCAATCTGGATGTCCTCTTGACAGTATGAGCAGAAGGGGCACATCACCCAGCCCAGCACCATGCCACCAGCACAGGAGCATCACCTTTCCCTGGCCCAGGATGGGTTTGCAGGCAGGCTGAATCATGCTGGGCCCCCGCGCCACTGCCAAGCACCAGAGTCTAAATCGGTCATGCTCAAAGCTGGGGACTGACCCTTTCATTATCACACCAGACATTCGAAGCGGTTACCAACATTCTTCACTACAAATCCCACATTCCTATTTTTTAATATATTTTTAACTGGAAAACAGAGCGAATGGGGCCTGTTTGGAAATTACAGCCTGGCTGCTGTGGCTTGTATGTCAGATCTGCCCACATTCCCGTGGCCAGCCTCAGCACATGCTCCACAGGGGCACACTTAATAATTCCTGCCAGGGCTGGAGCCAAGGGGTGTGCCCCAAGGGGGAGGATGGCTTCCCCAGGCTGCCCCTGCCAGCGGACTCCATGGAAGCAGCGTGGTGGAGTGACAGACCAGGAATGGCAGACTGGCTCTCTGGCACTGGGCACAGCTGCTGCCACACTGCCATGGATGAAGTCTGGTGCTGCTGTGGCAGTTGATGGTGGGCAGGGGAAGGGCTCCATGGCTGGTGCATTCCTGTGCCTCATAGCCAGGCTGCCCTTGGCACTCTACCGTGCCACAAGCTTTGTGCATGCTTCTGGGAATGGGGCTGGAATGGCTTACTGGATCTGTGCTGGGCATCTCTGATCGACTATGCCAGTCAGGCTAGGGAGAGACCTCCTCTGGGATCCAGAGACATGCTTGCCTGTCCTCTACCAGCAGCAGAGTATCTGTCTGCAAGAGAATAGATGGAGAGGGTTGAACTGTCCCCTTCCAGCTGCTATGAAGGGCAGGGAAAGGGGGTGCTTATTCCCTGGGATGAAACAGGCCACATCAGCCCAGTTTCCTGCCCCAGCTCCCTTGTGGTGCAATGACTCTCTCCCTGGGGACAGAGCCACCTCCAGGCACCCCGAGATGTCCTACACTGACCACTGATGCTCCTCCAGACCTTAGATCTACTTCCACCCCCCCACCAGGCTGCAGCAATACGTGGGACACTGCATACCCCAGAAGCAGGTGGCGAAAGGACCAGCTCTGAGCTAGCACTGTCACTGTCTCCATCCCCCCTGTCATGCACTCCCAGGGGACACACAGCAGCAGCAGCAGCAGCAGCAGCAGCAGAGCAGCAGCAGCAGCAGCAGCAGCAGCAGCAGCAGCAGCAGCAGAGCAGCAGCAGAGCAGCAGCAGCAGCAGCAGCAGCAGAGCAGCAACAGCAGCAGCAGCAGCAGAGCAGCAGCAGAGCAGCAGCAGCAGCAGCAGCAGCAGAGCAGCAGCAGAGCAGCAGCAGCAGAGCAGCAGCAGAGCAGCAGCAGCAGCAACAGCAGCAGCAGCAGCAGCAGCAGTAAGGAGAGCTGGTGGTGCTGCCAGCCCGCCCTTGGAGCAGGCACGGGCAGCAAGGCCAGGGTTTCTCAGGCAGGCAGCCAGGCTGAGCACACCTGGCAGGAAGCGGCAGTGCCGGCAGGGGAAGGCAGCCGGAGAGCTGCTGAGAGGTGAAGGGGTCACCCCGGGGAAGAGCGGGTGGTGAGGCCGGGACAGAGGAGCATCCCAGCCCGGCCCAGCCCAGCCCAGCCCGGCCCGGCATGGCACAGCACTCCTCCCAGCACCGCTCCGGCCCTGCTGCCGGCAATGTTTTCCTTTCCCTCTGACTTCAGGGGCCTTTCCAGCGAGCAAATGTCAGGCACATAAAGAGCGGCACTGTGAGCGGAAGATGGAGCGAGAATGCCTGCCCGCGTCCCTCCGTAAGTGCTGTCTCACACTTCATCAAGGCAGCCTTTGCAAGCGAGCCACTCGCTTAACAACCAGCAGTCTATGCTGGCCGGCGACCGCAGCAGCCCCGCCGCTCAATACCCTTTTCTTTTCTCCTTGCGCTGTTTTTGTGGCTTGGGTTACAGCCTTTCTCGCAGACACCGAGCGGAGGGGCGTGGTGGCAGCGGGGGCTCTGCATTGTGCCGCCGCCACGCCGGGGTGGATGCTGGTTCCCCCCACGAAGGGATGCTGGGGGGGCTCTGTGTCTGCCCTGCCCACTCATTCCTGCATCCAACGCGCAGGGATAAATCCCACGGAAAGGAGGGTCAGCGGCAGAGCAGAGGTAGGGCAGGAGACTGCAGCATCTCCTCCCCAGTCATGTGAAGACCGAGCCACCGTGAGCTGCTTGGGGCTTGGCAGAGATCCTGGTGGAGGGTGAGTGGTTCCAGCCCCAGTGGGCAATTTCTACCCTATCCCATTTGGAAACAGGCCCTCCTGCCATGCTGCCAAGCAAACCCATGGGTATCCAAACCCTCCCCCTGCCCAAATGCCAACAAACTCCCTGGAAAAGAGCTGTGTCCGGCACGGCCTAGCATTGCCTCTCCAGCTAGGTAATGCTGGAAGATGCTGGGCCTCGCTGTGCAGGGTCTGGTGGCAGCTGTGTAGCACTGCCACCCCCAGCTTGACCATGGGCATTTGTCCCCCTGTCCAGCAGCCCAAGGTGACATCAGGAGAGCCTTTGGGGAAGCTGGCACTGGGTGTCAGTTTGACAAGTGAAATGGACAAGAAGAATGCCCTGAAGTGTAGCAGATCCCAGCATGCCAGGATTAGTGAGGACTTGCTTCCAGGAAGGTGGTCACAGGCTGATAGTACCTATGGCCTTCACCTCTACCGGCCTGACCCATCACTGACACAGGCTGCCTTCTCCTGGGTCAAGAGCAGCAGACATAGAGACCTGGTGGCCACTATGCCTCCTCTCCCAGAGTGACAGCTCAGTGACCCCACTTATCTGTGAGGAAGCTGGGTGGCTCACACTGGTTATTTTAGGCTGCCTCGGTGAATATGGATACATCATCCAGGCTTATTATTGTAGGGCTCCTCCGCAAAGTGTGCCAGCTCATGCGGGTTTATTATTGTCTGCTCAGGAAAGCTGGACACATTGCACTGGTCTGTTATTGTAGGCTTGCTCAGGAAGGCCAGCCAGCTCATCCCAGCTTGTTATTATTGCACAGAGCCCATGGGGGGCTGGCCAGGAAACTTCCTGCAAAGTGGGGTGATGGAAAGGGAACCACACCTGGTGAATCACAAGGATGCTGTGTGGCGATAAGGAACATCGAAGGGTGGGATCCAGCACCTCGGCTCCACCCATCGAGGACAGGCCACTCATTCACAGGAACAAGCACTCATGGGTCCCCTGGGACCTGTGGGGCACTGAGGCTGGCAGAGACACAGGAATGTGGGTCAGGGTCAGGGCTGGGAACTGGCAAAGTAGCCCTCATACTCCTTGAGAAACAAAATCTGGAGATGACAGGGGGGCAACCATGGAAGTACTTTACCCAGTATATCCCTAAACCTGGCACACAAGGGATTAGCTGAGCTAACAGGGCACAGAGAGGAAGCTGGTGCTGAGCCAGGTGGGATTAGGGGCTTTTGGGGGGAATCTGGGTGTGTTTAGGACCAAGGTTGAGCAGGAGGCAGCTGCTCCACCCTTGTGGCTTTGCAGCACCTCCCAAGTAGGGGTGCAGCCCTAGGGGCAGCCCCTGGGGATGCTGCCCCATTGTGACCCGAAACTGCATCAGGAAGCATTTCTGTGTGGGGCAGGGGGGCAGCAGGGCTTACTGCTGAGCTGCCTCAGGCAGGTCCCCAGGCACATGGCCCCAGTAGGGTTGGGTCCAACATGCCCCAGCAGCCCTGGCACTGCTGCTGGCATAGCCACTGAGTCACCATCACTTCCCCTTGCTCTGTGACAGACTGTGTTTCCCAGGCATGGCAGCCTGCTGGTGGCACCCTGGGCTGTGCCCAGCTGGTACCAGGTGGCCCGATGTCCCACGGGCAGTGCCCAGCTGTGCCAGGTGCCCAGGTGTCCCCCCAGGCAGTGCCCAGCTGTTCCAGGTACCCAGGTGTCCCACGGGCAGTGCCCAGCTGTGCTCAAGTGCAGATGTTGGTCCCCAGCCAGGCACAGGATTGAGTGTCAAGAGAACTCTCCATGCACAGCAGCAGCGGCAGGAGGCCAGCCTGCCCTGTGAGCACACAGCCCTTTCATTCATGGCAAAAAATAGCCCCCCGGGGTGTGGTGCGGGCTGGAAAAGCCCCCTCCATCCCTGGCCAGCCCATGTTTATTCAAAACGGGGGGGACACACTGCCCTCTCCCTGCCCCCCAGCCCTGCACACCATCTCCCTGCCAGAGTGGCTGCTCTTGGACGTGATTCGCCGGGTCCCCCCTGGCCAAAACACACAGGCTGGGGCGGGGGGAAGGCAAAACCCTAAAAAGCACTGAGCTTGTCTCCAGGAGGAGCAGCCCGTGGTGATGTCATGAGAGTTTGCAAGCGGCCACATGAAAGGGACTTGCTGCCCAGGAAATCCACAGGTCAATGATCCTTCAGACAAGCCAGCGATTCTTCAGTGGGCCAGGAAGGAAACCTCCAGGAGCCCAAGCCAAGCCTGCCCTTGCCCCTGGGACACAGCTTGCCCCCAATCTCGTGGGCCCCCAGGATCCCCAACCCTGCTCCACAATCCCTCGATATCCCCTTCCCAGCAGCTGTAATTCACAGCAGCCCAATCCCTCTGCAAAACTGTACCAACCTCTACCCTGCAGTCCCTGGGCACCAAGCCTCTCCCCACAGACTACCAACATCCTAACCCATGCCCTGCAGCCTCCAGAGTCTGCACCTCTGCCCCACAGATCCCAGACCCTTTCCTTCTTCTGGTCTGGGGGGCGGCACCCCTATTTCCATGGTGATCCATCAGGCTGGGAGTGGCAGGTGATTTAGGATCAGGCAGCCCTGTGACCTGAAAATGGGGATGCAGCAGGGCAGAGGGTTCTCTTTCATGAAGGATTACACTGGGGACAGCTGGGAACACACAGATGCAGCCCCCCCAGCCCCCTCCCAAGAGTTAGCCAGGTTCTCAGTCTTCTCTGGCAGGCACTGCAGACATGGGCCCTGAAACCAAATCCACTCCCCAGGGCTCCCCTCCCCATCTTCCATAGGTACAGGATGCAGTGGCTGGACTGATGAGGAAGATTTGCCTTCCTCCTCCCCATGCAGAAGATATCTCTGGGCTCACATCCAAGCCCAGGGTTCCAGCTCTGCACATCCCAGCCCCTCCATGGATCCTGTGTCACATGGAAATGCAATGGAGCTGCCTTTCCTGCCCCATCATGGCTGCAGCCCAGAAGGAGCTGAGTGGGAAGTGAAGCTCAGGGTTTTGACTTCATGCTCCCCACACCTCCTATGCATCATTTTAGGAGGCTGCAAGCAGCCAGCTTGTCCATCTGCAACTTGTCCATGGAGACACTCTTTTGCTCCATTTGCTCCATGTCCCCACCCACAGGCACAAGGTAACACCTCTGCAACCCCAAAGGTGCTGGAGACCAGCACATACACCAAGCTGGTGCCACAGCACATGGGGACACTGGCTGGGAAATCCTCGGTGGAGCAATGGGAATGGGTGTCCCCACAATGCGATGCTGGGGCTCTCTGAGGCCAGCTGAGTGGTGACTGGAACCCACTGCCCTCAGCAGAGAGAAGGTCTTTGCAAAAGAGCCAGCTCTGAGAAGACCACAGCCTGGGACTTCAGGATTTGGGGCATCTCCATCCTGCTGGTACCCAAATCAGTCCATGACAGCACTGGACTTGTGGAGGGGACAGGGACAGTGGAGAGGAGATGGGAGCCCCCACATTCAGTGAAAGCCTCGCAGGGCTGTTCTATCTCCCATCTGGGCCCAGGCTGGGTTGTTTGCTCCTGCTGTCCCTGTGTCAGCAAAGAGAGGGGACTCAGTCTCTATGACTGTCAATCAGGGGCTTTTCACCAGAGCTAAAAATGCACTCGCAGAAGGAAAACAAAATAAAAACACAAAACAAAACAGAGAGGTGAAAAATTCCTTGATATTTCTCTCCTGCAAATCCCCAGAGCCAGCAGAGAGGCGAGAGCCCCCGGAGTTTGTCAAGCAAACACTTTCACACCCTTGGCCACGCTCGGCACGCTGCCGCTGGAATGCCAAATATATATTTAAGCCCTGCTCATCAAAGGAGTCTGTTCGGAGTCGGTTTCGGGCAACGTGCATGTGGGTTTGGCCTGGAGAGAAAACCAGGGATGCGGAGAACATTTCTCGGGGATGGGAGACAGCTCGCGTGCGCGCGCACACACGCGTGTGAGATAAATGACAACCTTCAAGGTCGTGTGGCTGTAAGGTCGCGGGCTGGGCACGAGATACCTGCCCGCTGTGGCACTCACCCTTATCAGCGCCTGTCGCACTGTGGGGTGGGGATGTTTAGGCTGGAGGGAGGCCAGCAGCCATTCTGCATTCCAGCGCTATAAACTTTGTTAAAGCTAAGCGAGCTCAGCCAACAAAGCCAGGGTCCAGCAAGACAAGCAGGAAGCAGTGCTTTGGCAGAGGGCAAGATTGCAGGGACATGGAGGGCTGCCCAGGGCTGTGCACCTCGCCATGAGGTGATAAGAAGCCTCGGCTTGGGCTCAGCACTACGCAATAGTGAGACACAGATAGAGTGCTCCCGTAAGTCCAAGGCTGGAGGTTGCCAGAGTGCTACAGATCCTGCTCTGCCTCCCTTAGCACTACCTGCACTAGGCTGCCAGCCATCCCACAGAACAGCTCCTCCTGTCAGACATGGCTTTGCTGGAACAAGCTGGACACAGCAAGGAGCACTTTGGGAGCACACAGCAAATGGGAGGCTCTTTCTGCATGGACTGCTCCTGTTCCTCTCTCCAAGTATTCCTTTGGTTTGTTTCAGACAACCCAGGGACCTATGCCCATCTCATGGTCAACCTCAGCATCAGAGAGACAGGGAAATCTTTGCCTTCCCCCTCCTATTTTGTGTGGGGCTTATAAAACCCCAGTGCTGGCTGCGGGGGCTGAAGGCAGTTCTGTGAACACCACACATGGGTTGGTGGCAGGGCAGGAGCTCCATCTCCAGAGATGACAGGCTGACCTTTCCCCTCTCTGTAATTGCTCCAGCCAAGAGCAAAGATGTTTTAGCCCAAATCTTGTACCTAATCCCAGCTGACAGAGCTGCAGGTTGGGGTCTGGCAAGGGCTGGACAGGGCAGGAGAGATCATTGCCACAGTCAAACAGAGCATGCCAGTGCTGTGAAATCAGGCATTACGCGCCTGTCTCCCGCGGCAGGACCAGCCCATCAGGCTGCTAGGGAGACGCTCTGGTTATGGCAGGGACAATTCCAACACCAGCAGGGCCTGACCCTGCACAGCCGTGTCTCTCAAGCTGGGTTCATCTCCAGGTGAGGGGAGGGATTGCTGTACCACCACGGTTGGGTTTCAGGCACCTGCTGCAAATAAAACACTCTGTCAGGGCACCTTCACCCTTTCAGCCCTTGGAGAGAGGGACAGAGTCCCTGTGGTGATACCTTGGGGGGCACAGAGGGCTGGGAGAGATGGGAGCCATGGTCCCAACCCTGCCCCACGCTGTGCCACTCCACCTGGGCAAGCAGATTTCCCCTTGTTGCTGCAGCCTACTTCATCTCTGTCCTGCCAGGTTCAGCTGCTGCAGCCCAATTTGCTCCTTGGCTTCAAGGGCAGGGATCCCAGCTTGGTCTGGGAGAGATGCTCGGAGCTTCACCACTCCCCCTTGGGCAATGAGGAGCAAAGACCTCCTCATCTCTGGCATCTGCTTCTTTTCCCCCCTCCTGCCCACTCATCACATCACTCTCTCCATTCATGCTTACCTTGCTCAGAAGGGTTCACTCACCCCTGCCATCTCCACACAGCAAAACCGTGCCCTTTGGCTAAATACAGTGTTTTTTAAAAGCCTCACCATTTTCATCCCTATTTTTCTCAGTGTTTTCTTCCATGCAGCACTATCTGTCAGCAGCAGAACTGAAAAACAAGGTGCCAAGGACTTCTGATTCCAGCTGCCCTGTGCTCATATAAAATTTCATCTGTTTGCAGTCTCTCTCTCCTGGAACAACATTACCCTCCAGTCTAAAAATTGGTCTATCTTCAACCTTATTCACAATAACATGCTCAAATATATTGTCTCTTATATGGTGCCAGGCCACAAAATCCTCCTCAATTTAAACCCCTGCCATCACCATGGCCAGATCTTTCTGTAGGCTCGGGGGAATAACAAGGGACCTCTGTAGACCCACCCTGCTCTGCCATCAGCTGCCATCACGTAGTCAAGGAGCTCCTTCTTTGCTGCCCAATAACCCCAGCTCCTCCAGCAGCCCCAAACTGAGGGAACAGGGTTCCCTCAAATGCCCTGCCTCCAGGAACTGAGGTTGGCAGAGAACCTCTTCAAACACCTGGAAGCTCAAAAGGCAGCTCTTCATGTCGACATCAGAGCCAAGGCGAGGACTGGGATGCTCCTCACTCTGCTCATGCTGGCTCCTGCAGCTGGTGCCCACAGCCCACTGCCTCCTAGCAGGCTACGCATCTGCAGTCTCCACCCGTGCAGGAGAGCAGGAATCAATTACAGGGCTGGCAACAGCAGGGCTGCTCCAGGGCTGGCACGTGGCACCAGCTCCAGCTCTGGCCGCAGAGCACGTGGCACAGCGCTGGAGGCAGCCGGCTGGGTGCAGATGTGCCACTGGCTCATGGGGAAGAGGCAGGGGAACCACTTGAAAGCCATGGTATGAAAGTTCTGGTAAACCAGGGCCACTCCTCTGCTTCTCTGGCTTCATGTGCTGTTTATAGGGCTCTGGGTGCCCACCCTGGGGAGGTTCAACCCCCGGGGTGCAGACTTTTGCCAAGCCAGCCACCTTGTCTGCCATTCAGCTCCCCAGACCCCCAGCAAAGTCCTGGACCCTCCTGGTAGTTAAGATGCTCCAGGGCGGGTTCTGATCCAGCCCATCACAGCATGAACACATCAGCATGCACTGGGAGGACCAACCCTCATGCAGTGCTCTCAGACAACCAGCCTGTACAGCATGAATGTGCGGACAAACCCTGCCACACCAGTCTGGTGACAAGGAGAGACACAGCCAAGCCATGGTCACTCTTTGGAGCCACTGTTAGTAACCCCAGGTGGCTGCAGCTGATGGGGTAAGATGTCCCTGTTCTCCGCAGGGCTGGGTGGAAAGATGGTGGGGAGGCTCCCATCAAGCTTCTAGGCTGGTTTCCTTGTTGAATGTAAAGGGTAAGGTCTCACCCCACGACCCAGCACCAAACAACTCCTGGGCATCGCAAAGGTTTTTGAGTCTTTTCAGGCAGAGGAGAGCTGAGTTTGCAGTAGGGAAATGTGATTCTGCTAACCCACACCTCACAGGAGCTGCCAAAGGGCTTCAGGGAAGGTGGGACATGAGGAAGAGGAGGAAGAGCAGCAGTGCCATGCCCTCGGTATCTCCCATAGAGCTGGCCCTGCATGCTCTCCTCCTGCCAAGCAGTACATCCAGGCATTCCTCTGAGCACAATCCCATCTCTAGTACCTAGCCCCAGCTCTGTCTAACCCCGGCTTTGTGTCTAAGCCCAGCTCTGCTGGCACCTGTGGCAGCAAACGTGGCTGTAGCCCAACAGTCGCCCCCGCGAGCTGAGGTTTGTGGCCCCCGGTGTCCCCCAAGGGCTGCAGGATGAGAACGCTGCCCACACAGCCCAGCGCTGCGGTGACCCCTGGGGCTCAGGGGTACGGCTGGGCTGATCGGGAGCAGGTGCCAGCTGACGGTGCTCCCCCGGCCAGCAGCAGAGGAGGAGCTAAATTTATTCCACCAATATGTGGGCAGCGGGAGGGGACCAGGGGGCTCCTCCAGCCTGTCTGCCCCATGCGTGGCCAACCCTGTCCCGACACCAGTGACGACAGCACGGTCCTTTTGGACTGTCTCCTTGGCACCCGCGTGTCCTGATGACTGGCCCTGAGCGGACCCGAGTCCTTCCTCCTCTGACCACAGAGGGGAAAGTTTCCAAATTAAAAACCTAAATCTGGCAACAAGGTGCCCATGGCAGGAACCTTTAAAACTGGCCATTAAAGTTTATAAGTTAGACGGGCACCAGGAGCAAGCGGCAGAGCTGCAGAAAAACAGCAGCCCCTCCTTGAGCAGCCTAACCACGGCTGTCCCCAAAGCCACAGGGCTGACGTCACGCCATGACTTCACCTCCATCACCCACTGCCTGGCCAGCCCCAGTCCCGTGTTTACCCCTGCCCATCCCTGCTGCCGTCCCTTGGAGCCTGCTTTTCCCTTTGAGGTCAGTCAGCAGCCCCGGGGCCTGGCGAGGAAGAGGAAAAGAGTAGAGAGAAGGAAACCAAACCTCAGCGCCCACAAGGCAGGCTGCAAAACACGGAGCCTCAGCAGCCACACTGTGGGGATGGTGGGCTCTGTCCTCTCTGTCTCTCCCCCAGCTGCACCCCCCTTCCTGCCCCTAGGCTCCTGGAAAAACTCCTGCAAGCCAGAGCTGTTCCCACTGTTATTCTCCTGTTTTCCCACAGACAACACATTCTGTACTCTGGGCAAGATGGGCTGGGGGGAGGTATTGGATCCAGCTTGTTGATCTATCCTGCCCCAGGATGCCAGGATGCACCGCAGGCACCTGAGAGATCCTGGCCTCTGTTCCAAGGGATGAGATGCTTGGAGTGAATGAGCGGCACACTGGCTGTCCCCAGGTAGGGGACCTGCCCCTGGGTAAAGCACAGCCTGGCGTTTCAGCTAGAGGAGCTTTGGGAGTAGCAGAAGCAAAAGCCGTGGGTGCCTGGGCACAGACCAGGCCAGAACCTCACCCCTCTTCCCTGCCAGCGCAGGGGCACTTTGGCTCTAGACCTCTCAAAGAAGAGGCACCAGCCTCAGTGAGGTGTTGCAGGTGCATGTGGGATGTGGCTTTGCCTTACCTGGTGGGGTGGGAGGGTGGACAGGGGGTATAAAACTCCATGGGCAGTGGCACTGGAAGAGCCCTGGAACCAGCCTGAACAATGTGCTCAGCTGGGAGACCCATACTGCCAGAACAAGGACGAGAGCCACAAAAGCCACACGGGTTCAGAAGGGGCAAGGCTGGGGGCTGTGCGGCTGCAGGGCTGCCTGTAGCAAGCCCAGGGCACCGGTCAGAACAGGCTGGGAAAGCCACTGTCCCCATTGGCTGCTGTTTGGAGCCACGCATTTTGCCTGCTGTCACCTCCCGGAGAGGTTTGTGGGTTGCATTTATAGACTTGGCCACAGACCCTGGACCTTATCTTCTGGACCACATAGTGCTGCCCCTGCATCCGGAGCATCTCTGGGAGCGGGAAGTGTCACCGACCCCCTGTGCATCCCAGTGAGTCAGTGCACACACCCAAGCCACTCACACTCCTCCCCACGGGCATCGATCAGTGGGGAAGCACACACACACATACACACACACACACACAAACAGGGCAGCCTCTGCAAACAACTGCTTGTTAAGTTAAAATTAAACTCTGCACAAATATTGACCTTTGGAGGGGACACAAACTCTGCCAATATATTTACCAGCTTTATAAATGGGCCTGACCACAGTGCCCTGTACGCTGAGGTGGAGGAGGTGAGGGCTGCAGGCACATCCTGCAAAGGCACATCCCCCCCTTCCCTAAATGGGGCTCTCCCTAATAATGCCACTGAATTCCCAGATGCCCCCCCACCATCTCCAGTCCCCACTACAGCCTTTAGGAGGATGGATAGTGAGCATGAGGATCCACTTTTTCCCTCCAACTTGTGATTTCTTGGGGGAGCAGCCAGGAGCTCACAGGGGACACGGGGGAAGCTCTTGTCACCTCTGGCCTTGTGAAATTTGTCAGCAGAACAGTCCTGATGCTGCTTCTTATCTTCCAACCCTTCTAGACTTCTGCATTCACTAAAGGTTCACTGTGGTAGGGGCACCCACTGCCAAGCCCAGCTGCCCAGCACTTGGGCAGGTGGCTCTGCCCACGAGTCTGTGCCCCCTCTGTAGAGTGCTCAGCACAGCCTGGGGGGGGTTCCCATCTCTCAAGAGAGACCCAGAGCCCAGGGCTTGGTTCTTCATCTGGAAATGCTTCAGGAGCAGAAACACCAGTCTGCAGCTGGAGAGAAGGTACAGCATTGCTCTGCAGTGGGAAATCACCCGCCTCAAACCCACCAGAGCACTCCAAAGGAACCAGCATGCCCAGCTGAGCATCTGGGGTTTGCAGTGGGAATGGGAAAATACTTAGGACAAGATGTTTCCAAAAGGAGGACAGCGAAACCAGCTTGGCTGTCATGGGAGAAGATGCAATCTCTTATCACAGCCTACACCTAAGGTTAAACACAGGAGGCAGGCTGGAATAAATGGTGGCTTTTGAAGGCAGAGGGTACAAATCAGGTGGCATGGGAGACAAGAGCGTTGTCAAGGACATTAGTGCAATAAGTTGCTGTTGAATATTTTGGCATTGAAGGAGGACTTGGGGAACAGCCCCGGCTACTGTGTTAATGCAAGGGGAACACACCAGCCAGAAGATGACCTTGCACATGCCAAGGAGACCAGGATGGGACGATTGTGCCTGAGGCTGTCGCTGACTCCAGGAGAAGGCTGCCAAGAGATTGTGCATGCAGCAGGCACAACTGCTGCACCCAGAGCAGTGCATGCACTGGCTGGGCAGTGAGAAGAAGGCTTGTGCCCAGGCTGGCTGCCTGGTGTCTGGCCCCAGGGATGCAGGGAGGAGAGCACGACACATACAGCAGGGGATGCCCAAGTTCCAGCTCTTGGAAATACTGAATAGAGTCTTATTCAGGCTGATGTAAAACACTGTTAAAACACACAAAAATCCTTTGAGTAATGGGCGAGCGGGAAAGAGGCATCTATAATTAACAGTAACTGTTCGAGACGGTCGCTGCCCAGAGACGTGTACTGTGCAAAACCACTTGAAAAGGCCTCGTCTGAAAGGCGAAGCCTGGGGTTTTTCAAGAAGCCCGTCATGTAACGATCCTGGCCCTTCCAAAATAATTCTGCCATATTAAAAAAACCCAAAACCTCAGCTTAATCACCCTGCAGCACTGGGACTGGAGAGCTCTGAGAGGAGGGGAAGGGAAGCACAACCGGCTTCCAATTAGAGCCTCATTAGAAAGGAAAGCTGGGGAGCTATTAGAGAGCTGGCCAGGAGTGAGCGGAGCCAGATGCCTGGAGACCACTGCAGGAGGGGTGTCCTCATCACCCCTGCCCCTTCCCCTCTTCCTCCTCAGTGGGTGCTCTGAGACTCCATGAGTGACATGGTCCCAACTGTGGGCACTTGACCTGAGCAGAAGAAGAGGTTGCTATAGTTGCATACCTAAAAGCTGTCGTGGAAGCCCTGGCCCTACACACAGTAGTGTCTGGGGATGTTCATGGAGCTGGGCAGGGAACACCAGGGATGGAGAAAGGGGAACTGGGGATAGAAGGATACTGCAGCTGGAGAGAGAAACAGGGTCTGTGGGCTTCACTGCCCCCTTCTACCCTCAGAGGAACGGAGCCAGGCCAGAGACTGCCCCAGCCTGGATGTCCCTGTGATACCAGATAAGGCTTCCATTTCTGCCAAAAACAGGGAGGAGGGAAGGTGACAGTCCTGCTGTGAGCCCACACCTTCTCCTGCCCTGCAAGCACACCCTGCCAACTTCCCTTCCATCTTGGGTCCCTGCCCCCTCCCAAGTAGACCAGTCCTAGTGCCCAGTGTGCTGCAGCCCCACGGTGATGAGTGCAGTGGCTACAGACACTCACCAAAGTGCCAAAGTCCACGCAGGTCAGAGTGAATGCCAGAGCATCATCACCCACAGCACACGTTCATCCACAGCACCCACCCCAGCTTGTTTGCTTCATCACTCTGGCTTTAATTGTGCCCACCAGCTCTGCCTTCCTGGGCCAGGGCAGTGGGCATCTCCTTGCCTGCCTGCAGACTGGCTCCAGGGTTGTGCAGGCAGGAGGCACGCTGCCCAGAGCAGCCTTCCCTTCCCATCCCACAGCCTGGGACCCATCCAACACAAAGTTAATTTCTAACCATGGGTAACCACCAGTGTCCCAGCTGGGATGATTTATCCCCTATCTGCCTGGGTTGGATTTATGAGCCACACATCCCCTAGGCTGTGATAAAGGCCATGTCTGTGCTCCCCCATCCCTGCCTTCCCATAGCCACTCCGTGCGGACTCACTGCCCACCCCCCCATTTACAAGCCTTTCCCCAGCGTGGAAACCTGACAGCCCACAGAAGAACAGTAAACAGCACAGAAAATAGAACATGCTGGAGGCCAAGGAAAGACACGCCGGCCGGGGAAGCCACAAATGGTTCCCGCTTTCAGGATCTGTTCAAGAAAAGAGAGTGGGATGTACCCTGGACTCCCACCAGCCCTCAAAAGGGGAGAGGGGAGCTGCTATTAATAGCTGATCCAGGGCACTGCTCACATGCAGGGCTGGATTGGATGATGCCACAGCCGTGTTTGGGATGGCTGAGCATCAAGGAGAAGTCCTTGAGGCAGTGCTGGGTGGGAGTGGGCATTTGCCCTGCAAATGGGAATTCACACACAGGGTGGAAAATTCCTCATCCCATCAGTCCAGCGTGAGGCCAGGAGAACTGGGGACCTGCAGTGAGGCCAGATGCTGCTATGTTCGCTCCTGTCAAGTAGCAATAGGTTGTGGGGGTGCTAAGAGGTGCTAAGTGCATGCAACCCTGCCTGCACCTAGAGACCATGCCATGGTGATGCCTTACATTTGCACTTCAGACTGCTCTAGGGTTTGGCCACAGTGAAGATGAAAACAATGTCACCCAACTTATTTTTAAATAAGATCTGAGGCTTCTTCCCTTGTGCAAGGAACACAATCAGCCCCTGTGCAGTGCTGGGCATTACTGCAGTGCTGGCAGTCTCTGTAGTAAGACAAAGTATGTGCAGAGAGCTGCATGCACCTGGATCTGTTTTCTGCCCCTCCACCAGCCAGAAGCCACTGTGTCAGAGGTTGGATGTTCTGCATGCACTGCAGCAGCTGCAGTTTATGCAGCTTGTGTGTCGCTGTCCCTGTCCCTGTCCGGACAGCTGGGATGGCATCACTCTCTGCACTACAACCAGGGCCTGCCAGTCCCCACAGCCCAACAGGCAGGCAAACAGGCTGGATGCTGGCAACCCAGCCAAAAAGATTGTGGTCCTGAATTCAAAGCAGTTCCTTGCCAGTGGCATCCGTCTGGAAAGGGCAGAAGTGACAGCCCTGGGGTTTGCAGCATGAGGCTGCAAGAAGCAGGATGGATGAGGCTGCAGGCAGCATCCTGGCTCTCAAGGCTGGCATGACCAGCCCCAAGCCGTCCCCCAGCCCTCTGCAGCACTGATAGCGGCAGCCCCAGCAAGGGAGAGAAGAGAGCCTTGTTCTGGGGCCAAGACTAAGGCGATTCAGTGCTCTGCTCCCCTGAGGTTTCTCGGGTGAAACCTGGCTCTGTAATGGCTGTGTCTGTAAAACGTATGGAAATGCCCATAAAACCTGTATCAAATGCCATATGGATATATATGGATATATGGAGAGAACTATGAAATTAGGAGCATGAGGGGAATTGGGGCAGGACGGCTCCCTCTGAGCCATAAAAACATGTAAGTAAAAGGCAGGGGAGGCAGCAGCACCGGGAGCTGCACAGACAGGCTGGCACGGTAAGGAGCCAGGGGAAGGGCACCCTGGCTCACACTGTGCAGCTTTGCTGAGATCTGAGCCCATGGGAAACCTCCAGAATGCAGGGAGCTCTCTGTGGAGCTAGATGGGACAGACCACTGTGCAGGTCTTGGGAAGCCTTCTCAGAGCTTCCCAGAAGCTCAAACCCTCACTATGGGCAGAGGCAGGAGACCTGGCTGTGGAGAGACCCTGCCAGTACCCCTGAACTTGGGGGCAGCTTGAAGATGAGCTATCAAAGTGACAGGTGGAAGGCTGGAGAGGGGGAATGGTCAAAGGTCTCTACTGTGGATGACAACAGCCCACAGTAGTATTGATGTCTGAGAGAATAATTGCTGATCCCAGCTGGAATGAAAGAGCCAGCACTGGCTGAGCACTGGTTGAGCATGGTCGATGGAGCAGTACCACCACTTAAGAGTTGAGGTTTTAGTAAAATTTCTGATCCCTCTATCAACAGATTTTGCAGAAAAATCATAAACAAATAGGCAGAGGCCCCTTCTGTAAGCAATAAATAATGTGAGGAGGTGTGCTGTGGCCACTGATGCTATTTGTTCCCCATACCGTGCTGGGCAGCACCTACTTGGCTCCAGTCCTTGCCTTGACTCAGCAGGGGTTGGGGAGCTGGGAGCTGCTTTCACTTCTTGTAGCCTTCCTAAAGGAAAAAACAGGCCAAGACCCCCCCTAATTTGGAGCCTAACCCCACTCATCTGCCCTGATTCATTTGACCTGAGAAAAGTAAGCATGGAGGAACCCCTGCAGCAGGGAGACCAGGGCAAGAGCAGCTGCAGGCACACCCCTGCTCCTAACCCACACGGGGCTGATGCTGCAGTGATGAGGGAAAGCTCCTCGGCTGCATGACAGCCTGCTCAGCTCCTGCTGCACCGCTGACCGGGCTGGCAGCACAATGTGGCTACCAGCCCTGCTGCCTTGAAGCATCCCTGTCACAGAGGCTGCAGCCAGGGCGAGGCGATGCCAGCGCTGCAGAGCTGCGGTGCTGCGGGCGCGGGATGCAGCCCGGGACACGGAGGAGCGGTGGGATGCAGGATGCAGCGCCCCAGGGGCAGTGCCGGGTGCGCAGCCCCGCCGCCGCAGCCCATCCATCGGGCGGGCGGTGCCCGGAACCAGGGCGCCATCTGCCGCGTCCCTGTCACCCACCGCTCCACGGCCCCGCGCCCCGACACCCAGCGCATCCACACTGCAGCAGCGTGGCAGTGATGAGCGTGAAAATGCTCCTCCTTTGGGCTCCAAGTCCCTAGCGCTGGGGCTGGGGGCGAGGCAGTTTGGGGTGTCCCACAAAATAAATCTGGGAAGTGGAGCAGGTGGGGGGCCGTGCAGGGAAACTTCAGCAGCAAAGCAGAGTGGAGTGAGAGATGGAGGGGATGGGAGGCACTTGAAATTCTCCTGGCACTTTATCTGCACCACCAGGGCTTCCAGAGACACTGGGCAGCTTTTGCGAGACAAATTTAGAGGCTACCCCACCAAGGCAGGGGTGCCAAGGCAGGAACACGGCTGCAGCAGCTGGAGAAATGCCTGGCTGCAGGGGAGAGCAGGGACACTGGAGGTCCCTGTTCTAGACCTGTGGGTCTGCTTATCTTCAAGCTCAACTAGACAGCCACAAAATAGTGCAGCACCCGAGGAGAGGCAGTCCCCAAATTTCCACAGCTCATCCTGCACCAGCAGCCATGGCCCTTGCTCAGCTCTGGCTCTGTACATTGCCACTCCCTGGGGCATTACGCTGCCACACAAGTGAAAAACACACAGGGACCACACTGTGGAGGGATGCTACATGACTATGGATGAGGTGGAGTGGGCTCATGAATATTAATGTTCATTGTGGCTTTCAAGAACATCAGCACAGCACAAAGACCTAATATCACTCTTGGCCATGCAAACACAGCGATATCCTCATGTCAACCAGGTGGCAGAGTGAGCATGGGATGCCCATGTCTTCAGTCTCTGTGCTCCAGCTCTTCAGAGGGCTAAAGGAGTGGGGTGGGGGAGCCCTGCTTTCTTTGCAACCCCAAGGTCTCAAAATACAGGGAGAAAGAGCCAGGCAGGCAGGGAGCTGACTGCTCTGTGACCGTGGCTTCTGCACCATGACAGGCACTTGTAGTCCCAGTGTCCCAGGAACCAGCCAAGGGCTCCTGCCTGCGGAGCTGAGCAGTGTGTGGGGCTGGCACACCCGTGGCTGAAGAAAAATGCTCTGTGTGTCTGATTTGGAAAGCATCATCCATGAAGGTTACAGAGCCAGAGGATGGACTCCCTAGGGACCCGGGCATGCTTGAGCACCTTTCCAGCAATGCCATCAGTAGGCTCAAGGAGAGGGGAGGACAGGCATGGCCTCAGGGAAGCACAGGGGACAGCACGCAGGAAGTGATCACACTTGGGACACACACTTAACCCTGTCCTTGGGCATGATGGGATCTGTGGAGTTCCCCTGTGGCTTCCCAAACATCCCAGGTTAGAGAGCTACCAGGCTGGAACTTGAGAAGCAGCCACACTGATAGCCATGGGAATGTAGAGATGCTCCCCCATGCCTGTCCTTCCTCTCCCTTCTCCAATATCCATCAGTATCTCTTTCCAGCAGCCACAGCTTCCAGGATCACAGAACACGTATCAGCCAAGCACTGCTGCCAGCAGGGATACCACTGGGGAGGGTTTTAGGGATGTAAGCCTTTTATCTTGGCAGAGCTCTGGGATGTAGGATTCTGCAGGCCACCTGCATCCTCTTGGTGAGGCTGGCAGGTCCCTGGGCACAGCAGTCCCTGGGCATGGCTCCCATGCTCGACCAGTGCAGTGCAAGGTCACACCCAGGCCTGTGAACCCAGGCAGGCACAGGGGAGACCTTCTAGTCACACAATTACTATATTATGTAGCACTAATAAAAAAAAAAAAATAAAAAAAAAGAGGGGGGGAGAAAGGGCTTGAAGTTTTCTTAATGCCACATAGTAAAGTATTTATAGAAAGCCAGGCGTGAATGGGCCGCTTACAGGCCACACTCCTCCTCGGCGTCAGGATCTCCAGGAATTATTCTGTGCAGTCACATTGTTGTATTCACCCAGAGATTGAGTTTAATTACAGACACGCGGGTGAACAGGCTGTCAGTGTTCCAGCCTCGCTGGGGAAAGGGCAACTGAGCTCCCTTTAATGAATGTATTTTAAAAAGACCCAAGGTTGATATGGAGAGGGAGGGAGGGGGACTCACAGAGGCAGCGCTGGCTGCAACAGGGATGGAGAAGGGGCCATGGGGAGATGTGGGGTACCAGTGGAGGCACTGGGGCTCTCTGCCTTGGGGAATGGGGCTGGAATGCTGGGGAGAGGTTGGGAACAGTTGGACATTGGGGTGTATGGGGAGACATGGCCCAGACGTGGCCAGAGCAGCTCGCAGGATGCAGGGCCCCAAGCATCCACTGGACACAGCATGGCAGATCCCCTCGGAGACCCAGAGGAACTTCCCAAAGAAAATGGGGCGAGTGGGGAAGACTCCCAACTTATTACAGAGCAGCGTATAAACAGAACAAATAAATATAGAGCTACTTTATTACAAGGCTGGCCAACTCTGGTGGCTGACTGATTACAGGGCAGGCTGCTCCAGAGCTAGGCAAACCCAGACCTCAATAAAGGCCAGATTGGAGCTGCCTTTCACTCATTGACAACTCTGGCGTGCTCCTGCCATGCTGCTCAGCTCCAGCACGCCGCTGGCTGCCCCCACACCCCAGCACGAGGCAAAGGGGTAAATAAAAGCTTAAACGAGTAGTGAGTAAGCGATGAGCAGGGGCAGGTGGCATCAGCAGCCTTACAGACAGGCACTAAAAATACAGTTTATTTTCCTAAGGAGGCAGAAACTTCCAAAACTAGATTTGAACAAAAAAATAAAAGCGAAGAATAAAATGCCATAAGAATTACAGATCCATGGTGGGGGTGGGGGAAAGACCCAAGAACAAGGAAAGAAAAACACAGTGATGAGTAAGATGCACACATGACGCATGTAAATATACCGAGACGGAAATGCATAAGCCTCCTGCACACAGAGGCACACGCAGACACATGCAGAGGCACACGTGCAGGGATGGCTCCCAGCTCCCGGTGGGGATGGAGCCAGCTCGTACTCTCTCCTCTCCACTCCTCTCCCCAGGGCCGAAGGCATTAACCTCTGCACACACACAGAGACATCTTTCCAGGGCTTAGGCTGAAAGGGCACTTTGTCTCTTGCTCCATGGTGCTCTCCAGGCTCCCAAGCCACCACCAGTGAGGTGGTGGCTGCTGTCTCTGGGGACTCCTGCGACCACCTCGGTGCTGAATCCCTGGCGCCCGGCACAAGCCACGGACCCCGCAGTGGGGTGGAGGATCAGGGCACAGACCCAGCCAGGCCAGGAGCTTCCTGGCCAGCAGCCGAGGCAGCCCCGTGCCCGGGCAGCTGGCCAGCGCACCAGACCCCAGTGTGCCCACAGGAGATGAGGGAGGGATGGAGACCGGCACGTCTGTGGGGCTGCAGGTCAGGAGGCTTTAAAGGAGTTGATTTAGTATTGTCCTACCTGCCCTGAAATGGGTACTTGAGCAAGGGATGGAGGTTGCTTCAGGTCATCATCATGCTGAACAGAGCCATTATAGCACAGGGCAGGAGAAAGGGGCTGCTTTGGGATGAGCCGGCTCCCCTGGGCACAGTTGGTGGGACTGCTGTGGTTCCACACGTGCCCCATACGCAGCCCTGCCGAGGAGATGCTCCCCCAAACATGTCCCCACAGTGATAGCTGAACACCACTGTGACCACCAGCCCCATCAAAGTCCCTAGGGCACCTTGGCATCACTGCCCAAGGCAAGAGCTTGGGAGAAGGGGCAAAGCTGGAACGGAAAGCAGGCAGTCCTGGTGCTGGACCGCCTTCCTTGGCAGCTTGCAAGGCTGCCTTCCCTGAAGGCATCACTGTATGCCCCAAGAGACCCCTGCCACCCCCAGCCCTGCACACTGCCCATCCTGCTCCACAGCAAAGCCTGGCCACGGTGCTCTCAAGGAATTTGCATGGGACAAAGCAAAATATAGCAGAGTCCCACATCTCCTTCTACGCTGCACATGGGATGGCAGCACATGGGCCATGCCAAGGCACTTGCCATCTCTGCATTTCCTCTGCCCTCACCATCCATCACCACTGACAGGGGCAGATCTCCTCCCAGGCATGTGGCACATGGTGAGGCTGGGGCCAGTGCGTGGCAGCACCCCCCCCACTGTCCCCCCCAGCCCGGGGAGCGGAAAACGGATCTCTGCAAAGGGCAGCTCATGCGGAAGCTGTTCGCATCCCGTAGTGCAGGCTCGACGGGTGAGGAGCAGGGCAGCTCCCAGGTCGCCAGGTTATCGGATGATAACAAGCTAGCACAGCCCGAGCACGCGACTTCCAGCAATGCAAGGCTGTTTCCTTTGTTTTGGGAAAACAAGAGGGGAACGAGACCTTTTCTGGCACGTTCTTGCCCGGCCTGAAGCTGTCCCCCAGTTGCACCGGCTCGGAGAGGAGCCGTACCCTCTGCCCGCTCCTGGCAGGAGGTGGCCCTTTTCACCTTCCCCACCTCTGACAGGAGCAGGGCTGGGACCAGTGACTTGCCAAGCAGGGCCAGACGGCTTCTCCTTGCATCCCCCACAGCCTGGTGGGGATCCTGGCTGCCTGGCTATGACATGGGCTTGCAGCCCCACCAGAGATCCCCTGCTCCTGCCTGCACAAGTCAATCTCCAAAGCAGTCTGAGAGAGTGAGTTATCAGGGGGGTCAAGACACCCATGTTTTAGGTTACAAGGACCCTACCCACCGGGGTTAGCTCAACACCTCCACCATCCCCAAACGCAGGGACAAGCCCTGTACTGGGGCAAGAGAGCAGCACAGGGTTTGGGCAGTCATTCCCACCTTCCCCTATATCCCATGGTACCCCCTTCTCTTCAGAGAGCTGTGGGTTTGATGGGAGTGTGGGAGACCCCCCCCCACCCCTTCCCCAGCAGAGGAGGAGGAGGAAACATAATAAGAAAAATAAAATTTATAAGCGAGGCAGTAATTACAGTGTGGCTACAAAAGGCTGCCTCCTCAGGGCCATCATTATGTGGCTAAATTTAACGCCCTGTGCGGCTGCTCCGGGGCGGGGGGAAGCCGCGTCCTGGGGCTCTGAGCATCCACACAGACGCCGGCTCCTGCTACCTTCCCTCCGTGCCGGCCAGGGCAGCACAGCTGAACGGCAGCCAAGAAAGCCATAAAGCGGGTCAGAATTTTTTTAATAGTCTATTTACCAAGATGCTGTTTTTACTGCCGAGGTTTCTCTCGTTTTATCTCTGGCTTTCCCCCGCCTCCCCACTCTCTCTTCCTCTGACTCCTGAACAGACTGGGCTGTATTTTCTGTTTTAGGTTCCTCTCTCTCACTTGGTCTAAATACTATTTTCAGAACTCTAATTTTATACGGTATGTCCCTTTTTTTTTCTCTTTCTCTTTTTTTTTCTTTCTTTTTTTTTTTTTTTGGTAAATATTTGCCATGACTAAGCTAGGACACATCCCGTTTAAAAGGTTCCCATCCCACAAAACATCAGCCCTTTAATGACATGAATCTCATTAGCTCTCCCCATGAAAAGAGGTATAGAAAAGGAGCATCACTCAGCCCCTCTGAGTTCCTGTATCTGCACGGACATATATTTAGCTGTGTGTACTGTACAGTCACAGGAGGGGACAGTCTGGGCACACGCACACCACCTCATTCAGCCAGAGGGACCCAGAGCGGGAGCCCCTGGGACCAGTGGGTTTTGGGATATCCGTCTGTCTGAGATAGAGTTGGGAAGGGCTCTAGGCCCAGTGGAGCCAGAGCTGGACTGCAAGAGTGGGCAGCCGGGCACAGAGGCGCCTCAGAGTCCCTCCCAGCTGGAATTTGGGATCCTCTGAAGGACCTTCTCCAGTGTTGGGGAGCAAGTTGTGTAAAGCCAACCCTATCAAAGAGCAGTCCTGCCAGAGGGGCCCAGCCACTGCCCTATCCAGGCGCTGAGCCCCACTGCTTTGATGCTGAATAGCACATGTTGGCTACCAACTTGGAGACTGATTCAGAAGAACCAGCACAGCGTCCCAGGAAAGGTACTGGGTCCAAATGCTCAGAGAGGTTTCCTTACTGAGGTGAGAGACACTCCAAGTGGTCTCTGCATCAAGCACAGTATCCCTGGAGAGCAAGCAAAGTCCCCAAGGGCTCAGGCTATTTCAGCCTTCCTCTCAGCTGAGAAGGGGGCTCTGTCTCTGTCTCTCTCCATCCATAACAGCATCTTCTGCTGGAGAAACAGTCTATCCACAGTCCCATGCTGGGTGTGGTCATTTCTACTCCAGTGTGATCTTCACTTTTCCAATACAGCTATCCCTTCCTTTGTGTAGCCTTTCCTTCCTCAGCATGGCCATTCCTTCTTTGGCATTGTCACCCCTTCCTCTGCACAGTCACCTGTCCCTCAGCATGGCAAATCTTCCCCCTTGGTTCACCAGGTGTCTGATACCAGAGGGAGAAATCCCAGGAGATGCAAAAGGCTTGCTCAGATCTCACAGGCTCAGATCTCATTCACAGAGCCTGAAGGACACAGCAGAAAAAGTCTACAGAAAAGAATTTACTCTCTCTTTCCCAGACCATCTCTGCATTTTTCCTCTTATTTCCAGTCCGAGCAGGATACAGAGCTATTTCTCAGCCTCACCATACCCTACCATTTTGCCATCAGGTGAGCATGTTAGCACGACCTCCTTGGTATCATCTAGAGCTGTTCCCAGCAAACCACCTGTGAAAAATCTGCAAAGGTACTGCTAAGTCCACAGCATGGGGCATAGCTGTGCTCATCACATTCACATGGGTGCTCCTCCACATTTTGGGGAGAAAGAGAAATAATCCCAAAAAGGCCTGCAAATAGGCAGTGCTGTGCAGAGACCAGTGGTGCTGAAGGCACAGAAACCGAGCAACAGGCTTCCAGCCCATAAATAAACCTGGGGGGATTGCACTTCACTTTAAATTGCTTTAAAGGTTTGGTTTCAGCAGCTGAACATAGACCCTTAAATGGTATCACCATCTCGGGCAGCCGACGCCTGTAGTGGAAAGGTAGCACACCCACCCTGGCTGTTTCCACACTCCCGTGTGTAGGACACTCTCTCCACTGGCCATGCGGCCACATTTCCAAGTGTTTCCACAACCCAGAGAGTGAGACATGACTGGGAGAGACTCACACCTCCCCAAGTGCATGGCTCCCAGAGCTGGGGCTTTCTGCAGCTGTGCCGGAGCCCATGCGCGGGCAGGGCTCCATGTGCTCAGGCTGCACTGAGCCAGGTTCCCTGCTGGCCCCCAGCAGCCAACATTAATTCATTAACAGTCCCATTAACACCCAGCTGTGGTTTCCCCCCAAACTCAGGCAGGGACCTGCTCCCCTGTGAAAGCTGCTGACAGACGAAGTTTCCACCTTCAGCCCTTCTGGAGTTCTGTGTAAAAATAAGCAGGTTTTTTTTCAAAAGGAAAACTATATTTCCCCTATCCGCACGCCCGCGCACACGTGCAGGACTCACAGCAGGAATTTGCTCCAATTTCCCCCACCCACAAACATATCGTCTTTGGCCAGAGACCAAACATGGGCATTTTCAGCCCAAGATATCAGGTTTTTCAGCATCCAGAAGACAAGAAGCCACCATGACCCTGAGCTGGGCTAAAAAAAGGGTGCCTATTTCCTGGCCAAAAGGTGCTGGGAAGACTCAGTGGTGCTCCCAGCAGGACCTCATCCAGGACCCATAGCAAGGCAGCTGCCAGCATCTCCTGAAGAACTGCCCTCTTGGCATGGCCAAGCGTCCTGTTGGGGACCTAGTACCAAATTTCTATTTTCCCCTTTTTATTGTCATTTCCAGACAGCCATGAGCACCAGATGCTGCAGCATCCCAAGGAGATGCCCAGCTCAGCACCTACTTGGGACCTGATACCCAGCATTTATTTCCTCCTTTCCCACATGATCTCTCCTCAAGGGCTGTGAGCATTAGTTGATGTTCAGGAGACAACCCCTGATGCTCCGGAATTCCTGGGCCATCCCGCGCCACAGAGGGGTTGATATCCTTGCCTAACATCACACAGCTCCCCATCAGGCTCTGCAGCCTGTGTTAGCAGCACAGGAGCTGGTTCTCTGGGGCTCTCACTGAGAAGCTGGAGGCCAGGAAGCAGAGATTCCAATCAAATGCAGGCACCACGGGATCAGAGCACTGCTTGGGGTTTGAAGAACATGCTGCTTTGGGCATGTCACCAACAGGGTGGCTTCAGGTCCCTGGAGAGGACAAAGTGAGTGCCAGCTATCTTCTAAGATGCCTGGTCACTAGCAGAGTACCCTGCATCCCTTTGATCCAGAGGTGTTTGCCTCGCTGAGAACCCTCTAACTACTCCCTCCTTTAAATAGCAAAGCTCACAAATGCCCTATACGGCTCCAGGTCTATACGCTGTCTCTGTATTTGTGTACACACATGCACACAACACACAGAGATTTATTCGTGTTTTCAGAGCGGTTCAGGATACATTCCAGGACGAAATTCCAGCCGGTGCTGGAGCCAAGAACATCAGTGGCCCCAGCATTTGCTGCCCCCTCTGCCTGCGCACACACTAAATACGGAAAGGGAGAGGTATAAATAGAGAGAGAAATACATGAATGGCCCTGTTTCCTTACACAGATACATAGAGTGCAAAGGTCCAAGCAGAGTCGGAGCAGGCAGACTCAGGAATCCAATGGCTGTATTCCCTGGGGTGCGGAGCAACCCGTTCCCAGGTGCTGCGGTCTGCCCAGGTGTCTCAGCTGTTCACTATCACCTCTGCATGGGCTGACACAACTGGAAGAGGCTACAGAGGCTTTGGCCCATGGGATAGGGAGGGATCAGCCTTCAGAAACACCAATAGAAGCTGCCAGTGGATGCCACTGGAGAAGGGATGCAGCTGTGGGTATGGAGGGAGCCAGTGAAGGGCTCAGGACACACAGGGACATGGTGAAAAAGCCTGACAGGCCATTTCAAGCACAGATTGGGTGCTGGGAGCTGCAGAGGGCAGCACCAGGGGTGCAGGCAGCACTGCTCCTCTGCCCTTGGAGACAGTGGGGATGGCAATACCCCAGTCCAAACCCTATCAGCTGGGGACAGAGATGCTGCCACATCCCTTGCTGACACAGAGCAGTGCCTTTAGTGCCACATCAAAGTCTACCATTTTCCTCCCCAAAAGGTCCTTTGCTTCCAGGAGCTGCTGCCACATCCTGAGCTGGGACAGGTGACTACAAGGCACAATGGTGAGGTGGGCAGACCATGCTCCACACCTTCTCCCCTGTCAAGCATCCCTGCATGCCCCCTTTGCCCTCCTCTAACCCAAACACAGCCACAGAGCCCAGCCTGGTGGGGATGGGACCTCAGACACCTCCATGCTCCCTGCTGCCCCTCACGTGCTCCCCAGGGCTGGGCACTGCCTGCAGCCACAGGGCCAGTAATGGCCAAGATGTGGGAGCAGAGCCGGGGGTGGTGGCAGGGGGATTGCTGCTTTGCTTTCAGGAGGGGGAAGGGGTTCTCCCCCTTCAATGCTCCCATTTGAGCTGAGGCCTGGCACTGGCTCAAACCACCGCCTGCTGACACGAGATCAATCATTTCCCGAGCTGAGCTGTTCCTCCAGCCAGTGCCCATGCACAGGCTGGGGCCTCTCCCGCAGGAGCAGGGTTTGGCCCCTTCTGCCAGAAGGTCTGTGACACCCCTCTTCCTGCCTGCAGCACATGGCATGACATGGCACAACCTGGCACATCACAGCAGAGCATGGCACAGCTTTGCATGGTATGGCACAGCATGGTATGGTATGGTATGGAGAGGATGAGGAACAGCTCGACTGCAAAGGAGGGCTCCCTGCACGTGACAGACCACATACACCAGACAAGGGCTGTGCAGCACCCCAGGGAGGGTGGCTGTCATGGTGCTTGTCCATCCCTCCATCCCCAAACAAACCACCAGGTGATGCTGGGCCGAAGTGGGCTGGGACCAAGCAGACAGCTGCCTGTACCTGGTCCAGGTGCACCCACTCCCTACAGCGGCACAGCCACAGTCACAGGGGGTTGAGCAGTGAAACCCCCACATCCCCAGAAGGAGCATGGCCTCAGGGCTCCTGAGCCAGCATCCACATCCCTGGCAGAGGCAAGGGCTACAGCAGTCACAGCCAGCCTAGCCCTGGTCCAGCAGCCAGGGACTCACTGCTTGCCCGTGGTCTGGGCACTTTGGGGCAGACTGCTGCTCTGGGGTGCCTGTGCCAAGTCTGGTTTCAGCAGCATGCAGCTCCACTGACTCACTGCTTGTGCAAGCGGCCTGTGGCTGACAGTGGCAGCCCCGAAAGTGCATCCTGGCTGGGTGCCCCTCACCTGATGGGGCCTCAGCAAATAAATAACACCGCAGCGCCGACCACCATGCGCCTCTATGGCAAACACCGCAGGGGGCGGGTGCCCAGGCGGCGGTCAGCACCCACACCGTGGTGACCACCAACACATCTCCCCAAGTGCACCACTGTGGGCACTAAGTGCTGGCCCCTGTCGCCTGTCCTCCTCAGCCAGCAGATGTGGCACTCTGCCCCTTGTTCCCATCAGTGCCAGCATGCACATTCCTAGCCTTGTTCTCACGCTCCTGCTCTGGTACCCATGCTCGCACCGAGTACAAGCAGCCCTCGCTCCATGCCTGCTTGCAGCAGTGTGCAGCTCCTGGAGCACACACGTGTGCAGGGCAGTGTGTGTCCCACTCTGCTCAGCACAGCCATGGCCCACCACATTTCCAGTGTGGGAATCAGACCCCAGGGCAGTGATGGGATGATGTTACCAGAGCTTGCTCAGGAGTGAAGTGAGGACTGCCCAGGTGGCCCAGTCCACAACAAGACACCATCACCCATGAGGCTCACAGCACAAATGCTTGGCAGCACACAAGAACTTGCTCTGCTCATCCAAGCTGCCCGACAAGCCAGCCCCATGCTGCCACCTCTGCCCTGAGCCAACCTGCTCAGGGCTGTGCAGATTTTGCACCGCTCAGTCCTGTTAGCAACAGCACTGTGGCCACCAGCTCCTTCCCCAGCCCCACACCAAGGGGCTCCAGCCGAGCTGAGCACCCACAGAATGTTCTCCCTGAGCCAGGCACCCTGCGTGAGAGCAGTCCACGTCCCACGCACGCCACCAGCCCCGTTCTGGCCCAGTCGCAGCTGCAAAGCCGCAGCTACCTTGCGCTAATTAAAAATATCCCTCGTTTGAAGGAGCCAAAGGGCTGCTTCCTCTCCACTGCACTAAGCTGGCGTGGGTTTCAGGGATGCCGTCCCCACCCTGCAAAATACGCAGGCCACCACCGCCTTCATCCTTGGCCAGACCGTGGCCACTCCGCTACCCGGGGCTTATTTTTAGTTCCTGTTAAAAAGGAGAGGCAGGGTGCTGGAGGCAGGCAGTGAGCAGCCAGGTACCCAGCTGGACCCCGTGGTGGCAGCAGCCTGTGGCTCCAGAGCGTGTCCTGGCCATCCTCCACCTGCCCCGCTGGCCTGTGTCCCCAGCGGGAGGGGCCCGGGTGCCTGGCCCTGGTCCCAGCCCCGGTGGGAAACAATAAGAGGGATGCTGACCCCCGGGCGCCCTGACGTCAGCCAGCACCGCTGCCGGCACCACCGGCAGCCCTGGCCCCGGGGCTCCCACTCGCCCTCGGCTGGGGCCGCACTGGAAGCTGCCTGTTTGTTTATCTTCCTCTCCAGCGTTGCTTGTTTTGATGGTACATCCTCCTCCTCCTCGCCGGGCCCCGGGGTCGAGCCGTGAACCCGCCGCGTCCTGTTTGCCGAGGTGCCGCGCTCCGCTTGCGGAGGTGCGAGCAGCCGCCCCCGCGGGCCAGCCGCAGCAGATAAAAATACACAGGGCAGAGCATCCTGGGGAGCGGGGGCTATATTTGCACTGATGGTATCCGTGAGCGTGTCCTCGATGTACCTGTCCCTGCCCTCCTCAGAGCAGGAGGCATGGCAGGAACCTGCTCACCCTTCTCCCTCTAAGTCGGGACGCAGACTCTGGCATAAGCTGTCATGAAGCTCTGAGCATAGCCAAGCTAGGGCAGGGTCTCAAAACCCATGGGTGGGCACCCCACCCTGCCCTGTGGCATTATTTCTGTAACCCAGAGGGACACCCGGGGACAAAATATCCCCAAACCTGCTGCGTCCTAGACTGCTGGGAGCGGTGCTGGGGAAGCCTCGAAGGCACCGAGCTCTCTCCAGCCACCTGCTCCTTCCCCTCATGGTGTGAACCCCTGGGCTTGCCAATAAAAGCCACCAGCTTTGCCTCGGCTTGTGCACAGCCACTGCTCTCCTTCCAGCTCTGCTCAAGCCCAGGCAGCTGCTCAGCAGTGAACCCTTGCCAAAAACCGTGTGTGTGAAAGCATCATTTCCTAAACGTATAAATATTACCAGGGCTTTGCTGGAAAACTCCCCATGGTTAGTTAAAATGCCCTGGACAGCCAAGTGCACACAAGCCCAGATAAAGGTTATGTCTAAGCTGAGAGGCTCTGCAGCTCTGCCCTGGGGGACTGACAGCTCCTTTCCTCTCCACACGGGATACAGCAAATATCTGGGAAGTGAGCAAAGCTGTGGAGCACTTGACCACATCCAGCCCTGTACCACGTCATCACAATCCCTTCCAGCCAAGAGGTGCTTACCACAACCAAACATCCAGAACCTGTAGCCCCATTTCACAGGTGGAGATACTGGAAGGACCAATAGGTCTTTCTTCTTGACCTCCTGTCCACTGATGTTCAACCATGTGCATCTCAAGACCAAACCCAGCAGCTTGGTTTTCTTCCAGGCATGCTCCTAGTCCACTTTCAGAGACATTAAGAGATGGAGGATTAACCACTGCCCTTGGGAACGTGCCCCAATCACTGGCAGGAGCAAACCCAAGCACCTCCATTCTAACTTTAAAATTCCCTGGCTCTATCTCCCAGTGCCTGGCTTGTGCTCCACTGCTCTCTGCAAGATTAAAGAGAGTCCTTCACTAACCAGCATTTTCTCCTTGTAAAGACCCACACACACTGTAATCAAGGCGCCTCTCAATTTTCTCCCTGATAAGCTAGACAGAACTCTTCCCTTCCAAGTCCCTCAATGACGGGCTCTCCCCCCAGCCCTCAATTCATTCCTGGGACTCTGTGCTGATTGTCCAGCATCTTTTTGAAAACCTAGACATGGGAGTTGCTTGCAGCATTCCCATCTCCCCGCAGCATGTCCTGAGGGACCCCAGCCCCTTGTGCTGCTCCTTTCAGGAGCTGACAAAGAGAGTATTAAATTGCCTGGAGGCTCTGAAATAACTGCACAGAGACAATGAGGTCATCCATACCACCTTTCTGACACAAGATGGGAGACAGGAGTGAAAGGCCAGTTTTGGTGGTGAAGAGCTGAAAAGCCATGTTTGGTGTTTCTGACTAACACAAGATGTAGGGGGCATCAGGAGGAACAGCGGGGTACCACATTCAAAGCAAAGGCAGCAGCTGTTCGCATCTCGCAGCTCATTGCTGCAGGATGGCATCATCAGCGGGTTTATAAAGAATGGGATGAATGCAGGGAGGACACACATCCTCCCTGCAGACCAAATGCACAACTGCATCCTTCCACCAGCCTCTCCCCTGCAGTCAGTGCTCAGACCTGGCTACCAAAGGATACAGAGGGGCAGCATGTCCCAGAGCCTTCCATTCCCTATCCTGGACTGTTCTTGGGACACAGAGCACCAATCACATCCCATCTTTTCAGCCCCTGCCAGATGTGCTCCACACCAGCTGCTTTTGCCAGGCTCTGTGCAGGGCTGCCTCACTCCCCTCCTGCCCACTTTGCACCTTACCCCATGTCCCACTCCCTACCACCTTTTGGAGGACTCTGAATTTCAAGCCCGATGTTCATCTTTAGCAGATGTTGTTCAGATGACTCTTCTACAGAGACACTTTACCATCCCCCTATCCTGCACATCTGCCTGCACCCTTCCAGTGACAGCACTGAAACATTTATTGACTGCTTCTGCCATGTCTGGTCCAGTATAAATCATTTTACCACCTCTGTCTACTGATAAGCTTATCCTGTTGCTGGGAGCTTGGGTTTTTCTCCTACTACACTAAATAAAAGCCTTTCCTTCTGTTCATCGCCATGATTTTTCCCTGATGTCTTTAGCTTCTGTTACCCATTTTCTGCACTTCATAATTTCTAATTTATATTGATTGCTATCTACTCCCGCTCTCCCATTTGTTATAAACTGCTCTTTTATTTCTAATTGCTGCCTTCACTTTGCTGCTGAACCAGAACGGGCTCTGGGCCAGCGCTGCCCTCTTTCTTGATTGTGGAATTGTGGCTTTTTGTGGCTTCTGAAATTCTTCTGAAAGAGCTCACCATTTTCATTCACATTTTTCTATCTAAATGTTTCCTCTGAGCTGATTTCACTCATAATTTTCCCCCTGCTATGGGAAATTAGCTCTTTCAAGGCATGAAGGATATAAATTACTGCTTAGGAATGTCCTTTCTGTGCCCAGGGTGAATATAATCTGGTCATGATCACTGGTCCCTAGGCAACCTTCAAGTCGCAGTCCAGCAGCAAATTCATGTCTATCCTTCATAATCCAGGAGAAACGAAAGTTGCCTGCACTGGATGCAATGCCTCGCATACAAAAGAGGGATTATCTCTAATTTTTAGAAACTCTTGCAGATCATCTATTGTTGGCTACATAAGAACATCAGCTCATCTCATAAAGCAACATCCTCCCAAAGCCCGTGTGATAGCGCTGGCACCCTGGCTGACACCCTGGTCCCCAGTAGGTAGCACTGTGCCCCACTCCTGTGCCTTCACAGCAAGCACAGGAACACTCAGAAGCGTCCCAAGTCCTTCTGCATCAATGGGCATCAAGCATTTCTGATTTTGACACATCAGTTTGCATCATTTTAGTGCTTCTGTGATGATTTCCAGTAATGCAAAAGGATCAAAGACTCTCTCCTTCCAGTCCCAGTTTCTCCAAAGCACACATCTGATTTCAGAGCTTAGTGTGCCAAGGGGACAGTGATATGCAGAGCACGAATAACATGCTGAAAATCTCGTCCCCACAATCTGTCATTGCAAAGCCACCTCTAAAAGCAACAGGTGAACTAAAAGAAGATAGCTTCTCCTCATTCACCTGATCCCTGCCTGCCATCAGCAGCAATGTTTAGGTCCAGAGCAAGTGTGGAAGGTGAGTGAATATGCCCCAGTGATGGCACACTCCTGTGGAGCAGCCAGTCTGGCTCGCACCTCTGGCAGCTCCCAGCAAGCAGGTAGTTCCCATCTGGGCATGTCAGGCTTGTTCCCAGCTCTGCTAGCCCTAGAGATGAGGTGCAAGGACACAGAGAGGGCCATGGGAGAGCTAGAGGGCATGACCCCTCTTTAGGCAAGTCTAGCTATCCCCACCAGTGCTCCCATCCAGCCAGGCACACCTCACATTGCAGCTGCTGATCGCATCTCCCAACCACCCCTTTGGCAAAGGAGAGAGGACTTGCACCACTCCTTACCTCAGCCATGAAGTTCTGCTGAAACGTCTCCTCCTGGAAGGGTTTTGTCCGCAGGCGGTCTGCAAGGTAGAGAGGGATCAGCCTGGGCAGGTTTGGCTGACTTCCCACCCCAGCTTCCCCTCTCCCTGACCATGGGGTGAGGATGCTGCAGGGGAAAAGCTCCAGCACACTCTCCCCAGGAATCAGCAGGAAACAGCCTCTTAGATTAGGGACACATCACCTGGTTAGCAGAAGGTGCAAGTACCACAAGGAAGTGGAAAAAACATGGTTGAGCCTGCTGATGCACACAGCAGCCAGGGAGAGCCAATAGTCCATCCACACTTGTCCCAGCACATCTCATTGAGCAGTAGGGAATGGTGGCAGGACATGCTCAACACCATTCCCAAATCTTACAGCTGGAACAAGCTGAGTCTGTGGGACAGGGCACTGCTTGTTCAGCTGCTCATCTGAAGTGGTGAGCCAGCCTGTGTCCTCCTCTTACAGGACAGGGACAAACACCTGTTATATTCTGCTCTGCACCTTCTCCAAAACACTAGTTTTTCCACATTGTTGCTAAGATGCAGTCTGGAGAAGCAGCTGGCTGGATTTGCTCAGCCACTAGGGCGCAATGCCTCCTCCCAGCTTTCTGCCCTGCACCAAGTAAGGGACAAGAGAGGCCAGCTGCTCACCAGCATCAGTCCCTAGACCCAAGACAGGATGTCCAGGCTGCTCCAAGCCCTGCAGAGAATGCATGCAGCAGGACAGAGGGAAGTACAGCTGGCCAGTGTAACTCTAGTCCACCTACAGGGCAGATCCAGGCTCCTGTGGTGGGGCATGGGACAGGGTCTGGGCCACAGTATCTTCCTGGATGTGATAAACAAGCCCGGGCTGACCCCCACTAGTCCCTGCATGCTCAGGGTGCAAGGTTCCTGCAGAAGTGCAGCTATCACCTGCAGCAGCAGGACAAAGCATGGCAGTAGCAAGGGATGACCCCAGCCAACCTCCATAGGTAGGGAACAAACCACTCCCCAGGGTGGCTCCCCCAGCAGGTCCTGACCCATGTCCTGCCCAGGGGGGCTACTGTCTGCCCATCACCCCGATGGGGTGCTGGAGGGGGGCCCATGAGCACGGCTGCACTTCCCACGTCTGGGAGAGCCGGGAGCCCCTGGTTGCTCTCCAAGCACTCAGTGAGCTACTGCGCTTGGGAAGGGCGCCTGACACCACTGCAGGGCCAGCCCTTGCTGGCATCCCTGCTGGCTCCTGGGGACCAGCCAGGTGCTCTCAGAGTAGTGGAGAGCCCCTTGGCTACTCCCCAACTTCTACAGCTATCGGTCAAGGGCTGTTCCTCCCCCAGCTCTCCCCAGAGGCTGCTCCCAGCCTTCTGGCTACTGTTGTGCTGCTGGCTCAGCTAAACATGAAACACAAGCCTGGCTGGGTAATAGCCAGTGGGAGCAAAGCACGCCAGCCCAGTGCTAAGGAGGAAACTCGCTCCCTGCCCCAGGCATCCCTCCTCACCTCTGCTGAGAGTGGCCCCACTCTCCCTGTAATCTTCAATCTCAGCATCCTTCTGGAGCAGCAGGGAAGTCAGCTCTTGCACCTGGCACTGCAGCACCAGGTTCATCTGAATCAGGGGCCGCACGAGGTGACGGAACACCTACAATGGAGGAGGGATGCACTAGGAAAAGTCCAGGTCTTGGGAGGCACACAGCTGTCCACAGAGTGGTCAAAGCAGGGCAGCCAGAAAGGTCTTACCAAGAGCTGCAGCCCAGGTCACACGGGGCTCCACAAAATACCTCACATCTCACCCAGATCCAGTGGGAAACGCTCAAAAGATGTGAGTTGGAAGAAGGCAGACCAGATGCTCTGGGACACATCCCTCCATCCCAGCCCCATCCTTTCACAGCTGGGGGTTGTAGCAGGGGAGAGCTTAGGTGGGAGAGCCCGATGGAAACAGAGTGCAGGGATAGGCAATGCCCCACCCACCACCTGGGCTGCAACAGGAAACAGAGAACCCCCATGTGCCACCCAGACCCTCCCCATGGCTCTGCACACCTCATGGCATGTTGCTATGCAGGAAACAGGCATGGCTGGGTGAAAAAACAGAAAGACGCAAGGTGTCAAACTGCAGCTTGATGACCAGGAGAGACACTCCCAGGGACATAAGATCAAAAGCAAAAGAGATCCCAACATGCAGGGCTTGTGCATTGCAGCCCACCAGCATACCCTCTAAGCTTACACCCACACAAGCCCCTCACAGAGCCCTGGGCAAGCCCTCTGTCACAAGCCACCCTGGCCCAGCAGGCACATGAAGCAGCCTCTCTCCTATCACCTCCTTCAGTCTCTGGAAGGGTATCTGAGATCTCCCAGCCTACTGTGCCCCTTATTTCTGTGGCCAGGCTGAGCCCATGGGTGAGAAGACAGCAAACCCGGCATTGTTCCTGAAGCATTCTCACTCCTATGGCAAGCCCACAGTGGGCTCTGCCCACCTCTGAGCCCAGAGGTGGTGTCCATCACCCACTGGAGCACTTGGAGCGCACCACCTGCAGCAGAGGTGCGATGGGCCAAGCCAGGTGGGCTCCATGCCTTCCTCAAGCCCCTGGCTGGGGCAGAATTCACCCCCATGACTGCATCCAAACCAGCCACACTCAGGACTCCCGCTGCTTCCCACCTCCGTGGTGTCCTGCAGACATCCAGTGTGCGTCCAAGACAAAGCAGAGGAGCAGCCGGGAACGGAGACTCTGCACCTCCTCAGCTCAGCCTCTGTGCATCTTGCCCGACGAGGGACACCAAGCTCCTGGCGCAAGCCAAGCCAGGACCCCGGTTACTTGCTCCCCAGTTGAACCCTGACGCTGAGAACAGCCCCCGCAGCAGCTGGGGAGCCCGGCTCTCGGCCCGCGATGCCCAAGCTCGGCCGTGGGGGCAGAGGAAACGCGTGCCGGGGGTGCCGGGGGTGCCGGGGGTGCCGGGGGTGCCGGGGGTGCCGGGCGGGGCCGGCCCGGGGCCGGGGCTCGGGCGGGCGGTTCGCGGGCGCCGGGCGCCCTCTTGTGCGCGCAGGGCCGCAGGGAGCCCGGCCGCAGCGCTGCCACAGCGGCACGGCTCCGCCACACGGGCTGCCGCTGGAAACGCGACGTGCCGTGAAAGGGAACACCCGTCAAAGCCGGGAGACTCGCCGGTAATTCCGCCCGTCGTGACAGAGCAGCTGCGGGTCATTTGGGGGTACCTGCCGCCCTCTGCCCTGCTTCGTGGCTTTCTCCTAAAGAGAACAGCATCACTCTGCTCCACAGGGTGCTGGCAGGGCATCACCCTGCACTGGACATAGAATTATAGAAAGGTTTGGTTTGGAAGGGACTTTCAATACAACTCACTAGATCAGGTTGCATAAAGCCCCATCCGACCTGGTCTTGAATGCTTTCAGGAAAGGAACATCCACAACTTCTCTGGGCAACCTGTTCCAGTGCCTCATCACCCTCAAAATGAAGATTTTTTTCTAGAAGCTAATCTAAATGTCTCCTCTTTTAGTTAAAAACCATTTCCCCTTGTCCTATCGCTATCTGCCCATGCAAAAAGCTGTTCTCTCTCTTTTTAATAAGCCCTCTTCAAGTACTGGAAGGCTGCAATGTGGTATCTCTGGAGTCCTCTGTTCTCCATGCCAAACAATCCCATCTCTCACAATTTGCCTTTGTAGAAGATGAGCTCCAGCCCTCTTATCATCTTTGTGGCTCTCCTCTGGACCCCCTCTAACATGTCAATGCTTTTCTTGCACCAAGCACCCCATATTTGGATGCAGAACTCCAGACGGGCTCTCACAAGGACATTTCACTCATGCCATGTGCTGGGCCTGTGTCACTGCATAGCACAGACCAAAGCCTCAATGGGAAGAAATGGGGACAGTAAACTTTAGGAGAGGCAGAAGGCAGAGTCAGGCACCCTACAGTGACCAGCGTGGCTGGAGACTACTCAAAAGCATCTAAGCATAAGGAGATAATCCTGAATTTTGGCCACTCCCCTCCCTGAACTCTCTGCAGCTTTGCTCACCATCTCCAAGGGAGCAGGGCAGCAGTGGAAGTCCCAGTAGAAGGGCAGTCCTGACAGCTCGCTTTTGACGTGCAGCCTGAGGCCACTGGGAGAGTGGTGGCAGGAGAAGGAGGTGGTGGCACTCGGCCGCCCTGCCAGCAAGGGGCACATCAGGTTGCACAAGTGGTTCAGGAAGGAGGACACGTGAACTGTCAGCCGCTTGTTCAGCTCCTGGGAAAAGGCAAGGTTAGGGGGCATGGCACAGCACTGGGGAAAAAACAGCAGAAATCCCAACGCCAAAGGAGACAAACTACTGCATATTTCACAGCAAAAAGCCATCCCTGGGCCTTGGCTTCCAGCTCTCTGACATGACATTCTTCACTGATTCTCTGAAGCCAGCCATGCTGGGAAGAGTCCCCTATCCCACCGGTCCAGGATGGGCAGGGTGCAAAGGTCAGCACTAGCACATCTGTTCTGCATGCCACCACAAGCACCATGGCCTGGCTGAGAGCCAGGGGATGGCTGCAGGCATCTGCCCATCCCTCTTGCCACCAGTCACACAGCATTATGTGACACAGGAACATGCCACTCCAATGGCACATGAAGCCCTGGGCACATGGGCTGAGGAAATGAGGCACAGCTCTATGCATTTTGGGGGCCAAGCTGACAGGATGCCCCATGAGAGACTGTACTAGCTATGAATGTGAACAGAATCTCTCTGTCATGAGTAGAAGGCAGCCTTGTTCCAAGCTTCTCTTTAGTAGACTGACCCTGGGGAAACCAGCTGCCCATCCAGCCCACAAGTGAAGAGACTGTGCCAGCCTCTGTATGCAGACCCACCTGGCTGCCCCAGGCATCCTAAACAGCGTGGCCCACTCTCCCAGCAGAACGGTGTTTGGCCAGGTGGGGTGACAGGGCTTGGGCACATCCACGCAGGGACTTCCCAGGTTGGGTATTTGCACCCGAGCCCAGTCAGACCCAACAGCCATTGTGTCACCAAGCAATTTATGCTGGAATGTCAGCTGCTGGGAGGAGAAAAGGAGGCCCCTTTTCAAATACTCACCTTGGACCTTTGTCCCACAGCTTCGGCATCTGCACTCTCGTACCAGACACTGCTGAGGTCAGAGATCAGCAGAATATAGCCAGTGTCCACGAAGCACACTTTGGCAAGAAAAGTGGACTCGCCAAAGCGAACAGAAGCCCAGGGCTGAGTCAGGAGGCTGCTTTCCAGCTCCTCAGAGCCCTCCATCTGCAAGAGAACAACCAGGTCTCTGCCTCAACCCCCACCCAGGAAGGCCCGGTCCCTGGGGTGGCCTCACAGGGACCCTCAGTCCCGGCTGGCCCGTTTATGGTGCAGTCCCACCTGATGGCACGACAGTGAGGATACTCAGCCAGCTGTGCTCACACATGCGAGCAGCAGAGCTGGGAGGTGTGTTTTGGGAGCTTTCTGCAGGGCAGGTCCTGCAGCAGCTCACAAGAAGCACCCCGGATGCACCAGCAGGCACAGGGCAGTGGAACTGCTGCCTCCCCGGGTTACCCGGTGCTTGCTGGCGTTCACACCTCCAGATCTCTACTCCCAGATGAACATTTGGGCCGCCCCGGCGGCAGCGGGCGGGAAGCAGGGCGCTGCAGCCTCCTCCCGCTGGGGCAGCCCATCCCTGCGCTCCACGCGAGCCCGTCCCCGGCTGCAGTGACCCCGGCAGAGTGCCGGCAGCCCTCTGCTGCTTCCCTCTCCTCCCGGGACGGGCTCCGCGCCCCCCGGAGCGCTCGGGGACACAGCGACCGCGGGGCGCCCGCAGGCCTGGAGCTCTGCGGAGCCGCAGCATTACCCGAGGGCAGGAGGAGCAGGCGGCCGGAGGATGCAGAGGCACGGGCTTGCGAGCGGCGCCGGGCCGGAGGCGAGGGCAGACTACGGCTCCCGGCATGCTGCTCTCTTCCGCGGCGGGCGGGGCCGGGGCACGCCGGGACGGGCGGGAGCCGCCATCCCCCCCAGAGCCGCCGGGAGCACGCTGCTGTTCCCTTGTCTGCTCACAGGGACAGCGAAGCCAGCTGCCGTGTCCCTCTAGAACGTCCGCGGGTGCCGTAAGGGGTGTCACGGCCAAGATGCTGATGGGGACCGAAACGCCTTAGGAGTTTATTCTGCGCTTGCGCCTGCTACGAAATGTCCCGGCACAAGTGCCCTGCTGGGTTCAGGGCCCGCTGCAGCAGGAGAGGCAGCGACAGCGGGGAGCTCCTCCTGTTCCGTGTCCCCAGGTTTATTGCTGTGCCCCAGGCTGCCGGGCAGACCCGGCCGGGGCACGCACCCGCACCGCTGCTCTCCCAGGCTGTGCGGGAACTCGGCTGCTGCACCGCAGCCAGCCCGCATAGCTGGGGCTGCAGCTGCCTCTGTCCGGCACAGAGCAGCACTGTGCCAGCTTGGTACACCACACAGCCCCTAGCTCCCTCCACGCTGAGGCCCACCCTTACCGCAGGCACTGATTTCCAGACCTCATCACCCGTTCTCTGACTGTGATCCCCCACCAGCACACCGTGCATTGAGGCCATCCAGGCTGGGCCCACAAACTGCTCCCGTTGAGCTGCCCCTGTCTCTGTCCTAGTTTAGGGCAAATTAGGGAGGAAAACTCCAAATGGGAATTTCTCCAGGGAAATGCCCCTCCCCACCAACTGGTCCGGGAAAAAAAAAAAAAAAAATTTCTTGGAGACAAGTGGAAAAAGCTGTTTATTTAACAGAAATTGAATAATCTTAAATAATAAAACCTCTTGCTGTTCGATGGGATGGCAAGTCTAGGAAGAAAAGTCCTTTTCATGTGGTGTAGCTCGGCTCGCTCAGGTTCTTATCAGTCCCTCCGGCGCTGGAAAGTGCCGAGGCCCAGGCCCCGGTGGGCCACAGGCCTGAGCTCCCGGGGTTTGGCTGGGTGTTCAGTCCAGAGCAGGCTTGCACAGATCCAAAAAAAAACCAAAGGTCCAGGGAACTCTTCTGTTTCAGCTAGCTAAAACTAACTAAAAGCCAGAGAGAAGCTCTGTCCCGCTGTCTGTCCGTGCTGCAGACACCACAGTCCAGGAGCGGGGTGTGTGGGAGTGATGTTTTTCCTTAACACAAACTGCGTGCTTCTTCTTCCCCCTCTCTTGCTCTCAAAGCCAGTCTTAAAGGTGCAGAAATTAATATATAACATAAACCAGACGATTGGGGATACCAGTATCATAAAGTCACCCCAGGACAGCCTCCCATTTACTCTCTTTGCACACACCCCTCTGCTAACCCCTCTCCCCAGCATGCAGGCTGCGGCCTCCTCCCACAGCAGTGCCAGGGGACTGTGATCATCGCACAGGGTTTGCATCCAGACAGGGTGTCAGGGAGCAGGGGAGCAGGCAAGGACTTCGTAGTGCAGGACAGACTAGGTTGCATGATTAGGTTTGTGGTACAGGACCCAGCTGGACTTTGGGCACAGCTGAAATTGAGGGTCAGGTGGGGGTGCTGGTTGGATGAGGATGAGCTGTACATTTATGCTGTTGTGCACAGCTGTGGGGGTCACAGAGAGATGGGGAAAGAAAGCTCACACCTAGGGACCTGCACACACAGTGCCACCTCATCCCTCCCACCCTGCATCCACCTTTGGGTGTTGCACCTTGGGACCAGGTGAAGGGAGATGTTCTTCTCCAGGGTAATCCACTATTGGCTAGTGCAGTCACAAGAGCACTGCCTAGGGGGTGTTTATATGGTGAGCACTACTGGGGCTATCCATCTGTAGGTGAAAGGGTGTTCATTGTTTGGGAAACTGAGCCGAGTTGCACCCTCAGCCTGGAGCATCCTGGAGTGCCAGAGCATTGGTATACACCTGGTGCCATGGGCAGCGAGGGGCCATAGGCACAACTGGGGCACAGCAGGGAGGAGGTGGAGAGCCCATTCTTCCTGAGCACACTGCCAGCAGGTGAGCATAACCAAAGTGACAGTCCTTTGGGGCTGGTCAAAGCACTGAACTCTCCCCTAGTCATCTCCACAGGGTGATGGTGGAGATATCCACATCTTCAGCTGCAATGGCACCATGGTGGCTCTGCTCTCCTGTCACAGTCCTCAGGGCAACAGGGGATCCCCTAGGTAAATCCCATCTAGAAAGAAAACCCCCTGGAAAAGGCAAAGTTGGTTGAAGATTTTTATATCTCGCTCTCAAGCAGCGAAGTTAGATTTGTGTTAGGAGAGTGGAAGCTCAGGTTCCTCCAGTCCTCAAGGGCTTCAGAAATGAGGAACGAAGTGGCTCACAAGCTGCCTTGCGGGCACAGCCCTGTTTTTGCATGAGGCATCCCCAAGATGACAGGTCAGGCCACCGTGTGCCATGTAGACATGTCTGTCTGGCTTGGCCTTATTGCTGGCTGCAGCTCCCCAGAGCTGGGTTTGGGGAGCAGGTGTGTCCCTTCCCCTGGGTCAGCAGTCCCCTCCTCAATGGCACAGCTGCCCTCCTCCTCTTCCTCACTCCTCGGGCAGAGGAAGCAGCATGGAAAGGCTTTGCAGGAAGATGGCAGCAGCCTCCTCAGCCTAGTGGGGAGCATATATGCTTCCCCTTTCTCTCCACGGAGGTGACAGTCACCAGCTCTGGCTTTCCATGGCTGCTCAGAAAGCAGCCCTCGTTCCTCCAGTGTTCCTGCAAGCAGGGAGGTAAGCAGTGAAATGGGTGCCCCTTCCTCCTAGCCCACACCAGCCCCAGCCCCCTTAGCAGGACTGCCTTGAGGCAGAGCTGGTGGCTTGCCCCATGGACAGATCCAGTCCTCAGAGCAGGACATATGCAGAGCACCTAGAGCAGCCTCTTACCTGAGACCGTGTTCTCCAGAAAAAATGACAAGAAGCCAGTTAAGAAGACAGGGACCATAAGCAGAGAGAGGAAGAGGAGGTCCAGTGGCACCCAGCCTGCAGGGACAGCCAGAATCAGCCAGGAGGTCCCAGCCCAGCCAGGGGAAAGGGGCATGAGCAACCATGGCAGAACTGGGGATTGAAGAGGTAACTGCCTGCTACCATAAGCCAACCCAGCCTCCCAGAACACTGGAGATGTGTGGTCACCATGCCATGGGACTCAAGGCTTTGCCTTGCCTGGGGAACATCCCTCATACCTGTGGCCAGGGGAGCCAGAGCCATGCCGAACCACCGCGGTACCAACAGTGCCATGAACATGGCAAAGCCAACAATGAAGATGTTCCTCCCTGAGTCAATGTCTGTGTACTGGAAGTAGGAGATCCCCGTGCCCACAGCCACGGCGTAGGTTACACAAAGCACCCCTCCTGCGAGGGGCAGGAGTCAGGCAGTGCCAGGCAGGCTGCAGGTGTGGCAACAAGGGGCAGGGCAGGGTACCCACCATGAACTGCCAGTGGGATTTGGGTGAGGAGCCCTGCCAGCCTCGGGGACATGCCCAGCACCATGCACACCAGGGCACTTACTTGCACTGAGAGGCGAGAGCCAGCCTGGCAGAAAGAAGAGTGGGAAAATGAGGATACGTAGCATTACCCCCTCCTCTCCTGCCCCATTCTGCTACACACACCTGCCTTTCCCAGCAGTGGGTCTGTGACATCCTGGCAATTGCAAGTCCCACACACCTGCTTGACTGCCTCCCCGTCCCCTGCCAACCGTTCCCCCCCACTTTGGCATACCTGTGTGAGGCCAGTGGCACAGGTGTTTGCAATGCTGGAGGCTGTGCCCCCAGGGCTGCCCAGCAGTCCTGCCAGGAGGCTGCCCAACCCTTCCATGCAAAGCCCCCGGTTACAGGCGTGAGGGGGTAGCCGAGGGGCTTGCAGCAGCCTCCCACACAGCACGTAGCAGCCCACAGAGTTCATGCTGCTGCCGATGGCCATGGCAATGCCCACTGCCAGCGCCCGGGGGGTGAGCAGCGGCCACCTCCACTCTCCTGCAGAGGAGGGAAAAGGGACAGGTGATAGAAATCCTGTCCAAAAGTGGATGGCTGCACTCAGCCCTGCTGCCCCCCACCTGCATAGGGGATGCGGATCCAAGGGGCACTGAAGGTGCTGTTGGCCCAGGACAGCCGTGCCATGGTCACATCCAGTGATTCCCAGGGAATGTGGAAGTAGCTGAGGATGGCACAGACAATGCAGACACCAGCAAATGGGAGCAGTACCTGCAAGGCAAAAGAGGACGCTCAGCAGGGGACCCTCCTCCCCTGCCTGCTCTGGCCAGCACCCCATAGTTGTCCTGTCACATCTCCCAAAGAGTCATGCCACATTTCCCCTTACACCTGCAGGAAGCATCCCAAGATGCTCTGCTCCAACACTGTAGGACACCAGTGCTTCTCCAGAAGCATCCATGTTCTGGGAGCTGTACCAGAGCTTTTCTTCCCTGCCTGTGGTCCAGGTCTCACCCAACCCCACAGCAAAGAGCCAGGCTCAGAGAGAGAACCCTGGTGACAGTGAAGAGAGCAGACAAACCACAGTACCGAGAATGTGCGCAGGGTAGGAACTGAATACTCTGTGGAGCCCTCCCAAGCATGGGGCCAGGCACAGAAGGGCAGGCGGCAGGAACGCAGATGTTGGGAGAAGGTGACGGCAAGGAACATGAGCCTAGGAGAGTGAGCACAGGTCACCACACAGCATCACAGTCAGTGATGGGGTCCCAAATGTGCACTATGAACTGCTGTCCCACTGATGAAAGAAAGCCCCAGGAGCCACCCACCAGTACAGTCCCTGGGCTCACATACAGCAGTGCTACACCCCAGTTAGTGGAGCAGAAGAAGGCAGCTTCCTTGTATGAGGACAGCCCAATGATGGAGAGGGTGGGGGCCAGGACCATGGGCCCACAGTGCTGCACTGCCCACCCACACACGCCAGATACTCCCAGCACCAACTGAATCAGCCCAGAGATCAGCACTGCTCCAGAGACCTGAAAGAAGAAAAGATGGGCCTGTGGGGCAGGATGCATGGAGTAGTCCAACACCTTCCCTTGGCCCCATTCCACTGCCCCAGCAGCTGGAAACAAGTGCTTGTCTCACGTGCTCCATTCACCCCAAGCACAGAGAAAAATATACATGGACATGCATCATGATCCCCATTGCCTTCACACCTCTCTTCATGGCAAATCCCACGAAAAGAGACTGGGGGTATAGGGATATAGGTGACAAGTGGAAACCTGATGGAGCAGGATAGAGACCCCCTTCCCACCACAGGAGCACCCACCTCTTGCAATGATTCAGCCCAACTCCTTGTGTCTCTGCAGTGAGGTACAAGGCATGTACTGGCCATGGCTGTGCCTGGAAAGAAATTTTGGAAGGGTGTGACACACATGGATCCTGAGGTCCTGGAGCTATGTCCAAGAGGATGCAGTAAGGAGGCTGCTGGCTATACAAGGGGAAGTATGCCAGCATCCCCATCCCCATCAGCCCTGGCCCTGGGGAAGTGACCAGATACATTGCAAATGCACTCAGGAGTGAGTAGGGTGCTGTGCACCATCACCAGAAGGGCCAGCAGGCAGGACCCCTTGCTACCCCTCATATCCCTACTTCACCTAGCAGGCACCTCATCATTGCCATTCCTCTGGCACCAGCTTGGCCCAGGCCCCAAGGGACACAGGCTCCAGGGCTGTGCTTACCATTCCTGTCTGTGCTGGCACTGGAGGACAGGTGGGAGCTCAACACCATGGCAGGGACCAAGTACTCAAAGGATGGGATTTGAACCAGGGGCATCCTGAGGAAGGATACAACAATGGTTCATTAGGGAGGAAGGACAGGGAAGGGAACAGGGCTGCTCCCAAAGCCCAGGCTGCCAGAGGAACAGGGGTGGGAAGGGAAGCCGATAGGAACCCCAAAGTGGCAGGGTACCACCCCATATTCTACATGTGTCCTAGTATATCCCAAGTGACAGCACACAGAATGGATGCAGAGGTCAGAGGCCTTGCTGAATCCCATACCCAGCCTGCGTGGACAGCACAGGTAGCAGATGGTCTGAAGGAGCTGTGCCTGATGTTGGAGCAAGGCAGTGAAGAGATAGAGGGAAAGCATACAAGTTTTTCTAGAAGTGTGTGTGAGAGGGAGGGGACATCTGTGACCACTGTGCAGAGATGCAGCACCAAGAGGTTTTCCTTGTGCCCCTTCCCACTTCCAGCAAAGCTCATCTTCCCACATCCTAGGAGGAGACAGACATGCCCTTCCATGGCATCATCATCCTCCTGGTGACAGCTGCTCCCCCTTCATCCCCCTTGCTCACCGGCTCCCCAGGGTGGTCTGCAGCACTGTGGAGATGCCGCAGGCAAAGAGGCTTCGTGCCAGCAGCTTGCTGGTGTTCTGGGCACGAGGTGGCTCCTGGGGCAGAGTGGGCAGCAGGAGGAGGTGGAAGATGCAGAGCAAGGAGGTCTGCACAGCCAGATGCTGTGCAGGGAAGAGATGGAGCGGTCACAAGTCCCTGCAGCAGCCAGAGCTGCAGCTCCCCATGCCCAGACCCCCTGAGAAGGTAGAGGCCCACTGGCCTCACCTGGGCAGCACTCCCTACTGCCCACTCCCCTCCCAGCACACTCTGACCAGAGCTGTGCACACCCTTTGCCTGGCAGGATGCAGCCCCTGCCCTGCAATCTGAGAGTATCCCAGCCCTCTCCTCATCATCCCATCTCTCTGGCTGCTCACCGTGGTCCCACCTTACCTGAAGGGCTAAGCAGCAGCTCAGTAGCCAGGAGCATATCTTCTGGGATGAGCAGGATGTGAGCATGGGGCTCCCAGCTCCAGGTGCTCTGCCATGGCCCCCATTCATGCTGCTGCCTTCTCCACACTGCTCACAGTGGGCAGGCTCCCACCCCCAAGAGCTCCTTGCATATCCACACATGCTGAACTTCCACCTTCTGCAGGAGCTGCCCCAGGGTTAGTCATTAACTTGAGTTGGTGAGTAACCTGCCCTTATGGCCAGGAATGCAAGTGTCACCCTGGTTTGTCACCCACAAGGGCCAGGTGACAGGCAGCCACAAGCAGGTCCTCAGACTACTATTGTGCAAACTATCCCACAGCCCAGGTCCCATCACCGCCTCTGTGGGCAAGGACTAGGTAGGCCACGGCCTTGACACCTCTTCCTCCATGTGTTTCCACTATTCCCACAAGCAGCATACTTCAGCTTCAGTATGCCCTGCTCATGCTTGTTTCTTCCCAGCACAACATCTGCTGCCCTCGTGGTCCTGCCTGGTCTCCAATGGGGGTTTATTTATACCCCCCATTCTCCTAGGAGAGTACTGAATCCTGCCACTGGACAAGGATGCAAGGGACAAGAGCTGCCTACTTGGCTGGAAAGGATCCCAAGGGCACACAGGCACAGGATGCTCATGTTTTTGGCACAGGGCAGAGGTGGCTGTGTCAGTGACCTGGTCAAGCCCTTGCTGCTCAAGGCTCACTCATTAACAGGTAAGACTTTGGAGAGCAAAGAGCAGTGGAGAACATGCATTCCCCACATTCCCAAGGATGGGGATCCTCCTCTCTGCTGTTGTCCCTGTCTGCACCAGGCATATCCCTCCTGTCACGAGAGACTGCAGGACAGGCCTTGCAGGTCTCCTGGGCTCACTGGCAGCACCTAGGATCTGTCTTTCACAGCAGCTCCACAGGCAAGTGCAGCTGCATGGACATGGCTCTGCTTTGGCGCAGGCATGCTGCCAGTACGGAGCAGCTCAGCAGGACAAGGCAGGCACACAAGAAGAACTACTTTTATTGGAAGAGATTTGCATCTACAAAAGAGTGAAAAACAGGTGTAAAATCCACAGTAAAAAGAAGAGGCATGATGAGCTGGGCTGGTCAGCAAGACAAGGTGCCTTCTTCCAGCTCTGAGGAGCAGTCAGGCACTGTTTTCTCACTGATACAGACAGCTGGGGTTTGGGAGGGGGTCACAGAGCACCCCAGATTCAAAACACCCAACACAAGCAGGATAAGGAAGTTCAGCTCTAGCCACACCTCATCCCCGCCAAGCCCAGCGGGGCATAGCCACATCAGGGTACCTGCTTGGTGTCACTCTTGCAAGTTCCAAGAAGTGGCCTAACATCCCCCAAATGCAAATACTGCTATGACCAGCCAGCTCATTCTCACCTCCTTCAACCTCCTCACCCCTACCCCAGGCACCCCACCTTCTCACTGGGGTCACTACCTTAGCCCCTCCACCCTGCACACACAGTCCCAGCCTCCAACATGCCATATGCCACCTCTGTCCAACACCACTCACTACAGGAAGAGGTACAATACCCCCTTTGTACAAGCACCCCAGCCCAAAGGCAATCCATATTTACCCTCCAGCTATTAAGTTCCCACCCCAGCAAGCCAGCTCTATTTCAACCTGCCTCAGCAGCCCCTAAGTGAAGAACATCCCTGCCCTAGGTGAGGGGACACAAGTGCTGGTTTGAAAGTAATGCAGAGGCCTTCAGCCCCATGCAGTTCCAGGGATCAGGGGTCCCAGAAGTGCAAGGAAGTGAGTTGTGCCACACTAGAAGGGAAGGAGAAAGGGGCTGCTGTCCTATACTCCTAACTGGGAAAAATGAAGCTCTTGATTCTACTGAGATCCATAGCAGTATGCAAGAAGCACTGCTTCAGCCCCAGAGGGTCCAGCCAGTCCTCACGGTTGGGGGCTACATCCCATGTGGGGCCCGCAGTGGCCGAGCAAGCATGGCAGTGGAGCACCGGAGGAGCCGGGAGCACGGCGAGTCCGAAGGGGCCAGGCTGGCTGGGGGCTGCAGTGGGGGTGGTACGGTTGGATCTCTCACAGGCAGTGGGCACTTTCCGGAAAGGACCTTGTGGGAGGCTCCTGTGTTGGGCTAGATCAGGTGCCTTTGGGTAGGACAGAGCTGTCATCACACTACCCCACAGGTAGAGTGCAGTCGCTGTGACACCTCCACGACGTGGCTCCTTGGTCGTCTCATTCTCTCCCAGGCAACAGGTGCAGCTGGCTGAGGACACATTGGGCAGCTCGGGCTGGGCTTGGCCAGGGGCTGGGGCTGGTTGGGCATCCAGCTGGCACCTCCCCTCCTCGGGGAACAGTGCAGGCCGGGGGCCTGCGGCGCTGACGCTCCTCGTGCACACAGACCGGTGCACTACAGTGATGGAGGCGAAGATGGCTGCGAAGCCCGTCAGGTACACTACACCCAGGAGGCAGGCCAGCTAAGGAGAAGCCAAATGTTAGCCCAGACACCCCCAGCAGCAGCACCCCCTGCCAGCCATGATGCAGCATGGCCACAATCAACCCAGAAGCCGTGATAAGAAAAGGCATCACCAGCTCCAGGGGCTGGGTGCTGAGAGCAGGCAGCCACACTGCTAACAGTGGGCAGCGCACAACCTGCCCAAAGCTGGGCCTAAATATCACAAGCCAAAATGTCCCAGCTAAAATCCAACAGTTCCTGTTTAAAACCCTAGCCAGTACCCAGTTGCCTCCATGCCACCACCATGTCCTTGAACCATGACTTGTGCAGCTGTGGTCCAGCACAGGGCACACTATCCAGCACCAGGCTGCAGTCCTCAGGCAGTGCAGCTGCAAATCAGCATCTTCTGACAGCTTCCCTTTTCAACAGGGAATAAACCAAGGTGCTGCTCTCAGTGGAAGAGAGGATCCTGCTCCAAATCCACAGCCTGCTGGGCACCATGTTCTTGCAATTAACTTCTCTCCTATGCCCTTACCTTCACCACTTGCTGGTAGAACTGGCTCAGCACATGCTGCCACATGGACTGCTCCATAAGAACACAAAGATCTGTGTAGGTGAACCAGCCACGCCACATGCCCTGTTTTTCAGCCACACTGCAAGAAATATATATAAAAAAAAAAAAAGAATAGTGCACATGATATGGACCTTCCCAATCAAACCAGCTTCAGCCCAGGTGGGCTGGGAGAAGACCCTGCTTAAGCTCTGTAAAAGGGAGCTGCAGAGCCTAGCTAAGGCTCACAGGTGTTCCAACCTCTTTTTTCACTGCAGCAGGGCTATCTCCAGGCAGGGGCAGAGGCAGGCTGCAACACAGATAAAAAGATCACCCCCACCCTAGACACCTACCGTCCTTCCAGCCAGCTCAGCACTTCAAACAGCTCCCGAGGATCTGTGTACAGACTCCAGTCCTGCCGGGACAGCAGTTAAAGGTCAGTGCAGTCAGGGCAGGTCACCCAGCACCCAGACACATCTTTCTCTATCCCATCAAGGGATCATGTGGGGGAAAAACAGAAATCCAGACTCCCCTCAATGTCTCTTTTCCCCTGCTCTGTGAAACAGTTGGCAGCAGTGAATTTCACTTACAATGGCACTCAGGAAGTTCATCTCCAGTGTGTTCATGGTCTGGACATCCACCTTCCCTGCTGCTCCCCACTCGTCGTTGAACACCTCCTCTTCCTCACCCTCATCATAGAGGTACTTACTTGCAACCATCTAAAGGCAGCACAAAGGACAGGATCTCAGTCTCCACTGCACTCCTAAAGGCTTCCCTCCAGCCTAGTTACGCCCCTGCCCAGCACCCACCATGGAGATCAGGAAGAGGTCTGAAGATGAGATCTGCTGGAGGTATTCAGGGTTCCGGTGCCGGAGTCTCTCAATGTAAACCAGTGCCAACATCATGGAGCAGGGTGAGATGCAAGCTTCCCTGTAGGACAGGACAAGAACCAATGCTAGAAACATCCTAGGCACCAGGGCACAAATTGGCTGTTCCCTCTCCATGCAGACGGTAGGAAGGTTTAGCAAATCACTAGATAGGTCACAGCCTTGCCAGCTCTGTGCCAGCTATCCTGAGCTGCAGCTACAGAAGACACAGGGGATGCAGGGTGGAGAGCAGAAAACACTTGTTTCTGTTCCTAGGCACAATCAGCTCCAAACAGAGCAACCCTGCCTGCAGCAAGGCATGCTGTGAGGGCTCAGCTGCCAAGAAGAGACTCCAGGTTCAAACCTGGTTGCCTAGGGAGCTGCAGATCTAGCCAGTACAGATTCCCTCTAGTAAGAGCGTATATGCACCCCAGAAAGCAGGATAAACTCAACTGCATCAGGAAGTCACTGTGCCTGCTGTCTGCGCCTCCAGCTTCTCTTTGACACTAATCAGGCCTAGGCACAAAGCCAGGGACTGGCCCAGGGGACAGAAGTGAGTCACAGGTAAGACCAGAGCTCCAAGTTTTGACACTGGCCATGAAGGGACAGGTTTTGCTTCTTACCGAGATACGTGAGACACATATTTCTTCTGGAGTCTGCGGATAGGACTGGGAGCCACTTTCTGCAGCAACTCCACAGCAATATCTAGGAGAGAAAGCACCAAAAGAGTTAATCCCCTGTGGCCCGGTCCATGCCCACCCTTCCCCTTCTCCATACAAGCCCATCAGGTCTTGGTGTTTGCTCAGCCCTTCAAGTTCAATTTAAACTGTGAGGCCTTATCAGAGGTCAGGGACAAGTGAGGAACAAACATGCAGGGCAGGCAGATCACAGCAGGAAGAGGATGTGAGTGACCAAGGCCCTGCGGCAGTGCCAGATCAGCAGGTCTGTGTCATGGGGAACCACTAGCAGTCAGCTGCAGAGAAACACCCTGCCCTCACACCCTGCAAGACCTCAGACAGCCCTTCTGGAGGCCTTCTTGGACCTTACATCACACCACATCTTCATGGTGCTTTGCTCCCCTCTAACCAGCAGCATCTTCCCCCTTCAGATCTCATCAGCACTGATCTAGCTTCCCCTATACCACAGCCCCAGCACCAATGAGATGAAGTACAAGGTACCCATGTGAGCAGGAGCCTGAAACCACTAACAGCTATCAAAGCAGGGATACAGTGTAACTGCAGCTCAGCCCCTGCAACTTTCCCTGCACTCAAGGACATGCCTCAGCATTCCAGCACTGAAAAGGCCAGACACTGACACACTGACTCCAGCAGCTCCCAGCTCACTTACCTATACTATAGGACCACGTGGAAGCATCCCAAGCAGCACTACAGTCTGATGCTAGGCAAGAAGTGCTTTAGACAGGAAATTTCAACTCCATTTTGTTTCTGAGCCCTTGGATGACAGAGTTGAGAGCAGAGTCGATCCCAGCAGCCTTGCATTTCCAGCTACCGGGGAAGCATCATCCTTTCTACATCTCTCCAGCAACTAAGAGAATGGCTGCACTAACACGAGTGATTTGCCTAAAGAGCAGCCACCAAGCCCAGGAAAACACTGCTCTGAGGAACTTCCCTACACCATCCAGGCCACACCACTACCATGATGTACAGCCAGGCAGACAGACTTCCAGCGACCCATTGGCTACTCCCAGCTTCTTCCACTGCTGCTGCTGCTCTCCCTGCCTTTCCTGGCCACCATTGTGCCGGCACAGAGGCAGCACCAACATCCCAAGTGATCCCTACAGGCTATGTCTTGATATGAAACCAAATTCTTCAGCCCACAAATCCAACTCACAACAGTGTCCTGCCCCAGAGGGAATGGAGAGCAGGTGATCAGTTTCCCCATCTCACAGCACACTAAGTGTGGTTACTGTTCTTCTGTTTCCAAAGGAACAAATTCACATTTCAACTTCTTTCCTCAACCAGCTCCCTACTGCCTTCTGCAACCAACTCCCAATACCAAAGACCTTATCCTGCTACTCCACTCTCCCAACAAGCCTCTATCTTGTTTTGAGAACAGTGCCATAAACTTGCCATGTAGCAATGACACAGCTGTACCAAGACAGATATTATAGTCCTGGACCCCATTTTTTGAAAGCGGCTGGTGAAGGAAGGCTGGTGAAGGAAAGCAGACCAGCCCATGGACATGCACCACTCCTACCCACAGCTGCTGGAGTCATGGCATTTCCTGAGCACAAGGCAATCCTTAGAGTTAACAGCCCCCAACAGCTTTACTGCATGACTGTACCCTTTGAACTTTCATGCATGGAACCACCTCACATCCTGGTGCAACATCTGCCTTGAGCTTGTGTTGGAACTCATTACGTCCAGCAGTGCTCAGGCAGCTGGCTGCTCTGCCTGGGTCTGCCCTGGCACCACACACTCAGCATCCTTCTCATCAAGGCACATCGCACACAGCCTCCTGGCAACTTCATACCACTTCCCTAGCAAGCAGCTAATGGAAATGCTAAGGCAACCACAAAGTGAAAGCCCTCTATCAAACCACTGCTTGCCCTTTTCCACTCCTCTCCACCATCACCTGCACCAGCTCCTCAGTCTTAACCCAGCCATGTCCTTCTGCTCCCCAAAACACTGCTGAATGGACAGGAAGAAAAATGCAATCCAGACAAATACAGCAAGAACTTTTCACCATAGTGTTCACAACTAGAAGTTGAACAAAGCCCTGAGTGTTTTGCAGAGCAGAAGCAATTATCTAAGACAGCTTTCATCAGGCACAAATTCACAACCTGCCCTGCCAATGAATTCACAAGCAATCTAAAGAACTTTATACACCAGTGAGATGTCAAAAATGCAGCAACGGGCCAGACAGAGCAACAAAACAGAGAACAGAAACCATGAGGCTCTGGCATCCTGCCCTGCTGTGTTGGGCAAGTGGGAAAGGCTGATCAGGGGTGGGATTTGGCGCTGAGGAAAAAGCAGGTGACTTACTGGTCTCGGCCCCTTGGGCTACTTCCAACCCCCTTGACTCAGCATTCCCATCTAGGGACAATCAGCAACTCACCTGCCACGGGGCTGGAGAGATTATCCAGGCTGCAGTCTTTGTCCCAGCCATAATAGAGTCGCTTCCGGACTCTCTCGCTCAGCTGCTGGTGCCTGGGCAAGAACTGAAGGCAGACAGAGAAACGTGAGGAAGGCCCAGTGCATTCCTCATACGGTGCTTTCCACCCCAACCCAGCTCAGGCCTACACCGGGCCGGGGCGTGCGGCCACATGAGGCTCCCCGGGAGCGGGGGATGGTGGGGGGATCACCCCGAGGGGCTGCTAAGAGCAGGCTGGGCCGCGGATATTCACCGTGAACTCCTGGAACCCACTGAGGGAGAAGGCGCCCTCCTCGTCCAGCAGCAGCTCGTCCAGCTCCATCTTGCCCGCTCACAGGGCGGGGGCTGACCGATCCCCTTCGGCGATACGGGGCCGGCTCTGAGGGCGCGGTGCCGGTCCGCTCCGAGGCCGAGGCCCGGCGCACTATCGGGAGCGGAGCCCTCAAAGCCGCTGCCAGGCTTGACCGCCACCGCCCGCCCTTCCGCCCTTCCTGTTCCGGCGCGGGGGCGCGGCCGCTCCCCGCCCCTCCCGCCGCCGGGCGCACGCGCGGCCGGTGCCACCCGGTTCTCCCCCCCGTCCCTCCCCGGGCGCACGCGCGCGGCGGCAGCGGCCGCCGGTCCCTCAGGCGGTGCCGCCCGCCCGGGCCGGTGACAGCGGCACCTCCGCCTTCTCCCCCCCCCCGCAGCCATGGCGAGCGGCCGCGCCGAGGAGGCGGCGGCGGCGGCGGCGGCCGAGGAGGAGGAGGAAGAGGCGGCGGCGGCAGCAGCGGCGCGTCTGGCGGCGGCGCTGCGGCAGCGGCTGCGGGGCTGGGAGGCGGCGCTGGCGACGGCGCAGCGGCTGCTGGTGTGGGAGAGGCCGCTGCACAGCCTGGTCACCGCGGCCGCGCTCGGCGGGGCCCTCTGGTGAGCTGGGGCGGGAAGGGGGACCGGGGGCCGTCGGTGCCGCCCGTCCGGCTCATACCCGTGCCCTCAGCGTGCGACGGCTTTGGGGCCCGCGGCGATGTCCCGGGGTGCCGGCGGTGTGTGCTCCCGCAGCCGCATCGCCGTGGGATATGCACAGCCGGGAGTAGCCGCGCTGTTTTCCTCTGATAGGCATAAACAGGCCCCTCCCTGAGGGGAGAAAGTGCCAGGAGGATTTGCCTTGTCCCGCGATAATAAAATGCAGATGGGCCCAACTGGAGCCTCGCCCAGGCACGCTTCTGCTTAATTTTTGCATCCGTGTTTTTATCAGTTCGTTTCACTCGGTGACTGCGGTCAGAGAGCTCCACGGCCTCCTGCATCGGCAGCTGCCCTGGGGCGTTTTATTTAAGCCCTTCTGCTCGGTAATCTTTCCCGGAAGGTGCTGATTTTTCATTCGGTTTTGGCGCGACAGCGTTCCCCCTTTTCTGTTTTCCCTTCCCTGCCTCTCCGGCAGGGCAGCAGCATGAAGAGATGGGAGTGTGAGTGGCAGAGCCCAGCTGTGGATGGGAATGAAAAACATCCTGTTTGTTTGTAGAAACAGTGAGTCAGTTTTACTGATGAAAATGCTCTCAGCCAGTGGTCTTCCCAGTAGAAAAGGTCGGAAGTGGCCTGGGAAAGACTTAAATGTTGATTGCAGATAAAATAGGAAGGGGCAGATTGTGGAGTCAGAGGAGGGAAAAGTAAGTGACCAAGCGGTCTTTGAAGTCTCTCTGATGAGGCAGCTTATGTTCTGTTCTCTCATCCGTGTGATTATCAGAAGTGTACGTGGTAGCCAGATACATAAACTTTTGGACCACTCTACCAGCTGAGAAGTGTGAGAGCAGAGCTATGAAGTGAGAAGGAGGAGAGAGGTGCAGGTGGTAGGGGAGATGACGGGGTAGTACACAATGACAGCCCAGGGAGTATGCATGAAAAGGTCGAGGTGAACAAAGAGTGCCTAGAATATGGGACAGCAAAGAGAGATTTAAATACCACAGAGGAGGAAAAATCATTTAGGGTCCCATGGAGGATTCAGCCAGCATCTTTTAACTGCAATACACAAATGAGACAGAATAGGCGATTCTTCCAGAGATGATGTGTTAAGCTACAGTGTTCAGTGAGAAGGAGTACAAATGTTGTTTAGCTCGTTAAAGGCTAAACATGGGCTGTGAGCCCATGGAAAGTGCAGCTCTTGTTCTATGCTGCCCAGTGAGGCACATTTCACTTCCAGTTCTTTACCTGTGACTTGGTTGGAAGCCCTCCCTGCTCTGCACTGTGAGATTCTCTGACTCCAGTCGTCAGTGTATTTGTCATTAGTTACTGGGAAATAGTCACTGAAGAGGAGCAGGGTAAAAAAGCAAAACTGCTCCTCCTTTCTTGAAAGGAATATTCATTAAAGAGGTGAATGTATTTCCTTGGTATTTTTTTCTGGAGTGACTTGAAAGCAGCTCTTCTGAGCTAGAGAAAGGGATGAATGCAGATAGCCACTGCTGGCATAGGTGACACCCTGGCACCTTTGCTGTCAAATCTCTGTGGAGTGGGGAGATAAACTCTTTGAGTGGCATTGCACAGCTGTGTGTGAGTAGTATTGTGTGAGCTGGCAAGTGGCTTGTGCCAGTGTGTGGATGTGGGATATGAAAGGTTTTATGATAAAGTCAAGTGAGCAACTAAACCATTTAAGTGCTAGCTAGGCTCTGGTGAAACAGGGAGAGGTTTGTGATAAGAGAAGGGGCATCTAGAATGGCAAGCTGAATTACCTGCATGTAAGGCTGGACTTTGCCGTGACAAATGGGATGTAGGTTTTCTGCAAACACTCTGAGTCTCAAACAGTTTTCTGCTACAGCAGTTTGTCTTTGTTATCTAGAACCTCCACCCTGAGGCTTTGGAGAGACTTGTACAAGTGAGCATTAGCTTTGTTTTGCAACTGAGGGAGGAGCTCAGAAGCAGGGGAGGAAAGCACTGGGAGATGGCTGGGAGTCAGCTGTCTGGTGGTGGGCAAAGGCACCATTTGAGAACGTGTTGTGGTGTAGGTAGGTGTCTGCAGAGTACAATGCTTGCTACAGTGGCCCATAGCAGCTGGGTATTTCTGCTTTGAGCTATATCTATTTGCTCATGAAGAGCCATGATTTGCTGTCTTTTCCCCGTCTAACAATTTCTGTTTCATTTCTAGGTTGTTTTCCTCCACCTCCCTGAGACCCCTCTTTCTCCTCAGCATGTCCCTTCTTGGCATCCTCTTGTTGGAGAAGTGGAAACCCAGATTCCTGTTTGATTTCTCAGGTATGTGAAGATTAGCACTGTAGATAGTGACTTGATTCTAGTGTTACCAGCTGCTGGGCTATGCCTTTGGCCCTTCCTTGGCTCTCTCAGCAGTCATGTAAGCCCCATTCCTACTTTAACTGCGGTCCAGGTACTGGTGCTGCCTCTTACCTGTGTGTGTCAGAGGATCAGGATGTATCCTAATTGCTGGGAAAATTGCTCCCAGTGCTGAGAAATTCTGGCAGTGGCTAATTTTGAGAGTGACTGAAGGGGCCCAGCTAGCTTACTAGGGAAGCTAGTGACCAGGATGATGTGTTTCTGCTGTGTCCTTTCTCTCCTGAAAATGTGGCAAAAAGATCATTCCAAGTCTGAGCACTTGCGGCCAGCTGAGCTGAGGGAAGGAAAGGAGGGGATAGAAAAGTATTGGTTTTAGTTAAGTTAAATGAGAGCCACTTCTTGTGGCAGGTAGCAGAGTGGATGATGAGGTCTGACTGCAGCAACAATTAGGGTATTGTACCTGTACTGAACAGCATCTGATCTCCAGCTAATCAGCGATCACCTGTCTTATCTTTCCCATCTATTGAAGGGTCTGTGCCAACATTAGACATGAAAGCAGCAAGAGGAATAGCCTCATAAAGATGATAGACATGGATTTACTGCTGTCTGCTTTGAGTACCTCCTTCTTTAGAGTTTATTAGATGACGGAACCCAGACCTGCCTACTGCATCTAGTGCTACTGTTCACAGGCAGCTCAGGGCCCTCCATCCCTGCCTCTCTACTCTAGGCAGAGTTTCTGAATGAAAGCCGCTCTATATGTGTGTTTGTAAGGTGCCCTTTATTTGACCTAAAAGGGTACTGACTTAAAGGGTGCTTTCAGAGAAATCCTGATAAGATTAGGTATGTTATAGATGTAGTCTTGAAACTGTTTGCTTTGTGTGGTTCAGGTAACCAGGCAGTTAAACTGGACTGGCCAATTTAATTTCCTGCTTATTCACATTGTTTTTTTAAGGGAATACTTTAAAGCCAACCCAAACCACCTCGCTTGAAACGTGTCCAGAAATGCAAAAGCCTGGTGTCCAGTACAGAATGGTGACATTGAGGCAGGTGGGGGTGGAATCATTCCACCAAGTACTTGGCCTGTAAAAGTTGTGTTGTCATAGAAGAAATAGGAAATTCATACTGAAATCAATTTATATGATGCAGAGCCATGAAGAATGAAAAAGAAAAGCAAACAAAACAGCAACACCAGGGATTAGGCTCATGCTATGCCATCAGGTCTGCTAGAAGTCAGTGCACATCCCACTGCACCTCTCCTCAGTGGTCTTCATATATTTCATGCCTTCCTGCTTTTCTGCTGCAGAGAACAGGGACACCTTTCTGATGTGCCTCTTTAGGTCACAGCCCTGATTTTGACATGATCCACTGGTCTGTGTTTCCTTTGCTTCCACGAGGAAGGAGTGGTGCTCTGCATTCCTGAGGGGCCTCCCATTGAATTGGTACTCCTGAACACTTAGGGGTTCTTGTTTGGCTCCCACTTCCTGCTGAAGCAGGGTTAGGGTTAGAGCTGTGCTTTTTTGGCTTACTTCCTTAATGCTTCCTGTTGGCTTTTTCTGGAGTTCTGAGGGATGGGTCAGTACCATACCTTCAAGAGTCAGCATGTGCACACACAAACCTCAGCTTGTGACAGTTGTGTATGTCTCAGATGACTGCTTATAAGATGACTTCCGAAGGAATGCTAAAACCTTGGCATGTATTTTGCAATTCCACACTGTGATTAGGGTCATGCTAAGATGTGCAACCTTTCTAGGCCCTTTCAGACAGATCCGAATATTTACAGCTCCCATGCAGGGTATTTTCTCAATATATACATGGAGTTCCACTTAAATACTATTTAAGGACTTAGGGCGCATCTCCAGTTTCACCTGAAATGAGAATCAAGTAGGGATGCTTTGGTGGCATCACTGTTTGGCAGCTGTGTTTTGGTCACTGCAGGAGAGTGCAGTGTGAAGAGCTCTAGGAGGAGTTGTGTTGCAATTCAATGCTAGTAGTCCTTAAAAAGGGCCCCTGCCTCCTAGCTAAAGTTTGCACACAGATGAACAATGTCTCTCAGACAAGCATTGAAAACCTATAAGAGCCAAGGAATCCATCAGGAATAATTTGTCAGTACCAATATGTAACCTAAACTCCTGCATGGCTGTCTGATCTCTCAGAAGAATCTGGTGTGTGTCAAGTGTTTTGTATTAATGCACAGTCCAGTGTGAAATGCTGACAGAAATATTTCAGCCAGTTATTGATAATCTGAGGCCAGCTTTGGGTGTCCTGCTTGCCAACTTAGTCATACTGGTGCTTGACGGTATTTCAGCACAGATGGAGTTATGCCTTAACTAAGGGACCATTTCCTGTTGGAAATGCTCTAGGTTTTTTGGGATTGGGCTGTTCTTACAACTGGTCTGAGACTCCAGTGCTTTGAGATGGCCAGTAGGCAGACTGCTCTACTACAGGATCAACATACTGTTGATCCTAAAGACAGCTTGTGTTTTGCCATATAGCTGAAATCACGTGAAGACCCTGCAGCCTGCTGAAATGTTCTGCTCCCCAAAGTGTCTCTGAAACCTTCAGGATCAACTGAGAATTGTTTCACTCCCTCTGCTGGTGTATTTTGGATGGCTTGGATGACTGCAGCCAGTCGGAGAGGAGTGGGGTTCCTGTGCTATCCCACTTACTGTGTTGCTGGCACATCTGTCCAGCAGAGGTGGCAAGCATCCCAGCTCCTCATTTGTTACACTGTACAACTGGTGTAGCCAGCCCTCAAAGACTGGCCAGTGCCAGATGTAATGCATTTGGTGATTTAGCGCAGGTAATAGATGAGGCTTAGAGATAGAGCTGGATTTCTGTGTGCTGCGATTAAGCAGCTTTAGATTCCTGAGCACAATAACAAAACACAGCAATGGTGGTTGCAGGAGGGAAGCAGCTGCCCTGTGAGGATGGAGCTGCATCCATAATATTCACACTGCAGCCCAAGCTCCCTCTGTGAGCTGCCCTAGCCGCCATGCCAAATGCTCGTGGGCAGAGGAGCGAATGGGCAGCCCAGTCTGAGAGCAGTTGACTCCTCTTGTCAGGCCTGATTACTGGAAATCTGGGTCACGCTCTCAAAGAATCGCCTCCTCCCTGGGTGGTTGGCCTCCTGCTCCAGCGCACTGAGCCGGCTGGTGCAGTGCCTGCAGCAGGAGGAGGAGTCTGGCAGACTTGGCCCAACATCCTGTGTCTTGGGAGAAGGTGGCAGGGCTGCTACAAGCGGTTGGCCTCTTCTGTGGCTTGAGCTGGGTGGAGTTTGAAGTCTCACTGGGTATTGCAGTGATGGTTATTCACATCTTTGGTGCATTTCCCTGAGGGAGCCACTGCCACTCTTGGGCTTTGTTCCTGGCTGGTGACTCCAGGGAGGATTCAAACCCCTTCTTGCACCCGTTGCGTTTCTTTAGCCCATTTCTAACTATAAGCCTGGTCTCCGAGGTTAAACTCTCCTCCTTTATTTTAGTTCTGTTGACATAGTAGACATGCAGTGTGGTGGACAGGGTTAGGGTTATAACTTCATGCACCAAGTTTGCTGCTTGTCAGACAGCATCAAAAATGTATCAGTCCCTGCCAGATCTAGGACAGTGGGTGGACTGGTACAGGAGGGTAGACCTCAATGAGCTATCACAGCATGAACAGGGCATTGTGAAACACAGGAGACTTACAAAGACTGTGTTAATAAAAGAGCTTTGGTTGAGCCCTGTACATCCTGAGACACTAGTCAGCTTGCCGTGATGTGTATCCAAATATGTGAGCAACCAGGCTCATGAATTTCAGTTGTCGTAGAAATTTTTTTTCTCAGTGTATCTGAAAGCAGAGCATAATCATACATGACCTCTGCTATTGAAACAACACTCCTCTCTTCAGTACTGCGTGAGCTAAGTCCCTGTTTGATCATCATTGGATTCAGTGCAGAGAGAAATGGGACAGCCTTTCCCATGTCCTTAACCAGAGTGATGGACTTCAGGAGTATAGTTATATCTGCCTGGCACAAAAGGCTGTCGGGGGCATAAAAGAGCCCTAAAATTAGAAAATTATGCACAAGACTGCTATTTGTTACTTAACAAAGAGAGGATGGAAACAGCAGGGACATCTCTGGTATTTGTACATAGCATCCTGCCAAGGACTGGGCTGGTCAGTGAGAAATGCAGCTCAGACTTCCTGGTGCCATGTTTAGCTCCAAGATGGAAGCTGAAGCTTTGCCCAGCTTCAAAGCTGTGCTGGCAGCCCCCTTTGAATGACAATTGCTGGCACGCACTGTGGGAATGGCACTGTACAGACATGTGGGACACCAGCAAAACCTGCATGATCCCTGGAGCAGAGAGCTCCAAGTAAGCACCAGGATACACCTCAGATATGAGTGCCCTGCTGTGTGTGTGTTGCGTTGCAAGGTGTGCTGGGGTGCCCAGACACCAGTACTCCACTGCTCCAAGTCTCCAGGCATGCTTCACTAAAGCCTTTGCAGCTCAGGCTCCAAGCCAGTGATTTCTGCTTGCGTGAGAGTACAAAGAAGGTCCCCAGGGTGCATCCCTAGCTAAGGATGATACATCTCCAGCTCTGCTCTGTTCAACTGGTAAAAATGTCAGGTTGTATTTTTTACTTGGCTGACTAATCTGCTGTGTTCTCTCTACAGCACAGCCATCAGAGGAGCCAGGAGGAGAGAGGTAAGCTCACAGATGTGTTCCATGGGGAGAGTGGGAAAGCCTTAATTTAGTATGGTGATCTCACCTGTCCTTTTTTCTGTTGTCAATAAACTGCATGGCTCCTGCTGTGAAACATCCCTAGTGACTTCTGCATTGGTAGCTGCTTATCAGCTCAGGAGCTGCAGTTTGAGACTCTGGGGAAAGCTAGTATTCTTTCAGTTGCAGTAAAGCTCAAGTACTTCTGATGTTAGGAGCTCTTTGGTTTCTTCCCTGGATCTGTCCTGAACTATTTTAAGAGTCCTCCAGAGAGAAGGAGATCACTGAGACTGACTTCCACAGGCTGAACATGCTCTCTCTAGTGGCATGGCTTGTGTCCTTGGCTGTGGTTATAGGTCTGAGCACCACATTCTGTCTACCTTGGACTTGGTGCTAGAGGAGTTCCACCTCCAGTGCTTCTGTCTGTGTGGCTTTGAGTAAACTGCTTTGCATCTTGGGCTTGTGGCATGGGGATTCTGTGGCATGGTATCTGCTGCTGCTTTGCTCAGGTGTCTTGACTTTGTTCCTGGTTGAAGGGAAAAACTCTCCAAATCAAGAATCTTCTGTAGTTCAGTTGAAAATGCAGTCAGTATTGTCAAGCCTTTGGTAGGGAACTCTGCTTCCTGGTGCAGCTGTTCTTCTCCCCCAGGAAAACAGACCATGTTCAAAGATTGTCTTCTTGCTCTTGTCTGTCTCTAGTGAGGGGGTGACTTCAGGGGCACAGCCTCACCTGCTCAGTGTCCCTGAGCTGTGCCACTGTCTGGCAGAGAGCTGGGTCACCTTCAGGCTGTACCTGCAGGAACTGCTACAGTACAAGAGGCAAAATCCTGCCAAGGTAAGCTGGAGATACCTACTCTTCTGTGCAGGGGCTTTTATTTCCGTTACTAGTGCCTTAAGAGATGGAAGAATGTAAATTCAATATTTTTACAATTGCTATCTCTGACCAATATTTGCTGTTCATTCCTTGCAGATTCTGTACCATGGGAAGTTTAAATAATGAGTAATTGACTTCCAGTATTTGTAAACTGGAGTTGAATTTAACCCCTCCTATGAATGGCTTGCTGTATACTTGATTTCATTTCTTAGTGTGCAAAGGAAGCTCTTAGATTGGGACTGGGGAGAAAAAATGGGAAGTCTACAGTCTCTGGCCCTTTCATGAGTTCCATTCTTAAGCTGGTCCTATTTCATTAGCCAAGATTGTTGCTAGCAAAGTCCAAACGCAGTGCTGTGGAAACTTGTCATTAAACATGTCCTAATGGCTGTGATGTATGTTGTTTGGAAAGGATTTGTAGACAGGAACTGCTTTAGCATCATAAAAAGTAGGACAGACCAACCACTAGGATTGTGTCAGTCTTCCTGGTGTTCAGTGTGCCAAAAGGAGTGGGTTTCTAACACTGCTTATTACTCATTTTCTGTCCCAGTCACAGGGAGTAGAAGACCAGGTCTGAAGATGCCCATAAAAAATTAATTCATTGTGAGCAAAACCCATAGAGAAACCCTAGCTTTTGTAGATAGTCTCTGTTATGAATTAAACTCTTAATTGCAGGATGTAGTCCATATCTGAACCCATGCCCTGGTTTGCAGATTGTCTAGTCTCACTTCCCCCCCCCCTCCAACTCCCTGTCCCCAGGAGAATGTAAGACAAGCAATCAGGGCTGCACCATTATACTTCACCTTTTCCAGAGGAGAAAGGTCCTAGTCTGATGGGAGCATGGGCTCTGCTAATGCTTCTGCCAGCTGGTTTATGGCACAGCAGTGGTACAGCGTTTGGTGACTCTGTAGAACATTCCTGTCTCTGTCAGGACAGTACAGTTTTTTGCTGAAGTGCTGAGCTCTACAGAGAGATGTACAAGTGGCACTTTGCAATATCCCATCATATCCTCAAGGAATGTAATTTACTTTATGAAGAACTGATAAAGTTTTGATTTGTTTTATTGGGGCGTTGGGTTACCTTGGTCATCCTGCGCTTGAACCTCTAATGCTTACAGCTTAACCCAGCCGAGCTGTCTGAGTTGTGACTGTCAGCACCTGAATGTACTTGGTGCAGAGCTGGCTGACTGACTTGGTTAGGACCATCTCTCATGTTGCGCTAAATGGGTTTCTGGCATGGGTTGCATAGATGTATCTCTGCCTCTTGTCACTTCTGTTTGTTCCTCTCTCTTCCTTCAGTTCTGCATGAGTGTCTGTTCAGGCTGCCTGATTCTGGCTGTAGTTGGACACTATGTTCCAGGCATAATGATCTCCTACATCATTTGTGAGTATAAGCAGTGCTCTTGTCAGACTTAAGCTAAGACATGACATAACTGTGCTGTTGATAGGCTGGTAAAAGCAGATTTGTAGTTTTCTCAAGCGGATCTGCGCTAGATGATGAATCAATTTACAGGGAATGTATTTCAGGAAGTCTCTGTAAGCGCATGCTTGCAGTATGACTGCAAAGGCAGGAGAGGGAGCCGTGACTAAAACATTGGTGCCCTCTGTTCCCCACTGCTGAGGCTGTGCTGGCCGAGGCTCCAGGAAAGTAGGAAGTTACAGTCTCAGTTCCTAACGTGGGCAAATCCATATTGAGAGTGTTGTGAACAAAGCTGCATGTTGGGTAAACAGACCTTTTTCACTGCATCACGAGTCCCTAATAACTCTGTTCTAGTGCTCTGCTATGAGTGCATCAACACATGAGCTCTATGCAGCTACCTGTATAAAAGTTTTGGTAATAATTAGTTTTAATTCTCATTTAAGCTCATTTCAGGGCTTCTGTTGCATGTTTGGTCTAGGGTGCAGTGGCTGAAGAGAAGGGCTTATGCTTCATCTTAACATAAATCTATATGCTAAGATCTGGCAGTAACACCTGGTTAATCAAACAGCTCTGCAGTGAGTAAGAAGAGCCATGGATGAGGATTTTTAGGCAGTCAGATGGGAAAGCACATGCCATTGAGATGTGTTTTCCGTGAAGACTTTCTCAGTGGCACCACAGGAAGAGTTGGGTTATGCTTGATCTGCCTCTCACACTCCCTGCATTCCACGTCCACAGTGCTCAGCATTCTGCTCTGGCCTCTGGTGGTCTACCATGAGCTGATCCAGAAGATGTATACACGTTTGGAGCCTGTCCTGATGAAACTGGACTACAGTATGAAGGCAGAGACACTGCACCACAAGCATGAGAAGAAGAGTAAGGAACCACCTTTTAGCTTTTTTTTGATGCTGCATTCCTAGGGTGGAGCAGTAGCAAAAGGACAATAGGAGACCATGTGGTGTCACACAAAAAAACCTGTGTGGTGACAGGCTGCAGAGGAGCAGGGGAAGAGAGCTGGAAATGTAAGGGTTATGCAGAGAGCAACTGTGTTCTCCCAGGTGATCCTGAGAACAGTACATGAGAGCAACAGATTATGCTTGTCTCCAGGAACCCTGTGCACTTTCACAGGGGAAGTAGGGGAAAGTAATGTATAAAGGCAGAAAATTCCTTCAGTGTCATGTAAAGCCTTTCTTCTTTTTCTCACAGAGAGACAAGGGAAGAGTGAGCCTGCAGCAGGTGATGAGCCAACAGCAGAGACGGAGAGTGAGAGCGAAGCAGAGTTGTCAGGCTTCTCCCCAGTGGTAAGAGCACAAAGAGTTTAACAGAAGACAGTCCCTCCTCTCTGGTCTATAGCAGCTTGAGAGACAGGGGGTAGTCTGTTTACAGCAACAGTGATAACACACAGCAGAGCAATAAATCACTTCTTTGCATAATTCTAAGGGGAGAAGTGAATGTGTTTGATGGAGGCCATCGTCTCTAATCTGGGTATTGAGAATTCGATGCCACAGAGCTGGTGATGCCATAGCAGGGCAGGGCCAGCCATGCCCCAGCCTTCTGCTGACCTCAGAGTTACTTTGATGGTTATGCTTCATGCTCAGAGAATGTGAGTGTCTCCTGAAGAAATTAACTCCTCTGCTGTAATGTGCAGGGGCTCCTCAAAACCGGAAAAGGGAGTTTGAACAGCTCTGGTGACTCTTACACAGTTCTCTGCTTTCAGATTGTGTGTGACCTTCCTATATTTGTGACCACAGAAACAAGCCAAGCAGCAGCTCTGGGCATGTAGCTGAGCTGTGAGGTGGGAAGCTTGTTTCCAAAGGAATGTGGATATTTAAACCACTGCTATTTGTAGAAGGCTTTGTTGTGCTCTCTGTGAATGCAAGAGGAAAGGGGTGTTCTCCTTGGTAATCCCAGGAGAGGAAGAAGGATCAAAGCCTTCTTAGACTCCTACAGTCTCATCCCATCTTGTGCTGCCTCTTTTGTGTTCTTCACTGAGAGCAGGCAAACCTTTGGGCAGTGGTTTATTGCAGGAAAGCCAGAGAGCTGAGACTGCCCTTCCCTCCAGTGTAGGGAGCACTTTGCCAGCATACTGTCCCTCCAGCAAGGACTTCTGCCTGGAAGGTGTGGAGGTGCCCATAGGCGGCATGGGTACTTTGGCACACAGGAATTTGTCTCTCTGCCTTCATCCCATGCAGGTGGATGTGAAGAAAACTGCCCTAGCACTGTCAATCACAGATTCTGAGCTCTCTGATGAGGAGGCTTCTATCCTGGAGAGTGGGGGCTTTTCTGTTTCAAGGGCTACCACCCCACAACTGACGGACGTTTCTGAAGGTACATGATGGGACACCTTGCCACCCCCTTATCCTCAGTGTTTTGGCCCAGAACAATGGGTCTTACAAATGGGAAGACAGGGAGAGAACCTAGCTATTTGCATGGGAAATGCTTTGAAAGGAGGAAGGAAAAGCAGTGCAGCATGCCCTGACTTCATGGCTGATCATAAGCTGGTCCTGAGTGGACATCAGCCTCTAATTGCTGCTCCACAAAGCAATACCATCTTGTGACTCCTGCAAGGGAGCAAGGGCACCCACAACGTCCCACAGAAATAATTGAATAGGATAGTCACGTACCCATATATGATGGTGGGTGAAGCAGGCCAGACACTTACTAGCTCAGAGAAGGACTGGTTGGTTGTGAGGAACATGGAAGTAACCACTCAGTGGTCACTTGGGTGTCTGGGAAGGAGCAGGCAAGTGATGTAAGCACAATTTCCCTGACCTTGGGAATTTTAATGGGGAGCTCTAAATGCAGAGGGCATGAGCTGGAAGTGCTCTGTGAGCACAGAGCACATAGAACAGGATCACAAAAGAAACATTCTGTGTAAATCATGCCACTGGCAGAAGGGAATAACTGTAGACTTCTTCCTGCTCTGCTCCAAAGATGGGGAAGGTACCTGAAAGTCAGCTGTGGTGTGTCAGCTGGGGGAAGGTGGGTGGAAGGTCAGGGCGAGGGAGCCTGTGCCTTAATGCTGGTGCCTTTCAGACCTGGATCAGCAGAGCCTGCACAGTGAGCCAGAGGAGTCATTTTCCAAGGACCTGGCAGAGTTTCCATCTGTGGAAGAATATCATTCCAGAGACCTGGGACCACAGAGTGATGAAGACGCATTTGATGTGCCTCTGGGTCCTGAGCTTGCCCATGCTGCCTGTGAGCTGCACTCAGCAGATAAAGAGGCCACAGACTCTGACCTCTCCATCCTTCGCCTCGCGTCTCCTCTCCATTTTGTAAATACGCACTTCAATGGGAGTGGGCAAGTGGCAGGAGGCAACGCAGAGCCAAAGACTGTCCCTGCCCCAGGCCTGGGCATCTGCATTAACACGCTGAGCGAGGAGATCGTCACCACTGCTATCACCACAGCGGTGCAGAACACCCTCTCTGCCCTCCTGCGGTCCTCAGAGGCCAGTGAGGGACCTCCCCTCTCCGAGTTCCTCCCCACGGAGCCTGAAGAGAAACTGAGCTTCCAAGCACATCTGTCAGAGAGCGAAGTGGTGGAGACAGAGACAGAAGCTTCACCGGAGGACGAGGAGGAAGCAGATGACTTTGAGCTACTGGATCAGGGGGAGTTGGAGCAAATGGATGTAGAGCTGGGGTTTGGTGAGGAGCAGGAGGCACAAGAGGCTGCTCCATCTCCTTCCTCTCCCATGCTTGCTGAGCTGCCAAAGCAAGGAGATGAGGAGGAGGCAGTGATGACAGCAGCATCTATGTCTTAGGTCTTACCTGTGCTCCCCCTTTTCCTCTATCATCACTGGAAAGAAGGAAAAACTCACACAGTGAACGTGCAGTGGGTTTTTAGATGTTTGTGTTGACTGGGATGGAAATGCATCAGTGTTAATGTGCTGTGTATGAATCCTTTCCATCCTTCTAGAGCTTGCCTTCACTGGCTGAGCAGGAGGCCCTGCAGCTGGGGAGGAGCTGGCTCCTAGAAGCCTTATGCCACAATTGAAACACCAACCCCAGCGAACGCTTCCTAGTAATGGTGCAGTATTTCGGTCTGTCTTCTGTTTGTCTTTTGTTTTGCACGCTGAGTACCGAGCTAGCTGTAGCTGCTGCTAATACCCACATCCCCAGTAGGACATATGCAATCTTATTTTATTGGGTTTTTAAATGGCTAAAAGTGTAAATAATTTTATCTTTCATTGGTTTTGTCTGGGGGGAGGGATGGGGTGCACAGTCAAATGTGGCTCTCAGGGGCGAGCAAAGGGAATGGGGTCTTTGGAGCAGAGGGTAGCAGTAAGGGGACAAGGGCAGATGGGTGTTGTGCAAAGAGACCTCTTCTGCAGACTGTTACTGTCTTTTGTGTCACTGCTGGAACAGGGTGTTGGGCGATACCCGCTTTTATTCCCTTGCCTCGAGTTCTGTTACTGGGTGGCTATGGAGTTGGCTTTTTTGCAATCAATGAAATTCACTCCTGGCCCTGTTCAGTACTCCAGTTTCTTGGTGCTGTGGCATCTCTTGCCTTCCGCACCACTGACCCTTCTCGCACCCCATCTGTGCTCTGCTGGGCATCGTAGCATGGCCCCTGGAGACTCCGAGGTGACTGGAAGAGAGCCAGGAGCTCTGTTACACGGCAGAATCCGTGCTTTTTGTCCCTTGGGGCAGGGGAGGAAGGATGGAGGGAAAAGTTTAAGCTGTCCCATGGGAGCAGAGACGCTTCTTGCTGGCCTGGCAGGGCAGGATGGTTCTGGGGCTGGCCCTCGTGGACTCCGCCTTGCCCTGAGCCTTCCCCCAGCGCGGGGGTAGATCTCAGGAGCTGGTGTTCCCGGGGGTCCCAGCGGCGCTCCCGAAGGAAGGACGTGCGGAGGGAGGGGTGCGGGGGCCCGGCCGGAGCCGCGGGGCGGGGTGAGTCCCGGCGGGCGGGGCTGTGGCTGCGCCCGCCCCGTGACGCCCCGCCGGAAGCGGGCGCGGCGGGGCCGCCGGTGCCGGTGGCGGCAGTGCCGCCATGGAGTTCCCGGACCTGGGCGCGCACTGCTCCTGGTCCGCCTGCCAGCGGCTGGGTGAGCGCCGGGGGGACGCGGGGGGTGGGCACGGCTCGCACGCCGGCGAGAGGGCCGCGGCCTTGGGCCTGGGCGGTGCGGACCGGGCAGCCCGGCCTGCGGGGAGGCGGCGGGGCGGCGCCGGGCGGCCGCTCGGTAGCGGGGCTGGAAGGGCGGGCCGTGTCGCCCGTGCTGCCCTTGGCGGAGAAGTCCCTGGTCCTTCCCGCTGCCCGCCGGCACCACGCTGGAGCGGGGCTGGCTGGCTGTGCCGAAGACCGGGTCTCGGCCGGGGGCTCTGTCCGGGTGCACGGCTCTACCGGGGTGGGCTGCGGCTCTTGCCCGGGGATAGCGGGGCAGGGCCCGGGCAGGCACCCCCGCTGCCGGAGCTCCGGGCTGTAGGCTGGGGAGGCCGCACGCGGCGGGGCCGCTGGGGCCGGTCCGTATCCCGGTTATCCCGGTGGGCGAAGCCCGTGGCGGCTGTGGCAGCATCACTTCCCACCGGTTTGAGGCTGGCAGCCTACGGGGAGCTCGGTGTGATTCAGGGTGCTACTCCTGATCTCGGGGACGGCACGTTTTGAGGGAGAGCCCATGGTATTTCTGAAGACGTGGCTATGGACCTGGAGCCACCCTTTTGTTTTCGTGCTGGGGGATGAGAGGTGCGGCCCTGGCTTTGGCGTGGGTCACTGTGGTGCCTTCGGGAAGCCGGGGAGGCCCCCGAGCTGCGGGTGGGCAATGCTGATCTCCATGCTCTCTGCCCGTGCCGTATCCTGCCCCTAGACTTCCTTCCCCTGAAGTGTGATGCCTGTGAGCAGATCTTCTGCACCGACCACATTGCTTATGCCCAGCACGATTGCACCTCTGCCTACAAGAAGGTAAGTGCAGAAAGCAGATCTCATCCACTCTCCTGCATGGAGCTGCTGAGCTTTTTTAGCCACCAGTCATAATAATCTGTGGTGACTTTGGTCACTTGAGCAGTCCCCCTTGGGATGTGTACTGAGTCTGAAGATGTACCTGAAAGCCAGGATATACACCTCAATGCCACAAACATCCAGCCCTCCCTCTCCCACTGGGTGAAGTGGTTTGGGCATCTCCCAGCCGTACCATATCCACTTCCCAGAGTTTATGCCTGTGCCTCTGCACCTGCTGTGCAAGCTGGCTGGGGGGTCATGAGCAGGATCTCAAACTGCAGCTGAAGCTGTGGAAGCCATGGTTGGCAGGTCCTGAAAGGGAAAGAGATGACTGTGCAGCACTCAAGGTTGGCCAGCTATCTGTTCCCAGCTCCCTTTTGTTGTCTCTGTAGGATGTGCAGGTCCCAGTATGTCCCCTCTGCAACACCCCAGTCCCTGTGAGGCGGGAGGAGATGCCTGATATTGTGGTGGGTGAGCACATTGACCGTGACTGCAAGTCTGACCCTGCACAACGCAAGCGCAAGGTATGTACCCCATGGCTCTACCAGGTGAACTCTGGTTCCAGGTCTCTGGAATGGGAATGGGATTAAAACAGCACAGATTCAGCCCTGCCCAGTGCTATCTCTGGCACAGGCTGATGGCAGAGAGGGTTGGCGAGCTGGAAGTGTGCGCATCTGCAGGGCTTTGTGGAGGCAGTCTGGGAACAAGGTGGTGATGGAGTGGGGCTGGGCAGCCACCTGGGACATAAGGATGGGAAACTACATGCTGCTATTAGGAAAATGCAATCTGCAATTAGCTTCCCCATCTTTCCAGGAGATTAAATTGCTGCAAGGAGCTGGCCCTGCAAAAATCCAACCCAGCAGCATGCCCTGGAGTGCTCTGGGCTATCCCCACTGCACTGGCATGGAAGGCAGAAGTTCCTGGGCAAGGCATTCTTTCTCCTGCTGTGCATTCTGTGGTTGTGGAAACCCTTTTCTGTGGAGACTGAAGCATCAGTGAATTACTAATGATCTATCTAAAGAAATTATAAAGGAAGTATTCAGAGGCAAACTTCAGAGCCTTGCAGAAGATACACTGGTGGGGAGGGCTGGTCAGTGCCCAGGGCCTGGTATGGAGAGAAGGGACAGCCCCAGCCCCTCAGCATGTGCTCCTTTTCACCACTGCCGTGTCATGTTTCAGATCTTCACCAACAAGTGTTTGAAGCCTGGCTGCAAGCAGAAGGAGATGATGAAGGTGATCTGTGACCAGTGCCACAAGAATTACTGCCTCAAGCACCGGCACCCCCTGGACCATGACTGCAGTGGGGCAGGGCATCCCCTTTCCAAAGCAGGGTGAGGACCTGAGAACACATAGGTTGGGAGGGGTGGGGCTGTGATTGCCAGATGGCTGACAGGGAAGAAGCTCAGCTCCTCCTGACCCATTGTCTGGGGCTGCTGCATTCTCACACTCCCTGCCTTGTGTGCTGAGGTGTCCTCCTGCAGCACCAAGCACACTGATATGCACGGTCTCTCCCGCAGCAAAAGCTGTCAGTGCTGACTGCTTTGCTCTTGCTTCTTTCCCCAATCCCTTATTCTGTAGCCAGTGGTTTCTGCCTGTCCTGGTACAGGGTTTCAGGGAGAGAAACAGCACTTGAAACTCTTGGGAATAACAGCCACAACATGGGAACAAGAGGAGCCAGGGAGGTGTCTCGCTTACCCAGCTTGATATCCCCAGGTGTTCAATGCCTAGGAATTGCTCATGATGGTGAAACAGTTTCTCACATGTGTCCTATCTGTCTTAGGCATGCTGCAGTTACCAGAGCCCAGGCATCCTCCTCCAAATTAGTCACTGCATCAAGCAGCGGAGCTGCCTGGCCAGCAGACAGCTCCTCTTCTCCAGCCTGTGCCAGGTAAGGTGATTGCCTGACTTGTAATTCTGAGGTGAGCATGACCAGGCTTAGTTTGGTTCTCTGTGGAGCACCAGAGTGACAGCTCCTTTCGTCTTGTGCCTCAGCAGGACTGATAGTTGTACCAGGGCTCCCTGCCTTGACAATAACGCAGCTTTTCTTCTGCTTGCAGAGGAGGCAGAGCGGCTGTGTCGCAGACTCGCAGCACCTCCCCTCCAGCTGTCATGCTGCAGAATGGGCTGGTGAGTGGCTTGGCCTGGGCATTTGGGATGGTTTCTGTGCCCCCTAGGAAATGACTGAAACAAATGCTTTTTAGCCCACACTCTGCAGGTGACTATGCTCCTAGCTGTGCCTTCTCTGGCAGGCCGATCCTGATTGCTCTGTGGGAAATCAGAGGTTACTCTGGTGGCTGCGAATGACAGCTCTCAGCTGTGCTTGGTGTTTAGCTTTCCCCAAAGGGACAAAGTGCACCAGCCATTTATTTGGGTGTTGTCTTTCTGTAGTACAAGCAAAGACAATACTGGAAGTTGCTTTCCACTGGTATTCTTGGCATAATCCTGCCAAGGCGATCCTGCAAGCAGGGATGTGTCCCCTTGGGCAGGGGGAGAGCTCTGCCAGTCTGTCTAGAGCCCCAGTTTTTCACCTTGGCTGTGTCTGGCCTCCTGGAGAGAGAAGCCCACGCTTGGCTAGGAAGTACTCTACCTGCCACATGTGCTTCAGGGCTGCCTCCTGCCCCTGACCATGGCCAAGCTGGTGACAAGGTGTTTTGTTTTCAGAGCGAGGAAGAGGCACTGCAGCGAGCTCTGGAGATGTCCCTGGCAGAGTCAGCACGCAGCTCAGCACAGCCACCAAGGTACAGCCCCAAAACACATGGTATGGTGTGGTGTGGTGCACACTCATCCTGTGTGTGTGAAAGGTGCCTGGGAAGCATCATGTGGCTCTGGGGTAACATTCCTCTCAGCACATGTTTCCATGTGATGCCTCTCTGTGGCTGACAGAGGAAAAAAGGAAGAGTCCAGAGCCAACAGGGTACTCTGTTCAGCAAGCAAGCCCTCTGCCCTAGGGGTGCTCATAGGGGACAGTGACTGACACACAGAGTAGGGCAAACCATTGTCTGACCACTTGTCAGTTTGGCTGGAGCGTGATAGGTAGAGTAGAGGTGTTCATGGAGGACACCCAGGAGCTCATGTCCCCAGGCACAGTGCCCAGTGCTGCTAAAAGCACCCTCTTACAGACTGGACTTAACATGGCTCTCCTTGGCCCAGATTTCTGGCTGCTTGCCCCAGCTGGATGCTCTGCTCCCTCCCCAGCCCCATGCCTGTTGAAAGTTATCCTCAGTTGCTCCCTATCCTAAGACAGGCTGGGGGGTTGCAGTGAGATGCTGTAACCCAGAAGGGCTCTGAGCACTCAGCCCATGAGCCTGAGGGAGGCTGAGGCACACAATGCACCACTGTCCCAGCAGCACACAGGAGGAGGAGGATCTGGCACTGGCCCAGGCACTGTCAGCGAGCGAAGCCGAGTACCAGCAGTTGCAGCGGCAGGTGAGGCTGGCTATGGGCTCTGCCCTGTCGTGGGGTTGATCCTGGCCTAGCTGTGTGAGGGTGGGGGCCTCCCTGGGTTCTGCTTACTCTGGGGTCTGTCTGGCCTGGGTTTCTTCACCAGGAGGGTGGCTCAGCCTGGGGCAGTGGCAGCATCACTGCTGAGCACACTGATGTGAGAACTTGAGCACTGGATGTGCCCTCTTGTAGGAGATAGGAAGAAGCCTGCTTGCCCTTGCTCACTGTGTGCTTCTTTCTGTTCCAGGCGCACAGTTCAAAGCCATCAAACTGCAGCATGTCATAGGCAGGTGAGGCAGGGTGTGCCAGCAGACACAGGATCCTGCTTGTGACTCAAGGAGCGGCTCTGGCCTCCCATATGGATCCCGTGGGGTTCTGGCCTGGACACTGGTACCAAGAGCCCCTTGCCAAGGACAGCTTATCTCTCTGGGAGCTGTAAGCCACCAAATATACATTGGCACTTCAGCCCTAGTACCTATATAAAATTAGTGCAGCAATTTGCTGATGCTCCTGGGGAGGTGAAGACTGTACAGGACAGGGCTGGGTACACACTGACCAAAGCAAGCAGCAGCCCAGGGTCTGCACTTACCCACAGTTGCCACAGCCACATCCCAACACTGCTGGGACTGTGGGAGAGAGCTGTGTGGGGACATCTCTGCATGCTCAGACATACAGCTGGGATGTAGCTGCCTTCTATAGAGGGGGGCTGGATTCCATGCTGTGGGGAGGGCCGTGCCAGCCCCTCAGCAAAGAGCAAATGTGGCTGGGATGGTCTCTTGCCTGGGCATGGCGTGGATGAATGTGCAGCCTCCCAGCAGCATGAAGGCAGCACCTTCCCCGCTCCCCACACCCTCGGTGCCTCCCTACTCTTTGCATGCACAAGAGCACATTGGGCCTTACCCTGCTCGGCTGGGGCACAACCTCTGAGACTGAATGGAGCTGCATTTCCCTTCTGGTTTAATATAGTAAGTAACCTTGGCAGTGACTTGAATGCCAGCATCGCTCACATGGGATGGTTGCAGCTGCCTTCCTGCTGCTGGCTGCTCTCTGCTGCCCTAAGCTTAAACAGGGCCCTGTTTAAATGCTGCTGGGGTAGGAATGCCTCCCTTCTTCTAGCTGTGTTGCTGGGGATCCCCTCCTGGATAGCAATAGCACAGAACCCTTCCTTACAAAGAAAGCCCTGAACTTAGAGCCTGGTTGGGTGGGGGGGATCTTGGCTGCAGGGCTCTGCCTGGTTCTGCACAGGACTGGGCTGTCCTGCTCTGAGCAGCTGAGGGAGGGGGGTTCAGGCTGGGTCCAGGGAAGGCTGAGACTTGTCAAAGTGCTGCTTGAGAGAAAATAAAAGCATAGCACAAGGTACAGAGGTACCTGAGGGAGCAGTCACTTGGTGTCCAGCCCAGAGTGGCACATCTCTGTCAATGGTGGTTGGAGGGGGGGACGCACAGGGGTGAGGGGACACCAGCTGCCCTGCTCTTCCATTACTGTTGGGGTGCAGCTCCCTGCCAAGCTCAGCCCTTTGTGTGGGGATGGGGCAGGTGCTGACCACCTGCTCAACCCCTTGCTCACCTCAGCCCAAGGAGCTCAGCCTTGTGGCAGAGCTGCCGCTTGACCCAAGGGCACAGGCACTAACCCTGCCTGCCCTGCCAAGAGGCACGTACCCTGCCCAAAGCACACAGGCACGGAGCTGGGAAGGACCTGGTTTAAGAAACTGCACAACAGCAAAAGAAACATGTACAAATATAGTGGAGTGTCCAACCAAGCCCCTGCACCTCTAGGGCAGCTGGGGCCCCTGCTGCAAGCAGCAAAAAGCTGTCAGGCAGTGTGGGGGCCTGGACCCAAGTCAGTGTCACAGCAGAACTCCTGGTCATGTTCATGACTCTTTTTTGCTGCCCTGGGGCTTCTCAGTGCAGTGCTCCTTGCTCTCGCCCTCGTCGCCGGTCTGCTGCTGCAGCCACATGCCAGCATACACGCCACCCTTCTGCAGCAGCTCCTCGTGCCTGTGAGGAGAGTGGAGAGATGCAGGGTCCTGAGCTGGCCCCAGAGCCAGGAAGGGGATGCCCTCCCCCAGCTCTCCCTTTGTGCTCACCTCCCTCGTTCCACAATGTGCCCATCCTTAAGCACCAGGATCTGGTCTGCACCTACCACAGTGGAGAGCCTGCAGGAAAAAGCAGGTGTTACCCTGACTTGGCAGGGAGGGAGTTCTAAGGGTTTGCATGGTGCCAGGAGATGCAGTCCCAGGGGCTCTCACCTCCTGAGCAGGGGGCAGGTCTGTGTGCCCCTCTTGCAGGGTCTGGCCAGCACCTCCCAGATCAGCCCTTCCCGTCGTCCCTACCTGTGTGCAACAACGATGGTGGTGCGGTGGGTGCAGACCTTGGCCAGAGAAGCCTGGATGTTCCTCTCAGTCTCTGTGTCAAGTGCAGATGTGGCCTGCAAGGGGAGACACAACATGTGGAAGGGATAGAGGTAGGCTGGGTAAGGCTGGGCTGGGGCCACTGCTGTTACCTCATCCAGCAGGATGATGTGGGGACCCTTCAGGATGGTGCGTGCGATGGCAACGCGCTGCTTCTCACCCCCACTCAGCTTCAGCCCCCGCTCTCCCACCTGGGTGTTGTATCCTGCAGGCACAAGAGCAGAAACATGATGTGCTGGTGCCCTCTGAAATGGAGATGGGGACCTGCTGCCCTGGGAGGCCTTACTGTGGCCACACAGCCACATGGTGGAGCCTCCGCTTGTCCCTGTCCAGGGGCTGATCTAGTCCTGGAGAGAAAGCAGGGAAAGGCAAAGCAAGACACAGAGTCATACAGGTGTCCCCATGGGAGTTGTCACCCAAGGATACCTGTGAAGGCAGCTAGAAGGTCTTAGGGGACCATGGGATGGCAGGAACTGCAGGGGTCTCACCATCAGGAAAAGAAAGGATGCGGTCGTGGATGTCAGCAGCCCGGGCTGCCTCCTGTACCTCCTGGTCAGTGGCCAGGATCCGTCCATAGCGGATATTGTTGGCGATGGTGTCGTTGAAGAGCACAGTATCCTGAGGCACCACCCCAATGTGAGCACGCAGCGAATCCTGCTTCACCTGGGAGGCAGGGGAGAGGGCTCAGGCAGACCCACACCCAATGCAAAGACTCCTCCAAAACCCAATCCTACCCTCAGCCATGAGCCCCATTCCTTGCAAGCTATGTGCTGTAGGGCTGCCCTGCACCACAGGCTCAGCTGAATCTCCACTCTGCAGTGGGGGGCCCTGACAGTGCCCTAGTCCTTCCTAGGGAGCCCTGGTCAGTACCCAGCATTTCAGCCTGGGGTCCTGGAGTCGCCCCATTCTGCCCCTTCTGGCATAGCCATCAGCCTGCAAAGGGGCTGTAGGGCTGTGTGCTCACCCCTGCCCTGGGGAAGTGTAGGTGCCTGCACTAAGCAGTGCTGTGAGGCCTAGATGAGCTGGTGTGTCCCCCTTGGAGGCCGTCCCCCCTCACCTGGGAGATGTCCTGCCCATCAATGCGGATACAGCCACCCCGTACATCATAGAAACGGAAGAGCAGGCGGATGATGGTGCTCTTTCCAGAGCCTGAAGGTCCCACCTGCACACAAAGGAAAAGGGACTTGGAGATGGCAAATTCCCAGGGGCTGGACAGGAAAGGGCTGGTCCTGCTGGGGGGCTGTCCTTCCCATCTTCTTATTTTCCAGTCTCTCTACTCCCATCCTTCCCTCCCACAGTGAACTCACACTCAAAGTCCTGTTCTCACCAGTGCCAGGGTCTGCCCAGGCATCACAGAGAAGGAGACGTCCTGCAGGATTTCCTTCCTGGAAGAGGGACATGGAGAGGAGCTCAGGGCCACTCCATAGCCCCACATCCCAGTGCCAGGTTCCATAGCAGGCCCCACCCTGTGCCCAGTACCACTTACCCATCCACATAGCTGAAGTGAACGTTCTCAAACTCAATCTGCCCAGCATCCAAGCGCAGGTCGCTGGCATTCACCACATCCTTCACCTGTCGAAGTAGAGGCGCAGGCTCAGAGTCAACCTATCCCCAGGGCAGGACCACAGGCCAAGTGAGGGAGCAAGGTCCAGAAAAGGTGGCACCCACCTCCTGTTCCTCATGGAAGAGTTCAAACATGTTTTCCATGTCCACAAAGGAGTTCTGGATCATCCTGAAGAGGGCAAAGACCAGAGAAAAAGGTTTGGGGAAGCACATATCGACCTAGTCACCCACAGAGAGGGGGACACCAGGCACCTCTGCAGCTCCCAGCATTACCTATAGTAAGTCCCAAACCAGTTGAGTGGCGTGTAGAGCTGGATTATGTAGGTGCCAAAGAGGACAAAATCCCCTACCTGAAAGGAACAGGGTATAGGGGTCTGTAAACATCAGTGCCAGGGCCCCACCCCAGCAGGGGTCTGCACAGGCTGACACCAGCCTTACCTGCAGCTTGTTTTCGGTGACAAAGTAGGCACAGAGCAGGGACCCTGCCAGCAGCCCCAGGCTAATGACCAGGTTCTGGGTCTGGTTGAGGAGGCCTAGCGAGGCACTGACATTCCACTCTGAGACCTGGAAGAGACAAAGTTCTGTGGGATACTGCTGCCTCCAAACCAGACCCATGGTGATCTCTATCATCCCCACAGGTGCCTGTGAGGTTTGGCTTCTTCTCCCTTTGGTGCCCCCAATGGTGCTGAGAACCCCGTACCTGGTACTTGACAATGGCATCGTTGAATCGGTTCACCTCATAGGTCTCTGCATTGTAGTACTTCACCTACAGGAGCAGAGCTGGTATCAGCACCCAAGCAGTCCTCAGTGCCCCCCCCAAACTCCTACAGTACCGTCTCAAAATTAAGGAGCGAGTCCACGGCCCGGGACTTGGCCTCATTGTCCCGTGTGTTCATGTCTCGGCGGTATTTGGTTCTCCACTCAGTGATGAAGATGGTCAGAGCTGTGGACAGGAGGAAGCTGCATTGGAAGGTTCCTGCCACCCCACAGCCTGGCAGCTCTGCACCCTGACCCCCCCACTCACTCAGATACAGGCTCATACACACGAAGATGATGAGGCCAAACCAAGCGCTGAAGACCGAGGTGAAGTAAACTATGCTGATGACAATATCCGCAATGGTGGGGACAATGCTGAAGACGATGTAGCTGGGGGGTGGGAGGGGAGATGGGGCATCAGCCCAGCTCGGTGGGGCTGCCTGGCCAACCCCCAGCCCCCATGGGCACACTCTGACCTGAGCAGGCTGTTGATGCTGCTGGTGCCCCGGTCCACGCTACGCAGGACCTCACCAGTGCGACGCCCCAGGTGCCAACGCAGGGACAGCCCGTGCAGGTGGGCAAAGAGCCGCACCTGCACCTGCCGGTTGGTGAACTGCTGCACCCACACCCACAGGAAGGTGCGCAGATTGCTCACGAAGCCAGTGGAGCCTGCAGGGCAACATGGAAAGGTTAACCGAGATCAGCCCTGCTGGGGCATGCAGAAGACTTCCAAAAGTCCAGCTAGGAAAGGGGGATTTGGGATGAAGCCCACTCACTCTTCCTAACCTGGGACCAGCCCAGGTTGCTGATTCCAGGAAGGTATCAGTGATGGAGCATATGGGCTTCCCTGGCCAGCCCAGCACTGGTATGATATGCCTGATATCATCTCTCAGTCAGTCAGTGCCCCATCCTTCCCAATGGTCCTTACCTGCACCTCCACCTTGCAGGAACTTCAGCCCCACATAGCTACAGACAGTCCAGGCCAGGGTGTGCCAGGGAGCGCCTGCTGTCAGTTCATTCACTGTGGGAAGCATGCCAAGGGTCAGGATGGAGGGACAAGGAGCATTCCAGGGTGCCTGTGGGAACCAGCCAATGCTGGACCCTGATCCCCTGGGCTCCACTCCTGCTAAACCCCTGCAGCCCTCCAAGTTGCAGCTCAGCACTTTTTGAACCTGTGGCAAGCCTCACACATCAAGCTCCAGGTGCCTCACCAATGTTCTTGTTGTAGATGGGGACGAAGACATTGATGGCCCGCTCCAGCCCCATGAGTGCCATGCAGAACAGCACCAGCCCCTGGAGCAGGTGGTTGCCCTTCGGCCACATGTATGGCACCAGCAACCGCAGCTTCCTCAGGAAATCCTTCCAGGTGGAAGTGTTCCTGCTGGCATCAGTCAGGAGTGGCTGGGGGAGAACAGACCAAGGAGTCATTGTCCTGGCACCCGCACTCCAATCCAGCTGGCAGTGGCCCTGGACAACACCCCAAGAAAATCAGCCCCACTCCAGAGTGCCCATTCCATCCTCCGAACAGGACTGCATCCTAGTGACAACAAGCAGGGAGCCTGGGGCAGCCCTAAACCTTGTTCCACATGTCCCACATGTCCCGAAGATACTGATCCCAGGGCAGCTGTATTTACACTTTATCCCCAGCTCCTTCCTGACTATATCCTAAAATTGCTTCAGTCCCCGGACTCACCTGGCTGTTTTCCACATCCCGCTCCTCCTCATTGATTAGCAGCATGTAGGGCTTGCGGGGCAGCCCCGGGGCCTTCATGCCCAGGATGAAGAGCATGAACGTGCAGATGTAACGCAGTAGCCAGAAGCCAAACTGCACCTGAATGGAGAGTGAGAATTCAGCATCTCAGGTGGCCCTCAGCACAACCCTGAGCATGGGATGGTTATGATCTGAGAGAGATAATGAACAGAGCATGGGGATGGGGTGCAGTGTGCCAGGGGACACCCCATGCAGCTCAGTGGGAGCTTGTTGAGCACAGCATCTCAGGCAGCACCCAGACCTCCTTCCTCCCCGCCTCATTTGGCTCCATGCCCTCTGGCGCAAGGTGAACCTACCCTAAGAGGTACATGAGGGCAAAGGGCTGTGGGAAGCAGGGAAACACCCCTAATTCTGCACCTGGGTCTGGGCGGGTAGAAGCACAACCTGAACTGGGTGGTGGCATGGAGAGATGTGTGATATCTGGGCTTGGGACTGAAATATCTGGCAGAGGTGTGGGTGCAAACACACACCTGGGCATGGCAGGTCATGATATGCATTATCCATCCCTACACCATGATGCTGCAGTCCCTCCCACCCCCAAAAGTGTCTCGTCCCCTTTCCCTGGCCACAGCCCCCCAGCTCACCTTCTGGTTGGTGTCCTCCAGTGCCCACCACCACAGAGGGCTCCTCCAGCACACCAGGGTCAGGTTCTCAGCAGCAAAGGCCAGTGCCCAAAAAAGGAGGAGGACAGTGCCATGGCCCCGTGTTCGGTCATGGGCCAGCACCCGGGTATGCTCCAGCTGCAGAAGGGCAATGGCACAGCCCCAGCTGAGGGCCCAGAGGCAGGCATGCAGCAGCATATACCCATAGAGCTGTCTCAGCCCCACTCCTTGCCACAGCAGCCCACCAAAGGGCTGCAGGGCCAGGAACAGGGACAGCAGGACCTGGCCACGGTAGAGGCGAGAGCGGGGAATGTACTTGGGCTCCATGGCACGGCTGAAGCGGGCGTAGCAGGCATACTGCAGGGCGCCCAGCAACAGGCAGACGCTCAGCAGCACGGATGGCACCAGCGTGAAGAAGAAGCAGGGCTGGAAGCCCTGCTGGACCCAGGCCTGGGTGATGGAGTTGTTGCCCTCACAGTAGCCCCCCAGTACGGCCATCCTGGCAGATCACCAGCTGTGGAGAGAAGAGAGCCCGAGGCAAGGTTTCAGGATGGGCTGCGGTACAGGCTGCACAGAGGGACTCACAGTGGGATGGCATGGCCAAGCAGCAAGGGCCCTCATAGGTCAGGGGCAAGAACGGCTGGACACGGACACACCAGACACACTGCATGCAGCACACACAGCGGTGCAGGCAAGCAGGGCCAGCTTTGCATGGGGATGGCCACGGGCACCACACCTGCTGTGTGCCCTGGACGGGAGCACGATTAGACCGGGCTCCCCAGAGCTCCGGAGGATGTCCTCGGACATGAGAACAGCGGGAGCCGCAGGGATAGGAAGGCAGAATGAAGCTGGGACCGGTCTCAAGTGGGAGGGAGCAACGGGAGTGATGCAGCGGCGAGAGCGCGGGTGGGGGGGGGGCGGGCGGGGATGCGGAGGATGCTCGGGAACCGCGGGGCCGTGCAGAGGAGAGGCAAGGGCAAAGACAGGGGCACGTCGAGGAAACACTCGCGGAGGGCAAGGCAGAGGCCGCGCCGGGTGAGTGCCCGGGCGGTGCCAGCGCCGCTCGGGCCCGGGACAGGCGGCCGCAGCCCCGTCGCCGCCGTATCGGCCCGGCCGCCGTGTCGGCCCCGCCGCGCCCGCTCACCTGCCCCGGGCCGCCGGCCTCGGCTCGCTGCGGGCCCCGCGCCGCCGTCCGCCGCCGCCAGCCGGGCCCCAGCGCCGTTCCGCCCCGCCCCGCCCCGCTCCCCGCCCCGCGCCGGCACCGCCGGCTCCTGCCCGCCCGCCTTCCCGGCACCGGCTCTGCGAGCCCGCCGTGTGTCCCTTCCCCGGGCCCCGGTGCCCAGCCCCGGGCGGCACGGGCCTCCCCCGCAGCGCCGGGGATGGGGAGGGGCCGGTGGCTGTCGCTTATCGGCGCCGGCAGCCCGGCCCTGCGGGGCCGCGATAGCCCCTGGAGCCCCGCGGGGCCTCCCGCCAGAGGTCAGGCAGGACGGGGCACTGTCCTCACGGGGATAAATATAGCCGCTGCCTCGTCCGCGGCTCCGAACGCGCTCCTGGCAGCTCCCAGTGCCGCCGGAGCAGCCGGCAGGCTCCTCCCAGCCTTCTGCTGCCATCGCAGGCCGGGCCCAGGTGGGCTACACGGTACCACAGAGCGAAGGGAGACTCGGACACAGGCAGGGATGATACACCCCATCTTTATTAGACGGCTATACAGCTGTACAGCGAGGGCACGGGGGTACGATAGCGCACTCCCCAGGGACCCCCGTGCCCGCACATCTCAGGAGGAGATGAGGAAGAGTGGCTCGCCATGCACATGGGACACGACACAAGCAAAACATGCGGCAAAGACTTGGGCCTGCTATGCCTGGCCTCTCCCTCCTGCCAACCCGGGGAAAGATCCAGAGTTTACCCCTGCCCCAGGGCACTGCCTCCAGCTGTTCAGCTGTACAGACCAGCAGCAACGCCATTACCAAGTCCAGACACCGTGCCCCACAGGCCCAGAGAGGGGAGGCAGCAGCCTGAGCATCAAGAGAAGCCACTGGAAAATCTGGGTTCTTGGGAGATTTGCTTTCTGCTTTCTTTCACCAAGCTGTGACAGCCCCAAGCTGAAGCTGCTGTGGAGCGGTTGCAGCCACTTTTCCATGGAAGGACCCCAGCAGGGTCCACAGAGTCCTGACCCCAGCACTGAAGAGCTGATCTCCACCCTGAGTTCTGCTTTAGAACACTCTGATCTCATACAGACCCCAGGGCAGTCATAGCTCCAGCCCTGCCCAGCCCTCCCTGAGGCAACAAAGAGCCTGCTACCTGCCTGTCCCTGTGCAAGCCCCCTGGCCCTGCTCATGCCCCAGCTACCTGGGTGCAGAAGTGCTGGCAGCAGTGGCTTAGAGCTGTCCCAGGCCCAAAGGCAGAGGGCAATAACTCTGGCAGGAGAAGAGGGATGGCCCTGGACTCCAGAGACAGCAGACCAGGATGTGCAGTTCTCGCAGAGGGCGTGGCAAAAGCAAGCAGCCCCTGCCAGAGGCAAGGGGAATAGAAAGTAAATCGTGGGCAGGAGTTAGCTGGGATGCAATTGCCCAGAAGCTGCAAAGAGGGAAAACAGAAGGATGGTGGGAAGGTCTTGTCTGGGGCCACACTGTACAGCTGGGACCCTGATTCCCCACCACCATCCCAAACCTGGGCTGAGGTGTGCCTCTCCTTCCTGGGGTCAGGATTCCCCCTCCTTGCTCTGCCAGGCATGAGAGAGCTGCATGGTATATGGTCTTCACAGCAGCTGAAACCATGCTGTAAGCAAAAGGAAGGTTTCAGGGGAAAGAAGGAGCTGGGAACCTCTGGGCAAGATTTGAGATGAACCAAAGCATTTGCCGGGGAAAAGGAAAGGCCCAGTTCCACAGGAACAGCTGCATCAGGACAGACCCAGTAGAACAGCACCTGGACATGGGGAAAAAGGCCTTTTTTGTGCCTGGAGAAAAGGAACCAACACACAGAGCACAAGTCCTTCAGGCTGGGCTCTGAGGGGCCTGTGAGCACTCCTGGAAGATGCGGGGCTGCTCCACACTGGGGTCTCTTTGGCACTGCAGGAGGGCCCACTAGTAGCCCACATCCCATGGCTGACATACATGGGGAGGATGCTGCTGCCCCGGCACAGTGGTGTCACTCCAATGACCCTTTCTTGCATGCAGAGAATGGGCCAGCTGTCATGAGTCAGGGAAGAGCTGCAGCATCCCTGGATCGAAGGAGAGCTGTTCCCACCAGCTCTGTTTTCTATCTGTACTCATACCAGCAGTAGCCACCAGGCCCCATCCCTCTGCAGGGTGCTGGGACAGAGGGGTGTGAGACTGCCCCACTGTTATCCTGCTCTGGGCTGAGAGGCACAACACTGGTCCTCTCTGGGAGGACGAACATGGTCCTAGGCACCTTCTCAGGGCTGCAGGCAGGGCAGTGTGGTGCTACAGGCTGAGCTAGACCACCCTCAACAACTCCTGCCCTCATTTTGGTGGCAGGTCCCAGCTTCGGGCGCACATCTGGATGAAGCTGATGCCATCTCAGATCCCTTTGAAGAGCAGCTGCTGCTGCCACCTCCAAACCAGTCCACCAGCAGCTCCTCACTGCTAGTCCCATCACGTCAGCTTCCACAGCCTCTGCAGAGATCCTCCAACATGGACGACACAGATGTGAACACAAACACAGGTATGTACTCACACACGCATTCACCCCACAAGTCAGAGTGGTGTTGACACATGGCTGGACACAAGGTGCCACAGCAAAGATGCTGGCCTGGCAGCTTTGTCTCTTTGATAATTGATGGCAACAAAATGTCCACTCAGGGCAGGAGAAGAATCAAGCCGATGCCACATCCTGCTGTCCAGGTGGCTCCCAATCTGCAAGCCCCATGAGATTCCCCAGTCTACCAGGCTATACCTGCAAGGCAGAGAGAGAATGTGGCACCTACTGGGACCAGCTGCCAGCACCTGGCATCAGAATACACCTTGCCCCTCTCAGCCACAGCCATCACCCTTACCTTGTGGATCTGTGGTGGAAGCTCGTCCTCGGAGCTCTCCTCTGGCACGGGCTCTGGGTGCCTCGCTGACTGCCCGTCCTCGGCCCAGCCTCCCAGAGGAAGGCGGGAGAAATGTGATGGGGCTCTGTGCACCGTGCCTGGGTCTGCAAGAGAGGCAAGAAGTTAGATTAGCTACTTGGGGGACTGCCAGTGTCTAGCAGCAGGCAGGCTGCTCGTGCCAGTCCATAAAGGGTATCAGTTACAGAGCTCTGACCTGAACTCAGACCTCTGCCCTGGCTCCCGTACCTGTGATGCCACCATATCGCCGCTGGAAACCAGTCTGCAGCGTGGCCGTCTCCTCGGCAGGCTGCCGCGGTGAGGAGAAGGGGTAGCTGGCAGAGCGGGGAATGGGGACGGGGCCACCCCGCTGGGTGTCCAGCTCCTCGTGGGCACTCTCCCCACTCTCGTCGCTCTCTCGTCGGTGCCAAGTGTGCCGCTCAGGCTCCAGCTGCGCATGCTGCTTGTGCAACTGCAGGCCAAAACATGAGTGACTCAGCTGTGTGGGAGAAACCAGATGCCCGAACACACCCTCTCCGCGGCACTGCACACACCCTGGTGTTCTCCTCACAATGGACAGGGCAGCCCAGTCCTGCTGCCTTGCTCCATGGCCCTCTGGCCAGCCCAGCTCTGGGTTGCTCACCTCGTGCATGTAGAGTGCATGAAGACTCATCTCAGTTGAGGCGTACTCCGACAGGATCATGCTCTGCAGCTGACCCTCCCAGGCGCTGCTCCCCGAGCTCACGGTCCTTGCATCAGCACTGCCATGGAACACACCAGTAGTGTTTGCTGCCCAAGTGCCCCCACACTGCCCATCCCCTCTCTAACGTCAGGCTCACAGAGATCTGCTCCTGAACTGGGTATGAAGATGCCCTCTGCTGCATCTCACAAAATACACGAGCCCTGCTATGGCGCTGCCTCTTCCCTACACAGGGGTCTCTCACCACTGTGGTACCTACAGGAGAACAATAGGGCCTTAGGCTTTCCTTTGGGGCCAGCCTTAGCACCTGGCACCTAGACCTGAGTCTAACTCTGCTTAAGAATGTCCTTTGCTGTCCAGGCTGCAGATAAATGCCACCATGTGTCTAGCACAACAGGATGGCATTTGGGCAAAGGCTATAGGAATGTCCAAGGTGTCTGGCTGCCTTTCTCTAGCCAGCAGCTTACCCAGAGGCTGTCATGGCATTGGCGCCACGAGGCTGAGCTCCCTCTCCATCCCTTCCTGATGCCTGGAAGCCACTGGAAGGCTGCTGGGTAGACTGGAGTGGAGAGAAGGAACGCAGAGCCGAGGCCACTTCTGAGAGATGGCGGGAAGCTTGTCCTTCCCGGCTCATGTGGAAGCCCAGTGCTGAGGAGCCCGCTATCACATTGGCAATCAGGCTGTGAGGCTGCAGAGTTGAAAGAGAGAATCACTGTCCTGTGCAGAGTTGGAGGACTTGATCCCACCAGACACACAGATCTGGGCTATTTTGGCCCCTCTCCCACCTCACAGGGCTCTAGGATAGCCTGTTACCTTCTCTAAAACCCAGAAATGTCCCAGATAATGCTGATCTACCACATTTTCATCCCCAGATACATCCCAGGCAAGGGCAAAATTACCCAGAGGGCCTGAAGATGAATTTGCCATCGTGTAGCAAGCACCCCAAGAACAACCCACATATGCCCTGAGCCTGGGCACCTCTGACTCCGACTGCAGGGACTGGATGGAGCTGAAGAGGGCGTTTTCAGGGAGCACAGCCTGCTGAGCCAGTGCCACGCTGCTGTCCCGGTGCACCCGCTCCTTCAGGAAGCCGATGAAGGCTGTGCTCTCACGGGGTGGCTGCCACTTGGGGTTGGTGATGGCAAAGTGCATGAGGGATAGCTCCGTCTTGCCATCCTCGGCCTGCTGGTAAATGGAGGCCTCCGTCTTTCCTGCTGACATCCACTGTGGACAACAGACAGGTAATGAGAGACAGGATCTGCCTTACAACCCTGCCAGCCCTGGGAATCCTGCAATCAGTCTGGGAAAAGCATGCAGCACGCAGCCCATGCAAGGCCATGGCTCCCTATGTAGCAGATGCTACCCCAAAAGTCCCCACTCTCTTTCAGCTATCTCAGCCTGGAGAAGAAACAACAAGCACATTGTGTTCCACCTCCATCCCAGAATATGAATTGCTACAAAGGAACTGGGGAGCTGGGAACAGTCACACAGACAGGAAAAATTACAGTCAACAAATGATACTTCTTAAAAGCTTCCTGCCACAATGAGTTCACTTCCTTCCTAATTCATGACTGTGTCACTAGGAAGTCTTTCCCTAGACAACTGATCTAAATTCCCAGGCACACAAAACAGATAGACCCCTTTTCTCTCCATCGTAGATTTTGCATAATAGAAAATAATTCCCATTTCCTCTAGACTGCTTCTCTCCTGAGCACAAACACATCAGTTTCTTAGTGCTCATGCTTTCTGAATGTTCCCATTCCACTCTCCTGAGGACACAGAACCCTTGGCTATGAAAACAGGCTATGACATCAAAGAAATGACACAGCCTGATTCCTGAAGGATCTGGTCAATAATCACAGCTGGGCCACAAGAGCCTTCTGGAGCTGGTGACCTGTGTTGCCAAACCCAGACACCCTACCAAGAGGTGAGTGGCTGGGCTGTGGGCTGCCAGGAGTGGTGAGTTTGGGTCTCTCATGGGTTTAAAGGACCAGACATGCTGGTGGTTAGCCCAGGACCTACCGCAGGGTGGCCGTGCTGGCGCACGTCCATCTGGGCAAAGGAGCAGGTGTCACCCACACCCACCACCTCCACGGTGAAGTTACGGAAGAAGTCAACAATGTCCAAGGACTTGGGCCGCAGGCAGATGATGAGGATCAAGGGGGTAATGATGGGACTCAGGAGCTCTTCCAGGATGAAGACCTGAGCACAGAGATGATGGGTTCAGCACAAACTTGAGGGTCAAAAAGCCCACAATCCCAAAACAGACCCCACAGGTAGCCCTCTATCTTCTGGGGTAGAGTATCTCTGAGGATGCTGCCTTGTTCCTCTACGAGTCCAGGAGCTGTTGAGCCCTCCAGCACCTTCTCCCTCCTGCAGGGATGGGGGCAAGTCCCCGGCCCCAAAGTTAAGCCAAGCTCACCGCTTTGTACTGGAAGAGCTGGGCAAATTCGTCCCTGGTCTCGTAGCGGTGGGCGTTGCCCTGCCAGTGGTCAGGCATGTAGTGGATATGTGCCAGGATGACTCGCAGCAGCTGCTCCGGGCAAAACACCAAGTGCTGGTCAGGGATGAAAGACCTGCAGGATAGGACAGGGAAACATCACAGCATTACACCTCGGTTCCTGGGAGATGTCACCTTGGGAGGGCAGGGTGACTGGCCCATATCACAGCTCCACCTGTAACCTTCCAACCAGACCAACCCTCATACCATACAACCACTACAGCCACGATCACTACTACCCCCTTTCTCCAGCCTGGTGCTGCCTCTCCCCAGCCATGCCCCTGATTCACATCCATTTGCAAGCAAAGAGCACCTTTACATGGATTGCTGCCAGCCCCACTGCTCCCTACAGCGCTGCCAGGAGCACGGGGGCAGCACAGACCCACCTCACCTGCACACCGTGATGCCCACCCCGAGCAGGGTGACCGTGGTCAGGACGTGCTCGACCGCAAGCACGTCCTCATCATAGATGGTGAGAGCGATGAGCACAGCCAGGATGGAGCCAGCAAAGAAGGCCACGTTCTTGGCCACGATGGTGAGAAGCGGGGAGATAAAGCAGTTCATGTACTTGGAAGCTGGCTTGTACCCCTTGCTGAGGCGTGAGTGCAGTTCATGATCCAGCTCATTGAAGTGACGGAGGTAACAGCGGCCATAGAGAGACCAGCAGCGGGCACCCAGGCTGCCCGGCTCCCGCTTCAGGATCTCTGTGTAGCTGAAGAAAGCATAGAGGATCTGCCAGATGAGGATAAGCGGGCAGAGGAGGAAGTTAGCAATGCCAATCCAGAGGATGCGAGTGCTGAGCTTCTCAGCTAGTTCCAGGCGGTTCCCAGCCCGCTTGTATTCAGCCTTCAGGCTCCACTCGTTCTCAAACAGGGAGCCGGGACCCCAGAAGAAGATGAGCTCGAAGTTGTACTTGAGCCCACGCGTGTAGAAGACGGTGTCTCCCAGCAGGGGCAGGCGGAAGCGGATGGGCAGCAGTGACTTGTTCACCATGGCCACCATGTAGTTCTTGAAGCGGAGGATGCGGTGATAGATGTCCAGCTCTGTCAGCTCCTTCTTGTGGATGCAGATCTGGTGCTCCTTCTGGATCTGCACAATGCGGGCCTGCACCTCCTGCCACGTGTAGTAGGGCAGGGTGGCCTGGAAGGTGGACAAGCAGCAAGATTAGGAGCAAGAAGTATCCAGGCACAGGAAGCCAGGCTGAGCCCATTGAAGTAGCAGGTCCCAGCACAAACTTCGGGGTGTTGACAAAGTGCATGCAACACCAGGACACGAGGAACCTCCTGGCACCACTTCAGCCTGCAGCAGGCAAACCCCATGCCTCGCCTCAGTGCCCTTTAGCCCCTAGATTAGCACAGATGACTGTTTACCAGCCATTCAGGCACCAGCTTCCTTGGAGGCATAAACACAGATCCAGGCTTCTATGGGTCCTCCCAGAGCTGCCATTTGGAGTCAGCAGGGAGAAACAAACATGATGGGAGTTAAGCAGTGTCCCAGAGGGAGCCCATGGAAAAAGTGGGGGCAAACCAAGCCTTTCAGCTCACCCCACCCTTCTCAAGACACTTTATCCCTCCAAAGGATGCACACATGCCTTTTCATATTGTTCATCAGAGTGAGGACTCTGGACTAGGATGTATATGCAAGCCTCAAACCCCATCTGTGACACACTGATCTCCTATGTGACCTTCACAACTAAGTAGCTCCAAGCCTCCCAAGTAAACAAGGAAGCTGAGGTTGTCCACACCCCAGGGAGTTACGAGGATATCCTTGCTTATGCCTTCTTTGTGGAAGGCATCACAGAAGAAGCCACTGCTGGAGAGTACACATATTGTGTGGCATATGGCAGAGGCATGTGCCAGCAGGCAGAGAGGCAGACTGGGCAGAGAAGGGTTAACATGGAATAAACTGGCTGCTGGAGAAGAGGCTGAAAGGAGATCATGTGCTTATGGAGCAGAGGGAAGAGCGTTCAGTCTGACTGAGAAGAGGAGAGGCGTGAAGGCAACTTGCAACCACCCAGCAAATGCCTCCCACGACCCTCAGCAGCCCTGCATGCAGCCCCTGGCTCAGCGACTTACCATGGGGATCCTCAGGGCATTGATGTAGAAAGAGTGAATCTCCCAGTAGCAGCAAATGTTGTAGATAAATTTGACGAGTCGGTGAATCCAGAAAACCCCAGCTATCACCAGGATGCAGATGAGGAAGCTGTTTGCCTGGATTCTGCAAGCAAGAAGAGGCAAGTAGTGGGATACAGGCCCAGACAGGAGCTCTGAGTACTTAAGAAAACAAGAGAAGTTGCTCACATGCCCCTACCTTGCACTGCAGACATTTGGAGGCAGGAAGGCATCAGGCAGAGTCACCTTAATGGGCTCGCTGGGATGCTGGCTGTGATTTAATGCTTTGTTGGCAAAGAGGATGTCATAATCAACACAGCTGATAAGGAAGGTGGTGAATGCCACCACAAAGATGAACTGCCTGTGAAAAAAGAGAAGTGTTGTGAGGGAATCACCCTTCTGCTCCACCACAGAACATGAAGCAGCCAGGGTCACATGTCATGTAGATGCAATCCCACAGCCATGGCAGCAGGGAAGCTCACAGGCAATGGCTCCTCAAAGTGAAATGCAGGTCTGGGGCATGGAAAACCCTGATGAAGGGGAGACAGGACAATTATGAAAGGAGCCCTTCCACCTACACAGCTTGGCAAGTGCCTGTGGCTGTTCCTCAGCAGCTGTCACAGCCACAAGAGAGTGGAACCTGCACTTACATGAGCTCAAAGATCTCTCCAATAAGCATGCAAGTGAAGCCATTCTTCTGATGCAGGTTATAGACGTGAAAGCTACAGTCAAGGAAAACAGCATGGAGACTGCTCTCTGATGAAGGACAAACAGCCTTCTGTTCCACTGGTATCCCACAGCTCCTCAGCCAAAGTCTCCCTTCACCACCAAGAGAAAATCTCTCTCACCAGCAAGTTGGTTCCCCACGAAAACACACTCTCCCCAGGTAAAGCACAGCTAGGGTAGAAGGACTTGGCTTTGTTCATGCTCCTTTCTTCCTGCACTCAACACCCATAGTGGGGGTCTGTTCAGCACAGAGCAGAAACTCAGCCTGCACTCAGGCTGCACAATGGTGGATGGGGCAGGGCAGGACAAGACAGAGACAGACAAAAATGCATTTAGTGGCACCTGGCACCTGCTCCTGACCCCAGCAATGTGGCCAGGTTAGCTAACACCATTTTATAAGGCAAGCAACCCTTCTCTGTCACCGAGGGGGTCACCCTTTCCCAGTTATCAGGCGCTGAAGGTCCTGTGAACCAAGTAGATAAATCAAATGGGTTTCTGCTTTCCCTTCCTACGAGCCCCAAGATTCCTTGGCACCAGGCTGATTACTCTCTTTCATGCTGTCCTTGAAAGTCCCAGGCACCTGGCCAACCCAACAGAGGTGATGACCCTGTCACAGAAGAGGGAAGTATTAGCAACACCCAGAGCACTATCCACAAAATCAAGGAGTTACAAATCCTAAGTGGGAACTTGTATCACAGCTGCTGGTGGATAGTGAGACCCAGAACCCCTCTGTAGCCAGGGGTACACCCATGGTCATCTGCTTCCTCTGAGGGCTAAGTGAATGACTAAAATTCTTTTATGTGATTTTTGAGTCTATATTATGAACATTATATTGATACAGCAAACCATATATTAAGATATGACCAGATCTGTAAAGAGTCCAGATGGTCAGAAACCACAGACTAAGAGATACTGTAAAATTCTGTTCTCTGCTACTTATAAATTGTACTACACTGATTATTCCTACAGAAATCCTGTGCTACTCTGATTGTAAATGCCACACTAGCAATAAAATCCTGTTAAGAATATAACACATTAACTGTAACTACAACAGTACCATCGTCACTTGCCCAAGAATTCCTAGAAGCACCTGTACGAGCCTGTGTCAAATGACAGCATCCCAAAGTGCGGGGGTCCTGTCAGCCCATCAGGAGCTGTCTAGTGTCCTACAGGAATGAGCTGACGCTGGCCAAGCTCCGAGTTACACGAAGCTCCATGTTTTCCCTGTACTTAGAGCCGGGAGGAGGGGCTGACCCTCGCCCTGCAAAAGGATATGCGAGAGAAGAAAAGGTCGAGGTTCTCGATGTGATGCCACGGAGCTGAAGGAAGAAGCAGCACAGAGTGAGGGACCCTCAGCACACCCACCCTTGGTGTTGTGACCAGCACGACCCACCCCTTCCGCCGCTGCCCCTGGCACCCGAGGTCCCAGGCCAGCCCCGCAGCCGCCACCCGCTCCCCTTGGTGTCCAGCCTCTCCCCTGCGCCCCGGCCTCTTCCGCACCCCGCCGCCGGCCAGGCCCCAGCCCCCGGTGCCATCGCTCACACTTGGCGCCCTCGGGGACGTGGACGAGCAGGTCGCCGCCGCCGGGGGGAGACTCGGTGGAGGAGCTCTCCAGGCGCTGGTACTGCGTCTCGAAGTGGGCCATGGCGGGGCCCCGCGCCGCCACCGGCCCGGCGCGGCCCGGCCCGGCCCGCTCGGCCCCGCCGGCGACTGGCGGGCACGGCGCCCAATGGCGAGCGGGGGGTGGGACACGGGCGGCCAATGGGAGCGCGGGGGGCGGGCCCCGCGGCGGCGCGCGGGATGTGACGAGCAGCGCTTCCGGGCCGGGCAGCGGTGGCCGTGCGTGAGCGGCGGGGCGGGCGCGGGGCAGCGGGGAACAGCGGGGTCCCGGGGGGGACAGCGGGGTCAGGGGGACAGCGGGGTCCCGGGGGGGACAGCGGGGTCAGGGGGACAGCGGGGTCCCGGGAGGGACAGCGGGGTCAGGGGGATAGCGAGGTCAGGGGGACAGCGGGGTCCCGGGGGGGACAGCGAGGTCCGGGGAACAGCGGGGTCCCGGGGGGGACAGCGAGGTCCGGGGAACAGCGGGGTCCCGGGGGGGACAGCGGGGTCAGGGGGACAGCGGGGTCCCGGGGGGGACAGCGGGGTCAGGGGGACAGCGGGGTCCCGGGAGGGACAGCGGGGTCAGGGGGATAGCGAGGTCAGGGGGACAGCGGGGTCCCGGGGGGGACAGCGAGGTCCGGGAACAACGGGGTCCGGGGGGACAGCGGGGTCCGGGGGGCCGGCGACGGGCGTGCAGCGGCTCGGGGAAGGCGGATTGTGCGGGATTGGCGGGGCAGCGGCGGCGGCGGGAGGGTCCCGGACGCAGTGAGGGCTCGGGGGCAGAGCGACGGGCCCGTGGGGCGGGTGTCCGGGCGGTCAGTGGCGGGTGGTTCCCGACGGGCCCATTACTCAGACTGGCCCGTCCTGCGGGAGCAGTAGCGATGCCGGAGAGCAGGTCCGTGTTTGAGGCCGCTCGGGACCCGGAGTTCCTGCACGGGCTGACCCTTGTCACCGGAGCCGCTGCGGATGTGCGTGCTGCCGAGCCGGCACCTGTGAGCCACGGTGCGTGGGGAGGGAAGTTAATTGACTCGTGTCCGCCACAGATTTGCTGTTCTGTCCCCAGCTCAGCTTGGGTGATCACCCCGGAGCTTGGCCATGGGAGCTACCCGGCGGGTGGGTAGATGGACTTTATTTTGCTGACACCCCCAGGTCCCCGAAGCTTCTTCAACCATAGGTTTCTTGGGGTTGGCTGAGGGGGGACCGAGGAGGCTCTACTCCTTGCAGTGCAGCCTGTGGGGCTGCCTGTGCACAGCCCTTCCTTGTTCTTCCAGAGAAACCTGCAGCAGCCAGCTGTGAGGAGAAGGCCCATGGGGTCACCGAGGTGGCAGAGAGGATGTGTTGCTTGACCTGCGGGCAGGTGTTTGGGAGCCGGGAGGAGCAGGTGAGCAGAGCTGAGCAGTGTGAAGAGGCAGTGGGGCTGGCATGACTGGTGGCATCCTGCTGTGGAAGCTCAGCCCCAGCACGGTGCAGCCTAGTGCTGGCTGTTTGCCTGCTGCTCATGACTTTATCCATATCCCTATATTTATCAATTAAAAGTACCATTTACTGGATGTGAAGGGTAAGTGTAGCACAAACCTGTACTTGTTCAGGTTAGCTCTTTCATGGGTAACTCCTTAATATACTGTGATTTTAGAGTCAGGACCACTGAAGGAGCCTAGCATCAGTTTAGTCCTTGGGATCTGTTACCTCATGCCCTTTGGTGGTGATGGCTTTCATTGACCACCAAGGTGCTGCCAGCTCATACATTTTTGCTCCACAGACTGAGCACTACCGTCTTGACTGGCACCGTTTCAACCTGAAGCAGCGACTCCTGGGGCGCCAGACACTGCCTGCAGAGGTGTTTGAGGAGAAAACCCGCGCAGGTGAGGAGTTGGACTGTCTGCAATGGAGCCCAGAGGCTGTTCATTAATCTTTGCTTTGTTTCACTGCATCATTTCTTTTCCTTGCAGGTGATGTTTCCAGCATCTCAGGATCTGACTCGGATAGCTCTGATGTGAGCAGTGAGTCAGAGTCGCTGCCCTCTGTCAGTGACACTGCCCGGCCCCCCCAGATTCCCCGCTCCCACAAGGTGCTGCTCCGCAATGCGAAGGGCCAGCTCATCTCCGCGTACCGCTGCGTGCTGGTCACTGGGAAGGCAAGTCACAGCCCAGCTTTTTGGGGGAGGGACTCCAGAAAAGGTGGGTGGCACTGGGGTGTAGATGTCTCTCTGACAGTCTCCTGCCTCCTGTGATAGGAAGGACTCTGGTGCCAGGTCAGAGCCACAGACTGGTTAGTGGCCTGTTACTTGGCTCTGGGGTGCTCCCAGAAACCCAGTTCTGGTGCTAACAGAGAGGCTGGTCTCTATCCTGGGGACAGCAAGAGGTAAGGAGGTGATGCCATGGGTGCTAGCAAGGGTGTCTGTGTATCAGGGTGACACTGAGGAGCCGATGGAGCTGACAGCATCACTGCAAAGCTTCAGTGCAAGCACGTGCTGGGTTGTGCTGATGATGGGTGGCGGGCACTTCGCAGGAGCAGTGTTCCGGGGGTGAGTACAGGGGGACAGCAGGATTGTCCCTTTGGGCACAGTCAGCTGGAGCTACTTTCTCACATTGATGTCATGCACACTAAGCTCTGTTGCTCACGCCTGCCCCTCTCCATAGCCTGCAGGTGCAGGAGCACAAGACCTTCCACCGCTACACGGTGCGAGCACGGCGAGGCACAGCCCAGGGCCTTCGGGATGCCCAGACCCCAGGGTCAGCACCCAGATCAGCTGGGGCCTCCCTGCGCCGCTACAACGAGGCTGCGCTGCTCAAGGTGAGGATGCGCCGCAGCGCTGGGCTCTCGGCAGGGAGAGGGGGCCTGGCTGCCTCTGGCAGGTGGCACCACACTGCTGCTGGAGGGCATGGCAGGGGCAATGGGCTCTGGAAAAGAGCCCAACCAAGGCTACTCTGTTCTGGATTTGTCCCTGCTCCAGAACTACGTTTGCTCAGGATTCCATAAAGCTTCCCTTTTCTCCCCAGGATATTCAGGACCTCCTAGCAGCCTGGGCACAGCACCTGAATGAAGCTCAGCGCATCTTCCTCCGGGCCCCTCGTCAAAATCGTGCTCTGCTCTTTGGTGGCAGGAACCCACTTCTCACCCGAGGGGACCCTCGCATCTGCCACATCCCCCTCAGCACCCGCAGGGCCACCCTGCGAGAGGTGCTGCGAGTCCACAGCACGCTGGCCAGCCTGCAGGTGTATGGTGAGTTGGACCAGCCCTCGTGCCTGTAGGTCAGGGCAGGTGGGGTGACATGGTTCGTTGTGCATTAGGGCATGCTGCCCTATGGGATCGAGGTGCTAGCTCTTCAGCCCTCAGTCCCTGGAGACATGGGGTGCTCCCTGTCCCCAGGCAATGACAAGAGCACCCTTGCTGCCCAGGGAAGGACACGCCACTGGAGGACATCACTGGGTCCCCCCGGAAGGTCTGGCAAAAGAGGCAGCTGAAGGCAGATGTGGATCCCCCGCAGGAGGACACAACTGGTGAGTTGAACTATGGAGGAAGATGTGACTCTGAGCAAGCCGGAGGGGTCTGATGTTATGGTATGGGCCAGATTTGCAGCTTCAGAGCGTGGCTGGACAGGAGAAAGACAGGGTGTTCTTGGCTGAGAGCCCCAGATGATTAGTTCTGTGTGTGTGGGTCCTTAGCCCCAGTCTTATCACCCCCCTCAGCCCCAGAGGAGGAGGAGGAAGAGGAGGAAGAAAGCCCTGCAGGGGAACTGGAGACTGTGGAAGTGACACTGGGGACCTTGGACCTCCGAGAGTTTGAAGTGATGCCCAAGCGAAACCGCAAAAGGAGGAAGAAGAGAGATAAGAAGGTGGAGAAAGGTGAGGGGGAAGAACTGGCAGGTGCAGTGTAGGAAGGTCATGGCTGGGATACAGGCTGACCCTGACCCTCTTTCTTCCTCACCACGTGTTGCCTGTGCAGGGCCTTGTGCTGAAGAGACTGGATACCAGTGTGGGCAGCCTGGCTTGGAGCCAGTGACAGAGCTGCAGGGGGAGGCTGAGGCTGGGCTGCTTCCCTGGGGCAATGGAGGTAAGTGGGGTCAGGAGCTGAGCTGCACTGGCTGGCTGCCTGTCCCATTTACTGGTGGCTTTTCAGTGGGGTGAAGAGCACGTCATGCAGGTGCCCAAAACAGCTGGGTGTGAGAAGTCTTTAGTGCAGTCGTGTGCCTTTGAGTGAACTGTGTGTTTGGAGCCAAGGGGAGCAGGCAGCACCTGACTAAGCCAGGTGTGTTGGGAGAATTGGAGTGGGTCTTACTTAAGGAGAGGACTTGGCTGCTGCCAACAGTGCCTAGCAATGCCATAGCCCATTGCCACAGACTCTGAAGGTGCTGGAGATCCCACAGTGCCCAAATCCATCTAGCAGGCTGATGCATTGTGTGTGTTCCCTAGTCAGACCAGAGTGCTGTCACTCCTGTCCTGTTCTTCCCTCACAGGAGACCCTCAGACCCAGCTCTGTGATGCTCTGTTCACTGCCTGCAAGACAGGGGATGTTCGGACACTGCGGCACCTCCTGGGTGTGCCAGAGGACGGGGGCCTGCCAGGGGACAGTGAGGATGGGGAATCTCTGGATATGGCCCGCTCCCTGCTGAACCAGCCCGTGGACGAGCGTGGCTGCACCCTGCTTCATGTGGCGGCACGGGCCGGCAAGGCTGAGGCTGTGTGTCTGCTGCTGGAGGCGGGGGCAGACCCTGCCCTCAGGTGTGCCTGCAGGGCACCCAGTGGTTCACAGCCCCTGCTGTGGGAGTCCAGCAACTCACTCCTGTCTCAGCCACAGGAAACTGGTGCTACTCTTGTCCTGGGACAGCCAGTATTGGTCTCTATGACCTGGGACATCTGGGGGTTTTATGGGAGGCCTAGGGGCTGAACCACCCTTCTCTCTGCCCGCCTGGTCTGGCATGGCAGCAGGTGGGCAGTGCCTCAAAGTGCACCCAGGTTTATTGGTTGGCAATTCCAGGGGCTGTGAGACAAAAGCCCCATGCAGGGGCTTTGAGAGGCAAGAAAGATTTGGAGGGTTCTGGTGTAGGAATAAGGAACTTTCCCCTCCTTGGCTGTGATGCCAGGGCCTGCAGTACACACTGCTCATCTCTGGGGAGCCTCGGGGCTCACAGCCCAGTGGGATGCAGACAGTAAGATGGCAGTGTGAGTGTACTGGTCTCCCTTGTCTCACAGGGACAGACAGGAGAGGACCCCATACTGTGTCTCTGCTGACAGAGTGACCCGCAATGCCTTCCGCAAGTTCATGGTGGTCCATCCAGACAAGTATGACTACAGCCGTGCCAAGGTGGGTGCCTGCCCTCTGCCCTCACCAGCAGGGGGACCCCAGAGCAAAGCTCTCCTCTCCCGCTTGTGCTGCTGCCCCAGGCTCAGTGGGAGATGCTGCCTGCCCTCTGCCCTCAGGTGCCAGGGCCCCTGACACAGGAGATGGAGGCCAAGAAGCTGGAGAAGAAGCGGGCACAGAAAGCCCAGCGGAAGCAACGGGAGCAAGCACAGCGGGAGGAGCAGCAGCGCTGGGAGCAGGAGCAGGAAAAGAAACAGCAGTTTGCAGCCCTGTCTGATAGGGAGAAGGTGAGGATTGGGAAGGGGATCCAGCCCAGATAGGACAGTGCTGGTGTGGTGGGCTCTGGGCACAGCAGCTCCCAGGAGCTGCAGGGGCTGAGCTGTCTCTGCTTCCCAGAGGGCACTGGCTGCTGAGCGGAGGTTGGCTGCACAGCTGCTGGACACTGGCACGACTCCTGCCAACATCAGGTAACCATCCCAGCAGCATGGCTCTGAAGACAAATTCTCCTGTGTCAGCACAGTTGTTCCCTGCCTTTCTTGCTCCAGTTCTCATTTCCAGTCCAAAGCTACTCCTGCCCACTCAATTCCCAGTTGTGCTTGTATAAAAGTTTCCTCCCTCTCTTGCCCTGTTCCCCTGAAATACTTTGCTAAGGATGACTTGGTCCACTTGCAGCCAGATCTACAGCAAGCCAACACCCCAGCCACTCCTGTGTCCCTGTTTACTTTGCTCTGCCACCCCACCAGGTTTGTTGGCAGCCAGCACTCCCCGTGCTTATCTGGGCAGGGGCTTTACAACCTTTATAGGGCCAAGCTCCTCAGTGTTCATTCTGCCTCAAAGTACCTCACATCGTGGTCTGAAAGAGCATCTCCCCCAGAGATCATGTCCTGGCCAGCCCTGAGAGACCAGAGGAGCCCCAGCTCCCTCATGCTGCTGGTGTCTTGTGTCCCAGTCCAGGCAGGGAATCCTTTCCTCTTCTAACACTTTTGCAAGTGTCCCCTTTGCTCAGGGGATGGTGTCACTTTTGCTCTGCTCTTTCCTGCAGCCGCTGCTGGCATTGTGGAGAGTCCCTACTGGGACGGATCCCTTTCCATTACCTCGACTTCTTCTTCTGTTCCACGGCCTGCCTGCAAACCCACCGCCGGGCCCAGGCTGGCCGCACCTAGCGCTGGAGACAGCTGCCACCTGCCAGGTGTGGTGGGGACATGGCTGAGCACTGGCTGTGCAGCAAGAGAGAGCCTGTGGAGCAGCGATGGTCAGAGGGACTGAGCTGGCCATGTCACTCTCCATGGCAGCTCTGGCAAGGCTCTGGGCATGAATATCACTCTGGGTGGTGACTCTGGCAAAGTTAACAGTTGAGAGGTCTCCATGTGCTCGTGTGAGGGGCTGGGACTGTTTGGTGGCCTCGGTCCAGCCACAGGTCCTGCTGCCAGCTTTTCTCATGGCTACCTCGTGGATTGCTATCTGTAGGTGTTAAGGACAGATCCTGACATATACAGACCCTGCAGCCCTGAGCTGCCTGCAGCCATGCCTGTGGACATCCTCAAGGCTGTGCTTTTACCTCTCCTCTCATGGCTGCCATCAGCATCTCAGTCATTATATTTCCTCTTGCCTACATTGTCAATAAAGAGGTGCCTTGACCCCCTGGCCACGGCTGGAGTCAGCATGGTCACTGGAACTATTTGGGATGAGTGTGGCATTGACATGCAAATAAAGCTCAGTCCTGGGTCCTTTACTTATTAACACAGTCCCCAAAGGTCTGAACCAGGACCTGTGCCACTTTCCTTAGCCCCCTGCTGCTTCATCAGCCCCCTGCCCTCTCCCCAGCCCCAGGGAGAGACAAGGCCAGTGCCCAGCAGTGTTTACTCTGTGGCCATGGTGCTGCAGCCAAGTGTCCTGTTGTAAAGGGGTCGGTCAAGGAAGAGCAAGAGAGGAGTGGGAGGTGCCCCTTCTAGCTCCAGCACTGTAATGTTGTTGGGGTGGCCATGGTGCAGCACCGAGCCAGGCACAAAGAGGGTCTGCTGGGGCCCACGACAGGTCCAGTACCGGCCCAAGTTGAAGCCATTTATCCACATCAGCCCCTGAAAGATGATGGAGATGGGACTGAACTGTGTCCTGGTCCACTCTTATCCCCTTTCCCCGTTGTACACTGCCTTACCTTGCTCCAACCTGGGAATGTCACAAAGGTGTCCCAGGCAATGCCAGATGTCTCAAAGGTCCCAGTGTAGAAGGCTGGCCCCACTCTGCCCCCACTGCTTGATTTTGGGAGGGCAGCATGGGGCCAGCCCTGTTGGACTGCAGTGTCTATGGCCAGGGGATAGATCAGCCAGTTGCTGAGAGGCCTGGAGTTCAAAGAGAGGTTTGCCAGCAAGCCCTGAGATAGAACAGGAGGGGAAATGAAGCAGCAGTATCTGCCACAGTCAGGACACTTGGCAACCCCAGAGTGCATTCCCCTTGCAGGGGTGAAAGTGTGATGAACAGAGGGCCCTGGCAGCTGTGGCAGGATACGTGGGAGAAGGATGCCAGTCTGAGCCCTATCTTGGCAGGTTTGAGGTGAACCAGGGAGCAGGACTGGGACTGGTCCCACCAAGGCTGGACTCTGTCTCAGGTGGCAGTAGGGGGAGTGTTTGGTCACATGGGTTGCCAGACCATCTGCTCTGGAGCTGCAGGGCCCTCTCCCCTTACCTTGAAGTCACTAGTGTTGGCCCCGAAGCTGATCCTGCCCATGTTCTCCAGGAGTATGTCCAGGGTGTCCCCTGCCCTGCCCGTTACATGCAGTGTTGTCTGCCCGTCCCGCTCCAGTGTTCCCTGGTACTCCTAAAGCCACAGTCAGTGGTTTTAAGGTGAGTTCTAAGGTTCAGTGCTGCTGACCCATGTTCAGATCCCACTACCCCCAAACACTGCCAGCAGGCACATAGCATCCTGCTGCCAGCCCTGCCAGGGCTGCTCTCTGCCCCTAAAGGGGGCAAATTTGGGTCTAGGAGCTACCCCACAAAGGCTCAGTATGGCTTTTGGCACCCTGGCTGTCCCCAAGGCCCTGGCACAGCACAGTCTTGCTGCCAGCAGGTCCCACAGCCCTCTGGTGCACTATCCCAGGGACTGGTGTGTGCTCCCATAGCCTCACCTTCTGCAGCATCACGTAGCCACGGTCACAGATGCTGTGGGGAGGAGTGCCCAGCGTGGCTGGGTCTGGGACATCCCAGGGCAGCTGTGTGTGGTACACCACAAAGCCATGGGCCTGCAGGACACAGTGCAGTGGCACAGGAAAGGAAACGGAGCTGGAAGTGAACTCTACTCCTCTGACCCAGAGCTAGGGCCAGGCAGACAGGAGATCACCTCAAGCATCCACCACTACACCCAGCCTCTCACCTGCTTTACGGCCTCAAAGGTGAGAGGGAACTGACTCTGGATGGGCCCAGAGGGGCACAGCACATCCAAGACATCCAGGAGGTCAGCATACTACAAAGAGAGGGATGGGTGCTGGCCAGTTGAGCAGTGCCATGCTGGGGCAGTACAGCCTTTGGGATAGGCACTCACCTTCCACAGGGCCACCCTGCCATAGGCATACTTGGGAGTGGCAGGCGGCATCGGACCAAGTGGCAGGGGCTGGAACTGAACAGCAGACTGTCAGCTGCCCCCCATGGCAAGCAGGGAGATGTCCCTTGCCTTGCTGGTACACAGGCAGGGGTACCCAGTACTGTCCCCTTATTCCTGCCAGGTTTGTTACCTTGCTGATGACCGTGCGAATGGCAAACAGCTTCTCGGTGGGGTCTCCTGCCTCCGAGAGGGGGGCATCATAGTCATAGCTGGTGGTCACTGGTTTGTACTGGTCCTTGTAGTCAGCACCTGGACAAGGAAGTGGTGTGAGCTGGAGGAAGGGGTTCTGGCACAGCCCAAGGCACGGAACCCAGCCCCAGGCTGGCTCCAGTGCAATGTGGTGGGGCATGACCCAGAAGTGTGAGCCCTTGCATAGGCACAAAAGTAGTCCCCAAGAGATAGTCCCCAAGAGAAGACAAGCATGGGTTCAAGGGCCCTTGGCTGTGTGTCAGCCTGCCTCATGAGACAGAACAAGAGCCTGAAACAGGCTTCTTAGGGATGACCAAGGAGAGATCCCCAGCCCTGCAGTGTGCCACTCCCTCCCTAGGAAAAGACTCTACTCACCACTCCAGTAGGCAAAATTCGTCCCTCCATGGAACATGTACCTATGATAGACCCCAGAGAGCCTGGTCAGCAACCCCACAGACCCAGCAGGGGCTCACCAGGCACTGCCCCTTCCCTCCAGCCCCCACAGGCCCTGCTGGCCTGATCCCTACGGGCTGAAGGCAAGAGGTGATACCCACTCCCCTGGTGGCTGTGCCCTCTGCCAGCTGACTACTTGCATGTTGATGCTGGCTCCCAGCTGCAGCATGTCCTCCAGCCCCCGGGCCACCACTGTTGCACTGGTGCTGGCGTGTGCCTCGCCCCAGTAGTCCAGCCAACCTGTGTAGTACTCAGAGTTTACCTGGAGGAGAAAGGCACTGTCACCTGCACCCCTCTTTGCCTCACTGCCTGCCGCCTCTGCCTCCCTAAAGCTGTCACGGGTCATTCCTCCCACAGCACCCATGCCAAGCTCACCAGGGGCCCCTTTGGCTCCACATGTCTCTGGGCACCAAATGCCTCTGTCACATTGGATCCTGTGGAGGTGGAGAGTGGGAGGTTTGAGCAGGAGAGAGAAGGGACCCACATCCCCCTCTGCTCCTTCTCCTCTCCCACAGGATACCTGGCCCAAAGTCGACGGTGGCGTAGAGCCCCTGCAGCGTGCCACAGCGCAGCTCCTCTGCTCGCGTGCTGTCGGTGGTGAAGAGCAGCACCTCGCTCCCCAGCAGTGCCCGAAAGGAGCCCAGCAGATGCCGTAGGTATCCATAGTCACAGGCATAGTAGCTCCCATATTCATTCTCCACCTGTGAGCAGGGCAGGGACTGGTGTGCAGTGTGCACATGGCAGGGCTGCAGACAGGTCCCACTGCCCACAGGGCTGAGCATCAACCTCCCCCCTTTTCTCTGGAGATCATCAGGTGTCCTGACAACCCCCAGGTGGGTCCTGAGCACAACCTTCCAGTCCCACCATGAGCTCCAGCTCTGTCAGTCTCACACCACAGCTGTGGTGATAGCAGGTACCTCCGATTCCCAGCCCTTGGATTTAGATCCAGGTCCAGAAGTTGGGAGGGATTTATCTGAGCTTTGCTGGGTAAGGTCATTGTGTAGGGGATACTGTTGGCTTTCTGGGGCACATCCAAAGATGACTGAGAGAAGGGCACAGTGCTGGGCCTCACAGCACCTTACCTGCACACTGATGATGTTCCCTCCCTGCTGGTACAGGCGTGGCTTGATCTTGGGCAGCAGGATATGGAGCCAGGAGTCCACAGCTGCCAGGTAGGCTGGAGGGAGAGAGGCAGGGCAGGGGCTGGCTGCAGCATCCCCCTCAGCCCACCTGCAGCCAGCCTGCCAGGAGGAAGACACAGCAGATGGGGCAGGGTCAAGCGAGATGGGGAAGTGGAGATGGAATACAAACTCTGGGGCTCTCAAAGGATGAGAAGATGATGGGAAAGACCACACAGGCAGAGCTAGCAGGTGTGTGGAGACAATGCCAGGACTGGCACCAGGCTGTAAGGACATGGTGGCCAGAGCCCTGTGCTGAGCCTCACCAGGGTCAGAAGTGCGCAGGACGATGTCTGGTTTCCACAGCAGCCAGGCAGGCAAACCACCCTGGAGAAACACACAGGGCAGAGAGGGAGGCAGAGATACTGCTCAGCAGCCTGGGCCTGCCCAGAGCTGAAATCGGCCAAAGCAATGCTAGCATGGCAAGTGGTCTGTGGGATGGCAGCCTGGGCACAGCAGGCTTGGCACTGGGGTCAGTGCAACAGCCCGAAGGGCCAGCCCTGCTGTGCCTTCCCCAGACCACCCGTCACCCCTCTGTGCCAGCTGGGGAGCTCACCATCTCCCACTCTGCACAGATGTAGGGCCCTGGCCGCAGGATCACCAGAAGTCCCAGCTCAGCTGTCAGGTCCAGGAAAGCTTCCACATCCCGGTTCCCAGTGAAGTCATAAACTCCTGGCAGTGTCTCATGGTAGTTCCAGGGGATGTAGCTGGGGTGAGAGGGGAGATCAGCATGCAGGGGCTAAGAACACCCCAGCATGACAAGGAGCCATCCCACCAGCTGCTCCCTCTGCTTCTGGGAGCTGGCCTGCAGCCTGAGCTGAGTATGGCAACTCGGGCTGGACTGGAACTAGCCCACACTCATGCTTGTGTCTGGCAGAGGTGACTTGGGGGGGGGTCACAGCCAAGTGCAAGTGTTGGTCCTTGCTCCCTGTCGTCAGACAACACCCTTGTCTCTGTTCCTACAGATCCCAGAAAGCCCGTGGTGGCTGTGGGCTGTGCACCATCAGGGCTGTTGCCATGGCTTACACCTGCACAGTGCTGAGCCCGCTCATGTACATCTTGAGCAGGCGGTCCCTCCAGGCAGGGCGCGGGACGCGGGCGTAGTGGATGCTGCCCGAGATGTAGCGGAAAGGGGCACCGTCCTTGCGGAAGCAGTTGTGTTCATAATCCAGCTGGAAGGAGCGTGTCGAAGGGGAGGCCTGCAGGAAAGGGGCAGAGCTGGAGGGCTGCAGAACCTCCCCGAGCCCAGCCGCCCCCTCCTATGCTTCCTGGGACAAGCACTGATGGGGCTGGTTCTTGGAGGAGTCCTCCCCCAAAACTGGTGCCAAATTGTCCTTCTGGGAGAGCAGGAGGGATGAGCTGAACCTCCCCGCTAATCAAACACCCGGCGGCTGAGCCGGTGGCATTTGCGGGGTCGGGTGCTGCTGGGGTGGGTGCAGCGAGGGCAGGGAAGGAGCTGGGAACGTAATCTGGGACATCGGGGCTGGACATGGGCTGCTGCAGGAGGGATCTATAGCATGCCGAGCAGGGAGACGGATCGGGAAATAAGGCAGATTCCGGAGGCGTCCCACCGGCTCCTTCACAGCTCAGTTCTGTGCGCTTCTCCCACACTTTCCACCCTCGTTTGCTAACCTGCGTGTGCAGGAGCCCCGCTGCCAGCAGCAGGGCGAGGGCCGGCAGCGCCATCGTCGCCGTGTGCTCGGCAGGCCCGGGACCGGGGACGAAGCCGGACGTGGCCAGCACCATCAAGTGAGCCCAGAAGGCTCCTGGCCAGCGCCGGGCACTTCCTCCTCCCGATCCCGAGCGCTTCCTCCTCCCGATGCCGAGCGCTTCCTTCTCCCGATGCCGAGCGCTTCCTCCTCCCGATGCCGAGCGCTTCCTCCTCCCGATGCCGAGCGCTTCCTCCTCCCGATGCCGAGCGCCCGCAGCTGCAGCAGCTGGGGCGGGACCATGGGAAAGGGGTGGGCGGCTCCGACCCTCCACATCTGGCCCGGCGTGCATCAGCCCCGCAAAGCCCAGCCCAGCAGGGGATGCAGGCGAAACAACGCCGCACAACGCAACACATGAACCCCTGGTGCCCAGCGGGGTGCTGAGAGACAAACAAAGTGAGGGGACAAGGAGCCTCATCAAAGTTTCGCCACCAGGCAGAACCCTTCCATTGAGCTCATTGTTCTGTTTGAGGGCTGGTGATGGGAAGCTCGGCTGCAGCTTTTATAGGAGGGCTGCTGCTGCTGGGTGAGGGGAAGGAGAACGGCCCGGGGTGAGGGCTGGAGCCGGTGCCAGGGGTGCGGGGAGGTGCAGCGGGGCAGGACGAGCCCGCTGCCCGGAGGCGGAGCGGCCCCTCCCGCGGTGACGCGGCGGGTGACGCGCGGCGGCGGGCGATGACGCGCGGGCCATGGGGCAGACGCTGTGCGTCTGCTCCCGCGGCACCGTCAGCCTCGGGGGAGCGCGCTACCTCCTGCTCCACCGCCTGGCAGAGGGGTGCGCGGCGGGCTGGAGCGCGGGGGGCTCGGGCGGGGGTCCCCGTGCTCCGGGAGGGATGCTCGGGAAAGAGGGGGGGATGCTTGGGCACGGGCGTGCTCGTGTATGGGGGATGCTCGGGCATGGGAGGTGCGCGGGCTTGGGGGTGCTTGTACGGGGGGAGTGCTTGGGTGCGGGGGGCACGCTTGGGCACGGGGGTGCTTGTACACGGGCGATGATTTGGCGTTGGGGTGACGCTCAGGCTCAGGATGCTCGGGCAAGGTGGGGAGATGCTTGAGCTCAGGTCACCTTGGGGCTTGGGGAAGTACTTGGGCCTGGCGAGGGATGATGCTTCGGCATGGGGGGGTGCTTGTGCATGACAGATGATTCTCATGCTGTGTGACAGGGATGGGTCGGTCATTCCCAGAAGTGGGTGGTTGAAGCCATGAGAGTGGGGATGATTGTGCCAGTGGGGTTTTTCGTACAGAGAGGGGATGGTCTGGTTTCCTGACAGGTGCCTGAAGGGTGGGGGGGATGTGCATACCTGGGGAATTCCTGCTGCCCTCTATCCCTCGCCCCTGGGTGCTCATAGATGGGACTGGGCACAAGGCCCCAACATGGATGTCACAGCCCCCAACTCATGCTATTCTTGACTCTTTGCAGGGGCTTCAGCTATGTGGACCTGGTGGAGGGGCTGCGGGATGGGCGCTTCTACGCCCTGAAGCGCATCCTGTGCCACGACAAGGAAGACCGCCAGGCCGCCCTCCACGAGGTGGAGATGCACGGCCTCTTCGACCACCCCAACATCCTGCGCCTGGTGGCCCACTGCATGGTGGAGAAGGGTGCCAAGCACGAAGCCTGGCTTCTCCTGCCCTATGTGAAGGTGAGGGGGCCTTTCCTGACTGCCCCACCACCCCAGGAGCAGCGTGGTGACCAGCTGCTTGTGTTTGCCAGGGGGGAACCCTCTGGAGAGAGGTGGAAGCACTGCGAGAGAAAGGCACCTTCATGCCAGAGCAGCGGATCCTTCACATCCTCCATGGGATCTGCCGTGGGCTGCAAGCCATCCACAGCAAGGGCTATGCACACAGGTGAGGGGTGGCAGGACTGGCTGGGGGGATTGGCAGGGGCTCCAGTGGGCACTCAGTGATGTCCATCCCCACAGGGACCTCAAGCCCACCAATGTGCTGCTGGATGAGGATGACCAGCCTGTGCTGATGGACCTGGGCTCCATGAACCAAGCTCGCATCGAAGTCAACAGCTCTCATGAGGCCATGGCTGTGCAGGTGGGTGGTCTGGGATGTCACCCCACAAGCCTGTCCCTGCTCCAGTCCCTTCACCCCATACTCCTCTCTGCAGGACTGGGCTGCCCAGCGCTGCACCATCTCCTACCGTGCCCCTGAGCTCTTCACAGTGCCGAGCCAGTGCATCATAGATGAGCGTACAGATATTTGGGTAAGGATCCAGCCCTCTGGCCCTCCCCATCCCACTGCTGCAGGGCTGCACTGACACCACCACTCTCCAGTCCTTAGGCTGTGTGCTGTACTGCATGATGTTTGGAGAGGGCCCCTATGATGCCATCTTCCAGAAGGGTGACAGTGTGGCTCTGGCAGTTCAGAACCCCCTCACGTTGCCCTCCACAACCAGGTGAGGGGCTGGGGAGGGTGACCCCATTCCTGGGTGGCCCCCCAGGGCCCTGTCCCGTGCACCACATGGGTTCTTCCCTTGCTGTCTTTCTTCCAGATACTCGGCTGCCTTGCAACGCCTGCTCTTCTCCATGATGACAGTGAACCCCCAGGAGAGACCCAGCATAAATGAAGTCCTCCACCAACTGGAGGGGCTGCAACCAGCACCGGTGGGACAGGACACCACACAGATCTGATCCCATCCCCTTCCAGTGGTGATGCTGGCTGAGCCAGGGGAAAAGCAGCTGCCCTAATCCCTGCTGCCCTGCAGGCCTGTTGCAGAGGGGATTGATGCCCTGGGGGAGAGCTGCTGCTCTGTGCCAGAGGTGTGTTGGATTTGGAGTGTTCTGTGCCCTGGATGTTGCTGCCTGGGCCTTGGTCTGAGCCCCTGAGCTGTGGATACGTGATCTGCTGCTAAACGTGGGTCCCTTGCCAGCTGCTACCTTCCCCGGGGGTGGCAGAAGAGGATGTTGTGGGACCCCTCCTGGGGATGGGAGCTGCTGTTCTGCAGCTCTGTGTCCCAGGAGGGTTGTTCCTAAGGGTCGGATCCCGGTGCTGTGTTGGAGGGAGGCAGAGGAAGTGCCCACTCTGCTACTGCTCTTGGCACCGATGTGGCCTTGTGTTTGAAGTAAAGTATGTTCTTGCGGAGGTGTGGCTGTGTCCGTGTCTGCAGGGAGGGGTCCTGCCACGGCATGGGGAGAGCAGCGCGCTCTGTCCGGGTTAAGCAGCCAAGCGTTGCTGGAGGGGAAGGGCAGCAGAGGCCAGCCAGGGCGGCACAGCCAGAGCATTAGCAGTAAGCAGGGAAAGTTAATCCCTGGCCCCAGAATGCTCCTATTGGGAGCTAACACAACGCTGCAGCTGGAGCCAGACACTGCTGTTGAGAGCCTCTGGCAGTGGGCACTGCGGGGCAGGGATCAGCACAGGCAGGCAGGCAGTGGCAGGGGTACAGGGAGAACTTCTCTGCTACCTGTGAAGAGGGAGGTGGATGGCCAGACCGGGGAGCTGCCAGACCATGGGAGGCAGGAGCAGCAGCTCTGCTCTGGTGGGGGTATGCAGAGCATGGGGACAGCACAACCACCCCAGCACTGAGGACACCCCAGCCCAGCAGGCAGCCTTGACTGGAGGGGCTCAGTGAGGCTCCAGCAGCTGGGCTACCCACGGAGAGGGGGTAAAAAAAGAGATGCAGACAAGCAGTTTCACAGGGAGCATTTCCCTCTTTTAATCCTCTCACCTCACACAGCAGAAGAGCAGCCACAGGGGTTTGTGCCGTGCTGGGTGCCATTGCAGGGTGCACCCACTGCACCAGAGAGCCAGGCATACCCCTTGCCCTGTATGGTCACCACAGGGGCAGGGATGCCAGATTGCTCCCACTGCCTCAACAACTGTCTTTCCAGGCCAGCCCACCTACCCTTGGGCTGCACCTGAGGAGAAGACCCAAGAGCTGCTATTCTTTTCTTGCTCAGACTAAATCTGCTCTCCTGAGCTCCAGGATACAACACAGGGCCATATATCACACGAGGAAGCGGTACCCACCCCTGGCTGGAGCAACGAGTGGGGTGGGATGTGTGCCACAGCACCAGGGACTAGACCCCAGGGCTCTTACCTGCACAGGTAGCAAGCTGGAGCTGGAGCAGAGCACTGGGAGGAAGCATAGCAGCACCAGTAGCAGGGCTGAAGCTGTCACCACACACCTGACCTGGCAATAAACCGATACAGCTGGGGGGATACTGGGAGACACGGAGGATCTGAAACCGTTTATTGCAAAGGGTTTGCAGGTAACACGGGGAAGGAGCGTGGTCCTTTTTAGGCTGAGGTTCTCTACTCCTCACCCTCTTCTTCGTCCTCATAGGAGTCCAGGCCCACTTCCTCGTAATCCTTCTCCAGAGCGGCCATGTCTTCCCGCGCCTCGGAGAACTCCCCTTCCTCCATGCCCTCACCCACGTACCAGTGCACGAAGGCGCGCTTGGCGTACATCAGGTCAAACTTGTGGTCCAGGCGAGCCCAGGCCTCGGCGATGGCCGTGGTGTTGCTCAGCATGCAGACGGCGCGCTGCACCTTGGCCAGGTCGCCCCCGGGCACCACCGTGGGTGGCTGGTAGTTGATGCCCACCTTGAAGCCCGTGGGGCACCAGTCCACAAACTGGATGCTGCGTTTGGTCTTGATGGTGGCGATGGCAGCGTTGACGTCCTTGGGCACCACGTCCCCACGGTACAGCAGGCAGCAGGCCATGTACTTGCCATGGCGAGGGTCACACTTCACCATCTGGTTAGCCGGCTCAAAGCAGGAGTTGGTGATCTCGGCTACCGACAGCTGCTCATGATAAGCCTTCTCTGCGGAGATGACCGGGGCATAGGTGGCCAGGGGGAAGTGAATGCGAGGGTAGGGGACCAGGTTGGTCTGGAACTCGGTCAGATCCACATTCAGGGCTCCGTCAAACCGCAGTGATGCTGTGATGGATGAGACAATCTGACTGATGAGTCTGTTCAAGTTGGTGTAGGTTGGGCGCTCGATGTCCAGGTTCCGGCGGCAAATGTCATAGATGGCCTCGTTGTCCACCATGAAAGCACAGTCCGAGTGCTCCAGAGTGGTGTGGGTGGTGAGAATGGAGTTATAGGGCTCTACGACAGCAGTGGAGACTTGTGGTGCTGGATAGATTGAGAATTCCAGCTTGGACTTCTTGCCATAATCAACAGAGAGTCGCTCCATCAACAGGGAGGTGAATCCAGAGCCCGTGCCACCTCCAAAACTGTGAAACACAAGGAATCCCTGGAGGCCTGTGCACTGGTCAGCCTGTGGAGAAAGATGAGCAGAGATTGCTCTGAGATACATTTCTTTATGAAAGTCTAGCTGTCCACAAGTCCCTTCAGGACCTGGTCTATCCCTGCCCTGGTCAGCTGCATATCCCTCCCAGGGCCAGCACGGCTTGCAACATGTTCTGAGCCCCAGCAGGATGCTGGACCCCAGTCCAGGGAGGCACATCCCCTTGCTGCAGTTGCTTACCAGCTTACGAATCCTGTCCAGCACTTGATCAATGATCTCTTTGCCGATGGTGTAGTGCCCACGGGCGTAGTTGTTGGCAGCATCCTCCTTGCCAGTAATTAGCTGCTCGGGGTGAAAGAGCTGGCGGTAGACGCCTCCCCGAACCTCGTCTAGGAGAGAACAGGGGCAGGTTGAGCCCAGTGGAGGCTGTTGCTTTGAGCCGGCCGCCAAGCAGACACATGGGCGCTAGCAGCCATCCCTCACCTTGGCTCCGCCTGCCGTGGCACGGCCAAGGACCCACACGTCAGCAAAGCCAACACCAGCATCAGGTTTCTCTGGCATCAGGAGGTGGCTGCCACCTCCCTGCGCAGCTCAGCTTCTCCCAGCCTTCGGGAGCTGCCTGCCCACAGCGCGGCAGGAGCTGCCGTGCCGGTTGGGCTGGTTTCTCTCTGTGCACATGTGGTACAAGCACCACTGACTCTAGGACACTTCAAGAACAAAAGCAGGTGCTCATGTGTGTGGCTCCTCCTGGGAAAAAAAAAAGGGCCCTCGGGTCGAATCCAGAGCAGGATATTGTCAGAAGACCAGGAGTGCCAGCTGCCTGCTACCCACCCACTGGGGCACCTCAGGCTGTGTGAACTCCCAGGAGCATCCTGCAATGGTTATTCCCAGAAATAATGACCACTATCACTGCCCAACCAGGGTGCACTCACCAATCACGGTGGGCTCCAGGTCCACGAAGATGGCCCGTGGGACGTGCTTCCCAGCCCCAGTCTCACAGAAGAAGGTGGTGAAGGAATCATCCCCTCCACCAATGGTTTTGTCGCTGGGCATCTGCCCGTCGGGCTGGATGCCGTGCTCCAGGCAGTACAGCTCCCAGCAGGTGTTGCCCATCTGGACGCCGGCCTGGCCGACGTGGACGGAGATGCACTCACGCTGGGGAGGGGGAGGCAGGGTCAGATCCCGGCACAGCTCTGTCCTGCCTGCTCTAGGGAGGGCTCCTCCCGGTGCCAAGTGCCACACAGTCACCCACGCTGGATCTGCTCTGGTCAGTGGTCCCAGAGAGCACCTTTTCCTCTGGGTGACCTCCTGCATCACTCTCAGGGGCTCCCCATAGCTGGCATTGCCCTCAGCCATGCACAGGCACCATCCTGGATCAAGAGGCAGCTCTGGCATCCCTCTTGCCCCTGCCCTCGCTGTGGGCCACCACCTCAATGGGCTCTGGCTGGGCCTGTCCTCCAGCAGCAAGGTGAGCAGAGCCTGGCCCAGCTACTCTGCCGGGGTGCCTGGCAGCCTCAGCCCCTTCCCCATACAACAGCAGTCCAGTGAGGAGCTGAGCTGACAGGGGCACGCACTTAACCCATGAGAGGCAATCAGCATGGGAAAACCTCTCTGTTTGCTGCTCCAGAACCAGATAAGCAGTATTGTGGGGTGAGTAGCCTTGTGGATGCAGGGGTGCTAGGTGGCAGCCAGCCTGGCAATGAAGACCGGCGGTTTCTGAGGCAATATAGATTCCCTGGGCTACACAGTCCCAACCCCGTGCTGCAAAACCCATGTTGGCAGAAGTGCTGAGAAGCAGGCTGTGAGCTGCAGATGTGCCTCATGCCCTCCCATTCAGGAGGTGCAGGCCTGTTCTGCTACTCCAGCATCCCTTCTCTGCTGTCCCTGGCACCCTGCCTCTGCTAGTCCTAGGATCCCTGCCTCCCTGAGCAGGACACCCCGATTCAGCCTCGAGGTCCTGGAGCAATTCACTCCTGCATTCCCTGACTGCACAGTGCCCTTAGCCGCCATGGGGTCCGTGCCCCGGTCCCGCGCCCGGGTAGGACAAGAGCTCCTGCTTCTTGCGGGAGGTCCAAGAGCAGCCCCAGCCACAGAGAGGAAGAGAGGGCAGCTGGGGGCAGGTTCCCCGGCAGGGCCCGGCCAGCGCTGCGGCGGGCAGAGCGCTGCGCTGCGCCTTCTGGCACGGCCCCGGCCCACTCCTGAGCCGCTAAATATAGACAGCTCCGGCCCCGGGCGAGGGCAGCGGCGACTGCCCGCTTCGGGGAGCGTCCCCAGCCCGCTCCGCCGCTGCCTGACGCCCGCGGGACAGGACCGGAGGGACGGGACCCCCGCACCCGTTCTCCGCCGCCAGCCCCGACGGGGCGCGCACTGCCGCGGGGGGAGCCCCGCCGAACGCCCGGCTCCGGGCCCCGGTGCCCGGCTGCCGCCCCCACCCTCGGCAGCTGTTCCCGTCCATCCGCGGCCACCGCTCCCCACCGGAGAGGTCACCCGCCTCTGTCCCCAGCGCCCCCCCGCGCTGCGCCGGCGGTGGCGGGGGGAGCGGGCGCCCCAGTGCCGGTGGCGGCGGGAGGGGGGCACGGGGCGATGGGGGCGCGGCTGCCCCGGGCAGGGGCCGCTAGGGCTGCCCAAGGTCACGGTCGGGAAGGAGGGGGCGTGTGGCGACGGCTCCGCCGGGCACGGTGCTGCGGGGGGATTGCCGGGGGGCTGCCGGGCGCCCTCCCCGCCGCCGTGCCCGCCTCCCGGCCCGCACTCACCATGTTGCGGCGGGTGGTGCGGGCTGTCCCGGCGGCTCTGTGCGGCGGGGCTCGGCGCGGAGCTGCGGCTGCTGCAATCCCCGCCGCAGCGCTCTCTTATAGGTGGGAGGGGCTCGGTGCCGCCACGCCCCCTTATTTGGGTACACTTGCATGCGGGGAGGGAGTACCCCCTTCGGGGGCCGCGGGAGCCTGGGGGGTCCTCTCGGCTGCGGAGGAGCCCCGAGGTGCGGGGCCCGAAGCTGCTCGCCCTTCTCCGCCGGGAGGTGGTGGGGGGGCATCGGTCCAGGCTGCCGGCAGGAGGCCTGCGGACCAGCCCTCAGGGGTGACAGGCAGTGCTGAGCCACCAGCACCCGAGGCAGAGCAGGTAGAACAATCCCTAACCTGCTCTGCTACCAGCTCCCCCAGGGATGTGAGAGACCCCGAGTCCATCTGGGTCTCTAGAACAAGAGAAAGGAGGAGAAACACGATAGAGACACGTATCAGACTCAGGAGCCCACTTTGTCCCCCAAACCTCCCTTTGCCATCGATGCTCTGGGAGGCTCTAGCCAAAGTTTGCCCTTCTCTCCCAGTGGGGACAGACAGGCAGTGCTGCACAACCCCGTGAGGCTGCAGATCTGCATTACAAATCTGGGCTGCCAAAAAAGGGTCATTGCAGCCTGCTTGCTGTTAATAACTTGTGACTACATCGAGAGCAGCAGCTCTGTTTGAGCCCTGGCCAGTGCAGCCACCCCTGCCAAGGCCAGGGCTGATCATGCTGCTGAGGATGCCTGGACCATCGGCCTTGAATGCTGCCTGAGTAGAGAGGGCTCTGTCTTTGTTGCCAGGGCCTTGGGTCACACAGCTGTCCTCCCTGGCCATGGGGATAGATGGGCCTCTGCTGCTCAGTGGAGTGCCAGGAGACACTACTGGGTCCCTTCTCCAGGACAGAGGTGCCGGATAACTTTTAGAAAAGTTAAATTTCAACTCCTGCATCCTTCTGGTGGCAGTCATGTCTGTGAAGACACAGGGAGATGTGAGCAATGGAATTACTCTGAAGGAGCAAATTCCCTCCTTTCCCCACAGTCAGAAAAGACATAAGATCAGTGCAGCATCTGGTGTGAGGGGCAGTGACTCCTGCCCTGACATAGCAGCAGCAGGCACCACTCAGTCTGAGCCTGGCACTCCAGACACAGGCAAGCAGAGCAGTGCCAGCAGCCCTGTGCAGTGGGATGAGTGCCTGGCTGCACTCCAGCAGCCAGAGCTGGCCCCCACTCTCCCCTCCAGCTGACACGGGTGCATGCCGGGAGGAGGAGGGCAGGGGAGGACAGCCCCTGTGGGTCAATATAGCTAGAGCATTAGTGGTAAGCAGGGAAAATTAATCTCTAGAACAAGCACACTGGATAATGGGTAACAGAAATCTCCAGTTTGTAGCTGGAGCCAGGCACTGATGCTGGGACTACTTAACACCAGGCAGGGCAGTGAGAGGACTCAGAATGGGGACAATGCAGAAGATGATCTGGGCCAGGTAGAGTGGGGCCATATGCCCCAGGGGGAAGGCAGAGCACTGACAGAACAGGGTAGGCTGAGGGCAGAGGTAGTCCCAGACAGAGGACCCCCTGCCTAAGCTTGGTACTTCTATCACATCAGCAGCACTCCTCCAGGATCCCTTTGGTGGATGTGCTCCACCACCCTCCCAGAGTCTGCCATGCGTCCTGGACATACCCCTCTGGTATGGGGCTCTTACCTATGCGGGGAGCTGGAGCTGGAGCAGAGCACTGGGAGGAAGCATAGCAGCACCAGTAGCAGGGCTGAAGCTGTCACCACACACCTGACCTGGCAATAAACCGATACTGGGAGACACGGAGGATCTGAAACCGTTTATTGCAAAGGGTTTGCAGGTAACACGGGGAAGGAGCGTGGTCCTTTTTAGGCTGAGGTTCTCTACTCCTCACCCTCTTCTTCGTCCTCATAGGAGTCCAGGCCCACTTCCTCGTAATCCTTCTCCAGAGCGGCCATGTCTTCCCGCGCCTCGGAGAACTCCCCTTCCTCCATGCCCTCACCCACGTACCAGTGCACGAAGGCGCGCTTGGCGTACATCAGGTCAAACTTGTGGTCCAGGCGAGCCCAGGCCTCGGCGATGGCCGTGGTGTTGCTCAGCATGCAGACGGCGCGCTGCACCTTGGCCAGGTCGCCCCCGGGCACCACCGTGGGTGGCTGGTAGTTGATGCCCACCTTGAAGCCCGTGGGGCACCAGTCCACAAACTGGATGCTGCGTTTGGTCTTGATGGTGGCGATGGCAGCGTTGACGTCCTTGGGCACCACGTCCCCACGGTACAGCAGGCAGCAGGCCATGTACTTGCCATGGCGAGGGTCACACTTCACCATCTGGTTAGCCGGCTCAAAGCAGGAGTTGGTGATCTCGGCTACCGACAGCTGCTCATGATAAGCTCTCTCAGCAGAAACCACAGGGGCATAGGTGGCCAGGGGGAAGTGAATGCGAGGGTAGGGGACCAGGTTGGTCTGGAACTCGGTCAGATCCACATTCAGGGCTCCGTCAAACCGCAGTGATGCTGTGATGGATGAGACAACCTGGCTGATGAGTCTGTTCAAGTTGGTGTAGGTTGGGCGCTCGATGTCCAGGTTCCGGCAGCAAATGTCATAGATGGCCTCGTTGTCCACCATGAAAGCACAGTCCGAGTGCTCCAGAGTGGTGTGGGTGGTGAGAATGCAGTTGTAGGGCTCTACCACAGCAGTGGAAATTTGTGGTGCTGGGTAGATTGAGAATTCCAGCTTGGACTTCTTGCCATAATCAACAGAGAGTCGCTCCATCAACAGGGAGGTGAATCCAGAGCCCGTGCCACCTCCAAAACTGCGAAACACGAGGAATCCTTGGAGGCCTGTGCACTGGTCAGCCTGTGGAGAGAGACAAGTAAGGTTACCTCAAGCACTGATTTGGCTGGAGGGAAATTTCAGAGTTTTGTTCGGGTGGCTGCAGATTCCTCCCAAGGTGCAGCAGAGCTCACACCACACTCCTACCCCTTGAATGATGCTGGACCCCAGTCCAGGGAGGCACATCCCCTTGCTGCAGTCGCTTACCAGCTTACGAATCCTGTCCAGCACTTGATCAATGATCTCTTTGCCGATGGTGTAGTGCCCACGGGCGTAGTTGTTGGCAGCATCCTCCTTGCCAGTGATCATCTGTTCAGGGTGGAAGAGCTGGCGGTAGACGCCTCCCCGAATCTCATCTAGGAGAGAGCAGCATAACAGATGTGCTAACTGCATCTGGGGAAAGGTAGCAGGAACCACTCCCAGGAGCATCCTGCAATGGTTATTCCCAGAAATAATGACCACTATCACTGCCCAACCAGGGTGCACTCACCAATCACGGTGGGCTCCAGGTCCACGAAGATGGCCCGTGGGACGTGCTTCCCAGCCCCAGTCTCACAGAAGAAGGTGGTGAAGGAATCATCCCCTCCACCAATGGTTTTGTCGCTGGGCATCTGCCCGTCGGGCTGGATGCCGTGCTCCAGGCAGTACAGCTCCCAGCAGGTGTTGCCCATCTGGACGCCGGCCTGGCCGACGTGGATGGAGATGCACTCACGCTGGGGAGGGGGAGGCAGGGTCAGATCCCGGCAGAGACCAGAAATGCAATCATTGCAGGAAGTGCACAGCCCTGGAAGGGCAGTTCTGGCCCTTGCCATCTTGGACAAGCCACACTGCCTTCGTGCCTGGGTGCCCTATGTCCATTCCAATTTACTTCTTTCTCCCAAACCTAGTGCCCTGCCTCTCATCACTGCACTGGCCACCTCAGGGGCCCAAGGAGATGGAGACCCATCTGCAGGAGCCCAGGATACCAGGCCACCCATCCCCTGGACTGGCCCCACCCACAGCACTAGCATGCAGTGAGCATCTCCTCCATTGCCCAAACATCCATATGGCTTAAGGGCTGAGGCCCCGCAGAATCTGGCACTGTCCCTGTTGCAATTCCAGCAATAGAGCTGGAGGCTGAGATGGCAGAGCACCACCAGGACCCTGGGATTCCCAGGACATTGGGAGCTGAGGGCACTGGGGATGGATGCCCTGCAAGAGAGGGGATTTACAAACATGAACGATTGCCATGCTCTGAGGCTCAGCTTCCCTAAATTAGCTCTGGAGGAGGAGGAACATTTAGTTGTACTTTTGAAGTCAATGGAAAGGCTGAAGTGGGGGGGTCTCTTAGCTCACAGCTTTACAGGTAGTCTCAAGTCCCTCAGGAGAACCCAGGTGGGCTCTGCAACCTCACTCCCTTCAGATGAGGTACCCCAGAGCCAGCAGTTGTTTTGAATAAGAATTATTCAGTGCCTTAGACTTTCTCTTGCCAAGAACTTGGATGTGTCATCAGGCAAAACTGAGTCAGAAGAGCATCCAAATCAAACTGGATTTCCAGAGTCATGGTGGCTCGCTATGAGTCAGCTGGCAGGGAGCCGTGGAAGCAGACATTTTGCACTCAGGAGCAGGGCAGTGCTGGCCCAGGAAGTTGCACAGGGCGCAGCATGTCCCAGCTCTCTGCATCTAAACTGCTTTCAGTGCTGCATTTCAGAGGCAGCAGTGACAGTGAGGGATAGCAAAAAAATAAGCTCTTGATCCCCATGGTGAGAGGCAGAAGCCCATCTCCTCACCTTTCCCAAAGCTGAGGTGCGAGAAGAGCAAAGCAATACCCCACCTATCCCTCCCTCCCGTCCATAAACGTTGTGTAACACAAGGAGCCAAGGGTAAGACCTGAGGACTTAAGACATGAGCTAAATCTTCCAGGATCCTCTACAGAAGGGCACAGAAAACTCTTGGCACAGATGCAAGCACATCAAGGAAGAGGAGATGAGAGCGGACTCCTCCCTGGAAAAGGAACTTGTGAATCAGCGTGGAGGTGGCAAGGGGTTATGCTGCTCACCGCACTTCATCCCAACAACGAGCAGCAGCCAGGATCGGCTCTGTGGGACGCAGTGCTGACAATAGGCTGGGCAGAGCCCAGCAGCACCAGGAGGCAGCAATGCTGGTCACCAGCCAGCAGTCTCTGCCTTCTTCACGGCAAAGTCTGGCGCAGGAAGGGCTGGGAGCATGGCTCCGCGGGACAGCAGGCAGGGTGCCCAGGAAACCTTGGGGCTGGGATGCTCTCCAGGGCAGCTGGAGAGCTCATGAGCCAGAGATCGCCGCAAGACCACGGCGGCAGGGCTGCCTGGAAGACCACGCACAATGATGCTCACTCTTGGAGCAGTGGGTGGAGGAAGGCACAGCTTACTGCCGGCAGCGTGGGGGACTGGCAGACGGGGAGAACTCCCCGCAACCGGGGATGGCACCGCGGGCCACGGGCATGAAGCGACACTCTTATAACAGGGAGAGGGATGAGAGGCGACGTGTCCGCCCGAGCGCCGGTCTCCGCAGCCGGCGGGGCTCGCTGGTGGCCTCCTTGCCACAGGTACAAGGGGATGCTCAAAGAAGGGAGGCTGCTGAGAGCCGGAGAGGGAGCAGCTCGGCAAGAGGCTGAAGCCAGGCAAAGGCAGGGCAAGCACAGCGGGCACTCCCGCACGTCTGGGCTCCCGGCAGAGCCCTCCGGGAAGCCCCGGGGAGCCCAGCGCGCTCCGGGGAGCACTCGCGGGACCGGAGGGAGAGAGCAGCCGGGGCCGGCACTCACCATGATGCCGCCGCTGCCGCACGACCTGCCTGTCCCCGGACTGCAGCAGCTCCGCACGCCGGGACGGCCGCGCCGCCACCGCCTTATACCGGGGGCGGCACCGGCGCTCCGGGGCGGGCTGCCCCGCCCGAGACGGCCCCGAGAGCTTTCATAGATTTGCGTGCATTGAGCATATTTGCGTAGGTTTGCATAGATGGGGCTGTGCTGCCTGGCGGGATGCACTGGTGGGACGTTCGGGGAAGAGCATCCCCTGACTGGGCACGGGAGATCCGGTCTTGCCCTCGAGAAAGGGCACTGGGGTTAAGTGTTGTTCCTGCTATGCTTGCCAGTCTTGGCAGAGGGGTTCTGCTCGAGAACAGAGATGGCACCTTCCGGCTTGGTGTCCTGCTGGTGAAAGGCACCATCCAGACACTAACCAGGAGAGACTTCGGGGGTTGAAGCAGGAAAGCCAGCAAAGAACTTGGCCCAGGTCTTCCCTCCTGGTGGACTTAGGTGCTGATAACTTCTTGAGAAACACCTGGGAGAATTTCTAGAGGAAGCATTGGTAGAGGAAACCCTTCCGAGTTGAGCCCAAATTCTCCTAACCTCTTTGGAGATCACTGCAAATAAACCAGGAAAACTCAGTCCTGTCCTTTGTGTCAAGCCCCTCAAGAACAGTTGTGCCCCAGGGCTGTGTCGAATGCCCTGTCAAAGGGCTACTTCTCCATCCTGGTTCTGCATTGCCTTCACTGGTTTGATCTGATTTCAGAAAGCTTTATTAAATGAATAGTGAGATGTAATGAAATGTAGGGAGAGCTTGGAGCACCTTGGAGAAGTTTTATTGGAGTTTACAGTGACTTCACTGATGTCAGGCCTTACTACAATGAACAGTGTCCTGCCCCCTCCAAAATACTCAAAGCATCCACTGTAGTGCAGAACCAGTCCTGCATTTGCCTCAGCACTCTGACTTAATGAGTTTTCAGTGAAAAGTGCTGTCATCTCTCAGTTGATCTGAAAGTTGAAAGCTGGACCTAAATTATCCACCCACAATAGTGTTTCTTTGTGCCTGAGTCACCTGGCAAGTGTCACCTTCAGTGATGAGCGTGTGTAAAGTGACTGAAAGCGAGAGTACTGCTGCAAAGCCTGTGCTGGTGTCTAAGCAACACATTTTTGAGACCTGCAGAAATGGCTGAGCCAGAGGATCAGAGTGGATTTAATCAAGTTGATGGGAAAATATCGAGGGTTGGTTTTTTTCCACAGAGAAGCCCCAGGTAGTGAGAGTCTCTGAACTTGCACAGGATTCTCTGGTGACTGGATAACTCTGGAAATGCCTTCCTGTGGTATAAATGTCCTTTGAGTGACCTCAGAGATCACTAGATAACACAGACCATGCTGATGCAGACAGTCCATGAGAGTGAGAGAGTAATTGGTAGCACTGAGGCATCAGAATTTGAGCCCCAGAAGTTAATTGGAGTGAAAAGGAGTGATGGTATCATTTTCCCCGTGAAAATCTTCACTAAGGTGTTCATTGTAATGCATAGTGGATGCCAGGGAGTCACTTCTCACTGGGTGTGCCTTAGAACCCTCCTTAATTCCATGGTGCCAGTTAATTCTGGGGCATTTATAGCATGAATGCCTTGCAGTGTGGTTGGAAGCAGAGCTAGGCAGTGAGTAGCACTTCACCCAAATTCTGAATTCACATAATGATCTGGTGGTACCTAGGGGTGCAAAATCATGTGATACTTCAAGAAACTCCTGGATCAGTTTAGGTACCATGGTGGTGGAGAGCTGAGACCGAAATGTCCCTGGTTTGTCGTTGCTGCAAATGTGCGCTCACAGTGAAATTACCCACTCAGATGCTGTTTTGTTGGACAATCAAAGTGGGAATGACTAACAAGAGAGCCATGAGTCATATGGAGCTGCGCATCCCCACGTGCCTCTGATCTGAAATGCCCAAACAGATGTCTAAGCTTTTTTTGAAATGCTTAAGAACATCTGGGTAAATCCAGGGAGCACCAATCGGCTGCATCTTGTCAGTGCCCAACTGCTCAGCAGCCTGCCAGATGCTGGTAGCAGCAGCCTGAAAGCACACAGCAGAGACTGAGCTCACTCTGGCTGGATTTATCCTGAGGCGACCCCTCTCTTATAGAGATGTTACCCACACATCTAAGAGGATCCTGCAAACGTTTTCAGTCAACATCAGAAATCACAAGATGACAAGAACTGCACTGGAAACATTTTCATCGGTGGTCCAAACATAGTCAGACCCAGCATCAGCAACAGAGAGATGCAAAGAGCAAGCAAGGAAAAATCTAGGCTGTAGAGTCAGAATTCAACCATCTCTTTGTTGAAGGATGGGAAAAACATTGAAGATACCTGAGGGGCAGAGCCCTACCCACTGCAGGTGAAGCCCCTACTTGCCACCATCGGAAACCAGCCAGCTCTTGGGAGGTACCTGCTGGTACAGGAACACCTGTGAGCAAAGCTCACGGTTACTCAAACAAAGCCTCTCATATAGCTGTCTTCCAGAAGTATGTTAAAGACTGCCACACCTAAAGCACCCAGAGCTGAAACTGTGGAGATGAGTTCAGAGTCCAGCCTGGTACCTCCTATCCACACCCCAGTTCCCTGCTCTCTTTGCTGTGGAAAGCCCAAACTATTGTTCCCAATTTTCAGACCTCAGTTCCACCCCATCTGTTCCAGGCAGAGTAAACAGTGTCACAGGGCAGTTTGGGGACATGCCCTTCTTGGGAAGGTAGAAGAGAACACAGCTGTGCTGTGGGTTTGGCAAGGAAGCTCATTGTGCCCTCCACTTTAAAGCATACACCAGATAGTGACGGGTGCGTCAGGACAGGGCTCCTGTCTGTGTCTCTACCTTCAGCAAGGAGCTTCCCAAAGAGGTTGTATCTGTGCTTACCCCTTACTCCGTCCTTGCTCTGCCCTTAATCCTCTTAGCAGTGTGGTCAGCTGGGGAAGACAGGATGTACCTCCAGCCTGTCAGTGCCCTGTGCAGTTTGCTCTCCAGAAGTGCCACAGGCTGGACAAGGTTGGCTGGTGAAATTCATAAGTCTGTTGAAAGCACGGAGCTTGACTGCATGTTGTGAGTTCAACCAGGGCCCCTGTGATGCTAACTGCTTCAGCAGTATGCCACTGAGCCATTGTGCAGGGTCCCTAAAGCACAGCTGGCTGCTGCTGATGGCTGAGTGCTGCTGTGGTTCTACTACAGCAGCATTTGGGACGTATTTTGCCACCCTGAAAAATCCTAGCACAGAATGGAGATGGGCAGATAATGCTCCCTTTGCCACTCCTTAATATATGCATGCCTTGTCTAGGTCAGAAAGGGTCCTCTGAGTACCTCACCCTTCATCTGGGGTAGGTAGAGCAGATCCAGAGATGAGAAGACAGGGTGACTGGAAGGCTGGATGCCACAGACTGCAAGGAAAGAATGGGGAGTATCAGAAGACCAAGCAGAGACTCCATAAAGGCCTCATTGAACATCTTCAGCAATCCACATGGCATTTACTCTTAGAGACCTGCTGGGATGTAGGGCACAGTAGTGATCTGACAGACGTTTTCTCTGTTGCAGCTGAGCAACAGCAGCATAATTGCTGGTTCAGATATAATGAAGTCAATTGTGCAACGCCTGCTGCATTGCCCAGAGCGTGTGCCTCGGTACAGAAACAATGAAGCTAATTCTAGATCTCCCTACAGTCCTAAACCCTGAATCACGGGGCAGTGGCAAGAGCGGGGAGGCACTCCCTGGAACACAGGCAGCCCTGCAGGCCAAGCCCCAACCTGCGAGGCTAAAAGGGGCTGTAGGACAAGTCAGAACGAGCTCTTTCTCAGGCACAGCAAGCCCTGGGTGAGCAGCCTTCCTGGCTCAGAGCCAGCTGCCCTGGCTGCCCCTGTCACCTGCCTTTCTTCATCTTCTGGGAAAGGCAGCTACACACCCACGGGAGCAAAATAAAACCTCCCCTGTCTAATTCATGTCAGAGCTCTGAGCATGCCTGGTGTGAATAATCTGCCTCCAGGCGGGTGACAGAGGGACTGAGCCTGCTGAGGTGGCCCCATGTTCTCAGGGAATACTGGTGTGCAGTGCTGATGGGCTTCTGTGGAGGTGCCAGTGATGCTTTTCCTCTTCTCAATCAGCTCTCAGAGCTGGTGATGGCACAAGCAGTGCAGGAATACCTGGAAATAGAAGTGCAATGAATTCTACAAGGTTGTAGGTGGTAGGAACTCCTGGAGGGATGTGAGCTACCCCATAAGGCTGAAGAGGCTCTCCAAACACCAGACAGAAGTGTAGGCATGGTGTTGTCTTCATGCCCAGCCCTTTAGGCCTTCCTGTCTTACGAGTTCTCAGAACTGCAAGAAAGCTGTGGCCAGCTCTGTCACAGTGCCAAAGACATGCCTGTGAGCTGGCAGTGATGGGACAAGAAGTGGCTGCCACTTCCCCTGCTCCTTGGAGCTCATGTCTTGCCTGTGGGACTGCAGCTGAGCCCCTGGGCAGCAGAGGGGACATGGCAGATTCACATGGAGCAGCTCTGCAGGTGCACTCCCCGTTTGAGCTACATAAACCATGGCCAGTGGTTTTTCCACACTGGGAAAGGAAACAATTCCTGTCACAAAAGCTTCTTGATGATGACCCTGCTGTGCCCTGGCCTTTGGAGAGAAGTTGAGCATCCCATGGCTGGAAAGATGTCTGCAAGGTGTTTTGTTTTACAGCTGGCAGTGGGTTGTATAATAATACAAACAGCTTATTGGCCCCAGGGCAAGCCAAGGGCCGGGCTGGGCCTGGAGAAACTAGCCTGGAGTCCTGGGATTGCTGTAGAGCTGTTAAAAGTAGAAAGGGAGTGCTGGCAGCTGGCCAAGCACTGTTGGATGTCAGAGGGAAACAGTTAATGTGCTGAAAGATGCATTTAGGGTCCTCCTGCCCAGAGTTGTTTTCTTGCAGAATGTGATATTGTGAAATAAGGGCTGTCCTCCCTGAGCCCATCCCAGGGCCTGGGTGCAGGGAACCAGTAGCTTCAAGTCCCTGGGCTGAGACCTTAAGTTCAATGGGCATCTTGAGGATGCCTGGCTCGAACACACACCTGAGAGCTTCCTAGCAGAGTTAAGCCAGATGATGAGAGGCTGTGCATGTGAAATAACAGCTATTTGGCAGAATTTCCCTGTTGCAAGGTCTTGGAGCAGGTCTGCTGAACTTTCATGCCTAGTGTGACCCTCCCGTGTGATTAGCACAGGCCATCTCCAGGCACCCCGAGCACAGCTAGGGCTGCTGCTGTGCCCTTCCCTGCGATGGTGTGGCCTGGACAGCGTGACTCTCCTTCTGCCACTTAATAGCCTGGCACTGGACACATTCTGGAGAGCTTTACCACCTCCCAGGCAGGAGGATGCAGAGTCTGGCAAGATCTGGGCACCAAGCACTCCTGCATATATTGGGGCACCCTCAGCACCCTTATTAGGTGCTGATTAACATGGAAGACCCCCTTGCCAAACAATCCTGGTTTCAATTATTGAGGTGACAGGTCTGCTCAGGAAAAAAGGCAGGGATGTAACTGGTTTGCCGTGAGGAGGGTGTGGTGCCTGGTGAGGCAGCCAGCAGAACCCAAGTGCTGGTTGGAAACAGTGAATCATTAGCAAAGAGCTGCTAGGCTTCTGCAGGGATTCCGGCCAGGCACTGCTGGCTTCCGTGGTTTGATCAATGGTCTTGACATGAATCCCACGCTACCACTGATAAGGTGTGAGGGTGACTAGAGGATGTACAGAGTAAGAAGTGACAAGTCTGCCCCTTCCTAAAATTGTTAAATTAATTACTTCAAGCAATTTTGCTGTAATGTGGCCTTTTAATTAGTCAATTCTTAACTGTCTCTGAGATTTAAGTGTCCCCTTCAATAGTTACTACCCTACCAGGCTTAGCACTATCCCAGTTTTTTCTAGTAAAGATTTCTTATCACAGTGGGCCTTGCAATCAGCCCTGGGGATCCCCACTGCAAAGGCCTTCAGCAGTACAGCTCCTGGCTAACAAGCACACATTTGCTATTGATGCCTTTGGTGCAAAACAGGCTGGCTTGGCATGCCAAGACAAATATTCAGGGGCAACATGAAAAGTAGATCTCGAAAGACCATCGGCAGCAGCAGCTCTGAGCTTCCTTCATCTGTGGACACGGAAAACTGATTGTTCCACCCTTCTTTGCAGCAATGTCATGATTTATACAAATACTGTTATCATTATCTCCTGCCAGCTTCCAAGTGAGGATGTCATACCAGCAGTGTTGATGTGAATCAGCCAGACATGTAATCATGCTGAAGGTGATGACAAGTTTGCAAAGCAATACTTTCCTTACCTGAGACAAGGATATCAGTAGTAAATACATTTTTCAGCATTTAATTCTCTGCTGATAGAATCAAAATTAATTCTGCTGTTATTTCTTTCTGGTATTATCAGTAATCTAGAATTTTCTGGGTCAACCAGTTTATTTGCTTAATGCCTGTAGTGATGTCTGTTCTTCAGACCTTTGGAATTACCCCAGTTTTCCCAGCTCTGTTAAAAATTGCTATCAGCAGCTCAGCAAGACCCTCAATTAGGCCCACTAATACTCTCAGTGTGGGCCTGACAGACTGCAAATGTCAGTTATAGCAGGTAATGCGTTACATGTGGGTTTGCTACAGATGGTATCCAAACTGCAGTCTTCTCTTTGCATCCACAGCACTCAATGACACTCACTCTCCAAGGTTCCACTCTTGCACTGGTAGTTAGGCACCGTGGGCTATGAAAAACCAAAGAAAACTGCTTTCTGGCATTCTTTTTTCCTCTTTCTTGTTTTCTTCTCATGCAAATGAATATACTTCATCTCCTTTTTTTCATTTGTTCCTTCTTGGCTCATTATTAGCCTTTGAGCCATGCCTAGGTGAAGACAATGGGCCATGGCTGGGCTTGTAGCTGGAGGGTATGGTGAGGACCAGACCCCTGTCCTGTGGCAGCTAGCCTAGCCCTAGCCTGTGACCCCAGTCCTACCAGGCACTGCAGAGAATCCTAGCCAAGTCAGATGAACACGAGGGTTGTGGAGCTTAGGAAAATGTGGGCATGGACATGTTGGTGTGCATGAGAAAAATCAGGATTTCCTTCACAATAGAATCCCTTCCTGTCCAGTGTCAGCTGCAGCTTCTGCTCCTCTCTGCAGCTGGAGGGTTCCCTAGCATATGGAGGGGGTGTGTGATATCAGTCTATTCATTATTTTTCATCTCCCTTCCCTTGGGATCTGATCCAGGCCATGCAGCTCCCAGCTTCACCGTGGATGAGTTTGGGGTGTTCTGCTCCTGTGCACTACAGCGTTATCCAGCCCAACCTGTCACCAACCACGTGCCAGGGATGGTGGTAAAACCCTGCTGCCATGAAGCTTAGCTGCTCCCTTGGCCTGTGTGCCTGCTCATCATAGATAACCTATTTAGTCATGGGCTTCTGCCACCTCTGCCAGCCTCTGACTCTGTTGATTTAAAATCTGCAAGCACCTCGGTTTTGCAGGGTTTTGGCTGGGGCAGCAGCCCCATTGTCAGCACACGCAAGCATCCCTGCAAGGCAGAGCCTGGGACGCACAGCCTGGGTCTGTCACATTGCTCAATCTGGCTCAAAGTCATCGCCCTGCTTGAACAAAAGTCACCCTGACTTTGTTGTTTCTCACTTCTCTGTTCTGCTATGCAAACTAAAAGCAGCTGCATGACTTTGCCTCCCCGGATTCTCCCTAGTCTCTAGACAGTACAATTCTAAAACAGCCAGCTGATATGAGAACAGAGTGGACAAGAAGGAGATGGGCAGGTGGTTGAGAGCCTGGACACCAAGCCAAACATGCACAGCATTAAAAACATGAAGGTGTGAACAAATTAGCTGTGCAGGGAAGCTAGGGAGAGTGGACAGGCCTTTTTGGATGAGACAGCAGGATTGTGAGTAAAAGAACCAAGGTGAATTTTTAAAACAGGGGTCCTGCTCTTCACCAGCCCCCCTGTACTTGGGGATCCCCACCCTGATGCAGCCCTTTCAGGGGTGAGCAAGCCCTGGAGCTCCCATTGACCCCTTTTCTGGGGGCTGCACCGGTGCTATGGCCATGCCAAGAGATGGCCAGCGTCACCATCTGTCCTAGCAGCAGGCAGGCAGAGGAAGGTGGCCCAGAAATGGCACCCAGCAGCCTGCCTCACTCTGCTCAAATTCTCTCACTCCATCCTAGTGGCTTTGGCTCCTGCTCCTCCCCTGCTGCAGCTCCACTGCGAGGAACAGGGACCTTTCCTTGGGGAGTGGGGAGAAGAGGAAGGGAATCAGCTGCATGAGATGAGGGGAGCAGCAGGCACACGACTTGCTGAGCACTTCATAGCTCAGAAATTGCCAAGAATACAATTTTTCAGTACATAACTGCCAGTTTTCTTGAGGCTGTGAAAGGGCTTGCGTTTTCTTGTGGAAATCAAAAGCTGAAATGTTGTGCAGTGCTGTAAAAAATATATCTCTTAATTTGTGGTTTGCATAATAATATAGCATAGGTTTATGATGCAATCCTGTTGGCTTCCTGAGAGATTGGGTAACCAGAATAAAAACATTTGGTCCGTTGGGGTCCTGCTTTGCTCGCCCAAAACCTCTTTCCTCAGAAAGCCTCAAGAGTATTTCATGAGCATTTTTGAGACCCTGGAAAGCCAAAAACAAGCTTGCAAGACAGGCATCCCCAGAATTTGTTAAGAAATAAGGGTTTTCTTGAGACACACTCAAGATGTCTGTGCTTGATTCAAAGCTGATGTGAGCCAAGTTGGTACATCAGGACTTCAGGCAGACCTAAGAGGAAAGGGCAGGCAAAGAGGGCAGGGTGCTGCAGCTGAAGGTGAGGCACCGGTGGGCAATGGGCTGCTTTCATTTGGCTGCTGCCAGGTTTGAGTAGCAGAGTGACTGTGGCAGGTCTGGGATGAGGTGTTGCTGATACACATCTCCTCTCCTACCAGTGCTGTGGTGGGCTACTGCCCAACTCTCCACGGCCTCCCCTAAGAATATTGGGGAGGTGTCAATCCTCCTCACTCCATATCCTGATCTCAAGGGTGAAGGAAACTTTTGCCATGAAGGCATCAGCAATGTGCTCCCCCGGCTCCAGATTCACATCCAGCATGTGGAGTTCTCTCCTGTCCCAGCACAGAGGCGTCCCCACCGGTGTGCACAGACTGAGCTGAGATCTGTCGTCTCGGGGGCCTCCTTGTCCTCACATCAGCTGCAAAAGCCACGGAAAGAAAAGCAAGGTGCCAACACTCGGCTACGTTCTGGTGGCTCCTCCTCACCCTCCCAGCAGCAGGATGGGATCCCTGTGAAGCAGCCTGTGGCTCCATCTAGTGCCCATGCCGGCTCCGCACCCATTGCCGGGCAGATGGGCCCAAGCAGAGCCCCTGGCAGGCGGGGAGAGCACCCTGGCTACAGGCAGCCCCCAGGGACCCCCTCCCTGCCCGTGGGCAAACAGGTACAGGAGGACAGTGCTGCAGTGGCCTTCAGGAGAAAGTCCCCGGTGGCAGGAAATACTCCAAGCCGTTGCTCAGGGAAATCATCAAGTAGCTGTCTGATGGCAATAGTCTCCCATCCCTTGGAGAGAGAAATGCCTCTGACACACGAGATGGTGCCCTTGGCATTTCATCCACCCCAGGTACACGACTCATGGCTGGGGAAGGCTCTTCTCGGGGATATCTGTCCAGAAACGTGTCCCGGAGGAGTGCTGGGAATGGCCTGTCTCAGGTTCAGGCCTCCCGATTCTGCCAGCCTTCCCAGCTAGGAATTTATGGGAATTGAGGAAGATTCCTGCTGTGTGTAGGTGTGGCAGTGGATCCAAAAAGCTCTGCCCCTGCAGAGAGATCAAGCTCCCTCCTTCTCCCATCCAAGGGAGGGAGAATCACAGATCTCCGTGGCGAGGACACACTCAGAGGTGCAGGTGGGCGAGACCGCCCCGGACCCTGAGAATGGGTGAGCACAGCCCCTCTGCAGCAGCTGAGGGGTCATGAACGAGAAAAGTCAACAACGCAGCTCCTAATGCACGGTCCCGCTTCTCCGGGGCCTGGGCACCCTGGCGCTCCCGGCTGCCGGTGCCAGGCAGGGACCCGTGCCCGCCTGTCGGGCAAGCTGCGCCCCGTCACGTCCCCCGCCGCGACAAAGCGCTGAGTCACCTCAGCTGTCCCCCCCGGCCGGCTCCTCCTTCCCGGCGGCACCGGCCGGGCAGCTGACTCGGCGGGACGCCAGCGGCACACGGCGCCGGGGGCTGCGGCCGTGCCCCGGTGCGGTGCGCTGTCAGCACCGCCAGCAGCGGGACAGCTCGGTGCCGCCGCATCCGCACCTCGCCGGCGCTGTCCGGGGCCCAGGCGCGGCCCCGGGAGCGGAGGAGCAGGCGCGGGGACGGACACCGGGCTGAGGCGGGCCCGATCGGCGGAGCGGCCGCGCTCGCGGCACAACGCGTCTCCCATTACGTCACCCGGCGAACGGCGAGCCCGTGACGTCAGGGGCCGCGGTTGGCTGCGGCCGCCGCCCGTCACGCAGCGGCGCCGCCTCCAGGCCCGCGGTGGCCCGGGCGCGGGGGACGCGCGACACCGGCCGCGGGCGGCCCGGGCGGGCGGGGAGGGCTCGGCGGCGGCTCTCAGGTGGGCTCCGGAGCGGGACGAGGGGAGCGGGGCGCGAGGGACCATCGGGGAGCGGCGGCCCGTGGCGCACGGGGGGAGCGGGGCCGGCGCTGTCCCTCGCCGTGCCGCCGCCACCGCCCCTCCCGGTGCCCCAGATCCGCTGGCCGCGGCCCAGGGCCGCCCGCCGGTGGCGGCGGGGCGGGGTACGGAAACTTCCAGCAGCAGCGGGTGGCCCCGGGAGCGCCGTGTTTACGGCCGGGCCGGGGGGCGGTGCCAGTGCCGCCGTACCGGTGCCGGTGCCAGCGGCAGCACCGCCCTCCCGTCAGCTGGGACTCACGGGCCGGGGGCGAGTACCGGGGGCGGGACGGTACCCCGGGGGGTCGCGGGGGGCTGCGACGGCCGCGTTCTGCTCCTGTCCCCCACCCGGAGCGGGCCGGGCGATGGAAGTGTCCCGGCGTGCCCGGGGAGGGTTACCGCTGAGCCCTTAATCCGCTCCAGCCGCTAAGCACCTTAGCGGGCCGCGCCCTCCCGCTGCCCCCCCGGCCCGCGGCCGAGCCCCCGGGGCAAGCGGTCCGGGAGCGGCGCCGGCAGCGGGACCCCTTCCCTCTGCCCGGGCAAGTTGGGGTGACGCCGGAGGGACGGCGCTGTGTCAGCAGCACGGGTCCCACCGAGTGGGGCTGTAGGTGCTCCCAGGTGCGGGCAGGGGGCTGGGGAGCTGGGCATGGCGTGGCACTGAGTTGCTCTCGGGAGGCAGTGGGGTGGCCGGGGGGCTGGAGAGGGTAAGCAGCGTGCCCTTGCTGTCTCACGCCCAGCACTACCAGGCTGTGCCTGTGGACCCCTGACTTTGCCTTCTCCCCCTGCAGCGACCCCGTGGGACAGCTCACGTCATGGTCGACTACTACGAAGCGCTGGGGGTGAGCCGCAATGCCACCGCTGAGGACATCAAGAAGGCGTAAGTGTATGGCAGCGTGCCCCTGCCTGTGGGGCACAGTCCCCCAAGCCACCCCCTCCTGGTGCCAGCGAGTCGGGGGCTCCCTTTGGAGCAGTGTGGACAGGGCCCAGCTCCAGAGGTGACAATTCAGCCTTTGTTTCCTTTGTATGGATGCCAGAGCGGGGTTGGGCTGCCGTACAAAGGCATCTTTTGGTAGGGTTTGGTGCCTTTCTCCCTGCTGTCAGCTGGAAGGCAAGTGTCAGTGGTCCCCTCTCTCTCTGCCAGAGGGTGCAGGGATGGCAGATGGTTGGGGCACAGGGACTCTGCTGGCATCAAAGTCAGGGGACGAGGTCACAGGGTGAAGAGCAGCATGTCCCCTTTTAGGGATGTGGGCCCTTTGTGCAGGTTGGTGCTGTGCCCCAGGTACTACTGGGGAGCTGACAGAGCTTCCTGAATCTCTGCAACTCCTGCCTGGTGCCTTGCTGAGATGCTGCTGCTCTCACTGGGGTGAGGCATCGCCAGAGGGGAATGCCAGTGGATTGCTGGCTTGCCAACAGGTGGCAGAGGTCCCCATGGGGTGCTTCCCAAGAGTGAGTGGGAGAAGCTGGAAAGTATGGGTTAATCTAGCTGCAGTGGGGAGGAGATGGCTGCTGGTGCTCTCCTGGCCCCAGAGGGCTCCTAGCAACCCCTGGTCCATGCACACTCAGAGTGGAGCCCATGAAGGCTCCAGAACAAACCTGTGAGCATTGTCCAGAACCATCAATAAGGGCAGCTGAGGTGGACACATGTTGCAGTACTGTGGTTGTGCTGCAGTTCTGGGGTAATTTCTGTTTTGTTGATTTAGTCTGTGTGTATTGGTGTGTGTGTGCAGAAATATGTTTATATATGTGTATATATACGTATTTATTTGTATATGAAAACTCATACTCTTCTCGGGAGGCAGAACCAGTCCAGGAAGCTCCTGTTCGGTGCCTGAGGCTGCAGGGTGCTGGGTGAAGCAGGCTTGGGGTGCCCCTGCCCACAGGCTGGGAGGTGCATGCTCAGATGTGGGTTCCTGGCCCCAGAGCCCCAAGGACTGCTGCATGCCCATCACTGCCCCTCTCTGCAGGTACAGGAAGGCTGCGCTGAAATGGCACCCGGATAAAAACCCAGACAACAAGGAGTACGCTGAGCAGAGGTTCAAGGAGATTGCCGAGGCATACGAAGTGCTGTCGGACAGTAAGAGGCTACAGTGATGTCTCTGTGTGTGTGTGTGTCTGCCCTTGGGACTGTTCACACTGGGATGTCCTGCTTCTGGGCTCACCCAGGTTGCATCCCTGGCTGTCCCCAGGAGGCAGTGGATCCCTATGGCTTTAGCACATAGCTTGTGGGGCGTGGTTACTTCCTCACATGTCTCCCAAAAAAGCCCTTGGGAGAGATGCTGAGCTTTTGGCATCCACAATGGGATCTCCCCAATGGGGCTGAAGCTTTTGCATTCTTGCCCAGTGGTGTTACTTGGGTTTGGGTGCAGTGCTGGGGTAGCAGGGGCTTGTGCCAGCTGCTTCCTCTTGCTCCCTGCTGTTCTGCACCTCCCTTGGTTGGGAGAAGTGTCAGTGCTCCTGTCCCAGCCTGGCAGCCAGCTTCCCTGCAGCCCCCTTTCTTCTTCCAGAGCAGAAGCGTGATGTCTACGACCGCTATGGCAAGGATGGACTCATGGGAGCAGGTGAGTAGGGCCATGGTGGTTAGAACAGCTCTGGATATATCCCTGTCTGAAGACAAGGTGTGGGTCAGTGCCACCAGGGCTCCCCACCCTGCAGGGGAAAGGTCACCCAGGGCTCTATTTAAGAATGAGTGTCTTCCCTCCAGCAGGACCAGGAGGCTCCAGGGCCAGTGCTGGGGCCCCTGAATTCACCTTCACCTTCCGCAGCGCTCACGACGTCTTCCGGGAGTTCTTTGGTGGACGAGACCCCTTTGCTGAATTCTTTGGTGCGTGTGGGGCAGGGGAGGCTGGCTCGTGGGCATCTCGCTGTCTGTGGGGCAGCTGCTGAGCTTGGAGATAGAGCTCATGGCTGGCCCTGGCAGAGGGTCCCCACATCAGTGCCCTGCTTCTGGTTCACAAGCTGATGGGGTAATGCTGATGGGAGGGGCCTGCCTTTCAGACGACATGCTGCCCTTCTCTGAGCTGCGAGGACCTGGCCCTCGGCACCATGGGGGAGGCCACTTCTTTTCCCCCTTCCCAGGATCCTCAGGTAGGAGACACTGCCATTCCTCACAGCAAGAGAGTCCCTCCTCTTGCCACCCACCCTAGCACCAACCTTGTTGCTCCCTTCTCTAGATTTCTTCGCCTCATCCTTCAGCTCTGGTGCGGATGCAGGCATGGGCTTCCGCTCTGTTTCCACCTCCACTACCTTTGTTAACGGCAGGCGTATCACCACCAAGAGGTGAGGGCAGTGCCAACCCACCTTGCTCCCACAGACTTCCCTCTAGCTGCAGGCTCCCAATCCTGCAACTTCCTGCTGAGGTGCACTGGCTGCGTGGCCGTTGACTGTCCATCTGTTTTGTCTGTCTGTCTGCAGGATTATTGAGAACGGGCGGGAGCGGGTGGAAGTGGAGGAGGATGGGGAGCTGAAGTCGATCCACATCGATGGTGAGAAGTGGCACTGCAGACTGAGTTGTTGAGATCAGTGCCCTTTCCCTTAGGGGTGGCTGGGAGGTGCTGCATCCAGGCTTTCTTTTGGACTGAGCCTTTATTGGCTCCGGTTTGGAGCTCTGCTCTTAAGTATTGGTGGGGTGGGTTGGAGGTGCCAGGGCCCCACACCGGCTTTGGGGAACTGGAGTGGATGATTCCTCCAGCCCTTGCTCCTGTTCCTGCAGGTGTTCCTGATGACATGGCGCTGGGGCTGGAGCTGAGCCGGCGGGAGCAGCAAGCCTTCCCCAGGCCACGGCCCCCCTCACCGCCAGCACCGGCCCCACACCACACCTCGAGCTCCTCACCTGTCTGCCTCTACACGGATAGCGAGGATGAGGATGAGGACTTGCAGCTGGCCATGGCCTACAGCCTCTCTGAGATGGAAGCTGCGGGGCACCACCAAGCAGGTGGGCACAGCCCCGGCTCCCTGTCAGCACCGGGGGGCAGCCACAGCAGCCCCTCCTCCACCCGCAGATCCCGTGGTGCCCGGGGGAGGCTGGAGCAGGAGCCACAGGGGGCCAGCAGTTCTGCTACAGTGGGGCACGAACCTGCCCCCAGAGTGAAGCTGTGGCACTGCCCCCTGCTCTGAGCATGGGGCAGGGAGAGGAAAGCAGGTGTGGAGTCCCACTGCTTGGAACTCAGCTCCTGCCTCCCCTAGCAAGGGAGGGGGTCTCTTCTGCCCTTCCTCCTTGCTCAGGTGAGTGGATGGCTAGTGGCATCCAGTGTTGGAGGCTCCCAGATTTGGAGGTAGTGGCTTGAAGAGGAGCCTCCTTGATGGGGCCCCAGGAAGAGGGGCAGCTCCCTGACCTGGCTTCTGGAAGCATGGGGGGCCCATGGGCAGGCATGCTCTGGCTGTGCCTGCCCCTTTCTCCCTGCCAGCCCTGCAGGCTGGCAGGGTCTCCAGCAGGTGCCTCCCTGGCTGCGGCCTGCCCCTGCCCAGGCTGCGGGGAGTGCTGAGTTGAGCTCCCCTCCTTGCGAGGAGGGCTGCACACATAGCCTCTGCTTGGTGCCTTGTGTCTTGTCTCTTCCCTCTGGATGCTGTTCCTGCCTGTACTCCCTCCTCCTGTCTCCTTGCAGACTCTGCCTGGTCACTCCCTTTCGTATGCCTTGCACACCCTCCAGGGCACTGTCTCTCCTTGCTTCCCACAGCAGCAGAAGTGACCCTCTGTGATGTTCACAAGTGTTTCTACCCTCTCCGGTGCCTGTAGTTCTGCCTTGGCTATCTTCTTCCTCTGCCTGTGTCCTTCCTCCCTCCATCCCTGCCTCTCCCCAGCCCATGGCCGAGGAGGATTTCACAGGTGCTGTTGTGTACCCCCCTCCGCTTGTCTCCCCAGGTGTGTTCTGAGGCTGCTGCGCCCGGGGACTGCGCACGCCCACTCGCCCACGGAGGCTCTCCCAACCAGGACTCCGCTTTCTCCCTGCACGGCCACCCCCTGCCACCCCCTTCCCCCAGCACCCTCTGGCTCCGTGGGATGCGGTGAGGGGGGGCATGACAGGGCTTGTGGCCGAGCAATACCTGGGGCTGTGGGGAGAGGCCCTGGGCACCACAGCGTGGTGGAGAGGGTGGGGATGGGGGGTTGCTGTAGATTAGTCTGCTGGGGGGGTGCTGGCTGTACGCAGCGAGGGGCAGCACGGCTGGGCTCAGCCAGCAGGGCTGGGCTCTGCCCTCCTCCTCGCTCTAGCCCCCTCTCTCTGACCACCTTCTGCTAACAGCTGTCAATAAACCTGTTTGCAGTAGCTTCTGCCTGTGGGGTTTTTCTGGGCTGGGGATGCAGGGTTCTCATCTTTGCCTGCGGTGAGCTGTACTTGTCTGGCAGTTGCCGAGTGCAGGGATAGAGATGGACAACCGTGATGTTTCCTCCCTGTGCCATCCCAGTACACACAGTCAGAGGCCAGGCCTGGCTGCAGCTGCACGAACGTGACACAAGAACTTTATTCACATCAAGATACAAAATTATAGTTCTCTAGAAATTTTTCTTCTGCTTGAATGACTAGGCAGGGAGCACACAAATAGGACCTGGAGTGGGGCTGGGCCAGGCCCCCTTGCACCCCATACTCCCCCCAACTGTGGAGGGGACCCCTGCCTCCACTTCTGCCCCCCACATGGGTACAGGAAATGACAAGGGCTAACACAAAAGAGCTGACAGGTTGGGGAGTCCTCCTGCCAGCTCCCAGCAGCACCACCTGGTGTCCCCCACCACAGGGCTTAGGGGCCACAAGCCCTGTCCCCTCTGGGGTGACAGTGGGTGTGATGGGGTTCCTGCACACAGAGGGCCTGAGGTCAGTGTCCTTGGGGAGATGGGAAGGGGCGCCTGGGGGCAGGGGGAACAGAGCCAGAAGCACAGACACCATTTTACAGGGAGAGCAGCCCCAGAGGCCAGTGAGGAGAGTGCGAAGCGCAGGGCAGGGGGCAGACAAGAGGGGGGAGAGAGGGCTCCTCACCATCACTGCGGCAGTGCCTTCAGGATGGCATTCACTTCCTCAGCCACAGCTGTCAGTGCAAACTCAAACTGGTCCTGCAGGAGCACAGCAGCAGCAGAGTGAGGGTCCCTGCCAGCCCAGCCCCAGGGGCTATGCATGCTTATGGGGAGGGAGAGGATCCCCAGTTTGGGGCGTACCTTGGTCTGCACCATACCAGGCCGCTGATCTCGGATGTGCTCCAGCGTAGCAGCTATGTCTATCTCCTTCACCCCTGGGGCAGAGGGAGAGAGGGGTGCTAGGAGAGGAGTTTACAGGCCAAGCTCTTGGACAGGCCAGAAACGGTGCTTCCCTGCACCTACCTTTGGCCATGCGGTTCAGGACCATGTCGACAAGGATGTATGTCCCAGTCCTGCCTGCACCGTCACTGCAAAACACAGAGGCTTGGTCCAGGGGAGCTGGTTCCAATGGGATTGGTCCTGGGCAGCAGGTACCCAGCCTTCAGTCACCCTCAAGCCCAAATGCCCCTCCATCCCCTGCAGTACCTGCAGTGCACGATAATGGGGCAGGAGCGACCCCGGTAGCACTTGTTCACCTTCCTGCAAGGATAAGAGGGAACAGATCAGTGCCCTGCTGTGCCAGGGTCAAGGCTGTGCTAGGTGTCCCTTGCTGTGCTCAGTGAGGCAGGGCAGCGGCACACCATGATGTGGCCCTGGGGGTCCCGCTCATGGCTCCTCCTGCCTCCACAATGGTGCTGGACATGGGATGGGGACCACAAGTGGAAAGTGGCCGGGGCAGGGAGAGGAGTTCAGTTCCTCAGGTGCCCAGCCTGGGGAGGGGAGCAGTGGCAGGACCCCCAGGGAGAGGCTCTGGTCCGGTGGGGCGTGAAGCTGGGGGCCAGGCGCCGGTGGGGCTCCTGGCATGCTCCATGCAGCAGGCACGGCTGCCAACGATCACTTTTGTGACTATGCAACTGGAGCCAGATTACTAGCTGCAAATCACAAAAATGACGCCGGCAGCTGCGAGAGAGAGACAGAGACAGACAGAGAGAGAGAGAGAGCGTGAGCGGGACTGAGAGGAGGGCGACATGCTCAGAGAACCCCCCGCTGCCCTAGGCTGGGTTCCTTGCCCCACACAACCTAGGGACAGTGAGCAGCCTGTGCCTGGCAAGAGCCCACCACCACCCAGGGACCTAAAGACCTGGGCAGGCAAGTCTCCTGGGAGCAGTCCCAGTCCTGCAGCTCTTGCCCTGGGCTAGCTGGGGATCCACCACTGGCTGTAGGGCATTGGGAGCAATGGGTCACAGCTGGTTTAAGGCTGGCTCTGGGGATTTTTTTCTTGCACCCATGGCTGAGGAAGGTGCCAGTCAATGCTTCCCTCCATGCCAGCTCTGGGGAAGAGCACTTTCCCACCCTCACTGTGAAGGCTGGAGAGCCCTGGCAATCTTAGCCAGAGGTTTCTTGGCCACCAAACTCCATTGAGCCTCATCCCAAGTTGGCAAAACCTGTCTTTTTTGCTCCTTCCCATCCATGGCAGCTCCTAGTCCCTGCACCTTGTCCATGCCACGGCCCTGACCCTCATCATCGCGACAGCAATGTCCTTGCCCATCAGTGGCCTGCTTTGGGATCACCACTGGCTCCCCAAGGGCTGGCACAGTGCCAGGTGGGCACTCACCTGCGGAAGTCAAGGAGGGGCCGGGTGGTGGTGGGGATGCCCTCGGCCGGCCAGCTGAGGAAGTGGAACTGCGTCAGGGTGCGGGTCTCCTGCGACTGCACATTTTTCAGGTAGAAGCTGCGCACCAGGAAATCCTCACACCAGATGTGCTCTGATACCAGGTTTACCTGCTCAAGTGAGGCAGACAGTGGGCATCAGTGCTGAGCAAGGGGGCTGTGCTCAGGGGAACAGGGGCTGGAGGATGCTCCATGCCCCAGGCTACCTGCCACACTTGCCTCATAAATGTGGTAAAGAGAGGAGCCTTCATCCGGCCAGTAGCGGTCACACTGCTTGACACTGTCCTCGGCCAGGGGGCTCAGCATGACAATGACGGTGCAGCCATGTTCCCACACCATCTGTGGGCAAGGCAAGGGGGGTTTCACTGCTGGGGGACAGCCCAGGAGGGAGAGCAGCCAAGCCCCTGTGACCCATTTTGGGCCAGCACACAAAGGGACCCCAATGGGCTGGCAGAGCTGTGTGACACTCACCTGCCAGAAGTCAGCAATGGTGTGGGACAACGGCCCCTGTGTGGCAATGTACGCTGGCATCCGTGGGTCATGTTCAATCTGGAGCAGGAAAGGGGATATCAGACTTCATGCTCTTCAGCCAGGGGCTGGTGACATTTGAAAGAGTAGGGAGATACTCCAGGAGTTATAGGAATGTTGGGAAGGGAGATTCAGGTGCCCCAGCCAGGAGGAAAATGAGATTTAACAATTGTTTGAGCAATGGGGCAGGCACAAAGCTCACATCTGTAGCCCTCAGGGATGTAACTTCAGTCCAGCTCTATCCCAGAGTGAAAACCTCACCTGGGCTGGGCACATCAAGGAGCAGGGTGGCAGGGCAGCAGGCCCCAGTGATCACTCACGATTGGACTGGCATTGATGAAGTCACTGCGGGATGGGTTGCTCTCGGCTTTCAGCTTGATTCGTACGTGATCATCTGGGGGAACAGGCCAGGTTTGGTGAGTGGCTAGAGGAGTTGCAGGCACACTAATGCTGCAACCAGCCACAGCCCTGAGTGTTCCCATGCCCCACACCCTGCTCTAGCAGGACAGCTGGTCCCTGGGGCTGATCCTTGGGGCAGGTGGCTGGGATGCTCACAGGGCACATAGTCAGGGTTGCGGTTCTTCTTCAGGTTGGCTTCACTCTGGGCAACGGAGCAGATGCTGGGCTCAGCTTGGTAGGCACAGAGCGCCTGCCACTCCTTGGCCAGCCGGTCCCTGTTACGGAGGTGGTCCTCCATATAGGCCTGGGGCAGAGGGGTGGGAGTCAGCCCAGCAGCAGAGGGGCAGATGCAGGGCTGGGGAGGGGGCTGGCACCCCTCCAGGCTGGCTCACCAGGATCATGTGTCCGGTGGAGATGTCCATGTTGGACTGGACAGGCTCCTCGCACCAGGAGGGCGTGCTGCTGTGGGAGCTGGGGCTGGGCTGTGGAGCATCGCTGAACTGGGACGAGACACTGCTGACCCTCGAAGTCTCCGCCGGTGCCGCCGGTGCCTCAGTGCGGCCAAAGAGAGACTTGGCAGCCATGTGCTGGCGGCACAGCTCCTGGGGAAGCCCAGCAAGAGCCCTGTCCCTTGGCCACAACGCTGCCACAGGGCAGCTCCACGCACCCCGAGCCACGCTGACGCGTGGCAGAGACGCATCCTGCGGGGTCCCACGTCCCGCAGGGTCCTACCTGGTACTCGAAGGTGGTGTCGGCCGCACCCTCCGGCCCCAGGGCAGCCAGGCGCTCCTTCTCCCGCTGCTTGGCATGGCGCCGGAGGCAGAAGGCCGCAGACACTGCGATGGCAACCACAGCCAGGCAGGCCAGTGCGATGAAGGTCAGCAGCACCGAGTGGAAGCCATCCCCAAAGCGGGATGGGCGTGAGTAGGCAGCAGCTTCATTTCGCTGGGGACCGAGCCAGGTAAGCGTTAGTTAGCATGGGGCTGAGGGGAGCAGAGACCTTATTCTGCAGCACATTTGGGGTTGCTTGGGGGTCAAAACAGAGCAAGGGCTCTTTCTTCCCTTTCCTGAGGTTGCTGATTCTCCCAGCACCGCCAGTTGGGGCAGGGCTGGTGTCACTGGGGTGAGGTGGAGTGCACCCACCTACGTGTCACACAGGGGACTGCTACAGTGGTGTCCCTGGAGCTGGAGGAGCTTGGCCAAGCCCAGGTGGCAGTAACTTCCTATTTCCCCTCTTCCAGCACTCAGGGCTGCTGCCTGAGGACAGACCCAGCCTGGACTGCCCTTCTACAAGGCAGGCAGTAGCCCCTTAGAACTTTGGTTCCATGACCTCCTTCTGCCCAGCTGGAGATCAACAAGGCAGCTCTGAGGAACCCAAGGAGTTAATGGTGTAAGATAAGCAACTGCAGCGCTGGGTGCACTACTTCCAGGAGAGTTTCCCAACTGAGCCTGGCTCTCTCCTGAAGCCACTGCTCCACAGCAGAACAGTGAGGGAGGCAGGGTGGGGATGGTACTGCTGGTACCATCCCAGCTGTAGCAGTTAGGGGACAAGTCCTCCCTGTTGGCCTCCTCAGATAGGTCACAGAGCAGCCCCTGCCACCTTGCAGGTAGTGTCTCTAGGGCTCCTTCCCTGTGATTGTGGGAGACACCCCAATCTATGCCAGTCCCATGCTGGAACAGGATGTTGCTCAGGCCTTGCTGGACAAGACTTTCCTGTTAATGCCATGACTGCTTAGGTCCAGCTAGGGCAGCACAGGGATGCTGAGGCATCACCAATTCAAACATCCTGTGCCCAATGAGCTGCCAGAGCCCTGCATTACCTCATTGCCACAGCCTCCCATTGGCTATCAGCCTGATGAGGTTACCGAGGGAACACTGCACCATCATCAACTACATCATCATCATCATCATCATCGCCTGGGGATGTCCCCAGCCTAGGTGTCCCTGCTGCCACCTGCCCCTCAGCAGCTGACTGCCATCAAGGTCCAGCCAGTCCTGCAGCCAGGGCACCCACCAGGCCCTGCACCTCCCAGCTCCCCGGGGCACCCAAGCAGGAGCAGCCCTGCAGCCCCTGGAGGTGTCAGCAGAGCCAGGGGGCACAGAAGGGATCTCTCCCTCAAGGCCTGCCCAGGCCTTGCTGTCTCCCTGCCTCCCTTCATCCTCTTCCTCAAATCTTGCACCAGTCCCAGACCCAGGAGGGAATGAAGGAAAAGCACAAGTTGGTTAGAACTGGGAAGGTCAGGGGGCTTGCAAAGCTGCTTCAGCTTCCTCTGAGCTCCATTTCTGTCATCTCTGACATCTCTCCCAATTCTGGCCATCTGCCTTATCAAAAGGCATTGCCATAGGCACACTCTGCATATTGCTGATAGAGACAGGATGCCTCAGTGGCCAGGCCACCCCTTCTTCATGGCCTCCTCCAAAGCTCCCCCTTTCTTCCTTCCTCCTTCCCTGCTCACAACTACAGCCATATCACAAGAAGTGAGAAATGGGGACACTGGGCTGGGGATGTGCTACACCATTTTTCCTCCTCAGGCTGCAAATACGAGAGCTAGGCTTAGTCCCTGTCTCCAACCCCTGCTCCCTGCCCCAGGAGACTGTTCCTGTGGCTCCCCAGAGGAGCACGGGGAGGGGTAACCTCTCTCTGAACAGATGGTTCCTGTTCCATGCCTGCCTCCAGCTGCTTTGCCATTCTCTGGGGACACGATGGCATTTTGCCTGCCTAGCTATAGTTTGTGGGGTGCTCTGGGAACATCCCAGTGCTCGAATGTCCAGGCCACAGCTGAGATGGGTGTGCAGGCTGGAGGGAAGCAAGGGTGAGGATGAGCCTTGAGGGATACAGCCTGCAGCCCCCCAGTCTTGGAGGGAAGAAAAGCCTCTGGGAGTCCCTCTCAAAGCACCTTCAAACACTGGAGCTTTTGTTTTCCAAAGAGCTGAGAGCCCTGGGCAGGATTGCGCTGCCAGGCCGTGGAGGGGGATGATGGACAGACAGGACTGGAACAGTCTCCAACAGGAGTCCTCCAACACAGGACTGGAGTCTATCTCAAACACAGCATCCCAAACACTGCCCAGTCTCCTCTACTCTTCAGCTGCCCCACAGACCTGCAGGGACAGCTCACTCACAAAGGCCCTTGCAGCCCAGGGCTGGGGGCTCCTGGCTTGTACCCAGTGGCAGCATCCCCACTCCCCTATCCCCGGCCACCCCAGCCCCAAGGGACGGAACTCTTGCTCACTCCTACCTCTCCCACTCCGGTTTGCACAATCTTCAGGCCCAGCTCATGCTCCAGCTCTCCCTTCACTTGCTCTGTGGACAGGGAGGAAATGGTCAGAGGCATGCTTCCCCTCCACACAAGAGACCCTCCAGAAACAGAGCCAAAGGACAGCTTTGACAGCTGCCCACTTCACTCCCCAGTTCAGCCCAAGGTGGAGGGATGTATGGTAGGAGTCCTCTCTTCCTGGTCCCTGGGAAGGGGCACCCCACAACTGGGAGGGAAGAGAGGAACAAGATCAGAGGGACACTGCCCAACTCACCAGTCTGTCTGGCCACATCTGCCAGTGAAAAGTTCTGGGGGTTCTGTCGGATGCGGAAGGTAAGCGCAGGACCCACAACGCTGCCAGGAAGAGGGGGACACAGTGTGAGACCTGGAAATGCCATCCCCACCCTCACTACATCCCAGTCCCTCCTGTCCCCCTGCCTGGGAGTGCTGAGCATGGCCAGGGCTGAGGCAGCAGCACCCCATGGTACCAGTCCCCTCACCTGATGTTGATGAAGCTGGCAGTGGAGAGGTGGAGGTGCTTGGCTAGGAGCTCCAGCAGCTGCACACCAGCAGCCAGTCCCAGGGGCCTGTGGGGACAGTGTCAGGGTGAGGAGGGGGTGTCAGGGGTGAGGGGACAGCCCCGTGCACCCCATAGTCAGAGAACAGGGACAGGCAGCTTAGGGAGTCCCAAGCACACAGCAAGAGCAGGTGTCGGAGAAGGCAGGAGGTAAGAGTGTGGCAATGTGTGGTGCTGAGGGTGAGCTGACCCCCCCTTGCACACGAGTGTGCACAGAGACACTTGTGCACACACACTTCCAGCCTGCCATCCTGCAACACTGAGCTCTGGCCTTGGTGGGGGCTGGGAAAGGAAGGCTTTGGGGTGTAGCAAGGGCTGTGGGTAGAAAATGGATCAAGGGGAGTTGACCCCACAGAAACCCGACCCTACCACAGACCCAACAGGTTTGGTCAAGCATGTGAAGCTGTGACAGCTGTTGGTGGGGAGATACAGACCCTTCACACATGCAGACCCCCTTGTCTGACCCCCAGCTCTCACTTCTGGTCTGTGATGATGTAGCCATATTCATCTAGTGGCCGCATGCCCTGCTGTGCCCCACTGTCCTTCATCTCTGTGTAGCTCTTCTTCTCCACCACAATGTGCTTTTCAGGGCTGAGAACATCCCCACTGTGTCCCTGCTGTGGCTCAGCCCGGGGAGCCGGTGAAGATGCTGCCCTGCCCTTTGTTCCATCCCCTGGAGAGCTGCTGGCTGGGATTTTGGGAGGTGGCACTGTGGAGGAAGGGGGCACTGGCTCCTCTCCATGCTGCATGTTCCCCTCCATCACCTGAAAGAAGGAAAAGGGAGAAGCTGGAATCTCTGAGGAGAGCCTTGGGGAAATGTCTCCTCCCCCTCATCCCACCTGTGGCATGGAACCTCCTCCAGCATCACCCTGCTGCAAACCCACCCGTTTTGCTGTGGGCACTTCAGGGCCAGTAACACCTGGAAAGGAGAGAGACAGAGGTCCTGCAGCACCCACCCCAAAAGGCAACACTCCCTACCCTGAAACAGGGCATGCTAGCACCTGCTGCTGCCAGTCCCATCCCTGCACACAGCTCACCAGAGCTCTGGAGCAGCTGGAGGAGGGTGGATAGGCTGCTTATCTGCTGGGGACTCAGTTCTGGCAGCCCCAGGCCATAGCTGGCCAGGAGAGAAGCCAGTCTCTTCAAGGCAGCATCTGCAAGAGGACATAGCATCATGTTGGATGCTCTGCATCCACATGGAGACCAGGGGCCAGGAATGAAGCAGATGGAGCAGGTGAGGTTGCAGGTATATTTTGCCCATGGGCATAAACCCAAAGAAGAGGGAAAGTTTGAGCCACGAGGAACTCGTGACTGTGGGTACAGGATAAGGAAAAGGGTTGGTGGCTGGCTGGAGAACAAGGTACCCGTCTGTGCAGAGGGTGGCTGGGCAGCCAGGGGTGCTTGCTGCTCCCTCTCCTCCATGTTTCTGTAGTCACTGGGGAGTCGCAAGCTGTGCTGAAGCCTGGTGCTGGCAGGGTCCGGGCGGCCAGCCTTCTCTCTGGGCAGGGAAAGCATGCCCAAGTCCTGGAAAAGATGCCCCCCATCCACTCCTGGCTGCCCACCATAGGAGGGCACAGGGCCAGCCCCAAAAAGGGTCTGGGCAGGAACCCGGCCCAGCAGTGAGGAGGTCTCAGAACTCTGCCTGGCTGAGCTGCCGGGATGCTGGTGAGCACCATCCTGATAGCCGAACTGCAACCAAAACACATGTCAAACCCCACAGGTCCCCTGTCACCCCATGGTGAAGGCAGGGGGTACCCCAGCACCAGCAGAAAGGTGCTGGGAGTGCAGCAACTCCCTGCCAATCTCTATTTTTCTGCCCAGATGGAGGCGCTCACCCCCCAGCTTACCTTGTGGTAGGAGTAGGGATTGAGAAGAGCCTCTTCGTAGCCCAGCTGGGGGGGGGAAGGCAGCAGGACGTGCTCCAGGTAGCGCTGCACCAGAGGGGAAAACAGCAGTGGTGTGGGCTGCTCCAAATGCTGAGCTGCTGGAAGGCCGGGGTCTGGGGCTAGTGGGGCTCGCCGGGACTCGCTGCGGAGAGGCAGGAACCTTGAGGCAAACAGTGCTGGGGTAACTCACCTGGGTAAAGGGGGAGGTCCATCCCCTAAACCCCATTTGGTGGACAAAGCCCTAGCTGCTCCACTGAGCTCTGCTGGCGCTGTCCTACCTGTCCCTAGCCACCGGCTCCAGCGAGGGTGGCAGGCGAAGGCGGGGGATGCGCTCCATCTCCTGAGAGATCACATACTGGGTGATGCCATCCTGCCACGAGAGCCCTGCCATGGGGGGAGGCTGTGAGACATGGGGCAGCCTGGGAACCATGGTGTGAGTGCATGGGATGCCATCCTGATATTCTGACCCTGTGTCCCATGGCCCGGGTTTGACCCCATTCCTCCTCAGCCCACCCTGCCCCCCTGGGTCAGCAGGACCTTAGACAGTTCTAGAGCCACTAGGCAATTCTACCTGACCCCCCTCCCTACAGGGCTGCAGCCACTTCCCCCACGCTCCCCCGTTCACCTTGTGCCATGAGATGCCGCAAGACATCCTGCAGACGCTGGAGCACAGGAGATGTGACCTGGAAGTAGGGTCTGTCCTGCACGGAGCCCACCTGGCACTGCCCAAACAGCCCATCTGCGAGAGAAGGGAGACAGCGGGACCGGATGAACAAACATCCCGATGTGAAGATCTCCAGACACAGCCCCACCTTTCTCCTGCCCTGCCCCCCTGCACTGCACCCTAGGTTCCCCTGCAAGGCACCCCTGTAGCCTTCACACACACGTGGCAAGGGAGAGGGGATCCCTGCACCCCTGCTGGCCACTTACCCTGCACACACACCTCCTGCGGGGAGCACAGCCTTCGGTCAAACAGGCAGCCTGGGACAGACAGACAGACAGGCCAGTCAGCACAGCATCCAAGGAAGACTCCAATGGAATTTACTCAACACCAGCTGCTTGGGAGATCCCTACGCTCCGGAAAAGCAGCACAGGGATGCAATGTGGTGATGGTGGGAGGGGACACAGCTTTGTAGCCCAGAGGCTCGGTGCCAGTCTTTTCTGCCCCTCAGAGACAAGATGGGGGCTGTATAGAAAGTACGCCCTTGGTTCTGGACCGTGGGGAAGGCCTGGAGTTTTTTGGGGTGCTGGCAGTTAGGTAAGACTGAGGCAGCAGAGACCTGCAAAACCACATCTGCTGCCCTCCTACATGTGGTACTACGAGGAAGGGATGCAACCCAGTGACACCGGAATCCACTCTCCCCGCGAGGCGGACCCCAAAGCATGGATGTAGCGGTGTTGGGGCTGTGGGGCGTGTAGCTCTCCAACCCCTCCGGCGGGCAGCACTTGGGCAGGGGGTGGCTTCCCCTTTCCTCTCCCCCCCCGTTTCGGTCCAAGACCGTCAGCAGCGAGACGGCAGCAGGCGATGACTCAGCCCCGGATGGCAAGGAAGGAACGAGAAAACAACCGGGGGGAGGGGAGGGAGGGGCCCGTCAAGCCCGCCGCGGGGGAAGGGGGCTAGTGGGGATGAGGGTCCTCGAAACCCCAACACCCAGGGGCCAGCGTCCCCCGGGGCGGAGGCCACGCAGGTGCGGGGCTCAGGATCCCGCTGCCGGGGGAGAGAGACCCGGAGACCCGGGTTCGGCGGCAGCGGGGGACCGGGCCGGGCCGGGGCGGCAGGGCCGGCGCTGTCCGCGGTGCTGAAACGGCGCAGCGCTCTCCCGCCGAGACGCCCCGCTCCGCCGGGAGGGGCGGTGGCCCCAGCACAGGGGAGGCTCCCCCGGCCGGGCCGGTGCTCGGCCGCAGCCGTCCCGGCACCATTCCTCGCTCGCTCCCGGGGGCAGCGGGACCCCGAGGTGCAGCCGGATCCATCCCGGCACTCCCGGGCCGCTGCAGGACGAGGGGCGCAGCAGCCTCGGGCGCCCGATAGTGAGTCAGCGGAGCCGGGGCCGTGCCGTGCCGTGGGGCTGCAGCCCTGCTATCGACAGCGACGCTCGGGTTCCCGAGAGCCCCAAGCACGGACCGCAAGAACCGACCAGGAGAAGAGCGGGTGCACCGGCCCGGGCGGGCCGCACTTAGAGGCGGAGGGCAGCTAAAGGGCGGCACGGTCTCGGAGGAAGCCACGCTTAGGGTCGCTGGCCCGGGCTTCCCACCCTGCGGCAGCCCCAGGCACTGGCTTTGCCCCGGCCATGAGCAAGCACCGTTCTGCTCCCGTCCCGTAGCTGCTGGCTCTCGGGCCCGCAGGGTGGCAACTCTACAGCCGGCGGGGTGCCCCGGGATTAGCACACCCGCCGGCCCCGGGAGAGGGGCGCCCCCGGTGCCAGTGGCGCACCCGCGGTGCCGGTCGCGGGCCGCCCTGTCCCGCTATCCGCCAGGGACCGGACTCGCCGCTGCACGCCGTGACAACACCCTACGGCGGCGGCGACCGCACCGGCCTCGGAGTCCCGTGCCCCGCCACTCCCCGGGAATCTCCTTCCGGCCCTCGCGCAGCCCGGGGCAAAGCCGCCCTGCCCGGGGTCGCGGTCTCACCGTGTGCGGCGGTGGCGGCGGCGGCGCCGTCACGCAGCTGCCCGCGGCCGGCCAGGAGGAGGAGGCAGAGGAGCGCCCGGAGGAGCCGCCGCCCCATGCTCCGCTCACGGCCGCACCATGGCGCACCCGCCGGCCGCGCCCCCGCCGCCGCCGCCAACCCGCGCCCCGCCGCGCCGCGCGCCCCGCCCGCCGCCACCGCCCCGCCAATGGCGCGCCGCGCGCTGCCGCCGGAGCCGCGCCCCTCCGCGCCTCAGCCAATCACAGACCCGCGCGGCTGCCCTCAAGGCCGCGGCCGCGCCCCCCGCTGTCCAGCGGAGCCAATCACGCCTCGCTCCGGGGAGAGGCGGTGGAGCGCCGAACCAATCGCAGCGTCTCCGGGGGCGAGCCGCGCCCCCCGGGGGTGTGCCAGAGCGCCAGCAGCGCCCCCGCCAATCAGCGCCCGCCCCTTCCCAGCCCTGCGGCCGCATTGGCTCCCGCGTGGGACACGCCCCTGAGAGCCGCCCAATGAGCGGCGAGCGTCGAGCCGCACCCTCGTGCCCCGCCCGGCGGCACCGCCCGGGGACCGGCCGCGGGGAGAGGGCAGCCCCCGGCCCCGGCGAGCAGCTCCAGGGGTGGTGCTGGCAGATCCCAGAGCACACGGCAGGCTCATCCCTAAGGAAAGGGGCGGCTCCAGCGCTGCTACAGCCGGCAGCCTCCCGCCAGCTCTCCCCAGGCAGGAGCCGAGCCCTGTTCTGCCCCTTAGCTGGGACCCCCAGCACCTCTCAACAAGGCACTGTAGATGAGTGAACAGGTCTTGCTCACAGTTCCAGGGGAGAGCACAGGTGGGAGCCATGGGAGTCCCCAGGCGGAGCCACGTACGTCAGCCCCAGCCCCAGTCATGGACCACTTGCTGGAGAGACAGAAATGCTTTAATGGCCCCAGGACTAAACCCACTGCTATTCCCTCTCCGCCATGTTCAGTCGACCACCAGGCTGCTGCTGACCGTCGGTAGGAGCTCGAAGAAGCCCTGGAAGAAGACAGGCTGTCGGGGTGGGCTGAGCAAGGCGGTGTGGGGTGGGGTGACAGGCAGTGGGGGCAGGCAGCAGCTCCCTGTCACAGCGTCATAGTAGGCAGCTACTAGCAGAAAGCAGAACCATGTCGCCATAGTAACCCATCGCTGACTCAAGGCTAGCACCGGTTGCCATAGGAACTACTTAGGGATGGCAGTCACTGGGGAAGGCTGGGATGAGAGGGGGCACCTCCGGAAGCAGCCAGTACCCGAGCTGCTCTAGAGAGTTGGGGAGTTCTGTGGGATGGCTGGGCTCAGCCCCAAAGCAGGGATCGGATGGGGACACGGGGATGTGGGGGTTGTAGAGCAGCAGGGAGCAGGCTTTAGCACAAGCTGGGGGACACAGGGCTCACCTTGAAGAGGGTGATACTCTGAAGCACTCCTGAAGTGCAGCACATCTCCCGGATGGAATGCATGGCCAACTGCGGGCAGCCAATGTCCAGCACACGCAGCCCCAAGCGGGAGGCCAGAATGGGGCCGATGGTGGTGCCACAGGGTGTGTCGTTGCGCACCATGAACTCCTGCATGGAGGCAAGACCTCAGCAGTTCTACGTGCTGCCCCATGGCTCCCACAAGGGCCCTCAGCCCTTAAGGGAGGTGACATGGGACAGGGAAGCAGCACCAACCCATGCCAGGGTTCAAAAAATGCTCCAGAGATAGGACATGCTCAGGCCAGCCTCCCATCCTGTTCACCAGCCTGCTCCCTGAGGCAGTCCTGGAGCTGGAGCCCCAGAGCAACAGGCAGCACCAAGACCCCAGTGGGGTCAGACGTGGTAGCAGGGGTGGAGCTTTGGCACAGGGCCCCTCTGATGAACCCAGGGGCAGGGCTGCAGCCCAAACTCCTGATGTTCAAGGAGGGCTCACCCAGCCCTGCTCACCTGCAGAGGGACACCCACGCGGGCGGCAATGTCCCGGATTACGGCTTCAGTGACAGCTGTAGAGGCGTAGCGCTGGTTGCTGTTCACTTTGATGACAGGGCCCTGCACAAAAGAAGGCACCACGGGCCCATGATGGGACCCAGGAATAGGAAACACCCATGCCCAGGCAATGCCATTCCACCCCAACGTATCAGTCCATTCTCCCTTTCCTGGGTGAGCCCATTGGGATGGGGAGACTGTTTCCATGGGGACAGCCCCAGCTCAGAGCAGGGAGAAGCTCCACAGACAAGACTGGGATCCCAAGTGATTAACATCAGACGTGTGGCATAGTTAAATCCCATTGCAGGATAAAGGTTTCCCATTTGAATACCCGAGTTGTACCCTGGGGGCAGCTGGGCAATCCACAGCGCTGCAGGACAGACAGACAGCAACCATCCTAGACCAAAGCAGAGGGCTGCCCTCACCTTGTGGAAGGCTGGACGATGATTCTCCTCATGCTTGTCGCTGCAAAAGAGAAGCAAGAGTTTCCCACTATAGCCTTCCCTCCCTGCAGCAACAAGGACTGTCCTGTGTCTACTACCTGGGGAGTGATGGGGATACGTCCCACAGGTGGCAGGGCAGGCTGCTCTCACCTGTGCCGTGGCTCAGACTACTCACACGTAATTGGGGTGCACAGCGTGGGCCATATCAGCACTGATCATGTAGGACTTGGCCACTGCCTCCTCGAAGGCTGTCAGGTTGTGTGGCGATGCCGAGATCCGGCGCAGCACCAGCTCTGTGAGCAAGGACTCTGCGCCCTGTGCACTCTCTGACCCTACCTGCCAAGGATCACCATCAGCACAATCCTGCAGCACCATGGGCCAGATGGGTGACAGGGTGCTCCCTAAAGCCAGCAAAGCAGCTTCCTACCACACCAGTGTTTCCCACCCTGCCTGGGCCATGCTCCATATGGGTGTAAGCAAATGCCTGCCTCCTCCACTGGGGTGTGAGATCTCTCTCCTGCTAGGCATGGCTGGGGAAGAGCAGAGAACACCGAGTCCCTTCTGATGCCAGCCACCCCACAGCTGTGCCCCTTGCTCACCTCCTCATTGTCATAGAGCGCGATGAGACGCACATTGGGCTCCTGGGAGAGGGATGAGGGTGCTGCACATGAGTCAATCAAGGCCTGCAGGGTTAGGGGGGAATGGACACCAGCCTGAGTGCCACTCCATCCTGGGAATCTCAGGACTGAGCCATCGGGAAATCCCCCAGGAGAGACCAAAGCACGGAGGAAGGGAGCTGTGGCCACACACATTGCCCAGCAACAGCAGGAGTCACCCCTGAAAGCTGCTGGGAACCCCACATGCCCAGCAAAGGGGGCATCCAACCCCAGGTCCTCCAACAATCTAGACCCATTCCACAAGAACACAACTCCCTGCAGAGCCTTTGGCCAGCCCAAAGCTGAGCTGGGCTGGGTGGGGGTCATTCTACAGCCTCCAGGTTGTTTCCCCTCTCACCTGCAAGGCGCAGTAGCAGCTGTGCAGGTTGTCCAGACGGGGGGAGAAGATGAACTCATCGAAGGCACCACCCACTGTCTGCAGAGAGCCAAGAGGAGTAGGGCACAGGCTTTGGGTCACCAAAAAGTCCCTGCCACTGATTCTCCATTCCAGTAGCCTTATGTCTGCCCCTCAGGAGCAGCTCCCTCTCATTCCATTCAGCTCCCAGCCCTGGCACACACCAGGCAGAGGACGTGTGCCAGGTAGCACCTGTGCAGTGCCAGCCCATAGGCTGCACGCAGACAGAGGGATGCTCCTGCCCTTACTCACCGCTGGCTGTGTATCTGCCAGGCATAGTTCCAGCTCCACAATCTGCTCTGGTTTCACCCCCAGCTGGGGGCAGATCAGGGAAAGAAGAACAGGGCTATGCCGCTCTGCCTGGGAAGAAAGCAGAGCCGTGGGCAGGACAGGCAGTAGATGACAGGAGAAACTCCCAGTTTCCCTTTGCAAAGCTGTCTCTGACACTGCTTATGTTGGCACAGTGTTCTTTCCTACTAACATGTCCTGTGTTCAAGTCCCCACCTCACCCAGGACAGCCCTATGCCCCTGTGCTAGCCCCCTCCCTGCCCTGCCTCCTCAAGGAGATGCACCCCTTCCACACTGGCTGCAGGCAAGGGTGAGAAGAGAGAGATGGATGAGCAGATGTGCTGTGTACACAACTGTGAGGCAGTGTGAAAGGTTACCAGCAGTACACAAGGAGAAGGGGAACCTGGTAGCAGGTCCCTCAGGACTCAAAGGTGACAAGTATGAGGTACTTGCAAGCATCCCTGCTGATCCTTGGCATACAGCTCACCTGGGCTGCAGCACTGCAAGGTGTAGACTCCATGAGCACCTCCTTTTCCAGCTCCTCCTGTACTGCAGTGGCCAGAATGGGAACCCTGTGGGGGTCAGCAACATTAGCTCCCAGAGCTTTGCTCACCTCACTTGCTTGGGTCACACACCTCCAACCCTTCCTGGGCTGTTTGCCTTGCTCCTCCAGGGAGTGATTGCTATGCCAAACGGAGCAAGAATGCATATTTTAAATACAAATCTATTGTGCCACCTCAGGACACCCCAGTGTCCTTTCCCAAATCCTATGCTTGGAAGCATCTCCTGGAAGGACTCCATGGGGCTAAGAGCCACTGCAGATCTCCCCACTGCAAGAAGCGGCTGCCAAAGGGAGAGCTAAGGCGGGGCTTCGCTCTAGCTGGGTCCCAGCCCTCCCGAGGGGTGGCCAGGGGTTGGGGCTGAGCCCGGCCTTACAGGTGGTGCTCAGTGTTGGGCCCGAAGCCCTCATTGATGCTGCGCTGCAGATGGATGGCCAGGTGAGGAATGCGGAGGATGGGCCGCTCCACACGTACCAAACGCTGCTCCAGGCGCCCCGTGGCTTGGTCCTGAAACACAAGGAGGACTTCTGCGGCCAGGCCTGCCGAGCTGAGAGGTTGCAGCAGGTCCCACTGCGTGTGGGGGTCAGCGACCCAGTACCAGACACACAGCTATGCGACCGTGTGTGCCAAAATTCAGACTCACCTTTATGATCACCCTCCCGGCCACGGTGAGGTCACGGTCAAACCAGGTGTTCCAGATGCCCCCTCCATAGGTCTCCACACCAACTTGCACTATGCCCACCTGTCCCCGCTTAGAGCGACGCTTCACCTGGGCAACAGCAGAGGTGTCACTGCTGGCACCACGGAGCAGCTGGTGGGAAGTGGGCAGCACGTGCCCAGAGCCTCATCGCTGATGCTGCCAGCACAGGGTGCGGTGAGGGGCTTTGCAGGACAGGGGACACAGAGGAGACAGCACCAGGCAGAGCAATGCAGGGGCTGCTCTGGGTGACAGATTTGGGAGATGTAGGGAGCCGACAATGATGCTGCAGGGCACAGGGGTAGTCAGGATAGTTTTTGCTTGTGGCTTGAAACCGGAGGACCCCAGAAAAGAACTCAGCACCCAACCGGGCGACCTTACCCTGAGGCAGGGGCTGTCGGTGTGGGCTCCTATCAGGCTGAACCCATTGCCGGGCTGGAACTGGCCGCCGACGGCGAAGGCGATGAGGGTGGAGTAGTTCCTGGTGATGAAGTACTGGAGGCAGAGGGGTAGAGGTGAGCGGCGAGGAGCCCCGTCCACCCGCGGCTCCCGCTGCCCCGTCCCAGCCGGGCCCACCTTCTGCGCCGGCCGCACGTCCCAGTGCTCCGTCTCCTTCAGCTCCTGGAAGCCGGCCTGCAGCAGCCGGCTGCGGCATTCCGCCACCACTGCGGGGGGAACAGCCGTCAGGGCCGCCCCCGCGGAAGGGGAGAGGGCCGGGGAGGGCACCGGGCGGTGTTTATTTACCGTGGTACGGCGAGGGACTGCGGTTCACGAACTTCACCAGTTCCTGCGCCGCCGCCTTCGAGCCCTGCGCCGCCACCTGCGGGCACCGCCGTCACCGCACATCGCCGGCAAAACCCCGCCCCGGGCCGGGACCCCCGCCGCACCGGGGACCCCCGTCCCGGGCGGCACCGACCCGAGCCCGCCCGAGCCCGCCACCCACCCGGTACCTGCATGGCCGCCACCGCCCCGCGCCGGCCCGCCCGGCTCCCCCTGCCGGCACGGAGGATCGCACAGCCTGCACCCCGCAATCTGCACCCTGCACTCCGAACTCTGCACCCTGCAATCTGCACCCAGCCCAGCACCCCGCAATCTGCACCCGGCAATCTGCACCCAGCCCGGCACCCCGCAATCTGCACCCGGCAATCTGCACCCAGCCCAGCACCCGCAATCTGCACCCGGCAATCTGCACCCAGCCCGGCACCCCGCAATCCACACCCCGCAATCCACACCCGGCAATCTGCACCCAGCCCAGCACCCCGCAATCTGCACCCTGCACCCCGCAATCTGCACCCTGCACTCCGAACTCTGCACCCGGCAATCCGCACCCCGCACCCTGTACCCCGCAATCCGCCCCCTGCAATCCACACCCGGCAATCTGCACCCAGCCCGGCACCCCGCAATCTGCAGCCTGCACTCCGAACTCTGCACCCGGCAATCTGCACCCAGCCCGGCACCCCGCAATCCACACCCGACAATCTGCACCCAGCCCAGCACCCCGCAATCTGCACCCTGCACCCCGAACTCTGCACCCTGCAATCCGCACCCTGCACCCTGTACCCCGAAATCCGCCCCCCGCAATCTGCACCCGGCAATCTGCACCCAGCCCAGCACCCCGCAATCTGCACCCGGCAATCTGCACCCAGCCCGGCACCCCGCAATCTGCACCCTGTACTCCGAACTCTGCACCCCGCAATCTGCACCCTGTACTCCGAACTCTGCACCCCGCAATCTGCACCCTGTACTCCGAACTCTGCACCCCGCAATCTGCACCCTGTACTCCGAACTCTGCGCCCGGCAATCCGCACCCCGCACCCCACAATCCACACCCCGCACCTCCCACACTGTGCCCCCTGCCATGCACATCGCACTCTCACCCTGCACCCCACACCGTGCAATCCACACCATGCACCCCTCAGCCCGCACCCTGCTCCAGACCAGGCAAACGCAGTGCCTGATAGGACTAGGGTAGAGCTGAATCAAGGGTGGGTGGAAGAGGGACACAACCACGTGGGGTTGGGGTGAGAAGCAAGGAGCAGGGACAGGCTACAAAACAATGGTCATCCATCCTTCCCGGGTATGCCCCACTTCTAGGGAGAGGAGACTGGGAGAGCAAGGGCTGCCCCAAGACGGGGCTTGGCCTGTCTGCAGTGGGGTGCAGATGCACAGGAAAACACACTCACTTCCCCAAGGCTGGGTACATTTGGAGTGGGTCACAGACAAGCTGCAGCTCGCCATCGTTGTTGCTCCCCTGCCTTGGCACTGCCTGGGACTCACAGGAAACAGGGCAGAAACCCTTGGTGCCATGTTGGAGACAAATGTCTCTGAGTGACAGCAATGCACTGCGTTCTGAGACTTGGCACGGTGGCAGGGCAGCACCCAAGCTGCCTGTTAGCCCCAGGGGCACTCCCAAGGGATAGGACCCCTTGGCCTTGCATGGATTAGGTTGCCTCCTTCCCTTGGCTGGGTTCCCTTCATGGGCTGGATGCAGCCAGTGGGGTTTTGGGTTTCAATCAGTCCTCATGCATCATTTCACAGCAGGATCTTTTCTTCCAAGCAATGGGTGTGTGGCCTTGGGAGATGGACGTGGCAGCCTGTGAGTGCTGCATGGGGCCCAGGTGTTGGGTGCCAGCTGGATTCCCAGCTCCTGAGTCACCCACGTGGGCACCCTGCTAGCTGGAGACGCCATCCGTGTTCTGAGGACTGGAAACTGGTGGTCCTGTTGCCCCTGACCCTGTGACCTGTCGTGCCGAGAGCTCCTGACAGCTCTGGATTTATGCTTCTAGCCCCCAGCACCTGCCTCTCCCCACCACCAAACGGGAACGAGCACTCCCACTGCCTGGCACCCTGCAGAAGGACAGCTGGAGGGTCTCCATGTCAACTACAGCACAACACAAGGCCAGGACACCCCAGGCCAGGCCCCCCCAGGCAGGGACAAGGTTGGGAGCACCCAGCACTCCAGCCCAGAGCTGGGATACATGTGTCAAAGGGACATGTATGCCAGGCAGCCATCCCCACACTCCTCCTGCCAGCATCACCCCCCTCTGCTGCTGGAACACAGCTCAGGGCCAGGTGCTCTTGAATGGTTCCCAGACGGTGCCTGAAGGACATCTGAGGACATTTAGAGCCCTTGGCTCCCCAGCCAGTGGATGCCCAGAGCAGATGGGTGCCCAGTGGGTGCTCAGGGTGGATGGTTCCTGGGGTGAGTGTGTGCAGGAGCCGGGTGTGCCTGAATCTGGGGGGTCAGAGCAGGCGTGAGTGGCAGGGCCGGGTGTGGCCTTCCTCTATCCCTGACGCTGTGAGCAAAGGGCAGTGCCTTGGCGTGCCACAGCTATTCCAGGCACAGCAGGACTTCCAGAAAAAGCTCCTGATGGCTATATCTGGGTGGGCTCTGACTCACCCCTGGCTGCGTGCCAAGGGCTGCACAGCACCTGCCATGGTTGCCCCCTACCCCATCACCATATTTCTGGGAAGACAGTGCTTTTGTCCCCATCCTGCGCTGCCCATGGATCATCCAGTGCAGCACAGAGCCACAGGCAGCCCTTCCAAAATGGCATCATCTCCTCCTCTGCATGTGTACACCCTGCTGCTGGGCTCATGTGTGTGCCCAGGGGTGCCTGGCAGAGACAGGACCAGTAGTGACAGGGCACTGTGGTCCTCCCTATGTCCCCTGGCAGCCCTGGGCAGGCTTTGCTGCAAGAAGTGTTCCCTGCTGGCAGTAGGCCCTGGGGATGGGCAGGCAGTGCTTAGCCCTCCCTGCTGGAAGGGGTTAATGGAAAGATGGCCCAGGACAAAGACTGTAAACACAGCAGAGATCCAGGAAGTGCCACCCCCTTCTCCCACTGCCTGCCAGGCTGCCTGGACCCCCCCTTGCCAGCCCTGCCAGGATGAGCAAAGGGATGGCATCCATCGAGGCCATGTGGTCCCCCGCATCCCGGCCCACGTGTCTGAGCATGGGAAAGTGAAATCACTGCCCAGGAATTGCTGGAGGCTGAGTGAATGGCCACCATGCCTTACGTGAGCCATCAGCGATGCAGCGGGTAACGCTACCTCATCTCACTGGCATGGGTGATGCTATCGAGGCCTGCAGCATCCTCATGGACCACTCAGACACTTATCCACCCCTATGTCCACATGGATCACAAGGGCAGCTGGGCATCTTCAGTGTCTCCACACCACTGGAGCAGGTGAATGTCCCCAAGGACCATGAGGGCAGGTGGACACACTTTAGCCTGCCCCTAGGCAGCAGGGATAGGGGAATATCCCCAGTATCCCCATGGACAACAGGGCCAGCTGTAGATGGGTGATGGGGCAGGTGTATACTTCAAGCATCCGCATGGACGTGGAAGGAGCTGGTCTCCCCATCATCTACACAAGTCAGGGCAACAGCTCACCCCCAGAATGCTCGTGAAACATGGAGGCAACAACTCACCCAGAGGACACACAAAGACCAGGGGAGGTGAGCAAACACCTCCCAGCATCTATACAGGTTGCATCTGAACACCCCTGGCATCAGTGCTTGCCATGGGGGTATTCAGGCACCCCCAGGATTCTGTGCCACTCACAGACAGGACAATGTCCTCAGCATCCCCATCACCTGGGGACATGGGGATGGGCACCAGGCAGTCTGTGCACACCCTGGTCCTGAGCTCTGGAGTGAGCAAAGGCATGGGGGCAGCTGGGATCAACAGCAGGTACAGTGGGACTGGAGACTTTACCCACCAGCTCCTGGGACCCCATCAGGCCAGGCTGGGTCTTGGTCCAGGCAAGGAGGGAGAGCCACCTCCTATTTAGACAATAGCATGTGCCCTGGATCCGTCAGCACTGGGGAATGGGCCACACAGTCCTTCCCTCTTAGGGTAAAGGCGTCTGGGAGGCTCGTGGCTGTAAAAGGAGCGGGATGAAGGAAGACAGCCAGGAGTCAGGAGGGAGGGGGATGGACACCCCTGCTGCTTCATTCCCATTCCTCAACTCACCCTGCAGCTAAAGCCGGGCATAAGGGGGCACTGGGTCCTGGTGGCAGAGTACAGGGACAAGGAAGGGTCAGCATACTGTCCCCACATGCTGTCTAGCTTCAAGCCTCAAGATACCTACAGCCCAAGGAGGCTGTGCGGGTTTAAATCCTGGGGGAACAGCAGGGAGGGAGGGCCAGGAAGGAGGGGCGGCTGCAGGATGCAGCTGGCTTTGCTCACAGGGATGTCATGACCAGCGGGAGTTGTTTGACATTCCAGCTCCAACTGCCTTCCTGGCAGCAGTGTCATCCAAGATTTGATGGAAACTGGGACCAGGCCAGTGCGGGGGTTCAGGAGCCACTTCCCAGGCTCCGCTGGTCTGGGTCAGCCCGGCCTGGGATGGAGCTTTGGGGAGGCTGCACAGGGCTGGACAGGACAGGAGGCAGCCTTGTACTTCTGCCCTCTGCAGCCTCCTCACTTTCTGCAGCCTCTGGGTCTTTAGTTGGCACAGAATGTTTGGCATTTTGTCCCTGGGATGGGACTCAGGCAGGGTCTCTGGGTCCTGCATTTCATCCCTTCTTCCTGTCATGCTGGGTTCTCCAAGCAGACAGGGATTTCCTAAGAGGCTTGTCCACCCTCTGCAAGACATGGGGCCCCTGCTTACCCAGAGCCATACCGGAAGGCTGTCACCACAGCTAAGGAAAGGCCACTTCAAACAGTCTCTCCCAGAGCAGGGTCAAGAGGATGCTCCTGGTTAACCCCTTGGAGCTGCTTCCCCTCCAAGCAGCAGTGCCCAAGAGTGCATTTCCCCTCCCTGGAGCACCCCAACCGTGCACCCCCCTGCTCTGTGGGATGAGGATGGGAACAAGTGTTACCCAGGCCTGAGATGGGATTTGTATCAACCCACCTGAAACACCAGGGCAGGGTGGTGCCTTCTGAACACAGCACCCCTGAGGAATCCATCCTCCCCACACTCCCAGCTGGCACAGCAGTGGGGTAGGGTCATGGAAAGGGATGGCTGAGCTCTGTTCCTGGTGGTGTGCTGTCCCAGACACCCTGAGTCCCCCCTCACCTGCCCCTCTGCACACCAGCTAAGGGCCAGCTTGCTGGCACTTGCAGCACAGGCAGGGCACACGTGCGGGGCTCTGGGATGTGCAGGGCATACTCGGAATGGGGCCAGAATGAGGAAGGATGCTGTCTGTTTTTCCATCTACTCTCCCCCCACAAGCCCCCCTTTCTTCCATTCTCTCCCTGTGCTGGGATGAAGCAGCCTCATCTGGAAATACCTTCCCTTTTAAAGGCAGGCTCCTCCAAGCAGCTTGTACTCTCTGGGAAGACGCTACATCACTCTGCAACTGGGAGAGGCTCCAGGGATGGGGGGCTTGGAGGAGCAAAAGGGATGCAGAGCATTGAGCCCACCTGCATGTCTGTGGGACCCAGACTTTAGCTGGCTCCCCAAGTGACGTGGAGCAGGGAGGCAGCAGGGAGGAGTTCCTCCCAGAGAGAGGGCAGTTGAGAATGCCTCTATGAACAAGCTTGAGCCTTTGCCTGATGCTGATGCTGCCATGGGTGAGCCATGGCATTGCTTGGCTTCTGTGTTACAGCTGGGACAGAAGGCTGGGAGGTGCGGGGCCAGGCAGGGCTGAGCGCTGCTGTCCTGCTGCTGAGTCACCCTGTGCCCAGTGGCACAGCGGTCCCCTCCACCAGGGCCTTCAGGGACAAAAGCACTGGGGCTGAGCCAGCTGATGTCAGCCAAAACAGCCCAGCTTGGACAGAGCCAGGGGTCACCAGGTGTGCTGGGGAGTCTGGGGAGGAGGGGGTGCTGCCCAGGCAAGGGGAACCCTCATGAGGGATTCCCCCAGCACAGATGTCCTCCCTCAGAATGTCCTTTTCAGCTGTCATGGGTTTGTGCAGGGCCCTGAGGGTCCCTGACCTGATCCTCTGCTTGTCCAGGAAGCTGTAGAGGGTGTTTTCAGACAGACTTAGAAATTCCCCATTGTGGGAGTTTTTGGGGAGCTGGTCTGGGCTTTCTGAACCCCAGTGTACTTCCTGGTCAAGGAGGAGGCCAAGGAGGAGGCCAAGGAGACAGGGCAGAGCCTGCTGTGCCTCGGGATAACCTGGGGACCTTGTTCTGCTCTTAGGGTGATGGGGATCAGAGAGGGGCTAGGGCTGCTCCAGGCAGGGTCGCCATCCAGCTGTGCTCTCCACACGCCCGGAGCAAGAAGGGTTAACAGAGTGCCTCCCCCACTATAAATACCACGTATGTATGTCCCACACCCCACGAGTATGAGCTGGGAAGGCTATTTTGGTTGAGTGCCTGCTGCTTTGGGAATGTGCCGGAGCGAGGACAGGGGCTGACGTCACCATCACTGGGGCTCGGACCCAGCACCTGCTCGGGGTCACTCAGCAGCACTCCAAAAGCACCCAGACCCTGGCCAGTGCTCAGCCCCCATGTCAGAAACAGTTTGGGTGGTGGGCAAGCACACTCAGGGCAGGTCATCCCCCACATCAACCCCTCTCCAGGGCCCTTCCTTGCTCATTTTCTGGATGGGGGAGCTGGACTCTGGCCCCACATGGAGACTTGAGCACGGTGCTCTTGCCAGGGGGTGGGTCAGGGTATCACCCCGTTTGGGGTGCTCAAGACCAATTTGGGGACCACGGCTACCTGGCATGGGGTTTGGCTCAAGGGGGTCAAGTGATGTTGTGAAGGTTCCCTTCTTTCCCTTCGTGGCGTCAGCCTAGGCCGTCTGTCTGTCTGTCCGGGCCCCCTGTGGGTGGCACTACATCCTGACAGGGGGTTCACCACACGTCTGTCCCACTTCCTCCCCTCGCACCCCCAAGGACAGGGCAGAGCAGCGGTGTCAAGGCCTCGCCAGGGAGCCCTGGGGTGCCCAGGGGTCTTTGTCAGCCGGGGGGTGTGGGCAGGTGAGGGGCAGTGGGCGGGGGCTGCGGCCATCTCCCCCGCGGCAGCATCCCCCAGCTGCCCGGCAGCAGGAGGGGCGGGTGATGTCAGCAGGATACAAATAGCGGCTCGCGGTCCCCTCCCGACGCCTCTCCGAGCTGTGCCGGCCGCTCGCCAGCCCTCTGCCTGCTCCCTGCTCCGGCCTCGCCTCCCCACGCCGCCACCATGAGCCAGTCCTACTCCTCCAGCCAGCGGGTCTCTTCCTACCGCCGCACCTTTGGCGGCTCCCCGGTCTTCTCTCGTGCCTCCTTCGGGGGCAAGGGCAGCAGCGGCAGCTCCGTCACCTCCCGCGTGTACCAGGTGTCCCGCACCTCGGCCGTCCCCAGCCTGTCCACCTTCCGCACCACCCGTGTGACGCCCCTGCGCTCCTACCAAAGCGCCTACCAGGGTGCTGGAGAGCTGCTGGACTTCAGCCTGGCCGATGCCATGAACCAGGAGTTCCTCCAGACCCGCACCAACGAGAAGGTGGAACTGCAGGAACTCAATGACCGTTTCGCCAACTACATCGAAAAGGTGCGCTTCTTGGAGCAGCAGAATGCCCTCATGGTGGCCGAGGTCAACCGCCTGCGGGGCAAGGAGCCCACCCGCGTGGCCGAGATGTACGAGGAGGAGCTGCGGGAGCTCCGGCGCCAGGTGGACCTGCTCACCAACCAGCGGGCTCGTGTGGAGGTTGAGCGTGACAACCTGCTCGATGACCTGCAGAAACTCAAGCAGAAGTGAGTGGGGGGGGGGGGAGCTGGAAAGTCCCTGTGGGCATCCAACTCCATCCCTAGGGGTGGGTGGGGGCAGAGCTCGCCCTGGCAGCCCCTCAGGTGTTTGCTGCTACCCTTGTGCCTCGTGCTCAGAGCCCATCATGATCCCAATACTCTGTCCCCCTAGATCACTTTCTGGTTGCCCAGGCAGCACCCAGAGGGTAGAGTGGCTCCCATAGCAGGGGTGTCAACTATGCCCTCCCTTACAGTGAGGCTGGGGCCCAGCTGTAACACCACAGGACACCCAGAGCTGGGATATCAACATGCACCTTACCCCGGGGTCCCCATCTCTGCTCACACTGGGGAGGGCTGCTGGGCCCCTGGGTGAGCTGGGCTTTGTGGCATAGATGGACAGACAGATGCAATCAGGTAGGCGGAAGTGAGGGGATGGGTAACCCAGGGAGGGTGCTCCATCAGCTCCAGATGTGAAGGAGGGAGTGGAGGAAGTGGCTTCACTTCCACGGGCCAGGGATGCTCCAGGCCTACTGTGTGTGTCCACGGTGCCCTGTGACCAGTGGGAGACTCCAGAGATGCTGTGGGCTTGGCTGGTACTGGGGGGAACAGAGTGGTGATTATCCACAAGGGTGGCCAGGCTGAGGGAACCCTCAGGGACTGATGAGTGTGGAGGAGCTGGCAGTAGGGGCAGATACTTAAGGGGAGCTGTATGTTCTGATGATGGTCTGCACTTTCCCTCCTGGACTCTGTGCCCTGGGGGACACCATTCCCTTGGGGTGACACAGCCTGCTGCCTCCTGGTAACCCCAGCCACCACCACAGGTGGCCAGCGCTGGTTACCTCCCTGATGCTGGGGAGCTGGGGGTGGTGGTATGAAGGAACTCTCAGTGACAGGGGAGGAGCAGGGCCCAGAACAAACGGGTGTTGGGTTTCTGCCACCCCATGTGCCAGCACCACCTGGGCACCTCCATCTCCTCCCTGCTGCCGTCCCACTGACACGCAGCCTGTGGTGCTGTCCCCTTCCTTGACACAAGCCTGGATCTCCAGCCCTGACCTGAGTCTCTCCCACAGCAGTCCCCACAGCACATCCCATCCCACAGCATCGCTGAAACCTATCTGTACTTCTGCTCTCCCTGGGAAAGCTCAGCTGGTGACCATCTCTCAGACCCCCTGTGTGAGATCCTGCACCCTGTCCCCCAGCTGCTGGTCACTCTCCCCTATAAGGGCCGGGGCAGTGCGCGTGGCACTGAGCTGACCTCATGTCTTTGTGATCTCTCCGGCGTTGACTATAATAGGGAATGGGAGGAAGAGCCCCTGGCCCCCCGCCAGTCCTCTGCTGCCTGCCGGGAACACAGGACAATCTGTTTTCTTCCTACCGGGCCATGCTGGGCTTAAGCACAGCTCGGGGGGACATCACCACGGAGGGACAGAGCTTCCTCCAGACCCCCCTAGCCTCCCTTCTCTGCCTACAGGCTACAAGAGGAGATCCAGCTGAAGGAGGAGGCTGAGAACAACCTCGCTGCATTCAGAGCTGTGAGTACCTGTCCCCTTAGTGCTGTGTGGGAACCCTACCCTCTTCTCACCCCCATCTTCCCCCGGCAGCCTGGCCCCAGCACCAGGGCATGGTCCTGGACACAACTTTGCACCTTCCAGCCCTCGTGCTCTCCCAGCACCCCCCCCACTATCCCTCATTCTGTGTCCCTCCCAGGATGTGGATGCAGCCACACTAGCACGCATTGACCTGGAAAGACGTATCGAGTCCCTGCAGGAGGAGATTGCCTTCCTCAAGAAGGTGCATGAAGAGGTAGGTCAGAAGTGGCACCCTTTTCCAATGGCATTCATGGGGCAGGGAAAATGCAGCGGGTGCCCTGAGATGTCACCTTGTCCACGCAGGAAATCCGGGAGCTGCAGGCACAGCTGCAGGAGCAGCACATCCAGGTGGAGATGGACATCTCCAAGCCTGATTTGACAGCTGCTCTGCGGGACATCCGTGCTCAGTATGAGAGCATTGCTGCCAAGAACATCGCCGAGGCCGAGGAGTGGTACAAGTCCAAGGTGCGAGAGGTGATGGGCTCTGGGCTGGCCCCGGCACAGCGGGTTCCATCTCGGGGGCCGTGCCCACTGACCACGGTCTCTCCGCAGGTGTCTGACCTGACACAGGCAGCCAACAAGAACAACGACGCGCTAAGGCAGGCCAAACAGGAGATGCTGGAGTACCGGCACCAGATCCAGTCCTACACCTGCGAGATTGATGCCCTCAAGGGCACGGTGAGCTAAGGGCAGCATTGGGAAGATCCCCAGCTTCCCTGCAGGGACCTGCTGCTCCAAGGCTGCTCAGGGACCTCTGGGACATCTCTGGGGTGGGGGGCTCTCTCCAGCTCTCTGAGTTGTTGCTGGAGAGGGCACTGTACCCCACATTTGGGCTGCACCTCCCCTAGCAGTGGCCTGGGCTCCTACACAGTGTTTTGGCAGAGTCCTGGAATCAAAGTGCAGATTGTAAAATGTGACCCAGCCTGGGAGGCTCCAGGCAGGCGGGCACAGGGCTCGGGGTGTCTGGTTGCAGGCTGGCAAGGTGATTGCAAACAAACAGGGCACAACAGTCCCATTCTGGCATAGTCATGATCACAGGAGCCAGCCAGCAGCCACCAGTGCCACCCCCAGGCAGCCATCCAGTACTTCTGCAGCTCTCTGTGCCCTCTTGCTGGGGTAGGATGGCTTTGCTGGGACATCTGGGCACCAGGGTGCTGGGGTTGCCTGGTACACGCCCAGCGTGTCCCTGTGAGACCCTGCTGCCTGGCACTGGGCAGGTGGAGGGTTACATTCACTCACCATGGTCCCACATCAGCTGAATCCAGCCAGGGGCTGACCATGGCTCTCCCCAGATGCCCTGGCATCCACAGTGCCCACCACAGGTGGCCCGTGGTTCCTCTGGGTCCCCCCCCCTCACTGAGCACCCCCCTCTCTCCAGAATGACTCGCTGATGCGCCAGATGCGGGAGATGGAGGAGCGCTTTGCGGGTGAGGCCGGTGGGTACCAGGACACCATTGCCCGCCTGGAGGAGGAGATCCGGCACCTGAAGGATGAGATGGCCCGGCACCTGCGTGAGTACCAGGACCTGCTCAATGTCAAGATGGCCCTGGACGTGGAGATCGCCACATACCGCAAGCTGCTGGAGGGCGAGGAGAGCCGGTGAGTGGAAGAGGGGCAGGACAAGCTGGGGGAACCAGCAGGGTCAGCGGTTTTTTTGGGGTCCGACTTTTTGAGGACACGCCTGAGGGCTAGGGCTGGCTGGCACTAAGCTTTCCCTTCTGTGTTCCCACAGGATCAGCATCCCCATGCACCAGACCTTCGCCTCTGCACTCAATTTCCGAGGTGAGCCTCACTCCATGTGGAGGGGAACCTGGGATGAGTTCCCAGTGTTCCCCAAAAGTGTCCACTTCTGGGGCAAATGTCCCTCCTGGGGGGTTGTAGCCGGGCTGGCAGGCTGGGGACACACAGGTGCCACACAGACCCCTTGGTATGGGGGCACTTGTTTGGGTGTTGCTGTGAGCTGAGGTGGGGTTAAACCAAGGCTGCTGAAGCTCCTCAGTGACTCCAGCCCACAGCTGTGTCCCCATTCCACACGTCCCTGGTCCCATCCCCTGTGTCCTCCCCCCACAGAGACCAGCCCAGAGCAGCGGGGCTCCGAGGTGCACACCAAAAAGACCGTGATGATCAAAACCATCGAAACCCGTGATGGGGAGGTGAGCGCAGGGTGGCACCGGAGGGAGGCAGGGGACCGAGGAAGGCGCCTGCTCCCGCAGCCGGGGCTCTGCTGTGGCACGGCACGGCGTCTCACGGTGCTTCTCTCCCACAGGTGGTGAGTGAGGCGACTCAGCAGCAGCATGAAGTGCTGTAGAGGAGGCTGCTCCAGCAGCCCACTGGCACCTTCTGTCCCTGCCTCCGTCCCTCCGCCGTGCTCCCCTCCTGCCCCCCGCCTCGCCTCTCGGCGCTCCCCCGGCACTGCCTGAGGAGTCTCCCCCATGCAGCTGCCTCTGGGCCCCCCATACCCCCCGGGCTCTCTCCTCCGGCTTCCAAAGGCTCGCTCTGCTTTTGCAGCTTCGCAGCGGCAACGCCAGCGTCAGGATCAGGCCAGGGCCGGGGGGCGGCAGGAGGGAGGGACGGGACAGGTGGGACGGGCTGGGGGGAGCAGGTGGTGGCCTGGCCCAGCTCCACGGAGAGCCGGACGGTCCCAGCAGCGGGTTCTGGATCCCCCCACAGGCCCCTTCCCACGCTGGGCACAGGCTTGGGGCTCATCCCACACGAGCGGGGACCCGTCCCCCTCCAGCAGCACCGCCGTCCCCGCTGGAGCTGGCCCTTCTCCAGGTGCACGGCGGCGATGCTAGCGATGGGGAGAAGCTAGGCTGAGCCCCCTGTTCTCTGCCCAGCTCAGAGCGAGGGGACCCCCAGCCTGCGTGTCCCCCCGGCCCGAGAGGCAGTCCCGTGGGGCAGAGGAGGGCAGTGCCCGCCCCTCCCCGTGGCGGGGACCCCCAGCAGCAGGAGGCTGCACGGGGCCAGGCCCGTGAGCCGAGAGGGCACCCGTAGGTGGACACAGGAGAGAGGAGGAGTGAGTGAATGGCAGAGAGGGGGGAGAGAATGAGAGGAGCTGGAGAGAGGCCCGGGGGGCCAGGGCAGGCATCCCCAACCCTCGCCCCAATGCACCCCCACCCCACCACGTGTATGAGACTCTTCAGGCGGCTGAAATAAACAGCGGAGCATCACTCTGTCGTCTCGGTGCATCTCTGGGGCAGAGAGGGGATGGAGTGGTGGGGAGGCAACACCTGGGGGAGGCGTCACAAGGGCCAGGTAGATGGATGAGCCAGCAACTCTTTGGGCTGTCTCCTCCCTAGGCTGCTGGGACCCCCAAAAGGTGTGTGACTCTCACGTGGAAGGTTCTCGAGCATTTTGCTGCCTGAGGTGGTGTGTTTCTCAGTTGCACTGGGTGGGAAAGTCCTGTTGGGACAGGGAACAGTGACAGCTAAGCCCTGAGCAGGTTCGAAGGGGCTCTGGGTGATGATCCTGTATCTCCCACACACACCCAGGGTCACATACCATCTCCTGGTGGCTCTCAGCTCCACAGCCACCTCCTTTTTCCCCCACTTGAGACCTACCCAAATCCACATCTGCCTAGGACTTTTCCAAGCCCCTCCAAGTATCACCAACCTGCAAGAAAAGCTATCCTCATCACTAAGTCACCTCCTGGTCAAGAGCATCAGACCCACCATCCTATGCTTACATCCCAGGCTCAACCTCCAGCCTCAACCTGCCAATGCCATATGCTCTCTTCCTCCCAACACACGTGCCCCTCTCCCTGTGGTCAGGTTGTGGGCATCTTGGCTTCAGCTCCTTCATCCCAGCACTGGGGGATGCTGCAGTGGAACCCAGATTTGAGTATCCCATGTGGGAGAGCAATTCAGGATTGCTTTGCTCTGGAAGATGTTGGAGGGTCCACAAAACTCTGCCAGGCAGCAGATGCCAGGGAGGGCAGTGGGCTTGGTGGGCGGTCATGGTTTAGGGACAAGGCCTGTGCTACTGCCAGCAGTGGGGAGTGGCCCGGGGGTGTCCCTGATGGAGAGGCCAGCGCGACGAACCCCAGCTGGGAAGTGTTGGATCTCAAGGGATATCTCCAGCAGGTGGCCCTGTGACATCGAGGACAGTCCCCAGGTTGCCTTGGTTTGGGATGACACTTCCCTTCCCCCCGGCCCAGGCTGGCCGTGCCAGAGGTCAGCCCCTGGGGGCAGGCTGGGGACAAAACATTCCTTTGCTTTCAGGGAAGAGACCCCCAGGACTCTTCTGGGGCTGGCTCAGCCACTCTGCAGCCAGGCTGTGGGTCTAGCAAGGCATTCCACTCCATTGTGCCCCAGCCATGCAAGCTGGGAAATCCTGGGATTTTCTCCTTTCTAGTGATGCTTCAGTGATGCTGGCATCCTTAGGCTGGTGGCAATGGGCTGTGCCAAAGCGGTCGGGGCTGGCCTGCAGCTGGGAAGCACCGTGGCGTGTCCCTGGCGTCCTGCTCACACAGATTTACTGCCCCTGGCGAGGGCGGCTGGGGCCAGGAGCTGAGGCGTCACCATGGCTCCAGGAGATGGGGAAGCCCTGCCTTGCCCAAGGATAGCCAGGCAGCATCTGGCACACGCCATCCCTGACTGCTCGCTGCCTGGAGCCCGGCGTGTGGCACCTGCCACAGGGCGCCCCAAAGCCGAGCAGCTCCAGCAGGGCTGGCCGGGAGCTACACTGCCCGCGGCAGAGGCAGCGGCCCAGCGAGAGAAACGGGGTCTTGATGCGTTTGCAGCCTCCCGAGCAGGGAGGATTTGTGGTGATCAGGGATGCTGGGATCCCCACCTCTGCTGTCTGCTGGGAACGGAGCTAGGGGGCCCTGAAGGGCTGGCTCCCGCCCGGGGTCTTGCGTTGCAGGAAGCATGACGGTGTCCTTTCCCTGCACATGCCGTCAGGGTCTCTCTGCCCTGATCCAATGACACTGCCGGAGAAGGGGAAGCGGGGGAGGAAGGCTGGGTCCCCCCCGAGCCTCTCAGCTAATATGGAAAGGTGCTGGCCCTTTTCTATCTTTGCAAGTGGAGCTGGGCTGCAGGGACGGGGCAGCAGGCGCAGAGAGGGGGAGCCCAGCCAAGGAATGTGACATATCAGAGGCAGCTGCCACTTCAGGAGAGGGGGCAGAGGGAGCGCAGCTCGCCGGGGGCTGCGCGGGCCGGGCCGGGTGAGGGGGGGGACGCCACGGCCCCAGCACGGGGACAGCTCAGCGAGCGGGCAGCAGCCGCGGGACTCGCACCCCGGCCGGCGACGAGCAGGTGCCGAGGCGCTGGGCGGGCTTGGGGCTGCAGCAGAGTGAGTGCCACACTGCACCGGGCGCTTGGTGAGTGGCGGCTGGGCTAGCAGGAACCCGAGTCCCAGCCTAAATATAGTCCCTTGCTTGCCCACAGGCTGCGACCTTTGGGGCTGCAGCCTGTGGGGGGTAGGCACCGAACCGGAGGGCATTCGGACTGGGGGGTCGCCACTGCCCCAGCGCCCCAGTCAGGCAGGCGCCCGGCACCCCGAGACCGCAGGCAGGGGGAGAAGAAGGGCACGACGTGCTGGTTTGGGGTGACACGGGTGGCGGGTGGTGGTGGGGGAGCTGCAGGCTATGCACCGAGCACAGGGACGCAGCGGCACGAGTAGGGCCGGTGGCGAGCCTCGGGCAGCCCCGCCGAGCCCTGGCATCCCCCCGAAGCGCGCCAAGGTCACGGCAGAACCGGGGCCGCCCCAGGAGGGCTCAGCTCGCCTGGCAGCACCGTATTTTGTGAGGAAACTGAAGAATGCAGCGATCGGCACCGGCTGTGACATCCGGCTGCGAGTGGTGGTGGCGGGCAGCCCCCGGCCCAGCCTCCGCTGGTACCGAAACGAGGAGCAGCTGGCCCAGGGTGGCGAGGAGTATGGCACCCTCTGGATCCGGGACAGCAAGAAGGAGGATGCCGGTGTGTACACATGCGTCGCTGAAAATGAGCAGGGAGAGGCCATGACCAGTGCTGTGCTGGCCATCATTGACATGGAAGGTAAGGGTGACGTGGCCACCAGCACGGTCGTGCTGGCACAGACCTCGGCAAGTGTTTGCCGAGGGTGGCAGCAGTGCTTTGCAGGCTCTTGCTGCAGTGCCCTGGGGCCAGACGGGGCTGCTGAGCTTTGCTGTGCCCACCCTGCTGCAGGCTGGCGTGCCCGGTGCCGGCAGCCCTGGGATGGCTCTCCAGCCTGCAGCGAGCATGTGGCTGCAGTACCCGCTGCCAGGCCAGGCTGGGTGCCAGCACTGGGCACAGAGGTGTTGGGAGCATGTGATGCCAAACCTGCTCGGGGCAGGAGGAGAGACAGAGAAGAGAGAGAAAGAGAGAGAGAGAGAGATTGGGATTGAGCACATGGTACTGGTACCACCACAGCAACCAACACGGTCCTCAGTACCCCCCAGCAGCTGCCCACGGGCAGAACTCCCGCACGATCACCATAATTGCCCTACCAGGCATTGGAAATGCACTGGCTGAACTGGAACGCCAATGGGGCTAGGAGGAGAAGCCTAACATGTGAGAGGTGGGGCTGACGAGGAGGTGGAGCTTGTGCCCTGAGGTGGGCGAGACCTGGTAGTTAGTTAGTCAAGGCAAATTGACAAACATTTGCTTATCACTGTGGCAGCCCCTCTGCTCATCACCATCACCCCGGGTGCAGCAGTCAGAGGGGGAGTGCATGGGGGCTGCACTCCCAGCCCCATGGGCTTCGTCCTGTGGGTATGGGGCTCAGCCCCCTCTGCCCCATCATCACAGAATCATGCAATCATAGAGTCATAGAATTATTTATGTTGGAAAAGGCCTCTAAGATCATCAATCCAGCCCTTAACCCAGCACTGGCAAGTCCTGGTTAAACCATGTCCCTAAGTGCCACATTTACGTGTTTTCTGAGTACCTCCAAGGATAGTGTGTCCACCACTTCTCTGGCCATCCTGTTCCAGTACTTGACGGCCCTTTTGGTAACAAATTCCTCCTCAGGGAGGACGGATGCCACCTCCCTAGGACACTGAAGGCCTGAGTGTTGGGGAGTGTGGAGGCAGACTGCACTGCTCTGAGATGTGAGACGTGCTGTCTGCATGGGGACAGCGAGGATGAGGAGTGAGGGAAGCAACACTGAGCCCTGAGGCTCCAGGGAAGGAGCTGCACCTGGAACTCTGCAGAGATGCTGTACCTTGAGCAGGGGACTGGATGACTGGCAGGTCAGAAGGAGCCTTCACAATGCTGGAGGGGAGTACTGAGCCAGGAGTCTGGAGAAGTGGTGTTTGGAGGATGGAGGAAGGTTTATGTGTAGGTCAGGAGCCTGGTGGGGTAGCAGGAGGAGCAGAGAAGTGTGCAGCAGGGGTTCTGCCCTGCAGTGAGTCTATGTGGAGTCGCTGTGCAGCATGCCATTGGGGACCGTGGCATGGTGGAGCTGGATGTGAGGTGTGTGCAGAATGGAGACATGCACTGCCCTGGAGGAGGGGCAGCCTGTCCTGGGTGGACAGCAGGGGGGTCACCCTGTCTTCATGCATGCAGCTGCACCTCTCCATGGCCACACCAGTCTGGGCCCCAGTGCTGCACAGCACAGTCTGATTTCCCCAGGTGCCCGTTCCCGTTGTGCTGACGCACTCTTCCCTGCTCCCAATTCCCAGCCTCCACCTCACCACCGCCTTTCTGGGGCAGCTGAGGGAGGGACGGAGCAGCCAGGATTGCCAAATGTGCATTGTGAATGTCACCCTGCCTTGGGCACTCCTCCCAGCAGGCTCTTGGCCATGGATGCACCACCACTGAGCAGACAGCCACCCGAAAAGGTATCCCTGGGCCAGAGACACCTCTGGAGCTGTGCAGGCTTTGGGGCGCTGGGTTGAGCAAGAAGCAGGGCAGCCCATGGTGTGGCTTTGTCATTGTGGCAACACAGAAATGTCTTTGTGGTGTTCTGTGGCAGTGCCAAGAGAGTGCCACATCCTGCCAGGTGCTGGACAGGTCTCCAGTACAGGATCACAGAAGTTCCACTCTTAGCTCTGCCATCCTTGTACTGGGAAGGGACATCCCATCCTTGTTCCCTGGGGCACTCTGTGAGCCAGGTCATCAGCCACTTATAGGGCAAGAGGGATGTGTGCAGGGTCCCCAGGCAGGATAAAGGCTCTCTCTGGACTTAGGATCCCAGGCCCCTGTGTCTGGAGGTATTGGAATGCTCTTGCTCCACTGGTAAGATCAGCTCTTTCTCTGGGCTTAGGATCCCAGTCCTCTGTGTCTGGAGGTGTTGTTGTGTCCTTGCTCCATCTGCCACTGACAGGTAGTGGTCTCTGGTGGGCACAGAGCCCCTTTTCTCCCTGGTGCACTGCCAGGCTGAAGATCTCTGTGGGGACAGCACTGGCTCTCCCCAAGGTGGCTCAGGTCCCTGCTGGTGGCCTGGGGGGGCTCCGTGCTGCTCGTCTCTGTACTCAGCCTGGGAAGCTCCTCCTGTACCAGCTCAGCAGTCCCCCTTGCTCACACAAGCCCGATTTAGCTCCTCTAATCTCTTGCCCTGAATCTGTCGCTCCACCCCACTAATGATTTTCTCCTGCTCTTCTCCCAGGTTCCCTGAGCACGTCAGCGCTCACTGTAGGGAGTGGGGAGAGCATGTGTGGGGCTGGCCTGGCAGCCAAGTGCCAGGGCTGCCAGGGGCACACCATCGCCACTGTCCCACCCTATCCCCACCATGCCCCACTGCACTGCCCTTCTCCTGCTGCAGGCTCTCCCTAATGCCCCAGCTCCGTGGGTGCAGGTGGAGTGCATTGACCCTTCTCACAGCAACACCAGGCTGGTCCAGGGGCTTCCCAGGTCCACTCAGGGAACCTTCAGATCCTTCCAGCCAGCCCTGGCCCCTACCATAGCTCCATTGCTCTTGGACTTGCTAAAGCCTTTATCACCTCTCTGCTGCATCTCCTGAATTTTTTCCCTGTAAACTGGATTAAATCACCTCTTAAGAACCCGAGCTAATCTCCTTTTAGAGCCTAGCCCTTGTTCACTGTGCCAGAACTGCCTGATCCTCCCCACCCAGGCTGCCTCTCATTTCAAGGTTGGATGTGTCCATCTTGGGCTCCCTGTGCAGGGTCTTGCTCCATTCGCCTCCACCTGCACTCAGCAATCAAACCGTCTTGGAGCCATTCCTCTGCCCAGGAAACAGCCTGCACCTGCCTGCATTTGGGGGCAGGAAAGGGAGCAGAATCTTCCTGTGTGTGGTGGCCCTGCATGACCCCTTCATGTGTGAGGAGTTACAGTGGGGCAATGCTGATGTAAATTTTCAGCTGATGGTGCATGGCAATGGCAGTGGAGCCCACTGAGGATGGCTCTGCTGACAGCGTCCCTGGTGGCTCAGCATCCCTGGCCATTTATCTCAGTGCCTAATTTTAGTCTCATAATCTGCAGCACCGTGTCCATGTTTAATGCCAGCTGCCCCAGAGCGGCTCCCACCTCTGCCCCCATCCACCTGGGCAGGGGGCTGGTGTGGTGGCCACGTGTGCCAGGTTCCCATCCCAGGGTCTGTCGGAGTGAGACGTCTGCTCCCAGCGAGCGGGGTGGTGAGTGCAGCTGTCCAGTCAGTCACCTCCACCCCTGCCCTCTCGCCTGCTGCTGGAGGGTTATTTTTGCTGAGGAATGTGCCATCCCCTCGGATTCTGGCAGGCTGCAGGGCTTGTGTTACAGGCAAGAGGCCGAAACCCAGGCCTGCAGTTTGGTAAATATAGCACCAATATTCAGGACTGCATGAGGGGAGGACAGCCTCTTCCTCCTTCCAGGGCTGCCCATCACACCCATTGCCCTTCCTGCCTCCTGACACCAGGTTGCTGGCTTGTGCCCTGGCATGGTAGCACTGGGAAGGGGCTTCCACCCTGCTGCCTGCACTCTTGCCTGCTTTCCCCCACAGCAGGCAGCCCCTCACTCCCAGCTAGGGGCTATGCCGGAGGCTGGCAGGGCAGGGATGTAATGCCTCATGCCATCCTGCTCCATGTTCAGGCGCCCAGAGCCAAGGTCACATCACTGTTTTGCATCCCTGTGTTCACTGCCTGCAGTGAGCACCGTGTGCATCCTTCTTGTGGCAGCAAGAGAGGCGAAGCTGGAGAGGGCACTGGGCTGTCCCAGCCCTTGGGAGAGGGGGGACAGCACAGCACTGCTCCTACACAGGGTCAGAAAGATGCTGTGGCGCTGCCCTGCCCGGTGGCAAGGGACATTCTGCTGCTGTATTTATTTTTCCTGGGGATAGAGCTACGGAAGGTGCCCACCTACCCAGGCTCCTAGCACATCCCCACCTCCCGCCGCCCATCCCTGGCAGCTCCAGGAGGTGCAAACGCATGAAAGATTCATGCCCAGACCTCCTCCTACTCGAGACGCCGCATGCACACACCACCATCAATTATTCAAGCTCTGAGACAAGGGGGCTGCTGGCTGGGACCGGGGGCAGAGGGCTGGTGCCAGGCCAGAGCTGTGATAGCGGGTCAGGGTCTGTGCAGAGCAGCCAGGAGGCCCAGCAAGGTGTGGCTGTGCTTCTTGGAACAGTGAAATTAATGCTGCATTTTGAGCAAGTGTTTGCTGTCTGCTTTGCTTGGGGCTGATGTGTGTCCAGCAGGCAAAGCTGGAGCTGGGTGGCAGCGGGGCCACCTGCTCCAGGTCTGCTTCTTGTCTATGCCACAGCTGCACTGGCTGCTGTTCTCTGTCCTAGGCCCCTGACCTGCAGGGCAGCAGGACACTGTCAGGACTGCCCCTGGGCTGGGGCAGGGCAGAGGGGCAGCCCTAGGTGCAGGTGGCCATGACCTCCTGTGGGACATTTGCAATGACTTCAGCTTTGCCCTGATGGAGGGAATTTGCAGGTGCTGCTGCCACTGGAAAGGAGTTTTGCTGCCTGCGACAGGCGCAGCCTCTTGGAGGTGACCTGGCTATTCCCAGGGGTTCAGCATCTCTGGCACAACCCAGAGTCACTCCTGAAGCTTTTGCTGAGGGATGGCTACAGAGTCACAGTTGCTGGGAAGAGCTGTGTGCCCAGCAAGCCAGGAGCTGTGACCAATGGGCAGCAGATGTAGGATAGTTGGATACACAAGTGACTGTGTTTTGGCTGGACAAAGGTGGTCCTCCCTGAGGCCAGCCCTGTGGCTGTCCTTGTGGGCACTTTGGTGACAGCACCTTTGCCCTGGCACCACTGTGTGACAAGTCCAAGCCTTGGTGCTTCTTCCCAGCATCCCTGATGAGTCTTCTAATCCCATCTGAGTGTGAAAAGAAGGCACAGGCTGTGTATCTGCAGCAGGACCCCAGGCATGCACAGATAGGGTGAGAGTACCTGGCAGGGAAGCCCTGGGTGCAGGTACCCTGACATACATGAACGCCACATTTACCCAGCTCTGGCTCAAGGGTACCATTTCTGTCCCCACCCAGGGCTGGGGGAGTGGGGGCAGCAGAGACCTCTGTCTCTGACAGGAGATTCCCTTAATGCCAGCTGTAGCATTTGTAGGACTTCTCTGACGTGCAGGGTCTCCACGGAAACTCCGCAGCATCACTCGAATTGTGGGACTGACAGAAATGTTGTATAAACAGCTCCTTTTGTACTGGGTAATTTGCAAGTTATTATGGAGCCATGAAAAGCCTCACGTTTGGAGTTATGAGCTGGGAGGGGAAGCAGAGAAAAGCTACCAGAGCTGCCAAGCATCATGGGGAGCGTGATGCCTGTGAGCAGCTCCTTGTGGAGCAGCTGGCTCCCCAGGGGATAGGTGAGCAGCATGGGGACAAGCACTGGGAGGGGAGGCCTCCAGCAGCGTCCCCATGAATGCTCTGCAGTGGGAAGGGACAGCTCAAACAGATGGTGAGGCCAGGACCTTGGCAGCCTCTCCAAGGGCCTGGAAAGGGGGGTGATGAATGCTGCAGGGCTTGGTGAGTTGATGAGGCAAGGTATCGAGAGCTATGGGGCACCAAGAGCTGTGAGGGTCATGGCATACAAGACAGGACCTGCTGAAGCTGTGGGACTGGGATTACCCCTCTGGCTTATTTGTAGCATGACCCAGAAAACTGGGACAGGCCAGCAGGGCTCGGGATGGTCAGCTGGGGAAGGTGTGCCAGGGTTGTGCCAGCACCCCAGGAGCACTTGTAGGTCTTAATGTCCCTGACCAGCCTCACTGGGGACTCCCACCCACAGCTTCTGTCCACATTGCAGGAGCCCAATGACAGCTCAGTCCTGGGCACAGAGTCCTGCTGTGCCGTGGGTCCTTACCCCAGCACGAAGGGAGCTCTTGTGTGTGTCATGCCCCATGGACAGGGACAGCAGCCTACCTTCCCAGGTTAAGCTTATCTCCCCACCAGCCACAGAGCAGTGACACTACGCCAGGGCTGAGCAGTCCAAGCCTGCAAACCTATGTGGGTCCTGAAGCTCCTGGGGGGCAGGGTAAGAGGTTTGCCTTGGCACCACCTCTGGGACTGGAGGCTGTGTGGTTTGCCAGGGGAATTGGTGTGAAGCGCTGTGCCAATATTAGCTCCTGTCAATGTACAGCTGTGCTGTGACCCACACTTGTGCCTCGGCAAGGGGACCTTTCTGCATTACCGATGACTGGAGGATGTGGGGGGCTGAGCAGAGGCTGGCAGAGTGATGGTGAGCCTGTGTCTTAGCGGGGCAGTGCCATGGCACACTGCAGATGTGCTGCTGGGTGCAGGCTTGTGGCAGCTGTGGCAGCGGAGCTGCCCTGTGTGGGAGCACTTTGGGGACAGCACACAGAGCCCTGCTGTGTTTTGTTGTTGCTATCCCAGCTGGTCTGCGTGTGGAGGCTGCAGTGGGGGGCCGTGTCCTAAGAGAGAAGCACAACCCCTGTCCTGGGCAGTGTGGCAGGATGGACAGGTGAGAGGGAGCAGTGGTAGAGCTGCACTGCCTGGCAGGGGGCTCGGACCTCCGGCTGCCGTGTAGACAAAGCCAGAGGTGGAGAGACCATGTACCCGCCTCAGACATGCCCCTCCCTCCCCTCTACGACAGTGGCCGTCGCCCCCCACCACCTGTGCCCTGCCTGTCCCCCACCGCTGTCACTGTGTGCCAGGGCTGGCGGGGAGGCGGAGGCGGAGGCAGGCGGGGGAAGGATGGAGGGAGGAGCACTCCAGTGATGCTTCATGCTCACAGCTCCAGCCCTCCCGAGAGCCCAACCTGGCGAGCCCTTTCCTCTGCCTCCACCGTTCCCGGCTGTCGGTGGTGAAGGATGCTCGGAGCATCGCTTGCTTCCGCGACGTGCTGACAGCGGGGACCCCGCCGGGAGCGGGCTGCCGTCCTGCCGGGCCTGACTCCGTGTCGCCGGGCCAGCAGGGCTCTGCAGAAGCATGAAGAAGATCTGGGTGAAGAAGCGTTTCCAGGTAAGGGCTCCAGGCTGCCGTGCCGGCGGGTGCCGGGAGAAGGGGGCAGTGCCGAGAGCGGCTGGGGATGGGAATGGATGCTGATGGAGACGGGAATGGGGATGTGAATAAGGATGGGGATGGGAGTGTCCCTCCAGCCCTTCCGTTGCCCGCTGGGGCTCCCCAGGGCTTCGCACAGCACCAGCTTCAGCCCCACTTGCAGAGCTGCCAGCTGCTTGCCTGGCCTCACCAGCCCGGGCAGGAGGGGCAGAGGGCAGGGGCTCAGCACCTCCTGTGCCAACACCCGGACTAGGACCCCCGCCGGGGCTTTCCCCACGCCCCTCTCTTCCCTCTCTGCCCTCTGGAGTCGGGGCAGCAAATGGAGGCTGCTCCACGGCTCCCCCCAGCCCCACTGGCGGTGGTCACGGAGCTGGAGACGAGGCTTTGCATGCGTCATCCCCTCCGCGTCAGGAGCATGCCTGGCACAGGCAAGGCTCCTTCGCGGGCCCGCCGCACGCTCCGCTGCCGAGCAAGGAACAAGGACGTCACTTGGCCTCGGCGGGGGATGGAGGATGGGGAACATACTTCCAGGAAGCCCCCCGCCCCCAATTCCCCCGGGCACACAAGCCCGATGCCTCCCCGCTGTCGCCCTGCCTGGTGGCCCAGAAGGGACTGGGAAGAGGCTGTCGCACGCAGCACCTTCCCAGGGGTGGAAGATGCGCGACGGGACAGGTCCCCAGGGAGAGAAGGTGCAGAGGGTCCCCCTGGGGCAGGATGGTACGCACAGCCCGACTGCCCCATCTGCATTTGGGAACAACAAGTCCAGGAGCTTGTCTGTGTGGCAGAGCAGGGTCCTTCACTGCTGGCTGAGCACGGGAGGGGTATCAGAACAGCCACAGCAGTTGTCTGTCTGCACCAGCCAAGTCACTCGCTCCCTCCCCACCTCATTCCATCACTGCTCCCTGTCTGCCTGTCTCACACAATAGGCAGCAGTGCCATGTGGTGCTAGGCTCCACGTGCTAGGTGGTGGCAAGCTCCACGGTCCCAGGTGATCCTTCACTTCCCCTAGGCCCCATGGCCACGGTGAGGGATGCCACATGCTTGGGCCAGTGCAGGACCCCAGCCTGGGCAGGTGGATCCATGCCTGGCACAGGGGTAGGAAGGAAACAACTCCAGGTGTCACCCAGCTACATTGCAGTGCAGGGTTGAAGCTGGGTGTGGGTCCCAGCCAGCTCTTCTCTCTACTCCAGGCTGGGTAGGCACAGACTGTGCTCCTGGGGTACTCCACCCCTTTTCCCAAGATGCAAATGAAATTCCACACAGGAGAATTACCCCCACTCTCTGTCTATCCCCTTCATGCAGACTCCGACCCCACACCAAGCCCTAAGCTGCTCCTGCCCCCTTTCCATCTCCTGTCCTGGGGCTGACTCTGCATCCCCCAGCATTTGTTCCCTAGTGGGCTGCAGGTGGGTGCTGTGCTTGAGGCAGGTCCAGTCTGCAGGGTGCCCTGATCCTACAAGGTGCCCTGACCCCTCGGTGTGCCCCGATCCTGTAGGGACCTGTTGAGGGGTGAAGGGGAGGGGGCTCAGCCCCTCTGTAGCTCTGGGCAGTGGAGCCCAGGCCCACTGGGTGCAGTCACCATATCTGATGGGGAGCCGATGGCGCCTGTCCCCAGGGAAGCCACAAGAGTACCCGATAATGGCACTCAATTGCATTTTCATTTTTTAATGGGGGAATTATCCGCCGATGGTGCAGTTAATCACTCATCTTTCCCTGTCCTGGAAGACGGGCTTCCAGCCAGAGCCAGCACAGTCAGCCGAGAAGGGGAGGTGAAGCCTGGCTCAGCCTGAATACAAATGTGTCTCGTGCAGCCGCTGCCCTCTGGCCAGCACTGCATGCAGGCAGGGGGTTGTGGGAACCCCTGAGCGCTGCCCATGTGCAGGCAGCACACCTGCAGTGGCAGCAGCTTCGGGCTTTGTGAAATGAGCCTGCTGCCCTTCAAGGGCAACTAACTGCTCGCCATGCTTGGCTGTCCATCCCTGGTGGCTGGCTGTCCCTGGGGTCTGGATCTCCGTGACCTGCTTGGGCAGGAGGGGCTGGTGGAGTGAAGGGCTTCAGGACAGATGTGTGTCCAGCCCTGGGCTCCACACTGGGGAGACAGGGCATGGACCATCAGTGTCCTGGGGAGACCCTGTCACCCAGACTGGCTGGGAAGGATGCTGAGTCCTGGCAGCCCAGCCCTGCCTGTCTGCACTCCACATTCCCACTTCTGCCTGACTCGGAGATCACCCCGTCCCTCTGCTTTCCTGGGATATGGCGTCAGTGCACACTGGGTCTGGCAGACAGGCTGCCCTCAGCTGGTCCTTTCCCTGGCACACAAGTGCCCGGCCCTGGGCTGCAGCACAGAGGGCAGCCAAGTTGGCAGGGACCTCTTGGTGCCTCCACCCCATGCTCGGGTCCCACCTGCCTGCCCAGACAGCACGAGTGAGCATAGCTCTGATGTCTCCAACCCCACACCAACAGGCCAGTCCCCTGCTGCCAGGCAGCCTCTCTCTCAACTGGCATGGCCTCTACAGGGGATGGAGGATGCTGTCCCCATGCTGGGACGGCGGCCATGGTGGAGTCTGGGCCAGTGCCTGGAAGACATTTTGCTGGCCAAATCCCCATGCTGGCTGGGTGGCATTGAAGGGGCTGCAGAGCACTTGGGCAGCAGCCCAGGCAAAGACTTTGCTGCAGGCTATGCCAGCTACAGGCAACAGTTCTGAGGCTTCTGGGATGCTCCGGACTGTCACTCCTGAGCTTGGGCTGCAGCACAGGGCTGGGGTTCACAGTGCCATCACCAAGGGGACTCCGTGTGCGCGCGTGCGCACAGGTGTGTGTGAGTGTGCGTGGCTGGGCATGCGCTACACGTGCCCACCTACACCCATCCATCTCTGTGTGCACGGGGGCGTGTGCCTGTGGGTACCCGTGGGCGTGCAGCGAGGGTGCATGTGAGCGGTGGCAGGTGTGCCCTGCCAGTGGGAGGGCGTGAGTGGTACGACGTGTGTCGTGCCAGAGTGCGTGTGAGCAGTTGTGGGTGTGAGCGGTGCTGCGTGTGCAGTGTGTGTGCGTGCGAGGCGCGGCAGCGGAGCGTGTCTGTGGCAGGACGGGTCCATGCTGTGCCATGGGTAACGCTCTGTTCTCTTTTCCTTTGCAGAAGACCGGCCACTCGCGGCGCTTCGGGCGCTTCACGCATGGTGCGTTGAGTTACCAGGACCCGACTCCCCCCCGCCGCCCCAAGTGTGCCGGGATGGGCTCCACCACTGTGCTGCAAGGGGCAGCGAGCAGAGGCTGGGCAGGGCTGGATTGATCTTGCCAGCCACAAAACAGGGTCCCAGTCAGCCAGGAGCTCACAGCGTTCCCCATGAAGCTGGCCTGCTCCCGGCCTTGCAGCTCTGCTTGCTCAAGGGCTACCGGACTGTTGTGGCCAGGATTGGGAATCTGATGCACTAGCAGTGCATGGAGCAGCTGGTTGTGTGCTGGGCTGCAGAGGGGTAGCCCCCCACACACCTTAAGAGTGCAATGGAGAGGAGCAGTGATGGGGCTGGGGACATGTTCCTCACTGCAGGGGTTGCTGCTGCAGCTTGTGAGGGCTTGGGCAGTGGCAAGGAGGAAAGTCAGTCCTTCCCTGGTGGCATGGCACTAGCTTTCTTGGAGTGGGACATTAGGGTGATGCTGAAATGGCCTTGCCACATCCTGCCCGGTGCGGGGCAGCTCTTAGTGATGCCCTGTCCTGAGAATGTTGGCTTTATCAACCTCAGCTGTGCTGTGGAGCACAGCTGTATTGTACAGCACTTGCACTGGTGGGGCAGAGGATGGATTTGTACGTGCCAGGGGGAGGCTGTGAGCACATGGACATGTGTCCATGTGCTCCAGCACCCCCAGGAGCACCCAGCTGGGGCACAGACTGGGGTGGTCCAGCCCCAGGCTGAGATGCACTGTGGAGCACAGAGTGATGTGTGGATACTGCAGCGGTGAGATCAGCAGCTCCAGGGATAGGGGGTGGCTGTCCTGCTGGGCAAGATGTGGCTGTGGCACAGGGAGGGAATGGTGCTGTGCACTGCACAGGTGGGACCGTGTGTGTGAGGAGAGGGTCTGTGTGCAGCACTGGAGTGGTGTGCAGTGAATGTGGTGCAGAGTGGAGACATGGTGGGGAAGTGCTGGGGACAAGGGACCCCCCTGCTGCCCCCCGCGTCTCCGCAGGCCGGGCCGATAACCGGGTGTTGATGTCTCTCTCTCTCTTGCTGCCCCTATGGAAGCGAAGTTTTCCGCTCCTGCAGGAAACAAAGCTACGGTAGGAAGACCTCTTCCCAATGCCATCTCTGTCCCCATAGTGGACCCTGTTTCCCAGCCTGCCACCCTGCTCTGTCACTTCCACTGTCTCCTTGCCCTGCTTTTTTGTCCCCATGCTGTCTCTGCCAGCTGCATTCCCACTGCTGGCACTGCCTCCCTTCCTCCCATCATCTAACACTGTTCCTGCCCGCCCTTGCCCTGCTGGACTTTCCTACTCTCAGTCCTGCCTTTCCCTACTGGCAGCTTGTCCGTGCAGGTCACAGTCATGCCTCCTGCCCTGGGGCTGCTTGGGCACTGCTCTCATGCTCCTGGAGCCAATGGGTCTGCAACCGGCAGTACCAGTGTGGTCTGCTGTCTCTGTACACTCACTCCCTACTCTTCCCTCCCACTCAGACTCGGAGACAGGTGAAGATGAATCCAGCGACCCCCAGGTGACACAGCGCAGTGATCTCCAGGATGAGACAGCCTTCAGCACCCCCACGGGTGAGCAGGGACACCTGGCTGGCACTGAGCCCTGACACTGGCTGCTGGCCATGCCTCCCCACAAGGCCTCTGCTGGCCAGGCTTTGGGTGCCTGAGCTTGTCCCCTCAAGCACCCAGTCTTGGCTCATCCCTCTTCTCTCAGGTGGGTCTGACACCCTTGTGGATGCCTCCATGAACACAACACCAACCTCGGTGCTGGCCCTGTCACAGGCAGAGGAGCGCTCCAGCTGGTCAGGCAGCCAGCAGACCGTGGTGGAGAAGGAGACGGACGCCAGCCTCTCTGCACGGGGACCTTACCTCCGTCCTGCTGCCTGGCCGCAGCCGCAGGGAACCCCAAGGCAAGCAAACACGCCGGCCCCACGTGGCGCCGAGGTGCGGCACCTGGGCGTGGAGCCGTTGGTGCGGGCATCACGGGCTAATCTGGTGGGCACGAGCTGGGGGTCAGAGGATAGCCTTTCGGTGGCCAGCGACCCGTACGGCAGCGCCTTCAGCCTGTACCGAGGACGGGCGCTCTCACTCCATGTGTAAGTAGCCAGGGGAAGCACACAGAGGGGACATTGCGCTGGGGCCATCTCCTTCCAACTCCTGCAGCCATCTCCTTCCCTCCACCTGGGCTTTTTTTTGCCTTCACCTTCCTAGATGAGGAGTGGGGACTCTGAGCAGTAGGCAGCCTGTTCTTGGTGAGAAGATGGGAGCAACACAGCCTGGGGGTGATGTATCGGGGTCCCTTTCTGCTGTGGCCAGGTTGAGGCTGGGGGTATCCCCTGTGCCACTGCTTGAACTGCAGTACCTCAGCCGCAGATTATGCCGTGGGTATTTTCCCGTTCCACCCCTCTGCGCATCCCGCAGTGTGGGGAACCGGAGGTGCACAGTAGCCTGGGACACACACTAACAAGTGTCTGCCCACGGTACAGGGGTGGCAGCAGGGTCCAGGGACATGCTGCCTCCTCAGATCCTGATGTGCTCAGAGCCCCCGTCCCTCCCTGCCACCTTTGGTTCCTGAAGGCCTCTTCCTTTGACCTCCATCTTGCTCTATTTTTGTTTAAGGCTGCTTGTTCCACCAGAACCTCATCTCCACCTTATGATTTCTGCTCTGCGTTTGCTGAGCCCCTCTGGGGGCAGTGGGATAGGAAGATGTACAGCATGTGTACAGGCAGGGCTTGCAGCCTTGGGGATACCCTCTGGCAAGGCTGCACTGCCTCAGCACACCAGGACACCCCAGCAAACTGGGGCACCCCCCAGCCTCTGGTCCTGTCTGCATGGTGGCCTGGGGAGGGACTCACTGAGTATTCCAGCATCACCCTTCTGCTCCATGGACAAGGGGTCCCAGCAGCCCAGGACTCTCACCTAACCCAGCCAGCTCCCAATGGTCTTGGGGTGACCAGATACCCTTGCTGGGACCCTTGAGTCTCCCCAGTCACAAGGCTGCCCTGACTGTTTGACCCCCTTGCTATGCCCCATTGGGCACTCTGGTGCAGGCTGGAAGCTGGGGTGCAGCCGAGCAGGTACATGGGTGGTCTCTAAGCCAGGCTCCTCTGTCTCTGCCCTTGCAGCAGCATCCCCCAGGGAGGCTACCGGAGAGATGACCTTCACAGAGGCCCTGTCTCTCCAAAGCCTGGTGCAGAGCCCCCAAGATCCCCCGCTGCCCTGCCGCTGACCGCCAAGCCACCCATCGTCCGCTCGCCATCTCCTCGTGCTGGCACATGCCTGCAGCCACCCACGGGCATCGTGTCCCAGCCTGCTGCCCGTGGCCCTGGCGTCCCCTCCTTCACACCCGTGACCCCTCGCAAGAAGTCCTCGGTGCCGGTAGAGTATCAGGACGTTGTTCCTGAGGAGTACGAGGAGAAGATCAAGAAGCCCAAGTCCTCTGGGTACTCACAGGGCAGCACACAAGAGTCCCGTCCGCAGACACCCATGAGTGACACCTCTGGCCGCATCTCCGTTCGGGCATCCCCCAAGCTGGTGCGTGCTGGCTCCAGGATCTTTGAGAGGCTGCAGTACTTTGAGGAGCGGCAGAGGAGCCTGGAGCAGGACAGTCCCTTTCCCGCACGCTCCAACCTGCCCCTGCGCAAGACGCGCTCCTTCGACCAGCCTGGCACTGGCTCGCGCCGTGCCAGCACTCCGGGTGGCTCACGGGAGGACCTGCGGGAAGGTGGCCGCTGGGAGCCGGGCAGCACGGCAGCGTGCCGGCGTTTGGCCTTCCGGCAGAAAGCCGCATCCTTTGACGAGCGGGGCAAGTTCGCCAACCGCGTCTATGCCATCGAGCACAAGTTTGCAGAGGAGCTGACCCGCATCAAGCGGACAGTCTCCAAGCAGCAGCTGCGGCGCTCCCAGGAGCTGTGCAAAGCCGGGTTGCCTCCGGCACCCTCACCCCCAGCGACCAGCGAGCCTCCTGCACCCCGTGCCCCCCGCACCTCTTCCTCTCAGGGCGCCGGCGGACGCAAGGCACTGCCACCCAAGACCTGCCCGCCGGCAGAGAGCACACACGTCATCCAGCACCTGGCACTTTCCAGCGTGGTGTTGGTGGGACCTGATGGGGAGCCACTGCCAGGGGGACAGCGTGGGAAGAGAGCCCCATTGGGGGGGGGTGGTGTGGCTGGACTGCCCAGCTCAGCGGAGGATGCAGGTGCCAGGAGGAGTCTGCAGCAAGAAGGCATTGGGGAAGTGAAGAAGAAGGAGCAGTGGCCGTTGGCACAAGCCAGCCCGCAGGGAAGGGTGCCCCTCCCGCAGGCGGGTCCCACCGAAGGCAGCCCGTACCCAGATGGAGGCCCTGCCCGTGGCCCTGGGGCAGTGAGTGAAACCCTGGCTGCCCGACTGGCTGTGCCCCACGGACTGTACCGGCGGCCAGAGACGCCCACAGAAGTGCGGTTCCTGCCTTGGGCAAAGCCAGGGATGGAGCAGGAAGCTCGTCTGGAACGAAGCTGGGCAGGACAGCATGGTGTGGGCAGGGAGGTGGAGAGAAGGCAGATGAAAGTGTCAGAGAAGAAAGAGAGTGGCCGGATGGCTCAAGAAGGCAGGAGCACACGGAGCAAGGGGAAGGGACGCCGAGCCAGGCCCACCTCTCCAGAGCTAGGTAGGGCCATGGCTTTCTGCCCTCCTGCAGGCACAGAGCTGGCCTGGCCACCCCCTGGGTGGGTTGGGGGACCTCCAGCCTGCCCCTGGGAGGTGTGGGGAGCCCAGGGGTGGAGTGGAGGGATGTGGCTCAGGAGGCTGGGGTATGGCACCAAAAAATGCCATAAGACAGACCAGCCTGGCTGCCAGTTTGCTGGGCCTTGAGGTTACAACGCTTGCTATCTTCTCCATCTTCTCGCTGCTCTCGCTTGGCACAGAAAAGATACAGCGGGCTGACTTGTAGCATAGACCCCTGGCCTGGGGCAAAGGGCACCCACTGCAACTTGTCCTGTCTGGGCCATGCTTGATAGTCCAGGCAGGGCATGCCCAAGCTTCCCCAGGGGAAGGTGGCTTGGCTGGGGGAGAGGTGTCCTGCCCGTTCCAGCATGGAGCAGATAGACCAGACTATACCTGGGCTGGGAGCTTCTTCTAGGCTCTGCTCTAGCCAGAGAAGTGCCAGGTCCATGTGTCTGAGGCTCCTGGCACAGCCCCAGGACTTTTGACCAGGTGCTGGGGCCATGAGAGGGGAGGGACCTGGGAGGTGCTTGCTGATGTATTGGGGTGCAGCAGCTAGCATCCCATGAGGGACTGGGGGAAGTTCAGGGCAGGGGGTGCAGCAGGCTATACAACCCTCCTTCTTCCACACTCCCCTGTCACCTCATCTCTTATCCCCTACGGGGATGTGCCACAAGCTGCATGCTACCTGTCCCCCGTCTTGTTCCCACTGCCTGCTCTGTGCCATGTGGATCCTGATGTGGCCTTTTTGTCCACTGCATGGCCCAAGTACCTGCTGATGCCCCAGCGAGGGTGTGGTTGACCAGTGGGTTGGGAGACCCATGCTCTGCCTGCATGCAGCCCAGCATGGCACAGGAGCCACTCACGTCACCCTGCTGACAGCCATGGGGTCCATCTCTTCCTGTGCAGAGTCCTCAGATGACTCCTATGTGTCAGCGGGTGAAGACCCCCTGGAAGCCCCCATCTTTGAGATCCCCATCCAGGACATGACAGTGGTCGTGGGGGCAGAGGTGCTGCTCAAGTGCATTGTCACAGCCAACCCCCAGCCAGAAGGTGAGCTGCCGTGGGGTTGGGCGATAGGGGCACGAGCATGGCAGAGGGACTCTCCGCATGTCCGTGTCATACCTGCGCGGTGTGGGACACCCAGCGCTGAGCTGGGTATCTCAGGGGAGGTGATGTGCCCGCCCTGGGAGCACCCCTTCTGCCCTTCCTCCCCTCAGAAAGGAACGAAGTGCTTGAGCACTGCGTGCCAGGATGTGGTGCAGAAAGCCGGGTGCCTGCTGTCCCCCAGGGCTGGGCTGGGCTGTTGGGAAAGTGGGAGAAGGGCCACTGAGCCCTACGCGGGCAGGGACTGGTGATGCAACCCGATCTAGTGGGTGGCGCCCCTGCCCATGGTGGAGGAGGTGTTGCTGGAACTAGACGATCATCAGGGTGCCTTCCAACCCAAACCATTCTATGATTCTCTGATGCTCTGGGCTGCTGTTGGGACAGCTCAGGTGGTTTTAGGGCTGATGGACTCCAGGACTCCAAGACGTACGCGGGGGCAGCCGGGTATCCAGCGCCGGTGCCAGTCGCCAAAGCCAGGCAGAAGCCAAGCAGCTTTAATTCCCTCTTCCAGCCTCCACTGGAGGGCAGGAGGATGTTCGGAAGCAGATAGGGGCCAGGCCCGGTCTCTCTGTCAGAGGGCCGAGGGATCCCGGGGCTGCTCCCCATAGCAAATGGGTCCTCAGGCCAGGCAAAGGAGCGCCTGGCCTCCCCGGGACCCTGCGCGGTGCCCGGGAAAGCTCGGACTCTCCTGCCCACGCGTGACCCCCGCCTCTGCCGGCAGTGTCCTGGAGGAAGGACGGGGTCCCGCTGCGGAGCAGCACGACGCGCCCCATCAAGGCGGAGGGCGAGCGGCACACGCTGCTGGTGCGCAGCGCCCGGGTGGCCGACGCCGGGCTGTACACTGTCACCGCGGCCAACGAGGTGGGGGCCACCTGCTGCAGTGCCATCCTCAGCGTGCGGCCCGGTGAGTGCCGCGGCCGGCGGATGGAGGGAGGCCGGGAGGGAAGGAGGGAAGCAAGGAGGGAGGCAGACGGGGAGGGAGCGAGGGCTGGCGCCGCGGTAGGCTGGCTGCCAGCTCTGCCGCTGCTGTCACTGGGAAGAAACCGGCTTCCTTACCCTACAAGGCTCTGTCTGAACCAAAGCAGCTGACGTGCTCCCGGCAGCCGTGGAAGGATCCTACCGTGGGGGGAGCGGGGTCAGGCTGTGAGCATCTCCTGGCGCCCAGCAAGCAGCCCAGTGTCCGGCCCCCACACCTGCCCCGCGTCCCGCTAGACACGGGGCTACACCAGCCCGCCCTACAGCCCGCAGACCATGGGGGTACCCCTGCCCTCAGCCTGCAAACCATGTGGCTACGCCTACCTCCTGCGTATGAACCGTGGGGGTATCCCAGCCTGCTCCCCAACCCGCAAATTGTGGATATATCCCTGCGCTCCACTCTGCTAGCCGCGGGGAGACCCCCGCCCCACAAACTAGCAGCTGTGGGGCTACCCCGCCTGCCCACCAAGCTGCTAGCCGGGGAGAACCCCACCTGACCCCAGCCATGGGGGATACCCAGCCCGCTGCAGCCACAAAGCCCTTCCCATTCCAAGAGAGTGTCTCTGGGCGGCAGGCAGAGGCTCAGAGCTGCCCCGAGGGCTGGAAGCACCCAAAGCCTCTCCTCTCCGTGGTTAGGCGGGACTGTACCCGCAGAGGCCGGGCAGGGCCGGCCAGGCACAGCGCTGGGGGGCGGGAAGGGCCCCGGCAGACCCCGGCCCGCCGCGGGCCCTCCCCCGCGCTGCTGGCCCAGCCCCGGGGGCCGGCCGGCGCTGGGGCGGGGAGGGCTCAGCGGGCCGGCGGCGCTGCGAGCTGGAGGCACCGGCAGTGCCACCGGCACCGGCGGCGGTTCGGCGGTGTGGCGGGGGTCGGCTCGCGGGGCTGCCGTGGCCCCGGTGAGTGCAGGGTGCTTCGGGGGGGTACGGACAGGGGGAAGTCGGGCTCAGGCTCCCAGCTCTCCGCTGGAAGCTGCCCGTGGGCATGACGGAGGCGCGGGGACACAGCCCTCGTCCGGTACCGGGCAGGCCGGCCGCTTCCCCCGGCGCAGGGCAGGGAGCTCGAGAGCGCTCCGGCGGCCGGGCTGAGGGGGCCGGCACCCCCATGGTGGCGACTGGGCTCTGGCAGTCCCCGTGCCGCTCGCCGCTCCTCATCCCGTCCCCCGCCGGCCCCTGTATCCCGCACCCCGCGAGTCCCCCAGTCCGGCCCCCGATGGCGCGGACCGGCGGGCGGGCGGGCTGCAGGGGGAGCGCAGCTGCCAATGTCACCTTCAGCCGTGCCGGCCCCGGCAGGGACAGCCATCCCGGGAATCCGGGCGGCTTAAGGATGGGAGCGCGGGCTGCTGCGTAAGAGCCACTTGAGCCCTGCTGTCGCCTTGCGGAATATCGCGTCCCCTTATCGTCCCGCGGCGTGCTACTCACCCCCTCCCCCAGCGCGGCCACCACCCCTTCGCTGCCGGCCACCGCCGAGCTGGGATGTGCCGTGGGGTGGGTGTCCACCCCTGTAATGCAGACTGGTGGAAATGGATGCCCTAACCCGCCTGCCCGGCTCCGGTTGCTGCCAGCTCCTTATCCAGCGTCTTCTGTGCTAGCACCCGCTGTGGAGCGGCATGGGAACTTGTCCCCCACCATCGGCCAGGCCAGCCCCATCACATCGGACGAGGAGTACCTGAGCCCCCTGGAAGAGTTCCCCGAGTCCGGCACCCCCCAGCACCGACCGGCCATGAAGTTGCAGCCAAGAGCCCAGCATGGGGCTGCCCGTGGCTCCCCAGAGACCACCTTCAAGGCTTCACCCACCTTTGAGGTAAGATAACAAATCCCCCAGGACTTGGTAGGGGGGTACAGTGCCATGTGATTGCAGTGCTGTAGTCCTCGGTGCCAGGAGGTGCTAGGTCAGGTCTTCCTAGCCCTTGACCTGATGTGGGGTCCTCCCAGCACCTGGGCAGGCTCCACCCCACCATCTTCCTTGGTACTCCTATTGTGATAGGGGTCAGACAACCCTGGGTGCAGGGGTGGGGGGTCCTGTGTGCACACGGTGCTTGCTGCTCTCTGACCCCTCTTTGTCCAGGTATCCTTGTCGGACCAGTCGGTGCTGGAGGGGCAGGATGTTAGCATGAGTGTTCGTGTCCGTGGGGAGCCCAAGCCCATCATTTACTGGTGAGTCCTGCTGCTCTCTGGGGTCACAGGTGGGCAGAAAAGGAGGGGGCAGACATGGGGATGGTTAGCGTGGAGCTCTCATTCTGAGCAGGGAGAAGGTTTTTTTGGTGACAGCCAAGCTGGGTGTGCAGGGCCAGGTATGACCATGATGCTCTGCCTCTGTCTGGAGCAGGCTGAGAAACAGGCAGCCAGTGAAGTATGGCCGCCGGCACCATGTGGAGGAGGCAGAGGGAGTGCGGGGGCTCTTCACGCTGCACATCCTGGCGGCGGAGCACACTGACACCGGCTTCTACACCTGCAAGGCCGTCAATGAGTATGGCACCAAGCAGTGTGAGGCCAAGCTGGAGGTCAGAGGTAAAACTCCCTGAGTATGTCACCCAAGAACCTGAGAGGCCAGCTGGCTCTAGTGCCCTGCATGAGCTGTGGGGAAGGGGCCACTGCAGACCCGCCCTTAGTGGTGTGATACAAGAAGGGGACAAGCCAGCCCATCCTGTGGTGGCGCAGGCAGGGAACAGGAAGGTGGAGTTATGTGCCTGGGGCTGTCTGCAGAAGCTTGGCCCTGCAGCAGAAGGCAGGCTGCCTTGCTGTCTCACCCAGATGTGCAGCCCTGGGTCCCACCTGTTGCCTGCTGTTCCAGAGCCCCACTGATCTGACACGGACCCAACTGCTTCTCACAGCCCAGCTTTACCCCACGTCCCCCCCAACACCCACTTATGGGGCAAGGTGCTGCCTCTGGCTGACCAGGGAGGGCTTTTGGCCTTGGAGGCTCTGTAGGAAACATGTCCTCATGCCCTGCAACTGCAATTTGCTCCCTCCTTGCCCCAGCTGTCAGCAAGCTCTGTGCCAGGCACAGAGCAACTTGCAGGGGTCCCTCCTTGCCCATTTCCAGCAAAATCCCATATGCATTGGACTTCACTGTCCATTCCCGTTTCCTTGCTATCACTTCCCAGCACTGCTGTGGTCCTCCTAGGACCCCAAAATATGTGTGTAGTTTTGAGGTGTTGAGGGGGGAGTTGGGATTGATAGCCAGGCTCTGGCTGTCAATTCCCCAATGCCAGGGAAGGGGCCTGTGGGGATGAGTGATGCTGCCTCCCTCCTCTTGCCCTTTGCTGTGTGTGCCCTGCTCCCCCCAGCCCTCCCTGCTGATGGTTGCCTGAGCCCCCCAAGCTGTGCCGATCCCACCCCAGCCTTGGCTGCACTGCTTGTACGCTGCCGGGATTATGCTCCCAGCCTACAGCAAAGCGCGGCGGCACGGGGGTGGGAGCGGAAGCCATCCCAGTGTCCCATGACTGGCAGGAGCTGGGCTGCAGGGGTGATAGCCTAACCCCAGCCCCTCTTGGGGGTCTCAGCAGATGGCTCCGTGCCTTGTTGCCCACTTGCACCCCTCGTGCCGGCGCTGGCATGTGTGTCCGTGCCGGTCCCGTCGCTGCTGCACTAACCCTTCTGCTTGCTGACTGCGGTTTTTGTCTGTACGCAGGGGGAGTACGATAAGGGGGTGCATCTCTCAGAGCCGCGGCTGCGGGGCTCTTAGTTGGACACCTCTTAGGCAGTGGACCTCACCTTGTGTTATTACCTCCTTCTCCATCCGCCGCCTCGTCCTGGACGCACCGCGGGGACGCGCGGGCCCTCAACTGCGGGCAGGGGTTCGCCAGATGGCCGGGGCAGGCCTGACTGAGGCGGGGCGGGGGAAGCAGCAGGGGAACAGCAGGCACCCCCTCAGCCAGGCCAGGGTGCCCATATGATGCTGTCTTGTCTCTTGCTCCATCCGTTTGTCCCTGTCTGCGTGTTCTACTGCCTCTCTCTTGCTGCCCAGGGAAAGGGAGCGGGGAGCTGAGCCCACGGTTGCCGCCGTGCCAGCTAGGGCTGTAGGGAAGGGGCTGCAGTGCGGTGGCAGCTCTGTGACAGTCACCTTGGAGCACAGGAGACAGGAGACCCCAGGGACCCCACAGAGGAACACCCTGCGTGAGATGCAGGGGGGAGGGAGAGCATTGGCCCCTTTGGCTTCACGGTGGCCACTCAGGTGCCAGCTTTGCCAGCAAGACACGTCCCTTGTAGCCCCAGGGCTTGGGTCCCTCAGGAGCATCCCCTGGCTGTGGGTCTCTTCTCCCCAGGGAGGGGGCTTGATGGGGGGGGGGGGGTGGGCTGCGAGGCCGTGACCCTATTTTTTTTGTAGCTCTAATAAAATCTGTTTGGTAAAGCGCTGTGTGGTGTGTTCCTGGCACGGACACCTCCCCTCACCCCCAGCCCCCTCCCTGGCTCAGCTCTGCTTTCCACATCTCGCCTCCCATCCCACCCTTCCCTGCTGCACTCCCTGCCCGCTGCACCAGGCCCCCTCCCTGCATGAACCACTGCCCTGCATGTACTCCCACTCCATCCCTGCTACCTCTCATGGTTGCTTTTCAGTTGCTGAGATGCGTCTCTCTCTTTCTCTCTCTCTCTCCCCCCTCCCCGGGCAGCTCGCCCCGAGTGCCAGTCCCTGGCCATCGTGGTTCCCCTGCAGGACTTGGTGGTCGGGGCGGGGGAGCTGGCGGTCTTTGAGTGCATGGTGGCCGGCCCGCCAGACATGGACGTAGACTGGCTGTCCCGGGGCCGGCTGCTCCAGCCTGCCCTGCTCAAATGCAAGATGCATTTTGATGGGCGCAAGTGCAAGCTGCTGCTCACCTCTGTGCATGAAGACGACAGCGGAATCTACACCTGCAAGCTCAGCACTGCCAAAGGTAAGCGGGGGGAATGCAGCTTCCCCAAGGGGGGTTCTCACTCAGGGCTTGGCCCTAGGTGTGGTGGATAGACCCCCCTATTCTGGGCTCAGGGCTCTTGTCCCCAAGAATGTAGCTGTGAGTGCTGGAGGTAGGGTTCAGTGAGACAGGGGGATAGAGAGTGTTTGGTGCCCCAGGCACAGGAAAGATTTCTCAGGGAAACCTGGTGTGCATCAGTTCTTGGGCTCCAGCACCCTGAGCCTTGCAGAACTGTCCCACCCCACTTCACTCAGCTCCTCTGCCAGCATGCGGCTCCCTGAAACATAGGAAGATGCATTTGCTCCATGGCTGCACCAGGTGGATGCAGGCCTGGAGTCCAGCTGTCCCTGTCCCCTGGCTTCAGAGCTTCTGGGCAACCTGCTCCAGTACTGATGTGTCTCTGCTGGCTTGGGAGGTGGTGGGGAAACGGGCAGGAAGGCTTCCCAACCTCTCCCACCAAACCATCACTGGTGGCAGCACAGCAAGAGTTGCATGGGACTCTGTCCCATGGCTCTGACACACCTGTACCTGGGCATGCTGCCCACAGCTCTGTCCTACACAGAGTCCACTCTCCTGCCCACCTAGGCAGCAGGGCTGGGGGGGCTTTGCAGGGAGAAGCAGCATTCTCTGCACCTTGCGGCTGTTCCTGTGCAATCCTCCATGAAGGAGGCTTTATGCCTGTGGGGCTTTGAAGGTAGAAGCAGTTTGGGGCTCAGGGAGGTGAGGGTGTGCCTCAGAATGGTGTTGCCCATCCTTACCCAGGGTGGGTAACAACACTGTCATTGCAAAGTGTTCCCTACTGGAAATCTCCTCACCTGGAGCATACAGCCTGCTCAAGTCCCCATGCAGCTCCTTGGATGCTGCATATGCTGGTACTACCTGCTTAAGCATCGCTGCTGTGATCTCCTGCCCTATAGGGAGGACAGGGCATCCTCCCAGCCAACCTTCCTGCTGGCACCTGTACTGCTGTGCAGAGAGGAAAGAGGTCCTTGCAGCCATCAGAGCCCCAGGCGTGGGCATGGGGACCCTGCATGCATTTGTGTCCCCCTGCCCTGCACAGGGACAGAGCCTGGACCCCCTGAGCTCAGCCCCCACCATGGATGGGGTATGCTCACCCACAGCCACACTGGTTGCTGGGTTGCAGCTGGGGGGTCACAGGCTGCCTCCTGCCCTGCACAGGCATGTGCTGTGGGGACTCACCAGTGCCTGCTCTCCTCGCAGATGAGCTGACCTGCAGCGCCCGGCTGACGGTGCAGCCCTCTGTGCAGCCGCTCTTCACCCGCAAGCTGGAGGATGTGGACGTGGTGGAAGGGCGAACAGCGCGTTTTGTCTGCATGATCAGTGGCACTCCTCCTCCCACAGTTACCTGGACTCACTTTGGTAATCCCCGAGCTCAGAGAGCTTGCCAAGGGCCCTACAGGGAGACCTCTCTTCATCTCCTTGGGGGCTACACCTGGCTGGGACTGGAGAGGATGCTGCTGCTGATGCTGGTGTGTGTCTCTGCACAGGCCTGCCAGTGCAGGAGGGGGAGAACGTGAGGATTCAGCAGGATGGAGGGCTGCACTCACTGGTCATCGTGCATGTGGGCAGTGAAGATGAAGGGCAGTACAAGGCAACCGCCAGGAACACCCATGGCCATGTGGAGTGCTCTGCTGAGCTCTATGTGGAGGAGCCACGGCCGTCTGCAGCCTCCCAGATGTAAGAGTTGGATGGTCACTGGAATCTGCTTCCCCCTGCTTGCTCCCCTCTGGGACTTGGTATACAACAGGCTTATGCAAAGCCTAGAGCTGGGGCTGGGCTGGGGGCACCACACCATGCTCCCATCATGAGCATGTGTGGGCTCTTGCAGCTCTAAGCTGGAGAAGATGCCATCCATCCCAGAGGAGCCAGAGCAGGTGGAGACAGAGGCAGAGTGCTTCACCATGCCCGATTTCCTGAAACCACTGCACAACTTGGACGTGGTGGAGTCAAAGGAGGCTGTGCTGGAGTGCCAGGTGGCCGGGATGCCCTACCCCTCCATCACCTGGTACCACAATGGCTCCCGAATTGACAGCACTGATGACCGCAAGATGATGCAATGTAGGACTCCTCGTTGCCTTTCCCACCCCCTGGGGTCCCTCTACATGGGGTGGGAGAAGGGGGAACACCCTTGGAGGAGGCATTATCCCCCAGACCTTTACACCCCATGAGGTAGGAAGGGGAGCTCTGTGCTGCTTAACTGGTAGGGTCTTACCTGTGTCCCCCTGTTCTCCACCAGATAAGGACATCCATCGTCTGGTATTCACGGCTGTCAGCCACGCGCATGCCGGTGTCTACAAAAGTGTCATTGCCAACAAAGTGGGGAAGGCCACGTGCTATGCACACCTCTATGTCACCGGTAAGCAGCAGCAGACACCACCTGGGATGTGTGGCCACTCACAGCCACCACTAGGCTGTGCCCCAGGATTGTCATGAGGTCCTAGGGGAATAGTTTAGGTTGGAGGGGACCTCAGGTCTCTAATCCAACCTAAAAGTGGGGACAGCAGCGCAGTTCTCATCTTGTGTGGTCAGGACCCATCCCTGGGTCATCACTAGGTCCTGCATGGAGCTTGCTGGCAGTGCCAGTCCCACAGGGGCTAGCAGGATGAGCCCCTACCAGGAAACCAGAAAGAATTGCTGGCCTCATCCATCCCCTCAGCTAGCATCTCCAGAGTGTGAGGCAGATGCCCTGGTGAGCTGGGGCAGTGGCAATGTTTATATCCCTGCCCACTTCCCCATGCAGATGTGGTGCCAACCCCCCCAGACGGGCCCCCCACTGTGGCCTCAGTGACCGGCAGAGCCATCACGCTGACCTGGAACAAGCCCAAGTGGCTGGACGCTGCCATAGGTGAGGAGGCAGGGTATGGGCAGGAAGATGGCAGGGGGTGGGCAATGCCATGATGGGGCGCATGGGGTAGCTCCATGCCAGGGGCCCTGCACTGACCCTCTCCCCTTGCAGACCCCAATTCAGTGACCTACGTGGTGCAAATGCAAGTGCTGGGCACGATGCAGTGGGTGGTGCTAGTGACCGGTGTGCAGGACACCACCTACACAGTGCACAGGCTGACCAAGGGTGCCCAGTACCTCTTCCGTGTCATCACTGCTACTCCCAAGACCAACAGCAAGCCCTCCCCACCTGTGGGGCCCGTGCAGCTCCTGGACCGGGGTGAGAAGGGCAGTGGGAAGGGCATGGGTAGCTGGGGTAGAGGTCTCTGTCCCTTGTTGGGTGGTAAGCTGCCCAGGGCTGGGTGGCATGGAGTGGGCAGAGGTTGGTGAAAATGCATTTGGCAGGTCCTTACCTGGAGGAGGCCCCAGTCATCCTGGACAAGCCAGATGTGGTATATGTGGTAGAAGGCCAGCCAGCCTCCATCACCATCACCATCAACCATGTGGAGGCCACCGTCACCTGGAAGAGGTAGGACATGGCACTGTGCCTTGTTGCCTGCCCCGTGCCTAGCATCACCCCACAGGATGCATGCAGAAGGACTTCCACCTCTCCATGCAGCCCACTGTGTGTGTGTGGGGGGGCTCCTTCCCTGGGGCTGGTCTGGGTATGCACACAAGGATGTCCAGGGCCCTGAAGAGCTGTGGGGTGGGTTGTGGGGTGCTAACTGTGGGGTATTAAGGGGCAAGAGCCATTGAGGAGGCAGAGCTAGCAACAGGATGTGAGTGCTTTGTGGGGGCTGTGGGATGGGAACTGGGGCTGACTGTGGGTAAGGAGGTGGTCATGGAGCTGTGGGGCAGGATCTGTTAATGGGGCAGTGGGTCTGCCTGTGGAGCTGTGATGTGACAGCTGGTGTGCCTGCAGGGGTGGGCAGGTGCTGGGGGAACTGGAGGGCACGTGCGAGATGATGATGCCAGACGATGACCAGCACTGCCTGCGGCTGCTGCGTGTGGGCCGGGGGGCTGGGGGGCTGCTGGCCTGTGAGGTGAGCAACCGCCACGGCACTGCCCAGTGCACCCTCCGCCTCCGCCTCGCAGGTAGGTGCCCCTGCACGGGGGCCCCACGTCCCTCTGCTGGGGGGTGGCATCACCTTATGGTGCTCCATATGCTGGGGGGGGGTGGGGGTGGGATTGCCCTGGAGGGTGGCATTGCCCCATGGTGCCCCATGTCCATGTGCCACGGGAGCACTGCCCCATAGCAGGACACTGCTCCTCAGTGCTTCACACTCATATGTTGTAGGGATGCCACTCTCTAGGGTGGTAATCACAGGAATGAAAAACCATGAACCGTGCGTTGGCACTGCTGCCTGGTGTCCCATCAGGTGTCCCATGTGTCCCATGACTGTACACATGGGGAGGCAGCGCCTCATGGTGTCCCTTAGGAATATGCCATGGGTGGCACTGCTGCAGAGTGTCCCCTGAGTATAATTGGGAGGCACTGCTCCCAGTGCCCTGTATCCAAGAACTATAGAGGGTGCTTCCACAATGCCCCACAGTACCCCGTAATATGAGATGCATTACCACAGTGTCCCATGCCTGTGTGCTGTGGGTGCCACTGCCTCACAGTGCCCCACTCCAGTGGGGAACTGCTGAATGCTGCTGCAGACACATGCCATTGGTGGTTTGCCCTGTAGAGGTGGCCCACTTCCATGTGCATTGGAGTGGCACTGCCCCATGTCTCTCCATGCCCCTACCCCTACTTGCAGTGCCTCACAGCTGTATGCTCCGTGCCAGTGGCAGGGGGCTAACACTGCCCCACGGTGCCCTATGCCCCATCTCTTGGCAGAGGCACCGCGTTTTGAGTCCATCATGGAGGACATTGATGCCCAGGAAGGGGAGACACCACGATTCGCTGTGGTGGTGGAGGGGAAACCGCTGCCAGACATCATGTGGTACAAGGTGGGCTGGAAGCCCGCAACCCCTTCCTGAACCATATTCCCACCAGACCTGCCACACTTCATTGCCTCACCTGGGCTGCTGCTCTGGTGATCAAGGATGTGTCCCATGCCCTACCCATGGGGAAAGGGTGGTGGGAGTTGGTCAGGGATGGGACAGGACACCCCCAATACCACTGCCACCCCCAGGATGGGGAGCTGCTGGAGGAGAGCAGCCACCTGAGCTTCGTATATGAGGACAACGAGTGCTCGCTGGTGGTGCTGGGTGCTGCCGAGCCTGACAGTGGTGTCTACACCTGCACAGCCAAGAACCTGGCTGGGGAGGTCTCCTGCAAAGCAGAGCTGCTGGTGCGGGCAGGTATGGCTGACTGGCTCCCCAACCTCTGAGGGTCGAGCCTGAGTATCTGGCTTGCCCCTTGCCAATGCCTTTCCTTCTCCCAGCCCAGCCCACTGCTGATGCCACCATGGAGGAGGATGCACTGCACAAGGCACGACGCCTGACCGACTACTACGATGTGCACGAGGAGATCGGGAGGTAGGTGGTCACTGGCATGATGGGGCATCCTGGGCACTACAGGGACTGGGGTACTGGAGACAGGCTGCACTCTGGGGCTCTGACATAGGGGATTAGATCCTGGTGTGCTGGGGCTCCTCTCAGCTGTCAATGGAAGCTTAGGGTAGGGACCTGGCATGGCCAGAGAAAAGCCAGGCTTGGGGTCTCTATGACCAGTGGATGAAGACAGAGAGCTGCTGAGGCTGCAAGCAGCTCCCTGCAGAGGGGGTGCCTGTGCCTCCTGCTTATTCACCTTCTCATCCTCCCTTACCCCTACTGCTGAATTGCAGGGGGGCTTTCTCCTATCTGCGGAGGGTGACAGAGAAGAGCACCCGGCTGGACTTCGCTGCCAAGTTCATCCCTGGGAGGACCAAGGCCAAGCAGTCAGCGCGGCGGGAGCTGCACATTCTCTCTCAGCTGGACCACGAGCGCATTGTCTTCTTCCATGATGCCTTTGAGAAGAAGAACGCTGTCATCATGGTCATGGAGCTGTATCCTCTGGGCACTGCTCCATGGGCACACAGCGCAGGGGAGGAGGGGAGGCTTTTGGGAGGAACAGGTAGCAGAGTGGGTGCAGAGGAGCTGGGTGTGGGGCATGATGGAGCATGGAATTTCTATGCTCCTTGACTGAGGGTCAGCTGCTCTGAAGAAGAGCTACTGGACAGGATGGTGAGGAAGCCCTCAGTGTGTGAGTCGGAGGTGAGTGAATGCTGTGGGAGCAAAGTGATGTGGAAAGGAGGGATCCTGGGGAGAGTGGGGTCTATCCCAGCCTAGAGATGTGCAGTGCTCATTGTATCAGGCTAAGGGGGTCACAGCCCACATTCTCCTCTGCACAGGGCCAGTGTACAGCTGACTCATGCTCGGGCTGCCCACTCTCCTCACTCCATCTCTTTCAGGTGCGGTCGTACATGCGGCAGGTCCTGGAAGGGATCTGCTACCTGCACCAGCACAGTGTCCTGCACCTGGACATCAAAGTGAGTGCAGGTCTTTACTCCTCCTGCCTGGTGCCTCCAGTGAAGGGCTCCTGGTGCACTGGGTGGGGAGTGGTCCTGCTGACAGGAAACATTTGTTCACTGGGGAAAGCCCCTGCCTCCTGCCAAGCTTCCCTCTGCTCTGCACTGTCCTGTAGCCAGAAAACCTCCTGATGGCAGATTTGAGCAGCGAACAGATCCGGATCTGCGACTTCGGCAATGCACAGGAGCTGACATCTGAGGAGCCACAGTACTGCAAGTATGGCACCCCTGAGTTTGTGGGCCCTGAGATCGTCAACCAGACCCCTGTCTCCAGCGTCACTGACATCTGGTAAGGGTGGCCCTTGGGTGATCGGTGGGCTCCCTGCTATACCAGGGAGAGACTGGGCATCCTGGAGGGCTTGTGATGTGCAGTAACTGTGCTCTCCTCTCTGCAGGCCTGTGGGAGTTATTGCATACCTTTGGTAAGTGCCCTGCTGTGTCTTCACAGGAGGGACACCCTTTCCACCCCTTCACCTGTTCCAGAGCTGAAGCTGTGACCATGCACATGACTCCTGACAGACTCAGCCTCCTCCCCAGCTGCTCTTATCTCTGCCCTCCCCGTGGCACCAGGGCTGAGGTCTGAGGTCTTGTCCTCAGTCTCCTGTACTTGCCATGCTGTTTCCTGTGTCCCCATGACCCCAGAGATGGGGTCTGGGGTCCTGTCCTCAGTTCTCTGTATTTGACATGCTGTTTTTCATGGCCCCGTGGCCCAGTGACAGTGTCTCCTCCTTGACAGCCTGACAGGGATCTCCCCCTTCGTGGGGGAGAATGACAAGACCACGCTGATGAACATCCGCAACTACAACGTAGCCTTTGAGGAGAGGATGTTCCAGGGGCTCACCCGGGAAGCCAAGGGCTTTGTCATCAAAGTGTTGGTCAATGACAAGCTGTGAGTACTGCTGGGTCCTCTTCCCCATCTCCTGCCCCTTCACCATGAGCTTTGTGCTCAAGGGAGGGTGGGGACCCCCATGCATTGGAGTGCCCAAGGGCAAGGCTGGCTGCACGGCTCTGCTGGGCTGCACCATGGGCAGACAGACTCTCCTGCCCGTTTTCCCCTGGCCAAAGCCCCTGAGCCTGGGCAGTTCTCACCCAATGGTGTCGGTTCACAGGAGACCCAATGCAGAACAGACCCTGGAGCATCCCTGGTTCAAGGTGAGCCTGGGCTCAGACCCAATGCCAAGAGGCCATAGGGTTCCCTGAGCCTGCTTCAGACTCCAAGGGACACTGTTGTTCCCTCACCCCACAGACACTGGCCAAGGGGAAGGTCATCAGCACCGACCACCTCAAGCTCTTCATCTCCCGTCGGAAATGGCAGGTGAAGGCAGGAGCTGGGGAGGGAGGGGGCAGGTGGGATAGTGTCTTGAGCAGAATGGGGGGATGTGTAATGGCAGGATCACGCCATGCCATGCACCTGTGCCTGATCCAGCCCTCTCTGCTGGCTGCAGCGCTCACAGATCAGCTACAAGTGCAACATGGTGCTACGGCCGATCCCAGAGCTGCTGGAGGACACGTCCAACCACCTTTCCATTGCTGTGCCCCGGCATCTCAAGGAGTCACCAGCACTGTCATCTTCCTCAGACTCAGACGACCTGGATGAGCTGCCCTTCATCCCCATGCCACACCAGGTGGAGTTCTCTGGCTCCCGCATGTCACTCAATGAGATCCCCACAGATGACGAGACCATTGGGACATCCGAGGGACTGCAGACGGAAGGGGATGCATCCGCCATGGAGTGGCAGAGCCAGGGCACAGGAAAGCCCGGGGTGGCCCTGGGGAAGCGACCAAGAGGTGCTGGGCCACGACGACCATGTGCAGAGGTGGAGGCGCCTGGCTCTTCCGACGAGGAAGCCCCTGAAGCTCAGAAGCGGCCGGAGTATCCTCGCAAAGCCATGAGGAAGGGTTCCAGCCTGGAGTCCCCAGGGAGTGCCCGTCGGGGGGAACTGAAGAGGGGCAGCTCTGCTGACAGTGCCCTGCTGCTCCAACAGCTCTCGGGGACCGAGGAGGGGGCTGAGGCAGCCCGGGACCCCCGCCGGGCCCTGGCCAAGGCAGCCTCCATGGAGCTGCCAAGGCGGAAGGTGGTCTGGGGGGAGGACGATCATGCCCAGCGCCTGGAGCTGATGCGCCAGCGGCTGCTGCGGGGCAGCTCTGGGGACAGCAAGGTCAGTGGCTTGCGGGGTCCCCTCCTGGAAACCCTGGGTGTCAGCCCTGACAAGAAAGCCTCACGGTCAGCCCGGCTGGAGGCACCAGCAGTGCCACGGCTGGTGCGGGCAGCCTCCAGTGAAGCCACCTCACCGCGCCTCCTCTCCACTGAGTGCCGCCTGCAGAAGAGCAGCTCCTTCAGCCATGGGGACGCTGAGCCTGTTGTCCGGCACCGACGCTCTGGTGCACCCCTGGAGATCCCAGTGGCCTGCCTGGAGGCCCAACGGCTCAAGGAATCTCCCTCTCTCTCTGCGCTCTCCGATGCTCGGCCCACAGTGTCACCAGACACCCCAAGCACACCAACACCCCCTCCGGTAGAGATCACTGCTCCCCAGGCCTCCCCTGCAAAGGCTGCCTCAGGGAGAAGGCGCATCCCTGAGGAACATGGCCCACCTGGAGCCAGCAAGGCTGCCACTACCACAGGGAAGAAGCCCATGGACAAAGGACAGGAAGAAAAGACATCCACCAAGGCTGCTGGAGCCAGTGGGGAGGGGGCTGTCAGGACAGGAGCTCCTACCCCACCTAAGCCCACAACCTCAGTTCCCCAAACCCATATTAAATCTTCCTATGCCAAGATGATGCAAGCCATGGGAGCCATTCAAGGTGAGGAGCCAGCCACTGAGGAGCTCCCACCAGCCACCAACGAGCCCCCACCAAACATCAAGGAGACCCCACCAGCCAGCCCTGCAAAGCCCCCTATGCCAGCACCAGCATCAAGGAGGGAGGTGAAGCCCACTGGCTCCTCCAGCTCTCTGGTTATCCAGGACATCGATTCAGAGGAGGTCTTTGAGGCCAAGTTCAAGCGAGGCCGTGAATCATCTCTCACCCGGGGGCTGAAGCTCCTCACCCGCTCCCGCTCCGAGGACCGGCACCTGGCCGGACCTCCAGTCTCTGACGAGGGCATCTACCGTCCTACACCAGCCGGCGTGCCCCTGGAGCTGCGCAGGGACCGGCCCACCGGGCTGGCAGCCAAGTCCAAGTCGGTGCAGGACCTGCACGAGGTGGAGAAAGACGGGGGCTTCTTCCGGAGGATGTCTATACTCCTCAAGCGGACCCCGCCTGCTGAGAGGAAGAAGAGCATGGGGGAGGCCGGCGGCAGTGAGACTCCATCTGGTGGGCGCCGCTTTTCCTGGAGCATGGCTCTGGCCAGCTCCAGGGAGCGGAGGGACTCGGAGAGCCTCAAGTCAGAGCCGGGGGGTGGTGGAGAGAGCGAGTCACCGGCGGTGGCTGTGCGGAGGAAGATCAGTGCCACGATGGAGCGGGTATCGGCGAGGCTGCGCAGCGTGTCGGATGAACGGCCGGAGGGCGAGGGATCCCGGGAACTCCGCCGCACCAGCTCCGAGGGCGAGAGCTTGCGACCAGGGCCCGTCCCCGCCCCCGCGCCCTCCTCTGAGTCCCTGCGCTCCGAGGCCAGCACTGGCTCCTCTGCCTCTGCCAAAGGTGAGCCATGAGGGGGGATCTCGCAGCCAACTCCTGCTGGCAACCCGTGGCCCAGTCACTGTGGGCACGGCAGGTGTGGCCTCCATGGCCTGGCCCCGTTCTCACCTGCCCTGGGTGCTCACAGGTGGCGGTGACAGTCAGAAGAGGTCCCGCTGGGAGCGCTGGGGGCTCTCCCGGGGCAAGAAGGAGAAGACGGCCTCACAGCCCAGCATCCCCTCCAGCCTTCTGCGGGAGGAGGGACTCGCCGCCGGCCGGCCACACACACCCAGTGAATCGGGTAGGTGCAGCCCCAAGACGGGATGGTGGGTGTGTATCCCCACCCTAGCCTAACCCTCCACTCTGCTTCCCAGATTTCCCCCCTATTTTCCACATCAAGCTGAAGGACCAGGTGCTGCTGGAGGGCGAGGCGCTGACCCTTTGCTGCCTTCCTGCTGGCAGCCCAACCCCACGGATCCTCTGGATGAAAGGTTGGGAGCTGCCTGCACTGCCTCAGTGGGTGGGCTGTGACAGGACACCATTTCATCCCTCTCCTCTTCTCCCCCTACAGACAAGAGGTCCCTGCAGCCAGACAGTGGGCTGAATGTCGTCTCCTGCAAGGATGGACGTCAGATGCTCACCATTGCCAAGGTCTCCAGGAAGGATGCAGGGCTGTATGAGTGTGCAGCCGCCAACATCCTGGGCACAGCCATCAGCTCCTGCACGCTGGCTGTGGCACGTAAGGAGGCTGGGGGGACCTCAGAAGACAGGAAGGGCATAAGTTGGGCACATGGCTGGGGACCAGCTGGTGCAGGTCACTTTAATGCTCCATAATTGCAAGAAACTGGGGCTTTTGAAAGAGGACAGGCTGGCTTTGCATGAGGATTTCCAGCATCTCTGAACCCATGTGTTGTTACGCCTTCTCACTGCAGCAGCTCTGCTCTGCTCTGCTCCTGGCTGGACACCCAGCCCACCCTATCTGTACTCTTGCAGGACTTCCTGGGCGGCCAGGCACCCCAGAGATCCCACAGAAGTACAAGAACACGGTGCTGGTGCTGTGGAAGCCTGCTGAGAGCAAAGCCCCCTGCACCTACACACTGGAGCGCAGACTGGATGGTATGTGGTGCTGCCTCCCATCCCCTGCAAGCCACAGCCAGGAGTGTGGGCTCACAGAGGGGCACCTAGCCAGGACAAAAGTGCCCAAAACAAAAAGTGGACAAAAGTGGCTGTCCCCTGTGGCTTGGCAGAATCAAGGACAGGGGACAGTAGGCTGCCCCTGTCCCGGGTCTGCCCTCGCCTTACCTTAATTCTGCTTTGGCAGGGGAGCATGAGTGGAAGATTGTCAGCACTGGTATCACTGACTGCTATTTCAACGTGACTGAGCTGCCTCCTGGGAGCACAGCCAAGTTTCGTGTGGCTTGTGTCAACAAGGCTGGGCAGGGACCCTACAGCAACCCCTCAGTAAAGGTGCATCTTGAGGCAGCAGGTGAGCAAGCCCTGTCCTGTGGGCGTGGGGTGGCCATGGGGCCACCTGTGGCCTCTGGGGTGCTTTGGGGATCCTTGAGTCTCACAGCATCTTCCACCCAGAGCTTTGGAAAATGAGTTGCCACTTACAGTCCACTCCTAGCTTACCCCATCTGGCTCACACCTCCCTTTGCTCCCTGCAGATGCCCGAGCTGCCCCAGCCAAGGATGTTGCTGTCCCTATTCCTGAAAAGATGGCTTCCAGCCGGTCAACCCAGACACCCAAGGAGCAGCTAGAGCCGGTGGCTGCACGGACCCCTCCCACCACACCGCCACGCAAGCACAAGGGAGTGGTACAGAAGGCAGCCGGAGCAGAACAGGAGAGTGTCCCCACAGGGGTCCTTCCATCCCCTGCACCCCAAGAAGAGGGCATGCCATCAGATCCTGAGCTTCCACCCAACATCACTGTCTACGTGCCACCTGAGCTGATGTTCACCCCCCCTCGGACTGCTGCCTCTCCTCAAACAGACTCCCCTGCTCAGGGCTCCCCGGCACCCTCCACGGACACTTCCCCCCTGCCCCAGGCTCCGTCTCCTTCCAAGTCCCCCACCATTTCCCCAGTGTCAACCACGCCCAGCTCAGCCCCCACACCATCTCCCACCCCCAACACCACACCTGCACGGAAGATGCCTCCCTACATGGTAACCTCCTTCATCTCCATGCCCCCCACCTCACCCCCTGCGCTGGAGCCCACGACCACTCCCCCATCCTCTAAGGAGCCCCCAGCTGCTAGTGGGGTCCCAGGGGCAAAAGACAGCACAGCACTGAGGCAGGGTGTTCCCCAGAAGCCATATACCTTCTTGGATGAGAAAGCAAGGTGAGTAGCAGTGGGACAAAATGCTCTGCCAGGGGTATTGCAGCACCCCACACCAGGATGCTGAATCCTGCCCCATGCCACAGAGGCCGTTTTGGGGTGATCCGGCTGTGCAAGGAGAATGCCACAGGGAAGCACTTCATGGCTAAGATTGTGCCCTACGAGGCAGAGCGGAAGCAGAGTGTGCTGCAGGAGTACGAGATCCTCAAGGCGCTGCACCACGAGCGCATCATGGCCCTGCATGAGGCGTACATCACCCCCCGCTACCTGGTGCTCATCTGCGAGAACTGTGCTGGCAAGGAGATCCTCTACAGCATCGTGGACAGGTACAGTGGGCACAGGGCCACCAGGGATGGTTGCTGCTATGGGGCTACCTGCTGATGCCACTTGCCCCCAGGTTTCGCTACTCGGAGGATGATGTGGTGACCTACGTACTGCAGCTCCTGCAGGGCCTTGAGTACCTGCATGGCCGCCGCATTGTGCACCTTGACATCAAGCCAGACAACATCATCGTCTCAGGCACAAATGCCCTCAAGATCATCGATTTTGGCAGTGCCCAGACCTACAACCCACTTGTGCTGCGGCAGCTGGGGCGGCGTGCTGGCACCCTGGAGTACATGTGTGAGTGGGGCACCAGGGGTGCAGTGGCATGGGGAAGGGGACAGGGACAGAACTGGGGCATGCTTATTCCCAAAGGTATGCATGTATGCCTGTGCTCTGGGGGTCTTGGGAATGGGGAGGAACTGTGTCCTTGGGGAAGGTGGGAGGCCTTTAGGGTGCTGGGGGTGTCTGCAAATTTCTGTAGCATCGCTGGGGTCAGTGGGAGAGTCCGGGTGCTATGGGGCATTTGGGGTATCCTTGGGGGCTGGTTGGGCTCTGGCAGGGTGCTGCAGTGTCAGGGAGGGGTGTTGGAGGGTGCAGCAGTGGAGTGCTGTGGCTGCTGTGGGTGCTTGGCTGCTATGGGCGTTGGGAATGCTGTGGGTGTTGGGGATCCTGGGGATCTGTGACTTCTGTAGGTGCTGGGGCTGGTGTCTCTGTGTATATGACAGACCTGCTCCCCTGCCCACAGCGCCAGAGGTGGTGAAGGGGGACCCGGTGGGCTCTGCAGCAGATGTCTGGGGCGTTGGCGTCCTCGCCTACATCATGTAAGAGAAGGGCTCAGGGGGATGACAACCTAGAAGTATAGTCAGCCCCACCCAGGGCTCAGTGCCATGGAGGACACAAAGCTGATGGTGGGCTGAGGGATGCTGTAGCTGGCAGACCCTTCCCAGCTGGACATGGGGAGATGAAGACACCCTGGGCAGCTGTGGCTTTTCAAACCATCAGGGATGGGGGTGAAGTGGGACAGCAAGTACCCTCCCACTGCTCACCCCCAGCCCATCCACCCCCTCCACCACCACAGGCTCAGCGGGCGGTCACCATTCTTTGAAGTGGACCCCATTGAGACAGAGAACCGCATCCTGGCAGGGCGCTTTGATGCCTTCAAGCTGTACCCCAACGTCTCACAGACTGCTGCCCTCTTCATCCGCAAGGTCCTCACTGTCCACCCCTGGTGAGTACCTAGCCCAGCTAAGGAGGACACGTGGCCCCAGACTGTGCATGTGACTGAGCCAGCTCCCTGCCACATGGGACCCCTCCAGATATCATCGGTGGGAGCCTGGAGTCCATCACTGCACTTAGAGGGGGCTGAGACTCCCTGGGTCTTGCAGGGCACGGGTGGTGGCTGGGTTTGGGGGATGGAGCAGCGGTGGGCACCTCCAGCAGTCCCTGATGCAGAGCTGGCTCTGCCCCAGGAGCCGCCCCACGGTGAAGGACTGCTTTGCCAATGCCTGGCTCCAGGACGCCTACCTGATGAAGCTGCGCCGCCAGACCCTGACTTTCACTACCAACCGCCTCAAGGAATTCCTGGTGGATCACCAGAGGCGCCGCGGCGAGGCCGTCACAAAGCACAAGGTCTTACTCCGCTCCTACCAGGGCGGCCAGCCACCAGGGCCACAGTAACTGGTGCCTTGGCCACGGCCATGAGGGGCCGGGGAGCCAGAGGAACATTCCATGGGCCGCGGTACGGGGCGGCTGAGGAGGAGCCGGGACACGCCAGGATGAGTCCATGGACCTCATGTGCTGCTGTCAGGGATGATGGTGGCCAGCAGCATCATTTTGGCAGTGCCGATGAAGAGGAGGTGCTGCAGCAGCCAGACCAGCAGTGGGGTCCAGCAGTGGGAGGGTGGTGGGAAGCCTTGCTGCAAGGAACGGAGAATGTGGCAGAGGGTCGGGGGAAGAATGGGATGCAGACAGAGGGGCATGGGAAGCCCCAGGTGGGAGGAGAAGAGCTGCCAGTTTCCCAGCCAGCCCTGGCCACATGGGTCCCATCAGCCGTGTGCCTTACACTGCAGCCTGCAGCTGCCGCTGGCCACGGTGTGGCAGTCCTTGTGCTCCCCCTGGTTTGCAAACCAGCACCAGAAGACTGAGGTTGCTCCAGTGGTTCCAGCAGAGAGGGGCTTGCTCACAATCCCCTGCCAGCCAGCACAGCCCCAGTCCTTACAGCTGGGAGGGGGGGCTGCCAGCCTCCCACCTTCTCCTCTTCCCAGCCCTGGTCCTGGCAAGTGGGTTTGTGGCTCCAGGACCGATGCCGGTGCCTTTCCTGGGGTTGTTTGCTGCACCCTGTGTCAAGGTGGGGGACTGGCAGGCACCCCCTCTTTGCAGGGGGGGCACCCAGGTGCCACGCACACCTCCTGTGTCTGCTCAGGCCAATGCTGCTCATGCTCTGCCCACCCAGCTCCAGACCTTCCCCTGTACCCCACAACCAGCCTGCCCGCCTGTCCCAGACCCCTAACACCTCCCACCTGACCCCGAGGTGCCTTGCCCTGCCCTGTGTCCCCTCCTCAGCCCTCCCCGGTGGGTGGCACGATGCGGGGTGCCCTGAGCAGGGGGACAGGAACAGCGGCCAGGCACTCACCTTCGTCATGCTGCTGTAGTGATAGGGCTTTATTTATTGACTTTGGGAAGAAGGCGTATGCTCATTCCGATCCCCAATCCTGTCCCCTCCTCTCTGCCGGGCTCTGGAGTTGCCAATGTCCCCATGGTTTGGAGCACGCAACATGCCAGAGCAGCAATAAAGACCCTGAGCAGCCTCTCCAGTTTCAGTGCCTTGCTGGGAGGGGGTTGCACGAGTGTGAAGCGCAGCCTCTGGTATCTCGGGAGAGTCCATGCCCAAAAACCTAGGGACCCGAGTCCGGAAAGGATTCCATATGAGGCTGAGCTTCCATGCTGGAAAGCTGGTGAGAACGTCAGAGAAGCTGTGAAGCACTGGGGCGAGCACAACGGGGCTGACTCACATGGCCCTCACGTCATGGAGTGAAAATATGGAGTGCCAAAGGGCCCGATGGTGGCTGGGACAGCGGGACAGCAGGGCAGGGCTTCTGCTGTGGGCACGGCAGGTGCCGGTGAGGGACCTGATGCCTGGCTATAAATATCCGCTACCCATATGAGGCCGGGCCGTGCCGGCAGGGACTGCTCCGGTTTCAGCCCGCGGCCCCCCCAGGCCTCGGTGCTGTGCCCGCCGCTGTGGGCAGGGAGGGGCACACGCGTTCAGCCTGGTGCCTGCGGGCAGTCACACGCTTCCCGACACACACACACACAGTCTGTGGGTACAGACCTGTGCCCGCCGCACCCCCGTGTGCCCAAGGGCGTGTCAGAGCCCATGGGGTCCCCGCACGGCGCATCGGAGCGCCGGGGCACACACACAGCCACAGCAACTCCCCTGCGCAGTCACACACGGCCACAGCCGCTTTCCGCACACCCGAATGGACAATCGCACCTCCGCACTGACCATCTCATCCCCACACTGACCACCTCCCCCCGCACTGACCACCTCACCCCGCACTGACCACCTCACCCCGCCCTGACCACCTCACCCCCGCACTGACCTCACCCCCGCACTGACCTCACCCCCGCACTGACCTCCTCACCCCGCACTGACCTCACCCCCGCACTGACCACCTCACCCCGCACTGACCTCCTCACCCCGCACTGACCACCTCCTCCCGCACTGACCACCTCACCTCGCACTGACCACCTCACCTCGCACTGACCACCTCCCCTCGCACTGACCACCTCCCCCCGCAGGCCCCTGGGGCCTCACGGCTCCCGCGGGCGCCCCCTGGCGGCGGGCGGGCGCGGCCGGCAGCGGGCCCCGCGCGGCGCTGACGTGTCCCAGCCACGTGCGCGGAAGTGGCGGCGGGGCCGGGCCGGGCCGGGCCGGGCCGGGCTGCGGGGCTCGGGTGCGGAACCGACGGAGCGGAGCTGAGCCGCGATGCCGCTCAAGGCCGTCATCCTCATCGGGGGCCCGCAGAAGGGTAAGTGCTCCGGGCCCGCTGGGTGTCCTGCCGGCGCAGTACCCCGCCGACCCCGCTCTGCTCCACAGGGACCCGGTTCCGGCCGCTGTCCTTCGAGGTGCCTAAGCCGCTCTTCCCCGTGGCCGGCGTGCCCATGGTGCAGCACCACATCGAGGCCTGCGCCAAGGTACGGGAGGCCGGGGGGCTGGGGCCGTGGAGCCAAGGGAGAAGTGCCATTCCATTCCTTTCTGATCCCTTCCTCCGTCCCTCCCCAGGTGCCAGGCATGAAGGAGATCCTGCTGATGGGTTTCTACCAGCCCAACGAGGCCCTCAGCCGCTTTCTGGTATCAGCGCAGCAGGAGTTCAAGGTTCCCATCAGGTGGGCAGGAGCTCTCTCACCCCTGGGGCACACAAAGTGGCACAGAGCCTGGCTCAGCCCCTCACCTGCCTGCCCCAGGCTGGCAGCCCCCCGTCAGCGCTCTGACACTGGGCAGGTGGGCTCTGTCCCACCGTGGAAGGGCACAGCCTGGCTCCCCAATTAGTCCCACCACCTTTCCTTTGCCTTGGGCCCTGCCCTGGATAGTTCTTGCTCCAGAGATGCCTGTCTAGAACAGCTCTAAGCTGTCACAGCCTCCTGTGCAATGCCTGCATGAAACCCATAACTGAAAGGCAGGGTTATGTCTCTCCAGTTCTTCCCGGCCCTGTTGCCAGTTGGTGCTATTAGACACCTGCTTTCCTAAGTCCTCCCTTTTCCTGCTTGTCTTCTAGGTATCTTCAGGAGTACGCAGCCCTGGGCACGGGTGGTGGCATCTATCACTTCCGAGACCAGATCCTGTCAGGTGGTGCTGAGGCCTTCTTTGTCCTCAACGCAGATGTGTGCTCAGAGTTTCCCTTACAGGAGATGCTGGAGTTTCGGCAGCAGCATGGGGACATGCACAGCTTTGTCATTCTGGGTACCACAGTGAGTGGCAGTGCTGGGGAGCAGAAGAGCTGCAGTGCTGTGCCGTGGGCTTAGAAGCCAGCAGCTCCTGTGGTGGGTGGGTCCCAGACTGTGAGGTCTGTGTTTCATCTGCCTCCTTGCTCCTACTGCTCCCCCACTGCTAACACTGTCCTTGTTTTTTAGGCCAACAGGACGCAGGCACTGAATTATGGCTGTATCGTGGCAAATGCAGACACACAGGAGGTACTGGAGGGCCTTGGGGAGTCGAGCACAGTGTAGGCAGCAAGTGCTATGTTTCCTGTGTGGGTCTGTGGTCCCTGTGTGCCACAGAGGGTGCAGTGCTGGGTGGAGGAGCTGCACCCTGGAATTCATGGCTTTTTCCTCACCTCCAGGTTCAGCACTACGTGGAGAAGCCCAGCACGTTTGTCAGTGAGATCATTAACTGTGGCATCTACCTCTTCACACCTGCCATCTTCCAGCACATTGGCGAGGTCTTCCAGAGGAACCAACAGGAACTAGCACTGTGAGTGCCTCACTCTGCTCTGTGTCCCTCCCACCCCCCTGCTTCCTGGGGCTGCAGCAGCACGCTCATCCTCCATTCTTTCTCTATCTTTTCTTCTCCTCTGCCATCACTCACTTGTTTCCTGGTCCTGCACCAGCTGTCCTTACCTTGGGTAAGTCTCCCTCTGTGTCTGCACTCGCTGCTCTCTGGGCTGGATTGATCCTAGTAATAATGCATGCTTTCCCTCCCTTCTCCAGGCTGCTGTTTCCTCTGTTCTGCTCCTGGTCAGCTTGAGACTTTTCCTCTCCCTTCCTCTCTTCCCACCCCATTCTCATTCAGCTCTGGACAAGAGGCTGAGCAAACCTTTCAGCTGGGAATGCTCTCCTCCCCTCTCCAGCTCTTTGCACCAGCCAGCCTGTCACCTCACATCTCTGCCACCACCCAAGCTAAAATCCAGCTGTGCAGGCTCTGGACTGGGGACAGGATCATACACCCACCTGGACTAGGTGTGGCTCTTGCACCATCAGTTTCTGTCGCAGAGCTTATTTTGGCTGTTTCTCTGCTGCTCTGGGGCTCAGTGGGGCTGTCCCAACCTAGCCTGACAGCTGGCGCTATCCCCACTTTTGGGGACATGTGCATGGCTAGGTAGGAATCTGGAATTGTCAGAGTCCCTGAATCTGGGGAGGGTAGGTCTGCTGGCATCCTCAGCTGAGGCCATGACTGGGGTGGGTGTCTAACAGGTCTCTTGCTTGCAGAGAGGAAAGCTCCAATGGCTGGCAGCGTGCAGAAGTGATTCGGCTAGAGCAGGATGTTTTCACAGCCCTGGCTGGGAGTGGCAAACTCTATGTCTACAAAACTGATGGCTTCTGGAGCCAGATCAAGTCAGCTGGGTGAGTGCTGGAGCTAGAGTTGGTGTAGCAGGAGAATCAAGTGATCTGTGTCATGGCTGGGAGTGGAGGGTGCTCAGGCAGAGCCTTGGGGGTGGGTGGGCAATGCTGATTTTGGATCCTCCTCTGCCCTGGTAGTACCAGAGTGACAATAACAATCTGCTTTTCCTCCTCCAGCTCTGCTATCTATGCCAGCCGCCTTTACCTGAACCAGTACAGCAAAAGCCACCCAGAGAGACTGGCCCAGAACAAACCTGGAGGCCCTGTCATCCGAGGTACCATTCTGACACCCAAATGCTTTTGGGGCTGCCTAGGGAGGTAGTGGGACCCACAAGGAGGACCTCCCCTTATCTTAGAGGCACGTGCTCCTGTGAGTTGCCTCCCCTGAATCCACTGCCTTATGTTGCAGGGAATGTGTACATCCACCCGACAGCCTCCATCGACAGCACTGCAGTGGTGAGTGCAGGCTGGGGGGGCCCTGGTGCAGGGACATGCTCAGGGGTGCCAAGGGCATCAGGGCATCACTGTCCTTGTCCTCATCATCTCCCTCTGTCCTCACAGCTGGGCCCCAATGTCTCCATTGGAGAGGGTGTGACAGTGGGAGCTGGTGTACGTGTGCGAGAGTCCATTGTCCTGCACGGCGCCTCACTCCATGTAAGTGGGATTTGCCTGAGGGAGTAGGTGTCAACCCCCACCCGTTGCAGGGAGGCAGCAGCAGCCTGCATTCCCACCTCCTTCACCCCAGGACCACACCTGTGTCCTCAATACCATTGTGGGCTGGGACAGCACGATTGGGCGCTGGGCCCGGGTGGAAGGAACGCCCAGCGACCCCAACCCAAACGATCCCTATGCCAAGATCGACAGTGAGACCCTTTTCCGGGATGGGCGCCTCACACCATCCATCACAATCCTGGGTACGTCACTGCTGTATGGAATCACCCTGGCCCTGCTCACTGAAGCAACTTCTCCCCTCCAGCTAAGCCCTCTGCATTCTCCCACCAGGCTGCAGTGTCACCATTCCTGCTGAGGTCGTTATTCTCAACTCCATTGTCCTTCCTCACAAGGAGCTGAGTCGAAGCTACAAAAACCAGATTATCCTGTGAGTCATGGGCAGCACCAGCCGCCTGCTCCTTGCTGTGCCCCACAACAAGAGCCTGCAGTGAGGCTTCACATCCTGGGAGGCCCTCAGCACCCCCAGAGGGTGGGTGCAGGCCAAGAGCCCTGCAAGTGCCTGACTACTGCTCCAGACAGACATTAAAGCTGATTAGCATCAGCCTTGCATGCTGCTTCTCTTGCAGCCCAGGGACCAGCCCTGAGCCAGGGTGAAGGCTTTGGGGACAGTACTTGGCCCTGGTAACAGCCTTCGTGCATATGCAGGGAACACTTGCTGCCTGCAGTGTCTTGGGTCCAACTTCGAGTGTTTCTCCACCAAAGGGCACTACCAGCACCAACTTGCTACTCCTCACCAGGCCCTCCCTGCACCATTTGCTGTCTGCAACTCCCTGGAAGGTCTTGGCCAACCTCCAAGACCTGGGAGCTTTGAATGTGCCTGTCATATGTAGGCAGCTTACCCCACAGAAGCAGATTGAGGCTCTTCATTTCGGCATGATTACAACAGCCTGAGCTGGGCTCTTGCCTACTGCTGGGAAAACAGCAGTGCTAAGCTGTCCTAAGGGCACTGGCACACACATGAGGGCTGGGTCGGACTAGCAGCCTGCTGGTCCTGGAGGGAGCTGCAAGAACAGCCCTTGCCCCAGTACCACTTGTCCCCTGGGCTCAGTGCAAGCCAGGAGAGCTGCCAGCCCTACCAAGCCTGCTCCTGTGTCAGGTTGAGACCTGTGCCTGCTGCCTAGGCAGAGCTCAGAGTGAGGGCAGCAAGCCCCTGCTACCCTGGTGGGCCAACAGCCTCCTTTAGACCAGCATGGCTGGAGCTTGGGGGGGTGGGCTCACTACATATTTCCCCCTGTCACCAGCCACATCCACTGGGCACCAGAGCAATCAAATTACGTGTGTGCAAGTGTCAGAGATTCAGCACCTCACTTTGCCTCAAAAACCTGACTATGGAAGGCAGTTTCCTCCTTAGCCTGTCATAGATTGTCTACAGTAACCAATGCTGTCTTTTATCCTTTTACTTCCCTGGTTTGAACTCTGTGCTAAAGCCCTGCACTTCATCAAGGGCCCCATCATGCCTCTCATTTTCAGCAAGGCACTGTATTAGGTGTTCTCCATCCATCCAGTACCATCCCAGTTCGATGGATTTGGAGTAAATCCTTGCTCCCAGCCCTGTGCCTTCCTGTGCCAGTTCTCCTGTGGTCCTGGGCAGGGATTAGCTGTTCCCTGGCTTTAAGCACATTAAACTCCTTCAGTTTTGCCTCTCTTGGATGTGTTAATTTCCTTGCCCTCTGGTGTACACTCCTGCACTGAGGAGAACTGAGCCAAAGTCCTCACTTCAGGATTGCTCATGCATTTTCTCTCATGTGTCCCATCTGGTCTGGGTTTTAGTAGGGACAAAGGTTTATTGGCTGCTTGATGTGGCACAGGGGCAGTTCTTATCCCTGTTGTGTAATGCTTCTTTTTCCTAAACTCCCTCTGTGCTGGTTGCCCCTTCTGCAGAGTTATCTGGGGGACAAGCCCTTCCTGGGACATTGCTCCATTACAGCATGATCCTGCTTCCCCCTCTTGGAGGGAAAGAGCTGTACATCTTAGCCCTGCTTGGGCTTTGTGCACCTCTAGCACTGCCCAGGCTGGAGGGGAGGAAGGAGTTAAAGAGGCCTCCACTGAGGTGCCAGGAAGTCTGGAAACACTTTAAGGTTGTCCTGCCCTGAGCAGCAACAGCTCCAATTACTTGAGGCCAACATCTGGGCTCAAAGAGGGGCCCTCCCACATCCCGGGCTGCAGAACAGAAGAATAGGGCTTCAGTTTGGGTGGGACGGGGCTCTGCCTGCCCTCCCAAAGCTGAGGTTCTGCAGAGCATTGCTCAGCCCTTGTCTGCTGCCCAGCCAGGCTCCAGTGAGCCCCAACCCCTGGCAGCAGCAGGGCAGGACAGACAGCAGCCGCAGCCAGGTGCGTTTTGCTGCAAACATTTAATACAAACCTGATTCAAAGTACAGCACTAGGGTAGTGTCCCTGCCACCATAGCTGGACAGAGCCAGCTCTGCTCTCCAATCCCCACGGAAGCAGAGCAGAGCTTTGAGCTCGGCACTGTCACCCCACAGCCAGCTGCCTGGTCCCGCAGTCTTTGCTCCTCCTCCAGTGCCAGCTCCATATCCCGAGGGAGCCACTGCTGCAGGCTACACAGGAGAAGGGAAGAACCGGCCCACCTTCCTCGGGGCCGGCCCCTGCCTGCGTGGGGAGAGATGAGTCAGGGGTACAAAGCGAGCTCCCCTGGGCTCCCACCCACGCCCCACAGCACTCACGGGGGCCGGGTGGCGGTGCCCACGCAGCTCCGCAGGGTGCTGGGGAGGCAGCAGGTACCAGCTGGGCTCAGCTGGCCTGGCTTGGGCTCCGGAGAGGCAATGGGCTGGAAGAACGGTTCTGTAGGGCAGAGTGGGGACAGCTATCTCAACCCAGCTGTGGACAACCGGGACCCTTCAAAGGAGCTGAAGGCCAGGGTGGGTGGGGGCTAGGGCTCCTGTGCTCACCACATTCATGGCTCGGGGTTGGCACTGGCACCAGGTTCTCCTGCTCTGTCTCCACAAAGCCTCTCCAGAAGCTGGGTGGCAGCGAAAGGAGACGTGCCACCACCTGGGCAGAGAGAGGTGTAGGATGGGAACACTGGCAGTGTCCGGGGTACACCCCACGCCTCAGGGACCCCTCACCTTGGACTGCCGAGGCGTGTCCTCCATGATGACAAGCGGTGTGGGGTTGGCTGAGCTGTGTCCCACCAGCGTAGGGCCAAACACACGGGACAGGTTGAGCACATCCATCTTACAGTCAGGGCTGTGTGACACCCTGCAAGGGAGGACAGAGGGCATGAGCATGCTGCCCAGCTCAGGGGCTCCTCATCCACAGCTTCCCCATTCTGGGGCACAAAGCCTGGGTAAGGGGCAGAGAACCAGGAGATGGGGACAGACCTGTGCCAGGATGAGCCACTCACTTGAGCAGGTGCAGCATGAGAAAGGCCAGGGTATCCCTGTTGGCTGGGGGCAGCTTGCTCACCACATGGCGTAGGGCTGTGTCACTGGCAGCATCATCAGGGATGTCTGTGGCAGTGCCAAGGAGCCATGTTAGGGTAGAAGCAGCCCCTTCCCCCTCCCTCACCTTAGCACCCCCTGCTCACCGGCAGCCCTCAGGAAGGCAGGGTGGAGGCTGAAGGTGACCAGTGGTTCCTTGAGCCCCCGCAGAAAGTCCTTGAGCACCCCACACACCACATGGATGTCAGCCATGCTGCTGAGGGCAGGCAGCGCACCCCCAGCCCTCAGCAGCTTCCGCTTCCACTCCCGCACCAGCTGCTCTGAGCCTGGCACCCGGTACAGCCCTGTCTGGGACACAGGGAAAGGGGCTCAGCCCTGTGAGAACCACAGCATTGCCACCTTCACCATCCTGGCCCCTACCTCTGTCAAGCCTCGTGTCTCCACCTCGGTCACACACTGCACCACCAGTGTGGGCACCAGAGGCGGCGTGGAGGGAGCGAAGTCAGCCAGCACACCCTGGGGAGAACAATGCCAACCTGTGCTGAGCCCACCGCCCAGCCCTGCAGCCAGGGTGGGCAGGGGCCCAGCATCCCTGAAGCCTCATTGGGTCACTGCTGTGTCCCCCTCACCTCACGGGGCCAGGCGTGGTGGCGAGGCCTGGGTGCGCAGAGGCTGGGACACTGCTCCCGACACTTGGTGTGTAGCAGCAGCTGGCACTGGCAGCACTTGATGGCAGTCTTCCCAAAGCGGATGCGGGAACCACAGACGTGACATGGCTCAGGGCGAATCACCTGGAGAGGGGGAACTGGATTCAGGGGCCCCCCTTCTTGCGGATACCCAGTACTACTCAGTCTTCTCGCAGCCAGGTCCCACTGTCTCCATGCGTTCCCCTTGCAGGCAGAGCTAAGTGACTGGGGAATGAAGGACAGCCTTGCCCCCGACCCCATAACTCTCTCCCCTGCCCACCTCCCCAGAGAAGAGAGATGCTGGGTCACGCACCGTTTTGGAGGCAAACTTGTGCTGGACTGGTGGGAGACTCTGTGGAGGTGAGGGGAAGTGGGCTGGTGCTGGCTGTCCCACTGAGCTGCCCTCAGTGTGGCTCTCCTGCCCCACAGCATGGCAGCCCAGATCTTCACTGGTGCTGCACACCGTGGTCAGCTCTGCAGAGGGAGGAGGCAGTGGAGGGAGACCTGAAAGGCAAGCCACTCCATCTATCAGGTAGGATGTGGGGAGGCTTCTCACCACCCACTCACCTCCCAGGGAGTGTATGCATGAAACAGTGGCATTTGGCATGTCCAGAGGGCCCCAGTACCTCCATGGTGAGGACAAGTAACCCCCAACACATCCTCTCCCACCTCTGTGACACCAGCACCTTCAGGCTGGTCCCATATCACCCATCAACCCCCTTTCTCAGCCCCTTCTGTGACCTGCACACGTGGAGACACGGTGTCCCTGGCGAGAGTGGCGTCGAGGCACCAGAACAGCAGGCAGGAGGCTGTCAGCAGGGCCTGGGACCTCAGCAGGAGGAGACACAGAGGGGACACTCGCCTGTCAAAGTGGGAGACCAATAAAATATGTGACTGCAGTTCTCTAATACCTCCCACATGATCTCTGTTCCACCTAATGTCCATCCCTGTGGTCCTGCACAGCCAGGGATGCTCCCACCTTGGGTACAGGGGGGATGCAGGCTTCAGGGCAGTGGTCTAGCACAGCCAAGGATGCTGTCCCCACTGGGACAAGGTGATACAGCCTGAAGGACACACAGGCACCCAGAGGAGACAGCTGAGCACAGGACTGAGGGCTGCAGCATTGCCTTCTGGCACTGGGAAAGCCCATGCACCCCGTCCCTGCCCAGGGCACACTGGGGTCTCTACTCACAACGTTATGGGGTACCACAGAAGACCGGTGCCGCTTTGCCATCACCACAGGGCCAACCTGAGGGGCCAGGGACACACGCTGGAAACAGAAGATAGCATGAAGAGCCAGCAGAGACCCCCCCTCCCCGACTTTTCCCCACATCCCAGAGCACCCAAGACAAGTGGCCTCAACCCAACAAAAAGTCCCAGTCTCGCTCTACTTCCTCAGCACTCCCTGCCCCACACCAGGGATCATGGGGACCCAGGCTTCCCCACTGGGTCAGAGCCAGCCCTGGGGCTGGGGGAAGCCAGGTCAGGCCTGCAATGCAGAGGTGCGAGCAGAGTGGGGTGCAGGATGCCCGCACATGGCAATGAATTATTGAGGAGCCCAGCTGGGCCACGGTGGAGCGTAATGGAGTTTCTATTGATCGTGGGAGCTTTGCTGAGAGACGATGCTCCCAGCCCAGCATCAATAAATTAAATTCCCTGCCAGGCTCCTTGAAGCCTCCTGTGCTGGCGTGGAGGAGTATATGGGTGTCCTCACCTTGCATGGCACAGGGCTAGCACCCCAGCCTGGGATGCACATTGAGACCTGGGTGGCCAGAGGGACCCAAAGGGCACATTGAAGGAGTGTGATCAGAGATGAGGGATCCTCACCCATACAGGGGCACAGACACCACCTCAACACCAGCCCCCCAAAACTGCCACATCCCAGCATTTCCTCATACCTGTCTGTCTGGAAATTTGCGCTTCAGGGTCCGCACCACCGTCATGTCAACATCCTGAAAAGCAGCAGGGAGTCTGGGGCTGCATCAGGCCAGGGGCATCCCCAACATTCATCTCCAGCTCTGATAACAGCCCACCCCTAACCACAGATATACAAAGGGGCTGTGGCACTGCAGAAGTGGGGAAAAACTACCCCCTCACTACTGAGGTGGACCCTGAGACTCGCAGCTGAACACTTCTTACCACATCATCCTCAGTGCGGTCATAGCTGATATCCGAGTGGGACAGGAGGGACTGGCACGACTCATCCACTGCAGATGACCTGCAGAGTGAGCTCAGCTGGAGCAATTCCCCCTTCAGCCAGCACCTACTTGTGTAGCTACTCCTGGGAGCCCACAGCTGATGCCTCTGCAGAGCCCAAGCACCTCCTTGCACAGCCAGCACCTCAAACCCAGCACTGGTGAGGAGGAGAGGGGCACAGCCGACCCCAGGGCTGCCCAAGGGGTTGTGGTGAGGACCGCCACCCCTGCTCACCTCCTGAGGGGTGCCAAGGCTGCCCCAAGGCGCCGGCCAGCCAGGGCGCTGAGAACAGAGCACTGCTCCCTGCTCAGTGCCTCGTTGCCCCATGGTTCCTGCATCAGCAACTCAAGGACCAGCTGAAGTTTGCGCTCCTGCGAGTGAAACAGGGCGGTGGTGGGCAGGCTGAGGGCCCCGCGGCCGGCCCCACAGGGTACCCGTGCGGCCAGCCCCCTGACCTGCTTCTCCAGCTCAGCCTCTGCCCGGTGCCGCTTCTTCATCTCCACCTCCACCTGGTTTCGGGCGTGCTTGAGCTTCACTTCCAGCGCTGCCCGCTCGGCCTCCACACGGGCCAGCTGCTCGCGGGCACGACGCCCGTCCTGCTCCAGCCGGCAGCATCTCTGGCGCGTCGCCTCAAAGCACCGAGCGATCCGGCTGTAATCTGGGGACAGCTTACTGGTGGGTGGGCAGCCGGGACGGGGGGCAGCCCCCAGCTCCCCCAGACCACGCCGGCGGCAGACACGAGAGTGCCCCGGGCCGAAGGGTTACACACACCCACCTTCCTCCACGCTGCCGCTGAGCTCCAGGAGCTGCAGCCCCTGCTCCAGCCGGGCCAGGAGCCGCCCGCAGCGCTGCCGCAGCATCCCGCCGCCCGGGACGGGACGGGGCCGGGCCCCCGCAGTCAGACACCCCCTTTCCACTTATCCACCCTCGGCTCCTGCCCCACGCTTTCCTTCCACCGCCGGGATGCTCCGTGGGGCCTCGGGACGGCGCAGGCTCGGGGGCGAGGGGCCCTCCCGGCCGGCCTATGTGGGCCGGGGGCCGGGGTGGAGCCCGTCCCGGCCCCGCCTCCGCCTCCCGCCGCCACCGGGGTCCGAGCCGCCGCCCCGGCGGCTGCCGGCGCTGTGCGGCGTTCCCGGGATCTTGGGGCGTGGGATGCCCCGGGGTGCGGGTGGCAGCGCTGGCTGCAGGGTTGCGGAGCAGGGTGAGAGCTGCCTTTGGGGGATGCCCAGGCACTGGGTGTACCTGATGAGAGCACTTAAGGGGTGCAGGGGCAGTGGGTGCGGGGTGCTCGGGGCGTGCAGAGCCATCGGGGGGATCACCGGGCGTGGGAGGCGCTGGGAGTGCAGGGATGCTGGAGGGAGCACCGCATCATTTCCCACCCCCGCATCCCGGGAACGGCGCGGCTGGAGCCGGAGCAGCCGATGTCCTTGTCCGCTGTCCCCCAGCGCTGTGTCCCGCGTACCGAGCGGCGGGCGGGGGCGGCGGGGATCCCCCGCACCCGCTCTCCCGGCCCGGAACGTGTCCTGCAGATGGAGCCACCTCCCCGCCGCAAAGCCCCGTCGCTGCCAGCGTTGTCCGTACTCTTCCCCCGGGTCCCTTGCTCGGGGGGTCCCCAGGGCTGCCCGCGGCCCCGTACCCCCTCCCCGCCGCTGCTCCCGGGCCCTGGCGACCCTGCTTTCCTGCGGGAGGGTCCGGGCAGGGTGCGGGGGGCGCCGGTGAAATGCAGCTCCCCCTCCCCGGTGCCTGTCCCGACCTGCTACAAATACCGGGAATAGCAGCGGAGCTGGCGGCAGGGCTGGGCGTGCAAGTCCCTGCACACACACACACACACACACACACACACACACACACACACACACACACACAAATACACACGAACAGCTCGCAGAATCCTCACGGGCCTTCACACCTCCCTGGCTGACAATGACCTGGAGAAGAGGTTTTGCACCCTCTGGACACACAGAACCAGGTCCATCCCAACACCCCGGTGACTCTTGGGAGTAGCTGTGGGGGGCTCAACAGGCTCCTCTCCATGTGCCAGTCACTCAATCAGAGCCTAGACAGTGACAAGAAAGGGGTATGAGAGAGTCCTACTACATGCCAGGGATGCATCTCAGGCGCTTGGTAAGAAAATAGCCAGGATCTGTAAAATAGCTATAGAGGTCGTGTCACTCCAAGGGCTGAACCTAATCAGCATTTGTGCCCGAGGTTGTGTGGTACAGGGGACACTGGCCAGGACACTGCCTGATGGGTGTTGCTTCCTGGGCCCCAGGCAGTGCCAAGGCACAGTCCCCCTGTGACACAGAGACCATCGAGGGCTGGGACAGGCTGGAAGCACCCTGGCAAGGCTTTGCTCCATCCTGTGCCAGGCCATGGGGAACAGAGGGTGTTTCTCAGCGAAGCTCCTTCCTCCCAAGGTTGAATATGAGTCAGGTTTTGGAGCGACTTTAATTACTACTGGATCGATAGGCTCAGCATGGCCAAGCAAAATCCAATTGCAGCCCTGGGGGCCTGCCTGCTCAGCCCTCCCCGCCTGCCTCTGAGGAGGCACATGCTCCCTTTCTGTGGATGCTCCTCAATCACCAGCCACAGCGGGTGAGACCCCATCCTGCATATGGAGCCAGCACCCCACTTGCTCAGCCCTAGCAGGGGACATGCATTCCTGGAGCAGGGCAGCAGATGGAGATGCCCCAGCCTCGCCAGTGCTGCCCATGGGGACACACATAGCCCTGAGTTCCTTTCCACACCCAGTGCGTGGAGAAGATCTGCGGTCCTGGACCCACCTTGCACCCTGGGCACAAGCCTGAGAACTCCCAGGAGGGCAGAGTGTCCCGGGCAACACGCAGGCAGCCCCTCCTGTGCCCAGGGATGGGTGGGGGGCACTTGCCACCCATCCTGTGTCCCTGCCACTGCCTGCTCCCTTTTCCCAAGCCACCCTGGCTTGGCCAGGTACTGCATAAATAGCTGTTTGTGTCTCCACTCGGCCCCTGCGTGGGAAATAATATCGGCTGATGGAACATAATGCCCTGCTTCACATGTTCAATTTTATCATTTTCCGAGGCAGGCAATCTTCGTTTAAAGCTGAATGGGCTGGGGAATGTTAATGAAGCGCCGGTGCTGCTCTGCACCGCGCTTTATCTCTTCGAGAATAATTTGGGTGAGCTCGGAAATAGAGTTCCCAGTCCCAATTCAAGTGGCAGCAGCACCGCATGCCGATAAAAGTGTAATTCCTGGCCAGCGCGTGGCCCTGAATACATGATAATTTAACTCTTGGGGCCCCGCTGGGATATGCTGCCTGCAGCTGCCTGCTGCCTGCTGCCTGCTTTGGGCCCCTCTGCCCTGCGTGCCCAGCACCAGTGTGGGTGCTCAGCCCAGGCAGGATGCGGTCTGTCGCTCCCACTCACCCCAGCCACAGAGCAAAGTGTGCAGACCAGGGAGGAGAGATAAGAGGGCTGGAGCTGAGCTGGAAGAAATCAGTCTCCCTGGACAGACAGGACCCCATGGGCAGACCTGCAGGGTGCTCAGGGGCTGGGGCTCTGCTGGGAGAGGGATGCCCCAGATCCAGGGATGCCTGGGCACTGAGAGATGAGAGGGAAGGAGGGTGGGGCTGGGTTGGGGAACAGACAGGTGGGAGAGAGCAGGAGAGAGAGGTCCAAGGGAGCATCACATCCAGACAGACTGGCAAAGGTCCAAGGGCCAAAGGCACATGGCCAAAGGCACTCACCCAGGAGTTCCCCTAGGCACTGGTGATCCTTGATAATTTGCAGAAGATGTTTGCTGGTCCTGGAAGGAGAAATTTAGGTAAGCAGGAGCAAGCAGCCTTGGGCCCAAAGAGAAAGCCTTGGGTGGTCTGCCTGGTCTTTCTCTAAGCCCAGTCATGGTCTGTCTCCAGCTCTCTCCAGCTGTGCTCTGGCAGTAAGTCCCTGCACGAGGTGATCCTTGGGTCCTGCCTGAACTTCACTGTACTGGACGCAGCTCCTGTGTCCTTCAGATGCAGTGCATGGGTGTTCCCAGGGCAGCACAGCACCCTCAGAGCAATGGTGCCTCATATCCTTGAGCACCCCACCCTGAAGACACTGGGAAGGCGGTGTCTTGGCCCAGCGAGGGGTCAGCAGGGCCTCCTGGGCACCACTCTGGGCCCCCTCTGGTGGGGCAGTAAGAGACCCTTCCCCTGGGAATGAATGGGGCGGGCAGGTTTCCAGCACCGTTAATCAGGGCTGCAAGAGCCAGGATTAATGTGCACTCCAAGGCTCTCCAGTCCCAGCTGTGATCCAGCCCTCTGCTCTCAGCCAGAGCCGCCTCCACGCGCTGAATTATCAGCCTGAGTAATTAAGTGGAGAGCTTTGTTTTAATGCAGACATCTGATGCCTTCGCACTGAGGAGCACAACAACTGTCGCGGGTGTTTATGCTCCGTGCAACACATCTGGCTCACAGGGAGAAAATCCATCTCCACCGCTGTGCGAGATTAAAGGGAACGCGGCTCGGCTGTGGAGAAAGGGAAGCAGGGCTCTGCAGCCAGCGTGGTGGGCAGGAGCCATCACTCTGTATCATCCCACCGGGCTCTTGCACCCCGCTGGCAGGAGGCCCTGGGTCAGGGCTGCCCGGCAAAGCACGCGTCGCCTCCGCGCCTCGGCACGCAAGGCAGCACAACGCCTTGCGAGATGAGGGATAATTACAAGCTTGGAGATAAATGGAAATAGGGCAAAATAAAACACGGGTTTATCAGAAGTAGATGGTGCCTGGCTCACCTGATACCTGCTGCTGATAAGAGAGCTGGCTGCTGGAGGAGGAGGGATGCAGATCTAAAACCAGCCACTGTGCCATGCAGAAAATTATTGCTTTGCACAGATTAGGGGATTAGCACCAGTGCAAGGAGCTGGAAAGAGGCTGGTGTGGGAAGAAGCCAGGCTGCAGGGAGAGAGGAGATAGCATGCAGGGGAGAGGATCCTGCTGGGACCACTGTGGATGCGCCTCATTTAATAGCTTCCTCTGTTGCCCCAAAAGTGGGGGCTGTGAGGAAACCTGCTGATGCCGCACAAACACAGATCTCTCTGCTTGGCCCCTGAATCACTGTGCTTTGTTCATCACACCCACTGAGAGGTCTGAGTAGTCTCATGGATTTTGTGTTTTTCTTATGGGGCAGCTTGGCTGGCTTGACACCAAGGTGAGCTGTGCCATCATGAGCCCCTTATCCACGAGCCTCCCCCAGCATCTCATGAGCCCCAACACTTTGGAAGTGCTACCAGCAGAGAGTGAGGATTCCCTCACTCACTGTCCCATGGCAGGGCTGTTTCCATCAGAGAGCTTGCCATCACCTCCAGCCCCTCGAGCCCCTGGCTGCTTGGCACTGCTGGGACAGGGGAAGGGGCTGAAGGGGACAGAAAGAGAGACTTGTCAGTGAGGGGAAAGGAGACTCCAGCTGGGAACATAACTGATACTTGTGGTGCTCCCAGTGTGAGCATCAAAGGAACCCCACTGAGAAAAACTGTTTTAAAGAAGAAAAGCTCCAGGTGGTTTCCAGCAGAAACCACGCTTTGGGCTGCTCCCCCACTGAAAAAAACATGTCAAAATTTGTCAGGGGACCTCTGGCCTTGAACTAGTTGACGAGCAAATGCCGTTGTGGTTGAATGAAGCCGCCTTGCTGAGGCTCATCTGACTCCCCGTGGTGTTGAGCAGTCGGGGCTGGTGCAGCTCTGCTCCCCAGAAGGGCTGCCAGTCAGGACCATGTGCTGGAATACGCTGTGCCTGGACATGCAGACACTCGAGGGGCTTTGGCAAAATCTGGCAATAAAAACAGAACAGGGGGTGTTTGAAGGAGCGGCACAAAATCATCCAACTCTCTGGCAGCCTGGGGTAATTTGAGGCTGGGAAATCTGATCTGAAGCAGCAGGGGCCACATAGCCACCTCAGGGCAAGCAGGCTGATTTATTGCGTGCATGAGCCGAAATTGCAGCCCATGCTGGGGGGAGAGGCAGGACCAGATCCCCCGCCTCGAGATGCTCATGGCAGAACAGCAGAAATGCCACGCATAGTAGACGCATGGGAACAGCTTGAGACATCCCATCCAGTCATGCCTGGCTGGGCATGACTGCTACCCACGCTCAGTGCCTCCTCCCAGCCCGAGCTCTGCAAGCAGAGCCCATGGCAGGGGCAGAAGAGCCCTGAAGCAGCCTGAGGCATGTGGAGATGGTCACCAAAAAGAAGTGCAATGGGGGCACTGGGCTGGCTGTGGGCACTGTGCCATAGGGATGCATCCAGATTATCCAGATACAACACTGGTGCTCCTGTCACAGCCACCCAGGGAGGCAGATCATGGAGCAGAAGCTGCAGCATATTCCCCTGGGTGGGAAAAGAGGGTCTGCCCTGATGGCAGTGCAATCCCTGATGGCAGTGCAATTGTCACAGGATGCCACCATGCACCCCTTTTGCCCAGGGCTGCCCCACCTCCCTTGCCTCCACAGTGCACCCAGCCCAGGTGGGGGATGGCAGTCCCCACCAATTGGAATTAGTTCCCTGATATGTTATATCAAATGTTTTAATAAAAACCTGATATTTCATACCTCTTGTCTCTTCACCATCAATTTATTTAACAATTTTACCCAAAAAAAGTGCTATGAAGTTGGACTGGGTAGATTTATTCTGTGTGAGCTCCAAGCATATCTATATTGCTCCCTGTTCCCTTGCCCTCGAGGTCCTGAGAAGCATTTTTCTCTTAATATTTGCTCTATTATGTTACCAGGGATGAAGCTCTGTTGATGGGCAGTAATTGCCTGAACTGCCCTGCCTTCCTGTGATGAAGATTGGTACCTTACCAGCAGCTGCCTCCCTGCTCTCCTGTCCTTCATCACAACATTATTGACTAGGAAAGTTCATTAATGAGACTCCTAATGACTGCAGCCGTCCCAGCCCAGCCCACAATGCTAACCTCTCCCATGTTTTGCCTTGGTGGCTGCTTGTAGGAGGAGGCGTTGCAGGATGTTTTCTGCACCTTTGGAGCCATGTGGGTGACTGAGCCATTTCTAAAACCCTGCTAACTCCCTTTGCTAGAGGATGCTGTTCCTGCCCGGGATCTCATTCCCCTTGTTTTTGAGGACCAACCCCTCCATGCAGGCTGTGTTGGCCAGACAGTGAAGGGGACGTCTAGGTCAGCAGTGGTTGAGAGTTTTAGGGGAGTCCTGGGAGCATTCCTGAAGCTCCTGTGTCCTGGTGTTTGCTTTGCTGCCCACTGTGCCAGCACCAGCAGCCAAGAGCCAGGCTGGCATCAAGCCAGGCATGATGCCGGGATTAGGCACTGCCTCCTACAAATGAGCTGTTAATTATCATAATCTGGTAATTGAGAAAAATCTAATTATGCAAAGCTAATGGATTTAAAGCTGTGCTGGGGAGCACAGGCCAGGGGAGCACAGCTGGGCAGGGCCAGTGTTGCCAGCCTGTGGCTACAGACACCGCCAGAGTCTTGCAGTGCCTTTTGCTGTGCTCTGAGGCCCTGTGGGTGCCCAGCCAGGGCGGAACATCTTCAGTCCTCTTGCTCCCCTCCCCACTGAGCCTGGGAAACACTTCTTCCCTGTGCCTGAACATCTTTACCTCTGATTTCCCCATCATCTCTCCTGGGAGGCTGGAGAACACAGCCTGCTATCCTAGCTGTGTGCCCTCCCTGGCCTCACAGACACAGCTCTGCTCTGTGCCTCTGCTCTGCTCCCACTGTCAGCAAACCGGTGCTGTGGGATTTGCTCAGACAGGTCCACGAGTGGCAGGCCCAGTAAGAAAAAGTAGCATATTTTAGCAGACCAACTGAGATTGTTCAGAAAGCTTTTGGGTACACAAGTGCGTCTCACGACTCACAAGCAACTGCTTCTTTCAGCTTCAAAGCTGGCCTCATAGAAGTTTTTGCATCTTCCTGTACACTGTGGAGGCAAGGGATGCTGAGTGGTGCTGGCCCCTCCACCATGTCAGATATCCTCGATGATATCATCATACTAGAGAGCCTGGCATCATCCCTGTGGTGGCATGCAGGTGGTGCCAGTACCTGGCACTCCCCTGAGGTCTGTGTCACTGCCCCCACGTGCTCTGCCACCCCTCACTCTTCCCTGTGCTCATGGCAGTCTGGGCCTTAGCAGCTTTTAGCAGGAGGTATTTGAGTTCAAGAGTGCAGGAGCTGTGGCAAGGGTGACACCCAACATCTTGACTCCTTGTCCAGCCTGATGAGCTGTACTTCAGAGCTGCGCTTCTGCATCAGAGCTTGGGGCTCCCCCACATCTCCATGGCCAGAGATAGGTTGACCCCCAACACATGCCTGGCCAGGCATCTCTCCTGAGCCCAAGGCCATGTAGCCCTGCCCAGGTGGCATCTACATGTCCTGGCAGGGGAAAATGAAGAATTTGCCTGTCTGCCCCTCCCTGGGGAACCCACACTAAGTGCACAGAGAGGGTGGAAGCGAGCAGGACTCCAAGTAATTGACCACAACCCCGGGGGACAGGCAGTGAGCGTTCCCTGAGCTTTCCAGGATGTTTCAGCCTCTGGCTCCAGCTCCTGCAGGATGTGGTGAGTACATCTAAGTACATCTGTGATCTCGGCACTCAGCGAGCTTCCCGCTCGGGGCAGGGTGCGGGCGGCACCACCCCGCACCAGTCCCGCCCCGGCACCGCTGCGCATCCCTAGCGCACAGCCCGGCCGCCCGCTGCTCTGACCGACACCCAGCCCTCAAACCTCGTCTGCCACCTTGGACTCAGCGGGGAGAGGCAGAGCCGGCCGGCAGCATGTGGCTGGAGGAAGCTCAGAGGCCTCCCCTACGCACCTGGGGCTCCCCCTGGCCCTCTGCAGCCCTTCCTGCGGGGGACTGCCCTGATAGGGAGCCAACACGCAATGTCCCAGCCCCACGGCAGCCCCCGTGCAGCCTGGAAGAGTTTGCCAGCCGTTCCACCCTCCACGGCATCCATCACATCTTCCGGCACCGGCGCTACACCGTCCGCAACTTACTCTGGCTGCTGGCCTTCCTGGGCTCGCTGGCCCTCCTTATTCATGCCTATGCCAAGTGTGTGGGCTTGTACTTCCAGTACCCCCACAGCACCCAGCTGGAGGAGGAGACGGAGCACAACAAGATCTTCCCCGCCGTTACGATCTGCAACCTCAACCCTGCCCGCTTCTCACAGCTCTCCAGCCATGATCTCTACTGGGCAGGGGAGATGCTGGGGCTCCTGGATGCTGCTGGCCGGCCCCTGGTGCTGGAAAGCCCTGAGAGGAGCAGGTTGGAGGCTCTGCTGGCCATGAACGAGGAGGAGAAGAGCCGTCCCTTCCACCTGGAGGAATTTTATGAGCGTGTGGGCCACCAGCTGGATCTGGGCGAGATGCTCATCCGCTGCACATTTGCCAAGGAGGACTGCAACAGCAGCGACTTCCAGACAGTGAGTGGCCAGTGCTGGGACATTCCAGGGGGCAGAGAGGGCTAGGCATGGCCCCTGGGCTGGCACCCACTGCCTAGTGCACTGCTGTGGTGCTGATAAGGAGATCCTAGCCCCCAGTGACCAAGGATCGGAGAAGGAGAAAGAAGTCAGGAACCGGTTTTGGTGGGCTGTAAGGCCTTGGCTTTGTTGGGGCTGGGACAGAGACGCATGCAGAGCTGGGGTGCACTAGGCTGAGCTGGGGGGTCTCTGGCAGTGCCTGTGCTGTGAAGCTGGGCTGAGAGGCACAGAGAAAGGATAGGCTGGGGGGCCCAGCCATGGGATTTGCCCAGACTGGATCAGCCCCAGCAGAGGTAGGCTGTGACTCGCAGCCTTACACCAACCTTCCTGGGAAGCCTGGCTCCTTACCTCTGCCATGGGCTCTGGGGGAGAGCCAGGCTCCTGAGGGCTTGCAGAGGGAGGGAAGGTAAATCCGGGCCTAGAGGGTTTAAAAAAGAACAAAGCATATCTCCTCCTAGCAGAGCAGGTACCAGGAGATGGGTTGGATCCAGGCATTAGTGGAAGTGAGCAGAGGAAGGTACAATCCTGCCCTTCCAGTCAGCGTGGGGATGTGGCTGAGCCCCTGGTGCTATCAGAGCCAGAAGAAGTAAAAAGCTCATGAAAGTCCCATTGATGGACACCACACAAGTGCTCTTGGCACAGGTGCTCGGCACAGGTTTGTGGGATCTCAGTTGGGCCAAGGCTGAGGGAGCCCTGGCCTAGGTTTCCGAGCCCTCCTGGGCTGGGGAGAGCTGACACACAGGGGGAGTAGCAGGCAGGACTGTGCAAGGCCAGCACCCCAAGAGTCCTGCCAGCCCTGCCATCCTACCGCTTGTTGGGCAGCCTTGGGGGCTGCAGCCTCCCCGGGCAGTGTGTGAGTGCCCACTGCCACTGGCTGTCCCAGCTGGCAGCTGCTCCAGCTTGGCATGTGCAGAGCTGGGAGTTGGGTCTCTAATCTAGCGTGGCACCTCCTCTCATCGCCCTAATGAGAACGAAGTGGGGCTGTCACACTGGACCCTTCCACCAGGTGTCAGGCAGCTAGTGGGGGGCACAGCCGTGTGCCAGGAGGGCAATGCTGGCGAGGGGGGACCTGCAGCCGCCTGTGTGGGCCAGCTCTAGCACGGCCATGGCTGTTGTCACAGTCGGGCTCCTGTGCCACTCTCCATAGCCTTCCCACTGGCTGCAGACCCCAGTGCCCAGCCAGGTGTGGCAGGGTCACCCCAGTGCATCAGGCGGGCTCGGGTGGGATGCAGGCAGGGCAGAGGCAATGCCCAAGGGGGAGCCATCCCCTCCCTTCTTTCCTTTTTGCTCCTGAGTCAACAGTGGAGGATTACTGGGCTGTAAACAAGGGGATCAATGGTGCTGATGGGAACATTTCCTGGTAATAGCTCCGGCCTGTAAAACACAGTGCAGGGGGAGGAAGGGGAGGCTCTGCTCTCACAGCAGTTAACCCTTCCCACCCAATGCGCTGGCTTCTTGGTGCCTTGGCTTGGACTCACTGTGGCTGGGCTGGATGATGCTGTGCCTTGGCTTGGGCAGGCACTCTGAGCTTCTGGGCACACAGCAAGGTAAATGCCTGTCAGAGGTGTGATGCCAAGCTGGCAAAACTGGAGGAGGCATCCTGACCTTATGAGTGTAGGGTGGCTGGCCCCTGCTGCTTGGAGATGGCTGTGAAGAGGCAAGTGTCTTCCCAAGGAAATGCTTCCAACACTGCTGGGAAATGTCAAAGCCGTTGTAGAAGGATGCCCCGCTCTGGTCCATGCATGGGAAAACAGGCCTGCTACAGGCAAGCAGAGAGGTGCTAACAGCTGCTGTAGCATCCCCTGGCTCCTTAGCAGAGCAGAGAGTGCCATCAGCCCTTCTTGGCAGCCCAGACTGCAGGGCTTTGGACAGGTGAAAAGGTTTCCTTATGCTGGTTGCAGGGAAGGATGACCACGTAAAAGGTTTCTTTTGACATCCTTGAGCATCTGCCTGAGCATCTCTACTGCAGATCCCAACTCTGCCTTCTGTTCTCACCACCACCCCTCTAGGAGCAATAGTACCCCAGCTGGCACCAGCCCAATCTGAGCTCAGTGCCCTTCCCATGCTACATCTTCCCCCTCACTGTCAGCCACCCTGCTGCCCAGCTCTATGCCCAGGCAGCCCTGAACACACCAAACCCCTTTCACAAGCATGTGAATGTTTGTGAAATGCTGCTGTGCCATTACCTCAGCATGCATGCTTGCGTGTGCCCAGAAGGCACCCCTGCCTTGGCAGGACTCCCCATCACTGCTGCTGCCCTAGAGCACCGTCCTGCTGTCACACAGCCACGCTGCTGCCTGCCTCACGCTGTTGCTGAGCAGGACAGCGGGTGACGAGTGCCTGGCACTCAAGCCGATGCCTGCATCCCTCTGTGGACACAGGCTGGTCATGGTACCCTCCACCCGCCCTGCTTGGGGCTGGCAGGTAAATGTCAGCCTATTTTTATCTGCTCCCCCACAGGGCAGCTGTTCCTTCCATTCCGATGAGCAGATGTGCCTCCATTTTCCATCCCACTGGGGACCGGGGTTAATCTCCCTGATTTCACTTCCTCGCTTCCTAGAGCTGCCCTCCCTGGGTCTGGGCAGTGGGGGATCAGGGACTAATCCTCCCAGAATGAGTCAGGCTGCGGTGGGCTCTCAGCTTCACAGCACGGTGGCTCCCAAGGGCATCACCTGCTGCTGGGGAAGGCCAGCTCCCCACTCCAGGATGGCAGGGACTGCCTCCTTCCTGCGGCTCAGCCAGGCTGTGTGGGGCCAACCTGGTTGAAAAAGGTGGAGAAGGCACTGGGGTGGGGCAGATATGTGCCATGGGATCTGCACAGTGCTGGTTTGTTGTGGGGCTGGGAGACAAGACCTAGAGGAGAACTCAGGCAGCACTGAACAGCACCAGTGCAATGTGTGGCAGCACAGGTAGTGGAGCTGCAGCTGAAACACTCCTGGTGGGCACTGTCTGTGTAATTATACCTGTTTCCAGTGGCTTTCCCGGCCAGCACGGTGCAAGGCACCACCAAGGGGCTGGCGTGGCGGCCGCAGCCACGCACTGAGTGATGGTGTGTGTAATAGCAGGGCTGGCAGGTAATAGCAGCCTTGGAGTCCATCAATAACTCCACTCCCTGATGGATGCCGCCCTCCCCTCTCCTGGCACAGCCGACAATTAGTTACAGCAATGCTTGCCACTCTCCCCGCTGCACTGGCAAGGAAGTGTGGGGGTTTTTGGCTGGGCCAGGAGGTAGCTCTGCAGGTCATCCAGGTACCCTCAACTTCACTCCCACCTTCATGCATCACATGAGAGCAGATTGTTTAATATTCTATTAATAGTTTTACCCCCTTAAATTATTGATCAAAATTTACAGCCAGAGCTGCCAGCTTCAGGAATCAATCTGGCATCCAGCATAGTGGATTGGGGGCAGAGGGGAGGCGGAAGGGACAGCCAGGCAGGCAGGGGGCATGGCGTGGGGCTGGGCGTGGGGCCAGCACAGTGTGGGGCTGCCTGGGAACCCTGCTCACCTCCTGACTCTGCTAAACTGTCTCAGGATGATGTTCTCAGTGCTTCTCCTCCGTGAACAGCCCAAGCCCTTCCTTCCCAGCTGGGAGGTGCCAGCAGGCCCTGGGCAGCCGGCGGGGACAGCGCCGCTATCTCTGCCACCCAGCCGCTCCCTGCCCACTCACACCAGCTGCCTCTGGGAGCATCTGTGCCCCAGCTCACCTCCGTGAATTATTTAAAGCTTCTCTGGGTGCTGCAGGAAGATGATAACATCAGAACTGGGGAATAATGGGAAACTGGGGACATTGGACAGCTGGTGGGGAGCAGCTCCTGCCTGTGCTTAGGGTCTGTGGCACCCCTGGAAGCGTCCCTCTACAGCCAGGCTGGCTTTAGGGACAGGGCTCCCCTCTCAGGAGCAGCTGGCATGGACTGCGACCCTGAGCTGGAGAGGAGATATGACCAACAAGGGAGATGAGTGTGTTACCCCTCCCACAGCACCCAGCACTGTCCCCAAGGGTGCAGACAGGGATCCGAGGCAGGCAGAGGTGTCAGGGCCAGCCAAGGTGCCCCAGCGTGGGGGCGGTGAGGGTGGAGGGGCGCAGGTGGGTGGCCCCCGGCCCTCTCGAGGCTGATTGCGGATCCGCCTGGCAGGGGATGCGGAACCTGCCGAAATAGCGGATTTAATTATCTCCGTGGAGCAGCGGGAAACCAGCGAGCAGGGAGGGGGTGGCGGGGACATGGTGCTGGGGCGTCGCAGCAGGGGGGCAGTGACGGCTTGATCTAGCAAGGCTGTGCCCCACACAGCCTCCAGCCCCACAGCAGCTACTCAGCAGTCCCATGCCAAGAGCCCCTTCCCGCTTCTCCTGTAGGAAGGATGCAGCCCCGTGCTGCAGAGCAGCCCCCTCTGTCAGGATCCCTACACAAGGCTGGGGACCCCCTCAGCCCCCCCTGCAGCCCCCTCCCCAGCCCCTGCTCAGTATGCTGCACGCTCCCTCTGGGCACTGGGCAGGAACTCTTCATTTCACACATCATTTCCTGCTGCTGCTGCTGCAGAGCCACCTGCAACCCCATCCCCGTCCCCCCTCGGCTGCCCCCATCCTCATCCCCTTGGCATCGGCCCCCCAGCTGGCCCTGGGACTGCTTGGTGCACACTGCTGTCCATGTGCCCTTGGCACTGCCCACGGCCATCGCACGCTGTCCCCTGGGAACCGTTCCTTTGTCACCACCTGCCGTCCCCTGTACACTCAGCACTAATCCTTGGCACGATGCCTCATCCCCTCCGCAATGTTCCCTTATCACTGACTGCCATCCTGGTCCCCTTGGCTCCTCCAGCACCTCTCTGCCCCCTCGGCCCTTCTCCTTTCCAAGGGGTGCTCCTAACTGCCAACGCAGCCAGACTCCCCCTGCCTGCTCTGCTTTGAGCCCCAGCCAGGAAAACCTCTGCTTTTCTCCCAGGAGATGGGCCCTGGCATCCCATCCAGCCTGGACCTGGGGTGCTCCTTGCTTGCATCAGGGTGCGCTGATGGTGTCCCCAGGTCTGGAAGAGTTAACAAGCAGGGGCTGGGAGGTGAGGGAGCAGCAGGAGCAACCAGGAGTGATCAATACGGTGTGTTGGAGCCACGCACAAATTGCAGCTTGGAGCCATAAATCTCCCTCCCGTCACATGCGATGAGGATGAGCAGGGAGCTTATCTCCTGGCTGCGGTGCTGCCAGCCGCTCCTCCTCCACGCGCCCCACCACGCGCTGCTGCGGGACCACGCCAATCCGGATGGAGCTGCGGCCTCCCGCTCCGCCAGGCACCCCACAGGCCTGGCAGGGTGAGCAGTGGGGCACTGGTGGGGAGGCTGGCAACTCCCAGGTGTGGGTGTAGCCCGGTTGCATCCATGAGGACCACTTTTGTGGGAGCATGCATGTGGATTCAGACAAGGGCTGGAGGCCAGGATGATAGACTGGCTCTGGGCATGACATCCTGAAACAGCTGAAGCCACCCTGGCTCTCTGGCTGCTCCTGCCAGACACCTGAGATGAATCACCCAGGGTGAGTGCGTCACCTGCCGGCCCCCCTGGCCTTGGCCATGTTGGCAGCAGAGCTTGGCAGCAGCATCCACTACACTTCCTCACCCTCCCCTTGGCACAGCAGCAGGGCTGCTGCTCCGCTTTCTGCAAGGGAAGGGCTGTGAGGAGATGTCCAAGGGCTTGTGGAAAAACAGGCAGCACAAGACACAAGGCAGGGTTTCCAACAGTGAGTCCAGTGCTCTGTGTGTCCCTTCCCAAGCCAGATGCCAGGTGACCCCCATCCAAGCAGCAAACGCTCCAGGCAGGCTCGGGCTATAGGCACGTGGCAAGCAGCCTACTACTGGCATCTGGCCGGGATCAATTTAATCTGTCCAATCCAAGGAAATCCAGTTCATCCAGATCTGGAAAGCACCAGTGCCTGGAGCAGCAGGCAGGCAGGCAGGCTAGTAGTCAGGCTGCACCCATAGCCCCATTCCATGACCCTGGCTGGGCTCCTGCTACCCTAGTTTGGCGTGGCCTGTTGTTTATGGGAGCTGTGGTGAAGCCAGGGCTGCTCCATGCTGGCAGGCTACCGCCTGGAGCATCCCTCAGCTGAGCCAGCTGATGACCCTGTGCCCTGCAAAGGGCAGATGTGCTGTCACTTACACCACTGCATGTGAGCCCAGAGGCTCCTGCAGCCTCCTGCTGCAGGCAGCACTGGGCAGTGGTGCTCTGGCCAGGGGAGGACCAGGACGTGCCACTGGGTGCTGCCCAGACCCCAGCAGGAGACAATCTTGGCTGCTAAGGGCTGGCAGCCATCTCCATCCTGCCTGAGAGCCTGGATTGGTGTGGTGCATCACCAGCCCAGTGTGACATCAACCATGAGCAGGGGTGGATGCCAGGACCCTGTTCCTCTCCAGGATCTCCCAACCAAGCTTACTGTGCAGTCAGCAGCTGAGCTGGCATTGATTTATTGATCCAGCGTCCATAGGGCTGGGAGCTGGGAGGGGCACAAGCTTTGATCAGCCTCCTGCAGAGGAGACAGGCTTCAAAGGCTGATGTGTGGGCAGAAAGGGCATCTTTCTGGGCCAGCAGGGAAATTTGGCTGTTGTCTTGGTAGGCATAGCCTGGGCTGAGGGCCTGAATTCTCAGGTAGCCACAACTGGCACCCACACCCTTTCTGGTGGTGCTGGGGACAGGAAAGGGCTGGCAGGAGCCAGAGAACTCCTGGATGACACTGAACCCCAGGCAAGCAAGGGTGCCTTGCAACTATGGGCAGACAGTTTCTCTCCTGTGCTGTTGGCAGTAGTGTTATCTGCCATTCCCAGCAGAAGAAGCAGACCTGGCTGCAACTGCATTCCAGGATATAGCTGGCAGTGATGTAGGGCACTGTGGGCCCCGAGGCTGTGCCCAGCTCTGCCCCAAAGGTAGATGGGCAGGAGAGGTGAAGAGAGCAGGGCAGATGTTAGTGCAGCTGCTATGCAGGGGTGACAGGTGGGATAAACGATCCTGGGTTCTCCAGGGGCCAGTAAATTAGAATCAATAGGAAGCAGGAATAATTTATTTGTTTGACATCGCCTGTTAATTAACTGGGCTGATGAGTGTGATGGGGAGTGGCAGGAACCCTTCCACCTGCTCATTTGGTACCTTTCCACAAGGGCCAGGAATGGCATGAGGGAGTCCCATTCTCAGTAGCCCAGCATCCATCTCTGCCCTCAGCAGTGGGGCAGGACAGGGGCAGGAGGGGACAGCATGCAAGAGCTCTTGGTGATGGCCTGACCAGCTGTGGCAGGGCTCAGTGTGAGGAAAGCCTGATCACGAGGATGCTGCATGGCCAGTAGCCCAGCAGTGCACATGGTCCCTGCAAGGTCCCCTTTGCTCAGCATTTCCTGCATGCCCAGGCTCTGCTAGACCTTGGCTCCTGCACCTCCCTGGCTGCTGCAGCTCTGCTGTGGCCCATGTGCTTGCTCCACCAGCCGAGCATGCCTCCAACCAGGTCTACCTCTTCAGGCTGTCCCTAATTCCTCCCACTCCTGCCCTGTCCCCAGCACAGCTGGTGGCTGCACTGGCAGGGTCACTGGCGCTCGTCCACGTGTTGTCCACGTTCCCAGCACACATCCTTGGCTGCGCCTTGCCTGCATCCTGCCAGGCTCACACGCATCCTTGGCAGCTCCATCAGGAATGGCTGCAAGCACAACTGGCTGGTGCTGTGGGCCTAGGCAGCGGCACCCCCACCAGGGTGCAGGCACAGAGCTGTCCCCAGGTCCCTGCTGGCAGGGTGCTAGGCTGTCCCTGCTCTACAGGCCTGCCTCAGCCCCAGGCAGCACTGTCACCTCCCTCTGTTTTTTTTTAAAAGAATAACATTTCTGCTAAATACTTTAATCAGATTAGTAGCAGTGTGTCTGCAGTGCTGTTAAATCAATGCTCCCCAACACATCTCGGCGGCTAGAAATCAATTACTGTTTAAGCCGTGCCTTGGTCCCTGGCCTGCGATCAATATGGGAGATGTATTACTCTCCCAGAGACTTTCCCACTAAAAACCTTTCATTTGTATAACAGGAGCTCAGGCAAAGTGCCGGTGCCCTCCCTTCCCACCTGCTCCTCAAGGACCAGGCAGCCCCGTCCCAGCTTTGCTCTGGGAGGCTGCTGGGGCCAGCTGGCTTGGAGGCTGTATGACCCAGGATTAGGACAATCCCTGCTCCAGGAGGAGGTGTGCAATACTGGGCCAGTACAAAGTGTGCAAGACTGGGTCCCACACATGATGGGGTGGCAGGTTAGAGACCCACAGACAGGGTTGCCTGGTGCCCCTGGGGCCTCCTGGGCTGTGTTCCAGTGTGGCTGAATCCTCTGCCAGCTCCAATGCCCACTGCCTTCGCTTCTGCCCATCACTGCCTCCCAACCAGGGCACTGCCAGACCCAAGCATCCCACAAGGAGGGCATGACCACTACCTCATATACCCCTGCCCCAGAGCTTTGCCCCTCTGTAGACCCCTCTCACCAAAGGGCTTTTTCCCTACTCTTCCACCTTTGTCCCATATTTTGGAGAGTGATTTCCATTATTCATGATAAGGATCTTTAATTAGCTGTGAATATTAATGACTTACACTGTAATTAATCATGCTTTGCATGCTGGGGGGGGGCAGCTCCTAGCACCACCTTGGCTAAGCAGGGGTGGCTCCAGCAGTGGCAGCAGCCCCAGGGTCTCACCCCATCCCAAGTCAGCACCCCCACCCACCCCATGGGAGAAAGTGGCCCTCCATAAACACACTGGCAGCTTACCTTTTGGGGATTCAGCCCCACATCCCAGGCCAGGGCTAAGGGGTGCTGTGAGGCACAGTGAGGGGCTGCTCTCACCCTTCTCCCTGACCAGATCTTGCTTCAAGAGCTGGGGGCAACCTGGGCTGTGTTGGGATCGTATCTCCTTGCCCAGCTCTGTGGGTGCCTGTGAGAAATCAAAAGTGGTTTTTGGTGCATCACTTGCTCTTCTGCCCCATGCAGTGTGCTCTAGCAGGCTCCAGGCTGAGTCCTGCTGGGCCAAAGCCCTGTGGGGCAGGTCTGCGTTGGCCAAATCCACCTCACCCCTACACAGACAGGCATCATCCTTTTTGCAGCTCCCTGCCCTCTCTGCCATGTGCTGTCTGCACATTACCTCTCAGCCTCTGCTGTCAGGGAATTTATGTAGTCTCAAATCTTGCCTGGTCACCCGAAATTTGGTTCTAGCATTGTCCATGCCGAGGAGAAACTGAGGCACCAGGGCTGGTAGTGCAGGGATCACTACCTGGCCCCATCCTGACGTGGCAGGGATGTCCAGGTGCCAGGTAGGAGTGCCAGGGTTGGATGTCCCAGATGCCTGGGTGACGGATGGCGAGCGGAGGCACCCGCTGGCCACCGGAGGCCTCTGCCTGCCTGCACCAAGCGCTCCCACGAGGGCAGAGTTTGCTTAAACAGAGACAGATTTAACTATTTCCATTACAGCTAAATGATGAGCCCCATAAACTTTATGGCTCCATGCGCATGAGAGCGGCTCTAATGGCCTTCACCATCTGGAGGAGATGGCTCCGTGGGGGACCTGCCGCCCGCTGCCCGCCCACAGCCAGGACCTGCGTGCAGAACCAGAACCTTCCCGGCACCGGCCCTGGCATGGGGCTGCTGGCACCTGCAGGTGGCACGATACCACTGCCTCTCTGCGTGGGGCTGCCTGTGTTTGACCCCCATGTGATCCTCCTGTGGAGCAGATGAGCTGTACATGGAGGTGGCCCAGTAGCCCTACGGTGTTTGGTGGCCTGCAGCCCTGCTTGCACCCACACTGCAGCGGGCTGAGGGGAGATCACTCCTGGGTGCCTTTTCCTCCCATTCTCTGCCCCACAGCTCTGCAGGGGCAGACTGAAAGCAGGTACTCGCTGTGGTCCTGCCTGCACATCCAAATGCTTCCAGCACGCTCCCTGCACTTTTCTGCTGGTACCGTGCTGCAGAATTTGTGGCTGGCGGGCGCAGGAAGACTGCCCAACAAGGTCGTGCTCTGAGTACCCAGCTGCCCCTCAGTACTGCCCACCCAAGCCCTGCTGGTTGCTGATCGTGGCAGGTTCGTAGGGGCTTGTGAGGCACCTGTATCAATCATCCCTTACAGAGGAGTGTTGGTATGACTGCAGTCCGTGCAGGGATGCTGCTGGGCTGGCAGCCCAGGCACGGTACTGCGGGTACAGCTCTGATGGGTGGAGGGATGGGCGGGTGCAGGTGAGGACACAAAAGCCATCACCTCTGTGCTCCTAACCCTTGATTTTTGTGGCTCCCATGGCAGCAACCCCATGGTGCAGAGCATTCCCCCATGACTGTGGGCTGGTGGGAGCGTGGCTGCATGGCCATGGCCAGCCAGGGTAGGAGGACTGTGGGGCTGCCAGCTCCCAGCCTGGAGCTGAGAGCGAGGGCTGGGGCTGCTGGCACGGTGCTGCAGCAGAGGATTAGGTTTGGTGCAGGAGAGCCAGAGAGATGCTTTGAAGTCTCATGAATATGAATCAGTGGCTTGGGGCAGGAGCGGAGGGTCTACAGCTAATCTCTCCCTTGCCATGGTGACAAGTGTGACAAACAGCTTGTGGGCCAGGAGGCAGGGCAAGGAGCAGGCAGGGGACAAGGGATGGCAGGAAGGGCAGCCCTGGTGAAGGGGGGCATGTGGCTGGCACATGCTGGGTGCTGCACCAGGTCCTCTGCAGTGTACCCTAGAGAGGCTCCCCGATCCTTGTGCCCACCTCGGCTCCTGGAACCCCTCTTTGAGCAGGGTGCTGTCCCCATGGATGCTGGCACCCCGCTGGGCTCTGGGTCCCCGGGCAGAGGTGGTGGTGTGGCCGCTGGCAGTGCCCACCTGGCACAGCACCGCAGGTGTCCCAGCTTGGCAGCGATGGCCAGGCAGGAGTGCAGTCAGTGCGGGCAGGGACAGCTGCCTCAGCTCAGCCCTGCTGCATGTTTGGCCAGAGGCAGCGGCTCAGCTGGGGTCAGGGTACCACAGCTAGGAAAGGGACCCAGCCTTTTCCCCAGCTCATCCCACCACCAGCCCAGCCTTGTATGAGCTGGTAGAGCCCCCGTGGGACACGCCGGCTCCCATCGATCCAGGTTGTGATGCCATCTGCTCAGTGGTGCTGTGGCCCTGCCTGCCGTTGCCCGGGCTCCATGGAGATGTCATGTTTGGGTCTGCTCCTCCTGTGACAGCCTGAAGCCCTCGGTGCTCTCCTAGGAGACAGTAACTAGAGCAGACGCTTGCTCCTAGCAGGACATGACTGGGGCTTGCAGGAAAGTCTCTGTGATCAATTTGGAGGTTGTTTTGATGCTCTCCTGTTGCAGCATGGTGGTGGCAGCTGCCTGCTCAGCCCAGGCACTGTGCATGGACAAGCACTGGCTGGCAATGCTTGGTGGGGCTCAGAGAAACTGTTTGGGCTGGTGCAAGCCACAGAGAAGGCTGTTAGCTTTGCAGCCTCTCAAAGGCTGTGGGTGCTGGCAGTGAAGCTGCTGTCTGCTCCGAGGGTGCCCAGAGCTGCCATCTCCCTTCCAGCGCCCATGGCCCAGGGTGCTGTGGCTCAGGGCCAGGACAGAGCAGTGAGCAGGGAATGCTGTCCAGACTGATTGCTGGAGGACAGGGAGGGGAGAATGAGGGCTGGAGCAACATTGTGGCAGGAAAACAGACAAATGCAGAACAGATGTTTAATTATCAGCGTTCTCAGATCCCTGGAAATCTCTGCATCCAAATGTAGCTATTTTATGGGAACATACGCTTCTGCTGAGAGCTGGAGCTGTAACACAGTGCCCACCTTCCTATGGACTGTGCATCACTGGAAGTTTGCCTCTGCTGTGTCTGGGGCACCTGTAGGGCTGGAGTTGGGCTGGAGAGGGCCATCAGGAACTGTGGGCCATCGTGGGGATGAAGCTCACTGGAAGCTCACGGCCCCAGAGGCATGGCCCTCCACCCATCCATCCTACTTCATCCCATTACACCAGGACATGCTGGGATGCAGCAGCTGCCACCCATGCCCTGCTGGGCCAAGCAGGGGCTGGAAACTGCCTTCTCCTTACATCCATCACCTCTTAAAGCCGGTCCCTACTGGCCCAGGCAACTTGTAGAGATTTCATGAAGTCCTCTGAGACCTTTGTTGTCTCTGTTTTATACTGTAAGTCTTGCAAGGTTTAGGTGTATATGTCATCCCTGCATACACGGATGTCTCTCCTCTACCTCACATCTCTCCCCTGGCCCTTGGCTGTTCTCTGGCACACCTGGGGCAGTTGGAAGGTTCTGTTAGAGTGGGAGTCGGGGGAGGCACAGGCAGAACAGGAAATGGAGCTGCCCAGGCTTCTGGTTTGTGCACCGCTTGCCTCTTCACTGCATGTCCCCCAACACTGATATATGCTGTAGGTCCCTCGAGATATTCCAGCGTGAGGCTGCAGCTAGACATGGGGCTGGTCTGCAGCACAGAGCCCCGTGCTGCACCTCTGTAATAGCATTCTGCAGGAAAGGGCTGCTGGAGGGCAGCCCTGGTCTCCCTGCCTGAGCACTGGGGCCTGGCTGCCTGACTGTGCCAGGCAAATTAATTGGCAAGAAGAAACAAGTACAGGCTGGTCCTCACACCACCCAGGTGTGAGGGACACTGGGACAGAAAGCACTAAAGACCCCTCTCTAGCATCACTGTGAAAGATTCTGCAATCCAGGGTAGCCCTCAAGCTGAGGCTTTGCCACAGCAGTGGGTTCAGCTCAGGGGCTTCCCTGAGTCTCCCCTACCAGCTCTGCAGAGCTCCTGGGGGGATGCCCATGCTGAGGGAGGGATTTCCAATAGCACATTAGGGACGGCAGCAGTCTGTCCCCAGCATGGAAATCTCATCCCAGGCAGCCCAGCCTGCCTTCACTGCTCCGCAGTCCCTTGAGGCTGTAAACATTTTGGATTCCCTGCCTCGCCTGCTCAGGCACCTTGCAGATTCAGGGCATGTTGCTGTCTTAAAACCTATCAGGTTTCCTGTCACCTCCCAGGGCCCATGAATCTGTGGGCCTGATGGAGCTGGGACTGAAATGGTCCTGCAGGCAAATGGCTCTGCACACCCTGCACACCACCACCTGCTCCCTGCATGGCTTTTCTCTCCACAGGTCTATAATCCCCCAGCTCATGGGAAACTGCTCCAGCATCATCCCAAGCAGGCTGGAACTGGCTGCTCTTCTCTAGGTCAGCTGGAGTTCCCAGGGACATCCTGGGCATCAGGAAGCATATCTAACTATAGCCAGGACTGTGCCCTGGCTTCCAGATTTGCCAGTGGGATTAGAGCTGGGGCAGGCAGACAGAGTCTGTCACTCTTGCCAGCCCAATAAACCAGGACTTAGGTTCTGGGACATTTTTCTTGCCACTGTTACTCTGTTTCACTGTCTGCATCCCTGCTCCTGGGGAGGGGGGAGTTAGTGATGCTGTGAGTGCTGGAGACCCATCAGGCAGTGGCCAATAAGGGCTACACGTGCAGCCGACAGCCCCAAACCCTCATAAATCTCCTTTGCATGGCCCATGGCTCACCTAAGTAGATTTGATTTGTCAAATATTAAAATTAATTTAGAATTGAGTGGTGGCCTGTGTGCGCACCCTGCTCTCCCGCCTTCCCCCCGCTGCCACCTCTGCTCCTGCCCAATGCATCATCCCCGGCCCCACGCTCTCGCCCCATCCGGGGCGTCGGGAGCCGGGATAAATCATCCTGCTGCCACGCTCAAAGATGAGACGATTGCTTGCTCGGCGGCAGGGGATCACAGGGGAAATCACACCGCGTGCCACCCGCTCCGTGCCGGGGGCGGGGGAGACGCCACGCTTAGGCAGAGATTTATTTATTTGATTTTACTGGGCTTGGATTTTTTTTCATCTCTCAAACACCCACGAGGGAATTGCAGCCCCTGGAATATTAATGCCACACAGGACGCCAGCTCGTTAAAATGTCACCTGGCTGTAATTTCTCCTGTGCTTATTATTCCCCAGGGAACGCGAGCTCCCGTTCCTCCCTGCTCACGGTGGTCCCGGCACACGGGGCAGCCCTGCCCGTCCCCTTTACTGCAGCATGAGCGCTGCTCTGTCACATCACCCAAAATGCTTCTGGCCCTCTTCCACCACCGCAGAGGTGGGCTGCACCGTCTCCAGCATTTCCTGCTGAGCTGAGCCCCAGGAACCGATGCTGTGAAAGACAGCACCAGCGTGGTGCAAACCCAGCCTGGCTGACACAAGGGATGAGAGGGGTCACTGCGGGCAGAGGTAGAAGGGCAAGGGGTCGGCCAATGGCCAGTGTTGGCATGGGCTGGGGACAGGGTGGCACAGGGAACAGCTGCCTTAAGGAAACTTTGGCTCAGTTCCTGCAAATTAATGTTTTTTTCCCAAACAGTTTCCTGGCGCTAAGCGCGACGCGGGGAGCAATTATCTTTAGTGTCGATGTTATTACCATAAAAATTGCATTGAGGACTTTTCTCCTCCGATTAGAAAGTTAACGATCATCACTGCCTTCATTGTTCCCCGCACCGTGCTCGCTCTAATAAAGAGTCTGTGCACTTTACTTTTCACTTAGCATGAAAATTACCCAGCTGCTGCTGTGCACGGCTGTGCAGCCCCCGCGCTCACCTCCTGGTGACGGGCCCTTGGCAGGTACTGGGAAGGAGCAGCCGCCAGCTCAGCTGGGATGGACGGGCTGGCTGGCAGCTTCCCTGCGTGGTGGAGGCCAGGGCTTGGCTCAGGGCAGGGGATGCCGGTGTCACGGCTGCCCATCCTCCCTCTGAGCCTCAAGGGAGCACCTGAGGAAGTTCCACGTGATGTGCTATCAGCAGTCCCTGCTTATGACCATCTGCCGGGCATCCTTGGACCCACAAAAGCCAAGCCCATAGGAGATCACCCCTCCTTCTCTTGCCGAGGGTCTGGAGTGGAAGGGCTGGGTCTAGCCTTGCCATGCTGGCTGCACTTCTACTTGAGACTCCACCATGGGTATTCATCCACGGCCAGGCTGGGGCTCCCTCCTGGCCATGCTCCCATTACCAAAGGGGCAGTGGCACGGGTAAGCCCTGCTGCTGTCGCCTGCTGCCCTGCAGACAGCACAGCATCGCTGCTCACAGCAAATCAGTGCTGTGCCTGCCTCTGGACATCCAGGCTCTGGCACTCGCCATCAATCCCACCACCTCTGATTTTCACAGGGAATATTTGCATCGTTTTGCTCAATACCAGCATAGCTCTTTAAATGCTTGAAGTGCTGTAAAAATCTTAGCTAATCTTCAGAGAGCTTTTTTTTTTTTTTTCCAAAGCTCTTCATTACTCCCTAATTGTTAAAACTTCTCTTCTTTTCCTTCTGATTAAAAGCAGATTTTAGAAGTGCCGTTCAGTTTCTCAGCTATTTTCAAGTCAAATGGATTCCATCCCCCTCTCCATGTATTAATAACCTGTTCTCGTGCATCCCCCAGTGAGCCAGTAAAAGCCCTTCTGAGCAGAGACAAGGTGACAGCAGCGCTCCAGAGGGAGCGATTGGAAGGGGGTTACAGCTTGGAGGGAAAGAGATCCATCCATCCAGCTATCTATCATCCATCCTGCTATCATCCATCTACCAGAGAAATAACATTTGCAATTCTGCTTTAGCTCTTCCTAATAATCATTAATATTTTTTTTTACCTTCCCAACCGTTAGTAGGAGGAGATGCAGGGGTTTGGGGCGCAGGCAGCTCCGTGGGGCCGGGGGTGTGAGGGAAGGGGTGCGGTGTGCGGAGCCATGCGGCGCAGGCGGCTGTGTCTGTGTGCGGCGTGTGGGATGGCTGCACCGCTGGGAAGGGAAAGCAGGGCAACCCAGAACTGGTCACCAACGCATCCCGCAGCAGGAGGGACTGAGTGCTGAGCTGGAGAAGCATCTTGCCGACGGGATTCTGGGATTCTGGAGGTGAAGACTGGACAAAGTGCTGCTCTGGGCTCTGTCCCTGACTAGCAGGGTGAGCCTGATGTCAGTTGTGGATCCAAATGGTGCAGTGCGGTCACACACAGCACCCAAACATGCAGCATGCATCATCCTCTCCCTGTCTCCAGGGACTGGCCCCAAGGAGTCCCACTGTCTCCAGCTGGTAATGCCAGACACCACACCCCATCCCAGAGTCCTGTCCTCAGCCAGCTGGCCTGCCGTAGGAGATGGGACAATGATGGATTGCAGCATTTACACATCTTCCCAGGGAAGAAATGCCAGGTCCTGCAGGGCTCCATCAGCTGTCAGCAGTGGGCAGGGCAGGAGTGAGGCCATGCTGAGAAGTGGGTGCTGATTTCCAATGAGCAATGCAGAGGGCAGAAGGGGGAGTCCCGTGTGCCGCTGCCCAGGCTGAGTACCTGTTCCCTGTCTTGAGCAGCACCACCCACCTCAGGCTGGGGAAACGGCCCCATGAAGCATACCTGCTCATCTGGAGGGGTCTGGGGGACACCCCAGCATGGCCCAGGGGATGAGCTGTTGCAGTTAATGGTCCTGCTCTGCAGTGGGCTTCAGATCTGCTCCCAAGTTGGTCTGTGTCACCTTTAAGCCATTTGTTGATCTTAGATCACCACCTGCCAGTGCTAGCAATTATGGAAGTTTTAGAACTTGTGAGCCATCTCTTTGGTTGTCAATGTTCTTCGGACCCAGGCTAAGGTTCTGCAGCTCTGAGCTTCAGTATTACCCTGGACAGGCATACAGCAGCTCTGGATCCCCAGCCACATCCATGACAAGTCCGGATGTTTCCTGTGCCCTGCTGGAGAGATCTCTTCTTCAGGCTACCCATGCTTCCCATGGAGCACCATGAGACAAAACCAGGTAGCTGATGGAGCTGGGAGGTTGGAGAGCCGTGGGAGGTACCAGTGGCTGGCACCTGGTACCTGGGGAAGCCTGCAAGCAGGGTCACCCACACCAGCATGCAGCCTTCAGAAGATGCCAGCAAGCTCAAGACTTTGACCAAGTCCATGGATGGAGCCTTCAGAAGATGCCAGCAAGCTCAAGACTTTGACCAAGTCCATGGATGGAGCCTTCAGAAGATGCCAGCAGGCTCAAGACTTTGACCAAGTCCATGGATGGAGGGATGCTGGTGGCCCAGGCATGGGAAGAGCCACTATGTGCCAGGGTGCCAGCATCCCCTCAGCTGGGCAATCCCGGCAGATGGCAGCAGGGATGCATCGCAGCCTGGCAGTGCATGGGGACCTGTCTAGTGCCCCGACCTTGGAATAATCTTCAGTAGGATTAAGAGCTTAAATGTATCCGTGTAATTGCCAGGCCCCTGCTGAGCTGGAGAGAGTGTGAGTGCCAGCACAGGGAGGCAATGCCCAGGCATGCTTGCTCCTTCCTGCTGCCTGCTGCTGCCTCCTGCCATTGCCACTGCTGCAGGTGCCACTGGGAGCCACCAACCACCCTAAGAATGGATGGCAGGTGGCTCGAGAGGGATGGTGCCCAGGCACTGACAAAGAACGGGACCCAAAAGAGAATTTCGAGTGTGCAGAGCCGTGAGTGTGATGCCTGCACCTCCCTGGCATGGCCTCAGTCCTTCCAGACATCCCTCTGGATGCCCCTCTGGAATCCGTCCAGCACTCACCATCTCTGTGTCCAGGGAAGAAGATGGAGCTGCTCCTGTGTGTGCTTTGAGAAGTAAGGAGCATTGGCTGGGATGCCAGGGCAGGAAACTGTGCTGCCAGGCTGAACCTGGCTGGGTTAGTGATCCTTTAGGGTTTGTTTCTCTGCCAGGAGAGAGCAGAGCATGCAGTTCACAGTGTCTGCATCTGTAGGGTGCTTGAGGTGGGTTTTCAGCCCCCATCAGAAATCAGAAGATATTTGGTGTTGGCAGAGGTGTCAGGGGGTCTCAGACACCCCCAAGGAGCACCCAGGTGCTGGACTAAGGACACACAGAGCACTAGCGTGGCCCCTGCCCAGCCATGCCAGCAGGGTGCCAGCACCCCAGTCCCAGCCCCTCTGTCTGATGCGGGGCTTGGCACAGAGTGGGGAGCTGCCATCCCAGCCCCCTCACTGTCTGCCTAATGGTCCCTGACATTTAAATGAGATTTAGTGCTCAGCCCGATGCTGAATATTCATGAGCCCATGCGGCCCTGACAGCCCGGCTGGGGCTGCTCTCATGATTAATAATTTGTTTTTCCCTTTACTGTAAACCTCACCTGCACTCGCTGCTTGCTCTGGTACTGCCAGCTCCATCACTGCTGGGGAGCCCATGCCCTGGCCCTGCATGTCCTTTACCTCCCTGCCTGCTGTGGGGCACCTACTGCAGGGCCAGGAACAACCAAGGACCCACCCAAGCGCCCCGAACCTCTTCATTGCTCTTAGTGGGCCAAACCCTATGCACAGGAACGAATATCCTGCGTGCTACCAGAGTAGAGGCAGCCCTGGGTGTCTGGCCTCTGTAGTAATTCCAGCTGCCCTCACATAGAGACACCCCGGAGAGATACAACCAAGTTCTCCTGCCGCTTGCATGCTGGGCTCCCTCTCAGCTGGCAGCAGATCATGTGGTCCTAATGCTTCCAGGCTCTCCCAGGTGGACAGGAGGTGAGTAGTCCACAAGCCCAGTTTCCAGGACCTGGCTTAGTGGCTAGTTCAGTTGTTCCCTCTGCAAACCCAGCACAGCAGTGTCCAGCCCCACCTTGGTCACTGACATCCCTTATATCCATTCCCAAGGTCACTGCTCCCAGGACCCTCACTTCCCACCTCACTGCTTGCAGTGGTGTCCTGGAGGTGTGTGCAGCGCACAGCCCAGAGGGACCAGCCCCAGGGAGCTCCCGTGGGACCCAGGAGAAGCTGGGGGCCCAGGCTGCCATCTCCCCTTTGGCTCAGTAGATTGGCTCCGGCAGCTCTGCACAAATTACATAAATATTCATGGCGAGCTGAAGGAAATGTGACTGTCCCGGCTGATTATACGCGCCTGTCCTGAAGGCTGCGGCTGCTCTCCAGGTACTGCTGGCCGAGCTGCTGTCCTACGGCGAGATACGGCAAGGGCACCCCATGCTGCCCACCTGCAGCATGGGGCACGAAGCTGCTAGGGCCTCACACAGGGCTGGAACGAGGGCTGCAAGCTCAAGCCAAGGATGAGGCTTTTCCAGAGAAGTCCCAAGATACCCAGGGTTTTCCCAGAGTGTCACACCAGTCCCTACACACAGCCCAGGGACTGCCCTGCATGCAGTCATGGTAAAGCGCTCCCCAGAGACACGTCACATCCACTTTGGTGACTCTGGTATGTTCAGCACTGCCTCTGCTCCCTGGTGCTTTGGGCAGACATGGGCAGAGAGTGGGACAGAGCTTCTGAGCACAGCCCAGGGAGACATCCCAGGGAGACAGCCCAGCTGGGATCTCTACACGCTGTAGAGATTAATCCCCTGCAGACCTGAGCAAGGTGCTGGGCTAATAGCCTGATTTATTCCTTCCCGTCTCTCTGGAGCACGGGAGGTTCCCCACTGTGTCCTGAACGACCTCATGCATAATACCATGCACAATCCTATTAATGCCGCCCCGCCACGCGCTCCCTGCTTAGTGCCGCCACTCGCCAATGCAATTTCCCTATGATATATGGGAAAAATAATTGAACTATATTTGAAAATATATTGAGAATTATGGCACGCACACGACGGGATTTATAGGGGCCATATTTCACAAAACCATAGCCCTGCACACCAAGGTGCCCGGTGTTTGCAGGGAGAGACCCATGGTTGTGATGGGTGCCTGTCCAGGGCAGGCAGAGGGGGAACAGGTGCCACCACCTCCATGGGCCTCAGTATGTGCCTGTGGGAATTGGTGTGGGTGCCACGGGATCTGGCACAGACCTGAGCCCTGGGAGGAGGTGGGGCATGCCCCAGGAGCAGGCAGTGGGTGCAGCAGGATGCAATACCCGGCTGCACTGGGAATGGAGGAGGCAGCTGCAGCCACGCATGCAGCTGTGTGGGTATGGCCACTGCCAGCCAGAGCTTGGCTGAGCTCAATCTCCTCCCAGTGGGAGGGAGGAAATGCTCCTGGCATCGTGCTGCCTGCTCAGCTGCATGGCCTAGCTCACTGTGCCAGGTGGCCAGTTAGCCACATGCTGGATCGCCTGGCCAGCCCTGAGATGTCCCCTCAAGGGACTGGTGGCTCCCCACCCTGAAGGAGGTAAGGAAGGGGATGAGAGCTCTGCACAGAACTTCCAGACCTGTGATCCCCTGCAGTTGCCTCTCTAGCCCCTTCAACTCCTACGCTGCCCTGCCTGCAGAGGGCCATTTCCCTGCCTGGCTCTGGATGCAGTGACAGGGCACAGGGGACACATCCTTCCCCTCCTCATCCCACCTCTGCCCCCTGCACAGTCCCTCTGCTCTCTGGTCCAACACCCCAGGCACCCCTGCCTGCACACCGCCCCCCGCCCCCCAGGTTGCCATGCTGGGCACGTCCTCGGCACCGTGGGCGCCGCTGGCACAGGTGCCGCAGGGAACATTAATCTTTAATTTCCTGTCAAAGCCTCTCGCTGGAGAGAGCAGCACCTGGCACGGGGGTACAGCAGATGCCCGCTGTGACGGGGGGCCAGGAGACAGGCTGCCCCGGGCACGGAGGGTTCAGGTGGGGCACTCAGCCCTCTGCTGTGTCCCAGAGTTGTGCAGCCCTGTGCCTGAGGCAGGCAGGGGAGCAGTGGCAGCAGATGTGTGCTTGCCTACGGGAATGAGAGGCAGCTATGCTGCCCAGATGGAGAAGCTCCCCCAGGACCACTGACTGCCAGGGCTGGGTAGGGAGATGACCCTGTGGGAAGCCCACTCTCTCTCTGGCCCTGGCTGACCCAGCTGTCCTCATGGCTGCTCCTGGAAGGGGAGCATGCAAGGATGGGATGGGAGAGCTATCAGCTCTCAGGGCTGAGGGGTCACAAAGCCTTCATCCCTGTGGCCCGGGGAAGGGATCCCAGGGCATCACTGTCTGGAGGAAATTCCCAGCATGCCCCGGGGAAGGGGAACTATAAATAGCTGCTCAGTGAAGGGCGGAGGGGGACTGTTTGGGAAGCTGCTTTGTGAACAGGACAAAGAAGAGGCGTCTTTGCACTTGCTCTTCATTAGCTGCCTTCCTCTGGCTGGCCGGGCCAGGATGCGCTCACATCGAACGACAGCAGGATGTAGCTGTCGGTGTCAAGGACGCGAACAATAAGGGCTTTAAATAGCAGCGCTGCCTTTGAAACCCACTCGCCTGCGCCACAGACAGAGCCCAGGAAAATTGTGCGGCATGAGAAACCAGGGATGTGGGAGCGGGGGTGCCCTCGCCCCAAGGAAGGCACCCCCAGTGCCACAGCTGCTGCCCAGGACATGTGCAGCTCTGCCCAGAAGTGCCACGGGCTGCCGGGGCAGACGCACCCCATCTCCTCTGGCAGCTCCTAAGCAGCGATGTCCAAAGCTGCCACTGTATGGTCCCCTGAAATCGGATAATTGGCAGCACCTCCTTATGCCGCCAGAAGGGTTCCTCTTGGTCGCTTTTTCTTTTCCTCCTGCTCTGGCTCCTGGGCTCTAAACTCCTCCCACCTTCCAATAAGAGATGAAAGAGCCCTGAGGGAAGGCTGGCGGCATTCCTTCCACACCGGGCACGGAGGAACCTCTCCACCTCCATCAGGATGAGCCAAACAGCCAAGCGGCATCATTTGGTGGCACATGAGATGGATAAAGGTGCTTTGCTGTCCTGGAGAGCCCAGCTCCATGCTGTCCCAGTGCAGGACAGCCCTGGGTTGGACACGGGGTAAGGTGCTCGGGAGCAGCACATGGGGCTGGCGGAGAGAAATCGGAGCCAGGAGCCACGTGTGAGCACGTGTGTGTGCACGGGGGGCCCGGCTGTGCGTATTAGCAGGCCCTTAAATCAACACAGCACTTCAGACAGGAAGGAAATAGGCTTTGCCGACGGCAGGAGCGGCACTTGCTTTGTGCACATTACAGAACATCAGGAAAATGTCAAATTTACATAAAAATGATACAAACTCATTGGAAGAAACATGCATCCAATTATCGGCCCCAGCGCTGGCACGGCTCTGCAGCCAGAGGCTGGCCGGCGGCTGGCTGCAAGGGACCCAGCCCCGGGCCACGCATTTCATCTCTGGGTGTTTAACATCAAAGCTGCAAACAGCCTCAGCTCGGCCGGCCGCCGAGCTCGCCCGCTCCCTCCTGCCGTGCCACTGCCACTGCTATTGCCACTGTCACCGCTATTGCCACTGCTACTGCTATTGCCACTGCCACTGCTATTGCCACTGTCACCGCTATTGCCACTGCTACTGCTATTGCCACTGTCACTGCTATTGCCACTGCCACTGCTATTGCCACTGCCACTGTCACTGCTATTGCCACTGTCACCGCTATTGCCACTGTCACTGCTATTGCCACTGCCACTGCTATTGCCACTGTCACTGCTATTGCCACTGTCACTGCTATTGCCACTGTCACCGCTATTGCCACTGCCACTGCTATTGCCACTGCCACTGCCACTGCTATTGCCACTGCCACTGCTGCACCACTCGGGCACACGGGGTGCAGGGTAGGGGTGGTAGTGCCCAGCTGAGGCTGGATGAGATTCAGTCCTGCTCCTGCCATCCCCAGTGGGGAAGGGGCTGTGTGATTGCAGGACCCCGGTATGGCAGGGGCGCTGAGGGGAGGTGGGAGCACAGCTGAGCAGCCTCGAGTAGCAAGGATGGACAGCTTGCTCATGCAAAAACACCCAGAGATTTTTCTGGCGCCAGGTTGGGACCCCGTTCCTGGCTCTATACTAGGCTGTCCCGGTGGGCCCTTCCCTCGTTTCTGTTCCCATAGTATGGCCACTGGCATCCCCAGGGCAGGGGGAAGCCACATCTGGCCCATCCCTCCTGCTGTGGCCCCTCAACTGGGCAGCATGGACTGGGCACAACAGCCTCCATTCTTCTGGGGGTGGGGGTACCCAGCGGGACCAGGGATAAACAGGGGGATGTAGGCAAGGGCTATCTCAGTGAGTGCATACCAGCCTTGCTGGTATCACACCCTCCTGCCCAGGATTGATGGCCCATCCTGCGGCCCCTTCCCGGCACGCTGAACTCTCCATTTCTGTCCCCGCCACCCGGCGGGATTGATGTCTCACTGAGCACAGGCAGCGGCTGTAACTCATGCCCGGGAGCCGGGCTCCCGGCTCGTTACTCACCGGGCACCGTCACCACATGAGTTACAGCTCTGCCTCGGGCTGGGACACCTCGGTGATGAGGGGTCAGGGCAGGGGTGAGAACGGCTGAGGCAGGGCTGGGGCAGGGGGCAGAGCTCTCTCTCTAAGCTGGCTCTCCAAGCCATCCCTCAGGCTGGCATCCCCGGCACACCCACATGCAGCCAGCTATCTGCCTCTGTCCCTGGCTGGGAGGTGGGCACACGTGGCCCTGAGGAGTGATGCTGGGGTCCCGGCCAGGGGTGGAGGGTGGCACCGCAGCCGGGATTCCCCCGTACCACGCCCGCCAGCTGGTGCCCAGGCTGCAGCGTGCGGGGGAGGCTGACGAGCTGTTAATTACAGGTGCTGCTTGGCTGGTGCAGCGCGTCTCTGCTGCTCGGCTGGCAGAGCCGTGCGGCGGGTGACACACTCCATGATAAATTGATATCCCGTTTAGCATCAATTTTCCCTTCTCTGGTGGCAGACAGCTGTGCTAATGGGTTGGGACAAGTGAAAATGAAATAACAGGCCCTGAGCACACCGGCACACGCCGCACTGTTGGCACTACTGCATGGCTGTCGCTCCCCGAGAGACAGGCAGGACCCCACGCACCCTGGTGTGGGAGAAGCGCAGGGCTGGCAGCCTCCAGGCTGAGCTGCCTTCACCGCAGCTACTGGTGCCCACCCGGGGTGGGTTCGTGACGTGGTGCGTCAGCACTAGGTGCCTCCAACTCTGGTGTTTGCAGCACCTGGAGAAGCTACTCCTTGCACTAGGCTTCGAGGCTGCCACAGGAAGAGGGCTGGCTGCGGCATGACCAGCTCTCCATGGTCAGCGTGAGACTGCGTGGCGTCTGCATCCGCTTGGCGTTCGCAATGCATTTAGAGGGTGGTGACTTGGCACATTTCTTATAGCACAGCACATAACTAGGAACCAGTGAAGGATTTGCTTGGCATTCAGTGCCCATGCTATATTGGGTATTTGCAATGCACACAATGCCCGAGCTGATGTGTGCAGCATTCCCAGTGCCTGCGCCAGATTTGGTGTTTGCAATAGCCCGTGGCACTCTGTACCCACACTCGCACACTCTTTTCGGTGTGCTCAGCACCAGCCACATGCTTGTTATCAGGAGTGTATTTGTCAAATTGGTGCCTGCAGCGTGTTTGCAGTCATGGTGTGTGCAGCTCTTGATGCCCACAGTTTGTTTGATAATTGCAGAGTGCTCAGCAGTTAATACCTGTGGCATCAGTGTTATTTACACAGCCCTTACACTCAGTGTCAGCAGCGCTCGGCATACACAGTGTGCTCAGGGTGTGCACCCCGCCGCTGATGATGTTTGCAGCACCTTCGGTATCTGGTGTCAGCTGTGGTTTTGTGTTTGCCAAGCGCTCAGTAATCTCTCCATTCAAGGTGTGCCCTGCGTCTGTTCGACTTGGCATTTGCGGCGTAGCCCGTGCTCGCACCAGCCAGCTCTCGGTGGCGTGCTCGGTGTGGCGATTCCTGCGGTGTGACGAGTGTTCACAGCAGACTGCTGGCGCTGTGGTTGGTGCCCAGCACCAGGGCATGTGCAGTGCCCGCGGTGGGCTCAGCCTTGGTGCCCGCAGCATGCTCCTGCTCGCTCCTGCAGGCGTGAGCGCCTGCATCCCGCCCCAGTGCCGAATGTACTGCTCACTCACAGAGTGCTCTGTAAGTGCAGCCCGTGATGTGGTCAGCACAAAGTTCCTGATGCTTTTGCCATTTACACAGCTTGCTGCACGGTGCTAGTGCTGTTCCTGCTGTCAGGCCGGTGCTTGGTGCTGGATACCGGCCTGCTTTGGAGCAGCTGCACAGTCTGTGTGCACAGCTAGCATTAGCAGTGCCACCAGCCTGTGCTGTCCCTGTTGAGGCTCACTCCAGTGCGCTCAGAACTCACAGTCCGTCACGCACCCCATGTTCACAGCACAGTTTTCTGGGTCTGTGGCACATGTGGCACCAGAGGTGCCCTCCATGCTCAGCATCAGCTGCCAGTTTGCAGGGAGCTGGAGCTTCGTGCTTGATGGTGACATGTTTTCAATGGCCCAGTTCACCCTGGGGTCAGTGGTTCCAGGATGCTCAGCAGTCAGATGTTTTCCCTACTTGCAGTATGCTGCAGATGAAGACCAGTGCGATGTCTGGAGTTTGTGATGTGCACTCAGTGCCAGCAGTGTGCCTGGGGTTTGGAGCACACAGGGTGCAGAAGGCACCAATTCCTCAGTCCCTGGCACAGCGCGTGTGCCGTGTTTGCCGCGTGCTCTACAGCCAGGTGGGCACTTGCCTTGCTGTCAGGGCTCGTGGCTGATGTAGGGGCCCATGCATTGTGCTCAGTAGCAAGATGTGTGCTGTGCCTATGCTGTACTCAGTCCTGGGTCCCCTTCCCAGTGGCTGTCTCCAACTTCCCACTCACCTTGCAGTCCCAGTCTGTCCACCACATCTCCACCAGCCATCAGGGGGCAGGGGCAGTCCCAGGCTCCCAGCCCCTTTGCCCAGCAGCCTGGGGAGGACAGGCAGGGTGCCCCACCGTGTGTGCCATCAGTGGAGCTATGGCATTAAGACTGAGGTTTTAATCACACAAATGCTGGAAAATGGGGAGCGATGGTTCCCATGGTAACACTAACTCTGCCCCTTGCCCGTGGTGCATGGCTGTGCACGCGCAGGACCGTCACGGGCACCATGCAGCTGAGCTATGGCTGTCTGGGGAACCATAACTCCCAGCCTCCTGACTTGGGTGCATTTAAAACCTCAGCCCTATTGCTGTGCTGAGGCAGCTCTGCTGGCAGTTTACGACTCTGTTGTTTTTAGGAAAGCCAAATGGGAAGCAGGAGCTGCCTTGGTGAGGTACTGCAGATGGGACAGGAGGAACAGTCCAGGGCCAGGAGGAGCCACAGGGTGCTTGACCCAGCACCAGGTGCCAATGACTGCAGGGGTCAGGGCGGGATGGGGGTCTGTGGGCACAATTGAGTGTGAGGGAGCAGCTGAATGATGTCTCTCAGGGCAGATCTGCGTGCTGTGCTGGCTGGGCACACTCCCATCCAGATTCTCTCATCCCTCAGGGATGGGAGGGAGGAGTGGGGTGCGTGGGCACTAGCCCTGCTGCCCAGTGTGGGTGCTCCTGTGCCAGCATTTCCTGTGCCCTGCGCTAGGGCTACTTGCAGGCTGCACTTCTCCAGAGGGCTCTGAAGAGCCTGGAGATGGACTTCCTGACACTGCTGGGTTGGCATTCAGCCCTGCAGCATTCATCACCCTTCCACTCTCATGCCAGTGCACAAGAGACCTTCTCTCTGGTGCAGGGTCAGGGCTGTTTGGGCTGGGCTGGGGCCCTCATCCTCCCTGTACACCACAACAAGGCTACATCCTTCTGCACACTGACTCTCCAGTATGGCACAGCTCTTGGCATGTCCCCTTGGCTGTGAGATGACATTCCAGCTGTGCCAGCTGTGTTTAGCAGCAGCACTTCCCATGCCTGCAGCTGTTCATGCCAGCATGCCAGCCTGATGGGGGTGTGTGGGGCAGGGCAGGGAAACCCAGCTGGTGCTTGGGGGCTGCACATTGTGGCTGAGGCTCACCCAAGCATGGAACCTAGTGCTGTTGAGACTGCCCACAGCTGGGCAGGGTGGTCCTCCAGCCCACTCCAGTTCATCCATCCAAGCATCCCCTGCCCAAAAATCAGAAAATTATGGTAGAGAAACCTTAGGAGCTCAAGCTTCTTCCAGATCCTTTTCCCTGAGGGTCTCCTGGCCTGCCCTGTGGTCAGGGAGGACTGTGGCTATGGTGAGCTGCCTGCCCTCCAGTCACCTTTGCTCACTTGTTGCTTGGGAGGGAGTTAAGCACGGTGTTGATTCTCTCACAGCAGGACTGGGTGAAGCTTGTCCATCTCTGGCTGCACTGGCTGGAGCATCTCCCAGTGCTGCCCTCCCTGCCCAACTGCTGCAGCTCCCATAATGTATTCATCCCAGGATGCCCCGCTGCAGCTGCAATATAATTATTGGAGTTTAATACACCATTACCTTTAAAATTTTATAAACCACCAGGCAGGTGACGAGTGGTGGAAGCGGGGGGTCTCAGGCTGTGGACAGAGGGGCTGTGAGGGAAATAGTGCTGGGGACTATCCCAGCAAGGTGCTGAGCTTGTTTCCCTGCCACGCTGGTGTTTTTGCTAGCAGTGCAAGGCCAGTGGCACTCCAGGAGGGTGCACCACTGCCAAGCTGCTCAGCACAGTGTGGCCATGTGCCAGCCTGCCCGGCTGCCCTCCTCAAGATGGCAGGGAGAAGGGAGGACCAACCAGCTGCAGCAATAAAAGGCTATAAAACCAAATGACTGTCTCTGCACGCTGCAGCGATGGCTCCCAGGGTGTCTTCCTCTTCCTAACGGTGCTGAGGACAGGGGGGACTGTGCACATCCCATTGCCCTTGCACAGAGCCAGGGCTCCTGCTGCCGTGTGGCCGCTCCCTGGTCACGTCTGCGACAGCCTTTCCAGCCGTGGGGGATGCTCTGAGGGTGGTGAGGCCATTTCCTCCAGTCCTCCCACGCAGGATTGGAGGGCAGCGTCAGCCAAGCATGACCTGCTGCTGGTCACGGGCCAGCGAGCATTGCCAGATCCGGAGTCAGGAGATGGGTGCTGGGTTGAGCATCCTGGGGATGCTGAACACCCTCTGTGCTGACATGTCTGGGCATCCTCCTGGGGAGGAGGCTCTGTTTTGCTCCTCTGAATGGATCTGGGAGGCTTTTAGGTTTGTTTTCTCTCTGTGAGAATGTTTGTGCAGTGCGATCAAGTGTCTCACTCGATTTGGGGATGGTTTGTCGTGAGAAGGTCAGAGAAGAACATGGACAGAGGGTGCTGGCTTTCAGCCTGGCAGAGCCAGGGCAGTGCAGGTCCATGGCATGTGTCTCAGATGGAGACCAGAAGCAGGGGCTGCTGCACATGGGTGGGAGCTACACAGCATCCACTGCCTGCTGCCTCTTCCTGGGCACAGGGGCAAGAGTTGGCTGGGTGAACATTTCTGGGAAGAGGAATTGAGGAGGGTGACAAGTTAGAGCTCACTGTTCACCAGGGTTAAATACCATGGAATCTGCCTGGGCTCAGCACAAACCCTTTTCTCCCATGATTAGGCATGGTTTGGACCAATCATCCCATTGAGTGTCCATGGGATCTAACCCAGCTCTGATGCAGGCATTGTCCTCTCAGCCATCAAACAGATGCTTCTACACCCACATCCTACTGAAACCCACTCCTTAAATTTCTGGAGGCAGGACCTTAAACTCAGTGTTGTTTTCTTGGCAGCAGCAAAAGGTGTCCAGGGCACCTTGTGCGAGCTCATGCACACAGCTTACAAAAGAGACTTTGTAATTGAGGTTTTGCGCTTAATGAAGGAATAAATTGAATGGGAGTGTTGTCTTTAATTGGGGTGTTGCATTAATTAAGGTATTGCACTTAATTGGGGTAAAGCATTTAATAAGGTATCGTGTTTAATGTGGGTAGTTTACGTAAATAGGGTCAGTGCGTTAATGGGGTGCTGCATCTCCCATGCATCTGCTGGCCCTGGCGGACTTTTCATCTGTCACACTGGGCTAAACTGGGGACCAGGACCACCAGTGAGGCTGGTCTGTAGCACTGGAGCTGCCATCTTCCCCATCCCAGCATGATGCAGCTGGTAACAGTGCTCAAATCAATGACTCTGCTCCTACCCTGGTGTGTACAGCTCTCTCCCACCATTGCCAGTCCCACCACTCCCAGTGGGTGCAGGAGGATGGTGAGGAGGTTTCAGCAAGTGGGGTGCAGGCAGCATTACTGCTCCTGTGCCTCCCCCCCCAGCCAGCTCCACAGCAGGCAGTGATGCCTGGCATGCTCATCACAGTGTCGCCAGCCCAGCTCTCCTGTAATTGGAGTGGACATCTTGTCATCCCACATCTCCCCACAGCCGAGGCTCTTGCCGTCCTTGCTGCAGAGCCTGACCTGCTGGGCAGGCGCCGGCAGCGTGCCGGGGAGGCCATGGAAGGAGGCTGTTCTTGTTAAGCCAACGTGTCTGCAAGGGTCTCAGAGGATACAACTTGCATGAGGCAGAGCTGAGTGCTGCGGCCAGCTGGGCTCCGCAGTCACGTTCCCTTCAATTAGATCAAAAGTAATGATTGCCCCAGATCCACTTCCCTCTGGGTATGGGGCCGTGGCCAGGGCCAACTCTGGAGTGTGAGGAGCTGGCAAGGAAGATGTAGCAGCCAGCTCACAGGCTTGGGCTGGCAGTAGAAGCACTCAGCAAGCTGGATCCATATCCCAGCCAGTTTGGCCTAGCAGAGAATCAGGTTGGAGCTCCGTGATGGACAGCTGCCTACTGACCACTACCAGGTCTGTAACTGTCTGTTCACCCTTGTCCCCCACCCTCCTGGGCTGCCCCTGCCATGTCACTCTTGGTCCCCTGGGCTGATCCCCTGCATCCCTCCTGAGGAGCTGCAGCCCTGCAGGCTGGCTGGGAGGGTGAGCTCGCTGCAGTGGCACAGCACCAGTGCTGGAGTGCAGTGGGAGTTTGGATCTTGGTATGGGAGTCAATCCATTGGCAGGGTGACAAGAAAGGGAAATCACAACCAAACCCTCATCTGGACTGGGCTAAGAATAGAAACAGCCAGTGCCTGTGTCTTGGAGGGGATGAATCACCATGAGGGTGCTGGAGGGCACCACAGCAGGGTCAGGTTCACCAAGCATCCCTCCAGACTGTGGGGCCAGCTTCTCCCATGTGTAGACTTCACCTATCTCCTGCTGTGTTCTGTGGGTGTGTCAGAGCCCTGATGTAGAAAGACCCCTCCTTCTGTGCTCAGTTATTTTGTCCATGGATGCAGCCTCTTAACCTCCTCCACTCTCACCCAAACCTCCAGTGTCTCCAGCTGGTCTCCATCACTGCTCTCTGTTACTGTCATCCTCTATACTCATTACAAGTTGTTTGGATTTTTCTTGATGTGTGTCCCGGACCAGACACAGGGCTCCCAGTAAGGCCTTGCCGCCAGCAAACACTTCAGATGCCTCACGAATGATTCTCCTTCTCACGCAGCCCTGAGCAACGTTGTCCTTTTCACTGAGTTCAGTGCAGTTGCAGGGCTGCCAGACATCCCATATTAAACTGATAGATCCCATATCCCAAATGAATGAGGTTTCTCCTATTTTCTGCTAACTCCCAGCTGCTTTTCCAAGCATCTGCCTGGCTGCTGGGCATCTGGAAACACAGCTCCTGCTCACACAGATAACTGCACCTGCAGAACATGTCCTGCCTGAGGGTTCCACCCCTCTGCGTGCCTTGTTTATCCACCTGGGATTGTCCTGGGGTTTGCTGTTAAACTCAGACAAGCTGATGTTGCTGCCCACTGCTGAGCCAGGCTCTGTCCTGCCCTCCTGCCCGCTTGGCAGCCCTGCCCTCCAGCCGCTCGCCCTCTGCTTGCTGGGCAGATTTGCTTCCCGCCCCAGCCCAGCTCTTGTCCTTTTGAATTGTATCTGATTGTTTTCAGGCCATTTCTCCGATTTGTCAACATCATTTTGAATTCCAGTCCTGTCTTCCCTGGCACCCGCAGCCTCCCCCCATCATCTGAGTGTAGTACATGGGCCCTGTGCCAAGTCCCTGACGATCAGCATTCCCCTGGCTGGGGGGCACAGGGGTAAGCAGGAGAAACTCCATTTTCCCAGTCTGCTGGCAAGCCCTTGGCTGGCTCTCCCATTCTGTTGGCTTGCTTGCATGGTGGCTAGTGAAGTCAGCACAGGAGCCCAGGGCATTGTGCTTCTCCTTATTGTTAGCATCATATCCAGGGACTGGATGAGGGGCCATCAGGGGGCAAACAGACGCTGTAGCTGCAGCTAGACCGCAGGTGAAGGGGCACTACACACCACAGAGTCCCCCTGTGTGGCCTCATGCCCCCCATGTGGAGGCACTCAGCCGCAGGTGAGAGGCTCTGGTGTGGAACCTTGAGGACCTGCAGGCGGGGCAGAACCAGCCTTTCCTAGCTCATGCTTTGTTCTTTGCCTTGTCTGGTCTGAGTAGAAAGCAGTCCCTAAGCCCTACTGCCCAGCTTCCCAAGCCATGCTGCTTCCCCACTCCCTGCACCTCCTCCCCACTGTCTCTCCCAGCATGTTCTCTCTTCCAGAGCTCCCTGGCTGTGAAGCCACAGTCCTCCCCTCTGCAGGGGATGGGGCTTGCTATGGGTGCCACTCACTTGGGCACACCTTGATCCCAACCCATCCTGGCTGCATTCTAGCCTTGGCTAATCCTGCAAGGGGATGAGTCCCCATCATCCATTTGCCCTTGCTGGGTGGACAGGCAGGAACAGAGTACAACCGGAGAGGAAGGGAGGACAGCCAGGAAAGGAGACGGGAGAGGACTTACATCTTTGGCCACACAGGAAGGGACCATGCTGTGGGGATGGTGCTGAGACATGTCCTCAGTCCAGGTGGCACTTGATAATGGAGCTGAAGATGCCCAAAGAAAGCAGGGATATGTGATCCCCTTGGTATGGGGGACAGGGTCCTGCGGGGAGCCAAGGTACAGTCCTGTTTCCATGCTGTGGCTGTCCAGCACACAGGACACTGGGCTCCAGCTGGTCCCACACTCACACAGCTCAGTTTGCCCTGTACCTCAGGGTCTGCATTTATGGGATGACCTAACTGGCAGACCCTCTGTGACTTCATGTCCCTCACAGCCACAGAAGTAGAGACTACACATCCTGCTCTGCAGACCCAAGACCCAGGGCTGGCCATTGCCTGCTTCCATGGAAACTCCTTGCCACAGGATCAGGCCCTTTCTGTCCATGGTCCTTGCTGGGCCAAGCATCCCCCAGAGGTCCAGGGGTCCCTGTGGATGCAACTGGGATCTGGTGGCTATGTGGCTGGGGCACCTCTGGTGGCAGCAGCGTTTGGGTCACCTGCCCAGCCTACTCCTACCATGTCTTTCTGATCTGGAGGTGCAGGGCTGGCATGTGCATGCTGCATCCCTCGGGCAGGGAGAAACCGGCGGCTGGGGCTGTGCGTGCTCCTTGCTGGAGGCAGCCTATCATGCTGTATTGACCCACACAGAGGCAGAAACATGTGTGCCATGCACAGATCGATGGGAAGATTGAAGATGCATGTGCGCTTGCCGGACGACTGGGGAAAGCTTTGCCGTTGGCATTGGCAGCACAGTGAAGGTCATGCTGACCTGCGGCGCAGTCCCCGAGGAGAGGCAAGGCCTCTTGTCGCGCTCATGGGCGGCTGTCTCATCACTTGTCCTCCGGAGACCCTGGATTCCCTGCCAGGCACGCACCTTCTCAGCAGAGCCATGTCTGCTGGGGTGGGGGGGGAACCGGCGCTGGGCTTGTTCTGGGGACAGGGAGCTGGTATTTCCCCCTGCCACAAGGCAGCATCGCAGAGGGTTGCTTGACTTGTGAGTGGGTTGGTTCAGCCTTTTTAGCTGTGCAAACCCTCCATCACCAGCTGGTGAAACCACGGCAGGAAGCTGGAAGAGATCAAAACTTGCTGGCAGAGGTGCTGTGCATCGGGAACAGACAGACCTAGGTGCCGTGTTGTTGGTGCCTCAAGGTTGAACCCATCACCTCATGACTGAGCCAAGCAAGCAGAGCCCCACTGCCGCGGGCAGGACGGGGCAGGAGGGCACCCTGCTTGTCACGCTGCCTGCAGGGCAGTGCTGCCACGGGGGCTGGGTGCTGCCTGGGGCTGTCCCGGAGGGAGCAGACCCCGGGAGGAGCAAGGGCTCGGCAAGGCGGGACAGGGTGAGGGATACACCGGCTCAGCCTTTCTAGCAGAGCTGGTCACTGCCTGTGGTGCCCCCCACTTCTCGTGCGCTGCCGTGGAACAATGAGGAGCAGCGAAGGAGGGAGGGAAGAGGGACAGAAATGAAGGCGGAGGAGCCCATCCCGGGTGCACAGCGAGCGCAGTGGACAGGGGGGCGGGAGGCTATACTGCCGCCCTCCTGGCCCCGGGGCACCGAGGAGCACGGCGGGGGCGGGGGGAGGCACGGGAGAGCGCACCCCTGGCGCCCCGTGTTCAGCTCCGCTCCGGCGGCGTCTCGCCGGCCGGATCCCGCCGGGACAGCCGGGGCCGGCACCGGGACGGCCGTGACTCGGCGCTGGCCGCCGTGGGTCGCGGCAGGGAGGCGGTTAACGGCCAGGGAGCCGCCGAGGCAGGAGGAGTCCGCAGGCGGGCGAGCAGGAGGGGGCCGCCGGGCGAGCTGCCCGCAGGCTGCCCGCCCCCGCCGAGCCGCGCCGCGCTCTGCCCCGGGGCGCACGGGCCGGCGGGGCACGGCGGGGCCGGGCGGAGAGCGCGGCGGCAGCGGAGACGGCGGGGGACAGGCTTCGTGCCCCGCCCGCCACGGCACGGCTCGGCACGGCTCGGCATCGCGCGGCGCGGCACGAACGACTCGGCATCGCACGGCGCGGCACGGCTCGGTTCCGCTCGGCACGGCTCGGCTCCGGCAGCTACCGAGCCATTCAAACAAGTGGCTCCGGCAGCACTTCGGGGCCGGAGCTGGGGAGCGGGCGCAGCGTGGCTCCCTGCCCCGGAGGCGCCGGGCCCTTCACACTGCCTCTTTTCTCTGACGCTTGCTCTTTATTTGACGATGAAATAATGTTGACATGTCTTGAATTATTAAGTATTCCCTGGATTTTATTAGCACATGATGCCTAAATGCTGCCTGTATCTGCTGGGGTCTTAACCAGAGAGGAGCGAAGGAGAGAGGCAGAAAGACAGAGCGAGGGAGAGGAGAGAGAGGGGTTTTTGACAGCTGTATTTGTGCTGATAAGCGAAGGCACAAGGAGACGATCGACTAGTGAGACAAGAGGGAAGCGGCGGCTCGGAGCTGCTGAGAGGGGCTGCGCTTCCCTCCCGAGACGGCTCGGCCCTCCCGGTGCCGTGCTGGGGCTTGGGGGGGACCCGAACCCCCTCCCAGCGCCTGGCCGGGCTCTCGGCCGGTGCCTGTGCCAGGGGGCAGCTCGCTGGCTGGGCACACCAGCTGCACGGGGCAGATGCCGATTGAGATCGTGTGTAAAATCAAATTTGCTGAAGAGGATGAGAAGCAGAAGGAGAAAGAAGAAGGGGACAAGGAGAGCCTGATCGAGGAGCCTGCCCGGCCCCGCTCCCGGGATCTGGCCACCTTCGCCAGCACCAGCACGCTGCACGGCTTGGGACACATCTGCCGGTCGGGACGGCTGGGCGTGCGCCAGACCCTCTGGGCATTTGCCTTCCTGGCCTCGCTCGCCTTCTTCCTCTACCAGGCGGCCAAGTCAGCGCTGCTCTACCTGGAGCACCCCCACGTCATGGCCCTGGACGAGGAGGCCATCCGCGAGATGGTCTTCCCCGCCATCACCATCTGCAACATCAACCGCTACCGCCACTCGGCACTCACCGACGCTGACATCTTCCACTTGGCCAACATGACCGGGCTGCCCCCCAAGGACCGAGATGGCCACAAGGCCACGGACCTGCTCTACCCTGACCCCGACATGGCTGACATTGTCAACCGCACCGGCCACCAGCTCGACGACATGCTCAAGAGCTGCAACTTCAGCGGCGAGAACTGCTCGTCCCGTGATTTCACTGTGGTGAGTGCACACCTGGCTCAGCTTCCCTGGGGGCCCCTACCGGCACGGGGGGCACCCACCCGTCCGCGTGGCAACCCAGCAGGGCTCCCTGGCTCGCTCTGGCTGCTGAAGTTTGCATCTCTCTCTGTTTGAGTTTCCCTCCAAGTTTCACATGGAGAGAGGGAGAGGATCCTCCGTGGGAGCTCTCAGCAGGGCTCTGCGCCACAGGACTGGGCTGCCGGCAGGTCTGTGCCTGAGGGGCTCACGGGCAGGAGCCGCGGTGGGTGAGCAGCAGGGTTCAGCGGTCCCCAGGGTGGGTGTGCAGCTGTCAGGGGGAAAGCTATGGCACGGAGTCCTGCTCCAGCCTGCTCTTCTTTCCCCGGGTCACAGTGCCCTGACGCAGGGTGTTTTACCCAGCGAGAGGGGCTGGAGCAGGGGGGCAGGCAAAGACCCCTTTGCACATAAGGGGAACCTTCCCGCATTTGCGGGATTAGCACCGGGATGTGTGGAAATGTGGAGACCGCCGGCATTGCACACTCACGTGTGCACATGCCGAGCGCAAATGCCGAGCTGCTCCGCTCCGGAGGCTACAGCCGGGCGAGCGGGGGGCTGCCCGGGGCTGCCCACTCACTGCCCGGGACTGGCAGCAGGGCCTCTTCTAAGCAGTGCCCAGTCTGCCCAGGCAGAGAGCCCCTGGCCGACCGCCGCCAGTGTGCAGCTCTCACCAATATTGAGCCTGGAATCACAAATCCCCGCTGTGGTTTGGGAAAATAAATGTGCTGAACGGGCGGAATACCTGATGGGACCCTTTTCAGACCTTAATGACTCTGGAAATGAGCCGCCTCTCTCCTAAGCCTGCCAGGGGCTAGTGCTCAGCTGGCTCCCGCCTTCTCAGGAGCTGTGCTGCCAGCCGGACCCCGCTCCGTGCCGGGGAGCAGGCTGTGATGCCATGGGCTGTGCAGGATACCGGGGAAGAGAGGAGGCTCCGTGGGGCTGGAAATGGCTGATGCAGCACGTTCCGTTTCACTTCGTGCCCATCGGTACAACGCCTGCTCAATGTGCAGAGTGATGCTGTCCCTGGGAAAGCGACGTTTGGTGGGGGGGCTGCCCTGTGCGGGGGGGGGGGGTGGTGGCATGGGGGCACTGCAGTGGAGTGACAAGGAGCGGGGGACAGCGGGCGGGCAGCCCCACTCCTCCTGGGGATTTGCTGGGCTCTGTGCCTGCTCTACGCCAGCTGCTTGAGTTTGCCGGGAAGCAGTGTGGTTCAGCAGGGTTTGGAGCAGGAAGCTCTGGTGCTGGACAGTCCTGCACGTGGCTTGGCCATGCTTACTCCAGCCCTGGGATCCTCCTGGAGGATCCTGCACAGCTTTGGTTTGTGGGGGAGGCGGCGAGCCCAGCCTTGTGCTGGGCAGTGGCAGTGCCTGGCAGTGAGATTTGGTGTGTGCTGAGCTGCACTGTGATGCTGGCAGGGCAGAGCTCAGGTGGATGGGGCAGTACAGGCTTCCCACAGCATCAACAGAGTGTGTGGCATGCACTGTGCTGCATGGCAGTGAAGGGTGACCACCAGGACAGTCACTGGGACCCAGTTTCTCAGCATGTGGCCATGCAGGACCAGCTGGCCTGCCTACCTCATCTGTTTATGAGAATGCCCTGGGGATGCCCAGGCAGCTGGGCTCTGGTGTGCTGGCACCTGCACTGGAGCAGGTTTCAGGCATGAGAATGGCTAGTGCCAGCTGACCTATGGGCTCATGGCCAAAGAAGGGGACTACAAGGCTCCTAAAGCCTGCACTCACCCTGTCCACAGCTCAACACTTCTGGCCTTTGAGGCATCAGGGGCTGTACCTGTCACCTCTCACTCGCCTGGAGCAAAGGGGTGAACCTGGGGCAGGAGAGGCTGCAGAGATGGGTGTGGGGAGGAATGGATGAAGACGTGATACACCTCTCTGCCACACAGCATGTCCCAAAGCCTTGCCAGGCAGCAGTGGGACCTGTCAAGGCATCACACCATTTGTAGCTGGAGCCTTCTACTCCCGTTCCCTGAGCCAAATCGGTCCCTTGTGCCTCCTGGGAATGACTGAAACACAGCACAAGCTTCTTGGCAGGCAGGTTGAGTCCCAGCTGTGCTGTGTGGGCTTGGGCACTCCTCATATCTGTGGCTCCAGTGAAGAGGCACCCAGGCTGCTCATGTGGCGGGGAGCTCCAAGCTTTGTTGGTCCCATTTCTGGGTCCCTATGTGAACCTTCATGTTCAGAAAGCGTTTGTACCCGCTCTGCTGTGAGTGAGTGTGAGAGTCACAGCATGTCCTAGCAGTGATGGAGGGTCCCAGACTGCAGCATGTCCCAGTAGGGCAAATGGCTTGGGGTCCCAGGGCACCCAGCCCACAGCGAGCAGCCTCTGTAGCAGAGGTTGTCCCGCAGCGATACTGGAGAAGGGAAGGAGCTATCCCTGCAGCCATGCTTGTAGGAGTGCTGGAGCCTTTCCCTCTGGGTATGAGGTGGACTTTGTCCAGAGGCTGGAAGTTTTTCAGCATGAGAGTGGCCAAGCTGTGGGGCTGCCACCACTGCCTGTCCAGGAGCAGGAGCAGCGCCAGGGCTGGAGCGCGTCCCCTCACACTGCTGCTTGCAGCCCGTGCTCACGCAATAAATAACTCGTGCGGATCCTTTAAGTAAGAGCCTTGAATGGTAAATGATCTTCCCCTATTCAACGTCACAAATCCACATTCTTTATGGGACAGCAAATTAAGAAACTATCGGGAAAAAAAAAATCCCCGGCGTAAGCATCTTCCATGTAATAAAGGCCGGCTGGGCTGTAAATCTCCCCAGCGGCAGGGACAACCCTGAGCTGCAGCGAGGCTCCCTGCAGCCCCGCTGACAAATGTGCCCCCTGTGCCGGCTGCTAGAGGGCCGTGCTGGAGCTGTGGCAGAGCCTTTTCTGACCCCAGGGAGCTGTGCCGTGCTCCGCAGCCCCCCAGTCTCTGCCGTGCTCGGGGGCAGTGCCCGGTGCCGGGCGGCACACTCCGATGGATGCCTGGTGAGAGCGCCGGGCACGGGGCGCTCCTGGCTGGGCGAGCGCAGCTGCAGAGCTGAGGGTGCCGGAGCAGGAAATCAATGGCACTCTTTACATGCCATTAAGCAGGAGGTTGAGAAGTGTCCCCACGGGGCTGGGGCTGAGCTGCTGAGGGTGCTTTGCGCTCGCCCTAACCTCCCTGCCTGGCATCCCGGTACAGCCACAAGCCGAGGCCAGTTCTGGCCATGCCAGGTGGCAGGCGCTGAGGGAAAAGGGAGCCTTCCCAACGATGCTTTGGAGATGGGGGTGCAGGCAGATGGGGTGTGCAGGAGTTTGGGGGCTGTGGGAAGAAGTGCGAGGAGGGGGCCCCTCAGTTGGCAGCAGCATCCCGCCTGTTTGCCGGCAGTGGCTGCAGCGGGAGCCTCCGCTCGCGGCCGGCCAGGAGCCCAGTGCCTTTCTCAAAACCTCATTCGTTGTCAAAAGCCTTTTGTTTGTGATGTGTGGCTGCTGAAGCCAGTTGTGCCGGGGCTAGAAGCTGCGGGGGGAGCAGGGAGGTTGCTGAGAGCTGGCAGTGCCTCTCAGAGCTGGCAGCGGCCCCGGCTCTCCATGCTAGGCCTCCTGCCTTCCCGGGATGCGGGTGGTGTGAGGGGGCTCCCCAGCACCCCATGCAGAGCCCAGAGGAGGAAGCCCTCTGCTGAGATGGGTGGCATCCTCAGCTGCATTCCACATGCACACAAGAGATCCTGGTTCAGGGGGTGGGCGGGGGTAGCAGGCTGTCACCTCTGCCTCCTCCCAGCAAGCTGTTCCTGACATGGGGACTCTCTGACCTTTCCACCTGAATCGTACTTAATAAATGTCACATTTTCAGCCTATTTTTACTGGGTAAAAGAGATGGACTGATTGTTTTTCACCTGCTCTGCTCTGCCTGGTGCCTGCTCAGTCCCTGGCATTCAACCACTCAATTTTCCCTGTACTCTTGTGCAGGGCTGGGTCCCCCCAGCTGCTCAGTGGGCTCCAACTACTGCAGAACCTGCTCTAGCTGGGTCACAGAGTGGCTCTCAGGCCAGGCAGTGCCATACGGGTCCCAGCACAACATCCATCCCCTTTGGAGGGTGGCATGGCTGTGACTTCAATGGGTGTCCTGCCATGCCTGGCAGGGACTGGCTGGGCTGGGGCTGGTGGTGTCAGTGCCCAAGAGAGACTGGAGCATCTCTCACTGATCCCATGCCTGTGAGCTGGTCAGCCTAGCCCATCTGTGCCCATCTGGGTCACAGCACTCCACTCACTGCATCCACATCCTGCAGTCCCAGCCCAAAACTTGAGCCAGCTACCCAGGGGCTCACAGCCCATCTGGAACCCTCCAGCCTCACAGTCTGGCCACGGTGCTCGTGCATTTCAGGCCTATGTCCCGGGTAGTGCAGGCATGTCGCAGGTTGGCCGTGCTCCTGTCCGGAGCAGCGGCAGCGGCATCTCCGGCGCTGTTACACATGAGCCGCCTGGGCACGGCTCGAGGCGCTGTTTGTGCCAGAAAACGGGGGACTTTAATGCAATTCGTTGCCATTTAATTTTACACAATTCCTGCTGCTTAATCCGCTGAGAAATGCTAATTTATACAATTCACGTCTAAAAATAAATGTCAGTCCAGCAGCTCCCAGCAGCGGGTAGCTGCTCCCACCAGCCCCCACCGAAGCCTTCTGCAGGGACCCCAGTCTAGAGCCCACCTTGCTCCCTGCCAGCCATGCTGCTACTCCTTGTCCTGAGTGCTCAGGCTCTGGCAGAAAGTGTGTGGATTTGGGGATAATGGGATTTTGGGACACTGCAGTGGGAGAGCAAGGGGTTGGCTGCACCTAGGGGTGTCATTGCAAAGTCCCTTGTGACAGTGGAGCAGGGTGACAAGGGGACAAGCAGGTGTCTTGGCAATCTGACTCTTTCAGATGGCTAGGGAGATGTTATTGGTGTGGGGGTCATGAGGTGTCTTTGGGACCACTGCTTCCTCATGGATCCCCCCAATAAATCTGGGTGCAGCCCCTTGTACAACTGCACCGTGGGCTGTGGCTGGAGGTGCATGGAGCAAGAGGGGTGCTCAGTGCAAAGACCTGGCATGTCACCACCTGGGCTGCACATGAGGGGTCCAGCCACAGGTCAGGTCAGATGCCACCTAGTTGGCAGGTATTAATTGGTCACAAAGTGCCATTAATGAATGTGGGATCGGAGGGAAGCATGTACCCCTCCTGCCTGGGAAGTAGGGATACATCATTAGGTCTCTGAGGAGGCTGGTCTGCAGGGGACAGCAAGGGGTCTGGAACATGGGGACAAGGGTATCTATGGCTGGGAAGAACCTATACTGAGCTCCCAGATCCATGTCTCTTGCCCTTGAGCATCTCCATACCCTGCTGCCCTCCACCCCAATGCCACTGCCCCAACCATCTCACACCCACTGCCTCCTCTTCCCCACCCCTTTGCTGAGCAGAGCCCCATGCCACCTCCATCCAAGTGGGGTGACACTGACACCAGCAGCAACACTGAGGAGAGGGTGCCAGGGCATTGGGGTGGGCATCAAGGGCCATGGTCATGGGTGCCAGCTCCCCGCAGGAGGGGGGCGAGGCGGGGGAGCAGGGGGGTGCGGAGGCGACGCAGCGGGGGAGCAGAGATGCTGAAGGAGCCGACGGCTTTCCCACCGTCTCCCTGATTGAGATCGGATCACCGTGAGCATAAAAAAGCTCTCTTCATAATTATATTTAATGAATTGACTTTAAAAGCTCTTATGCTCTTATCTGGGTAATTTAATATCACACACTTAATAAGCCTGTCTCCGATACGGGGGGAGCCAGCGGCCAGGACGCCCGCGCCTGGTGTGTCTCCCCAGGGATGTGGGACGTGCCATGAGGCTGGGCCCACGTGCCAGGCTGAGTGGAGGGGAACGCTGCTTCCCCTGGGGCCAGGGCACCCGTGGGGTGACTGTGGGGCAGTGCCCCTCCAGCACTGCTGGCTGCAGAGGGGACTGGGCACCTCGGGTGGCTGTGAGAGGAATGGGGACGAGACACACTGAGGGGATTGGCTCCAAGAGCTAGTGCTCGCTGGTGCCTGGGGCCACAGGGCTGCGAGACCATGGGGAGATGGTGACAGATGGGGCAGCGAGGTTCATGGGGTGCCACGTGGCTGGCTGGGCAGGGGCAGGGCTGGCAGGGTGCAGATGCCCTGTGCCAGCGGCATGGCTGGATGCCACGTGGCCCCATTGCTGAAGGGCATTGCTGTGGCCCCATCCTTTATGCCAGTGCCAGTTGTGGCAGGGGTCTCACAAACAGCACTGGGGACAGCCATGGGTCAGAGTGCACCACGGGTTCCAGTGCCACGATGTTGTTAGATCCCTGTCTCCTTCTGGCTCCAGCCACCTGGGGTAGTCAGCTGGGGTGTCATGGAGGTAAATGAAGGCTTATCACCACGGTCTCTGCAGCTCTGTCCCTCCCCTCCCCGCTCCCTCCTGGAGCCCCAGAAGGGGTTTGGGCTGCCTCCTGCAGGCCGGCATTGCTGCAGCCCCAGGAGGAGTCTGCGCCCCCGCCCCTCCTTGCCGCCCCCCACAACCCATCACTGCATGCAGGCGGGTGCCCGCGGCGAGCCGGAGGGAAGGCTCTGCCATATGGAGCCAGGGGCCCTGGGGACTGCAGGAGCCTGGGGCTGGGACCTGTGGCCATGGGGGCAGCCCCCAGAATCCTGCACTCCAGACACTCACTGGGCAGTGGGGTGGAAAGCCACTGGCCAGCCTTGTGTTCCCTGCATGTCAGAATTAGAGCTGCTGTGAGCTGGTCTGTCCCCCTAGCCTGCGCCCTCGGTCCCTGATTCCCAAGTGATGGAGGACAGAGAAGCACATCCCAGCATCCATAACTCTGCTGCCCCAGGACAGGTGGCAGGGACAGGGTCACAAGGGCAGGGTGAGTGATGTTGGCCCTTGGCCAGCCATCCCCAAGCTCTGGAGTGCCTGGCAGTGCCGGCTGCCATCCTGGCACTTGGTGCCAAGGCTGGGCGGGCTGGAGGGAGGCGCGTGCCAAGGCTTTGGGGCAGGGGAACAAGGACACAGCTGCCACCTGGCCCTGCGGAGGCACTGCCCCGAGCAGAGCGGGGATCCCAGCTCCCCACTGGGGCATGGGGCAGCCGTGCCGGGTCTCCCTCCATGAGGGAGTGTCTGGAGAAGGAGGTTTACGGAGCTGCACTAAGTGACGCAAATGGTTTGAAGCCCATAAAGAGAGACGGTTTTATGTAAGACGACTATATAAAGCTCTGCTGTTCTGCCATTGATGAGATATAGGCCTTTATTTATAGAAGGCAATGTTTGCGGTGCGAGTGCTGAAAGCCAGCCAGGGACCCGCAGATAGGGCGTAAAGTCATTTGACATGCAGCTGCCGTCGACACTGTTCACACATTAAAGAAAAAAATTAACAAGTTTGCAGCCAGTCAGGTGGAAAAAACAATAATTGTCGAAAAACGTATTTCCCCCTTTTTCCAATAACAAATAACTGGAACGCTGTTGGGAAGGCTTCAGCTTGCTTTCCCTCTGGGAAAGGATGGGCTGAGGCTCCAGCCAGGCTAGCGGATGGAGTGGGCAGGGGGAGGCAGACAGGGTGGGATGAGAGCCCAGAGAGGGTGGATGTCCCTGCCTAGGCATTTTTACGTCCATGACTGGAATAACAGGGCTTGCAGGCAGGAATGAAGGCACCAACAGCTCAAAATGGCCATGTGTGTGCTGAAGGATGAGGAGGGGGGACAAACACCAGGAGCTGAAGATTCTTATTACATGAGGGGCTGTGGACCAAACCCCACTGGATTTTCCTACCTGGCCCAGCATTGTCTCTCTCCACCTGCACAAACAGGGATGCTCTGAGGTTATCTCTTAGCCAGATGTAGCTGGGTTTTTAGTGGAGAGCATGCAGCCAGTCCCTGTGGTCAGAGCGCTCTGCCAAATTCTGTTTCATGCACGAAAGGAGGAAAAACTTCTCTTGATTAATTGTGCAATAGGGGAAAACCTGCATCTCTAACCTGCTCCTTGCCGGTCGCTGGCCTTTTCTTCCAGGCACTGCCCTGACATGCAGCCGAGGGAGGGTGTGAGGGCAGGAGGGTGCTGACTCCTCTGCTGTGTCCTGCCCTGTCCTGACTCTGCCATGACCATGAAGGGTCCCAGCAGGGAGCAGTCAGGCTCAAGGTCAAGTAACTTCCCTGCAGCTCCCTGCACTGTTCTGTGAATGGCTGTCCCCTGCTCATCCTGCAAAGCCTTCCCCCTGTGTGCTGTGCCAGGGACAGGCAGGGCCCTGCCAGCCCCACCACACACCACGCCACCATTGTGCCAACAGCAGGCAGGAGGTGAGGGTAGCAAATGGCACCGTGCTGCTGGGCTTGGGTTGGGGCAACTGGACCTGCAGCCTGGTGCACTGGGACTCAGGGCTCGTGCATGTGCCTGCTCTGTCCCCAGGAGATGTCACTGGCTGAATGGCTGCTCCTCCTCTGCCACCCTCGTGAAGCCCCTCTGCAGATGCCCTCCAGATCACTTGACCCATCTCTGGGCTCGCAGACAGAAGCCCGAGCACACACTGCACATGATGAGCATCAGCTGAGCTCAACTGAGCTCAACAGGTTTTCTTCCAGCAGAACAAAAGGTTCTCACCTGATAGCAGCTTGGGGAAGGTGAGTACAGGAGGAGCTGGGGGACAGGAAAGCCAGTGGCTGGAAGGACCTGTGGGCAATGTGTCCCAGTGGCACAGGGGTTGGGGACCCCTCTGTGTTGGAGAGCTGAGCCAGGCTGTCCCCTACCCATGATGGCTGGGCAAGCAGGGAGCAGAGGCTGGGGGACACACTGGTCAATGCTGGCCAGTTCTGGGATGTGCAGGGCAGGAAGGGAGAGGAGGTACAGCCTTGTCAGAGTAGAGCCTCTGATTAATCACTAGCTGCCGGCCCTCCAGCCAGCAGCTCATTAGCAGTTTAATTTCTGGTGCCCGGCATGCAGGAGGGCTGTGCAGCTCTGATTGAGCTGGATGCGCTCATCTGGGCAGCTGCAATCAGCTGGTGCACCCCCCCAACTCTGCTCACAGTCACAATCAGTGGCCACGTCCCCCATGTCTGGGGTGCGCTGGATAGCAGGTGCCACAGGTCCTACAGGTGATGCAGGTGCTGCAAATGCTGTGGGTTCTCTGGTCAAGTAGGGATAAAACACATCAGTGGCAGGTGCTACAGAGAGCTTGTGAGCAGGGCCAGGGGCTGGAGATGTGCCCACGTCTCCCCCTGTATCCATCGATAGTCTGGCTGTGCCTGGAATGTGGCGGTCCCTGCAGTGTCATGGGGCTGGGAGCAGCTGTCAGTGGTGTCAGCAGCCATGGAGAGGCACTGCGCTTGGCTGCACGAGGATATGTCACCAGCCTGTCATTCCTGGGGTCAGTGACAGCCTGCACATCCCTGTACTGCCCTGTCCCTCTGCCACCTGCATGTGCACCCACAGGGCAGCAAGGTGAGGGCTGTGGTCCCTGCCTGCATCCTGGTGTTCCTGCCACCACCCCAGGTTCTTTTCTCCCTTGTCTCTTCTTCTTCCCAGACTCCACCAGTGGGATGGGGGAATTCACCTGGGCCATGGGAGCAGGACAGGGGCAGGAGTGTTCCAGGAAAGAGGCACTGTCTGTGGATGCTGCCTTTCTCTCATGGACCTTAAACTTCATCTGGGCATGCAGAGGTGGGCACTGCCATGCTTCCCAGCTGCCTGGGGGTGTTTGCAGCTCAGCCTTATCCCTTTGCCCTCCAAAACTTGCTGTGTCCTTCACTCCCGAGCTGCCGTCTCCACAATTTTTTCACAGTGCAAGGAATGAGGGAGAGACCGCAGCAGAGAGAAGCATCTCCATCTGTCTTCAATGCTCCAGTGGCTGGAGCAGAGCAGGGAAGGGGCCTGCAGGTGTCCCCACTGCGTTGGGGCAGGAAGGGTTAGGGTGCATGTGGGGGCAAGTCAGGGGCCATGCTGGGGCTGTGACTCCTGTAGAGGAGGCAGGGCCAGCCCAGCATCTAGTGCTGCTGCCCCTGGGAAAGGCTTGGAGCAGCCCGCCTTCCCGAGCAGCACGGGACTGAGGGCACTATGCAAATCCAGCTGAGATTGATGCAAGCATTAATTATGTCCCATCAGCTCAGCTTTTGCCCAGCAAGGCAGGGCACCCAGGTCGTGCCGCAATTTGTGTAGGAAAGATGGATTTGCACTGGCAGTGTGTCCCCTATGCCTGTCCCCCTGCCCACAGCCTGCTCCCACCACCCTGCTGTGACTGTGGTATGCCATGCCAGGTCAGCCTGGCTCTCCCAGGCCCATGGCACTGTCTGGCTCATGGGTGAAGTCATCACTGAGCAGGGAGGTGAACAGTCTGAGACAGGAGCAATGCAAGCGCTGTCAAGCAGTCTGGCGTACCCAGCTCTGAGGTCCTGCTAATCAGAGAATGTCTGCAATTACATGTGATAATTATGGGCAGGGATTCACAGTAACTCCTGCCCTGTTGGCATGACACTGGTCACACCAAGGTGCTTCTTCATGAGGACAGGAGGAAATAACCAGGACTGTTCAGCAGGCTCTCCTGGCACAGGAAATGGTGTATCACCAGGCCTCCTGCCCATCCCATCCCATCCCATCCCGTCCCATCCCATCCCATCCCATCCCATCCCATCCCATCCCATCCCATCCCATCCCATCCCATCCCATCCCATCCTGTCCTGTACCATTCTCGTCCCATCCCATCCCCATCCCATTCCATCCCACACCACTCCATCCCATCCTCATACCCATCTCATTTCACCCAATCCCATTCTATCCTGTACTGGACATGGTACAGCATGCACAGTGCCATACATGGAGCCCTGCCTGTGTGGCCATGACAGCTGCTCTGTCCCCAAGCACCTGGCTGATCACATCTCAGTGGAGCTGCTTTTCAGAGGGAGTTTTTCAGGTTCTGACCCTCCTGTGCTGCTGCTGCTGCTCTGACATCCTGTTTCCTTATCGCCTGACATGACCTTAATTAACTCCCTGTGCTGATAATGCTCTGGGTTTCTCCTCCAGGAGCTGTATCTCAGCATTGTGTCCTGCCTCATCCTCTTATGGACCACGCAGAGACTGCACAGGCAGCCTGGAGCAAGGGGGAGAAAGGGATGTGTGGTGCAGGCAGGGCAGTGCAGTGATACTGGGGTCACTGGCATGACATGGAGTAGGTGGCACAGTGCTAGAGCCAAGGGATTGGTGCAGCATTGAGGGTTTCAGGGAGATGCTGACCTGGTGGAGATGGCTGTCATGGTGCAGAGGTGGGGGTTCTGGCAGGAGGAGGGGCTGTGTTGATGCCCAGGGCAGGGTGGCAGAGGCAGTGGTGCCCATGGCAGCAGCATATATCCCAAGCTCCAGAGGTGCTGCACATCAGTGTGAAGGGATCCTGGCTCTCCTTGCACTGCTGCAGGGGGGTTTGGGGGGCTGAACTGGCAGGACCCCTCACCCCTGGGAGCTGCCTGACTGCCTGGCTGCCCCTCCACTGCCAGCCCTAGTGGATTGAAATGCCAGCACTGATGACTTGTAGCCACTTTATCTCCCATGCTTGGCAAATATTGGCAAAGAGGAGATGTTTCAATAGTGAGGTTTGCCGATGGGAATCTCAGTGTGTGATCCCACCAGCTCCATGCCGTGCAGCAGCTCAGCTGCCTCTGAGGCAGGTGCTCACCAGGATTAAGCCTGGCATGGGCACAGTCTGGGGCCTATGGGGCCTCTTCAAGCACCTTTTCCCCACAGACTGGCTCCCAGCAGGGTGCTGTTCTGAGCTTATCTGTGTTGCAGGTCAGGTGTCATCTTCTGGCACAGAAGCAGGGCTCTGGAGCAAGGCCCCTGATCAGTGCTCCTGTCACCTGCAGGTAGCTTTGACCTGGCAGCAGCCAGGCCAGTGCCACAAGCCCTGCAAAAAGCAAAAGTTGCAAAATGCTCTCAGACAGTCTCCTCCCAGCTTGCAGCCACACAACCCACATCTTTACTCCTATTCCCCACAGCTCCTAGTTCCCAAAACTTTAGTCCTGCCTGTCTCAGGTGCTCAGCTCCCATGCCCAGGCCCACAGCCCAGGAAGCAGTTAGGATGAAGGACCAGCTGTTCCTGGGGCATGAGAGGGCAGGGTGCATTTTGACCCCTCTGTTCATGCTGACTGCAGACACAATGGAAATTGTATTTTCCTGAAGCTAGCCGTGCAATGGACACCTCAGGCATTATGGAAAGTGTGTACAGATACACCTGCTCACAGCATGTGATGGATAGAATGCTGGGAACAGCATATAGTCCTGGGAATGAAGCACTGGATCCGAGCAAGGGCAAGGGGAAATGGTCTGAAGAGAGGAGGTGGAGCTGACAGTGCTGCTCCCCTTTGTGGGGGAGGCAAAGGGGTATGAGGAGGGGAGAAGGAGGTCCCCAGCTGCAGGGACACGTTGCCTTACCCCATTCCTGCCAGGACATGTCCCTGCTCCCACAGCAAGTCCTGGGAGCTGGAAGGAGCTGAAGACGACAGCAGAGGAGCTGCTGCAGGTGCCAAGGGCCAGAATATGGAAAATGTGGCCCAAATCCACAGGAGATGTAGATGCCTTGGGAGTCCTGAGACACCCCGCCCATCACCTACATGGAGAGCAGATAATGGGGATATAGGGATGGAAGGATATGGGCTGCAGGGTTGTCCCTGCCTGCCAGTGCCTGCACTCTTCCCCTTCCCGGCAGCCCCAAGGAGGGAGCCCCTGTCAGTGCCAGGGTGCAGGGGCTCTCTTGATCAGCCCCTCCGCCCGGGAGCACCCAGGCTGGGGAAAGCCAACCCCTATCATGTTTGTTCCATTGATTTATTGCCGCGGAGAGGGTTTAATCAGCCTTTAGCCTGCACGCTCCAGCATTAAGAACAAATCCATTAGCCACGAGATAACCACAAAGGGTTGCGCTGAGGCTGGATGAGGTCCCAGCGCCTTCAAGATGCAAATTGGCAATCAAAGATCAAAGCCATGCAGCTCCCTAATCTCTGCTAAAAGGGCTCAGCTATTAACGAGCCCTTTCCCACTGAGCTGTGATCACCCCACTTCACTAGGACTCCCTATGTGCTGTCGGGTTACACCATCATCCCGACTGGCCTCCTGGCCCCTGGTCCCCTGAGCCGGCCCTGGGGAGGAGGGTGCAGCCAGGGCTCAGGCTATTTGCTTGCATGTTATTTCCTTCAGTTCTGCCACACTGGAGTCAAACTCGTGTTGTTGGAGGGAGCAGAGCCCACAGCAGTGTCGGGGGTCAGGGCTGGAGGGGAGGATATAGGGAAGAGGTAGGAGTTTGGATGGGGCAGGGTGGTGGGAGAACTGTGCAGGGCTCATGTGGTGACTTCGGAGAGGGGAGGATGCTGGCAGGTGGCTACCCCTCCCACTGCTCCGGGGTTTAGCCTGGTTCAGCCCCTGCCTGGTTGCACCAGGTGGCTCAGGGCAATCCCTGCTGGCCCCAGGGAAATCAGTGGTGGGGAGCACGGCGTGGGGGCAGGCAGCAGGGACCGGGTGAGGGATCATGGCACAACAGAGTGTTTTGGAGCCAAGTTCCCCTTTTGAGGGTATCCCTGCTCGTCTCATGTCACCCTGGAGCACAGGGGTGCACGAAGCCCGGATTCCCATAGCCACCCTGCCAGTTTCTGCATGGTGATGAGTTCAGGCTGCAGGATGCAGTCTGCTCCCTGCTCCCCACCCAGGCCAATGCTGCCAGTGGTGGCTCCACACATGGCTGCCACAGCAGCCCCGTGAGTCCCAGACACCCCACACTATGCAGGAGCGCCACGAAGCTGCCGAGCTGTGACAGGAGCTGCAATGCCAGCACTGTCAGCAAATCTGTGGCAGCACAGATGTGTGCTCTGCTCAGCACGGTCCAGCTCAGGCACCAGTATCCCCCCGCATCCTGCTGAAATGGTCAGAGAGCGTGTGAGGCACCCTGCAACAGGTGGGCAGGGAACCCATCAGCCCTGGCAGTGGGGAGCAGAGGGTGATGTCTGGCTGTTCTTTTGTCTGGGGACCCACTCTACTGGCAACTGCTCATTGAGGTGCTGCTCATGCCCCTCACAGCACCCCTCAGCAGGCAGCACAGCCTCACAAAAGCAGCAGGCAGTGAGGTGCTGGCACCTCAGCCAGGGTGACAATAAATCTTATCACTGCAAACCCATCTGTAGGCAGGAGGATAACCCCTGTGACAACCCGGCAAGAGAGGAGGCTTCATCTTCACCGTGTCGGTGTTGTGGATTTACAGATAAATGCCACAGCTGGAGGGACCCCCTCCCCTCCTGCCTAACCCTGCCCTGAGGCTGCGGGAGCTACGGTGTGTCCCAGGGACAATGGCCATGGTGTGCCTGGTGGGAAGATTGGGCCTGCTCTGGGATTCAGCAGGGGGATACCTGGGTAACTGAGGATGGAGGAAAGGGCACATGCACATGATGCACATGCATCACCCTGCCTGCTGTCCTGACCCTACTGTGTTCTACACGCCCTGTCCCATGGAGCCCTGCATGAGCCCGTGGGGGTTTGGGCATCGCGCACGCTGGACCACCGGAGCTCAGTGATCGGGAAACGTGTGACTGAGTGTGTGACACTGGCAGTGTGTCCCCGAGGCCGTGAGACAGCGCCTGGCGCGAGAGCCAGCATGCTTCGTGGGTGCAGCCTGTGAGCCCATCCCTGCGTGTGCCCCCCCGCTCCGGCCGGGCAGCGAGGGCTGCGGTGGTGCCAGGAGCGGGGGCTGCTGAGCGGGGCGGCAGGCGGCATCCCTGCCCCGGGCCCCGCTCCTCGGCTCAGCTCCCCCATCTCCCGGCAGCCGTGGGAGCAGTAATGAGATGGAGCAGCAGAAGGACGGCGAGATAAGGCTGCCTGCGCTGCCCCAGCAGATTAAACGCTGGGATTAAGCAGGCGGTGCCAGCTCTGCTGCCTTTTTATCTCGCTGCTTCTCCCCTCTTATTCTCCCGCAGTCGATAGAGAACGGTCTCCGAGCTGTCAGCAAAGGAAATTGCTTGTTAACCCTTTGGGGACGGGCGGCAGAGCTCCCTGTACGGCTGCTTTCAAAGAGAAGCGGTCGCCGGGGGATGCGCTGCCCGCAGAGCCAAGGGGGGATGCGGGGACACATCCCCGCAGGGCCCCGCATGCGAAGGAGAGAAAGACAGGGCCGGGGGTGCCCAGGATCTGCAGCCAAGAGCCACCAGCGCCCAACCAGCACCATGCAGAGGCACTGATGTACTGGGGCTCCTGCGGGGTGACAACAGTCGAAGAACAGAGGCTGCCTAAGCTCCACAAAGTAGCCCCGGGGACATCGCGTACCCCGCTTTCGGGTGTCCTTGATGTTCCCTGCTTCCTCCAGCCTGCAAGATGTGTGGGCTCAGTGCTACATCTCTGTGAAGCTACAGGGCTGGGGATCCTTCTCTGGTCCTGAGGACAAGTGGCACGGGCCAGCTGTGTCTGCACAGTACCGTGCATGGTGCTGGATCTCCTCCAGCTGCCAAGGGGAGCCCGCTACCCAAACCCATCATTATTTCTCTGTGTATGTGAGTGTTTTGTTGGGTTTGCAGCAGCGAGGCTGAGCTGCAGCCCATCCCAGTGCTTATCCCTAGTGTGCTGTGCCGTGTGCCCGGGAGCGGCGTGCCCGGCGCGGGGGTGTCCGAGGGTGGGAAGCCGGCTGGAGAGCGCCGGAGGGTGCACAGAGTGACGGCAGGATTGCTGCTCAGCACAGTCCAAACCCAAGCTGGGGAATGTGTGAGCAGTTCGACAAATTCGTTCTGGCATTTTTGGGGGTGCAGCTTTAGTGCAATCTTTCCCATGGGGACCCTGAGCACCTCCTGAAGCAGGAGGCAGAAACAGGGGGCAGAAACCTTCTGCAGCTCCAGCACCCCACTCGTACTATGGGAGAGACCAGGGTAGGTAAGGCAGCATGCTTAGCAACTCAGAGGGGTTTTCCAGCTGCCAACAGGATGAAGTGGACTTCCCCAGCCCTGTCCCTTCATCTCCCTGCTCCTGCCTGCCCTCCTCCTCACATCCCTGCCCTGCACTGCACCATGCCTTTGCCACTGGCACTTCATATTCTGCAATTCCCTTGGTGGTGGCTCCTTCACCTGCCCATGTGTCGCTTTTGGTGGATGCTTGAAAATGAAAACAAACTGTATGAAACCAGAACCTGCCAGGAGATCTGCAGGGACCTGGTTAGCCCCAGCTTGGGGCAGCCATCCCAACCGGCTTGTGATGCTGCCCCACGGCTGCTGTGGAATGAGGGGGAGAGTTGTGTGCGAGCCCTGGGCAGCCAGGGCTGAGGAGCTGGAGCTGATGCTGTGCCGGGCAGCCGGGCTGTGCAGAGGCTGAATCGGGAGAGGAAACCAGAAGTGATTGGCACGTGAAGGCTGGCAGGCTGGAGGCTGTGAGGGGATAGGATTGCTGTTTATAAATACATCAAGGGAGTAAACACAAGGGAGGAAAGAGAGCTATTTAAGCTAAGGGACAATGCTGGCATGAGAACAAATGGTAAAAACTGGCCGTGAATAAATTTAGGTTGGAAATGAGTGAGATTCTGGGACAAATTCCCCCCAGGAACAGCAGGAGTAGAAAGCACAACGATGTGATGGCACTTTCTCTGCTACCACAGGCTGTCATGTGTGTGCAGTGTGCTGACATGACTGTGCAGTGAAGTCGAGAGGTGAGGAGCTGCAGTCCCCAGCTCTGTCACAGCACTGTGGCTCCATGTGGCATGGGCAGCACAGCTTTCTCTAGCTTCTGGCTTGGCCAGTGCAGAACTCCTGGGGCAATGGTTTGCAGGGAAAGGTCCTTCTCTATCACGAGTTTGGCCATGCTGTCATAGATGCTTATCCTGAAAGGTGGATGGTGCCAATGTCCTCCTGCGTTAACAGTCACTGGAAGCACTGGAGCAGGTATGCTGGGAGGGTGTCTTACCCCATGTACACAGTGCATCCCTCTGCCTTGCATTGTATTCCTATGCTCTTGACCCACCAGGAGCAGGAAGCCCTGGTCTAGATCCTGCCTGTTCCTGGGGATATGGGTTACATGCTGTCCCTGATGCAGCCTGCTTGTGACCTGCTTGCCCTGCCCAGTGCTGGGGCTCGGGTGTCTCCCACTGCTCTGCCTGGCCAGCAGCACAGCCTGCAGCACAGCTGAGCGATTGGTATTCCAGCAGCGAGCCTGCTTGGCATGAAAGGGGCTGTGCCAGCCCCACACGCCCACATCTCCACTGATGGCTCAGGCCTAGCCAAGGGGACTCAGCTGGCAAGGGCTGTCCTGTAGCACAGAGAGAGGCACAGCTGCAGTGGCAGGAGGGGTCCTGGCCTTTCTGGGATATGCCTGCAGCAGCCTCTGGTCCCCTTTCCCCACATTGTTTCCTCTCTTCCTTTGGAGGCAGATCAGGGAGCTGCAGGAGATATTCCAGAGCTTAGCCCTTCACAAGATGGGGGAAACAAGAAGCCTAAACCATCACTTGTGTGTGCTGTGCTAAAGGTGCCCAGCTCTGTTTAGGCTGAGAATGCAGAACCTGGTGCCCCATGGAGACAGCAGCCTCAGACCCCATATGCAGGGCTGTGTCCTGCAGGAGGTACCCCAGCAGCTCCGTGTGGGGCAGGGGGCTGCACTGAGGGGCTGCTAGTGTGGGAGATGGTTGTGCTACTGCCAGAGCTGGGGTCGAGCCAAACTGGCACCATTCCCCAAATCCTCCCGGGAGCGGGGGAAGGAAATGGTGCGACCATGCATGAGAAGGGACGTTTGCAGTGGCAAAAACATCCCACTGGCTCAGAAAATTGCTGCAGAATCGGGCTTGAAATGAGTTGAAATTGCTGAATCCAAGCGGATCTCATATCCCGGGCAGTTGTAATGCTGGCGTCAGCGCTGCGGCTTCCCTCCCGGGGCACCCAGGCGGGGCTGGCTGTGCTGTGCGGGGGGAGCAGGCTGCTGGGGATGGGGGGCTGCCTCGGGGGGGCCTCTGGCCCAGTGAGGGGCTCCAGCAGAGCTGGGATCTGGGGCTGGGATGGCCACAGTGGGGAGCAGGAGCAGAGCAGGAGACAGGGTGCACGGGTGTGCCATTGCCCCAGCTCTACCAGTGTCATCCCAATTTGACCCCAGCTCCTGTGCCATGTCTCCTGTCCAAGAACATCCCTGTGCTCCAGCTGCCTGCACTCACTCAGGATGCAGCATTTCCAGTTTTGGAGACTGCTTTCCTTTACACCACAGCCATGTTAATTTGTTCTCTGGTTCAGGTACCTGGAGATGACCCTCAAGGTTACCCCTGAGCTGGCATCCCCACCAAGTCCAGGTGGGCAGCACTTCGGTGTTCTCTCATTCCTGTCCCCATCCCCGTTATGCCCTTATGACAACCGTTCTCAGGGGTGCTTTTAAGCTGGGTGATCACTCCTGTGTGTGGTGTGCCCATGCCCAGGGCCTGCCTGTCAGCTGCACGTCCCAGTGGGGATATGGGAGCAGGGCTGGATGTCCCAGCAGGAATGTGAGAACAGAGCTGGCTGTCCCAGTGGGGATGTGGGAGCAGGGCTGGGTGGCCCAGGCATGCAGCAGCAGGACCTGCTGGCACCACACATGTTGCAGCTCGTTCCCCTCGCATGAAAACATTTGGCTGGAAGCTTAGTGTGGCCTCTTGTCTCCTCAGAGCAATCAGGATTTGTCACTGCCTGCAATGTTTAACGTCGTCTTCCAGAGGCTAAATACTGTGGGGAGCCGTGTAAGCTGCGGAAATACCTGCGTGAGCTGGGATCAGCCCGAGGCTGCCACAATGGGCTGGCAGCACTGGGGATGGGGGACTGGGTGCATGATGTTGGTCCTCATGCCCCCAGTGCTCAGGGGAGGGCTGGTGTGAGCCAGGATGAGGATGCTGGGGGTCAGTATCTTGCTCCCAAAAGGCTCCCCACAGCAGGGGGGGCTGGGAGGCAAGTCTCAGGAGCATGGAGGGAACCTGGGAGGCCCCAAAACTGTGCAGGGTGGGGAAGAAGATGCCAGGGTCCCCAGCAATATCTGACTGGGATCTGCCTGCCAAGGTGCAGGCAGCTATTTCTGTCAAGGTCAGTGTGTCTCCATGGGAGAAAGGAAAATGAGGAATCATGTCAAGAAATTACCTCCCTAATGGGGTCTCCCATGCTGGCGTGGGGATGCCGGCATGCACTGGCTGAGCAAGGAGACCGGCATGTGACATGGGAATGCTGCCTTTCTGGCCCCAGGACTGCAACACTCATGGGTGCCCATCAGGCAGAGCCAGGTGCCCAAGGGCCCATGCCCCAGTTGCTATCCTTGGCTGGACATGTGTGCTACAGTCCTGCAAGGTATTTTTCTGGGTCAGCTGCGGGGAGAAATTTGTATTTCTGGTGCAGGCAGGCACTCCTCTGCTTTTCTTCCTCCTCCTCCTCCTCGTGCGCTCCCTGTTATCTAATTGGATTTGTCATGCTGGAAAGGCAAAGCCCTTCAGGACTGTGCTGTGCTCTCACCAGTGTGATTTCACAGCTGGCCTCGGCACCCCAGTAGCCGACAAGTGAGTAACTAAGCTGGATGCCATGGGCACCCCGGCTCCCCATGTTCCCCTGCAGCCGTGCTCACCTGCCTGGAACACGATCACCACCACAGCTGGACCTTCTTCTCCAATCCTGCCCAACTGGTCCTGTCCCTAAGCTCTGTCCCCACGTGCCCCAGCCTCTGCATCCCATTCCCATCCCTCACCCCGCTCCAGGGTGATTGCCATGCCGCCCGGAGATGTCTGAACTGACACGAGATGGAAGCGTTCACAGAAATGACATTTTCTCCAGCCTGGGGAGCTTATCCTCCGTTTAAAGAAAACTAATATAGAAGCTGCCCTGGTGTGCCGGGGCTGATGGTATCAGGCTGGCAGCCGCCGGCGCTCACAGCCGCGATAAATCTCAGAAAGGAGCCGAGCCGGCTCCAGCCGCCCCACAGAGAGGGGCTGAGCCGTGTCCTGGCGGTGCTGCGGGGACACAGTGGCTGGAGGGGACAGCTCAGGGCGGGTACGGTGGGGTGACCCACAGGGTCCCGAGGATGCAGGGAGCGGGGAGCGCGCGGCGGGGATGGCGCCAGCGCTGTACTCGGCGGCGGGGCTGCGGCAGGAGCCGGAGAGCTCATGTCCGCCGGTCCGGCTCAGGGGCTGCCCTGGGGCTGCCGGCCAGGCCGGGCCGGGCCGGGCGGGGCGGGCGCGGGGCCCGGGGGCGCCGGGGGGCGCGGGGCGGCGAGCGCGGAGCCCTGCTGCCCCCTGCCGGGCAGCGCCCGCCAAGCACCCGCCGCCCGGGCCTGCGGGGACCGGGGCCTGCGGGGACCGGGGCCTGCGGGGACCGGGGCCTGCGGGGACCGGGGCCTGCGGGGACCGGGGCCTGCGGGGACCGGGGCCTACGAGGGCCGGGGCCTGCAGGGGCCCGCTGTTCTTTGGTGCTGTCCGCTGCCTCTTTCGCCCCCCTCGGTGCCTGTCCTGTTTCTGACCTGCCTGAAGTCCTTCTGCACCTGTAACCAAGCTGCCAGATGAGATCCTGGCCGTGTCCGCGTCGTGGCTATAGGTACGTGTTGTTCAGGCATCAAGGCCTGCGGCAAGGATGGTGCTGGGAAGTCACTGCTGAGGTGATCAGGAGCTCCCTTTGTTCCCATCCCTCCTGCCACCACTGGCCTTTTCCTGCCCTGATGCAATGGAGCTCAAGGATGCTGTTCTTCACGGGACCCAGTAGCCCTGACCTGTGCTGGGACTGTGGAGCATGAGGGACACACCCCTCCCTGTGCCAGCCCATGCTGCGTGAATGCCGAAGGTGGGTGCCTGGAAGCAGCAGCAGCAGGAGATGAGAGGCTGAGTGCAGTGCTGAGCTTTGAAGGCACCTGACAGGCTGTCGGGGCGCTGCCAGCCACGCTGACAGCTGGGTACAGACACCCCCCGCCACTGCTGCGCTCTGATCACAGCCTCGCTGACACTTCAAAGCACCTGCCCACGCAGGTGGGTTCCCATGCAGCCTCCCTCCCCATGGTTCCACTCCTCCTGACCCACAGTCTTGTTTCTCCTGCCCCACCTGCCCCAGATGTGCTGAGGTCCCCAGCTCCAGGGACAGGGATACAAAGGTACAAGGTAGACAAGATCCTACACAGAACTGGCATTAGGTGATGACCCCCAGTGCCGTCACTGTCCTTCCTCTGTGGGGCTGAGTCCCAGCTGCAGAGCTGACACAGCTGGGGACCCTGGAGGTCCAGGTAGTGTTTTATGGTGACTGCAGTGAAATGCATGGCAAGGGACAAGGAGGAAGAGCTGAGGCATAACATTCCTAGGCACAGGGTTCATACAGTGTGCCTGAGACAGGTCATCGCTATCCAGACACAGATGCCCACCATACAGGACACTGGGGGCTTCCAGGTCAGCTTGCCTGGGGTAAGACAACACACACCCCTGTCCCAACCCAGCTTGAGAAGGAATTTTCCATTCCTGAGTGCAGCCTGGGGAAAGGCGTGTTTGTAGCAACCCCCTCCTCTCCCTCCCCTCACCCATCACCAAAGCAGCTCAGGAAGGCGCCTGCCTCGTTTGTCTCCAGGAAGGTGCACAGCAAAAGCCTCCCAGGAGGGAGAGATCCCTGGAGGGGACCAGGGATCCTGGGCAGCCTCAGGGACAGCCTGCAGCCCACTTTCCAGAGGAGCCACCCTGAATGCAGCCATGCCGCTCCCCCTTGCCTGCTGCCAGGACGGGGAAGTTCTGACACCACCTCAGGACAGCAGCGCTCCCCAGCTCGTTGTTGGCATCCTGCGAGCCACCCGGATCCCTGGGCTGCACTACATGTGTACCCGGCCACAGTCCCGTCTGCGCCGCCTGCTCTGGAGCCTGGCCTTCCTGGCCTCTGCCGGGCTGCTGGCCACCAGCACCACCGACCGCCTGCACCACCTGCTCTCACGCCCTGTGCACACCCGTGCACGCCTCGCCTGGGCACCCCAGCTCCGCTTCCCGGCTGTCACCCTCTGCAACCCCAACCGGGCACGCTTCCTGCACCTCACCAAGCCCGACCTCTACTCGGTGGGAGAGTGGCTGGGGCTGGCCCAGGAGAACCACTCGCTGGTGCCCGAGATGCTGGCCGTGCTGGGGGAGGACCAGCGTGCCTGGCTGACACGTCTGGCCAACTACTCACGCTTCTTGCCGCCCCGCCACTCTGAGCGCACCATGCAGAGCTTCTTTCACCGGCTGGGCCACCAGATCGAGGACATGCTGGTGGAGTGTCGCTTTCAGGGAGAGCGCTGTGGCCCCCAGCACTTCACTCCTGTGAGTTCCCTCCTGGAAGGCGCAGGACAGCTGGGCTGCCCCATGGGTACTGGGAATAGTGCTTCACCCTCACCCCAGCAAGGGTAGAGGGGTGGCAGAGTGGGGAGTCAGGCTGAAATGAGCCTTTCCAAAGGTCATGCAAGACTGTACCTTCCTTCCATCACCTCCGTGGAATTGGAAAGGAGTTTCTGGACCTCATCCTGCTTGCAGAATACTCGATCAGATCCCTGACTGCTCCCTTACTGCTGCTCTCTCCATCCCCAGGTCTACACACGCTATGGTAAGTGCTACACCTTCAATGGGGATCGGAGGAATCCACGTGTGACCCGTCAAGGTGGCATGGGCAACGGGCTGGAGATCATGCTGGACATCCAGCAAGAGGAGTACCTGCCCATCTGGAGAGAGACCAGTAAGTGGGGGTATGTCTCAGGCAGGGCACAGGTGAGGAATGCTAGGATGCAGGGTTGCTGGGCAAGCAGAACACCCTGTGAGGGGACTACAGATAAAGCAGGGCATCAGAGGAGTGCAGATGCTGGGTCAGTGCAGGCAGGCAGCACCTCTGTCCTTTCACAGATGAGACATCATTTGAAGCTGGCATCCGGGTCCAGATCCACAGCCAGGATGAGCCACCCTATATCCATCAGCTGGGCTTTGGTGTCTCGCCTGGCTTCCAGACCTTTGTGTCCTGCCAGGAGCAGCGGGTAAGGCAGGATGCCCCACATCCCCAGGGAGGTGCCTGCAGGCACTCAGCCCAGCACAGCCCTGCAACAACGCCCTTCTCACCCCAACAGCTCACCTATCTGCCACAGCCATGGGGCAACTGCCGGGCCAGCATGCAGGGGGAGCAGCTGCTGCCTGGCTATGACACCTACAGCATTGCTGCCTGCCGCCTCCAGTGTGAGAAGGAGGCTGTGGTGCAGAGCTGCCACTGCCGAATGGTCCATATGCCAGGTGAGGGGGATGCATAATGGTGTGAAGACTGCCCCAACAGTCCTGCTGGGGTTGCCCCAACTCCCTGTAGTCTGCACCCAAAAATCACCTCTGCCCCCCAACAGTCTGCACCCAAAGGATTTTCCCAGCTCCATCCCTCTCCACCCAAGGACCACCCCCTCCTCTCCACATAATGGGTCGGCCTCTGTCCTACCCTCCTTACACCACAGGTCAGCCCCTTTCCTGTTTGCCTTGTACCTGGGCCATATCTACCTCAACCAACCTGCACCCAAGGGTCACTCATCCCCATTCCCTCTGCACCCTGCCCCACTACCTCCAAGGGAGTGAGTCAAGAGTGGGGGCCAGAATCTGGCCAGACTCCCCCCTCCCAACCACCTGTTTCTCCACAGGCAATGAGTCCATCTGCTCCCCTAATGTGTACATCGAGTGTGCTGACCACACGCTGGGTAGGTGCGGCAGTGGGTGGGCGTCTAGGGGCTGGCTGAGTGCCCCAGGGAGAGGGCTGGAGATTGTTGGCTGTGCCAACGGGTGTCTGTCCCCAGATGCAGCAGTGGAGGACAGCCAGGAGCGCTGCAGCTGCCCCACACCATGCAACCTGACACGCTATGGCAAGGAGATCTCCATGGTCCGCATCCCCAACAAGGGCTCAGCGCGCTACCTCGCCCGCAAGTACAACAAGAATGAGACCTACATTCGGTGAGTTGCCACCAGCACTGGGGTATTCCAGGGGGTGGGCAGGGGGCTGGGGACCTGGGGAACTTCACTCCACTCCTGGCAGCATGCAGAGAGAGGGTTCTGGTATATTAGTCTCTGCAGCATTCCCTGTGCAGGGGGGGTTTACACTAGAGCTTCTTCCCAACTTGTCCTCTTCCCAGCACTTGCCCACCCCACTGTCTCTCCTGGCCTGGGACATGCCCCATCGATGTCCCCACTGCACCAGCCTGAATAATTCACGAGGGCCTTGGGAGCACCAGGGTGCTGTAGGGCTGGGGGACACGGGAGGTTTGTGGGAAGTGGTGAAGGAGAGTCAATGACCAGCCCTCTTTGCTGAGCACAATGGTGTCCCCACAGGGAGAACTTCCTGGTGCTGGACATCTTCTTTGAGGCACTCAACTATGAAGCCATTGAGCAGAAGAAAGCCTATGACCTTGCTGGGCTTCTCGGTGACTCCCCTCGCCTTCCTGTGGGGCCCTAAGGCGCGGAGCTCTGGGTCTCAGCCCTGGGAAGACGTGGGTCTGGTGGGGGAGGGATCACCCAGAGCAGCAGCCAGCCACAGGCTGGCTGAAGGGTGAAATGCTGCTGACTGTCCCTTATCCCGCATGTCTCCCATTCCTTCCATGTCCTGCTGACCCTGCCCCATGACTGCCCTGTCCCCCGCCATCCAGCAGCCCTGGCACTGCCCACTGCCCTGCTGGCCCACCTCAGGCTTCCAGTGGGCTGCACAGCATCTCCTGGTGACGATCTTCCCCTCCTCCTCCCCAGGGGACATCGGGGGGCAGATGGGCCTGTTCATCGGTGCCAGCATCCTCACCATCTTGGAGATCCTGGACTACATCTATGAGGTGTGCTTAGCCTTCAGGGATGTGTCTCGGCAGTGGGTGCAGAGACAGGCTTCCTGGGGAGGGCATAAAATGTATGGCCAATCCTGAGGTCTATAACAGCCCCAAATTAGGGAACACCCAGAGGAAGGCAGTGGGAGGAGAATGGGTCTTCCAGCATTCCTCAATGACCTGAGGACAGGGAGGGCCAAGGTACTGTCTCACTGTCCCTAGGTGAGAAGGGGAGAAGGCAGCAGATCCGTGTAGACTGTGTGTCCACACACAGAGTGCTACCTGTGTGCAGGTCTGGGTCTGACCCCTCATCTGCACGCAGGTGATCCGAGATAAGGTGAGCCGGGTCCTGCGCCGCTCCAAGCCACCTCTGAAGAAGCCCTCGGGCAGCATCGCCACACTGGGATTGGAGGAGATGAAGGACCAGGTACCCCTGCAGGGCTGGGCTGCCTGGAGGCTTCGAGGATGGGGCCTAGCCATGTGTCTGCCCCCACTCCATGAGGGGAAGGGACATCATCCCAAGATCGAGAGTCTGTGTGGTTCTGCATTTGGTGGCTTTAGGCTGCAGAGTCAGCGCAGTCACAGGGAGGCAGGGAGTTGGGTGTCCCCCGGGGAGCTCCTTTGCACAGGCTGTGATGGGTGGGAGGACTAGGGAGGTGGCTGGGCGCATGGAGTCTGTGCCCACACTATTGACTGCCATCCCCACAGAGCCCCTGTGAGACACTGGGTCGGCACGTGGAGGGCGCCTACAACGCGGGCATCCTGCCCAACCACCACCACCGCCACCACTACCCTCACCAGGGAGTCTTCGAGGACTTCGCCTGCTAGGCAAGATTGGGACTGGGGGGCAGCCCCCTGTCACCCCCCTCCCCAGCGTTCTCATGGAGAGGGACCACGGCACTGGGTGAGGTGGGCACAGGCCCTGCCTCCCCCACCCCACTGCCAGGACCAGCCACACCCAGTGATGCCACTGGAGCTGCCTCAGCACCGGCACTGGAGCAGCCCCCCGGCCCTTTTGCCTATCCCCTCTGCTTGCCCCTAGCACGTGGGCTCAGCCCAGTTTCAAGCACACAGCGTGGAGGGGCATGGGCATGCCAGGGGGTTTGGGGGAGCAGCAGGTGTGGGCCAGAGAGGCCCTGGTGCTGCAGAACATGAAGGGGGTAAGCTGAGGTTCCTGTGAGCCCCTCCAACCCTCCCCTGCTGACCCCTCCTGGGTGGTGGTCTCTGCCCTGCATGGTTTTCCCCAGGAGAGAGACATGCCTGGAACAGCTTCCCTCTGCCCGGGAACCACCTCTCCCCCTTCCTGCTGCAGGGCAGGGCAGCGTTGCAGGGCACCCCTCTGAGCAACATGGCCCCCGTGGCCAGCCCAGGGACACCCCAACTGCAGCCACACCTGCATGGCACCACCTTGACCCCTGGCACCACCACCACCACTGTGACACACCCCTGAACATCTGCCTACCCTTGCCCAACCTCACGCAGTCTCTCAGGGCTGCAGCCCCTCCATCACTGTTCCCAGCCAGACCCCTGCACTGTGACTCCCCCTGCCACTCCAGTGTTGGCCCCCAATAATCCCCAGTCATTTCAGCACTGCAAACCTACTGCCTCCCCTTGTCTCCTGCCCCAATCTGTTGTGAACCCATCCTCTCCTTGCCCAGGTATTGCCCAGAGTGGCTTATCCCCTGGTGTAGCTGCCTGGCACAGCCCAGGCAGCACGGTAGGTCCTGCCCTCACTCCCCTGCCTGTTGCTGCTCTTTTGCACCGTGCACGTACCCCTTGCCATGCTCCCAGCCCCAGGTGCTGAGCACCCGTTGTGCCTCCCCCAGACTGTACATGGTTAGGAGGGTGCTCTGTGCCCAGCACCACCCGGACAGCCACAGTCCAACCCGCTGGCCGGAGCATTGGCCAAAACTGGCATCCACAGTCCTCCTGCCTGCCCTGAGATGGCGGGACCCATGGCAGGACGCATGGCAGGACCCGCAGCACTCCCCCTGTCCTGTTGTACATTGCCTCCACCCCCTCCACTGTAGCAGCAGACACCAGCGCAGGGCAAACTGCCCCAAAATATCTCAGGAGGGGGGGCGAGCTGGCAAAGCCCCCCTCAACACACACACTTGGCAGAGGGGGACCCCAGGGCAGGAATTTGGGACCTCTGGGGAAGGCTGGGGTTGAGCCAGGCAGCCTCTGGCCCTGCTGGTTTGGTCCCCATCCCTGGTGCCCACAGTTGGAACGTGGCCATGCTGTGCCGTGCCCAAAGCCATAGATGCAGGAGGAGCCATCATCCTTGCAGCCCACACATGGGAGGCGCAGGGCAGGGACCAGGGCACCAGCAGCCCTGGCTCTGGGTATGCATGGTCCAACAGCTCCCTTGAAGTATGCACCCATGTGTAAGCATGTTCCCTGTGGGTGCAAACACCCAGCTGCGTGGTGCCCCATGTTCCCCTGCGTGGGGGGATATACAGTGAGCCTCCCAGGAGGCCAGCCACCCCGCTTCTCCCCAGGGAGCCCTCCAGAGCACCCCGTGTTGGCTCCCCATGGGGTTCCCATAAGCCAACCTGCAAGCAGGAGGGTCCCCAGAGGGGTGCCACATGTTATCCCAGGAACGTGCCATGGCCATGCCAGCCAGCCTTACACCAAGGTCCCCTGCGGCAAGTGGGGGGTGCAGGATGTGTCCCCTTCCTGCCAGGCAGAGCAGCAGGCCTGAGCGGGGTGGGCATGGGCACCATGGTGGGAGGGCCAGCACAAGCCATCCTCGTGCTGGTGTGAATGTGAGAGATGTGCGTCACTGTTTTATAAATGTACAAATGCTCCCTAATAAAGAGGCACAAGTAGGTCCAGAGATGCCTGCGAGGGCTGATGGGGCAGAGATGGGTGAGACACCACCCCAGAGGAGAGGTGGTGGTGGGACACAGGGAACACTTTACAGCCCTGTGCTCATATACGAGGGCTGCAGGGTGAAACTCAAACAGGGGAGGACAGAGGATGGGTGGAGGGGAAGGGGAGCCCTGCTGGGGCTTTCACTGGCAGAGGTGCTCCTCCAGTTCCTGCCTTCTCCATCTGCCTCAGCTACCCTGCAGCACAAAGGGGACACAGTAGGAAACAGAAGCTGACTTCTTGGTGAAGGCTGCCAGCACCAGGCACCACAGATTTCCCTCTAAACCAGTGAAGGCTGAAAATGCCCGAGCTAGCTGGGACACAGGGCCACGTCCCACAGCTCACACCATGCCCAGAGAGAAGAGCACTGAGCTTGGGTGCTAAAGGGAAAAGCAGGGAAACAGCTACATCCTCCACATCTTGTTATCAACAAGAGGATTGGATCCCTTTGGAATGAGACTGTCCCTGCCACCAGATTCTGACCCATTTGCCCCTCCAGGACGCCCCATCATTTCATCAGCACCAAGACAGTAACTGGGAGCTCATGGTACCTCCTGCTCTACAGTGAAGATGTGTCACAGGAGCTCAGCAAAGAGCAAGATTGTGTGGTGAGCCCACGAGGTCCTTCCTCAGGGTATCCTCCAGCTCCTCCAGCACTATGCACATGAGTGAAACATGGCAGAAGGAAAGGCTGAGCTTCATGCATGGCCCATCCTGGCTTTTATGCCAACAAAGCAGCCTCAGGATCATTCCCAGGAGCCCTGTAGTGATGACCTAATGAAGATTTGACATGTATTTTTCTCTGTTACTCTCGGCACCTCTATTCTTTAATTTGATAACTTGCAGGTGCTATCTGGAAGTGACAGCTCCTGTAGGGTCTCCCACTTCTGCAAACAGGACAGGCAGATGACATGAACCCAGCACCACCCCCTGCCTGTGACATGCCTCATGTCCCAGCACAGATGGCACTGGGCTGAGGAGGACCAGTGGGACAACCCAGGTTTAGTGCCCCAGGATCAACCACAAACCCCAATGCTGTGGCTCCTGGGTGCCCCCTCTCCTGCTGTGCCTATTCAAGGGCCACAAGGGGCTTGGTCATCCCCAGAGATGGAGATGCTGCCACCTGGGGCTCACCCAGCACAGCACTGCTTGAAACACTTGTAATGAACCACATGAAATAGCTGGGGCATAATTAGAAGGGGATCCACTACAGTGAAACAGGCCCTTAATTTTAATGAGCACAGTGCTCTGGACAAATTCCAAGTACCTGCTCGCAGCAGGACCGGCTGTGCTGGCGACAGCTTCTGTCGCCATAGAGGTGACAACCCCAGAAGACACAGCAGGAGTGGCAGCAGGGAGTAGGCACCTGGATGGAGCAGGCAGCAAGGATCTCTTCCATCTATGGGGCAGGCATCCCCTCTGGGCACTATCCAACATGCCTCCACTGCCATGAACAGTAATTACAGCTGTTCTCATAGAAAAACTGCCTTTCAAAAGAAAAAAAACAAAAACCATCCAGCTTGGGAGCAGAGGGTTTTGAAGTAAGCCCTGAAATGCAATGGGACATGTGGCCTCACTTCTGTCACCTCCTCCCCAAGCATCTCCTGCCTGGAGATGCTGATGATGACAGGCAACACCTGGAGAAAGGAGTGACTCTCAGCATGTCTATATAACGTGCAAATGCCAAGCTCACTGCTTTGCTCTTTGATCATTTGCCCATGACTCCCTTGCTGGAAAAACGGACTGGTGGTGCCGATCAGTTGGGCCAGGCAAGGGACACACAGCACGCACTTTCCAGCACTTGGCCCCTGACAGTGGGCAAGGAGGCTGGGAAAACCAAGGAGGCAATTAAAATAGAAGTCCAAGCAGCCTGCCTGCATCTTCCCCCAGTACCAGAGCTTCAGGGTCTTGCATTCTGCCAATGCTGGGGTGGTGTGGACCCAGAGGGGACATCCCTGGGCACAGCCAGATATGCTGACACCCCATGGAAGGAAACCCCTGCAGGCAGGCACACACTAACAGCAGCTCTGCCTGTACCTACAGCTTTCCTTCTTCATTGGAATGCTCTGATTTCCCTGAGCTTGTACAGAAAAAGCCCTAACCAAAGCCCCTCACACACTCCAGAGGGGCTAAGCAGTTTGTTGGACATCCAAGGCGTTTGGATGCAGGCACAGCTTGGCACCTCCCTGTCTGCTCCTCCTCAAGCAGACCAGCTTCTTCTGCCTTCACTTAGAGACAGGAGGAAATGTTTGCTGGAGCTGGGTCCTGGCCTGTGGTCAGGAGCTGGTCCTGCAGGACAAGCACCACTGGTCCCTTCCCAAAGAAAGCACAGGGAAGAAAGGGCATTGCATTTTCTCTCACCCTCCTACTCTTTCCTGGCACAGCCACAATTCCCATATCCTCCCAAAGGTCAGCCATCAAACTGATTAATATTGCTGGGGCTGAAGTAGCTTTGCCACAGAGCTTAGCACAGCCTGAAGTGACCCAAGCAGTGCTAGAGAAGTAGGTTTTGCCTTCCCTGCTCACAGGCTTACTGTTGTGTTTTCATACACAGGAAAACTAACTACAGGGCAGGGGGTGGGTGTGGGGGAGAACAGCAGTAGCTTGGATTTTCCCATTTAAGTCTGTTTCCTTGCCACAGTGCAGAAATAAGAGAGGAGGCAGGAGGGAAGGCAGGTGCCTACCCAGGCCCAGTGTATTCAGACATTCCCTCTTGTGCTTCAGAGTGCTCTGAACTACCCCTTCACTCTCTCTTCTGAAAAGCTTTCCAAGAGGAAGTTGCTCTGTCTCTCCTGATTGCTGTAGTGAGCCAGCAACACTTAGAAAATTTCCACAAGGAAAGCAGAAGCCTACAACACAAGAGACAAATTTTCTCCTGCCTCATTTGTAAAACCTTTCACTGCCCTGCCTCCACAACTGGTTAAGTGCAAAAATCCACAAATTGTATGAAAGTAGTGATCAGGGATCACAGAACATCTCTGTTTTCTCAGCCACCCACATCAGCACCCAGAGCTGTTCCTCCCGCCCCTTGCAAAGGTGTCACTGTCCCAGTCTGGCACCCTGCCTGCACCTGCCAGCCCAGTAAGGGCAGGGGAGGGGCAGAGTGCACCTGTGCCCATGTCCCTATTGTCACAGGTCTCTGCCACATCCCTGGGAGCACAGATGGCACTCACTTCACAGCCAGCACTCACCTTGCTTGTGTCACCAACCCCCTGCCTAAAGTTTTGCATATCCTTCTTTGGGGTGTCATCATGTTTTGATGCTGCAAATAGCGTGGCAAACACTAAAACAACTTCAAACTCTGCCAGCTCCCTTGAAAAGGGAGCAGTAAGCATGCTGGGAGTGCCAAAAGCACTGTCATTTGCTCATACATATGTCAGAGCAGGAAGCCTCTGCTGGTATTGATAGCACAGAGTGTTAAGTATGCAAATACCTCTAACTCGGTCTGGGTAAACAGTGGTGAGCCAAGAGCAACTTTATCCAGACCGTCTCATGATAATTAAATGACAATCCTGGGGTTTTTTTTTTCACAGCCAACTTGATTTGAAGCTGCTTTATTACCATTTGGATACTCTTCTAATGCCTAATCACATCTTACTACTTGGTCTGCTTTTCAGAGGATAACTGTATCTGTAACACACCTGCATTTGCCTAGCTCCCTCTGCCCCAGATTTACACTTGAAGGGAATTAAGGATATGCTTAGGGAAGATCAAAAATAGAAGTACTCAGAACAAGCTAGCAGTTACTGTCTGAAATATAATAAAATTATATTTAAACATATACACTCCTACACCATGGATACAGACTGGAACAGGAAGAGATGAATGAGGTATCCTTGGAAAAGGCACACCACAGAACCTAGGGGCTCTCCATGAGTTTTGCTGAGCACTAGCAGCCTTGATAAGTAATAGAGAGTAGGTTCAGTTAATTTTCTTGGGGGTGTCTCTTTGATACATGTATTTCATGAGACACAATAAAACATGATGAGTAAAGGACTGGTGGGAAGGACACACGGAGTCACGAAAATCATGCCTGGAGCAGGCACCATGGGCAGGGGTCACAGTCCTCACGCCTCATAATGTAAATAGGAGCTCTGGTGATGAAACAGTCCAGGACAGGACCACAGTGCTCTACCCAACTAAGAACTGGAAAACACAACTGCTGAGAAGCCCTGAGATGTAAAACAGCTCAAAAAAGAGTGAGAGTAACGCAGGAGAGTAGATCCAACACCAGTGATTGAACACAGTGCTTCTGGCCTGGGAGTTGCCTTCAGAGCTGATCCCAGATCCTGGACTGCAGAGCTCACCTCACCTGAGCAGCCAGCCTCTGCTCTGGCATGGGCCAGGAGTCCCCTGTTACTCATGTACAGACCACAAAGGCTGTTACAGAGACAGCAGATGTGGGAGAACACACAGCTGCACCAGCCCTTCACTGGTGTTTTTCTACCCATAGACAGGTCTGAGGAGGACTGGTCAGTGGGACCACAAGTTTGCAGCAACAGGAAAGGCACAGCACTCAGCCTGTTGCACCAGATTTCCCACATCAGGGAGCTCAGCATCCTGCCATACCATCAGTGATGGCAGCAGGCAGCTACAGCAGGACAGCTCCAGAGACCATGAGCATCAGAGGAAGTGTAGGACTCCTGCTGCAAGCCACAGGGGTTCAAGCAGGTATTTCCATGTGTCTGCTTGGCACAACATCTGCCAGCCTGTGCATAAGGCAATGGGCTCCCTCAGCCTCCTCAAGAAGAAGCAGGCATCTCCCTGCTCAGGTAAAGGATGTTGCAAGTTCTTGGGGAAAGAAGCATTTCTGTAAGGAATCTGTCCAGCCAGGTGCAGACAGAACTTATATAAGCACCCAGCACCTACCACCATAGAGACCCCCAGCAGAACACCCATAGTTGCTTCAAGAGAGAATCAGCCAGACTCACCAGTATTTCTCTCCATTTTATTAGTGTAAATGCACCCCCCATCCCCCCTCCTTTTCCCCTATTAAATACAAACCAGGAGCAGAGAGCGGCTCCTCAGTCACTTTCTCCTTAGGAGATGCACAGCCAAGCCCTCTGCCATGCCCATCAGTGTCAGGCACAATGTCCCTCGACCCTGAGGGCAGCCCCACAGTGGGGAGGGATCCCACCTCTGTCAGGAGGCTCTCGTCTGAGGGCTGTGACCTCCGACGTCCTATCAATACTGCGAAGGCCGAAGCGGCCTGGGTCATGGTTCCCATGGGGAGCAGCTCATGGTACGTGAAATCAGCAGGATCCCCTCTGGCACCCCCTACACCCACCAGCCCCAGGGGCCCAAGTTCTTCACACTCCAACCAGCCAGGAGCACTCCAGCTCATTGCCAAGTGGCAAAATGCCAAAACCAACATCCTTATTGCTCTTTTGGGATGGGATGTGCCCCATTCCATTGTCCAAGCTTGTGGCAGGCACAGGGACGTTCCTCCCTGTACAACCAGGCCAATGCTCCAAAGGAGCAACGGGCACAGTCCTGTCCCAGGACACTGGGGAAACTACAAGGGATCACTCCAGGTCCTGTGGCAGTCACGGCCCTGCAGAAGGGAGACTTTGGGTCTACATTCCTCCAGTTAAGGGGGGACAGCAAGAGACAGGGCAGCTCATCTCCACAGTGCCCAGCAGCAGGGTCAGGACAGAGGGATGAGGACAGCAGCCACCACCTCTGGATGAGGAGCCAGGCATTCCAGCCTGCAGCTCAGTGACTCTCACCCCATCCTGCCTGGGGTCTGCACAGCCATGGCTGCTCGAGAAAGACCCAGGCACCCTGGGCTGGCAGACCCCGGCCTGGGGAGCCCCAGTGGGGCAAGTCACGAGCTTGGACACCAGCAATCTCTGCAGACACTGCAGAAGGAAGACAGATTTGGGCTGAAGAAGTGGAGTGGGCAGGCAGGCATAACATGGCAGGGCCAGCCCCTCCACCATCCAGGGTTCAGGTGCTGTTCCCCTGCTCCTGCTCAAAAAGGACCATGGCCAACTGGGAGCGAGAGCCTACACCCTCCAGGCTGCTCTGCACACAGCGGTGGTAGATGTCCTCACTGAGCCGGGGGTTGCACGCCTGGTGCCGGTAGCGCTGCAGCAGGGCAGGCTCCACAGCCCGGAAGACATGGAGGTTGGAGTACTTGATGAACATGTCGTAGATGTCCAGGGTCTCCAGGATGTCCTCATTCTCCTGCACGTCCCCCGCCATGCGGGTGCGTGCTGCCATGTAGTCGGCATTGTAGAAGCAGGCTTCATGGAAGACGTCACGGTCAAAGCGCCCCATGTCCCTCAGCAGGTCCAGCGTCGTGGGTGGCACCTGGTTGTGGTAAGCAATGGCTGGATTGTAGCCCTGGAAGTGGATGGGGAAGAAAACCTGCCAGTTGTTTATGGTGTTCATCCGGCAGCGGTTAAGGAAGTCAATGGTGACCTCTGTCCCCACGCCAGCCACAAAGAAAAGCGTGTCCACAGGATGCTTCTTGGAGATAATGTCCATGACCTTGATTTGGGAGGGTGCATCCGTCTTAACACTGATCCACGGGATCTTTACCTCTGCATATTTGCGCTCATACTCGGTGATCTGGGATTTCACAGAGGCAAAGATGTCATTCTGAGTGACCTGCTGGGCCTCAAAGGGGTCATAGATGAAGAGGAAGGTGAGCACTGCATTCTCACTGCTCTCAAAAGCGGCTGCCGCATAAGCCTCCAGAAAGCGAGCAGCGTAGTCCCGGTCATGAGCCGTCAGCGGCAGGATGACATTGATGCGACTGGCCTCTGTCACATAGGGCATGGGGATGATCTCCACCTCGCTGAGGGGCCGCACCAGGTGCACTCGCTTAGTGACGGAGCGGCTGTGCCCCTTCTGGGTGACCACCTCCACCTGAAGGTCCAGCGTGTACTCCATGCCGCGCGTGGGGTCGAAGCGCCGGTACCCATTCACCAGCTGCTGCTTGCGGACGTGGAGCACTGGCTGGTACTTGCGGTTCAGCTCCTCCATGGCCGTGGCCACCACATCGGCCACGTCCGCCAGATCCGCACCATGCAGCTCACACTTGGGGGAGCCATCCACACAGGCGTAGACCTGCTCCTCTGTGAAGTAGTCCCAGCGCAGCACCTCAAAGCGAGTTTTGGGCTGGAATGGGGGTGGGATGCCAATGGGCCATGTGGCGATGTGGTCCCCATCCGCAGACAGGCTGCTGGCGTTCTGGATCTCCATCTGCAAGACAAGAGATGGGGGAGTGAGAGCCAAGGCAGGCACAAGCAGGTCTTCCAGCTCTGGCAGCACTCAAGCTGATTTCTGATACGCAGAGATTAGCCAGAGCTGGCTCAAAAAGCAGTGCCAGAACAACTCTGCCCTCAACCAGACTCCTGTTCAGCACCTCAGGTTTTCTCCCCCAGCCAATCCAGCCTTTGTGACAGACCTCTCCACCCTTCTGGCTTCATCACCCTGAACCACCTCATCATCTCCAGGACCCACCTAGGTCCAAAGCTGCTTTCCAGACAGCACCACTGCCTCTGTAGCCACATGAGCTCAGCTGATGCTGTCCAACAACAGGATCAGGTGAAAATCCCACAGAGAAACCAGAAAGCCCACTGGGATAATAAACAGAACCGATACCTCCCATCCAAGCCTGGTCTCACCTGGAGCTGCTGGATCTCCTGATAGGTTCTCTCAAGCTCCACCTGTGCAAAGTACTTGTGCAGGCGGTACATCTGGAGGGGATCCAGCACAGGGTGGACAGTGAAGGCGGTCTGGAAACGGAGGTCAGTCTCCCGTTCAGGGTCTGCGTTCTTCCCCAGCTCAAAATAGTGGTAATGCAGACCCTGTGCCAGCCAGGAGAGATAGGTCACAGCCAGCCCCAACCTGTACTCCCACACCACCAGATGCCAGCACAGCAAGCTCAAAGGATGTCAGGGTGCAACAGCTAGTCCTCCCAGGGTTGAGAGAGCCCACAGGGAGGAGGGAAAACACTGGGCTAGGATCCAGCCATCTCTGCTGCAGGACCTACCTCGTGTTCCTCAGCACAGCTGACACCTGTGTAGTCAATGATGCAGCGGCCCAGCCACTCATCAGGCCGGGCACTGAGGATGTCATTGCGACAGCTCTCCAGGTGCTGCTGCAGGAGCAGGAGGAGGCTGCGGGACAGCAAGTAGCCAAACCCTCCATAGCAGTAACGTCCCTCAGTGTCCCCACCGATGAACTCCTCAGGACGACCCAGGTAGAGGTGGGTGTCAATGCTGAGGTGGGCAACCAGGCGGCTGATGCGGTGCGCCTCCGTGTAGGTATCATCCTGCACCAGGAAGAACCAGTCAAAATCGTTCACGTAGTGGTCCAGAAGGTACCTGACGGTCTGGTACATGTTCCAGATGGGCCTCTCGTCACTGTGTGTCACCACCGTCATGCCGTGGGGCACCTTGCGGCCCCGTGTGCCCGTGAAGTACACCAGGCGCTCCAGGCGATGGGCCAGCGTGCGGTTGACAGCTACCCCCAGTGTGTTCAGGGTGCTCTTGGAAGTCAGCACACCCACGAAGAGCCGCTGCCGCATCCCCAGCTCTGTGCTGATGTACCGGGTCCTGCAAGAAGACAATGTATGGTCTCTAGGGCACTGCAACCCACCCCAGCCGGCACCCTCCCTGTTGTAACCAATGGCACCGACCTCAGCTCCTCTGCAGGAACTGCTCCCGGGCAGTTCAGCCTCTTCAGCCATGCACAAAACACATCACCCCACTACTCTAGTCACCAGCTACTACTACACCTGTGTCAGAGGCACTACAGAGCATTTTAATGAGGTCCCCTGTCAACTTGAGACCAAAGGAGACCCTACCTTCCCATAAGCTGGCCAGTCCAGCTCAAAACAAATGCTCTCAAAAGGCTGAGCACAGCTAAAAGCAGGAAACAGGGCTGCACAACCCAACTCTAGCAAGGACGTGACCCACCAGACACCCCAACCATGAGGCCAGCCGCAGCCAGGTCTGAAATGGGAAGCACCTTCCTGCCACCCCTGCCAGTCATACTACTCTAAAGCAGGCAGGCAGGAGAGCCCGTGCTGCCCTCCCTGGGGAAGCCAAGCCGCACACAGCTTGCTGAAGCCAGCAAGAGGGCTGGTTGTGTCCCCCTCCCCACCACGGCCCCCAGCTGTCGCACTCACAATGACTTTCAGGTTTAATTCTCCCAGTCTGGCGAAGTAGCAGGAAGCGACCCCCCCCAACACGTCCCCCAACCGCCGCCTGGTACACAGTGGCCCCATTCAGCCCCCTTCATCCGCCCACCACCTCGCCAGGACAAGGAGGCCCTTTCACTGCCTATTCCCTGACATCCAGGGGACGCTGGGATGGGGCTGCAGCCGACTCCGGAGCAGGCTGGCGTTCGCAGCACTGGGTGGGGACATGCCACCAGGGAGGGGTCCCTGCGCAGACAGGAGGGGACCGTGGCAGGGTGTCCGGCAGCACGTGCTGCAGCAGGCAACCTTCGCACAGGGGCACCGGCACGGGCAGGAGGCTCTTCGCTGAGAGCACGCTGAAGTCGGGCACAGGGGAGGAAATGAAGCAGCTGGGAAAGGCACTCTCAGTGAGAAAAACCCGTCGGCAGCCCTAGGTGGCTGAATGGAAAGCAAAAAATACCGCTAAGCCTTCTGTAAGACCCCCCAGCCCCGACAAGGCAGGAACCTGAAGCTCGCCCGCAGCTACCCCCGGATAAACCCTGGTGAGCGGCGGCCCACGTCCCCCGGCCCGGCCCCCCCGCACCTGACGGCCTTCTTGGCGGCCCTGCCGGGGCTGGGTGGGCGGTAGGGCACGACGCGGGGCTCCCAGTTGTCAGCGCCCAGCGCGGCGGGCACGGCGTTGGGCCTGCGCGCCGCGTTGCCGTTGGCGGGGCCGGGGGGCGGCGCGGGGCCGCCGTCGGGGTGCGGGTGGGTGGCGGGGCGCGGCGGCGGCCCGCAGGGCTCCTCCACCCAAGTGACGCTGAGCAGGCTGAGGGTGAAGCCCAGCGAGACGCCGATGGCGACGGGCCCGGCGGGCCGCAGCACCGACAACACCAGCGACAGCCGCATGGCCGGGACGGGACCGCGACCGGGGCCGGCTGCCGCTGCCGCTGGCGGCGCCGCCGTCCGACGTGTCACCCGCGGGCCCCGCCCTGCCGCACGTCACCCGCCCCGACCAATGGCCCGCGCTGCCACCGACGCGTCACGGGCGGGGCGGCCAATAGGGGCGGGGCAGGCGTGGGGGCGGGGTCAGGTTGCCGGGAGACCATGGGGCAGCGGCCGGGCCGGGGGCGGCGCGGCGGGACTGCCCCGCACCCCGCACCCGCACCCGCACCGGGCACCCCGCACCGGGCACCCCGCACCGGGCACCCCGCACCGGGCACCCCGCAACCGGCACCCCGCACCGGGCACCCCGCACCGGGCACCCCGCACCGGGCACCCCGCAACCGGCACCCCGCACCGGGCACCCCGCACCGGGCACCCCGCACCCCGCACCGGGCACCCCGCACCCCGCACCGGGCACCCCGCACCGGGCACCCCGCACCGGGCACCCCGCACCGGGCATCCCGCACCGGGCACCCCGCAACCGGCACCCCCGCAACCGGCACCCCGCACCGGGCACCCCGCACCGGGCACCCCGCACCGGGCACTCCGCACCGGGCACCCCGCACCCCGCACCGGGCACCCCGCACCGGGCACCCCGCAACAGGCACCTCGTACCGGGCACTCCGCACCGGGCACCCCGCAACCGGCACCCCGCGTCCGCCACCGCGCACCGGGCACCCCGCACCAGCGCCGGCTGCGGGGCGGCAGGGCAGCACCTTAGGCCCCGGCTGCCGGCTCACAGAGCGGGAAGCTCATCCGCCGGGGACCGGCACCTCAGAGGGCTTTAGGGCGCATTTTCCCGGCCTTTTGTGCCCGCCACACGGGGACCTCCGCTGAGCCGTGTGTCCGCTCCTCGGGACAGCCCAAACCACGGCGCTGGTCGATTAATGATGGGCTTGAACCGACACGTTCCCCAAACCGCTGCCCGAGGGTCGTCCCTCGGTGTGGGTGGCGGCTGAGGCCTCGGGAGGAAGAGTGGGGCTGAGTGTTTGAGGTCAGAGCCGCAGGATGTGGGCTGCGGGCTGCAGGAGGCACGCCGGGTACCAGGAGAGCTAGCGGTGGCTGCAAGATTTTTGGATGCACGGAATCAAGCCGTCCCGGGCCAGGAGGAGGGCAGGCAGACATCAGGAGATCCCAGCAGCAGGGACCTTTATCATGCCTTTCAAATGGGAGTAAAAGAAGCCCCTCCAGCTGGGGTCGGGTCACCATCCCACTCTGAGCTGTGTTCAGCATAGATCCGACATCGAACCGGCCGCCAGAAAGAGCCCCTGCGACAGACTAAGCTGAAGGAACCGTGTCAGGGCAGAGTTTGCTGCACAAACGGAGCTTCCAGCACAGCAATGATCCAAACCAGAAGCTGCAAGCCAAGAAGCCCTACACGGCCACTCAGTTCCAGGCATTGCTGAATAAGGACAAGAAGGAGGACCTGGCCTTTCCACCCTTTCCCAGCCCATGGCTTCACTTCCACAGCCTTGCATCTGCTGGGACTCTCAAGTGCCTCTGGATTTACTCGGGGCAGGGAGTCCATTCCAGCCTCCCCATGAAACACAGCCCGATTGCCCTGGGAAGCACCAGCAGCCACAGAGCACTGCAGGGCAATGAGGGCACGTGGGGACCCACTCAGCTCCAGGATCTCTTTCATTTTCTAAAACAAAGCAGCCTGTTTTCATTAGAAAGTTGTTGGCAGCATCCCACCCTCCTGAGATACTAGACCATCATCCGAGCCTGGCTGCTTTTCATAGGCCTTTTTACTCTTGAATAGACCAAGACAAGCAATAGGCAAAAGCGGTCACGTGGATGGCAGTTTAATGAAGAACATAAAAACTAGAATCAGAGAGAAAGCAATGGGATGAGGAGATACCAGAAGGAAAAAGGTGCAGAGCTAAGAAAGGAACAGAGATTTTCCATGCACAAAGGTGAAAAAACAGCCATGATGATAAAAAATACCAAAGTATCCTATTTATGTACATAGTGAAATGCATTAGAAGTAGATGCATTTTATTTCCTTTATGGGTTGGAATATTTAACTTTAGCCAGCTTATACAAACCCAGATCATTTTATGTGAGTGATGAGAGGTTTCATTCTGAAATAATCCTGTTGATCTGAACTTATACTCAGAGGTGCAGATCAGAGAAAGTAATGAAGTTTGCAGACTCTTAGCTCAGGAAACACACACGGAAGCTGAGGGCAGAGCACACACTGCCTGGCAGTGGCTGAGCCCAGGGCCCCCATGCCTGGCGGCCTTGGAAAATTCTGTAGGGGAGCAGCAGGAAGGCAGCAGTAGGAAGTGCCGTTCCTCCAGCAGCCCCTTCTCAGCCCCCTGCCAGCTGCAGCTCCCGCTTTTGTCTCCCTAGTGTTGGCATGGGCTTGAGAAGGGGCTGCCAGGGGGAACAGCAGCTGCTGCCAAGAGTCTTCTGTGTGCCAGGATTTCCCGGGGGTCCCTAGGCACTACAGCCAGGAGGCGCCAGCTCCAGAGCTCTGTCTCTGTGGAGCACCCCACCTGCTTGCCATGCTCCCATCCGCTCATGGGGGACGGGTGGGCAGCTGCTCTAGATGCCCCTGACGTGCATTTTCCCCCTCTTGAATGCAGGCACTCCGGTCTCCGTGGCCCTGGCACAGCCCCTTGCCAGGGCCATTGTCAGGTCCCACCTGACACAAGCTTATCCTGCAGCTCCCACATCCACACCCCTGCACCTGTACTGCTCTGTCCCTGCACACTGTGCCAAGGCGCTTGCAGCCCTCGCAGCTGCTGCACACTGAGCACCTGGCACACATGGCCCAGCCCGGGCTGTGCTGTGCCACACTGCGCACACAGCCTTGGGCTGCGTCACGCCATGGCACCCCGCTGCTGTACACTGTACAATTTACACCCCAATGTGTACCCCAATGCACCCCCACTTTACACCCCAATGTGTATCCCAATGCACCCCCAATTTACACCCCAATGTGTATCCCAATGCACCCCCACTTTACACCCCAATGTGTATCCCAATGCACCCCCAATTTACACCCCAATGTGTATCCCAATGCACCCCCAATTTACACCCCAATGTGTATCCCAATGCACCCCCAATTTACCCCACCTCAGCCCCGCCCCCTGCAGAGGCCCCGCCCCTCCCCCGAGGCCCCGCCCCCGGCGCGCGGTGACGGCGCGGTGACGTCAGCGGAGCTGTCCGCTCAGCACCGCGCGGCGGCCGCGCCGCCACCATGCGCGGGGTCCGCGGCCGGGAGCGCCGGGAGCGCCGGGAGCGCCGGGCGCCACGGGGCCGCCGCCGCTGCCGCGCCGGGAGCGCAGGTGGGAGCGGGCGGAGCGGCAGAGGGTGGGCAGCACTAGGGGATGCGGCAGGCGGGTGACGCTCCGGACCCCTCGGGGGAAGGGCTGGGGCACCTGGCTCCCTATCCTTCCGCCGTCCGGCGGAGCGAGCGCGGAGCCTAGGATGGGCGTGAGGGGGCCCGGCCTAGCGCCCCCGGGACCCCCACCCCGAACAAAGAGAGGGGCGGAGCGGCCCCGCGCCCCGGCGGCCTTTGCGGCCGTCGCTCGGCAACGCCGCGCCCGCCCCGGCGGCCCGGGGCCCGACAGCCCGGCGGGGGCAGCGGGGCCCGGCCGGGGGCGGCGATGGGGGCGCCGCGGCGGGGCTCTGCCCCGGGCGCTGCCCCCGGCCCCCGCCGCGCTGTGGCCTGCGGGGAGGGGAGGGGGTTCGGGGGGCCCGAGGCGGGCGGCAGCAGGTGGGTAAGTCCCGGCGCCAATGAGCAGGCGCTGGGCTCCCCTAGCAACAGTGCCCGCGCCAATGGGCGCCGCGAGCCGCCCGCACCGCTGCCCGCAGCCTGCCCGGCGCCTCGGCATCCCATGCCTTCCCATGCCATCCCCGCACCGGCCTGCCGGCCGTGCCGTGCCGCATCCCCGGTCCCCTGGGCCGGCAGAGCCCTGCTCTCACTCCGCTCACCGTCGCCCATCCCCACCAGGGCCGGAGCGTCGCTCCTGGGCTCTGCGGGTAAAGTCCAATCCTGCTTAGCGTCCCCCCGGGGGCTGGAGCAGGGGCCCAGGCTTGGCTGCCCGCTCCCTACCCGCCCTTCCTTGGGATTAGGCTCTGTGCTCGGCTTCCCCACGGGGATTTGCCCTGACTGGTGTTGCCTTCCCCGGTCAAAGGGAGGAAGGAGGTTGTCGGCAAGGGGTGAGATGCCAGTGGAGGCCATCTGGGCAGCAGCAAAGTGCTGGGCAACAGGAAGCCATGACTGCAGCCTTTGCCCTCTTCCCAGCTCCTTCCCAGAGCGCCGTTTTTGTGAGCTGTCCTGAACTGGCCGCATAAACTTGGCAGTTGGAAGGAGTGAGGCTGGCCTGGGGACAATTTGTGACAATAAACCTATTCTAAACCAACTGAGCCTGTAAAGGGACTAGGGCAGTGAAGGGGTGATGGAACTGGCTCCAGGTGGGAGCAGGCAGACGGATGCTGTAATTAGGTTTAAACTGAAGCTGGATCAGTCTTTGCAGGGGATTATGACCCCTCCGTCTGTGTAGGCGCTGCGGGGGGCCCAGTAGCTGTTTGCTCAGCATCCTGGCACAACCGCAGCGTTACGGGTGAGCCCTTGGGTAAGGGGTAGTGCCAGCTACAGCTGGTGCCCTTCCAGCCCCAAGGATTGGCATGGGAGGGCTGGATCTAGTGTGAAGGCCCAATTTGTTTTTACAAGGACAGTGGGAGCTGGAGCAGAGATGAAAAATAGCCAGAAATATGATTAGAGGATTGGAGAAAATGCCTTGGAGTACAAGCTTAAAGAGCTCAATCTGTTTAGCCTATAAAAATAGAAGACTGAGGGGTGACTTAATTACTGAGCATAATTACTTCACAGTCAGAAAATACCAAGTTGTGGAAGTCTCCTGTTAAACAAGCAAGGAAAGGGTGCTGGAGAGGCATGGGTAGGAAAATTGAAACCACAGACAAATTATTAAGTGACACAAAGCTGCTGGGGGTACAGGTAGGCTCTCTGGGGACAGCCACACATTGGGCGACAGTCTGCACCGCCATTGATGAGGCTCTCCCATTCCTTCTCTTCCTACCCACGTAGTGGGGGGACAGAGCAGGATTTCTGGTGTCTGGGTGCTGAGTGGTGGCTCATGCTGCAGGGCACATGCCACCAGTTCCTCCATACTCCTTGTCTCTCTCCCACCAGGTGGGGCGGGTGCCGGGACACAGTTCTGCCGGCGACCTATGAGGCAGGAGTGGAGATTTTGATACCTCTCCCAGGAGTCTCCAGAGCCATGACTGCAACTGTGCAGACGCTGCGGTTCAAGCTGCTGCCGCACGAGCCAGGCCAGGAGTGGGGGCACAACTGCCAGCAGGAAATTGAGCGTCGCTACCAGGTGGTGCCCTCAGTGGTGTGCGCCATGTGCTGCCTTTTTGGCATCATCTATTGCTTCTTCGGTGAGCCAGGCCAGCCTGACTGCTGGTGGGGCAAGTGGGGAAGAGGGCAGAGGGGAGCTGGGGGATTCTGGTCATCCATTCCCTGACTATGGTGGTCTCTCCACAGGCTACCGCTGCTTCAAGGCGGTCATGTTCTTGACGGGGTTGATGTTTGGCTCTATCATCATCTTCATGCTGTGCTACAAGGAGCGGGTGCTGGACACACAGCTGAGCGTGGAGGCCTCAGTGGGCATTGGGTTGGGCATCGGAGTCTTGTGCGGGCTGGTCACCATGCTGGTGCGCAGCGTTGGCCTCTTCATGGTGGGGCTGCTCCTGGGGCTGCTGCTGGCGGTAGCCACACTGGTGGTGATGGAGCAGTTCTACCACCCACCAACAGTGTGGATCCCCATCGCGCTGCTCTTGGGTGTGGGGATGCTCTTTGCTGTCCTCACCCTGCAGTGGCAGCGCTTCTTCACCACGCTCTCCACCGCCGTCTTCGGCAGCGCCATCATGACCGTCACTGTCGACTACTTCATCGAGCTCTTCCTCCTGGTGCAGTACATCTATGAACGCATCAAGGTGGCCCCTGCTCGCCCCGTGTGCTGGTACAGCTGGGTCATCCTGGGCATCTGGCCGCTCCTCACCACACTGGGTGTCCTGGTCCAGTGGAAGGTCACAGCCGAGGGCTACTCCCATACAGAAGGTGTGTGGGGAGTGGGGCAGATGGGCATGGCACAGGGTGAGTGTAGGAGCTGGGAACCAGGGGACTGGGGTGGATGTTTCCAGCACCTGGTTCACAAGGACAGATACGGGGTTCAGGACTCTGTGGCGTCACACCACCCAAGGGAGGCCTGGTTGCACAAAGTTGGTGCTGGTTTGGCTGCAGGGATTGTTTGGATGTGCTCCCCAGTGCTTACAGGGCGCTTTGCTCCACAGTGATCATCAGCCGGCAGCAGCGCCGCGTGCAGCTGATGCGAATCAAACAACGAGAAGACCGAAAGGAGAAGAAGAAGAAGCGGAGACCCCACCACCCACCACCCCACCAGCACAAAGCCCACCCCCCTGAGCCTGCTTACCGCCGCAAGCCCAACCCTGTGCGCCGCTTTGATGGGGACGTGCTCTCCCCCGTGAGTCCCGCAGCCAGGGTAGAGATCTTCCCCCAGTCTCCACAGCCATTCCTTCTCCAAGTGGGTGGGCTGGGGCGTGGAGAGGTGCCCAGGCACCAGCTAACATCAGAGCTGCTTGAGGGATGATACTGGGGTGTCCCAGGGATTGAGCAACTCAAGAAGGGCTAAGCTGGGCTGTTAAGACCATGGAGCACTTCAGCCTTTGCAAGCAAATGAGAGCTGCTGGCCAAGAGCTCTGTGGGCATAGTAGAAACAAGCAGTAGGCAAGGTGCAAAATGCCCAGGGGAGGGATAAGCCTGTGCTCCCTGCTGTGGCCAGCCACTGGATGGCCCAAATTCTGGGGATTCCACTGGGCTGTTTTTGAGGGGGGCCAGGGAGGGGCTGCAGCAGCGTTTAGGGTGGGGTGGAGTGGTCCAGGGGCAGGGCCCCCTCATTTTCTGTTCCCCCTCTCTCACAGAGCTACATCCAGAGTTTCCGAGAGCGGCAGACAGGACCATCGCTGAACAGCCTCATTGCCAGCTCCCATGCCGTGGTGGACCTGGACTATGACTGCAGCTCCACCGTGCCCCTCACCACGGGCTCTGGCCCTGCTGTGAGGGTATAAGCCAACCCAGTGACCTCTAGCAACACCAGCACCCCAGCCTGCTCTGACAGAACCCCTGAGACAGGCAGGGCTTTGTCCTTGGCCTCAAGTGGCCACATGTGGCTTGGGGCTGCAGATGGAGACCCTTCTTGGAGACACATTGGACTTGTCTGGGGAAGCCCCAGCTGCCTGTGGGGCCCAAAGGTGCTGGGGAAGCCCTTTGGCAGGGACTCAGCCCAAGGACCAGAACCCATGGACGTGCAGTGCGAGTGGCTCTGCTGGAGTGGTGGGTCCCTGAACCCCCACTGCTCTGCATTACCCTATGGCCCGGGCACGCTCATCCTGCATCTTAACATTTCCCCATATTTGAGTCCCCCCTCTTCCCAAGAGCAGCTCCCCATGCCTGCCCCCACCCCACTGCACCCCCAGCAACTCCCCAAGTGCCTGTCCCCTATGTCCTTTCCTCAAAGAGCAGGTTCCATGGCCCTTTTCCCAGCAGGGAATCCCCTGAGCATGTGTGCCCTGTCCCACCCTGTCCCAAGAGCAGCTCCCAGGCAGTGCTTCCCAAAACCTGCCTTCTCGGAAGATCCTCCTGCCCTAGCCACCCTCCCTACACCCCAGAGCGGCTCGCCACTCCTTTTTCCAAGCTGGACCGGGGTGGTCCTGGGGCAGAGACTGCCACGGCCAGATGGTTCCCAAGGTGATGCTGGCAATTGGTGCCTGTCCAGCAGGAGCTGCGCTGGCAGGGTGCATCCCCCACAAAATGTTTTGATGGGAGACAGGACACTGGCTCCAGCCTTTGGGCAAAGGCTGGGCTGCCTCAGGGATGCGGGGACCCCTGCAGCATCAGAGACCGTCGCTGTTTTGCTGGCGACTGGATTTTTATAGTGGCCGGGGGACCCTGGGGCAGGGCAGGGCAGGAGCCCCTGCCCAGAGCACTGCTGCAGGCAGAGGCTCACGCCTTGTATATATTTCTCTTGCTGTGATTTGTATTAACTTATTACGGAGTGAGCCAGGATTTCCCCATGGCCAGGCAGGCAGGATGGTGGTGAGACTGGACCGGGGAGCTTTCCCTCTGCTTTGGGAACCCCCCCAGCCCAGCCCAGCTGGCCCCGCTGCCCCAGGAACTGCATGTTTCTGCCAGGCACCCCCTTCCCGCAGCGTTGTGCTGCCATCCCCCTTTTAAGTCTCTTTTGTAAATGTGCCAAACGCTGCTGAGGCCTCGGCCACACAGTAAAGAGCCTTTCGGAGTCTGGCGTGCAAAGCCAAGGTCTGGGCGGGTGCAGAGGGCGGGGGTGAGGCGGGGCCCAGAGCGCCGGGCTTCCAGGGGTGCTGGAATGGAGACCGATGCCGCTATCTTCTATCTTAATGGGACCCCGGCTCACTGGTGTGAAAGAAGCCACGTCAGAAAAAAAGGCTGTTTAATGCAGAGCCCTGAGGCTGGAGCAGGCTGGGGATGGTGTCCGTGGGTCTGTCCATGCCAGGGGGAGCATGACCCTATCTTTTAGCAGTGGCATCCATCAGTCTGCGTGCAGGCCCTGAGAACCACATCCTGGCTTCTAGCTCCCTGTGGGAACAGTGGGAGTCAGAGTCAGCGGGGGCATTGCCAGGTGGGGCACCCAAAAGGTGTATCCCAGACAGGGAGGAACAGACCCCTGGCACTGTATCCAACCTGCTCCCTCCAGCCCAGCACTCAAGATTTTTGCAAGCGGCGGGGGATGGGGACACGGGTTCCAAGGCACAGCAGCACAGGCAGCCACCAGTGGTGCCCCTTTAGGTGCCCACTCACCCTCCACAAGGAGCCGGGCAGTGGAGCGGTCATCGAAGGCGTCACAGGTGTATGAGTCCTCGTCCTCGGGGCCCACGCGGTGAATGATGAGTGTGCGGTAGCAGTCCAGATTGCAGATCTCATACTTGTCACCAGCAAAGATCTCGGTGTCCCCACGGAGCCAGCGCACCCGGCCCCGGGCGTGGGACACGGTACACTCCAGTGTCGCCTTGTGCCTCGCCAGCACTGTCTTGTCCCGCAGTGGCTTCACGATCCGGATTGGCAGTGCTGGTAGGTGAGGGCAATGCATCAGCATCGTGGGGTGAGTGGGCTTCCATGGGGACATCACAAGCTGACCTGGTACACCCCAGACCTGGTGTTAGAGCCCAGCCAGACCTCACAGCCCACGCTGATACCTTCCACCTGCAGACTGGCCTCCGAGATGACTGTCCTGGCTGTGAAGCGGATGAGTCCCTTGTCCTCAGGGCGCACACCACAGAACAGCAGGAAATGCCGGGTCCCTGGGGAGGGAGAGGCTGGCTCAAGGTGACAGCAATGTGTACCCATAGTAAGCAAGACAGGGAGGGACCCCCCCCTTTGTCTTCACAAATGCCCCTTACTTGAATTTGCCCTTTCCCAGCACCAAACCAGGTGTGGAACCACCTGCACCCTCACCTTCTTGCCGTATCTTCACTGTGCTGGAGACCTTGATTTTCTCCCCGTCCCGAAACCACTCGCCCTTCACGTCCCCATGTGACACTTCGCAGGTGAAGACTGCATTGTCACCCTCCCGCACCTTGACGTCCTGCAGCTCCTGCACAACGTGGACCTGGCGCTCTGTGGGCAATGGACAGGGTGCCAGGGCAGCCACGGATGAGGGGAGCAGGCAGCGTAGGGTTTAGGGGTGTGCACACTGCTGGGAGCTGGGAGACCATACCTTGGACGTGCAGCGTGGCGGAGGCCTGGCAGTCACCCGCATCGCAGGTGTAGCTGCCAGTGTCGCTCAGCTCGCAGCGGTTCAGCTGCAGGATGCGGCGCCGTCCCGCCGAGTAGATGCGGCAGTTGGGCCCTGGCCGCAGCTCCTGTCCATCCTGCATGGCAGCAACGGGCAGCACCCCACTGCTTTGGCCCCTCTGCTCTGTCTGCAGCCCTGGCAGGGAGGGCAGCAGCCAGGGGACAAAGCATGGAGGAGGACACGGCCAGGTGCTGCTGGAGGGGATAAGGGTGAGCCCTCACCTTGAACCATTTCACCTCTGCATTAGGGCGAGACAGCTCACACTCGAAGCTGGCAACCCCTGTCTCTGGCACCCCCAGGTCTCGTGGGACTCTCACCATAGTGACTGGAGGCTCTGAGGAGGCAGTACACAGGACATGAAGGCTTGGTAGGGAAAAGGCATGGATTTGGGGCTGCAAGGAAGAGTAGTTGTGGCTGGGGCATTTCAGCATGGGGTGAGAGTGGCACTACCCATGGGTAAGCACTCATCAGTGGTGTTCCAGCTGGCTCTGGACCCAGACCCTGGATGGGTGTCCCCCACTGCTCAGCTTACATCTCCTCCCTGAGGACAGGGAGACACTTGCCAGCACACTGTCACCACTGTCCAGGACAGGGGACACATGTGCCCAGGGTGGCCCAGCTCAGCCTTGGTATCTCCCAGTACAGATCAGCTGAAGATCAGGCAGTGCCAGTGCCACACACCCGCCAGCCTGCCCCAGGGACCATACCCCGCACACGCAGGTGGGCGCTGCAACGCAGAGTGTCAGCAGTGAAGGTGACAGTCCCTGAGTCTTCCAGTGCAAGCCTCTCCAGTGTCAGGCTATGCCCGCAGCCCGTGGCACTGATCCGGCACGTACTGCTGGGCTTCACGCGGATACCGTCCCGTGTCCAGACCCCAGTCACGCCAGGGTGAGACAGCTCCAGGTGAAATGTGGCTGTCTCCTTCTCAAAGGTCTCCACATCTGCCAGTGGTGTCCGGATTGACACCTTCCGGGCTGTGAGGGACCCATGTTTGTGAGTAGGTGTCTGCTCCACCGCAGAGCCCCTGGCTTCCCAGTCTGTGCTTGCTGGAGTGATCGTCTAAATCCAGCTGTTTGTACCGGACTCCCACCCCTGCCCACGCACTCACCTCTCTGACCACCCCTTCCAGCCAAGTACCAGCTCTGCCCACATGCTCCCATTCCAGCAGTTGGGTGCCCTCCCTGTCCCCATCCCATCCCCGTTGCCTTCCATCCCCATCCCCGGCCTGGTACTCACGCTCCACGTGGAGCTTGGCCTGTGTGCGGTCGTGCAGGCTCTCGCAGCGGTAGGTGCCGCGGTCAGCAGGGCCGAGGCAGCAGATGGTGAGGGTGCGCCGGCACCCCGACTCCTGCAGCAGGTATTTGCTTCCCGGCTGAAGGAGGATGCCCTGCTTCAGCCACTGCACCTCGGCAGCCTCATGGCTCACCTCCACCTCCAGGCACACGTCCCCCTGCTCCTCTGCCACCACATCCTGCAGCTTCCGCACAAACAGCACCTGTGCCTCTGCATGGCCCACGTGCTGGATCAGCAGCTGACCCCAGGGCTGTGTCTTGGGCTGAACCCCAGCTTTCTCCTTCCCCCTCACCTTGTACGCTCAGCCGAGCCGTGCTCACCAGCCCCTCGGCATTGGCTGTCACAGTGCCTGCATCACCTGTCTGGCACTGCCGGAGGGTGAGGCCGTGGCACAGCCCGCTCCTGGTCACCAGCAGACGCTCACTGGGGACCACGGGCTGGCCATTCAGCTGCCATGTCACAGCCACATCTTCGGGGGACACCAGGCACTTGAAAGTGGCATCCTCCCCTTCCAGCACTGTCAGGCTCTGCAGCTCCATGATGATCTCCACCACCCTGGGGACTACAACCGGTTTGTCAGGGCACAGCATAAGGAACCCCCTGTCATGTAGGGACGCAGAGCATTCCTGCAATACTGGCATCGCTGTGCCAGCATCCCCACCACCCCTCTGGAATAGGAGTCCCCCGAGGCGGTGGGGAAGCCTTGGGCTCACCCTGCACCGTCAGCGTCGCCAGGGTCTGGTCGTCGTTGGACTCGCAGCAGTACTCGCCGGCATCCGCGGGCTCCACGCGGCTCAGCACCAGCGACCGCTCCCGTCCCTCTGCCGTCATCTGCCGGCGGGGCCCGGGCGCCAGCACCCGCCCGTCCTTCCGCCACACCACGTCGCCCCGCGCCTTGCAGAGCTCGCACCACAGCACCACCCGCTCGCCCTGCCGGGCTCGCACGTCCGACAGCCCGCGCAGGAACTTCACCCGCAGCTCTGCGCAGTCAAACCACCCCATATCGGCACCCGCTGCCACCGCAGGGGGATCCCCGGGCACCCCCGCTGCCCCCCTGGCACCCACCTCGGACATTCACGTCGAACTGCATCCGGTCGTGGGGTGAGAGGCAGGTGTAGGTGCCAGCGTCCTCCATGGCCACGTTGTGGATGATGAGGCTGTGCACGCGGCCATCCCGCCGCAGCTCGCAGCGCTCGCCGGCCACCGCCGCCTGCTGCGGGCCCAGCCAGGTGACATCAGATCGCTCTGCGGAGGTGATGGCAGAGAGCACGGCACTGCCGCCCTCCAGCACCAGCAGCTTCTCCTGCTCCTCTCGTTTGTTCACGAACAGCACGGGTGCCTCTGCCGGAGGAGAACCGGGCTCAGCTGTGGCCCTGCCAGTGGCGGGGGAATGGGGGTGCGAAGCATCCCGGCGTGAGGCAGGATGAGACTGCTCCTGCCCGCGGCGTGGGCGAGGGACACCCCCAGGCTCACCTTTCACATGCAGTGTGAAATGCGCCTCATCATCACCGGCGTCGCAGAGGAAGATGCCCCCGTCACCCAGCTCCGCTTGCTTGATGGTGAGGCTGTGCATGGGACCCTCGCTGCACACCAGCAGCCGCCCACCTGAGCACAGCGTCTGTCCGTCCTTCTGCCACTGCACTGCCGCTGTCTCCTGGGACAGCCGAGCCACCAGTGTCACACTGTCCCCCTCCTGCACCTCCAGCGGGCTCTGCGCCTCCTCCTTGTTGACAATGCACACAGGCCGGGCTGAGGGGCGCAGGGACAAGGCAGGGTTCAGGGATGCACCCACAGTGTGGGGCAGTGCAGGGATAGGACTGCTGCAAGTGGAGAGGTGATCCCTCAGTGAGTCACCGTGGGGCAGAAGAGCTGTGGGGCTGGCTAGGGGTCATAGTAGGACCAGACAGTGGCCCCAGAGGGGCAGGCATGCAGGCTGGAGAGGTGGCAGCTCAGGGATTCACTCAGGGAAGGGACAGCAGCAGAGCCCATCACTCCTGCATCACTCCCTGTACAGGCGGCCCAGCTGCCATGTTGAGAGCATTAATTTCATTGTATGTCTCCCTCCCCATCCAGAACTCCTTGCTGGGGAGCCAGGGAACCCGCCTGCAATAGGCCCCCTCCCACCCTGCACAGCCCTCCATCTCCAGCTGATAAGGGTCCAGGCTGAGCTCAGCCTTTGGCAGCCAAAGCAGGAGGAGCGGCGCCTGGGAGCCAGCCAAGGCTAAATTTAAACAGCCCCTGGCTGGGGGAGGCAGCAGGGACATGTCTCGCCACGACCCTGATATGTCTCTTTCTAACCAACAGCTTCTGTAGGGTATGGGACAGTGCTCCCACCCTTCCCTGCCACGCTGCCACCCTGGCCTCTGCATCAGCAGGGTCACAGAGGCTTCCCTTCCCCTTGTCCAGGTTTGTGGCATGATCCCACCATTCTGGAGGTCACTGGGGTTCTGAACCAGCTCACCTGACACCTCCACATTTGTCACCATGCGGTCGCTGGCAGCATCACAGATGTAGCACCCTGTGTCGCTGGGCTGTACCCCATTGACAGTGAGCTGTCGCAGCACCCCACGGGCCTCAACCTGCACCCGTTCACCCGGATGCACCTCCTGGCCATTCCGGAGCCAGCGCACAATGGCGTCGGGCCGGGAGAGCTCACAAGCCAGCACCAGGTCTTCCCCGGCCACCAGGCAGCGATGTACCGCGGTGCCCGTGTTGCCCACGATGGTCACGGGTGGCTCTGGGACTGGAGAGATGGGCTGTCACCACAAAAGCAGCCTGTGCTGGATATCTCAGTGGCCAAACCCTGTCCGGACTCTTCTGGCTGCAGCTGTGGCCAGCACAGGGATTTCCCCAGGGCCAATACATGTGCAGCCCACTCCCCAAGTGCCCCGCCACCAGCCTCCCTGTGCTCACTGCCACCCAGCCCAGCCTCACACCACCCTGGCAGCAGCCACAGACCCACCTCAGTCCTCTCCCCCTGGCCATCCCCACCAGGACCTCCTGCTCACCTTCTACAGTAATGAAGAAAATGATACTGTCATCACCGGTGTCACAGAGATACTCCCCAGCATCCTTGCCCGTGGTGCCCAGGATCACGAGGGACCGGCGCAGCCCGTCCTCCTCCAGCCGCACACGCCCCGTGTCCTGCAGCTTCTCCCCGTCCTTGTACCACTTCACCTCCCCATGGGTGTGTGAGAGGTGCACCTCCAGCACCAGGTCCTCCATGGCCTGGCAACGCCGGTGGGTCAGCAGGACGTCTTTCTCCAGGATCCTGACCAGCGGATCTGCAGCATCCAGCACCAACAGAGCTGAGGTCTCTGGGGTTTGTGCACCCAGCACTCCACACCAGGCTCTTCCCTAGCTTCATGCTCACCCAACACTTGGATGGTGAAAGTCACTGTGTCATTGGTAGTGTCACAGGTGTATTTTCCAGAGTGTTCAGCTTGGGCAGTGGGGATCAGCAGCCGGCGATAGGCACCCTCCTCCTCCAGGACCAAGCTGCCCCCAGCCTCGAGCCTGACACCCTCCTTTGCCCAGCACACAGGTGCATCTGCACGGGACAGCTCACAGCACAGTGTCACCGTCTCCCCCGGGGACACCGTCATGACAGGGACAGGTCTGCAGGGCTGCAGGATCCTCACCGGAGGCTCTGCGGGTATGGCATGTCTGTGATACAAAGCAGCACAGGGACAACACAGCCCTGGCACTCCTCTGCTGCTAGCCCCAGGTGAGCACCTGTGCTGGGTGGCCCAGTGGATGGACATCCACTGGTGGCCAGAACACATCAGCACCTCCACTGACCTGACACCTTGACGTCAAAGGAGACGGCCTCATCCTTGGTCTCGCAGATGTACTCGCCTGCATCCTCTGCGCTGCTCTTGGGGATGAAGAGACAGTGCCAGGCCCCCTCCACCAGCAGGAGCAGGTTATCAGTCTCATCCACCTCCAACCCATCCTTGAACCAGTGCACCGGAGCATCTGGCACAGAGAGCTCGCACCGCAGTTCCACACACCCTGGTGCCTGAACCAGCAGCTCCAGTGAGCGCTGTGGAGGCTGCAGGATCCTCACTGGTGGCTCTGTGGGATGTGAAGAAAAGGTGTGAGACCTGCTCACTGCCCTGCTCCTGGCTCTGCGGTGTCTATTTACTGTTGTCTGTGTCCCTGTCCCCATGGGGCTGTACGGAAGCTACATCCTCTCACCCCAGTGCAGAGGTCGGAGCTACTCAGGGGCAGGGGCAGCAGGTGCAGAGATGCAACTGCACACCCTCCTCCACAATGCTGAGGGCAGGGAGCAGGGCTGGGGACCCCAGAGCACAGAGCTGGTGCAGTGCTGCCCTTTCCAGGATGTCCCTGCTGTGCCACCAACCTGCCACCAAGATGGAGTAGGAGACAGATGCATCTCTGGCATTGCAGATGAACTCCCCTGTGTCCTGTATCCGGGCACAGGGCAGCACCAGCCGGTACTGCAGCCCTTCCTGCTCCAGCACCAGGTTCTCGTCCACCTCCACTTCTTCACCATCCTTGTACCAGCGCACTGGGGACACTGGGTGGGACAGCTGGCACCACAGCTCCACACGCTGTCCAACCACGTAGGAATGCAGGGCCTCCTTGTTGGAACTGACAATCCTCACTGGCACCTCTGCTGGGGACATGGCAGGGCACAGGCGTGGTGCTGGGTGAGTCCCATGTGAGGACAGGAATCCCCTGGGCATCTCACTGCTCATGGTCACCCTGAAGCTGGCAGCATCATCCCCGGCATGGCATGTGAACACCCTGAGTTAGACAGTGCGGCTGCAGCAATGCACAGCCTCTGTGAGCATTCCTCTGAGCAGGTGGCCAGGACCATGGCCTTGCTGTCCTTCAGCCAGTGGACGGGGGTATCTGGAGGGGACACCTGGCACTCCAACACCAAGGGCAGCTCTTCTAGCACCTCCCAGAGCTGCTGTGCCTCTGGCACTGGGGTGAGGCAGACTTTCAGGGCTGAGAGGACCAAGACCTTGTGTCACTTGGCCTCCCATGCTACCTGCCCTGCGGGCAATGGCCATGGAGATCCCAGCCCTGTGGTGTTTGTTGGTAGCTACAAGCTGAGGCAACAGCAGGTCTGGGGTGTGAGGTGGCATCACCCAGAGGCAGGCAGCTGGTTGTGCTCTGGGGTGTAGGGGGGCAGTGTGACACAGGGCTCTGGCAAGAGACAGAACCAGCTTGTATGCTCCTGCCCATACCCCCCCTCCCAGCCCAGGGGAATGGGCAAGGAACTGCTCACAAGGAGGTGAGAGGCAGCTGAGGTGCTGAAACCACAGTGTGAGCAAGGAGCTGGGGCAGAGGGAGAAGGGGGAGAGGGATGTGTCTGTTGCACCCACCTGCCACAGTGACTGTGTAGAAGACAGAGTCCCCACCAGCGTCGCAGACAAATTCCCCCGTGTCCTGTGGCTGAGCGCAGGGCAGCACCAGCCGGCACTGCAGCCCCTCCTGCTCCAGCACCAGGCTCTCACCTGCCTCCACCTCCTCCCCATCTTTGTACCAGTGCACCGGGGCTGCCAGGCGGGACAGCTGGCACCAGAGCTCCACACGCTGTCCAGCCACGTAGGTGTGGGAGGCCCCCTCGTTGGAGCTGACAATCCTCACCGGCTCCTCTGTCATGGAGAGACATAGGGCTCAGCCAGGACATAAAGACCAGAGTGACGGTGGCAGTCACAGCCCTGTTTGGAGTGATGGCTTCACCTCTTGTTAGTTTTAAGGCTGGAAGGCATCACATCATCCACATGCCACATGGCAAAAGCTTCTGGACCATCGTGCCTGGGTCTCCTTCTTCTCCCCACATGTTACAATCAGGAGGAGCACTAGGCTATACACTGCTGCCGTGCCCTTGCCCCCATGGTACCTGCCCTGCTTTGCCCTATGGTGGAGCTGAAGGTTGTGGAGGGAGGATGCATATTGGCAAGCCCAGTACTGATAACCACTGTCTGTGGTGCCAGCACCAGCCCTTGCAGCTGCTCTTCCAGGGGATGCCCTCCCCTCTGCCTATCTCTCCATTTCAGAGGCCACCAGATGCCAGCCAGGGTGCTTCTGTCATGGCTCAGCCTTGGCATTTGCTTATACTATGGCACAGGCATGTGGTTTGCTTGCAGCCAACAGCCCCATCCCTCCAGCTCACCAGGACCCAATTCCAGATTGCAGTCATCCCTAAAATCACCATTATTTGCTACATAAAACCTGTGCCATTGCTAACATCGCCCCTCTAAATTGAATCAGAGCTCTAAAGACAGAGGGTCTCCCAGTACAAATTTTAGGTGACCAGTCCTCCTCTCTCCTAGGAGAAGTTCAGGATGCCACCCACAGCCAACACTGCCTGCCGGGCCATGCACATTGCAGCCAGCTGTAGCTGGCCTGGACTCTGCCCTGGGCACTCATCAGGCCCCTGGCTCCTTGCGGGCACAAGCCACAGCCAGCTCTGGGGCACAGTGGTGGAGAACAGCAACCTGCCCCTCTGACAGCCTGCAGCCACTCCATGCTGTGCAGCCGGGTGGAAGCTTCCCAGACAGCTCCCAGCTGTGATGCCCGGGCCCAGCAGCACACCGCAGTGTGCGGGAACGGTGCGGCGCCAGTTTGCAGCGATTAACCTGCTGCACGCTGAGCCTGCATCCGCCCAGCTCCCTGATCAAACGACTGGCCGCTGCCTCTCTCCCTGGACCTGCTAAAAGCAATCACATTGCTGAAGTGCAGCTAGAGATGTTGAGCAGCACCAAAGTGAGGGGATAATGTGCCAGCCCTCAGTGGGCAGCACTGCTCTGGCCTCAGCCTCTCGCTAGTTCTGAGGGAGCTCCAGTGCTCAACAGCTGACGGAAATCCCAGAGGTGCGTGGGGATGGCCGAACTTGAGGCAGGCAGGCTCCCTGCCACAACAGCCCTATGGGGGATAGCTGAGATGCCTTAGGGAAACCCAAGCGTGCCACAGCAGTGCTTGACTGCAGCGGCCAGCCTGGCACTTGTGCCAGAGATGTGTCAGCCTGAGCCTCTAGGCACCCACCCCCAGCCCTGCTGGTGACATTGATGTCCAAATCCAGATTGAACCAAGACAGCCTCCCTAAGACCCTTCTGTCAAAGTGCTGCAAAGCTGCTCAGCCAAAAGGCTGAGCTTCAGCAGATGGTGCTCCCTCTCCCACCCTAGGGAAGCAGAGCTCTCCATGCCCCACACTCCCACACAACACACTGCCTCTGCCCAATGCCCATGCTGCTTGTCCTTCCCACTGGCAATTTTTTATCTCACTGAAACCCTTCCCTTCCTCATCCTCCCAGCAGTCACCACTCCACTGACTCTTCAGCATCTCTTATCACTCATCCTATCTTCACTCCTACATCTTTGGCCATTAACTTTGGCCCTTTGCCATGTTTTAACACCACAGTGAGGCATTACCACTGAGTTCACACCACATTTCAACTGGGCTTTAGCTCTGCCCCTGGTTGCCTCCCTGTGGTTGTGGGATGTGGATTTTGGGGCCAACAAGGGGAAGCCTTTCACTTGCTTTCAGTTTTCATTATCCTCTGCCAGCCAGCAACACCAGCAGTCGCCCCACAGCTGGGGCAGCCACCACAGGATGCTGAGCACTGCTCCCACCCAAACACCCCAGAAAACACCACCCAGCCATCGGTCTCCAGGCAACTGCTAATTTTCAGGTCAGCAATCAATGCTGTCCATCAGAGCAATGACCACCCTATGCAGGTGTCGGGCCCATTATTTTTAGGACCTTGGAGGAGGGCTTGGTTACTAGCCATGGCAGAGGTCTGGCAAACACCCTGCCATGCAGGTGCTGGGTGCTCTCATGTGCTCTAGTGTTTTGGGCAGGCAGAGTGAGCTGTTCCCTCTGGCAGCTGGTCTGAGTGCCACAAGGACCCCAACTATACAATCAACCAAACTGCTCCTGAGCACTTGGCAGGAGCATGTCTGACAAGTATCCCATCACAGCAAGTGACAGCAATACTGACAGCAGCACACATGATGTGGCATCCTGCACAAGCAAAGAAAACCCCATGAGACTGTACCAGCCCTCCTGCATCACACTCACCCACCACAGTGATGGTGTAGAAGGCAGAGTCCCCACCAGCATCACAGACGAACTCCCCTGTGTCCTGTGTCTGAGCGCAGGGCAGCACCAGCTTGCACAGTGGCCCCTCCTGCTCGAGCACCAGGCTCTCGCCCACCTCCACCTCCTCTCCATCCTTGTACCAGCGCACTGGGGCTGCTGGGCGGGACATCTGGCACCACAATTCCACACGCTGCCTGGCCACGTAGGTGTGGGGGGCTTCCTCGTTGGAGCTGATAATCCTCACCGGCACCTCTGCCAGGGATAATGCGGGCCTCAGCATGACTGGCTGCAGCTTTCAGCTGCATATGGGGGCAAGAAACAGAGCAGGAGCACTATCAGGATGTAGGGGTCAGGCTCCCACATGCAGTCAGCAGCTCACCGGTCACAGTCACCACAAAGTCCATGGCATCATCCCCAGCGTCACAGGTGTACACACCGGTGTCTGAGGGACACGCTGAGCGGAGGAGCAGCCTCTGCACGCAGCCCTCTGTCTGCACGGCGATAACGTCATCCAGGGGCACGGCCTTGCCATCCTTCAGCCAGCAGACAGGGGCATCTGGGGCGGACACCTGGCATTCCAGCAGCACAGGCAACCCTGCTGGCACTTTCCGGAGTCGTTCGGCCTCAGACACTGGGGCAATGTGGACCTGTGGGGCTGAGAGACATTGAGGAGGCGTGAGAAGCATCCTCCAGCTTGACAGCCCCTGCTGCTGTGGTCCTGGTGGGACCCTGAGCACCCCGATCACCTTGCACATGCAGGATAGCTGAGTCCCTCACACCACCGGACACGAAGGTGACCTGGGCCCCAGTGTCAGCCAGTCGTGCTCCCCGGATCAGCAACGAGTGCTCCATCCCACGGCGCTGTACACTGCACCGGCCACCTGCATCCTCCTCCTCTCCCAGCCTGGTGCCATTGAGGAACCAGGATCCGTGTACCGCGGCTGACAGCTCCAGGGAGAACTGTGCATCCTCACCGTCCCTCACCCACGTGTCCTGCAGACCCCTCTCCAGACGAGCTGCTGGGGCTGGAGCACAGAGGGACTGAGCCCCAGTGTCACTGACTACCAGCACACTGTGGCACAACATGCCAGCTTTTGCCTGTCTCCTCACCAAGATGCACAGCTCCGGGGAACTCCACAGGGCTGCTCGTGCCGTGCTTGTTGGCGGCAGAGATGCGGAAGCAATAGTCGGCCTCACGAGGCACGCTGTCGCCCAGCACCCGCACGCAGCTGGGCAGGTCGGTGGCAAGGCACTGCACCCACTCCTCTCCCGCTGCCTCCCGACGCTCCAGCAGGTAGTGGCTGGCGGGGCGGAGGTGGGAGTCAGGCGCAGGACACCAAGTCAGCAGTGCCATGTTGCTCTCCACCACGCTCATCTCAGCTGCCACCGGTGCACTCGGAGGGTCGTGCTTCACACCTGCAAGTCACAGCCCAGGTTGCCTGCTTGGGGATGGCAGCGAGGCTCTAGATGGGGTGGCAGAAGGGCTGAGTGGAGATACATAGCCTGTTTCTTTGGGGATCCTCTCTCTGAGGGAGAGGATGGTCTTGCTCCCATGTAGCATGCTGCCAGCTACAGGGGTTTCTGAGTGCCTATGAGGCTGGGATCCTGGAGCCCTGCTCAAACACCCCTTCCCAGAAAACACATTGCAGCATCACAGCCCCAGCATATTGGGTACCTATTCCATCTCCCCTTCTGTATCACCCCCTATGAACAGGCAGGAGAGAGGACACAGGACCCCTTCAAGCCTGGAACTTACACTTGACCCGGAGCTGGGAGGATGTCTGCGACTCCCCAACAGTGAAGGAGATGATGCCTGCATCCTGGCGAGTGACATGCACCAGCACCAGGAGGTGTGTCCTGCTGAAGCTCTTAAGCACAGTACGGGGTGACTCGCACAGCTGTAGCCCATCCCGGCTCCAGAAGCTGCCCTCTACCACATCCCGTGTCTCCACACAGAAAACTGCATTCTCCCCCTCCATCACATCCAGCTTCCGTGGCAGACGCTTCACAATCACCCCTATGGGAAGAGATATATGAGGGCCAGGGAGGGATGCTGGGAAACAAGATGGGCTCTTTAAGGTGGGAGAGGTGAAGGAGGAGGTTGAGAAGGGGCAGCAGCAGGCACCAGGCAAATGGAGGGAAGGCAAACATAGGGGGCAGTGGGGACCCTGGCAAGGAGGAGAATAAAAAGGCAAAGCTGTGGTACCAGAGACCTGACCCCCACCTCGCACAGAGACCTCGGCGATGCTGCGCCCTTTGTCCTTCATTTGGCAGAGGTAGATGCCATCGTCATCGGTGCGGGCATCACGGATGGTCAGGCGCCGCACCACCCCTCGCTCCTCCATCACATACTTGTGACTGGGCTGCAGCTCCCTGTCCTCCAGGTACCAGGAGGTGGGGATGGTCTCCAGGGGCACCTGGCACTCCAGCACTGCATCCTCCCGCTCTGCTACCTCCACGTCTGCCAGCTGCACCTGGAACCGCAGCCGGTGCTCTGCCACAGGGAGAGACAGGAGCTTAGGGAGTGTGGGGTACAGCACCCACCATTAGCCCTTCTCTCAAGGTGCTCCCAGCTCACAAACCCTTGGCCTTCTCCATTGGCTTGATTGAGACAGACACTGCCTTGACCAGCACATTCCCCAGAGCAGCAAGAACCAGGGCACAGCCTCGGGAGACACAGGGATGCCCCCAGTATCTCATCCTGGGGGAATGCAGGAGCATGGAAGGCAGCATGCTGCAGCAGGCATCTCAGTGGAGGGGAGCAGTGGGATGTAGGCAGGGGCTGCACCAGTTACTGGGTAACCCCAGCCACGGGCTGGCCCCAGCTGGCTGGGTGGCTTGGGGGGAATTGGGCTGCTGCCAGTGCAGACTGTTGGAGCCATGCCCTGCAGGGCTGCCTGCCAAAATCACTCAGCACTTTCAGGGGAATTTGTCACCAAGGTACTGTCCCCCTTCGCTGTTTGTGGCTAGACACCCCCAGCCATCCCAAGAAGCCACCCCTCTGTTTGCAAGGGGAGAGAGACATGGAACAGGACACAGCTCCTGGAGGAGCTCAGCATCCCCTGCTTCCAGCCCACAGCTCCGTCCTGAGGAGTCTGGGGTGACCTTGGCTGCACAGGGCAGGAAGGAGCCCAGAGATGATGGGCTCCCACACAGACACCCCTGCCAGACAAAATTCTCTGAGCCACCCAGAGCCCAGCCACCTGTGACACTCCTGGGACATGTTCCTACCTTTCACCTGGAGCTGTACTGCGCTGAGGGTCTGGCCAGCGGTGTTGGAAGCAGTGCACATGTACAACCCCTGGTCCTGGGGTTTGCAGTACAGCACCTTAAGGATGAAGTAGCCCTCCCGGTCCTCATAGATGAGATGCCTGCGACCAGGGGTGAGAGGCTCACCATCTTTCTGCCAGATAATCTCTGGTTTGGGCTTGCCAGTAACGAAACAGCGAAACTTGGCATGCTTCCCTGCGCTCACGGCAAATGCCTTGGCCCCTGGCACCCTGGCTGGCACTACGCCATTGGGCACCCAGGTCTCCGGTCCCACACGCCGTGTCGCTGCGTGCCGCCGCCACCGCTGCTGCTCCACCAGCACCTCGGCACCATCAGCAGGGGAGCCATTGGGGAGCCCATGCAGCGGTGCCTGGGCTTCCACCAGGAGCACGGCAGCAGCCAGGGCCTCCTGGGAGCCACTGCGTGCCCGGCATACATACACTCCCCCATCCTGGGGCCGCGCACTGAACAACTTGAGGAAGTGCCAGTCCTCTGGTTTCTGCCCTACTGCAAAGTGGCTGCTCTCAAAGAGGTCAGAGAGCTTGTGCCCGTCCTTCTCCCACTCCAGCACTGGGCAGGGCTGCCCAGACACCCTGCAGGTGAACATCACGTCCTCCCCGCGGCACACCCGCATGGACGAGGGGGCAATGAGGAAGGCAGGTGCGACACTGCCTGAGCATCCTTCCTCTTCCCCGGGCTCCGCTGGCTCTACACTGAGCGTGGTGGCAGCGTAAGTCTCGCCAACGCTATTCTTGGCCCTGCAGACATAGAGTCCACTGTCCCTGGGGGTGGCACAGGACACCAGCAGGCTGTACAGGTCCCCTTTGGACTCCATATGGAAACGGCCTGAAGGTTCGATGGTATTCTTGTCCTTTTCCCAGAGGATGCTTGGCTGAGGATCACCCATGATCTGGCAGCTCAGGACCACATTGGTGCCACTTTGGACCGTGAAGGCACGTGGATAGGCCAGGAACCTGGGGGCTCCCCCAAACCCCTCCATCACCAGCTCCCCAGGGTCACGGCAGGCAGCTGGCTGGAGCAGCAGTAGGGACCATCAGCCTGGAGGGATGTACAGACAGACTCGAGTTGGGGCCCAAGCTCCATCAGAGACAGACCAGTGTGGAACCCCCAACCAGGAGGAGCCCACACCTGGAGCAAAATCCCCAGCATGGACCCCCTACTTCAGGAGCACCACCCTCATTCGGGACAGCACAGCCCCACTGTTTTTGCCCCTGTGTCACCCAAATCAGCCGTTTCCCAGCCCGAGGCAATAGGAGAGGTGATAAAAGGTGGCTCTTTGCACCCTGGGGGGCTGAGACACTTGCCACCTATCCCAGGGTTGCAGAGGGGACTGCAGTTCCAGAGGCGGGGGACCCCTGTCTAGACAGGGAGCATGGGCAGCTGCTTGCTGGGGGCTGGGGGAGAGCGGAGGCAAAAGGGCCCCAGCCCGCCCCTTCCCCACCCGCCGGGCATTCACATTCCTGCAGTATCGGGTGGTGGCAGAGCCGCATTCCTGCAGCATCTGGGCTGGCTCAGCGGGCAGGTGCTGACACGGGGCTGTCACGGGCCCGAGGCCCCGGCTGGACCCGGACTGGGATTTCCTCCCAGACTTGGGCGGGCAGGGGACCCCTGTGCCCGGCAGCCGCCCCCCAGGGCCGTGCCCTGGGGCAAAGCGGGGTTTCTGGGGGAGGGATCCCCCTTCCAGACAGTAGTCCCACAAGCAGGATCCAGCCCTTGTGCACTCAAAACCGTAGCTGGAAATCATCAGCCCCAGAGGCAAAATGAAAACTGGGGAGATGGGTCCTGCTTTTGGAGGGCACTTTCTCCATCCCCGGCTTTGTGGGTAACCGTGCCCACCATCAGGAGCAGGAGCAGGGCAGGGTGTTCTGTGCCTCCCCCCAGTGAGTGCCCCCAACCTCTGCCCACGCCATGGCTGGGACAGGGGCAGGGTCGTCTCTGACCTGCTCAGGCAGGGGGAGAGGAAATAAAAATACTTGAATGAGCCAGAGGGTGGGAGAGGGCTGGTCCCCAAGGAGAAACAGGGACTGCGGCCAGCTTCTCCTTCCAGAGGCCTGCCCCCAGGACAGTGCACCCTTCAGAGCCATCTCCCCATCCACACACACCCCTAACCCGTGGGCCACCCCACAGCAGCTCCTTTGGACACAAATAGATGGGTCTGACGGCTCGGCCGCACCATTGCACCCTTCAAACACTCCCTTCCCCAGTCAGCCTGCCCCAGGCAGCCCCCCAGCCTAGTCCCCTGGCCCACTCATGTACCTTGCTCCGCCACCTCTCCCCTGTGTTTCTCAGTGCCGGCACCCAGCTCCTGCTGCTTCCCCCAGCTCCCCTCCTGGGTGTCAGTGCGCAAGGACCAAATGTTACAAATGCCTGCAGCTGCTGTCCCCAAAAATACCCTCTGATGACACGCGGGGTTGATAAGAGTGAGCCTGCTCCATTCAGCGCCTCACCGAGGCTGGGCTGGCCTACCTATGTATAGCAGCCCAGCAGGAGCCACCCCAGAGAGTGGGGTGCTGCAGGCCCGGCCGTGCCTCTGCGCTGGCTCAGCCAGCAGCAAGAGACGTGTCCTGCGGAGAGCATGGGCATGGGGTGCCCGGGGCAGGGTGCCCGGTGTGCGGTACACTGAGCTGGACACCAGACTGCAGTGAGACTGGCCGTGTCACACAGGCCACGCTGCATGAGAGGGATGTACTGCACTGGATGCTGCGTGAGATGCCAGGCTGTACTGGATGGGACTGCAGGACACTGGGCTGCCGGAGGCACAGAGGGGATGTACAGGCTGCCCACCATCCACAGGGCAGGCATGGATAATGGATAGGGAACACCTGGCACTGTCCCCTCAGGCAGTGGTGAGAGGAAGGGCACTGGGTCTCCTTACAGCCTATGCTTCTCCTGCAGCTCTCACTCTGTGAGCAGGCCATGGCTAGACAGCCTGAACAGCACCCTAGGATCCTTCCCCCGGACCTGCTGCAGGGTCTCCAGCTGTCTCATCAGTTTTTCTCCCCCTGAAGCGGGGCCAGCCTTCCCCAGTCCCAGGTAGAGCAGGGACCTTATACTATCCTTCCTGCTTCATGTCCCCAGGACCTTGCAATCACCAGACTGTCATGGAGATGCCATAACCATTCTCCCCTCAGCTTGCCCTTTCCAAGGCCCCCATCCTCAAATTTTGGCTGCCCTGGGGACTGCCACCTGCAAAGTGTCTCCTCCATGCCAGAGCCTTACGGGGCTCTGATCCCCACCAGGTCCTTGCCCAGATTTCCCCGCTGTGCACAACTGCTGTCACTTCCCACTAGCTCCCCAGAAGCCCTAGACCTTCAGCTCCTCCACCATGGGGGCACCCAACATCAGCAGCTCACCCGAGGTACACCTTACATCCCCCCCAGCTTAGGTTCCTGGGAGGCCCACAGCCTCCCCAGCCCCACGCACCCTCTGCTCCCGACAGCATCCCCCACACACACCCCCTTGCCCGGGCACCAGCCCCCCCCCAGACCACACTGTCCTTGCAGTCCTCGCATTCCAGACGTCTCAGCGCTTTCACAGCCCAGAGATAATATTCACGGCGAGCAGACGTTTGCGTCAGTGTCAGATAGATCTCAATGCCACCCTGCCCCGGGGGGAGCGCAGTGGGCAGACGGGCTGGGCAGGCAGGCAGAAGCCCACGGCAGAGCCCCCCGAGCCACCACCCTGCTGTGTGCCCCACGGTCATGCTGCTGCTCCTGCACCTGCTGCCTGCCATGCTGCCCAGCGCCGCCCTGGCCAGCTGCACCGCGGCGGGTGCCGACCGGCAGCTCATCCTGGCCAAGGTGAGGGCCCGGGTGCTGGAACATCTGAGTCCCCCCCTTCTCCAGGAGGAGCCACAGATGGAAGCGAGGAGGGTACACCGGAGAGACGTCCTTGAAAACGCCGAAGTGGAGCCAGAGGAGCTGGAGGACACCTCCCAGGTGATCTTATTCCCTGCCACAGGTGAGGACATCCTGATGAAATGGAGAGGGCAGAAGGGTGAAGCAGGGTGGGGGTTTGGAGCAATGCAGATGCTGAAGGATGGAGAGGCTGATGTGGCGGTCTGTGGGAGAAGGGGAAGGAGGTATGCCAAGCTGGGACATGGGCACGAGTGAGATTTGGTGGAGAGACAGGAGACAGAAAGGTATGGCAGGCAGGGACAGGCAGGACAGCTCAGGACAGACAGCAGGGGGACAGGCAGCACAAGAGGGTGCTGAGAGGCTGAGAAACAGCTGGCCAGGCAGGATGTGGAGACATGGGGAGGGCTGAGGAGCAGGGTGGAATAGGATGGGATGCTAGGGAATGGGGCAGGATACTGAAAAGTGGGTTGGGATACTAAGGGACAGGGCAGGATGCTGAAGGATGGGGCAGGATGACCAGCTATAAAGCACAACAGCAGGAGATGGGGCACAATGCTAGGGGATGGGATTGGATGTGCATGCTAGGGGAAAGGGGGCAGGACGACCAACTATGAGACAGGACTGGGAGATGGGCCAGGGTGCTGGGGAGATGGTCCAGATGCAGAGGATTGGAGAAGGGGACAGGATGACCAGCTACGGGGCTGAATGCTGGGGGACAAGGCATGATACGGACTCTGGGGGAAAGATAACCAGCTTTGGGGCAGAATCATGGCAGACAGGGGTGACACTAATGGACCAACCTAGGGCATAGCTGCGATCAGCTGTGGGGCACAGTGCAGAAGCTGCTGCACAGCACTGGACATCAGCTCCCCTGCCGCAGCCTATGCCAGCAGCCAGGTGCCCTGCCAGCACCCCAGGGACCTCTGCAACAACCCACTTGCCATCTGGTACCGGGGATTCTCCCCAGGTTTGGGCATACACCCTGATCACCTTTTCCCCCCCCACAGATGTTCCCTGTGAGCCCACACAGCCAGACAAGCTGCTGGAGGAAGAAGGGATTTTCACCTACCTCTTCCAGCCCTCGGCACACACCCTGAACCGTGTGGTGACTTCTGCCCAGCTCTGGTTTTACACTGGCCCCTCAGCTGCCCCCAACCACTCAACCCCTGATGTGCTGACCCTGTCACCTCAGGGCCGGGTTCCGGTGATGGCCATGGCAGAGCGGACACCGGAGCACTGGACAGTATTTCACTTGGCCCCGGTGCTGCTGCCCCAGCTCTCCCAGCCGCTCTTCGTGCTCCTGGTGCGCTGCCCTGGCTGCCCCTGCCTGGCCGAGGGGGACAAGATGCCCTTCCTGGTGGCCACCACCCGGGCCAAGGGCAGTGAGAGGGCTCGTCGCTCTGCCATGCCCTGGTCCCCAGCCGCCCTGAGCCTGCTGCAGCGTCCATCCGAGGAGCTAGCTGCCCACACCAACTGTCGCCGGGCTTCCCTCAACATCTCCTTCGAGGAGCTGGGCTGGGACAAGTGGATTGTGCATCCCAGCAGCTTTGTTTTCCACTACTGCCATGGGAGCTGCGCTGCAGGCCACGGGCTGAGCCACCGGCTGGGTGTGCAGCTCTGCTGCGCTGCCCTGCCCGGCACCATGCGCTCCCTGCGCGTCCGCACCACCTCCGACGGCGGCTACTCCTTCAAGTACGAGACGGTGCCCAACATCCTGGCCCAGGACTGCACCTGTGTCTAGGGCATGCTGCAGCCCAGCCCCGGACCGTGATCCCACCCAGGAGGAGTTGCTTTCCCGGTGGAACCCTGGCCACTGGGACGGGGCAGTTTGGCTGTACCACCCTCCCCTGCACAAGCCAGATTTTTGGGCAGGCCCAGGTACCATCACACTGCTAGACTTGCCCTAAGGCCAGTCCCAGCTCAGAGCAAATCAGAGCATGGTGGGGCAAGGATAGGCACAGCCTATGGCAAAAGCATCACTGCCCTGCCAGCCTGGTGTCGGCAACCAGATTAGCCCTCATTTCCCCCACCTGCTTCCCTCCTGCAATTCTGCACACAAAGACTGGTGTCCTGCTCCTGCTGCAGAGTCCAACAGCTTCCCCTGTGTTCCAGGCAGGGCCAGGCTGCTGCAACAGAATCAGGATGTGCCTGAGTGAGCCCATGCCAGAACCTCACACTGGTGGCAGGGTTGGCAGCACATGTGGCACCACAAGTGAGCCCTCTCCCAGCAGCACAGCTTATTGGAAAGCTTAATGGGATGAGTGAAATAAACCTGTTCCCTTTACTAAAGCAGCCTGGAAATGCCAGCTTCCATCAGAGGCAGCCACGGAGGTGGCAGGCGGTTGTGCAGTGGGAAATGACCTCCCCAGGGGCTTCTACACAGAGAAATGAGGGGATGGGCAAGTACTGTTAGAGGCATCCAGTTCTGATTTGGGGTACCAGAGAGGGGACTGGAGTGTGCTAGCCAAAATGGGCATGGTGTGCCTGGGTTTGATCCTGCCCCAGGCAAGGGAGTGCAGAGCGGAACAACATCCCTTCTGCTCCAGGCAATAGGTTGTGCAGGAACAGGGGCAGCAGAGGGCTGGGGAGACATGGGGATGGTGGGAGGGTGGGGAGGCAGAGGAAAGCCCCTCACCTGGCCCCTTGACAGTGATAGGGCCAAACAGGAATGTGGCCAGTGCAATCCCTCTCCAGCAGGATGATGAAGGCTGCCCTGGCCAGAGCCGCCTCCGCACGGCAGGAACAACTGAGTCACGCTGGGCAGCAGGGAGGTCCCAAGGCACGCACGGCAGCGCCAGCCCAGACACACAGGATTCCCTCCCCACCCCTTCCTCCCAAATGAGCGGATGCAGCAGTTCAGTACAAAACGTCTTCAGCCTTTACTAATATAGATATAAAAAAAAAGAAAAACAGAGTGATGATCATTTCCAAGTAAAAAACAATGCTACAAAAATCCCCATGTGACCCAGGCTGAGATGATGAGGAATGCTCCACTGGCTCCCGGCCGAGCCCAGCTCGGGGCACCACGTCCCCACAGTGTGAGGCCAGGGTCTGGCTCTGTGCAGGGGGTCCCAGCCCAGCAGCCAGAGTAGGAGGAGACAAGTTTTGGTCCAAGGGCAGCCTGCCAGGACAGGGCGGAGGCAATGGGAAGGACGGCCCCTGACCTCTGCACAGACATTTCCAACAGGCCAGCCCCGCAACTCATAGCCTCAAGCCAGGATGTTGTGCAGCATGGTCCCCCAGACCACAAAGTCACTTTCTGGCAGCACAGTGCCACCAGGACCCCTTCCGCCCCCTCCAAGAGTAATGCCAGCCCAGCACTCTGTCCCACAGCTTGGCCCGGCCAGCCAGACCCTCAGCGTGCTCCCCTAAGTCCCCCACACCTCAGGGGGCACTACCAAAATCACCAGCACAGGCACAGCACCAGCCGGTGCTGCCACAGGTGGCAGAGGGCACGGGGCCACAAGGAGCCGTGGGGAACATGGTGGGGAAAACAGGTGAAACAGGAGTTGGGGGGGCACAGGCCCAGAGTTGAGTATAAAAATGCCAGGGTGCACATGTTGATGAGTTTATAAAAACGTACAAAAATAAGATATTCCCTTTTTTAAAATTAAGTAGGAATGAACCCCATGGTTCCCGACCCCTCTGCTGCCCACAGGGACAGGGCTACCCAGAGTACCCCGCTGGGCAGGCGTGTGGCATCCTTTGTCCTGTGCTCCTGGCAGGACACCTATCGCACGGTGGCGGTGGCAGCCACTCCGGCAGACACCGCTGCTGTCCCTGGTGGCACTCACAGCCCTGTGGGGAGCAAAAAGCAGGTTAGCACCCGCCCCAGGGGGAATGGCATCCTCCCTCCAGGGGAGCCTCAGGGCAGCCCCCATGCCTCCAGCCCAGTGGGCCGGATCCATCCCCCTTCCCGGCTCACCCGTGGTCCTGTCGCAGGCGGCCGTCCCCTTCTCATGGGCGAGGTTGAGGCGGTTCTGCTCGGCGGCGATGCCGTTGGCCTCGGGACTGCTGCTGCGGGCAGGACTGGGGGGCCGCGGCGGGGGCTGGAGGTGGAAGGCCACCTCCAGGTGCTCCTGGGCCAGACGCAGGTGCTCACGCAGCCGGTCCAGCTCGTGCACCGGGGGAGCCCCAGCCAGGGCGAAGCGCCCCTGGGCCAGGCTGTCCCGGTAATCCAGCTTGCCATTGGTCAGTGGGGCTTGCGGCAGCTCCTTCTTCAGCGAGTGATAGGTGGGTGGGGCACTGGGGGCTTTCTTGGGGTACTGCGGTGCGGGGCTGTCGCCGGTTGGGAGTGGGGGGCCGCCAGCCTGGCTTAGGGCATCACGGATGCGCCCCACACCAAGGTGCAAGAGCTCGCAGAGGTTGAGGAAGAGGCAGAGCCCGCTGACAGCATACATGATGAGAAGGAAGATGGTCTTCTCAGTGGGACGGGAGACAAAGCAGTCGACAGTGTGTGGGCAGGGGCTGCGGCTGCAGACGTAGGAGGGGCTCACCTCAAAGCGGTACAACAGGTACTGCCCGAAGAGGAAAACCATCTCCAGCACTGAGCGGCACAGCAAGTGCAGGACATAGGCACGCATCAGCCCGTCCTGCTTGATACGGCGCCGGCCATCATGCTTCTCTCCGCCCTCTGGGCTCTTCTCCTTCTCCACCTCGATCTCCTCAAAGATCATGGGGTCTTCTTCGTTGTCATCTTCTGCCTCCTCGTAGTCTCGCCCGGCTCCCCGGCGCACTACCGGCATGCGCGCCCGCCGGGCTGGCGGTGTCCGGCGCCGCGAGGACTCAGGCATGCGAGCGATGCGGTGCATGGCAAAGCCCAGGTAGAGCACCGATGGCGTCGCCACCATGATGATCTGGAAGATCCAGAAGCGGACGTGGGACAGGGGCGCAAAGGCGTCGTAGCAGACGTTCTCACAGCCCGGCTGCTGCGTGTTGCAGACAAACTTGCTCTGCTCGTCGTAGTAGATGGACTCTCCCCCCACGGCCGTCAGCACGATGCGGAAGACAATGAGGACAGTCAGCCAGATCTTGCCCACGAAGGTCGAGTGGTTGTTGATCTCCTCCAGGAGCCGCGTCAGGAAACTCCAGCTCATCCTGACCAGGCAGTTGACTCAAATCCTGCAAGGAAGCAGCAGGCAAAGAGGCACTGAGCAAATCCGCATGCACCTCACCAGGACCCTGAAGTCCATCAGCTGCAAGCCCAGCTCTGTCCCGCTCCCTCTTACACCAGCAGTGTCCCTTCCCTTACCCCACATCTAGAGCCATAAACACAGCCCTGCTCAGGAAGCTGCCTCCCCATAACTTTATCCCCTGCTCAGCACCGCCTCCCTGTGCTCACGTCTGCATCCTGCTCCTGTCCTGCCACCAGCCAGGTGGGTGGAGGTGATGGGGAAAGGCTGGGACATCCTGGTTGCCTGCAGGGACACATCTAGGGGAAGAGTGAGCACAGTCACAACCAGAACAAACATGCCAGTGCAGGGCTGCACCCACCAGCTGGGGACCGGGAGGGGACAGGCAGGAACAGAAACCACTTCCTTCTCCCCAGTGCCACAGCATTCATTTATCACCTGGCACTGGACAGGTCCCTAACCAGAGAAAGCAGGTCCACTGGCCCACTGCAGCTGCCAGCCCTGAGCCCTGGCTGAGGGGGGCAGGTCCCCAGAGCAGCATGCCCCACCACATGCTAATCAGCCAGCTCCTCTTCACTCCCCAGACTCCACAGAGCTGTCCTTCGAGGGCCGGCAGAGATGCAGCATCACTCTTCCACCAAACCTCAGTGCTGTGCTCTCTCTCCTGCAGGACCCCAGCCTCAAAAGCCTGCAGTGGCCAGTGCTCACTCACAGCATCCGGCAGCTCCACGGCAAGGGCTGCTGGAGGGATGGAACAGGGGGCAGGACAGTGATAGCATGTGGGGCAGCCAAGGAATTGCACAAAGCCCTGGCAAAACAGTTGACACTGGAGAATGGGGAAGAAACTACAAGGCCCATGTCACATCTCCTGACCAAAGAAGACACAAGACACCCACACCAGTCACTGCCACCCCTGGTTTGAGCAGCTTGTGCATGAGATGATGCAAACCAGGACAGCAGATGGCAGGGATGCCCAGGGAGAGCAGAGGGTATGTGACCGCACAGAGCCCCCAATGGGCCCTGCCAGCCACATCACATCACCTCTGGCCACAGCATGTCCCTGTAGATGATGATTGATGCTGCACTGATTCCACTGTTGTCCACAATAAGAGGATCCTTTACACCAAGTTCAGACAGCCTCCTGACCAACCTCACCTAAAGAGAAGAGTCCTTCCAGCACAAGCATCCATGCTGGGGACATGCTCTTGCTGCAGGAGGTGCCACGGGCTGGCACCAGGGACCTGAATTCAGCCCATCAGGGCCACCACGGTCCTGTGGTCATATAGCTTGCAAGGTTTCACTGCTGTGAGGTGTGATCCCCTCTCCCCCACTGCCTCCCTGGATGCTGCATGCTTTGTGTCTGCCTTTACCCTAGTCTCTAGCAGCACACCACCTTGGCACCAGGGTGAAAAACAAGGTGAGAGGACCAGGGAGGAGGACAGTCCCCCAACTAAAACCCAATCTGTGTCAAACCACGACAAGTACCAAGCCCAAGGAAAGCAAGAACAGTGGCATTGCCGTGGTGGCCATAGAAGTGTGGCACGGGAATGGCTGGCAACGTGGGATGGCAGCAGCAGTGGGCATGGCCAGGACAGCACAGAGCTACCTGCAGCCTGTCCCCTATCCGGGGCAGGTGACCAGAGGCCAGTTTTCGAAGCAGCACAGCCATCTAGGGCCTCCCGGCCATACTGGGAGTCAGGACTAGCCCCATATACCTTGTCCGGGCCCTACACCTACGCCTCAGTCCCACCGACCCCAGTCCTCCCGCGCGGGGCTCCCAGTCCCCTCTGCCCTGCCTGAGACCCCCAGTTTCCCCTGCCCATGGACACAGCAGCAGGCATCCCACCCTGGGGCTCACCGGCCCCTGCCGTCCGGACACCGCTGTCCCACTGACCCCTGCCACCCTGGGGACCCAGCCCTCAACCCCAGCCTTCTCGGGGTACCCCGGTCCCACCGACTCCAGCGCCTCGAGGGCCTCCAGCCCAACTGGCCCCGCCTGTCCGAGAGCCCCAGCCCCACGATCCCGCCCGCCCGCGGCCCCAGCCCACGCCCGGGGCTCCCGCCGCCCGGGGCACCGTCCCCTGCCCACCTGCCTCGCCGTGCCCCAGCGCCCCGCTCCCTCCCGCAGCACCCCGGCCCCACTCACGGCGCAGCGGGACGAGCGGCTCCCGCCGGCAGGGCGGACAAAGCGGTGGGGCGGCGCGCCGCCGCCTCCCGCCGAACAAAGGGGCCCGGGGCCGCCCCGCCCCGCTCCCGCCCGCCGGTGCGTACCGACCGCCCCGCTCGCATCTCCGCCCCGCTGCGCCCTCGTGTGCCGCTCCGCACCGAGCGCCGCGGAGCTGCGGCCCGGCACGGCCCGGCCCGGCCCGCCACGTCCTGCGCCCGTCGGGCGGTGCCGCCCTCGGTGCTCCCCGCCCGCGGCTTGCGAGGCCGCGCAGGGCTGCGGGCAGGGGCCGGCGCCGGCCAAAACTCTGCCGGAGGCGGCTCCATCCAGCCCCCGCTGACCGGCCCTGTCTCCCCGCCCCGCGCCGCCCTTGGCTCCCGGGAGGCCGCTCGGCGGAGGCTCCCTGCCCGCTCTAGGGGGACGCTCCGAACCGAGGGTGCGGCTCGGCCCGCGGAGTGTTCAGGGGTGAGTCCGGCCGCGGGGTTAGAGGAGTGAGCCCCCGCTCCGGCCTCAGAGTCTTCTGCACAATAACCTTCTGTTCCTTACAGCGTTCTTCCCCGCCCAGTGGAGAGCGAAGATGGAAGAAAGGAAAGATCTGGTGGCACAGAGGAGAGATGGGCCTGCACATGGTGGGAATGCAGAACAAGACGAGCCTGTGTGGTGCGTTTTGAAGCCCGTGGTGCTTCTTGTGTCCCAGGCCAAGTTCCTGCAGCAGGACCAGGCTGAGCATGCAGCACCTCGAGATGTGCCCTTCGAGTCACCTACTGCACCACCAGGGACAGCACAATGGCAGCAGTGGCTTTGAGTCACCATCCTGGAGCCGTGCCCTGTCCTTTCACCCAAGGACCCTGGCCGCTGACTTTCTGTACTGCTAAAATTGGCTCTGTGGGAATTTTGTTGGGGCTGAGTCTCCACACTGGGCCAACCACACCCTTGACGTCCTGGGCCCCGTTGTGTGGGGGTGAGGAGGGATGCCGAGCAGTCTTGCACAACCCGAATAGTCATGCCGAAGCTGCTGTCTGCGTAAGCTCATGAAGTGCTTCTCTTTACTGAAACACATGTTCCTTCTGCAGATGGATTTCTGTGAACTGGCACTCCAGTGCAGCACTGGGGCTGGCTGGGGGAAGGCTGAGGCTATGAGGCTGGGGCAAGGAGACCTATGGGGACTGTGGCCATCACATCCAGTGTGCTTCCCTAAATCAGCAATGCCACCATGGCATTGTACCAGCACCTGCAGAGCCTGGACATTGGCTTGATGCTCTTACATGGGAGGGCAACTGGAACCCCCCAGAGCAGCATTCTGTACCGTGACAGAGATGCAGGTGTGTGCACAACAGGCTGGGGAAAAGAGCCTTGCTTTGGGCTCTTGCTCACTCCTTCCTTCTCCCAGATTATGGATGGGCCAGTCCCAGGTGACACGTTAAGCTCTGTGGAGGGAGAGCTGCAGCAAATGGAGGGGAATTTGACTGAGACATGAAGAATTAGTTTCCATTGAATCCCATTCTCATGCATGCAACTGTGGCATTAACATTTCTGTAAGGGAAAAGTGCGTTCCAGATCCAGCACAGACACTCTGGTCACAATCTCCATCCCAGGCCAGGAGAAACAGGAAGAGGTAGATGCAAGGAGACAGCAAGCTGAGCACAGAAACTCAGGTTTTTGGAAGAATGCAGGGAAGCTTTCAGCTCTAGAAATGAAACCCAGTAGTGCTGCAGGGAGGTTGCACCTGTAGTGTAGTGTGGAGAGGTGGGAACAGGGCAGTGGGCTGTCAGCATGAGGACAGCATTCCAGTGTGCTGGGGAGGTCAAGCAGCACATGTTCAACCTCCTGCTTTTGCCTGGCAGTCAAAGTGACTTGTGGCTTTTCCCACAGTAACCACTTGTTTTCAAGTGTTTCCAGCCTGGCTTCAACCCCAAGCAGCCGAGCAGTTTGCTGGGGTAATGGGCCTATGTGACCCTTTGACTCTGGTGCTCAGCACATTAAGAACAAGCCCCTGTTTCACCAGCCTCAACATTAAACTGGGGAGTGTGGCCTCTGAGGCACTGCAGACTGAAACCCTTGTGCCCAGAATGAACGTGCTTTTTGGGATGGGGTCAGGCACCCCTGCTGCAGCATTTTTGCACAGCACAGCTCAGCCCATGCCTGGGCTTGGGGCAGGGGTTGCCTTGGAAGGCCAGGCCTGGGGCTGGTGTCACACATCCCCTGGACCCGCTGTGCTTGTCAGCATCCGGCCACTGGCGTCAGAGTGCTCCAGCTTCCCCTGTGATGTTGCCCTGGGTGTTCCTGCACTCTGCCCTTTTCTTAAGCTTGCAAAACCTCAATGCCTGCAGAGGCATCATCCTTTCAGCCTGGGGCAGAGGTAAAAACCCACATGATCCGGGAAAGGAGAACAGTGGACGAAGGGTGTTGCCCACCCTCATCCCTTTCCACATCAGCTGAGGCTGACAGAGCATAGTGGGCAGGAAGGATGTACAGACCAGCAGTCTTGTGGGGTCTGGCTCAAAGATCAGCTTTGCAGAGGAAACAGGGACAGTGTCACCAACCACAAAAACCAGGATCAGCCCCAAACCACTGAGTCTGTGGGGCAGAGCCATGGAAGGGCAGCTGCACAGCCCAGCAAGAGCAGGGGGAGCTGGAAAAAGAGGAGATAGTGGCTGAGGGAGAGTGTAAGCAGAGGGATAAGATCACTTCCTGGACAATCGCTGCATCTCAGGAGGGACATGGCAAGAGCTTCTGCAAGCACTCCTTCCTCCCTGTTCAGGCAGAGTGCTGCAAGAGAGGCACCCTCTGAGATGCCAGTGTCAGACCCTGCCTTGGCTACCAGACAAAGGGCAGAGGGAGGGTGCAGGGCCCAGTCTGGCTCTCGATAGCAGCCTCAGTTTCTGCTCTGATCAATACAGCAGGAGGGGCTGGGCCCTGCTATGACTGCCTCTGCTTCCAGGGACAGTGGCAGTAAGGCAGGTAGTGGGACTGGGTGCCCTGGGTGTTTTTTCTGTGGGGTGACATGGACAATACCTGGCTGGTGCTTGGCAGCAGGACCACCCTCTCCAAGCAGGGCTGAGCAGGCAGCACTGCATGTAGGCAGCACACATCCCCAGCAGTAAACATTATCTTCCCAGATTAAACAACTTGTCTGGCACTGGGACAGGGAGCAGACAACTCTATTAGGGACTGTCCTGATACAGGACAGCTCCATAACTAGCTTAATGTCCTTCTTCTGATAACACACAGAGGCACACTCCATTGCAGGAGAGGTTAAGACAAGGTAAAGCCTCATATGGGGAAGAACCTAGAGGCAGGCACTCCCACCTCCACAGCCACACCAACAACAGCTCCTGAGACAGGCAAGCTTCTGAAGGCCTGTGTACCAGTAAGCAGCACACTGGGGCTGGAAGGCCACAGGATGCTCACCTGAGGGCAACTGTCAAAAGAGAACACCACAACCTGTGCCTGGTGTTAATCTAATTCTGTTTAAACCTTTCCTTTGTTGCTGCTTGGAAGCCAGGAAGGTGGAGAAGATTAGCAGCCCATTTGTGCCCACCCTTAACAGGAAGGGGAGAATGGCCTAAACCTGGTGAGATGTTAGGGAACCCTTGAGGCAGCAGCAAAACTAGCATGGAAGCCCTTAGAAAGACATTACAGCACTTCAAAATAATGAAACAAAGAAAGCATAATAATTCAATAAATATAAGCTTTTATTACAATAGAAAATAGTAAAACTCATGTTAAAATAGACTCTTACTTTTGGACTGCTCAGAAAAAGCCTAAGCCTCACTTATACCTGCTGGTGCCCATAAAGGTCCTGACCCCTAAGCAATGAGCAATTTCCGTGCTGAGAACCTCGAGGCTCCTTCCTCCCAGTGACAGTGAAAGACTACAGCAGCAGACTGAGCCATGCCCCACTGGGCAGACAGATAAGGGCTCTCTGAGGGGTTGTGTATAACATGCTTCACCCCTTGTGCAATCAGGCTCCTGTTTGAAGCAGGTAGCTTTAGGGAAACCATGGACAAGGAGGGAGAGGAAAAAAAAAATCATCAGCATATAATGATAGCTGTCCTGAGACAGCTAAGAAGGCAGCAAACACATCTGCCAGAAATGGCACCTGACTGCCTTTGGGTAACTTAAACACTATGACAAGAAACACTCTCCATCTCCTCCTTCCATGGCCAGTTCAGTGCAAATAAATGACTGTGCAGTCTGAACCATCATGTGCTCCCCTCTTACTCACCAGAAAGGGCCAGGGCCAAGAGTAGAGTGAAAAGCAGAGGCCACAGAACAGCAAGGTCAGATGGGAGTGGGAGACACCTGTGCACCATTGCTGGCACAGCAGCACTTGAGTCCAAGTCCCTCCTGCTCCAGCCACCAGGCTCACTCCAGTGCCTCATACACAGCCTTCCGGAGCTCGATTGAGAACATCTCCTCCCAGGGCCCACGGATCCACTCCACCAGCTCTACCAGGAGCTCAGGGCACTCTGTGCGGATGTGCCAAGTGCTCTCCAGCTTCAGTACCTGGCAGGGAGGAAAGGGAGGGAGGCAAATGAGAAGACTGGCCTGACAGGCACCCATCAGCCCTAAGCCACCATCCCTCAGCACAGCTCTTCCTCATCTCTCTGTGACCTTCTCCTCCCTCTCTGCTGATGACAGCCCCAAAACACTCTTGCAGCAACAGGATCTGAGCACAGTCAGCCCCCAGCATCTTGACACCATGGCCACCTCCTGGTTACCTCATCATAAAGCATCAGCTTGATGTCACAAGGACAGAGGCGATAGGTTATGATATTGCTAATACTGGTGATTGGCTGCTTCTCCTTCAAATGGATGTTGCTCTTAGGAGGCATTTCTGCCTCATGGTCTTCATCCAAGGAGGGCTGCACCTGCCACTGGTGATTCTCCTCCAGCAGAAATAGCATGCTTCGGGTACTCAGCAGGGTCACAGGGAAAGCAGATGCCCCTAAAAGGATATAAGGGAATAAGAAAGGCTTTGCTGAGAGCCTGAGTCACCACAGAACCAGCTCTGCTCTCCATTCCTCCCTAGGGAAATCCTTTACAGCAGCAGTAACTTCAGTGAACAACCTTATCCAGCTTCCTGAGTGAAGAGGGGACCAGGGTACTGAAATGTGGCTGGGCTTCACCAGCTTATGCAAGCACATTGCAGGAGCATGTATATGAAAGACCACTGCCCAGCAAGGCTTGTCCAGCCCCTGACCTCAAGTGAGGCAGGAAAAGTCATTCAATTCCTCTGACCTCTTAAACAACATTTAACTACTCCTTAGTTAAAATTTGGCAGCTGCAGCTCAAAGGCTGCCTTTTTTGGCCTTAATTTGTCTGGCTGTAGATATCTGATGGATGGAACAGAGAGCACACACATAAAGTTTAATACCAAGCTGGGATGCGTCTTAAGTATGACAGGAAGGAAAGTAGTTTGATAAACTTTAGGGAACGTAAATATAATCCAGCTATTTCAGTGGATGCAAATTAAAAGCACTAGAACTTGGGAATAAGATGCACAGTAATAGGGAAACATTAGAAAAACTGGCTGAGGTCACAGGGGATCACAACCTGATGCAGCAGTATTTGCTTTCCTCATCACAGCTCACTCTTGGGAATTAGTAGGACTATCAGAAATGGGATGTTTAATTAATCCTGTCTACTTGCTAATGAGATCTCAGCTGGAACTGTGTCCAGATTTGGGTACCATACAGTAAAAGAGGAGAAAACTGTAGAGTAAGAAAAATGCACTCCAAGTTCTCCCTCCTACATACTATTTGTCCAGCTTGAGGATACCAATAAACGAACTTCCCACAGATTCCTTCTGATCCTCACTCTCTCATACGTCCCCAAAAGTCAATGGTGACCAGGGGTGCAACAGCTGTAACAAATTAATCAGAATGTGATTAAGAGCTAGGTTGCTTTTTTCAGTGTCCCAAGCTGAGATGACACTGGAATTGTTCACTGAAGACTCAAATCCCAAGTTTAACACATTTGTCCCTCAGCAAGGTCTGAAACAGAACCTGAAGGGCTCCAGCAGGCTCCTCCTGTACTATGATCTCAGGTTCTGGACACCTACTTCTGTTGTCCCAGATGAAGAAGCCTTTCAGCAACTCACACAAACCAGCTGGTATTATGACTCCTCATCTTTCCCTCAGATCAGGGCAATGATCCAGCCCCTCAGATAATCTCCAGCTTCTCAGGCTGACACCAAAACTGGTTTTCAAGACCAGCTGGCTCCCCAGAGCCTGGACTTCCATGTAGAAAAGAACTGGGAGATTCGCTGGATGTGGAGAAGTATGCTGCTATCCTACACAACCCATCATTAGAAAAGAGCCCTCACCCATGCCCCCACGCCATTTCACTGCTGGACGAAGGGCATGGCTCTTTTCCCCCAGACTGTACACCAAAATCATAAGCATGTAAGCAGACAGCACAACATGTGGGACATCTGGCTACTGAGATCTCCTGTACCTTGGATCAGGTAGGCCAGCAGGTAGAAGAAACAAGTGTCACCTGCAGCTGAAGAATCTGTGGTCTTGGAGTCCAGCAGAGGCCTGGAGGAGATACAACAGTGGGCTGATAAGGAAGCACTCTGTTTCCAATCTAGGTTTGTTGTGAACTAGCTACTGTTCCCAGTCCTCCTGGGGAAGGGAAGGATCCTCTCTTCCAGATAATGCAAAGTCCTCCCTCTCCTGGTCCTCCTTGCTGCCAGGAGCCAAATGCTTCTTGGAAGAAGGCTGCCCTATGTCTCCTACTTTTTCTCTCTGTTATACCCTGCTCAGACTCCTCCAGAAGACCTGCCTGGCTCAGCCCATGACACCCCTTTGCCTGTTCACCCTCTGTGCTACCCTGTTTCCAGCACCAAGCTTCCCAAGGTTTGCTGGACAAGGAGACATCCCTTTCTACCTGAAATCCCAACCTCTCACAGGCTCTTACCATAGCCAGTGCTGGGGATTCATTTCCACAGTGGGGATTTCCTTCACCTTACTCCTGTGCTTAGCAGGCAGCTCTTGCATGAGATCTAAAGAGGGGGAGAAGGCAGGTGTCTTTTATTGTAAACTCAAGGGCAGTACATAACAGTTCAGGACACTACTGTTCAGGGAGGTGTTGCAAGTTATGGTGCCAATGCGGTTCTCTCCCAGATATTTTTCTGAGCTGTCAAGAAGATAATTTCCAATCTATATCCAACAATAGCTGATAGTTCCCCAAGAACAAATCTGTCAAATCCTCTCCCACACCCCTCTACAGCTCTACGGTTACCTGTCAGGGTCTGCAGGAACTGGTCACAGCAGCTTTGGTTCCGGATCAGCAGATTGTAGGAAGTTTTTGGGTTATCAAACTCCATTCGCAAGCTCTGGTGGCAGAGTCCCACTTCCAGATGAGAAATATCAGACAGGTAGTGAGAGTCATTCTTCTTCAGCCAGTCTGCAGGTTGTCCCCTAATCACAGAGCACAGCCCTCAGCTGCAGCAGGCTGCCCCATCTCCTCTCCCATGTCAGACTGCAGCAGGGGGTTTGCCAGAACAGCCCTCCAGGGCAAGGGCAGCAAGGCTAGCACAGGCTGGCACTACCCAGCACTCATGGACTTGTGGCAGGGTCCTCACCTGATAGCTCCAGTGACCTCCAGCACATAAATCTTGAGATCAGAAGCAACCAGGATTGACAGGAACTCTCCTTGCCGGCCAAATTTCACCATGACCACCTAGAGCACACAGAGGGTGGGTCACAGCCTTGGCCTGCCCCTTGACAGCTCATCCATGAAAAGGCCAGACTCAAAGACACTTCAGCTCCCTTCACACCCCACATGAAATGCCACCTCAGTGCAGAACTCACAGGGTGGCAAGAGGGACACCCAAAGAGTTGTAGGAGTGGTGCTGTGGGAGCTCACCTTGAGGAAGCACTGAAACTCCTCATCATTCTCCTCAAAAACTTCCATGTCCAGGTACAGCTTCAGGCGATGATCCACTGAGCGGAAGTCTCTCGCATTCAAGATGCTGTTTACAGCTGAGGAGAGCAAAGGGCAGCAGTGACACTCTGCCCACCAACCAGGGGCTGCCCAAGCATGCAGACAGGCACCAGGGCAGCAGTGTCACCCCCTCTGCACACCTACTTCCATCGAGTCTTTCCTCAAGACGAAGGGCCAAACACAGGGCTTTACAGGCCACAGGTCTCCATGTGGAGATAAAAGAGGACTTAATTGCTCCAACACTTACTTTTTTTCAGATTTACAAAGCTTTGGTCTAAGCCAGCTTCAAACTGTGCTTGCCTGTTCAGTCACAGAAGGACACTGCTTTGCTGCTGGATTTGGCAGAAGGGCAATTCTTTATCGCAAAGCCAGAAAGATATTTCTCATTTCAATTGGTGTCAGCTCAGGTCAACTTTTTAACTCTGACTTTGATCGTGGCAGTGTTAAAGGGGCCTGAGGAAGACACCAATAAAACTACTAAAGAGTATAATTAGGTTTGTCATGAAATTGTATTACCAAATCACTTCTACAACAGCCACAGTACCAGCCAAGAGTTCACATTTCCCAGCAGAGCCTGTTCTCCACCAGAAATGTTACACTAATCAACCTCTCCTCAGCAGGAACTTTCCACAGTCTCAGTTTTAAACTGGGACCTTGCAATTTGACCCCAAAAAATAGACTGCTTTATTTCTCATACTTCAACTGTATGAGACTGAACATAGCAACCTTAAAACTGTGATTCTACACTGACTCCTCTTCTGAGGCACATCAGTCTTGAAGGACTGGGAGAGACCTCTATAGATTAAGAAACCATTAAGTTTGTAAATCAGAACTACACTCAGCTGCAGTAGAGTCACTTTCTGAGCTAGAGAAGATAACTTCCACAGCTCCTTTCCAACTTGTTATTCTGTAAATCACAAGGTGATACCCAAGCAAAGGCAGTCTGCTACGTCAGAAATCCAAGGTCCTTCAGAAAAATAATTTGTGGGCCTCCTGTCTCACATGACAGCCCTCATACAGCCAGCATGCAGTCTAGTCTCTTGGACGGGTTTTGTCATCTGAAGCTCACAAAAAAAGTTAAGAAAGCGCGAGCAACGAGATCCACAAACCAGAGCCTCCTACTAGCACACCAGCCTCACACTGCACTTCAGCCAAAGAATAAATACAGAGAAATTGTGCATACTGTTCTCCAAAGGTAATGCTCCAGCTGGCAGCTCATGGATGCCACAGGAACCCAGTGTGTCCATAACTGAGCAATGCAGCTTCCAGAACAAAACCCTATTACTCAGAGTCTAAGCAATAATAGGTATTAGGAGCTGACTCACTTTTCTTACCTTCAGGCATGAGGATTTAACAGAGAGAGGAATAAAAATCTCTGCTCATAAAAACCATACATTTATGGCTGCTCATACTTGATGTCCCCCTTCCCCATTAAACAGGAGGAAGCATACCCTGCAAGCACCAGTGATAAAACCAGCAACAAGCTGTCAACACCCCTAAACCCCGCACAGCTTCCCGATACTCACGAGGACTGAGATTCCACGTTTCCTCGGACTCAGAGTTCAAAGAGAGAGGGGAAGGAGTGGGTCCCCGAGAAAGACTGTAACGGCAGCTTCCCATCAGGCTGCCCCCGTTGGTGTCTGTGTGGCTGAGGGACAAGCACTGGCTCTTCACGCCCTGCTCCTTCCCACAGCTGCCATCTGCTCCACGGGAGGTGGGATGAAGAGTGCCTTGAGCCTGAGTGTCAGGCTCAGCGCTCAGCTCTGGAGTCCTGGTGCTGTTGCTGGTGTCTATCTCCGAGCTGTCCTCCCCACCAATGTAGAACTTGCTGCTCTCGCTGACCAGGACAGATGTTTCCTCTGGGCCCTCCTGCTGGCTGCCTCCCTCCAGCACAGAGTCTGACAGGTCCTCACTCGTGCTGTCGGCACCAGGCGGCAGAGGTGTGCTGGAGCACTCCTCTGAAGGCAGAATGACTACATGGTCACTGGAACAACTGGGACAGGCTACAGGCTCACCAGCTGCTGCAGGACCTGTGAAAGATTTTATCAGGTATAAAGAAAAGCCAGAACAGTTCTCCCCATTGAGATTTTACTTCCCCCTGCCTCCTCTGCAAATCATGAGCCCACCCTTTTCAAGGCAGAGAACAGTTAGATTGACTTGAGCAGCTTGTTGAGCAACTTGTTCAAAAACATATCCTACATACCTCCCTTCACAAATCAACCAGAAATTCTGGATCAGTGCCACATGAAATATTCTGCTCAGATTTAGGGTGCCCAGTGTGTGCTGTGGTTTCATCTGAAACTGTATAATGGTTCATGACTTTCCTACACTTCACATATGCTCACATAACCTCTGAAGGCCAAACTCATGACCAGTCAATCCAATCTTCTTTAGCCACCTCCATCCCCAGCAGGCTGTGTCACTTCCCCAGCTGTTCTCATCCCTTCTGACCCTGATTCCTATTACTCTCTTCACCAGAACAGACTCCCAGCTGGATCATGGGACTCCCATTACTATGGCAGGGAGAAGAAAGTGTCCTGGGGTGGAGAAAAGTGCTGCAGCCAGGACTTGTGTGTTCACTGCAGTACTTCAATCCCAGGATACTTTGTCAAACAGCAGCTTCTCAGCTAAGGCACTTTGAATATAAACTGGGCTTCGAAAAACACAGCAATCAGAAGATGCCTACTCAGGACTAGCTACATCTCAGCTGAAATACCACATTTAGTTTTAAACATTCAAAGCAAATTGTGGACAAATGGGAAAAAGTACAATGACTAGCAAGAAATTGAATGTATGCGATATGACTGACAAGTAAATTATCTAGAGTTGAGTTTATTTAGTCTAGAGGACAGAAACCAGGAAAAGTTGCCAGGGAAGAACAATGGCCCACAAGTACAAAGAAAAGGAGTAAATTGCTCCTCCAAAGTGGCAGCAAGAATGGGCTTAAGATCACAGATGGGGAGACAGATTAGAGTTCTGATTTTTTTTCTCATGTCTAACAGGCAAAGTTTTACCTGAAATACTGGTGCAGTTTCCCTGGAAGCTTGCCTTAGCAAAAGCTCTTAGAACAAATAAAGTCTCTGTGGCAGAACTGACTCCATGACCTTTAAGTCCTCTCCCAGACTTCACTTTCCAGCACCCCTGTGTTCCCCCAGGCCACTCAGAACAGGAGTGCTGTTTGCTTAACCTTAAACAAGTGGCTTATTCCTGCTAGGAAACAAGGCAGGCTCTTTCCAGTCCAAGTAGGCCAAGTGAGAATTCATCCCACAATAAGTTTTAGATTCCAGTACAGCCAACACATCTCCTATACATTCCATACTCTGCACCACAGCTGCCACTCTAGAAGTCTGCCTGGGCATTAATTAGCAAACATCCTTCTCCTGGGCACTACAGCCTACCTTGATCTGAGGCAACTAGAGTCTCCAGGATTTTGGTGTCTCCAAGCTCTGAAGGATAAGAACCTTGATGCCAGGGGACCAGGGACTGTGAAAACTCCTGCTTGCATTTCAGGCACTGGAGCTTCATGGATCCCTTCTCTTGGTCCTGATTTCGCCGATTCTCCTCAACAGCTGGGGACAGCACTTCAAGGATACACTAAAAATAGCAGCACAGGGAAAAGGATGCTTTCAGGTAGCTATGATTGTCCTAATAAAATCAAGCTTCTGACACCAGCAAGTCTTTTCACATGCCTCACTACAGCATTTCAGAGTTTAAGGGGTGCAAGAACATTTTCCAGCTGTGCAAGACTTGCCAAGGGCATGGAGCTTCACTGCAGAAGACCAAGACAACCTGTTTTTGCAAGTCTGTGCCTGAGAGCTACATACTGACAGGCTCCCTCTGGAACTCTGATCTCAAATGGTCCCATCTATTTGTGTTTTGTCTTTAACAACTTGTTTAAATGTACTTAAATGGTATCTTGAGAGAAATGACTGAATTAGAGACCAGAGTCCCTACAACAGCAGTGTGGACATAGCACTGACATTCGCTGTCCAGAGGACCAAGCACAGGCCAGCACATCATTCAGAACCCATGAAACATTACATTGCACATGCACAAGTAATGATCACTAGATTGTCTACAAACTTGTCCCAAGAGGGAGAAAACTGCAAGGCTCTCTCCTTGAGAGCACTGTTTATGCTACAGGAGCTCCACTGCCCATGGCCATGCTCACAGGGCCCTCCACAGGTCATCTGTGCAGAAGAAGAAAAGCCAACAAGCCAGACATGGGCAGCAGGTGCTCATGTGCTTAGAGAGCAAACAGCTCTATGCTGGCTGGAAGAATTCAGTGTTTTGCAGTAACACTGCCCCCTCCCCAAGCCTCCCCCACCTGCAGACACTGCTCTGGGCAGTCATCAAGCACCACGTATTTGCGCTTCTGCCGGTCCTTGCGAATGTAGCTGAAGTGCAACGTGAGGACAGGGAAAACTCGCTCCAGGTCCTGCAGGAGACAGAAAACAAATGTTCTAGGATAAGGGAGAAGCTTTCGCAGACTACATTTGCTTGCAAACAGCTTAAACATGGCCATACAAGCATTTAATTTAGTGTGTTCTAAGCATCTCTCTACAGCTGATAGTATTTGGGAGTCTGGTAAAATGGGCACAAATAAATAAGCTAATATAAACCTAATAAGTGCTGACTACACTTGCATTGACTACTTGAAAAATTGCATGAGCATTTGAATCTTAGAACAGTAACTTTCAAGGCCTAAAACAAAGCATTTCAAACAAAACACCTTTTCAAGAAGGGATTTCAGAAGAATATCAAGCCACAAACATTCAAAAAGGCACAAGGGCAGGGTTTAAAAATTAGTTGGAGCTTTTACAGAAAACAGAATTAGAGAAACCTGTAAACATGTCCATATACAGACTGAGTGTTAAAATCCTACCACAAGGAAAAAGAGATTTCCAAACTCCCTTTCTAAAGACCACAAAAGCCAAATAGGGCTGCTAATGCTAAAGTGTGCACCTAGAGCAGATGGCAAACTACTCACTGAGCTGCCAGGAGCTCTTTAAACATCACACTAGGCTCTGTGCTGCTCTAGAAACAATAAAATCCACAGAGTCCTCCAAGGCCAGGGTGATATCCCAGTGAAGAATGGATGGGAAGGAGATCTCCATTTCATTTAAGTTCCTCTTAAGAAGTCTCTCATTCCTCCACACTGGAACAAGTCCAGCCATGGACTTTAAATTCTAGCTTTGGAATAGATTTGATGCTGGTTTCTGCTATGTTATTGCAGGTAGTCTAAGCCATACAGATGCCATTAGATACACATACATTGGGTTGAAGAGATGCTCAATCAGGCTTTGCAGGTGCTAGGAAAAGACCTGCAGGATTCTTGATGGGAGCCCAAATCCAGGATGCTGCCATACGCAGGGAGTAAGATGACAAAGGCTCACAGAGAACTGTAACTCACCATCCTCTTCCAGGTCAACTCAGAAGTCTCTACATTCTTCAGGCATTTCAGCTCCAGCCTGTGGAGGACTCTGGCAGCCTTCAATTCCACCTCAATCACATGCTTAGCTGTGACTCGCAGGAAGATCCAGTCTGGCTCTGGGTCCCCTTCACCTTCTATCTGGCTCACCAGCACTGGCTGGCACAGGTCCACTGCCAAACAAGACACAATATAGGTCAGTACATGCAGCAGGTCTTCAGTCCTGCTGGACCCAGATCCTTAGCATTCCCAGAACACTGGGCATCATGATACAGCTTCAGAGACAAATCACTTTTGATTAACCTATTTTGTTGTCATCCAAGCCCTTAAACAGTAAAAGGACCTGTTTACCTTCTGCCTTCTCCTCTTCTTCCTCTCCAAGCATTAGCTCATCTGCCTCCTCTTCTTCTCTCTGCTCTCCTTCCATAGGCTCCTCCAGTTGTACTTCAGGCTCTTCCTCCTTTGCAGTGTCATCCAAAGGAGGAGAGGATCCTTCCTGGGAAACTTGGGGCTTTTCTTGCTCTGGGTCAGAGCTCTCGCTCTGCAAGTCCATCACAGCAGGTCTGCCTGTGATCTCATCTGCAGAACGGCTGTGGGACATGACGGGTACTTGGTCATGCTCCTCCAGGTGTCTCTTGTACTGCAGCCAGTCAGCACCAAAGCGATCTCTGAAGCTGGCCAAGCGCTTCATCTCCTTCTGATGCTCTAGAACCAAACCTGCAGAAAGAAAACTTGGGAAGTATGAAAGTAGCCACCAGGCCAGAGCACTCCTCTTACTGTGGGCAGTTTAGCTGCTATGTTATTAAGGAAGATGAGAAGCCTCACCAGCAGAGAGGGGTAATGCCTGGGGCTCGTGTTCTGTGTCACTTGGCTCCGAAATGCTCGCTCTGCGCACCTTAACTTTTCCCTGGAAAAAAACCAGGATAAAAGTAGTTGTGAGGAACTTGAATAATGAAAACAGCACCTGATGAGGGGCTCTGCCAAGCTGAAGGGCTTATAGCTGTTGCAGTGTGAAGTCACACCATGAAACACTTGTCAGGGTATATGAAGACTGATATTAAAGCCCCTTCCTAACACACAGCAGCGCAGAGGCTCACTAACCACGCAGTCAGTACCAGACCCCATCTCACTGCTTTCATGACAAGGCATCCCCTTTGCCCAACATGCCAGCTACATGGCTAAGCAGCTTTGTCAGTCCCAGACCTTGCTTTTCTTCCGAGGGACCCTGATGGCCACATTCTCTGATGGTGACTGACTGTCGCTGAAGTCTGCAGCACAGGAGCTCTCCAGTGCGCTGCGGTCCAGTGCAGTCTTCTCTGAGGTAGAAGTGTGGATGGACTGGGACACACTTTGCACAAGCCTTGGAAGGTGCTAAAGCAAGAAGAAGAGAGTACTGCCAGCTGAGTACAAAGGGCAGACAAGGTAACCAAGCCACAACTCAGGCTGACAGCTTTCCTGCTCCTCACCCCCCAGCTTTCACCATCTCAGTCAAAGCACTGAGAACAGATCCTGCCTGGTTGATTGGATTGTTTAGCACAACCACTCTGATTTAACTCAATCTCTGCCTTTCTTAAAAATAGTAGATGGGAAACTGATAACTATGTTGCTGACATGCAGTTCTAGTGTCAAGTACCATACAGTACCTGAAGAGGAAACAGGCAAGGATCCAAGTCCTGCAAGGCTACATAAGCCAGAAAAAATTGCACCAGCCAGTTCCAATAATTATTAGAAATCAGCATAAACTGAGACAAAATGATCTGTGTCAAAGTCAAGGTAGCCCATAAAGATTTAAGAGGACATATGACAATGCAAAAACCTGTTAGAGTTCCCAGTCCCAAAGCCAGTAAGATGAGTTTTTAACAATTATACTTACCATTAGGTCTGAGGAAGAGAGTGGCTCCCCATCCAAGAAGAACTGTAATTAGAGACCCATTTGCAGTCAGATTCCATTTGGCTGGCACATACTCAGGACAACTTCTGCTGACTCCTATTCCCCTAGGGTTGGGATCCCTGGCAAAAAAACTGCAAAGAAACAACCCTGTTCCTGCCTATCCACACTCCTTTAGTTGTAGCTACCTGACCTAATAGCATATAAGGCCAGAAGGGACCTTGTGGTTTTCCTGTTTACAGACTTTATAACTTCCAGAAACGTATCCAAGACAGTTTGCGGAAGAGGTACAATAGATTATTCTACAACAACTCAAATTGTTTTGAAGGGTACTCACTTTCACCTCAAAGCCTGTGTCCTACTTCTAGCCTGATTCCACACAGCTTCCAGTAACTTGAGCACAGTCAAAGCTTTTTCCAAGAAGCAGTTTGAAGACAATGAATCCAGCCATTTGCCACTAATATGAAGTGCAGACCAACTCTGGAACACCTTTGACCCTTTGCAAGTTTAGTTTGCTAAATTACCAGAACACTGGCTTTGCTGGCTGCTTTATTTGAAATCAGATTACCAAGAACTGACCTAAGCACTGGAGTGTAAGGGAACAGTGATAACACCTGGCTGAGAGCAGAGTGAAGGAGACACACCAAAGAAGTGGCCAGGGCTTGCAAAAGTACTACATACTTAGGTAAGGTGGGCCAAGACAGTGAACTCCTTCTTTGCACAGTCCAGATACCTCATCACTATCTAGCAGGAACACAGTAAAGTTCCATCAGTGAGCAAAACTGAAGAAGTAGACAGTGAAGACATATTAAGATCTGAGGTGTTGAAAACCTGAGACCAGTATTCAAGCTCTGTGCTGGCCAGCACATCACATAAAAAATTAAGGTTAAACTACTCTACCACAGGTAAAAAAAAAAGAAAAAAGAAAAAAGCAAAAAAAAAAAAAAAGCAAAAAAAAAAAAGCAACCACAAAACAATCACCACTGTTACACAGCTGGAATAAATCTGCAAGTTTCTTACCCCTCATTTTCCCCTGAGTGTTAGAACACCCTATGCCTTCAACAGCAGTGGCAGAAGGCAGGTGGCTATTACTCACATTGGAGAAGGCTGCCCTGGGAGAGACATGGACAAGGGCTGCAGACCGGTGATTTTGATGGAACCATATTGGGTTTCCCTCCAAATGCAGCTGGGTGAGGGAAACAGACAAGTTGTTACTAGAAGCAATATTCTCTACCCCAGTCTATACTGCCCGCAGGCTCCAGTCCTTCTCTCTGCTTCAAGAAATATCCCCTTGCAGTGAAACAGTTATCAAGCCAGAAGAAGACTGGGCTTTTACAAAGCTTCCTGAAATTAGTTCAGCAAATAGAGAAGGAGATTAAAGTACCTCCTACTCATGACCTAAATCATTATGAGCTTTTCCAGTACTGACTCTGAGAAGTGTTGGAAGAACAGTCCTTTGCAGGCCCAGAGAAGCTGTATATGCCCCATCCCTGGAGGTCTTTAAGGCCAGATTGGATGCAGCTTTGAGCAACATGGTCTAGTGGGAGGTGTGTCCCTGCCCATGGCAAGAGGGTTGGAACTAGAGCTTTAAGGTCCCTACCAACTGAAACCACGCTCTGATTCTATGATCTTCTTTCACAAGCACTACAGTGACTGCCGTGCTCCTTCAGACTTCTCTGAATACACAGATCCACAACAGGATTATGGGAGGATCTCTACTGAACTTGACAGTGTTAAAATCAGAGAGGATGAGCAAGGAAGTGGGGATGAATATATGGAAAAATTTTAGCTTGAGGAAGAGTCACTAAAAATGAAGTCTGAAACACAGGTGTGTGTCTAAGGCTCCCCCATCAGTTTCCCACAATAAAATTAAAATGCTCAAGAGTTTAACTTATCTTTCAAAACTCTCTGGTTACCACAAAATCTCCATCTTGCACACCCTGACCATGAAATCCCTAATCTAGCAACCCACCAGGCTTTATGCTTACTTTTTTTAAATAGTGCAGAGTGGACAATGGTGCCAGCTGGGCATGTTCCAGGATCAGGTTATAGGCCAAATCCAGGTGCTGCAGATTCACAAGCTGTTCCACCCCTGTGAACAAAGCAAGAAGCCATCAGCATGCTAGAACACACAACTTGGGGACCTCCCCCAAAACTGAACCCTAGTAAAAATAGTTGTGCCCAAGATTTCAAGCTCTGTTCATTCTCAAGGACAACAGGAAGGTTTCAAACTCAGAAATGCTTTTTCCTTGTGGGCTCACCATTAATGCTGTCGAGCTCATTGTTGCGCAGGATCAGAGTCACCAGCTTGGATCGGCTGAAGATTCCAAGGCTTGGCACCTTGGACAGGAAGTTGTACGCCAGATTGAGGTATTCTAGCTCTGTAAGGGTCTGTTCAGAGAGAGGAGCAGCACTGGATCAGTTGGGACCTCATCTTGAAGCCAGCCCTGAACTCAAGACAGGACACTAGCTTCTACCATTTTCTTTATCCCAACAAGGTCAACCAACAAGTGAGTTATTTGAGACTGTTTCTGCAGGAAGAGTTTGATGTTCACATTTGTTTGTTTAGGTTTGTTTAGAGGTGCTCAGCATCATCTAACTGCTTTACAGGAGCATCTTTCTATTTCCTTGCCAACTTTGATGGAGCACAGGAAAGGATTAGACATCCTGTCTCAGCAAAAGGAGTGAACTACCAAAAGAAGCCCTTTCTTACCTTTGTAAAGATGATGGGGAATGATACCTTGTGAGCCCCACCAACTCCTTGAAAAGCTGTTCATAGCTTTGCTTCCAAGAAGCAGATCTAGCCCAGCAAAACATGGATTTCATTGCCATTCCCCAGAACCCACATGCCATTATGATGGATTACCCCTTTTCTACAGTAATTGACAGGTTTCTGAGAGCAGGAAGTAAATGCTACTGGGAGTTCGAACAAACTGAACAGCAAGCTTCTACAGCCCCATGCCTGGCTACATAATTCTCACCTGCTGCACAGATTACAGCAAAGTCTTGGCCAGAGTGAAGTGCCCAACCTATGAGGGGCTGTACACACAGAGTACCCTCTGTGTATCAGTGCATTTAGCATTTGGCCACGCTGGACTGCCTAGTGACAACAAGAGCTAACACTGTCTTAGAGGTGAGGAACACTGCCTTCGCTGCCTCAGGGGTACTCAGACTGCAGATACAGGACAACTGCTTTCAGGCTGCAAGCACTAGCTCTAAGCAACACTGCATCTGTGATTTCTTTTATTACACCTCACCTAGTAGGAACATGATGTCAGTAGTTACAGATTTTTAGAAGTATCCTGTGTGCAGGAGGAAACTCTGCTGGTCAGCCCAAAATACTCACCGTTAAATAGTGCTCACAATCCTGGATCTTGTTATGACTCAAATCCAAGACTCTTAGAGCATTCAATAATTGCTGAGGGACAAAAAGATACTAGATCAGATCCTACAACTGTCTATATTACAGGATGAAAAGCCTCTCCTGCTGGGAGAGGACTGCAGAATTAACACTGCCCACTTCCTCCCACCCAGACCGAGCAGCATCAGTAACAGAGGGCCTGGCTCTTAGTTGTGATCATCTCCTCTCTTCTCTGCAGCCATGCAGGAAGGATGCCTCACTCACCAGTGAGTCATCCAAGGCAGTGATTGAGTTATAGCTGAAGTTCACAGTCTGCAGTTCCAACCATGGGAGAGCACAGCTGAGATCTCCACCACATGCTGAAATTATTTCCTAGGAAGAAGAGAGGAACCATTCCTTGGTGAGTACTAGCTGTTACAGTAAAAGCAGATGAATACAGGAGAACAGTCAACAAGGTGGCTGTGCTTTACAGACCTTGTTTGGTTAGAGAGGCAGTGACTTTTATGTCCCTAATTCAAGTATTTGGAGGTGGTGGGAATCCCACGGCCAGATATTTAGAAAGAAAGGGAGATGCTTTTGCTTCCTACACTGAAGTGGCAATAGTTAACCTAAACTGTTAGATTTATTGTGCTCAAAACACTGAGCACAAAGATTCATGCTAACAAAATAATTTTCAGACCTCTCTCAAACAAAAGCAAGATACACACTTGTATCCTGACAGATAAAAAAAGCTCTCAAAGTACTCCCTACCATCAGCCCCTGCTCTCCAGCAGGTGTCTGCTTCTATGTCCCAGAGAGAAGCCCAGAGGCCCATGGCCAGCACAGCCCATGCTACTCAGTTCTCCGTGGCTGGAGCTTGCCTTCATGTCTCAGAAATGTACTGGGCAGCAGTGCAGGTAAGACACTGGGGTACAGCATTTCTTCTGACAATAAGCTCTAAAAAGGTTGCTGAGGTACAATGAAATAAACCTTGACCAGCTGCAGGCTATGAATGTGGAAACAGCCAGATACACAGAGTTGTCAGATCTAGCTGACACAGATATTGTCTAGAGCCAGAAATTCTCAAGAAACTAAAGAGAAGACTACAGAGCACATGTGCTTGCAAGCAGGGAATCCTTCAACACTGCTTGAGACAGGAGTAGGACCCCAGAACAGGGAAGGGAGATGAAGCCATACACAACATGAATGAATAAAAGGGCTAGCACCGTCTCCTACATCTTCCCTGTGTGAAGCGCTGTAGGATCAAGACAGCCTTTCTCTTGCAATTTACCCCACGAGCTGTGTAGCACTCACCTCCAGTGTACTGATACATTTGCAACAGGTTAGAGATTCCAGCTGAGAATAGACAAATCGCAGTCCCCGGAGGCAGTGTGCAGGGACAGACCTCAACTGCAGCAGTGATGAGAAAGTAAGAACAACATACATCAAAATATTACAGTGGAGGAGCAGATCCAAGTTTTACCCTAAGCAAATGTTGCAGGAGTTTAGTCTTAGCCTTCTAGGGAAGCCACAAAAGCCTACTCAGTTTTTAGGAGTGGAGGCATTCTGCAACCACAAAATTAGTCAAGAAAACCCAAACAGCAAGACTCAAAACCACTCTTGCCATCCATACTTACTTCCAGATGCCGGAGCGACTTGAAAGGGAAGATCTTCACAGCAGATTGTAAGACACAGTTTGGAACATGAACAAGCTAGAGAAATAAGAGAAGAAATCTCATGTCAAGTTTGGTTTGTGCTGCACTACCACCTTCCTGATGCACCAGCTGCAGCACCTTGAACAGGCTGTCCCTCCAGCTCGAGTGATCCTTAGAAGCTCTCACCCAGTGCTGTTAGTGCCATTGTCTCCCCAGATCCTTAGTACAACAGAGGTCACAGAGAATAGCATGTTAATAAGTGTTTATAAGCTCTACCAGCCTATGGAGCTCCTCTCCACCTCCCCTGCCCACATGGCTTCATCACTTCCAGCGCCACTGGGAGGTCTGGCAGCTGGATTCCTCATCAGCCACAACCAGCAAATCTCCTAAAGACAAAACTAACTGCTGGAGGTATGTTTATCAAGCAACTGAGTGGAACTAGCATGCTGGTGGGAGGTGTGCATGTACATTTAACCACAAGAGTCAAATAAGGCAAATCACAAGCAGATGCAATAGAAAACAGAGTTGGCCTCCAAGGCACTGTTAGTGTTAGACTGAGGTGTCTGCAAACCTCTTCTTTGTATTCTGTAGTACAGCCACAGGCCCTTTCAGCAAAGGACTGTTAGGCTGTGTTCATGTACTATAAAGCAGCTTATTAAAACCATCTTCTCATGCTTTCTACAGACAGTGCATAACCAGTATTTCTGGCTGTTACTGAAAGTGAGTAGTGGAGTAGTTACCACTTCCATTGTAGACAGCAAAGTACAACAGAAAGACTGTCTCTGCCAGTTACATATACATTCACACAGAAGTGACTCATCAGGTGCAGAGCAGATATCCCAAGACCTCATCACCATTACTGCTTCCACAGCTACAACCCTGCCAGGAATGAATCAGTGCCCACTGCCTGCCAGCTCTAATGCTGCAGATTGAACAAGAGCACTTGTAAGGGGAGCTTGCACTGGCAAGCTCTAATGATCAATTCTAGCAAAATATTCAGATGCCATTCTTGCTGTGTGTCTTGATCATCTCCTCTCCCTCCACTGTTTTAAAAATCTGTCAGACTGATATAAATTATTAGATTCTCCAAGTAAACCAGTTACCAGACATCAATGGGCAGCTTCCCCTTCTTTACAGGCTTGCTGCAGGGAGAGCACAGGACAGCACAGGAGAGCAGGAGCACTGACCACAACATCCTCCTGACTGCAGCATCCTGCCCTGCCTCCCCCTGCCAGGAGACCCATATTTCTCCACAGATTCTGGGCCCCACTCCCATCTCCCCACCCACTACACTGTTACAAAATCCTGTGGACAACACTCTGATACTGCTCCACTCTCACGGGTAAAACACATTTTTAAAGACGTCTCAGATTTTAGTGCTCAGCCACAATACCTTTCGAGCCACGCTATGGAACCCAAACCAGCTGCTAGTGCCTCTTCCCCTTTCAGGCTCCTTTCACCTCTATTACCCTCCCAGCATGTCCCAGTGCCCGGCAGAATCATGTGCAGCACCGTAGCACATGCCACCTTTCAAAAACCTCTCTGAAGAATTCCTTCATCTTTAGTTGTGTCTTTATTACAGCCTCTTTACTACAGCCTTTATTGTTAAAATTAATAAGGATACGTTACTAGAAATACTCCGTGCTGAGAAACTGATCAACCAGAAGCACCAGACTGCTGAAGTAAGCAGCAGCCTCAGAGTGTGCACAACATCTGACCCCTCTGCTCAAGTTCCCCGGCTCTGCTGCCTTGGGCAGATCACTCATCACTCCGAGAGCACTCAGCTGCGCTCAGGTGCCATATACTGCCTGAATTGCTCAAGCACTTCAGGAAATAACCACTTGCCCAACAATGACAACACCTTACCAAGGTCAGAACATCATAAACTCCCGCTGCCCCCGTTTTTAACTCCGAGAAACTTTCCGCTGAGTTGCGTGGCTGATGCTAGGTAGGCAGCTACAGACTGTCGTGCTGAGCTCCACGCCAAGAGCCCTGTGATGTGAGGGCCCTCGGACCCACGGAGCCTGCACGTCAGGCGGGGGCAATGGGCACCGGGGGAGGCTGCTCTGAAGCTGTCCCTGCCACCTCCAGGGGCCGGCCCTGGTACGTACGGACCTTCAGAGAGTGAGTCTTCTGCAGGACGTCGAAGAGGAACTGCGCCTGGAGGATGGCGGCTGTCTCGGCGGGGTGCGAGGGCAGCGCCACGAAGCCCCGGTTCTGGTTGCGGGAGCCCAGGTGCTGCTCGAAGACCTGCGTGAGGTGCTGCAGGGTGGAGGTGAGCAGCGTCAGCGTGCTGGAGCCGTCCAGGACGAGGTCCCCTGCAGGAAAGGGGAAGGACGGGCCAGGCCGTGAGTGTCCACGCACCGGGGGCACCGACCCGGCCCGGCCCGGCCCGGCGAGGCCCGCGGCGGCCGCCACTCACCGGCGTCCTGCAGCAGCCGCGCCAGGCCGCGCACCAGCGTCTCCGCCGCCGCCATCTGCGGCGGGCAGGCCCGGTTCGGCACGGCCCGGCCCGGCCGGTCCCGCCGCCGCTCCGCCGCTCTTCCGCGTTACCGCCGAGGCGCGCCCTTCCGCCGCACCAGCGAGCGGCCGCCGCTCACATCCGGTTGCCATGGAGCCCGCCCCAGCGTCCCCCTCCCGCTCGGCGGGGCCCGCGCCCCCCGGCCCCCGCCCCGCCGCCGCCCCGCGCCGCCGCCCCGCAGCCCCCCCGGTAAGCGGCGGCGGCCCGGCAGCGGCGGCGGGCGGCGCGGAGCGGAGCGGGCCGGGCCGGCGGGAGGCCGGGGAGCAGCGCCGCCCGCCGCCAGCGCGGCGCGGCACGTGCCGGGCGGAGCGCGGCGGCGGGGCCGGGGCGCGGCGGCGGCGGCGGCGGCGGGCGGCTCTCCTGCTCCGGCGGTGCGAGGTACGGGCCGGAGGAGAAGGGGGGTGGGTTGTCCCTGCGCTGCCTCGGCTGCAGCAGCTCCGCCTGGCTGCCCTGCCCCGGCCCGTCTGCGGGGCGCTCCGGTGCTGCACGGTGCGTGGCGCGGTGCGGGTGGCTGCCGGTGCGGGGCATGGTGCATGGCACGGCACGGTGCGGGGCGGTGCATGGCACGGGGCACGATGCATGGCACGCTGCGCGGTGCTGGGGGCTGGATGCGGCGCGGCGTGGAGCAGTCCCGCGCTCGGCACCGTACGGGCTTGCGAGGCAGGCACGGACGTGGTGCAGTGACCCCGGCGCCTTTCTGTGTCCTTTTCCCTCCCCGACTGTACGTGTGTCTGTCAGAGCCGTCCGTATGTCCAGCGGAAGGATGGCTTATTGTTACTGTCTAGTGTTGGCACTTCGTTCTGGAGTGAATTTTGTTCCGTGTGTTCGTTTATGTGTCTGTGGACCGTACAGGCTCCGTCCCGTCTGGTACCCTGTGAAGGGCCTGTTGTGAGGGACAGTCACAGAACAGACGCTGCTTCAGGAGTGAATGGCTGTGATGGTTCATCCAGGGTAGTTCAGTGGAATACAGGATTCGCTGAAATATTTAAGCCTTCTAAAGTGCTTGTGTAATAGTAGAAATTTCAACACAGCCATGTGGCAGAGAGATCCACAGGTTAAAACCTTCATGCTGGAAAACTTTGTGTGTTTGCTGTCTTATGTGTTGCCTTTTCATTCTGGTGCGTGTGTCTGTTCCTCGGCCATGACGGAGGAGCCGTAGGGGCTGCGCAGCCCACTCCTGTTTTGTTTGGTTTTGAGGCTGTGAGTGTCACAGTAGCATCCAAATGCTTTGATGTATGCAGCAGCACCTCTCCTGCTCCTTTCCTCCATGGACATGCACATCAGTATTTCTTCCCAGGAAAATCTTCCAAGGCCTCTCTAATCCTTCTCCTTTGTGAGTTCTTCCCATCTGTGTCTATCAGCCAGAGTCCCTTCTCCACCCCTATCCTCAAACCGGCTTTGCCCCTGTGGCTTTATCCCTATCTTAACATCCACTCCTAGTCTAGACACTCTGCAGCTAAATTATTCCCAGCCGATGGATGGCCAAGGGATTAAGGAAGAGCTGTGGGGATGGATGTGGGACCTGTGGCTGTCTCCATGCAGCCCCTTGCCCACGGAGCTGGGGCAGCCTGCCTGTAGCGTTACCGACTCACGCCTATTGCAAAGGGACAGTGTGAACCGCTCGTCTCAGCCCTCAAAGATGTGCCAGATTGCGTTTTTCTCAGCAAAACAGGGAAGCACTGGCACTGTGAAGCAGCCTTTGGGGATGAGGGGGAGCGCTGCTGGAGGCCCTGTGAGCAACATGTGCGAGATGCTGTAGCTGCCAGCATTGCAGGGACATGCCTGCTCACTTTCCTTCAGGATCTGTTAAGCCTAGATGGTCAGTACAAGGTGTGGTGATTTATGTGAGCCGGTTCTGTTTACTGATGTGCTTGTGGAGAGAGCGAGGATGTGGGAGTGCACACAGGTTGGCAGGCTGTGGATTTTTCTGGCCTCCCTTCGAATCTGGCCTGCTGGCATGACATTTCTATTACTGAAAATTACTTCTAGTGGGAATGCTGAATCATGTACTCCCCATAACCAGGAGATACAATAGGATCAAGGTATCAGTCATTTGCTTTTCTTTTAGTGGTGTTTGTTTTTTTAGTTTCCCATTTTGTCTTGTGCTCTTCTTACGGCAACCCAGGCAGTGATGCCAGCAGGCTGGGCACTTCAGCATGGTGCTTATTAGCAGAATTCTCCCTGATACTCCTTTTAAGTTTCTATTTTAAATTTTAACCCATTCTTAAGTCTCTTTATGAAGGGCTGTCTGAAAAACAAAATAATCTTTAGTCGTGTTTTACACCCTTGAGATCTTTCCAGATTGCTGGTTTGTCCCCTCCCCATCTTAGTCATCCCATATTGTGCTAGACAAAATTAGCTCCTAACCTTTCCTTATAAATCAATCCCTCTGGCCCACTGGCAAAATTTTGCTCTTCTCTGAACTCCATCTGTTGAGGGTGATAGAAACGCCTGGCAGGATCCCAGGAGGTGTCCATCCCACCTTCCTCCAGAGGTGGCACAGAGTAAGGGGCAGGTGGCCTCTAGTGGCCGTGGCCAGCCGAAGAGGAGCGCCAGTGCTTGCAGGCTGTGGGCTCTCCATTCTTTAGAAACAGGAGAGCTGGTAGGGTTGGATTCGGAGAACACACCTCTCTTCCTCACCTCTCTCTCGTCTCCAAAGCATCAGAGCCTTCCAACAGCTGGGCCCCGAGTCCTGCCGGCTTGGGGTGCACACACATCACCTCCTGCTTTCATAGGGTGGTGAGTGGGGCATTGATGGAAACCCCGTGGGTATCTCCCAGTCCCTCTGAAATTTCAAAGCAAGTCCCCAGGGCTCTCTTACTGCTACTACAACTGTCTGGCTTTTAGCTGTTCAGCCTCATTAGAGTGATGTCTTCAGCATAATTCTAAATGCACTGCTATGATGTAAAGAAAGACTAAGTGCTGGATTTTCCCTCCCTTTTAACTTCATTTAGGCAGTTGGGCTGTAGTTTTAAACTCAGTGTAACATCTTACAAAGCTGGTGTCAGCAGAATATATTGCACCCAGCAGTTCTCCAGGATGTGTGTTTCCTCCCTCTGGGAGCACAAAATGCCCCTGGAGCTTCTGCCTTGCTTCAGACTTACCTGAGGTTGACCTGAAACAAAGCACATTGCTTCACAGCCCTGCTGATAGTCTTTTGTTTACTTCAAAGGCCCCACAAGGCATGTTAGTGGCACAGAGGTGAAGCTGAGCATTAGCATTTCTTCTGTTAAATTACCATTTTGCTAGGTCTTAGGGATTCTGCCTCTACAGGAGCTGCTGTCCAAAGGCCCATTATCTTTTTACTCCTTAAGTTACAGTTCTTGCAACACGTTTTTGCAGTCACTCTGTAGTTGTGAATGTTCTGTTCCTTAAAAATGTCCAATCCTTTCTTCAACTGTGGTGATGCCATGGCCCTGCAAAGTGAGGTTCCCCTGCCAGCTCTTCCCACTGGAATAAAATGTTCCCTGCCTTCAGTTTCAAATGTACTGCTGTTTGTTTTCATGGAATTATACCCTCTTCTCGAATTAAATGCAAAAAAAAAAAAAAAAAGGAAAAAAATAGCCATGTATTAACCTTTTCTCTATCATGTCTCCTACTAAGAGGATGGCCTGGATGCTGCATTTGCTGTTTAGATGTCTGTCTTGGCAGCCTATTTCTCCTGAGCTGTTGAGATCTTACTGAGGATTAAATTAGTGATGGGTCCAATAAGGTGTGTTTCAGGGGTTTCATACATTATGTTTTGCCTTGTTCCTGCTAATTAGGAGGGTGGAGCAAAAGAGCATCCTTCATCTGTGGTCAGATTAGCTCCTCAAAAACTTGCCTTACAGATGGCTCTGGGATTTTTGGTTTGAATAAGCTCTTCATGCAGGCAGAGTAAGCAGGCTGTAGATCTCCTGGACATCTTCAAAGACAGAAGGGATAATGAAGTGGCCTTACTGGTTTCATCCTTAGACAATCTTTAGTGTTTTTGTCACCTGTCTTGAATTGTGTCCCATGCTAGGTATTTCAGAATAGATAGTAAGAAACCCCTCAGCAGAGAGCCAGGACACAGATTATAATGCTTACTCCAAAGCTTTCATAGCTGGAGAATAGCTTGTTCTGAAAGATGGTTTTAACTTCTCTTCATTTTCTTTATCATAAATATAACTCGTTACCAGAGAGATGGCCGAGCTATCCTGTGACTTCGCAGTTTTTTGCTCCTTGATGACATCACTAAAAGAAAATGTTTTGCCAATTTTGAATTCATTTGTATTCTACCCTTGTAGTTTTAACGAATGTCTCTTTCCTTGTGCTGTGAGCTGAGGATACTTTGCTTCTCCCTGTGCCCAAATCACTGTTTATGTGCTTACATATTCTCTGTTTCAGATGAGTTTTTGGGGATCAGTGTCTTCCCAGTGCCAGTCTCTGTACCATTTCCAGTTCTTCCTGGGGTGCAGCTTAGGCTGTGCTGCTGCTGTAGATGGTTTGACCAGAGGTGTTTCTGTGTTAGTCTGTATCCCAGTCCTTGTCAAGCGTGGCACCTCTTTGCCTTGATCACCTGTAGTTGGATATTGAGCAGATTGTTCCTTTGTGCTGTCCTCAGGGACTCGTGTGTCCTTTAGCCCAGCCAGTGCTGACAGGGCACAGATCTGCAGCCTGAAGGTTGGTCTCTGCCTGTAACGTGTTGTTTTGTGTGTGGCGTTTGAGTGATGAACTGTTTGTCCTTGTGCTATCTCTGTGGTCTGCACAGCTCTCTCTGTGTTTCCTTCTGGCCTTTTTTGGGATCTGTCCAGTTAAAGCTAGGTGCCACAGGACCACTCTGCTGCCTGCTCCTGGCATGTACTCCCAGCACCCGATCTCTCAGACTTTTTCTTTCCCTGGTGGTCAGTCACACCCCCACTTTGCACAGTGTGCTGCTGTAGAGGTGGCTGAGCAGGAAGATTTTCTTTCTCTCACCCAGCCTGTGCAGGAGCTATATATAGCTGCTGTCTCCATTGATCCCTCTGACCTTTCAGGGAAGGGCAGGATCCCATCTATCCCTGATCAGCTGGAGCTGGTGGCCAAAGCAGTGTGGGCTGGGCCGCTTGCCCCTGCACACTGCTGGGGACAGGCCTGTCCTAGTGATGCCAGGGAGGTTCTCCAAGGGCTGATGAGGTCACCTCTGGATCAGGAGCCAGGGGCTTGAGGGCAGTGGCCAGCAGTCTCCCACGACATTCCCTTGTCCTGCCCTCTCTCCACAGGTTATGCCACTCTCCAGGTTTGCTGGGTGCCTGCCGGTGAAAGAGAAGGGTTGATATTTTGCCCAGGCCCTTAGGTCCTGAACCAAAATGGCAGCTGGAGAGTCCCCTCCCGTAGGAGATGTCTTCATCGACTTGCAGCAGGTGAGGTGGGAATCCAGGAGCAGCGGGGCCGTCTCTTCCCCGGGACCGTGCTCCTGCCGGCTGAGAGCGGCACTGGTGTCCTGGCGGCGTGCTGCAGCACCGGGACAGGTCTGCATGAAGCGTGCCCCGAGGCTGCCCATGAGCCCGCATCCTCTCCACACAGACAGCAAACTGTGGCCCAGAAAAGGCCAGAGGTTGCTCTGCGAGGTCCCTGTGCCTTCACATGCCTTGGAGTAGGGTACGCAAGTGACAGGAAGAGCTGAGTAACTTGAAAATAGACTATGACCATCTAGGCTGGGCTTGGGACACCTGTGCTAAGGTGAGAGGAGAGGCAGTCTCACCCACAGATACAAAACTGCTCCTAGGCCACAGAACAGGGATGTGAAGAGAGGGATCTCTCGGCTAAAGCTGCCTTGCTCCCTCTTTCTGCCTAGCAGATTTGTCACAGTTGGGCCTCCTCCTGTTTCCATGGAAACACGGGAGTCCACAACAGCTCCGCGCTGGCATTTCGGCTATATTGATGGAAAATTTTACCAGCTGCAGCTGCTCAGGAGAAAGAAAGAAAGAAAAAGAAAGGCCAGGGGACACCTGGTGATGCTCATCTCAGGGCACTTCCACCAGCAAAAGGCAGAGAAGTTCCCGTTGCCTGAAACAGGAGGAAAGTGGGCAGAAAAGCCTGAAGAAGGTATCCAAGAGGAACGGGGAGTCCCCTAGGCATGTGGAGGGGAGGTGGGAAAGGCACAGGGTGGTCACTGACCCAAGGGCAGCTCACCAGAGCAGGGATGCTGTTTCCCAAGGGGAAATACAGAGGAGGTCTAAGAGTGAAAGAGATGGCAGACTGGGAAAAGGGAAGACCAGAGGGCAGCAGTTAAATGTGAAGAGAGAAATTCCATTCAAACAAAAGCTATGCATTTCCTCCTATGGGAAAAGCAGGCACCAGCATATTCCCTTGATACCTGCCACTCAAGAGAGGTGTGGAGGATTGCTGAGGTGTCCCTTCAGAGTGTCCCTTGGGAGCTTGCTGGTCTGTTCTGGCACTTGGTTTTGAGCAGAGCTGTGCCTCTATGTGAGAAATTATGCCCCAGGCCTGTCGTATGGAGCCTGCTGCTCCTTAGCAAGCTGGCACTGTTGGAAGGGCAGGAGGATCCAGAGGGCTTTAGGGGTCTGCCGTGTTTGATTCTTACCTGGCGGTTTCTGTGCAGGGCAGAGATGACGCAGAGAAAGCCTCTCCTGGTGCCGAGGACGATGAGGACTTGGATAAGACTTTGTCAATCGAGAGATTTGGGGACCTGATAAGCAAGTCAGCATCAAGCAATCTGGAGAAGCAAAGTCGCAGCTACAGTGAGAGAGATTTTGAATGTATGTAGGTTTTGAAACATTGTACCTCCTTCCACCCTCACCACCAGCCCTCGCTCAGTCAGTTCCACGTGCTCTGCAGCCTTGTGCCAGGATTGCAGATTGTATTAGCCTGCTATTCACTTCCTTCCTCCAGAGCGTTCCCAAGGTGCTATGTACACACAGTTTAGCACCAGTGCCCACGGCCTGTTTCCAGTCTGTTCCTGTTTTCTCTGTTTCCATAGGCATAGCTACTGCACAGCCTACCCAGCAGCATAGCTCAGCCCGGGATGTTTGCTCACCTCCTAGACCAGTCTCTGAGACCTCTGCAGCTACTTCCCCAAGTTGAAATTTCCAGTTTAAAACACTTTTTCTTCCATGTGGCTGCAGAGAAACATCCAAATATGACCAGAAGCCAGGCTGTCCCCCCCCTGTCTGAAAGCAGATGGCTCCAGTCAGACATGCCTGTGTATTTCTAAATAGCACTCAAGAATTCATTGGGCTTATCTGATCAAAGAAAGGAACTGCAAAATAAAAATGGAGTGTGAATTTAAAGTGCTGTAGTTATCTCACCTGAATTCATCTGAGCAGCCTATCTATTCCTTTAACTGCCCTTTGGTGATGAAGGCAACTGGCGTGCCCAAAGTCACTTTGGGTGTTAAATGAGAATATACTGACACCAACGACTGTAAGCTATTGCCTGGTATAGGTGGGTTTTGTTACTTTGTAGAAACAGCAGTGAAGGGCAGGAAGAGGCCCCCATCCAGCAGCCTGTTTGTGTGGTAGACACTTAGCAATGGTTGGGAGATTTTCCCAGTCTGTGGCTCTCCACAGTCACATAGTGCTTCTTTTCCAGTTTGGCTTTGATGGGATACAACCTCGGGAACATTATGTCCCAAGTACATCACCAGGCTGTTTTCTGCTTGGCCACTCATTTCCAATGGCTGTTACAAAAGCTTGCTGGTAAAAGTCTATTACTGCAGTGCACCTCAGCTGCTGGTTTTTTGCCTGTATCATTTCTCTACAGAGGCTCCATTCAAATAACACTTCCCATCTGGGCTCACACTCACTCATGCACATGGCTGCAAGGTGTTGATAGCTTTGCTGTGGGTTGATTCCCTGTCCTGTGCCCGTAGGACCCACCTGCTCAGAAGCTCTGCCTGTGTGCACAGGTGTGCGGGTTGGCTTGGAGGACATGGATGATCTGCTTGAGCATGCATGGCAGAAGCTTTCTGAAAGTTTGACTAGAGATTTGTACTGTTGGGGGTTGGGGTTTTTTTCCTTACTAATAGGAGAATCATTTTTCTTTTGCCAGAATCGAGCTTTTTTTCCTCTGAACTCCTGATGTATTTCTGTTGTCTAGGACTACATCAACCCTGTTTATCAAAAGTTTTATGCAGTTCATATTCATAAAGCTGGAAGATCTGGTTAGGTCATTAGACTTTTAAAGATAACACAGAAGTGAATGCTCTCTGGGCTTAGAAATGTTTCCTGTTTTAGTCAAATACAGGAATTCCTAATATGTAGGCTCTTCCTTCTGGGCTCCCTATCCAAATTACTTTTTCATGTCTCTTGTATCAAGTTCACCAAGAAATGTAATCAAACATCTGGGACACTAGTTTGGCAGTAACTTTCCATACAGGCAGGCAGTACAAGGAAGGGAGCAGGGAGGAAAGGCAGAGACTGGATGCACAGGAGGACAAGGAGGAAGAAGAGGGAGGTATGAATCCTTCTGTGTTTGGGAGAGGTGTGTTTTTCCCACCTCCAGATCACCTCTGTGCAGATGTCATCGGTTGACACGAGGAGGGCTGAGTGCAGGGGTAAAGAGAAGAGCAGTGCTCCCCTCTTCTGTGCCAGATCACACACCATCACTGCCTTCCCTGCAGCCCAAGGCTTCAGTTTCCTTCTGATCCAAAACATGTATGTTTCTGGCTTGGGTTGAAGTGAACAAGCCAGAAGGGAAGGATGGGCTGTGTCCTCACCAGCAGCTTTGTGCTGTTGAAGGAGCAACATGTGTATAGTTGGGGTCTTCCTTGCTTCCTACATTAGAAATTTGTGCCTGACCTATCTCTGGCATGCTATAGAAGTACAGCAGCAGGACAGGAGGGTCTTTTTGCCACATCTTGTGAGTGAAATAGGGTACACCAAAGAAAGAAACACCTTTGAGAAAAGAGTGTCTATACAGAGCCTAAACTCCTTCCAATTTGCAGACGTCTGACCATTCTAAATCTCCTCTAATCTTGCCACAAGCTGCTGCTTCTGAACCAGGGGGATGTGTGAAATATCCCTGCTGTTCCCAAGGGGGGAAACAAGGGAGAAAAGACTTGAGAAACCAAAGGAAAGGAAACATGACAGCAGAACAATGAACCTGCCTGGCTCTCCCAGGGAGAAGGTTACAGCCTACACTGAAAATGTCCTTTGAAGGTAGTTTTCACTATAAACAGATTTTGATGCCATGTCACAGGAAAGCTGGGAAGGAACCAAATCAAAACAGGCTGGAAACAATTCCTCAGGAAGAGCTGCCGACCAACACCCCCTTGCCAAGTGGCTAGTGCCCCCTGATTTCAGCCGCTCTGAGTGCAGCCCTAGGACCTGTGCTTCCTGCAGACTGTCCGTGGGAGGCTTTGCCTGCAGCTAGCCCTGGCAGCGGCAGCTTCTCTTTCTGTCACAGTGGGATGCTGAGCTTACCCTGTTCTCTGCCTGGTGCGTTGCCTTTGTTTTGGAGTGCAGGCTCAGAAATGCCCTTAATTTCTTCTCATTCTGTAATTCCCATGACACCCAGGTCAAGCCTCTATGAATTTCTCTTTGTAGATTAGTATAAAGATAAAGTCCTTCTGCCCTGTTTCTTTACCCTGGTTTTTAAAAGACAGCCTTCTAACTGAACCTGAATTTCAGAGGCTGGTAGACACGTGCCCTCAAAGTACCTGGGATGTGGACTTAGGTTGCATTTGCAATGTTGTTCCTGTGGCTGTGTAGGAGGAACTTTCTGTCAAAGCCTGGGAGATAAATAAACTACATCTATTCAACTCGAAGAAGCATTATGCAGAAAAGAAATAACTATCATTTAGGATGGAAAAGACCTCTAAGATCATCAAGTCCAAATGTAAACCTACACCAAATCTACCACTAAGCCATGGCCTAACCACTAAATAATGTCCCTAGAAAGTTTGTAAAGGGCCCAAATCATGCTTGTTTGAGGATGCAAGGAACATTTCCCTTTGCTTAGGAAGGGGATGTTGCCTGTGGCAGGTCACTGCAGCTCTGCACAGCCATGCACATGTTTTTTGGCAACACAGGGAGAGGAGTGCCGCCTTCCCCAGGGCAGTGGAGCTGTGTTGGGGTGGTTTGGCACTGCACAGGGGCTGTGTCCCAACCTACCCAAGGCTGGACACAGCCTGCTGCATCACTGAAAGAACTTTGCTATGTCCCTGCGGGCTGGTGGCTCTCCTTGCCCTTCCTGGCCCTTGATCTTCAGACCATGCTGTTTCCTGGAGGGGCGCCTGGCAGGTTCCTCCCAGCCTCTTCCTGCCCCTGACTCTCTTTTTCTCTCTCAGTCCACCGCCAAACCTCGCACCACATCCATCATCCCCTTTCCACTCACCTCCCTTCTGCCCTCAAGTTCCAAAAGAGGCCACCCCGTGCCAGCAGGAGGAAAAAAAGGAGGAGGAAAAAGAAGAAAACCTCAATACCTCCCTCAGAGGTCACCCCCACCATCCAAGAAGAGGACGAGGAGGGAGGAGAAGAGGAGGAAGAAGAGGAAGAAGAAGAAGAGGAAGAAGGAGAATCTGAGACAGAGGAGGTCCAGGAGAAAGAAATCTCTGCAGAGTCTGAGGCCAAAGCTCGTGGGAAGGACACATCCCCTAAGCTGGAGTCCCCAAGCAAACCAAAGGCAAGGCCAGGACATGCCTATCTGCATGGGGCTTAGAGTCTGGGGGGAGGTGGTAGGAGGGTGCCAGCAAATGTGCTGCTCAGGGATAAGAAGTTGTAGCTGTGCAATGTTGTGGGAAGAGTGTTTTTGTCCTTGCCTAAGCAGAGATGGCCACCAAAGGACAGTGACAGGTAAGTCATTGCTTGCTGTGGATGGAGGGGTGGGTGTGCATGAGGATTTTGGGGCTGTAAGACCTATAGGGGAAGATCAATGTATCTGCTCTTAAGGTTTATAGTATAGTGGAGGGCTCAATATGACCAGTCCCAGGGTATGGGGCATGTGGGGAAAGTCGTCGTGGCCCATTCTGAGGAGGATCTGTGTGCCCAGGAGTGGGGTGAAGGCTGTCTGCCCAGCTCTTGCTGTCAGGACTGTTGTCTCTGCAGTTCACTGTTGGCAGCGATGATGAGGAGTCCAGCAGCACTCTGGCTCCCGCGCAGTTCCACGTGGAGGAGGAGTGTGGCATCCTGTCCCCCATGCCTCGCTTTGCTGACCTGCTGCAGGACAAGGGCCCTGCCTCTCTCCACAGGTAGGTGAGCAGTGCCGAGCTGCCCACTGCTCTCCCCAGCTCAAGGTCACTGCACAGAGCCTGTCGCCAAGGACAGTGGCTGTGCTTAGCCTGACCTTGCCTGCTGGGTCAGAAGGGACGTGGGCCCCAGAGGGAGAGCATCTGGGAGCAAGAGGGCTGCTCTCTGATGGGACAATGATTCCATGGGACTCCTGCTACCTCCCTGGATCCATGTGATCCCCACAGTGCAGGGTTAGAGGCATGCCTGGAATACCCTTCTTCTCAGCTAACTTGTGCTGTCTTGCTGAACTGTAGGCTGGGAAGCCCCAGGAGGTGATCATGAGGCCATCAGTTCAGGGGTAGGTCCCCAACACTGGGCACAAGCTTATCCCACTCTGTGGTAGGGAAGAGGAGGAGAACAAGGAGCAGCCTTCAGGTTTTGCAGGAGATGACTGCTGGCCCTGCTCCTTCTCAGGGACTTGCTGGTCAGGGCTGGGCCAGGGGACCCCAACCCCTGAGGGCCACTGCCCATTCTTGTTTACCCAGCTTTCTACTGTCAGTCTCTTTGTTTCCTGCAGTCCCCCCGGGCCTCGAGAGCGTCTGTCACGCGGGTGGGAGAAGCGCAAGGCCTGGGGCCAGGTGGCGAGCGGACAAAGGGCTACCTATGACTTGAAGGAGAGGATGTGCATCGGCAGCATGACCACCCTGGAGAGTGCAGCGTACCAGCGTGTCCCCACAGACGAGGCCGAGGCCCAGATGCTGGCATCCGCTGACTTGGACGGCATGAAAAGTGAGGCTTTACAACACTACCTGCATTACCAGTGCGTGTGTCCCTTTGTCCTGTGCTTCTCTTGCTCTCCCCTAGCAGCCTCAGGCATGGTCTTCAGCCTGCCACAGGACCTGGTCCTCACCTTCCTGTTCCCCAGATCCTTCTTTTCCAGCATTGTCTCGTCTCTGTCAGCTTTATGTTGTCCACAGCACTGATTCCTCATGTTTTCAGCACCTCTACTCCCACCTATACCTGAGGATGCCTGCTCCTCCACCCACCCCCCCTGTCCTCTCCAGTTCAGAGTTCCTAGCTCTGAGACCCAGCTCTCTCCTCTCCTGACACACTTTCCCAGCGATCAGCCCTCTGTGTGACACATCGCCAGCTCTGGTATTGCAGAAAACCTGAGGTGAGGAGCCTCCCCTCTCCTCCGCTCTCGTGGCAGAGGCAGCTGCCCCCTCTGGAGCGCCTCAGAGGGGGACTGCCCCTGTGCGTGGCACGAGGACAGAGAGAAGAGACGTCATGGAAATGCACGCTCCGGGCCCGAGGACATGGAGAATTCAATAGGTTGCTCTGCAGGCTGGAGAGGGAGGGAGACACCAGAGGGGAGTGAGGGAGAGAAGCGGTGCTGCACACGCAGCCTGGCTGGCCCCGGGCCACGGGTGTCGCGTCCCTGGGCATCTGGCACAAGACCCCACGGAAAAGCGAGGACCCTGCTCTGGAGGAGCTGGTGGGGCAGTCCCCCACGGAAGCATCTCTGGGTGGAGCCAGTCTTCCTGGAACCTCATCAGTCCTCGGGGCTGCTGCAGCCGGCACCTTCATGCCCCGTGAGCAGGGGAGCGAGGCACCGGGGCTGGCCCCGGCGCTGTGGTGAAGCCCCCCAGGGGGGCAGCTGGCTTTCCACACATCAGCCTGGCTATCCTGGCTCCTCATCTGAAGGCGTGTCGCTCATGACACCTGACCCCTGACCTTCACAAGGACAAAATGACAACCCTTCAAGAGAGAGAGGAGCCAGCGAAGGAATCAGAAGGGGGCAGCAGCCCAGAGGTAGTGATAAGCACCTGTATTCGCAACTCACTCGGCTATGAGGACTTTGATGAATTTGCCTTCAATTTTGAAGACTATGATTTATGGGAGGCCATCAGAAACCATCTGGGCTACCCAGGCGGGGAGCCCACCTGTAAGTACCAGAGCAGTGACCCCATGGCTGCAGCTGTAGATCAGAGCCCCCAGCTATAGTGCATAACCTGCTCCCATGTTTGTTGTCTGTACCCTCTCCGTGTTAGGTTGATCTTCTGGTTTAGAGGAAGTACAGTCTGCCCCACTGTGTGTCTGGGGACACCGGAGGAGCTGCCTGATGCCTGTGTGTCTGTGTGAGTTCTTAGTACCCATCTGTGTTGTAGTGCTGAGGTGCTTTCCTGTGTGTTTCTCGCTCTAGCTGCTCCAGAAGCAGCTGCATCTTGCTGTTTGTGCTTATCAGGATGTGGCCCATGCCGTGGGCAGAGAAAAAAACAGCTGCTCTGAGGGGTGTATAAGGACAAAGAGATTTCCCCTTCCATTTGTAGCACAAGGTGACAGTGTGCTGCTGTTCTGTTTGCTGGAATTTGAGTGGAGGTGCGGGTCTGACAGCAGAGGTGGGTATCAAGTTCTCAGCTCTGCACCATAGCCTAATTGCCCAGAGGAAAAAAAAATAACCTAGTCTTTGTATCGGCATGCTTGAGCATGGCTGTGAAACTAGCTGATGGCAGGCTGGCTGGAGTGCCTGGAAGGGGGAAAAGAGGAAGGAAGGAAGCAAGAGTGCAAAAAGCAGTGAAGGAGAGAATAGAAATCCTGAGAGTCAAGAATATCTTCCTGTTCTCTGCATCTGTTTCTATACCTTCACATCCCTTGCAGAGTGGTCTCTGAGCCATCTCAGAGACCATGCAGAAACCAGAGCCTCACTCCCATCTCTCACAGGGGTCCTTCCTTGGTGCATGAAGCTAAAAGGTGGCCCACCGTGGGAGTGATACTGTTCATATCCATGGCTCATGGGTGGATGTCCAAATGTCCTCATCTGGATCATGTGTTAATTTTTCAAGGGATTTTAGGAGTGCACATGTGAGGGTGATGTCCCACCCTCCCATGCCCACTAAACAGCTTTACACAGAAGAGTGGAAAAGCAGTGTGGTTGTAACAGGAGCTCAGGATGTCTTGGTTCAGCTTCTGCTTCTGTCACAGACTGTTTGATCTTGGGCAAAAGACTTAATTTGCCCTGCCTCCAAATCCCAGCATCATGTTCTCTTTGTCATCTGTTCCATCTTTACAAGCCTTCAGGGAAAAAATGTCTGCCTCTGTGCTTCTGCAGGGACAGCAAGTGGGGATTAGCTTCTGGCTGTTACAGTAACAACTCTGCTGCTTGTTACTGTAAATTGATAGGGCATATAGTAGTAGCAAAGTTCAAAATAGAAACCTGGAGCAAATCGGTCCCATCAGCTGTCACGAGCTGAATAAACTGTAAATTAAAAGTGTGAAGAAATTGTTCCAGGTTCACCTTGGAAAACAAGGCTGTTCTTGGGAAGGTAGAAAGGACACATCACTCTGCAAGGTGTGATAATGCATCACTTACAAAGTTGGGAAATTGGGCTTTCTAGTAGTTAACACATTCATTGATTGCTACAACTAATACAGCAGGTGCACTGTACAGACAACTCTTATTTCTGTATAATGAATCCACATTGTGGATTAATCCTGCAGAGAGCTATGGCAGAGTCAGACATGGCTGAGACACCAGAGTCTGTTTTGTGCAGAGCCAGTTCACTTTCAGCCAGTGCCACTTGCCCAGCTATTCACTCCCATGGCAATGCTTCTTCCAGGACCAACTCGAATCCAGGAGGAATCAATTGTTTTTGAACAGAATGGAGTCCTTCGTCTCCTTGCATTCTTTTAAGTGTTTGGAGTATGGGGAGTACTGGACCTGGACACATAGTTGGCAGCAGGGATGAACTATCCCTATCACATTAAACTCAGCATCAGCTGGGAGAGACTTGGGCTCTGTGCAGGACAGGGTAGTAGCTTTTTCCAGAAGCCAGCATAGGGCTGTGTCTTACAGTATGTTGATTAACATTTCATTTAGTCTAGTTTTAAATATTTCAAGAACCTGAGTTTTAAGTCTCTTTTTATGAATTTCAGGAGTCCAAGTTTTAAATCTCTTTTTTCTTGCTATAACTTAACCATGGGGGTATATGGGCAGCATGCATTATCCCTGTGATGCCAGGATAGCAGGTAGCTCTCTAGTACTGATGTAAGTACTCTGATGCCTCTTTCTGGTCTTCCCTTCTTGTGGACTGAGGGAAATGAAAGGAGGGGAGCAGGAACTATGGTGTAAATTGGTGTAAATTGAAGGCAATTGCCTGCTAGGAAAGGCATTCATGGTACATTCTTGGTAGAGCAAGAGCAGTACTCCCTGGAGTGTCTGGCTTCAAGCAAGAAGGACAGACCTGTGCCCTGAGCATATGTCACCCTTTGGTCTCAGTCTAATATCTGTCCTGAATAAGGACCTCAGATTTAGGTGCTCTCTTGAGCTTGACTTTAATTGGGGAAATCACCAATCTGACAGGATACAGAAAGGGTCTTTGTAGAGCAGCCTGAAGCACTTCAGCTGGATTCTGCATGGGACTCCCAGAGCTAGTGGGTCTCCTAAATTAAAATCAGGTGCCCACCCTGTTCCTATGAATTGTATCCCCCAGGGGCATCTCAATAGCCACAAACAGTGCCAAGGAAGAGCAGCAAAGTAGATTTCTCCTTGGTCTGCCGTAGGTAGGGCTCTGGACATGTGCCTTCACCAATGCTCTCTGACCCTCTCTGATTCCTGTCTCTGTCAGTGAGTATCGGAGTCACTGGAGGTGCTGTCAGGAAATGTGGTTCCTTGCTTTTTATCTGTCCTCCAGCTGTTTTCTGGCTAAGACTAGACACCTGTGGATGCTTTGTAGGGCTGTTGTTGAAGAGCACAGTGTAATAAGTTGTCATTGCTGTGAGAAGAGCTTGCTGTGCTTTGTTTTGCTGGGCAGAGTACACTCTGGCCCTGGGACAAGGTGAGAAGGAGTCCCAGGGTGCATAGGAAAATCAGAAGCTGCAGGGATTGGAGCAAATGTGACAGATACCAGTATCATCTGCCTAGTGGACTGCTTGTTTTATGCATGAGCTCATACTGAGTGTGCTGAAGTGGCTACTGTGCGTGCAGGAACTGAGAAATCCATGTGAAACTCCACGGAAGCCCCACACGTGCCCGGCTCCCAGAAACGTTCGTGGTGGTTATTGGGCAGTTATTGGCTCCTATCGACATTGCAGTGCAGTAAGTGGAGCAGGGAGGAGTCCCACCATCAGTAGGACGTGCATCAGCAGGGCAGCCAATGGGGGAAAATGCCCTGAGGCTCAGTATTGATTCATTTGATATTTAATTTTAGTGACCCAGATTTCCAAGGTGCAAGGCCATGGTATGCCTGGCCTGATGCTGGGTGTGTCTTTCCATGCCAGAGGTGTACAGATATTTTTATGCAACACCAAAGAGACCTCTCAGACTTAAAACCCTGTGCTTTTTACTGTCTCTTATATCCTGAAAGCTGCAGGTCTTGAAGCTAAGTGCAGAAAGATATGTGCAGACAGAACATTCACCCCAGCCAATGGAGACCTGCCCTTGCTCTGCCAGGGAGAATACCTTGGCATTGTCTTACATTGTCTTACAGCAAACCTCAATGGACCAAAGCTGAGCAAAAGCCCTGACTCATTAATCTAGCTGGGTGAGCCTGCCTAACTAGAGGTTTTCCACATTGCTATGGGTTGTCCATGCTGAGAAAGATACACTTGCTGTCTCTAGGTAGTGTCCAGGGAAATTCTCCCTAGCAGGCTCTTCCCCAGGCGCTGTTTCTCTGGCTTTGCAGAAAGGCTGGCATGGTTGTGGCTGCATTTTGGTGAGCACTGGCTAGCCAACTGCACAGTGATGGGTCTGTAGAGCAGCCTTAAGAGCCTCTCTGGAGGCTCTGTGAGGCTCTGCCTCAGCCAGCCAGTCTCTAAGGCAGACCTTTCCGAGGGCATTGCAGCGGCACTGCGGATCGTCTAGAAGCAGCAATAGCTCGACTTCACTGCCTCTGAGCCAGCCCCAGGCTGCAGTGTTATCCTACAGTCCCATCACACAATTAAATAAAACAGACATTGATATTTCCTTATGTCTCCCAGACCAGCAGCTAAATATCCTTCTCTTTCACTGCCCTTTATGCTTGCTGAGCGCCAGGCCTCCCCCTGATGCGAGAGGTGAGGTCCAGCCAGGTGCCTGCCTTTGCTGTGTGGGTGCAGAAGTGTGCAGGCAAGGCTGCAGGTTGCTTTTTGTTGGGGGAATATGGGGAGGATTCCCACATCACTTGTTCAGGTACCATGAGTAAAAGCTTTTGTGATGAAGCCCCAAGTGTATGCACAGCCTAGGAGGAAACCTTCTTTTTGAAGAGGTTAGCTCACAGACATCTGGAGATGAAAGTAGGCAAATGAGGCAGGAAGGATCTTAAAGTTCTGGAGGATGATGGTGAATTCTCCAACTGCCAGGGCTTTGGTAGCCTAAGTTAATGAGAGAAGAATGTGCTTGGATATATTTCCCTGACAGACAGTGTATATCCACTAGACAAATTGGTTGCCTTTTTTCCTTTCCTATGTCTTCAGGCCACCGCTTTGAAGATAACCCAGGTGTGAGGAGGCATCTGATGAAAAAACCATCTCGGAGTCAGATCACCAGGACAAGCAAAAAATTAGCATCAACTCCATCTGTCAAGAAAAAGAAGAAGAAGAAGAAGTTGGATAGAAAGCCCCACGAGGTATCCATGTGCTGTCCTCCCACACTTGTTCAGAAGCTATAAATCAGGACTAGAAACATGCAATTTATAAAGTGATAAATGTGTTTCGATATAATTAATTCTTCACATGACCTTGAGGATGACATTTCATGCTATTATCCATTATCATGAGAGCTGAAAATACACTTTTTTCAATAAAAGGGGAGATTTCCCTTAAACTACAAAGCTTTGATCTTAGGATAGACTTTAATCGTCACAGAAATGGTGATGTTGTTGTGGAAGTTGGCAGAACAGTCACATCACTATCTCTGGTAAGTGTGGGAAATTTAGAGGGAAACCAAGAAGAAGGGAAGAGGACAAAATTTCTGTAGTTTGGTAGAAAGGGATGCAGCATTGCGTCATTCTCTCCTTTCTGTCCACACCACATCACCTGGAGCTTTCTGGTGCCCCATGTGCTGATGGAAGCTCCTGCCATGCTGTCAGTGATATTTATCCTGGCTGCTTCTTGCAGTAAACCTCTGGTTAAACTATGGCAGGTTTGTTCCAGTAGCGCGTCAGAGCAGGCGGTACCTTGAGGAGGGAGCTGAAGCTTTCTGTGTGCTCCTGGTAGAGCTGTATGCATCTCATGTCCTCGCTGTAATCCACACTAGGTGTTTGTGGAGCTGAACGAGCTGGTGGTGGATAAGAACCAGGAGATGCACTGGAGGGAGACAGCCCGCTGGATCAAGTTTGAGGAGGATGTGGAGGAGGATACAGCAAGGTGGGGGAAACCCCATGTGGCTTCACTGTCCTTCCGCAGTCTGTTGGAGCTCAGGAAGACTATTGCCCACGGTGAGTGAGGAAGAACAGACCAGGGTTTCTCTCCTGCTCTAGGACAAGTTTTGCTGGATAGCTTCTGTTGCTACTAGGTCCCTCCCTGGAGGCACGAGACAGTGTCTGTGTCCAGGCTTCATGTAGTGTCTGTGGAGACAGACATCCTGCAGCCTGTTTGGCAGGCTTTGCGTTAGCCAAAGGGTGCCTGTGTTGGTTCCATGCTCTGCTTTACTGGGCTCAGGCACATGGAAGCTGCAACACCCAGTTGTGCCTTGGCCAGCAGATCTTGGACCGATCTTTGGTGTGGAAAGGCAAGTTTGGTCAGAGTGGGAGACTGAAATGAAAGGAGATACCAGAACTACCACTGCATCTTGGAGCTTTTGGGTTCTCTTGGGACAAGGGTTTGCAGAAAGGACATGGGGCACTTGGACCCTGGCATTTCTCAGCTGAATCTGTCCCCCAACCAAACCTGGCTCCTGGTGGAGCAGCTGTGTCCCCAGAGTGTGAATGCGATGGGGAGTGTTGCACTCTAGGAGCAGGGCTCTTCCCCTCATTGCTGGCAGGTGCCGTCCTCCTTGACTTGGAGCAGACCACTCTGCCTGGCATTGCTCACCTCATGGTGGAGACCATGATCATCTCTGACCAGATCAGGGCAGAAGATCGGGCCAACGTGCTGCGTGCCCTGCTGCTGAAGCACAGGTGGGTGCACATGGACACGGGCTCCCAGGGCCCAGGGGTTTTCTGTGAGCCCAGGTGGCAAGGGAGGCAGGTCCCCTCATGGCCACCACTCTCCTCCTCAGCCATCCCAATGATGAGAAAGAGGGCTTCTTCCCAAGGAACCACTCCAGCTCCAGCATGAACTCCATCGTGGGGAACCACCATCACAACCACACCACAGACACGTGCGTGCCCCTCATGGGGGAAGAACGCATTGAGATGGCTGACCCCAAGGCCAACGAGACCGAGTGCAAGGAGGTGAGGGTGACCTGGGGGCCTTACTGTGTCTTTTTCCACTCCCTGGGGACAGCTGTTGGCTGACAGCAGGCCATGGCACCCACCTCTGAGCCCTTTTGTGGGGAAACCTTGTCATATGAGGACTGAGCTCCCTGGATCACCTAGAGCACTGGAAATTGGGTCGCTGCATTATGATTTTGGTACCCAGTTTTGGCTTTGCACTGTATTCAGATGTCTGCTTGAGCATGTAGTGGCAGCAGCAACCCTGGAATTTGCAGGGTGGCCTTTGCTGTGAGGGTGCCTTGCTGTGAAGCAGGCATTGGGTGTGCGGCCAAGGTAAGCCCAGCTGCAATTGTGCCAGTGGGGTGCAAGGCTGTGTAGGGAGACCAAAGCATGGGGACTTCACCCTTACTTATTTGTATTCTTTCCTGGCAGAAAAACCCACATCTTCATAACTCTGAGGGCCATCGTAAATATTTGAAGCTGATGGAGAAAATCCCTGAAGATGCAGAGGCCACAGTGGTCCTTGTGGGTAAGAGGTGGCATGTAGAGTCCCACAGTGATTAGTGCAGATACTGGTGTGGCCCCAGCTGTCTGTGCCCTCACTCCTGAGGGCTATTTGGTCAAATCATACATGTTCAGCTGGGCAGTAAGCCTGGTACACTCCCTCCTTCGGTCATGGTTCATGTTCTGTTTGTGTATAGCAAATATTTGGCCTGCCAGGGTAGTTCTTTTCCTAAATTAAAAAAGAGGTTGATAGACACTGCTGCTGGGAGCTGGGGCCCAGCTTAGTGGTGTTAAGTCCTGCCAGGCTCACAGTATGTCTGGTTTTGCAACACAGAAGTAGGTTAGTGGTGCCTGAGGGGACTGATGGCCAAGCCATCACCCTGCCAGAGACCATTGCTGCTCTCTGTCTGGCCTCTTAATACCTTGCCAGCAGCTGGGCCCTGTCCCTGACCAGTGTTGGCTGCTGGCTGTGTGTTCCAGTGAGCTTTGAGGTGACAGAAGCAGGGCCTGGCTGGTGGCAAGATCTCATGTATTGACTGTGGCACTACCAGGACATATTTCTCTGTACAGGAAGGGTGTGAGCAGGCAGGCTTGAGCATCAGTGGGCTTGGTGCCTTCTGACTGCAAGAGTATTTCTTCTCAGCACTTTGCTGGCATTAACTTCTCAGCAAACCCTGCTATACTACAAGCAAAGTAAATGCTATTGTCTACCCAGTAGATTAAAAGCTCAGGCAAAGAGGCTTGGCAGCCCAACCAAACTGATGCTTAATCATGACGAGGCCAAATCAGGTTCATAAATGCACTTTTGAGTACTCAAATAACTAAACATTGGCTTGTTTCTGAGCTAAGGCTGTGTCTTGAGATTTGCTTTGACTCTCAGAAGGCCCAGATTTGCCAGCCTGACACAGAAGAGAGCTCTTTGCTGGACACAGATGGCAGAAAGATCAGTAATAATGCCAGAGAAATACCAGTACTCAATAAACATTTGTGTTCGGTACGTGAAGGAAGCGGCTGGTGTGCTGGAGGATGCAGGAGTACTTCCCAATCTGTTAGGAACCAAGGAGACTGCCAAGCACTGATGAAGTGCAGACATTGTAAAACAAAATGACTCCTTGTAAAATACCTATGAGTCTTTAAAGCACTGACTTTCTTTAACCTGAAAAAAAAAAAAAAGTTTATGAATAGAGGGAACATACAAGGTAACAGAAAAAGCTCATAGGATCAATGCTCAAGGAGGGGAACACAGTGAGCCAGTACCTATAGACTGTTTAACCTGACATCCTTCTCAGCCAGCATAGTGGCTGAGCTAATATGGGATTCAATTAATAAAGAACTAAAGAATATGAAAGTAATTATTGCCAAGCAGTAAGGTTTATGGGAAATAGGTCATGTCAAGCAAACCTGATTTCATTCTTTGATGAGATTAGAAATTTGGTAAAAGTAACATGTAAGAGGTTTCCTTCCATAAGTGGGAAACAACCTTCCAGTTTAAACTTAGCCCCTTATAAAGTAGAGCCCATCTGTAAGGGATTGAGAATGGGCTAGCTGGGAGGCTAATCAAAGTAGCACTGCTTGTGAATGATCAGTGAATCACTTGGAGCAGTCCTCAGTTCAGAAGTTCAGTGCTGTGTCTGTGATCTGGAGAAAGTACATGACTGCAGGGCTTGTAGGAATGCCCAAAACCCCTGTGTCTGCTGTTAAAGGCAGCCCAGTACAGCTCACTCCAGTGATTAACTCTGCTCCAAACATTGCCCCCTGGTAGGTTGTGTGCAGTTTCTGGAGCAGCCAACCATGGCCTTCGTCCGACTAAATGAGGCCGTCTTCCTGGAATCTGTCTTGGAGGTCCCAATTCCTGTCAGATTCATCTTTGTGCTGCTGGGACCTAGCCAGGCCAACATGGACTACCACGAAATTGGCCGCTCAATCTCCACCCTCATGTCTGACAAGGTGAGCAGCTGATGAGCAGTGATGCTGTGAGGGAGCTTTGTTGGCTCCTTTGAAGACAGTCTTGAGATGAGAGCTGTGCAAAGGCTCAGGTGGGGACAGGCAGGTGTGAGCACCTGGGATTTTTAAGATCAGCCTGGCTTGGCCAAGGTAGAATGCTCCAGTGCAGAGGAAAGAGTAGGACAGACACTTACTTGGCTGGGACAGTGTGTGCTAGGCTGGGTGAAGAAAGAGACCTTGTGTAAAAGCAGGAGAAAAGGACAACCTAGGGTTAGACGAGTGATGTTCAACTGACATTTCACAGAGAGGTGGGGAGGCTGCGTGTGTCTGTGACTGTGACACCTGGCCTGGACCAAACTGACAAAAAAATCCCAGCAATTCCTGGGGACTGTTTTCAGGTGTTTGGATGAGGATTTCTGGCTGAGTCCCATGGCTAGGGCATCCGTGCATAGAAGCACATCCATATAGGAGAGATGAGGAGGCGGGAAGGTTTTTCTGACAAGCAAGTGAACTGCTAGAAGTCCCTGGTCTGTCTAGATGGCAGTGAAATTTATTATCTTGGCAAGGAATTAAATGCAAAGGAAAAACAATCTGAGCATCTGGTGCACACATCCAGCACAAGAGGGTCAGAGGTTCACAGGTCCTTCCTGCTGGTGCCATGTAACTATAAGCAAGTAACAAACCTTCCTGTACTGACAGTATTGCGCAACTTTCACTGAACTGGAGACTAAAAGGCTCAATCAGAAAAAGTACATTAGAAGCAGCAAGACTGAAAGATTCCTTCCCTGAAGTTGCATGGGGCTCAGCTGAGAATGTTTATAGCCAGAAGAGGTGAGGTGCCTTTCCAGCTTCAGGGCTGTGTTTGTGGGCTGACCTCATTCATTTGAGTGTCTGCTCCTCTTTCTGGAAGAGCAGAGCCAGCTGCTGCAGCCAGGGCTGGCCACAGCAAGGTTACACAGTCCTGGCGCCGTGGAGAGAATACAGTATCATTTACATTGAAGCTGTGGCTCCAGGGAGTCTGTGTGCTGCAGGGATCTTAGCTGTCCCCTACCTCCTTTACAGGCTGTTCACTCATTCATCATCCTCCAACCTTTTCTCTGGAGGCATGTTCCAGAGGCAGTGCAGCACTTCCACCTGTTTGCCAGCACCTCCCTGCCTGGTCTCCTTAGTCCTTCCTTGCTCACCTGCTCTTGCTGTCAGAAATATCTTCCCTTTTCTGCCTAGTTTCCTTTGCATGGCTTCCCTCATGCTGTAGATGCCTATTTTCTCGTTCTCTTTCTTCCATGCAGAGACTCCCAAGAGTCTCTTATGCTCCCTGCTCAGGTCATGGTTCTTGTGCTTTAGGGCTCTACCAGCTTCTCCCTCAAAACAGGAGGCGGGATTCAGGAGTGTGGGTCACAGAGTGGCAGTAGTGAGACAAGTAGTGGATGGAGGAGCAGAATGTTACTCGAAAGGTCACAGCAAGCGTTGTCTTTCCAGGCTGTAGGTAGCTGGGTCTAGTCTTGGTCTGAGCATTCTCCCTCTCTCTTTTTTCTTGACCTTCCAGCACTTCCATGAGGCTGCATACATGGCAGATGATCGTCAAGACCTCCTCAATGCAATCAACGAGTTCTTGGACTGCAGCATTGTCATCCCCCCATCAGAGGTGGAGGGGAAAGACTTGCTCAAATCCATTGCCACCTTCCAGAAGTTGCTGCTGAAGAAGAGGAAGGAGAGGGAGCAGAAGTCCATGAAGGAGGGTACTGCTCAGGAAGCCAAAGGTCTCTCCATTCACATTTGGGCAAGTTTGTGCCTAGTGCCCTGTGTGTCCCAGTGGGCCCTCCCAGAGCCCAGCAGAGGGGTGGGCAGGGCCTGACTCCTGCAGTGGGGAGTGGGGAGCGGGGCAAGGGGAGCAGTGACTGTGGGCAGTTACTGGTGGCTGGGGACAGCTGGAGGCAGTGGGATGTGCTGTCACAGGGGGCCCACCAGGCTAGTGCTGCTCTCTGAGGTATTGGGGAGGGGGACAGCCCAAGGGCCCAGCCATGTTCATTGCTGAAGCCCTGCCCTCCATGCACCTCCAGAGCTGTGTGAAGTGAAAGCTGAGGAAGAAGAGGAGGAAGCTGAGGACGACCCTTTGAAGCGAACCGGGATATTTTTTGGAGGTCTGGTTCGGGACATAAAGCGCAGGTACCCCAAATACCTCAGTGACATCAGAGACGCCTTGCACAGCCAGTGTCTCGCAGCCGTTCTCTTCATCTACTTTGCTGCTCTCTCTCCTGCCATCACCTTCGGGGGACTCCTAGGTAATGGGCCTGCTTTCTGGTCTGCTCTTTGCACTCTGGGACACTGGCTGTGTCTGTGTGGTGCTGTTCTGGGTGGGTTTTGGTGCTGTTCATTCTGGGAGAGTGAATGTAGTGCTGTGCCTCAGCTGGTGCCTTGTTCCCTCCCTGCCATTTGGCCTCTCCAGCCTCAGCTGCCTGGGCTCCCTCCCTGCTCCCTGCCTAACACAGAGCACCTCTGACTGATGGGATGAGCACCTGCCTTCTCTGTCTGGAGCTGTGCAGCCTGCCTGTCCGTGGTGATGGTGCCTATGTCCGGACTATAACACTCATACATTGTTTTCTTTCCCAGGAGAGAAAACTGAGGGTCTCATGGGGGTCTCCGAGCTGATAATCTCCACCTCGGTTTTAGGGATCCTCTTCTCCCTGCTTGGAGCCCAGCCACTCCTGGTCATTGGCTTCTCAGGGCCTCTGCTGGTGTTTGAAGAAGCTTTTTACAAGGTACATGTGAGGCAGTGTCTGTGCTTGGCACCTGCTCACTCTGTCCCTGCTGTGGAGAGGGCAGCTGGCATTTCTCAGCTCTACAAAGGGTCTTTGTTAGGGTTAGAGTACTTCCAGGCTGCTCTCAGCTCAGTCAGGGCTGCCCTTGGCTCTGCTGACCCATTGCAGGTCCCACTACAGGGACTTCTACCTCCTGTTGCTGTATCCAGTATCCCTCAAGGTGTGAGAGAGCACTCTTCTACATGCTGACTGTGAGGAGAACACCGTCCCCCAGCTCTGTGATGCAGCTCACTGGCATAATGAGCACTTGTAGCTGCATCCTGAAAGTTTCTTATTCTTGAAGACCATTTCACCACTTTTACCTGTGTCCAGGTTTCCTTTTATGGGAGCTCAATAATGCTCAGTGTACCACCCATTTAGGACGTGCCACGTACATTACTCCCACCTCTAAGGATAAGCCCAAGGGTGTGTGCAGAGGTACCTGGCCAGCCAGGATGGATGTGTTTCTTTCTCAAGTAGCATGACCTCTTTGCTCTTGAAAGCATCCCTCTATCACTGTACCTTCAAGCAGTGGATCTAATTCTCCTTTTCTCTGACTGCCAGCATGTCTGTGCCTTTGAAAAAGCATGGTTTTTCTACAGCTGGATTTTCACCTTGTCAAGAGTTTGGAGCTGGTGATGCTATTGCAGAGTGGGAATTTCTCCGCTCTCCTGTGACTGCACTTCTCACTGACTGCTTTTGCTTTGTCCAGTCACTGTGTACAGAGGAGTACCTCTGCCTGTACTGGTACTGAGGAAGGCTGCAAAGGGAGGGGTGTGATTTGTCCTGGAAATAGTTGCTCTGTGTGGATGAGCAGAGGCAACGGAGATGGTCTCCTCTGTGGTGGCAGCCTGGGGGCTTATCTCCACACACATACAACTAACTGTCTGTATGCATGGTGCTGTCTGAGATCGTGGCCTTTATGCAGTGGGATGTAGCAGGATGCTCAGGCTCTCCTTTGTAGGAACAGGCCTATGCTGTTGAGTGCATGGAGCAATGGAGAGCTGTGTTTGAGCAACAGCACCTCATAGGGGTGGGACGGGGCGTGTTATGCATGGGCTGGCTTCAGCAGAGCACGAAGGAGGTACTGTTACAAAGACTGCAGGAGTAAAGACCTACTTGGTGTGAGCTGCCAGGTGTTGATGCAAAGTCTGCAAATCTACCTGTTATTCTAGCCATGAATTCACAGATTCTGTGCTGGATGCCCAAGCAGATGTAGATGCTTTTTTCCAGGACAGCCTTTGATCTTATTGGGAAGTGGATGCAGGAGGCAGCCTGAGGAACCACGAGTAACTCCTTCCCCTTTCCGTTTCAGTTCTGCCAGACACAAGGCATTGAGTATCTGACAGGCAGAGTGTGGATTGGTTTGTGGCTCATCGTCTTCATCTTCATTATCGTGGCAGCAGAAGGAAGCTTCTTGGTGCGCTACATCTCGCCCTTCACCCAGGAGATCTTTGCTTTCCTCATCTCCCTCATCTTTATCTATGAGACCTTCTACAAACTGTACAAGGTGAACCTTCCCTGGGGAGATGGGCTGCTGCATCTCTTAATCCCTCAGGAACCAGCTGCTTTAGCACACAGGAGGCGAGGGAACAGAGCCTCCTCAGCTCAGCCACAATTTTCCTAGACATTCTGCAGAGCAGTTCTTTGCTGGTCTCATGCCTCAGCCCAGCTGGCTCCTATGCCACCACAGAGGGTGGCAGGAAGAGCCCTAATGTCTCTCTCCCCTTCTCTTCCTGCAGGAGACATTAAAGAGGGGCCACTTTTCTCTCCCCAGCCCTCTCCAGCTGGGTAGGTTGCGAGGCGAGGTGACGGATGCTGGGATTGTCCGTGCCCACCATCTACTGCCCTCACCTCTCCACAGAGCAGGACACCTCTGCATCCTCCTGCCCCCAGTAGTGACAGTGCCCCCTGCCCCTCCTTGCAGTAACTTGTCTGCTGCTTCTCTCACCTGCTCAGGTGTTTGCAGAACATCCTTTGCTGAAGTTCTACCCACCAAACGTGCAGAGCAGCCTGAATGCCAGCGTGCTCTCTACGGATGCCATGTCACTGGGAACCAGGATGCAGCCCAACACTGCTCTGCTGTCCCTCATCCTCATGCTAGGCACTTTCTTTATTGCCTTCTTTATGCGCAAGTTCAAGAACAGCCGCTTCTTAGGAGGAAAGGTGAGAAGTTTGTGGGAGTCACATGTTAAGGACAAGGGACACGACAAACAAATAATGCTTTTGGCTACAGACTTTAATTCTCCAGAACACTTGGACATCTCCCAAAGAAACACCAGAAATCCTTGGAATACCTTGCAGGAGGGATGGTAGTCCACCCTAGAGTGCAGACAAGAGCTGACTGTTGATGATGGTATCTGCACTGTCCTGCTCCAGTGAGGTTGCTGGAAAGTCCTCTGGACTTTGGGAAAGCTCCTTGGACCAGATACAAGTCTGTTAAACTAGAATATAAGAAGAAGAACTTAGACTTTTTCCCTTTGGGCATCTCTGTTCATGCATGGTATCTGTACCTGGAGCACTGTCTAAAGAGGCCAGCTGGAGCAATTAGCCAGTCATTTAAGAGCATGTTGTGTGGGCAGTGGGATGTACAGCCCCATGGGTCAAGGCTGGGTTTCCTTGCCCTGCCCATCAGCAGTGCTCAAGTTTGGAGTGGTGCTTGGCCCCCTCTGGGGCTTCTCTTTGCCATGGGCTCCCTCTAGCAGGATGCACGTGTGGAGCTGGCCTGCTCCCTTTGCTAATGACAGGTCTGTGTTCTGCAGGCGCGGCGGATCATCGGAGATTTTGGGATCCCCATCTCCATCCTGGTCATGGTGCTGGTGGATTACACTATCACTGATACATACACACAGGTAGGTGCCAGCACTGCCCTCAGAGCCTCTCCTGAAGCCCAGCAGTGATCCTGTGGGGCTGGCCTGCTCTTGTGCAATGGGGAATTTGTATTTCCTGCCTCTTTAGTCATAACAGCACAAAGCAAACAGAAACATTCCCCTTATTCTCACTCCCACGGTGAAGGGAAGCTCCAAGGGTCTTGCTGAGGCTGAGGCCAGAGCTACAGGGACTGGAGTGCCCTGGTATCTCTCTGGTCTTCCAGCTGTTAGTAGGGGAGGGGTTAGGGGCTTTAGGGAGATTCAGTGCAGTTCATTCCTTGTTTGGAACTCTAAACATTTGCAGTCAATCAGCAAGACATAAACTGTTCATGCACACTGAAGAAGGTGGCATGTAGAATGGTTTCAATGGGGTATTTGTCATGAGTTTAGTACTCAACATACTCATTCTCTTGTTGACTGTAGGATACTAATATTTTGATCACTTTATCTCAAACACAATTTTTTTTCCCCAGTATACGTAGAAACTTAAGTTTGATAACTTAATGTTATCAAACAAACGTATCTTACAGGTTTCATTCTTTCTCCTTTTTCAGTAGATAGGGAATTATATTTCCTTTTTTTGTTTTGGTTTTGGTTTTGGGTTTTTTTTTTTTTGCTAAGATTGGGAAGAGGGTGAAAAGTATTTCCTGTTTATCATGCAAGCTTTTTATCAAAACAACCGAAGGCTTGGTGGAATCCAAATGCATTTTTATTCATTTGAATTTCAATGAAAAATTTCAGTCTATCAGACATTAGTAAAATCATGCACTTTGTTACATTCTTTTCATACCCTTCTACACTTCTACAGTTAATATCAAAAGCATTATCATTTTAGTATTAACTCAGCATATGTACAAAGCTTTCTGGGAAAATGGTACTTAGTTACACAGCTTAACTCAAGGACAAACATTCCAGAAATATTATTCATACTTATGCTGATTAACATAAATGCAAATCATAAAGTCTGCCTGCAGTGCAGATAGCAGAAATTGCTGTAGAGCAGCACAGAGACGAGGGTTCAAATGCTGATGAACGCAGGGTGAGGATGATGTACAGCTAGGAGTCTGTGTGGTCTGATGGGAGCACAAACATGATATTCCCCCTGAACATGGTCAGAATGAGGTCATTTCCACAGAATGTGGCCTCTTCTGGGGTTTGCACTGCAAAAACAATGCTGTAAAATGTCTCAGAAAAGCCTTGGAAAGTCTGGAAAGCCACCTCAGGAAATGGTAGGCAGTTCAGAACACTTAATTTGTCCAAGCAGAGGTCAAGGAGCATTTTAACCATGGTCTGCAAGGACCGACATGGGGGTGAAGTTCCTGAGGGAAGATACTTCCTTGGTGTCTTGGAAAAGAATGAAGGGACTTTAAGTAGCTGAAAGGAAATGATACAGGCCCATGTTAGGAAACATAATTTTTTTTTGCACTGAAGGGGATTATCCATGAGAAAGTCCTGCTCGGTTCAGGGTGGCTTATCCCATCATCTGAGACATTCAGACCAGGGAGAGCAGGAGGATCAAAGCTGTGTGAGGCTTGTTTGTATTAATGAGTAACTGCTGGGTTTTGCAACTACACCACCAGAAGCTGAATGTCCCCTCCGGCCTGTCGGTCACATCCCCTCACAAGCGTGGCTGGTTCATCCACCCCATGGGCAGTAGTGGGACCTTTCCGCTGTGGATGATATTTGCCTCTGCCATCCCTGCCCTCCTGGTCTTCATTCTTATCTTCATGGAGACACAGATCACTACGTGAGTACCGCCCCCTCAAACCTCAGCCACTGCTAACCCCTAGAGAGGCAAGGCCGGGATGGGTGCTGGTTCCCTTGGAGATGCAGCAGACATTCCAAAGGAACAGCAAGAGCAGGATCTTGGGCATTTCAGACTGTACCTTGGCTTTTCCCATCATCTTTTGGCTCCCCTCTTGGCATATGGTGTGATGGAGACCTGCCTCAGCCAAGCACAGGAGGAAACTTTTAACCTGAGGCTGACAGCCACCATCCCCCTCCTCAGCCATCTTGTCGTTATCCCCATGTGTGCTGTCTCCAGAGAGTGAGCGTTGTCCCCAGCTGCAGTGCTGTCCCTGAACACTGACCTGGGCCTTGCACCGACCCAGGTTCTATTTTCTTTCAGGCTGATTGTTAGCAAGAAGGAGAGGAAGTTGCTGAAAGGCTCTGGCTTCCACCTGGACCTTCTGCTGATTGGCACTATGGGGGGGCTTTGCGCTCTCTTTGGGCTGCCCTGGCTGACGGCAGCGACCGTGCGCTCCGTCACCCACGTCAATGCCCTGACCGTCATGAGCAAGGCCATCGCGCCCGGGGAGAAGCCCAGGATCGAGGAGGTGAAGGAGCAGCGTGTGACCGGAGTGCTTATTGCCGCCCTTGTCGGTGAGCCTCTGCTCAGGGAACAAGGGAGGGCAAAGGTCAGGACCAAGCAGTTGAATCTCCTGGCACTGGCACTGTCCCTGCCCCGTGGGCCAGTCCGTGCTCTGCCTGCTTGCCGCAGGCCTGCCCACACCTACCCATTTTGAGCTTCCTTTCCCTTGTGCCCCAGGACACAGAGGAGGTGGGAGAGGGACGGAGGCTGAGGTGGCTTGCGGAGGGGCCGGTGTGGGACACACATGCCCTGAGCTCTGTCTGTGCAGGTCTGTCCATTGTGATGGGAAACATGCTGCGGCAGATCCCCCTGGCTGTGCTCTTCGGCATCTTCCTCTACATGGGGGTTACGTCACTCACGGGCATCCAGCTCTATGAGCGCCTGCTCCTGATCTTCATGCCATCCAAGCACCACCCTGACCACATCTACGTTGTCAAGGTGAGCAAAGGCAGGTTGCATAGAACCAGGTAATGAGGAGAAGAGGAAGAAGAAGCAGGTGAGGGGAGGATGGTATTTTGCTAGAATGACACTTGGCTTGGTGACCCTGCTTGGCTGCAAGTTTGGGCCGAGAAGTGCAAGGCATGCACAGAGGTGGTACAATGCTGGTAGGCTGCACCCAGGAGCGTATTGTTAGGATATTGTATGGATGGGCAGACAATTTGTAGGAGTGATGCACTGCTTGAGGGGGTGGAGGGACACTGCCAGGTGGGTATGCTGCCAGGTAGTACAGAGGCTGATGTGTTATGGAGTTCTACCTAGCTGTAGAGTAAAGGCAGGTAGACTCTGCAGCAGCAGGTGCTCTGCAGAAGAGTTTCATTTTGCAAGTTGGGTCTTGGTTAATCTGTGTGGAAAGATAATGTGTTCTTAGACTGGATTTACTTAATAGGTGAAGACCTGGAGAATGAATCTCTTCACCTGCATTCAACTGGCCTGCATTGTGCTGCTCTGGGTGGTGAAATCTACTGTGGCATCGCTGGCCTTCCCCTTTGTCCTGATCATGACAGTGCCGTTGCGACGCTTCGTGCTGCCCCGCTTCTTCCACGACAGGGAGCTCAAAGCGGTGAGCAGACAGCTGTCCTCTGTCTAGCTTGCAACACTGGAGTGAGATTGAGATCTGGCAGCCTGAAAGGCTGAGAGGTCATGGGCCAGCAAAGCCTTGAGGGTCTTTGCTCAACAGCAGTAAGTGGGTGGATAGCTTTCTTGGATCTTGTAGCCCTGGGAGTGCAGTATGAGATGGATGGGCTACCTGGGGCAAGGAAACAGGTTCCTACCAAGCAGAGGTGATTTCCCCTTCCATCTTGTGGCTCCTTCATCAAGAAACACACCAGTTCCCCACTGAACCAACAGCAAGAACAGCCCAGCAGCACATCAGAACCTACGGCTGTTGGCACTTCAGCATGTAGTCACAGTGCCAGGGTGCTGGCAGCTCTTCAAGAGCTGGCAGCTCCTCAGCTGCTATCAACATCCTGAGCTGTGTTGGAGGAGAGCCTGGAGCAGCACCCAGAAGTGAGTGCTGCCACCAGGGGGAGAGGAAGGAGCTGCAGTACTGGACCAAAGCTCCAGGCATTAGAATAGAAAGGGCATCGGGCTGGGGATGCATGGATGGGCATGAGGTTTAAAGGAGCCTGTTCAGAGGGGGAGGGAGCAAGAGCTTTGCTTTTCCCAGCACGGCCCAGTTGACTGGGTTGCTGTGTGCTGATCCCTCTGTGCCAGGCTTGACCCCACACTGGGGGCAGCTGTGGCCTTCATAGCCTGGTCTCTGCCTCTTCCCAGTTGGACTCGGAGGATGCGGAGCCAAATTTCGATGAGGATGGCCGGGACGAGTACAACGAGCTGCACATGCCTGTGTGAGCTGGGAGCTGCCCTCCCTGCTCGCGAGACAGGCGGCTCACACCTGCTCATCCCTCCCAAGAACTAACTGGAGACCTGCCGTGAGTCACACTGTCTCTTGCCTGGACCAATGAATGGCTGTTCCATAGCCCTGCAGGATGCAGCCCTGGCTCTGGCTGCCCCATCACTCGCTCAGCAGAGGCTGTGAGTCTCTCTCCTCTTGGACCTGGTGGGCTGAGAGATGCCTCTCACATCCCAAAGCTGTGTGGGTCCTGAGTGCCCATGGGTCAGGGGTCTGTCCCCTCCCTGCTCAGGCAGCCTGTGCCTGGTTTCCAGGTGATGAAGGGGAACAATGCCAGCTGGTGCCACTGCATTCCCCTCCACTACCATGATGCTTGGGTAGCTCAGCATGTGACACTGAGCACTCACAGGAATGGGCTAGAAGCTGCCTCTTCTCCCAGGCCAGCAATCTCCATACTCAGCTGGCAGATGCCTTGCTCCTGCTCCCTCTGCCCCCTTCTAGGAATGCTCACACCAGGCCTCTGCCACAGCTACTGGCCCTTGGCGCTGCTGCAGCCTGGCAGACAGGCAAACAGGGACTGGCACCCTGGCCCAGTCCTCCAGACTGTCTTCTGTTGAGTCACCTTCCCACATGACTGTTTTCAGCTCTTGCTTGACATAGAAGAGGCTGTTTGGCTCCTCTCCCTCCTCTCCCAACCTTATTTCCAAAGGCAAACTGCACAGGGAGGGAAGGCTGGAGACAAACAGGTATCCTGAAGCCTAGTTCCTGCAAATGCTTGCCCTCTTGCAGGAATTAGGAGTCCTCTGCCATTCTGCACGTCCACAGAGGTTGCAGGAGTAAGCACTCATCACAGGGCTGTAGCCGAGTTTCTGATCCCCACATTCCTGTCTCTCAGGACAAACCATATTTAAGAAGCTATACAAGAAATGTAGTGCTGGAGCACAAAACAGTCCTTTGGGTCCCCTCCATTTCCCTGTGCAGTGGTCCACTGAGTCTGGCTCCCTGCAAGCCCAGAAGGAAGTCACTGGAACCCCAGCCCCAGTTTTGCTGCCATACTGAGATAGCCTTTCACATCCAGTGGTGCCCGCCAGGTAAGAAAGAGCAGCACTCAAGGGTGCCCAGGACTCAGCGCCCATCACCTCTGGGCAGTTCCACAGATTCACAGAATTGTTCAGGTTTGAAGAGACCACAGTGGACCATCTGGTCCAGCCTCCCTGCCCAAGCAGAGTCATCCCAGAGCACATGGCACAGGATTGTATCCAGACAGTTCTGCAATACCTCCAGTGAGGGAGACTCCGCAACTTCTCTGGACAACCTGTTCCAGTGCTCAGTCACTGCACAGTAAAGTTCTTCCTCATGTTCAGGTGCATCACACCTTTCGACCTGACAGAGCTGTTCCCTGGGGTGTCCCTGAGCTGGCAGCCTTTGTTCAAAACTGGCCCAGAAAATGTTTGATGGTGCCCTTGTTGCCCATGGAAACTCCAAAGGTAGTGCCAGAAGGGAAAGGCAGCCCAGCCTCTTCCTGATGGTCGGAGCTGGACTGGCCTTCCAGAGGAAGCTGGGATGCTTGCTTCACCACTGGATTTGGGAGAAGATGCTGCCCCCCATTCCCATTTACCAGCCTGGCTCCTGTGAGAGAGATGGTGAATGCTTCATTACTGGGAGGGTCCAATGCCTTCCTCAGGAGGCTGCAGAAATATCCCATCAGAGAAAGAAGCCTCCCCTGCAGCAGGTCCTGCCCACAGCCTGGCCCCACTACAGGGCCCGGGGCGGAGAGACGAGCGTCTCTGTGTGTCTGTGGCCGTGTGTGTCCTGTCCTCCCTGTGTAGTGTAGGAGGCCTGTTGTTTCTGTGCATTGTGACTCCTCTGACTGTAGTGGAAACAGCTACACCAATAAACACTTCACAGGAACCGTGCCTCCGGATATACATTTTCGGCTTTATTGCCAACGGCAGTAAATTAAATGGATTGAAATTCCCCAGGACAAAACTTCTTTGCCTACCACAGCCAGCAAGGTAGCAAGCTCCAGCTGGAGCAAGGACTGTCACTGTGTTATCCACTACCAGCATGGAGGTGGGCCATCATCAAGCAGACTGGTTACTGTGGACTCAGCCTCCTCACTGGCTGCTGGAAACAGGAGGCTGAGCCCCATGTTTCATCAGAAACACATTCTCCTGCCTGCTTGCATCCATACACATGTGCATGCTTGTGTCTGTGCGCTCAGCAGCACTTGGTGCCCCGTCTCCTTGTGCAGTCCGCAGCCACATGCCAAATGGCAGGCTCATGGGCTGAGCACAGAAGAAACATCTCATTAAACATGTTCTTTCCATGCTTTCTTCCCAGGCAAGAACTGAGCCAGGTCCCTGTGAGCTGCTAGCTGCCTGCAGCCCGTGGTGATTGGTTGGGTGTCCTCCAGTCTTGCTCTCCAGGGTGCAGCTGCTGGGAGTAGCTGGAAGTCCCATTGTCCATGGTCACTCACTGGCTGCTCCAGGGGCTGGCTGCTGAGGCAGAGGTAGAGGGCTGAGCCTGCCAAGGTACACAGGTGGTGGCAGTCCTATTTCTGAGCCGGGTGTGTTGTGGGGCAGGCAGTGCCTGGCCTTGCAGCACCCTCTCCAGGACCTGGCAGTGCTGCAGAACCTGCAGGAGAGGAAGCAGTGTGGGTGCCTATCTTCCGAGCATTCACTTGGGCTGGATGGGAGTATCTATGGCCCACAGGCTGCTCTGCCACATTAGGGAACACTCCCATTCCCCACTTCTCAGCTCTCCTTCCTCACATCTGAATGTCTAAACCAGCAGGTCATTGGTTTGGACTGGAGAGATTATGGCTGTCCCCATACCTATGAATCCCACAAGATTCATGTCTCTAGCTGGATGTCCAGCCCTTCTTGTGCAGCACCCCAGACTGCAGCAGTGCCCCCACCCAACCTGGTATGCAGACCAGGGAGCACAAGCAGGGCGACATGTGCCCCTTACCACATCAATCCTCCGGATGAGAATGGGCCAGAATGAGAATGACCTCCAGCTCCAGCAGCCAGTCAGCCTCCAGGATGCTGTGCTGGTACTCCTCTAGCTCTAGGCTCCTCTGCCACTCCTTGGCCAGGGCAGCTCCACGCCAGCAAGCCCCCTCATACCCCCTCATGCCTGAGCTCTGCCAGGGCTGGGCCAGCCCTGGCCCCTCACCCTGCTGCTGCAGGTGCAGGAGGTGGATGCACTGGGAAATGCAACGGGCCTGGGCACGAAGGGTGGCCACCCACTCCCTGCAGTGCAGCAGGGCCAGCAGCTCCTCCTGGCTGTCCTGCAGCTGGGCTTGCAGCACCCCAGCTCTGCAGCCTGTGCCTGAAGGCTGCAGTGACATCATGGGGTTGGGGCAAGCCCAGGGGAGAGTTGGGCTGCTGGGGGGCCCTGCTGCACAGAGCGGGGTGTCCAGTGCCAGGAGCCAACCCTGCTCTGCTCCATGCTGGTGGCTGCAGTGGCAGTGATGGTGACTGTGATGCTGATGGTGGCAGGGAGCGGCTGTACCTGTTGCGGTGAAGAGAAACCCACTTCTGGGCGAGATCTGCTGTGGCCAAGCTCTGGTGAAAGACATCAGGGACCAGCCTCAAGACCTTCACAAAGGGCCCCACATCAGCAAAGCCACACAGGTCATGCAAGCTCTGGGGACTGAAGACCCTCTGGCTGAGGGTCCCCCCCCGCAGCAGCAGCCCCCAGTTATGCCGGTGGGCAAAGAGCTGTGCCGCCAGGTGGGGGACCGCTGGGTAGGGCAGGCAGCGGGCTCCTCATGCTTGTGTAAGTTCTCACAGAGAGGAACCACCATCCTGGCATCAAACCTCTCCTTCAGTGTGCTCAGGTGCTGCAGGTAGCACAGTCTACGTAGCTGTTGGCCACGTCAGGGCTGGCTGAGCCAGGCTGGCAGTGGGCAAGCCTCTGCAGGTGCTGCCAGCTCTCCACCTGCCCCGAGCGGCTCCGTGGCAGCAGCAGCAGCACGTGGTACAGGCTGTGCAGGTCAAAGCCCTCCTGGCACTGCTGCATGTGCCTCACAAAGGTGCTGATCTCCCCTTCAAGGGCAGAGAAGAGGGCCTCCATGAGTGGCCACAGTGATGGAGAAGAGTCAACCAGGGTCACAGCTCATCCACATGGTCCTTGGCCCTGAAGTGCTGGAAAACACACTGCACCAGGATGCAATGTAGGCAGGATTGCTGTAGGGGCTCTGGTTTGGGTCACACATGCAGACTCAGCAGTCAGTTCTACCTAAGGCTGACATGGCTGCTCAAAGAGTGGGACATCTGTCCAGCTTGGAGGAGTCAATCCTGGCTGCTCTGCCAAAGGAGAGACAGTGGGTGGATGGAGAGGGGGGCAACAGGGATGGGCTGAGGCAGGAGGAGTAAAGGGGCTACAAGGGGTGCACTCCATGGGGTATCCCCACTTTAGTCAGACCAGGGGAGGAGGGAGAGGCTGCTGGGTGCTGGCACACCAGGAGCCTGCTGGGTCACAAAATACTGCTGCAGTGCAGGAGGAGTAGCTGAGAGGCTACCTGCAGATTCAGGAGATGCTCCTGTGCTGGGGCTGTCTGCAGGCCCCCAGTTCTCCAGGGGGTGCTTTGGGATGGGGCAAGTGTTCACTTGCTCCCTGATAGGGGACTCACTTATGCCAGACCAGGACTGCACTCCTACCAGAAGTTTCTCTGTCTTTGTTATATGAGAAGAGGCTTATCTTTACAAAAGGAAGCATGTCCAGACACTTAAAAATAGAAGGTCCATTCCCAAAATTATCAACCTTATTTTAAACAACTGCATTGTTTAAGCAAACTGTTTGGGTTTCTGTTTCTGCCACCTGCTTTCAAGTACACTCAAGCTATCTTCTCCAGTTATTTTTGTTCCCTGCAGCCAGGAGGGGCTGGCACACCTCTGTTGTCAGATACCACTGGCACCCATTCACATGGCCGTATGGCTAGGAAGTTATTTGCTAGCTGAAACCATTTCTACAACTGTGAACAAGAGCCAGTGGCAAAGTTTCCCCTTTCCCCTGTGTATCTGAAAGTCCTTGCAGGGGTTTTTGTGTCTTCTTTTCAGACACTCAAAATTGCATTAAAGTAAATTGTGAAAACCTTTTTTTCCTTTTCCCCATGAGGAGAGGTTTGGGGGGTGTGGGACAGGTAACAATGGCAAGAGGCAACAGCACAGTGCATTCTTCACATTGGCAGGAGTGAGAGTGGCTCCAGTTTTCAATCCCCAATACAAGTGGGTTTGTTCAGATGTGAATTGCACCATTTTGGGGAGAGCAGAGCTGATGCTGAGGGAGACAATGGTTGTGTGTGAAGCCCAAGAGCAGCACCAGCTCAGGGGTGCTGGGATCCTGCTTTCTGTTGCAGACGCTGAGGACCACCCTCAGCACGTACTGCTGAACACTGGTGACCTTGCACATCCCTGCCATGGCCCCAACCCAATGCTCTCTGTCTCCCACCCTCCATCTACCTCCCCTTCATGTCACTCAGAAGAAAGAACTCACCAGCCCCTGGAGAAGCACCAGGGAGAGAAGAAAGGGCTGAGCAGGGCCCTGCTGACCGCCAGGGGAAAAACCTGCCCTCCTCAGGCGTGGACGCAAACCTTCCTCCCCATGGAAACAGCAGGTTTGGACGTGTCCCTTGTGCTGCACCCAGCCTTTCCCAGAGCCAGTTGCCAGGCCCACAGACATTGCCACAGAACTACAGGGCAGAGGTGAAGCTCTGTCCAGCTCTTCTCCCTCACACAGCTCTTAGCAAAGGATATTTTTCTACCAGGGATGTCTGAATCCTGGGCACAGGCTTGGATAGCATGTTCCTTCAATACAGGTGAGTATTGGAGCACTCCTGTAGTTTGTCTGGCCTTCACTCCTGTGCCCTGGGAGGTTTGGTTCCTGGCTGCTGCCCTGTGCCTCTGCCCCATCCCTTCCAGTGCATTGCCCCCTCAAGGCTTTCTAGCCCTCTGGCTCTCCGAGGTGCCTGTGCTGGAGCTGGTCTCCAAAGGGACTCTTTGCAGAAGTGATTGAGGCACTTCTGGGACAGCTCTTCTGTGCCTGTGCAAGGTTCCCCTGTGAAGGTGCATACTTTTGTCTGGGATGCACCTGGTCACAAGCTGCTGTGTCTTGCTCTGCAGAGATGGCTCTCATGAGCCCCCATGCAGAGAGGGGGCAATGCTGCTGTGAGGTGTGGACAGGAAAGGCTCGGCCTGAGCTCTGAAAGGTGACTGCCGAATGCAGGGAACAGCAAGGACGTGGGCTGGTACTCGTGAGTGTCCTGCGTGGCTCAGAGGGGGCCATGCAGGAGTCAGAAAAAGAAGTGCTGAGCATCACTGCTGCACAACATCCCCCATCTCTCCTGCCACTTTGTTCCGTGACCCTCTGGGCTGCCAGGTGTCATCTTGTCATTGAGCAGAAAAAAATCATTGAGCATGATTTCTGCAGAGAAGGGGGGACTTTGTGATCTCTGCTGCAGGAGCCCAGGTTGATGATTTCCTTCATCCATCAGCCCAGTGTCCCTGGAGAACGTCCCCTCCCTCCGGCACACGGAGTACAGCAACCTGACTGGGGCTGGGAGGGGCTGGGGCGCCGCTGCCTCCTGCTGTGCCAGGCTCTGCTCCTCAACACAGACAGATGGCCAGATGCTGCGGCCAGCTACTGGTGCTCTGAGCTGAGGCTGCACTCACTTTTCAGCCCTGGAGGTGTTAGCACAGCCTCTCCTGCTTTTTTCTTTTGCTAGTCCAGGAGCACAGCATTTCAGATTGCCTCCGGGGACTCGGAAGGGACAAGCACAACAAAACAGGGCAGGGATTGGCATCAGTTTGGCTGCAGGTGCACAGCGAGAAGAGCTCTCTCCTTCAGCACAAAAATGATTTTGCAAGCTGAAACTGTGCAGGCAAGATCAGGAAGATGAAATGTGAATGGCTCAGGCTACCAGCACCCATCAGCAGAATTCAGCCACAGCCAGGGGTAGTGATATTACACCATTTAACCTCCTTGCTTGCTCGCCTGGGTTTCTGGTTGTGAAGGAGACAAAGAGCTCCCCTGGCAAAACAGCCCAGTCTGGGAATTGCCTACACTACAGCTGCCTGACATACTTTCTCCAGCATGAATCACATAGTAATGGTATCTGCAAGCAAAGCCCTGCTTATGCATTTAGTCGAGCAGAATCCACAAAGCTGCTTGTAGCAGAATCATCTGTGACCTCCACAGCATTGCGCCATTAATAGCAAGGTTTGGTCTGGGTCAAACAAAAGCAGGGCAGACTTAATAGGAGAGGAAATGAGGTGGATGCGCTCAGCTGGCCTCTCCCCACATGCTCCTACTGTAATTATAGCCTGGTGCAGTTCAGCTCCCTCATTCAGAAGTCTCATCACCAGACTGCATTTCTCATGGCCAAGGTGTAAAAGCCACACACAGAGATGTTATGCCCCAAGCAAACTGACAGCAGCACAAAGGGAGCAGTGGTAGGGAACCTCAGCTTGTCACTGCCAGGAGCTGGCTGTGTGGCTTGGAATGTAGAAGGGAAAGGAAGGAAGGGTTGGGCTGAAGGAACAAGACCAGGACCGTTATCTGCAGAGAAAGCTGGAGATACCTGATTATGGGTTTGGTTCGTCAGCACAGCCAAGTGCAGATGGGGCTGGTAGAAAGTCCCAGCTATGGTGCTGGCCCCAGTGATGCAGCTCAGAAGGGTGCTTCAAAGGCCAAGGGGTGGCACATGGTCACAGTGTGGGGTGGATGTGCCCAGCATCCGCCTTCTGGGCACATCTGCTCCAGTGATCTGCTTTTGTGCTCAGGCTGAAAATGAAGACAACATCCTGTTTTCCTGACCTACAGAGAAAGGGCAGCCCTGGAGGGCATTCCTGTGCCTGGATGGGATAAGAAGCTTTTCCTACTGCCATCAGACTAAGCAAGGGTGTAGCTGCCCTTGGCCTGAGCGCTGTAGTGTGCAGAGGCAGCACTGTGCATTGCAGCGAGACCGGCTCACTGCTCTGAAGTGGACACAGGAGCCAGCAGGGTGCCCAGGACAAATAAACCCCCTCCAGCCCCCACCGCCCTCCCTAAGGAGAACTCCCTCTCACGCTCCTGCTCTCTGGGGGAGCAGGTGCCACAGTGCTTGGTGTGACCCTGTGAAAGCCTCTCCAGCCATCCTTAATCACATTCCTCTGGAACAGGGACACATCTGGTACAAGCATGATCCTGTCCCCAAGGAGCTTCAGCTAATTCCTGTCATAGAGCCTCAGAGCAGCCCCGGGCAGGGAGAGCTTCGACAGAGCTTTGATCATCACTACCATCACTTTGCAGGGGATGAGGCTGGAGGAGAGTTCCACAGAACCTCTGAGTTCAAGCAGTCCAACCCTGAGCTGCCCTGGCCAGACTGACCAAGTCTGAGGTGTGGCTGGGCTACCCACAGTAGGAATGGGAGAAAGGAGGACCTGCCCTTTTCAAGTGTTGATTTATAAGCTGATTTCAAGGAATTGTGAAACTAGAACAAGGAAAGGGCCAGAACTCTGGGATCAGTTTGCACCCTACTGCATGTTCTGTGTGTCCCCTTCCTCTTGCACACGTGCAGCCTGTGTTAGGAGAGTGCCTTGGCATCTGGTGGTCTACCAGGGTCTGGCATGCTTGACTTTGGGCTGCTGTTCTCAGTAGTTCTCCATCTGTGGCAAACACATTCCTGGCTGTCCTGTGCTTTGGGCAAGGGAGGTTTGGTTGTCTCAGTGAGGCAGCAGGGCCTTGCAGTGGGGGGTGTGATGGTGGCAATGCATAGCAGAGCACAGGTGTCCTCCTGCATCTGTGCTTCCCTGTGCCTTTATCAGGTCCAAGGTATCCTGCCTCTGCTGCTGACTCTCCCAAATGAGATAATCCCAGGGATGACAGTGGAGGAAATCAGTCCTCCACCCTACGAGCACAGTTCGGATGAGCCATTGAGGAAGTGGGACCTGCAGCCAAGGTGTCACAGCTCGTCCCCTGGCAGGCGATGGGAGAGCAAGTCTGTCAGATGCTTCCTACCTACAGCGGGGCATGCTGGCCCGCCTGCCTCCCAGCAGTGTGCCAGACCCGTGGCAGAAGAGGAAATTAAGATATTGTCTGGAGTCCAGGAGGAATTCCTGCCTCAGCTTGTTCCTGCCAGTCCTCTGCCGACCTTCCCTCGGTGTGGAAAGCCCAGCAGGAAGCTGACTCACTGTCTGCTGCTGCCATGGCTGGGTGCAGGGGCCCTGCTGCCTGCAGCACCAGAGAGCTGCTCCTTTCATGGATGCAGGGATAGCTCACTGCTCAGAGTCACCAGCACCTGCCTTCCCTGGCTGTTCTCTCCCAGAGCCCAGCATCCTGATGACAAGCAGAGCAGAACCATGGCATCCTGGTTCTTGTGCTGTCTGCAGCTGGGCTGAGAAGAGGGTTGGGAGCTTGTTGGGTTGCTGACATTGCTGCCAAACACAGTCGGCACTACTGTGCCAGGTTTGGGGAAGGAGGCAGCCCAGAGGTTGGGGGGGAGGAGCAGGGCTGAAGAGAGGTCCCGGGCTTTTCCTGCATAGTGGGGCTCGTGTGACAGGGAGTCAGCAATCACCTGCTTGTCAAATCTCTGTGAAAAAACAGGTGGTCACAGCCACCCCTTCCCAGGAGCAGCACCTAAAGCCAGTTAGGAAACAGTTCAGATATTGCAGTTTCCAAGTGGGTTGTACAAACGCAGGACTAGTGCTTTAATCCTGTAGCAGAAAGGAACAAATTTCAGGTATAAATTTCCTGTCAAAATTCTTGCCACTTTTTCTACTGGGTTGATAGAGTACAGGGCTTACAGCATCAATAACTGATGCTCCATTTGGGGAATCCAATGTTTATTAACTGAAGAGCTGGAAAGTTACTTGGTTTGAAGGACTGGGTTAAGCCACCTTCTATTTCCCTCTTGGAAAGTGTCAGTCAACAATAGTGTTAATACTAAAAACCTTGCCCTCTTGAAATGTTGTATCCATCCCTTTTACCCTGGATGACAGGAACCATGGCCAAAGTTTCTCCAGAGAAGTCTGGAAGGGGATGTCTGGTGGTGGAGACTTCTGATGGCAGGCAGATACAGGAGAAAGAAGTGTGCTCCTCAACTCTCCTGTGGTCGTGAGGAGCTCCACAGCCCCCTGGTGACCAGCTAGAACTGAGAAACTTAACAGCCAAAATTGTCTACAGAAACAGCATCAGCAGGAATCCCCATTTCACCTGAGGAGAAAGCTGGCTGTGGCAGAGGCAGCCTGGCAATAAATATGTGGCTGTAAGGAGGACTGTCAAGGACACTGTGAGTAGATCTAATCCCCTTCTCTGACACAGCCTTATGGATAAAAGTATTAGATGTGAGATAAGAACTGCAGTTAGGCTTCTGGCGCCGTCTTGCATGATGTTTTCATAAGACAGGAAAAGCAGTATAGATTAAACTAATCCAGCACAAATACAGAAGAGCCTGGGTAGTCACGCTCAGGATAGCTCTCAATAACTTGGTATCAAGATGGAAGGACATGTTGACAGTGACTCATATATCAGGAAACTATCAAAAAGCCCAGAAAGTGAAGGAGGAAGAGTGGTGGGGTGGTCATCACAGGTTAGACAGTGGCCTTGGTGTGACTCTGCTCAGTGGCGGGTGTCTGGTACTGCCATCTACCTCAGAACCCTCTTTGTGTTTTAAGTAGTTAAAAACCTCTCCCATTATGGAGGGACCAAAATAATACTAATACTAATATTAATACTAATACTAATACTAATAATAAATTAAAAAAAACTCTTCCCCCACACCTCTCCATTAGATTTCCTTTTTTTTTTCAGAATAAAGAAATAATTTATGATGGAAAGAAATACTTTCACAGAGCACTTGTGAACCATGATCTGGCCACACTTCGAGCTGTGATCGAGGTCTGTCTTTGAACTATGATCTGGGGAAACTTAGCCCAGAGTATTGCTCTTTGCCACCTGTTTCAGATCTCGGAGACATAATTTTGAGGCTCTATCAGGATTCCTGTTAACAGTCTCTCTCACTGCATCATGCTATGATGGTCTGCTGAAGGAACCCCAAACCCGAAATGTTCGCTATTCTGGACGACATCAATTGCCCTTACGAAGGTCCGCACGTGGCTCCCGTAGCCGTACAGCAGTGGTCCCCGGTCCCCGCCGCGTGTCCGTGGGTGGCACCGGCCGCTCGGGCCTCCCCCACCCCAACCCTTCTCAGCACCCTCCTCTCGAGATGCGCTCCTCTTCCTCGCCAGTCTCATCCCGCTCCTGAGCGCTCCGGCGGCGGCACGGCCCCTCCGCTGCCGCAGCAGCCGCGCTCCCCGCGCCCCGGGGCGGGCGGAGCGGGGCGGAGCGGGCGGCCCGGCCGCTCCCCGCTGCCCGCGGCCGGCGAGGCGGAGCCAGCGCGGCGCGGGGCCGGCAAGCCGTGCTCGCCCGGCCGCGGCGATGCGGCGCTGAGAGCCGGCGGCAGCGCTTCCGTGGGCGGCTCCGCCGATGGACGCCTCTCTGCGCCAGGTGGGCAGCGGCGGGACGGGCACGGCAGCGGGGCTCGCCCCTGCTCGGGGCTGGGAGCGGCGGGGGCCGGCAGGGTTGGGTGTCGGGCGAGACGGGCATGGGGTGCCGTGCCCCGGGCCGGGAGCGCCCCCGGGGCCGTGGGACGCTGCGCTCCCCGCGGGCCGCGCCCCCGCTGCCCCCTCGCCGAGGCGGTCCCGCTCGCACTTTCTCTGGAGCCATGGGATGCGGAGGCTTTTGACCCCGGGCTCTCCCCAGCCTGGCGCGGCTCCGCGCAGCCCGTGCGAGGGCTTGAAGGGGCTGCGGGAGCCGGAGCCCGACCGATGTGCGGTGCCGGCAACGCCGACCCAGCGCTGCTCGCGGGAGGAGAGGGTTTGTCGCATGATAGTCATGGCTGCCCAGAGCCGGCTCCTTAATCCTCTGGAACGACTTCAGGGTCCGGAGCCTGCTCCTGCCTGCGTGTGCGAGCCACAGAGCGGCTGGCCCCCGGGGCACCGGGCCGCCGAGCAGCGTGCGGCGGGGCTCCCCGGCCCCTCGGTGCCGCTGGCCAGTCACCGTCAGGCCGGCGGGCAGAGCGGCTGCCCGGGGCCGGAGCGGTACCCGGTAGCTGCGCGCTGCGGTCCCGCCTGGCCGCGCTGCCGTGCCGGGGTGAGCGCCCGGCCGTGCGGGCACTGCGCTGCCACGGGGAGCGGGGGGCTGAGGGCGCGGGGCCGCCACGGCCCAGACGCCCCGAAATTCTCGGTGCCGTTTTTCTCGCCTGAGCATACGCAGGTTTCCAGCCTGGCCTGGCCATGCCTTTGGTTGTGAGGGGCGGGTGGGTGCAAAGCCGAGGCAGCCCTTTCTGGACCCGTGGGTGACGGTGTGTGCCCGTGGCATCGGCGGCGGGTACGGCAGGCACTGTGGGGTGACGGGGCCTTCTCGAGGTCTGCGGCTGAGGTCTGAAAGCCTCGTGTTTGGGGCATGACACATCTGCCCCCCTCCAGCTCCCAGATGGTTTCCAGGCCATTAACCCCAGTGTCTGGCCTTGAGTCGTGGGTGCGGAGGGGGAGCTAGCAGCGCTCCGGAGCAGCCCGTGGTCGCTGGGCTGGAGCAGCTGATGGGCTGGGGCCTGCCCCCTCCCTGGCGAAGCGCTTTCTTTATCAGAACAGATGTTTTCCCAGATCTGGCCCCAGAGAGGAAGGAGTGGCTGCCCCCGGGCTGTGCGGCTGGGGCTGCCCCGCAGCATGCGGCAGCGCATCGCCCAGCATCCTTCAGCCATTAACTGATTAACCTGCTGCTCCTGGAAGTCTGCGCCGTCTGTATCTAATCAAATGAAGGCCAGGGTTCCCCAAAGGGCCGTTTCACCAGAGCCTTTATGCCCACTTCTCTGTCAGGAGGAACCTTCTGGCCTCTTGCAACAGGAGTAGCCACTGAAGAGCCTGAAGGAACTGATGGCAGTGGGAGGCTGGAAAGGGGATACCCCCAGAGGTGCACATCTCAAGCAAAGTAGCACCCATCAGAGAATTGCCTGCTTTGCCCAGCTCTACCTGTCCAGGCATGATTCTGCCGTTATCTGAAGAAACAGGGATTTCCAGGGAAGGGCTGAGAGGCAGTCCTGGAGCCAGGGTCTCTTAGAGTCACTCATCTCTTGTAAATCACAGATTTAAGTGCTGATGAAGCAAGGTAGGCTGGAGAACTGGGGTGAGCAAGAAAGTATCAGACTTGGCTTTGCAGGAAAGGCAGTGGGGGTGGGAGAGGGGGAATGTGGCTTCCCCAGAGCCGGAATGTTTGGCATTCGCTGCACCCAGGCCACTCTTCCTCCTTCTCCATGGGGGGTTCTTGGTGGGAGGGAAAGCCTGAGTAGAAGGGAGTTGCTTCACTTCTTTCTGCAGCAGCAGATGAGCTTGTCCCAGGGGATGCGTGTCATGTCTGACAGTGAATAGCTTAAACCCCAGTTGGTCTTGCCTTAGCAGGCTCCCATGCTGTGCTTGCAGCATTCAGATTATCACACTCAGCTATGTGATCAGTATCTGGGGTTAGGTGGGGGTGCCATGGATCTTCACAGCTCCCCTAGTTCCCCCTTTGCCATGCTGGAGACCAAAATAGCTTTGTGAAGGGTTCAACCTACTTGTCATCCTGTTTCTGCCAAGGGAGGAATAGTTCTGACCAGTTGTGCCAGCTTGAAGCTGTGGAAGGGTTTCCCATGTGCTGTGCCCTCCTCTGCTTGCAGACCCCAGGGACAGCGAGCTGCTAGCATGTGTGCTGCTGCTGCTGCTGCTCTTCTGCAGTGTCCCAAGTGGGCCAGATTAGAAAACCTTCATCCTCAGCGAGTGGTACAGCACAGAGATGTGTGTGTGCCTCTGCCATCGGAGGTCTGCTGTGCAGTGTGGCTCAGAGATGTGACAGATGATGCCTTTGCTCCAGCCGGGTGTGAGTGGAGGAGCCGTGTGTGTGTGTGTGTGTGTGTGTGCTCTGCCATCTCCTTGCTTGGCTGCTGCAGGGAGTCCTGTGCCCAGGCAGGGAGGAGGGGCCCTGGAGGCCAGGGCTGTGCCATGGTGACAGATGACAGTTTCCCTGTGTGTCTGGAGTGTGGGCAGGATGTGGGGTTGACACAGAGGATGTGACTCGCTCTCCAATTCCCCTGTAAGGAGCAGGAATGTCATGGACAGGGTTAAAGGAGACACTTCTCCCATCCTGTCCTTCTGCACTCCACTTGGAGCAACCAGTTAGCACGGTCCCATAGTCTGTCTGCACTGAGGAGCGGCATCCAGTGGAATTACAGATGCTGTTCTCCTTTTCAAGTGTCACTGGCCTAGAAATTCTGGCATTTTAAGTGTTAAACAGTTTTCCTCTTTGCTCTTGCAGTGAAATCCAAAGCTTTTCATCTGTGTTGTAAAATAAATCCCCTGAAGTTCTTAAGCTTTCTGACATGGGGAGAGAAAGGCGGGGTAATTCTGTGTTCAGGTCCTGCATGGCTGTGGTGATTGGAATTGTCCTCTCTACAGCTGTCATGGTCTTTTATTATTTCCCATCTTTCCCTCGCCACAGCCCTTCTCTTCTTTGTGGCCTGGGATATCTGTCTTGGAGACAGGGAGAGGATCTGTCTCTCCCAGGGATACATGCAGACCATGAAGGAGCCTCAGAGTCAAGGCTGTGAAGGAGTACTAAGGCTGCTGGAATTGCTACCAGGCATGCACCTGAGCTGCTTTCTTGGCCCCAAACTGAGGTGGGGAGAAAGTACCTCTGCCAAGTTTCTTTTGCTATGGCAGCTTTGCCCTGACTGCTGACTACTTGATGCAAGTGGAAAGTGCCTGACTACTTCACAAAGCCGTCAGGGAGTCTACAGTGCAGCCCTTTACTGGCCACAAGACACTCACTGAATTTGCTCTGCTTTGGGCATCTAATGGCTTCTTGGTCCCAGCGTAAAGTCACGCGTGTGAACATTCGCAGGCAGGGAACATGGGTAAGGAGAACAACTCAAAGTTCTTGACTGTGAATGCACCTTTGCAGTGTGAAGCCTGCCTGGTTCATGGGTGCAGCAGGTACAGGACTGGTCTGATTTTTGGTTGCATGTACAATTCTCACCAGATTTGGAGCTCTCTGTTGAAGCTGCTTGGATGAATCATCCAGAGACCTGTGTCCCCAGGGAGCCCAGGTTATGCTGGGTGGGAAGGGTTTGTACATGGCTGGATTAGGTTTCTCAGTAGCTTGCTTTGCCCTTCCCATGCTCCCTGCAGTTGGGAGGAGTTCCTGTGAGAGAGGAACATGGCCAGATGTCCAGGAGAATCTATCCAGAGACTCTTGTCTGAGATGAGGGAAATGGTTCAGCTGACGTGGATGATGCTGACCATGAATGATGTGCTGTCTCTACAGATAACAGTAAGCTGAATGCCCATGTGTTAACAACCATTGTCTTAGGAAAATGCCAGCTTGGAAAGAAAAGGTAGTAGAACATCATCTTCTTTAGCAGTGAGGCTGCTCTTTGAAGGAGGTTTCTGGCCAAGCCTCTCTACACCTCTCAGGGACTTGTGCTTTGCCAGCTTCCCCTGACAACCTCCTCTCAATCTACTGAGAGAATATTGTGATCTCTCAGAAAGAGGACCTGTAGGGATTAAGAAGAGACAGAGAAATGCTGACTATTACATCCATCTTGTGTATGTAATGCTCTCTGTGTCAATACCAAACAGAGCAACCTCTCTCTGTTCACTTAGCCTGTGTAATGCATCTCAAGAGAAGTACCACTGTTCTTGAAGATATATCCAGTTAGTTTATATATGCAGTTAGTGTAGCATGGATACTCCTACATGTGGAATCCTCCATCCAAGCTGTGTCTCCACTAAGCCATTCAGAGTGATAAAGAGGCAGATACAGGACAAAAGGGTTTGACTGCCCTGTTTTGGAGCAGCAATTGCAAGGAAGAAAGCTCTTGTGCCAGAGGTGACATGAAGAAGTGTCTGGCGGAAGAGAGGGAGCCCTGCTAGCTCCCTCCTTAGGGCATTCATCTGGAGCCAGGCTGCGTGAGCTGCGACCTTGTCAGATCCCATCAGCAGCAACAGGGTGGGCTGGCACGGGCTCTCAAGGAGAGCCCCCACATGAAGGGAAGCCAGGTTGCCCTGGGCCAGCCTGCAGCTGCTCCATTGTGGCCTCCGAAACCACCTTGTTCTGCTCTGGTTTCACTTCTTGCCACACTTACATTTAACATCATGATCACAAATGTTTTACAATTTCTTTTTCCCGTTTTGCTTTAAGGAGAATATGCGAACTACCTAAATGTGATTATTAAGACTGAAACTTGTGAGAGTCTGGATTTCCTGGTTATCTTTCAGTTACCCTAAACTCTGCAGTTCTGCCTCCTCATTTCCATCTAAGATCACTCACAGTTCAGCAGTGCTGTAGAGCCAAGTCTCGGGAAAAACACCTATGGAGGGCCTGTTATGCATCACTTGGCACAGTGCCCAGGGGACTGAGAGGTCCTGTCATACAAGTGCAGTAATTATCACAGCATTGGAACTGGTGGTGCGGCCTCTCACAGATCCAGTTATCAGTGTGTTTGATGAGAAGGTAGAAATTAGGGTTGGGATGAGTGGGATGTATTAGTGCGGTTTATTCCTGTTATTCGCATCTTGAGCCAATGATGATTTGGCTGAACCACATTTTCTAGAAGGGCTTCTTATTTCTGGAGGATCCCCTGCTTTTTGCAGTTTCTTCAAGTGGTTACACAACCTTGTTTTAAAATAAATCCTGCTTCATTTCTGAAGTGTCTGGCAGATCCATCCGTTTTCAGGTCCTACTTTTCTTCTGCTTCATGAGAGTCGCTTTGTCCCAAATAACTTCTCTGTCTGCAAAAAATTATTTTCTGGCACCAGGTTGTCTCTGGGTTGCTGGCAAAGGTGAGCCAGCAGGTAGCAGAGAGGGGTCTCAGTGCTAATGACTGCTGTGTCCTCTCAGCAGGGTTGAGTGAGTTGAGGATGAAGGGACAGAGATGAGATTTGCAGCCCATGCTGGGCCACAGGCTGCTCTCATCTCCCCACTATCACTGTCTGGGATAGATAGGTCAGCCCTAGCTCTGGCAAATCTACATAATGACATTAACATCTTCACAAATACTTTTGCACTACAAGGGATCTTTCTGAATAGCAAAAATGACTAAGCCTTTTATGTTGTTTCTGGAAGGCTTCTTTCTCACACCTCAAAGCATAAGTACGCAGTAAACTTCCTTACTCCTGTTTATACATCCCAGACATGCATCAGCTCTTGTTGCAACCAAATGTCCTGGGAGTTTCTGCTCAGCAATTCTCAATCCCCTTTGGGTCTGTGTCTTTCCAGAAGACATTCCCCTGTTTGAAGTACTCTTTGCATTCCTTCTCTCCTGATGATGACCTTTCGGTCTGGCTGTGCTTTAATCCTGTTTTGTTCTGACAGGGGGCTGTGGAATCCACACTGCTCTGATGGTCACATCCTTGTGGGTACTTACTTATCTACCAGATGTTGGCATCTGCTAGTACTGTCAGTACTACTCTAGGTTTTAGATCCTTGATGAGAATACAAAATAGTACTGACCCTGTCACTGCAGACATTTGTTGGAAACTCCCTCAGTTAGTTGTGATTTTCCCCATTGATAACAACAGTTTTGACATCCCTTTGCTGCTGTTTGGTCCTTAAGAGCTGACTTTTACTGAAATACTGTGTTCTATGTGGGCAACGCCATGAGAGTCAGTCACAGTCCTATTTATCTCATATGCTTGGATGCTATGGAAGAGGAAGCCTTTTTGACTAGGCTTTTTTCTACATGTTAACTGGCACTGGACAACAGTTAAAGCCAGAGTATCCTTAAGATGAAACAAAGATGACAGCAAAACTTCTGTATTTTCCCTGGGGTTGTCAGACTAAGCAACTCGTAGTTACTAGGGATAATCCTGCTTTCACTCCCGTTTAGACTCTGACTCTTTCAATCTCTTGGAATTTCCTCAGCATTACCAGACTTATAAAAAAATTAGTATCAGCTGTTGAGAAACTTTATTGGAAAGATCTCTGGGAACTCTTGGACCTGTTGATTTTTAAAATGTTTTATGTCCTTTCCATTTACTGAAAGCATTTCATCATCTCAATATGATGCAAGTTGGTGCTTTCCAGGGATGTTTGTTAAAATTTCTGTGTGTCTCCATCATCACACCACCAAGCCTGCCAGAGTTCAGGAAGTGTTTGGACAATACCCATGAGCACATGGTGTGACTCTTGGGGATGATCCTGTACAGGGCCAGGAGTTGGACTTGATAATCTTTGTGGGTCCCCTCCAAATCGGCATATTCTGCGATTCTATAACTCACAGTGGTGCCATCCACATCCAGTGGTTGGATGCTGCTGTCTTTGTACCCCGTGATCTCAGAAAAGAGTGAAACATAGACTTTTCTCTCTTTCCTGTCTCCCTGCTTCTTTCTTACATGGGTTGTTTTCCCCATTTTTCCCTACTTCCACTCTTTTTTCTGATTGACTGACAGTGCATCCCAGCTCAGAGGCACCACCTGCTTTCTGTGTGGTGTCTGAAGGAAGGACACTGAGGACGAGCAAACACCAGGAAAATGTCTCACATGAAGAGTTTAAAAAACCTGAGATAACTTTATTAGTGAAATGACAAATAGGAGGAGACATGGCAAAAGAGCAGAAAATAATGGATGAGACAGAGAAGGTGAATTGAATTCCTCTGTGCCTCTACCTCTGACTGCAAGAAAAAGGGATTTTCTGCTTCACAGTGATGAGACTAGTTTACAAGTGTATGTTTCTGTATAATGTGTGTGTAGAGGCTAGAACTCCACAAGGTAAGGAATTATTGAAGTCAAGGATGTGGCAAGATGCAGAAAGGTATTGGACATAATCCCAAATTATGCATAATAAACATTGCAGAAGAAATACAGTTTCAGGGCTCTTGTCTAAGATTTTTTACAAACCATGTGGCACTGTGGCTGCTCAGTGACAGGCTGCTGTATCCTTGTGGCTTCCTGAGGCCCTGAGCTCTGTTCTGTGGACCACGAAGACTTCCACAGAAGTCCATCAACCCAGCCTCACCATTGAAGCCATTGGCTGAATTTGAGAGAGGGAGGGAACTGCAAGGAAGCTGCCTCCCTGTATATTTGGTGACAAGAGGGAGAAGCTTTTTGAGAAGCACTGCCCAGATTGAGAGCAGGCAGGAATACCTTTTACTTGCTCAGTTTGGAGCTGCAAGCTGGTCAGGGAAATTTTTGCTTGGGCCAGGGGCTGGGCTTTAGCACATGCCATGTTACCTCCTTTCTTTCAGGGCTACAGAAGAGATGTAGGAAAGCCAGTGCTGCTGTGACGTGACAGGGAATACACATCGGTAGATACCCATGTGACTAATGTGCTTAGGGAACAACTCGTTTTAATTCAGTTCCTAATTAAAGTTTTAGGCAGGGAAGAGCTTGTAATGAAGGCGTAGAAGTGGTGCTCGCTTTTACGAACATAATGAAATTCAATATTCATTTTCAAGACTGGTGAGAATTTCTCAGGTGTCTGCAAACTCTGTAGGACTGTTACTTCTCCTGAGAAGGAGAGTGACTCCACTGCCCATGGTGAAATTGCAGGGCAATTAATCTTAAACTGAGCTTGGAGAGAGTGTCCAGTGAAGTCCATAAGGATTCACACCTGCCCATTTTCTGTACACCTTTTGCTCATGGCAAAGGGCAGCTCTAAAGTATGTGAAAAAGGGGGCTCATTCCCTCCATTCCCACGACAAGCAGTTCGTGTGGCTCCTGTGGTGTGTAGTTGCTTCTTTGAGAAGATTAAGAATTACCTCCACAGACCAGGCATTTCCTGGGAGATATTTGAAGTTGGAGATGTTCTGGAGAGTGAGAAGCTATGCAGCAGCCAAACTGGGGGAGGAGACAGGAACAGAACAGATGGGAGGGGGAGGCGAAAGGGGAGTGGGAGGCGGTGCACATATATCAGTGACCAGAAGTGACAAACTGCTCTTAGATTATTTAAAATGCACAAACCTTTTCCTGATACTGCTATTCTGCAAAGCTGCTGGCAGACTGAGGGCTCTGCTCCTTAATTAGTGAGGAATGGGGCTGCTAATTGGCAGAACTAGAATGAGTCATGGGCTCAGCCAAGGCTGCAGCACTGGAGCAGCAGGACCCATGGCTACAGTTTGTGCCCAGCTCTGAGCTGTGCTGGCTTGCAGGGGTTGCCTGAGCTCAGGGAGCTGCTGTATGGGAACGGTGGGACCAGACAGGTACAGTCCAGGCCCTTTTGCTCTGCACTGTGTCTTCCTCATGCCTTACAAGAAGCAGACTTTGGTTTCTCTTATCCCTACTGCTGTTGCAGGTATTGTCCCTCTTCCCAGCTACCTCATGTTGGCTGCTGCCAGCTGAGCTGTTGCTTCTATCTCTTACCTGTGACCTCCTGGGCTGTCCCTGCCTTCCAGCAACTGGTCCTGGTTTTGCTGATCAGATACAACCCATGGCTTCATTTCAGCCTGCCATCAGAAAAACAGCAAAGTTGCATTCCTTACCATATGGGTCTAGGCTGCCAGGGACTCCCCCTCCCCACCAATCTTACATCCATTAGCTAAGGCTCTTTACATTTGTCCTATCACTTATTCATGATCATCCAGATCAATCTCTTGAAAAGTGCATTTATTGAAACCTGATTCCAGCTTTGTCTGAATTGCAAGGGCCTTTCTAGGCCTGTCTCTGCCTCGTGGTTTACAACCACAAAGCCCACTGAGGCTGGGAAAAGAGCTGGCTCAGCACTATGCTGCTAGGGGAGCCTTTTCTAAGCCTAGAGCATGTAGATCCATAGCCAGGAGAAACACAAGGCTTGGATGCCCAGTGCCCACTGAAGAGCCCCAGTGTGCTAGGAGGACAAAGGTAAGTTACATATACAGTACTTGTAGTTGAAAACTTGTAGCACCCACAGAGTTTTTTGTCCCTGACTCTCAGTGCAGGGGTGTACATTTTTAAGACATCCCTGCCCCTTGCAAGATGGCTAATTTGGTATTCAAGGAATTTAGGAATTTTGATTCCTAAATAAAGGAAGGCACTGCAAGAGCCTCTTGTATTTTATTAGTATTGTGTATTGTGCTTGTAGGTAGATCTGGAGGCTGAGACAGCCAAGTTCAATCACAAAGAAAACATTAAAAGCATCCTGTACTAGAAAAAGTACAAACTGTGTGCTCCTTTGACACACTGAAAGTTGTCTTCCAACCAAAAACACTTTACCTCTCTGAATAACCCCTGGAAAATTGATGCAGCCATCGTGGTTTAGCCCCTCCTGAGCACATTGCTCCTGGAAGTTGTGTAGGTTTGTGCACAAGGAGGAATGGGATGTCTGAGTGCACTCAGAGAGAGGCAGCACTGCTGTGTCCTGAAGTTCAGCTGAGGCAGCTCATTTTTGCTTGTGCCTGGGAAGAAGCAATCCAGAAGACAATCCAGAAGACAATCCAGAGGACATCCTGGGAAAACATGGCAATTCAAGGGTAGTCCAGAACACACGAGTAAGGAGAACAGAATATGAAGACTTGTTTCTGAAGAATGATAACAGGTGCAGAGTTTTGTGGCTTCCCTCTGGAGCTTACCTCACTGCCCTCTACAGCCGGATGACTGATGAGGAGGAGGCTGTAGCTGCTGGCTACGCACTCCAACGCGTGGATGGATGCCTGGCTGCTGCAGGAAGGGCTGTGCTGCCTGCCTGCCTCTCTGCCCATGCCCTGGGTACAGCACATGAGGTCTCCCTCATTCTTCCCCTGCTGACACACCACACTGCATCTCCTGAGATGAGATACAGGCGTGTGAATGCAAGGGAGAACTTCTGGTTTCAGTCACTTTTTTTTCTTTTTAAAGCATAGAGGGCCAAAGGAATCTGTGGCTTCAACTGATTTTTTGATATCATGAATAGCAGGAAATGTTATTCATTTCTGAGTCTAGGATCCCAAAGTGCCATATATTGTTTGAACTGAGAAGTCACATCTTAGGGTTTACTGTCCACAGTGGAAGGCGTGATGGTGTGACTGTGGGCCAGTACTGATGAAACTGCTCTCTGTATGCAAGCAACTTTATTTTCTAAATTACGACCCCATGGTACAGGATCACTTTTCAGGATTGTGCTTTGCTGTGCACTTTGTGGCAAGGCAAGTTCATGGACAGATTGTTACTGAGGCCATAGGAATGAGGATGTTGGTCTCAGAGTTTGTTTAACATCTGAGTGACCTGCCCTTGATACAGGAATGATAGATACATTACTATTTTATTCTTCCCTTCAGTTCCTGCTGCTGTTCCCTTTAAAACCAAAGCAAGAGACCAACCTAGTAAACTCCTAGTAAAAGAATAATGAGCTTATTATATAAGGGGCTTGAGTTAAGTGTATGATCAGTATTCAGACAGCTTTATTTGATAGGAAGTGGTTACAGAAAATCATCACTGCTGTTCCGACTCTTTCTTTTAAGATGTTCTCTTCAAATTGGAGCTTGTTGCTCCATTTTGTTAAACTGTTTTGTCTGTGGATGAGGGTAGATGAAAGTTGAAGGGTTTTTGCTCTAGTCCTAGAAGAGCAGGGTTTTCCCATCATCTGTGGTGCCTGTGGGAGCTGGCTCATCGCTGCTGGGCAGTGCTTGGTCCTACTGACCTTGCTTCTCCTATGGAAGTTCAGCCTTGCTGCCTGGCAGTTTTTGGAAGTTTTCTGCTCAATTTAATCCTTTCAACTGATCAATGAGGTGTGTGGCATGAGGGGAGTAAAGTGAGGGCAGTCTCTTTGGTGTTACCATCTGCTCCTGTATTTAGTCAAGGCTCCTTGGGGAATTCCATGTTTAGAAGAAAGGGCTGGTGGAAGGAGATGCACTAAAACAAACTCTGTATTTCAGGAAATGGGGCTATAAGCTGGGCAGAAGTTACAATAATTATTTGTTCTGTGGTTCCTTTTCTGGCTGTCTCAGCAAAATACTCCTTTTGGAAACAGCATAACTGGATGCAGTTATTCTGCTGTGCAGACGTAATTGCTGTTGTACAAACAGCCACAACATCAGAGTAAACTGAAGGAAGTCATTCTGGGCAGCTGAAATACCACAGTGCCTGGGAGTTTCAGCATGTTGCCTTCTATTCCTTAGAAGCACACAGAAGGACCTATCATAAGTTTCTGTGGTGTTGTGCAAAAGAACTATGTCTCCTTGGAGGAGTATTTGTTAATACCTTTGCATGTGGACTTCTGCTGAGAAATGGGTCTGAATCAGTCTAGACTTTTAGCTAATTTCTGTGTGTTGAAGATAGCTGAGTGATCCCACTGCCTGTCTCCCCTCTTTTCCCTTCTAAGTGGCATCTGTTAAATAACAGTATTCATGCCCATGGGTTGTCTCTTCTGTGTCAAATTATCAGCTGCCTGTAGCTCTAAGTTAATTTCTGAGCCCAGGGGGTGGGAAGTCTGTGTAAGCTGGACCCCCCTGGTCTTCAGGGACAGTGTAGGGTGCTGTGATAGTGGCCTGCTGCCATATGCAGAGTGTGCGTGCTGTGGTGTTGGGGCACAGTGTGAATGGTGAAGTGCAGACTTGTCTTCTGATTAAACTGCACCTCCCTCAGGCTCTCAGCTCTGCCATCCTGGGTTACTCGTGTCTGAAGGCACTGAAGTGCACTGTTTGGGATGTTTACACTTAGTGTCTTATAAAAGGCTTTCTTTCATCCCACTGTTCGGAGACACAACCTTCCTGTTTTTTGACTCTTTGCTTTCTACCATGGTAGTAGTAGGAGTCCGGTGAAAGTAGCAAAAAATCTTTAAACATATGTTGCTATTCATATGTTTATGCACAATAGTCAGAATGTGATTTGGGAAATTGATGATTTCTCAACAGCAATGTCTTGCCCAGATGCCTCAGGACACTTTATTTCAAGCATCCAGAGTTTTGGAAAACCTAAGAGGATGTAACAAATCCTCTGTATAGTTCCTCAAAATCTGTGTGTGATGTGTTGTTCACACCAGTTCTCTGGGATCTCAAATCTGTAACATAAGATTCTCTTTGTTTTCTATCACTATTGTTCTCTGGCCATAAGGATGATCTTTGCAGACTATCAATGGATTTAGGTGCTGATCAGATGCAATGGTGCTTTTCATTCACTCGGTGAGGGAAGATTAATCTGCTTGATTGTGCTAACTCTAGACCAGAGTACATCAGTAAAGCAAGAATTATGTACACCTTTTTAATGTCATTAATCCCAGTTCTTTTATTGGGAGGACTGGAGGTAGGCCTATAGATGTATCTCCTACAGTAAGGAAAGTCCAGGGTACTAAAGTGTTTAGAGTGACTTAACTTGTTTAAAGAAACCCACCTAAACTAAAAACAAATCATTAAAAATAGAATTAGTGATTCACATTTTGTATAATGTAATATAGAAACACTATTCAATTTCTTCAGACATATTAAGCCTACAAGCAAAGAGCTAATGGTGCTGATGGGATTAAGAGGGTAGGAAGGGCTTAAAGCACATGATCAATAATTTAGGGGCACACAAAAAATTAGGAAGAAAGTCAGTCTATCGATCGATGAAAGGCAGGATGGCCCTAATGTTGAGCACTTTGGATTTTTCTCAATGTTTATCTAAGCAGAGTTTATGTAATTTCTATGGGAAGACATGGAAGTGATTAGTTTGCAATAACTGAAATGAGGTGTGGCTTCATGCCTAGCTCTAATTGCAGGCGATGCTCGCCCTGATCTGCCTTCATGCTCCTGCTCTTTCCCTTGTACCAGGTCCAACAGGCAGACAGGCCAGAAGAGGCCAATCCAGTAAACCTGTTTTCCCTCCTATTTTGGTAGGCAAGCTGTGAGATCTACCTGTCCTGCAGATCCCTGCACGTGTGTTACCAGAAATCTGGGTTTGTGCTCAGGTTTGTCTTGAGGGACACGGAGTAGTCAAAGATGTTGTAATGTATGCCAAACATCATATATATAAACACATCTAAACACCAGTGCAGACATACATCAGGACCTTCATGTATACGTCAGTGTATATATACATCAGACAAGCACTCAGGTCATGTCATTTACCAAAGGAAACTCTTGCCAGAGTTTGCAAACAAACCTCTGTGAAATCTGTTTGCTGGTGATTTCTGGAAGCATTTTGACTTACAATGATGTGTGGGTGTATGACATTGTAAACATACTTTATTTATATTTTCTATTATTATTATTATAGCATGACTTTTAATGACCGGCCATAGAAAGTTTTCAAATATTTAGACAGTCAAACCAACTATTCTATGTGTTGGTATCTTTCCATGACACTTCCTACAAAAATTGGTGTTTCCTTTAGTTTCTGCATGCAGCTCATTAAAACTTCTTTTTCTTCCGCTCATGTTACATTAAGAAAAAACAAAACCAGTTTCTCTGAAAATGTAAGTAAGACCTACTTAAATATTATAAGCAGCTGTAGCTTGGAAGTAGCCTCTGAATACTGCAGCTTCCCCCAGCTTTCCTTGGGTGCTTGTACCCTGTGTGCAGATCTCAGGGGCTCCAGTTCTTTCTAATGGGATGTCTTCTGGTTTTTGCAGGGTGCCAGGGTATGGCTGCGGGAGCAGGACCAGCTGCAGCCATGCACTGTTGGCTTGTGTGCCAATGGAAATGTTCTCTTCACCTCAGATTATGGCATGGTAAGTGAAGTCTGCATGAGGTTGTAGCCTATGCCGAGCTGTCAGATGGACTTCTTGGTTTTGCATGATCATCATGTTGAAATTTATCAATGGAAATTTATCAATGGGAATTCTGCAATTCTCTCTGAAAAGTGACCTGGCTCTGTTACAAACTGTGCCAAGGATCTAACAAATGTTAAAAAAAGAGAAGATTGTTCTTCTTCTCTTCATTTCTCTGCCTATCTCGCTTTTCTCGGTTTCCCTTGTGCCATCTTTGAAGGAGTTGCATTAACAGCTTAGCAAAACCATTATATTGGCTAAATGCTCCTGGAAGGAGGCAGCTCCACCAACCAAGCAGCCCTTCCTGCCAAGATGTGCAAGCTGTGCCACTCTAAGGGTGCTTGTGCTCGCCACCAGCCACTTCAGCAGCTTTTGCTGTCAGCCCTTTGGGCCAGGGTTGGCTCCAGTCAGTGTGTGAAGGCAGCAGAGATGCACAGGACAGCTCAGCAAGGCAGACAGGCTCCCCTGAGAGCAGAGGTCTCCAACAGTGATAAGAACAAGCTTCTTTCCCGACTGATTTCCAGCCCCGTGCTCCTTGTGGTTCCCTGGTGCATCTACTGCAGTAGTCATGGAATAATATTGGTAGGAAGGGACCTCTGGGGATCATCCAAGTCCTCAGTGAGTCAGCTTGCGTGGCTGACCCTGGGAAAACTATCCACAGCCTTCATTGGTGAGTCATACTGGTGCCTGGGCTGGGAGGAGGATGGGGAAATGGGCAGGACTGTGCCCTCCAGCAGTGAGCAATTAGACCTGCTCAGCTGTTCTGGTGAATGGGCCCTGCAGGTGGCTGCTTTGTTACAGAAAAATGGACAGGTTTTCTTCAGCCTCTTACCTGGCAAACAAAGGAGGGCACAGGGGGAAAGGGGATTTAGGACTCTGGTTTGTGGAGTCAGTGGTAGGACTTTTCACTCTTGCCTTGAAAGGCCTAGATTTAAAATCATTATTCTTTTATAAAAAGCCTGACTTGTTTCTCAGAGATAGAAATTCCCCTAACAAACACAGATTTTTTTATCTGTAGTCTCTCAAACCCCTTATTGACTTGTTTTGGGAGTGCTGGATATCACTAACACATTTTAAGGGATCACAAGTAATGCAGTAGCCTCCAGAGGGACAAAAAATGGTGAGTACCTCTGTGGCTTTCCCAGTTCTGTCTCTCCTGACATGCTGCTATGGGCTTGTACAGTCTTTCAAACCCACCTGGCACCTCTGAAAGGTGCTGGAAATCTTGGACACTGGAAATCCCACTTTAGAGCTGTCTGTGTGGGTGCACCCACCTCCAGCCTGTGTTCTGTATGCTGGAAAACATGCTCAGGATAATGCTGGGTGGCTTACAGGTGTGAAAAAGAAAAAAAAAAAAAAGCTGGGTTTGGTTTTTTTTTCTTCCATGAAACAAGAAAGGCTGGAGGAGCATGTGCTTTATGGCTTATGCATAAAACCATATGGTGATCACTGAAGGCCTTTCTTTATTCAGTGCCACCCACAAGAGCTGTCCTGTGTGCTTCCCCCACCTGCCACATTCATTGCTTCATACCTGTAGGAGGGACTGGCAGTCCTACCCCTGGTGAAAACTCTGATAAATGGCTTCACTTTGGCTGGGGAAGTTCATACCTCTGTTTTTTAGGACCCCCAAATCTAGTGTCTTCATGTTTTCTGTGGCCCAGCATCTCCTCAGCCTGTGCAGCTCTGAGGTAAGAAGTCCAGTCATGCTTCAAAGCTTTTGTCATTTGTTTTCACTTCCTTAAAAACACCTCAAGCAATAAATCCATCAGAAATGTGACTTCTTGGGAGGAAAGGAGGAGCTTTGCTTATGAAACACAAGATTGGAAACCACTATCCAGATGAAACAGCCAAATGGTTTATGGATAAATATAACTTGGATGCCAGGTGGGAGCTTTGTTTATGTGCTCAGGATTGCACTAATGGATGGAATTGAGTTTGAAAAGGAATCCTTTCTCCCTTGCTGAGTCCGGTGAGCAGCACTGGTGGGCCTCATCTTAGCTTGTTTGCTAGCCAGATTTTGCTTTATTCCTGAGCATTGCAGGGCCTTGGAGAGAGTCATGGTCATTTTACTCTCACTTTGGGCTGAATCTGAGGCAAATTTAGTGTGTCACAGGCAAAAAAGTAGAAATCTGTGGCTGTGAGGTGCCTGTTAGGCTGAAAGCTGATTATTTTCCTTCCCAAAAATAAAGACTTGCCTATTAGCACCTACAGCTTTGTATCTTATATATTAGCTTGTTAAAAAAAGGATATTCTAGGGGCAGCTTTGCTGAGAGATCAGTTTGCCCCATTTGAGAGTTCTTACTTGCTTCAGGAAAAATCAGCTATCATATTCAGCTCAGTAGTGCTGAACATCAGCCTGGCATATTCTTCCTGGAATAGGATGATGGGGGAGGATCTTTGAAATTGCTCTCCTGGCAAATTTCTGGAAGCATCCAGGAGTGAGCAATGGGGTAACAAAAGCTTCCTTACTGGAACTCTGAGGGTGGAGCATCATCCTTTTTGTATCTCAGACCTCTGAGCTCCTTGAAGAAAGTCACTTTGACAGTCTTGGGACATGTGCCTGTGTCCAGGAGAATGGATGGTCCTTGCAGCCTGTTGGTGATACAGAGGCTGGAAAAATTACCCTCCTCCCTGGAGAGCAGAGAACAAATTAAAAGTTATCTTTCTTCCAGTGCCAGGAAGACCATAAAACTCTTCCACATGTCCCAGGTGCCTTCCAGAGGCACAGAGCCATCACCTCCCAAAGCTCATTGGGTCTGGAGGCCCCAGCCTCTGCCTGAGGGAGGGTGAGCTGAACCTCCACAGCCTCAGGGACGGAAAAGTGACAACCTGGCCTCGGCTGGGATGGCAATGTGGCATCACAGTGCTCCTCCAGGGAGCACATTTCACCTCTGCAGTGCTTCTGTCCCGAGGGTACCACAACCAGTACTACAGATCCACCTCTGGTCCTGCCAGAGCACCTGCTTAACTCTTTATGGATATTGGACCAGACTTTTTTTTAGAGGGGAATAGCTGAATAACACCAATCAAGTGGCTCAAGACAGGTATAACAGGTGATTATCTAAGCCTCACTAATAATTTACTAGGTAAATTATAATACCTAAATGAATTAGTAAATAAATACTATTTATTTAGGTGTATTTAGGACCCTGTTCCTTACTAATAATTTACTAGTGTATTCAGGAACCCCTGTTCCTCTTCAAGGTTCCATTTTCTCCCATGCTGTCTACAGGAACAAGGAAACGAGCTCTGACCCATCACTTTTTGTGCATAGCAGCCTCTGGGCACAGGTGCTGCTAGCTGCTTGATATCTTTTAGGACACTTGTCCACTCAGCTTTTTGTCTAAATGTTTTCTCCATGTTTCTCTTCTGGCCCAAATGGCTGCAAGTGCTGACAGAGCAGTAGTAAATGATTAAGTACCAGGCAGATAGAAGGAAAGATCACGTCATACTGTTTTTTACTTGTCTGCTTCCAAACTTTGTGTAAGTCAGTGGACAAGAGAGAGACAGGGTTGTTTGCTGCCTCCTCGTTTGAAAGTGCTGTACTGATTTTGTTCCTGACAGTCCAGTTCATGTTGTGCATCTGCAGTTTGTACTCCTGAATTTAGTTGTCCCACTCTCCCTTTCTGCTCTCTTTGGGAGTTCTCTCTCAGTTCTCTTGTGAAAGTTCTCTGAGGTCTCTGCTCTGAAGAAGAAAACAAAAAAGTGTGTTTCTTTTTTTAGGGTCATTGCAGAGTGGGGGTCCTATCTGCTGGCAGTCAGACCTCTCTGACACCCAGGAGCAGAACTGGTGTGGAGAGAGCCTTTTTGCTGGACTGGGATTTGTTTTACACTGATCATGAATGTGAACTGTGTATTTTTGAAAGCCTCCTGGCTGATGAAGGAAGTGGGCTGTGAAGGAGTCTGTCAGTGGAAGAGACCGAGGGGTCCTTGCCACACCGGTGTGACTGGTCAGGAATGGGGTGAGCACACCTGAGGGACTGAGCCAGCTTCTCCTTCCCAGCTCCCTCCCAGAACAGAGCTGCTCTTGTGGCTGTGCATCCTGGTGATCTTGTAGGGGATGCTTTGCTGTGTTATTGCTCCCTGCACTGTCGGGGTGCAGGCTCAGAGCCCTGAAGGGGTGAGCACCTGCGATGTGCTGCACTGTGAGCGCCCTGCAGGGACTCGCAGGGGTGGCTCGCTGGAGGGGGCTGGGTGACCTCAATCTGTCTGCAGCCTGCAGCTGTGGGGATGGCCTCTCCCCAGCAGTGACGGCAGACTGAGCACTCCAAGCAGGTGGGCAGGAGAAACCAGTTAGATCAATGCTATAGATCAGTTTGTTCTCTATGGAGCCCGTCAGTTTCTTGCTGGCACCCAGCAGGGCTGACAGGCAGGGATGGAAATGAGGTAGAGACCCTGAGAGAGGAGCAAAAGCAAAAGATTCTTTGGAGGGGTTACTGTGGACCAGTTTCCTTCTCCAGGATGCCTATATGAAGTCTCCCATCTGTCTCTCTTTGGGTCTTACCATCTAGCACAGCTTTGGATGCTGGGTGGGAGATGGCACACGGCTGAATCCAAGAGTGGGAAGCAACTGAAATAACTTTTGTGAAATGCCAGCATCGTGCTTGAGGAGGAGGGAAGGAGGGCTGGGATATGCCTGTGGTGGAGGGGAGCAGTCACATAATCTCAGCTGTGTTGAAAGGGGTGAGGGAGATGACCTGATAACTGAAGAGTGGGTTATTGAGGAGGAGAAAGCTCTAACAGGAAGAAGGATGCAGCAATTTAGGCAAGATGAGTGGAACTGCACAGAGAGATGAGTACTTCCTAGAGCAGTGATAGAAGTTAATAGGTGTCATTGTACAAATATTTTGAAAGCTGTATCATACACATATGTGTCATCACAGAGAGAGAATGTCACTACTTTATTTGGTTTCTCATGTGCTTTGTTTTCCTTTGCTCTTGAGGTGACAAACTCTTCTAGATGCTCTCTGTCTGCTTCTGTGGAGAGTGCAGGGTCAAACTTGGAATGTGAATTAGCTTTTCCTCTACTTCCCAATGGTCAAAAACATGATCTCACCTGTGTTTTTTTGTGAAAGACTGTTCCTGGTCTCTTGGGAGCAGCTGCCATCATTATTCACAGCCATGAGTGCAGTGTGTAATACCTGTCTAGCCTAGCAGGTGGAGGCTGGTGCCCTGCTCCTGTTAAGGGGAAATTAAATAGCCTTCTGTTGATTTCTCCCCATCGGTACTGAAAGTGAGGGATTGGTTGTGTAGTAAAAGAAGGGAGTATGCTGTATAATTTCTGTCCAGAGGGCTCAAATATGTAGGAACAGGAATGGAAGAGTGATTATAAAAGTAGGGAACAGATCTGTGTCTTATTAATTTCGTTTTTCAGTGCCAGAGTATAAAGGTGCATGTTTCTGGTAGGAAATCAGATCGTGTGCCCAGGTATCATGAGCTTCTTTGTCTTTCTCTGTATTCTTTCAGGTGTTCCAGTACCCCAAGGCCTCCCTTTCCAGGGAAAAGGTCTTACCCATGCACCAGACCAGCGTTGATGGGGTAGAAGACATGTCCATGCTGGGAGATCTGCATGAAGCTGCCATCCTGCTTAACCTTCACCAGCGCTACCAACAGGGTAACATCTATGTAAGTGCTCATCCCTTTTGGATTAATGGTTTTTCTTTAGCTTCAGGGCTGCCACTTTGCATATGAGGTACTGATGTTACCCTTGTCTCTTGAAGACGGGAATTGGAGGAATTTCTGCCTTGCCAGCTCCTTCATCCCTGTGAGATCCTACCCTTATCTGAGGGGCCTCTTTGCCTCTATGGAGGAACTTCGAAAACATGAACGTTCACCTCTGAGCTTTGTGGTAATTGCACAGCTCTGTATCCTCCAAGAACATCCATGTTTGAAGAGCTGTCATTCACATTCCCCAGGTTTCCCATTATGGCTGTTCCATGGTTTATAAGGCCAAGCAGACTGGAAAGCGCAGCATATGCAGGTTGCTGCTGAGTATCTCTCCTGATCCAGACAGATGAAGATACTGCCTAACAAAACTAGGAATGCAAACCTGTTGTGCCTTTTTTTTTTTTTTTTTTTTTGATAACTCTGCTCTCCTTGCACAGATGAATACTCATAGCATCTCCTGATTTCTCTCTGAGGAAGGAGACAAGTGTTAGGAAAAGATCTTGTGAGGAAAAGCACACCTGGGACAAGACACCCCTGAGCTGCTGGGGTGGCAGTGCTCTGCTGAGACTTGGAGAGAACAAGGAGGATAGATTACAAAGACTGCCTTACCTTGCTTTACTCTTGACTTGCTTGTCCATGTTATGTGCACACAGAGTTTTCATAATATGACAGAAAAAATGTAAATCTCTGTGTTGCATAGCAACTGTTATCAAGGCAACCAAACCATATGCACCTGTATTCCTGTAAATTATTAGTAAAGTGATCCTGTTTCCGAACCACCTCCTTCACTGGATGCAGAGGAGACTGTAAATTCTCTTGGCTTTTTTGCTGTAGGCACCTTTGCCTGTCCCTTGTGACCCTGTGACAGTACCCAATGCACATTATTTTGATGGCCCAAAGCCTTGCTGCTCTTCTTGTGCTGCTTTTGACACATGCTATGTATCTGTGCAGCTTTTGACCCATTTGGGTATATTCCCCCTGTTCCTTCTTCCTCACACCTTAAAATGCAGTGCAGGATTCTCTTCCTTTTCAGTCTGTGTCTTGTACCAGAAATGCCACAACACCAGCAGTGTCACAGCAGCCGTATCTCCATAAGCCTTTCAGCTAGCTCTGATGTGTCATTCCTTCTCTTACTCAGCATTAGTTCTGGGCCTTCTCCATCCATGCATAAAGGTATTAAAATTTAACACCTTTACACCTTGTTTTTTGCACTTTGCATAGTGTCTGAATCTCAGATGTGCACCTTCGGTCTGGAAGTTTTGGAGATGTATGAAGGGGCCTGACCTCTGTAACATGCTCAGCATTGGGAAGAACTCCTCAGTGTAGTATTATTAGCCCCACCATAAGCTCCTAGAGGGGATTCTTTCTAATCAGGGAGTGTAGGTAGCAGTATATCTAAACTGGTCTGGCACCCATAATTAATTTACTACAGCAATACTGACAAGCTCAGCAGTACCTTTTGTTTTCCAGAAAAATACTATTCAAGCTTTACCCAGCTGAAGGAAATTATGTGAGCACAGCAACAGCCTGCATCTTCCCTCTTCATTCTTACAATTCCTATATTCTTTAATAAAAGTAGACCCAACATAATGTGAGAGATGTAGAAATGAGCCAGGGGCTGTACTGCCACATTTTGTGCTGTCCTTAGCAAAGTCATGCCTAACCATTCAAGGTAGGACCTATTGTCCTGAAAAGTGGACTTGCCACATGTGGCTTGTCCTGCTCTGGAGAATTCATTGTGGAGCAATTACTTTGCTGATAGAGTAGCTGGTATGTACATGGTTTCCGTGCCATTAAAAATTATGGATAGAAATTGTCTATAAAGGAATGCATGTCATGAGGAGACTGGGACTGGGTGGTGGAAAAGTTTCCTAGGAACACCTTTGAAAGAGATGGCTGTACTGGAAGAAGTCCTGGAAGGGACTTTCCAGAAGCTCTCTGGAAAGGAGCTCTGTTCTTAGTGAAACTACAATGGAAAACACAAACTGAAACATCCGATAAGAAAAGATGCTGTGAAGGTCTGGGAGAAAAGTTAGAATGGGCATTCTAACTCTTGTAGTCCCTGGCCAATGTTCCTCAGTTGCTTGTACAATGCTTTTTCCCCAGTTTGTGTTTTCTCACTCAATGCCTTCCTCTCTCTCTCCACCTCTCTGGCCAAAGATCATCTGCTTGCTTATTGCTTTCATTACCAATGAATTATATTTCTGCCCACAAAGGTCCCTGTCAGAGAGTCCTCAGGACTTGATCCATGATAGCCTGTTTGTACTGATAATACAATGTGATTTTTTTTACCCCCCCCCCAATGATCTCTGACTGCTGCTTTAATAAATGAGTTTTAAATACTTAGGTGACTACAGCATCTTATCAGTCTGGCTTCTGGCTTCAGAGCTTGGCATCGCTGTAGCCTCAGGTTTCATTTGGCCTGATGAGTCTTCCTTGTCACCAGGTGTTTAATTTACAGCTTCTCCAGCAGATACATTCATATGCTTTAATATCTGCTGGGCAACTTGTAGTTAGTTCATGGTTTGCAAACCATGTTAGATGTTGTCCCTGACCACAAAGCTTGGCATCTCCTGCTGCAATCTAAGTGTTTACTCTGTCTCGTCTGCTGAGAATGGGTATTCCTTGAGTAGAGCAGTCCAAGCTGTCCCTGTGAGGGAGACCACCACACCCTCAGCGTGGATGTTGACCATATTACAAAACCATCATTTGGAGAGAGGTGGCACCATTGCTCTGAAGTGCAGCTCTGAGAATAACTGGATTTGAGCTGGTTGGCTGAACCGAAAAAGTCATGCCCCAAAAAGCAAAATTAATTTCCTTCTGACTGCACAAAATAATACATTTGAAATTCAATATTGTGCTCTGGGTATTTTATTTTTAATCTTGCTACCTCTTTTTTTGGGACTGTGAGATTTTCAAAATAAATATTTTCAAAATAAAATGTTTAGAAAATACAGAAATGTTTTGACTTGAAATCCAGAGCTTGATCTTCAGCTGTCAATTTTGATTTGGTTTACCGAATGATTTAAGTTGCACCAAACAACATTTTTTCAGCAGAAGAAAAATTATATGCTTTAGTTGTTCTTTGTGTGTGTGTTTGTGTGTGTGTGTTCCTACTCTATTCAGGAGGTTCTTGAACTCTGCCAATCCCTCTTTGCTTAGGATTCTGGATAGCAGCATTGAAGGTGTCTCCTGGCACTCTTTTAGTCCTGGCTCTGCTATTGAGCTTCAAGCACAGTGCGAAGTAGCTGGGTATGAAGGTGGCTTCATGTTTTTAAATTGTGTAAGCTTAATTTAACAAAGACAACAGGATAAGAATGTTACACTTTAAAGCAGCAGAATTCAGAGTGCCCCATCCATACCCAGCTGTACAGCTCCTCCTCTGGGGTTTGACATTCATTGCCAAACTGTGGAGTTCTCTGCTGAAGCCCAAGGTCCTTATTTAGGCTTTCTCCTTCACCATGACTTATTTCAGAGTCTGGCTTTGTTGTGATTTTTTTATTTTTTTTTCCCCTAGGAGCTTGCTTCATTTCCTTTCTGTGTTTTGTTTTTTCCCCGTAGACAAACATTGGTTCCATCTTGGCATCAGTAAATCCCTACAAACCCATCCCTGGTCTGTACAGTGTGGATGCCATAGAGCTGTACAGACAGCACCGGCTGGGTGAGCTGCCTCCCCATATCTTCGCCACCGCTAACGAGTGCTACTGCTGCTTGTGGAAGCGTCATGACAGCCAGTGTGTTCTGATAAGGTTAGAAATGGAGAACCAGCTACTCCCTGGCTGCATCACACGCCCTGCTCCTGCTGTTCCATTTGCATTGACATCTGCCTGAATACCCACACCATCCTCCCTGCCTTTGCCTGATCCCTGCGTGTCACAGCGGAGATGTCACATGTTTATTCCTAGAGATCACTTCTGTGCCGCGGGTAAGATGGTCATCAGCTCTGTCTGTCCTGGATTTGTGAATGAAATGTATGCTTTCTCTTAACAGTGGAGAAAGTGGAGCTGGAAAGACTGAGAGCACCAAGTTGCTCCTGAAATTCCTGTCAGCCATGAGCCAGACCTCCCTCGGGGCCCCTGTGTCTGAGAAGAGCACTCACGTGGAAGAAGCCATCCTGGAAAGCAGGTAGAGTCACCTTCATGGGCACCTGGAGTGCTGGCTCAGCCTTCTTTGGGGGTCCCTGCCTTTGGGGGTCCCTGCCTTTGGGGGACCCTGCCTTTGGGGGACCCTGCCTTCTGGGCAGCCAGGCCATGGATGGAGCCAGGCCTGGGTAGAGAGGATCACAGAGCTGAATGGTGGCACGTCAGGGAAATGTGAAGATTGTGGTCTTGCTGGGATGTCTCAGTCTGGCTGCTCTCCCAGCTGTCCGTGGATGGATTAGGCTTCTTTCCAACAGCAGTGTGGGATGTGTGTGGCAACTGGAGAGTTAGTGCTCTGGCTCTTGACTGTAGCTGTCCTCACGGTGAGTCTGTCATACTCTGACTCCTGGTTTCCTCCATGAGCCATGCTCCCCCTCAGCCTCCCTGTGTTTCAGGCTGCTGGTATGTCTTGCCCTCAGGAGTCCCATGGGCCACCTGGCAGCTCTCCTGCTGTCCTGGCAAGCGATGTCATGGAGAACCAGCCATGGGAGCTGGCACCAAGGACCAACCACCACCCACCTAAACCCTGATGAGGCATCAGGCAGGCAGGGAAGCACATGGCACCTGAATCAAATGTGTTTGAGAGAGAAGCTGGCAGCACTGAGGGAATGGAGACACATTTCAGGGAATTTCCTTCATGCCTGAAGAAGTCCTGACACTCCTGAGGGACCATAACCCAGGCCAGGGCAGGGACACCCCTGAGGGACCATGACCCACAGGTGACCTACGTTGGAACAGGGAGATGGAGGGAAAAAGCATCCAGAAAAGCTGAAGAAGCAAAGTGTGGCTGAGGAAAACCAGTAAGAGGCAAAGAGCAGCAGAACCAATAAGGAAGCAAATAATGACAGAGAGAAAGTCCTGAGTGTAACCCCAGGCTCCTTTGCTGCCATGCTGGGGGAATTTTGAGGGAGTGGGTGTAACCTGATGTAAAATAGAAGCTGAGGCTAAGAAATGGAGGACAGTAGGTGTTTAGGTAAGCCTGGGAAAGATACAGGAAAGATACATCTGTTTTATTGTTTGTGTCCTTGTTATTCTTAATACCTGAATTAACAAATTACATTAAAATTTCCCAGACTGTCTTGCCTGTGGCTGAAGGACCTTGCTGGGGGTCAAGGCTGAGGCTGCAGATCAGCCCCAGATGGAGCCCGTGATAGTTGCAGAAACCTCCAGAGGAGGCTGCTGTTGAGAGCATTGTGGGTTTTAGGTCCTTACAAGCAGAGCAGCCTTGAATAGAAGGGCTGCTGCCCTTGGACCTGGTGTTCCAGAGACTGTTGGATGATTTATTCTTTGCAGGTATGCAGATCTTTGCAGGCATGGAGACAAATTAGAAAAAGCTCTGAAGAGCAGTACAGTCATGACTCAAGATCTGCAAAATCTGCTTTAAGGCAAGCGGCTTAGAAGGCTCAAGCACTCTTAGCAGTTAAGTGATAACTTGACAGTGATCCAGAGAGCTTATGATGGTGGGTAGGTGATTCCTAAGTCTGTAAGATGCCACAGCTGTGAGCTGGAGTGAAGTCAGAGGTCACAACCTGTTCCGTGTACGTCTCTAGTGCTACATGAACTATTGCATGAGTGCAAGAGAATCTCATTTGTCACCTCTTTTCTGAAGACAAGGAGCTGAAACAGACCCAGAAACTGCTGCCACTCCTATGGACCCTAGTTCATGTGTTTGGAGTTCACCTGTACTTGATCTGACAGTGGCCCTCCTCAGGCTCACTTACTGTGGCTTTTGATCCTTGCCCAGCACATACCAAGGAACAATGTTGGATTCTTTCTCAGTTTGCCAAACCAAGTGTTCATCAGCAACAATCTGTTGCTTGTGCTGCAACATTTGTGCTTGGTGTATTTCTCACAAATCAGGCTCTCAAAACTCCTTTGGCATTTGATTTTGTCTCTTTTTCCTTATTGAAAATATCCATCAGTTCATTAAAAATTCTGCTAACATTCAGCTTTTTTCTTGCTTGCTTCACTCTGAAGCTCCCTTCTTCATGTTGGGTGCCACTGCTGAAAGCATAGCTACCTTTCCTGCTACTCATCCCCCCAAGTCTTCAAATTGTTTTGTCTTCACCTGTGCATGTGAATCCTGAAGCTGCATACAGTGCAGTATTTCTAACTCCAGCCTTTGCTTTCTGCTGCCCTGCTGGGTCTGGTTCCCATTCTTTTGACTGCTGGAGTTCATTCTGCCTGATCTAGCGAGCAGCCAGCATCACCTTCCTGATGTGCTGCTCTGCCTTGCAGTTCCCTCCTGCCTCAGGTGCCACACTGTGATGTGCTGCTGGCTCTTTGCTTGGCCCAGGCCCCTGCCCTCGTGCCTGGCTGAACCAGCTCACCTCACCCTTGCAACTGCTCAGACACCCTCCTGATTATTTCCCTTCCACAAGCCTGGAAGAGTTTGCACTCGTGTATGTGAGCTCGTTGCCAAACTGAGCTATGAGGATATTTCCTTGTGCTTTTCTTAGATAATTTAACATGATTTAGAGCCCCAAAGATTGGCTAGCTGGTTCCTGTACTCTCACTGAATCTGTGGTGGTCATATAACCCCGTCCTCTCTTTTTCTGGCTGTCCCCATTAATTTTTTTGATTTGTGGCAGTGGTGTGCTCAGTGGGATATTTTTGTGCAATGTCCTTATTTACATACTTTCAGAGGTGTGGGTGTTGGAGCTCAAATTCTCCAGGGTGAGGAACTTTCCTGATCTGTGCACTCAGATTTCTCTGACATTTCTGTGGTTGTAGTGTGTTATAACAGAATAATTTTCATTTTTATCCTTGTTACTGGAAAGCAATTGTTTCAAGAGATGTTAGGAAAATGCTGCCTGGATTTTCCTGAAGGTTGTTTAGTGTTTCCTTAACCACAGCTCTCCCTTAGCTAACACTTGCAGGGCCTGAGGCTTTCTGCAAGCTCCAGGTTGTCTCCAGTTGTGGCTTTTTTATGCTGTATTTACTAACTTGTGAATAATCCCGTACCTGCCCCAGTCTCCAGTGGGACTGCACAACAGATCTGTGGAGCCAATATTTCTCAGGGTAATAACAGCAGTAATTTTTCTTTAAAACTATATATGTTTTAAAATTAGACATGAAAACATACAGGCTGTTCTTGTAGCATCTCTGTTATTCCTTGCTTGTCAGCCCTTCAGATTATTTTAGAATTGGCTTAATTGCAGAAATGAATATTTTAATCCTGGATTCAGTGTCAGTTTGAGTGGTTTAGGCTTTTCCTTTGCACTGTTCTGTGAAGCAAGTACCAAGCATTTTAACTTTTTTTTTTTTTTCCTGGTGATTGGAAGGTGACCAGCAGACAAAATTCTTCAATTTATGGTTGGTCTGACATTTGGTGATAGCTTTTTTTGCACTCTTTTTTGTGACCTGAAGTGGATGATGTCGCACTTTTAGAATGTAATTTTCAAATCTACAGTGTGTGTATAGTCCCTCTACTTGGAAACCATATGGCTTATATCAGCCTAAGCAAGGTTTAGGTAACAAGAACTTGTGTGTTCCAGTATCAAATTTAAGTAGCAAACAAATTGTTTTATTACTGTTTGTTAGTTTGAAGATGTTTGCCTGTAATTTTAAGAGATGGCTTATCAAAGGCAGAAGGAATAAAGAATGAATATAGATGTATGTGGTTTAAAGCTGCAGAGTGTTTGCCACGTATGTCTGATGCTTCTGAAAATCCTTGAAAATATACAGTTGCATTCATGGGATGTGCTGTGTCGAGGACACAACCTGGCTGAGTCTTGCCACCTTTCATTTGCTGAAGCCACTGGTGGGGAATGCCCTTGACAGTGTGAGCACCAGCTGCCCATACAGACTGGGGACTGATTTAATTAATTGCAGTCCCAAAGGTTTAAAATTTATCTAGCAGCATGTTAAATTGCTCTTTAAATTGCCATCCTTCCTTCCCCTTGAGCTCTCCCTGCTTGTCCAGGCTGATGCTGTAAAAAATAAATCTCTCATGGCAGAACACAGTGTGCAAATGTCAAAAGACTGGGCACACGTTTTGTTTTAATGGTATCCCATCACTAATCATATCTTCATTGCCTTGTTTCTACAGCCCCATTCTGGAGGCCTTTGGAAATGCCAAGACAGTTTATAACAACAACTCCAGTCGCTTTGGCAAGTTCATCCAGCTGCACTTCTCTCAACATGGACACATCCAGGGAGGCCGAGTAACTGATTGTATCCTTTTGTGCAGTGGACCAGAAGTGGACTGAGTGAGCAAAGATGAGGAGGAGCTCAGTGTAGGTCAGGAAATCCCCCATCAGAAGTTTTTCAAAGTCAATTTACACCTATGGGAAAATTTGCAACTGAAAGAGGGAAGAAGTATTTGTTTTGTGGCTCTGCAGCACTTGACTTTGGGAACCTTTTGTCTCTGTAGTGCATTAGGTAGGGACATGGTTTGATTTTCACTTTGTTAATCTCAACACTTGATACTAAAACCTTTTGTCTCCATGAGGCAGGTAAAGCTGCCCTGGCTATATTTCTTGATGTATGTTCAAAGCTGCTGCTGGCTGCAAGCCACACCAGTTGCCACTGGAGTAGCAGCCAGATGAATTTAGTGCTGTTGTAAATGACAGGCTTGGATTGTTTGGCCTCTGCTCTTTGTGCTGTTGGTAGATTTAAGATAGCAGTCTCTTGCAGAAGCAGAGAACTGATGCAAGACTTGCTGTGTGCAATGCAGACTTTCAGATAAGAGTGGCTTCTAATCTTTCTGTGTGTCCCTAATGTGGCTCATCTTTTGTTGGGTTATCTATGCTCTACCTAGCCCTGCCCTTTTAAATATCTTTTTGGCACACCTCCTTGGACAGTGAATAGAGAGGATGATCTAAATAGTCTTTACCTACTCTCCAAAGTGTCAGTCATTTCATGATTTGTTGCTTGTTGCAGGGTTCATCCCAATGAGGATTTTTTGCCTATCATCAAATCTGTCCTTCTGTCACTTGGATGTTTTTTCCTTAACGTGCTGTTCAGATTTACTGGAAAAGGTAGGTATCACCTCTGCTGAGTGCTGGGCGAGCCCTCTCCTCATAGGTGTGGCAGTGCCAGATTACCTCCTGGATGAGGCTGTCTCCACCACAGCGTGTAGACATCAGCTCCTTAAGTGTTAATACTGCAACTGTCCCAGCTGAGGAAGAGGCAGAGGAGCAGTGTTTGTTCTGTATCTATCAAAGCCTGTTCTCCCATCTTTGATAAACTCTCTGCATTACACAGAGACTCCAAGAAAGAACTGTTTACAGAGAAGAAAGGGAGAGAGAAGTACCTGAAAACGCAGCTCCATAGAGAAGAATACGGGGTACAAATGCAGGCATCTCTGGTTGGATGTCATTTACTTTGGAGTCAGGAATTCACCGAGGAGCAGGGCCAGAACTGACAAAGTTCAGTTTGTTCATATGTATGCTCAGTTGCACAGCCCCAAGGATCTTGATGTAGAATTTATTTAGACAAAACTATCATTAAATAGCAAGAAGCCCCTCTCGTACATTGGCTCTGTAGATTTACCTGTATCTTGGTCCTCTCTTTGCCTTTGCAGCCACAAGTCTGATCTTCCTCTGCTGGCTACTCTTATATTCTTTGTTTCAGAACAGGGTGGTACATCAGAACCCCGGGGAGCGGAATTACCACATCTTTTATGCTCTTCTAGCTGGTGTGAGCGGGGAGCAGAAAGGTAATTTCATTTTCTGGAATATGTTTCTTGTCATGTTTCCAGTCTAACATGTGAAGCAGGTGTAAGTCAGTTAGAGACATTTCAGATACTTGATATGTAGCTTCTTTTTGAAGGCCAGCCATATGGTGATTTCATGGGAAACAGGAAGAAGAGTTAAGAGAAAGAGGCTGAGGATGACAGAAGTTCCTTATGAGAAAAGACTTCAGGCATTCTGTGCTGAAGGAAAAAGTACGTGCAAAGTGATGAGGTAATGGAAGTGGCTAGAGGCAGAGGGAAGGGTAAAGAGTCTTTATTCAGTTGCTGAATAAAGGTGGGAGCTTCAAGGAATTCAAAGGCTGGATCGATAGATTTTCAGAACAAATCTTCAGTATAGGTAATAGTAGAGAGAAGAATTACAAAGACCAGTGATGTTGTAGTGCAAGTACTAGAGTCAAAACCTGTCTTGTTTCTGAACTAAGGGTTTATAGCTCTGTATTTGGGGAAGGGAGAGGTGGGTCTGAAAAAGCACACACTGAGAAAGTGGCAGCTGCAGCCTGTGGAAAAATCCTCTTTGTAGTGCAGCATCACCCTAACAACATTCGTGTGTGTCTGTCCCAGGCATTGCTGAGCACTGATGGTGTTTCTGGAGAGGTCAGATAGGTAGGCAGGAGCATGTTACAGTTGTACTCTGGTTTTGAGGACCTGGGGAATTTCTTTATGCTTTTGTTCTCTATCTATTAGGATAGTCAGATGGAAGATTTGGGCCTGACAGAGTAGAAGAGAGTAGGATTTCATTTTTTGGGGGTACATGCAGGAATGGCTACTTAGGTTAATTCAGAGGTCAATCTAAAGCAAAGGAAAATAGTGGGCATTATGGTTATCAATTTCTTAGGGAAAACATACAAACCAGATTGTTTTCTTCAGCAGATCTCTACTATTCCTCCCCATCCATTTCTCCAAGCTGGTCTCCCAGGCTGCTTCACCTCCCCATCTGTAATGTGGTTTTGGCTCTTGATCATCCTTGCCTCCTTTCTCCATTGATCTTTTAGTTTTCCTATTTTCTTTTCAAAATGGGGAATCAAATCTGCAGATTGTGTTTAAGATGTGGTTGCACAGCAGATATACAGAGACCTAATTCTGGTTTTACATTTAGTTTTGTGAACTATGTTCAGTTTTAAATGCTGCTTAGCACTAAATGTCTTCAGGAATCTGACTGTGACTCTCTGTGTCAAGTGATGATATCTAATTTAGAGGTCATTACCATATCTATATAGTTAAGACTATTTTTCTGTACACTTGTAGGAGCTAAAATTAATTTTTTTTCTTGAGTCAGTTCAGTATTGAGATATTCTTCTGAGTCTCTGCAGCTTGGGATTTGGCTGTTCTAAATAATTTTGCATACCATCTGCAAACTTTATTACAGCACACCCTCCTCTTCTATGAACTAAAAGAGTGGTTGCTAAATAAATTGTCTCTCCCCTGCCTCTTTTTCTTTTGTTGCAGAGAGTCTTTCCCTCTGTGAGCCAGAGACTTACCACTACTTGAACCAGTCTGGCTGTGTGACTGATGAGAACCTGAATGATGTAGAGATGTTCAGTAAGGTCATGGTGAGTCCAGTCCTAACTCCACCTGAACTTTTTGGGCACAGTCTCATGGGCTAAATATTCTGCTTGGTCTAGATCTCACAGGCAGAATTGATTAGCCCTAAGCAAAAATTTGGTATTCAACAAGTCCAAAACTCAGCTAAAACAAGACTCAATAAGTGGCTTTAGTGTACAGAAATGGGGGAATTCAGGAAACAGTTGGTATGAATAATAATTTAGAATGATAGAGAATTTGGGGGAGCAGAACCCCACCCCACTGTGGTTTGTGGGAGCCTCCTAGATAGCCTGACTCGGGAAACCTCACACTGACAATTAGAAGTGGAACAGTTTGGTCTGAAGATAATGTTCTCCATAAATACTCCAGTAAAGTTTTATCACCTGTGGAAATCACCTATTCTGAAATACCACAAAGATTCAATAGACACCTGTTTATCAGAGGTTAAGGAATTATATGCAAATTCATGTTTTATTTGATAAATGCTTGTTGGCCTGAAGGCTTTAATAATGTAGGTGAAACTAGATAGGCAAGATGAGTAGGCTGTTCAGGATTTCAGTAGCTTAGGTGTGATTTAAGGGAAGGAAACACCTGTACAGCAGAAGTTTCAATGACAATATGGCATTTATTCTTCAGCTGAAGAGATGCTGGAGGAAAGAAGAGAGCTAGAACCCCAGAGTGCCCCACTGACAGGGTGAATTCATGAAGATTAGGTCCTACCTCTTGAAGTCAATTTATACCCAAGAACCCTGGCTCACATACAGGCACTAAGAGGGAGTGTGCCATTCTTCCTCATTATCTGATAATCTCTTTCCAACCATCTAGCAGTTAATGCTGAAAGCCTGGTTTTAAATCTTCCTCCATAAATCTACTATGCTAAGAATGAATTAAGGGGGTTATGTGGATTAGAGTAAATTAAGTATCTTATATGGATCCGTCTTTCAGGGAAGAAAATAAGTGAGAATGTGGAAGCCATCCCTTAACACTTGTAACCTGTGCTGCCAGAGTTCAGGGTAGGATTTCTTCACACAGGCACAAACATGTTCTTCCTGTGAAAGACCATTAACAGTGGCAGCAAAGTCCAACCTGAGGGTGGGGCAAATGCCCACCTACCTTAGGTGTCAATAGAGTAAATGTAGGAGAAAATGTGAGACAGTAAAGATCACTGACAAATGTGTACCTCATGGAGGTGCTGTGCCATCCTGTTTCATTTGTATTCATGGTGACTGTAATTCTGAGTTTTACATTTTACACACACTGGACCTGGCTCTGGTGCTTGCACTGTACTTGGCTGTATATACAGCTAGCATTAGCTGTTTGGTTTTGCATAGACTGCCATGAAGGTGGTGGACTTCAGCACTGAAGAAATCAGAGACATCTTCAAACTTCTTTCTGGCACACTCCATTTGGGAAATGTTGAATTCATGACAGCTGGTGGGGCCCAGATAACAACAAAAGCAGGTAAGTAGGACCATAGCAACTTGGTTGAGAGACCATGCAAAGCCCTATAAAATCTCCAATAAAGTCCTCTCTCTTTTCCTTTCTCCCTCTGTTATGCTGGTCTGTAGTACCTTCACCAGCAGATTCCCTGTAGTTTAACCCTACAAAAGCATTGCCACAGAATGCTTCAGGGTACCAGTGGGACTTAATTGGTCTCTGGCCCTGTTTGTGCTCCTGGATATTCTCAGACTGAGTCCACAGCTTCACAGTTTCTCTTTTGCATGACAGAAATAGGATCAGGAAGGAGTTTGAGATAAAAGTGATCTGTCAGAGACTTTCCCCATCTTCATTTGAAGCAGTTACTAGTGTGCACTCTGTTACAGTTATCTAATCTGAGCTGGTCTGCTGAGTGAGTCCCAAAACAGACAGAAGCAATATATATTGCAGGTGCTTCAAGTCTTAAGTATATTGCCTCTCTTCTTAACATCCCAGTTTATTAATCCCATGCTCAGACTGCAGTATTGAGCTTTTACAAAAATACATCTTCTCATGCAGTGTTTTGCTGGTGCTGAGTTTTACACAGGGTTTTGCCCTTCCTGTTGTCAGCAGGAAGGCTGACTTAGATGAGTATCTGACAGTGGTCCATAATGGCTATATGAGCCTCAAACTGGCTATGTGAGCCTACAGCTTTGGGTATGCCCAAGAGAATCAAGTAAGGGTGAGTGTGTTTTGTGCTGGGGTTTAGTCACCTGCCTTGTAGAAGTCCCTGGGACTTCCTCACTGAGCTGCAAAAATATCCCTATGAGTGATAGGGAGCCATGCAGGAGAACAAAGTGTGTCTTTCCTTTTAGTGCTGAATGTTGCCAGTGACCTCCTGGGCTTAGACGCCTTTCAGCTTTCTGAAGTACTGACACAGAGGTCCATGATTCTGCGTGGGGAAGAGATCAGCTCCCCTCTCACTGTGGAGCAGGTAAGTGTCCTAGTGTATGCTTCCTCTTCTGCCACTTCTGCGTTTTCAGGCCCTCAGTCTTCCTCCCGTGTCACCCATTCCAGCCTAGGGCCTCCTTTTTCCTCACGTATTTTGCCCTTATTGGTAGCTCACGTCCCAGTGTTGACTCTGCTTTTTAGGCGTTACAGAAGAGATCATTTGCAAATGCCAGTGCACAATACTGGTTTTAAGTCACCTTCAGTCACCAGGAACTGATCATAGTTGTGTCATGCAGAAGGTGATTCAGATGCTTTGTGGTCCTTGCACATGTGCATGCTTTAACCTGCAGAACTCCCAGGTTACACTGTTTCCTGGAAAGTAAAAGCTGGCACACAGCTCCCACAAAACATCCGGCAGGTGTTAGGCTGTTACCCCCCAGCAGCTTCTTTCCAGATCCATACAACCACAAAGGAGGACTGAATAAACTGACATGTAGCTCTTGTGGTGTTGCTGAGCACTTGAGGGCACTCTTGGTGTTTTAGGTCCAAGCACAGCTAACTGTAGAAAATCCTCTGTCATTAATAAAATGAGAGACATTGGAAGACAAGGAGTCCTATTACTGGGATGGAAAAGGCATCATGTTATAGCAAAATGAACATCTGTAATGGAAATCGTGTGCTGGCACAGACTGCAGAGGGTTAACAATCCAGCACCTACATTGGCAGAGAAGCCAGAGTTACTAGACTCTCTCTGATGCATGTCTGTCTAACTTTCCTTCAGATTTCCCATGGAAAGAATTTCACAGCATCTTTAAGTATCCTGCTTTAGCGGCAGTGGAGTCTGGAATTGAAAAGATTTTCCTCATATTTAGATTACCTTTGACATCTCAGCTGTCCACCTTACAAGCTTTGGCTTCTGTGAAGTTTTTCATGTGGTATTCTCTTTTCTAAGCTAAACAATCCAGTTCCTTCAGTGCTTCCTTGTAAGTAATTTTCTAAATCTCTTTGTCTTCTGTCTCTGTTTTCCCACATCTTTTAAGAAGTGGAGTATCCCTAACTGGGCACTGTATTCAGGCTGAAGTCTCATAATGGTAGAGTAGTTGCTCTTATCTTGCTGTGAACACACATGCTAATATGGCACAAACTAAGCTTTGTCTCTTAGAAATGGTCTCTCTTTTTTGGCATAGTCTGTGACCTTTCTTTGCAGTGAAATGGTGTGAAAGTTATTTTTCAGCCTTTAGTCTGTGGTAGATATCCTCAGTGTCCAACACCACAGTTTTCTTCTCAGCTGTCTATTCTAAATAGGCTGCGTCTTTCTCTAGCAGTGCATAAGGCTGGATAACACATAATACCAGAGGCACTTCATGCAGCCTACAGCAATGGTATGCAGCTGTAGGATTTACAGAGTCTGAACAGAGCTTTCCCTGATGGTATAGCCATTCCTGACATGTGTGTCTAGTGGACCCCACACTTACTGCTTGCAGCCCAACGGCGTACCAAGGCCACAAGAAAATTGTGATGGCAAGTGGATGCTGCCATTTATCTGTCTTCACTAGATGGGCCTGCTGAACCCGACACTGGGCCTGTAAAGAGTGTTCTGCCTAAGCCCTAAGTGCTGCAGCCATCTACTCCCACCTGTGGTGGGGATAGAATTGCTGGGGATTTCTCATCATGCAATGGGCTCATTACCCATCCGAGCTTTGACATTTCAGTGGGCTGAATGGATGAGCTGGCCTAAAGGCAAGCAAAGCTGGGAGGATGAAAGGCGCCTTTGAGAATCTCGTTTGAGACATACTGTGGGGAAAATGGCTTTGCTTACAGCTGGATGGGGAGGTCCTGTTCCTGGAAAATGTGTTCAACTTACTGTAGCCAGACACACTACAGAGGCATGGCCTTGAGGGCATTCTTAGTCCCAACCTGTAAGGCAGATCATCTGATGGAGAGAAGAAATATGCAGAAAAGGCGTGTGTGCCCATGCTTTGAAATGTTCTCTTCTGTGGAGAAGGGAGGTTATTCTGTGTAAACTTGGAGCTGCTGAAGAGGAAATAGTACCTAGGAAGAGAAAGGAGGAGAAAACCAGTGTGGTTGGGTGAAAAAGGGGATCTGGTAGGCTGGGCCTCAGAAGTTTGTGAGACACTGGAAGGGATCAGAAACAGTTGGCCTGTGCCATTAGCAAAGAGCTCATGTTATTTGGAGCTGTAAAACTGAAGGAGGTGAGGGTGCATTTAGAAGATCTGTCATTGCTTGTCTGGCCTACTGAAGGAATTGCTGTGCTGGTGTCCCAGGTGAGACAGGGGAAACAGCCAGTAATCTACTGCAGTTTATTTATGCAATGACAAGATTACAGCTTTCACCCTACTTGATTATTTCATGTACTGGCTCCCTCACCCCTCAGAATTACATTCTCCAGAATTCTCTAGATGTCAACTTCTTTTCCCAGTTGAGAGTATGCAGTTTGTCCAGGAGGGTTAGGCAAAAGCTCGTCTGGGTTTATATTGTTCAGTTGAAGTTATCAGTCTCAGGTACTACCAACAAAGGTCCTTGGGCATGCCCTGACATTTGTCTCCATGTCTCTGATCTCCAGGATCTTTCCCCACTTCCAGCATCTTTCTTCCAGTCATGATCTTTGCCATCTTCTCTCCTGGCTCCTTTTTCTGTCCTCTGAGATCATGTCTTCTTGTTAGGGACCCTTATTTTCAGCCTTCTTTTCTTTCCAGAACCCTAAACTCTGGTTTCCCATTCTCAAGAATGTATGTGCAGAAGGACAGCACATGATCAGACTCCCTGTTTGTGGTTCTGTCTCATGTCTCTTTATTAATTGGAGGATTTAAGGTGTGCCACTTTTGTTTGTCCAAGTGTTATCAAAATATGCAACCAGCCCATTCCTTGTGCAACCATCAGGTAACAGGCTTTTGCTTGAGATAGCAAAAGTTTGATTTTGGATGTTCATCTGCATGCTTACCTACACCCAATTATCTACTGCCTATTATTAATCGCAATTGAAGTTATTTTTTCCACATACTATGATATCTTGGTTATGATATCTGCATGAGATGTTGGGTCAACTGCAAGAAAGTTTCAACTCATGAACTTCTGGGGCATGTGTCCTGGCTGTTGGCCAGCCTAACTGGATTCTAGTAGGATAATGCTGTTTGCAGGAATGTTTTGGAAAGGGGATTTTTGAAGGTAACTTGGTGACAGAATATTCTATTAAATCCTGCCCTACCAGTTTTTTGAAAACTGAGCAGACACCCATTTGACAGCTCTACCAGGAGTACTGAACTGAGATACCTTGCCTGTCACTGCAAATGTTGGCTCAGGTGATACAAATTACTGCTCTGGGCTTAGTTGTGAGGTATTTTGCCACCTTCCCTGTCACAGCACTTGTTCCAAAAAGATGTCACTGATTTTGTTACTTCCTTCACCCTCTAAAGTGCAGTTACCCAAAGATTATGGCTTGTCTGTGTGTGGCTGGCTACTTGAAAACTTCTTACAAAGAAATACTGCACTATACACAGCCAGTACAGAGGCTGAGAAACCTGAAGAAGGGTGGAGGAACCTACAGTTCCATGGAGATTCGTGTGGCCCTTATGCTTTCTATTCTCTTTGCAACTCATTTTTTCCTCTCTGTATTTACAGGCAGCTGACTCCAGGGACTCCCTCTCTATGGCACTCTATTCCCAGTGTTTTTCATGGCTCATTAGCAAGATTAATACAAAGATCAAAGGCAAGGAAAACTTTAAGTCTGTGGGCATCCTGGATATCTTTGGCTTCGAGAACTTTCAGGTCAGGATTTTGTTTTTTGTGGGATGGGTTGGTTTTGGAGATGTTGATGCATACTGGAAGAAGCTTTGGTGGGTTTGCATCCGATAAGGATTGCATATGGCATTGTGGAATCTCTACTCTGCCACTTTTCCCTGAAAGCAGAAAGATACATTTAGGTGCCTATTTCTGCCAGCCACATTCATATAAGCTGGTGTTCAAGGTCTGGTTTGTGATACAGACCCTAAGCAGATCTGCTGTGATAATACTGAATTGTTGATTTGTATGAGAACCAAATATCTAAATCCTACATGTACATTGTTTGCTTACATCTGTTTTGCATTGTGTGGAGGATCCTGCATGTAATGCTTCTAACCACAGCTGATGTGGGATGTAGGTTCAACAGTCATAGAGTGACTACTCAGATATTTCACAGAAGAGAAAGCCTGGTGACTTAACAGTTTGGGAATTTATTTCTTTCTTCAAAGAAGAGAAACATAATTGTCTTTAGCATGCTTTACTCTGAGTTAGGTTTACCGAATTAACCTCGCATGAGGAACAAAAGCTGTTCTCCTAGTGGACTTCTACATACTGTCATCCTCATATCCACCTGACACCACTATGTTCTCTGGCTTTACTCCGAGTCTGGCACCTTCTCTGTTGCTGGTATAGATTCTTTTAGAGCTCAGGAACAGGAATGTAAAATTTTACATTTTTTTCTTGCTGCAGGTGAATCGTTTTGAGCAGTTTAACATTAACTATGCAAATGAGAAACTCCAGGAATATTTCAACAAACACATCTTCTCCTTGGAGCAGCTGGAGTACAACAGGTAACAGTGGAAGTGGGGACCCACTGCCTTCATGGGTAGTAGGATGGAGGACATCATTCCTCCTGTGCTGCTCAGTCCCTACCACTGAAGAGGAGAGACAGCTGGGCCTTAGTACAAACCTGACCGTGGGTGTCTTGTTGAGCATTGTCCTTGTGCTTTGCCAGCATAAGTCACTTGTCTTTTATCTACAGGAAAAAGCATCCTCCATAGTGTTTAGAAACTCCAGATTTCCTTCTGTCTCATAGCTGAATAGAAAGTTCCTAAAAATAGGAATATTCTATATTCTATAGGATATAGAATATAATAGGAAAATTCCCTAAAGATAGACAATTAGACAGGTCTTTCTGTCCTAGAGATTCCTATACTGTGAAAGGGACTCTTTTACTCAGCAAGATTTTCATCTGTTTCCTGAGCTTGGGGCCTTCTGCACAGCTTCTTCCTCTTCTGTGGGCTTCATATTGGATTGTATTTTGTGAAGTACCTGTGGTGTTCTAGAGTATTTCTGCTTCTAGAGAAGGCTGATACACAAATACTTCAGTTGTTGCTTTAAAACAGAAGCCTTTATGTTTGTGAATGAAGGAATTGAATAGGGTCAGTGAGGGCAAATGAGAGCAGCCTTGTAAAGGGAGACAGTTGAATAGGCAATTCATTAAATTCTAAAGATTACAAAATTGCAATGCTATTTATGTGCTCACTTCTCAGGCCAGTTCCACCATTGCAGGAATCTTGTATTAAAAATGATACCATCATGACAAATAATTCTTTCCTGGTGGTTGCATAGAAGTTTAAGTTCTGTGGCTGAGCTTTGGAAGTAATGAGAGGATTTTTTTATTGATGACATATCAAATTATTCTAAGGCAATGTACTCAAAGCTCATATTGCAGCATATAAACTCTGCTTCCTCAGGCTTAGTAAGTAGATTCATTTATCTCATCTTGATGCTTGATGCTTTGAACCTTAAAGTATGAGGCCTGGGCTGAAGCATTCAGAGGCAATAACTCCACTATCTTCAAAATGCTAGTCTCCACCTGAAAGGTGTCTGTGTCAGAATGTCAGTAAGTAGCTTCACACATAGCCTCTAGTCTTCCTTGTATTCTTAAGACTTATTCTAGGCTTCTCTGAATTATGAAAACAGACATATCCTGTATTATGGGAGTATAAGAAGATGGTAAGGGGGAAAAACACATTCAGCAGATTTACAGAATGTCATGGGTGATTTTCAAAGCACATTACTGCTTACATCAGCTCCTGTTTTGAAAGATGCAGGGACACCCTGTAGGCTCCCTGCATGTCAGGCCAAAGCTTATCTGTGTCATCCTCTTCAAAACTCTCCTTGAAAACTCTTTCCAGTCTCTTCTCCTGGTGGACCTGTGAGCTGTGATTCAGTCTCCTGGCAGATGTGTTTCAGGCCTGCTTTCCAGATTGGTGGGTCAGCAGCTGACTCTTGAAGCTAGGTAGCAAGCTGTCTATCATGTGGACACTGTGTGGACAGATGCTCATCACTCCAGAAAGAGCACAGTCTTAAAATTCATGTGAAATTTGCTCAATGACTATAAGAAAAGCATCAGCCTGAGTCACCAGTCACCAGTATGGATAAGAAAGGCTGTCTCTTAATTCCATCTCCTTGTGTTAACAGTGCATTGTGTCCCCTATTCCTTTTCCTCAGCCATGGCAAAGCCTAATTCCTGCAAATCACCTTGAGTCCTGGGACAGCTGCCAGGCTCAGTTACTTCTGCTCTCCTACACCCCAGGACACAAGATCTTGCATTTCACAACTTTGTTCTCTTTGTTCTTGACTGGTAGGGAAGGGATAAACTGGGAAGCCATTGACTGGATGGATAATGCAGAGTGCCTGGACCTTATTGAGAAGGTAAGCAGCGACAGTTCCTAGGGATCAATGGGGGCTGCTGATTGTCTTGAGATCTTCCCTGGCATTTCCTGGTTTTAAAAACAGATTGTTGCTTAGATCCTCTTCCCATAATGACCTGGCAAAAGTAGGAGCTATTCTATCAATTGTCCTAGCTCAAGAAAGCAGATCTTGCCTTATTGTTGACAGTAAGCTTAGGAAAGGTGTCATTGTTTTAGACAGGGATTAGCATTCAAGTAAAACCTTAATGTGATTTTTTTATAAATAATCTCCACTTATGTTCTGCTTGCTGAATGCAATAACTGTCCAGAATTTTGCTTTCAGTTTGAGTTTTGCTGGGTATAACTCAAGGGTTATTGCTCAATGGTCTGTTCAGATCTCCACTTCTTGGCTTGGTGCTGTGTAGTTAAAGCTTTTGCTGACTGTAAAAGCCTGTCTCTTGTTTGGCTGTAGAAACTAGGTCTACTGGCTTTGGTGAATGAAGAGAGTCGATTCCCCAAAGGCACAGACAACACCCTTCTGGAAAAACTTCACAGCCAGCATATGGTAAGTAAGAAAATAACCTGGCAGGCAAATGATCAGTATGTTAGCCCCATCAGCACTTCAAAACCTAAAGTGAAGGTTTTGTTGATGTAAAATATGTGCTTTGTGCAGGAAATTTAAAATGCCTTAGGCCCGAACCTGCGAGTGTTTAATAAGGCTGCACTGAACAACAGTAATATGTAAAGCAACCTGAGAATGGTCTCCTGTGCACATAGAGAAGAGGGAGTGTGCATTCCACAGGCTGTGGGCAGAGGAGGTTTAAATTTGCAGCATGGGATGGAGTCAGGTTCTGCTGGTCTGCGATGGGACACGAGGCAGCACCCCAGGCACAGGATGTGGCTGCACAGTGTGTGGGTTTCTCCTGCCAGCTGACTCACAGCAGTCTGCTCCAGAGCATGTCAAATCTGTCTCCTGGGGCTGGGGACGGCTTTTGCCTCATGACTTTTAATGAAAGCTCTCTTATTGTTCCTAATTAATTAAATTCTTTCATCGTCTTTCTTGTGTTCTGGACACAGTAGTGGAACAGCTTTTTCATGCAGGTCAGAAAGCTATCCTGGGGACACAGAAACCCCACTGAGATCACTGTAGCAATCCCTTACCATGTCTCTGGTACAGCCAACACTTTGTTCTAAATAGTAAATAGACTGAAAACAAAGCAAATTAAAGCCTGTAGCATGGACTTATGGAATAATTGACTACTTTAGTAAGACCATTGTCAGCAAATATGTTTTCTAGTCTGCTAATTCAGGCTTTATCTAAGCCTGAAAACATACAAATCTGTATCCTTTATCTGATTTTTTTTAATTGGCATAGATGCAGATATTCTCATTTTTCATATTTGCATTGTAATTCTGCTAGTAATACTAATGACTTCAAATTAGAAGCAATAGCAATGACTCTTGATTGGCTACTTACAGCTTTGAGCAGATGTTTACTTTCTTTTGGCTTAAATCAAGGCCTTCAATTTAGTCCTCTGTGGCTTTGCCTTATAGGTCAAGAAATGTGAGAATGCCTGATTTACCTTCTTTTTTCTAAATTGTTGTTGGTATTAATATAGAACTAATGAATATTTTTAATGTATTACTTGCTATGAATTTTCTTCCTCAACTGTCCCAAACTCTTCAGTTTGTCTCCAAATGGAGACGTTTCAAAGCTCCTCTTTCTTTCTGCTGTTCATTTCTGAATTTGTCTACATATTTTTTTTCTCTATTCTTTTCTGAGATAAATAATCAGACCAGAATGCAGTTCCCTTGGTAAGAAGGTACCTGTGGTTTATTGTACAGCAGCATGAGACTGCCAGTATTATTTTGCATTCCTTTATGCCCCACTACATTTTGGTTGCTATTTTTGGTGATTTCTGTGCATTAAGTAGCCTTTTCATTAAGCTGTTCATAGTGTCACCTCTGTCTGCTTTGAGGCAATAGCAGTTAACAAGAACTCTAGGAAGCTTGCAAGAAATGAAGAGGCTTGGAAGAGGCTGAGTTATAAGTACAGGGAGGAACAGTGGAGAGTGCTCTAGGATTTGCATTTGCTGAAGGCAAAAGCATTTTTTATACCAGTTAAAGTCTCTAGTGCTGGCTGGAAGAGCATTGGAAGACATCCAGCCAGCATTGCTGGGAAGCCTGACGAGAACAAGCCCTCTTCTCTGTATTTTCTGTGGAATGCTGTAGTCTTAAGGAGGAAAAGTGTAAGGCTGGGATTTAAGAGAATATAACCTCTGAAACAACTGGAGAGAGGAGCAGTAGGGAAGATAGAAGAAGGAACCAAAAGTGTTGTAAGCATGGGTGAAATATAAGAACAGAGAGGGAGAGAACAGGATGCCAATCCACATGAGAGATCCAGTAGCAGTCATGTTTGGAGTGGAAGACAGGGAAGTTTGTGGTTGGAAAAAGATGACTCTATCGGAGGGAAGTGAAGAGCAATGAAATGGGATCAGTGTGAAAAGAAAAAAACATGAAAAAATTGTCAGTAGCACTAACAAATTATCAGCATCAGAAGCTGTCCGCCTGCTTCTAAGGAAGCTAAAAGATCTTCTTTTAGAAGATGATCTTTAAGAGATGAAAGAGCTGAATTACAAATAGCATCATGCAACATTTTACTTAAAATTCTCTTAGTACTTTTGTCTGAGAAAGTGGAGCATTGTATTAATTTTTAGAAAGTGTTGTAGGAAACTATAGGCCTATAGTTCTGATTTCACAATTGTGTAAATTCACAGAATATAAATGGTCAGTTACCTCAGTGACACGAGGCCTGTAAGACACTGTCTCCTAAAAACACTGAGGTTTTCTGCTGACTCACAGGGCAAGGCTAATCTGAGAGGGGCCTCACGGGACTGAGTGTTTTCTAAAGTGAAAATGAAAATGAAAAGCAGTGTAGATAAATGTAAAATGCTGTGCCTGAAGGAAAAGAGTTCCAATTTCACCTTTGAAATGATGGCCCCTGAACTGACTGCTGCTCTTCAGGAGTGACACCCAGACAGAGGCTGTGGTAGAGTTCCATGAAAATACCAGCACAGGGCTCAGCAGTAATAAAAAATTTAAAAATCCCCCAAAGAAGTAGTAAAAGCTTCCAGGAAACTAGCAGTGAAAGTAGAAAACATAGTTATGGCACTGTATGGTCTGTAGATCACCTTGACTTTGAACTACACCCCCAGGGCCCCTCCAGTCAAGGAGGGCTTCTGTCAGAACTGGTGAACAGCAGGTCTGGAACAGCTTCAGTGCTACAGAAAACTGCTGAAGGGACCTGCAGTGTGGAGACAAGATGACTGGGGTGGGTGTGATGGGTTTAAAAGTTTCACATGGCCTGTAGAAGATTAATGGCAATAATGGAAGCCAGGCTTAAATCCAAGCAGCTCTAGTTCCCTGTGTAGTTGGTTGAAAGCTCCCTGTGAAAAAAGACTCCAGGTGCAAGAAGTCTGCATGGGTTCACTTGTGGAATGAGCAAATATTTCAAAGAGAAATCCATTTGGGGTTCCTAGTTAGGCAAGCCTCATAGAAATAATTAAGAGTTTGAGGGAATATTAGGATGAAAGTATGATTTACTAGTTTTATTTGTACTCTACCCTACATAGCCAGTGCTAGAGGCAGAATACTTAGCTGGACAGATCATTGGTCTAGAGTAGCATGGCTACTCTTAAATAGTTAAAATGGTTTTCACAGAACAGAAAAAGGAGTGGGAAAATGAGAGAAAATGAGTGGGAAAAAGAGAAAGGAAAACTGAATATTGGATGTAAGGGAAGAGAGGTACAAGGAAAGATAAAATTTAGAGGAAGACAGGAAATTGGTATGTTATTTCCTTTGATGAAGAAAAGGTGTGGAGGTGTTATGCAAAGCTGCCATCTTCCCTGCATCCTGATCCTGTGTCCTGCACCACATGGTTTGTGTGGAGCTCAGTCTCCTCAGGTGTCAGACACACAAGAATTAACATTTCATCCATGGCATGCATCCGCAGCCTTGATTCTGCAAGCCCTTGCTCACATGAGAAATGCCTTGAAGGGCTGGATATTTCCATCTTAAATTTGAGTAACATGTTTGTAATGTAGCTGCAGATAGCTGCAGCAGATGTGGTCGGGCTCTGCAAGAGCAAAGGTCCTTGCCCATCCCAGCCTTGTCATAGTCATGGCAGAGTTCCTGACTATTTATTCTTATACCAGCATTATGAGACAGCTTCTTTTCCTTTCATTTCAGAGCAACCCCTACTATGTGAAGCCTCGGGTGACAGACCATCAGTTTGGAATAAGACATTACGCAGGGGAGGTAGGTGTTCATGATGTGTTTGTGAGACGCTTGGTGTGTTCTGGACTTGAGGTCCTCAATTCTAGATTCCAAAAAGCAAGAATGTCTCTGAGCTGTGTGTTTCCACACAGTTAATGTCTTGTACCAGAGCACAAGGAGTGTAATGGACTTAAAATAGCATGTCACTCTTCAGTACTATATTCTCCAACTTGGATGTTTGAGTTTCTCAGGTAGCTTTTTGTTTGGGGGATAAACTCCTTACTTCTGTTATTCATGTTGTCTTTTCTTGGATGTTTACAAACAAAACTCAAAGGAAAAGTCACAAGAAAAATTTGACTTCAGAGGAGGAGGAAAGGCTGAGTACCTGTTGCAAAAAGGAAAAGGTTCCCAAGCCTTCAAGGTTAAATATTGCTCTTTGTTGTGAAGAGATATGAAGCAGATGAAGGTGTGTCAAGGGAGGACACCCACACATTAAAGAAGGGCTGACCTCCTCCCAGAATAACCTGCTGAGCACTTGTGGTTGGGAAGTTGGGGCACTGGTTGGCCATTCTCTTCACTCTCCTGAAGTGAATGGAGTACCTCACACCTTGTAGAGAATTCACCCACAGACCCTCTCCTGCCAGGCAAATCTTGCAGCTGTTTCACTTGGCTCTTGTTTTTGAGGGTTTTTTTTGGTTGTTTTTTAATTGATGGCTAAAAGCCACTTTCTTGCCAGTAACTGCAGAAGTCTGTAGCTCTTTGACCCCAGAAATTCAGATCTTGGCACATGCCTGCAGTGTTACTGTGTAGCTCTGCTGGAGACCTTGTACATTGACATGTAAATGTGGAAGGACTTAATGATTTGTAGGGTACTGCTCTAGTGGCTGTCTGTGTTGCAGGTGCTGTATGATGTGAGAGGCTTTCTGGAGAAGAACAGAGACACCTTTCGTGATGACATTTTAAACATGCTGAAAGACAGCAGGTATGCTTGTCAGGAGGCCACATCTGTTGGGTGGAACTAAGCCACGTTCATGTAATAAACCAGATCAAGGAAAGCAGTTGCTTTTACCAGAGCATGAGGCATTATTCTTAATCATTATTCTCTTTGTGCTGAAGTGTCCTGATAGAAGAAGGGAGAGCTGGAGAAGTCAGACGAGGCACAGATTTAATCAGGACTCATGTTGTCCCAGTTTTAAAAAGGGCTTTAACAGCGTGACAGACATCCCTCCAGGCAATTTGTTTTTTTCCTTCTCCCTTCTCGCTTTCCTTCTTCCTCTTACCTCCCTATACCAACAATGGCAAAGTTTCCCCTGAATGAATCAATGCTCTTTGCCATGCTGTCAGTTGCCAGCCTTTGTACAGAGGCTGCTTGTTTTCCAGCCTGCTTGTTAGTGGAAATCATCTGTCCTTATCCTGAGCCAGACCGAGCTGTTGCTGTGGGACTGGCCATGGACCCTGATGTTATATCCCAGAGCAACATGACCTTAGAGAAAAGAGCTAATTTTGATCTTGAGCAAGATCTGGGAAACATAAGTGGGGCCTAGTGGGAGGGAGGCATTTAATAACATAGAGGATCCTACAAGTCCTTGAGCAGCAACTCTACCATGTGCTTCTTACCACAGTCCATGTATTGCCTTTGGCCTCCAGCCTGATAAGCCTGTTTCAGAACTGCATCTTCTCTGAAGCTGCTGCAGAGTGTGCACTGAGAAGCTTTGAAACAACCTGAGGGAGCTGAGACTGTGAGCTCTCATAGTTGTCTTACTTGGACAGTGGCATCTGGGGAACATTTTACATGAGGCTTGAGGCCAGAATTGTGGTTGTTATTGTCCAGCATAATAGAAGGACTCAGACTTTTTCAGCATGCCAGAAGGGAAGCTGGGCCAGAAGCAGGCATAACAATAAACTGGCACAAGCAGCTCTGAAGAACTTTGTAGGAATCAGCACCAATGCCTCAAGAGTGGCAAAATGGTGGAAGATTCCCCAGAGCTGACCTACATGGAGGGTAGGTCTAGAACTCCTCAGGCCGCAGAAGAGCTGGGCTTCCAATTTAGTGATCATGGCATGGGGGCTAATCATGAGAGCTAGTTTGTGAGATATTGACAGCACCAGTCCACCTGGCATACCTTCAGGGTAATTTTACCTGAGGGCATGTGCTTGCTCAAGGGATGTGTGCCTTGAGCATTCCCTGCTTCCTCAAGGAAGGTGTCCTAGCCAGTGCAGAATGGACGTTTTCCTTTGTGTACTATCCTGCTTGAAAGTGTGAGATGGGGCTTCTGGCTTTGCAGCTGAGTGTGGCATACAGGACAGCCCATGGGATCTGGGCAGCCACATGGGGAAGTGCCCAGCTGAACTGCTTCTTGCAGCCACTCTGGCACAGCAGGTGTAAAAAGGAGGTGTTTCACAATGGGACAGGGCAGTATCTGACAATAAAAACCATCTTCTCACAGGTGGTAGGTGTCTTGCATCTTCTGTAATTTTTTTCCTCTCCCTTAGGCTGGACTTCATCTATGACCTTTTTGAAAAAGTCTGCAGTCGTTGCAGTGAAGAGACACTGAAGATGGGCACCCAGAGGCGCAGACCGACTGTCAGTTCCCAGTTCAGGGTATGATGTTTTCCAAGAGAGCAGCAGGCTTCTGGGGAGGAGCAGATGGGCAAAGCAAGGCCTGCAGCCAAGAGGAGTCATTCATCCTTGTTTTGTGTCCAGCACTGAAAATGTGCAGGAATGTTGCAATGCTAAAAAAAGACAGTGCCACTGCCCCAAGGATTTCTGTCTGGTATAAAATGTGAGATGATAAGACTAAGCAGGGTGGCAGAGGAAAAGAGTACTTTGCTAAGGATATGAAGTTCTTGAGGTTCTTTGATCTTTCATATTGGTTTGGTGTTTTAGCTAAGTGTATGTGTCCTTTTAGGCCACATTTTTAAAGGTATAGTGATAATTCCAATAAAAGCTTATTAGGAGGACCTTGCAAGTATGAATCTCACACACTCAGATTGTCTGCAGACCTTCATTTCACTGTTTTGTCTTCCTGTATTAAAAGTTGGAGAGACTTGTAAAATTAACTCACAAAGCTATACAGCTCCAAGAATAAGGATGGCCATATAAATAGTCTGAAAAGCAAACTGTGTGGGTATGTTTTGCAGAGGAAGGAATCTCGTGGGTTATTGAAATTTTGGTAGGCAAAGGACATTAGGAATAGGAGGACTGCATGAAGACCTTACTGTATCAAATGTAGCTCCTTTCCCTTCTGTCATGACTGATCCTTTGGGTCTCTCTTGCTGGTCTTTAGGATTCTCTCCATTCCCTGATGGCCACACTTAGTACTTCCAACCCATTTTTCATCCGCTGCATCAAACCAAATACAGAAAAGGTAAGTCTGTGTCCCAGCCATAAGTGGGCATGTGACATAGGCCTGAATGTGCATGCCCTTGCATAATGCCTAGCAGGTGCCTTAAACTGAGGCTAAGAACAGTTCTCCCCACCTTCCCTTTCTCATTCTAGTTATTTGAGAGTTGACAAAAAACACATCCTCCTCCTGGTAATCAGATGGAAAGACTGCATGCTGAATATGAGATTATATAGCCATTCCCATTTCTTTCAGTGCTTGTGAAACCTGGAGGACTCCTCAGGCTTGTGCAGAGTCCAGAGCTGTGTTAGAAGAAGCAGTCCCTCCTGCTCATAGTGCCTGTAGAGAAATCTGTTCTGGAATGAAAGGCTTGTGCAGCAGGCACCGTCTCCTGCAGATCCCTGGCTCTGAGGCAGTGGAGGGGATGCATCATGAGCAAGCCACAGTGCTTAGGGACAGGCTGGCTCTTGCTTGTACTGTGAGCTGTGGCAAGAGGAGATGCTGCTAACTAGATTGGGTGGGGAGCTTTGAACTGATCCTTTTCTTTGTGTGCTTTGAAACCATGAATGATGTGGCAGAGAACAGGCTGCTTAGGGGATTTATGCCAGAAAAGAATTCTGTAGTTTGTCTCCAGTTTAACTGAAAAGAGAGACTGCAAAGAGAACTGAGTGAGGGTTCTGTATGTGTTAAGACATTGTATCTTTGCTTTCATAGTCCGACTGTGAGTACAGTCTGCAAACTGCTTTTTTTTCCCTTCCAGAATCAGCCCAGTTCCCTTTTGTCCCTTATTCTTCACCATGCAGTGTTGTGAGGTTGCTTTCCCTTTGACCCAAACTTCCCCCTTTTTACCTGGCATGCCCAAATATGCAGGATTGGCTTTCTACAGTGAAACATATACAGCCTGTGACTGCCTCACTTGTTTGGTTTTGATTCTGGATCATTATTTAGGCGCCGAACCTGTTTAATCCAGCTGTGGTGCTAAATCAGCTCCGGTACTCGGGGATGCTGGAGACGGTGAAAGTTCGAAGAGCAGGTTTCCCTGTACGGCGCCTTTTCCAGGACTTTCTCAGCAGGTAATTGCTGTCCTTTTATTGTATGCTGGAACAGCCCCCAAGTATAGAATTCTATAAGACTGTTCCCTCTTTAACTGCTTCTGGTATGGATCATCTGTGAGATGTTTTTCTAGCCATGGGCTTCATGCTCATATCATAAACTGATGTGGGGGGCCTTTTGGAGGCTTGCCCTAAGGCTAAAAGTCATAATGGAAAAATAGCCAGATGGTCTTTGGTCTTTCTTTCTTTGTCTTTTTTTTTTCTTGGTAGCTTTGCCACAGATTTGCTAGTGTGATGCTGTGAAACCCAGCTGGTCATAATATGTAAAAGGAAAATACCATGCTTTAAACCTTTAGGCAGCAGAAGAAAATTCTAATGGACAGTATAGTTGATGATTAATATTGGAAGGAGTGATTATTTCTTTTAATGAGCTACATCAAAAGGATTTTTTGAAGTTTAAGGCTAGAAGGGACACTGAACATTGCTTCTTTTGTCTCTTGGAGCACTAAATGCCACCCCTATACAGAACAAAATAACTTGTGTCTGATGAAAGCACATGTTTCAAAAAGACAGTTGTTCTTTACTGAAAAATTCTGTTGAGTTTGTATTCTTTTACTGGGATTGCAACAATAATTGCCAGTGTGGTAGGAACAGATAAGGTTGGGGGATGGAAATTTCCAAATTGGAAGGCAAACATGAAGAAAGAAGGTCCCAGTGGAAGAAGGACTAATGGGAGAAGGATAATTAGAGTTAAAAGATTGGGAAGAGAGAGGGAGGGGGCAGTTATCCCCTCCCTCTCTGTCATCCATAATCTGATGAGATTCTGTTTTGTTCTTAGGTACAAGATGCTTGTGAAGGAGCCAGGCCTGTCAGACAACAGCAAAGCTGTATGTGCAGGTTTTCTTCAGACCTATGACAGCAGCAAGAAAGAGTGGCAGCTGGGTAAAACCAAGGTACTTCATCAGTGTGGGGAAGGGTATGGCTTCGCTCCAGCTGCAAGGGGGAGTGATTGCATCTGGTCAGATTGCAAGGTGCTGCAGTCATGATCCTTTCAATACACTGGCCTCTGCTACTGACCTGCAGCATCTCAAATATTTCCCATATTACGTACCTAGTGACATAGCAGGTTTTTTTTTACTTTATCTAAACTCCTAATTGACCAAGCTGGATTGATTTTGTTGTGTCTGATCCAATTTAAAGATTCAAGGGGAATAAGCATGGGTCTCATTTTATGTAATTGTAATGTGTGCCATTAACTCTTGCGTCCTGTGCCAGATATTTCACTCTGCTTGACTAACTGAAACTCTTGCCTGAGGCAGTGAGCTGAATCTTGGTATATATCTAAGCTGTGAATAGCTGCATCACCAGATGTATGACAGCTTTCTGTTGGGGAAGCTCAGATGATGCTTTTGCAGCTAGCCCAGATGCTAGCATACATCTTCTATGCAGAGGTATCCAAATGCTTCTGCCCACTTGCGTAATTCAGATCTTGCTTCTGTTTTGGTGAATGTTTAACACTTCTCTCTCGCCTGGAATAGTCTGCATTTTCATGGAGAAATAGATGTGAGCATTTTGAGGTATATTGCTATAGAAATCTGGGAGTGTGAAGCTGTCTCTATCACAACTTTCCACATACTCCAGTAAATTCATCAAAGAATATTCCAAGATGGGTGGTGTCCAATGCAGACAGCATTTCTCAATAGTGGGTATGCAGTCCATATCTAAAGCAGATGGCAGTACTTCAAAGCAACTTCTTGCATTTTTTTGCCCTTAAGCCTTCAGAAAAGTACTTCAGAATATTTCCAGTGCCACAATGAAACCAGAAGTGATTCTAGTGAACATGCACAATTAATTTGTCCAGGACATCAGATAATGACATTTGTTGCTTGGAGCAATTATTTCTCAATGAACAGATAGACTATAATATTTATTAAAGCAAGATCTCTCTCTCCTCTTCATAGAGGGCTGATGGTAGTCCACTTGGTAATCTGGGCTATGAGCTCTATGTGACAATCAAGAAAACCACTGGCCATTGCTGTGGGAAGGATGTGCATTAATCTGGAGTTTGGTTGTTTGGTTTTTTTTTCCCATGCCTCCACTGATGTTCCAGAAAGAACATTTTATCACTTAACTGTACTTCTGCTCTGTGATTAAAGTGTTCCCCATCTTTGATTTTAGAATCTGGCATCTCCTCACTGGTGCCAGCAAACCAGGAACCATTTTGGTCATTCCTGTCCCTGGATAATCCACATTGCTGGAGTGACTGCCAGTCTCCCAGCATTTTAGTGTGAAAAGCCTATGTGGAGAGCATGTGTGTTGCAGAGCTGTCTGGAAAACTTTAGAAAATGGTGTTTAGAGCTGGTAAACATAGAGTTTGAACTTTCTTCCTAGCATGACAAAAGGTTGAAGATTGCTGTGCTACAGCAAGGGCAGCAGGATGGAGGACCAAACTCACATGCAAGTACTCACCTTTTAGAGCACAAAAGGTTATAAGCTATATAGCTGGAGTCCAGAGCCTACAGTAAACTAACAACAAGCAGGAAATCCAGGCTGCTTTGAGCCCCTGGGAGCTATAGGTCCCTTTTCTCTTCAGCCCCATTGTGCATCATGAAGGACTGAGTCCATCTGTTTGTTCTCACTCATTCCTTGACCTGCACAAATTATTCAGAAAAAAAAATAATATGGGCGGTAATTGTGGCAGAGAAAATGTGCTTGTGTTTTGTCAAAACTCTGGATCTACTCTAATGTAATTATTTTTTAATGACTGTGTCTGTAAACTAAAACTTGACTGAATAGCTGTATGTGGCATGTTAGTAAACTGCAATCTTTCTGCTTGGGCACTGGTTGCTGTCATTCTGAGTACTGTGGAAGGAAAGAAACTGTTAAGATAGGCAGTTTTGTATTCTTTATGCCTGAGAAGGAAAATTCACTGGAGCTGGGAAGCAATTGAGCCATCTTCTTCGGTTGTAGAAGAAGATGTTTCTGTTGGGCACGGTTTGTATTAGAGATGTGTGTCCTGGTAAAAGGGGAGCAGTTCTATTTATTGAAAGAATGTATCAGTCCAAGGCTGTTCTGGCATGTTCCACACTTGCTGCCATGCTGAATGGCTGGCCAGCCCCGGGCTGCTCCAAGGTGCTTTCATTCCAAGGTGTATTACCCTGCCATTTCATTCTTCAGATGAGTTACTTGGCATTCTTTCCGTCCCTTGGAGACCACTTTGCAACTCAGCTTTGTGACAGTGCCTCCAGAAAGCCTGTCCCTAGGAAAGCAGGTGCCAAGGTGAGGCCTTGCAGAGCAGTGGTGCTTCCTGGTACTACCTTCCCTGCTGTTGTGCCTTGCATTACAGACTGCTTTGTCTGCATTCATGTTTCAGCTGGTGCTAGGGAACATAGGCCGGGAATACCTGGGTTGATGAAGAAAAGACCCTTAATTTTTCCGGAGTCTTTCAGGTAAAGGTGAAGTGAAGCTACCAGCCGAGGGGAACAGAGCATAGGTCATTGTCCTGAAAGGGAAGTCCCCTGTATGGCCTTACTGCCACTGTTGCTGCTCTGGGTGCAGTACTCAGGTTGGTATTCCCAGAACTAATCTTGGCTTAGTCAGGAGTAGCTACTGAAAGAGGTGTGACAAGGCCATGGGGATATAACCTAGGAAGAAGTATAAGGGGTTGGGGAAGAGCAAGGCTTATAGAAGGGGGAATACTTCCTGCAAAATGAATGGAAGGATAATTATATCCCTAGCAATTGTTTGAAGGAGGAAGGAAAAGACTCTGTGAATTAGTGCAGGGGATTGTGAAGCTTGGGAAAGGAAACGGAGGAGGAAGGGCAGGATGATCTTTGTATTTTTCATTAAGAACAGAGCAGCTGCTGTGCTGGCAATTGTCAAATTAATGTTTATAAGAGGTATTAATGTATGCAATGCAGGTTTTATCTGGTGGTATGGCAGAGTTGAGGGCTTGGATGCAGACAAGCAGTGTGATGATGAAAGAGATTGTGCTAAGGTGCCTTTGCCTTCACTGGGGATGTGCTGGGAGGGAGCAGCAGCTTCCATGACCCTTTCTTCAGGGCACCTGGGCCTTCTGCCATACTTGCCCATACCCAGAACACAGATTTCCTACAGTAACCTTTCCTATTTGAAAGCATTAATTTCCACATTTCAACCTGCTGGTTTGCCTGTTTGAAGGAGGAGGTTGCTGTACACTGTTTGGCATCCAGGTCACAGTGACCCACTTCCTGCTTTCCCTGTGTTGTCCCCAAGAATCATATGATCCCCTTTATTTACACATTGGTGCCCAAGCAGTTGGATTTGTGTCTGCTGATCTCTGTGAAACCTTAATATGTTCACTGTCACACCGATGGTGCATGCAGGCTTTGAGGTTGTGTGGGGAACACTGTGGTGATGCACTGTGCTTTAAAGCCTGGCCAGTGTCTAGTGTGAGCAGAACATGATAGATGTAACCTTGTATGTTTTGTTCAATTGCTCTTTCCTTGGGTAAAAACAATCTCATGTTTTCAGAAAACTACTATGAATAATGACAAAGAAACAGCCACTTTCCAGTTTATTTCCACAAGGCATCAAAAATACTTCTGGACTTGAAATGCATGTTATTCTTCCTTGTCATCTAGTGGAATCTTAAAAAACCTCCAAGCCTTCAAAATGCCAGCAGTTTATAACTAGATATTGTTATGGTTTTTTGAGATTAACCCCTCACTCAAGCATATATAGATTCTATAATCCTATAGGATTAGGGTTGGGTCTCATGGAACTGTGCATGCCCTGAAGTTTTCCCCCTCCCCCCCTTAACTGGCCTGGCTCAGCAAAGACTGCTTGCTAGGGAAATAGTGATGGCCTGAGTATTTTTGCAATTTGATGAAGATAATGGACCGAGACAGTGTTTTGCTGGTTGCATTCTTGAAATGGGTGACTGCTGCTTGGTTCTGGAATGTTATGGAAAGAGCAATCCCTGCCTCAAAGAAATCTTTAAAAGATTGTTGAGTTGACAGAGGGAGTGGATGTACAACTTGCAGGGAAGGATGCCAGCTTCATGGTTGGCAGTACCTTGATAATGAAGCTTCTTTTTCAGGCTACCCATGGTTACTTAGTCATTACAAAACAGCTCATTTCTTAATGGAAACTGCTCCCCAGGAGAAATGCAAGTGCAGGAAAGCCACTGGCTATAGGTACTAATTCAGGGAGAGGTGTCAGTTCACAATGGTCATTGCAGAGGGAAGGAAGAGCCTTAAGGGATGAGGCTGAAAGCAGTGATGGAAGGTATACAGAGACATAAAGGGCAGATGAGTGGAAAAGAGGGGAGTTTGTGCAGATCACTAGACTAAATGGCTGTTCAAATCTCTGGCCTCTCAGCACAACCACATGGATCTAGGACACTTTTAAGGAGTTTCTACTGGTTAATGTGGTTTGTAGTTCTGCATATTGATGAATATCAGTTCACATGCTGTGTACATGACAGTGCTTTAACAAGTGGGGCTGCACTTCCCTAGCATAGCCCGTTCTGCTGCTGGCACTGGCAGGGATTTATCCAATGCCAGGCAGCAGGTCACACGAGCACGGCCATATGGCACTTGCTGCTGTGACTGCAGCTTGTATGGACATACCCTACCAGCTTATTCTAGTCTGGGTACTGCTAGCAGTGTACCCACAGCGCCGTGGAGCTCCATGCAGGCTGCAGTCCATCTCAAAATGCAGTACATTTATTTCAAGAATTTGTGCTGAATCCTGTGCTTAACCTAATGCAAGCCAGCTTATTTAGCATTGCTTAGATATGTCAACACAATTCCTGTAAACACGGCCTTATTTTGCTTGTATCTCAGTTCTTTTAACACAGCACCTGCATTCTTCACAAGCGTTTAGCACCGAGCACAGATTGTAAATACAGGTAGTGAAAGATGCTTGAGAATTAAAATACTGGACACTGACGTGCAACCACTAATACTATCGTCAGAGCTCAGTTGCCTCTAGTGCATGCTCCACTTCCCGCACCTTTGGCACCTGTTCAGCACAGAAGCATCTCACCCCAGAGTCTCTGGATGTCTCCGGAGGGCTTCAGCACCGGTGGGCTCAGAGTACACGCAGCTCTGTGTCCCGACCGGGCTTTTGGCTTTCTGCCTGCCTTCCATTAAGATTCGTGTTAAGGTTGCTTCCTGGAGTCTAGAAATCTAAAAGTTCCTCCCTTTCCTTGAAACGCGGAGGAGTTTCTTCGCAAAATATTTAATCGGCCAAGTAGGTCCCAGTGCCTGCTGCAGGGAGGTACCGGATTGTGCCGGGAAAGCCGTCAGCTGGGAAAGAGTTAATCACAGGCGCAAACTTGGGCTCTCCTCCTCCCTCCTCTTTCCCTCCTTCCTCTGCTCCCTCCCTCTCTCTTTTAAGTCTTGACCACAGAGTGAGGGCGGCGGGGGTTGGGCCCGGAGTTTGGCTCCCGCCGCCGCACAAGTTTTCCCGGCACTCGGCGTGAGGGCGCCGCGGGCAGCGCGGGGGCGGCAGCCCGGCCTCCGAGCGCTCTCCGCGCCGCTCTCCCGGGGATGAAACCGCCCGGCTCTCCCGGGGACTGACTTCTTTCCTCTCTTTGTGTTTACTGAAACTCCTCCCCGTGGCGTCAGGTTTTCCTGAAGGAAGCTCTTGAGCAGAAGCTGGAGAAGGATCGGGAAGAGGAGTTGAGGAAAGCAGCTATAGTCATCCGGGCCCACGTCTTGGGCTACATGGCAAGGTCAGTGCTGGGGGATGCCCCACCATCCCTGTGCTTGCGTGCCTGGGTTGCCCCGACACCCTGCTTTGCTCACAAGTCCCCTAGCATCCGTCCCTTCTTCCCCTCCTGTATTCTAAGGGAGAGTTGCAGAATCTGCCCTCCCTGCCAGCATCAGCTCCGCTGAAACCTTCCTGCACCTTTGGCACCTCTTTTTCAGTTATGTGCACGTTTGCACCCTCCCTCAACGCTGCTCAGCAGGCTTCCCGTGGACTTCTGTACCCATTGCTTGCCTCTGATGACACCTTTTCCTTGCCTTCAGGGCTCTCCTGGCTGGGCCCCACCTATGCTTTGGGTCACCTCCTTTTCCTTGTGCCTGTCAACTCTGTTTTCTGCTCCCCCTGCAAATTGCTTCTTCCTCACTTGTGGTTCTGCCTTTGCTCACCCTCTTTCCTCGCCCTGCCTGTTTGCCTCGTGATCTCCCTCTCCTTTTAATTAACTCTTCAGAATTGGTTTTTGGCCAGCTCCTCAGCAGTAATCTCCTCTTGCCTCTCCCTTTTGCACCTGACCAGGGAAGGTTTGGGAGAACCAACTGCAGACAGACCGCCCCTCCTCTGCCCCTCGAAGTCAGTGCAACAGCTGACTCCTTAATGGCTGTGGTATGCACACTTAATCCCAGTAAGATGCTCTTTCCTGGCTGGTCTTTGCTCCAGACACCTGTCAGTCAGGGTTGTGAGGAGGTGAAATCCCTGGCCAGCAGAGCTGTTTTAGCAGGCACTCTTCTTAGAGCTCCAGTTACACCAGGTAGCTCATTTTGCATTGGGGAAATGTGTGCAAGGGTTGTACCCTGCCTTGCCAGTGTGGACTATCAGCAGAATACACATTTGGTCTCTGGGGCCTTTATTCATTTATTTATTTCCCTCTAGGAAGACAAATGAGCTCTCTCTATTGTTTGGACGTGAGATTGCAAGTTCTTTGTGTCAGGGCCTCTGCTCTCTTTTACTTTGTGTCTAGCATTTGGAGAGAGGGGTAGAGATTAGCACAGGAAAATTGATTTGCTGGGAAACATCACTGCAGGAATACTGCATTACTGCTTTTCTGAGTTCTTGGTAAGGAAGCTGCTTCCCTGCAGGGCTGTGATGGAGACTGTGTGGCAGCAGTATTCCTCTTGGTTAGAAATCTTGTGGTCCTTCAGGCTCCACACTTCTGAATTCCTCATCCCACATGTTGCTGTTGTGAGTCTCATCATTAAGGACAAGCCGCGCTTCTGCAGCCAGAGTGTAAATCTTCACAAGCAGCTGGAGGTAACTGGGCTTCACAGGGGAGGAGAGCATGGAGTAAAGAAGAGCTCGAAAGGGGGACTGTAAAACTTTCTGTCAAGACAGTTTCCAGTTGCACTGCACCTGTATTGAAAAAAGTCCAGCAGTCAGGAGTTCATCTGGGCAAGTGCTGAATGGTCTGTGCAGAGCTGGGCAGGAATACCAGTATGTGCTGCCTTATGCTTGATACCATTTCTGTTAGTTTTGCAAGTATAAGTGTATTTAAATTAATTTGGTCTCATGCAAAGTAGAGTGGCAAAGGAAGGTTTTTACTGGTTTCTCCCCTTTTGTGAACTTGTTCTGTGAGCCTGGAGAACCAGATTTTCTTTGCCCTCATTCCCTGCAGCCTAGTATCTCTGATCACTAGAATGTGAGACAAGAAAATCAAGCCCATTAAAATGGCCCCATTCTTAAACAGCTAATATGTGGACCTCTGACATGCAGGTAACAGTTTCACCAGCTAAAAACCACATAGTGCAGGATCCATGTACAAATTTGGCTGTGCCCCCTGGTTTCTTCAGGACTGTATTGTTCATGGGAAGAAGACAGTAGCAAATTGCTCCATAACTCTGTTATCTCTAGTCTTTGGAGACATAACTGCTAACTACAGCTCACTGACAGAATAATGAAATAAATTTCAAATGCAGCACTGAAGCCTTGCAGCCAGCCTGCCTTCTCTGGTGTCATACATGGTCAGGAAGTCTCCCAACCCCTTTGCTTGGACTGCAGGTTGAACTTCTTTGCCCATTGCAGAAGAGTGAGTGGAAGCTTGTAAAAAGGGAACGAAATTCACAGCCTGTGAGCAGCAATTCCAGCTGAAGGGCATCTGCAAGCTTGGCTGTGGTCATGAGGAATGAGGGGGCACTTCAGCCTGGCAGATTAGCAGGCAGAGCTGGCCTGGAGCTGGGCAGGGCTTGGCACATGTTGCACTTGAGAGAGTTTCTGGCAGATGCATTTTGTAAAAGTCAGAGCACTCTTTTTGATGCACTTAGTCTGCATTGGCAGAGAGTGCATGTGCAGCTGTTCACACCCCATGTGCAGGACACAGGGCAGACAGAAGTGGGGATGAGGGGACTGCAGCCTAGGAATGATTAACCTAAAACCTCCCACTTCTTACCACCTCTTGCCTTTCCTTTTCTCTGTACTTCCTCCCTTTGACTTAATACTTACAAAAAAAGCATGACCTCTGCACACTACTGCTATTAGCATCCCTCTCCTGATTTTCTTGACTGGGCTGATGTATCTGATGTGCAGGGAGGTGGCAAGCTGTCAGCATGGGTCCCTGTTCCATTTGAAGGGAATTTCATTGCCAGAACAGGGATTTTAAGGTGTGTCCTTTCCTCAGGGTATTACAGAAGGTCTGTGGGAAGTATATGTGAGAATACCATGCTATTTCCAGTGTGCTTTCTAGGACTGTAAGACTTCAAGGATTACTGTAGCCTGCTGGCCCAAGATCCTTTGTAACAGCCCCATAGAATTTCTCTCTGCACATTCTGGTTTGGATTAAAGACGTTTTTGATTTGAGTAGTAACAATGGTTGTTCCCCAGTGCAAGATACTACAGCGTCTAAATATATTAAATTACTTTAAAAAATATCTGCTTATTTTCAGCCTTAATAGATGTCAGCTTCAGGTTGGTTAAATCTTATGGCTCCTGTAGGAGAAATAGAAATGTGGATACTTTAACTGAGGTAAAGCCTTTCCTTAGACTTTCCTATTTCTTAAGGTCCTGCACAGAACTGCTCTCATTCTATAAGCCTGATTTCTGGTTCCAGTCCTGCTTCCTCAGAAATCACCTGAACGTCTAACATTGTTCTTAAAATGGGGGAGCTGTCAGAGAACACAGGATAAAAGCAGTATTCTATACAACAGCATTTCTGCTTACAAGTATAAGAATCCCAGTAGTGTTTTTTCTATAGCATTGTGGTGGGAGTTTGCCTTTGTGTGATGATCTGGGGCCCAAAAATCCGGTTTTGACCTGCTGCTTCCCAACATAGTCACACACCAGTTGCATTTGGCCTTTGATTCTTCAGTACGATACCTTAAGACTGATTCTTTTGGAGTTGTTTAATGTTTGCTTGAATCTAGCTTACAAATTGATCCGTTTCTGTGTAATGGTAATTTCTCCAGTTTGTTTGTCATGTACAAACTTCTACCAGGAACTTTTTTCATGTCCTTGATAAAAATAGTCTTTAATGCAGAGGGAAAAAACTGACTTTTCTACAACTTTACTAGACTACAGAAACATTGAGTGATGATTGATGTGTTTTGGGGCCTTGTCATGTTCTTCAGGTGCTCCAAAGTTGATTTTGATATCGATGATCCTTGTGGGTCCCTTGCAACTCAAGATATTCTATGATTCTTGTTTGGGCAAAATGTTGTGCAGTAGAAGCATTTGTTTATGTGAACCTGTTACAATGTTTGATTCAGCCATCAGTATTGTAGTATCAGTGTGTTTTCTCCCAGACAGTGTGAAATTAATGTGACCAAATCTATTTTTGCACTTTTTTTGCCTTTCCTGGAGTAATTTGTTTTTGGCCACTTAAGAGGTGGAGCAATATTTGTTCTCATATAGGAAGGCCATTTGTATGTGTCTATTCTAATGAGTCCATACTGAATGATTACACTCACTGCACAGTGAATGTGTTTATGTACAATGCAAGGAGACTTTGGGCCTTCCCTTTCCATGTGCCATATATCTCTCCCTCATTTTCTGAGAGTCTTCACAAAACTAGGTGCCTGTTGAAACAAACTAGTAGTAGATGTAGGAGGGAGAGCAGTGAGGTGAATATGATTTACAGGCAGTGAGTGGCAGGAGAGGAACAGAAATCATGTCACTTCTGAACTCTGTTTTTTTGAAAAGGACTTTTCTGTGGATGTGGTCGGTATGCACGGGCAGGAGAAATGCAGAGCATGTATTACTTTGTGGTGCATTAAGTGTGTGGTTCTGTTTTTAGGAAGAAGTATCAGAAGGTGCTATCCAGTGTTGTTATAATCCAAAAGAACTACCGAGCATACTTCTGGAAGAAGAGCCTGCTGCGCCTGAAGGCCTCTGCGGTGACCCTGCAGAAGCACTGGCGTGGCCGCCTGGCTCGCAGCCTCTACCAGCACTTGCTGCAGCAGGAGCTCCGGCGGAAGCAGGAAGCAGAGGAGAGAAGGAGGCAGGAGGAGGAAGAGCAGATCAGAAGAGAGGAAGAGGAAAGACAATGGCAAGAAGAGGAGGAGCGTAGGAGGAAACAGGAAGAGGAAGAGGTGAAGGAAAGGTACAAGATGGTATCTTGCATTCTGTGTTGGTTTTAGACAATCTAAAGGGGAACATTCTAAAATGAGTTCTCCCCCTTTGTTTTAACCAGTCCTCTTCCACCAATAAGGAACGAATACAAGTAGCTGTAAGTGAAAAAATAAGTTTACTAACAAGTGAAACTGCAACAGGCAAAAACCAGCAGTAAATAATGACTGTATACAAAATTGCTAGATCTCACAAAGCCCCTGAGGACAAATTGGAACCCAAAATGGTGGAAATACCCCTTTCCAAGATGGCACCCGCCACAGGCCATGGTGCATAGGGAGTCAAAGGGAAAATGGCATCAGACCCTCCCTCTCAAGATGACGGCCTTGCAGGTGACCACACTGTCGGGAGACGAAGGGGAAGGATGGCAGGAAACCCCCACGGCAATGAAGGAGCTTATCCAGCAGTTCTTGTGGGAAATGAGAAGTGCTGCTGTGTGTGGGGTCAGCGCTGCTGCTTGCTGCAGCTGCTGGACTCTGCTGGGTTTATTAGTATATAAATTTCAACATATAATTGTGTGATATTTTGCTTTTCAGAAGTAGTTCTTCTAGGCTTTTGTAATGTACTTTCCTAAGGGGGGATCTCATCAGACTGGCAAGCATCAGAAAATTCTAAGATTAGAAGCACTCAACCTGGATCTTGTGTGCAGTTTTGGGCACCAGAATACAAAAAAGACATTAAGCTATTAGAGAGTGTCCAAAGGAGAGCAGTGAGGATGGTGAAGGTCTGCTGGGGAAGCCATAGGAGGAGTGGCTGAGGCCACTTGATCTGTTCAGCCTGGAGGAGACTGAGGGAAGATCTCATTGTGGTCTTCAACATCCTCACAAGAAGAAGAGGAGGGAGTAGGCTGTGATCTCTTCATTCTCATGCCCAGTGATGGGACCTGAGGAAATGGCAGGAAGCTGAATTGGGGAAGATTCAGGTTTGGTATCAGGAAAAGGTTTTTCACCCAGAGGGTTGTCAGCACTGGAACAGACTCCCTAAAGAAGTCACAGCACCAGCCTGACAGAGTTCAGGAAGCATTTGCCAATACTTTTGGGCACATGATGTGACTCTTGGGGTCACATCACAGGGCCAGGAGTTGGACTTGTTGATCCTGATGGGTCCCTTCCAATTTAGCATTTGCTTCTATAATAAAAGGAAGGACCTATCTAGTTGTTTTGCTATAGAGTGTTTTTGCCCTTCTCATGCCCCAGACCACGAGAGATGTGTTCAACCCAGCATCATGACAGAGAGGTGTCAGTGTTTCTAGGAATCAGGGAAACTCATTTTATTTTCATTTTCTAATTAATTTTAAATGGCATCTGAGTGAGTAGCCAGGACGGTACTAGCAGACCAAGTTTGCTATCTTCTGAGCATCCACCTAAAAAATGGAAGTCCATAGAAATGCAAATCAGCTCATCTGCTGAGAACAAGCAAGAAACCCCAACACTAGTGTAGAGACAAAATCAGAAGGACCTAGGTGCAGTTTGAACTGTAATGAGCTAGAAGTTGGCATGCAGTTTTTGTGCATACTCTGTTAGCAGAGGGGAGACATGGAACAATTTGGTCTAACACTCAAGAGGAAGAAAAATAATAATGTTGAGAAAAATGAGGTATTTGATGCTATTTTTATCTTCCCTAAAAGCTTAACTGTTGGATATTAAATACGATTAGGAAGGAGATACAAGAATTCAGAACATATGGAAATAAAAGGTTAGAAAATGCTCACATTAATCAAATTACAAATTGTGAAGAAGGTATCGGGATTTGGTGAAAATAATGTTTGGGTACTTCAAGAACTAGCTAAAGCAGTTTAAGACAGTAGATACTCTCTTTTCTTCTCCTCGGTGGATAGTAATTTTTCCATAAAAATGGAAAATACCAAACAATTACAACCCCCTTTTGAAATGAGAAAATGAAGAATAAGGGAATTGTGGACCAGTCAGCCTGAGCTCAGTTGCAGGAAAATACTGAAACAAATGATCAAACAGTTGTAAATACTTGATAAAGGAATCAAGCCAATGTGGACTTCTGAAGAATAAACAGCATTACCTGTTTCCTTCTGTGGTAGCTTATGGCATGTCTTGTGGACAGGCAGAAGCTGTGAAGGATAGGTAACTTGACTTTGGGTAAAAGGTAAAAGGTAGGTAAGGGCTTTGATATGTTATGACAATACACTAAGATGCTAAAAGAAATTTGCTTTGGGAAAAAGTATGTGAAGCAAGATTAGGATTTGTGTTTTTACTGCATTTAATTAATAAACAATAGTAGTTTTTTGTTAAATAGAAGAGAACTCTTGAATGGGATTCTTCCATGATCTGTGCTGCATATGGTATTTGTGCAATGTTTTCATAAGAATTTGGATGAAGAAATATGAATATCCTTATTAAATTCGCAGATAAAACCGTCTGCTGAGGGATTGTAGGCACATAGCCTAGGATTACAGTTCAGATAATTTTGGCAAGTTAAAGGATCTGAAAAACAGGATAACTTTTGGTACAGACATATGCAGATTTACAGTCAGGAATAATCAAATGCACAGGGAGTGGAGGAGGAATGCTTACTTCAACAGCAGAAGAAAGGTCTGGAGGCTAAGTTAAATATGTCACCAGTGTTGTGCTGTGTGAGAGGGGGAAGCAAATGCTCTCTATAAACAGAATTGTTTCTGTAAGATGGGGTGATGCTTCAGTACCCTTCAGCTGGAGTGCTGTCCTTAGTTTTGGGTATCACATTTCAGGGAGAGTGTAGATCAATTGATGATAACTAGAAAGCAGGAAGAAATACCAAAGGTTTAAAAGCTGTGAGGAACAGTTGCAGGAATTTATATGTAGGTTATAGGTGTTACTCCTGATTTATTTTAAAATGGTTGTGGTTTTGAGCCCTCTTATCATTTAAGGCAGTTGTTTAACTCATGATATCTGCTAGGGATCTTTCAGTAGAGTTGGAACCATCTGGATCTCACTCATGTCAGCTTTCATTTACAGATAATTTCCTGGATTTTTTTTTGAGAGAGCGAGAGTCACAAGAGTGAGAGCTTTAAGGACTTTTTGACTTGCAGCTGTAGTTTAGAATTTGCCTGGGAAAGTCTGCAAGGCCTGGGAAATAAATATCATTGCTGTCCTGTTCTCCTTGGGGTAGAATTACAAATTTGAAAGTCGCCACTGGCAGCAGTAACTTTCTTCCATCCAGCAGCATCCTATTCCTGCTCCTTAAGCATGACCCTGGCATTTGTCTGTGCTGGTTCAGTTGTTGTAGCACACCTCCACTGGAGAAACTGGCCATGGTGATAGCTTTGCTTTGGAGTATAACCTTTTTGTTCTGGGTAGACATGCAACACCTTGGGATAGATTTTTCCTCTGCTCATGTTTACTAACAGACAAGCTGGATTTTGCATGCCACTGAGAAGTTAGGCGAGTTGGGGCTTTAATACTGTAAAAGCAAAACAAAACACAAATTCAATGCTGCTATTGCAGTAATTCTGTTTTTAAAAAATAAACAGTTTCCTGATACCTGTCAATTACACACGTACAACTTCAGTATTCACAGATGTATAGCACTTCAGAAGATTCTGTTTACCTTTATCATGAGTCTGATTTGTCTTTCTGTCACTGTTTCCAGTGTCCTTCCTGGTGTGTTCCAACTAATCCAATTTCCTAATTGATCTGAAAGTTAAGTGCATGGGGAAAATCTGTTATATCCACAAAGGTCATGCCAACCACAGAGAATTGGATTTTTACTAAATTGCAAAAGCTTTTAAATCAGTCTTACAGCAAGTACCTCATTTTAACCTTATCCATGGAGGGATGATATGTCCATGTAATTCTGAAAACCTCACATAGGAGAACTAGGTCTGTCTCTGACTGTTATGTCTTGTTTTTTGACAGAGAAAAGGAGCAACTGAATGTGCTACTGCAGGTGGCCCAGGTAAGTTTAACAGTTGTTCTTTTCACGTGTTTTCTTGTGAATATTTGTAAAGAGTCCTTCATTGCCTCCACTTTGCCTGGATACCAATACTGTTACTGTGGCAGCACTATTTAAAAAATGTGTTTTGTTCACTCAAAACCTGCAGATGTTTGGCTTTGGCAGAGGTGCATAGAGTTAACAAGGTAGGGCTTTTTTCAAGGCTCTTGTATGAGCTTGCATTGGTTCTATTTGAAAGTTTCCATATTGAACATGCAGCATCCTATTTTTATCTGTACTGCTTGAGCTTGTTAGATAACCTTCTGATGTGCTGTACTGTGACACAGTCTGTTTTGCTGGATTGTTGCCTGTAACAGCCGAAATAAGAGTGCAGCTGACTGCTGCCATGGCTAAAATAAACCCCTTGTAACTGATCTAATTGTTGGTACTTGGCAAACCAAAGAGCAGACCACCTACCCAGAGGTGTGTGAAAATGGCTGTGTATCTCATTGGTTTTTTCTCATACCACTTGTTCCCCAGTTTCAGACCATCTTTGTTCAGGAGAGGTTAGAAGCATAGAAATGTGTTCATCCACAAGTAGGAGTCTAGTAGAGAACAAGCAACAAGGTAGCTAAAGAAAACAAGGAATAAGACTTGAATGAGTCAATATATTGACTGCATTGTCATAAGTCCTATCAGGAAGTACATGAAATCCTATCAGAATTCGTTTTTACTTTTTCTCATGTGTGTATCTGTTCTCTCGTGTGTTTTCAGTATCCTCTGTGGAGGGGAGGGTGGCTTTATCCTAAACAGTAGTGAAAGTTACGAGTATCTTCCATCTTCTAATTATCACGTATCTGCTAGAAATTTCCTGTTACTTCAGTGTGGAGAGTAGAGTAAGACAGAGTCTTCAGCAGTCAGTCATCAGCCATCTAGTGATGCTAAAGAATCCCAAGAAATTCTTCGTGGAGTTTTGTTGGGCTGTGATTGGAGTGGATACAGTCCTATTTCATGCAGATATCCCTTCCAGCCCTAAATTCTGATGGTCAGATCCTCATTTCAGGAAATTATGACATTTCCAGAGCTCTTAATGAATTTCTGGGAAATCTTCAGCTCTTAAGTGGTCTATGCAAATATGTGTTCATGTATAGTTGCTTTCTCCTATATGTGTGTGAGTTCAAAAAGAGAGAATGGACTTTCAGGCTGCTTTTGTCCCAATTACAGTGTACAGTGACGAACAGATAGAGAGGCTTTTCTAAAAATTCACTGAACCTAGTGAGCTTCTTTGTATGATTCATAATGGAGGTGGATTGCTGGGAAAAAGGAGGTACCTGAAGATCCAGTAGTTCTACCTTTAGCTTTTACACCATGAATGATTGCAGGATGCTTGGAGTCACCTTTCTGCAGATGGTAAGTACAAGGCAGGCACAGGAGACAGGAAGAATGAAAGGTCCAGGCAAGGAACACAGGTTGAAGAAAGTGCTTTAACACTGTTCTAAATTCTTTAAGGTGGACACAGTAAACACTGAGGAGGTGGATATTCCCCTGCAAGAAGAAGAGAGACGTCAGATGGAGGAGATCTTAAGACTGGAGAAGGAGATTGAAAAGTTGCAGCAGCAGAAAGAGGATCACATGTCTGTCATCTCTGAAGACACTAGGAATGAAATCTATCGGCAGCGAGAAGAAGAGATACAGCGGTTGGAAAAAGAGGCATCAAGGGTTGCCCAGGAGTTCTTGGAGCTGCTGGATTTTGGCAATCTGGATGAAAGTGTGCAGACCTTAGAGCACTCACTTTCTAGTGAGGGGACGCTCAACATTGACTGCAGCCTGGTGGCACCGCTGGCTGAAGAAGAAGTGGATGAGGGTTTTCATGCCGATGATGAAGGACGGCCAACTTCCAGTTTGGTGGTCTCAGATCAGCGTGGCACAAGAAACAGTGGTAACTACTCAAAGGAAGTTGCAAACACAAGCCTTCTGCATCTCCATAGGGAAGTGGGAGAGGTTGCCCCTGCTCCAGGACTGCCTGTGGAAAGAACCACTAGCCCCAAGGAGCAGAGAGCCCTATCTGACCCAGCAGAAAGCATTTACAGCACTGTCTCTGATACTCAGAGGAGTAACAGTGGAGAGGCAGGAGAGCCCATTTACACCTCTCCCCAAGATGTGGAGTCTGACTACGACCATGAGGAGTTTGATGGCTATGGAGATGCAGGTAACGCCTCAGCTGAGCCTCTGAATGATGAGGAAGGTCTGAGACACTCCCATGGTACCAGCCTGGACTCCAACCGTGGCAGCCTGGACTCGGTGAGAATATCTCCCTTCACCTTTCTGGACATTAGTGTGACTTCATTGATGTTTATAACAGCTTTGCTTTTTTACTGTATGCCTGCTCACCCTGCATATAGTTACTAATATCTAACTCTCTCTTATATCAATAATCAGCTTGCAAAAAAAAGGAAGAGTCACAGATAGGCTGAAGGTCAGAGGGCCTGTGATTGTTGTCTGCTGACATGCAGTCTAGTACATGTGTACCTATTTTAGATTGTTTCCATTGCCATATGTTAATGTAACACCCTTTAGGAAAGCAAACATTTGGAGGTCTATGTACTACCTTAGAGAGGTTTCACAGAAGGGTCCTAAGGTTCCAGTGTGCAGTGAAAGGAGGAGATGGGAAAGGATGGGGTTTGATTTGACTCCATCACTAAAACTTCCCTTGTTCTAGGTCTGTTCAGAGTCAAAGGTTTATTTTCAGCTGCTGTGTACAAGTTATTCTAACGCTGGAAGAAATTACTGTGCTGATTGGGCTGGGTCCCAATGCACACAGCCAGGATCACTGAACCCTTTCCTTTCTGCTGCAGGGACAATGACAGGGTGGTAAAGCTGGGCTATTTGCCTCACACTTCAGCACTCAGCTTAGCTCCCACACTGGGTCTGGACGTCAGAGTGCTGACAGGCCAGCTGCTTAATAATGCAATGATAAATCCCCGTACAGGACAGGATGTCAAAGCCCACATAAGACTGTGAGGGGTTCAGGTGTGAAGCCAGTGACAGCCACAAAAATACTTCCAATAAATGATATCCCTGAGAAGAGGCACTTGAACTAAAAAATACATATTAGAAAACTATTCAGTTTTTACATTTTTTTAGGAACTCATTTTATTTCCTTCAGTATGTTTTTCCAGTGATAGATTGTGACCTTTCTTTAAAAAGTTGCGTGATTGTCTTGTTTGCATTTCCCTAATGTCAGCTGCCAGCCATCAGAATTTTTTATGTGATCTGCTTGAGTAAAGGTGCCTTCTCTGTGGGCAGGTACTCAAAGATCACTGTCAGGTAATCTTCAAATCATGAATCATTCTGTCACAGCTTAGGCTGGTTTCTACTATTCTTCTTAAAATGCAAATAGAAGTGGAGGGTTTTGTTGGGCTCATCACTGAGTAATACTAAGAAAAAGCTGTTGATACTTGGTCATAGTGTGAGCCACAGGAAGTGATAACCACAGCTGAGTCAAGATCTCATCAGTAGCTGCTGTTGTAAGACTACCTGGTTTTTGAAACTTGATGCCAAGGGAGAGAATGAATTAGTGGACCAGGGATGAGACAAAAGAGTGCCACAGAGAGAAGACAGAAGGGAAGATGAAAAAAACCAACATGCTTTGAGGAAGGAAAAGGTCTAAGGAACTACCTTCATTAGCATTAAATTAAAAGAGCAAATTGAAGGGAGTTGTATTTAAGGTAAAGGAAATGATTTTGTGTGAGAAGTACTTATGGCTGAGGGCCTTTATCTAGTTGGAGAACAGAGATGAGTAAATTCAGTACTATTATTTCAGTAATTCAGATTGATGTTTTTAGGGTTCAGTTGTCCTGGACTGCTTCTTTTCCTAATCAACCCAAAGCAAGTAATTTTCTTGCTGGGGTTAAATCACTGTTCCATCTTGTCTGGCAGTGTGGCCTTTCTGCCAGAAAAATCAGAAAGCTTCTCCAAAATGAAGAATTCTCTCTTAATCCCATCAAATCAGATTTTGCAAGGTGAGCTCTGCCTTGAAACAGGAAGTTTTGTTACTGCAGGGAGCTTGAGCTTTCTAGCCATGTCCACTGCTCTCCTTTCAGGTATGAAAATTCCATGCTCTTGCTTTAGGCATTAATGGATAAGCTGTCAAGCCTCTACTTTTACCAAAGTGCTTTTTTTGCAAAGGGACTATGTGTAGTTTTGCACCTTCTGATCATGTGACTTCTCTAACCCTGTTAATTGCTCCGGTCCTCCTGTGACCAGGAGAACCCAAGTAGCCTATAATCTCTTCTTTTTTGCTTTAGTTTCTGGAGAGTGAAGAAGAAGTGGATGTTTACATTGATACAGATGAGGAGTTTTGTAACGGACGAGTCACAATCTTCAATGGCTCAGGGCCACCATATTTTCACAGTTACCTCTACATGAAAGGTAAGTGGATTTTGCCAAAACCATGGATAGATGGGATCCAGGAAACCTGCTTTCCTCTTGTGTTTCTCCAGAATCATCATCTTTGTTTGTTCTTAGTTCTCATTTTATTCTCCCTTTTTTTTTTTCTTATTTTATTTCAAGCAACAAATAAAGAGATAGGAGCTGGGTGTCAGGGATATCTTTGCCACTGATACTTAATTGTGCCTACTTGGTATGGGCTTAAATGATTCATTCTCAGCTATGAAACTGAACTCAGAACAAAAATACTTGAGTAGTGCATCTATTTCTATATTTTATTTTTGTTTCACTAGTTTGGTTCTGCTTTTCCTATGTTTGAAAATAGGCACAACTTTGTTTCTCTCCTTCCGTTCCTTTGTTTGATGTAGGAACTGAAGTGGCAACTGTTCCTGCCCAGGATCAGTTGGCAGGATCAGAATGAAAGCCTGGCCCCTGTTGCATGGCTGCTGAAATTTTGCTCCCTCGCTTTTGCAGGAGGACTCATGAACCCGTGGCGGCGGCGCTGGTGTGTCCTGAAGAACGAGGCCTTCATGTGGTTCCGCACCAAGCAGGAGGCCCTGAAGTCGGGCTGGCTCTACAAAAAGGGCGGAGGAATGTCGACGCTTTCGCGCCGCAACTGGAAACGCCGCTGGTTTGTGCTTCGAGAGTCCAAGCTGATGTACTTCGAGAATGATAGTGAGGAAAAGCTGAAGGGGACTATTGATATCAGAAGGGCAAAGTGAGTGTGAAAATAAATCCCTTTGATCCGTAGTACTCACTCTCTAAATCAGTAATGAAGGGTCCAGCGCTGCTGTTCATTGGCCTGCGTATCTCCCGTGGTGCTTGGAGAATCAGAAACAAAGGAAGGAAAAGACATTCACAGCATCTAGTTTTACTCTGGAGGGAGTCTGCAATTACTTGATAGTCCTTTTCCCAGTCTTGCATTTCATAATCCAGCAGAAGCTCTTTCCAAGCCATGGATGGAGCCAGACCAGGAGGGGCTAATTAAGTACATACCCCATGCATTCTCTCCTACCCAGACTCCATCTGTTTTCTGGCTTCCCCAAGCATTTCACAGAGGTATTATGAAGCTCACAGCAGGATTTGAATTTGGCAGCATGTACTGTGCCTTTTCCTGAGTCCTGAATGCTTTTTCTGCTGCCATAGTCAATTCCTCAGCTCCCACTTTAAGAAAGGACAGACTGGTCACCTATTAGCATTATGCAGACCTGTAAAGTGCCAAAAAGAACGGTGCACCTGACTTCTAAACAGATCTCTATATCAGCCTCCCTGTTACCTCTTCTTCCATTTAGCCTGCTGGTGTCTTGAAAATTCATGTAGTGCCCTAAAGATTTGGTTTTTAACTGTATAGATATTTTTTAAACATTTTGATATGTATTGGCAGAATTTTGTATTTCTGTCAGAGTTACCAACCATCTGAACCAGTGATTTCCCTTCTCTGTGGTGAAGGGTATGATGTGAAAGAATTGACCAGATGGAATTCAGGCCTGTGAAAGGCTTTTGAGAGCTTTGGCACTTGTGCTTTCTTGTGTTCCAGAGAGATTGTGGATATTCATGAAAAGGAGAATGCCTTGGACATTGTGACAGAAGACCGAGTTTACCACATCGTTGCAGAGTCACCAGAAGATGCCAGGTACAACAGGGAGTTTTGTTAGGTGTGTTCATTCAGTGCAGGTCTGACCCAGCTACTCATGGGAGAGTTTGAGAAACATAATCAACTCCCTTTTGCTGGAGAAAAGGGGGGATTTGTTCCCAAGTGTCATTTTGTGCTTCCTGGGATGCATCACATCTACTTTGGGGACTTGATGATACAGCTAGCAAGATTGTGGTTCGGTCTGCCAGTCACAGGACTGCCAGCTTCTCATGTGGCTGTGAGCATGCTGAATTCAAGGGTTACTTCGGCAGACACACAAACCTTAATATAAACTGGAACATATAATAGCTGATTTATTTATTTAATGGAGTCTTGAATCAAACAAAAAGTCTATTCATGTTGTCTGTAAATGATTGCGAGAGCAGCTGGGTTTTATCCAGGAGACAGAAAAAAGGCTACAGCTTATCAGAGTCTGTAGTGTCATCTGATAAAATCTTCCCAGTGCAAAGCAAACAAGTGACTCATGTCCTTCCTTCTTGGCATCCTGGCCAGACAGTGGGAATCAGTTATTTAAGGGCAGGTTGGACAACCTGTCCTGGCTATGCAAAGCCAAGAAGTTACTGTCTTCAGCCACTCATGTCTTCCCACTTTTACCAAGGCTTCTGCTCTCTCAGCCCTATTAGTGTAACTGTTCCTCTGATCTACTGATTCTGTGGTATTATTTATGGTATATTATTATTTTGGTAAATGGAGAGAAAGGAGGAAGGTATGTGGATACAATTTAACAGAAATAGATTGAAGAACAGCCATATGGACTAGAGAGGGGCAAATTTAGGGAGCAGTAGTGGAAGGAATAGTAACTAATTAACCCAGAACTTCCACAACTGCAGTAGGCATGCCCTAAGATTTAACACTGCAGAATTGTTAGGATGAGTATAAGCCAAATGCAGCCTCTGTCTCTGCCCTATCAGTCTCTGTTCTGAGGGAGAAGAAAGCCCCAGCACTTGCAGTAGCAAAGGACAGATGAGCAGATGCTGCAGAGTATCCAGTTTGAGAATCCTCCACGAAGTATGGTTGTTTGCTGCTCTCACTGGAAGCTGCAGATAAGAATCTGCTTTTCTGCAACAGCAATTAGCCTCCAGATATGTCTGTAAGAGAAGCCCTTTCACAGACAAAAAACTTCACTCCAAATTCAATTGTAAACAAACCCATGATTAATTGCCAGCCATATGACTTTCAAGTTTATTAGCAGATCAGAGAGAGTTTGATCAAGAAGGCTCCCAGGCGTCTCTAAGACTCTAGCCCAGGAAGATTCCCAACTAACTCTGTTTTGACAAGTGCTGTATGCCCTTCTCAGTCTGCTGACATGGGCTACCTGTAAAGCCACTGTCTACTTAGAGTTCCTTGAATAACAAGTGGAAAACTGGATTTTGCAGGAGCAGCTGTCAGTGGGTTGAGGAACGTGCACAGAATTTTCATGGATAAATAAGGAGGAAGGAAGACATTGGAATCTGGTATGATCAGCCCAAGAGATATTTTGTGACATAGTATTCAGGAAATTGTGAATGAAGAAATTTTCCCAGTGGCATCTTTCCAGGTTCCTTGGTCATGTTCTTGAGCCAGTTTCACTACAGAAAGTTTAACTCTGCTTCTGTTTTGATTGGCAGTGGTTGGTTTAATGTCCTGAGCCGAGTTCACAGCGCTACAGCACAGCAGCTGAGGGAAATGCAGGATGAACAGGCCAATCCAAAGAATGCTGTGGTGAGTTACTGTGCAACCAGCCTGTGGGCATGCTTGGAGCCCTCTGTGTTTAACTATTTGTGCATGTTTTTCCAGCACATGCCATGCTGTACTGAAGCAGTGTAAGAAAGTTGGACATTGGTGATTATAAAGAAACAGCAAAGCTGGTAGCAAAGAGGGCAAGCAGTGAGGAGCATGGTGCTTGTTGTGGGTTGCTCAGCTTGATCACACATAGCTCTTTTTGGCTGGAGGAGAAGTGGGAGGCTGCCTTACGCAGATAATTTTTTTTTGGCTGGGACTAGTCTGGGTCACAGTTATTCCAGACAGAAGATAGCAGTTGGGAAGAATGGTGTATTTATATGTATTTTACCAGTACAGAGATAATAGCTAAGGTTATTTCAGACCTTCATAACACTCTCTGGAAACTTGTAACTGTTTTTCATCTAGTCCTGTGGAGCCCCTTGCACATCTTATGTTGTTTGGGAGCAAAGATGACTCACTTGCGCCTTTCTCGTGTGTTCATTTCTACTCAAGCTCTTGGAATTCAGAGGAATGGTTTCAATTTCAGTCTGTTCACAGAGAACACCCATAATTTAACATGCAATCTGTGTCTTCTTCACTCTACAGGGAACCCTGGATGTTGGGCTTATTGACTCTGTCTGTGCCTCAGACAATCCTGATAGGTAGGTACAGCAATCTGATCATCTCTTAAATCAGAAACTCCCTACAACATTTTTGTGGGTAGGTCCTTTGGGGTTTGTATTTGTTTAAACTCATGCATCTTTTTCTCCAAAAAAAATAAACATAGCTGAAATCTCTAGCTTGTTTCAAACGGTGTCACTTCATAGGCATGAAGTCCATATATGTATTGTCTTTGAGTTTTTCCTTCAGCTCCTAAAAATGAAAACAGCATAGTTTCAATGCCAGAAAATTATCATTTTATCTATTACCAGCACTGAACAACTATGTCCAGCAAAAGCAGCACTTTCATCAGAGTTATTTTGAGTTAATCTTGTAAATTTAGGGGAAAGAAACAGCATTGTGGAAGAATAATGGATGAATTTAGAAATCGGAATTATTCTTGATATCTCTGCAATGCAACAGAGCACAGACCTTTAGTTAGTTAGTTTCAGAGAAGAGATAATGGGACATTTCCTATCACTTTATGTTAACATTTAATTTTTTCCCACATATTAACAGGTTCAGCCAGGGCAAAGATAGTCACCAGAGTGCTAAAGTAAAATGTTAGCTATTAAGTTATTTATCTCTGTGGTCTGGGGACAGAGCTCTAGGCTCTGCCACAGGTTGCTAAGACTTTGTTTTTAGTTGTTTACAAAATGCATTTCAGAAGTGAACTAAGATTTAATTGATGTAAACATTTCAGGCTGTTCTCAGCCTGTACTCCTCATAATTGATCTGTGAACCAGTGAAAACCAGGAACAAATAGCTGAATAGTTAAAATTTGTTTATGTATGTGCTGAGGTATGCTTTTCTTGAATATCAGTGTTTGGAGCAATGTTAAACAAAATCTGGGGAGAATGCTTATTCTCAACCAACATTTTTATGCAGCTTATTTTTATCTTCCATAGGTTTATGCATTTTTCTAACTGATCTTGATTGCACTTTTTGCTTCATACTTGCACTCTACTTTTCAATTTCTCTGTTTTCTCATGGAAATCTGGTTTTGCTTTCAAAGTTTTCTGAGTCTATCCTGTTGGAACTGGTCATACTTCTGTTTTTCTATTTTCATGTAAAGCATCAATTCTGTACATAATTGTGAATATTCTTTTGGTAAGATACAGTTGCAAGAGAGGAACTGAGTCATCCAGGAGCAACACAACCATTTTTCCTCTGTTTTGTCAGGATCAGCTCATCCTTTCTAAAACCAATCTCAAACATGTTTTAGCTCATCCTACTGAGACCTGTGTTTGCTATTGCATCAGTGGTTTTAATAAGTACAAGGGAAAGAGCTGTAGCAGCTCAGCCCAGTGGTAAAAGCACTGGCTCATTCCAATCTGTCGAAGTCCCTTGCTAATAAACCAAGGACATCTTGCAGCTGCTTATTAGCTAACAAATATTTTCTAGTCTTTGGAAGTATCTCTTGAAAGATACTTAATTTCATTTAGCTGGTCTCTGCATTCATCAGTTGACAGAGGAACTGAACAAGAGATGGTCTTAAGTATTTCTGCACTCCTCTGTAGTTTGTATTCAGAAAGTCTCTCTGTTTATGGGAAGGTAAAAAACATGACTTTGAGCGTGCTGTGAGCTATTTGCATGGTTATGACTAATTTTAATGCTTTTGTTTTCTGGCAGACCGAATTCCTTCGTGATCATCACAGCCAATCGTGTGATTCACTGCAACAGTGACACTCCTGAGGAAATGCATCACTGGATCTCCCTGCTGCAGAAACCCAAAGGCGAATCCAAGGTCGATGGCCAGGAATTCCTTGTGAGAGGTGAAAGGAAATGCATGCAATTACATGTGAAAATCATCTTCTCCTTATAATCTGACAGGGAGACTTGGTTGTTGCTAACTCAGTCTAGGGTTTAGCTGCTCCCCAAAAACTGTCATTCTCTGCTCCCTCTCTACCTTCCTGCCTGCTGCTTGCCATGTCACATGTGTGCTAGCCCTGGCTCTTACCTGATTCCTGCCAGGTGGAAAAAAAACAGTGTTTCATATGTTTTATCTTCTGATGATTTCTCTAGCCTGTTAAACATGTCCAGCAAATGCCACCAGGGAATAGGAAGGAGCATGGCTGCTGATGAGGAGCAGCTGGCTTAGATGGACTAAAACATGACACTGTGGCTTTTGTTGGCAGCTCAGTTCCTTCTGACACCTGTCGTGTAGAGAGAGAGGGAGAGAGATCTTTGTGGGATTGCTGCTGTCCTCAGCTAAACTAACTAACCTGATTGTGGTAAACATAGTGAGGTGAGAAAAATTCTCTGAGGTTGAGCAAAATATTTAAATTACATCTTCAGTCAGAGCTTAGTTGAAGATGGCAGAGCCTGAGTAGGGATCACATATATATTGTAAAATATTCACCCATTTGTCTTAAATATTTTTTAATTTCCTCTATACTTTGAGCTCATCACATGGTCTTAAATGTGAAGACACTCCTGATCCAGTCTGTGGAAAGCAAGTGCATGAGCAAATTGCCTTGCATCTTCCAGAAATGTCTGTCAAGGAATAAGGGTCCTGGGGTGATCATGGCAAGGCAGAAGGACAGGGAGAAAATGGTTCCCAAAATGTGGCAGAAGCCTTCAACCCTAGTCTTAAAAATTTCAGGGAGATTGAATGATACAAAAGAGACTATAAGACAACAGTTTGAGTGCCTTAACTTCAAAATACATAATTGCAAGGCAGCAGTTCCTTTTATCTGGTATTGTTCATTAGTCAAAGAGAAAAGGGAATCATCCTTTGCAGAGTATGCTCTGCTCTTCATAATAAGGTATCTGTGTGACAGCAGAGTAGCCACAAAGCCTAATATTCAGGAAGGTCTGTCTCTATCTTTTCTTTATATGGAGCCTCTTGGTTCAGTCTCATATTTTTTGAACATTTTGCCTTGTGGGTGGACATTGCTTTTTACACCTCTGAGTAGAAAATTATCTTTTTGACAGCTTTATCAATGCAGGCTGTAATTTTTTTCTGTTGAAGTATTGAATTTTCTCAATTTTTTTTCCCCCCCTTTATTTTGCGACAGATCTAAGATGACAGTGAAATTATTTGCCCTGATCATGGGAGCAAGAGGCGCACAAAATGACATGTTTGTGTTTCTGTGCTAGGCTGGCTTCATAAGGAGGTTCAGAGCAGCAACAAGATGTCCTCTCTGAAGATGAAGAAGCGCTGGTTTGTTCTGACAAACACTGCCCTCGACTACTACAAGTCATCGGAGCGCACGGCTGCCAAGCTCGGCACGCTCGTGCTCAACAGCCTCTGCTCTGTAGTGCAGCCCGACGAGAGGGTCTTCAAAGACACAGGTGAGAGGGAGAAAGTGGCAAAGAGCAGACTCTGGCTGTGCAGCTGCTGAAGAGGAAACTGTGCAGGACTATTGTGGTGTGTCATATTGAGAAGGCTGTCTTGAGGCTTTGTGTCTGGCTGCAAACAGCTCTGCCCATGGAAAGTGTACTCTTTGTGCAAGTGACTGTAAGTGCCTCACACCTGATGGAGATATGCAGTGCTGATGTTTGTCACTGAGTAGAGTCACTGCTTATCTCAGTGTTCCCCAAGCAGGGTAACAGGTGTGAGTTCCTGTAGTTGACACTAATTATTGGTACATCTCCAGAACTGTCCCTTTGTGGCGTGACCTACATTTGTCTCTGGGGTCAGAGTTAACCTCTTAAACAGCAGCCAACCCATACACTGTAAGGGATGTACTGTGCATGTCTTATGGCATCATTCAGCTTGATGGAAACAAAAGATGACAAAGGCCTGTGTGTGCTTTTTGTGCACAAAAATTTTTGATCCTGGGAAGGCAGGATCTAGCATGATCCTTCATTGCTTGCCTTAGGAGTTTGGAAGGGAACCCAGGTTATGGGATAAAGGGTGAAGTCTGTGAACCTTAGAAAAAGACTTGAAAAATAGGACATTTGAGTCCTAGAGTTTGGGACACATTTTAAAAGGGCTGGAAGCTGTAAGTATTTAGTAAAGAGAGATGAGAGGAAATTTATTCTGCTTATTCACAAGAAAGTGTCCACATTTTTAGTATCAACAGATGTCTAGGGCTGCCTTTAGCAGATAGAATTACCATCACCTTGACAGGTTCTCTCAGGTTGTCAAACACATTTTTAAGAGTTCTGAGAGTAGACTTGGCAATCTAACTGGGTGCTGTGTGTAGAGTGGTCATTTTCCAAGTGATTAACAGGACAGTGTAGTCCAAATGCTGTCTGTGAAAGTGAGCTGCCCAGTTGGCAGGCAAGTAAGTCAGGTTACACTGCAAGATACTTGCATCTTGGAAAGCTTCTTTGTACCAAACTCTGGACTGGAACCTTCCTGTTGATAAATCTGTTTTGGGAATGGGGATGTTAATGTCTACCTAGTGGATTTTAACCAGACACACCATATGTTGCTATGAAAGCAGCAAGGGTTTCCAAGACCCAGAAGCAAAATGAGAATCTAGTCCACCACTAAGCCATGTCCCTAAAGTGCCACATCTGCACATTTTTAAAATGCCTCCAGGGATGGTGATACAGCCACTTTCCTGGACAGTCTTTTGACAGCCCTTTCCTCTTGTCCTATCACTTGTTACTTGGCAGAAGGGACAGACCCCCACCTGGTTACATCCTCCTTTCAGATAGCTGTAGATAATAATAAGGTCCCCAATGAGGCTTATTTTCTCCGAGCTAAACACCCCCAGCTCCCTCAGCCACACCTCACAGGACTTGTGCTCCTGACCCTTCCCCAGCTCCATTGCTCTCCTTTGACACCCAAGATGATTTGCTCCATAACCTTCCCCAGTACTGAGGCTGGACTGATGGACCTGTAGCTCCCCAGAGGCTCCTTCTGGCCCTTTCTGTAGTTGGATGTCACATTTGCTAACCTCCAGTCAACTGCATAATACAGAGGCCAGTTTCACCTTCCAGCTTTGTTTCCACCTTTGTTTCTGCACAGGCTACTGGAACATCATAGTCCATGGGCGGAAGCACTCCTACAGACTGTACACGAAGCTGCTGAATGAAGCCATGCGCTGGGCCTCTGCCATTCAGGGTGTCATTGACACCAAAGTTCCCATAGAAACACCTACACAGCAGCTCATCCGTGACATCAGGGTAGGTGGCATCCTGCTAATTCCCACCGGAGCTGGGAGCAGCCAGACCACCACTGGCCTAACCCAGTCATTGCTGAGAATGTGGCAAAAAATGGGGTTGCTCTCTTTAGGGGAAAATCAAAAAGAGTAAAAAAAGAAACATACACAACTGTGCAACAAAAAACCCTCAAATATTGCATGAATTTTATTTTGTTAACTGATCTGCATAAGTCTAGACTACTATTCTGTGCAATTAAAAATTGCATGAAGGATTACACCATCAAGTATTTGCATGTCTCTGCTCCATACTTTCCACTCTTAAGCATCCTCCAGACGCAAATACAAAAAAATCCATTCCTACTAGTCATCTGACTTTGATGTAACATGAAGTTCTGTTCATACCTTAGGCTTGTGTGATTAAATGTCAGAGTAAAGGGTGGAAAGACAATATCCTTCAAAATAGCAAAAATTGTACCACAGGAGTAATTTTTGAGAAGAAACTTGCCAGAAACTTCGGCAAATAAACCTAGAATCATTTAAGAAGACACACCAAAGAAAATTTCAGAAGAAATGTGTTTGTGATGAACTCTAAACTTGATGCAATTAGATAGTTAATTGTAGAGAATCTTGGAAAACTTCAGCTCAGGCTTCAAGGACATATGGAACATTATGTATTGTTAGGGAAGGAGTCTAGGACAAAATGCAGAAGAATGTGATCCGGTGTGTATGGTAGTGACAGGCCCAGATTTTAAGCCCTATGGAGCATTTTGGTTGTTTATTCTGTAAACACATACAGTACAACTGGCCAAGTTGAGAACGGGCTCATTATTACACACTGAAAGTGGTTGATCTGTGGTCAGAAAGTCCATTAACCATGTTCTGTTGAAAGCTTGAAGGACATAGGAGAGAGAGGGATTATGCTATATATATTACACAAACCACGCTTGGAGGTGAGATTCTGTGCCTTGGTGACCTGTGGGATGATGCACCATGGCAAGTCTTGCGTTTAATTTCCAGAAATAACATACAGGGTAATTTTTAGATATGGACTATGCTTTGACCACTTAGTCTCCATAGGCACCTCCAGAAATACAGACAAAGGTGGTTGAGCTTGAACCTAAATGTGTTAGGGCGTCCTGCAAAGGACTGTGCCTATTTGAGGATAATCATTCTTTTCTTGCTTTTCCAGGAAAACAGCACAAACTTTGAAGTAGTGGAACAGACATATAGGAGGAACCCAATCTTGCGATACACCCAGCACCCCTTGCATTCCCCACTGCTCCCACTTCCCTATGGAGATGTCAGTGTCAACTGTAAGTATTACAGTATATTTTACCCAAGTGACAGAATCAACTCACATTTTGAGGGTCAGTGAGGAGCCTGTGCACCAAAGAATGGACCTGTAAGCTCTCTCTGTGTAGGTGAAGTCTCTTTGGGGCAGTGTAGCCCACAGGGTTTAGGGAGGGAGCAGTCCCTTTCTCTCTCCCTTTATTCTCTGGAGTGTGTTCCATGTCCACTGCCTCTTACCATGGGAACACCGAATCTTAAAGTAAATGGGGCAGATACTTTTATCATCCATCCAGGGGACATGCAGCCTGTCATTCTTTAGCCACAGTTGGGTTGTGAGTGGCTCCAGTAGAAAATACTACAGCAGGATTACATCATGCAGCTGGCAATGGGGTAGTATTTCTACAGAAGTTACTGTAAACCGAGAATAAATTACTACTTTCTTCAAATGTGTCAGAAGCATGAAAGAGCTAGAGTGATGGGCCACCAGAAGACCAAAGTGATTTGCTGATGATTACAGACTGTTTGACATATTAAAGCTGGAAGCTGGTGAAGAACTCTAGAAGAATATCTCATGTGGAGTGACTGAGCCACAGAATCTTTTAAGAAATTTATTTCAATCAAAACATTGTATATAGGAGAAACAGTCTGTCACACAGGTAGTGATCTAGCTGTGCTTAGGAAAGTGAACATCAATTTACACAGCTTTATGAAAATGTCAACTCTTCTGGTGAGTACAGAAAAAAAAACCAGCTAATGTAAGGTTTTGAGAGCTTAGAAAAGGAAAAATACTGTGCAGATGTATATATATCATGCACCTGCATCTTGAGTACAGGATACAGTTTTGCCTTCTTCATCTCATCAAAGATACAGGAGATGTAAAAACCTACCCAAAGATGATCAAAGGCACCAAAGAACTTGCCTACAACTAAGTGACTAAATAGAGAGCAGGATTCTTCAGCCTCAAAATGAAGCTTTTAGGGCCAGAAGACTGTCATGGAGAAAGTGAAAGGATACTAGGTCTGTCACAGTACAAGGAGCCAATTACATGGCAGATTAAGAGCACAGAATCCTGAAATACAGAAAAATTCTGTATTTTTGAAATTCTGAAATACGGAAAAATTACCGAGCAAGCACTTACAGTGTGGAACTTACTTTTAAGAGTTGTCTTTATACAGTTAATACATGGCCACTGGGGAAGCAGAGGCTGTACAGGAGATTCAGAAGGCCCTAAAGCCCCAGAGATGTGCAAAGGAGAATGCAAGCCTGCATCTGAATGGTATCACACGTGTCTGAGCAGTTCAAAAAGCACAAGCTTTGGTCTAAGCATTTTAAATCTAAACAATAGGTATAAGTTGCATTTGTGGTACAGCAATTTGCTTAAGTTCTGTGTTAGCCTGGGGTCAAAGCTAATACAGGCACAACACAGAATATTGGAATTACACAAGCCAGGCTTCAGTGGACACATTCCAGTACCTCGTTTGCAGACACTAAAGCCTGAACTAGATTACAGTGCTCATTTCCCTTAAAAATACTACTCTGCTTTTCTGCACAGTGTATCCTAAAATGTGTTGGGAGTAGTGACAAATCAGATGTTTGCAAATACGAATTAAAACTGCATTTGAATATTTAGAGAGGAAGCATTAATGAACTTACAGTATAAATTTAAGTTTAGGATATGCACTAATGCTCAGGTTGCTGTTCTTCCCTTACAGATGGGCACAGTTGATTGTAGTGCTGGTGGGCCAGTAGAAAATGAGGGAGATGCTCACCTCTTTCACCTTTGTGATTGTTCCCCAGTGCAACAAGAGAAGGGTTACAGCAGCTTACAAGATGAAGCAGTGAAGATCTTTAACTCCCTTCAGGAAATCGAGACAGTGTCTGACCCCATACCCATTATCCAAGGCATCCTGCAGACCTGCCATGATTTAAAGCCCCTCCGTGATGAAGTGTATTGCCAGCTCATCAAGCAAACCAACCACATGCCACATCCCAACAGTACTGGGAACCTGCACCACTGGCAGCTGATGACCTGTATGAGCTGCACTTTCCTCCCCAGCAGAGGGATCCTGCGCTACCTCAAGTTCCACCTCCGAAGGTAAATGTCTCATTTGCAGCTTGTTTCCTTTTACTCTGCGATCTTCCGCTGCCTGTTCTAATTGCCTGTCTTGTCCTCTTGCCGTGCAAACATCTTCCTGTGCTGTTCCAGCCTCCTGCCTTTGCAGGAGGCTGGAACAGTTCTTAGTTCAGTTAACAGTTCTTAGCACCAGATGTTCTGTGTATTCTGTTGTGTATCTGTTGTGTCAAAAGGATGTGGAATGAATGTAAGTTACCCAAACAAAATACCGTGAGACTGTAGCAGTGCTGATGACCTGCTGCTTCCTAATGTACATATAAAACATTATCAACCTGCAGGAAAGGTGAGGACTGTACTTTCATACTCATGGAAGTATGTACTACCTTGCAGCTGGCACAGGCAAAAAGCATACTATAAAGTAGGAGAGAGACTGTAAATCCACTTTATAATTTTTCAAGATCATGTGCAACTAAGCACATAATGCTTGCAGTTGATATTTTTAATCTGTTTTAACCTCCTATTTCCATGAACTAAGTAATTTACATTTGTTCCCAAGTTCTCAGCATCTGATGCAGCTTTACATAGCAGTCTGCACTGGGCCTGATCTGCAGCTGTGTAACCTTGGCTCATTCTTAATGATGAGAAAGATCAATAAAATCTATTTGATTCCTTCCAAGCTAGGAAAGAGTGAGTGAGATGAGATCTGTGTCAGTACAGACATAGCTATATCCATGGCCTGGGTCTAAGAGATAGAGATACTCCATGTAGCCATTTCATTGTTTTATCACTGGAGTTGGAAATAATGTTATACTTAAACCTGCTGGTCTTGGAGGGAAGAAAACAGTGTACAGGCATCTGCTTTCTATCTTCTTAATTCTCAAACATACTGTAAAATTGGCTCAAAACCAGCCAGCAAATTAAAAAAAAACAAACAACAAAACCAAACACATTAAGAATAAATGAAAAAAGTTTATATTTGATTTTACAGTTTTTATTCTCAGTTTTGTAAATGGAGATTGTCAATCCTGCTGTCTTCAGCTGTCACTAAACCCCTGAATCTTTGAACTGCTTATTTCATATATTGCTGAGAAATACCACGGCAGTGACTTTCAAATTACTAGTAAAAGAAGATTGTATGATTTAGGAAATGAGCTTGGTTTTTGTGTGGTTGCATTTGACATCAGTATCTCTACCAAACTCTTCACTTGCAGTAGTCTTAATTTTTAGGGTACTGTGTTGTTCACTGTGTAATGTTTTTGGTTTTTTTGTGGGGTTTTTTTTTTTTTTTTGCTTCTCTTTACAATTAGGGTAAAGGATCTCTTTCCAGACTCAGAAATAGACAGGTATGCACAGTTCATCAGTGATTCCCTGAAGAGAACAAAGACAAGGGAGTTTGTGCCCTCCCAGGAGGAAATACAGGCTCTTCTCACCCGTGAGGAAATGACCACAACAGTGTATTGCCATGGTGGTGGCTCCTGCAAAATAACCATCAACTCCCACACCAGCGCTGGGGAGGTAATGCATTAGTAGGATTAACCAGATGTGAGCACATCTGTGTCTGGAGAGTGGTTCTGTTGAAGGGACACCTTTTTCTCCTTTATCCCCTTTATTTCCAAATTTTTTTTTTTTTTTTTTTTTAATTACAAGTTCTTTTGCTATATATTTGGGCAAAGTTCTGCCTATTCTACAAGGCCAGTGCCCAGATTGTAGAGTATCACTTGAAAATTGTGTTGCAAAATCTAAACGCTTCTGGTGTTACGCCCTTTGTCTGAAACTTGATAAACACAATTTTCTGGACAAGAGAGATTCCAATTCATAATGGAATCCTTCTGAGAGGGATATTCTACCAGTAACTTAATCATTAGCAGGTCAGAATCAGGATTCCAGGTTGCAGTAGTCATGTCTGTGAAAACATTAGTGCTAAACAGAGCAAAAAGTGGAATTGTTACTAGAGGAACTGAGAATGTCATCATGACATCTGAATCCATTATGTACTTATATCTTGTGCAGAATTCTAATTCCCCCATCCTCAAAAGGGTAATGAAGGTTGAAAATATGCAGAGAAGAAAAGCGAGGATGATCGATATAAGTAATGACTTCATTGCAGAGAATGATCTTTTAGGATTAAAATTCTTTAATCTGAAAACACAGTAATTAAGGGAGAAGTGTGATAGAGATGTGTGAAGTGATAGGTGTCCTGAAGAGGTACTGATTCTTCATTGTGAAAGGGGGAGTGGTGCCTACTGTGTGATGTGTCTGATTTTGCAGGTGGTTGAAAAGCTGATCCGAGGGTTGGCAATGGAGGACAGCCGGAATATGTTTGCACTCTTTGAACATAATCAACATGTTGACCGTGCTGTGGAGAGTCGGGTGATAGTGGCTGATATCTTGGCCAAGTTTGAGAGGTAAGTTTCATGAAACCTTCAATTTCTAGTTGGATGTAACACTGGATTTCAGAATCTAGGGTTACCTTCAGATTGTGATTTGCACTGGGGACATTCCAGTACCATGATAGTTCTCCTTACTGTTTTTTCCCTTCCCATTCTCTTTTATATTTTACAGACTTGCTGGCTCTGAAGAAGAAGAGGAGGAAGGACAGTGGCAACTGTATTTTAAGCTTTATTGCTTCTTGGATATTGAGAATGTTCCCAAAGATGGTGTGGAATTTGCCTTCATGTTTGAACAGGTAAGCTAACTCTGGAAGAATAATTTGGTTTCCTGGGTGGCAAAAGCACACAAAAGGATACAGAAAACTGCTTTAACTTTCATTAGAAGTAGGAATGCTGGTTGTAGCAGAAGAATTTAGTGTGTTGGATTTTTGCCCAGAATCTACTAAGCAGATAGACTGTGACGTTTTCTAGGGAAGATGAGTATTATAGAAAAAACAAGAAAAATTAGTAAAGGCTTAAAAAAAAATAAATATTAATTATAATTATTTTTTTTTAACTTGGTCTTCAATTTTAGAAGGCAGAGAAATTTGGGTAATGATTCAAGAGAATCATTAAACGTAGCTGTTTGCAGAACATAAATGTAAAGAAAACTGGAAAATCCACCTACCTGCACATCAGCTTGAAAGAACAGCACATCCTTGGAGTGTTACCAGAACTATGAAACGTCTTTTGGGCGATTTCTTTTGGTTAACAGAGAAGCGCTAGAAGAGTGCTGCAGACAAAGGAAAGGAGAATGTAGTTGACAATATTTACCTGCTAAGTAGTCTGTTATTTTTTTAAGTCACTGTACTGCATAGCACAATGATGCTGGCAAGATCAGAGATCACACTGGTATGAAAGAGCCTCGCGGCTGGGATGTGAAACTAAACCGACTGAAGCACCCAGCTGTGTGATTCCTCCTGTCTGTATTACTTCTAACAAACACTGACCTTGCCTCAGAAAATCATAGCTGTAGAAAATTACTGATCTGTGTTTATGGCAGTCAGAGTCATGAAGACTGAAACTCACTGGAAGTCAAATGCGTGGCGTGTACATGACTCAGACAATGGTTCCTTGCTTGAAATGAACATCACGTGTTGTTAGCTAGGGAATGTCTAGAAGAGTCAGGAGCACATGGTGCTCCATGGAGCCTCAGTTGTACCAAACTCTATGTTGACAAGGTTTTCAGTCTGCACAGCTTTAACTGGCAAAGAGAAGTAACAGTAGGAGAGTAGGTGTTACCCAGACATTGGATGGATGTGCAGAAAGCCCCATTAATAGATTTCACAGAAAAACAGGCAAAGGGAAGCAAGAAGATTGGTGGAAACATCAGGTGAAGTAGGAAGAGGTGGGAGGTGTTTTTGTGTAAAGAAACTGAGGTTGAGAATTGGTGTTTTGAATATAATCTTCACACAGGAGCTGTAGCTTGTGCAGCACAAAACCAAATTGCTTGAATTCTGCTCTCTCACATCTCTCCTAGACCTAGAAGGTCCTCATTGTAGGACTTTCTGTACAGGATAGGAGCCCCTCAGAATCTCTGTCCTGTTGAGACTTGCAGAAAGGGGTGTTCCCTCCATATCAACCACTTGCAGACTTTGACATATTTATTACAGTGTCTGCTCTGACCTCCTGAATTGTATCTATCCTGCTGGAATCCACAGATGTGACAGGAATCTGTACATGGACCCAGATGTCAATAAAGTGTGCTTTTGCTTTCTAATGAGTTTGGGGGACTTTTTGTTTGTAGGCTCACGAAAGCCTCATAGCTGGTCATTTTCCTGGGCCAGAGGACACTCTGCAGCGTCTGGCAGCTCTGCGGCTGCAGTATCTTCATGGAGATTATTCCAAAATAAGCTGGACCCTTGATGGAATCTACCCAGTTAACAGGCTGAAATCCAAAATACTGCACTCAACGAAGAGCAGCAGCAGTACCAGTCACACTCTGGAGAGGAGACGGACCAGCTTCCTTGAAGGGACATTGAAGCGTAGCTTCAAGACAGGGTCTGTAAAGAAGCAGAAGGTAGAAGAGGAGCAGATGATGGAGATGTGGGTTAAAGAAGAGCTTTCAGCTGCTCGGGCAAGCATAGCACAGAAATGGACCAAGCTGCAGGGGCTCTCTCAGCATCAGGCCATGATGAAATACATGTCCATTGTGAAAGAGTGGCCAGGTTATGGGTCAACCCTCTTTGATGTTGAGGTGAGTGATAAATTCCTAAAACCACAGCTGGGAAGAGATACCAGTCTGGAGAACAGAGCTGTGTGTAACAGAAGGGAATTTTGGGAACTGGATACATTTTGCCTTAGTTGTCTCAGGGAAGACCTGCAGTACCACAATACCCAAGAGTTAATACAGAGAGCAGGCAAGGCAAGGCATCCTGGTAAATGAAGGAGACAATGGATTCCCACTTTGTTAGAATAATTGTGGAGTGGGGAGGAGAGAGGGGTTTAAGAGAGTGGTGGCTAGTGGAGGTCAAAGTAAAACAAAACTCTGGTGTTCTCACCTGCAAGAAACACAATCCTGTTCTGCAGCAGTACAAGAGAAACTGCACAGATGGGGGAATGTGCAGCACTGTGCTCAGGCTGCTTGAGCAGGAGACCACAGTTCAGTTCTGTCAGTTTTGCTGCTGCCAAGGTTGACCACCATGGGAAGTTGCTGTATTATCTGTAAAATAAGAAGTGAAATACTGACTTCCTGCATCACTTTAAAATCTCATGAGAGCTGTTCCCTATTACAGTTATTTATTACTCAACTAGTATTTGTCTCACAGCTCTGTCACTTCTGCATCTTCGCAGCAGAAGTGCCTTCAACATAAAATTCTGCAAGTACCCTGGTTGGTGTATTGAGCTGAAATGTCCTATAAGAGCTGGAAACAAAGGGCTTTTTATTGAATGGAAAATTACTTGATCCTCCACTGCATTTATACAAAAGGTCATGTTTCTCTTTCTGCAGTGCAAGGAGGGTGGATTCCCCAATGATCTCTGGCTTGGCGTCAGCACAGAGAACGTGTCTGTCTACAAACGAGGGGATCCTAAACCATTAGAAACTTTCCAGTATGAGCACATTGTTTTCTTTGGAGCACCACAGCCCAACACCTTCAAAATTACAGTGGATGAGAGAGAAATGTTCTTTGAAACCTCCCAGGTACGTGAAAGAACACAGCCACTTCAGTCAAGCTTCAAGGAATAGACAGGTTTCTGTGGAAGAACTCTTGACTAATGGACTACTCAGCCAAGGGAAAAGATGAAGGGAGCTGAAGCCTAAAGGGCATAGTACCTCTTCTTCAATATGGGGATTAACAAAAAAAATAGACTGGTTAGAAAGCGAAGGAGGGTGATTGATGTTCCAGTGCATCAAGAGTTTCCAGTTCTGGGTGCTCTTCAGTTTGCTTGGGGTTTTTTTATTCCTTTCCAGTAGATGAATGGGGTAAGTTTCACAAATGTAAAAAAAAAAAAAAAAAAAAAAAATTAGTAGAATGGAAGTTGCTTTTCTTTGAGATAAAAATATTTTAAGGTGTTGCTACAGCAGAGCACAAATTTGTCAAGCCTTCCTTTTCTTGTCATGTTCACATTTAGTATTAACATGCAAAATTTATTGTTTCATGACTTTAGAGAAGGGGAATCTCTTTCAGGAAAATGTCCTGTATGCCTCAGTGCACTGAGGTTTTCTAAGTGCTAATGCTGTGTTGCTGTGTTCTCTCCCCAGGTGGGCGAGATAATAAAGATCATGAAAGCATACATCAACATGATCGTGAAGAAACGCTGCAGTGTCAAGTCAGCCACCAGTGTGGACAGTCATGCAAGCATCTGGACTAGGTGATACGGATGAACTGGCACTAGTTTAGTCATGGGTATTTGCAACTTGCCAGCACAAGTGTAGCAAAGATGTTTTTTAAGAATTCAACTGACTACTGTATTTAAAACCTGAAGTGACAACTACAGTACCATAGGATTTGCACCTCTGCCCAAAGACATTAAACAGTTGCAACTGTTGTTTAATACTAATGACCCAAAACTTCTTTTCCCCTTGCTTGTTTGATGAACAATGTACCTTAAAGAAGCAAAGTCAGAAGCATCCTCCTCCTCCTCCATGTCCTCTCTGCTGCTTTCATTATTACCTGTCATACTGGCAGAAAAATTTACAAGGATCATTTCTACAGGACAGGAGACAGACTTAAGCTTCCTTAAGAATTTTGAACACGCAGATACCTGGGATCATGTGATCACAGCATGGTCTGCTTAAAGAATATTTCTTTTTATTTATTTTGCAAACAAATCTAAAATATAAATCACTGTGGGATTGTTTTTTTTTCTTCAGCATATACTAATGATCTGATCTGGTCTTAAAAAGAAAAGCCTTTGTAGAATTGGAGCCAAGTGGTCCAACAGAGAGTTCAAACCCTACATGAGAGAGCATTAAACAAAGAAACAAATAAAAACACCCAAGGTGGTTGTTCACGTTCCAATAAAAGGTCACAGGTGCACAACTGTAAAAAGAGGCACTTTCAGTTAAACTACTAAATACTCCAGTCTAGGAGAACACCTCTGGGACTTGCACCACTGAAACAGGCCCTAAGGTGCTATTCTGGGCACACTGCAAACAGTGCCTCTTGCATAAAAAATAATGACTGTCATTCCCCTAAACAGCCCAGGAAGAGAGATGTTTTAGTAGCATTTCCAGAAGAGCTCCTCTTCATAAACTCCAGGTATTAGAGAGGTTGGAGATTTATAGTGAGCAGGTTGCTTGCATTAAGATCTTTTTTCTTTAGAGAGGATTTTAGGATGACTGGGGTCCTGAACTTAGTTTAAAGAGAACTGTTTCCTACTGAGTGAATAGGTGCCTAGATAAATACTTATTGGCAAGATTTTTACTTTCTCTGTACTACAGCAAGCAAATGCCAAATCCTTCGTCCACCCCAAATTTAACAAGAACTGCTCACATCACTGAATCCCCAGATCCCCATTCAGTCTCCTCTAGGTCCTTAGTCCTCGGCAGAGACTTGAAAAGAATGCTATTTTGCCAAAACAACTGCTTCTTAACCTGCACTTTGAAGAAGCAGAATTTTTTCTTCTTTGTGAAAGACAACAGTCATCTTCAATCTCTTGACTTCAGAAAGTTGATTTAATTGTTTAAAAACAATATTCAATATCAGTCCCATCATAAATTAGTTGCATTAGCAAACAAGAAACCTGGTGGTGAGCCATTTTCTATGACCCTTGTCTGGTCTTTGGATCCCAGAATGCAAAGGCCCATTCGGTTTCTTACTGAAACTGCAGAGCTGTATGTAATGTCAGCCTTCTTCCACATTTAAAATTGGCTGTCATTTCTGAAGTAGCAGCAGCTAAGGCCTGTTAGCTATGAAACAGAAATTGCACAGAAAAGTAGGAGTCAGTATGCAAAAGGCTCCATTCCAATTCATTATCAAATTGTGCCATATCACTGATAGTGTGTTGCAGAGCACTGGTTTTGAGGGTGACAGTACAAGAAGAAACACTGTACATAACCCCTGCTCCTCTCTCATTTCCACTACACTGCAGCATGTGCAAACACTCCATGCACTTGCTACACCATCAGCCGAAGAGGGTGGCCACTGCTGTGCATCATCTCTTCAACTGGAGTTTTGCCTTAAAGAGCATCACTGATGGATCCTACAAACACCCCCTTGTTGTCACAAGGAGTAAAGAGATGCCCAGGTCACAGGTAGGAGAGAACAGGAATGCAGAGGCCACCTGAGAAGCAACACTTTGTATACACTGCGTACACTGGCTCGATCTCTAATGTATCAGTCTAGGCTTGATTATCCCTACTTTATTATCCTAACTCTGCACTAGCTCTGTGTTCTGGCTCTTGGGTTGCTGCAGGCAGCTTGAACCCACTTGAAACATAACTCCCACTACTATTTGTTGTAATTTTGCTTATTTCTATTACAGAATTCCTTCTTCTGTCTTTTTTAATTTGTAACTGGCTTTACAAGATGAAAGTTTAATAAATTATTGGATTGCACAGGCTCTATTCACTTACAGGCATTGTGTGCCCATGATAAGGTGTTTACTCAGAACTTAACACTTGGAAATGGTAAATGAAAAGCAGATGTCATCAGCCTGAGGATACAACGGCCCTTCTTCCCAGAAAACAATTTTGGGGTCAGTAGAAAAGAGTTTGCTGCTACAGTGAGGAAGGTTTGTTTCCAGCTTCTGCTTTGCTTTCTGGGGCTGTCACACCTTTGATCAGTGGGAGAAGTGCCACTGGGTCTGAGACAGCAGAGCAAGGAATTAATTGTCTCCCAAGGCCCAGTCTTGTGGGATCAGCTCCATACCTTCTCTTCAGCACCTCCAAAGTCACTAATAACAGGAAATCACTTCTGGTTCAAATAACCTGCCAATTTGCAATCCCCACACAAGTGCATGGCCTGGCCATGGTGCTCTCCTAAGAGCTTGTGTCACTGAAGTGAATTTGGGCTGGGAGCAGCTGAGCTGTCAGCAGCACAGATCATCCCATTAGCAGACAAAAGTGCCCTCAATCCATACACAGGTGTGGAACCCAAGCAGTGATGCATAATCCCCTCATTGTGCTCCCCTATATACCTTGTTCAGATGCTCTGAGAGCCTCAGGACCCTGGAGATCAGTCTATACAGTATCACTTGCCTTTATCCCCTTGCGTAGACATTCCAGGTCTTTTGAGGCTGCAAGTGCCTCTGCTTACTGCCAGCTAGCCTGTCTCCTTTCTGGGCAGCTGTTGAATTTCAGACTGCACTTGTTTCATTAATACATTTCTATAAAGACAACAAACATGCAGTGCTGCAGGTCCAGTATGATAGCAATACACACAAATGCATTTATTAATGGTGGTCCTGAATAACAACCCAAAGCAGTGGCCAACTGAAAGCCTTCTCTGACTCCCTTTATAAATGTTGGAGCACCCTGTCAGTGTGACATGCAGTCCCCCACCCAAGTATTTATGTAATAGTTAATTCAAGTTTGAATGTTCTGTTTATTTTATATGAACTAGTTTCATGACAATTTATAATCAGCACCTACACCATAAACATGAAATGATTTATATGCAATGACACTGCCTCAGGTAAGTTGTTGCACAAGGTCACATGTCTAGTTATTATTGGCTGTAAACTTAAAACATTTATTTGTACCTGGTTTTAATACACACAGCCTCTCCCTCTGTAGGCTGTGTATTGTATTACTACCCTGTGCATTTGCTTCAAAGTAACATGCTCCCCTTGAGCCTTTAAGTAAATCTCACATGTGAATTCCAGCCCCCTCTGTAAAATATGAACTAAATCAGTGGGATGGAAATCTGCCACCTCTTGGCTGCTTTTTTTGATCAGAGATCCCTAACGCACAGTTGGTGTACACCTTGGCCCCACTCCACAGTCGGCACTGAGGTGAAGGCCAGTAGCTGGATTTCCAGTGCCAGTCACCCAGTGCCAGTCACTTACCCAGTGCCAGCTCGGTGCTGCTCCAGCATGGTTGTGACACCCAGCTGGGAGGAATCCATCACACAGAGCACCTCAACTCTGCAACCCTGTTTAGGTCTGAATGCACCCCAGAGCAAACGTGTTCAGGTGGCCGATTCCTGGTTCCTGCCAGGTGTTTGCTGGCCAACATTGGCTGGGCCAACTACAGAACACAGCTCTGGTGGTTCCAGAGCCCAGCTCCGTCTCCTTCCCACACTGCACCCAGGGATACATCTGGGGCCCCTCACAGCCCTCAGGCACTGGCCCTCAGGCCTTCCCCAAAATGCTGTGAAGGGCTCAGGATTAGCAATACAAACATGTTTTTCCTGTAAAAGCAAACACTTAAAAATCCTGGGTGACTATCACAGTGACAGCTGAAGATAAACTCAGTTGGCTCTGTACTGGGTTACACTCTGGGTGTAGTTCTTTCAGGGCCACTAGTGAGGCACACACATTAATAGCAACTTACCTGCCTTGTTCCTTTCTCCTGTTGCACTGTGAGGTTGAAGGCAATTCAGCTGCCTGATGAGGCATACAAAGACACTGAATCTGCATGGGAAGAGATAGCCTGGTTGAAGAAGGTGTGGAGGGAGTCCCTTGGGGCTGGAAGAAGGGAGAAATGGCTGTTGTCCAGAGCAAACTCCCTGTTGTGCTGTGAGTACTTGGGCCAAGGTCAAGAAAGCTGCTCTCTGTTTTCTTGCTTGCAGAGGAGGGGGACAGACCCACCTGCCAAGGTTGTGGTGTCCTGCCGCTACAGGATGTTCCAGCTGTCCACAGCAGCTGTTGCAGCCCTTTCCCTGCAGCCCATGGCAGTGTTGTGGGGCTGTTGGCAGTGCTCATCCCACATGTTTCAGCCTTGCAGCTGCTGCTTCATTGAAGAAGTGGTGCTTTCTGGTCCCCCTTCCTGGAAGCTTCTGGTGGTGTAAAGCTGCCTGGTTGGTTTTTCTATCTGTGGTGGTATATTCTCCATCTGGTGGCTTAATAGTGCTGCCAAGCAGGTATGAGAGAGAAGAAGTACAAAGAATGGTGTCCACAGGAGACAACGAAAGATGGAATTTCAGAAATCCAGTCTTTTTCCTCAAAGCAGCTCATGATGCAAGGCCTGGGCAAATGTGACTTCCCATTATCCCCACACATTTATAATTCACACTTTCATTTAACACAAGATGCTTTTCAAATACCTAGATCATGTTTATGAAAAAAAGACATTTCAATTAAAGTTCAGTTGCTAATAGTGAAGACATTCAATCAAGCATATTTGCAAAATCATCTCAACCCACTACTTTTGAGTTTACTTTGAATATACATATATGGCTTGTTAGCTTTAACAAAGTGTAAGCACCATGATTTTATACAATTACCTCCTCTGAATAATCTCCTATAAGGGAGCATGACACATGACATTTGAGAAGTTCTATAGAAAGCAGGAGCAATACTCCTACTACTAGTATGAGTGTCCCAAGACACAGCATGCGGAAAAATGTCTCTGTTCTCATTTGTTCTAGCAAAAAATGCATAAGAGGCCAGCATAATTCAGGAAGAACATCTTGAAGCAATTATTTTGTATTGCTGGAATCCACTTTTTTGAAAGTCACCTTGGAGTAAATTACTCTATTTATGCTGAAAAGTAGTAAAACAAACAAAGAACTGTTGTACGGTTTGTAATTATAGTCCCTTCTGCACTGGTAAAGTGAAATCCATAAGGACTTACTCTGTGTTGCAGTATTGTGTCATCACAATAAAAACCTTATCTGCTATCCTCCCCTACCCCCACAAATCTGTTAAAAATCTCAGTTACTGACAGATATTATGAGAGAGTGAACAGGAGTGTGCAAATACCATTGCTGTGGATTAGCCATAAAGAATATACCCAAGATAACAGTATTTTATAAGGGCATTTATGCTATGCACCATTTTTTAAGTTAATTTGCTATTAACAGAATATTCCCTCTCTAGTACTTTGTCAACTCTCACAGTAAGATTCCAGAACTAAATGGGAAAGCTCCATTACAGTGACAACTGAATTTTACTCTCCAGTAAGGAATCTGGTTTTCCTAAGCTCAGTTGTTTAATATTTCTCATAGATCTTGCTTTAAAACTGTGCAGTGTCTGTTCAATTTGGTCAGTAAGAACTTTATGTACTTCTTGACAACAGAATGGACTAACTTTTAGAAACCTGGGTGTTATATATCCCGCTGTGCTCCATACACACAGCAACAGCAGATGCATGAAAGGCCCAAATCGTAGTTTCAACCTGAAGCAACAAAAATTGTAATGTTTGGTCTTCATTTATTTGCAGCCACATAAAAAAAAAAAAAAAAAAAAAAGAATCACTAGCAGGCCATGAAATTTACTTACTCCTTTCAAAAATGTTTACATGTATAACATATGTCCAAAGCAACAAGCAGATGGTGCATTTGGTTTCAGGGAAAAATTCTGAGAAGTACAACAAAAGCATCAAGCCCAAAGGGTGATCATGCATAAAGACTTGTTGATTTCTATGTCAATTAAGTAACTGATGCAGAAACACTTCTAAATTAAAATGTTGGCTGGTGTAGTGGCAGATGTGGGTTAACCTTTCCATGACCCACAGTATTCCATGGACTGGGCAAACTTCAGAAAGAGGAACTGAAGTTGTACACTTCTTGCCTAAAGCTACCACAGCTGGCAGACAGTTTGTGCCCTGGGATGAAGGAGTTTTAGGATGTCTTCTCAACTCCATTGCTCTGGGACCTGGGAAAGCATGTCTCTGCTGCCAGTTTTCCCTGTGCATCATCTTCAAGATTAATATTTGTGAAGCAGATGACCTCCTTAGTCATCTTGCACAATAGAATGTTTCCCCCAGAAAGCCATTACTGGAGCTAAAAATAACACTGCTTTTTCACCAGCAGTCAGAGATGTTGGACATCTGGAATTCAGAGCTCAGACATCCCTTAAAATTAATACATCTCATGCTTTAATTGCAAGTTAACTGGAAGTAGTTTAACTCTGTATTTTAAGAGGCATTATGGAGGGTGCCTTTATACACTGCCTTAATTTGGCCTCAAGGTGCTAATGAACCACACCCTGATTCGAACAAAAAGGCACAGAAGAATGTTCCCTGTGTAAGACTGAAGCAGCTTGATAAAAGCTAGGTATAACTAAGTTTTGAAGTCCAAAAAGAAACTTGCCAGCATTCTTTTTAAATACATCAAAGATACGTATTACCTCTAAAATTTTCTTAGCGTGGTAACACACATTTATGGGCCTTAATTCTGATCACAGCCCCTGCACTCTGCTTTTGCATCCAGTGATTAATGACCCATACCTTAACTCTGATAACTGCTTCCATGGAAATAAAACCAGTGTAAGTAGTTCAGTGTTTTATTTACCTTTATTCTTTCAATAACAATGCTGCCAAATAATCTTCCTGTGTATTTCAAATGAAGTGGGTTATTCACCTGCACTAAGGCCATCGTGCTTACACAAAAAGGAATTACCAGTGATTAGACAATTTGTGTGTGATGAAACAAACATGAGAAATGGGGCCTTAAAAAAATTATTTACATCATTTATAAGAATAAAATATACAATTTTTAATAAAAAGTATATATCCTTTTGTGTTGAATTAAGATCTTACTATTAATTTCCACTTTCCATTTCAGATTCACACCTAAAAATACTCATAGTATAAACATCTATAAAACTAGTAAATCTCAAAGCATGGGAACTTGTAAATAATTTTCCCCACTTATTACTGTATTTAGAAAAAGACAATAACCACCATTTTTTCTAGTCCATTAAGTTAGAAGTCATTTGGCAAAGCACTTAGGCATATAAGCTAAACCAGAAGACATCAGGAACCAGACTTCGCAAAGTTTCAAACTCATACCAGGGTAGGTTAAAGAATGAGAGTTTTTTTCATTGTAACTACATTTTCTACAAGTTACCTCAGAAAAAGCAAATGTTCACAATTGTGCCCAAAGTACCAAACGAACAACAAAAGTGCTTACTTCTTTGATCAGCAAAGTACCACAATGGCTCCTTTACCCCTTCAGGCTGCTCTTTTAACAGGCTCAAAGTGGTATCTACAAGTTCTCTATTTCTCAACACAAATGATAAACACTTCCTTATCAAAATAGTGCAAACAGGAACAAAGAAAAGTGCCATCAACATTAGTAAACTGCAGGAAAAGAAGGCAGTTGAACACTGTGACCTTGCTCTGCTGCTTCAGAGAAATCAGTAGTACTCTTCTCAGCACACCAGGCCAATGTATTCCTATTTACCACCTCAGGCCACCACCACATGCAAAATGGATTTGGTCTTTGGCATATCCTCCTTCATAAAAGTAAATGCACCTGCTTCCTTTGTACTGTGCATTCAAAAAAGTCAAAAGACTTTTTCAAAACAATAACTGATTGAGTAATTAATATATACAACTCTTTCTTCCCTTTTTCCCTTTATAGCATTCTTTGGAGAGCATAGGAAAGGCTACAGTAACACATCACATACAAAAATCAAGTTTAAGTTTTATGAAAAATACTCAAGTATTTTTAGCATTTATGTACACAAGTTTGTTTACCATATATTCTCAGTCTTTCCTTACACATGTATTTTATCTTGTTTCCTGGACAGATGACATATTTCACCTATAAAGTTATAGGTTGGTAACTATAAAATTAGGAATTTAATCCTATTATAAATAAGAGTATTGGGAGAATTAAATTTTAAGTATATTCATTAAAGTTGTGTGAAGTACTGTTGGCATTAATTTGTTCCATCAAAAATTCCAGTAAAGAGAGATAATGGTATAAATTAAAAAATACAACAGAACTCTAAACACCTTGCATCTTAAAAGGCTGAGGCCAAATGTAAAGACTTACCATAAAACTGAATAAAAATTGCACTTGTATATAAACAAACTAAATTTTGCCCCCGTTAATAACCTTGTTACTTTTCCAAAAAGAAGTAATAAAACATCAAGTAGCTCATTCTTATGGCTTCACACAGTGAAGTTCATGCTTAAATTGATCAGAAGAAAGTTTTTTTCAATAGCTATCTTTTGTGAACATATCATCAGTTTCATCATCATTCATCCCTCTTTGATAGCGTACAGAAGAGAAGGCACTCCAGTGAAGACGCTTCTTTTTGTAGAGGTACCATACCAGTCCAGCAATGAAAACCAAGATAATTAGCAGGGCAAATGCTACAGCCACACCAGTATGATTAGAACCTGAAACAGAGGAAAAGACTAATAGTTATTATTTAAGATTTTTGGCAAGAATATTTTGTCATAGGGTTGATGCTTAGGTAGCTACATGTTAATACTGCAGTCAGCTCAAGTCAAGGCAAAATACTTCTTATTAATAGTCTTCACTTCACATGGGAAGTTAGATGATGATCCATGCACAAATGCATTAGCTTATTTTTGATCATTCTATTGTTAATTTACTAATATTTAGGTTGGAAGGGACCTCTGGAGTTAAAAAAAAAAAAAACTACTTGCAAAGGCTACACTCATTTAGAGGTTTGTATACTTCATAAATCTAATGAGATCCTGGGCTCTTGGAAGGGATCGTAATAATACTCTCTTCAGACTGAAAAGATCTTGTTGAGATCTTCCTTAGTGGAACAAAGTTTAATCTATTCCTGCATTTCCATTTCAGTGAAAATGTATTCAAAATCAGAAAGATTCCACTGCTTCTCAGGAACTTGCTTGCTTAATGCTCAGTTAACTGCTTGCTTTCCTGTACGAAGCCAAGGATAAGGGAGTAAAGGCCTGAGTCTTTTCTGGAGCTGTGGGGTGACATTTCCAGAAGCCTCCCCAGGACTGAAAACACAATGTGCAGTACCTGTTTATTCACCATCTCTTATGAGCAGAACTCTTTCTGATTCCACCTACACAAATTCACCCATGAGAGTGAGTTTTACCCTGTGGTAAAAAGCAATAGCAACTACTCTATACTTTCTGGACACATCAGTTCTCTTCTTACCACTGAGTGGACAGTGAGAGCCAGGAGAAGTAAATTCCTAGACAATTTGTTTCTGAATGCAATTTTATGGCTAAACAACAACAGAAGACTCTTGCTTAGGCAGAGGTACTTGATGGGTTCTTTTGTGAATTGCACGTCCATTATTTCAATACCGACTTCATCCAACAAAGCAGAAATTCCTGACAAGAGTCTCTACAAAATTAAGTCTCTGCTAAAATAATGGTTCCGTACCTAAAGGAGCTTTACAAACCACTCTGCTTCGACTACGTGCACAGTCAACCTTGGACCACATGCCAGTTGTGGACAGGATAACACTGCATTTTTCATTGGCTTCTGCTGTTTTATTCTCCCAGTTGACATAATTAACTGATGAGCCATCCAGCCAGTTCAGGGACTGTCCTGCTGAAAAAAACATGACTTAGTCTAGATCACCAAAACATCCTGTAATGCTACACATTGTCATTCACAATCTTTTAACTTCTTTACATTGCTAAAAAGAAAAGAGCTGACTATCCATTCCATATATTAAAAGCAGTAAATATGAACACACAACTTTTAGCCACCTCTCTTCTCTAGACCTTTAGGAATTGATGCACTTCCATCAAATATTAGGCAGCAATAACAGAGGTGGAAAAATTAATTTCAGGGGCTCCTGATTACCCTAACTGTGCAACAGGAAGAAACTTAACTACAGTGAAATCCAGAGAGCTTTAAAATGTTAAATGACAGATTCCAACCTCAAGTAAAAGTTACTGTAGGCTACCAACACTACAGGACTATTCTTATTGGAGGATTTATGCATTTATATTTACAATACGAAACATTCGTGCTCATACATTGTTTGTACTTCTTACCCTTAAAGCTCTGATCCAAGCCAAGCCATACATTCTTGGTGATGAGATCATGTTCCTTTATGTGTGCACTCACAAATGCATTTTCTTCAGCATCCACTATAGTCAGAAGGGTTGCTGAAGGATCTAGGGGGCAGAGGAAACCAGTCAGAATTGCAACTTACATGACTTTTCATGGTGCTGGTACACTGAATTTTCTCTTAGAACAATTACTATGGGAAAGGATTTGCTGATCTGGGCTTGTAAAATTAGGTTAGAATAACCTTCAGAACAAAGACATGAGCCTCCCATCCCCTAAAACAATGCCTGTTTTATGAGATGGCTTCAGATGGCTGGCTATTCTAGCAGGTTATACAGAATAAAATCAGAGTAAACTTATTGCAGCTGCAGACTATATACATGGAAGATATCAAGAGATATGCCTTTTGAGAATTACCAGTCTTGCCCAAGTAATAGGCTTTAGAAAATACAGTTGAACAAAAGCTCAGCATTTTGCTGAGTCAAGTTATTTTCTAAATCAATCCTTCCACCGTGCCTCAGGTTTTTATGTACAGTAATTAAGGAATAAGAGGGAGGAATGGGCATGCTAGAGAGGCATGTTCAGAGTGCACCCATCCTTCACAATTATATATAAATATAAACCAGATGCTTTCTCTTTCAACTACCAGACCAAATTGGACTCAACAGAAAACTGCATCCAGGACTGGGTACTTTAGCCCCTGAGCAGTGAGTCCAACGTCATACCATAGGATAATTCCATAAAAGAAAGTTATGACAGTCACTAACTTCTACATTAGGGTGATTAAAACTTCTGTACATGAAACTAATTAACAGTCTCTTCAATGCAATTCTCCGTGTAGCTCAGCAAAGAGAGAAAATACATTAATTTGACATAAAATTAAGTTTTTTACATGCTTTAATATCGATAACATACATGCTGTTTGAACCATTTGATAGGTTAGCAAGCTCCCTATTAGCAAGCAGCTATGGCAAGGATATAATAAGAAAGCCCTGCCAACAGCACTAACTTGCCATGCAGAAAAAATGTTTTCCTCCAAACCATAAGCATTAAATTTCTGAATCTTCTACAGCTGGCTACCTGCATTTTATCTGTTGATACCTGTGTGCCAAATGATCTGTAGCATGTTGCAGTATTTTATTAAGAATTTTCATCAGGTGTTCAAAGATAAAGCTTGCTATTGGATTTCTTACACTAAAGGAGCATAAAAACGGCAAAGCTGAAGTATAACCAGTGTAAGATTTTAGGTTGTTGGGTTTTATTTCTTCTCAAATAGTGGACTTATTACAAGTTGTAATGTGATAGAGTCTAAACCTACCCAGCTTCTGGCAGATTCTCTTAGCCTCTTCCACGTTATACACAGAAAAATTGTAGAATGCCATGTCAAAGGCGTAACAGTGATCCCTGTACTGCTCCCACTGCAGGGAGCCACTGCTCTGTGGACATCCAGAGGCTCTGCTTGCTTGCTTTGCCTCTAATTTTCTCTCTGCAAAGACAAAGAAATTGCTGTTATTTCTGCTGCAGCAGTTTGTGCACAATCTCTAGAATAACAGGAAAATAAGTATTAACAAGGGCTACTACTCCTACCAACAACCACTATTGAATTAGCTTACAATCCTTCTTCTTGTGACATGTATGAATTTATTTAAAAATTACCATAAATCCCAAAGGCTTGGGAACAATTTTTCATTGCTTTTTTGTGGTGTTTGACATTTGTTATAGATATATTTGATAGGTACTTTGATTTAGAAAAGATACATTTGATATTCCTATCACAGATGATCAAGAAGTAACCAGATTTGATTTAGGTTTTCACCACTGGAATGATGAGAATTTATCTCCCTGCAGTATTAGAAAACTCCTCTTAAAAAGCGAACCATCTGCAGTACTTCAACCTTCATTTCTACTTCTAAATAAAACATGTAAAGACAGCCAACAAAACCTTAAAAATAACACTTACTGTTTGGAGGGCTATAGCAAATGGCACCTTCAGCAACATTTGTACATTTTGTACGGTTCCAAAATCCTTTAGTATCCAACACAACACAGTTCTCAGTAGTATTTGAGTTTTCCAATTCCCAGGGATAGTAGTCAAAGTCACTTCCATCTGACCATTCAAAATTAGTTTTACTTCCCTAATTAAGGAAAAAACCGGTAACTTTTAAACCACATATGACTGTGCTTTAAATGTCATCCATCATGAATTAAGTCATGTAGCAATATTTGCCCCTTGTAGAGTGATAAATTAAAGAGCAGGTGGTCTCATCTAAATTCACAGCAAATAAACATACAATATAGTTTGCATTTTCTTAACATAGAATTTTTTGTTATTTGTGGGAACTGAGAAAGGACAGCAAGTTCACAAGTTTAATGTGAATGCAATGTGCCTGTTTTATCCTATGGGGAACATTTTACTTAGCTCCACCCTGCTGTTTCATTTAAGCAATCTGCCTTCCCTGCCATGAACATTAATGGATACATTGCAAACTGCTAAACTGTTGAGATGGTCTCAGTGAGTAAAACTGGGCAGCTCAGGGATGGTTTGCAGTGCCAGCTCCTACTTCAGATACATTCCTGGAAACCCATGACAATGAGGGGTCAGTTGTGAAGGACCCATTTGAAGGTATGCACAGAAATCCCACCTCTGCAGAGGAGTATTCCTGCCAACTAATTACTGTGAGCAGGTCTGGCAATTAGTGAGGGGAGCAGGGTCAGGGCCACAGGCTTTTGGCTCCCGGTAAAGCAGAGGAGGAGGATCTGCAGCTGCCTCCTGCCATTGTGTTTCCTGGGAGAATGGACACTGAACTTACTGAGAGCCAGCTCCTGAACTGCTCCGGAGAGCCAGTCCTGATCTCAAATAAGCAGGTTCCACACAACCATGTCTGCCTCTATTTGCTAATGAAATCTGATTCTACAGAGGGCTATAAAGTCTGAAGCCTCCTGGGGTAGAAAATCACACTTCCTTGTGCTGCAAGGAATGATGAGAGAACAGTGTATTATTTTAAACTGTCAGGTATTAGGAAGAAATACCTTGGTGTGCCTACATTCACCAAAACTTAGCATTAACACATTACACAAGGTCGAAAATACACCACATGTAAAACAGATTCTAAGGGACTGGAAAAAACCACCAGAAAATATTTTGTATCTTGTCCAAAATATTATTCACATATCTGTTACTGACGTCCCCAACAGTATATACTTACATCATGAATTGACAACCCGAGCCACAGAGGATAACCATCCTGTTTGACAATATCTTCTAGAAATAACTGTTCTGATTCACTGTGTACGCTTGCTAAATCACTGTTATTTTGTTGGCAAGATCTCAATGCCTCATACCACGTTAATTTTTTCTGAAGGATCCTGTATGTTCTGTTCCCATGTGGAATAGTGTCAGGCAATGGAGGCTTGTGCTGTTGGTGTCCTGTTTCAAAGAATAAGATGGTAAGTTGCATACATTTCTTTCATGTTACTAGGCAAAAATACAGAAAGCATTAAAATCCATCTGTATCAGTGTAACTCAAGCATTAAAGTGCTCAGTACAAGCCACTTCCATCAAGTTAAGTTTACTTTTGCTACTTGGAACACTGAATTCAGCAGTTGCTGGATGAGCACAGCAAATATTTCTCCTGATCAGAGTATCACAGCAGTGATGCAGACTGACTAGATGACCCCAGACAGCTCATGACAGCTGTGCCATGCTCCACTAGGAGCAAAACCAAAGCTTTATTCAGCAGGAAGCATGATTTAAATTATGACCCTCATCCAATACTCCAGTACTACTCACCCCTTTCGATTTTACAGGCGAGAATACTGTACATGTTGTAGTGATTAGCATGCCAACTTTGAGAATAATTATAAATATCCCAAAACCCATCAAGATTTACACCAGCAAAAAAACTGTTCTTCTTTATGATAGGTCTTCCCAGCCTCCAGTTATTGTAAGTCAGATGAGTTTCATCATACCACTTGAGTACTTTATCTGTGGAAAACATTGCATATTTATTAAACAACTGGGATGATGTCTACAAATACCATTTAACTTTGAATATATTAATGATATTAACAGATGTTCACTTTGGAAAAAATGCTGGGATACTGCAAGTTACTCTAAATCAGTTCCATATCCAATGCTAAATATGTTAGCATTACTCATCCTGGCCACTTTAAGTCCTGCTTTCCAGGGAAATCAAATTTAGACTAAACAGAACATATTGGATCTAATTATCACTCAAACAGAGAGCATGTCAGGTTTCTTTTTCTAGAAGATAAGTAGAAATATAAATCATTGTTACAGGTTTGCATTCACTTTGACTTTAGTTATAAACCGAAACATGCAAGAAACATGCACTTAATGCTGCAAATTTTGTCTCCAATCCAGTTAATAAGAAAAAACCAAACCCTTAAATCTTACCACTGTCATCATAAATCACACCCAGCCAGACCCACAGAGCCAGACCACTGAACGAATGAAGCTGCTCAGTAACAAAGTTATTCTCCTCTTCATCTCGAACACTCAGAACAAATGCTTCGGGGTCTGTGGAAAATTTTTCACATTAATTTCTTACAAATACTTACAAATTCTTAAGTTAAAAAATAAACATTTTTTTCTATTACTGTTAACAATCATTACAGACAGGTTAACATCTGTAAAGGCTATATCTTTATAACATAACTAGCTGAACAGTGCAAAACCAAATTTCAAATGTATTATCAATAGTACTATCCCTGGTTTTGTGGATAAGTGGAAGATTTTAGCTCCAGAGATATTTGTGGGTCCTACTGTCACATTAAGTTGTATGTAGTAAAAATTCTCTGCAAAGAACATAAAAATACCAGCAAACTTTCGTGATTTGCTTGAACTGCCCTAGTAGAGAAACAATATTAAGAAAAAGACTGAATGGAAATCAATTCACAAAAAAATAAAAGTAATTTCTGGGAAGATGTATGTCTGAATGTTTAATACAAGAGGAAAGCTGCTCCTAAGGTTATACATTATTCAGGATGGACAGAAAACATCCATGTGCTTTTCAGTTTATTTACTTTGTTCACCTACGTGTTCCACCCAGCAAAGCTGGAGGCAGCAGGAAACCATGAAGGAAATGTAACTGTAAAGCCACAGTGTTGCCAAGGGTACAGCAATTATCCAAACTATTTAAAACTGGCATATAATAACAAAACCCCCAAGCAAACACAAAAAACTTGCCATATTTCAGAGATGTCAGAGTTCAGTAGCTCCCAGCTGCCTCTTTCTACAACTCTCCTCTCCATGCTCAGGCAGTTTTTATCAGAGTAGTGCAACACTACTGCATTACTGATACAGCCTTTCTCAGCATTCATTCTGCTGTCATTGTAAGACAGTGACCCAGATCTAACACTCATCTCCCTCAAGCTAAGTCCATAAATAACTGCAGTATGACAAAGTACTTACTCATGTTCCTGCATAAATGATGAGCTTCATGAGGCTTCAGTTCTCTCCATCTATTTTTTGTTATCATAAAAGTGTAACAATTATTTCTAAATGATATCCAGGGTGTATTTTTAATCTTATGTGGGCACTTCACTTGTGTAACTTGTTCTTTTTCAGTTTTCTCTAAAAAAAGACAAGACAACATCAGGACATGAATTACTAATAACACCACCTGACCTGGCACCCCACAAAACACTTTCAGGTACCACTTAAAAACATGTAAGACAAATTAGGCTGTCATCCTTTAAATGTGCTGTTTTCAGTTTCCTCATGATGGTGATTTTTTTAAAGTAACAAAACCAGCAGTAAGCTCTACTAAAGAACACAGATACTTGCCAGTTTTCATGGTTATTTTAAATAGGTTCAAAAATAAAATACTACATAAAAGTGCTAAGTGTAGGCCAACAACAAAAAGCTCTTATTGCCTCTTGTGCAAGGCAGATCACTGTAATAAATAAACTGCTTTACAGCTAGCAACACCTCTAAGTTCTATGGCTTTTTCTAATATTTGAGGAATGAGGAGGACTCTTCCTGCAGTTCCCTGGCTTGTAAGCACAAAATAGTTAATGATGTCATAACATCACATTTTATTGTGATTTAGGATGTACAATGGCTTGTGTTCCCTCACAGAATAAAATCAAAACAAATCATAATGGTCTCATAGGGAAGAAGTTGGTGATGATGTCTCAGAAAAGTCTTTTTCTGAAGGATTCACAATTAGCACAGCTCTTTCCTGGAAATGAAAAACCACTTCCTACTATATCCCAGTCTTCGTATAATAAGTAGATATTTAGAAGGGTTTTGTGAGATTATGTCAATTTTCAATTCAGTGTCTACCTTCTACCTTCCTCCTCCATATAGTCATGTACCTTCTCCCTGTAGAGGATTTCCATTTCTGAGCAGATTTCAGGAGGTCCCAATATTAAGATGTAAATAGTACAGAGGTATTTTAATCTTCTCCCACAAGCAAGTGGGAGAGATTAGTATGCAACAATCTTAGAGAAGCAGTGCAAAGTTATAATCAGTTGGCAATAAAGGTACTGACCCAATGAATCCATGCTGAATTTATTTCTAAGGTACAATTAGATTAAGACCAACAGGTTCATGCCCCCATTTTTGAAGTCAGTTTTTTTTCTAAAATGGCATAAAAATCAGACTGTCAGAGGAAATGTAAGTTTTAAAAAATTATAATTTTGAAGTCACAAGCTTCAATCATTGAATATATTTCATAATAAAATAAAAGTCAACTTTTATAAAAATTATGGTAGCATACATACTTTCTGATGTGTAGCAAATAGCACCTCGATTTTCAGAGGAACAGTCAGAAGTTCTCCAGAAGCCATCAGTATCCAAAAACACACATTCTTCATTTGTTTCTTCATCATCTTCAGACCAGCGACTAAAACTCACGTGTTTCCCATCCAGCCACCCGTAATGTTTTCCACCCTAGCATTATTTAAGCAAAAAGGATGAGCTCACATTGTAAAAAAAAATATAAGGTGCAGAAAATTACATTATAGTATATTTACACTGGCTAGACATTTTCAGTGTCTCTAATGAGAACTGTAAGTGTTCCACTGCCCTCATGAACTGATTTCCTGCTTACAATATAACAAGCTTTGTTATTTTAAGTTCTGCAGTTGCAAAAATACAAATTAGCTGAATGCCAAATTATCCAGAGGTGGTATTTCACTGCTGTACACAGGGAGGAAGGCCTAGCAATAGGATGCCCAAATTGCATCATTTGCATCTGCAAAGCAAAGGTGGATATAATCTCCTGGTCTTGGAAAACTGGAAATAACTGAGAAGAAAGTCTAGACTCAGTAACTCCACATTGAGTTGAAAGTGATCTATTAAATAATTGATTTAATACCTCAGATGTGTTCCTGCCCTGGAGGATGCAGGAAGAAAAATCCCACATACAAGCAGCATGCTAGCCTTTAAAATCTTACATTTGAAAGACTTTGGGAAATCCCCCTACTGTTGTGTAATTTATCTTGCATCATTCTTTTGTGTTGGATTTCAGCCTGGAGTAACAAGTTCTGTTGACCAGTTGCATTATAATTTCCCTTCATGTGACATTTTAATTGTGCCCAAATAATGAAGTGTTGCAATAGTGAAGAGCCAGTGCATGCCTGAACTATATGCCCCAAAATGAATCATTTGATCATCACTTACAGATAAAAAAAAACAAAAGAGACAGGAAAATAGGTTGTCTGATTTTCTCCATTTTCACTAAGATTAAATGGTTATTTCCTTTAAAAATTTAAAATTATTCTCCATAAAGCATGTACTCCAATTTCTGTTTTCCCCTACTTTACTAAAGTAGTCAGTATCCCAGAACTGACAAAAGAACATAACACCACAGTGCTGAGTGACCATCACCATATTTTGCAGGGGAGGCACTTCTAAAAAAATTCTTTTTCTTACAATGATCTCCTGACTTATGTGTTTGAAAAAGGTAAATGTATGCAAAAAAGATAACCCTGCCAGCAAGCCCAAACCATCCCATTAACAGCTGCTCTCAATTCACAATAAAGATTTTTCAAGAGGTCCTCCAGCTAATAAAGATAAAAAGCAGAACTTCCTGCATTATTTCATTTTTTTTTTGACCAAGAAAAAAACATAGGGAGAAAGAAAAACCCACTAACCTGTCTCAGAGATGCCTCCCTCAAACTCAAAACATGGGCACAAATAACATGAAGTAACAACAGAATCTAAGTTAAACTTCAGAAATGTATCTCTACAAGTATTCAATGATTCATTTTGAAATTTATTTGCCACTTCTAGTTTCTCCCTTCCAAAACAGATTTTTGGGTTGTCTTTCTAGAGTGGTACTGTAAACAGTGGTGAGGAATGGCAACACTCATTACTCATTTGTTAACCAAAGAAATGACTCATTAACCTATGTTGCTGCCACCCTACAATATAACCCTTCATCATCAGTCTTTTAAAATAATTTTATCATCATCATCAATTCATCCAGTGGAGTTCAAGAATATGTAACTTGAAGAACTGAAGGTTTAAAACATTTATCTTGAGACACTCCAGATGGTTATCCCTATATGAAAAGAGTTAGCCCAGAAAGTAATTTGTCATTGCATTTCTTTAATTCAGGTTTTGTTTCACATAACTGTAAAAACTACCTTAAGCCACAGTCTGAGGAAAAAACCAAACTTACATCTCTGCTGAAGAGTCCAGTCCAGAGTGGGTAATTATGAAGAGCGGCCTGCACAGCAAGAAAAGCCTGCTGGAACTGGTCTGTGATGCTAACCAGCTGCATCTTGTTATTTATGCATGCAGCCATTGCATCATTCCAGGACAAATTCTTCAGAATTAACATGTATTGAACATTTTGATAGCTCAATGTTTCATTAATGACTTGCTCTGTCTGGTTATCAGCAGCTCCTATACATAAGAAAGAAATCCAGTAATTAGGTAGTTAAATACTGTAATACATTTTCAACTCCCAGTGTCTCTGTAACAATCAGAAAAACCTGTTTGACTATGCTTGGGGAAAAAAAAAAATCTTAGATAGTGGGTTATGCTGGTAATTATAGTTAGAAGAAAACATCTTTGATATCTTAGATAGAAAAATATATATTTAAAAAAAATATTATTTTCAGCCAATGTATTATTAAATATCTTTTTCTCAACTTAGGTTGACATCTTTTTATATGTTATTTTTAGCTAACTGCTAAATAATTTATTGAATTAAAAACATATTCTATAACTTTATACACAAATGCAAGAGAGCATCTGCTGTAATACAGTGACTCATTTATCTCTGTGGATTTATGCTGATGCAAATCTAATGGGCCACAAAACCTGTCTATGCAGATCTTGGTACAGCACAGTCCCAGGACTCCTTACTGCCATCCATGAATACAGTGAGAACTGTTTTTGCCTCCACTTAACTAACTGCAGAAAATGCAGCTTGCATAGGGAGGGATGTAATTCACTATTTGTGCTCTGAGCACGGAGTGTTATCACAGCTACCAGCACCACGCCTGAAGGCACACAGCTCAGTGATGCATGGCTTCTGCAGTTAATAGAAGATGCAAATACTCCTGTGGGTGGTAAGGTTTTGCATGCAAATGGTAACCCCAAAAGCTTTATACACAACCAAAAATAAATTCATTCTGCAAAAGGCAGAACACTCCTGATATTTAAAATATTTGAAGTAGAAAAAGGCTTTCAAGGGGTGAGGGGAAGCATCACTCTATAAATAACAGTATATAAAAGGCTGATTGATAGGCTGACAGGGCCATTTTCCAAAACACGAGACGACAGAAACACAATATTGATTTGATGTTTACAGCTTTCAATAGATCAGAAATCTGACAAGGCTCAAACAGATTGTTTCAAGTGGTTTCTGTCTGCTGCCAAATGCTTTCACTTAGTAAACAGCTACAAAAGAGAGCCATGGAACCCAGGGTGCCATCACATCAAGGGGTACCAAATTGGAAACAAGACAGTAAGTAAAATGTTCATTTCTGAAAAATAATTGCTGATGATTATCATTTCAAGAAATTCTGCAAATCACAATCATGCCAGGATTTCCAATGAACATGAATAATCCTTTTCCCGATGATAAAGCCCTAGAAAACTTGGACTGTCTCACAACTGTCCCTACAACCTGCTGAGGTCCCTCCCAACCCAAACTATCCTTAGATCCCTAGCACATTATAAGACCAGACCATAGCATGACACATTCTTCATCAGTCCAAAAACCTTTCTCATTACACCTTCTACAGCTGTGGCAAAGAAAGCTTGAATATTTAGTCACTCCAGACTAATAAAAGATTGATATAAATAGATGCATTGTCAACCTCCAATTCATAAAAGTCTCCTTTTCACATTTTTATGACATCTCTTCCATCCAGACTTCTAATCTTAACACTTAGAATTTCTGGAGTATTTGGCACCGAGTAAAGAAGATTTTGTATGTTAAATGGAAGTTAAATGGAGGTGGGGAGGGTGGGAGGTGGAAATCTCTGCCTATTTGAGAATGAAGAAGGTGGGCGAAGGCTTGGGCGTTTTGTACACCTAGGTTTCTTTGTGTTTGATTGTTTTTTTTAGAAGATAGCATGTTCATCACTTAAAAGGATTATTTATATAAAGGAACCTACTCAGAAGTGGGTATGCTGAACATTAGCCCATAGCAGTAATTAAATGCACATAATAACTATATGTGTTTGATCTTACTCCAGTAATTGCTATTGGCCAACCCACATGGGTACATCTGAATATTATTTTTAGTTCAGATTAAAAATCCCACTCACACCAACTCTCAAGTTTGCTCTGGGGAGAGACCAACTTCAACACTAAGAGTCTATGATACTTTATATTCTCATAGAACCAAAAGACAGAGGATCTATTTAAGGAGGATATAAATATTGTAAGATTCCTTCCTAGGACTTCTCACTTCCACAGTTTTGAAAAGGAAAAAGGAGTCACTTGTTCCACCCCTAAGTGCATATGACCTCTATACCCACAGAACATTAAAGACCCTGAATTCTGAATGGCTGATAAAACAGGCCCCAGACACTCCTCTAGACTCTGCTTTTCTAAAATTTACCTGCTCAGTCTCTACAAGAATCTTGCTCTTCAAGTGAAATAATTTACATGCATTAAAGTCTTCTGTTTAAACTCCTTAAGTTTAAACTCGGGCTGCAATTTATTTTGACTCTCCAGACTTACCTATAGACCGCTGGCATATACCCAAGAAGTGCCTGTCAGCACAAGCAGTGAAATTCCATGTTCCAACATACTGTGATTTGGGATCATTGAGGATTACGCCACACTGATTGTTAAATTCTTCATCAAAAAGCTGGGAAACAGAAATATCATTATCAGACTCAAGGTATAAACATATTTGGGTAGAAGTAAAGTAACCTAAGTCTAGGAGAACCCTATCTGTCTGAACTTGTTTAAGAAGAGGAGTGGTGCAGCACAGCTTACCTGTTTTACAAACACTACCAGATGCCTGAAATCAAAATGTTTCTAAGCTAAAAACACTTCAGAAGTTGTCATCCAAGTAAAGGCAAACAGAACTCCAGTACTGTCAGACACCCTGCTGGCCAATTAAAATGACTAACTGGGGAATTTGGTCTGCTACATGGGGCTTTTTTTGACACAACATTCCAAAGTTCATTACTCAATAGGCAAGAGAAGTCAAAAAATCAGAACTTACATCCAGTGGAATTTTCCTTAATCTTCCTGTCAGGAGTGGGTGAAAGTTACTATACAACAGTCTACTCTCATCTATCCATTTGTTTTCTCTTGTACTGAACAAGAACTGCAAACCAATCCAAATATCTTTTGGCAGGCCAGGAAGCAAGGATGTTATATAATCTGTTGGACAGAACAGTAAATGTACATATTGTGGTTAGGAAAACAACAGAAAACATCTGAAAGAATACTTCACATAAGTAAGACTACGCAGTCCCTGTTTATGCTAATTTAATTTTTCCAGCCCTTCCTGACTCCCGAATGCTTATCATCCCCTTCCTCCCATATGATAACACCTCTCATATTGATTTTATCTAAAAGGAGCAGGCTGTTGGTATTTGTCCTTCAAATTCTGAGTTGAGGAGAAGGTAGGGGATTTAATCTGTTCTTCTGCCCACTAATTTGGAGTCTTTTTACTTACAAATTTAAGAAGTTGCTTTTCCACAAGCCTGCAAGATCTTGTATTGTTTCACTGCCCTTTTTGAACTGAAGAAGGAAATCTTATTTCCCATCTTTCTCTTTTATATACCATAAATCAGAACATTCTTTGGATTCTGGCAGAGTTTGTCCACCCCACCATCAGAGAAAGCAAAACAGGTCAAAGAAAGTCAGATTCAGCTGAAAAAAAGTCAGCCAGGTAAACCTTCAATCAGACCCCTCTCAGTGAGCATTCTGGCAAGAAACAATGGGCTTTAGTAACCCCCCAGGCATCAGAGGCAGTCACTAAACTTGACTAGTTCACAAGACAAATCGAAGCTATGTAATTATCTACTGCTGACATGTTTTAACTATTGGTCACATGCCAGACAAGCCACAGCCTATTTTCTGAAGGACACAAAGCCACTGTAGATTTACAAGTCAGGACTAGCCCCAATACCACCGGGAGGAGTAGAGGCAGCCTATAGAAAGAAACGCATTTTAAGAGGACTGTGTCTTCTTTCCATATAGGTGGTCTCCAGTACACAGAGAAAAGCAAGACACAATAACAAACACTTCCAAATGCACCAAATCACAAAAGGGATCCTGCTATGTAACATTTCAGAATGGCTGTGCTTTTCCAACCTTAAATACATACAAAAACACGTAGGCCTAAGACATGTATATTCCTGTATATAACACTAATCCTCCCCAATAACAGCGGTAAAAAAAAATTACCATTAAGCTGCTGCCTGCAGGTACACTCTTGACTTCTCTAGTCTACTTACCATGTTTTGTTTGGCAAGGGGTTATTTGCTTATAAAGAAAATATGCACTGTGGGCACTGCAGAATTCAACCAAGCTACTTCAGATATACCCTCAGAGAACTCTTAATTATCCACAAGAATAAAGTTGCAAATTCAGCCACGTCATTCGGCAGTTTGTTGCTGAACATTACTCGCAGCCAATGTGAACCCATTTCTTCCCCACTGCATTTCTCTCATTGACTTTAGTTGATTAAGGTGAAACAGTTCTGTTTTCCAGTTCTCCTGCTTTCCATCCTCTCATCAGTGTCCGTAAGAGCTCACAGGGGGTCATTTTGGACACATGGCCACATTAAACTGCTTGGCACATGCAGAAACAAAGATAAATTTGTGCTCCAGCTGGCATTGTATTTGCCATCTCATTCCCACAGCTGAGCTTCTCTTGGAAGCAGCTTCTACGGTGGTTTTTCACAGTGCAAAGTCTACAGTTTCAGTTATGTTTTAGCTTGCAAAGCCAAACAATTCTTCAGTCAATAATGACCTTTTTATGCTCAACTCTCAGTGCAAGGTTTTGCAACTTTTTTCTTCTTGTAACAGGTTAAGATCATACAGAGAAGCTGCTCTTTAAGCTGATTCAAATGTCTGCTAACTGAATTTCCATCTTACGTTTCCAGTGATGCAAACAACAGACAACACATTTTTAACTAGTCCTGGATTTTTAGACTGCTCCTAGTATGCCTGTGGATAACCAAGTGATTTGCTCAAGTTCTTAAGCAGAACCATTCTGAATGTGGAAGAGAAGCTGCATACTAAAGTGCCACCAGCTCACCACCCTACCTTGGTCAGCTTGATCTGAGATAGATGGAAGAGAGCCTCCAAAAGTTATGCACTTTTCATTAGCTGCATTAAATGTTAAATGTTCAGGTTTCATCTTTAGAAAACACTGCAAAATAAATATAATGAAAATTATTTTCATCATACCATTCTGCCTAAGACATAAATCAATATGTAGAGGTCCTTAAACCAACCCTAAAAACCTCACTTCTCATTTCCTTCAGTAACTTATAACTATTTTTTGCAGAAAGCAAGAGACCTGATAGTAGCTGCAAGCATTTATTTGGTTCAGCATAGTAGCTAAATATAAAATGATCTCTTTGACTAACTCCTCATTAATATTCAGTAATTCTTATTTGCTACATCAGAACATGTACTGTTTTAGGAATGAGAACTCACACATGAACTCTGCGGCCAGATAGTGCTGGTCAGGAACTTGTAATAAGCTACCTTTGGGGTAAAACTACATAGAAACTCCAAGGTCTATTCTGCAATGATGTGAAGTAAGCTTGCAAAATTTGGCAGAATTCAATGTGCAGATTTGATACAGAATAATGGTGGAGCAAACAACAGGAATGAATATCACTAAGACTCTACATTACTGCCTTAAAATGTAATACTGCAATAATTAATAATACTATGGCTTCTGACTTCTTGGTTAATTCATAAAAGCTGTCACTAATTCTTAACTAAATTTAATCATTAAGGCAACTCAGGAAACAATGTCTGCCGACTTGTTGTCTTGCCTATGGTTACTCCAGAAGAGACACAACATGCTTCTGCCACAGAAACCTCATCCTCTCCTAATCCTAATCTCATCCTCTCCTAATCTTCCTAATCCTTCTCTTCATTCAAAGTAGAAGCCCAAGATTAGACAACCAGTGTACAACACAACCAGTGTTCCTCGACTGTGGTGATGGTGTGTGTGGTGTGGTGTGGTGATGGGAAAGCAAAACAACCTGAGAATGAATGCTTTGAATTTAAGAAACCATCAGTGCTGAATAAGGGACAAAAGGGGAAGAGATTATTTTAATCACTACACTTAGTTTTCAAAAGCCCATTTCTAGTATATTCCTCACCAGAGGGGCTACCTCCTTCTTTCTTTTAGAAAGGGATTCCAGCTTGATGGACTATGAAAAATAGGCAAGGATGATGAATCTGTGTTATTGTTGTACCTTATTCCGGAACTGATGCCAGCCTTTAGGGCAGCCTCCTCTGACTGGGTGGTAACTGGGATCATGTTTCTCTAGTAAGGAGGCATTATTTTTTTCACAGATGAAGGGCAGTTTCACATTACAGTTAACTGGGTAGTCTGCAGAAACAGAAGTTTTTAAAAACAGTTATGGTAATGCCTCTCACACTCCATTTGCTATTCATACCTTATGACATAAAGACCAACCCGAAAGGAAACCTTCTTTGGTGCAACCACATTGAACTACTGTTACGCAATAGAAAGTATTAAAAATAGCAGTAGAGCAACAGTCAAGCCTAAATAATTTATATCAGACAGTAGTACAATATTCCTAAAGATCCAGAGTCTCGCTCTTACTTCCAGTATTAACTTCATATAGGCAGAGAGAACTTGAAAACAGAGTATTATTGAATAAATATTTTTATATGAGGACTAACCTTGTATTCTGGCAAAGAGGGTATGTCTAAACGTCAAAAAAAGCCAAAAGGAAACCTTTAACATCTACAAGTAGAGCATCTGACCTGTGCTGTATTACATGACTCCTGCAGTCATAAATGGACTGACTTCCTAGTCTAGAACAATTTTAGGATAACAGAGATGAAAACAGTTAATCAGCAAACAACTGAATAATGGGGAAAATGTGCTTAAAATGGAAATGGTAGAAGACAGGAAGATTTCTTGTTCACTGGTAGTTATACATTTTCCTTAACATACAACTGTTGAAAAAGGAAGTAATAAGCTTCAAGTACCACCAGGTGGCTTTTTCATTACTTTGTCTCTTACAGTATGACTCCAATAGTAAATGGAATTTGTGTCTCCAGATGTGTACATGGTTGCAAGTATAGAGTCAACCTCTCTAACTAACAGCTCTCAGACAAACTCCAGAGCTCAGAATATGTATCATAAATACAAAAAGGTAGCCACCAAAACCAGATTTCACCTAATAATTTCTGTTGCAAAAAGAGTGACAATCTATCATAAAAAGTTGTCATTTGAATTTAGGTTTGCTTCTGGTCATTAAGAAATATTACCACAGCTTCTACCATGAGGCAGAAAAAATGATTCAACAGTCAATCAGATTATCATGAAGAAGCCATTCACTCCTAAATTGGTATCAATTTGCATTTAATAGAAGAGTTTGGGTAGAACAGTAATTACTACTTTTTTATTTTCTTTTCAAATAAACACAACGATAGCAGAGGGGGTGAAAAAGTAAAAACAGTCTCACCTCTATACCAGTTCTTTCTGGAAATATACCAGCAATCTCTCAGTAATCTATCATGGAAGCGTGGAAATAACTGTAAACTGGACATAAATATTTCAGAGTTAATCTCCAATCCAATGTGACCTTCATGGAGAAATTCTGATGGCAACAGTGTCAGTACAAACAAAAATTTGGGCTATTAACTGTCTCTAGATGCCCTACCCCAACTAGGCTAGAAATAAATATGTGGTAGGTCCAGCAGTTATGTACTGTGCCCAAATTAACTGTGTTGAGATGTGCAGAATGAGGTTATTTATCACCATGCTGCTATCACAGCACATTGTCAGGACAAGTGAAGGGAGTAGGAAATAGCCTTAGTTTTCTTTTTACAATAGTACATTGCTACAGTATTTTGGAAAGTGAGGACTTTCCTTGTAAGAAGACAGTGAATCTTCTCTGCAGCCAAGAAGGGAATGATGCAAGATTTGCTGTGAGTCATTCCAACTCTACAAGACTATACTAAAAGCTCTCCAAGACTTTGGCATTACCTAATTAGAACAGTGATGTCTTAAACGAATTTCCCATTCCCTGTTCTTGGGTATTCCTCAATCCTCAGAGTCAGAATGGGTGCTCTTTTTTGTCAGTTCTCCAAGTGTTAACAGAACAATGAAGTTGGCTCAAAACCCCAGTAAAAGCATTTCAAAGATCAAGGGCATACATTAGCTATGAGGATCATACATTTCAAGGATTCCCACAGCAAGACTAAGATGCTTAAGCCCAACAACCCAGAATTAGAGGCTCTGATAACACACACAAGAAATGGATTACTAACTCCGTTTCAATAAAAATACTATGAATTAACTACTCTAGTTAACAATTCCTAAGAAGTACAAAATAAAACTTCCAAAAAAGCATCTCATAATTATTCTACATACGGTGAATGATAGCTGTAGCCATAATCAATAAACTTCAGCCACCACTTCTGTTCGCTGTTTGATAACTGTGGAAGTAAAGAACAAAACCCAGTATTTTACAACCCACATAGAAAGAGCTCCTGACTCCACCAGAGTGATGTAACAAAATTAGTCACAGAGGTACTGAAACTTGACATGTTTTTCTCAGACACCTTACAAGAATGTACTTTCATTCCATGAACAACACAAACCCCTGTCAATAAAGCCTATCAGACCACCATGCATTTCTAATTAAATCCTCTCAAAAGGTGAAAACCTATACGTTGTTCCATGCACAAAATTAAGAACCAGCACAATTGTTAATGAAATATTTGCAGACAATAGGATGCTTTCATGGTGGTCCTGCTATGACACTTTTCCAACATACAGAGAGTTCTGTGTTTTTTTAATGTTGTTAAACCTACATTAAAATTTAAAAATTCTTTTACCAGACTGCCAATAAAATAATTCACTTTTATCCCATCTATTTCTTTTAAGTACAATTGAAAACCATTGGGGCCAACAGGAAAAAGAAATAAATTAAGATTAACATTTTCTTATATTGGAAAACTTGGCAAGTAAATATTCCTGCAATGGAAAGTAACTGTGAAAACAGATTACCCCCCTTACCTTTTCTATTTGAGATAGTATTGTCCTGAGTTTTGGGTAAGACTCTACAGAGGCTAAATCACTATCATTTTTTTGACAGTAGAAAATAGCTTCCTGGTAGCTCAGGTTTTTATCTGGTACAAACCACAGCTCTGCTCCATCAACAACAAGCGGGGCTCCATGAATTCCAATTTCATCTATACAGAAGAAATACCACAAGAGAAAGAAACAAATTCAGAAGTACAAATATTGTCTTTTTCTGAATGTATTAAGAAATCTCAATTTGACACTGGGAAGAGTCAATGCTCTTCGTTTTGAACTCACTCAAAATCAAATTCTATCAAATTCTATCAGTTCTAACCTTTTCTGGTATGAAATAGGTATTGCAGTAGCAGTGTAACAAAACTAATAAAAGATATTGAGTATAAACAACCCTACACACATAGTGGAAAAATACAAAAGAAATCCAATTACCTGGTATATACCACTCTGGTGTCTTTGGAGTGCTACCTGTCCAGAGGAAAAAAGGAAAAGTCACTGAATTCACCTTGTAATAGTGTGGCCACAAATAACAGAAGTGATGGTTAGTACTCATACTCCTCAGTATTCATGATGATAACAAAGGAAAATGAAATCTTACAGAGCTGGTACAAAATTAATGGTAGTACTGCATACCTCCATCTTATACATCTGTGGTTCTTCCATCTCTCAAACATCAAAGTAGTATTTCTACCAGAGTCCCATCCCAACAAGAAAGTTTCATCCCAAGACACTTTTTAATCAACAATCCAAATGTAAAAGTCTACTGGATTACATTTCATACAGCATGAAAAAACCTGGATCTGTGCAGATATGCCATGCTATTCTTTTGTATTCCTATTCCTGTGTTTCACTACAACGAGAAGCTAGTACACCAGTTTTACCAGAAGAAGGCTAGTTCACCTAAGGAGCAAACTGTACACCCAAAATATTTGTGGTGATTTAGTTAAAAATATCACTGAGAAAGAGTAAGTCAAGTTTACAAATGCTGCAATTCAGTGGCTTATATCACTGCACAAGAAACCACTTCTTACTTCATGGGACTAGAAAGAATACTAGAGCAGTGATACTGCATCCTCCAGGGTCAAATTCTGACCTAAGTGTACATCTGTTTGTATGTGGTATTAGTGAGATATTTCATGTACTGTCCTCTTAGCAGTTCAGAGAAGAAACAGTAAAATATTGTTCAAAGTTTCTATTATAGGGCAATAATTACAACTCATTGCATTAAACTCTTTATATGAATAAATTGATGTAACTGCAGTTTACCTTTTGTTATCTGGCAGACCCATTCAAGCTTAGCTTCACAATCAAAAGGCCTGAAGTAAAATTCCAGATCTCTGCCTTCATGAAAGTAAAATCTCCAAAATGATCTCCGTGAAAACTGTGAGGTCTGCATATAAGTAGAAACAGAGAACTGAGTTAGGACAGCACAAGCCTTTGAAATGCAAAATTAAACTGTATTAAAAAGGTCCTTTGGCAAAGTCAGTGTATTTTACTGTGTCATTAGTCACATAATTTATTTTGAAAATAAAAGACCAGATACAGCTATAACTTCAACTGTAACTCTCCATGTTAGCTAATGCTATGAAGCAATTACATAAAGGGCTTAAGGTCAGTCTATATACAAACATCTTAAAAGTCTTTTCTAGAAATAATGTTTCTTAGGGTTTTTGTAGTGCCCAGTTTCTTTTCAATGCTATTGCAATTTGTTCCCCTGAAATGATTCTCATTGCTGCTGAAAAGAAGAAACCACCTAAACTGGCACAGAAACAATCATTCTTATTTAAGATTATTTCTTACAATCAAGCTTGAAGAACTGACTTTACTCTTGCTGGTCTCTCCAGTAAGAAGAATGTTTTTATCATTTATTGACATAACATGTCTATAGCAGGGAGGAGAGGAAAGTTACTACATTCACAGTATTCCCTTCAAAGTGCTCTCCTTTGTATAAAATTTCAGGAGCTCAATGCTGACCAGCTTCTCAGTCTGGGGTCATGAGCACTGGAAAAGCGAATGAGGGAAATGGCTGTGAACAGAAGGAAAGGAATGCAAGTATCCTTTCCCCCAGTAAACCCTAAAAGCAGAGGTGGTTCTATTTAGGTTAAAAGGGATGGTAGGTACTGCAAAAAGTCAGATGATACTTCAGAAAAATTAAAGCCTATTTTAAAACTCATGCCATCAAGACTAAATTAAGTATTGAAGAGCTTAATCAGGAATCAGGCTGAGGTCTGACATTTGAAATAAGAAACCAGCAGAACACATACAGTCTATTTCACAAGTAAACAAGGAAATACACACAATAAACACAAACACATGCTCTGTCCTGGCTACTGCATTCCTCTTCTTCAGGTTTTAAACTCTTTCCTTAATCAGTAGTTAAGAAAAGCTAACACAGATTTTAAAAAGTTACTGGTAGGGCTCTCTGTGCTTCTTTGTTTTAGACTCCATGACACATCCTTAGAAATTATATGGAATATACAAGAGATCCATAGTATGGCATTATGCAATACAGAATAGCACTGTTACTAAAATATTTTGTAGTTAAAAAGGTTCATAAGAAGTCCTATGAAAGGTTATCATTAGCACAGTACTTGGTTCATAAAAAAATGGCTAATGGAAAATTTGTAATAGATGCATATTGATAAAGGGGATACTACAGCTTTTTCACTATGCAAAGAAAACACCTAAACCTAAATTCAGTATACAACTGGAAAAAGTATTTTTTCCAAGCACTTCCAAGTAAAAACACACATTATTAAGGACCTTGAAACTAACCTTTAATGCAGCACAGTCTCTTGTATCATACTCATCTTCCAGATAGTCGAGTGGCATAACAACACTGGTTACCTACAGGATGATGGACAGGGCGAAAGAATCAGCATTTGATGCTTTGTTGTGGCAATCTTAACAGATAACTATTCAAACCTGGGGTCCCAATATGTTTATTACTATTAAAATAAGTGTTGAATGGCAGCTAGTCCTTCTGTTTTGTGTCTCCATGTCTGTTTTTTTGGGGGGAGAGGAAAGAACTCACAATTTCAGAAAAATAAAACAATTAGAATGAGGAAGTTATTTTTGGAAAAGTCTGTCATAACAAGGAAATGAGCTGATAAACCCTCCCTTCTGCTGTAGCATGAACACCTTGTTCTCTCCACCAGGTCTTGGATGTTTACTACTATATTTCTGTGAAATAATTTTAATATAATGGAGATGGAAATCAGGTTAACGTTGTTAAAGATATACTTTTAATTAGAAATCTGCTTGGATGACAGCTCTTAAGTGCATGGTCTTCTTCTGAATTACTAATCTGTTGAAAGACCTGACATATTTTAATTAAAATATTTATCAATTTACTTTCAATTCAGTCCTAGCTGAAACAAGTCAGTATATGACATTTCCTGGTCAGTTAACTTACAGGTTTGTTATCACTCCATTGCCAGGTTCCCAAAGAATCAGGACTTCTCTTATTCATTCCAATCCAGACCCATCTGTCATTGCTGTAAATAAACAAGATATAATCTTATGCCAAGCATATGGTACAGCTCATTTAATAGGAAGACTGACCTATGGCATGGCATTATTTAGGACCAAGCAGAAAAACCAAGGTTTTACTGCTGCAAGTTGCAGCAGTTGAAAAAGAAAATAGACACAAGGGCTAGGACCTCTTCTGTACAGAAGAAAACTAACTAAATCAGGTCATTCCTTTGTGGGCTGCATCACCACTTCATCAGCTGTCACTTGATACAATGATCTCTTTTCTACACTTTTCTTCCAGAATCACACACTGTTTCCGTGGTTTGGTTCTCTTTCTGTTGTCTACCTTGGGCTATCTCTCAAATACCAGCAGCTCAAATCCACTCTTTCTCAAACCACAGAAAAGCTTATGTTCAAAGAACTGGCATATTTCCCTTAACTTTTTAAGTGGTATATACACGCTAAACATGGGCACCTATTTCAATTATGCACCCTCATAAATGAGGCATAGACATAAATTAGCACCTAACACAACTGACTTCAATGGTTACATGAACAAGCGGCAGCAGAAATTTTAGCCCTGTCAGAACTGGGTTTTTTCCTAGATTTTACTTCCTCATTTTTCAAAAGCAATAGACACTTAAATCTAAAATTTCAGTCATGTTCTAAGATACAAAATTACCTGAAAGAAACAGGTTTACAATGTAAATACTCCAATCTGCAGTAAGAACCTTTACCATACTCTTTTGCTTATGAATCTAAAGATGCTCTAACAAAGTTAAAGGTCCTAGACCAACTGCAAGGTTAGTTTTCTACTGCAAATTCTCAAAGATTCAATTTTGTGCAGGGTACTGAACTTTCTGATAACTCACTCCAATCCACTACTCAGTCCAAGAAAGTCAAAAGACACTTCTCTTTTTCTCTTTTTGACATTCTCTGAATGACAGTATCAGCTGGAAGCAGCAGAGGGGAGAAAGACCATGAGTTTTCTATGAAATCACAGACTACGTGAAACCACTGCAAGAGCTGTGGAAAAGGCACTCTCATCAAGGTGGTCTGACAGCAGCAGCAGAGCACTGGTGCCACATTACAGGGCTCCTGTAGATCAGTATCAGGAGCACTGTCCCATCAGGATGCACCAAGTACAGAGAAGGAATACAGGACATTTGGGGAAATTAAGAGTTTAGGCTATTAACAAGGACTAAGGATTTTCTTGTCTAGTCTTCCCAAAGAAAGACAGGGAAAAGATACAATTATTACCCATAATATTTTAGGAGCCTAAACCTGCAAGAAGAGGAGCGATTTGAGCAAAAAGAACATCACGTCTGAGGGAACCACAACTCAAAAAAAAAATTTAAGCTCAAAACTGGACATCTTACCAGCAGAGGTCAGAGTTTGTAAAAGGCTCCCCAGAAAATAGCGCTGACAAGTTCAGTGATTTGAAGCCAGAGCTCAGAAAATTTATGAAAATTACTTTATTATCTGGAGGGATGGACTCGGAATCAAGCTTTGCCACTAGCTTTCCACACGTATCACTACAAAGATACTGAACAGTCTGAAAATACTGACTGTGCAGCACCAAGAAACAACTTAACTCAGGGTATGTGAAATCCAAGAAGGGCAACAGTACTTGGTAAAGGTTCGTTTAAGAAGAAAAGTATCAGCCATCAACAAATCTCATTGTTCTGTTCTTTGTTCTCAACTCCAGTAATAGTTTTCTGACATTGAGCAGTATGATAAAATCACATTAGAGTGATCACACTACCACCAATCTTTAGTCTTTCAATGATACAACTAAGGAGCCTTTAAAGAGCCTAAATGCATCATATCACTGCAGAGGGAAAACTGTAAGCCAAATATTCACAGCTGTCAAGCAGCTATATATAACCTAAAGGCTATTTGCCTTTAGGACTTTATTTTTCTGTGGCTGTTCTTGCAATTCTTGCAATAATTGTTCTTGCAATAAGAAGCAGACATCCCCTCCTAGTTGCCACCTACAGACTTAGTGCAGTTTCAGCAGCTGATCACCACACAGGAATATCTACTAAAAAGGAAGTTTAAGACATTCATTTCAAAACAATTTGCAGTAATTACCTGAGGTTCTAGAGCAATTTTTCAAACTCTTTCAATTTGTATTTGGCTATTATATAATAAATAAATAAATTTAAAAAAAGAAGTGTGCCAGGTCAAGAATTTCCCCAGCTTATCTCCCAATTTACAATTACTAGCCTGCAAACAGAGCAATGTTTTCAACTGACTGGGCCCTTACACATTAATGTACCTCTTTTGCTTCTTTTGGAATTGTTCAGACATGACCATGAATAATTTAGTAACTGCTACACTACACCTGACAGTACTTTTAAGCTGCAGTAAAACCTTCTGATAACCCTCTGAAATTATAGTGTCATCTCATCACAAGAAAGAATTCCACCAACTATTTAAGACAAAGATGAATTGAGGCTCTCTATTGCAATTGAGCTTGCAGCAAGGAATTTGCTTATGCTTCAAGTATGTCTCCTCATTGCAAAGTACTTAAAATTCATCCTATGGACTGATACCAAAATGGATTTATCAGTGACACAGTATTCTTTGAGCCACACTCCTAGAACTGTCTCTAAAAACCGAAAGTATCCTGAGTTTTAAACTAAAGCATACATGCAATTTTGCTTCACAATGGATTCCACACTGATTGACACTGAAAGACCATAAATCTCTAGCAATCCCTGTGGAATACTGGTGTTTTTAATTTTACACAGAGTTAAATATTCATAAAAGTCAATGTACTACAGGAGCGAATAAATACACTTTAGATTGTGAAGGGACTATGAACCTGTAATTTTTCTAATCATATTCGAATTGCCAAAATAGAAAATTTTTTTCTCTGTCCTTTATGATAGCTTCAACACAAGATTAAGAGCCTAAGGGAAGTTTTTGAGGCTTGTAGGTCAACCTAGTTCTTGAGAAGAGGTAAGGTATACATCTGGGCCAACTCCTTAATGGTGCAATTTAAGGCACTATTTACTCTTATGCAGCGCCAACTTAAAACTCTGCATGAAGCCCATCTGGCCACCCTCTTCTCCCTGCTGCAACAGGGATACACTAGCTACATCACATCCTGCCAATTACCTGCACTTGAGTGGAAGAAAAGAGAAGCTGTATTAATGTAATTACTCTAACTTGCATGTCAGCTTTATTGCTGTTTTGGCCATTCTGTTAAGGTGATTTTTTCTTTCAAACTCAAGTGTTTGTGAGGCTTTCTAGATTCAAAACAATTCCAGCAGCAGAGCTGTTCATATAAAAGGCAACCTGGATTTCTTTCCAGTAAGGCATCCTCGCTGAAATGTTACCTCTAAGCAGTCCAAGCTCTTTCCCCTCCTGAGCCCAGCACTGCTGCCAGCTATAAGATGCAGAACGCTCACACACAGTCCGGAAAGAATGGAAGTAACTGAAGCGGATCTGTTCTGCCTGCATCACGTCCCTTAAAGCCAAAAGAGGTTATCTCCTAGTTCTTCCAGACAGGGGAAGGCTGGCAGGCTAATTTTATTTTCCTTTCCAATGGCAATAGCCTGACTTGGCTGGAGCAATTCTGGCTCCTATTTGACTCTAAGGTGGAATCTGAGTAAAGAACAAAATGGACTAGGCAAGCTGCCCTTTTCCTGGTGAACCAGAATGACTCTTGCTAACATTTAAAAACAAACAAATCTCAGTGAGTCACCAGAGAACTGTGCAAGGGGAAAAAACCCGAAACCAAGAGAGTCGAGGTGTGGCTCCTTCCCCAAGCTGAAATGAATGCAGTAATCTGAGTCTGCAGTCTCTGAGTAAATACAGAGAATACGAACAAACTGCATGCCAGCACACTCCAGCAGCTAATCACATCTAATACCACCTTAGCATAATTTCTCCCAGTTAGCTAAAGTACTTGTTCTTGGTGAAATAGTTCACATGGTTTCCTATTTCCCATTTCAAATGAGCTTGACTTTTAGATTAACTGCCCTTGACATATGACCTCCAAAATATTTTATGTAATCAACACCTCTGAGTAATTTAAAAGCATAACTATCTTCAACAATTCATCATGTTATGTAAACAAACATTATTTAAAATATCTCAGGCAATATCAACTATGTAGCATTTCAGTTCAGAATGTTCTGAAGTGCTGCAAAAAGGGTAAGCCCAGATGAAAATACTGTATTTTCAGTTGTATCTGATATGAGCAGTTGCTGCAACACCGACTGCAAATCAGTTTCTACCAGGCTCAATACATTGCCCCTCATTTTAAGTTCTGCTGGAATAATATTGAAATACTGTGACTTATCCTCTTTCTGACTAAGCTCAAAATTTCTGAACTGTGGGAAATGCAGGGGAACTGTGTGTAAACTGACTTCCAGGAAAGACAGAAGTCTCCACCTTTAAACTCCTAACAGAAAATATAATTAATACCTTAGTCTGCAAGTTGAAAAGCAATTCCAAGAACTTACTTGTAAGAAAATAAAATGTTATTTGTCTGTTCACATTTCATAGTAGATTAAGTGCACTAAAATAAAATTGAAAATCACAAAACCATCTTATAAGGTCTACAGCTAGAAATAATTTGTGCACTGTTTTTTATTGTGAATTCAGCCAGTTTAGCAAAGGAATCACAAGTGGCTTTTAGACAAGCTAACTATCTATATATAGAGCATACAAGTTTGGTTTTGCCTCTTATTAGCATAAACACTGAGTAATTTTCATGACTTGTGCACTTCTAAAAAAAGTTCACTGGTTTCTCAACCTCTTCAGTCATCAGGTTTAAAAATTTAATCACAGCGTTTTATGCTGGCAGCTTCTGCAATAATCCTGATTTAGTTTGTTGATGAAAAAATTTACATCACATAACTGGCAGCATTTGAGTTTAAGCAGGCAAAAGTTCTGAAAAAACAGACTGTCAATCAAAAAAACATATTACACAAGGATCTGACATCACACCAATGCCTAATAAAGCTTTGCAGTGACAGTTCATTTGATTAAAAATAAAGCTTTAAACTCATAAATTATTTAGCATTTAATCTGTTGATACCAGAACACTCAGCATACCCATCTAATGCCCATACAGTGTTAATGCAGCTATGCCAAATAGGATCTGTGCCAACCAGATTGCTGGACACTACATTATTCACATTTTCAAAAGTTAGCACCCAGTTTAGTCAGGAAGCATTTCATGAATAAAAATGAGATGTATCTTAAAAACTGAAATAATCACTCATCTCTAAAGAATGTACCAGTAAAGAATAGGTACATTTACCATCTAGCTGTGCCAAAATTCAACACAGAGAAGGAAAAATGTATTATAACAACATACTTAGATTTGCTTTGAGCATCTTCCATTACATAAATTTCTGTTCCTGTGCTGCCTCTAGCAATGTGAAATATTTGCCTAAGCTGTACTCCATTGACATTTTCCAGTAAGGCAGTTCAAATGCCACATCTAGCTTTTCCGTGGGAAACACATTTATCACACACTATCTCATATTTGCCACTTGGTGTCAACAGCAGTATTTGTGACACACTGCAGAACCAAATTTTAGAACATGGCTAGTTTGTTACCTGATCATTTTTCTCAGGATAGAATGAAGTGCCTTGATTTCTTCTGAGTGGCTAAAACTAGGCAGATGGCCTCCAAGGGCTTCACAGAACCTTTCTGCCTCTTCCCAGGTCCTGGTTCGCAGCACTCTTTCACTATGAAAGAACTTCACAACAACCAAATGTCAGAGCAGAAAATGATACATGAGGCAGAATTTTTAAAACATTCCTGTTCTACTAAAATATAGCCACCTGAGATTTAATAACTGGTATTTACATAGGGAAAGAACTCGACTTTTTTACAATTTTTCTTCCAGTTTGTTTGACAACAGCCAGACTCTGAAGTTTAGCTGACAAAATTTGTTTCAAACACACATATTCCACATGACAGACTTTCTCGGTTTTTCTTTACCAGGAAGATTTTAGAAACTACCAGCCAGCTCATTCCCTAACTGCAAGTTAAGTTTTAAGGGATGTTGTTCTTTCAAATTTATGGTGAACTACAAAGCCTAATGTTCACAGAAACTGTGACAACTGTGTCATTTAAGTGCTGCGTGTGAAGAAAGTTCTTTGGCACACCCTTGGCTACCTGTATGCATCTGAAGAGCAAGTCTGGCTCATACACCTCAGCTAACATGTCCACTTAATCCCCTTGGTTTCAGTCCAAGACAATTCCCATCAGCTGGATGTCTCTGCACAGACATGCTGCATTTGGTCAACAGCAGTTGAGGAGAATCCAGGCCAGGGCCATCTGTGAAGTCCATCAGCTACAGGACAGCTATGCTGCACAGCAGCACAGACCTATCCCTTCAGGATGCTTGCCCACACCCTTGTTATTCAAGCTGGGTTTCCCCACTTTGTTCCATGAGCTGTTTACAAGAAAGAGTTCATTGCAGACACTGAGTCCAAAAATAATGAATAAATAATCCAATTAAGAGGCTCAGTTTTAAATTGAATTAATTTTTAATAGGAGGGGAAAAACCTGCATTTCTAAGTACAAATTTGTTTAAGCCATTCCAGCTACACAGCACAGCTGCTTGCTTCCACTATTTACTTTGAAACAGTAAAATACAACTGAGGCTGAATGTTTTTATGTATCCACAATCAAACCAGAGGAAATCCTACCTCTCCTATTTATACTCTTAGAGTACTGAAAGGAAAAGGGCAAGGGAAGGTGATACAAAGGGCTTTCCTTCCCTATCCAGGTGTCTGCATGCCCAAGGGCAGCAGGGAAGACACAGGCACAGCACCCTGACAACATCAGACTCCTGAGACAGCAGCACAGGGCTAGTGCTGCTGCCCCTCTCAGGAGCCCACAGAAACAGGCACAATGTACCTTCCAGAAATGGCAGAGGATGATGCAGGACAGTATCTGCAGACAGTTAACCTGAATCAACACCAATTCCCTCTCCTGCTGAAGAGCACCTTTAAGATGCCCTCCAGAGCATCTATGCCCACAAACTGGCTGATCATTCACTTCCTCCAAGACAGTAATGAGCAATTAACATCAAACAGGAATAACATTTTACCTTGTAGCAGGCAAGGCCGGATCCATTGTGCCACCCAGGGGGACAGGGATCTGTTGGCTTTGGGAGCACTTCTGGCTCCTTGGGCTTCCCAATATATTTTTTGCAGACAGAAAATGCTTTAGTGGTTTTACAGTCCTTAGTTTCCCACTTTCCAAGAGAATTTCCACTGGACATGGCCACACATCCTCCTGAAAACTCTGAAATTAAAGCCACCAAAACCACATTTAAAACCTTTGGCTGGTTTTCAAAAAAACCCTGACATAATTGGGAATTACTACTTTATCACATGCTTGGAGATCTGTAACATGGTACTCCAGTGCTTGCTCAATGTAAAAGCACAGCATATTTATGAGTTTTTTAGTTTTCAAGTTTACCTGGTTGCATGGAATTCCAGTTAGTGTATGTCACAGCTTCAGGTGCCTCCCCATTCACTGTACCCCAGGAATATATTCCTGACTGGCTAATATCCTGCAAACCGGTCCAGAAGTACTTTTCTTCAACTTTGGTGTGTTTTCTAATTAGACTGTTAATAAATTCTTGTTCAAATCTGAAAATCCACAGATTAATCAAAGTCAATATTTGAAAGACACCAAACTATGAGAAAATTTAAAAACCAGGAATATTACATGAGTCAGTTCAAGCAGTCATCCAGGCAGTCCCATATTCAGCCTGGGGTCAGCAGGCTGGGAATTCTCATACTTCCAAGAAGGTTTCACATTGTAGTTTTACCATTGTCACACTGTGGAAAACACGGCTTTCTAGTTCTTGCCAAAAGCAATTCTCTCTCTACTTTTTGGTTATAAACCCTTAGTTATGATACAGCAGTTTTAATCTCTGATTTTAGCTCTAGGATTGTGATGTTAAAACCTGCTCATAAATTACAAATGTGCTTTACCTGTTCATCACTGTGAGATTGCACTGGGCTCCAAATGAAACTTCCATTTTATCAATCCTGTAGCAGTAGTTTCCATGTTTCTCCCATCCCTGGTTAGCGAAACAAAAAACACATTTATCCAAACCTAATTTAGGCATTACCTACAGGGGAAAATAAATCATTGCCAACAGTGGCTGGTGCCCACAAGCTGGCACAGCATATACAAGAAAGAAATGCACTGTGTCACACACAAGGTCCACTATCATCAACTCTCACAATCACAGTTGTAAAAAATAATGCAGCAACGGGAATAAAATACACCACTGTTTTAGCTTGCCTGGACAGAGTCTTCTGACCACTATGTGCATTTACAGAGAGAAACACAAGGGCAACAGCCCAGTCCAATCCAAAACAATAGTAGTTTTCATGCTGTTCCACCAAGGCCAGGATTCAAACACAAGAATACTAGGAAGGCATACACCAGTGTTCCTTTACTTCTGAGAAAAATACTTGATACTGCAAATGTGTGAACTTACAAAATTTCTCTATCATTCCAACATTTCTCCCCATATTTACACTGAAGTTTCAAGAAACAGTAATGTGTTAACTCTTTTCTAGCCTAGCAATGCCACTGGTGTCTGAACAGCACAGAAAGCTGTAACCCTACAGGCTGTAAGTCTCTGAAAAGACAGAGTTAAAAGCTCACATAGAAAAAAAGATAAGGAGTAAGTATCTTTCCTGTTGCAAGCAATATGCCACACAGAACTGAACCAAATAACTCTGAAGTAGCTAGCAATACCATCACAGGCTAGCTCAAAAGACAAATACTTTATTTAAGCTGTAAGATGTCACACTGTAATAAAAACCAAGCAAAAAACCAAAAAGCCCCCACCCTTATTCAAGTCATAGAACAAAAATGAGAGCAAACAAAGTGTAACAAGCCTAATCCCAGTTAACAATCTCTGCCTATCTTTATGTTGCAAAGAACTTATCCCAAATTTTAAAACATAATTTGAGCAAAAACAACAAAACAAATGGTGCTATTAATAACGTTTCTAATAAAATTAACTTCTTTTAAATAAATAAATTTAAAAACCATAACCTTTCCTGGGTCCAAGCTCGTAATACTTTCATCAATAGACTGATAATACATCCCAAGCCTGCTTAGGAGAATGTGAAATTTGGTTTATGATATATAAATGCCCTTTTTCAGACAACATGTTTCACACACTTTACTGAACAGACAAGAAAGAAATGGAAGTAGAAGAAATAAGTGATTTCAAGGAGGTTTCTGAGCAAAATGACAATGTAAGAAACAGAGGCTTCCTATTACCTCTTCCAACGAACAACTTTCATCTGATTTTGTTTCATTCAAAATCTCTCCTTTTTTCTTGCAAACGTATTTCAACTTTTCTTCACAGGATTTGACCCTCCACTGTCCCAGCTGTGAGAATGAAAGGAAAAAAAAGTATCTGAAATTCTAACAATCTTTCCATTTCTATGTTTACAGGGGCTGTTTCCATTGGTGTGAAAGCCAAAATGCCTCTGGTATAGCTATTGGGTGGGATGCCCTGGATTATATGCACAGGAACACGTTTGGAAGGGAGAGAGAAAGCTGACACACATGGAGATGGGAGGATTCTGGATCACATCCAAAAAGGAAAGAAAAGGCCAGGGTGGTGCCAACTCTCTTAGATCAGGAAGGGAATGGGTGCAGGAGGTGTGCTCAGCTTAACGTGGAAGTAGCTCAGAGACAGCTCAGAGGAGCTGAACACAAGCTCCAGCGCCAGGCTGATGACACAGCAGGCAAATGCGTGCTCCACTTTTCTCATCAATCTGCAGGATGGGATACAGCCTGCTTCCCACTCTTAGTGGCTTCCTTTCTTCACCAACACCCTTTTTAGAACATTCCATCCTCAGACTGGTTGACCCAAACTGCTCTGGAAAATGACTGAACCCAGATTTCCCTTCCTTCCTACCTTTCTGCCAGAGACATGCAAGAATACAGTAACTCAAAATACAGAGTGACAAGGCCAACTGTCTGGCCAACAATGTGGTAGTTTCAGAGCTGAGAGTCATTTCTTCCATTCGTTGCAGTACACAGCTGTAAAGTTCTAGCTAAATAATTTTCCAAAATTTGCTTGTAGAAAAATAAATTTTAAAGATTATTCCAGAAATAAGAAGAGCTATCTGCTTTATTCTCCTCCTTGACTTTCAATGTTGCCTATACTATGATGAAAAAATACAAACCAACAAGCAAACTCAACACTGTATTCCTACCTTGCCTGAATATGACACGCAGTTAGGAGTGCTGTTAAAGGGAACTTTTGGTTCATTCTGATCCCAGTAGGTGAAAACCACAGGCGAGCGATCTGACCATTTGAACAAGGTTGGCACATCGTCATTCTTGAGACCCATCCACATTTCCTCTTCAGCATCTGTAATTTAAAATTAGGACAAGACTGTTGTTTCAATATAATATTCAAACTAATAGGAAAGCAATGTGTTATCAGCTAAATTCAATTTTTTATCATACTGCACAGCAGTGAAAAATACTGTGCAGCAGTATAGTGTTTTTATTTATCTTACAGTGAGAAAAGGTATTTGACACAACCATAATGTATGTTTGTTATCTTGTTTCTTAACTTATATTCATGACAATGAATACGTTTCACAGAGAAGGAACAAACAGGGGGAAAAACCAACCACAAACAAGCAGAAATATCGAACACACAAGCAAAAAAACCCTCAACCAAATTTAGAGTGTAGGCAAAGACACAGCATCAAACACTACCAGTCAAAATATTGACCCAACTATCTATTATTCTCTTTGAACCAGCAAATTAAACATAAAGTATTAAAAAGTAGAAGTAGGTTAGCCCAGTAAATAAATAAGTTAATAGACTGAACCAGAACAAGTCCTAACACAGAAGGCCTGGATCTGCATAGCAACATTCAACACTAGCTTGAGTACAATTTCAGCATTAACACCCACACTTAAAAGCTGGAGGTTATAACAACCCTATGCTAGAACATGGAAAGCAGTTTGTAATTTATGGTGTGCAGCATTTGGTGCTTGACTTTTACAACTACCCCAACTCACCATTATGAAGCTTTGTAACAACCAGTTCAACATCTGCTAATGAGTGAACACTGATGAGGTTACTCTTATTTGCTTTGCACAACTCATCTGCTGTACTCCAAGGTGCCTGCTTGTTTACGGGCATGTAGCAAAAGCCATCGTGGGGGAGCCAGCCTGGATCACAGCGAGTATCCAAGTGCCTCCAAAACTCTAGTAATGAAGAGAAATAGAATTAGAGGCTTTGGTTGCACATTGCCTAGTGCAAGGTGTTGGCTTTAAAGTCAGCAGCACCTTGAAAATAGCCAGAAGGCAGCAATCAGAATGTGTTCACATCTCTTCAGGGCTCATGTAAGAAAGGGTCACAGCTTAATCAAGCAAATAGACTGCAATGCAGAATTAGGAGAACTTATAATATTTTGGGGCCATGAAGCAGGTACAAGGAGAAAGAAGTTAGTGTGAGTGAAAGTAAAAAGCAGGACTGCATTACATTAAGCTTGTCCTAGTGTAAGTGAAAGGCTCAAAAGAAATTGTAAGCAAGATTTTAAAAGCAGCTGAAGACATCTAGTTGATTCATTGCAGGAAAGAAGCATACAACTCAAAAAATGCTTAATTTTAAAGACTTTTTTCCTCTCAAGATATTCAAGAATTCTAACTAGTTTAAATGGGTGCTGAAAAGGTATATACTAATAGCCCTTCTGGTTCAAAACATACTATAAAACACTCCAACCACAGGAATTTTGTTTTTTAATGAATAAAGCACTATATAAACACTGGTAATAACTCTACATACCCCACTGAGAAGCCAGAGAACAGACAAGAATTGTTAACTGATAACTAGCTTTTAGAGCATCACTGCAAAATTTGAACCACTTCAGTTAAATTTAAACTGATTACCATTTCTTCTTCAAATGCACACACCTCCCCAGGGGGAGCTGGAGAGAACATGCCTTAGCCAGACACACTCCACATCCCTTATCCTGTAGTTCTCCCTGTCATTCAAGGACAATTATCTTTAAGTAAAAGTTTTTGCAGAAGAGCCCTACAAACTGGAGCTCTGGGAACTCGGTAAGGTCAAAGCACACATAGAAGAAGAGGTCATGGACATGGGAAGGGTTGGACATTCAGGTGTAGATAAATGGCCAAGAGCTTGGAAGCAGTTATAAGTCACAGTTGGACACTGTAAACATTGAAGGCCTCTGTGTGTGTGTGTGTGTGTGTGTGTAGGTTGGGATAAGGGAGTTATTCACTTATAAGAGCTGTTATGGGTCCAGTAAAGATTACACACTGAGCAAACTACCAACTCCTCCATTCTGATTTGCAGTGCTTGGCCTGGTTTCAGAGGACAGTAAGGTTATTTGACTACTTCTATTTTAATTCAACAGAGTTTGATCCAAGATCCAGGTAAACCTCATTTTATGTCAATACACACCAAGAGCAAGAGAAACAGGCTTAAAGCAAAGGTGGAAAGGTTTGAGATGCAACTGCCAGTTCCAGACTTCCAGTAATACATGAAAGAAGGCACAAGCCATGGAGGAAAATGTGATGAAAAGGGCAAGACCACTGCAAAATGCTTTATGTGTGAATGAGAAAGCTGCAAATAATGAAAACTGTTTGTGATGCATCATCTTGACACTGAAGAAACAGAGTTTGCTTCTGCTCTGCTAAAAAACCCAAAGCTGTTGTGAAAATGTTTTGGCAGAGATGCCTGAAAAGGCTTGGGAGGGAAAAGAAAGACTCCATAAGTCAACATTATACTTGTATTAACATACAGAACTTAAAAATGCAAACTGTCCTACCTGGAATGCTTGAAACTTCATTGAGTGACTTCTTGCAAGCATATGGAAGCTGAGTCCCACAGTGGTAACTCTGCCACTGACCTGAAGCAGCATTCATCACCACACAACTTGTCCCATCCAGTGGGGATAAACTCTCCATATCTATAGACAGGAACAAATAAAAATACAACAGCACAAGTTATCAAACAGTAAGGCAGTGACAGCTTCCTTTTACTACTGGTTTTCAATACAAAAATAGCACTCTTTGGATAGTACAGCACCTTGTATTTGAAGAACATAATTTGTATCAGCTGAGGGCAGCTGTCCTAGCACAGGTCCCACAGAATGTTTTTTCTAAGAGACAAAGTTTCAGAATCAAGGAATCTTGACTTCTTTTCCAATGTTTAATCATAGAACCAGGAGGAATGTTCTATTTACAATACAAGAAACCCTTGGCTGAGCACTTTCCCAGACTAGAAATATCTCAGGGGAGAGCCATTTTTGCAGCCCTCAGTTTCCTTTGGCAGTCCCATTCCACCCTTTCTCCAAAGACAGTACTGCACTTTCTCTCAAGGCTAACCATAACCTTTACCGTAACAGAAACCTTTGACAAGGCCCCAGATTTAAAACAGCATAGAGAATAGCTCTTTTTTGCAGTCTTCAGCTTCCCTTGGAGCACCTTTCTAATGGAACTTTTTGACTCTGCTTTTCTTTGAGCCTCAATGCAAACCCGCATTGTGCCCTACACAGAGCACCTCATACCCTGCACTGGGTTCGTTCAGGCTCACAGTAAAAAGGCTCAGGCTAAATCTCAGTTCTCCATGAAAGAGAACAGTGGGACAGGAACAGGGTCTTTTCAGAGGGGTTAAGTGAAAGGAAAAGTAATGGACTCAACTTGCACATATCAAAATTCCTGTAAGGTACCAGTAGGTAATTTCACAAGATGGGTAGACATGAATATGTCTGCCATGACTGCAGACTAAATTATGCCACTGTATCTCAGGATAGTCTGGGCTCTAGCTCTGCATTACAGTCCTACAGAGTGGTCACAGCTCCAGAAGAAGGTGCAGTCAATAGTACAAGCAGCAAAGTTCCTAACGTTTCCAAAAGACAGAGCACATTTGGAAAATCCCACAGAAATTTCTTAGCAAAGCTGTCAAAAAAGTAACAGAAACCACTTCTCAACTTTTCACAGAATTCCAGTTGCAGGACTATGCTAGAAACTAAAGGAAAAAGGAGAAGTCCACTTAAAAAAACTCAAATTCAGCTTGAATGACAGAACAACATTAGTTTCAGTAATCCTGATGACTATTGCTCTGGAATTCTCATATACATATAGATTCACGAAATATTTGTGACATTACAAATTCATCCTGAAAATTCCAAATAGTGCCACTAATCTTACTATCATCTTAGGAGTAATTAAGATAGGTTTTTCAAAGGTTTATACTTCTTTCATCTTCACCTTGAAACAAATTTAGGCAACCTTTAAGTTTAAAAACACAAGTTAAACTTCTAAGTAACATCAGTCCTTGTGCGAACACAAACAATCAGAATATTTGAGGAAAATCAGCGCCATTATGCCAGTGGAAGGAGAATTTAGCAGCTAGGAAAGCTGTGGATACTTTACTAAAATGGACTTCAAAAATACTATTTATGTTTTACCTTTTTAGAGATCTAATCAACGGTAAATATAAAATGAGAACAGAAAGATTCGCTGGTTGGAGGTAAAGATGCTTCTGAAAAAGGAATGAGATGGAAAAAAACCTAATACTAATTACTGTTGAGAATATTATCAACACCACCAGAAATATCAGTACCTGGATGCCAGTTGAGAAAATTCAAAGGTTTGTGATCTGACCACTGCCAACCACCAGAAACATCCAGTTGATTTAAGCCAATCCAGAAAATCTCTGCAATGTCATCCTTGCCTAGAGACATTTTTTAAAAAAGAAAACAATAAGTATAAACTGTTAATCCTTTATTGATCTCCTTTAAATTAAAAATACATTCTGAAATGGCATGTATTCCAGAACAGAAAGATTACTACTATAATTAAACATGCAAACTTTCTTGAACTGAGGGGGAATTAATCCACGCAAACCTTCCCTCCCAATGTCTTCAGATTTTTCTCCTTTGCTTTTACAGTCCCAAAGGCATTTGGATAATTTCTCCAGGTCAAGACTGAACATCAGGGAGGACAATTTCATAACAAGAAAGTAACATGCTGCTAAAACACCAACTGCCACCCTGATCTGTATTTTAGATTTTGGGGACATTCCTCATGTACAATATGGACAACATCTAACTGCTATAAAGAAATGATACAGATAAATTTAAATAACTCCCTAAAATGAGACTAGCACCTTAGTTTTGCTACACAAATGAAAGCTAATATACTTAAAGTACAATCAACTTTTGACCCAGAGATTTAGGACAGAAACTAAAGTGCTGCCTCCACTTTATAAAGATTTCCCAATATTCATATGTGAATAATTACACCTACCTTGTATGTAACTTAACTCAGATGCATTTTGGATGCTAAGTAAATCTCCTCCTTGCCTTTGACATGAAATATAAGCTTCCTTCCAAGAAAGAGCAGACTGTGTATTAAACTGGTAGCAGTTTTCAGACCCTGGATCATGTTCCCAGCTATCATGACAACCATCCTCTGTTTAAAGGAAGAAGAAGATACTTGTAACTACAACTATACAGAAACATTATGAAAGTTTCAAAAGAAAAGGTTTTGAATATAAAACTGAGATCTATTGATTTTTATATTGGTAATCACAAATACTTGCAGTGTAAACCAACACTGCAATAAAAAGCTTTTACACAGCTTAACAGCCACATGAAGGTGGAGCTGTACATCAGAGAAGTGACAGAATACTTTTAGGATGTCTATTTAGAAACCCAACATGCCTGGCTGTAAGCAGACTCCCCATTTTCCATCGCGAGAATAATCTTCAGAAGTGGCGCACCATTTCCCACCCGTGTGCATTTCATCCTGAATGCAGTCATGATGCCACACCTTGTTATACAGAAAGGGGAACTCACAGGGTTTACCATAAGAGTTGCCATCTTTGGTATAAACTTCTGCAGAAAAAAGAAAAAAAAAAAGAAGTAAAATAAAGAAGTAAATACATCTGCCTTGCTTTGACATGGAAAGTATAGCAAATCAGCGTTACTGCTTGTACAGACATAGTTAAACTAAATGCATGCAAATCACACTTGTGGTCTTATACCATATCTTATTACAGATAATATACAGCAATGCCAGAACTGGAAAAAAAAATACATTGAGAAATATTTTTCTGTACTTTTTCTTCTGAGAAACAGCAGAAGCTGCTTTCATTGTCCTATCAAAGTCCAGGTGCCTTGCAGAGTCCTATAGAAGGAGGACTCTTAACAATCAACACATACAGAAGTGGGAAAAGGTAAATATGCATTTTCATCACTTCTTCCAGCAAGCATGAGGTTTCAGACAAGACTGGCTCCCGTGGCAAGAGCACAGACTACCATACCAAAGTTCACAGTCCAGCAGGCTGTGAGCTGGCAGCATGCTCTGAATTTGACTGTATAGCCTACCAGAAAAGGAAACATCCTCAAACCCTGCTAACAGGAAAATTCCCATCATGGTGAGGAGGAGTGTCAGTTCTGATAGAAGGTTGTTGTTATTTAATAATTAAATAGGTTTGCACTGAAATATGGGGCAGGGAGGATTTAAACCTGCTAAGAAAGCCACTCAATAACACAACTTCTGCAGTTGTGCTGGTATTTTTTACTAAAAACCTTTAAAGTTTCTCTCTACAATCCAAGATTCTATTTCTTTATTGATCAATCTTTTCATGTAACTAATTTTAAGAACTTATTCACACAGACATACTCAAAAAGGCCTTAACAAATAAAAAAAAAAATCTCCAAAGTACAAACTTACCATGGTAGGGATACCGACATATGTCACTGGAGGAATTGTTGCTTTTCCACTGGTCTGTTGCATTTATGTTTGCAGTCACATAGTTATTCTTGATAGTCACTTTATACTGAGATGCACCAATGATGGAAGCATCAGCACATCGCCACCACAGCATCAATTCTGAGTTACAATCAACCATTTTCAGGCGAGACACTGATTTGGTGAATATATCCAGTCCCAGGCACTGCTTGGACCCCAAGTGAAAGAGGCGATTCTGGGATACCCATTTCCACAGAGCTTCACTTGTGTCCCTGCAGTCATCTATGACTATCAGTGAGTTTTTAACTTGTATACATTTGTTCTGTTTGTCATGGCGAATGGTAAAAACATCATTGCCTGCATAAGAACAAACATATGGCTATGATTCAGTATCATTTTCACAGGAAGGTCATTTTTAAAAGGGTAATCCCATTCTGAGAAATGCTTTCAGAAAAGTGTCACAACTGCTGTTCACATGTTAAACCACCTCTTTTGTAGAAGCCACATTCAGTGCATTTTCCTGCTCTTTATTGAGTCTTAACTTCTGGGAAAAAAGAGATCTTCCCAAGTCTTTATAAAATGAGGACAGACAAAGTGAGATTTCTAAGTCCAATTCTAGCAAGAATTCTAAGAATTCTTACTCATATTTAACATATACTGATTGCATCAGCCCCTAATTAATTTGCAGACTTACTGGGTAAAGAATCTTGTCTTCATGCCTATCTGCAAACACAGTAACACACACAACACACACCATAAAACATAATTAATAATAATCTTCACTAACTAAGCACTTTCTTTTAAACTCTGTATCATATGTGATACACAGCAGGAGAGGTTTACATTTCAACCAGTCTGTGGGTGCAACTGCAGTGCTGCTAAGTTAACTGGCACTCCTTTGAGGAGAGAGTTTTAGAATGAGTGTCCTACCAAAGACAGCACACAACAGATTAGGAGTATAATTTTTAAAATTATATAGGGACCCCACTTTCATTTTCAGTTGTGATAAGTTTCATTTTCAGTTCTGGCACAGTTTGTGATTAAAGAGAAAAATTAAAGTTGATAAAGCATAGTATATAATTTAAAAAGTACATGGATCACCCTACTAATCTAACACCTCTGTCAGTGTAAGAACACTTCTGACAAGCTGCTGTAGGTTTAAGCGAACCATGAAAAAATGCCCTAAAACTATTTCCATGCCCCAATAAAGATGGCTCCACAGCACAGAACTTTCGCTAATCGGGCTGAAATGGACCTTGGCTGTCCCAGACCCACAAGGCTATTATTCTGCTGCTTAAATAAGGAATCTGCTGAGTAGTATTTTGTATTTAATAGTAATGCACTGTTGATCACATTCCTACTGCGTTTTTCTGTTATGACTTACTAATAGGTTTGGCTGAACAAGAAGGAAAATATTCAGTGATGTTATGCAGTGAATTTTACCGCTACTTCCCAGTGTACCCGTGAATTTTCCACTGAGTAAGTGCCAAACAGTACTTAAATAGTACTTAGCTATCACACTGTAAAGAAGAATCTGTAAGTCACCCACCTACTACGGTGAATTTTTTTAAGTATCACCCTTCAACCAATTGTCCCTTTCATTCTGTAAACTAAGACATTTCAACAACCAAACCTGCTTTTGTGGTATCCTTTAACCCTGTGCTTTTTCAGCGCTATATTGCTTTTGCTTTTTATTACTCTTTACTTTTTTCCTATTTTTTTATTTCTTGTAACAAGTTTTTAGCCTCTTCTCACGGTTTCTTTCACTTCTGCCTCCACAACCATCACGCCGATACCAAGTGGAAAATCACTTTTTAAAATTTCCCTGGCAAAACTTCCGAAATCTCACCAAATCTCTCTGTGCAGCAATTTATTAGTAACAGTTCCAGTTCAGCGCTCTGGCCGTGAAGTTTAGTGACATCTTCAGCCACCAACCTGAGCCTGTTATTATCACAGGCTATAAAAAATATGCGAGGTACAACTCAGCGAAGAGCTCATCTTGTTTCCCAGAAGCTCTGACTAGGCTAGCGGCTGTGGCTTACAAGAACTAGCTCAAGGTGAAACTTTCCCACCTGCTTCCTGTCGGGTTAGGCGAGCCTCCTTCTGTGTCTGCCCGCGCAGTACAGGCAGTACAGGATATAGGCAGGGACAGCAGCAGCGGCCTCGGGTGATTCGTGCCCCCGAGCTGTCAGGCCAAAGGCCGCGGCCCGGCCCGGGCACCGCGGGCACCCCCTGCGAACGTGGCAGCCGCGGCCGGCGGGGCAGCGCCGGCTTTCGCGACGCCCCAGGCCAAGCGCACGCTCCGGGAGGGAGGTCCGGGGGCTTTTTCCTGCCTTCTTCGCTTCTCCTTCTAAGTTTCCCAGGTTGTTTCCACGCGGTTGGACTTTACCACCCAGCGCAGCGCCCGAAGGAGCCGCCGGGGCGGAAGGCCCGTCACACCTCCCCCTGACCCGCCCGGGCGCCCGTCGGGCGCGCTCCGGGACCCGGCGCACCCGCGCCCCGCCTGCCCCTCGGCCCGCGGCGGGCGGCCGGCTTACCTGCGGGGTCCCGGCGGGCCGCGCAGCACAGCAGGAGCCAGGCGAGGCCGCAGGCGCGCAGGCAGCGCCCGGCGCCCACCATCGTCCCCCGCGGCGCGCAGGCTGCGCGGAGCGGGCGCTGCCGGGCTCGCCGTGCCCAGCGCCGCGCCCGCCGCTCCGCCCCATTGGGCGCCCCGCGCGCGTCACTTGTTGCCAGGAGGAAAGCGGCCCCCGAGGTTGGGACGAGGCGGGGCCGCGGGCGGGAGCGGGGCTGCGGACGGGGGAAGTGAAGTGGCGAGCGAAAACGTGAGAGGGAAGATGAAGGGAAAAGGCGGGGAGGAAGAGAAAAAAGAGGGAAAAATAAACGGGATAAAAATAGAGGAATTAAAAAAAAAAAAAAAAAAGAAAGAAAAAAAAAGTGGAAACCCCGAAGAAAAACCGGAAAAGCAGATCGAGTTGTCTCGTGGTCATTAAAGTTAAAACTAAAACAAACAAACAAGAAAACTTAGAAGCTCAGCTGGGGAAAAAGGGGAACGCGTAACTGCCAGAAGCGAAGAAAAGGCAAACGGTGAATTACAATAACCTAAAATTAACAAACACGCTGAGGTAAAATATTTAAAACGCTACAAAGAATACACATCACGCTGCGATCCTCCATCCCCCTGGCCGCGGGGCCACGTGCCATCCCCGAGGCCGGAGCCGCGAAAATTGCAATTGTCTGAGGCGTCCCTGCCGGATGGGGGAGGAGGGGATGGCACTGCGCACTTGAAGTAACTGTTGCTGACAAAATTTTGCGGGTGGCTACAGGAAGTTACAGAAACCAAAAGTAAAAACACGTACGTGGCGAGAAACAACTGGCCTGAAGGAAGAAAAGAGAAAGAAGAGAAAACTGGTAGAAGCTATGTGAAATGAAATCAAGTTATATATATATATAACTACATATAGCTACATGCTGTCTGATTCAATGTTTACCTGGACAGGCTGTATTGCTCAGGCTCCAGCTATTTAAAAAAAAAAAAGATTTGCAAAGTCACAAGAAAAAAGCTTTTTTTTTTTTTTTTCCCTAGGAAAATCTATTTCGATTAGACTTGGCAGAACCATTGTTCAGGGAAAGAAACACTAAATTTACGTAAAAGTGGGAAATGCAATGTGCTGTCTGTTTCATGCGCTTCCATTGTGCCCATCATGTAGGAATGTGTACACCCGGGGACGCAGGATTTGAGGGTATGCCAGGCTGGGAATTGAGTGGAAATGCAGTGAACAAAAACAGACACCTGCAAGTTAACAAATGTTCTCTGCTGCTGGAAACAGCAGAGCAACACAGGGCTGCCAAGGCAGGAGCTATTTGAAAAATCAGAAATCAGGTTCAGGAAGAGAGGAGTCTGTAGATGTAGCAAAATCAAATCTTTGTTACCAGAAATAATTCATTTTTCAGGAAGAGCAAAGCTTTAAAGTCTCCACACAGAGAATGTGAACCAGAAATTCCCCACTGGTGAGCCTGATATAAAAGCAAGCCATTGAAACTAAAATTAAATATGTGGTGGCATGGTGTGTCTCTTTTAAAATAAAACAAGAAGCAGGTGTGAACCCTGCATTCCCATCAATCTTTCCAAATGTGTGTTATTATTAATGTACTGACTGTCCCAGTTTGGGGATGGTTTAGTAGAAGAGTTTTACTTTGAAATTAATAGCGTGCAGCGCATATTTACTGCACACATACCAACAATTCTGAAATTACCAGCATCCTACTTACCACACATATATCAGCAAATATGTGTATTAATAGAGGGGAGGTTCTCTAAGGTATCTCAACATATGTAATACATGCTTTCAGATACATGCTTCTCATTTCAGCTCCGTTTTTGTTTCTTGGTTTATAAAATAGTGTCTTTGACAGTTCATGCAGACACAAACCCTGATCCTGGCTCAAAAATTAAAGAATGCCCAAGAATAGGAAAAATTGCAGTTTGCATTGGTGCCTTTTAGTTTCAGTTTGGGTTAATGTACATGTCCTACACTTAAATTCTGTTATACATTATTGTAGGAGGAGATAGAAAATGTACATCCCTGGTGAGCCCACCAACCAACCAAAATTTTTGAAAGAACATGCAGGAAAAAATGAGATTTGGTGTATGTCATGTGATAACCTATGGAACTCTAATACAGTTTTCTCTTATTGAAAAAGTGGGTTTGTGTTAAAGCTTATCAAAGTTGTAACAATGTCAAAGCCTACTTTATACAGGATTTATCCTTTATTAATGAGGCTTCTGCATTTAATATGAGCTGCACAGCAGCCATCACTCAGCATAACCAGTGAGCAGTTTCTGTATTGCAAGTCACAAGCATTGTATGTCCCTGTGAATGCCTACAGCTCACTTCAAAGCAGAGCTAATGGCTGAACAAATTTCAACCATGCCTGCAGAGATAACCAAACACAGTTTCAGATACAGGAGGGCCCAGCCACAGAGCTCACAGTAATGCATAGCAGCCTTTTGCTTCCAAGAGGACTACTTTGCCTTTCCTAACAAAAACCCTTTCAAAGTGCCAACATCATGACTATGAGCCTTGTATTTCTAGCAGGAGTCTTTGTTGCTTATCAGAAGATAATTTTTTTTGCCCTTACACCCATATATTTTTAACAAAAGCAATGCCTGTAGAAAGTGTCAACACCTGTCTATCCATAAATCTCCACCCCATCTCTGTTCTGTTCACCACATGAAATAGATACTTTGCATGAGCAACCTTTCTCCTTTTGCATTCAACACGTTGTAATCCTGTTTTTCTGGCTAAGTTGAGTGCATCCACATATGCCAGTGTGCACAAAGGGAATGATGGAAAAGGATTTGCTACCTACAGCATCTCATGAGAGTAGAAAGAGGATCTGGATATGGTAACTTCTGCTTTTCTCTGCTTCCTCCAGCAATGGAGGAAAACTGGGACATCTGAACAGAGATCACTAGTTATTTATTACATTTTTAACCTTGCAACTTGGGTGCTTACAATACCTAAGTTCTTATAGGAAAAAAAAATAAAAATCAACCAAACCAAACCCAGCAGCCACATGAAGACTTACAGGAGTTACAGGAGCAGTTATTTCCTGAGGGAGAGGACTCTCTCCAAGAAAATCATGGTACCCACAAATCAGCCAGGAAACAAAGATTTCAGTGCTACCTAGACCCTACTGCTAAGTTTAATATCAGAACATTGCTCTGGTTTGAGTAAAGTGCCTGCTAATCATCTAAAATATCAGATCGGGACACATATAGTTTAATGGAGAAGAAAGTTGGAAATTTGCATCTTTTACCATAAATGCAGCTAAAAGCCAAATGATTATTTTTTGACAGATTCACAAGATACAGTTTAGTCACACAGATACAAGTTTAGTTTGATGAGTTGATCCCATGCATGGCTATGAAAAAAGTCACTGAAATGCAAAGGGGAGGTGACAAGCATCCAGCAACTGATTTGGATAAAGAGAGATTATATCGAGAGAGGTCTTTAAGCAGTAACTTCAATTTAGCTTTGCATTAACTCCATCTGGATGGTCTTTTCTTCATGGACACTTACTTAATTTGCCGCCTTGTTTTTTTAAATGGATATTGAGGACTTAATTATTTTTAAACATCAAAGAATATTTTGCTTTTAGCAAAAAGGGAACACAAACAAAGATGGCTTTTCTCCGTTGTTGCTCTAGATTTCCTGTTTCCAGTTGCAGTGGCCTAACCTTTCAGCACATTATGAAACTTGTATTGCACAGTAAACTTAAGATGGAATCAAATGCTCTCTCAGATGAGTTTATATGTATTCTTTATATCTCTTCTGTATGAATCTTTGGCACAAGTTCCAAAGTTTTGAGGTTTTTATTGAGCTTGAAGGGTTTACATTACATAGGGAGCCTTACATTTGACTCTCTTTAAGTGTCACCATTCATAATAAATACCTAGATGTTATTATAGCATTTTAGAGACTGTTCTGTTTCTTCTGCTGCATGTGGTAGATAACTTTCAGAAATAATAAAAGGCATTACAGACCTTTTTGCTAATATCAACCCCCTTTTTTACTCAAATGTGACAATGGCAACTTCTGTAGTGCTGCCTCTGTCTCTGTCCTGATGCATTTTCAAATGCTCATATTCAGGCCCACTGAAATACTAGAAACATGTTGGGGAAATAAGACAAAGAATGGAGTGTGGACACATCCACACTGCATGTTTGTTGATAGCAAGGAATGTCTTTCTCTGGGTGTTGGCTTGGCTTTGTCTCCTGCTGTGATCTCTGTGTGCTTCTGGAACAATGACAAAATAATATAAGCAGTACTTTAACGCTGAGACAACTGCTTGAAATTGTAAATGGTAAATTATACTCTTCTGTAGCACTCTAAAAAAGGGTCTCTGACATCTGTACGGTGCATTTTCAACTGAATGTGCCTTGGTTTAGAAGGTCTACTGGCAGAGTTTATATGTTCAATCTCCAAAAAAGCTGTTCTCCCTTGTCACTCTGTCAGTATGGGATGATTACTCAAATTATGATTGTGGGAAGTGGCAAATAACATGATATTTTGTACCACATTACATTTGTTACAGAAAACATTATTTGAAGGAATGATTTAAAATAAAATCAGCTATAATTTGGAAAATTGTTTTTAAGCAAATAAAAATTAGTTCAGGTAGAAGAACTTTTAAATTCTTATGCAAAGCAGAACAATCTCCTAGAAGTGCTAGGGAAGAGCCTGTATTTTTGGGTCTCACATGTTCCGGAGGCAAAATTCATCCCTGACTAATAGCAATCCCTAAAATGACCCAAGGGCCTTGTGTTTGACCAGGAAAGAGCAACTTTCAATAAGTAGATGAGAGAATGGTTTAAAGGGCAAAATTACAGATTGGTCTGAGCTTGGGAGTACTTTTGAGATAAAAAGTGTCTGTACAGAAGCAGTGGACTCACTGAGGGCTAATCTGCTGTAGTTTAAAGGTTGTGATTGACTAAGATACAAACTGAGTAGCAGCAGGAATGGGGAACTCACAGTTTAATCTGCCATCAGCAAAGGTTTGGAAACTGTGCCTTTCTGAGTGCAGGAGAGGCCAGAGAGCAAAAATAAGAATACAAATAACAAAATAAGTAAACAAATAAAATACCTTTCAAATGGGAAATGAAGGAGGAAACAAACACTGGGACAACACATAACTCTGTACCAATGCTAAACATCCAATGAATAAGTGGAGGGAAATCAAATGTCTGGTCTTAGACAAAGGCAATGACATGCAATACACATGCAGGCCAGTTTAGTGCCAGAATATAAAATATACAGAAAAGGTAAAAGTCACCTCTGCTGTAATGGGATAATGAAATTTAGTAATGAGATCTTATAATCAGATCAAGTAAACAAAATAGGAACCCAGTAAGTGGCAGAGAATGCCAAGGCACCAAAATGTTATCTTTAAGCATATGTAGTCATGAGTCTGCCGCTTGCCTGCCTGACCAGAAGGACAGAGAGAGCATGCTGAGAATGATCAGATGGGCAAAGAGGGTGGGAAATATAACCAGCCCTGTACTTCAGATAACCTCCATGTTGTCTGGACACTGCAGCATTGTTATGTAACACAGACTACATTAGATTCCATCAATGCTGCTTCACAGAGCAGTAAATCAGTAAATGAGGTAACTTGATGGAAAAACTAAAGGCTAGCAAGCCTAACATCAGTAGCAGGCAAAGCAGCAGAAGAGTTAGTGCAGAGAAAGAGTTAATGTGCACCTGGATAAACGTGATCTATTTGGGCAGTGCCAATGCATCTTCTCTAAATGTAGTATTTACCATCTAGGCCTCTCAACAGGTTTTTGATTATGTCTGCAAGCATGCAGACAAGAGTGATCTGGTTGATATGGTCCACCAGTTATTTCTTTATGTGGATGAAAACTGCTGATTGAACAAATCAGCAGGTGTTCCTCACAAGAACTTGCTGTTTTGCATTTTTCCATTGATTTAAGTGGCCTTTGTTGTAAGGAAATTATTTGTACCTTAGACATTATTTCTGTGAAACTGAAATAGTTTGTGTTATTACCCATAGCTTACATGAATCTGGGACTTGAACAAGAACTACCTGTCTGTGACTCAACACTCAGACAACTTGAGATAAAGTTTGTGGGTGGACAGTGCATATAAATGAGTTTGTAGGACTTCTATCTGTGCTTGGCACCATGGGTGAATCAGGGAGAGACTATGAGGGTATTGCTATCAGGCTGTCATCACTGCTCAAGTACTGCTGGGGAGCTGGTTTCATGTGCTTGACACAGAAGGCACGAGGGAGAATGAGAAAGATGAAGATAGTACAGAGCAGCACAAATCCCTTATGACTCAGATCTGCAGTGCTCTGCATGCAGACTAACCAGTAATAAGCCTCTAGGCAAAACTCCAGAGTAGATTTTAAGCTATAAAGGCTTCAGGATTTGGTCACTTCAGAGACCACCTCTGTGTGTGGCGTATTTCTATTGCAGAGATCATCAGCTGTGTCCAAGCTGAACCTGTTCCTGGCTCTGAAAAAGCAAAGCCTGCTCTCTTTCTTTTCCTGAGGTTGTCAAGGAGTAAAGCTGCTCTTTATGATTCTGGTAGCTTCTGGAAAACACACTTTGCAATGCTGCATGAGTAACTCTAGTTATATTTTTAAATGTTAAAAAGAGAAAAAAGAAAAATATAGTAACACTATATATTCAGTAAAATACTTGAACAGTACTATTATCACTCTTCAATTTGTATATGTATATGTATATATATACACAAATATTATATATATATATTTGTATATATATATTATCACTCTTTGATTTGTATATTCTCAATATACCCAAATAAATCACAAAATTACAAAAAAAATTAACCAAAACAGCAAAAAACCAAACAAGGGGTTATAGTAATCCCATGTGTGTGTATTTTTAGTTGGTGATCTATTTAATTGATGCTTACCTAAATAGTCCTGTTACTTTAATGAGTGCAACTATATTTCTTGCTCTTTTTTGGAGGCAATAATATGCCCATAGTACTAAAGCATCTATTTTTATATATATTCTATTAAGCAATGGCACTTCATTCTATGAAGTCTATAAGTTTCTTAAGTTTTGTTTGTATTTCAAACTGAAACAGTTTGGCCATGCAGAATAAACTGTCTGGTTCTATCATAGGCAGTATTTAATTGCCTCAGCAGGAACCCGTGGCCCACAATTTAAGTCACATCAACATGCAAATCTTTGGAAACATCAGAAATCTCTTTATAAACAGTGAATCGGGAAGAAATACTCAGCTGCTGTTGAAATTAATTAAAGTACCTAAGTCAAAGAATCACAGGATCTGTAGAGATCATTTAGTGCACCCTCTTGCTTAGAGCAGAGTCAACTAGAGCAGACTGCCCTGGGTTGGTTCCACTTGCATTTTAAATATCTCCAAGGATAAAGACTCCCCAATATCTCTGGACAACTCTCTGACAGCCACAATAGTGAAAAAAACCACCTTTTTTGTTTTGTTTAAAAAATATCCTATGGATCACATTGTGTTTATTGCCTCTTGTTCCCTCACTGAATGCAATTGAGAAGAGTCACACTTCATCTTCTTTACTCTCCCTAGATATTTACTTTAGATATTTAGATACATTGATAAGATCTCCCTGAGGCTTCTCTCCTCCAGCTCTCAGCCACTCCTCATACCACAAGCACTCCAGTCCCAGAATAATCTTCATGGCTCTTTGCTGGATTCAGTCCAGTGAAACCATATTTTTTCCTACATTGGGAACTCCAGAACTAGATCGAGCACTCCAGATGTGTCTTAATGCCAACTAGGGGGAAATTATCACCTGCCTAAACCCACTGTCAGTGCTCCTAATGCAGCCCAGGATATTGTTGGCCAGCTGTGCCACAAGGACAAAGCACATTGCTGGCACATGTTCAAGCTGGTGTTCACCAGGGCTCCCAGATTCTTTCATGTAAAGCTACTTCCCAGCCAGTTGGTCCTTAGCCCCCAGTAATGTGTGTGGGGACATTACTCAACAGGTGCAGGATTTGGCATTTCCCTTTGTTAAATTCCATGAGATTCCTCTCAGCTGACCCATCCAGCTTGTCAAGGTCCCTCTGAACAGAAGCATAAGCATCTGGTGTATCAGCCACACCTCCCAGTCTTCAAGTGTCTGAAAACTTGCTGAAGGTGCACTTGTTCTATCATCCAGGATCATTATGAGGGTGTTCAACAGTATTGGCCACAGTATTGACCTCAAGAGTACACCATTAGTGACTGGCCTCCACTGGATTCTGCACCACTGATTAAAATCTCTTGAGCCTGGCATTTCAGTATGTTTTCAATCTACTTCTCTATCTACTTACCTAGTCAGCAGCTGGTTAATGAGGATACAGCCGGTGATGAAAGCCTTTCTGAAGTTAAGACAATTAACATCCTCTGCTCTCTCCTTGTCCACCAAACTAGCCATTTAATCACAGGAAGCTATCAGCTTGATCAGGCATAATTTTCCCCTTCATATATCCATACTGATGATTCCAAATCATCTCCATGTCCTTAATTTTTTGAAATAATTTCCAGCATGATTTCTTCCAGAACCTCTCTGGATATTGAGACAAGGATTACTGGCCTGTAGCTCTCCACATCCTCCCTCTTCTCCTTGAAGCAAGATATGGCATCTGCATTGAATTTCTAGTCCTCCTCTGATCACTGTGACCTTGTGACCAAACATACCTGAGACTGGCCTTGCAATGACATCTCACTAGATCCATGGTATTGTTTATAAAAATAATCTAATTGAAGGCAAAGTGATCTCTAGCACTATTTGTGTTTGCTCATACTTTGTTTTCATGTCCAACACTTGTGTTTAAACTTGTTTTGTTAGAATAATAAAATATACTCTGACTTGGAATCTCCCCTAACCTTTGCTTTTAAAGTCAAGACTCTTGGGTTCCCTTTTGCTCGTTCCTAATTTGCCATATCTCTCACATCCTGTCTGGCAGGGCTTGTGGTTATAGAAGTGTGTGGAAGTAAAGGTTAAAGATAAATACTAGGTTTAACAAATATGGTTATTCTTGCCATAAGGATTCACTTCTGAAGTTAGTGCTTGGATCATCCTATTTTTAAGGCAGGATCTCAATTGCATTCCATAATTGTGCCTGAGTTGAAGTTAAAAATCAATATACTTCTAGCACTCTGTCTCTCTGAAGACTTCAGGTTGTCAGCTCAAGGGCTAGGTTTGTAAAGGGGACATAGTCCAGCTGCTGGACTTTATACCAAGAAGTAAATATTCAACAGTTCACAATAAGAACATGAGTGAGACTGTGCTCCTCCAGTAGCAGTACTTTTTGTGGGGAAACAGAATAGGGATACATAAATTTCACTTTGTGCTCTAGTAAATATTTCTGTGCTTTGAATGAGGTGCGTCAGCTCCAAAAGGAAACACTGAGCACTTACTTTAGCTTGGTAGTTATTGAATTAATCTGGATCAATGTGGATTCAGATTCAGATTCAGAAAAAGGGATTGCATTTGATTTTCTTATAGCAAATGTGCTCGAACTGTTGTGTACGTTTTAAAAAAGGGACAACAGCATTTTCTCTTTCACTGTCTGGGAACAACTTTCCTGGGGCACCAGTTCATTGACAGTTTAGAGAACAGTGAGGAGCTGAATAGCTTTGATTATATTTTAGTAACTGTCTGGATTCCTGCAAGTGTATTGACAGAAAAAGGGAGACTAGAGAAAACATGAGCCTGCTGCTGAGTGGGGTTGTGGTAACACGGAATGCAGACAAGAGATATTCGATGCCTTCTTCACCTGTCTTTATAAGCAGGGTTTGTTTTCAAAAATTCCAGGCCCCTGAGACCAGTGGGAGCATCTGGAGCAATGCAGGCTTACCCTCGTAGAGAAGATGAAAACATTTAAACAAACTGGACACAAACAAATCTGTGGGACCCAGTGAGCTGCGTCCACAAGTGCTGAAGGAGCTGGCAGATGTCATTGCAAGGCCAATCTCAGGTATGTTTGGTCATAAGGTCACAGTGATCAGAGGAGGATTAGAAATTCAATGCAGATGCCATATCTTGCTTCAAGGAGAAGAGGGAGGATGTGGAGAGCTACAGGCCAGTAATCCTTGTCTCAATATTCAGAGAGGTTCTGGAAGAAATCATGCTGGAAATTATTTCAAAAAATTAAGGACATGGAGATGATTTGGAATCATCAGTATGGATATATGAAGGGGAAAATCAAAAAAACTAAAGAGAGTTGCAAATAGTCAGAGAATGAACAAGTTTAGAAAGTACTTCGCTGTCTAGTAACTCTCTACTAGCACTTTACCTAGGCATGTAATACCATCTAGAGCATTAAAAAGGCAAAAAAAAAATGCACGGTTCTGATGTTAAATTGTCAAGCAGTTAAATTTTAAAAAGCTTGTCTAACACTAAGGTATTTCTTTAACAATCTGACACCTAATGGCATCACATGGAACTATGTGGAAGAAAACAAAATCAGTTCAGCATCCCATATGACCTATTTGTTTTAAACAATAACACATTCTACTATACCTGTTTTGACACTTGTAACAGCCGATGTCTCTGTGCTGCAACCAAGGTGTCAAGCAGGAAAATTGCTCCAATGTTAAGCAAATTGTAAAAATTGTTCCTAAATTTCTTTTCATCTTTGATCTTTGGTAGGTTTTTTTTCCTACCAGGATTCCACCCCCTCCCCCCCTTATTCTCTTTTTCTGTTTCTATTTCGTGCAATAGTTTTAGCTAAGACTGGCACTAGTTAAACACTGAGCAGCACTGAATTTTGGTGTAGTGCTCGTATTTAACTCTTTAACTCCTAAAACGCCTGAAATGGAGGGGAAAAAATCCCCTGTACTTTCAATACAGCCATCTCTCTGGCCAGACTACAGAGGAAGGATTAGAGCATCTGGGTAGAATGAGATGAAAATATGTCACTGCAGAGCCTACTGTTTAAGACTATTATGCTTTTATTCGTACATTTTGGGATTTATATTTTTAAATTTGGGTACTGAATATTTATCGCAGTAGCTTCTGAATAATACGAGTTCACATGACTTCACAGTATGAAGTTGACACTTTTTTCTGTTTAACAGTTTTGAAACCCCCCCCTTTTCTCTTGTTGAAAAATGGTCAAGAGGCTGACAACAGGCTTTTTGCCCTGTCCCTAATGATTTCTATCACAGTAAATGTACAATCTCTCCTCATTCCCTATAGTAATTTCTAAATATTAGATTCACTTCAGTCTCAGAACAGTTGAATCTTACTAAGGGGAGAAAAGACATCTGAGACTGCATTATTACCCATCTTGAGAAATTCAGCTGTATATCACAAGCTGTCTCCTCCCTTCCTCCTAAAAATACAAACCACAGTGTAAAGTATTTCTTTTCCAAAGAGATCTACATTAGGTTTTATATTTTCCCAGAATGTCTGGAATGCACGTTTCCAACCCAGTATCTTCCCTAGAGGGTTAATATTTAGCAAACTGACTTCCCCAGCTGGTTTTGTTCAAAGTGCCGTCATCCTCCTGAATTCAGTCAACATCTACCAGAAACAAAGATGTCAAACAAAACATATTAGGCTTCAGTATTCTTTTGTGAAGTTTTGGCCTCCAGCCAGAAAATTTTGTTATTTTCTGTGTAAGCTTTATTTTTCTTACCCTGACCAGCAGTGAGCATGGATCAAAAGAATGACTACTTAAAAATACAATCATAAAACCAATAAACACTGGCCCTGACATAGCACTGTGCACCTTCGGTTAAGTTTTGCATCTGTACTGGGTGTCCTTATATTTGGGAACATGCTCCAGTGTGAGGTTTCCAGCTTTTTTCAGCATCCCAGAGCATTCCTCTGTCCCCAGAGGGAGACAGAAAACCTCCAAACTGTGTTAGGGCTCTGTTCATATATTTTTTTCAGAAAGACTGAAGAATGTCCATATCAGAAATAATTTTCTTCATCTTGCTGTTGTTATCTAAATGAATTAAATGTATCAAATTTTATAAAGGAAATTTTTTTATGGTTTTATGATCCTGGTAGAACTGGGGTCAACCATTCCTGCCCTTTCCCATAGCTTATGGCTTTGTTTTAAGCGTCATGGGCTTTGCAGTCTATCCCACAGCTCTTGAACCAGATTTGGACACAGATCTACTTCAGCAGATCCACATGGAGCTAGGAACAGATATTTGTAAGCCTGCCAAAAGCTGTCCTGTCAGTCAGTCAAATCTCAGTGCTTTGAAGCAGGCAGTTGTTGTGCAGGAAGTTGATGTTTCCAGTACCATGTTACACAAGGAGAAGAAAGGGGAGTTTGCGACATTGCTGCCTCCTGCATAGCGGGGTGGACTGCTGCTTCTCCCCACGGGTTTTCTCAACCTGAGGTCCAGCTCCAGACTCATTAAGGCAACTGGACCACCCAAAAATGCATCACAGAAACAGTCTCAAAGTACAGCCTGAGTAAAGAGGTCATCAGGCATCCCATCACATGGGTCTGTGACTTCAAGGGCTAAATCAAAAACAAAACAAAACAAAAAACCAACCCCAAAAAAGTGCCAAAGAAATAAAAGCATAAACAAAGTGTTCTTATTTTTTACATACATCCTTCTATTTTTGTGCTCTTTATGTAGTGATTCTGGACCTTCACATCCTTTACCCTGGATTTGGATTTTAGGAACCCAGGGCAAGTCAGGTGCCTGTGTCCCACTGGCTCCTGTAATAGATGAATTATATGATTCAGCTTCACCAATTTTGGAACAACTTCTTCTATCCAGAAGAAAAACACAAATTTAAGTGAAGGTGTTTCTTATGTCCCAATTGCATGGAATTTGTGCCCAGAGATCCTGAATTCTAGCTGCTGAATACTTGTGTGGGTCAGGAAACTGGAAGGTAGGTTTGGGATGATGTATCAGCAGTCCCACAAACATAGACACACCAGTATTTTCAGGTCAGGCTTACTCATTTTTACCCAGGGTGACCTGAAAGAGACATCCAGCAGTGCTGTGAATCAAACCCCCAGCAGCTGTGGTAGATTGATTTGTTTATTTCTAAATCACAGTTATTGAATGTAACAGTGCATACTGACCCTACCACTTGCATTGGCTGATTATTTTCAGCCCAGCTATCCCCACAGTTACTTATCAAGTATTTCCTGCTGCAGTTCAGTCACTTAATTTTTGTTCTAGTTTTCCCAAATAACAGGAATAACTGTTACCTGTTCTCTTTATACTTTTGCTTCCACCAATGAATGGCTCTTCCTTTGATCTTTCCTTCCTTGAGGGTTGGCTCTGTGCTACATCAGAACAAGCGGTTGAACAACCTGTAAGAGCAGCTGAGACTCACCCAACTTCAACTTCACATTCTTTCAGTCAGACAAGAATTAAGCAAATTTACATATAAATAACAATAATGAAATACCATATCCTCAATCCAGACTAGATTCTGGAAGACTGGGGTGGGGGGGTGGATGGTCAAGGACAAGATGAAGAAAAGAGCCCACACTGGCATTTTTTTTCTTCCATTACTTAACTGCTACACCCAGATACCCTGACACGTAAGTGTGAATGTTCCAGAGGTGCCATGTCAGTGAGACTGGCACTCCAGGAGCCTGCAGGGATAAAGGCTACATCAGCTGTGTTCCTGGATATGGTGAGAGGGGAACAGCCACTCTGCTATTTATACTACAATTATTTTAAAGGGTAAAGTAGTCACTGTTTCTGTAGGTATTCTAAATACCTGTTCCTTCCAGGTATAGAAAGCCTCACAGAGCTGATCAGATGCATTTCCACATTTAACTGAATGTAGCTCATGTCTCTTAGAGCCACAATGTATCCAATACATATAATTCCATCTTTAAGATTTGCTTTTGAAACATTAATTAAAGTAATTCAATTTTCATCCCACAAGACTAACAGGGCATGATATGCAGCAGCATAAATTTTACCTTCTTACCTTTTCAGAAAGAATCCTTCTGTTATTCTTGAATATTAAATACCAGAAGTACCATGCCTAGGTCAGGTAAGCCTTTAGATAGTTCTCAGATTTCAGGTACATAACAGGTAAGCAAGCCTGCTAGCATGAAGAGTAACTTACCAAAAGAAACTAATACACACAAAGCAGATTTGGATTGGGACCATAACAAGTGAAGCCTTACATGACTTAGAGTACCCTTTTACTTTGCATTAAGAGTCTGTGTACTCCAGCTCATTGGCAATGTCCAATGTCAGGGACTCTGTTTGCATTCTTCAATGAACCTGGAAGCATCAAGCTCTGAGATGGGATCCCAAATCCAGCATCAGTGAAGCAACGCAGCCCAAAGCTGCTGAGGAGGTGGAGTCTGCCTGTTCTCAACTCTGTGGGGACTTTCCAGGGGCTTCTTATCTACAATGCACACAAGGTTTATGGCAGAAAGAAGTGGCAAAACAGATTTAATCAGGTTATGGCTGAGATCAAAGGCCTGAGATCACACTTTAGAACAAATGGCCTGAATAAATAGCTGCAGAAGAGGAACGTATTTGATGGGATTTCAGAATTAAGTTAAAAAAAAAAAAAATTGTACAAAATAAATGGAAACTTTTCATTTCTGAAGATGAGCATCCATCTATAAAAATCTGAAAAAATCCAGGGATAATATTGTTCTCCCATGTTTTATGAGACACTGACCCAGCTATTGCATTCTCCTGGACCATACAGTGGTGTTGGATGGCTGTCATGCACCCAGTGACAGCCACTGCTGCTGCACTGCTACCTCTGTACGTAGCAGGCTGTTAGTTTTGTGCCTTTCTGTGCATGGTTCAGAAAGACAGACTGCCCTGTTTGCCTTTGCCAACATGCAGAGGAGAGGAACTTTTAGCCCACTCTGCATTTCAAGATTTATTTTGTATCTACAAGTTTAGCTGTTGTGCTCACTAAAAGAAAATGTTTTCAAGCATTTTTTTTTCTGAGAAACAGTAGAAATTTTGTCTTTAGGCTGAGGTTGAGAAAAAAGCAGGATAAGGTAGGAGAAGGTAGGATAAAGAAGGAGATAAGGTAGAGAATTTTTGCTGTTTTCTAGCTGTGCACTTTTGGGAACAATTACAGTTGAGAATCAATTCCATGGTTATAAATTGCCATGGTGGTACTCATAAGTACTGGAGGCTGGGTCTAGTACACTTCCTTATTCAAATGCAGGTGGTTATCACAGAAGGACTGGTAAAGTCTTGGGAAAGCTGCAGTGTAAGGAAATAAGATTGTAAGAACATTGTAAGGCTTTGAAGTGAGGCTTTATTACAAAATTATCCTCAGGGCCCTTTTTTATGGTGAAGTTTTTAAGATCTGAATGCAAATCATGGTCATCCTGCATAAAGATAATGGATATAGAAAGGGATCAGGAACTCTTATACTTTGGGCTACTTAGAGAATAAGTTGGGAGAAAATAAATCTACTTTCAACAGTGCAGTGCAGTGATTACTTATGCAGTCATTTCTACGTCTTAATTTTTAATTTTCCCTGAAAAGCAGTAAGCAAATGCCTGTACTGATGCAGTCAAGAAATAAAATATTAAAATAAATCCAGAGAGATACATGGCTGAAGCATTTTCAGTGAGTTGCCTTTTCATGAAATCAAAATATACCACAAAGATATGCTTATTTATTACTTAGGATCCCGAGTGGATTTTCACTGTACTCACCGTAGAAATGAAAAGCCCACAGAACAATGTAAGGACTTGAATTATCCCTCTCTGGGCACTTCAATGCATCCCATTGAAGTAGTTGAGGAGGAACACTGAGGCTTAGAAAGCTGCTCTAAACAGAGTTCTGCAGGGTTGTGGCCAGGGCTCAGATCCCACACTGTTATTTGCTGTCCTGTGACTTGGGAGTTTTGCTGCTTGTTTAAATAAACTTCTAATAATAACTGGAGCAGATCCCTGCGCTATTTTCTTCTGCTCGGCTCATTTTGTCAGCTCTCTGTGCACCACTACCATCTGCTGGCCAAACCGAGACTGACTGTGCTGCCAAGCACCACGATCCACCTTCACTCATTCCATCTCAGAACAGCAAGGATGCCTGTGGGTTTGCTCCTGATGCTTCCTCACATGTCTGCATTAGGGCTGCACCAGATTGTAATACATCACTGCTGGTCTGCAGGGGGTTAAACCCCACATTCCACCGGTTGCCAAAGGAAATATTATAATACTATCATAGCTCAAGTAAAGGCCTCTATTTTTTTTGTGGATTTGGTTTTTGTTGTTTTTTTGATTTTTGGGTTTTTTTTTTAGCTGAGGATTTAGAGCCCAGTTGCTAAATGTGTGCAATTTAGCTTTTAACCAAGTAAATTCCCTGGAGGGAAATTCTGGAGGAAGTGTATGTCATGGTTTTCATTACAGTGGGTTTATTATTAGAAGAGACTGAGGATGCCTGTTCCTACACTGAGGGAGGGGTAACATGATGAAAGAAAAAAAGCAGAGGGTTAAATTAAATGGGAATTTATGCAATGGTGCTTTGGGAACCAGAGCTGGTCAAGTGTCAGAGAGCCTGCAAACCCCTGTTTTTTCGCTGTGGTCCCTCTGGACTGAACAGCACAGATTTCAAACAGCCCATGGCTCCTTTGTCATGCTCCAGCTGCAGAAGGGTGTGTGTGAGCAGAAGGGAGGAGGATCCCTGCACAAGGAAGGGCAGTGCCCAGGAGAGGCACAGCCAGAAAGGACATTGCTGAGGAGTCATGCTGCCCACTTAAAACCCTGTGCCACAACAACCCTTTGCTGTGTCTGGTCATGCTGGGCATCTCCAGCATACAAATGTTCCGGTCACAGACTTGTGTCCACCAGCTGCATTGAACATCTCTTTTCCTCAGAGACCTGCTGCAAGGATTGCTAAAGGGACCAGGAGGTAAATTTTCGTCTGGAATGGCATCTGCAAAGACAAGCAAGATGGAGTTTTGACAAACCCCAATATCTGGCAGACAAAGCTTGTCATGTTGACCTGAATTTACCTGCCTCTGGTGGGGATACCCTTCCATCACCCAAGAAAGATTGGTATGAAAAGATTAAAATTTCTCTTTGGGCAGGAACATTGAAAGAAGCTAACATGGCAAAAAGCCACAACATTCACTCACCCATTCAGGCCCTGTTGAACCCAGTCCTTGAACACACAAAGCATGTCAGTGTTATCCATGGAAGCTGCTGTGCTGCAGTCCATACATCTCTACCTCATTTGTGGCAGCTACAAATAGGCTCCCACACAACACACCCTCCACAGTTCAGCAGGAAAATTCCTCCAACCCATCACTCATTCCTGGTGGCCTCAGCTCACTACTGCAGGGAATAGGCTGGGAGAGTATCTGTAAATTAATGCCATGATTCCATCCACCATGCTTACTGTTAGTGCTCTGGCTCCCACCTCCTTCCAGCACCTCTTGCAAACACGTTCTGGGGCATCCTCATCCGTGCCCTGGGAAATGCTCAGGCCACCCTGTGTGTGGAGATCGTGTGCAGTGCCCAGGTGAGGTCCAGTCACACAGCCTGAAAGGAGGCTGGAGCCATCACACAGGATGAGCCAGTGCAAAGCCTGGGCACTGCTCTTATGAGACAGTAGAGCCTCTCTTTTTAGTAGAGCTGGGGAAAGATTCAAGAAAAATTACAGCACGGACACTTACTTTAATTTTCCAGTTGAAATAATACAGTGACTCTCACCAATGTCATCAAGGTCAGCAGTAAAAACACAGTTACCACATACTCTGATCAGGGATACTATAGGAGACCTCTGATTAAGGGAAAACGATTGAAAGCCATTGATAACAAAATCTAGAAGGAAGACTAGAAAGCAATCATTGATTACATTCTTGAGTGAATAATATATGCAGTTACAAAAAGTTAAATGATGAAAGATTTAAAAATAAATATCTAAAGATCTGCTCCTTCAAAACTATTTTAAAGTAGGAAAAAAACACTGCTTGAACTTTTTTTTTTTTCTTTAACACAAGTTCATCTACATCAACATTAATCAACAATCGCTATTCTGAGGTTAGGTTTACTGATTATGCCATTACCCTTCAGGTACTTTTTTAGGAATAAAACATACCTCAAGGGAAATTGATAAAACATCTATGTCCAGTTTTGTGAAAAAATGCAACCTCATTAACCACATCAAAATCTTAACAGAGTCTGTATAACTATCAACAGCATTGTAGCCTGATAAATACATGTCCTCAGAGATGACACAGCTTACTCTTGCAAAAAAAATCACCCTGCATGGTATTCTGCTTGCTATAATGTAAGAAAGCAACATTTATACATTTCTCAGTGAATGTGATGAATGGAGTTTGTTGGTTTAAGTTCCTCTAGCTGTAGTTTTTATAGGTAAAACAGTCATGGAGAAAGAAGAGGTCATAAGCTCTTTTTTCTTTTCTTTTGGCGGTAAAAAGCTATCACAGTTAATACATATAAACAACAGATTATCTGGCAATTTTACTCAAAAGTTGCAGTCCACAAACTCTAATAGTGGACTGCAAATAAAAACAGTCCAATAGATAAATATAGAGGACTAAACCAAAACTTAAAAAATTTTACTGAAGACTAATGTATGGGGTCAAACTGGTAGGCAGAATGTACACAGAAAAGCTATTTATATTTTATATGATATAAAAATTTCAGATTAAGACTTGTGATAGCTACAACTTTAAAAGTCATCAAAAAGAGTAAACCAGTTCTGTTAACCAGCACAGAAATATTCTATGAACGAAATAATTTTAAAAAATAGCTCTAAACAAAATTATGGCACGAACAGACAATTTTTGGCCATGTGAAATCTGACTAAAAGGCAGTCATACATTCCTGTGCATGTGCAAAAATATTGTACGAAAACATTTCAGTTTGCCTTAGCTGCTTGCTTAAGTCTGAGGAACATACCTCCATCTCAGGGTTCCTGCATAATTTTTAGAATGAGTCACCTTAAAACAAGGAAACTGAGAAGCAAAACAACAAATGCAGCCCATTGCAGCAGCTTTTAGAGATGGTGGAAATGACACTAAATCCACTGTGAAGTAACCATCAATAAACGTTTGTTTTTCCACTGTGCAATAAAAATAAAAAATGAAATCCCTGAAAAGCTCCCAGGTGTTTTTGGAGAGATGGGTGGAGGACAGGTTGGGGTGGTGGGAATCCCAGGGACAGTAAACATTTCTGTCCTGGGCTGCTGCAACTGAGACAGCAGAGAGCTGGCTCCTTCACAACCATCCTGCAGAACAACGGGTCAGCAAAATTCATCTTCTTTCTTAGCACCTTGGTATAAACACTGAAAGGAAAAGCATCTGCTACATGGGGTTGGAGGATTAGAACTCTTTGGGAACAGCAGTGTGGCTCCCCCAAGGCCACAAAGCCCTTAGCTTTGGAGAGCAAGGTCTCAGCATAGTGTCCCTGAATATTGCTCCCAGCAACACTCCAGGTGAACAGTAAAGCCATTTGCTCCATACCTTCAGAAAGATTTATAAAAGGGTTTTTTTTCTTCAAACAGATATTGCCCAAAAAGGTTTTTAATAAAGCTGATGGGATTTCATGTCTGAAATAATCTAGGTGAGAGATGACATAGCTAAATCTTCAATAGGATGCTGGATGCATCTCAAACGAATATAATAAGTTCAGGATGAAAAAGAACATAAATCATTATATCTCTAGACTAATTTATTTTATAACATGAATTAGGCATCACAGCCAAACTACCAAAATTCTGGCAGTCTCAAGTCAAGAGTGACTTCATCTTCCTGCAAGCTTGGAAATCAATGTGGCAATAATCTATTATCTGAAAAATAACTGCTCATTTTGCAGAAAAAATAACTGTTCATTTTGCCAGAAAAAAGAAAAAACAAAACAAAACAAACAAACAAAAAAGTCTTCCCCATAATCTTTGTAATATATTTCAGAGTTCCTAAATTCAAAGCCAAATTTTAATGCCAGCTCATAAGCAGGTCCTGGAAAGTATAAAAACAAAACACAAAGGCTCAAACATTCCCAAAGGAAAAAGCTGCATGAAAATGCCCTCTGCTCTAGGACCTCAAACATGACTGCTCCAAGTGAGTGGCTGGAGGTTTATGGTCTCTGAGTAATTCCAGCTCCTGGCTTGACCCAGAGAAGAAAATTTCTCCATGGCTCTGTCTTGCATCCTCCCCTCTTCCTGCCACAAATGCTCTCCAGGGTAGGGAGCTCCTCCTGCATTGATACTGATGGTCATGAGGGTTTCTCAGGGTATGGGCACCTGAGGGACTCCTGAGAACGAGAAAACCACTGGAGGTTGTGAAGTTTCACACAGAAGACAAGACCACTTGCTACTTCTGATTAATTAATTGTTCTCACTTCTCTCAAAGTCAGAAATGAGGATGCTTTCTTCCAGAGCAGGACTGTCAGCATTAATCTGTGGCAAATAGGCATTTCTGACCCACAGTATCCTGCGGAAGAGTTGGTTATTCTCTTTGTGCAGGCACCACAGGAAAAGGGAAATGGCAGCCAACATCACCAAAGTCACAAGAACAGCCAGAGCTACAAGCCCACTGTATGATGCTGAAAGGGAAGAACAGAACTTGTTATTAAGGAAACATAGCTACCATTATAATTAATTCTAACTAAATATAAACATATAGCTGTTTTAAGGAAAATGTTACTACTCCTTAAATGTCACACATTTCAAGTTACAGGTTTAACAGTGAAAAATATTATCTCACAAAATATCAGCTCAAAATGTGTATTATTCCTTATAAAAAAGTAGAGTTTACCTTTTTCAGAGGATTCTGTCGTATCAATATCTGAAATAAACCCAGAACAGTCACAAAATTACTCACAGAGGTTATTATGTATATTCACTTTAAAATGGGTACTGAGAAGACAGTCTTCCTAAAACCAACAAGAATAGGCTGTTCTTTGTTTAATTTGACTCATGTCAATGTTATTCCAACTGGCCAAGCTAAACATAACCTAGCACGTTATTTAAAATCCCTTTAATTTGATGGAATATATTAATTGGCCTTTGTGCAAGGATGAGCAGCAGTATTTACCCACTTTTTAAAGTACAAATTCATGAACAGTACCCATGCAGAGGCAGAACAGTTAGGTTAGTGGGTCTAGCAGTGGCTGAGGGGTTTTGTTTGGGCTCTGGAAACACTTGGGCTCTCTCTGACACCAGTGTTCCTACTGCTGTGGTGCCTGCACAGCTCTCCCAGGCTGGACCTGCCCTCCCAGCTGGGGCTGTGCAGGTCACCCTGATGCCACAGGAAGGCTCCTGCACTTGGCAGTGGCTGCCCAGGTTCCCCAAACAGAGCTCACCCCAGGTGCCTGGGGCTTTTAGAGGTATTTTTTTCTCCAATGCCAAGGGACAGAATTAATTAAATGAAAATTAATACCATGTGAGCAAGCAACCAGGAACAAGTAACACAATGTTGTAAGGACAGAATTGCCTTCTTTTACAGAGGCACATACCTGCATCCATTTTACATATAAAACCCATTTTTTCTCTGCATGGAGATAATTGCCAGACTCCATCTGTGGTCCTCAAGCTGATGCAGAAATTCCCTTTGAGATGATCAAATTCAGGCTCTCTGATGCCCCAGTTAGAATAATTAAATGGAGAACCATCAAACCAGGAGATTGTCTCATCTATGGGCAGAAGTTGAAAATTATTACAAAATGGAATAGTATTTTGAGAAATATTTCTGTTTCTGTTAGATTTACCCTCACATGGAAAATACAGTGTTACAGAACACCAGGATTTTGTCTATTTGGCCGCTGTATTACTTTTTTTTTTCTTGAAGGATTTAAAACCATCTTAGATAGTTAACCCAGAAAACAGTCTGTGGTGAATCTTTAAGAAGGAAAAAAGGCATTTACATGCATGCATGCATGCATATTGACTATTCAAAATACTGGTAACCATTGCAGAAAGTCTCACTGGTTTTACTACATCATGGACAGGCACAAATCAGTGAACAAAATCTCAAAAGATAAAAGCATTTTGAAAAGTGGTTATTGGAAACAGTTTCTGGAAAATAGCCAAAACCCAAACCAGATTTTACATGCAGTTCTATTCTTCCCCAGACTTACTGTCTGTAACAAGCAGAATGTTCAACCAAACCATCTGTACAGAATAACCAAAACTGTGTAACTCCTCCAAAATGAAGGCATTTTCATCTTCATCTTGAATAGTCAGAAGATTTGATCCTTCAAATTAAACACAGAACAAATTTTCAAGCAATCCATGGCATTAAAATGTAAGATTGTATTTAAAAAAGTTAACATTATGAATCTTACTTGAAGAGCTTGAAAAGTCTGGTTATACATTCTAAGTTCTTAAATGTGTAATTAATGTAAAAATGCTCAAGCAAATACAAAACTATTCTCAAATGACTTTAGAATAAATTTTAAGAGAAAAATGTTCATGTTTTATTGGAGAAACCAGTATTTTCACAAGGAAAGGAACATTTTTTTGATGCATGCTGCCTCCAATTTCATAGTTGGCTTATGAGTTCCACTATTGTTATCTTGAAGCAGAGAAAACATATGCCATGATTTCAGTCATTTCAGAAAATAAATATTGATTTAAGATATCACAATGACATTTGGTAGCTACAAAATAATCACTTACCTTGATTTTTGCAGACCTCATATGCTGTATCAAAACTCATGCCCTGCAGAACTGTGGAAAAGCTGTAGCAACTGTTTTTGAATTTGATCCAGGGTACAGTTTTTTCTGAACATAAGCCTTTATAGGAATTGAGTTTCTTTTCTGTGATAGAAGTAACAGCACAGCTTTATTGGCACAACAAAATACACATAAATATAACATTCCACACACTGTTTTGGAGTAATGCTAATAAGCATCTTATTGTGTTATGCCTCTATTTTTTCAAAGTCAAAATCTAGCGGTTGCATATATTTATATTAAATGAGTACAGCTGGTTTTATTTCTGACCAAAAACCTTGCTGGATTATAACAGCAGGATCAGGACAATCTAACTGATAGTGATGTGCAGAGGAGGATATGAGCTAATCAGGGGAGGAGGTGATCAACACTGCTAAATGGGAACTATTTGAAGAAATGGATGCTGTCAAATGACCCTGCAGTCTGGCACTCAATGCAATTCCAGACCTGAATCCTGGATTTAACTACAGCCCAGGTGACTGACAGAGCATTGCAGGAAACACAACATATTTTAGGATACATAAAAATATTCTTACCTTTACTAAAAAAAAATCCACAATCTTTGATGTGTTCATCAGCAAAGATATGATTAATTTTTTACTTTGCTCTAAGTGCTTCCCTTCTCCCATCCCACAGTTAATTTCAGCAAACTGGATTTATTTCCCTTCAAGCTAGGTGATTAGCAAACCTCATTTTTCACAGATAATATAGTGTTCACTGAAGAGAGAGAGTAATTTTCCTGTTTCTTTTCTATTATGAAAGTTCTCTTTCCATTCTCCTACAGATCAGACCTGATTTCAATATTTTATTGGGAAAAAAATGGTTTCACAAATAGGAAACACAGAGAAATATACTTCCATTTTAAGTAATAGTCAGCCTTGCTTAACATTGTTTAACCTCAAACCAATTAACCTCCTTTCACATATTTCCACTGTCAGCACACACATTTGCAGATGCAAAGATTTAATATAAACTTTGACTGACTTACTAGGTGGCACATGGCAAACTGCTCCTTGCAGAAATTGTTCACAATTTGCGCTTTTCCAGTGCCCTGAAGTATCAATGTAAACACAGCTGCCAAAGGCCCGGGACTCGTCATCTTCCCAGAAGGTAAACAAAGATCTGGTCCCATCTGACCATTCAAAGTTAAGCCCGTTCTGCCAAAACAAATTTTGGTTATCTTTCTGATACACTTTAGCCCCACATGAGTTAATCTTCTTGTGGTGGCATCCTCACCAGAGTATCTTAATTTTCTAAAGGCCCAGCAAGGATCAACAAAAGGCAGAGCCAAGGATCCTCCCAACTCACTTTTGGGAGAATACAAACTACATCTTATTTTCTGTTTTCAGCAAGCAGTTATTTGGGCCATTGGGCTACTACAAATGAAACAACTAAATTTCAATGTCAACATTACAAGAGATTTTTTTCCCCCCATGTTTTTAAAAGTTTCCTATGGCTTTTAATTTTCAGCAGTTGTTGTACCAAACTGGCTCTCGCTGGACTTACACATTATGTTAAAAGGAAAAAACCCAAAACCACAAAAAACCGAAATAAGGTAAATTTAAAGCTCAAATTTTCCAGGGTTTCATTTCCAGATGCAAACTTTCCGTGACTTCAAATCAATGACACAGCTCACGATCTTGTTACTGGGAAATGCCCTTTGCAGCATCGCGCTCCCAGCCGGGGCGTCTGGTACGTACGTCGGAAGTGAAGAGCCCGATCCAGTGGTTGTATCCCAGGCGATGGACGATGACAGTGAGGAAAGCCTGGTGGTACTGGTCTGTAATGCTCACCAGCTCCCCACTGTTTGCCATGCAGGCTTGCAAAGCTGAGGACCATGTAAAATTCCCACTTATTAGTTTATACATTCTGTTTCCATATTCTAAAGTATCTGGCACAGGATACGTATCAGATGCATTGATAACATGTCTGGATGTGTCTGTTATAAACAGAAATAAAGAACTTATTTTTAAAACAGGCAACTTGATCACAGCTGAGCAGCTCCTAAAAAAATCAGAACTATCGTTACAAACACATTAAAAAATTGCAAAGTCCTTGGTTTTAGGAAGGCACTGTGAAATTTAAAAAAGAAAAAGACAATGACTACTAGAACAATATCTGGAATTCTATTACAAAACTCATTACAGGAATGACTGAGTTTAACGTATTAAAAAAAACCCCAAATCTGAATGAGGTTAATTCCACTGACTGATCAGTAAGAAATCACCTGGGATCTGGGCGTATCCCAAATGTCCAGTAGCAATGGGCTGCAGAGTGTTTTTATCCCCAGATACCTTGCATGTAAATTAGATTACCCCTTTACTGAGCTATTATTATTAATAATTTCCATAATCAGCTTACATCATAAGACCTAGCCTCAAATAAGTGATACAGCCAATAGGCTAACAAAGTACATGGGAGCCTCTTGAGCTCATCTTTAATGTCCATGAGCCAACGTGGGAAGATCAGAGTGGCACTTAAACAGAAATCCTCTCTGCATTGTAACTTAAATCTTTTTGATGATGAATTAACACAGCAACATCCAAAACAATGAAAGGTAGAAGCAGGGTTCCTAGCTTTAAGACAGAGAGACTTCCATGATAAAAAAAGCAGAAGACAGAGACCATCTCACCCCAGCTCAGTCTGTGATGCTGCTTCACTCACTCTCTTACAGGAGGGAAATGCCTTTGCTAATGTGTGTGAATGCTTCCAGTGTCCTTCAAAAAATGCTACAGTTTTGATCCTGCTTGTCAGTTTGCATTAATTATTTCTCACTGTAAAGTTTCTGCATGATTACAAGATGAAGTGGTTGCTTTGCTACGGGGTACAATGTTTTTAGACTTGGTTCCCTTTATGACTAAGAGAGGAGGAGGAGTGATAACAAACATCTTAAAATAGTAAATTAATTTATTACCTGTCATTCACAAACCATTTAAAATTAGAAATTTCTAAGCAAGAAAAAGTTGTGTTCTTGAGCTAACTGAAGCACCCTGATTTGTTTCAACTTTCAGTGTGTGTGACTGCTTTAAAAAAGGCAGAAAATGCTGTAAATCACTCACACAATAAGTCAAGCATCACTGAGAGATCAGAGCTCAGTTCAAATCCCCTGCTGCTTTCTTTCATTTTAGTTTCCTTCAGAAAATAATTTGAAAAAGGGGAAATGGAATGAATGCAGGCAGGATGGCAGAAGAAAAGCACCAGCTCATCTTTCCAGGAACTGACACATCTGTTTGGACACTTGAACAAATTTAGCAGTTCACTACTGCCAGCAAGAGGCTGTCTCACTACTCCCTTTCTTGCTTCTCTGCTCTTCCCGCTGCAAATTCTTTGGTCTGGTGTTTGCCTGACCCTGCACAAAGCTGACACAGCACAAAAAAGCTGTGGAAAATGACTTTAATTAAACAAAAATAAATAAATAAAGCAGGAGGTGAAAAAAAATATAGGGAAGCCTTCTGCTGAATTAGCAAGCTGAACTGCCTGATAGTTTGGGATAGTGCCATGGGTGTCCCACTGGAGAGGTCCATTTAACCCAGGTGGCCTCTGCTGTGCATGGGGCAGGGCTGAGCTGCACCACGACCAGGCCCTTGGGCCACTCTCAGATTCATCTCCCTGCTGGGAAAATCTTCCATTGTAACAAAGAGCGTTGAAGTCTTGTGAATTCCTTTAGCTTAGACAGTTCTCAGTCCTGTGTTATCGTGTGCAAGTGGTCATCTTAAAGACTGTGGGCCTGAGCAACGCTGATATGAAGGTATATCTCGACCAGCCCACACCACTGGGATTCATTCCAAGAAAGGAAACTTTTTTGGAGGGCTGTGACCAAAAAAAGGATAATTAGCAGAATGGGATGTTCCCCAAATGGCCACCAGAGACCCTCAAAAGACCCCTACTCTAATGTAAATAAGCTCCAAGAAGTGATTTAAATATGCAAAAGAATTCACAGGAACATTTAGCATATATGTATGAGTTTGGGGAAATGTAATGAATATGTATAAGTTTCACAGATTTCAACTAGTCTGTTGGCTGGCTGCAGGGCATGGAATAGGAGGAGATATTCCCTGCACGCCTGGCGCCAAAATAAAGTAATGCAGCTTTCTAATACTGAAATTACAGTGCTGGAGAGTTTTATTCCTGATTTTCAGTGACACAGCTGGGAAACGTGGGTAGGATCCTGAGCACCCACTGCAGCCCAAATCCTTGCCAGAATCCCAGCCGCCATAAGGCAACTGTTTTCCTTCCTGCCTTTCCACACTTTCTCCATCCATCTCAAGCAGCAGCAAGGGGTTAAAGTACAAACGTTTGGGATGTAACTTAAACAAACCAGCAGGATAGCACATTTATTTGTTTTTTCTGCACTGTGCACAGGATCACTCCAGCCCTTCCACAACTGTAGTTCCCAATAAATGATGTAAACTCCAGCTATGCTTTGCCTGAGTCACACCTAAGCACTGCCCAAAGTTGGTACTTGTTCTCATTCCCAACTGTCTGTGCCTCCCCACCTGCCCCTCAGGCAGCAGCAACAGAGTGCTGTCTCTTTATTTTAGGGTTAAATCTAGGGGTGATAATATAATATAGAGCTGAGCCCTGCAAAACCACCCCCACAGTAAAGGAAGGTGGAATGAGGAAACACGAAGAACCACGTTCCTCCCCAACACTTCATGCTTCTGGCAAGGGAACTCTGTGGTACCAGAATTAGAGAAGTGTGGTAGTAGGAAAGAGAAGCCAAGCTCTATTCAATAAGCCAGTAGGGTTCACACTGTTCAGAAAAGCACATTTCCTAGAGTCTCTTCTGATCTAACACTACAAGTTACAACCCCCCATCCTAAACCATACTGTCATCAAAATCACCCTCAGTTCAGCCTTTTGTAATTTTGTGTGGTTACTCTGCAGCCATGAGAGAAAATATGAAATTTCATCTCTATTTATAATTCAAAGATACACTACAGAATGCTCGAAGTTAGGAGGAAAACAACAGAATATAAGAACAGAATAACAGAATATTTTTTAGCAATTACTTCTACATCCCAAGTACTGATTTATTAAATAGTGTAGAGCTAGTCTAAATTGCAAACTGTCTTAGAAATCTTTTATGTTCCTTGTTTTAGAAACACTTATGAAAAGTATCTCTAAAAATAAAAATACAAAGATAAAAAAACAAAGATGAATTTCACATAGTAAGAAAAGAGAACAGAAGTAAGACAAAACCTTACCCTGAGTCTTTTGGCAGACAAACCCATAATTTTTCTGACAGTTTTCTAAGTACCATTTCCCCGTAAAATAAAAACTAGGGTTATTTGATACCAATGTACACAGTGGAAGTTGATCTTGAATGTTAAAATGCTGTCTCTGCAATCAACACAAAACCTTACATTAATTTAAAAATACACCATGTAAAACAATGTGTAATTATGACATCGAATTCAAGAGAATAATTACCTCAAAATTTCTGTAACAAATATTTAGGTAGAACAATGAACAGCCCCATAAATACAATTTGAAACAATAACCTCATAATTTAAAAGTCACAAGCTTTCAGTTAACAAACCAAAATGCTAACCCCAATTTGGACTAACATATTGTAAAATAAGGTATTAAAGTAGGAAATTCATAATCTTGTTCCTAAGCTTTGCTCAGACCAAGCATCTAATACTAACCACATGATTCCAACTTTGCTTTTTAAAACCAGCTGCAAGAGAATGTGAGTAGAGCCACAAATTACATGAATTTCTGTCTTGATGGTGCCTTGTTTGTTATTTCTAGTTGTGCCTATAAATCTGCACACAGTTCTTTGAAGTTGCAAAAATTAAGGGCAGCCTAAACTGCTGTAACAGCTTTGGCCCTGTCATATGGAAGTCACGATTTCTACTGACAAAACCAACTTCTTGTCACAACCCCCCTGAAAATACTCACATCCACTACTTCAACTGGTGACCAGTTGGAATACATTTGAGGATTTTCATTCAACTGTTTTTCATAATCGTCACTCTGGAAACCTATCCAAACACTAGTTTTCCACCCATATAGATTCATTGTTATGAAAGCTAGAGAATGAAACAGAAACAAAATAAAATAAACCAGTAAGCATTTAGGGATAGATGAAGTCTCTTGCAACACACTAAAGCATTGAAAAAGTTAATTTCCAATCAATGATGCTACATAGATGATACTGAAATGCCACTCACTTCTAGTAACTAACTATAAATTCAGTTAAATTGATTAATTTCAATTGGGTTAGATATAGTCCATTAGCTATTAATACCAGCCCAAACACAATACAGTCCAATTGAAGAAGCTTTTCTCAATTTTAGTTGAAGATTTCTCAACTAAATAGCCAGTGAGATTCCTCCCACATCCAAATAAGTGGTTTTACAGGTGTGTGAAATTCAGCTACAGGTTTTTTATGAATAGGGTTCATAAATATTTCCAAATGTGCTGGCATTCATTTCTCTGACATTTCCAGCCTGGGGCTATACTACAGATAAGATTTTAAGTACTACTAAAAGATAAAAATGAGATAATAAGGTAGAAATTTTAAATTGCAAATATTTAAATGGGTATTCCATTTTTGGGAGTATTTTTAAATCATGGTAAGCATAAAAGAATTTACAATTATTCCTTAAAATGTACCTGTCATATATCTCAGCGAACCTTTAAATTTTGGCAAACTGAGAAATGTTAATGTATTTAAAGCAGTGGAACCGTGGGTAAGAGCTGAACAATCTTATTTCCTAAATTTGTATCCAAGATTTAACTTTACTACAGCATCCTAATGAAGATGACATTTTATTTACTTAACAACATTTTCAGCACTCTACCTTGCTCCAGTTCATCTTCTAGGATAGCAAGTGACCCATCATAGTTACTGCAGAATTCTTGTGCAGAGTACCAGTTTCTCAGATGTTCTGGATCCTTTGGAATTTGTATTAAAAAGCACTGTTTCAAAAAACAAAACCAACCAAACAAACTTACTTTCTTTGCTTTCCTCCAGTCATTTATCAATCACTAAGAGTGATCACTGAAACATTTCACACGCTGTTATTGAATATTAAATATTAAACTGGTTTCTCTCCTGCCAAGAGCACCTCCAGGATCCTCAGTATTCGTTCTCAGCTGTGATCTGGATTGCACTCAAAGCAGTTGTTTCAAGGCAATCAATTGAGGTTAAATTTATCCTTGCAGTCACTGCAGTGAGCACTGGGATAAATTCAGCCACCTCAATGCGTGTTGCTGTAAAGAACTCAGGCACTTAAGAGAAGCCAGATGAAATAGTTACCTTTTGACCCTCAATTGCAAATAGACTTTGGCTTATAATTATCCCTAATGAAACCCATTTGAAACAGCATGTTTCAGAGGACAGCAGCAATTAGGGATCCATTTAGTACATCAAGGGGTTAGAGACCTCTCCTGAGATCATAAAAGACACTTGGAATTGTCATATGTGGACAAGACAGGATGGAGAAGGCTTTTAATGGCAAAAGCACAAATACAATTTCATTGCTTTTGCATATACGAGTATTTCCTCTCTGAAACTAAAGTAAAATTTTTAACACCTTGTTAAGACAACTTCTTAAAGTGTGGGCAGCTACTTAACAGCAATAAATCTTGGTGTCACTGTGTCAGTGGTTATAAACCTAAAGGCCCTGTTTTCAAAAAGCAAGAAAATCTTCAAATACTAAGTAATCCTTAAATACAATTTCTGCCCTACACATGGAATGCATTTTGAACAATGAAACAGCATAAAAGAAGGTTTTACTTTGAATCCAAAGTGCAACCAGCCTTTGGGACATACTCCTTCTTGGTTCGGGTCTTTTGGAATCTCTTTCTCTATCTTCTTTGGAATTTCACGTTTACAAATACAGGGAAGAGAAACAGTACAGTTTTCACCACCCCAGAGCCCTGAGCAAAAAGAAAAATCACAGTTCAGCACTGGTTTGAGAATTGGAAAGGATTTTTTTTCTTAGATATTGGAGATTTATATTTAGGAATATTTGGACATACTGCATTACAGTGGATTTGATGGTTCATGGGCACATACTTTTATTTCCAGTTTAATTTTATCAAGTAAAACCAATTTCTCTACACTGAGTCACATAACATATGACTATACAATCATATATTTAAAAAATAAATTATGAAAAAAGATGCCTTCCAGATAAAATAGTTTGACTTCCTTACATTGAAAATTTTTGGCAAGATCCAGGTGATGATAAAAAATGCTGACCTGCTTAGGAGGAAAACACACTTTTCAGGAAACTCAACAAATTTTTGGCCAGCCACCACTTTTGGCCAGCTGAGGGGGGAGGATGGGCATCTCTTATTTTTATCTGATACTAAATATGGCAATAGCAAACTCAAGCATTCAAAAGTCATGAATCAAACTCCCAAGATTATGTGTGGAAAAAAAGAAGGTTTTACATTTTTTCAGTTTTGACTTTTGAGGCTGGGATTACAAGACTGCAGCTGCATAAATCTTTTTCAGCTCTTCTCACAAATACAAAGCTTGCTGTTTTTATTTTCCTTGGAACCTCACATGTTTACTTTATCACATGACTTGCAGATCATCAGGAAACAGACACTGTGAGATGAATTAGAAAATCACTAAGCCAGCAGCACTGTGGCTTTTTTTCTTAACACCTTAGTAGAATATAGAATTTTGCCATGTTTGAAAGGCTAGCACCAAAATTATGGCACCCAAAAATCCCTCAGCAGATTGGCTATGGGATCAAAAACGAGGTACAAACCTGAGTATTTAAAGTCGTGTGCTGAGAGGAAAGAAGTTTATAGATGTAGGAAAAATTGTTGCTAAGTCCATGTGGGTCATTTGTTTATGAGAAAACTATCTGTGAATACCAGCAATGCATTAACATTATTGCTGTTCCACATAATGCCCAACTAAAACTGAGGTATCAGTATCACTGGAATCTTTGTATTTTGACATTAGAGAGCTGAAACTATTAATAAACTTTTACAACCTACAAACCTAGTCTCTGAGTATGTTAATGATATTTCACTATTCTTTACTTAATCACAGAAGCAGTCATGTAAATGATAACCATGGAACAGGACTTTAATATACATTGCGTTTCTCAAAAGCAACAAAAAAAATTTATAAACCTTTTGCCAATAACAGAATAAAGTTACAATTACTGCAGCAAAAGGAAATATAAAACTAACCTGTTTGGGATGAAATGAAGCCACATCTTTTCCCTGGTTTCTGCAGATCTCTTTCCCTCCCTTCATCCCAGTTCTGGTATGTTACTGGTGATTCATCTGTCCAGCTGCACAGAAATATTAAGAATGAAGTTTCATATTTTCCTGTCCTTACCTAAAATTACACCCTCAAAAGGAGAGAATGTAAACTAACAACCACTGTGACCAAGGTCAACACAAATGTCTTTTACAACCCTGTCAGAAGGAATACTGCAACGTGGAGATAAACTAAGAGCAATATTATTCTGAATGATATTTACACGAAAATTGAAATTGTCTCTTGAATATCCCACTCAGTTACCAAACTGCTTTGGCCCATCATACTGGGACAGGGCATGCCAAGCACAGCTCACAGCAGCTGTGGCATACAGGAATTCTTACCGAAACTCATCACTGAGGTTTTCTGCGTGCAATCCAATCCACCAGTGGACATCACTATTCGACAGCTATAAAAGAAATGTTTTGCCATGCATTTAGATATTGCATTAACAAACTCCGAAAGTCAGACTGTGTATTCAAATAGCATCTCCATTGGGTTCCAATGGGAAGAACAGGTGCTAAATCCTGCCCATGTTAATTCATGTAACTTCAGTGAGGTTATTCACTTGAATAGAGCATGATTTAGCTCCCATATTTCCACAGGATTGCTGATGTGTCTTCTGTAACCTAGGAATTTACAGTTTTAGGAATTTACACCCTATCTGGTTTGAAAAGACTGTTATCTTAGACGAGAATTTGTTTTCTCCAATTCCTAAAATTAAACAATAGCGAGTATTTCCTTTAAGCATTAATACAGCGCTGATCCTTGATGTTTCCAAAATGATTTCTGAAGATTTATTAACTCTGTATGGTTCATACCACAGTTTTCTAGAGATGCTTTCCAGATTGATTGCTGTTCTCATGAAAGGATCTAGATCTTTGCTTCTAGAAGGCAAAGCATTATTGAAAAGCCATGGAAATAATGCAATTCCAACAGCCATGTGTAATTGCTTTGTTGATTCTAACTTAAGGTATGAATTGATTTCACTTCAGGTTCAGCCACTCAGTCACAGTTTGGGGGCTTTTGGAAAAAGAAAAAGCAAAAAGTTCTGAATGTGCAGGACACTAGAGAAGCCACCTTCTGTCTTCAAAGCATCTATTTTTTGTCAGAAAGGACTGAACTCCAGCCTGTGTCCTTTGAGTTACAGTTAGGATTTCTACAGCTCACATCTTATTTAGCAATATCAAATGAAGAAAACAGACATTCTGACAGAAGACTCTGGAATGCTCTCTGACTTGGTATTGCCTGGCTGCTGAGTTTAGTTTTCTAATCACAGCACCCAGCCTACATATTATAGGTTTTAAAGAAATAGTGAAAAATGTGATTCCAAATTCCATGCTAAGAAATTTTTCACCAAGTTCGCAAATGACACATGCAAAGTCTATTTGGACTGCTGAGTATTATTTTAGTGATTGCTATACTTACTCCTACTTCCACAGGAAAATAGTTGAAATCACTCAGGGACAAACGTGGCTATGCTGAGCCAAACCCAGCAGGCTTTAAAATAGCTGTGCATGTTGTATTCTGAGACAAAACTTCTAGGAATTTAAGCTGATTTCCAGTGTCAAGAGACTAAACTTTGCTTTTTCATTGCAGAATGCTCACAAACTTTTGAAATACCCACTAATTCTACAATAAATCCACTTTGAAAAGATCTCATATAAGTAAACATGACTTTAAAGCCATGTTTGATTATCCATTTTTAGTGATCCTAAGTTGGAGATATATATATATAGAGAGAGAGAAAGAGATATTTTGATTTATATAATTTTTTAAGTCATAAATATTCAGAGTTAGATAATGTAGTAATTATATCCCATCACAGTCTCTGGTAGATGTGGAAGAGGACAAGACAACATAGCCAGTTCTGTTGCTGTTCATCATAAGCTTTTTCTGTCATGATCTATTGGTTTAAATCTATTTCATCATGCTTTAATATAAAACTACTCAACTAGGAGATAAAAATTAAACATAATTCTTTGGAAACTGAAAGACCCCATATTAGTATAACACAATTCTATTTATGCTTTCTCTTACAAGTTACAGAAGGCAGAGAAGGCCTGTACACAATAAGTGTGGGTCAAGAGCTTTTCTACCCAGAACTAGATGTTCCTTTAAAGATTACACTACAATATTCTTTTGCCTTACAGCTGTAGAATTTTGTCCTCAGTAAGGCAGACAGATTATTTGCATTAATTTTTAAAATTTTCGTTATTTTGCTTTTACTGAGAACGCCTGAAAGCAAATAGACTCAGTTTCTTGGGAATTCATCTGCTTGTGAAGCTATTTCTCATTTTCAAAGCTCTTTGTTACATCAGGCAGACAGATTCTCTAAAAGACACAACAGAAAATAGCCAGTTAACACCTGAGGGTTTATTTTTTAAAAGGGGTATTTTTTCTTACCTTCCTTATTTTATTTTGAATAAAGGTTTGTTCACCAGAAGCGTTTATTACTGCCAATCCACCACGAAGCCAGCTACAGACAAACTTACAGGTTTCCCATTCTGCAGGGCTGACATGGAAAAGATATTCTGCTCCTTGATAATATGACCAGGGCAGCTCTAGAGAACAAGCAAAAGAATCAGTGTTGTGCAGGGGTAAAAAACTCATTTCAAGTCTCATCTTTTTTTACCCCCATGGCCTGCCTGCAGCCACATGTCAGAGGACAAACACACCACTAGGAACAGCAGAACCATATTTAACATATCAATTTGTGGTGACAAAAAATTGACTGTGAGGTTTTTTTCCTTAATACTCTATCCCCTGAGACTGCAGTAATATCAAGAGAGTTGTCCAGGCTTAACAGCAGGGCAATTTTAACATGATGGACAGTTATCAAACTCCTGTCCTTACTACTAGTAATATTTCTTAACCCTACCAAAGCAGTATCTGATGCTCTGGTGCTCCTAAACCACAGTGGCAGATTTGATCTCTGACAAGAAGTTCCTACAGAGATCCTTACTGTAAATTTTCAACTTAGAATATTTTACTTATTTTATTCTTAACAAAAGCTTAAATTGTATTTCCAAGTTATATTGTTTCAAGATGAAAAAAAGAAAATATTTCATACCAGCTGTGTACCAAACTGGACTCATTGGTTTGACGCCTGCAGAAAAAAACAAACAAATAAACCCAAACAAAACCAAAAATAATTAAGAATAGTGCTATTTTTGTTCAGGGATATAAAAAGGCATTAAATGTGGAATAAAATAAAATAATTGCCATACTCACTGAAAAATATTCACAGTAGTTTTTACGAATAACAACTTTGAATGAGTATTTCTAAGTAACTGGTAATTTTACCATATTTTTTAAACTGACTGTTCACATTAGATCTGTTAACTAGACAACAAATGTAAGTGGAATAACCCATTTGGCTTTGCCATGATTTCATGCAGAAGACCAGTGAGAACTCCAGAGGTGGCTAAAAAGGAGACTTTTAGAGATTTTTTTCCTTGTCTCCACTGAATTGCAAGTAATTGATGTAACAGACAATGCATGTTAATTATCATTTCACCTTTTGGTATTTTGCATATCCATTCACGCTTTTCATTGCAGTGGGCTGGAAAGACTGTTCTGTTTACTTTGAACACACCACAGTTTCTTGAGTCATCTTCAACATACTTGTCCTCCAAAAACGAAGATACAACCTGAAAACAGCACATTCATTCTCTTTCACTGGCAACCCAAGATGAAGCATTTAAAAACCTCATCATGGAGAAGAATGAAGGACTTAGACATGTGTACCTTAGGAATATCACAGCAACAACTAGAGGATCACCTAAATTATGATGGAAAAATGCAAATAACAGGGTCCATAGTCATGTTCTCCCAATGTTCTGTCCAACTCACTCATCTTATATCAGACTTCTTCATAAAAAGAACTGAATAATTTTGAAACCTGATAACTTTTGGACATGATTGACAGGAGTTGCCCACATTCAAAAGCCTTTGCCTTGGTTCAATGTATGCTCAGATATGACTTGAAAGATTGCTGAAATACAGAGTAAACAGATATTTACAGGTGTTCTGTCAGACCACTGCCACGTCCCTCCAGAAAGTGCATTTCTTTTATTAAATCCAATCCAGAACTGTCTTTCTTCTGTTCTGTAACAAAGAAACAAAGAAAATAACATTTCTCATGCACTGTTTCCCCAGATTTTAGATTTCAGAAAGAATTTTTAATAGTACAAATACACAAATTAATTTCTTCTTGAATTTAAGATATCATTCTATAATACATTTCTTTTTAGCATCTTTGAAGTAAATGCTTGCTTTCATACTAAAAGTTAGATTATGTTTCATAAGATGAAAACACTTAAAATGTGATTAAAATTGTTGAATCTCCATTTCAAAGAGGAATGTTGCTCACAAAAATACCACCTTGACAATAACAGCTGCTGAACATTTACCACAAAGATCATCTTCAAAAAGAACCACATTGCAATGTTGCTGATGCATTTCACCCATTTTTAAATTCAGGTTAGAGTAGGGACTTCTTTGGACAGTAGTAAAGAGGATGGAATAATGTAAATTGTAGATTAGTACGATTAAGATAAATCTTGTTGGTGTTAAAAATATATTTACCTATCAAAAATTGTATATAGTAGATTGTTTAAAAATGTCTCTTCATAGATTTGGCTGAAACTAGCAAGATGGGCTCCAAAATCTTGACATAATGCTTCTGCTTCATCCCATGTTCTTCTCATGAGAACTTTTTCATTGTGAAATATCTGCAATAAAACCAACATTGTCATAAATGTAGTTCATTTTACAGAGCAGTTTTTTCAGAAACCCATAAAAATCAAATATTAGTCACATTTTTTTCCAAACTAAAGCCAAGTATGTTCCAAGCATAACTCTGATTCTTATTACTTTCTCCCACTTTTAAATGCAGTGCAGTATGGTAACAGGAAATTTTTGTTTGTTCAGTGAAGAAATAACGACTCATCAAAAATCTTTTAGGAACAGCACATCCTTAAGTTGTTGTAGAATCAGAAAAACTCAAAGGAAGTATGACATGTACCTTATAGCAGTTGAGCAGATTAGGTTCTGACTCCCATCCAAAATAGCAGGAACTTGAGTATTTTTGAAAAGTAAGTTCTGGTTCTTCATAAGAATTGACTTTTTGCTTGCACAATGACATTGCTTTGAAGTTCTTACAGCTTTTCACCTCCCAGTAACCAAGGGGGTGCTTCCCTCTCATAGCTACACATCCTCCAGAATGACCTAGACATGAGAATAAATGCTGAATATCAGAACAAAATATCTGAATTTTGTGATATTTTTTTGGTCAAGTGGCTGTTTTATTGACATGAATTTCTGGATAAAATCTTAATGAACTAACAAAACCAGAAAATTCTTTGGTCAGCAGCCAATTTATAAGCCTCTCTTGGCTGTCTTGAGCTTGTAAAATGGACCAGGACACAGAGTTCCTCTCACAAAATGCAGAAGAAATACAACTAAAAACATTACTTTGGCAAAATGCAGTCATAAAGCAATAAATGTAAAGAGTTTAAATCAGAGAGCCATTATTGAAATGGAATATCTTTATAATAATGTCTCTATTTTCAGGTATTTCTTAGTGGTTTATGTTTCAAAGGCTGAATAACTATTTAATTTTTTCAATTTTTGTTTCCTTGGAATATTTTCCTTAGAATTACTGTGAAACAAACAAAATCAAACTAAAGGGGAAGAAGAAGAAACCTCCACACAGTGCTGATATTCACAGAAATGTATCTGGCAACCTCTGCCCTATTTTTCGTATAAAATGCAAATTTCAAATGGTGACTATTACTGAATAAAATTCATTACTTTTCTAGGACCTTTTTCTGGGAGTCTCAGGAAGCCCTTAAAAAGTTAATAAAGAAATGCATAGGAAATATCAAGTTTGGTTTTTGATGGTTTTTTTTAGAAAATATATATACAACAGATGTATTAAAGTTCATAAAGGAATGTATGAAAAACACCTCATGGGAAAAGAAGAATTTCAGGGATTAGCTGTGTCTGTAAGGAGGGCCTGACTGTGGAAAACCTCAGGTTATGGAGCCAGCAGCAGATGCCAATTTATCTCTCTGCTCTCTTGGCCAGGCAGGGAAGAAAAGGACTGGCTCTCTTTAGTCCCTGCTAAGCCACTGGTGCCGTGGAGAAGAGAGAACACTCCCCAGTTTCCATTTCCAAGCCACTGCTGTAGTCAGCAACATGCTACTCACGTGGCTGGTACTTGTTCCAGTTTGTGTAGCTCACAGAGAGATTCCTTCCTGCTGGACTTAGCCAAAAGTATTCTCCTGTGTTGTTAAGGTCTTGCAATCCTATCCAAAAATAAGTTCTCTCCGATTCTGCTATGCTGCGGATCATGCTGTTGATAAAAGCTTGTTCAAACCTTAATAAAAAAAAAACAAGAAAAAAGTTTTTAGAATAAAATAGGTTAATTGGTATTTCAATGAACAGCTCTCATGACATTATTTAAATTATCTCAGAAGAGAAAAATAAAACAGAGGTACTTAATTTTCTTTACAGAAAGCTGTAGGGAGCTTGAGGCACAAGTCTGCAGAACAAGTCAAAATTTTTTTCAGCACTTGAGCACATAAAAGAAACACTAGAACCAGATCATATAACCTCAGTGTTTGACTTACAAGATGTAAAGACAGAATGTATTAATGATGCACAAATGAAAGCAAGGAACTCCTTGATGAAGGAAAAAAGTTAGTGGAGTTTGAAAAGGCTCCAGAAGAAAGAAAAGAAAAATCTCTGCACAGAAGTGTCCTACTGAAACCAGCAGATACACAAACCAGCACTGAGAAACCAGATCTGAAGGACTAAAAACACCAGTGAACTGACTACATAGAATCACCTTTTTCTTCTTTGGTTTCTTCACTAAAGTTATGTGAGAGATAGATGCCTTTTTGCAAGTTATAACTGTTGTGCATAGTAATCCAATTTTCACTTAAGTCCAGTTAGTTCTGATATAATTGGTATAGAATTATACAAGAATGTTTCAGTTTATGAGCACATTCAATCAGCTATGAAAATTATACAGGAAAGAAGTTTCCCACTTCGATGAACTCATTCAACTTTCTGATTTTACAAACTCTGAAAAGAATGGCTAAATATAAAGATGACAGTAATGTAAAAACTGAATGTATCTGTAACACTGTGACTCAGAACTTGTATTTCATTTTCATTTCCTCTGCGTGTTCTCTTTTTATGTCTACTCTCCTTCCTCTACAACTTACTATCTAATGAACCTTTTAGGATCATTAACTGAGAAGTTATTGCAGTTTTCACTCCAGAACAACAAACATCAGCAGTAATTAAACAAAACCACTAAACTAACATGCTTTTGCTACTCCTTGCTACTGCTGTTAACTGGAACTGGAAACTAACATCATAACTGACTACACTGAGAAGTGGAAAAATTAAAAGTAAAAACAAAGCAGAAAAAGAGAGAAGACATGATTCTACTGATGTGCAGCATGCCCTCAGCTCCCTGCCACATTTGAGCTGCCAATGCTCAACTGCAAGAATTTGTCCTTTATTCCCCCTGCAGGGACCTTTGTCACACTGCAGCTGAGTGCTGCACACCCCTCTGCACAGCCCTGAAACCACTGGGCAGGGCAAGTTCCCATCCATGTAAATCCTTATGTAGGGTAGCCAGTGTTTCCCTCAAATACCTTCCTACCTGACTGCAGGGGATTACTCCCCCTGGTCTAAAGGGGGCAGACGTTTCCTTCTTATATTTTGGGGTTTGGGGGTTTTTTGGTTGATTAGGTTTCATTTTTTTTAAACAATAAATATGCTACACTTACATTATCTATGTAATTTATCTATTAGTATATCAAACTTTAATGGAAGGCAAACATAAAGGGTAAATAATAAAGTGCAGAGAAAACTCAAGCATCTGGACATCTACAGAGAAAGCTGTTGCTAAAGCTGGAATAGAGGCAAATAAGAACAAGGCATGGGAAAACAGCAACAATTGCTTTCAAACATTTACTACCTTACCCTATTTGCTGAGAAATCACATAAAATGAATACATTAATAGAAACATTTTTAAAACATTGATTGATTTGGATTAAAATTTTGTATTTTTTCACTATAAAAATAAATATCTTTTCATTTTTTAGTACACCTTCCAAGTACACCAGTAAAGTTTCTTAAAGATGTTACATACCCCTGCAGAACACATTTTCTTTAGGTTTCTGCATGCCCATGTGTGCACATTGCTACAAGTGTTTATTAGCCTAACAGTTGCTTTTTACTTAATTTATTTTCAATTATAAACTAAGGCAAAGCACTCCATTGATTTTAGCTGATGTTAGTAATTATGCTCACATCTCAAGCAAATATTATTTCACAATGGTAATATTTTTTGCCATGCAACACTTTATAAAGTTAGAGTAACTCTTGTTAGAGGCATCTTCACACTCTCTAATAGGATTAACTACCTGTTTGTTACTGATACAAGTGCAGATGGGCAGAAATAACCACTGGAAGCATGTTCAAAACTTCGAGGGGTACTGTCGATTTTGTAACAATATCCACCATGTCTTTCCCATCCCTTAAAAGAAATGAACATTATTTTATAGATTATTAATGATTGTATAGTTGCTTAAAAACTTGTTCCTCTTTTGTACCTTCTGTCTGATAATCCCTGGCATCCCTCTGTTTCTTTTCTTTCCTACCATGGTTGAAGAGCAGTTACTCTCAAGATCACTGAAAATGTGGCTATCAGGTGAGCCAGAACACCGTGTCAGTGGTCAGCCTGCCTCATTTCATCTCATTATTAGTCTTTTATTTCAACCTATTCACCCCCAGGCGTCCAAAAGACACCACCTGGACTGGTCTAAGTTCTGCTGGTGTGAGTTCATGCAGCTTACCTGCTGGGTCTTATGATTAAATGTTTTAAATAAGCAACAGAATAAACAGATAATACACTCTCTCAGTCTTTTGATTAACTGAATGCACCTTTTTTTTCACATTAGAAAGAAAAGGATCAAAGCCAAGGGACTGTAAGAGGGTTCAGCAGATGTTTTTACAGGGTGTGAAACACCAAGAAGCAGAAATTTATCCTGAGTAGAAGTTACCAGAGCAGATCAAAATAATTATGACCAGTGTCTCAATGCCTTGAGACTCAGTCCTGTGGGGCACAGGACTGAGAAGCTGAAGTGCTGTCAAACTGCTGACTACAGCTTGTCAAGAAAACCTTGATGCTCTGCACATTTTTCACCTAGTCAGGACTGTGACAGACCTTTCTCACACTATTAGCACACAAAATTCTTCAGTGACGAAATACATTGGTCCAAATTAAATAAAGGCAGTCACCCTCAACTTCTGGAAATGTTAAGCTGGAATCAAGCAGCAATGTCCATAATGGTATGACAGGAACTCTGGATCTGGACACTCTACATCTGGGGAAAGACTGCATCTGACTCCAAACAGTTCAGCTTCAACCTTCTTACAATTTGACTGAACTGACTCTTTCTTCATTTCCCAAGAAACAAGACAGTAAATTAAAAAAGGAAGACAATGAGTTAAATAATAAAGCAGCTTAGAAAAGAGATTTTTTTTTTTCCTCCACAGTTTTGAATATAACAGAAATTCAACAAGCTTCCTCTTTCCACACTGTGAAAAGAAACTGATGGCAAATAAAGTCATACTTTGACACGTTTCCTTTCACTAGCAGAACACAGCTCCTAAATGCCTGAAAACATGCTGCAATGTCCTAGTTAGATAGCTGTGCTCCTTCCCATTTCTATTTGAAAGCAAATGGAACTCTAATGTACAAGTGGAAGAGTTCACCCTCCATGTCAATGAAACGGATTGTTTTTCACCCTGACATTCCATTTCAATGTATGAAAACCATGTGTGGGGTGAGGCATCATATAACAGCCATTATTTGCACAGATGGTGGACAAAAGGGCTTCACTTTTGATCTAGAAAGAAATAGGAACTTGGGTCACAATCACTGATGAAACAACAAGCCATGAAAGGCATCTTGTCAAGGCTTTTAATCTTGCATTAAAATTTAGTTTACATACTTTAAAAGCAAACAATGAGATTTTTCCAAGCAAAACATGCATATCTTTAATATTAAAAACTAAAATTATCTCTCTATTTGCATCCATATGTTCTGTAGCTGTATTTAGAGGTTATCTATATAACTCTACATCATTAGTATAGTTTTAAAACAACCACAAATCCACTTACCTCTGGACAACTTGATTCTAGTTCAGGAGAGACACTATTATATTCCCCTGCTTTTTTGCAGATATAAAAAGATTTTTCTTCACAGTTTTTAATCCTCCAATGTCCCTCCTAAGGAATAAAAGAGAATGTATTCTGTATATGCCCATATTCTCATGCATATCTAAACAAACATTAGATCACACTGTCTCTTCCTCTTTTAATTCTTCACTAAAAAAAAAAACAACCCTAATTTTCCTCACTCCATTTACTTATCCTTAGCTGGTCCATTTATTTCTACCAACACTGTCAGCAGGACATCTCTAATCAATCATATAAATGGGTTTGTCTCTTTGAATCAGTATTCAGGATGTAAAACATCTTAATTAACTAACACCATGGCTATACCAGAGCACTTTTCTTTCTAGCTATTACAGTTCTTTCTAAGATTAATCTCTGTGTTTGAACAGTCCTTACTCAAGATATTACAAACTTTCATACAATTTTCACACATCTGTACATACTGGATATGTATCAAAAACAGTGCTTGAAAATTTTTATCTTGAACCTCCTTTTCCTTTGTATTTTACATTTTCATTGGGTCGTTTACACTTGCAAACTGAGTAAAATATAACTTTGGAATCTAAAACCCCACACTGTTCCAAAGTCCTATTTTCTGCTTCCAACAGGAACACACTTTCCCCAGTCATTGTAATTGTCTTGGCTTTCCCCTGTATTAAAGACTGCAACCTGGACCCACAGAAACTATTGATACAGTTTTCACACTCAGACAAAACATACTTTGCACAAAAAAAATTGAAAACTATAGTGCTGCTTATGCAAGTCATGTAGTAGTGAGTTTAAGTGCTGTTAATTGTAAAAGTAAAGTAAATGCATGACCACATTACAAAAGAATTGACAGTGCCATGAATACCAACAAGACAGGCCAGTGTTGTTTTAACATTACTGCCTGTTTTACAGCCCCTGACTGATATGGTATCAATCTCCTGCTGTCAATTCCTGTACTTTCATGCAGACCTAGACGACTGTGGTTTTGAAAGATGCTCCATAAAATTTATAGATGTTTACACAAAGATAATAGAGGCACAGCTAACAGTTTCTCAAAACATGAATTTAAAACTCTCAAGACCAGAACTTATGCATCATAAATTATGATACATACTAGTTGGATTTTAAATTATTTTATCAAAATACCTCACTCACATTTTCTCTTTTTCTTTGACAGGTTTTATATATGAAATATATTTTATTGAACATAAGTTCAAAATCTGTGATTAATTTTCTGTGCATCAGCACTGCAGAATGCATTGGTTTCTAAAGGCTGCACTGCATTTATCATAGCATGAATACATTAGGAATAAAAGAACAAGTCATACTCCAGCTCCTGGTTTAAAAAAGTAGGCACAGCAAGAAACAAAATTATTATGAGCTAAACCAAAAGTGCCTGATTCTTTTAAAAAGAAAACTTACAGGTCCTTGTGCTGAAATACAGAGTTGTCCTGTCCTTTGAAAGGTGTTAGGTTCTTGTCTGTGCCAGTTAGAGAATTTTCCTGGGGTGTTATCTGACCACTCAAAAACAACAGGTATGTTATAACTGTATAATCCAATCCATGTCTCTGTTACATTTTCTGTAAAAGAATGAATTCAGATTTTAATGGTGAAGTAATAAAACCTGCTTATCCTTTAACATGACAATACTATTAAAAATTATTAATGGAATTTTTGTTGGAATGTCCTTCTTACATGGAAAAATTAAAGCTGTATAAACTTTAGGAAACCTTGCTAATGAGACTATGTTCTACTGCTCTTAAAAACTAAAAAATTTCAAAAATAGAATCAACATACATGATTATATGCTTTAAAGTAAAAAAAAATACAAAGAGCATATACACTTTCTTGAAGTGCATGGGGCAGAAAAACTGACATGGAAGTGAAATATTTTGTCATATAATTTTCCATTACAGCATCCCTGCAAATAATGGTATTTGTTACCTATGGAGGGTCTTAACAGAGGAGAGGAAGATGGTGGAGGTTAATCTCCTCATCTCCACATGACACTCTGCTCCAACTCTGCGAGAAAAACTCACAACCAAACTGGGCAGCTCTGCCAGCACACTGGTGTCAGTGGCAGGCAGAAAATGTTCACTTTTCTTTGCTGCTGTTATGACAGCAAAAGTATTGGCATTGCTGCATCAAAGAGCTTTTGTTCATTAAGTTCCTTGTGTAATTACACAACCTCTTAGGACAATGTGAACTAGCAGAAGTGCTTTGATACACCCTGCTGACATCAAAAGGGACTCTGCCCTCATAGTAACAGCAGCAATTTTGCAGTGTGGATCAGGCCAGCTTGCAGGCAAAATATACACTGAATTGGTTTTGCTTCTAAGCACAGCTCTAGTATAAGGTTGATGACTGAATATTTTGCAACAGTTTGCAAAGAACCAGACAAGAACAGGAAAGGACAAAAGCTAGCATGCTTACTATGGCCTCACCGTGTCTGCTTCGTGGAGTCATATCTTTATTTTAGAAATGGTTATTGGAAAAGGTGACTCTATGCAGTTTTAAGACTCCTAGAATGGGCACGCAACATCATTTCTTTTTTTGTCAAACATCATTTGGGTGTGCCACGCAATACAGTGCTTAGATGGTAACAAGCGAAAGAGCTGCACTAAAGAGCGCCACAAAACTCTTCAAGACACATCTGTGCACTTAAACTCCCCAAACTCACCACTTTCAAGCAAGTTAACGAGCAGCTCTTCATCTGCCATGGAGGATATACTGATAAGCCTGCTGTTTTCACTTTGGCATGAGAGAGAAGCATCGTTCCAGCTCTTCTCCTCTTTATGAAGTCTGTAACAGTTCTGGTTGTGCGGGTACCAACCAACATCACAACGAGTGGCATAATACTTCCATGTATCTTCAAATGAGCACACAAAGTTCATATACATTAGACAGAATTGCCAAGTTTATGCTATGTCCATAACACAGCCAGAGATTTGTTTTTGAACCCTCAAATGTGGAAAACAGCATTGTCCAGGGTAACTTATGGAGGCCAAAACAGTAATATGAGCTATGGATCCACCATGAAAACTGAAATTCTTTCCAATTTATTTAATGATTGTACTGTTTGGGCTGCTGGACTAGTGCAAACACGAATTCAGTTTAAAACACAGTTTATTTCCCTGAACCTCTGAACCTGGTTCAAAGACAGATAATGCTTTTTCAGATAGCATTACCTACAGAAAATATGGATTGTCTTTCCTTACCACCTGAAACAAGGTGCTGAACTTTCTTTAAGTTACTAAGAAGAAGCTGAACCAATGTAAGTAGCTCTTGCAAAACCAAAAATTTATGTTAGAATAAACTAAATTCTGTTTTTAACTTTCTCACAGAATGGGGACCTGAATCATTCGATGCACTATATATCCTATACACCTTGTATAGTGTAATTAATAATAATTGTATAATTATACTTGAAGTATAAGTACACTTTTTCAGTGTATCGAAAGTATAGCACATCATAAAAAACCCTGCAAATTTTGTGCTGCATTTTGCAGCTTTCTTCTCTGTGTGCCACTGGTTAATTCCATTCACATTGAAAACCTATTTTGGAACTCATAAATGTGGCTCTTTTTGTAATATAAAAAGAGAATGAGCATTCTGATGGTGTAAGGAATCAAGTAAATGATATTTGTATTAAAATTGTTCTAAGACTCTCAACATGTTTTCAAAGACTGAATTTAAGCAGAAGAAAGTGTTATTACATCAGATAAAGTAAATTGTATTCAACTTGAACTAGAAAAGCCACACATTCAGTGCAGCTGTGACCTTGTTCTGCTGACTTTATGGTCAGGGGGCTTCTCTTGCTCTCCTTGCATGCCCACAAAAAGGATACAGTAACAGTGAGACACTTACCCAGCGTTTCATGCTCTGTCTTATTTAAATATTTTTTGCATACAAAAGGCAATCCAGATTCACATAGATATGTGTTCCAGCCATACTGCAATCTTGGATTAATCACTGCACAATGATTTTCTTTAAAACGCTTATCAGAGACATCTGCAAACACATTTTTGAGAAGCACAAAAATTACAAAAATCAGCTCTCAGCTGTGAAACGGTGTTGTAAGGTTCTCTGCAACTTCCTGAATTAATGCATACACATCCCTGCACACCAAAGTTCTAGTAATATTATACCAGTACTATAGACAGTTGAACATTTGCCATGAATTACATGTGTGGCAATGCCTCCTTGGCTGCTGCTCTCAGATGAGAGGCTGAAACCAGCTTAGTGTCTATAATTGCTGGTGGACAGACTTCAAAATGTAACAAACCAAGTCACAAAACTCATGTTAATGTGCTAATGATAATTACAGCTTGTTAACATAAACAAACTGAAACTCCTTTCCTTCACGGAAGTAGCTGCAGTTTTTAAATATGTGACTGGAACACTAAAAACATCTTTAAAAGTAAATGACAAAAGGACTGGACCGTTAATGCTCTGAAAAGATCGATCTCATTTGGTGTTATATCCCTAGAAGGGCTTTCAGCTCATGAATATGAATATTTTTTTTTTTTTTTAAAAAAAAAGTGTATTTTTTAATTCAGCTTTCAAACACAGCTGTAGGAACAGCAGTGTTGTATCAAGCTGCAGTTATAGAGAGCATGTAAGTATGCTGCTGTAACATATGCAAGAGGAATATCAAGTACTTGCTCTCCAGTTCACAAACATTAGTGGTGCTCCATCTGACCACTGCCAGCCAGCGTCTTCATCCAGGCGATTCAGGCCCATCCACAGAACAAGGTCTGTGGAATTCAACTGCCCTGAAACAGAAAAAATAAACAAAGTAAAACCACGTGCTTTCCCCAAGCTTTAAAAGATCTACAGGCATAGACCTGCTGTCCTGACTTGTTACAATTAATAAAACAGAACTTCAAAGCAGTCTCCAGAAAGTTCCAGGCTAGTTGGCTTTTTTTTATTTCTGTCCTTAGAAAAAGTCAGTTACTTTGTTAATCAACACAGAGATGAAAAGGAATAAACTCAGAAACCTGAAATCCTTCAAAAGCCACTCATTCTGCAAACCTTTCCTGCACAAGTTGTTGCTGACCTTAGAAGTTAAATCTAGAACAAGAAGCTACATAAATGCTAGCCTGTTTACATAAACACTAACCTGTTTCAGCTTTTCATAAACCAAATAACTTTCAGAAACCTTTACAGCTTTGCAGGCACATCAAAAAGCTATCGAAATAATTTTTAAAACTTCCTGTTAGCTTATATCCTTCAATTGAAAACTAGCAATAGTGGGAAGCAATGGACAAGAAATCTGAAGCAAGCTTTGCATCAGAGCTCCACCACCCATTCCTCCACTTGATTTTCTCCACTCACACTAAAATACCCATGAAAGTCCTGCTTTCAGAAGGATCTGCACAATTTGTCTGAGACATTTGCTCCAAGGGGAACAGCAAAATACTTATCAGAGAAAGAGTAACACCCATTTATAAAGCTAGAATTTTTTTCCATACAAGACATTAACTCAAAGCCTGCAGAAATGTTGCCATCGTTCCCATTTGGTGAAGTCCAGCTTACAAAGAAAACTTAGCAGGAGAAAGGGACACCAAAGTACATTGTAGAGAAGGTAAACACATGTATAATTCTCCAAAGTGAACAAATACACTCCCTAACCACAGCTGCGGGATGAATGGGAATCTCTGTGTAGAGGGAGAATAGAAAAAATTACACCCTCAAGTGACACATACCACCACTACTACACTTCAGTTTATTAAGGTGGGAACTCACCTTCATCCTTGCTCTTTCAAATAGCCCTCCTGAGGCGTTTTACAAGACAAGGCCCCACAAGCAGCAATGGGAGAGATATCACACAGCGTATTGGGCTCCAAAGCTCACCCCTTTGCACAGGTAAGGAAGAATCTAACTACGGGTTTCCTAAAAGGTCCCCAGAGAAATGTCTACTCACTGCTTAAGTTACTTATGTAGTTCTGCTCCTCGGGGTCAGTGACACTGAGCAGGTCCCCTCCTTGCAGCTGACAGGCAGCCCGAGCCTCACGCCAGCTCAGCATGGACGCGAGGTTGAACTGGTAGCAGACGTGTGTGTTGGGGTTCCTCTTCCAAAAGATGTCACAGCCACTCTCTACTCAAAAACAGACTCATCACCAGCTGCCCAAGACTCTAAACCAGCCAGAAACACAACACCTTCAACAATTTCATTAATTGATGACAGCAGGGTCCCAATGGAAGCACGATTGTGATCACTGTTCCTGTTCCTTTGTTAATGCACATAGGGAAATAAGGCACTAATGAAATAAAATGTTGCTCCAAATTTCATACAGTTGATAAAATACTCAGGAGCTGATGTGCAGCTGCTGGTGATTTTCACAACTCTTATGAAGCCAACACAGCTACATTTTAATTTATTCTGGCTAATTATTTGTTTCTAAAGCTGAATATTGAAATATTCAAACTGGGAACACCTCACTCAACTTGTGGAGCAACACCCACTGGGTCTCCTTGGACCTTGTACTCAAGAGAATAAACTTACTATCATTAAAAAGGATAAGCAAGGCTGCAAATACCATCTATTTTAGTGGCTGCCCAGAAATACCCACTACAAAGGCACATTTCCACTGCTTTTAAGATGCTTTGGAACAGAGATCTGAAATGTAGATTGAGCAGGAAAGACTTTCCCAAACCACTTCTACTGATAGGAGACACTATTTTGCTTATTTATACAAGAAGTAGGAATAGTCACAAAGATTATACATCAAAAATCTTTTCAACATCAAGTATTTTTAAAACTATTGCTTTTTTGTATTTTAGGCCCAAAACATATCCAAGCAGTGCACGGAAGAAAAGGATTGTGCAAGATGCAATGCAGTCAAAAGCAGACCACGACTTTGGAAGAGCACCCCTCACATTATGTGCTCCACGAAAGCTGCCTGTTGATCACAGAGGGGTTTGTGCAGGGTAAGAGCAATGGGCTGCACAGAATAACCTCCCTCTGCTACCCCCGGTAGTTTTGCTGTTGCAATGAGGACTTAAGTCTCAAAGGTCAAACAGGATAAACTGTAACAAATTTGCTAGTCTTCCTCTGTGCTTTTTAAAAAGACATTCCCTTCTAACAGAAGGGAAGCAATCCAAAACCAGATTGTGTCCTAGTATTGCTAATAAAGAACGAACTCGAGGAGGAGGGAGAGAGAAGACAAGCAACATCTTACCAGCATTTGGGCAAAAACCCCATTTTTCATCTTGTTCATAGTAAGTTGTTGTGGCACACCACTCAGATTCCTTTCCATCTCTAGTACACTCATAATACCACTTGTTGTTATATTTAAATGGAAAAACGCATGGGAAACCGAAAGAATTTCCCTGCAAGGTGTATGTTTCTGGAAAAAAAAAATGCAGAGATTGAAAGAATGCAGACCACAACTTTTTTTCTTGCCCCCATATGTTATTATTCGTGTTTTCAGCAGCAGTGATAAAAATAAAATGACTGAAGTGACTTTCAAATTTTAATTTATAATTGATAACACAGCATTACAAGTGTGAGCAGCATAATTTCAGTAAATAGAATGTGGAAATAATTAATTATGAAATTTGTCACCACAAGGCACATTCTTTTAACTTACTCCATTCACAAAAAAATCCTAACCCAAACCACAACCCCCCAAAGTCTGATCAATTAACAAAAAGTCTGGATTCACATTTCAGAACAACCACATAAAACAAGTTAGTTAAATCAGTACACACCCAGATGCTAATTCCACTTATTTATTAGTCTTTTGATAGATGAACAATTTAACATTACTCCCCTGCTTCCCCCACTTGTTATAAAGTGGATTTCTAACATGCTTTCCACTCTTTTTGGGAAAGGAAAGGTACAAGACAAATGAATATTAAATAGACTTTTAAAAATAAGTTATATCCTGTGGAGAAAAATAACATAGCTAAAGAATTGATGCTCCATACATCTATTGCCACAATCAATGCCTCACAAAATAGTTAAATATTTTCCTATTGTACTTCGAGGACCAAAATACTGAGAGAATCCAGTGCAATTGAAAACTGTAGAAGCTTTACCTCAGTGAGTGTCTCCTAAACTTCAGAGCTTCTAAAAAAGGTCAAAGAACCACAATCACTCTTTGAATGAAATTGTTTAGCCAAGATTCCACATTGATAGCTTTAAGACCAAAGTCCTTCAACTACAGAATCAATACATACTGCCAGGTTCCTAGAGTTAATGGCTGGCTGTGCACATATAAAAGAGCAGTTTACACATTGTAAAGCTTCTTCTGATGTGAATGAACAGAAAATACAAGGAACAGGTCAAAAAATAGACCTGGATTACTTTTCTGTCTGCTTGCTATTATGCTGCCAGCTATGGTGGGATTATCTCAGCCCCAGCAAGAAACCAAATTCAATTGCTACAGACCTCTTACCAGACTTTCATATATATCTATATCTATATATATTTTTTATTTTTTTTTTGCTTTGAAGGTAGTTATGCCTCCCACCCCTTGCTTGGTGGACTAACGAACTGGCTTGCCTTTGCATGTGTGTGAACTGTGGTAGAAGGCAGAAAATAGAACCTGAAAGTGAAAGAGATTTTGCCAACACAAATAAATACTTTGGCTCTGAAATGAGGCTAGAAGTGTCTGCCTAATGCTGATCCTCTCCTCACCTCTCTGAGATGTTGCAGTAATAGGGCTAAACCAGGTCTATTTTCATCTCCCTGTGTGCACATGGCAAATATGTATGACTTTTCATGGATTTAAACTTTTTCTGTCTGGTCTTAAGTATAAATTCCATTAGGTTTTAAAAAAGAGGTTGGGCACTGTAGTACTTTCCCAGTTATCACAGGTCCCAAAGAAGGAGTTTGGTGAGAGCAGAGGCTGAGCTACACCTACAGGAGAAATCACTAAGACCAGATCTGAAATCCAAACACCCAGTTCAAGTGGGGAAAATCAACAACTTCAGTCTGAGACAGTGTGCAAACATCAGGTCTCTCCCTCTACAGAAATGCTGAGGAAGGGGTAAAGGTACAGGCTGTCTGTTGCTGTTTGAAGTCAGTGGCTTTACCTTAGTCCTTAAACCTGGAAAACTGTTCAGGTCTGCAGACCTGGATCTTGATGTACATTCCTACACCTTCACTAGCTGTACAGCAGCATTTACCAACATTCTGATCTCTGTTTCAAAGTTTGGCATGTTCAGAGTCCAGGTGCTGAATGTTGCAGACATTGGTCCATGCACACTGCAATTACAGACTGATTTTCAGTGACAGGAATTCCCAATCCTTTCTTTGGGTTTATCTGATAATGGAAGCTGCAGGACAATCAACATAAAATCTTTAGTAACCCTTTTAATTTTACAGGTGATTTGAAATGAGCATTTCCTGGTTTGCAAGGATACTGGTGGGTTTGGGGGTCAATTTAAAAAAAGAATATCAACTGTGTGGTATGCTCATTTCAAGCACTGCACATAGAAAAACCACACAAATTTTGAGTCCCAAACCGCAATAGAGACTGAAAGAGACCACAAGCACCTGACCTCCCTCTAATAGAACTTCTGAAACTTTTCCCATCTACACTTCTGTGACAACATTTTATTCTTACCTTGAAAAGGGTGTTCACAAATGTCTTCATCATAGGACATATACTGTTTCCATTGGCAAGTAGATTTTTTTTTGGCCACAATATGTTTTCTGTTTTCAACCGCTAATTTGTACTCTGATACCCCAACTAACGCTTTTCCAGCACAGTTCCACCATAATGAGTATTGAGTTGAGTCACATTCCAGCATAGTTAGTGGCTGTTCTGGTTTGCTGATGTTCAGCCCCAGGCAGGTGCTGCTGCCTATGTTGAAAAGACGATGGTTGGATACCCATTTCCACAACATCTCTTCTGAGAGCTGACCGCAGTCTTCCAGAACAAGGCCAGCTCTGTCCACTGTAATGCACAAGCTGGAATTTTCACTCTGGATAATAAATATCCCTTTATCTGTTGGGGGAAGAAAACCCAATGAACTTTCAGTCTAGAGAATACTGCGATTGATTAAATAGTATTAAAAGATAAATGTTTTAATTGCAGCTATTTAGGAAGAAAACAGAAAATATCTATCAGAATAATTGACACTCCAAAAATCTAAGGAGTACTGGCCTAAATTTACTGCCAGCTGATTTTTCTAAACATATAGACTACTTGCAAGCCCACAAAAATAAAACCAGGTAATATTTCTCAAGTTGGATAGCCAAAAATAACCCCCAAACAAAAACAAGAGGTGCCCAAAACCATCAGTCATATCTAAATAAAAAAGGCCACTGGTCACCAAGACAGAGTTAAGGTCACATTAATGGAGCAAAGGCTGAAGGAATACAAGAAGTCATGCTGTATATTGCAAAATAATCCCCAATGTAGAGTGCAATTAAAGTAAAAACTAAATATTTTAAGACTGACATGGCCATATTCATTCTTTACTCTGCAACTACAGAGAAGAAAAGAAAGGAAATAATTGTCAATGGGACACAGAAACAGCAGGATTTATCTATATCATTAGAACTGGTGGCCAAGGGTTAAGATATGCCTTTCCTGTTTGATGCGTATCATTCAACTATCTGTGTCTACCCTCCACAAGAGCAGATGTGGGGCTAGCCTAACATCCCAGATTTTTTTGAATCACATAGAAATTCACTGAAATATGTGACATCATGTTATAAGTATGTGAAAAAAGTCATCTGTTTAAAGTCTTGGGAGCAAAAGTTTAACTGATCACACAGACTGAAAAAAAAGGGCAGCTGAGGAACTGGAAGTCAGCAAAATGTAAGCCTCTAACAGCTCAGCTACTTGATTATCTCAGAAATCCAATGGTAAATAATCCAGGGAGTTTTGTTCACATTATATGCGAGATATTTATTTTACACCTCAGGAGATTATGTGTTGAGAACCTGAGCAGCACATCCATTTTGCCTTCAGATTTTACAGTGATAGTTTCTGCCATGCATACTTTCAAGTTTCTGCAATTCACTACACCTAGCATACTGAAGCACTAACTATGACAATAAAAAATCCCTCTCAAATTGACATAACCCACAAATAAAATATGAGATGCAGAGGTCCACCCAGATGTTGTGTCTGAGTTTAGTGCATAGTGCTTAGGTGTGGCTCTAAAAAAGGAAGATGTTTCAAGCAGCACCTTGACAGTGCAGTGTAACAGGCACACGGGAGATCAGCTCAATAATATAATGTGCATACAAGCAGAACAGGGAGGACATGGATTATGGAGAGGTTTTTAGTCCTTCTGACTGGCAGCAGGTGAAAACCAGCCTGAAAACATGAAATTGTGTCTTTCAAGCACTTGGTAGCTGTCCTACATTAAGTCCTTAACCGTTTAGGGGTGAGCAAGTTTCCTTTGACCCATGGTAAGTAACTTACAGTTGTCAGGTGTTTGAACTCAGTGAAAATCCATTGGACCCTGCAACAGATACCGAGATTGGCCCTTCGGTTTTGAGTTTTCTGTGAAGTTTTGAGGTTTGTACTGTTTTCACCCTTCTTATCCAGCCCAATCCTCTATGGGTAACACAGTTGTCTCTGCCTTTGTGGCCAGAAAGAGTTTCTGCTTCTCATGCTAAGGGTATGCCTTTTCCACATCAGTCTTATCTTTGCTGACCAGAAAATACACTGTTTTTTATTTGCTAGATAACTAAAAGCCAGGATGTTAGCACTGATAAACACTGATTAATTAGGTTAATTCACCAGAATACTGGGATTCACATGTAGATTGTGAGTTTGACAGAGTTTGTCTAGATCATGACAGCATGCAGCAATTCCCTTACAGCACCTTCCTGGGGTGGGGGGAGCAAGACCACAACCCAAAGGTGAAGGATTCTCAATCTTTGAAAGCCTTTATCTGGAAGGCTCTTAAGAGTTGCAATGACTGCTGAGAAAAGATAAGGTTCTCTCACAGTGTACACAAATAACCCATCTGGATGATCTCTGTGAATAACGTCCCTTTTTCATTCTGGGGCAACTTGTGCCAAGAACAGCCAGACCGTAATTCTTGAGTCCCCTTCCAAATGTGGTTTCCATTCCCCACATACAAAATGCAATTGGCAAGAGAGCCGTGCTGGCCTGAAGACTGCCAGGAAACAGCCAGCTCACCACAGAAGTAAGACATGAGAGACGGCAGGCTCAGTGACAGCTCCAGGAGCTCCAGCTCAGCTCTGTCTTCAAGCAGGGCAATGAGACAACTGGGGCAACATCAAGCCTGGGAACGCCTCCAGGCTCACCTCCTTTCAGTTTGCAAAGCTACACCATCCATTTTACAGCTGCTTACATAGCTGAGTTTGTTACACTGTTTTTGTCTCCAGGTGTAAGAGTCTGTGCCCAAAGGCCTGCAGATGAAGAGCTGCAATGGAGCTCCGGGGCTCCAGAGGACCCAACGAGGAAAGGAGATAATCTATGCTTTAGAAACTGAATGGGTGAAGGGAAGTCTTTAGAAAAGCTCCGCTTCTCTGCATCCAGGCCCCTCCACACAAGGACAAGGTGACAAGAAACACTGAGAGAAGAGAAGCCCGGAGCTGATGTGCAGCCCCAGATGAAAAGCTAATTGCTGACCAGTAGCTCCGAGTTCCTGTTTACTTGGGCTCAACACAGCTAATCGGGAATAAACGGCTGTAACAAAACTAGGCGAACAAGATAGCTTCATTTCCTTCCCCCTTACCTCCCATTTCCTTCCCTCCAAAAAAGCAGTGAGAATTGTTTCTGTGATAATAAAGAAAGTAACCGGGATTTACTGGAAATGAGAAAAAAAAATCTATCCCTATTCTCTCCGGGTGCACGGAGGGCGGCGATGGGCAGCGGAGCAAGAAGCAGTGAAGCCGGCAGGTCCCAGGGGCTCCGCTCCCGGACCCCGCTCCCGGAGCGCTCCCGCACGGCGACACGGGCTCGGCTCGCCCGGGGCCAAGGACTGTGCCCGGCACCCCGCCCTCCGCTCCCCACCCTGCCCAGCCCCGGGGGTCACTCACTCCGCAGGGAAGGCACCGCGTCCTGGCCGAGGGCGGCGGCGCCGCGGCCGCCCGGCAGCAGCAGCAGCAGCAGCAGGAGGAGGAGGAGGAGGCGGCAGCCGGGCAGCAGCCGCAGCCGCAGCGCCGGCATCGCCCCGGCACTGCCGCCCCGCTCCGCTCCGGCCGCGGAGCCGCCGGGCAGGCCTGGGCAGGGCAGAGCCGCGATCCCACCCCGGCGGCCAGGGAGGGGCGGCCCCGGGGCGGCCCCGGGCTCCCCCCGGGCTCCCCCCGGGCTGCGGGAGGGGTGCGGGGCCGGTCGCGCCGGGAAATGCCGCTCGTCCAGCTCGGGCTCTCTGCCCACGTAGAGATGTGGATTCAAGCGGATAAAATACTCCGTAATAACCTTAATTGCCATCTGAAAACACCCACTTTCTCTTGCTTGTACCCCAGGTACTTTTATCTGAAAAAGAATCAGAAAACACAGAGCCATTGGCGGTGGGAGGCCACCGTCAGCACAGTCCGTGTTCCCAAATTCGCTGTTCTGTACCTGAACATCCCCCCTATCCCGGATCCCACTCGGACACTTGTGTTTTATGCTAGGTGAGCTTTGACCTAGAATTCATTTTATGTTTTGGCATGGGGAAAATTAATTGCCATCTTCCATTTCGTTCATCTCTGTCTTTGGTCGAACATTTGCAAGAGCTGCCCCCCTTGGGCTGAGTTTCAGACTTGCAGAAAGTCAAAAGCAGAACCTCTTGGTTAAAAATAGAGTAACTTTACGGGAATCCGCAGGAACGTTTGTTTTTAATCTGCAAAAATCATGTTCCTGGTGTGTTCTTTATGCGTGGCAGCCAAGTAAGTACATAAACATGTACATAAGTGTAAAAAACAAACACAGTGCTGGAATTGAGGCTGCTCCCCCATGTCTACTTCAATTATGATACAAGGATGGAAAACAGAAGTCTCTGGGCTTGGGAAAATTTCTTTCTGATAGTTTGGTAGAAGAAGGACTTGAGAAGCAAGAGAAAACAAACACTCAGAAGTAGATAGGTGGAAGGGTTTCTCCCCATTTAACAATGATAAAAGTGTCTGACAGAACAAACAGCAGGAAATACTGCTGCAGAAGCTGGTCTAGGAGTGGTCTGACTTTGCAAGGCAGGAGGCTTGTAACTCTCATGGAGCTGTCATGTACCTGCTCTCAGGAAAACTGCAGCCTTCTGAAATATTCAGATTCTGGGAGAGAAGTTTGTTAATGAGCCATTTTTGAAAATCTGGCCATTCAGACCTGTCTACATCTCTTCAGAAGAGTTTGGCCACTACTTTGAGTACTGAGCTCCAGAAAAGGGCTCTCTTGCTGGGTCACACTGAGAAATTCAGCTCTGTTCATGATAGAACATTTAAAAATAATGGTGCCAGAGAGCAAAAATGAGGCTGCTGAGGGAATGAGTCCCACTTCAACTGGATTTTTCTGCTGATGTCAGCAAGATCAAAGTAACCACATTCTGATTATTCATTACCAATAAACTTATCAAAGTGTTTTTCTAAATATTTTGCTAAACGCAAATTAACAGCTTATTAATTCTAAGTGGTTTTCCTTGCTATTTTTTCTTTGCTACTGAGTTCTTTCTCTTTGACAAAACAATTTTTTACTGGCCTATATCTATTTTGTTCTGACAAAACTTCTAAATTCTTTCTAGTGCAATTATAGTTATACTGACCTGGCAATTTATAGTTAAGGTATACTTACTTGTTTACAATAATAAGACATCTTGGCTGGCATAATGGCTTGTAGAACCGACATGATTTGGAACATTTTCAGAAGTAAACTTGATGGCAGTTTAAAATACCTTGCTCATTAAATGAGCATAATAATAATTGGGTATAACTTCCCAATTTTGGGGGGGGTGGAAGGTTTAATTTGAAGCTTTATCTGCCTTCTTTAAGACTTTTGCTGCATTGATTTGGCTTCTTTATTTTATTTTCTGTCTGAAACCCACTTTCTGTAATTTTTTTTTTCATTTCCTTATTAATGGCCTGTTCTCTTCCTTTTTGTGAATACACATATATATACACACATACATACATATCTATCTTTGCATATATACATACACAAATGCACTTGTTTGAGCTGATCTGCTTTTGCTATTTAGGTACTCTACACAAATGTTCAATTTCTTCCTCTGTCTTTTCTTAGACTTCACCGTCTGTGTGAGATCTATAGAAAGATACAAATCCAGTGCATGTTCATGACCTGCATCCACAAACATAAGCTGTCATTAAATTCACACTAATTCAATTTGCTTACAAACCCTTTGCTTTTTCAAGACACACACACACAGATTCAGTGTGTCACGCATTCAGCACCTGCTTACACAGTAATTTCTGCTCATAATCTGAGGTCTGAAGACAAGTCTCATTTTTTTCCCCAATCATCCAGAGTGGAAATAACCAGAGAATACCTAGGAAGAAAAAGAAGGCCCAAAATTCCTTGCATTAGCAGTGCCTAGCAAGAAATAATTCCATCTTTTTTGGAGGCACTGTCCTACATCTTGTTTGGATGTGAAAAATGACAGTTCCTAGGCATCTTGAATCCACTCCCTAACAGCCTTGGGCTAAGGCTGGTGCCAAGCAGAAAGGTGTAGAGAGAGCCATGCTGTGGCAGTCCTGCATTCCCCTTGGCATGCTTTTTGTAGCTGCAGTGAGCTTGGAACTCTGGGCTTTGAAGTTTTCTGAACCCTAACCCTAGGCATGATGCTAACCCTAGGCTGAGCAGTGCATTTACCTTCCCTTTCACTTAAAAGTTTTGCTGTTTACTCCAGAGACAGATCTCATTTATCAGCTCTGACAGTCATGTTACATCTGGGTATAGTCACTACAGGCACTGCTCCCACCTTCCCTACCCCCTCTGACACATCCCAGCCATGACCAGTGGTACCCTTATTCCTTTTGGCAGCCCCACCTGTGTGTTTCTGCCACACCACTGCAGTCTCCCATGCTCCCAGGTAATTACTGCAGCCACCAGGCTCTGCAATTTCTGTCCCTGTCAGCTCGCATTGGGTAACACAGCCTTACAGAACAGTCTGTACTGGCCAGTTCCAGGGTAAGTCAAATCCCAGCTGTAAATTGCCAGTTTTATGTTCATTAGTCAGAATGTGTATTGCTTTTTTCCTAAAGGTGACTGCTTATTTTTATTTGTTAGCTCTTTAGCTTCACACTTGAAACTTCTTTTTCAATGTAAAAAACTCCTTTAAAGGTAATAAGAGCATTACTATGAGTTAATTCTTTTAAATTCTACTAAATAGCAGCTATTCTTTCACAGTCATGAAATGGAGAGAGTTACTACCTCTGTGACTCTTACTGCACCACATGAGCCATCTCCCAGTGAATCCTAACCTTTCCAAGCTCTCCATCCCTCTTCCCCTGTAAATGCTCACTAGTCTAGAATATTTTGTTATAGTATATGATTTAATATAGGTAGAAATGTTACTTTTACTATAAATCTAGCATGTCAGTCTGTTGATTGGTAGTTATATCAAATTCAATAGCAGGCAAATATTCATGTAGTTCATTTGATATGGCATTAAGGGAAAAATCCAATATTTAAATACTTGCAATAAAACATAAATGGCTAATGGGGCCAGAGCTGCCTCTAAGGACATCCCTCTTGGTTTCTCAAAGCCTTTCCTCACCTTATCCTTTCCATTTGAGATCCTTGGCAAAACCATACCTGCTGTGAAATTTATCCTTCAATGTAACAGTCATTTTTTTGCCATTCTTGTTAGTACAATTGCTGTGAAATCAATGGAAGAATGAAGCAGTTTTTGCAAAATTTGCCACCAAAAGAATGCCTAATGTTTCCCCAAAATAAAGCTATTAATATTACACTCTAGATTTACTAGAAGGCTGTGAACAACTCAGGAAGAACAGACAACCACTAACAAAGTACTATCAGTCTAGTTGGGAAAAAACTTGACTGGGAACAAATATATTATGCTTGCAGAAATTCTTGGGCATAATGTCTGCTCAGTGCTGATATGATTTCACAGGTTGGGAGAGGATGTGCCTTTGCACCTTGTGCACTCCTTCCCACAAGAGCTGATAATGTTTTCTCAGCCACGCTTACATGATCCAAAATTAGGCTCCAAAATCCTCCTGCTAATATAAATGCATTTCTTGCATTCATTAGAGAATATATGCATGGGGAAACTCAAATAAATTTTACTTTGACTCTTTCTTTAACCAATTTCTTCTCAGGTGAAATAATCCTTGTATTAGATACCTTACTTTGTATTCAATAAAAATGAGTAAACAGATTTTTTTTTTGTCTTCAAAATTCTTGTAAATCAGATATAGAGTCAGTCTCATACCTAAGGAATTATGAACCAGCACTTAAGAAAGGACTAAAAAGAAAATATACACTGTGCTTTATTTTCAAAAAAGATATTCCTGCTGTTACCTGACAGAATGGGTGGATCTTACACAACTTGTGCAATTTAGGGATCTGTATGAAAGAATCATAGAATGGTTTGGGCTGGAAAAAAAATTAAAGATCATCTAGTTCTAAAGAAAGAAAGAACGACTTATGTCATCGATCAGTGTTCCAGAAATAGGCTCCTTGCAACAGTTGTCCATTAAGTCACTTCCTTGAAAAGTAAAAGGATCACAAATGAAAAAAAATCTAGACATTAAATTTCATGTGCTGTCTTTTAAAAGTGGTGAGGAAAATAATTTCTAGGGTATGCCAAAGCATGAGAAATTTGCTAAGATTTGTGAAATCATGTGAAAACAGTGATAAAGACACATGCCAAAAGGGAAAATGAAGAATGAACAAAAAGAAAACGTATTATAAAATTATTCAATTTTACAATCTTTATTCAAGGTCAAATAACTCCTTTTTTACACAAACAAGTTGAATGATTTACTGGTTTCTTTCAAATAGATGAAGCTAAAATAGTGTTTTTATTTTTAGACTGTGTGTGGTAAGTTTTGGGGGGCAATAACTCTGGCAATAACACACTGCCAAACAAACCTGATCTCCCACATAAAGGCAGATGAAGCATGGAGAGTATTGCACTTGACACCCGAATCTTGTATCCCAGACCCATTACCCACTAGCTGCATTACAAAACAAACTTGAATGTAATCTGGACATTTACAATACAAACTAACATGCACCTTTTATAAATCAAATGAAACATTGTCCATTTAACATACATTACTGAACAGGGTGTATGAGATATACCATAAAATTGCTAATGATTATTCTTTTATTCAATTTAAATCATTAGTGAATAGAAGTATTACTATTAAAAAGTGTTTTGGCCACTCTCAAAGACCAGCCTGAGGTCAAAACAGTGTTTGTGAAAACAGCAGAAAGACTTTTTCATCCCACTTACCACACACAAACTCACTTGGTGGAGAAAGAAACTTTAAAAAGAGAAAAATATGAACTTTGATAAAAATCCTACAAAATGAAAATGATATAGTTAACAAAAAGGGATGAATACCACGCTTTTTTATAGGGTGAATGCCAAGTGAGATCTTCAAAGTTCTTGAAATCTGGAAGTTTAGTCAAAATTTATGATCTAAATTAATGCTATTAAAGGATGGCTCAAATGTATGAGTTGAGTTATTTCATATCCCTCAATAATAAAAACCTTCCTCACCAAGTCCTTTTATTTTCTCTCTTCTGATAAATTCTAATTGTTTGAGTGATTTCCAGCCTGACAACTTGGAAGGTGCACAGAAAATTTATACTACAGTGAGTCACAGCAGGGAAATTGCAAATCATCCTGCCTGGCTCCTGAACATTTTTAATAATCTGGAAAGAGATTGTTAGGAGGAGCAATTGGACTGTAAACATAACAAATTTGATCTCTGCTGATGATCAGAAGACACAAGTGATGGGAAGAGGGTGAGAAGGTTTGTGAAATGAGATCTCCTGTAGGAACAGGGAATGTAGAGCACCAAGCATTTGATATGAAACACAAACACCAATTTGTTATTAACATTTGAAGGCTGAGGTACGTTGGAATATTGAGATGGGCAGCCTACAGGAGAAAGGCTTTCAACCCTAACACTGAGCAGCAAAATCAGATCTCAGAATTTAAAATGTATTTAATAAACAGTACAGGGTTTTTATTACTTGAAAAGTAATAAAAGTATTTTGATTTTTTTCAGAGAAAGTTTATAATTTGATGACTTCTACATGAGGAACAAAAGAGTAACAGATAACCGACACGGGTGAAATCCAGATTTCCCTAGTCCCTTAGGCAATCCTCACCCAAATGGAATCTGAGCAGATTCAGGGGCCAGCTTTGCATCCCATGAGTTTATCCATGTGCCAGGGAAATGGGATTTGGTCCCATATGTAACTTGCACTGAAATCTGTGGGAGTCTAGTGGTTGGAAGGGCCATAGATTCAAGCCTTTATCTGTACACTTTCCACTATGAGATATGCAGGAATACCAGAACACAGATGCAAATCTGTTCCAGCTGGACCACAGCCATCATTTCCATCACACCCTAGAATTTTGTACTTAATACATGGTTCCAGCATCACCTTCCTTCCAAAGGCATCTGATACTATTTCTCTTTGTATAGACATATGTACTACAGGTTCTAACTCACTAATAGACAGTACTAACCAGTTTGTTTAAACAAAACAATCTTTGTAAACCAAAACTAATAGTTTCACTGAAACTAAATCCACATCTGCAGCCATTGACTCCAGTAGGCTTTGGATCAGGCCCTAAAACAGGCATGTGTCAGAGCTTGCTAACAAACCAGTCTCAGTCCCAGAAATTGTGGAGGATATGGAGACTGAAGTTGTACAAACGTGGTAAATATTTATTACAAAATGGACATCGACTTTTTCAGATCAAATACATTCAGATCAATACATTTTAAAACAAATTCCCTATTTACCTTAGAGAATGTATGTGATCGTTTGTAACAGTGGCAAAGTACCTTTGATTTCTTTGTCTTCTATTCTAGTACCTTCATATGTACATTTTGACCATCTGTTTCAGAGTAGCAAAAATGCAGCTGAAAAGTGATATTAAAAAGTAAAGTTCATTATTGTTACCTTAAAATAGTCCAGTGTTATAATTTTTCTATCCCAGCATGTTAGCTACTTTTTTACTTTCTTTATTCAGTGCTATGCATGCTAACCGATTACAATTCAAAAATTTACAGCAAGTCATTTGTAATTAGCTAAAATGGAGATTTAAAAATCCTCATTAAGATAATGGAAATTAACACGAAGTGAAATCCATAGATCTTTTTTGTTGTTTAGTTTGGGGGAAAATAAACCAAACCAAATCCAAAACCAAACAACCCAGCCCAAAAGAGCTGAATATGTTGTAATGCACAAGAATAAGCAATTTGGCTGCTGGGCATTGAAAGAACCTCACAATTTTGGACATACCAAAAATGAGTACTGTCCTTGTGTGTGATAATAAACCTTTTATGTGAATATTTCTGCTTGTAAAGGGCTCCTAAGCCACTGTGTGATGGTCCAGCATGTGAGGTTGTGAGTTGTGAGCACAAAACAACTGCAAGTGAATAAGGCTTGATTTAACTTTCCCTGAGATAATCCCAGGGCCTAGGTCTTTAAAGAACATCAAAGAGCAACAAGGAAAAGGAAAGAGAGAAACAGGACAATGAAAGAAGGATTAGAGAAGAAATGTTTCTTTATAACTTACATTTACAGAAGACAGGCACTATCACTACTTTTTTCTGGTGAGAAACTATTCAGTGACACAGATGATATGAGAAAGCTCAGTCCTCAGTAGTTTAAATTGCATTCATGAAAAAAAATCTTTTCTAAATTTAAACCAGCCAAATAGACCTGTACAAATACATTCCTAAACACTCATTTATGGAATTGTGTGTATGAGAAACTAGCATAAAATCCACTGCATATATCTAATTTAACAAAAAATAAGCTTACATGGTAATTTATAATCTTCATATTAAAGACAAAATTAAAATTATTTGTGGTGCCATTTTTTTAAGATGGGGGCTTTAACAATAAAGGGTCATTTATAAAAAAGTATTTCTACTAACCTTTACTAGTAATATGTTATCTTTATTTATCCCGACACAAGACATACATTCTCTAACAGAATGGTTATACCACTGCAACTTGCAAACAAATATCACATAATCAGCTGAGAAGAAACACGTTTAGATTCAGATTTCCTGCCAGTAAGACTAAGTTTGTAGTGTTGGAGGTGCTAATAGAAATCTGCAGCCATGGGCCTTTTATGCTTATCTTGGTTCTTGTAAGTCACATTTTTAAAAGTGGTTGTTGAGCCTCTGTACAGTGGATTTGTTTCCTAAAAAATCAAACACAAACAAACAAAACACGCAAACAAAAACAAATTAAGTAGGAGTCACACAATGTTTGTATAGAAGAAATGTTGTATCTTTGAAGACTTTAGAATAGCTTTTGGTAGATCACTTGTGTTCCAAGCCCCTGAAATTCAGACTGAATTCAGGCAGCACAAACCAGCCTGGAGTCAGGAACATGCTTTCCTTCACATCAGCCTCCCAGATTAAAGTAATGCACATCATCAAACAATGCTTCATCAAATGTGTCTGATAGAATATGGGTATCAAATCTTGCAGCTGCACCATTACAAAACCACGGAGAGTGTCTCAGCAGCTGGGTACGACTTGTCATGGTGCTCTTGTCACATACAGTACCCTCTGTGTGCTGGGAGATGGGCAAGTCTCACCTGAGCTTTTCATCCTGGCCTCTCATCAATCACTTCCTACTCTTTCCTCTTGTGACAGAAAAGTAAATCAAAATGCATCTATCAACCGTATCCTTCCCTTCGCTCTTGCCATACCTATTTCTCCTGAAGGATCAAGAAAACATTCTCAGATGGCCTCGCCTGTAAGTTAGGGATTTTTCCCAGGTCAAAAGCTGAAAGGCTGGCAGTGCCCATTCTTGGAAAAAGTTGCAATCACAGGATTTTGTAGGAGCACGGAGCCACATGAACACATTGCCTGTTCTCCTGACACCCACCAGAATGCTTACTCAACATGCTTTTTTGAAAAGATCCTCAGAAGTCCTAAAGCTTTTGCAAAAGGGCAAAAGTCAAGGGCAGAAATGAAAAAAGGAAAGGGAACATGTGGTGTAAGGTTACATTAGATGCCCAGAGCTATAGATAGAAAACAAGGCCTGGATTTCTCTGTCCTTTCCCCGTACATTTGGGACGGTTCCATTCACTTCTGCTGAGTTGGATCATGACAGAGGCCAGGAGCAGCCTCCCTTTCCTAACCAGCTCTTTCTGGCCAGAGGGGTACACCTTGGATAACCATACAGGCAGACAATAACATTGTAATGATTAATAGAAGACTGGTTACTAATTAAAAACAATTAATAAAAAATAAGTTTTCTACACATTCTTATACGTAGAAGAAATTAAACCAGGAGATTAAACATTAGATAATTTTCATCCATTAAAGAATCATAATTTTACTTTATAGAATAAAAATAAAGTGGTGAAAACCTACCAGAAAAAATTTAAAAGAACAAAATCAACGCACGAAATTTTAAAGGTAGTTATGTATCATGTAACCAAACTAAAGAACCTTGTATAAAATCAATGTGTTTCACATACCGTTTGCCATTTAACTTTTGATTTTTCTGCTTCGAATTTGGCCACCTCTTTTCGGTCTTGAACTGACACCAGTAATTTCCATATACAGAGTAAAACAATGCCAATGAGAAGGATAGCAAGGGTGACACCCACCACTATCATTGGGATATTTGGATGCTGTGCACAATCTGTGGAAACAAAACCAGTTATGACTGTGGATAACCAATCAATAAATTTTAGGCAATGAAAAACAGCAAAGAGGTGTGCTGAGATTCTCATTTGCCATGAGCTGGGCATGTCTTCTTCTTGAAGTTCATGTTCTTTTTCTCCTGCTAGGTTGCTAAAGGGCTTGTGTAACCAGCTGAAAAATACTGCATTAAAAAGTTTTAAAAAATATTTGCTAACTTATGCCACTGCTCTTTTGCCATGACAATTAGCAGCTGCTGGATGCAGACACAGATTCTGAAAAGTCAGAATAATACAATATAACAATCTGTTATATTGTAACAGATCTGTTACAATATCATTATAAAAATCAGGGCTGAGTTGAGAAAATTATGAATTTTACAGTGTTATGGCTGCAGGTCTAGTTCAATTAACTGATACTCCGTGGGTTGCAGAAGAAAAGATTTTAGTGAGATCTGTGTTAGGGTAAAGTCACCAATGATATTGATAAAACAGAGGAAACTGCACTTCTCTCATGAAAACAATGAGGGAAAAATTCCTTCAGATTTGATGAAAATGTTGGACTGTGAAATTGGAAAGAATTTTGCATTTCAAGTTCTGCAATAAATTTTGTGATAAAATATTTCAGAGACTCAGAATTAAAACTGAAATTTTTTTCTTCACCAAAACCCAAAGGAGTTTGATTCTTTTAGTATGAGAAAGTACTGCCTATGGAAGTTGGGGAACACTACTATTTTACAAAATTTTCTGCTAAACCATATCAGAACATTAAAAAAATCATTTCAGTCTGGTTTGTCTTACATGATCGCATTTCACATTCTGCTTTTGCTTGATGGCCTCAGTTAACTAATTCTGGGCAGCTCTGGTTTGGGCAGTGGGCTGGTGTTCTGGCTACTGGTGCCACATTGACTTCAGTTCCAAGAATGAAATTGTATTTCTGGAAAATTTCCTGTGGTCTCAGCCCAGTTCACATTTTTAGGTCCAGAAGCAGAACAGCCGATGACAGTGAAACTGGTTATTGTGGGAGGGCCATTACATAGAGGTCAATGAACTGTGCCTTCTGTAAGACATTTCTTCTTTTTAATTTTTTTCTTTCTTTTGCTCAAATATACTCAAAATGCATAATAAAGTAATTAATAAAGATAAAATCTTACCTTTAAATTCTTGAAACAGGGATTTAGGGGTGTAGTTTAAGAGGTGTGCCTTTGTTACAAGCACACTTGCTATACTAGAAACTTACACAAAACCAGACTAATGTTCTTATGGCAGGAGCTGCATTTTTTTGTGCAGTAAAATCAATTTCATTCTCACATATTTTTTAGAGAAAGGCTACACAAAGGCCATTAAATAACTATCTGAGGAGCTCTTTGGCTGGGCAGAGAAGAGCTACAAACACAAGGAGGCGATGTGCTCCTTAAAAGATCTCTGCTTCTAGGTTGCTAACCCTGTCTGTGCTTTTAAATCAGATTTCACCTACAAAAACCAATATTCACTGCTTACCTTTCTGTTCTATGCTGTGAATGACTGTCCTTCCCTGTTCATCAGCAGCCAGTAGAAATGTGGTTATACATTCATTTTCCCCCTGCAAAGAGCAGGAAATGGATTTATCCTCTGAATAATCTGCAGAGGGAAGGAAAAAAGTAATTCATCAGATCAAATGAAATTTAACCTTTAATAACCAGAGAGACTGTCTGCAGATGGTAAAGATGAAAGACAAAAGCAGAAATACTCTCTGAATTTATACTAAATTTAATGGCTTTTCTTCCAATCCCAATTTTGTTTACTTTCTGATTTTTCACTTATATTTCTGAAGAACTGATCCAGATGTTGTCAATCTGCACTGACCATCTAGTGCACCTTGTTACTTTAGTGTACAGTGAATTGCAATGAATTGGAAGTGCTCCCAAGATTCCTGGCAGCTGTCTAGGAAATGTAATACCCCCCAATTTATGGGACAAAGTACGTTCCTTTGCTTTGCAGCTACTCCTGCCACCTCTGGATCATGTTTCAGAAGTAGGTATACATACATCAGGCAGCTATGGATGCTGTTTAAAGGGCTGCCATTCATTTCCTACACAACAAGCCCCCGAAAGGTCTCTGTGTGTCCAATACTGACACAGGAATAAATAAAGATTAATAACAGAAAACTGCCATTCTGGGATTTTTGTAATGGGATTCCAGATGAAGCAAAAAAATTGACCTGAGATTACAGTCTGACCCCATTTATTCATCCCTCTATTTACCATTGATTGAACAAAAATTTAATCCACTTTTTCCTTTCAGGTTATTCCTAAGTGGGGAGCTGAGAAGAATTCATTCAAAGGAAACAGAGAGACAGAAAGAAACTGACTTTGAGAGACAATATCAAGCAAATGAGGCAATCAAAAAGTGAGAGTACAAGTGCAGAGCCAGAAATGTCATCATTAGGAGTGTAAATATAATATAATATTTTACAGAAAAAAAAAATACTTTATACCTGTGTGCAGTAATACCTCTGGGGCTAAATGTTTATGTTTTCATATAGCCCATGATTTGAGTATCACTGCAAATCTAGGTATGCTTTTCAATATATTTTAGTCAAACTTCTTAGGATTTATTTTTAGAAGAAAGAAAAACAGTAGGCTTCTCAAATATTTCTTAAAAATAACTGTCACTGACCATTATTTTCTACCCATTCAAATCTCTTAATGCAATTTGATAAGCAATTATGTGAAAAATCTTTAAGTCCTCAAACTTTAATATGAAGAGTAATTGAACAGAAATCAGACAAGAATATAGCATTTTAAAGAAACCTACATTACATTTTTAAAAAGTGCTTGGTCTATTTTTTCTTCCCCATATTGCTTATTATCATAAAATTAGGTTTTATAGAAAATACTATTGGATACCATAGAAAATATGGCAGTATTGACTTCCCTCCAGTCCTTTTCTCTGCTTGTTTTAAAGAGAGAACCCTAGCTGGTTGGATTTAACCTGCTTTTGATCTGAGCCTTGCATTTAACCTGTTGCTAGTCCTTGGTGGCAGAGGAATGTGTTATCCACCAAGGGGACAGGCAGCCTGGACCTGCTGATTTAACAAGATTTGGTTTTGTTGGAAGGGCCAGGAACTGCAGGCTTATGGCTTTTGTTGGCACGTCACAGTTCCAGTAACACTGTCATAAGTTTTGCAATGTTTGTACTTTCCCAACTCTTTTAAGCAAGCAGATTCAAAATATTATCTTGCTTACAATGAGGAAAGAAAGAAAAAGATAGTTGTTAGCTATACTGAATATGGAGAAAAACTTGCAAGCGTATACAAAATATCATCCAGAAGGCAGTAACTGCACACAGATTAGTTATTTTTACATGGTAATTTTTTTATTTAATGTTATAATTTGAAACCAAGGGGAGCAGAGTACTGATTATGTGCAGTGATATGGAAATGAAAGCAAAAATGCCAATTCAAGCTATTCAGAATCCAGCTTATGGTTAGTATTTTTATTTCTCTGATGTTATTTTTAGAATGAGGGATCACTAAAGAGAGACCTTGCATATGTTATTTGCAGTTCATCAGCACAAAAATTTGCCTAGGTAGGTAAATTCCTGTAATTTACATCTGTGTAATTTTCTGCATTCTACAGTGAATCGTCACACTCTTCTGCAGCCTAATTCTGGCTATTTAAATTGTATTTTAAATAACTGGAGTAACACTGGAGGAGGAATCAGATACCAGTGGCAAGCAGGAGACTCAAAGCATGAAAGACTGTTTCTTAACAGGTACTTTTATAAAAGATCCAGCAACAAAAATGTTGACCGTAAATTTAAATGTCATTATGCCCTTTCTTGTTTGCCTTCTGCTCAACAAAATGCTTTTTTCGAGCAGAATTCACCACACTTTGACTTAGAGCAGTGCTGGTACAGAGGTTTATTCAGTCTCCAGTAACCACTTTGCTGCTGCACTGGGAATTTGTGAGGCCCCAGAACTATGGGGTAGGAAAACCTTAGGTTCTCCAAGGAAAGAGTAACCGTCCCTGTTGGGCTTATGGAAGGAGCAGCCTGCTGCCCTGTGGCTGGGGTGGTGGCAAGAGAAGCCCTTTAGGAATTTTGGTTCCTCTTGCATAGTGAGCAGAGCAACAAGAACTCCTCTTACACCTGTGTGGCAAAGGGGCAATTAGCCTAATTGAAATGTTCCAGTATTAAAAGTGAATGAAAAGTTTGAAAGTGCTGCCTGCTGTGGAGATAAGCCCGGTAAAGCGAAGCTATCAGCACCTGCAGAGCTGCTGGACACCCCATGCCCTGGCAGATCCCTGGGCTGACCTGACCTGCTGCTGGGGAGCAGGAGAAGAAAACCTTGGCAAACCCAGAACCAGAGCAGGGAGGGGAAAGGCACGACTCAGAGTCTCAAATGAGCACTCCCAGGAAACAGGAAGATATAAAGCCCACGCTTCTTTGTTGCTCCACACTTCCAGTCATTGGATTGCAACATCCACGTGCAAAAGAGAAACAAAATTTTTGATGTGCTAATGTTTTATTTAGCCTAGAGCTTTTACTTTTTTCTTTCCCCAAAAGCCTTGAAGCATTAAAGAAATTAAAATATAAACCAGAAAGAAGTATACTACCCCATGAAGTTGCTCATAATCTGTCTTAAATATTATGTGGTGTGCTAGTTATAACACTTTCAGACTGGTGGGTTTTGTTCAGGTAATAATTTTTATTCTATGATTATTTTTTAGCTGTTATTTTAAAGATTAATTTTTTTCTTTCAGGACTTCTAATGAGGCTACACAAGCATTTCAAATGAAACAGTTTGCAAAATCTGCTGCTTTTCTTTTGTCCTCTTTTTTTTTTGAGGCATTTGTATGGGAGCAAGAAGGTTGCAGCAACTGTTGTAAATAAATTTTAAATCTAAAGAAGTAGCTGACAGTGCCAATCAGGGAAGCACAGGACATGAAAAAAGGAAATATGCAGGCATAGGAGATAATATTGTCATGTTTATATTCCTGTGACCTGTGTATGTGAACAGAACTATAAAAAAGGCTGTTTCTGCTCTTAATTAGTATTTGTTATATTTGAAAGCATAACGTTTTATACATTTCTAGCTACAAATATCTGCCACATTACAAAAGTAACCTGAAAACTTTACTAACTGAAGAGATACAATAGAAGTGCTTACATGTTTTTTAAGAAAAGATATTTTTATATTGATAAAAAAATACTGAAGTATTGCCATCAAAAGGTGCATCTTTGCTGGAAGGATGTACATCAGTGGCATTTCTGCATGCACACAGCTCTGGATAGGCTTCCAAGAGCTTGCAGATACAAACCTTAGACATGCACACAGGACTCTGCATTGTTGTCCTTCTTACATTTGTTGTGTTTAATGCTTAGGGTACATCTGTGATGTGGTTATAGCTAGCCTGTGTCCTGCCTTACTTACCAATTGCTTGTGCCATAGGGCTGGGACTAGAATTGCCACTAGAATAAACACAGGCTGCCTGCTAAGCAGGCACCTTCCTTTACAGAAAAAAAAAAATGCACTTTTTTGATTGAAAGGTTTCTTTTGGATCTTTTTGATTGTGGTGGGGTTTGTTTTTTTGGGTTTTTTTCCTGATAGTACTATTTTAGTCAAGATTAATTGCCATTCTAGAAATTCCCATTGATGTAGGGCACTTTGAATTAAAGCAAATAGCTGGAAGATGTTCTTAGCCTTTTAGAACACAAGAAATATCTTTGCCACTGGTTCAAGGATTACACCAGCTGCAATCAAGACTCTGCCTAAGGACTGGAGTCAGGTTTTGTAAGGCTGAAGAAGCCCAACTGGAACTCAGGGTACAGGCATAACCTAAACTCAGGAACTTTCATCTATCACTGATTTGCAGGGACTAGTATTTATTAAATTCTCTACTTTCCTGCATGAACTACTTAGAAAATAGGCATGATCCAATGAGTTAATTACCTGGAAGGGTTATACCAGCCCTGTTCTGCATTTCCTACTTGCCTCAGAAGAACCATAGACAGACGGTACGTATTGTATTATGACGCATAATATAATTCCACAGCTGAAAAACAAGGCTGCTTTCAAATATAAAATTACTGAAAGTGGAATGTCCTGCTAATCACACACACACACAAGAAAGGAAGGCTGAGTATACCAACCCTTTGCCATGCTGACAGTTGCATCAACCGATTTGCATTTTTCACTGCAATCTCCCAGTGACTTGTCATCGGAAGCCAAGTGACATTCCACACAGCTCCTGTGCAAAATAATTCAGCAGCCCATCAATCTCTGCCTGCCACAAAGCAACAATACAAAAGCCAGTATATGTGCATCTGCATTTTAAAAAGGAACTAAATAAAAGGTCTTTTGCTATGGATACAGCAGTTCTCAGGAATATGATAGGTACTACCACCAAAGAAAATCCTGACAAAACCAAACAAAAAAAAAACCCCCGCCTGAATAAAGGTATTGTGGATAAGCTCTGTCTTGTCCTCTATTCTCTCCCAGTTTGTTAGCTACCAGACAGAACCCCGGGCAACATTATTCATGTAGGTCTATCAAAGACATGTGGTTACTCACATGTAACATTCATCTGCAAAAATTAAAAAAATATTCTGAACACTAAATATTCTCACACGAAATACCAGCTGAAGGAATTCCTATCAGATGAACAATATCTGAAATTGACTTCAAAGAGATCAAGCTGAGGCACCTACTATGAATCTGCCTTTGTTGCTAGTCTATTGAATAATGCATTAAAACACTTTTCAGGTGTCTCAACTGTTGTCTCTTGAATATGATTACTTGTCTCAGGTATTACTTAGATCCTAATTATACTAATGAAACTTACAAGAAAATTATTTTTTTATTCAGTGGTGGAATGATTGAAATATTATTTTAAAACTCAGAGTCTAGACCAATTCCTTTAGAAATCTCCCTCTAAATTCATTGAGGATTTTAATAAATCCAGGGTTTATTAATGAAAAATAAAACAACAAACAGAATTCATACATGAGCATTTCTGATGGAAAATGTATTTGCTGATTTCTCACAAACAGCTTCAGCCAAACTGAGTGGTTGAGACTGAGAAGCAGCCTGAAAGACTGATTCCATAAAAAAAAAAAAAAAAAAAAAAGGAAAGAAAGAAAGGAGAGGAGAGGAAAAATGAAAGGGAAAAAGGGGATCTGCAACAGAATATAAAAAAGCCCCTGCCTATCTCCTGTTGCATTGAGTTACATATATCCATGGGAATAAGCTGAGGCTACTGAATTTATCTTCAGGATATGGAGGTGACCTTATCCCTCAGTCTGGAAATGGTGAATAGTAAAAGTCAGTGGGTAATGGGATAGCCTCTATCTCATGGAGATAAATTCAGTGTTGGTGGTGGTTTTGTCATATCCACCATGTTTCTCATGCTACACTCTCTTTCTCAGCTGCCTTGCCATTGATCTCCACCTCCTCTGACCTAGTCTTTCAGCTCTCTGTTACCCTACCCAGCTATTCCCAGTGTTCTCTCTCTTTTTCTTTCTGTGCCCTGAGTTTCAGCAAGAGAAGATACTGAAACAGAAAGAAAAGATCCAACACTGCATACAATATACATGTTTAAATGGGTTAATGTAATGCCTATCATGTAACTTTTTATTTCTTATTCTTTGCCAGACTGGGCAGAGCAGAGCAGCAGAATTGTTCTTTTTGTTTAGAGCAGCTGCATACAGAAATTCTCTTTGAACATACCAAGAGTGTCAGTTTTCTTAGGGCAAATTTAGCACTAACAGAAAGAGACTGATGAATTAATGACATCATAGAATAGCTTTTCACTCAGATGCACTGTAGATTGCAATGACAGGTATGAAAATACAGTGTTGGAGAGAAATGGGTCTCAGCTCTAAATAAGGAGACAGGACATTGTCATGAACCATGCAACCTAAACTGCTCAGAACTCAGAAAGCAAAGCTGAGGTCATTAATAATGTGTGTTCTGTGAAGCTTAACCAACTTCTAACTTAAATTTCTGCTGAAGACTGCTCCATTTGGACTGTAGCCCTACTATTATACTATTATATTAGCTCATGTAATACAAGCATGAGCAATGTTGTACTTAGAGTGGTCATCTTCACAACCTTTGTATTTTTGGTTGCTTTTCCTCTCATGCTCCACAGCATCACAGCAGGAAAACTACATAAATTGAGTATGCTCAGTGGACAGATGACATTTCACCATTTACAATCAATTTATCATCCACTTATACATGACATACAGCTACCCACTTATTCATTCCTTGACTATTATCTAGTTTATTATACTTACACCTCTTTAATTCAGCCAAGCTTAACTGAATTTGGACTATGACTTTGCAAATGTGTGAAGCCTGAATGGACAGCATGACCTTACTCATTCATATGTATGAAAATGGTAATACAAATGCCAAATTTTTCTGTGAGGCCATATAAATGTCAGATAAGGTCACGATTCTGATTAGTTGTACAGCCAGGGATAGCAATGGAAGTCTAAAGTTTTACCTGTGCTGCTTGAAGTTGACTTAATAGTTTCACATAAAGCCCTTTTGTACAAGAGTAATGTTCATGAATGGTTGATAGATGAGTTGTGACTATCCACCTCAAAGGGCAAAGAAGCTCTTGGGTTCTGGTCTGTAAATCCAATTTACAGACATGGCAGTAAACACACTGCTGAGGCAGTGTAGGAAATAGATACCTGGATGATATAAACATCAGAGGTTTAAAGCCAGCCCATTACCGTCTGGAACTGCAGGGGTCACCGCAGAGAGGGCATTTTTCACACATTTGGCCCGAAGCACCTGGGTGGGTGCAAGCACATGTCCCACAGATGCAGTCACCTCTCCCACTGCACAGTGTCCCGTCCTCAGCAATGCAGGTGCTGGTATCAGTTGTGCAATTACAGTATTCACCAGTCCATCCACTGTGGCACTTGCATTCCCCACAGTCACAGTCACCATTGCCTGGAAAAACATTCATTATACTTCAAATCAGTCACTTATAATTAAAAAATAATCTGAAGTATGATCTTTAAAATTATTCTCTTTAACAGAAAATATTTTTCTCTCTCTAACTCTTCTTCCAAACATTTTTCTTTCTCTCCCAGAATCTTCAGTTTTAAGTAAGAGGATCAGATTTTTGCTTAGACTGGCTGTAAGCCAGTGCAGCTCCATTCTCTCTACTGGAGTCCTCCATGCAGTTCTTGCCTCCTGGCAGTGCACAACCTAATTTGTAAGTACTTCCAATTTATAATGGCATAGCCGAAACTATTTTAAGTCTAAAGACCATTCATAACTAGTAATTCTTTACACGGAATTGACTGCAACTGAACATACAATGAAAATACAAATCCACAAGCTCCCAGTGAGTCCATGAAGCTCGAAGTGCGGACAGCAAGGCCAGCACCGAGGGACCGTACCTGCACACTGAAGCCCTCTGTGCCTGAGGCAGGAGAAGTCATTGCACTCGCAGCGGGGCCCGTACACCTTTCCGAAGGGGGACGGGTGGCACAGGCAGTGCCCGCAGTAGCAGTCGCCTCTGCCGCTGCAGGAGCTGTGCTCGGCAGGGCCCCTGCAGGAGCTGGCACCCAGGGAGCTCTCGTGGCACTCGCAGTGTGGCCCCATGTACCCGGGGCTGCACACACACACCCCGCACTCCAGAGAGCCTTTCCCTTGGCTGCACTTTGGGCTCTCCTTCTCCGCCTTGGCCTGACAGTCACAGCTGCAGAGGGGATGAATTTCCATCTCCAGCATGTCACTGAGCCCCACAGGTTTTATCTTGATGAGCCTTCTGCTTTTTTCGCAAGAAGAGAGACTTACAGTCACGTTGAAAGAGACCTGGAAGAGAGAACAGGGAACTCTACGTGGTGCTCAGGAAGTGCATGGACAGGAGAGAGCAAGAGGGTCATAGATACTGCCTGCTTTTTGGTGACTTGTTTGAAGGAAGATCATTTAATAAAGAGAAAACTCTACCTTGTGTCCTAAATTACATGAACTTCGTGTCTTTGGAGAATACATTCTTCACTTACTGTATCTCCCACTTTCACATGAGAGCATTTCCTCTGATGTGGAAAAAAGGTCCCATTGTTACAGATGGCCGTGAAGGAGAGATTGAGCCCTTCCGTCTCTCCCAGGATCTCCAACTCAACCTCAGACCTCAGCTCCTTCAAGGAAAAAAAGCGTGAGATGGATGGAGTGATAACACTGCTGCATGCTGCCACTGCTCCATGTCTGTGAACATGGACTGTAATTTATCCTGACTTACACAGGAGCACACTCATGCTTTGGCACTTTGTTTACAGAACCCTCTATTGCAAGAAAAATGGGGAATGAGCAAAATGCCGACAGACCCAGCTTTCAGTGGAAAGCAATGGTGGTATCACTTTAATATCCGCTGTCACGGGGCTTATTTCCTGCCCTTCCAGGAGAACAAATTCAATGTTTTATTAAATCACCTTTCATAACTCTGCTGACTGATGCAGGTTTTCTTTTAGGTCTGGATTCTCTGAGGAGTGGATTTGTGTCCCTGATTGCATTGCTAGGTCTGGGCTTTTCCTGATTAGCCAAACTGTGTCAATACTGCTCCCTCCCTTCCTTTCTTCTCACAATGGAAATTCCTGCTTCATGAGCTGTTTGTACTGTTTTAACCTGCATTCAACAACATCCCTATTATTTAAATCAATTTGTTCAATTAAACTTTAATTTTGTAAGTCACAAACTGTCTTTCTGAAATCACTCATACTAGGTATCTGTATTTTAAGTCTTTAAAATATTTTATGGCAACTTTGCTTACACTACCTTAACCCAAAGCCTGTCACAGGCCATGGGGAAATTCCCTATGACTTCATTGGTCTGTGGATCCAGTAAATGGAAATTTTTAAAAAGTACCTCAGCAACTGCTGAGAAAACATCTCACTGACTTGACTTTGTGCTCATAGTTTAATTGCCTGCAAAATACCCCCTGCCCTTCAGTCAGAGCACAGGGAACTTGCTGACTTTACTTCAGTGAGTCATTCTACTGAAGGTAGCAGGATGATTCACTAGAGTAAAGGTCTGCTGGGGTAAATCAAAGCAGAAATAGAGTAGGTATAAACCTGCATAGACAACTCCCTGTCCTATGTACATGTTCTGGATTCCTAGGAAATTTGTCTTAGGGCTGTAAAATTGTGCCCTGGGCATCAATGTTGGTAGCTTTGGATATGTCCAATTTCCATTTCCATTTGATTTGGAGGTAAGTGCTTTCGTCGCTGTTGAAACAACTCAGAGTTGTCGGTAATAATTTGTTTCTCATAGCTGGGCTCTCCCAAAAGGACCCAAAAGAGCAAATTTCTGGGTAAAGCTGTGACTGTGGGCATGTGCTTATGTTACAGGAGGTATCACCAGTAGTCCCTCTTCCTCCAGCTGCAAAATTACAAGGTGCAAACAGAGTGCAACTGTGAGAGAAAATGAAATGCTGCTGAACACCAAATTGTAATACTTTGAATTCTGGAGTCTGTATTGGGTCATTTGAATGTGGCTTGCTGTTGTGAGAGATCAATTTATGCATTTTACAGCACTGAAAATGAACACAAACTGTAATAAATTTAAGGGTTTTAGATTCTAATATCTGTGAGCACTTCTAACGACATTTTAAAACTACTAAGCTGTCTGGCCATAGTTTGAGGACAAATAGAAGATAGTTAATAGCAAATAGGAGCTTTAAGCAATTCAGAGAGAAACATCTGTAGCTCAAAAAATTTTCTGAATGGAACAGACAAAGAAGTGCTAAATACTTGTGCCCTTGTGGTATCTGTCCTTTCTAATACATTATTTCTTTGTTCTTGTTTCTGTGTAAGTGCAGGGATTAAAAACTGGGGAAAAAAAAAAGCGTAATTTTTCTGAAATTTTAAATTCTTGGAATGGCTTTAATCAAATGGCCTGCTATCTGTCACAAAGCATTTTAGCCTACAGCTCTGCAACACAAAATGCTGCAGAATTCAATGCTAAACAAAGCAGGCAGAAATATGCTTACAGAAGAAAATGAACCATACTTGGAAAGAACATGAGAACTCCTTGCAACAAATATTTTGACAGCTCAGACTTTCTTAACTTGCTTACTTCCTCTCTAAAGTTTTTACATGGCAACACATGGTGAATAGCGTTAGCAAACCTTGTGTTTGCACAGCAAGTAAACACTCAAAAACACTTTAAAAGTGTTAAAAGATTTAGCCTAACTCTGCTCCTAGGGGGCAAGTTATTTATTCCTTTTCTTGTGAGTGAAGAAGCAGAGACAGAGGACATCAAATTACACTTCTGAGAGTATAATGAAAAGTTTCTAACAAAAGTAGCTTTAGTTCTGTTTTGCATGTGATTTTCAACTGTCGGTCTCCTGTTGTTTCCTTCTTCACAGTCAAAAAAAATCCAGATACCTTTACTCCTGTCAAATAAAGTGTTTTTTTAGTGCTTCCTGCTTGCAAGATTTTTGGTCACAAAACAACAAGATTGTTAACCTTGAAGGTTAAGTCTAATAAAATGGACTTCGGGAAATTTTGAGTGTGATGTTGCTACTTGCACACTCCTTATATCTTGAAAAAACGGTGGGATTTTAGGACTGTACGTGCAGCTCTGGTACATGGTCCAGACATGCTGTGCCTGGATGAGGTTGTGACAAGTTATGGCCCAAAGGCAGGAGCACCCTCCCTGCCACTCCTGCCGTGCAGCAAGCACAGAGCTCGGAGCTCCCTCCAAACCGTGCCCATGGAACAGATGAGAACAGAACCAGCCAAAACCGCTCAGGAGCTGCATTGTGCTCACCACTGCCAGCCCTGCCACCTGCTCTGCTCAAAGCACACAGCAGCTAAAAAGCAGCTAAAAAGCCAACTGAGGACATAACTGTGCCTTTGTATAAACCTTAGTGTGCCTGTACTGTGTATGCAAGCTCTTGTGGGCTCCACATCTCAGGAGGCACTCATGAGAGTCTGGGAGGGTAAAGAGCCGGTCAGATAAAGTTACCAAGGGGATGGAGCAGCCAAGGAGAGACTTAAAAGACTGGGATTCTAACTGGTAGAGAAGAATGGGGGTGTGAAAAGTGTCTCAGTAACACAATAAAATGAAATGATGAAGACACAAAGATAAGGGGAATGCAGAGCTGTTATTCACCAAACCCTACAACTTGGGAACCAGGGTGGACTCAGTGAAAATTTAAAGCATAAGAAGCAGGTTAAAATAGGAATCAGAAAATCATGTCTTGACACAGTGAAATTGAACCCCTTCTTGTCATAGAAGGCAACAGAGGCCCACAGTATCAGCAGGTTCAAAAATGATAGTAGGAAAAAAATCATAGGCCACAGGAACATAAGCAGATGCTAACGACAAGAGGCAAGGATTCACTCTTCACATCTTCAATATTCCAGTGAGGCATCATTCCACACCTATGTTACAGCAAAAACACACAGAACTGGGACAATTTTTGTGTGTTTTCCCATTACTTACTGACAATAAAATGGTATTACAGCTGTTAAATGTAGGAACCTGTGTCTATACATTAGACTGCCAGCTTGGAGAAATGCTGATAGGAATCAGATGTGACCAGCAGCAGGTTGGAATCCAGAAGTAAAATTCTGTTGCCACTCAAAGTTTAGCAATAACTTTGCTCATAAGAAAATTTCCTCATCTTCATTTATTACAATTTGTACACTCCCAAGATTAACCCTGAAGTACTCTCCTTAAAAAAAAATTCATAAAATGGAGAACATCCTGGTACTTGCATTTCATTTTTAAAAGTCATAATTCAGCAATTGTATTACCTTCATTGCTTTTATAAGATTTAGAAGAGTTTGGTTTCCTTCCTATCACTAAGACCAAAGTAATTTTGGTACAACAATGACAATCTTATTCAGTTGTTAGAAGGAAGAGCAGAAAAAAAAGTAAGGAAAGAAAGAGAAGCTATTAGAGCAGAAAAAAAAGTAAGGAAAGAAAGAGAAGCTATTTGCAAAGAGTTATTTGTCATTGTAGACAACCTGTAGAGCAGGTTTCTAATAAAAATGGGCTGAGATGGATCAGAGAAATTGATGGAATATCAGTGTATTTGTAAATTAATATATCTGTGCAAAGATCTGTACAACTGCTCAGAAACACCCCTCTGACAGAAGAGAACTAGGCACCCAGGAGGCATTTTACAAACAAAGCTCTGAAGAGCAGCGCTGTGTTTATGTTCCTGACATCATTACAGTATTTCTTTGAATTACTTAAACAAACCCATTCGAGTCCTGGCATTACCTAAACAAACCCACGTTGACTCCTATGTTCCTCTTTTTGAAAACCTCAGAACAGCCTCACAGAGGCAGCATCAAATTGCTAAAGCAGAGAAGAGCACTGAGCACAGAATAGTGTTTTTCCCCTCAGATATTCCTGCAAAGCAATTTTTTGTCCGCTCTGGTGGCAGCTACCAACAGGGAGAGTTGAGTCCCTGTGGAGATGTGGAACTGAGAGATCTGAATATTAAAGAAGGTTTATGAGTGGGTGTAAAATACAGGAATATGAAGAAGGCAATGCAGATGACACACTGATTTAAATTCACCATTCTAGCAGAACTAAGGATTGACAGAAGGCTACAGGAATTTTGGTTTTGTGCTTACTTAATCCTCAAAGTGAACACTTTTCCTGTTAAGGTCAGCATCTAACATAAAAAAAATTATGCAATCAGTTTGTAAAAGGAATTAAAGACGATTCTTTTTACCAAACTGCAAACCAACGTTGCACATGTAAATGTGAAGGAAGAAACCACATTGTAACCCTCTTACCTGATATGCAGCAATGATCAACTGGAGAATATTTCCAGAATCCTTCTGTAGCCGTCCAACGGTAGCCCCAGGAATAAGCTTTGCATAATTCTGGAAATATAAAAAAATGGATTTAAAGTCCAACAAAAGCTTGGGTGACAAGGAGCTACTATCTAAAAAAACCTCAAACCCAGAGAAAGAAAAAAACCAAAAAAAGCACCCACAAAAACCCCCAAAAAACCACCTCAGCAAAACAAAAAAGCCAAAATAAAAAGGAAGGAGTAGATAACAAAACCAAGTACATTAAAGCCAACTGAAATAAATGAGAGTAACATTTTCAAGGATTCCTGCAGTCTCCGTTGCACGTTCTTAATGAAAAAAGTCAGATGGAGAAGAGCTGGTTTCATTTGAAATTCATTGAACATACATTCTTAAATCACCTCTATATTGGAAGTTTGATACTGTTCTTCAAGCTCTAGTTTCTCCAAATTTAGAAGGAAGATACGTTTTATCAACATCTGCATTTCTCTTTAATAAAAATATCCAGAAACAGACTCATCTGCTCGATTGTTGTTGCAATGTTCAGGAGTCTTGGACCCTACACTCAGCATCTGCAATCACATTTTTACTTCTGCACATGTATCTCAGTGCTCTGTGGCTCTGATGGATTGTATGTTGAATTTCTGTGAATAATACAGTGCCAATTTAGCAATTTATTTCAGTGATAAATTTTCTTCTCTTTTTGCATTAAATTGCACTGAGACACTAACATGATATCTGATAGCTAGATTTTAAATACAGTGAATTAAAATTTGTCTTGCTTGATTTTTAACTACATGAACTTCCCTTGCTTTAACACATGCCTTTGGAAAACAATGTGTTCATCATTTAAAAAGAGGCATTGTAGCACCAGTTTTCCTTTACACATTATCGTATCAATGCTGTTATTTTAAATAAAAGGAAAATATCCAGAGAACTATTAATAAACATGGGTAATTTGATACTCTTATATTCTTCTTATCCTTCATATCTCCAAAAGCTCTGTGATTACGTTATGTATTATGTATGGAATAGTTATCATTCATTAGATTTCTGGTGCTATTGTAAATCAGTGGGATTAACTGCATTTTATGTTACAGCTGGCGACTTTGCATTCCTGACTCCTCCCGTGATTAGTGCCCTCTCAAGGATTCCTGGAATATTGAAACTCTGTTTCATACATGTGGACCTTCTGAGAGAAAAGATGACAAATCTGGAATTTAAAATACACTCCCCTTTAATCTGTGGTATGCAAACAAACAGCAGGGATATGCTGCCCTGAGCACTTTGGTTGATCTCTCCTCTGTGAACAAAAATTTTCTGCATGGTGATACAAGGATGGCATTTCAAGCCCAGGCTGAGTGTGTGTGTCCAGTCCATTGGTTAAACCTCACCTCTTAGCAAATATTTCTGTTCAACCATTGCCAAGGTGAGGCAGATTGAGGCTTTTGGGGTGCTACTATCGCAAAACATCCAAAGGATATCACAGAATTTGGTCCTTTGGCAAATATTCATTAAAAGGTGAACTGCCATTTTATAGAGATACTTTGACAATTATATATTTGAGCCCACTGGGGTTATGTCTCTACTTCAGCAGTGTAAATAATAGAAGAATTTTCAACATAAATAGTGTGCCATGCCAAATATATAAAAATAATTTGAAATTCTGTATGAGTGTGGAGACTAAAGTATTTTTAGTTCAATTTCCAGCAGTGCAATGCAGTTGAAACCCCAATTTTCAAACTATTTATCCTGTGATATAAAAAGAAACAATTAATCCAAAAAAGAGTAATTTTTGTTTCAAAAGAAATGCTACTTAGTCAGGACTAAAGCTCGAGTCTTTCCCTTATCTAAGTTTGAATACATTTTTAAAGAATTCCGCTTGAAAACAAATAACATCAGCAATAATAGCAGCTACTTCATGAAAGTTTAAAGACCAGTGTTTTGTTTTATACCAAAATAGGAGTGGTTAAAATACAATTATTATTGCCATATTCACAGATGCTCTTTAAGTGAATAGCTTGTATAGAATGAAAACATCCCCTGCTGCTTTGGCAAGACTCAGCTGAGACTACTGATGCTAGAAGTTAGACATACATAAATATATTAAAAAATACCTTTTTTTCTTTGAACAAAAATTCCTTTTAAAAAATAATCTCAAATTATCAAGGCTCAGTGCAAAGAATTTTCTCTCTTCTTTTGCATTAAGAGGTCTAAATGATCTCTTGAGGTTACTGTGCAGTAATTTTTTAGGTGCATGGAAGGTTCAAAAGCAACGCCAGCCCCGTTACAAGCATAGGTGTTCTGTGCTTGTGCCACCCCTAATATTTGTGTTAGATAATAATACACATGTAAGCGGACAAACTGAAAATTCAGTTGAAGAGGATCAAGAATATTACATGACTGAATTATTTGGGGCTAAATTGTTGGGGATTATACAGGGCTAGAAATACAAAATATATATTTGACAGTCTGAACACAGCACTTGAGACTAATGGAATCTATCAAGTCTATTTAAAGAGGTGCTTTCTAAGTCCTTATAGTAATTTTAATGTAAGCTTGTCCCTGAGAACTCTATTATAAATAACGAGAGTCAGTATTGGTATCTGATGCAATTAGAAGCCTAGTTCAAGTAGATTTGAGATGAGATATTTGGGCAGAGTCTTTCCACCTCAAAGGATAAATGGAAAATTTTTTTCAGGGGGACTACAGAATTCCCATCACCAAAGCTTTCAAGAGAAGTGAAACACCAAAATTTTTAGAGTCCTCTGCCACCATTTCCAGGCTACCTGAGCAGGGGCCTTAGCACAAGAATAATTCTCATTGTCTTGCTTTGTTCTTTTTACATTCCTAAGCATAGATACAGATTATTTATGTTAATATTACAAATTTACATTACAGAGATGAAGAGGTGAAAACATAGCAATATTTATTTCCCTGTTTGCACATTCTACACAGACTCTTTAAAGGTAATTACTCTCTGGAAAAACTGAGCTGTGACATTTGTGTATGATTTTTTATACTTTCTTTGACCAATTTTCCACATCACCTACAGGACAAAAAGCAGACCACAATAAAAACAGCTATCCATATTAGTGAAAGAAAGCAGTATTAAAAGGATAAATCAGCAGATAGACTATATTCAGTAGGATTACTGTACAAGCTATTAGATAGAAGGTAGTTGTATTTTCTTTTTTCTAACAAAGAAAGTAACAAGAGCAAACCATTTCCTAGCTGGGTTAACTATGATTTTGGTTTTTGTGTTAAAAGCTATAAGCTTATAAGCCCTTGTTCAGTGTTCCCTGTTACCAGGGGAAGGGTACCTCTTGGTAACTTTGATACTGACATAAGACACAGGGATACTGAAATAGAAACATCTTGGTAAGAATGCCTGTGGACAACTTTGAGGGTGACCACAAGCAACTTCCAAGGTAAAATACAGTGCCACCAGCAAGAAAAATAGTTCTTTGGACCAAAAAAAGGCTCTATAAATCAAACAGGTGTTTTCAAACTACCTTCCCAGAAAAAACCCTTATTCATGAAGCATGCATAAAAAAATCACCTATAAGAAAAAATATTTCAGTTGTCATTAATTTGATCTCTATTAAGAAATTGTTGGAGACACTCCATTTGTAAGTGGTCGACTTCTACTGTTATCAATCTAAATTTTCATGATCCAGCTCAGTATTCAATACAATCTTCAAAAGAGCAAGGCAGTCACTGCTTCAAGACACAGTGTTCCTCCCCTTGTCAAGGCTGGAATCTGAGAATCAGTTTATGCAATTTGCGACTCTTGTCACTTTTGTCAAACAGCTGGAGCACCAATCTTACTCAAATCAACTCCACCCCTGGAACCAGTTGCAGAAGTACTGGGAGGTCTTCCCTGGGTTAGACAAAAATAGAAAACCATCCTACTGGTAGCTACCTCAAGGACTCAGCTGCTCTCTCTTTTTCCCTGCTCTTTCTTTCCTATTTTCCATGTGACAATCACAGCAGAGGAGCACCTCTCCTCATTACTGCACTTCTGCTGTTAATACAGAATGTTTTGCAAAGGCTTCTCCTTCAGAAAGCTGGTCTTATTGTATCACCAGGATCATCCTTATTGGCTTCCTCTCAGCCAACTTGAATACGTTTAGACAAGCAATTTCACTCTGCTTGTCCCCTTTCACACAGCAGGGTGTAACCAGGCAGCCAAGCTTAGGCTGCAAAACCCCTTAGTACCCATGATGAACTCTTACCTAGAATCTCTTTTAGTGTGTTAAGATTTTTTTTTCCCAGGAGCAGGACTAGACAGAAAATGAAATAATTGAAACGGTCACAGAAATAAAGAAAAACCCAACAAACCAAGATCTCAGAGCTGAGCTCTGAAGATAGCTGCATGTTTCAAGGTATGTTCTTATATTATAAAAGTAAGAAAAGGTTCAGCTCTCCTCTAGCCTTGTAAAATACAAAAGGCTAATTACAGTGTTTACACTGCATACTTTAGCAGTGCATAGTTTGTCAATCCTTGATTTAAAGGATTAGTGCAATTCAACTTGAAATCCAATTTCAAAGTTACCTTAGAAGTCCAAAATCAATACGTGAAGAAGCACTTAAGCAGAAGAGCTTTCCTCTGATATACAATTTCCTAGTTATTTTTATCACATAATTATCTTGTAGAATTCAGTCCTCAGCACTAGAATTACTGCATCAGCTGTAAAAAAGGTGAACCTTAAAACAAACATTGCCAAACCGAACATTTTAGTTTGCTTACCTCATATATGTGAACTTGCTCATTTGTTACAGCAAAAATTAATAGAACATTGTTTTGCACAAGTTTGTCTATTAATTGTCCAATTGTGGGATACTCCTGCAAGCAAACAAAAGAGAGGCACATCAACCTGTTTCTCCCGTGCTTTCAGTTCCTGTCTCCCATGAAAGAAACATTCAAGTGATCATAATGAACACTTTGCTCTCTGTGTAGTATAAACTTTAATTAGGAATACATGTATACAAAATAAAAGAGAGCACATATAATTTCCTCATGTTGTTTTTAAGGAGAACCCTCTGTGGCAAGTACAAAGCCAGATTCCACAGTGGGGGCTTTGGCTCAGTAGCATCTGTGTTATATATATCATATTTAATCCAAAGAACAACACTGCAGCAGAGCAACAGTATTTGTCCTACAGTGAAGACCACAGTGTGTATATTCAGTATTTTTGAACACTGAATCTTAAGCTGATAAATGCAGGAATAGTGTCCTGCAAATTCTTGAACTGGTCCTGAATTGACACCCTTTCAGGGAACATAATTAATGCAAACCTTGCCTTCCCTGAAGAAAGAAATACTATTTAGTCTAATTGCATGGGCTTTCCTGTTGTAGAAATCATATTTGTTCTTTCTTTTTTCTTAGTTATAATATATCCAAATTCCATACAAACACAGTTTTCTCTCTTTACTGAAACATGCAGTTACAAATAAAATAGATTACATGAAATACCTGGATTCCCCAGCTTTTACACATTTCAGTGTTAAAAGTGTAATTCACTAATTTTCTTAGTTGTCTGTGTTAGTCTTTAAATTTCCAATATGTGAGAGTGTACAAAATTTGTAGGCAATTACCAGAACAGTTGACATGGAATATTCATTATTATGGTCCAAATGACAATTCCCATCATTAGGAATAACAATCCCTGCCAGCTTACTGTCCATCCCAAAATGGGAATCAGCGTCACTCACAAACACCAGCAAATGTAGAGAATCATTCCTCCATCCAATTTTTTCCTGTCATTTAAAACACATCAGATTAGCAAGATACACTGCATCACAGCACAGTAAAACAGTAAAATATTTGGAGAATGGCGTCTCAAAATAAATGAATAGCCTTGTTCTCAAGGAGGTATCAAAGACAACACATCTCCTAAGAAATTATATTCATTCCATTGTCTTTGGCTAACATTTTGTTTCCCCATCCTTGTGTTTAATAACATGGGCTGGCCATGTTCATGTCAATCTGCTTACTACTCTAAACAGAGTTAATAAAAAAAATATTTAAACAGAAAACCAGACCCAGTAATTATAGCCATATTTTTCCCTGGCAATTAAAAGGAAACTTAGACTAAAATATCGCAATATGCATGTTTTACTTGTACAGCCAAAAGTATTTTCACACAAATTTAATGAGGCTCTTGGTTTGTGTTAAAAATTTTTGAAAAATAATCTGTCACTTTGAAATACCAACATATAATACTAGAAGAGATAATATATAGAATAATATTATACCTTGAAATTTCAATTACCTTGCAAACAGCTGCCTGCATAATTGCATCAAATCCTCCCTCTGGAGTGTCTATATTAGCAGAAATTCGCTGTCCTTTCACGATTTCATTGAATTTTTCAGCATCATTTGTTAGTGGCAAAACATTTTTATATCCAAAGGTGGGTAAACACTCATATGGTACACTTCTGCAAGAAAAGTGAGACAGCTTATGGATAATAGAGGGTGAAAAATCACTGGAATGGCTACTTCAGAGACCTCCCTGGATTAGTTTTGGTCTTCTGTCTCTTGTCTGTGCCTGAGAAGATTTAGTGAAAAACCTAAGGTAATTAAAGAGCATTCAGTGACTTGGACAACAGGAAAAAATCCACATAAAGGCTGGGAAATGCCTCCTAGAGCAGAGAAATTCAGCCAGTTACCAACGTGCAGCCCTTGCCATGCCCCCTGCTATGCCTTGATCTCATATTTGGAAGAATATTGGGATCTGTACCTCCTTAATGGCATTCAGAGACAGCCACCAAGGTGCTGCAGTCCTGCTCCAGGTTCTCCCCTACACAGATTAGCTAAGGGCTAGGGCAGCCAGGGGCTGCAGAGACTGCTGGACCTTAAGGTGAAAGCAGGAGAATAGCATTGATGGCTAAATGAAACTGGTATTCTGTGTTGGGTCTGAGTTTGCAACTCTTTAGTATAGTTCATAAAATTCTTGTGTGTATATATATATATATATATATATATATATATACACATTTATACACATATTCCAGAAAAGGAAAGAAATTAAAGAAAAATAAAAAAAAATAGAAAACTACATGCTGGATACCTTTTTGTTAACATATTAAGCATATTTGCAACTAGCAGCAAAAGCTAAAAGGAGACTCACTCCCAGACTCCTCTATCCTAATAACATAAGACTCAACAGAGTGAAGATTAGAGGGTGAGATTCAAAGAACCAAAACTTGTTCCACAAACTGACTCATTAACAGCTGGAAGAGGGGAGAATTTCCAGAGAAATCAATTTTAACCTAAAGATTAATATTATGACAGCGTTGGCACGCAAACAGATGTAGGGAATTTCCCTGCCTACCTGCAAGGGTTGTTTATTTCTGCAGCTGTAGTTTTGATAAATGGTGAAACTGGTTTTTCAACAAAAGATCCAAACCCCAGTCTAAAGTTGCTTGTCAATTTTGACATCTCTTTGGAAAGAGTTGAACCCAGTTCTTTAATTGTATTAAGATCATCATCCATGGAAGCTGAAAGGTCCATGAGGTAATAGAGATCAATTGGATAATCTTCAGTCTGGCGAACCTTGATCTGTATTGTTTCTTCATGTCCTATTAAGGTGAGGGGAAAGTGAGATACATATCAGCACTTCTGTGCAGAGAACATGAGCAATGCCAATTTCTTCATAAACTTCTCTATGGTGACAATTATCTGGTATTTCAAACCACCAGTAGTATTAACAAAAAAAATTGCTAAATTGTCAACAAAAATATCTCAAATAAAGGTCTGAAAAATTAAAAGTAGTTCTAATGTTTGCGTTTTTTCTGAACAGTTTTTTGTAATGCAATAAGCACAGAATTAAAATCAATTGCTATCATTTGAAAAAACATGAAAATATTCCTTCAGCACTATGCATCTTTAGAAAATTTAGATATGAAACTAATTCGAACTAGAGGTAGCACTTTGGGGTCCTACCATATCTTTTATAAATTTAAACAAAATCAAAGTGTATACAGAGATTTTATTCTCAGTTCCAACAGTATGACCTGACCTAACTGTATGTCTCTTACTTTTTTCTATTCCAAATTTTCTCCAGGAAAAATTCACGTCTGAAGGACCCCAGGGTAGTTCAGGAATGCTACCATTAATGTCACTGGTACCTTGTAAATCCTCAAAGCAAGATTTTATGCTGCCTCTGAGATACTGTGCTTGCTAGACCAGCAGGGGAGAGGCACAGGAGCTTGGCTGGGGAGGAGCCAGGGGCTTTCATTCTCTCCCTGCCACCTCACTGGCAAGAGAAGAGAGGAACTAAAAATATATATCCTTATTTTTATGATGTACCCAGCACTTCTGAAAATATTCTGAACTCAGCTGAACCTAGTTTTCATGCGATGAGTCAACAGATAATTTTGGACTTAAAACAGGTTTTCATCTTTATTCTGTCAAGATATCTTTTAGATTGTTCAATCCAAGAAGTTTCAGTTCTTCACGCTGTCTGAAATAAACCTATGAACTCTGACTTACCTGGTCGCAGCCTCAGAGTTAATTTCTGGGGATAAATCTGTGTGACATCAGAACTGTTCTTCTGGGCTGATGCCGTTAGGGGATCATTTTTGTGAATTTCTACTTCCGAAATGGGAAACTCAATCGAATTCAACTGGCATCCTTTGGACAAAAGATTTTCCAGGGTATCACACCTCCCATGAATTCCAGACGAGTCTGTGTAATTCTAATGCAAACAGGAGAAGGAAGGGATGAGTTAAACATTTTTACTGACTAGCCACCAGCACCTGCCAGACAAAAGGTCAGTCCAATGCAGGGAATGGAAACAAAGGTGCAAGTTTGTGCAAACTAGTACAGAACTAGACACAGGTGGCACAGAAACCCAAATTTGCCCTTCATGGGTCATGTCACACAGGTGTATAATTAATGTAACTTACACTGGCTTGTTATCCTGGGAGAAACTGCTCTATTGTTGGGGAATGGGAATTGTGCCACTCACTGCATTTGGCTTCTCGCAGTACTGGGAATGATAACACAAAGCCCCTCTGAGCCACTGGCTTTTCTGTCACAGGATTGTGCCACAAATTCATCAGTCTTTCCTACACAGTTTTGAACTGCTGACTGAAGCATGTCTTTTAATAAAAGAGGTCTTGCTGATAATAAACTCCTGGACAATTTGTGACAAACCAATATGTGGGTACCCAGTGTTTACTGGTTCTTCTTTTCTGGCCTACACTTTCTGCTCCACTCTCATTTAATCTGTTCACTGAAGCAGGCATCGAGTCCTTGTTCCTCTGCCTGGTGCCCAACAATGACCACAGCCTGTCCCCACAGTTCCCCAGCACCAGTGGTGCTCTCAGAATCCCCACACCTAGATTTGCCCCAGCATCCTCCTTGACCTTCTCCCAGCCAGAGGAAATCACAAACCTACAGATATCAACTGGATATCTCACAGTTTATTTTCATTACTCAGTTGAAAGCAGTGATATGCATTCCTTTCCACAGCACTGCCACAGGGTAGGTACTAACCTCACATGGTGCTGAAGTTAATGGTTACTTTTACAAAGAGGCTTCTGTGTCTTATTACCATTTCCCAGAACTACATCTAGAGTTATAATTCTCAAAATCAGTCAGCTGTCTCCCAGAAACTGCTCTGAGCTGCAAGCTTTTTTGTCCAAAACCTGGGCAATGTCTGACAGAATCAGCTCTGCAACATTCAAATCCTGGCAGATGGTCATGGGCCCATATCATGCATCTGCTCTTTTCTCCTAGGCTTGGGCAAGCAACCCATGCATCAGCCATTGGACCACAAATATTCTCTGAATTCAGTCACTGAAAAACTTTCCATGCAAAACAAAACAAATTTGTTTTAAACCTATTAAAACCAGAATTATGACCCTTTTTTCCACCAATATAGCACCATTTATGCCTGAAAATTGTCAGGAATCTTATATATTTAGGTGGAAACAGTGTTGAGGCACCTGCTGGGAACAGTGGTTTATTATTCTCCAGATTGAACCTGATGCCTTTGCTCAGGCAAAACTCTGACCCACTGCTTCTTGAGTACAGTACACATAAATGACATGTACCATTATAAACCTTTCACAGGGAGATCCATATAATCTCCTTTAGTTACACAGTTTGTAACTTTCCAAAACGTGTGAAGAAACAACCTCTTATTTCAAATACAAAGTGTTCTTATCCTACAGAAAGCAGTGGTTACTTTGGAGGTGCTTTTGTTTGCTATGACACTAAAGCTCCTATGTTTTTTGCACGTCTGATGTGCTGTTTTCTAACAAAGAAATGAATGAGCTTATGAACAAAGAAGAAAAATCTGAATCTTCACTGTTTACTACAGTGAAATTTTCAACAGTTCCACAGTTTTGTTTGGTTTGTATTTTTAACTCAATAAATCAATAATTTATATTGGGCTCTTTTTCTTCCCTGAAAATACATGACAGTAATAAAAATTATGTGATCCAATTTCAACAAAATCCTGTTTCATAGTAAAAATATAAAAATTATTGCAAACACTCTAATGTGGGGTCCTTTAGACTTCCATGGTAACATATTATGCAAATGGAAAAAGATGTCTTTTTAGATTTTTTTTTTTAAATATGCAGTTTTTTCTTTCTTAGCTATTTCATGAAGAGTATTTTAGTCCCACACTAAGTGTCATTTTGCTGTACACAAGAACAATAAAACTCTTAGCAGCAAAGCTGCAATCCAGAAAATAAAATTAAAAATACTTTATTTCTCTACTATTTCTGACAAGTTTTTAGTTGCAATAGCTGACTATCTTGTTAATGCCAATGAACTAAGAGTTAGAACATTTACTGTCAAGTGGGGAGATATTATTTAGCACCATTCATAAGAGAAAGTTTTAAAAGCAGAGATGTGGAACCACTTGCCCAGGGCTGCACTGAAAATCTGAAACAAAGGTATAGGAAACAAACCCAGATATATTTTTTAAGTCTAATGTTTTAGCCAAAACACATCTATATCATATAAATTATAAAGCTGACATTGTCATACTTAAAATCAACCACAGATTAATAACTTCTATATGGAAGTTTTATATCTGCAAACTTTTACACTGTTGATACCTGCAAACCTTCTGTTTACATTGTCTGGCTGGGCACATAATCTGTAAGGTACAGTCTGGCCTCTGACTTTGTGTCTGGTGCTTCATCATCAGTGCTGGGGGTGAGCTAGCCCTTGGGCTGATGATCTGAGACCCCCTAATAACATTTCTATTTCTGCCTTAGATTTGGAAGGTTGATTTTTTTTTTTCAAACAAGCAAGCAAGCAAACAAACAAACAGACAAACACAAACAAATATCCAAACAACCATACTGTGAAAAACACACCATGTAGAGTAGATTAAATTCCACTTCTGATCCCCAGGAAGACTTCACTAAGTGCTGCATGCATTACAAAACCGTGGGCTGACCCAATTAAGTCAATACTTCATCACTCGGAGTGACTACAAAGACTTCAAGTCTTACTTTGAATTTTTTTTTTATCACTCTACCTCTTGCAAACACCAAGCGCAGTGTGGTCCGGAAAGCAAACAATCTTCACAAGTCACTGCACTTTCCTGAGAACAGGTCCCTGAATTTAAATCCAAGAAGATAAAAGGCTGTTAATAATATGCTTAATCATTCAATTTATGAAGAAACTTGTCATTTAGAGAACGTAGGTGGTGAAAAATGCACACATATAGCCATATTTAGGATGACTGATAAAATTTCTTCTTAACGGTAGTTCTATTGGTAAAAGATTAACTCTCCAATAAAGATTCAAACCTCAGAATTGCTGGCAATTAACATACCTCCTTTTGCCTGCTTTATGGGTGGCATTCACTTAGAACATATTAACTGGTTCCCTCCAGTGCACCTGAGAGAGTGTTACATGTGTTTCTAGGATGGTGTAGCTAAGTAATTTCCAGCATTGCCAGGGATATTAAAAGAACAGATTTATGCTCGCTCTGTACGCATAAAATTGCTTCACTCAGCTCTGTAGATACTTGACATGATTTTTATCCATTGTGTAACTGCTAGAGAAACACTCGCTCATATGTATAATATGAAAGATTCTTAGCAGATCAAACTGTGATTAGTGAAAAAATTGTTCGAATGTCTGTCTCTTTCAAACCTGTTGTGTTATGTAATGGCCACCAAATTGTAGATGAATTGGAAATGCAGCCCTACAGCAGTCAAAAAAAAAGTCATTAAACAGAAAGGAAAGATTAAATACCGAAGACAGAGAGCTATTTCATGTCAACTTCAAGCAAGAAACAATGCAAAATGGTTTTGAAATGGATCGCCCTGCCCCTTAGCCTTACCTTGCACATAGTTATTTCTTTGCAGAAATAGGAAACAGAGGCAAAGCAATTCAATCCCCATTCGTTTTCAGTGCTGGCTGCATGACAAAAAAATATTAGCTTGTTAATTATCGTCTGCGTAAAGGTAGAATGTCGTAAAAACCATGCATTCCTGGAGGGAATGTTTTCAGATGTCACGTACACCGGATTGCGAGGAAACTTCAACCCCAGCGGGACAGACCATGAACAAAAGTGAAAACAAGGGCTACCTGGGCAGGTAAAGAGGACAAGCTGTGCACACAGTAACGTGAACATTGTTATCACTTCCTTGTTTTCTTGGACTCCTTATAAGGCATACGGGGAAAATTCATTCAGGTGAAGATTTCTGTCAGTCCCAGTCATTCCGGGTCCTAGAGCAACCCAGCCAAGAGACCAGGCACAACAACCCTTTTAAGGCTCCTTCAAAATAACACCTTTAATTGTGCCCTGAGGGGAGATGGATCATTAAGATTGCCAAGTGAGTATACCTGGAGAGATGTAAAAATCCCACTTTTTCAGATTTCCTGATGTGAAGGGAAACTCATAAAGGCAATTGTGGAAAAAAACAAAAACCAAAAACCAACACAAAAAACCCAACAAAAAAACAAAGAAGCAAAACCAGAAAATCAATCACAGATTAAAATGGAGGACTTGACTTCAGTACTTCAAGATACCAAGTACATTGATTTTATTAACATTCCAAACTGAAAGGGAAATGCTGCAGCTGTGGATTTCTTTAATATACAGAAGAAGGAATAATTTCAATCCCAGTACAACAACTGACTTGAAAAAATAATCACGTCAGCCTTAACTCTGCCTAATAAGTGGCCAAATATGCTACAGCACAGAAATGACTGCATAACAAGTTATTGCTATCTCTCCTCTGCCTTCCCAAACTGAAATGAATGAAAAATATGTATTCTTTACCACCTTATTAAAAGGAAATCAAATCTTTTATTTCCAAATTTCATCTCTTCCCATCTTTTATGCTCTGCTATTGTCTGTTTTAAAAATCATTTGTTCAAGACAAGTCCTGTCTTTTTATAAGGATTTGCAATAGTAAAAGTAGGGATGGGTCTGTATTACATAAATTCAACATGCCTGAAACATTCCTGGGCATTGAGGCCAGCTGGCACAGAAAGACCTGAGTTTATGATCGCAAAGATCCTATTGGGACCATTCTAGCAACCAAATTGTGCCCAGAAATGGTTTGCAGTGAGTGTTAATTGGGAGAGGTCAAATTCATGCCAGGAAGCATTTTAACAGTCTAATAGCATAGACAATCTCATTCTAGTGCCTGGAAATATTCCCAGGCACATCCAATTTTACTAGTATTTACACAGACTATGGGTAGTTTCAGTAGCAACTCAAACTGGATTACATCAGACTACCTTTGCTCTGCCCTTGTGTTCCCACCCCTTCGCTCTTACTAGTCAGCATTCGTGTCCAAACACGCCGTGTTTTGAGCTGATCCAACTAAAACCCAGTCACCTTCTGTAGGGAAGGTGGAGGGCTGGTTTTCATCTGGTTGGGCCCCTTAAACCCTGTGGCTAGTTCAGAGCTCAAGGCAGAACTGGCAGGAAAGGTGAGAATATGTTAGGTCAAATTTAGCCCAGTTTAGGCTGTTGTGGAACCATATCTTAACATTTCTATTTACAACAACATTCCTAAGTCTCCTTCAACTGCTCTCTATGTCTCAGAGTGCCCTTTGTAAGGCACTTGTTCAGCTACAGCAATTTCCTGCGCCATTGATTGAAAAAAGCATTGATTAGATTATGTTCCCTCAGTCTGTGAAGACACAACACTGTGAGAATTACATAAGGTCAAAAAGAAGTGGAATCAACCAAGTGTTTGCTCTTGCTAAGAAAAACATCCTCCTGCAATATGCCATTCAAATATCCTACTTCCCTGGGTCTGACTGACATTTGTGTGTGTGTCCTTTAATATTGTTACTGTGTTTGCAGCCTTGCAGCCCTGCAGAACCCAGCTCTTTCTCTTTCAATGTGGGTCACCTTGTAGCTCTTACCAGCTACCTGCCCCTGGTAACATGGGAACACCTCAGAGCACAGGGCTTGGTGGCAGTCCTTCAGCCACCACAAGGCACCAGCCACCAGCAGTGTCTCAAACTAAGGACCAGCCAGCTGAACAGCTGGCAATTAGTAAATCATTATTCTTGGACTCAAGATATCAAACTTTGAAGTGTAGAGAGAATTAATAATAGAGCCTACATAAAACTTACAAATTCTGTTTGATATTATCAGTTCCCGACTTGCTTGTGAGGTAATATTTTATATAGGTCTTGACAAGAATAGCATGGCTGGAGGCTAAGTGCCTGCTTCTGAGCGAGGTGGCTTCCAAAAAATATCTGAATTAAGTCTTTCCTCAACAAAATAGCCAAGTTTCTGCAAACTGTAAGGAATAGACCTCTCTGGACAGTCTGGAGAGAGCAGAGAAGGAAAAGAGAGTAGCAACAACAAAACAAAAACAGAAACAACAAAACAGAAACAATAAAAAACAGACAAGGAAAAAAAATAAAACGGAGAGCAGGAGCCTAAGAGAGTTCCTGAAAGAGAGACAGTGTGCACCAAGAGTAAACCTTGGGCAAGGTAAGAATACCTAGACAGGAAGCAGACAAATTATTCTTGTTTTGAAACATCACCTGAGATAACTAAAGGTAAGTTGACCAGGAAGTTCCTGTACTAGATCAATGCTTTATTTGCTTTAACTATCACTAGAAGAATAGAACCTCAATATGGAGTAGCCATGCTGATGTGGGAAAGATGTGTAAAATGCTCTGGGGTCATGGCATTGCTTGATTTGACAGCAGGGTTCCCCGTCTTCATAAGGCTTTTAATACAGTCTTGCATCACCCACCCAAATTAAAGGCACTGATTCAATGAGATACAAGGAAAAGGTATAGAAAGAATGCAATTATTATTGTTTCCATCGGCCCCTACATCTTCATATTGGAGAAAATTCTGGTCTCTATTAAATCAGAGTTACAGTTTTCAACTGACACGTCCAAACAGAAAACAGCTGTTTATCGTTCAGTGTAGGCAATGCTGAACAATGCAAGTGCTCCCTCCATTCCTGGCACAAATATAGCCCTGAGCTCTCAGCTTCACACACAACCCAGCTCTTGATTCCCTGTGATCTTGTCATACACACTCACACCCTGAAAGCCTGGAAATATATAAAACTATTTAAAGTCTGAATGTCCCCCAGCTGAGATGATTCTCAGAATATTAACAAAGGTGCAGGCACTCACACTTGAGGAAAGCTTTCTCAAGTTTGTGAGGTGGAGTCTCCCTTCTGTCCACCCTTATTCATCTCCTCAATGCATCTGGAAGATGCAAAGGGCTGCACTCCTTAGGTCAGAGGCAGATTGCTTTGTACTCGAAACATCTGGTGACTTTATCCTCTGTCTGGTTGGATTCCCAATGAAATCCTGAAAGCCCCTCACAATCTCTATCGGGGAATCAAAGTAGACTTCAAAATTTCAGTCAAACTTTTTAATCTGAAAGGTGGTAAGTGAAGATTCTACAAAAGTCCACAGGTTAAAGCACTTTTCTCCCAAAGAAGATATATGTTCTATAGCTGCATAGTCAAGTGCTTCCATACTCTTGAGCCAGCAGGAATGGAAAGCATTCTCTTTGGAAAGTCTGCAAAGAAATTTATCCCCCAGCAGACTGATAGACCCAGTTCCAGAGAGCAGCAATGGCAGATGTTTCAGAGGATGCCTGTCAGTTAGCTAAGCAATGAAGGCTGAAAAAAGTTTCTAAGCTTGAAACTTTGATTCGTCTCTAAGGAGCTGGAGATGATGTGAGTGTCCACAGAGCGGTGCGAGACTTCTGCACACAGGCCAGCACTGACAGAAGCCACACACAAGTAATGCACAGACACTGCAGGGACTGTCCTGCCTCTGCCTCAGTACAGATCTACCAATGCTTTGGGGAGAGCTGACAAAAGCATCTCAAGAGGAAGCAACAGTCCCCAACAAACAGCTGTATTTAATGGGGAAATTCACAGCAAAGGTGAAAGTTAACAGATCGGCAACTTTTGCTTCTTTAGTTTTGCTTGTTTTGGTTGGGTTTTTTGGAGTTTTTTTGTTTGGTTGGGGTTTTTGGGTTTTGTTTTGTTTTTTTTTGGTTGATACATCTGCTCTCTCTTTCCTTATTAATCATCATGGTGGGAGGTGAGTATTGCTCCAACAGAAAATGACATCCATTCAAAGAAACTGCTGTAAGCTTTTGAGTCCTGTATGAGTGACCTGGAGGCTGCTGAAAGCAAAGATCTGAACATACAGTGATGGAGCTGCTTCATTTCAGCTCCTGGGTTTTGGGGTGGGATGGGGTCGTATCCTTTTAGGGACCTATGACCAAAACACTGCCACAGAGCCCAGTGAGACGTGGTCTCTCCTGCCCTCCAGGTGCTGTTTTCAAGCATGGCTACACACGATGCAGTGCAGTTTTGGAAGAAGAGGAGGAGTGCCTGTCGCCTCTTCTGAAGGGTCTCTGGAGCTGGAGAACCACACAGAGGAAAGGAATTTTCCCCTCTGGCTCTGAGCAAAACAAGGTGTTGGGAATTGGTGACTCAGGTTGTGATTCATGCTCTGGTCTCTTGTTTCCGGAGCAGGTACTGCTGCTGCTAGAGGAGGGCAGGGAAAGAAGTCAACAACCTGCCTCTGAGCAAACAGAGGGGGAAGAAGGAGGGACTGCTCACAGACTGTAGAGTAGCAGCAGGCAGGAAACTCAGGGTGTTTTCAACTTGTGTTCACCTTGCCCACAACCCTGACCTGGCTGGTTCCAGCCAAGAGCGTGAGGAAACCTTTGTTCTCAGTTTTTTTGGCATGGGTGAGCAATGTGAAAGCTTTATTTGCTTTTCAGATTTGAATATACTCTCACACTCAAATAATCAGACCTCTGAACTGCAGAAGGGCTCAGGTGGAACTGGTAGGAAAATGGAGTGGGACTGCCAACCAGCCCATGACATTTGAATTATGCCAGGGACTTCCACGCAGCCCATCAAATCTCACCTTGCTTTCTGTCCACCTCTACTGGTTACATGGTACCCCTTGCTTTCCCTACACTATAAAAATGTGGGGCAGAGACAGCAGAGCAAGCACTTCTCAGTGCTGGTGGGTGATCATGGGGATGGAAACTACACTGAGTGCTGACTCCACAGCTCCTCAGACTCCTGCACTTCAGCTCAAGAGCTTTTCATAGCTTATTTTGTTCAGATTAATGCTAAATTCAAACCAGACCTGCAGGCCCCATCACAGAAGGGACAAGGTGATGGCCTTGCTGTTGCAACAACGCCAAGGGAAAGGCAACCCTTTATCACAGCCCTGCAGCAGGCCAGGCTTGCCTTTAGAAAAGACTGGTTGGGTAAACACAATGTCTTCAAGCCTAACCACTCGTGGAAATTCTAAACTGTGGAGCTGGGATTAAATCACTTGTAAAAAGTGATTCTGCTCCATTTTTATGCACAGAAAATAATTTTATAGCTGACCTTATTGTACTTAGACCTATAGAGGTATGGTGCTTTGATAAAACACAGGGTTTGAGTAAGGTTATTCTAGAATAAACAAAACAGATGAGAATGCTTAGCCTAGCACCCAAGCAGCTGCTAAACAAAACTGGGCTCAGGTACTGCATGAAAGCAGCTCCATTTCTGAAGCCTCCCAGAGCTATTCTGGACTCGGCCAGTTTGATTCCATTTACAGACACCCGGCACTCAGGCCCCCCGTACTCGCCAGCGGCTGCCGTCTCTTTTTGAGAAAAGAGCAGATTTATGGTTTCAGGAGCCTTTTGTGCAGAGTGCTGCCATCTTATGGATACTCTGCTCCTCTGGAGTAGGAAAATGAGTACTCTCAAACTCATGTGGGAAAAAGGTGATACTGAGAGTCCTGTTACCTTTTTACAATATTTTGCTTTGGGATTTACAGAAAAACCTTTGGAGATATCTTTGTAAAACTTTTTATTCATTCATGTTATATTAGAATTGTAATTTCGTTTGCATCCTTTTTTTCAAATACCATCTCTCATATTAAACAGAACATTACTTCCATCGTCTTTGTTATAAGCTTGGTTACAAGCTTCTAAAATGTCTGAAATTTTTTGCAGTGTCTTTATCTGTATTTTATCTTTATAAAAGATACCTTTATATTATCTTTATCTAGTATATTTATACTGTAAATTATTGCTGTATTTTATAAATCTTGCCTTATTCTTATGTGTTTCTTCTGAAAGCAGGAAGGAAACTTAAACCAACAGTGTCTGCTAACATGCAAACATTGAGAAAACAATATTATTCAGAACGTTCACTGCTTCTACAATTCTTAAAGTAGTGGTCAGAACTGCCGATATTATATATCCAATAAACTCATGCAAAACTAGTAATATGTAAATAGAACCACCTCTAAATAAAAATAAAATCAAACTAAATCAATTCCAAGCTTTTTTCTGAGTAATACCAAAAGAATAAGACAGAGTAGATTTTCTCAGACAATGCTTTCCAAGAGTTCAAGATGATTAGTCATGTAAATACTGTCAATAATATTATATCCACTGACACCTTATGCTCCTTATCTCATGTTTGTTGTGCTCTAGTTTGACACTTAGCAAACAGATTTATCAAAATTTTAAACCAATCTTAGAAAAAGTTAATTCTTAACATTTTGTCAATATGACACAGGTCACAGAGTCATGCTTTCTATCTGAACCAATACATTAACAAATTTCAGAAAACACTACTGCCACAGTAATAAAAAAGAGAGGGCACAACACTGCAAGGGATCTTGCAGACACTGAAGATGTCTCCTTTTATGTTACACATTCTCTTAATAAACTTATGGAAATCCATCATTAGTCCTGCTTGACTCTCCAGCAGGGAGGCAAAGAGAAGGCGGCTCTACTCACCGATATGCCAGAGCTACACGAGTTCGTATCATCCAATTTGCAAGCAAATAACTTCCATTTTACTGGGATACCCACACCTACAGTGGCTTGGCCCTGTCACTCTTACTAGAAGACTGTTTCTGAGACTTCACTATCTCATGGCTGGAAACGGCCTCAGCTCCAGCCTGGATGGACTAACTTTCAATATATATACATTTATTTTAATGACAACATTGTCTGGCAACTTAAATAGCTTCTTTCCTCCCTAGTATTTGCCCTGCCCTTCTTTCCCCTCCCCTTGATGTATTTATAGAGAGCAATTGTATATCCCTCATTCTTTGTTTTGTTCAGTACTACTTTTCTGCATTTCTTTCAATGTACTTTCCTAATTACAGCTGACAGACTGTTCTCAATACCCAGGGGACCTTTGACCAGAGGAACCTCCTACAATGCTGTTTGTACTCAGGTATCCCTTCTTTAAGTCTCCTACATGATATCTAAGGAAGATCATTTTGGCTTTTCCCATGGCTCCACCCCAGTTCTCTCAGGATCCTTCTATGACTGACCAAGACATTTTGGTCTTCCTCTTACCCAACCAACTTGCCACAATTTACAGCAGAAATCATTTCAACCTCTGTCTGGATATGATGCGGCACTTGCACTCTTAAATTCTACCTGACACCTCCAGTTCTCTGTTCCTTCATGATGAGACAGATATTTTTCACATCTGACCACACCACTTCTAACAACTATGGAAGTGCTGACACTTTGAAGGACTAGATTAAAGAATAAAGATTGAAAACCTCTAGTCAACCTTAAGGTAGCCTTGTAATTCCCTTTCCAGAGCAGATGGCACCATACAAACATTTCCCCAGCCCTACTATACTGTATCAAATATTTATTGGTTATTTTCTCTATTTTATCATCACACAATTCTTTATTATTTCTTGCAAAATGCATACAAAATTTCCAGATTACCAAGGCTAGTTAATGAAGCTGTAGATGTGAGGTTACTTCTTCCTCTGCTCTTTCTCTCTCCTTTGTTTTGGGAGATCTTTAAAGAAAAACTTCATCCTGTACCTGAAATTTATTTTTTCTTCTTTAAGCAATTTAGGATGGATAACAAACACTACTTCACCATGGGTCTACTCCACCTTGTTAATTATTAAAAATTTTCAAGTTTGTAAATGTTAGCTTTTATTTCTACAGATTCTTCCATTTTTCTCCATGATCTGTACCATTATCTTTACAGAAAAGAAGAAAGATAATTTGTTTGGTTTGGGCAGTCCTTAATCTCTACACAGTCTTCAATCTCTGCCAGAGAGAGAGTACTTGCCACCTACCAGACTCCCTTTTATTTGTGTGATAGGAGAAACCTTCTCTTTTTCAAATATTGTTACAGATGGTATGCCTGCAAACTTGACAGATCTGACTGCACCCTCCGCTTCCAGGTTCCCAAAATACCATTTTCACTGATAATCTGGTATGGCGGGGGCTTGCACTCTCTTTTCTAATTCCTAATATTTATTTTTTCTTAGGGATTTGTAAGGTGCTAGTACTCTCCATTGTCTTCTTACAATACAAATTACAGATTTTAAAATTATTATTTAAGTTAAACTTTAATAGGTTTGGAGCCTTCATCCAATTAATATCTCTAATTTCTTTAGGTACAATACTTCACAAGAACAAATTCTGAGAAACTAACAGGCCTATTCTTGTTCATTCTTTCATTTCTTTTCAATTTAATCAAGTTGGGATAACTTTAGCTAGGTTATTTTCTACAACCAGCTGCTCTATGTCATCACTACCTAACAAAGATCACCTAGAATAGCATCATGGTAGTCCAGTGACTGCTTGCTGATGAAATCTGCCAGCTATTACACCCTGGAATAACTGGCTCTACTGTTATCAGCAGCATTTGCTTTATACTCTATTTCTGAAGAGTTAAAATCTCCTGCAGTGAGGCAACGCCTGGGAGCTTCTCTTTCATGCTTGTATCCATCTGAGTTATCCTCTCTGTACAATGTTCCTTAGTGGTCCTTCACAAGACCTTCAGTTTGGCAGATCCTGTTCTGCCCAGGCCACCGCTCTCTGCCTCTGCAGGCAACTTCACTGCTGCCGAGGGATGTCTCTGTGCCACTGGTTTTATTTCTACTTTTCCTAAAAGACAACACATTAATTTAAGTGTGTTTCAGTCATAGATCACCTGTCCACCATCCTTCACTATTCTTGAATCCTGCAGCTCGAGCCTGTGTTTGCAGCTTTTGTACACAAACATCTTGGCTCATCTTCTATGACAATGTGCATTTTTTTTTTAAAGTGTCACATCTCTTTTATTCCTAACACCCACGCCACATTCACTACATTCCCACACGTGTCAGTGCTGATTTTGCCTGTCCATTTTTCTCCCATCTGATACTTTTCTCGCTAGCTTATTCACCACGCTCTGCTTTTCAGAACCAGGCATCAAAATTACTTATGAGTGTTCCCCAACATTTTCTGCTATTTATTAGAATTCTTTTACTGACTATATATATATATATATATATACATATATACATATATATATATATATATATATATATAACACCATATATATATATATATATATATATACTTGGTTCTTTTGTAACATGCTACATGGTCTGACAGGAGTTAAGATGAGTAGATCTAGTTAGCATTATATCTAGCTGTTATAGTATAATGATACCAATTATAGCAACCTTGGTTCCAGAAAATCAATGCCATGTTTGCTCCAATGGAGTTCATCCAGCTTGTGTGAAAAATCCTCCTTCTTCTCAAAAGCTAAATTCCTTACAACACTCCTCATAACACCAATTCTTAAGACATCTGCTGCTCTTTATTATCCCACATGCTTTAACACACCCTTTTCAGGAATGAAACCCTGAAGTGGGAGCTTTTCCTTCAGGACAAACCTACTCACACAGATTTCCTCTGGTCTTTCTTCTTTCCAGTGCTCATTCCTTTAGTCTTTTATCCTACAATGTGAGCTGGTACAGCTATATTTCATTCCATAAATGATTGCACTGCCAGCAGCACTAAAATGACTTCTGCTTTATAAATGGAATAAATAATGAACTGCATGCACATACTGTGTGTGTATTTTCCTGGAATACAGACATTTTAGCTTTAAACTATTCTCTAATAGTACTGCTGAACTTACATTTATGGGGCAGTTTTAAAATAGCTTCTGTTAAAATAAGTATTTTTGCATGAAAGAGCTAAAGTGAAAGATTGAATATACTTTTCAACTTGAGTAGCTTTGTGAAATGTCTCATCAGTTCTCCTGGAGATATTTTAGTCATTGGGAGTTAATCATTACTTGAAATTATGGGAAAAAACCTATTCAAAGCCAGTCTACCGTGTCGTGTTGCGTTAGGGAAGAAAGGCAGACACTGACTCATAGCTGTCAGTTATTTATTCAGTCAGTTGTGATGTGATTCTTTCCAATATTATTTTTCTTTTGATCTACAGTAAGACACTGATCTGGTGGATGAAACTTTCTCAGTTAGAGCAAGACCCTGTCCACCCTAATCAATAGAGACATTTGAGTGTCAAAATACCAGAGGAATACTACAAAATTTTAAAACAGTACAAGAAATATATATAAAGGTAAAGAGGTCAACGAGTTAACATTAATCTGGAAGAGGCATCTGAGTGTCCTCTAAAATCAGAAAAATTGTGCTTAGCAGTGTCTGAGAGCAACAGGAAAAACCAAGAAATAATTCAAGCAGGTCAAACACTGGTGCTAGGTTTGCTCCCAGGACTGTGCCACGTCATGGATGTGGCAACAACCAAACCTCCAGCAAACAGCAGACACAGGGCTTGGGCTGACACGCAGGAGGTGCCTCGCTCTGCACTTCCCATAGACAGTCAAGAGAAACTGGTTCCTAACTTGGGCATATCGGATGCTACAGGACACGTCTTCTTTCTATACTACAAAGACAGGCAAGCTCTTCTCTAGCTGTGTAGTGTGCCAGCTTTCTCGCATGTAGGGAAAACAGAAACACCTTCTTCTGCCTGTGTCATGTTAATATGAAGGTTAAACAAGATGGGTACATGATGCAACAATCAAAAATCATGGTAAAAATTTGAATTTAGATTATCTAACTAATAGTGTCAGCACTTGTGGAAAATGCCTATTTGTCATGTTCTCATGACGTCACAGTTTTCTGTGTAATTTTTTGAAATTTGATCACAGTTCACAGTTTTAAGCAAACAGAGAAGTAAACAAACCCATTGCAGTTGTTTATTCAGACTGTGCTGACACACAGCTATTCACGATGCCTGTGTATCACATTACTGATAAAAACATTCATTTTTACTAGGTCTCCATCATCAGTTTGCTTAAGGGGAGTAAAAAAACCTATTTTTCCTTCATCCTGAGCTGACACTTATGTTCTCATGTGTTACCATCTGATTTGTCTTGACCACTTTAACAGGGGTATTTTTTCTCTTCTTTCCCTGCTGCTTCAGCATCCCCTCTTAAGTTTATTTGCTGTGCTTGTGGGTTGAGCAATGACAGTTTGATTTAGCTCATGCTTCTGAACTTGCATATTAACAAATCTTTCAAGACTTGGCCTTTTGCTTATATTCTTCTAAGTTCATGGATTTAGGGTGCATAGTTTTCTTCAGGAACCTGGTATTGCGCTGCTTCTGTTCCTGCAGTAAAGATTCAGGAAGGCTGTCACTCAGAAGTAGCTTCTCCCCTCTTTCTAGAGCAAATCCAGGCTCAGTTGTCAGAAAAAGCATCACAAGCTCCAACCTGGGCAGCCATCCTGGCTGAGGAAATTCCTCAGTGGAGTTCTTGTGGCAGAAATCTGACAATCTCTATCTGTTTACAATTCTATTAACACTCTGAATAACAGCACAGGCACCACAGAGGCCTTGACTCTATTCCACAAGGATGGCAGGTAAATATTGCCAGAAATATAACGGTCCACTGTCAGGAGCAGGGGATTTCCAAATCTGAGCCTGAAAGCCTGGGTGGAGGACAGCCAAGCACAAGAGATGTGGAAGCCAGGAAAGGGTCAGAGAGGGAGCAAAGCTTGCTGAAGCTGATTTTCAACAGCCATTTGAGGTATTGGCTGTGGTTGTAATATCCACCACTGTTGGGAGAGATCAATTGCTGCTACCATGTTCTCAGGGAGGGAAGAAGCATCTCCTAAAGATGCCAAGGTTCACCATTCCAAGTAGGTTTTTTGCCCTGGGGAGAAACGACAGCATTTGCATTTTCTACTCCCAGACAGTTCTGCTAAGTGAAGAAAAACCGATCTCTCCATGACCCTCATAAGACACCTCTGCAGACACAGCCAGAAGGCTTTATATACATACAAGTGCCCTTCCTAAATAGTCTGGCAGAGCCTCATTTAAGAGGCAGCTAGTGCTAAATGAAACCTCATTTAGCCCAGGCTCTACCTCCCACACAAGTGGCCTGCAGAAGGCTGAGGATTGTCTTGCCAGCCTTCAGGCTGTCTGGATGCCAGCAATGGGAAACAGACCCTAAGGAGATGCCTATCCCTAGGTTCACAACCCTGTACCCCAGAAAAAGGATGAGAGCCACTGCCAGAGCACCACTCTACTATAGTTCTGCTGTGCTAAACCCTGTCTGCTTTGGGTGCTACTGGAAAAAAGTGCTGACAATCAGGTGGATTTCTGTTTTCATATGTATAGGATACCAGAGAGCAAGACAGATGAGAGTTCTGAATACCACTGAGATGCTAACCAGGTCACAGATGTCTGATTTAAGAGGCATATTCCTATCTTCCTAAACTTTCAAAAAGAAATATGTTAATGACAGGACCAGCATCTCATGCATTTCCCCGAGCTTCTTCACTCTTAACTGATAGCATGAATGTTTAATTAAAGCCTTGGCAGGGAAGTAGATCAGGACTACTGTATCATTTTCCCCTCAAGGCGTGCTTCAGCAAGCCGATGCAGACTGCTTGGTCAATGAGATACATCGATATTATAAGGCACCGTGCGTCAGGCCGAACACATAAAAGGCTGTGTTAAATTTTAACATAGGTCATGAATCACTTAAACTAGTTCAGCCCACCAGAATTAATATGAGAAGCATGAGTAACAAGGGGCTGGTTTTTGTTCTGGTTTTATATAAGCAGAAGGATGAGGCACCTGAGCAAAGGTTCATATGCAACAACAACTGTAACTCTGCTCGTGTAGGGATGATTCAGACATTTGGATCACAAAGCAGAAAGATCTACATTTGCATTTGGTTGAAAATCTCATGCTAGCTTTCTGAGAATCGTAATTTTGACAGCTTGGTTTGGGGGAGCCTTTTAAGACCATCAACTCTGATATAAAATAATAAACAGTATATGGAACAAAATCTTTTTAAAATAAGTTTTCCCTGACATCTACTGAAGAGAGAACAGGAAATGTTCAAAGTGAATGTTGCCTTAATTAGTTTTTCTCTTTTTCACCATTTATTGGCATTGCTAGCAAAATTTTCTTACAAAGGTGTTCAGCTGCGAAGATATTTTGGGTTAAACCACAAACATAGTCATCAAAGTACATTGAATAGTCTTTGGCTTCACTTGCACAAATAATGATTGTATGCCCTACACAGCATGCTAAGTATTTGCATGACCTTACATACTTTGAACAATATTTCATCATGACTCATCATTCTTTATCTCTATTTTTGCTGATTTTGCTTCTTTTATAGCTCATCTCTGTCTAGACCAACACACAACTCCTTTTAAATACAAGCTTAACCACACCTAGACATGCAAGCTCAGCCGGGCAAAGAGGTGATGTTTTCATCAGATTAACAGTTTGCCTTTCTATTTCAGTAGCATGGAAATATTTTTTCCTCTGAAAAAAACATTTTTTCCTCCTTGTTGTAGGGTGTGCACTGATGAAGCATCTGACTATGACGTTCACTGAGGACTCATTAAAAGCACTTGCTGCAGTAAGTTTACTCATTCACTTTCTGCACATTCTTGGTAGGCCTGTGGCATCTCAGACCTTGTGCCTGCCCCTGGGGACAGCACAGAAGCACTCACTGAGCTCCACAGCTTCGCCAGAAGGAAAAGCACCGCTTTTGGCATTGGGAATAGCAGTAGCTCCAGAGTGAAAGACCATTGTTCAGAAGTGGCACAATCATCAGAGATGGTGGCACAGCAAAAGCAGTGCAGAGAGCATTGCAACCAGAGATGCAAGTAACAGGTCTATTCATAGCCCTGCTTTTCCCCAGGGGATGGCGTCTTGCGAGTGACTTCATTAACTGCTGACAGCAGACAGACTGCGCCGCGCTGGGAGCGAAAGGGAAACACTCATCAGATGGCCCCAGCCACAACTGAGGAAATGCACAGAAGAGATAACTGGCAAGCCTGGTGCTTTCCTCGCTGTTCAGAAGAAGTTAGTCACATCCCTGAATGCAATGCTCTGTTTCTTTTCTTTCAGCAGGGCTCTCTCCTTGCATACAGAGTTGCTCTGCACAAAGGGTGCTGCTGTCGATTCAACGCACCCTTGGAATCTGCCCAGGCTGTGGAACATGGCATCTGAATTCCAGATCGGTTGCAAGTTGTAAGAAAACTCCCAAGTATCTAGGCATTTGTTACTTTTAATTGTCAGGAGAAGACAGCCACCAAGCCTTGTTACCTATCATTCAAATCCTTGCTGTGTGTGACCCCTTGCACTGTCAACAGAACTTCCCTCACTGCATGGCCGGCAGGATGTGTGTTCTCTTTGGTGTCTCCAAGGCAAACAGGGTCACAGAGCCCAAATTGCCTGTATCCTTAAAACCACGGATCCTCGCTCCATCCACAAGATTAAAAACCTCCGTCCTTACTGAACCAGCTCTGTTTGCCTGCCTGTGCTCTCCACACTCATAAGCCACTTGCCAACAGCTAAAGACCTGAAACACAAGGCTTTCTACACACAAGTGCTGCCTCCTTTGCTCCAAAAGCTCACAGAAAAACGTGTTGCCTTACCTGCTGCTCCCCAGAGCACTTGCACATTTCTCGTGTGCCGATTCCCCAGCACTGCAGACATCCTTGCACCGCAGCCCAGCTTTCTGCAGGATCACAGAGAGCTGCTCTTTTTCCACATGGCAGCTGCTTTGCTTCTTACCAGCCCTGAAGTCAAGCCTCTGCTTTAAAAGCACACCACCATCCTGCTCCTTCAAATTTCAGTTTTCTCTGTGGATTCTCCAGGCTCACCAAGCGTCTGTGTTTCAAACATTAATACTTCGATTATTGTCTTTCTTTAGCAGATTTGCTGTTCTCCAAACCCTATCTCCTATAGAAAGTCTGACAAAAACTGACCTAAAATGCCATTAGTCAAAATCCTGTTCTTCCCAGAGGAAACACTACTGGTCCTTCATAACCAAGCAGGCTATTTATAGGAACGGTGACAGTGTGTCTAACCCCACAGCACAATGAGAATGAGCCCGTCCAGACAAGACAGGATGATAGAAGCTGTTCATAAAATCAAAGCTGGAATTCATGAGCTGTACATCAATAGGGATTTAAGCAACCACTTTCTTTTGCCATTTCAGAGGGAAGAAATAAAGGCCTTCATAGCACAGGGACACACAACACATTGTCACTGGAATAATTAATCCATTATTTTAAAGAATAATGTTGAAGTTTTGTATCTGTTATAATCCTAATCTCCTCTCTTCCTGCAGAGCAGTGCTTTCACCTCACAGGCACCTGCTTTCACACTTCACAAAGGAGCTTTTCCTCATAAACTGCATTGCATGTTCATCTTAATAGACATAAAACCAGGTTCTTTGATCTGAGCAGCAAAATACAATTAGTTTGGGATAGAGAACAGAGGAATCCCAGACAAGCCCCAGACAAAAGCAGAAATGGCAGGGAGGCAGAATTACCTTAGGGAATGCACAAGGAAGCATCAGTGCCAGCTGGGTTGCAAATCAGAGCAGCAAACAGCTGTAACACTCTTCTAAGGCCCTGTGTGGGAAACCAGGCATAAAGAGCAGAGGCATCCCAGTGCTCACATCATTTCCCTCGGCAGTAGTTAAGGAGCTGGGGGAGCTCTGTAAGAAAAGACAAAAGACATAAAAAATAATCAGAAATGAGATGAGGTCTAATGTCATCTTAGGAATGCGCCTCGTTGAGAATTGAACAAACCTGTGAAGAGGCAGGGAAATGACATTACTCGCAGCAGGGCTGGAAGCTGCAGTGCCTGGGGCACCCTACAGTGGCCCAGTGGGCTCAGCAGGCCACCAGTCCCTTCCCCATGGCCAGGCTGCCCTGATATGGGGCAGACCCCACAGGTCCCAGCTGAGGACCCCTTATCACCAGTGCTGACGCTTTTCCCTCTATCTTCAGTAATAAATAAAGCCACTACCCCATCTCCTCAAGACCCAAAGACGAAGATAACCAGCTCCTGTTTCCACGCTGTCTCATCATGCCTGGGACATAGCCCTCTGGGCTCATGCACACAGGTGGGAGGCAGCAACACCCTGTGCTGACTGTCCCCATGGTGCAGCCTTGTGGGATGTGCTGCCGTGGAACCAACACCTTGTACTGTCCTCCCCCCTGCTCCTGCCTACAAAGAAATGAAGCCCCTCAGCAAATTTCACCCCCTTTGTGCCTGTAGGTGACTCTCACCAGCAAGCTGGTGGCACAGTTCCAGGGGCAGCTGGGGGGTCCCTCAGAGTCTGGGTGATGTCAGGTGCTGCAGGGCCCCCTCAAAACTCTGCCACACTCCAGCTCTGCTCAGCCTGTCCCTCTCCTGAGCCACTCTCAGATGGGGCCTGTTGAGCTGCAATGTGGCACTCAGGGAGGACCATGGCTGGAGAACAGAGCCCAGGGGGGGAAGTCATGGGGACTGATGGAGGTTGCTTTTTTAATGTCACTGTCATCCATGACTGTGTTTGCTTTTTGACAGAAGGTTGCCTTGGGCCAGAGATGGCTCTGTGCTCATTCCAGCCTGTGCTGGGGTGTGAAAGGACAGTGGTGGAAGGCAATTTCTGCAAGAGCCTCTGAGCTGAGAAGGTGATTTGGGGGAGAGGGAGGAAGGGAACAAAAAATGAAAATCAAAAGAGCTCCAGGGAGCTGGGAATGGACCTAAAGTGGAATTAATGGGCAAAGCAGTACGGTCAGAGTAAGAGAAGTAGTCTCTTAGTTCGAGTAGAATACTGCAAGAGAAGAGTCCCTTAGAACTGGAGGGAAAATCTCGCAGAGCAGAGTTTGCTCTGAGGGAACAGCAACACTTGTGGCCCTCTATAAACCCACATCATGACTTTTCACTGATAAGTCCCTGGAAGCTAATTAGAACCTGAAGTTGTAAATTGGCAGTTGATTAGGAGGCCAGAAGTGCCTGAAGAACACGGACACGGCAAGAAAGCCCAACACGCTCCTCCAGGCAGGGCCTATGTGGGGTGGACAGCACCTCCCTGCCCTGCCCTGCCCACTGCAGGCTCCCTGTCAGGTACACTGAGGCAGAAGGGCCTTGGCAAGCTGAGCCTGGCCACGGGGGCACCGAGCAGCACGGCGGGGACGTGCCCGAAGCCCAGGCTGCTGCTGGGAGCTGGGAGAGCGAGGTGAGGGAGGCTGAGGCTGGTGAGGGGGCTGAGCTGTGCTGACAGCAGCAGGTGAGACCCGGCAGCACCAGAGATCTCCCCTCACACAAACCCAGCAGCCCAGCCCAGGTGCTGATGTGCAATTATAGATATGTACAAAATACCAATCAGAAAGAACAGCTTCCTGGGCTGTTAGTGTGGCACTAGGTCTGTGACAGACTAAGGAATTCTATTACCTTTAAAAATGGAATTTAAATAGCTATAGAATGGCTTTTTAATAATAAATAGCAATAAAACTTCTCTACCAAATTTTAAAAATCACATGAAAAGAGAAAGGCAAAACTCTTCCCCATTGTGCTTGCCTACTACACACCTTTCAAAAGACATGGCTGGTGCCTTGATACCTGGAGGAATATATTTCTAATAACTATAACCAATTTTGTACTTAGATATGTACTCCAGGGAAAAAATCTTACCCAGGTTGTCTGCAGTTGTAGCAACTCATTATCATAATATAAATTTTTATTTTTTTCTTCATACAGGCACAGAATTAAAAATCAATTTCCTTCTTAAATAAAAATCTGAGGCCGGATTCATCCCACACATAATTCTGTAATTTCAGGTCCTCTTGATTGATTATTTCTTCAGTAATCCCTAAGGATCAAGAGTGGAAAATTTCAAGGGAAAGAAGATGTTTGTTAAACACAATTATGTGTGCCTTAAGGCATAAACGATAAGTAAGACCAGGAAAATAATTTTGACTGTAATAAAATACAGACTCCCTTAATCCCCAGAAATTCAGAGTGAACATTTATTGGTAATATACACTTCCCTAAAGTAGGTAAAACTCACAGCTGCAAGAACAGTGGTGCTAAACCAGAGGGCCAGACATGAAATGAACAAAATTACATGTAAAATTATTTTTGAGAGGCTAAGTGAAATTAAACGTTGTCATTGCTTAAGATGATCTACCTCACTGACTGTATTAAACTTGCCTAGATACATCTCTGAGAGCAAAAAATGCAGCTGCCTGGCATAAAACATGGAGATGCAGAAACCAAACAAGCTCCCATGTGAGAACTTTACCCAAGCAGGGAGAATAAAATCCTTGATACCCCTGTTATACAAAATTAAGTAATAGAAATAGTGAATATTTTATGGGACAGATTCATGTGAGATATATTTATTCAAGGCCAAAAAACCCCAGACCTATGTCCTTAAAGATATTTACTTAATCTGTGGTTAAACCCTTTGGCCAAACAAGTGCTCGGTTATATCGCTTTACATTCTGAAGGACAAATACTGCCTTTACTTGATTTGTAGATATAAAAGATGCTGGGGGTAGTGAAAATATATGTTTTTACTCGTATTACAATGCTGCTTCAATCAGAAACAGAATTTTGTGGTAGAAATTGCACAAATATCATACAACTATATAGAACTCACACCCAGAAATTCAACACAGGCAAATTAATTCTGTAGCAGCAGAGGCAAATTTTGCAGAGAAGTTGCTAGGGAGGAGGCATGACAGTGGGGATGGACTCAGAGCATGATGCAACCTGTAAGTAAAGAGCACCTGAAGAGTGTATGGACTGAGGAGGGACTTTGTAAGGTTACAGGAGAGGCTGAGCTTTCCCTCTGCCCTCTGGTGAGGGGACTGCTGAGCACTGTGCTGGGGAGAAATGCAGGCACCACTAAGGGTCTGCCCCAGACCAGACACAGTGCCAGAAATCACTGCTCAGAACAGAACTGAGTGGTAAATACATGAGTTTTATTCTGTCAGTCATAAGCTTGAGTGGAGTGAAATGTACTGTAGTGCTAATAGTCTCAAAGTGTCAGTAAGAAAAATTTAGCTTAGATTATGATTTCCATAATTAGTAAAACAAGTAACTATTGTACCATGCAATAAATGGTTACTGGTATCATGCAGGACTGAATTACTAACAACACCACAGATAATTTCATTACAATGCTGCAATAATGCAGTAAAATATCTGAATAAGCCAGAATAAGCATTAATATTATTATTATTATTATTATTTAGACTGTATAAATGAACACTAGTGTTTTAAAAAATCAAAGATATTAAAGTCATGAATAGCAGAGCAACACTGACAAAACAGCTAAACTTCCAACACTATTTTCCTAGCCAAATCAATTTCCGATAAACCTTACAAAGTAAAGGATATAGCACTAAATCTTTCATGTTTTTTACACGTATTATGAAAATAATTGACCATTAACTTGTTTATATGTATTTCATGAGGAATTATATTCTCTTTTGCAGCCAGTATCATGTTTTATAAAAAAAAATTGTTGGAAACAGAGGGAAACTGTTCAAAAAATATTTTTTTAATTCATCAGTGGAACGTACATTTTAATATTATTAACTGCAAATTAGAGTGATGACAGGAACAGACCTAGAATATGTGCTCTGAAGCCTATAATGATGCACTGCACTACTTACCATTCAGGACAGACCTTTCAATTCAGAAAGTGCTGAATGCATTACCAGGCCCATTGTCCAGAACCTCTGCCAGACATATCATTTGTCTCTATTGTGGTAATAAAGAGATTCCTGGCATTCTGGTATTAAGAAACCAGAAGTAATATATTAGTTTTACTTTACCTCTGTTACTTAATAACGAGCACATACAATAGAGCACACGCTTTAGAAGACTATGAAGATAGTATCCTATTGAATGACAGACTGTCTGGTTGATTTACATGAAATAACAAGTGCTCGTACGAGAAAAGGTTAAAATTAGATTGACGAGCAAATGTGCTACCAGACTGCTGGCTGACAAATGGCAAAGTTATGCCAACGTATTACTTATTCTGGAGGCGCCCAAGAAGCAAGCAGGAGGATAGTAATTCATGTGCTAAAATACATTCACATTTAGCATAAACAAAGAGTCCTCAGGGTCTGCAACAGGAACATATTAGCTACATGTAATTTATGCCAACCAGTAAGTCAGTGGAACAATTTCCTTATTAGATATGGAATTTGAATGACTTGTATTTTCTTAAGTCAAGAGTGGGCTGCTCCACTGTCATTTAAATTATTTCGGAATAATGCTCTGATGAATGACTACATTGTTCTTCCAACAAATCGACTGTTGTGCTACATCCTCCTTCCTGCTGCCAGCCACACAATGAAAATACAGATTAGTCATGTAGCTTTTCACAGTGGCTCTTGGATTATAGTCTGGCTGCTTCTTGGTCACCATAAAGAGCAGGCTAGTTCAGTAGTGGTGACTCCTTTCCCCTTCTCTTTTCCTTTCAGGAAGTTCTGCTGAGATCCATGAAGCCATCCATACTAAAACCTGTTCCCTTAAAGGTGTGAGGGTAAAATTTTGACTTGCTCAAATAAAGGCAGTTTGAGCCTTGAAATTCAGCAACAAAGACGCATCACAAACTGACCTTCATGCTCTGGGCATGTCTGCAGGTCTGGAAGCAAAGTTTTTTGATTCTATGGGTACAAATATCAATCCATCAGAGATTTGGGACACCTCTGCAAGCATCAGCTTTAATAATTAGAAGCTGGGCTTTGGTGATAATGCATTACAACCACTCAGACATGCCTCAATTTTTTGTCTCTGAGCTAAAAACAGTATTCTGAAAGAGATGGAAACAAATTACTGATGCCTGCTACTTTTTAACTCATTTTACACAAATAAACTAATTACACGGTGAACAGCTGTTACTGTATGAAGTGGACAATGCAAAACTGTATCTTTCTCCCTTAGCAGCCAATGGCAAGTCTGCAGTTTACTCCTGCAGAATTACAGGTCGGCCACGAAGTGAATTTTTCAACATGTGAACATGAATTAAACAGGAATTTACAGAGCAGACAATATGGGCTTGAACCTGCTCTTCATTGAAACAACTTTTTGATACTTTGTTAATATGGAATTTCATTAACATTAACACTAAAGCTTTAACAGACCCAAACTCATTTGCCAACCTGTTTCCTTAGGGAAAAGTGTTCTTATTTCCTTTCCAATTGTCATGACAGACAGCAAGTTAGGGGAGGGAGTTAATTGCCCCCATTAGTCATCACCTTGTCAGGATGACTGGCAGTCAGTAGCCTTCAGGCTTGCATGAGAAGCTAAAGCCAGTTGAGATCTTTTTAAGTCTGGATGGGAGAGACACCTCTGGACCTGCTTCCCCTCAGTGACACCTGAAAAGCTGGTCCAACATTTTATGCCAGGTCTTTCATATGTCTGTTAGTTCTTCTTCTTCTTCTTCTTCAAAAACTCCTGTCAAGTAACAGGGGAGGGGAACAAAAGGGAATGCAAGGTTTGAACCCCATCAGGTTCTCTTTCTAGCCTTCTCCTCCTCCTGCAATACTATATACTATTCCAGAAAGTCATTGACGACCAAAGATACACAGGAACAAGTTGTTACTATCTAAAATAATCTACTAGAGTACAAAATAGCCTCTATAAAAAGAGTAGCCATTTATGGAAAAAAATCTCTCCTTTAAAGTTATGATATATTAAATGCAGTTTACCACCAGAGCCTTCACAAGTAGCTGTTGGAAGCAGTTATTAAAGTAGGTATTAGGCTAGATTCAGATCTTGTGCAAACAGTTGCAGCTCCTGTGAGTACGATCACACTGACAGGCTGGTTTCAGTCCTCTAGGCAAGAGAGAGGCAAAAAAGTGAGAGACGCTAGCAGAGCATCTGCTAGTTGGATCAAAAAAAGTCTGTCTTGTTGGCAGAGCTATTGTCCTTTGGTCACACCAATCCTAATTTGAGTCCTGCTTGCAGCAGCATATAAAACCTGTGACAAACATAGTCATGCTGACATTGCGCTGGATGCCAAAAGCAGATAATCACAAGTACTTGAGACTGCAAAGAAAAAAAAAATTAAAAAGAAAAACCACACACACACACAAAAAAACCAAACCAAAACAAAAACAATCCTGAAGGCACATACAGGGAAGGAAAGCTTTCAGGTCTGAAACTGGGGGATGGGGCAAAAATTGTGTCTTTTCCTCCCCAGCCCTCATTCAACATTAAAAAAAAAAAAAAATTAAAAAAAAATTTTAAAAAGTCCGCAAAAATTGCAAACACATGCCTGGATCAGATCTTTTTCCAGAAATTCAAGTCTGTGTCTGTGCACTGTTTAGCCTAAAGCTAGGGTGTATGCAAAACAGAGAAATACTTTATATTTCCAGACTTACGGTATTTTTATTCATGACTGTCTGTGAACTCTCCTACTAGTTCTGATTGCTCTTTGGGTCTTTTATTGTTCCTGATACAGTAATCTGGCCTGGTCCAGAAGTGAATCATCTAATTACTTTGAAGACTGACAAAATCCCTGGCAGAGATTAACAAATGCTTCTTGTAGTCCACATCTAAGAGCAAGTCTGTGCAGGTCAGAGCCACTGGCCAGGCCTCAGACACTGGTGATGAAGTGCAAGGCTGTGTCCAGCAGAACCAGAGGGGAACACAATAATCCAAAATGCACTGGCAACATGATTCTCCCTGGCCAAAAGGAATGCTGCAAAAAGCTACTGAGATCTGAAGCACTAACATCCTCTGTGGGTTATGGTTAATTTACTCATTAGATTCAAGGTATACAGATAAAGCAAACAGCAAAAATACCTATTTCTGTGGGCCCCTTCTCCCACTTGCCACATCTCTATTAGTCAGTCTGGACTAACATGTAAGAAGCACTCTTTACTCATCATTGACAGGCTTTCTTGAATGAACTTTGCAAAAAAATGAGCTGCTTTTTCTACATAATTTTAAATACTTAAAACAATTTTGGTTTGTAGTACAGATTTTTCATTTAGCACCCAAGACACCTATTTACTTTCACAGCTTTATCTACTTCCTGAGAAGGTATTTGTTTGTTTGGACAAAACACAAACAATACAAAATACAAAAATACACTGTGTTTGGAATGAATAGACTTTCAGTTGTCATGGCTCTTATAAAGATATAGCAATAATAATATGGGTGCTCCCAAGAGTCCATGAAAATAAACTGGATTTAACAGGAGAAAGATTTCTAACTCTGTCCTGAGTTGAACCTTTGTAGTCTGCTTGAATTCTCCAGAATTCCCTTGCTGTTTGTCTCCTTTTGTGTTTGTCTGTCACCTCCAAGCTATTTACCAATTTTCCCTAATCTTGCATGGATCAATTGTGTTTCTGGTGACATTGGGGCTCCTCTTAGATTCTTTTTCTTTTCCTCCCTCTTGCCTGCTGTGCACTGAAGGCATCCTTATGCATTTCATTAACCAAAAGAAAATTAGCTTTTATTTTCCTCTAATAAAGACACCCCTATTGATATCTTAATGAGGACTAAAACCACCTTATCAGAAATGTGAGCACTTGCATTATATTGTGCAAAGGCAGGATGAGGTTTTGCTTTAATAACAGATAACTATAAGCATTCTATATAATGACACGCTACGAATGGTTGTTTACCTTTTGTGATTATTTCGGCTTATCCCAATGCCCTCTGGTGGCTGCACCAGGAGCTGTTACTGAAGCTCCTGGGGAAGATCAGCAGCTGTGGGAGGGAGGCTCTGCCCTCTCTGCTCCCCCGGCAGCACCGAAGGCGGCAGCAGCGGGGAGAGCCCGAGTCCCGGCTGGCACAGAGCATCCCCCGGAGCTCTGCACCCTCACTCACCTTGTGAGTCCAGTTCAACACGGGCAGCTCCAACAGTTGGCTTTGCTGATGTAGCACAACACTGCTTAGGAAATTAATTGCAGGCTTGAAACAGGGCAGCAGCATACACTGCAGGGCTGATCAGATGATTCCCACTTGGAAGAGATGAGCTGTGCATATGTGGACTGTAATACACGGAATGGTATGGTTTGTCCTGAACTGTTTTTCCAGACACGACTGGCTAGTTTCATCTGCAAAATACTTTTTAGGAAATTAATTTCAGTAACTGGCTAATTTTTTTGTTTGTCTGTTTTTCAATAACTGAAATCTGGATTTTCAACACTGTTGTACAAAATTCACCCTAGAATAGAGGGTAATGCTTGCTGTTTCGACAGACAACACAACTGAGCTAGACCACTCTTAAACACGAACAGTTTACCTAGAAACAAACCCCAAACGTTCCCACTTGTGCACAAGCTTTCTTCCCTACAGCTGGCTTTGTCCCATAACTTCTGTAGCTCAGGGCACACTTGAATGCACAAGTGGCAAAAGGCTTTTTGCTGTGTGAAGCCTGTGAGTTCTGATGAGCTGCCTCCTTCCCACTCACGTCAGAGCCCTCTGCCTACTGGCAGCTGGAACTTGTTGAAGTATGGAAAATGAACAGAGCAGGGCTGAAGGAGGTCAGGAACTGACAGTCCATGCAGCTGCTAACTTCTGGAGCATTTCATTCTACTGATCTGCACTGACACCTTAGAGCTGTTAGGAATCCAGTTTTCATTCTGTACTGGCAAAGACAGCAACACTTGGAGCCCTTTGAATACCCTTTCTTCCAACTGCATTGGAACACTTTCCTGACTCAAAGAAGACCTGGAGAATGTCAGCCCTTACTGCAGTCCTTGTCCTGTGCCTCCCTTCCCTCTCCACAGCTCCCTGCACATGAGGGCCCAACTCTGATCCAGCCCAGCTGTGTCACCTTGCTGGGTGCTGGAACAAAGGCTGTGAGAAAGTCTGGAGAGAAAAGAAAGGTAAAATTATAGACAGAGGCAGAGCTAGTGAGACAGGACTGCTGGGAGCTCGAGGGCTTAGGAGGGAAAGCAGCAATGTGGAAAGGGTATAAAATCTAAAGAAAAGAGCAAGGCAAGTCAGGAAGCATCAGGTCAGTTTCTTGGGGCAAGGCACCCATGCCAGGGGCCCTGACAGAGCTTGGCAAAAAACAGAAACAAGGCAATGTTGAGGGCCTGCTCCTGGGAGCTGCAGGGACTGACCCTTCCCCTCCTGCCCAATGTCTGCCTGGCCAGCAAAGCCACTGCTGGGACCTTGCTGGGTGAGCAGACTCATGCTCAGCCTGATGGCTTGTAAAATCCTTTCTTTTCTGTGGGCTGGTCAATAAATAACTGTTTCATGTGCCTAGTTATGTATATTCTGCTTACAGATTATCTTTGAGACTAGCTAAAGATACCAGAAAAAATTGTTGCAAAAACAAGCTGGTAACAAATGCCTGTAAATATATTTTTGGGTTTTTTTGACATTCACTGGAAGGCAAAATAAAATACAACAAACAAAACAAATAAATAAATAAGAAGTGTTTTCTCATTGGTATGATAGTATTTCCCAATGGGAAAAGGCTGAAGCACACAAAGGAAAATAATTTTCTATTTATACTTGGAAAAAGCTAAAACTATTTACCCAAATGTAAAATTTACTAGTAAATTTTCTCTTGGGCTTGTTTTAAATCATTGTTTTATTCCATTACCCTTAAGTGCTTCACAGACGTTGCTTGAAACCATCATCCCTGTGGGTGAATTTCAGGTGGTTAAAAGACTTGGGAAAATTTCTACTGCAGATGACTTCTTTGAGATCAGCAGAGTACATGTGCAGAAAACATTTTCCAAATATTATTCCCCTTGCTAACACTTGCATGTGGGGCTCTGAAGCAATAACACTGCTTAGAAAGCTGCCTGAGCAGGTTGACCCAAACACCTGCAGTGTGCATGCGGGAAGTCTTTAGGGTGCCACATACCTCTGTTCCTTCAGTTCTCCAAAAATCCCTTTGTACTGCAGTGAAGCTGCCAAAAGAGGTCAGTTTATTCAGCTGAAGGGAGACCAACATAACACAACAGAACTCAGAACACCACTGATGTAGGTACTGAGTGAAGGGTCAGTGTTGAAAAAGGCAAGATAACTTAAACAGTTAAGGCTTTCCTGTGGAGAAGCTGGCCTTTCCTCTTGGACATGGAAAAAAAAAAACAGTAGTATTTTCCTGTGATACGATTTCTTCTTTACTACAGAAGTGGGCTGCACAGATTTCTCAGATGGTAGATGTGGTTAGAACTGTCCTGAAAAGGAAAGACTGACTCATTCCACATGCAAGCTTTTACACCCTCCCTCTGATCATTGCACTGTAAATCTTTGCTGTTCTGACATCAGCTTGGCTTTTCTTAGTCACTGAAAGAGAAGTTGCCAAACAGAATAGGTTTTGTATATCCTAACCCCTATTCTGGAGAGAATTAATGGACTGAGTCTGAAAGCCAAAAGCCTCAGATTTGTTTGGGTTAATCAATGCCAGAATTTGTTGGCAGGGGAAGGATACAGATGATCTTTCACAGTTGAAAGAGTACGTCAGTGTGGCAAGCGTTCGGAAGGTAACACATATCTTAAATGCCACCAAACAACACACTGGCCTTCACAAGAAGGCACTGCTGGACAGGATAGATTATCTTATTCCAACACATGTGGAAGTTTGCAAAAAATTTTGGAGTGGTTGACTACAGCAAAAGGGACAAGTGCAGTGAAGTGTGCACAGGAGGAGTAGGAATACAAACCCATAAAATATTCTGACACATAAAATGCATTTCTGAAATGATGTTTCTGTGGAAAATTTGGTGGCACAGTTTTAATCAATCATGATTTTGTCTGGTATGGTACCATGGCATAAATTAAAGCTAGAAGGGGAGAGCAAAACAGCACTTACTGACTTTTATTTCCCATGGAAAGCTAACACAGAGTAGCAACAAAGTGCTTTAGATTACCCTGACTTTTTTCTAGCTCAATATATGCAGTCATTAGCAAGGCTCAGTTGCTCAACAGTACTTGGTTATACTGCTTGTTAATGCATTGCTTGCACTTGTCTTGCACCTGCCCAGAGTAGTTCATTTAGAAAATAGAGAAACATAGAAAAATTATGTTCAGTGCCTGAAGAAAGGCTACTTTGTAATCACTAGCAACCAAAAACCAACAGGGTTGGTGGATGATCTTACACCAAACATTTATATTGGTACACACTCATCCCACATGAATCTGATACTTACCCATATTTATCAACAGGTAAAAGAAATTATTAACAGCAGGTTTGCAGGTTGGGTTCAAAACAGGTTGTATGCAAGAGGCTGGAGTCAATGTTTGAACTAGTTGGTAATGAGTTTTATTATATACAATAAAAGTATATTACATAAAGACAGTGTATTGCTGTATATTGCCTGATAGGAATGATACATACAACCTTATTAGATCAGGCAAAAGATACTAACCTGAAAAAAGCATTCATTCTTATCAAATATACTAAGAGAGCTAAGTTTATCAAAGGGATAATTAGAAAAGCAAATAGAGAGCAAAAAAAATTTCCAGTCTGTATTATTCTGAGTCTATTTATATACAGCTTTTGTGAGAAGCATTCATACCTAATTTAAAAAGAATGCTTATTAATCTGAGATTAATTCAGTATGGTAATGAACATGAATAATATAATAAAACTCCTTACAAGTTTTCTGTATTCATCTTCTCAATCATCAGTTGCATTTGGGACAGGCAAAATACTGGGCCAATATTTAAATTACATCCCCCCCCCTCCCCCCCCACCCAATGGTTAAATGATATTTTTTTTTCAGTTACAGGAGTTGAGTGTTAAATAGCACAGCGTGCTGGGCTTTTCTCTCCATTAATCACAGAATATGCTGACTTGGAAGGGACCCACAAGGATCATTGAGTCTAACTCCCTGCCCTGCCCAGGACCATTCCCAAGAGTCACACCATGTGCCCGAGAGGATTGTCCAAATGCTTCCTGAACTCTGTCAGGCTTGCTGCTGTGGCCACCTCCTAGAGAGCCTGTTCCAGTGCCCAGCCACCTTTTGAGTGAAGAACCTTTTTCTAATATCCAACCTAAACCTCCCTGACACAACTTTAGGCCATTTCCTCAGGTCAATTAGTGCTTTCATTGTTGAGGATGTCTTCATTGCATAAGCAACTGTAAACCAAGTTTCCTGTTCTTCAGGTGAGTTGTTCTGCCAGTTCCACTGGAAACACACTTATTCTCAGAACCTTGCATGAGTACTGCATGACTGAAAGCTCAGGCTGTGCACTGCCAGCAGCATGCCCCCACCTGTCATCCCCAGCAGGCTGCCTGCCCTGCCATGGCGCTGGCAGAACCCTTGGGACCCCTCAAAGCCAGGTGTGCAGTGGAAAGAACCGGCTCCCAGGCTGGAGAGGGCTCTCCAGAGCAGCAAACCCTGGGGTTAGCGAGCCCCCACTTTGCCTATCCAGCTCCCATAGGCAGCAGCAGGAGCCCCGTGCATCACCCAGCTCTGTGCTGCTGGGTGCTCCCCTCTCCTGCCACACACATCAATCCCAAGCCACGTCAATGTGCAGCTGGTAAAGCATTTGGCTGAGGACACACAATAATTTGACTTTTCCCCTCTTGCTTTCCCAAGCCTTACTTTGGTCAGAGTAGTCCTCTACCTGATACACACCACCAGCAGTACTGATCCTGCCAAAAAGATAATAAAATCAGAGATTACCTTTAAAGAAATACAGGGCTTAAAGATGGCAGCTGGAAGGCCAACACCGGGGGGCCTCTGTGAATCCCAGTGAAGAACCTCTGCTCTCCAGAACGGGGTATTCCAGCCAACCCCAGCACACTTGGGAAGACAAAAGCATTTGAAGGCAATGATCCTGTGCCATGAACTGCCCAAGTGACCCTGCACCTCCAACCTTACCTCAGGAAAATGGCATTTACAGCCTCAGCACACATGCTTGGTTACACACAACTCCCCGTGTGGGCTGACACACAGCAGAATGGAGTTCTCGCATCCAAATCTGACATCTTATCATATATTTTTCATATGTATTTTCCTGTTTTGTTTGAAAGAATTAGGGACTTTGCAGTGTGGTGTGAAAGAGTTAAAATTTGTTTTTGAAGAAAGATAGAGGAGGAAAAAAAACCCAAGGCTGCTAAGCAGTAAGCAATTCCAATAATTTCAAAATAAATGCAGAAGTTTTACCATAACCTGTTTGGGTTTTCCCCCAATAAAGGAAGGTCTGAAGGAAAAAGACGATGCATTTTCGTTTTTTTGGATCTTTTTTATTCAAAAGTTTTCAAAGAAATAAAACAGAAAAAGCTAACAATCTAATCAAATTTACAGTTCAAAAATGTCTTTTGGCGTTTAACAACAAGTCCTAGGAAACAAAACTACAGAGTTATCTTGAACCGGACAAATAAGTTACCACTGGCAAGTTTGTGGCACTAGTAAAACAAAAATAAAAAATTAACTCTCTTGATCATATAGATATCTCTATGAAAATCTTTTTTTTTTTTTCAATCTGTACAAAAGGTCTTTCTTCATAAATTAATTTTTTATAATTTAATGGCTGTCTACTATGTGATGTTTAAGTAACTGATTATTTCTTTATGTACAGAGGTTAAATTTCCCAAATCTTACCCAGACAATGAGTATGGCACTTAGTTCAGACATTTCTGGCAGCAACTCTTCCCTACCTCTAACACAGCTATCATACTGCAGTTTTTAATTAATGCAAAAATAGCAAGTAGTGAGAGATCCAGGTTTGGAAAGTTACCAAATACAGGCAAGGTGCTGCAGGAAGTCTGGACTTTTACAAAGCAGTAATATTCCAGGGAGCATAGAACCAATAATACCACAACTTTTTAAAAAAAGAAAAAACAAAAACACATCTCTTATGACTATGCATTTCACTAGAATCTACACTTCTCAGAGCAGCAATTTACTTTTGAAACTATGAAATGTCACCGACATCTATACTCCAATACTCACACAAAATTTAAAAACTAAAAAATACTTGAAAGAAACAACTGCTTAGCCCTAGCTCCCGAGCTAGGATGATTTGGTCTGTGGAAACAGGGAGGGCCAGCAACCTGTCCCAATACAAAAGGAAATAAACTTTGAGGTAGATAACTGATCATATACAGCTGACCAGAGAAGTACACAGTTTTGGAAGACAACTTAATTTATCATTCAATTTAAAACATATGCAATTGTAATAAAAAGCTTTAGTAGCAGTGAATTCTCTAATATGTGAAGTACAAATAACTGTGTATTTATGAATCAGGAATTTCATAGTTTCAAAATTGGTTTTCTTTACACTTAACACTTGTAGTGATGATGTAAAGTGTGGCACTGCTTGGATCCAAGTCTTCCTTCATGCTTTTGTGTCCATACATCAATTAAAATTATAAAACCTAAATGCAAATGTACAAAAAAGGCACATTCTCTTAACCGCAAACTGGTCCGGCAAAAATAAAGAGTACAGAAGACGCAATGCTGAGACAAATCAGAATTATTGGTTACTGGCTCTTTGTTCTTTGGTAAAGTTACCTTTTAAAAGTGCCAAGTCTTTTTATTTTTATTTACCTACTATAGAGAGCTAGTACCCAATCAATTATGCTTCTACTTAAATCTCAGCACATGTTTGAAAATGAGTCCTTTAGCTTTTGCCATTTTGCTGTGATAGCAACTTTTATGTTTGCTAAGTCTCAGCACAATCCTCATCCTAAAGCACTATCATTAGTATAAAGGAAGGACAAAAACATTCGGTGATATCTCCACCCCAAACTCCCTACTCTACCTATGCTAAAACTAGAACATCAAGTTAGTTTCTGAAAAAAGGCAAAAAAAGATTTTACATTGCATCATACAGCAGAGTTCCTAAATCATTCAAACTACCAGAGGGAACTATTGGCATATGGCCTTACAAACAATTTATACTATTAAAATTTCCCCAGTCAGAAAATGTGTTTCACACAAAACATTTTTTCCCCTCTTGCATTTCACTACCTTACATATTATGTGAAAAAAATCATTAAAAACACTTACTACACATTAAAAAAGCCAAATTTTCAGCAATTTTTATTGACTACCTTTAAAAGCCCTATGCTGCTGTTTTACAAGGCATAATAGACCAGCTCATTTGGTCAAAGCATTCTACACCATTAGTTTGGACTACTTACTGAAACAGCTACAGCATTGAAAGATTTAAGGCAAATTGGAATTTATAGAAAAGGATAAGACACTTCACACTACATTAAAAGAAAAACAGAAAGCTAAGAGACCAGACACTATAACTGCAACACTGCACTAAAGCAACACTCACACACTGCAAGCACAGAACATCGTCTTAGATGTTTTACTATTTTAAACTTCAGAAAAATCCATTTCATACAAAAAAAAAGATAAAAGAAACAAACAAAATAAAAATAAACCAAAACACAAATTCTGTCATGCACGTGAATAAGTCTTCGTGGTCATCTGTGCATACCCAGAAATTTGAAGGTTTTTTTTTTTTTGCGTCATAACACTTGATAAAAACTTTTTTTTTTTTACTAAAATAAACCTGTTCATGGGAACAGCTACTAGATGAATTTAAGGTTTTTCTTATGCACCTTATAGAACTTATAGCAAAAATAGTTTTAGTTGATTTCATTATAAATAACATTTTCAAGAACCTGTGCAAAACTGTCAATAATTCCTAAAGCACAATTGATCAGTAAAATCCATGATTGTTTCAGCCTTTGCACCCTTCTCCAGGCCAGGTCAACACTGGACATCTGTAACACAGAAAGGTCAGAGCTAGAGAGGAGTTACAATCATACACTTTTTTTCTAACATAGGTGTCCACAAAACTAACTGATTTCCTATATTAGACAGCTGTGAGAAGACTAAATGAATCTGAGTATAAACCTGGCAAGTAACACAGGCGGCACTGCAGGTCCTGGCCCTTCCCAGGATAAGGCTCTCCACCTTGACAGAGCCTGCGCTGCATTTCCCCCTCTCTCTCTAATGCCTGCTCAGCACACAGAGCTCCCACGGGGGAACTGAGAGGCTGCACTCAAAGCTCTTCCCCTCTTTGTTGTTTTGTTGTTGTTGTTGTTCCTTTTAATCGACCAAAAGTGGTTGAGTGTGCTACTCCTGTGGCATCTCCCAGGCTTTTGATCTCTGGAAAAGGAACAATATCTTTCTTTTGGTGCAACCTCAAGGAGGCTACATACGACAGCTAAGACAGACACAGCTACTGTGCTTCCCTGATGGTAACATTGAACAGCAGGTCAGGGCTCATCAAATTTGAAGGCAGACTTTTTAATGTACTGGCTTATATTGCCACATGGGTTTAAAAAAATACCCAGCTAATGACAAAAGTTTACACAATTTTTTAATTTTTCAAAGAAAGGCAAAGTTTGGTATTTTAAGGCTTGTACATTTGTAGGTGCATATAAAACAGGTTTGGTTTATTTTTCAAGTCCCTTTGACTATTCTTCACATAGGAGCAACTTTTTGAAAAGAAGCTGTAAAGTTATTAAATGTAGCTGCCAGAGGAAAGACACTGTGTATTTCTGACTGACTGTATCCACTCATGCAAATGTGCTAGTTGTAATTTACCCCTTGAATTATGGGAATTTGGACACTGACTTTAAACAGGACATTCCCAAAAGTGCTGCATGCACATTTAGAAAGAAGTTTCAGTTTGACGATGGTGACAAAGCCACAACAATCAAGAGACTGCAGTGTTCCCTGTATTTAGGGCACGAAATAACTGTCAATTCCCTCCCCTTCACCTGTCTGAAACAAGACAAGTGCCAGCATGTTCCAGGGACAGAAATACCAAATGCCATGCTTTGAGGCTGAAATCAGCTGGGTAATATTAACCTTCCCCATGTGCCCACTGCTACAGTGTCTGCTGACACAGATTTCACTTGCTCCTGCTACATATAAATACAGGTAACAGTGCTTCTCTGAAGAATAAAGTAAGTGGAGAACTGACTTACAGAAAACACACAGAATTGCTCACAGAGCTTAGAATTCTACACAGAGTCATCAATACAAAATATGTCTCAGATGTCAACAACTCATCCTTTCAGGAGACTTAAGGCTGCTCCTCCTGCCTGGCCTCAGTCTATGGGGAAAGACACTGACAGGCTGGGAGAGAGAGGCAGGATGGGGATGTGACATGCAGGATTACGCTTCACTGGCTACCACAGATCTCTGTTGGTAAGGAGGTTTTACATGCCCACAGGGAAGACTTAAGGCAAAACAAATAATTCCTTGAAAAGCGGTTAACACCAGGCAGCAGCCTTGGCATGGGAAACGTGCAGGAGTCATGATTTTAACACGAGGAGATGGATAACGAGAAGAGCCTGTGGCTTTGCTTTCTGCCTGCCCTGGAAGCAAATCAAGGATGTGGGCTTCCTCTAGATGCCAGCATTTGGCCCGACTACAGGAATAACACAGGTCATATGCTGTGCTACGCAGGCTCTGCCATCTGTTGAATTTGCCAAGTTTCCCCATTGGTTTGTTTCTGTCTTTCTGTATAAGAAGCTGTTTTGCCAATAATGGGGATGAGAGCACTGTTGTCAAACAGCACAGCTGACCTGCAAGATCAAAGCTAATGCCAAAATGTGTGTTTTGTTGGATCAATACATTTTAGAGAGATATCACACAACGATAGCACATAACTGATTTTGATTCTTCAGTATCAAATAAATATCACAAGGGCTGTAGAAAAACTTCTCTAACATGGCCTCCAGCACATTATTGCAGATGAATGGAATTTTTCAGTGTGAGGTCTTAGAAAATGTGATGTAGAAAATTATGTAGCCAAGTTGCCTGGCTTAAAAAGCACTCAAAGAAAAGAAAAAAAAACAAAACAAAAAAAAACGAGTTGAGGAAGAACTAAATCCTCAAACTTTAAAACATGGATCATGGAAAAGGGAACAGCTCGTGCAAGTACCATTTTCAGGACGGAATTATACAGAAAGTAAAACAATTTTGTATGAAGTAAGTTCAGGTAAAGCTAATGATTTGCTAGTAAAAAAGGCCATGCAAGCAGAACCAGAGGAAACCTGGAGTAGGAAAGTAAAATTCTGGAATTAGAGCCAAATGAGGACATGGATTAAAAACTGACAAAATTCTGGACCAAACTACTTTTTCCTAGAAAAAGGGAAGTCTTCAGGAGAAAAGGTCAGCAAGGATTTCTACCAGACTTCCCCCCTGCCCGTGGTCTGCAAGTCAGCCGTAAAGCTGCTTCTAATCTTACATGTATCACAAAACTAGAGCATGATATGTCTACCAGTACAGTTCCCTTTAGCATTTTGATTCTTGTATTTTTGCATTAATTCATTGTTCTGTACACGCTGCTAAAATGAACAAATTAAAATCCAACATAATCCAGTTATGGTATGGAGACATTATTAAAACAATATTACTCAGAATTCATTAATTCACTTCTGGATCCCATGTTTCCTTCCCTGGCTTTCAACTCTGGCCAAGTTCAAATAAGCTTCACTGTCCACAGATATTATCATCAGTATTATTTATAAGACATAAAAAAAAGAAGTTCAATACAGAGTACTGTAAATTATGAAATAAATCATCTTTGAATTCACATCTTTCATGAGACAGGATGAGCCCGTACCTCACAGTTACTTATTTTGCTGATACGTATATGGAGAATGGTCACTGGATGTCTCTACTGTAACCTGCTGCTGACCACTGGCTTCCTGCAAATAAAAAGGCAAGCCATGAGACACAAAATCAAGGAGCATTACCTGCAATCTGTATTTCCACTTGATTCATACAATTAACAGTTTTTAAATCTAAAATCTTCATCACATTCCTCAAGTGAGGTATTCCAAATCTGAGTTGTTAACTTTATCTTGATTAATATTCCAGCAAACAGAGAAATTAAATGATCATGCAAACTTCACACTTCCTCAGATGCTTTGATGATAATGAAAAAAAAAAACCCTCAAACTTTTGACATTACAGAGAGAGCAAATCATTGCTAGAATATTTTCCATCTGTAGACATAAAAGAGCATTTCTGTCCCTCTCCTTTTGAAGGGGAGGGAGAAGAATGAGATCTACTTACCACACAAACACTATGAGTACTGTGATGGGACTGGCACTAGGCAACACAGAGAATTGTAGATCGGACTTTGCACCAGGCTCCCCAGAAACCAGGCAATTAATTCAGCTGAGAGTGCTCTGGCAGACAGAGCAATCAGGTAATTACCAAAAGAATTTCTCTGATCCACATGGGCAGATGCACCAAAATGAATCAAACAAATTCTGGAGTTTCTGGATAAACAGACTTTGAAATGAAATATTTTTTTCTTACAGGCTCTGGAACAGACTGTCTGGCACTCATTCTGAATACATGAGCTGCAGCATGCCTTGTCTAGCTCCTCTGTTAAAGAAATACTGACCTATGAAAGGGTGTAAGGTAAGCCAAAGTAGTAGATAAATTATTCAGTTTACTTATGTTATGCTCTCCAACAAAAGTGAAAAATTCCTCTTCAATGGAGAGATTTATTAGACAAACATGCACAGCATCCTGAGATGCCAGGGTCAAATCAGGATTTTTTGCAAAAAGCTACAATCAAGGTGTGCTGGCAGACAATTCTCTACACAGGTAAACTACTTGAAAGATCAAAACTACAATACATTCCCTGGGGCTTGTCACTATTGGAGTTATGCTTGATAAAACACAGGGTTTGCCTGAGCTATGCTCATAGAGAAGATTGCTCTGAGTAATGTACTGCTGTAAGTACAGCAAATGCTTTGTTGTAACACTGGCTATATTAGTTGAGAATAATAACATTTTATAGTTTTAATACATGTGGCATTCACAGTACATTCACAGTTACAATATTTGCCTTTGAGCACTAATTTTACATAGAAAAAAAATAAATCATATTCATATTTCTTATCATGGGTCTTTTATAAAATATAATACTGACCTCAACATGACCTCAACACCTCAGTATATTTATATAAATATAATATAATATATTTATATTTATATAAATATATTATATTTATATGATATTTTATAAAATAAAATACTGACCTCAACAGGAACTGCTGCTGTCTGGACATGTGTGTACTGGGGGATGTAGGCTCCTTGCATAGCTGTTGTGGCTGGCATGTACTAGAAAGACAGAGTCCATTACATTGAGTTAAAGCCCAATATAAGTACAAAAGAATTCAAAATACCTGTCATGGTATTGTTTAATGGATATTGACTGTTTCCTTAAAGCAATATACAGGAGAGAAGAACTTTTGCATCTGAAATCCATAGGCTTTCCAGAAAAGTCATGTATCTATTTTGAGAAAATTCAAATTTAGTCTTCAAAGACTATGTAAAGGACTTTTCCTTCTCTGCTAACCCCAGTCATGATATTTTCTTTTCATAACCCAATCTGGTCAAAAAAAAAGGGTCTTGCTGTTTAGAAGCAAGTCTGAATCTCTTCTGATTTAACTCCTGTCTCATGCTTTAAGAGATTAGAGTCACAGAAAGGAGTATAAAGAGTAAAACTATTTTTAATCTTTTAGATGCAACTCTGAAGTTACCTACTTGATTCCTTTCATCTGTTTCAGTCTATTTTTATTTACTCATTTCCAATTTCTGATCAGCTAATAGACTGAATAAAAGCTGCTGAGTATAATTTTAAAATGGAGACAGTTTCTAATAATTTACTGGACATAAGATGACTTACAGAATTACTTTTTCCCACATGCAAGCTGCACAGGGATATTGTGATCTACACGCAGTATTTTCTACTTGGGTAAGTTCTATTTTGTATCAAATTGCTACATACTGTTCCAGTGCTGCCTAATGAAAGATGACTCATCTGCTGTGTCAGAGGGCTTATCATTGATGCAGGCTGTAGTGACATGGTGTGGTCCATGGAGGGAGTCAGAACAGCACCCTGTTTAAACAGAGAAACAAAGAAATGGTTGCAGCACACAGATTTAATTTAATTTTTGATTTGAGATTCTAAGTATGGGCTGGCCTTCTGAGGGGATATACCACAAGAACTCTTTAATCCCAGGCACTGACTGAAAAAGCAGGTCTGGGGAATTCTGAATATTTTACTTGAGCATCTGTAGATTTTCAAGATGGAAGACTGTCTTTGACTTCCTGTTGTACATTTCAACTGATGTGCAATACACTTGAGAGACCTGCTGAAAATGCTTTGTAAAATATGAGTTTAACCAGATGCTGACTTGAAAGCAAAAATTTGCACATGTTACCTGGTACAGATTCACTTAGCTTAAGCTTTGGAATTTCATACTTTAGGAAGAAACTTTTATCTCATCTTTAGGAATGGTGGCTTTGGAGGAGAACATTTGTGTTCCTACCCATCACACGTGATGTTCACACACGAGACAGCTGCCCTACTTAGTGGCTGCTTTCATTAGCACACACATTTCAGAAAAGTGACTTAGCAATGCTGATTCTTTGTCTAAATACCAGCTGCTCTTGATGACATTTCTATTGCTTCTGTATCATTTTGTTAAGTTCCTAAAAATTATACTCTAAACTTTTAAACACTTTAGACTTCTAAATATGGAGGGCACACTCATAAGGTTTTCAGAGTTAACTGAAATGGAAGATTATCAAGAAACTTCATTTTACCAATCATGTTCCACAAAAATACATTTCCAAATACTTTGTATGGCTTATGCTTGCAGAACATGTTGATTAAAATTAATGGAGGCTGAAAACTAACAGAAATAATTGCAGTGCATTGAAAGCAAGTATTTTGAATCAATAACTAATTCTTAAAAAGAAAAAAAGAAAAAAAAAAGAAAAAAAAAAGTGTAGAATATACTTGGAAAAACAACCATGTGATCAGTGTAGATGAAATGAGTCACAGGCACATCAAACACTGAAAGAATTTCCTGTCTGTAGACTGCAGGCTTCTCTGAAAAGCAAATGAGCAAGACAGCACCCGTCTTTGCACAGGCCAAAACTGAACTTCAGTCTAGAATCTAGGTCTTTATTTTCAACTGTGAAATCTCATCTTGTGTACCTGTGAAACTAATACACCATTATACCATATCAACTCTTGTCTTTCACAGCATTATTTGCACAATGTTGTTTTATGAAAATCCGTGTTAATAGAGAAGGAAGTTAAAACCTGCTCTATGTATGTGTATTTAACATCAAAAACCACAAATACAGCAACAATTAAGTGTGTGAGATGGTGTTCTGGTTCAACATCACCTTCTCTGCATGCCCAAGAAGAAAGTGTTCTGCCAAGAAGATTTACATTCTATAATCTGCATGGAGAGGTTAATTAAAGTAAAGACAATATCCTTTCTATATCTGGAAACAGACTTGTTTGTTAACTATGGGAGTGCACGTATTAAAGTGCCTGTTATTATTAGTAATGCTCATCTCAAGAAACCCAAGTAAGTCTCAGATGTAATGGTACTTAATTGGCAAATGACATAGACAAGAACCAAATTTCATGGGAGAGTAGAGATTAGAATGCCTGACAGTCTGGTACAGATGCCACAGCCAAAAGTGTAGGGAGACCAGCATTACTCATGAGTGGTGAAGCCAGAACAAGCTATGCAGGTTTTCTCAAGTGAATGCCCATAATGTCATTCATATCATTACATCCATCTGTCTTTCACAAATTATGCAGTCTGAACTATTGTAGACCTATTCTAGAACACTGGGTCTCCAATTTCAGCTCCTGAAAGGTAGACAGTATGTAAAACATTTGGTATTTGCAAAGTGTTTTCCATTTAAAATAAAATAAAACAAAACAAAAAAACCCCAACACCACTAAGTTTCCTCTTGGAAGTTTTCTTTAATGGTCCTCATCACATTGATACTCTGAAGGTAGCTTTCTTTTTTTTCCTAATAAAATAAGGCCCCAGTTCAGGTTACTGTCTTTCTTTAGCTTTTAATTTTGATCCATGAAAGAAATTGGACAGGAACTGACATACTTCCTGTTGCTTAAAGTATGTAAAGTGTTTATATAAAACACAAAAATAGAGAAGCATAAAAACTTACTGGGTGCTGCATTATGTATGGTTGAGGCTGCATCCAAGAAGGACTCTGAACCTAGAACAAAATTGGCATTTTATTTTCTATTTTACACATTCTTGGAATACTCCAACTTAGATATAATAATAACTTAAATCATGTTAACATGCCTCCTCCCTTATTTATTGACTTTTTAATCCGATTAAAGGATGTTTCTCTGTGGAACAACATTGATTTCTATGAAAAATGTATTCATTCTAACCTGTAAATCAGAGACAAGATTTGGAGACCAAATACCACATACACCTTTCAGAAGAAAAGACAATGTTTTTAGTGCAGGTTTCAGAAACTTGATCAAGTACAATGAAAGGGGCCAAAGAGATGAATGGCAGACTTCTGCTATGTTGAAAAAGGAAGCTCCTTGTGTCTCAGAAATTCCTTTGTGGAAAAATAATTGGGATCTCAGAAGGCATAGCACCATTTGCCTTCTGGTATGATCTGAATAAAATAAATTACTGTATTTTCACAACTGAAAAAAAAAAATAAATCAGGAATTCTGCTGTAATCTTGTTCCAGGAAAAAGAAGATTTAGAAGAACTGTGCTTCTCTGAGACACTGTGGTGTGTTATTCCCAAAGCACAGGAAGAGGAGGAGGTTCTGATGAGAGTCCCTGCTCTGGCAACAAGCACATTTTCTCTCCAAAATCGGTGACCGCCCAAATACTTCAATTGCAGTAGAATGCCTAACTTTGCATGACAAATAACAGGTCATATTGTTATCCTGGTTAAAAAGAGCTGATTGCAGCAGCTCTTTGAAATAGTGCCCTGCAAGAAATACTAAAGGTAAGGACAAAAATATTTCCTCCTCACCTGCTGTAAGTGTGTAGGGTAAGGCAGGAATCTGACCTGCACTGCACACAGAGCAGGCTCACCATGACTGCTGGACATTTAAAGCCTTTTAAATGCCTCTGCCATCATTCCCAGAGTCTTGTGAACAAGGACAGGTAAACACACAGCCTTGAAAAAATCCAGGTGAGGTATTTTCTGGAAGATGGAAGTATTTCTTGCCTACTTTAGGTACTTACTTTCAAACCAGTGTTAGTTTGTTGGTTTTTTCTTTTTCAGTCAGGAAAAGAGCAAACAGGAATTTGAAAATGGAATAAAAAAGACAGGAACACTCCCTTTCCTCAGGCAAAATCTCAATGGCAAAAATACCGGTACAGCCTGACTAAAGCTTTGGCTAATCTCACACTATGATAGTAACTGGCTCACTGCAGTCATTTGGGTACACAGGGGTTGCAGAAACAAACACTAGCCAAAACTTTATTACATTTGTTTACCTGAATAAGAATAAATCTAGGAGCAGGTTATACCATGCCTCAAAGGAAAAAAAACCAACCCAAAACTGTGCTTGTGTGATATGTCCTGTTGTGTAGAAGACAGAAAGCTGCAGGTTTCAGTGAGAAGGGATCAGTAATGAAGATGTGACTAATACTCAAATTGCAAAATTCCTCAGGCCAAGAACCTCCTTCCTCCCCAATACAGAATACTTCAATTTAATTTTCAATTCCAATTACTGTGTCACTTCAAGCATAATGATATTAATAACTCCATCTGCAATAATTTAAGCTCCATGCCATGTATATTGAAATACTGGTAACTACATTTCTGGAAACATAATGGATTGTGGTCTGCCCATCTCAATAAGCCCAAAAAATAATACTGTATTGCTAAGTAGTATGTTTCCATGCCAACTTTCAATTTTTACTTGGATTCTAAATATTGAAGAGTCTTATATTGATAAATAATTTATATTTTAATAAAGGATAGCAGTTAATTTTACAGAAATATTTTTCTGGGTAAGAACTTACTGTAATTTCTGAGGTAATGCAGTACCAAGCAGAATGATTCAGTATACTGAAAAATACAGTCTAGCACTGTCTGCCGAGAGCAAACATTGTGTTGCATAAGTTAGCTCAGAAATTAATATAAAAATAATCCAGCTGCCCTTCACACCAGAGAACACTGTTTTAACTCCCACACAACACTTGGCTCATGCAAGATGGCATTAGATCTCCAGACTAATATTAGACAATTCTTCCTCATCATCCTCATTTGGAATTGAAGGCTACATGGAAATTTCTGCAAGAGGAAGCTGATGAAATGGCCCACAGTGCCTCTGTTGGCCTTCTACCTCCCCTTTACATACCCTTCCATATTCATTCACACACACAGCACATTAGAAAGCTCAGCATGTCTCCCTCACTAGAAAGCAAACAGCCTCTTCTCCTTCCCCTGACACACAGAGGTAAGAATTTTCTAAATTTAATTAGTTTGGGTTATTTATGACCTGAATCACTGCTGTTTACTCCATCTATGTGTTAAACAGTAAAATGCCAAAATAGCTCATCATTTAGTGTACACTGGCATAATTGGCATGTCTGAAGTAGTAATTACAGAGCACACATCTGAGACAGCCATACTAGTTGTATTTAAAGAAAGTTGTTTGTAAACTGAATTGTGTGATGCCCCAAGATGAAAGATTCTTAAGAGATCTATATCAAAGTGCTAAAACTGTTCCATATAATTTTCCAATATGTTGAATTGTATATCAATATCCCTTGTGAGGACTCAAGATGACACCTATCAAAATCCTTCTTCAGAAAGCTTGTCCACAATTTATGTTTTAGTTTATTCAAAATAAAGTAACCTTTGGTTTAGAAATACTGTCCTAGGCTATTAAATGCTTTACTCCTAACATAAAATCACTGCATTTGATTGCTAAAGCAATGTGAACTCTGAGCTCTTTTTTTCAAATTTCCTTCTCTAATGTCAAGAATGTTTCTATTTCTAAGTACAACTACATAAGATATTATTGTTGGGCTTTCTGAGAAAAAAACAGAGAAAAGCTAAAAATGCATGGAAAACATCTTTAAAAATTAATTTAATTAAACCAAGAAGGTTTTAAATAAAAAATAATTACTTCGGATATACAGGTGACATTAAAAGAATTTGACAGAGAAAATGAAAAATCTCCCAGTGAAATGCAGAGGTGACTACAAATCCCTCAGCCATCAGCACAAGCCAGAGACTTGTTTTGCAAGACACCAGGATCTCATTAAATCGCTGTGCTTCCTGAAACACACACTCAGATTTTCAGGCTGTCACTTTCATCCTGTACAGCACAAGGAACCCATTTTATTGAAATAAAGCATTATTGGAGACCTTATAAAACCATATGTAACAACTGATAAACAAACATAAGCTCCAATGAACCATTTCAGCTACCAAGTTCTAAATACAAACCTGGTATGTAGAAACTGGAGAAGCAATATATGGCGTAATAGATGTCTGAGTGATCATTCTGTTTGCTGTAATACTGTAGGGTGATGGATAAAATCTAGAAAATGCAGAAAGATTTATTAAATGCCAGTTCTGTGCAACTTTTATAATGAAAACTTTTATTTTCTTAGTGTGCTATTACTCAACATACCCATTTTGTAAAGCAGCTGTGGTTGGATCATATGTGAGTGTCATTCCAGCCTTTACAAAAAAAAAAAAAAGTGGAAAAGAAACAGTTGGCAAAATTAATTTTAATTGTAAATTATTTCTATTATTCTTTTTTTAGTTGTCTTATTTTTAACTGAAAATTTGTATTGAAAATGATTTATTACCAAGACTTAGGGAAAGGTTAATTGACAGAAGTAATTATACAGTGAAGAGAATCAGCAATATCGATTGTGAATACAAGTTTCCATGTTCCCATCACAAGGAACAAAATGCAATCTATTACACACCTGGCTAAAAGAACATGTGTGTGTTTGAGATTCAGGGCATTCAGATGATTATGGTAGGGTGTTGCTTACAATACATGAACTATAAGAATGAATGGGGAGTGCAGTTTTTCAGAAGCCACATTTGAATTTTCCTGTCTAATATAAATGAGGTGTCTAGGCTTGCTAACCACAGTAAGTCTGTGAAACTATTATCTTGAACATTAAAGATTAAAACAACTGTTGACTAAAAATAATAATGCTGCATGGCACTGGTATACTATTTTAATCTTGTGAAAGTATGTGCATTTTAGTGTTGCATAGATCAAAGGATTATTTACTGCATGTAAGCATAGTTATGTTTCTGGTAGTTAAATAATATGAGAAAGATGAAGTTTATATTATGAACAAGTTGAAGGAGATTTTATTGTTCACTTTAATGAGATAGGACTCAGCATTTCACATTTTGCATTTTCTCCTCAGAAGAAAGACACAGTTAAATATTTTTTTTATAGAGGCACAAACTGTCAGGTAAGAGTTGCTTGCACATTTTTAATATGCCAAAGACCCAAGCCAAGAAGTCTCAATGCCTATCATTTTCCTAAGTATTCATTACTGCACACCCACACTCAAGCTTGAAGGGAGGACTTACAAGTCTCACCTCGCCTTCTCTGTGCCATGCTCTTCCATTCTGTATGTATTTATTCTGATTCTGTCTCTTCTTCTGTCCTCCATCAGCAAACTTGCACAATAAAGGTTCTGCAGGAACTGAGAAGAAAGAAGAAAAATTAGTTCAAGTAGCATTCATACACAGAGGTCAACTCTCCAAATGAGGTATGGTTTTAAGTTATATTCCAAATATGACAGTTAAATAACACAGAGCCCTCCTACAGCACCAACAACCGTTCAGCATAGCACAAAGAAAGCTGCCACACACAAACACAGCATCAGGAATGCCTGATATATTTTATTTAAAACTATTGCTGTAAAACCTGCTGGAAAGAAACATGGTCTTATATGCTCAGGTATATCCTGAATCCTGAGCTTTGTCTCTTTGGAAGTATATCTAAGGAGGGTGGAGAAAAAAATCTGGCCAAAAGTCTATAACATATTCTCCCCACCCCTTGGAGGTTTCAGTAATATCCCACAACTTAAAGGTGTTTTACTCATCCAGAGGAGGCAGAAGAGCTGGCACAGTACATCCACTTACTCCAGCTGACAAGGGAGAGTGGGCACCTTTATCTCCTGACACCTTGCACCGAGAAAATGCCACAATTGTCCATTCTCATTTTATCTCTGCTCTACAAAGAACACCCAATGCAACCAGAAATTCTTTAAGATTGTTCTTTTGAGGTATTTTGCATGCTGCCATGAAATGGCATCACCATACTTCATTATTTTTTTTATTCTTATTCTTAATATTCTTATTATTTTTATTCTTATTATTTTTCCTAATACAATCCTGACCATGACTTCAATTTTTAATGTCAGAATTGAAGCAGTGGAAAGGTTTGCATAGCATACTTTCTTTCCTGCTCTTAGCTTCCATATTTCCAAGTACCTATGGCTGAGGCACAGCTCTGCTGCATCACACCACACCCTCCCTAATCACAGGGTGGAAGCACTGTTATGACTTGGATGTAAATGCTTCTCTGCCAATAATTCCTGACACATGAGCTGTCTAAGCTTTACCATGACACTCCTCCAGTCACTCTCTGTTTGGAAACATCTTCATGAGACATGGCTGGACCTGAAAACATACAAGTTTCCAAATGCAGAGTAAACACATGAGGTGGGAAGGCCACCTGCAAAAAAACAAGCCCATGAAAAATTTTCAACAAAATCTCTTAATATAACCATGGTGAGTGCTGATGACTCTTCACCCTGTCTGCATTCGCAAAGGATGATTGGTACTGAAAACCTCAGAGGTGCATAACCTCACAAAGAACTTGACTTTTAAAACTTTGGCACAAAACAAGCATTAATGGCCCAGTCATCCCTGGCTTTGGATGTCACACCTAAAACACTAGCTCTGGTTCTACTGGAAAAAATTCCACTTCCTGCATGACACATCTTTCGACAGCCTTCTCTATAAAAAAAGGAGACAGAACTGGTGTGTGGGTCCCTGTCTCATCTCCAGCACTGACCACACAGCTCAGAGACCTCTCCTACTTGTGTGCTGTTATACAGAGTGTCAGACTACAATATTAAGCATGACAACCAAATTAATTTAAAATCTATTATCCTTCAGAGAATGGGAATTAAAATCCTATAATCATAAAATAAACCAGGAAAAGGTTAGGCTAATGACACTGGAAAAATATAGGAGACCTATGGATGATGGAGTAAATGAACAAGGAAATAATAGAAACCCTAAAGTAGGAGACAAACTGAAAAACATTGTCTTCAAAACCTTGCATTTCTGAGGGGATTTCTGGAATTCCCAAAACTGAGTTCTGCTTTGGGGTCTTCTATTATGTGAAGCAACTTCAGTTTCAACATATTTGGAGCAAAAAGTTACCATATCAATATGGTGATGGATGATTTCCTATTTCTTTATAAAAGCCATATCCAATAACCTTGGTCACAGCACACAGCATTTTAGTCCACACACAGTTCTGTTGAAATAAGAGGAAGTAATCTGAGAATATGTTACCAATATGGATAAATTCATCAGGCTCTGGTCTGAAATTATTTTGATTGATTTTACACAGTGTGGAAAACAAAAATCCAGTGTACTCTGAGAGACGTGGTCCAAATACAGAAGTTAACTACCTTAATTAAAAAAAGCTCTTCCCCAAGTTGAGTATTTTTGGCTACTTACACATTATTTCAAATTATCTAGTTTTGTGAGGAGCATATGTGACTTCCAAAATATGCACTATAAAATTTTGGATGAGATCAAAATTTCATTTCAAAATTCATTTTCTCTGGCATGAGAGCAGTACAGAAAGACATCAAAAAAGGCTTTCTAGCCCTGTCATTCTGTATTATAGCACTCACAGGTAGTAAATGCTTTAGTTAAAGCTGCATTATGAGTTCATTAAAAATCCCTACAATGAACTGTGAAAAACTTTTCTGAAAGCATTATTTGTGCTTGCATTTCCCATCATTGTCTCAACATAAAGATCTTTTTCGAAAAAAAAGCAGAGTAAAACTGTCCAACTGAAAAAAAATGTTCATAAAAACCTATTTTAAGAATAAATCTGAATTTTTTGTTAGCAGATAACTAAAAACAGCTACATTTTAAACAACTAAACATCTTCTGTGTTCCATTGTAAAAATTCTCAACAAATTTAAAAAGGAAGAATAAATGGAGTAAGAATTATACATATGTACTGGATTTTGTATACATAATATCCAAAACCTGCATCAATTAAGAAACCCAAACATTTAAAAAGCTATCAATTCATGATCTACTAAAAGTTAGTGCTCCATCTTACTGAACACAGGTCCAGCCATGGGAGCCCTTGTTTCTCTGACCTTCCACCTTCCCTTGCTCCTCACTGCACCCATCAAAGACACCAAAAGCTGTGAAGGCCCCAACTGACACTAAAAAAAAACTCATGCAGACCATCTACTTAAAACCAGCAGCTGCTGTGAGCAGGCTGTACAGCATTTGTCTTCCCTGATTCTGCTTCAAGATCTGAATGCTGACAGTGGGGACAGCTCCAGCTGAAAACCCAACTGCAACTTTTGGCTGCTCTTCCTTACGCGTGACCTGAACACTACTGGGTTCACTCCTGCAGCAACACAACGACTGATGGTCACTGCAGGGAGGGTCATGAGAAGGAGATAAACCTTCTTGGGTTTATCTTGACCTACTGATCTCCCTCCCACCAAAGAATGAACACAGACAAGATTAAATCCAAACCTTATTTCTTCAGCTTTCCTTTTCCCATTTTTTTTCACGAATATGCAACATATTCTCTCTCTTGCATAAAAGAGTGTGCATATAATAGATGCATATTTGAACAAAAAGCTCTAGCAAGTCCTACAGACCAGTTAAGCAATCTTTTGTAGTACAGGAAGGAAGGGAGAGTCATTTTTATTGTTTAATTACTGGGAACTGTGCAGGCCCAGCGTTGAAGCAGATCATTAATCACTCAGTGACTTGTCCGTATGTGCAAAACAAAGGCAGAGTACAAATATTCAGAGTTGCATTCACAGCTGAGAGGTACCTGATGTAAAAGGCTACAACTTACAGTGGAGTTAAGCTTCTGCAGCTCGGACACCACATTTAACAGGGCACTCTTCTGATACCCACTGCAAACCAACACTGCCAATGGTTTGCAGGCACCTGTTGAGCTGCAGCTACAGGGGGGATCTGTAACCATGAGCTTTCCTGGATTCAACATCAGGTCAGGGCTTTAAAACTCAGGTGTGGCAAGTGCTGACCATCTCCTCCTGCCCTGAATCACTCTCCTCTAGGACTAATGTTTTTAAGGAACAGAGATGTGAATGCAATAGTAGTCCAGACAGTAAATTCTTCCTCGTTGTAGATACTTTGCGCACATCTGTACATTAGAATTCAGTTTGTTCAGTGTCTACCCAAATTTGTACCAGGTGATACTATAAATGCAAGAACAAAACTGATGGACCTTGAGTTTACACCCTTGACTTTACATGGGTAATTTTATCAACTTTTCAATAAACCCTACTTTCAGTTACTGAAAAATACAACAAAAGAGTTGAAAAATACTATTACTTCAGTCAGTTTTCAATTAAACTGCACCTTTTAGAGATTTCATTGCTTATATTCTAGTGCAAAGCATATGGGACTTAATGAATTCTTACATTAAAACATCACTTTACAACAGAGGAACCCTGTACAGCTAGAAACTTGCCAAAGGCTGTGGGAATTAAAGAAGAAATTGTGCAACCCAAGACCAGGGTAGCTTTATATGTATAAAGAGAAATTAAGTATTAAACTCTTCACCATCCTAGTCTTCACTTAAACATAATTCTCAGGATTACATTGCTTTAATAATTTATACAAGGTTTAAAAATTTGTCACAGAAGGATATTTTGAGTGGTTTTAAGAAGCATTTTTCTCTTCTATTCCTATATTGCTCCTTAAAACTAAGCAGCAATTGCAAATGATGGAAGTTGGAGAAGTAAAAGCCTCTAATTCACAGATTTTACAAAATATTCAGAGTTGATGATCCTTGTGGGTCCCTTCCAAGTGCAAATCTGAAGTGAATGGCCCATACAGGGATCAGACCTACAATGTTGGTGCCTTAGCACCATGCTCTGACCAGCTGATGTACAGGGTCTTGATAAAAGGAATGAAATTTTTGTTCCTCCAGGACTTTGTGTTAATCCCTGGCCTTCCCAGATTCTTAGAGACTTTTTTTGTTGTGTCTTCTAATGCTCCAGAGGAGGTTTCACTTATGTCTTCTACAAGTGTTTAACCCATTCTTCCATTTAAGCCCAAACTTAGTTAAAATAACAAAGCTGCATTATGAAAGCATGTTTTTGTTGAACAAATGTTCTTCCTCCCACACCTATTTCATTACAGGCCTATCTCTCCTACCCTCTTCATCCTGATAACAGTGTTTTTAGAGCCAGCTCCTTTTGCTGATTTTAGCCAAGTTTCTAGGACACAATGTTTTAATTTAAACATAGATCCGGTTTTATGATTTTGTTTTGCATGTGTTTGAACTTGATCCTTTATAATCCCAATGGTCACTAATCTATTTCAAAACAGCTTTCTAATCTCTGCTTGTTCAAGAGCTTTCCTACCACCATCCAGTTTTCTCTGTGCAGGTTGTCCAAAATCACAGTTGCCTTATGACTCCGCCCCACTTTTTGGCAGATTGCGGCATACTATTATGCACAAGCTGAATTCTCTAATAAGACTGCATTGTTGGAGAGCTGCTTGCTCTGTGGTATGGAACTCTGGGAAGAATTTGAACTCCATAAAACCTTTGCAAGAAGCAATGAAACTTCAAAGCACCAGCACAGAAACAGAGCGGAGGCTGTACCTCTACAGCAAAATTGAGGGTCTTTAAGAACCAAGGTTCTCACAACCCCCTCATGCACCTGATTATTTGTCTCTTTTTCAGTATCATGGAAGGTGAGACCCATCTCACTTAACTGGCTTTCAAACATTTGGAATGTTCTATTTCTGAGTGACTGATGCAGACAGCCCTTGTAACCACAGGGACAATCTCTGGAAGTGTATTTTTCTTTACCTGTTCTAGACAGAGAGCCTGGACAACTGCTTTGCAAAGTAAGCACTAGAAGTTCAAACCTGTGAGGTGGATTACATCTTCAGACCCCTGTTTAGTTTACACTTTCTGATAATGGACAGTTCTCTGCAAATTTCTTGTCCCTAATGCATCATATTTTTATGTCAAATGTTTCCTTCAGACTGCAAAAATCATTTCTACAATTCCATGCAGGTACTTTTTACTTTGACCTAGTTCAATCTCATCATGTAAGGGTGCAACTCCAGCTTCAGCAATGACCCACAGGAGACAGAGCATGATTAGCAATGACATGCTCGATGGTTCACTCATTGAGAACAGGAGAATGCAAGTGAAACTAAAAATTAACAAACAAAAAAGCAATAATAGGAGCTTCTGTTACAGTTCTTTAGTGTCATTATTGTCTCTGTATACATAGTCTGTAACATTTTTACTAATGTAATAAAGAAAAGATTATAACTAAAGTAATAAATGCAACAATGTGCTTAAATTTACCAATTTTTGTAACAAACTTTTAAGTAAATTAATAAAATCAGCAATTCATCCCTGTGCAGAGGGTCTGCGAAAGCAAGGCTAGGGAAGTCAAAATACTGCATTAGATTAGTTTTGCCGAAGGGAGTGGTTTCCTGTGCTCTGAAGCATTTTCCATCCTTACAGCAGCACAGACTGCCTCAAACTGGAGCAATCTTTCTGGGATGAGGCATGTTTGGAGTTTTACTAAACAAGCCACATTCTTGTCTGCCTGCCGAGGGCTACTTTCCTCCTCCTCAGTGACAGGGTCTGGCTGCAGAGAGCATTTCACCAGTGGGATAAAGGCAGCTTCAGCAACCACATCAACACTGTAATTTGTAAAATTCCCACTTGGGATTCTCAATAAAATGCCTACTGAAAGCTGCCTGGAATGTCAGGCATGTATTCTTTCCTTCTCTATTGTCCTCTTTACTTTCTATTTTACTCAGCAGCATTGAATTTCCTCTCCTCATTTTCCAGTATTCACGGAATATACATTTTGTCTCTTAGAAACAGTGCTGACAAAGCAGACAAACTGATGAGGAACTTGGTGTGACAACAAAATTGTACTAAGCCTTCTCTGAATTTTGCCTTGCACAATATTTCTAGAAGCAACATTCTATACTGACCTCCTTCCATTTTCCTGAAGGACTTTAAAAAGCTACGCTGGCTTGAGAGTTGCAGCTCCCCAGTGAATGATCATGCCAGGCACTGCTGCAGATTCCTTTTATTTTTTTTTTCTACAAAAATATTTTTTGAAAATACTTCAAAAAAAAAATCATCAACAGATGACAAAACCAGCCCACTTTTGCCTGTGAAAAAAGCCCTGTCCATGGACAATCAGCCAAATTCTGCTTTGATACAGATATTTGTTTCCTCACTTCAACTGGGATTACGTGGGATGTGAATTTGTACATAGCTGGCATCTTAGCTGCTTGTTTCTCTGCTAGAAGAGAACACTACTAGATTCCTGAAAAGGTTTACAACAGAAAAGCGATATACTGTGTTCCAAGCAAGCATTTCAGCCATCCAAAAACCACACAGTTTAATTTTAATAAGCCTGCCTCTAAATGAGAAGCCAGATACAACAATCAGTGTAACAGGCTTCCACCATGTAAGCAATAACCCATTCATACATCTTGCAGGAAATATATGCAACATACCAGAAACTCCTGCTGGTGTCTTTATGAATTTTCCATTAAAATGAGCAATCACTGCTTCACATTTTTCTGTTGACTCCATCCTAAGAAAATAAAGAATAATTTACATAAATTAAACACTCAACCAGATTCCCATGTTTGTGATTTTTTTTGAAGTGTATTTCTTGCTTTTTCTCAAATCGTATTTCTTGCATTTTCCCTCTTCACTGCTGTGGCTTGCTTTCCTATTTTCCCATGCATGAACAATGGAGATGTTTTCTAAGAACATATAACTTCAGGAAGGTAAAGCCAAACTCAATTAAAATTTTATGCAGTCTGAGACCAAAGTCAGTGCCAAACTGAAAATAATACTCTTATTTACTCAGAAATTATACTGTAGCTGTCCAAGCTGCCTGAAGTATCTCTCTTGTCTGGAAAGAAGCAGGACTGACTCACTGTCACTCATAACTGAATCCTTAGTGTACATGCTGCATGCAGTGAAGGTTAATGCCACTCTTAAGAGAGGATTCAGAACTGTCTGTACAGTTTAAGGTAATAAACTCAAATATAAACCTGCCTGACTGCGTGACCCAAACTGACTTGGCAGCTTTTAGCTTATACACATCATCTCCACTAATTGATGCACCGGGCTCTTATTTAATTGTCTCCAAGTTCAGAACAGGAGCCAATACCAGCATAGCTGTGATGGCTACTGAGAATGCATCCAAAATCTTAAACAGGTTTGTGCACTTATGCTGTCAGATCTAGACTTAACAGACTGAGCAGAGGGCTGGAGAGCTCCTGCTGGCCTGGGAGAGGCTCTGGAGGCTGTGCCTGCACCCTCACCTGCAGGATGGATGTGCCAGCCCCAGCTGCCAGCTTGGACTTAGTCACAGTGAATGACTGAGATGTGCCATTACAACAAAATGAGTTTTAAAAAAAGAATTTATTTTTCAGCTGCCTGCAAGATGATGTTTGGTTAATGTTGAACAGATAATTCTTTTCATTTGTTCATAAAGTTCTGTAATTCATATCCACAAATTAGGCCAACGGTCTCAGCAGCAAACAACCAGGACTAAAAATTACCAAGTCTTGGTATCTTTTTAATTCTGATATCCTTTCTGCACAGGCTGACAAAATACAAGCATAGATAACAACCAATATCACCAAAATCCAGACTGAACAAGAGGTTTTCCTAATGATTCCAAAAATATCTCTAAGAGAATTTTCAGAAGTTCTGGGTTATTGGATCTGTATCAAAGAAATCTAATTTTTTTTGTTTGTTTGGGGTTTTTTTTGTCTCACATGAAACAAACAATGTAATATAGTTTAAGACTCAAGTCTGGATTTGATAAAATACATTATTCCCTATCAACTCAATAAGTCTCCCAAAGGCAAGAAATTAAAATATTTATTTAATGTCTACAGGTTTCTTGGAAAATTTTAGCTTTAATTAATATTTATCCAAGAATTTTTCAGTATAAGAAAAATGTTCATCTTGCAGAAGGAAAGAAGTTCTAATTAGATATAGAAACAGTTCTTATCCTATAACTTATGTATACTATGTGTATGTATATAAATAAAGATTTATATAAAAATAACTTCACTCATATATATAAAACACAAAATGCATAATAGAGAAACTATTGAGAAAATACTTTAAAACTATTCTATTTTAATGTCCTCTATACAAATGAGGATACCCACAAGTCTTTTTACTTTTGCATATGATTCTAGAACACTTCCAGGTATACTGGAAAAAATATATCCTACCATATTTCCTACCATACCACTGATTCAAGGTAGAGGTGGTAAACAAGTTTAGGGAGAAGAGACTGAATGAATTCAAAATGCCCACTGAATTTTAGAGAGGTGGTGATAGTGGATTCTAGCCTTCATAGTACCAAAAAGTGAAAGCTACGTATAAAACACACATATATTAATGAAATTAAAATGCCAGGCTAATTTTGCCCCAAAAATATTACAAATACCTGTTGATTTTTTAAAGGGGACAGGAAGAAATTTTAGCAAAGCCCAAACTTGCTGGTTTTCCACTCTTACTTAATGAAAATGGTTCAATTATTTCTAATTATGTTCCTTTGTTATACCTTCTTGAAACTGGACAATTTAACAGGAATATAAAATTGGGGGTCAGGAGGCTGGTGGGGGGAGAGATTTAAAAAAAATAAAAATAAAAATCACAGTGCTATGAAATACCCCCCAACCAACTCACAGGAAAATCAATCCCTACAAATTTTGGCCTCATCAGGAGATAAATTTGTTCAGTTCTTTTCTGTGCACTAATTTTAGACTCTGCTATTTGTTCAAATACAGAGCTATTGTAATATTGGCTGAACATCTGAATTACTGGAATTTGATTTCACAGAGATTGTAGAACATATTTTGAGAATCCCAATTCTTTGCTCGACGCATGCTTTTGTTGTTGATAATAGAACACTTCAATTTAAAGCCTCTAAATTTTGATTGTTATACTAGGTTTAAAGCAGGACTTAGATAAATAGAAATGGCACAGAAAAGACTTTGATGAAGAGATCCCATTAAAAATAGCTGCATTAACTAGAGAAAAAGTAGACTCATATGGACAGAATATTTGGGAGGTATCTAGTAATTTATGAAAAACAGTTGTTCCTGTTGATTTGGGTGAGATATTTGACTTAGAACACAAACATTTTAAGATGAGATTTACTGTAAGTGAATAAAAATATTTTCTTTCCCAGCTGACATCATGTTAATGAGCATGAAAATTCAAAGGGTTGATGTTCAAAGGGCAATGATGAGTTCATTTTCTCCAAGGAACTAATGAAGCAAAACAAAACAAAAAAAGGCATGGGGGTGGGGAAGAACGTTCTTCCTTCTGGTTTGCTGCCTGGGATTCAAACTTCAAAAGCCAGAAAATCACAGGAGAAGTCTCGGTGAAGCATCACATAACTCTTGCTTAGTGGTTCAGGGATAGAAGAGAAAGAAGAAGTACAGAAAAGAGAAGGAAGTGGTTTAGAGTGAATTCTTATTCTAGATAATTGTCCAGTAAGAGCAATAAATTTAGATTCAGCCATCTAAGCAAGATGAGACACAGCTTTACCAAAAGAAGAATTAACAAAATCCTGCTGGATAACTCCACCTCAGTTTCCCTTCTCTTTACAAACCTTGTAATATTCAATAATTTCTGCCTTTTCCACCTATCCTTGCCTTTTCAGTCAAAACAAAGGGAAAAGGCTGCCCTCTGAAATACCTTGCAAAGCCAACACCACGGCTTGTCCCACTTGAGTCCCGCAGTATCCTTGTGGAGATCACCTGCCCAAAGGGCTTCAGCATGTTCTCAAGCTCCTGCTCATCCATCGAAAGAGGCAGATTGGAAATGTATAAGTTAGTCGGGTCTTGTTCTTGTTGCTGAAAGAGAATTAAAACCAACTGTTATTGTTGTTGTCACTGACATTTTGAATTTAAAATAAACAATTACATATGACTTCTGGTGCAGACTTTTACTTCTCAGGCCCTTTGTAAAGGCTGCTCTTTTCTAGTATTAGTGACCTCCATCTTCTGCCACTGCCCACAGCATTCCTGAGTAAGTTCCCCTTCTCCTATTACTGCTGACACCAACATTTTTAAGTAGAGATAAAGGTAAATAATTGACCAGTTTATAGTCTATGTTAGAACTTCATGTTTCAAATTTTTCTGAGAGAAAAAAAAATAAGTAAAAATGAGATAAAGGAAAGAAATTAGTAGACAAGAAATGCAAGAGTGGTGGAAAGCACTAAGAAAGCCAGTTATAAATTAAGAAAAGATTGGGATGACAATTGGAAAATAATGTCAGGAAAAAATGAGAAAATGGATTTAAGAGTATGTACATTGCCATAATAACACCAAAAGAATAGGGTGATACAGAAGTGAGTGGGACAATGTCATCTCCTTCCATGCATGAACATTTTTGACTTTTCACCAAACTTCTACGTTTTGCATTCAGACAATAAAAAAATCTTCTAAAAACTTTCTCTAGAAACAGACAAAATGAGAGAGGAGGGCAGCCAGGAGATGAGCAATGAGGGAGGAGACAAATACAGCTGCCTTTTTGCCATTCCCCTGCTCTTAGGCTACTCCCTACTTTGTGCTATCTATCTATGTGCCATGAAATGACCTCTCAAATAAACCTTTTTGTTGAAATTGACAATTTCCAGCGTTTGTCTACAGATTTCCAGCTGTGCCAAGGGAGCATCTCTTTCACGCTGGTGATCACTGGCCACGCTCTGTATATTTTATATATATATATACAATTTTCACAGAATAGGTAAGGTTGGAAAGGACCACGTCTGGTCATCTAGATCACACTGCACAGGATTGTGTTCAGACTGTTCTTGGATATCCCCAGTGTGGGACACTCCACAGTTTCTCTGGGCAATCTGTTCCAGTGCCCAGTCACTGCACAGTAAAGAAGTTTATCCTCATTTGCAGGTGGAAGTCCGTGTGTATCAGTTTGTGTCCATATTTATTGATCCCAGCATATTTGATGGCATAGTTCACAATGCATTTTCCCTCTGTACCAGAGGGCTGACTGGCTTGCAGGGAAGTGTGAATCAAACCAGACAACAAAAACAAAACCACAACACTTGCCTCCTTCTATTAAAGCATTTCTTAAAGTGATTTTACCGGATGGATGGTCATATCCTCTCATGCAGATCAGGCATCAATCTGTCTTTAAGCTACCCTTATATTAATAATATCTCAGTACTTTTAGTAGCATATTGCATAATTTTATAACTTTCTATATTTGATATCACCACTCAGTTTGGGTTAGTTTTTCCTAGGAGGGGAAAAAAAAAAAAAGGGTATTTGGGCTTGGGGGGAGGTCACAACTTTTAGGCACAGAAAGGAATTCTCCTGTTCCAAAAACTAATGAAAATTAAAAATGGGGAAGCAAATTCTAGGCTGAGAGACTTTTACTATTAGCATTTTTACCCCAAGCTTCACATTCAGTTCAAAAGAGTTAATGTTTTGAAGTTTTCTAAAATGGTTTTAAAAGAAATTTGGTTAAAAGACCTACAGTAGGGAAATGTTCTCCCATTACATCCTCCTGATGTGCATGCCTCTGCCACTGGTATGACTGCAATTCCTAGCCACAACAAAATCCCACACACCTTACAAAACAAACTCTTCCAGCTCCCAAGTGTTGCCCTCATTGATCCCTTTATGATCCATTAGAAATGGCATTTGATTACCCTGTATAATTTCTCTTTTGTTACCTAGTGGAGACGTCCCCCTTCCAAAATAATACTGAATCTATGTAGCGCACAGACAAGTTTGGGGTTCCAATTCTCTTATCATAGGGTATCTGAATTCTTTTTCATATTAGAAAAATCAACAGAAAGAGAAGACAAGAAAATGGATTCACTGTGAGGCCAGAGCTGACATTAATATTAATTGCTGAGCAACATTACAGTAGTTACATCTTGACATTCAGCTCAAATTTCCTCAGGCAGGAATGTGAGATGAAGAACAGCTTTCACAGTGTTAGAACTGGTTTGTTACTTAGTATTAGGCAATTCTGTTTTGCACCTTGAGTTATGTAGGCTTAACTTCCTTCTTTAATGAGTTCTATTAGCAAAAGCTTTAATGGAGGTTTCAGATATTGGCATTACAAAATTGCACTTGTAGCCATAGCAAGATTTTCTGAAGTTCCAAATAGTGTTTGAAAGGAAAAGTTTAGAATGTTTTACTTTTTATTATAGGCTATAAAATATATAGCAAGCAAATATCCTGAAACTTCCCTAAATAATCTAAAATGGAAAGCCAGACTCTTTGCATATTTTTATTTAATTACCTTATGTTTTTATTCTAGAATAACAGAAAATATAAAACCTCTAATATTTGAAAAGATTAAAAAGGCCCCATTTTGTTCACAGAAATAAAAGTGTAATTTACATGCAAAAAACAAAGTAACAAACAAAAGAATACATTCAGAAACACCTGACAGAGAAAGAAATTCAGTCAAGTGCAGAAGCTCAGAGAAAGCTGTTCAGGTAAGTGGGTAGAGCACACTCCCCTTCTCTCGTGCTCCTGTTGCCTAGGGCTTACCAGATTCCCACATTATCCTGGCACTATACTCAGGATGAGACCGTGAACCTTCCCTGCCAAAAGGGGCACAAGGACCTGCTACCAGCCACTGCCCATGATGGGCATTAGATGCTTGTACTTCTCCACCTGCCAGAGAAAACTTCGTGCCACAAAGTCATGTAACACTATTGTTAGGGAAGGCAAAGCTCCACAATGGAAGAGTATTAGCAACTTTACCACTAACCCAGATTACAAAGTTCTTGGGAAAAAAAGAGAAAAAAGAAGTGCATCTGAGGAAATTGTTCTAAGGAAATTGTTTTCTCTTAACAGAAAGCATTTTGTGATGGAAAAATGTTACATCTGGCCCATGAAACAACCGGTATTTTGCATTATTAATTACAGGGGTTTGGTCAGGTACGTGCTGAATGGCTGACTGGAAAGGACTTCTGCTTTCCTGACCCTTTCTCCACATCAGTGGAGTACAGCCTGAATATTCCCAGGGATTCAGTTACTTCTGATTTGATCCTTTGATGGAACACAGACCACAGCAGACAAAAGGGAGTTTGAAGGCACTTTTACACATGTCCATAGCTAGAACCAGTAAAGATGGTAGGCACAGGACGGAAATGAAAAGCAAAAAAGCTGCCAGCAGATGAGGATGTCTCACTGAAATCCTGGAATACAGCTTGAAATTTCTTCCATCTGTTATTCTTCCAGCAAAATAGTTGAAATGCCAACAAACACATTCCACAGCGCATTGAGGTGGTATCTGCACTGCAGGTGCAAACCCACAGCCACCCTGGGGAACAGCAGCAGTTCAGCTATAAGGATAAAACACAGAACCACAGAATATCTCAAGTTGGAAGGGACCCATAAAGATCACCAAATACAACTAGGTCAGGACACATTAATTTAATCCACTTCTTCACTTTTCAAGAAAAGAAAGAGACTGCCATTGGTTCACAAAAGGGCTCATTTACAACACTCATTTGCAACCCCTACTACTGCTGGCATAGATGCAAAGCAAGACTGAACTTCTTGTGGAGCGTATTTGGAATTTTCTACGGTTTGGCAGTGGAAGACTTATACCAATTAACGTGCAAAACACCTCCTCTCTTCCTGTGAATAACTTATTTCACTATGCAGCTTCTGTCATGTCCACAAGGCTATTAAACCTTGAAACAGCTATTTGGGTATGTTTTTGGAGATTGTAGGAAGCAACATAGTTCCTTCCCCTTAGAATATGCTGGTTTCCAAGCTGACTTCTAAATAGCAGCCACAGCTAGGGTTCTCCTTCCATTTCTGTGCTATCTTACACCAAAGGCACTGTACAAACAGATGCTTGCCTTTGTACAAGATTTTGTCATGGAAAATGGTTACAGGTTAACAGTTAAAATTCAGAAAGTTAGGAGAAAGACAAACAATTTAAGTCATCTCTCTCTCTCACTGGCAAGCAGGAGTTTAATATTTTAAGTTCTGTGATTTTCTTCCTTACCAAAATCTGTCCCACCACAGCTTAATTCACAGGGTTATTACTAGTCTGTCTCAGAGGAGAAAAATAATTCCTTTGATACCTGAGCTTTTAATTCCTCTTCTGGATTTAAGAAAAAAAAAAAAAAAAGTTAAACCAGCAAAAATAACTTCCAACAAACTCAGTTCAAACCTTGACTGTACACTGTAATCATTCCTAGGATTTAAAGGTAGTGTTCCTCTGCTTAAAATCCATGAAATTGTATAAGCCCCTTTCCTCTTATATACCTTAAATCTCTTGAAATTATTTGCACTATTTTATGGAAATTATCAAAGATTTACTAAAGTCAGTGGGAAGTTCCCTAATTTTGGGCAGCAAGCCTCATTAACATATAAACCACTAAATATAATTTTTTTAAAAAATTCTATACAATTTAGGAAAACTGCTTCATTTTAGTGTCTTCATATCTCACGCAGAGTTCTTTCTCCTTAGTTAACAGAATGTTCAGCAGATCCTGAAAGATGCTGAAATTGCTAAGTATTTTCAGATTATGGACAACATCAGGGAATTTGTGGGCTACTACAAGTATCCATATTACTGAGGACACTAGCAAGTCTTGTTTTTAGCAATCCAAGTTATCAAGTTTCTATCAGTCTTTTCTCACCAAACACCTTCAGCTGTGATTCCAGAGGTTCTCTACCAGAATGTAACAATATAAAGATGCAGAGCAAAGCTCTTGCAGAGCAACACACTGCTTCTTCCCAAGGAGCTCTTATAAGACACAACATTTCTTATAAAAGTGATGGGAATGATCAACTGTTAATATTTATTTCTGTAGAAAGAGGTGATCAGGATTCCTACCATCATCTGAAAGAAATTAACAAAAAACCTTCCTGTGCGTGTGGAATTGTTCCTAAACTGTGAGCCAGGAACTTGGCAAAAGGCAAAGACATCTGTTTTCTGTTGCTCTGTGTAAGGTCAGAGTGAACAGATAGCCATTCAGAAACATGTGACTAGGCACTGCTCACAGCATGGAAGATCCTCTGCCTGATAGGGAAGGGATTAAATGCTTGTCTGCCTTCATATAGATACTACTTCAAAATTTACAATTGGCCAGTGTCTCACTGAAATATGTCTGATTTAGCCACAGTTTTAATACTGTCTGACCAGAGACTGGTAACAACACAATTCAGGGTGAAATCACTACCATAATCTTCACTTCTTCTTCAGAGCTCTATATGATTAATAGGCTAAACATTTAAATTTATTTTTACAGGCACATCTGTATAAATTAGAGGAATTTAACCATAGTAAACATCGTGATCAATCTGCCTATCACTGCATTAATACATTCCTTTTTTATTTCTCAGTGATTTTGCTTTACTTTTGCCAGAAGGGCAGAAAGGTGCTCCCTGGGAGCTCTGAATGACCCCACCACAGTTCATAAGAAGGCCCCAGACCCTTGTCAGGACCAGCCACAGCACTACTTGGCACCTGAGATGAGACTTGTGGGCTGAAGCTCTTTACTCAAGGCAAGTGGCTGTTAACAGTCTATTTAGTGCACTTGCAGTTCCTGAAGTGATAGCCATTTGGCTGCCAGGTTAGCAATATTTGGCTTACCTTCAATTTATTTTACAATGACTTTTAAGAACTTTTATGAATATAACGAGTAAAATTTATTGTATTTACTTAAAACCTATTACAGTAGGATTTAATACTATTACCTACAAAAAGTAGTACAAACTAGGTAAAAAGAAAACTTTTCAAGACAGTTGCTAAAAACTGCTGTAGAAATCTGTTTGGTTAGCTCCAGTTTGCCTGTCATCTGTTCTTTGGCATTCAGAAGCCCAGATGCAGAATAAAAAAATTGCAACATGCCTACCTTCTCCAGTTAGATTAAGCGCACTAGCTACCATGGTAACTTAAACTATTTTTCTTACTTTGCTCTGTAGGAATAAAAACTGATTTAATTCTCCAGAAGGTTGTCACAGTGGTGACAAGTACTATAAGCAATACATTACTGAACCTCAAAAAAGTTAGCTGTTTCTCATTTCTGCTCATTTAAAACCATGTTCTTCATCAGCAACATAAAGGAAGAGCTGCCTCCAATACATTATGCTTATTAGCTGTGGAAAAGCCTTGATTTCTGTTACAGAGATGAGGACAAGCAGCTAAGCAGTTTTTCCCTCCCCAAGTTCACACTTCATATGGTGTGACAATTCATCTTTTCTAAGTACACTCAGGGAAAAAAGTCACCTAGAGTAAATTTAAAGTATAAAAACTTAGGATCAAAAGATAGTTACCTGCATATGGAGAGTACATCACAGTTCTGCCTTTGCAACAGTAAGTGAAAAATATAAACATTTCAAATTCAGGTAATCGCTGTACTCCAGAGGATCAGCATGAACTCAGACAACAGGCTCATACTCATCATAAGCTAAAACCACCCTCATGTAACAAGTTCCACAATTTGCTTTGAGGGCCTGTAGACCACTCCAGAAAACACAAATTGTGTCTTAAGAATGGTGTGAGTCAGTATGTGATGGGAGAACATCCTTTACATTGTTAGCACATTGTTATTCTGACACAATTCAAATAAGAAACAATTGTTAAGAGGGCCCTAATTTTTTGCACAAGCTTAAAATATTTGCAAGTATTTAGTGATATGCTAATGTGAGAGCTAATACAAATAAGCAGGACCACACTTCATTGTGTCAGCGGAAGCGAAGAGTTTAAGGAGGAGGAAATTGTAACATTATGAATCTGAAGCCCTAAGTCCTAAAAATGTGCAACTCTGGGGAAATCTTTGAATGGATAAACACTGAGTCTTCCCACAAAAATGCACATTAGTACATAGAACAGCATTCCTTGGCTCAGATTAACAAGTCTCACTGACCACAGAAATCTTCCATGCCCATGGGTTACTTTCATGGCTTCCATTGTAAGTAGTATATGTTTTCTAAAGGTAATTTTATGCTTCCATAGAAAAAAAAAAAGACAGAAAAACACAAACTAGAAAATAATGAATAATGAATATCAACCAATCAATCAAGTTATGAATTATTTTGACTACGTTATAGTGAATTTGTAGATACAGGAGAACTGCACATCTCACGAGGAGAGAGAAAATTGAAGAGACATGGGAAGACTAGGTCTTCAACAACAAAGTGTGGAGAATCAGGGTCATTGAGTCCACAGCAGCTGTGTTGGACTTGGACAACCAAATCGTTTTAAAGGGGGAACACTACACTAATTTTAAACACATGGTTGAAGCTTAGTTGTGAGAACATCCCTCAATCCTTCTTGTGATGCCTAAAATACATTGCAAGCTCTTTGCAAAAAGTGGTAATTCCTTATGTAGAACAGTTTTAGTAGCTATAAGCCCTTCACTATTATCTCAGAAATCTGTCAACCTACCAGGAGATGAACAATTTGGTTATAAAAATGTCCCTGCCATGCCAGGAAGGAGTTAACACTCAATGAAGTCTGAGCTGGCATAGCCACACTGGTATTCTGTAGAGCTTGTGCAGCTCTACATTGCTGTCAGTATAATACAGATACTACCTTGTTGACTTTATCTGGGCTACAAGCACAATGATTCTCTTCCTGTCTTACGTCTTCTAGACAGAAAGATGAGAAGAACAGTGGGTTTTATTAACACTTCTTATTTAGTGGCTCCTTTTCACTTTTTATATTTATACATTAGTTTACATACAGAAAGTAAGAATTAATCAACTTTCCATTTGAAACAGTTGCTTCAGTAGGTGAATTCATTTAACATCATTTGATGGGACAGAACTTGGTCTGAGCAATGACTTGAATGCTTTATGCTAACCTCAAAGTCAAAAGCCTATCAGAATTTGGGTGTCTAATATATCCATAGCATTTCTAAAACATCCTTACAGACCATCAGTATTTTAAATCTCCATTCAAAATACCAATATATAATGGATTTTCTGTGTGCATCTATCTTCCTATACACAAACTCATTTTCTGTCTGCTCTGAATAACGTAGAAACCTAGAGTTATCTCACTTTTACCTGTGGGGTGGTGGGAAGAGAAGAGGGCTCTAAGAAGAAACACTCTGACAGGAACCACAACTTTTCTAACCAACAAAATGGTCAGAGTTTTCTGTACTACTGCTAATCTTACCTAAGACTGCACAGCTCTACAAAATCACAGCTTTTGAAGTTATGATCCTCTAGGAGCAAGAACAATAAACTAAGAAAAGAAATTTCAAAAAATTAAAAGGAATGAAAATAAAAATTGGACACCCAGCAGTTATTAACTAGCTTAGAAATTACACTAGTCTTGCAATACATGTATTTGCTCTTTGATCTGTTGAGTGGGAGATAATCCACTCCAGGTTTGTACTGGTGGGTCCTGAAATAAGCTGGCTACCAGTATGGCTCATATCATCTGATCTCCTTCCACAGCCACTTACATACCCTGTGAAAGATGGACTTACCACTAGCAATACTCAAGTGGAAGAGAAAAGAGGGGCAATAACTTGTTAAAGGATTTGGCTTGAAGCTGTATCTTGGGCCCTGGGCCTTCCTACTCAGCAGTAGCAAAACAGCAAGTAGGATTTTCCTCAAGTCAGATCAACTTGGAAGCAGACTGCCATGTACAGCGTGATTTATACAGCATGGATAGGATGATTATTGATGATGATGATAATAATAATGTGATTCACTACTTAATATTTTGAAAAATAATATAACTGTAATTTGAAGTTGTTCTCTACAAAACAACAAAAAATTTTAATATAGAAAAATCTGAACCACTTCCACTAAAGTAGGATTTGCAGATCTTGCTGACATGAGTAGTCTAACTCACTGACCTAGAGCTACAGCAGGACACTGCAAAAAGGACTTCATGGCAGCCAGAGTCAGAATGTGGCTTCAGCAATAACATTTTCCTTCCTGTTCAGCTGCTGTGGGTCAGGAACCACATCTGGGGGCAGGGTGAGAGCACTGAGGAGCCCTGCTGCTCCTGACACCCTGGGCACAGAGTAATTACACCACCTTCCCATGGATAAATCACACCAACAGGCATGGACTTCCTCTTTGAAACTGCAGCTGTGGTGGTCAGTAAGGAAATTGATTGCCCAGACAGCCAGGAAACTCAAATCCTTCTCTGTGACACTCAGGCTTAAGCCTGAAGCAGTGTCACTGCAGGACTACCACTCATGGCACAGGTAGCCACATGCAAAAGGATAAAATACTAAACACACAAACACAAACTTTTATAGTGTCTTGCATGTGAAGGGTGTGATTTGCTAATCTTGCCAAAACAACTGTGACTGGCCATTCCCAGTATGGAGCATCTAAGTGGAGATAGGATTTTTCAGACAAAAGGAGAGCAGCACTGCCCAGGGAAAAAAAAAATCCAATGGCTCAAAATAGACAAAAATCAAAGCACTGAAAGTCATAGTCACTATTGACTGACTGTTGTAGTATTGTTCATTGGGCTGGTTTTGGGGATGCTCTTTTTGGTAACTCAAACCTTCTCTCTGTATTAAGAAGTAGACATGTTTCACTGGATGCAAACCTCATAGCTAGGAGGTCATCAAGCTTGACACAGGGTCAGAAAAATACCCCAAACTGCAGGATATTCTGGTGCACATTTTAACATTAATGCTAAAAGAAATATTACTGATCTTGCAACTGTCAAAGGAAATGAGTCAGAAATATATACTATAAAAAAGATTAAGAAACTATTCACCGGGTTACTATAGTTAATTACTAGCGCTTCTCCATCTACTCAAGGAAACAGACATCAAAGTCCATTAAGAAAATTAATTTACATTACTTCAAAATCTTTTTTTGCAGCTCCTACCAAGATATCATATTCATAAGATGGCAGACAGAACTTTGAAAAATCTGGGGTATATTTAAAGTGATCACCTAAAACCTAAAGAGTAAATAAATGTCCTTTATTAAGCATATATGAAACCTTATAAAAGGAAAAAAAAACCCAAGTGTTTTCCAGTAAGCATGTATGTTTGTGTCATGGCTGTAATGAAACATGCATTAAGTATGAAACATATGGTTTCCATTTTGTTGCCCTGGAATCTATCCAAAGACATTTATGTTGTTAGCTTAACTGTTCTCTTCAGCTGAGAAGCTGTGGAAAATATCTCATCTGAAAAAAATCTGTACCTAGTGGACAACTATAAAAGATTTGCTAGATTTTTAGCAGACTGCTTTAATAAAAAAGCCTCTGAGATTACTAGATTTTAGTTATTTTTAATTAGTGTATAATTTTCAAACTAAAAATAAATTTGCTTTAAGAGGCACCAGAATTATATCAACAGATTATACTGGTAATATTTTCTTTAGTTAACAAATTTGTAGAGGTGTTTATGGCTCTCTTTTGGAACCAGGCCATCTGACCCAACAAGAATGCATGATGATACCATTACTAAAGTATTATCTCCCTAATTTCATAAAAGTCCACTGAAGATGCTCTGAAGATCACATGGCTAATAAGCTGGTTCAGAGGCAAGGTTCATTAAAAATTAGAGAAAAAGAAGATAGCTTTCATTCTGTTATTTTTTCATAATTCTTGGATTTGCCTTGATGCAAAAGTAGGTCAGCCAAGAGCTGGCTAAGAATTTCAAGACATCTATCATGAATGCTCAGATTCAAATTTTACTTATATTAGCAGAAAATACACAAGAAGGGCTGAAACAAAGTTCAAAGGTTAAATTTTCCCATAGTATACTTAAAAATTAATCCCTAAATCACAAAGCTTCTAACCTCTGAAATAAACAGACAAGCTATGAAACCTTTCATACCATTGTGCTGTAAACCAATTCATTAAGCCTGCTGTAGTTTTTACCAATTGTTGCTAAACTTTTGTTTGATGAAGCCAATGGAAAAGACTGTTACGAATAAGTTAATAAATGAAACGAGTTTGGAGACTTTACAGTATCATGCTTCTTTATTTAATTAGTTGAGATTATTTGGGATATGGCAGTCAAAAGTCTCCATTTTATTATCTTTATAATCACATGCCTTGAGGACTGTGGTCTCTGTAAAGGGCCCTGCAGAAACTCCACACTGCCCTTGTGCCACTGTGTACAAGACTGTTCACCTTCACAACCCACTGCAAGAATTAGCTGGCTATTTTAACTCACCTTTGCCATCTGTGCTTGGACTCCGCTGGCCTTTAAAGCCGAAACTGCCTTCTGAGCAGCTGCTGGGCTGTCAAAGTCAACAAAACCGTAACCTGAAAGAGAAAACATCATTTTGTTAACAAGACAGCAATCAGCTTATAAATAAACACTTTGCAACCAACAGCCATGCTACTGGCACAGTTACTTAATACAATTTTCTTGTCGATGAAGAGGGACAATTTGAACTCAAGTTCTTCATGCAATGTCCCCACCCCCCAAAAAAATAACTTAGCAAAGTTTTTGAACCTTAAACTGGTGAGGATCTGCCCCAGTGGAACAAATCCATTTCCATGCCCAGTCATTATGAGAATTTTGGCCAAATTGCTAACAAGCAGTATAGTGCTTTGCTTTGTATAATCTGGTATGTAACTTCTAACAGCAGATTATTTCAGAGATCACCAAAAAAGCATCATCTGTAAATTTTTCTGAATTAAACTCTTATTACAGTTTGAATAAATGACAAGTAAGTCTGTAAGTTACTTTTTGTTTATTCAAAATTGGGAGAGAAATTTAGTTTAAAAGACACATATCTACCCAATTTTTGGTAAATTACTTATCTCACTGCATATACATAAAAGACAGTTAAAAGTGTGTGAAAACCTAGCTTCAGTGAAAGCAAATGGTTTTTCCTGCTATTGAAAGAATGTGACAAACTGTCCTGAAATAATTTTCTATACTGTATAATGCAATCTTTAAATATTAAAATAAGCTCAACACCAATTGAAACAAATTCCATATATTTGCAATAACCTTTTTCTTATTCTGAACAAGAACACGTAACTAGGTAGATTCCAGGATGTCTAAGTAGCAATATACCTTGGCCTTAACAGACACTGACCTTACAGGCCAGGATTTTTAATCCAGCCTGGGAATTGGAGGCTCAAGGCTCACCAAGAGGCAGTCAGAGTTTGGAAGCAGCTTCCACTAGATTTTATTGCAAACCTTATAATGCATTTTTCAATCTCCCCCTTTTCCACCAGGGAACTGTCCAAGTATTAATAAAATCTCTTTTCAGAGTTAAAGTTGGGGTAAAATAAAAAAAAAAAAAATCCAACAATTAAATAACCTCTGAAGGACTAGAAAATGGAAATATTTTCTTCAAAATATAGTCTTATCCTCTTACAATATATCTCTACTGAGAAAAGGTTGTCTAATGTTATAACACAACAAGCTTTAAAGCTCAGGAAAAACAACTCAAGCAGCCTTGTACATCAGTGCAAGCTTATTTATGCTGCCAAGAAGCTGAAGAAAGCAGCATATTGTTTTGTGTAACACGTGGTGGTGTGGATTGTTAAATCCTGACATGAAACAAAATGAATTAGTTCATATCAAGTTTTGTGCTGCCAAGGCAAGACTAACTTCCCATACCCCAAACTAGCTCTCCACACCCATGGCAGCCTGGGTTAACACCAACACACTGCAGGGTGTAATACAAAGCTGCATTCTGACACCAAGCATGCTATCAAAGCTGGCTTTGCCACCTTCCAGATGATATAGAAACTCTATTGCTAGTTGTTCCAGTTAGTTTAAACCCCGTGGTGTGCTTTTTGGCAAAAGCCAGAGATGCTGTCAATCTTTTGGTTAAATTCCAGTTAGATATTTGCATTCTGCCTACTTATGTTCCCAATGCAATTTCAGCAACACGCAGTGAGCTTCCCTGGAGCCTTACCTTGCAGTGTATTGTCACAACAGGCTGTTAGCTACCCCTTTTCATCAGTGAGATTTAAACTCTGTATTGAAAGAGTCATCTTCAATCTCTTAAAGAATTAATGTGATCTCTGAAGAACTACTGAACACTTCAGGAACTGACAGAATGGACAGACTAAATCAGTTAAGTGCAATCATAGCCATTAACTAATTAAAATAATTGAAAAGGGCATCTCCTCTTTTCTAGTCACAATGACATCCACATACAAGCTAGGAAAAAATTTTCTAGAAATTTCAGTTTCTGAACTGTCAGTGCCTCTTTAATTTTCTTAAGATGAGGAGTTGAGAAGTTATGTGTCTGCATTGCTTCTAAGTTCTGCACAAAAGCTTTGTCCTAATTAATGATGAACTCTCCGCCCTCTGCCTATCAGCGTTCTGCTCATTCATGGGCATTATGCTTATTAACACTGCTCAATCAGCTGACTTTATATTTCACTTTGGTTAGAAATTATCCTCTTAATTGTAAAAAATTAAAGTCTGAAATCTTTTTTTTCAGTATCTCCTACCACACCTTCTCTCACCACAAACATGCTGGAATCTGAATGGCTGCAATTGCAGTGAGTGATGAAAATCCGTGAACTGATGCATCCAGCTTATCTAGAGGAGTTCTAATTTTTTTTTTTTTTTTTCACAGCTGCAATTACTTCATTGAAAATGAACCCTCTCTTTGCTCCCAATACATTCAATAGCACATAACAAAACACAATTAGAGTACTGGAACATGTAATTAAGTGCTGCTTCAAGCTACACTAATCAATGGAGCTTATTTCCACAATGTATAATTTTTTAAGATACTTAGTATAGTTGAATGGTCATCTGCAAGCTTCCCGAGTTTCTCCAGGCAAAAGGGGAAAAGCTGCTTTTAACTCCATTTTTGTTTTTAAAATAGAGGCGAGCTGCCAGCCAGCACTGTGCATGTCAGCTTCGCTCCGGCTTGGCTGCGCCACCGACACCGGCTGTCTGCCAGCTCCACTGGAGGCAAATGCATTGAATACACCAACCACCAGCAAGAATAAAACTCATCTAGGAACAAGAATGTGAAAAAAAGCCCCAAACCAATGAAGGTAAAAAGCACTTAAAATACAACATTAATGAATTTTATGGAATCCATTATGACTTTTGGGGGAATGCAGTATAAAGGAAAATATACATACCTTTGCATTTGTTTGTAGTCTTGTCCAAAATAGCCTTTGTGGATACAATTTTCCCATACCTAAAATGTATTATACATGTGTAAGGAAAATGAGAAAAGAACATCCTACTATAACAGTCACACAAATAACTTTATAACATATCCTAGTACCCTTTACTCTAACACTAAAATTAAACAATCTATAGACCATATAATTATGGAATGCAAACTCATTCATAGATGGAAGTGACTAAAAAGATCAACAATTTCAGGCACAATCTTGTTCTATTTGCCCTATATTCTCAGTGGCATCACAGGATCACAGAACAAGCCAGAAAACAGTGCTTTATAGAAAATAATTCCATGCAGTTAAAACGCCAGTATTTATAAGACACCACGTTATAGATATAAGCTGGGACTCTCTCAGTATATAGACCAGTTAAAGCAAACCAGTTGCCCTGTCAGTGCTAGGCTTGCTGGCTAGCACAGTATGGAAAGAGAAGGAAAAAAAAAAATAGAGAAAAACCCAGCAAAACCCCAACTGACAAACACAAAAATATGACATCTGATTTAATATTATTCTGTTCTGGAATGTGGCCAGTGCAAGACTTATGAAAGCTGATCAACAAAGTTGGCAAAAAAATTCTGTACATTTGTGTAAAAATAAGCAATTTCAACTAAAACAAATCATCCCTCAGGAAAGTTTCAATTCTCTTATTGCTAGTTTTTCAGCTTCCCAGTACCTGGTAAGTCTAGTCTGTCATGCAGCCCAAAGGTGAACACATAGAGATCTCAGCAACTAAGCTTGGGAAACAGGTAGACAGTAATCCCAGCTATAAGAACAATGGCTGTTTCTGAAGCACTCTGCAACGCTTTTCAGAATTAGGTATTTTGATAATTTTCAGAGTAGAATTTGTTCCTGTTAGCAATTTCCCTTGGAATTAAAAAATCTCACTTTCAATTTAAAACCAGCAATTCTCTTGGCCTGCATCAACAGTGGGACTGGAAACGGAGCACAGGTTTCCCAAGCTCCTTCCCACATCCTCCTCTGTTTGCTTGTCAACTACTTGTTAGGGTGCTCTGAGCACAGAAGAAAAAAATTATGCAAAAAGGAGTTTTCTTTCACTTGAGAATGTAATGTAACTTATTACAATAACAGGTGTATCTATACACCTAAAAAGGTAAAAGGATCTTTATCATTGTACAAGAACCCAAAATGAACAGAGAATTATGAGAAATCTTATCAGTACACAAGAGGAGAATCTGGGGGAAAATGAACTTTCGCAATCTTACCTGCTAAATAGAACTTCAACAGAGTGAGTATAATTTCAAAAAATATTATGTCAAAAGACAGCTAACTATATTTCTTCAGTAGCTGTGTTAGTCTTAACAGTTCTTCAAAATATATTAGAAGCCTAATAAATTGAGCTTAGTTGATTAAGAGTATTCATTTAACTGTTCATTTGCAAAAACAAGGCCTATTTACAAAGTATTTTCCCCACACCTTTCAGTGTAGCTGTCACTCTTTGTGACCAGTTTCAAGACCCTGCTGTTTATGCAACAGTTATTGGATAGCTTCAAATACTTGCAAGAGATTAAACCTGGGACACAAGCCACAAAAGTGGTGGCGTCCTCCTATCTGAAATTGTGAGCCTTTACACTATACTATACTCTACTCCATATAAAATAGAACTACCTATCTATAGCCTAAAAACATACAAGCATCAATGAGAATCACTGCATGCCTAAATTTACCATTTTAGAAGCTGTAATAAAGCAATAGAAATTGTGCATAATAGTTGGAGCAGGTACTTCCTTACTCGTACCACATACTTTCCAAATATGTCATTCCATTCAGAAAGCTTTATAGTCCCTAAGTCAAAAGTTTTCACGTTTCCTCCAGAATTTTTCTGAGTGCAGAATAAATGCACATGCTATAAATGAGAAAGGCAAACTGCTCAAGGTGCTTACAACCAGCATGACATTTGACAGCCAGCATTCTCCATATCCTATCAGCCTCCCTAAAGCTTCTTAAAGTGAAGGGGTACATAGCCTTTTGTGGGAGAAAAATCCCTGAAGGATGATCTGGTCTCTGCTACTGTGTCAGTTCTTGAAAGTGCAGAAAGTGGTAGTGGTGAAGAACCAGATCACTGGGTGTTTATGTAAGCACAGTGCCCCGGCCAGCTGTGTCAGGGCTGCCTTGGACCACTCCAGCCCATGGTGCTGATGCCCACCAAAGCCTGAACGGGTCTCTGCACATCTGTTCTTAACAGAAACATTCTGGACCACTTTCCTTTGTGCAAAGACGCCTTAGTGATTTATTGCACTGTCCTAGATAGCACGGCTCCTGCAAAGAACCAGCCACCATGGAAGGCTGCCAAGAAATTTCAGCAGTGTGAGTCTAGGAACAAACTGGGAACCAGTATAACAATAGCAGCTATCACCAGGATTTCTCCTACGATTTTCCCTCCCATGTGTGAGTTGTTCTCCACTGGCATGCCAAGAGGCACAGAAAAGCAGTTTACCCACCCTGAGCCTGGCTAGCAGGATGCACCCCCTCCTTGCTCCCAGCATGTGGTCTGGTATCAAGGGAATTACTCTTTGCAGTTTCTCCCAAGTGCTTCCTTCAAATTATGACCATTGCAAAAACTTTTCTTCCCCTTGAATTCTACAGTCCTTATACTCTGCTTTTAACACTAGTTCCTGTCTTCAGCTGCTCATTTGTTGGGTGCAACTGCAATCAAGACCCTGCAGAAATCAATGAGCTATGAAACACACCAGTCATGATGCAAACTGGTATGTATTACTTGTTTACAAAAAGGATTATAGCAAGCAAGAGAAAATTTGTATTCCAAAGATGTCTAGGATGTTAGGTCTTGCCTGAAGATCCTAACTCCTCTCAAAGCCTATACACACTGAGTTGTCTAAGGCACCTGCTGAAGGTTGTCTCCTGCTCCACAGCCTTACTGCATGCTTGGTGAGATTTTGTACCTAGAGCAGAGCACTGTTCCCATGGCTGGCAGAATCACTTCTACAGTGATCGGCAATTGCTCACTCCCTCTCAGCTGAAACAGTTTTTTAAAACATGCTCTCTTTTAAATTAAGTACCAGTCTTAAGAAATAACTGCTAATCTGGCTGGTGACAAGCAACTAGGTATTTCTTATTAAGTGGGTTGTTTTTCTCCCCTAAATAACATCAAACTCACATTCAGCAGCAATAGAGAATTCTTTTTTTTTTATTATTTCTTTCAAGTGCTATTAATACATTCTTCAGTTTGAATTATGTTTGGAGATGGAAAGATGTTTTCAGCATTGCACCTCTTTTCTATACAGCACTTGTAGCAAAATCTCAACTCACACATTGAGGAAGAGAGGGCCTGGGTACAAAGCGGGTAAATAACTGCCAGGGTGCACTGGGCATGGGATTAAAAGGGGTGTGCTCAGTAACTGCCTGTGGCCCAGTGTTGTGGTACTGTTTTGGTACAGAACACCAATATAAACATCTGTCTGGACAGAATATAAAGAAGAAACATGTTCAAAGCCAAGCTAGGAAGAAATGCAGTACAGCTGCTAACAGGATAGTGTTTACTACTGCTCATTACATATTCATAGCACAGAAATTAAAAAATATCCCTCACTTGCTCATGCTGCCCCAAAATCTACTGCCAGGCAATAAGAATGTCAAATTCTGCACTATACCTTTGTCTTAGATGCTTCTGAAGTAGAAGACTTGAAGCAAAGCACCACCAAAATTTAATTTTTTTAACCATATTGTTCGGCAACATGGTCAAAAACAGTGCAAAAAATCATCCTGACAGATTCACTGCAAATTGCTAGGGATACATTTGACATTGAAAACATCTCTGAAGCCTAATTTTGGCAACCTACACAATGCTGAAAGAAAACCATCTTTCTTTGCAAGTACATGCATCAACCTGAATTGCTATTTATTTTTCTCCCTTTGTACATCTGGCAGTATAATGAACATACGTGGAAACATGAAGGTGAAAAGATGCAATCATAAGCATGACAAAGAATGGGGAATGAAGTAGCTTGAAATCTCTGCCCCAAGTGCTGTTTTGAGTATTGAAAAAACTTATCAGTGTGTGCATTAGGGGAGGTACAGTAAGAACAGGCAGCAAGAGGTTTGATAAGGTTTCTCTGGAATGAATTGTTCAAATCTTTGACCACAACATGATGTAATATAGCTCACACCACCAAGCTTACAGTGCTTCCCTTTGCAGTACTTTCAACCTTTCTTCCAGCTTTTGCTGTGAAGGATTTTCCACAAGATGCTGACTTGGACAAAAATATGCCAGAAGGATCTCTGCTACCACGGAAAGTCCTTGCCTTATGCTTAGGTCCTAAATGCTTAGGTCCTGCATCCTGAACTGTCCAGAACTTCGTGTTGAAGAAGAACAGTGATCTCCCTTTGCCTAAGTCCAGTCCATCTGTAAAAAGAACATTCCTAGAGATCCTGCAGTTACAGTTTGCATTACTGTAGTGCTGTCAGAACTCCTTTGATATACAGTAACAATGCTGCATATCTTCGGTGTTTGTTCTAGATTAATTTTTACATCTTAGCATCTTATCACTCCCCTTCATGGAATGCTCTTATTTTTAAGATCCAGAATCATGTGGTAAAACCAGACATGGAATTCAGAACTTGTAAGTGGCTCCAAATAACATGAATTCACTTTCAGGTGGAACTGTGAAAGAGGACCTGTCTGAAGGCAAAATGTTCTGATAGGAAGCCAATATTCTCACCAGGCGACTCAAAGACTGGAGAGAGCACAACAAACAGGCAGATCTGGCAAAGAATGTCACATAAGAGAGCAGATCAATTAACCCTAAAATATAATGCAGCTGCTGAATAGAGGCATATAAAACAAATTATAATTTTGACTAGGGTAAGTAACTAGATGAAAATGCATAAAGCAAATACTTCCAAAGCAATTCCTATATATTAAGTGTAACACTAAAAAGAAAAAGCAGGTAGGCCTGATTAGTCTGTAAACCAGCTTTAAAAATAAGAGACAACAACAGAAACAAAAAAATATTTCTTATTCAAGATGGCCTTGCTCAGCACACAGCATGGTCAGTGGGTATCTTGCATGTCATCTAAATGTGGCTAATTCTTTCTTGAAAGCAAATCATGTCTTTCAGTATGACCTCGAATCAGTGCACGCAACAAACACAGACTTCTGAAAATCAGTGATGTGCAAATTTTAAGATCCTCACCTCCCCAAACCAAGAGTATTCTGTTTTGAATACTATGGCTCAAAACATTTATATGCAACTGATGGTCTTACTAGCCAGGCCCACACCACCATCTTGCTTGTAGAGTGGGTGGAAGCCACTCCATTCCCAGTTGAGACCTGAAGAGGAAAAAGGCTAACAGCCCATGGGAAGGCCTAATCTCTGCTGGAGTTCCCAGCTCCTCTATAACACCTGGTGCAGAAGGAGCAAAGAAAATTCCCTGGGTCTGAGAAAAAGAGCCAAGGGAGTTGTCAGCAAAAGCTGACTTGGTACAGCTTGCTCCTGTTCCCCACTGATCTTCCCATGTTCAGGACATTTCTAAGCCAAAAGCACAGCCAAGGGAACATGATCAGCCCCATCAATCTTTTCTCTTGGATCCAAAACCCAAGCATAAAAAGTTTTATCTGGCTCCCATACCTCTGCCCCTCTGCTGCATTTTGGGAAACCGGTGTACTGAACCTTAAGCTCTTGGTCCCTTTTAAGCTTAGACAAGCACAGGGAGTTTTTTCTCTCTTCGTATCAAATTTTCAATTTTCCAGTAAGGGGAATTTCAGAAAACAATTGCCAATACAACATTACTATCTTATGATAGACTACTCTGATCCCACTGTTTAGTTATGGGTAAATGTTTCTTACAAAAACTTGATAAAGAAATTTATTCAATCCAGCAGAATACTGAGTTTAGAGAACAGAATCAAACCATATGGTTTCCATTTTTAAATTCTTCTTCACCACATCTATGCCCTCGTTCAGAAGGAAACATTGCTGAGAACATTTTGTCTGTATTTTGTTTTCTGTTGTTGGAAGACACACTGTTCTTTGAGAAACTCTTTGAAATACTCAGTTTCTTCAAGGCCATCATGTACCTAAAGGTTTTCTACCAGAACATAATAAGCATCTACCACCAAAAGCTAGACAGATCATTTTAAGTGCATAATTAAACATTACACAAAAAGCTGCAGTTATACTTTTATATTTTTTATTTTCTGAGTTAATGGGTATGGATATTCTAGATTAGTATGAGTTCAGTTTTGAAATTGTTATAGATTTGGTAAATTTATTTGGTTTAGTAAAGTCTCCTTTCCTAGCTTCAGATATTCAAGCACTGGGTTAACCAATGCCACCAGAAGCGTCCTGTCTCAGGCATTAGACCATATTTTCCACTATACGCAAAACAGAACTTACTTGAGTACCTAAATTAAAGTGTTATTTTGATGACATGGTGTTAAATAATCATGTGGTTTTGACATAAAGCTAGTTCCTTCCTTTCTTACTAATTGTCCCTTTGACTCTCTGGTACTTCAGAAGAAAGATGGTCTTTTCAAAATACCCAAATATCCAAGTAGTTTTCATTCTCATTTATTATTTTATTTTGGAAATAAATAATATCTCCAAATAAATTTCAAAATTAAATTAAAATTAAAAATTCAAACAAATTTTTTTTGAGATCTGTGTGCTAAAAAAAAAGAAAAAAGATCCATCAACTAAAAAAGGCCAAAAAAATCCTAGGCTCCCAGAAGCCTTGCCTTTACTGACAGATCGATATTCTTCTATACTGCTGTAAGCTCTTCATTAAGATCAGCAAAGCTTTCTTCACAAGATGTCTATGTTTAACTCTTCTTTTAAATTTAATTTCTGTTTTCAATGACAAGCAGTGTATGTCACCATCATTACCAAAACAATTACCAACATCTCCACCGTGCAAACTACTATTACTTTGGTCCAAATAATTTTTTTCTTCAGTCTCAGTAGGTTACAATTCCAGATTGCCCTTAGAAGCAGCAAAACCAGATGCAAGCCCAGATATTCTCTCATCTCTTACAGTTATCTGTCCTCACAGGAGCAGATGCTTTGTACAATGGACATAGACAATTCAGTAAAGTGTGAACAAATGCCTTCTAAGTTTCTTGGACAATATTAATTTCAACAGATAAAAAGCAGTATTTTATGAATAAGTATTTGGTTTGTAGTGTACAGGCTCTACACAGATGTAAATGTTCCTTAGAACTAAAAATAATCAGGAATTCAAAATCCTAGTGGACAGTGGAGTGACACACAAAAAAATATTTTGGAAATCATTATTTTTCAGCTACTCTTTTTTTTTTTTTTTTTTCCCAAGAGTAGTTATTTCCTGGTTTAGACAAAGATAAGATGTGGTGACAAGGAAGATGTGTTTTTAGAATCAGGAAATGTTTGCTTCCTTCTGCTCTTGCTTTGTAGAGATGTGAATAACCTCAAACCATTCTGTAGAAGCTGACTGAAATTCAAGGGCAAAGAGTCCCACTAGCATCCTGCAGCAATTTTTATTACATTTTCTAAAGGTTTTTCAATTAATATGATCTCTGTTGCACAACAAACTGATTATCTTAAAAGCAAGACCCACTGCACAATGTCCTTTTATTCAGCACAGCTGAGGAAGACTTCAGGTTTTAATGTCTCTGGGCATTTTCAACACTTCAGAAATATTACAGCTGACACTAAAGCAGCTTTCCCAGTGTGGCTTTCTAGTGTCTTAATGAATACACTTTCAACAGCTTCCTGCAGAGGTGTTTTCTCCATCAATCTTAAATCAACAAAAATCTAAGGGCATGTTTATTTAGTTTCACTTTATAAGGTTAAGAATGTTCCAATATGTGAAAAAGCAGTTATTCTTCAGTACTATGAAGACACAGTCATGTGGAGGGGGGGGCCTGAAATTAAAAATAATCCATTAAGTATGTGCACACATACACACACACACCCCCACTCCCAGGAAAAAGCTTTTGGAGTTGGAGAGGAAGGCTCTCATATTATGCCCTGTCAGGCATCAAGAAGAATTCTGCTGATGCTGCTTTGAGAAAAAACACAACAGCTGTAGAACCAATTTAAAAAGAGATTTGAAAATGTAAGTATAAAAATCTTTACATTAGGGGGTTTGGGGGATTTTTTTAAAAGAAATTTAAAAATTCTCTTAAAATTAATTTAAAAGAAAGAAAAAGGCAAATTCTGAAGGATGAATTCTATTATTTCTATATAATTTCTATTTTAGGCTCTGACAAGTTTATCAGTATCTGCAGCCTCAGCCGCTCCACTGAGGATGCGAATTCAGATACTTGGCAGAGCTATGATTAATAATCACCCTCTCTTCAGGGAGAGATATTTGTCAAAGCCTTCAATCTTGGCCTATCCTTGCTCAGCTGCAACATGATTTTTACTACTAAACATATGGCACCTAATTTCCATTTAATCTTCCATAGGCTAACAAGAGAATGCTGCTCAACATTATGGTAGGGAGAGACAACAGCTCCAGACACTGAAAAAGGAGAGGGCAATAGCAGCCTAAGTGGCAGAGTTGACCTCTTGCTCTGCACTGGAGATCAGCTTTCATATTTCATAGACACCTAAAGATTCTCATCAACCTAATGACTCTTACGAAAGCCAGAATATGAACATGCTGGTCCCTAAATTTGTTGATTGCATAGCTGTTTTAACTGCAGACACAAGATGTCACATGCTGTGAAGAAAAATGGAATTTCAAGCAACAAATTGTGAAAAATGATCCTGTTCTGTGCTTCTTGCCGCCTCTGCCCCTGCAGTAACCCAACCTGACTTCTGACAAGCTGAGGTGTTTCGCATAATCTCTGAACCATCTGCTAGGCTATCTGTCAGTTCAGCAGCCTTGTTACTTTACAGTTTATAGGTTAAGCAGGATAAATAACCAATCAGAAACACAAACAGATTTGCCTCTTTGACACACTTTGAAGTGCAAGTATTGTCTAAGTAATCATAGCTTGCTTACTCCTAAATGGAAGAAAAAGAAAATAAAAATCAAAGCAATACATTAAAAAAAATGTCTATTCCTTCAGAAAATTATATTGTTTATCATAACTTTTACAGTTTATGAAATCAGTAGTACAGCAAAACTAAAATGATTTTTCCTAACTAATTTTTGCCTGCACATTTAAGAGATTTTTCTCTTTACCCATTTAAAAACACACATATGAAGTATTTTTAAATGTGTAAACGATGCAGAGTTATGGTTTTCAAACATCTGTTTGCAGGGACACAATTGCTGGTTGACATTAAAAATGCTGTTTCATGCCAGAGATCTATTGAGTTTGTTAACCAATGAGAGTGAGAGACCACTCTGGTTTTCCTTATAAATTATGTGGCATTGTTCCTTTGAGAAAAATATTTAAATATGAAGTGATGTGTGAAAATTAGATAGAATAGTTTTGAAACTAATTTGCTACTATTCTGCTTCCAGTACAGAATATTGTAATTTATGTGAAGTGTTCTCCCACAGAAAGTATTACAGAAAGTTTTACCATAATACAGGGAACTGAGGATTCTTTACATGAAAATAGTTTGCAGTTATTCAGATAGTCTCAAACAATAAATATCAGAATTATCATAAATTATCATCAATCAACTAACATGCATTAAGATGATCCAAACAAGAAATTGCCAGTATATGCTACAACATCAGAAAAATCAAGGAGTCTGCCTTAAAAAGCAGGCTGCACTTCCTAATCTCTAGTGTCCAGCATCCAGTTCAGGAGTTCTGGAGAACCCTGACTTTACAAAAAGAAAAGAAAATAAAGAAAAAAATATAAAATTAAAAAAAAAAAAAAGAGAGAGAGAGAGAATTCAATTAAAAGATATTTGGAATTCTTGGCTAACTCTATTTTCAGTACTACCATTACTCTTACTTAAAAAAACAAAGGATAACCTACGTTTTCTGCAGCAATTTACATGTACAACTACTGACAAGGTTATTCAAGTATATGGGAAGAGGTTACAGTTTCCTACTGTTACAAGATGGAAGAACAAAACCATGTTAGTTAAGAAAGCAAATAGTCTCACCTATGTTTTCTTAACTTAGTGCTATAAAATGGACACAAATTATGTGCTGAAAAAAATCTGCATTTTACACATAATTGAAAGCTTGAAATAATATTATTTGCAAATAAATTATCATAGCTTCTGTGGCTCCCAGAAAGAATATAAAAGATATGAAGGCGTAGGGTTTCACATAGCCACAAAAGATATATCTCTTTTTTCTTATTTTATTTTTAATAATAACCTATTCGCAAGCATAACAAGAAAGTACCAAAAATTTTCAAATTACAAATCTGAAATGTCATTTCTACAGTCTAGAGCTTTCTTTTATCCTTTTATTTATACTGAGAAATGATCACTACTAAGGACAGTGATTTGGGAGGATGAGAAATTAACCCAGATGAATGATAATGTGTATTTACAAGCCAAGCTGATGGCAGGTCTGCAGATGTGCATGTACTGATCTACCACTGCTCACTGCTTTAATCTCAAAGTACAGCAGTATTTCCACACTCAGCCATAAATTCTGGCAAATTTCAGCCTCACTGATTTTGCAGAGCCTACTCTAACAGCTTGAAAGAATAAAACTATGAAGACATAACAGAGCAGCTCTTGTTATTCATAACTCTTTCCTCTTCCCTCTGTTAAACAGTAGGGATCAGCTTGGGACATAAATGAGTCTCTCTACCTGAAGACCTTTTATTTTTCAATTCCTCCTCCTCCATCCAAGGAGGCCAAATTCAGTCATTGTCAGCATATGATGCATTGTCCATTGTTTTGGCTATTCCTAAGCATATTTCTTTTTCTTGTGTGAGGGAATTAATGAAAAGGCAAGGGAAAATAAAATAATTTATCTATACTTCCCAATACTTTTTCTCTTGTTTAGTCAGAACAGTATAAATCAAAATGATTTAATTATCTGGCTACAGGCTTAGCTAGTGTGAGATTATCTCCTCACTAGGTAGATGGGCATACACCTGTTAATACCACGACCTTACATATTTGCAGAAGATAACTCTTTAATTTATTCTCGCATTTGAATTTCACTTCTGATGAAGGTTGCTAACCAAGTCTTATGCACTCAGTTTAAACAGATGATGTCTCAAGGAAGCCATCAGTGTAGAAAACCATGAGATTGAAGACTGCCATAAAAGGGCACTTTCAACCACATCCCAGTCCCCAAGCCCTGACCCATCTGCCAACTCTGAGCTACAAAAAAATGTTTCACATATTGTGAAATTCACATATATAAAAAATATATACATCTATATGTACATGCATACAAAATGCTTATTCTTGCATTGAAGATGTTTTGTTGCTGGTATAATGCCTAGCACTGATAACTTTTTGAAAATACATCAATGTACTTTGTATGTTTTCCTTCTGGTTTTGTAATATTAAGACAATTCTAAAGCCAACAGGATTTCCATGGCTCAGCCTGCTGGGTTAAAGTACAGTATACATAAAGATAACTGTTTGTCCTTACCTTTATCTTGCACTAATTTAACCCCCCATCTCAGTGTTGACTGCCTCTCTTCTGTCTGGAAGGCAGGAGAGGAAAAATCCCTGTATGTTCAAATAACTTCCAATTGCTCTGAACTGCATTTTACAGTGATTCTTTCTCAACATACTCATAGTAACATCCTGCTTTCAACAGCTATTCTATATTGGAATTAACACCTTGTAATGAAGACACTACAACAAATAAAGTATGAACTCCTTTAATTTCTAGTAACTTAATGTCAATCTTATTAGAACAGAGCTAAATGGACAAATTACTCAAAATCACTGGTAAGCCTTCCCAATGCCTTGTCCCCTTAATAGCACAGCATGTAGACTTTATCTCTATTTGAATCTGCTTCTGTAGTCTCAAGTCCCAGCTGTGCTGAATAGCAAATATCTCCATTTCAATAGGGAAGATGGCTGTACTAAAGTAGCTCTCTCCAGGGGTCAATATACTTCAGAAGGGCATTTAAGTGGCTGTATGTTATTGAGCAGAAATATCAGCTCACATATTATTGATTGTAACTGCATGGCTCTGTTGAAAAGATGCTTCAGTAGTATTAGGTGCTGAGGCAGGGATAGAGGAGTGTTATGCATTAAAAAAAATACTATCCATCTGTTGCCAAATTTTAGATAGATGAGCAATCACAAGCTGTAACACAAAATATAAAGCACAGCCTCTGTGGCTGATGTGTCAGGGTCATATTCAGTGCCACTTCCTCAGTTTCACACTGCTCAGATGGTCTTTTGAATATTGACTGAAGCAAGCAGGAGGCAGAGTTTAATTTCTGCAGTTTTCAAAGGGTATGTAATGCATACTTACATGAAAATCTGCTTTTGGTAGCTTAAATATACCTTTTTTTTAAAAAATGTCATTAACCTGTTCTGATCCCATCACTGCAGCAGCCCAGGAGAACTGAAGGCCTCTGGAACCACTGCACCATCAGCCCATGAGCCCAGAGCTGCAGCCAGAGTTGCAGTCAATCACCCTGGGCACCACCAGACTGCCCTGGAGAACACACAGAGCTGGCTGAAACTCATGTGATCCCCAGACTCTCATCTCCACTCACTTGCACAATGACTATATCAAATACATCATGGAAGGGTAAGTCCAGTGTCCCAGACTGCACTTTTGGCAGTGTGCCCAAGAAAGCACCTGGATCACTGGGCTTCACAGTGAAGTACACAGATGATAGAAGTTAATGCTGGCCTAGCAGGGAAAACTCAACCCAAGAGCATTTGTGCAAAGGTGAGAGTCAGCTGTGCTCAGAGAAAATTAGGATCCTCCAGCTGGTTGTGTCAACTGCAAACCCGGATGGAAACTACATTAAGCAGAATAAGACATATAGTCAAAGTTTCTTAAAAGGAGCGTCTGTGGGAGTTTCACAAACCCAGAACATCAGAAGCCACAGAAGGGACTAAAAAACACGTTCTTACACAGAGTCAAGAAAAATCAATCAAATGCTGCATGACTGCAAAGCTGACAGGCAAGCCCAAAGTCAGTAAAGTCAATCCTGTATCGCCACCTTTCTTGAATGGATTCAACATTATATACCAGCAATGAAGCTTGTATAACATGATCACTGTGTTTCTGGGCTTTACTGACCTTTTTGTTTCAGAGAGCCTGAGATAAATAATTCTTTGCCTGCAAGAGGGCAGCAGAACAAGCTTTTCTCCTAGAAGTGATAAAGTACAACGGGAAAGAAGTCGTAACTTCTGAGGATGAATCTCCATGCCTACGCTTCAGGTTTTAAAGTAGTTAGTTTTCTAATTTTTTTAATTTAAGTAAACAAGATGCTTGTAACAATTCAAACAGAAACCTTAGAGTACTTCACATGAAAACCACTCAGAGGCAGGGAAATATAATGGATATAATTATCACATAGGAAAACACTGAGAATGGAAAGAGGCAACAGCTATACCCAGTGCCAGAGAGCCACCCCCCAGTAAAGAGTTAAATAGTATCTAGGTCACTCTAAAGTCTTTCCTGCACACCCTCAGCCCACTGCATATCGGAAACGCCGTGTGGGAAGGCCAGGGAACTAAACTCACAGACCAAGTATGACTCAGACTGCAGTAATTTAATGATACTTTTATTCCCTTAAATTATACTTGGGATTAAAAGAATCCACACCCTTAACATGAAACCAAATCACAATGAAAGGAAGAAACCACAAATTAACAGACCTTAGTGTTAACAACAGGTATCTAGAAACAAATTAATTATTAATGGCAAGGACCGAAACCTCTCCTGTAACATACTACATGGTCAGATCAGCAGAAGGTGAAGAATTTGAACCCCAGTCAGATGTTCTTCTGAAAGCCTAGGGAGGATGATCTCAGCATTAGGAATGTCAGAGAACTGCCCGCCAAAAAAATTAAGAACTGTTGTAGCCAAATGCTGACCTCTACCACTAGGGGAAAGAAACTTGAGAGAAAGAACCCCACATTTCCTCCACCACTGAGGAAGCTCAACTCAAGAGTTGTCAAATATCTTTGTCACAACCATGAACAAAAGTACTGGATCCTGAAGAAGGCAGAACACTAGGGACCCATATCCAAATACAAATCCAGCAAAATTCTTGAGGAAGAATTAATTTTTTTGCAAATTCTCTCCCCCTGAATAAAAGCAGAAGTTTGGAAAAGACACTAGTAAGCAAAAGAAAACATAGCCCTCAGAAATACTCCCTCCTGACTACAATAAAAAATTCTGAAAATTTACTCTTTCCTCGGCGCTTTAAGCTGCCTCCCCATCTCTCACTTGTGGAAAGGACAAAACAAGGCACAGTAACTACCAGAAAATGACGAGGAAATCTCAGACGGCCTACAGGCACTCAGATATCTTCTATCACAAGAACATGAAAATCTTCACAGAGAGAAACGGGAATTCATTTCTCCTTTTTCATGGCAAAATATTAAATAATTTTGTTGTGGTGATATAAATAGCAGTGGATGCCTTCTTCAGAAGAGTTTCTACTAGTATATTATTATACCATTATAAAGAATTGAGCATCTGGCTTTATAGCTGGATATTTTGATGTATTCCTGTCTGTTTCTAATTAAACTATATGTTTTTAAATCCTGTGAGATAAAGAAACTAACCATGTTCCCAAAGCCTATACCCACCACTAAGATACTAGTTCAGTAACCACTTTTCAAAGTCAGGTTTTGCTACTGCTCACCTTTCAGCTACATCCAGACCAGTGAGCCTGTGATCCCCAGATTATCACCTTGACCGCAGTTGAAGTGCTGGATGGGAAACAGCTGATCAGCGGCAGTCAGAGCTGTCCCCTCTTCCTGAGAGGGCCACTCTTTTCAAAATATTTAATGACATTTGTGAAACTGCATAATTCTATGTGAGTGTCCTAGACTTCAAAGATAATTAACAAATATGTGATTAATGAAGAAATAAATAAAATGGGTGGGAAAAAACCTTCAGAATTTCCTATGGAACAAAGTAATATGCAATTCAGTTGGGAAGAACAGAGGACTGGGATAGATTCTTGTGTATTTTTAAAATGTCATAACTCTGAGTATTTGGAAGATGTTCAAAAGGAATTGATCCTAATTTACATTTAAAAAGTACATTCATGCTGAGGCCTTTGTATGATGATGGACTTTTCAGCAGCAGTCCTGGCTTAACAGTCTTTAACTGCTAGTACTGTACCTCTGTTCTGAAGTGTGGAAGCCCTGTAAGCTGTCACAGAGAAAAGGGAACAGAAAACATGACTTTCCCTCTCATTATTTGAGATCTTCAAAATGCAGCACACAGACTTTTGGCAACAAATAAAAAAGCCTTAGCAATAAAACTAAGACAAAGCCTTCCATAAGATAAAAAACATGTAGCTTCAAGTACGGGAAATGTAAGAGTTTGAATACAGGATCTCTGGGGAGGAGGGGGAGGAAAGGCAAATGATTTACAAAGAGTCCTTTCCAGATCAACAGTACCACAAACAAACAGCGAGGAGGGAAAGGAAATGAACACTGCTACATCAGCTCTGCTGGATACCCCACCATGCTGATACCCTCAGGCCTCGAAGGGAAAAAGTCTCTCTTCTCTCCGCCAAATGTTCTTCTCCAGAACTCAGCCAAGTCATTCAGGCTTAACACAGGGGAGATTTCTGCCTGGGGTACTGCACAGCTACAGGTTGAAAAGAAGAAACCACAATGCCAAAAGAACCAGACATGGTGGAGTTCATCTGGCACTCGGCACTTGTGTAGCTGGAAGCTCAGCCCTCGGGATCAGAGAAACGCTCAGCGCACACGACGGGCAGGGAGAGCTTTCTGAGCCTGGGCAGATGTGGGGCCCGGGCACCATGGGCTTCCCAGGATCAGGGAGCACTCTGCACACAGCTTCAGTCAGGCTGGGAGAGCGTTTCTGTTTGTGGGCACAGCAGTCCCTTGGGGCTTTGACATATACACTAAATGAAATTATATACTCAACAATAAAACTGTGCTTGTCTCTGGGCTCCAAGAGCTCTTCAGTTACCCTTTCAGCAAAGTCCTTGAAACCAGATGTAAGTAGTTTGGCTCTTTTTCAGATCTTTAGATTTATTTCTGACATTAAGGGTTTAAAAAAGAAAAGATTTGAGGTTTCTTATGTATCTGCGCTATCCTGTATGAAGTGCTTTTCTTACGATTTTAGATCTTTTATTAGCATAACACATATTTCCCTGTTGCACTGAAACTGAAGTCCTTATTAATGCAGCAGAATAATTGTTGATACTTTGAGAAGACTTGTGAAAGCTTATTAGTGACTACATGTAAGCCAAAAAGCAGCACTAGGATTAGAAATATTAATAATGTGTAAGACCTAACTCCACAATGTTCTCCTAGGAAAAAATACTGATTCAGATTCTGTCTTCTAAAGATAACATATAAAATTACACAACTGCACAGAATATGGAAAACAAGCATTTAAGAAGAATTCACGTTTTAGGCTAAAATATTTCAGTTAAAATCATCAGTTAATTAAATGTAATTATTTATAGCCAAAAATGAAGTTACACACATTTTGGTGGATCATTTTCCTCTTCTGGTAAAGTAAGAGAAGAAAGGGAAATGTAAGGGGCAGGATAGGAGTACAAATCAGAACATATCTCTGCCACTGCAACTGACTCTGTAAATGATTAACTCAAACTCAACTCACACAAGTTATTTCAAGCAGAATATTTGTACTGGTTACAGTGACAAAACAGACCCCAAATCAAAGTCTTCTCTTCTTGAGTTTTCAATTTTTTTTTTCTCTATGTCCAAGTATCATAACATTATCAACATTGAAATTAAAATCTGACTTCTTTTCCCAGGTACAGCACATTTATCTACAAAGCTCAGACATTTAAATGATGAAATGCCAATTCTTCTCTCAGTAACCCTTTAATGATTTAATTTTCTACAGAGTTGGTCTGAACCTTGAGTAAGGCAACTGCTAAAACTGAACTGAGGCAGATGACATTTACTGAATGTCAAAAGAGGGTAAAATTTTAGGAGATGGGGGGAAGAAAACTGAGGATCAAGGCTTAACATTCTGTGGAGGTTTTCTTAAACACTTTTTTCTGTTTCCTCAGTTACATGTCTCACTGGAGGTAGGAGGATCTGAATTAAATTAAATTAATTAAATTAAACTAGTTTACCTATATTTGCTACTGCTTTCATTCTGCAGGTTAAATATGAATATTTATTACATGGGTTGCAAAGCGTTTAGGGCTGTTGTTTGTCAACCCCAAAAGTAGCTTGGCAATAATGTGGTTAAAAAAAAGGTTTAAAGGTTATCCAAAAAATGAGTGGCCTTATAACACGTCAACATGAGATGGCTCATTTTTTAATTTCAAGGGGTTAGCATTACAGAAATCAGAGCTAAGCAAAATGAACCTTTAGCAAATGAAGTCAAGACTTCAAACGATTTCTACAAATTATATGAAACCACATGAGATATTGGACATTGGATATAAGAATCTGCTAGCAAATATTGATCCTGATTTCTATGCTGAATGGTTTCTTGAAGAAAAGGAGAAGCTTGATGTAAGCACACTGAGGCCAAAAGCAACTTGGGCTCTAAGCTGCGTCAATTTTGGACTGGCTTCGGACTGAGACACCTGCCTAACAGATCTCTGACAGAAGGGGCAGTTTTGGCATCATGGAACCCACTAAAAAGCCTGATTAGTACTTGTGAACATTTTTAGTAGTCCATTGGAATGAAACTATCCCCTTCAAAATATTCTTGAATTACTGGTTATTCCAATGAGTAAGTGCTGCTATCACTTCCCATCTGTACCAGGTCTCTGCCACTGGGGAGCTGGGACCCTGATCAAAGGCATTCCAGCAACTGCCACTGGACATTTCTTTCCTGTCCTGCAGCTCTGTGGTTGCATCTCTGTACAACAAATACCCAGCCCTGTGCTACCAAATCAGCTTTTTGTTTTCCAAGATGAGATCTTCTATGGTGGCAACATCTACCAAATCTGTTTTCCTAGTGCTTCTTTTACAAGCAGCTGCGGCTGAAACATTCCTTCCACTCTCTTCTCCTCTCTCGCCCCCACTTCCTCAAGGAAATTCCATGGGATCACCATTCCTCTGGCCCCACACAGCAACAAAACTCTCATCTCCCAGGGGACAGAGAGCTTGTGCAATCACTGGATCTCCACATCTGCAAGCACAGGGCAAACACAGAGTTCCTTTGCACGTCTGTATTTGGATTACTTGTTTTTTAAACAATGTGCTGAGGGGAACTGCTTTTAAGTTAAGCTTTGCGTTTGAAAAACCACAATCTTTGCTTAATAAAAATATGGAAAGAGAAAATGAAAACTATATTTGCTTTAAATTCAAGGCATGTTGAGAGACTATCTGCATGTGGAGGACAAGACAAGTTTTTACTTTTCTTTCAACTACAATTTCCCTGAAGGTATCTATGAGTCCCTAATATTCTACAAGAAAGCATTACTTTAAAAAATCACCCTGGAACTTCTCAGAGAGAATTTCAGTGTCGATTTCATTTGATCATGAATGTAAAGCTGTCTGAATTTTATTTCTAGCTAATTAAAGTCCAAATATTGAGGGGAAGATAGAGAGTCTTCTTTCACATCATGCCAGGCTGGACACTTCATGACATGACTGCTGAAATCAGTTTCTACACAATAAAGGAAATGACTATTTAAACCAAACATCACATCTCCAGGCCAATTGCAGCTCCCATGGCACACCAAGGAAATGCCTTGCTACTTGTGGAAGTCAAGCCCTGACAAAAAGGAGAATTTCAGTCTCCATATCAGGCCTATATCTCTCTGATGCATCTGGAAAAAGGAACATACAATAACAAATTCTATTTCTTTTCAGCAGTAGAAACAGGATACATATTTTTGACAGCAACCTCTCAGAAGATCACCAGCTCAGACAGAAGCCAGCAGAGCCGGTTTACACACCATAGTGGCAGGCCACTCCTCTTCTGACAGTTTGTCTGGTTGAGAAACTGGGTGCATCACCAGGCAGAACACAGTTGAGATTAGCTAAATCTGGTCCCAGGGCTCCTCTGGGTGTTTCTCTACAGTGTTCCACACCACTGCACAGGCAACAGCACTGGCAAAATCAATGAATACATCCAGGGAGAGCACACCTTCACCATCCCTGGGGGTACGTTTGCTCTGAAGAGCAAAACTGAGTGAAAAGTGCAGCTGAGGAAAATCTACTGCAGGTAATAAAAACCCCAAACCATGCCCCAGTCCTTGAACAGGGAATAAAGGAAAAACATGATACCAGTATTACAAAATAGAGCTGAACAGTACAAATCACATACTACTCAATCACTAAGGAATCTATCTTCTCCTAGAACCAAATGTTACTCTGTAAACCTGGTGCTATTTATTCAGACATGTATGCAATAATACTCTTTTAAAAAATGTGCGAATAACTCTGAAAAAAAGAAATTCACAGAGGGCTTCTTTCTACCCTAAAAAGGTAAGAACAATAGATAGGCTCCTGCTACAATATAATCAGTATTAATACTGCTCTCAAAGGGAACCGTTTCAGAGACACTGATGTATCATTGTTAATTTTATGACATGAAATAATATTCCACCTAATTATGAATGCAATACTTCACTGCAGCCAGCAAACCCTGAAAGAAAAATGCAAGAAAAATGGAAAATGAAGGAAAAATTATTAAAGAGAAAATTGTTTAAAAAGAATTGGAGAAGTTAGCTTTGAAAACTTCCATTCCACTTTCACTTAGCCATTTTCAAACCATTTATCTAAAGGGGTTGTGTTCATGTGCTGGATTTCTAAGCAGCAATGACCCGTCCAGACTACTCTCCCAAGGAGATAAATGCAAGAGATGTTCAGACTATTTTCTGAAGTCCAGCTTTTGTTTTTCTTCTAATGAGGTATGCTGAGTAAAATTAACAAATTTCTTGATCTTAAGTGACCACAGTGGAGCTAGTTCCCTGCTAAAGTAAATGTCTGAGCTCCAGTTCAACTCTTTTCATACTTCTAAGTATGTTTGCAGGAGATGAGAAATGGCAACATGGGACAGGTCGCAGTTACACTGCAAAGAACATGGAAACATTAATATCTTAATGAATGTCACATGACAATGAAAATACATCTTTTATTGAGAAGAGGGAATTGAAACAGCTTTCAAGTGATCTTGCCTCAAAACAGGGAAACATTGGAGCATATAACTAAGCATGTTTTGTAAACAAAGTTGTATATACATCTGGGTTGTATGTTTCAAGAAAATCATTAGCCTGCCAGTTGTTTTAGCTATGTCTGTGTTCATGATGTTGAATATTTAGCAAGGAAACCTTAAATTACTCTCTCAACAAGAGAGGTGATTTCAGAATGCACATACGCAAAAGCAGCCACTGCAAGGTCCTGTTTCTGTGTGCAGACCATCCTGGCACAGAACAATGGCCTGCTGTGGTAATTCTATATTTTGTTACCTTAAAGCAGCTGCTTTCCTAAATGTAAACCCATTAAAAACCCACAATATGACCCTACAGTAACAACTTAAGGGGGAAGGCCAACTAAGTGAAACTGTCCAGAGGAAAAAGCAATTTCAAGAATATCATATAGACTACAAACAGCTTGATACAAGCAGCACAGTGTGAGAAAACAGCCTGGAAGGGAGAATTCCAAAGGGTGGACTGACCAGATGATTTATGCTGAACTGAACAGAGGAGACTTGGGTTAAGCCTCAAAGCTTGAATTCTCACCCAGAGACTGAGGATTGCCAGGAGGATGAAGGGTCTGCTGCATCATCCTCATTTAATGATGTAAATGTCACAAAAGGAGGTCTCTGAAGAAATAGCATTTCACCGACACAATGCTGCTGTACAGGCCAGCAAGTAAATCATAAGCAAGACAGTGGAAAGTGGAAAGGGCTTTGGAACCATGTGGCTTCAGCATAAAGGTCATCCTCAGCAAAGCACAGTGCTTAGGGAGAGCCTGGAAAGCACCTAGCAAACACGTCAAAGCAAGTTACAAATTCCTGACTGAAACTCCTAAGACCCAATCACGTAAATCCCTAATCAGATAAGCAGGCTCAACTATTTCAGTGAATAACTGGAATGGATTTAATCTTGTATCTTCAGATCCAGATATTCAATAAGTTAAAAGAAATTATTAAGAGTCACCAAATAATAAAGTATAGTTAAAGCCTAAATAGCATATTCAAAACCAACAGAAGAGCTGAAGAAAGCATAACAAGTATTGATATTCACACCAGGAGAAGGGAGTGCAATTAGGCATGGCTGAAGTAACCAGTGCTTCAGCAACCTTGTCAAACCAGCTCTTCATGGCAGAGGCTTGCTCAGCACAGCAGATCCCATGCAATGGCACTCTGTGGTTGTGAAAAGAAACCACACAGCAGAGTCCAGCAGCTTCCTGCAGGCTTTCCCAAACCTCACTGCCTCCTGTCCTCTGCTCCTGTCCTATTTAGCTGATTGCTCCTGTCCAGCCTCCCCCAGAAAAGGCAGGATCTGTGGGCCACCACACTGATTGCTTTGCCTACTCCCACATAGCTGATTGGAAGCTCTTATGGCCAGGACTGACTCCCATCGTGTCCCCCCAACACTCCTCTGGTTCTGGGCTGACTGTTATGACATCCTTGAGACAAACAATACCTACTTTAGTCCTCCCCACACTTCTGCCTCTGGCACAACTGATATGAAGAAATTAGTTTTCTCAATGCAGAACTGGAGTAGCAGGTTCAAGTTTGAATGAACTATTCAGAAACATGGCAGCTTCATTTTCCACACAAAAGCCAGTAATACGCTCTAAAAAGCAGCCATGCTCCCAAGCACTCACAACAAAAACATAATGTGCTCTTTTCAACTAGGAAAAGAGGAAAAACCTTCACCTCATAGAAAACCAGAAAGGACCAATCAGTTGAAGGTGGAGACAGATTTGTAGAAAAGTATAATGGCAAATTGTGCTCTTGCCAGGAAAATACTTTTCCACAAAGATGGTGAGTGTTTGTTCAGTGTTCGTAAACACTGCACAGCTGTGCTGCAACAGGAGAGCAAACCCAACACTTCCATAATTGATAAGGGGTTTTTCTAGTGATTCACCAAAAATAATTAAACAAAGTAAAAACATGGCCAAAATTAGCACTGCTGTCATGACAAGAACTAATGCAAATCCTGACTAAATCAAAGTCACAGTATAACAATCCCCCACACAAGAATTCTGTAGATTATTTGAGTTTGTATTCTGAGGGATTCTGTCAAAAGCAATTTTTCTCTACCATAAGCATAACTGAAAATAACTTTTCAGTAGAGTATATATACAAGTCCATGATGATCAGAATGAAAAATCTCTGCAGATGGGATGTTTCTGGTACTTGCAGTGACAATGATGTTTTTCAACCTTTATTTCCTCACATCACAGGTGTTTCTCTGTCTTGTCTGACATCAGCCAAAAGACACAAAACAAGCCAGTGACCTTTTTAAGCATATCCACCAAAAGCTGCTTATTGCCAACCAGCAAGATAATTTCTACAATATGCAGAGCAGCCTCTTTATCCATTCTTAGCATCAAGCACTGCAGTGGACACCTTCTTAGGATAGCAAGACCCACTCTATATGGAGAAAAGGAGCTAAAATTATTCTAAAAGACTCTCAGTAAAATCTTAGGAATTTGGAAAGAGCCGGAAAAATATTTCAGAGACCTGGGGTAAACAACAGTCTTTTCATTGGCTTATGTGTGTCCAAGATTTTCTTCTCCATTTATTTTGTATTATCTCAGCTTAAACAATGAACATGGCAGGTTCACTTTCAAGAATATCTTGCCTTTTACATCCTAGAAGCTTAGGCAGATTTATAAGAAGGAAAATGTTTCATCTGAAACTTCCCATGGTCCACAAAAGTGGATTACTGAGCTTTGATGAACAGGGAGAGCTGCCATTTCTATCTTACTGCTGGATCCAGTTAGCTGCTAAGGGGTTATGTTGTCCAACCTAAAGCTTCTGGACATCTCATTTGCTTCCTCAGCAGAAATTGAGTATTTTGAGACAGAATCTACTTTCCTCTTAAGTAAAATGCTTAGGAGGGAAATATCTCACAGGAATAAATGCCATGACATTCTAAGTTTGTAAATTCGCACCATAACTGATTTAACAACTTCATGTCTGAAGTTCTTGCCTGTTCTTTATTTATACAATTGATGCTCTTCCAACTACAATTATATATTGAACAGCAGCAACAAAATTGGTATCTTTGGCTATTTGAGAGGAAGGGGACCAGTTACAGCAAAGTATTGAACATACTTTTTTCTAGACTGTTCATGCATCAGTGACATCTGAGACTGTGCAAACCAAAATGTCTTCAGAAAGAGATTAAGGAGCTATAGTAACCACTGCACAAATAGTAGTCACTGGGGCGGCTCCAGTGCAAAATAACCTCACAGTTCTGTCCTAACATAACATGAGTGCACAGGCCAAGGTTTCTTCATCAGTTCAAAAGACAAAAACGGGAAGGAAAAATCTACTTCTGTAAAACATGCATTTGCAACTAAAATTCAAGTTACAAGAGGTCATTGTCACATGGGAAACTGTAAAAATGTTTAATTTATCAACAAGTCTTTTCACAGATTGATTCTATTCTCTTCTCTGCAAAACACAAGGACTTAATTTGCTGTTGGAGAAATGAATAAATTGAATTTTTTTCTTTAAAAAAATGATAGCAAGATGTTTTTATTATAATACTAAGATAACTTATATCTGACTACTACCCTGAAAGTCCAATTTTTTTTAAAAAAAAAAAATAGAAAATCTCCTTCTCCTTTATAAATGAGATATCAGATTTTTTGCAATATTCAAAACCAAAGGTACTTCACATAAATTTGGATCCAAAATTTAGAGGTTTTACTATCTATTTTTCTCGTTTTGTGCTCTATTTTTGCATATTTCTAGTTACTTATCTGCTAAATGGAACATAATTTTTTAAAAAATTTCAGACAGTAGAATTATGTACAGATCTTAATAATTTTTCATACAAAATGGATAGATATAAATATTTCTTATATGTAGTATTGAAGATTTAGCTGAGTACTTTTGATTTTAAAATATTCCAGACAGTGCACTATGAATTTCAGAAGTACTAAGGCATTTTAAAAATCCAATAAAATATTTAAGGCAGGTGATTTAAAACAGTGTATAAACAACCCAACTGTACAGTCTTTTGACACATAACCCATATTTGAAAGTAAGTGGCACATGCTGCTGTAAAAATTAAAAAACAGAACAAATAACTCTCACAAGCAAAATAATCTTATGTTAACATCAATGCCTAAAAGCCCTCTGCTAAACCAAGTCTACCCAGAACTTCAGCCATTAGAGAGGATTCTTATGTGGATCAGCTATTTCTAATTATAAAAATAACTGTGCAGTAACATACAGCCATAAATTAGTCTGGAACTAGGATAAGCCCTCAAATGCACATTGTAGTTTAATGATTCAGAACAATTATTTGAGTTTGTATCAACAGATTATCTTAGTAGTAAACAGAGGAGACCCTCTTTGCAGGCTCTCTTCAGCAAGTTTCACATTTAGGTTTTAATTTTATCTGTGATTTCAACAGCACTATGGGTAATCACAGCTTTTATGAAAGCAGTGGGTTGCTTCAGTTCACCATTGTATTCCCACTTTCCAAAGTATCAATCTTTTCTTTCTGATTGCCAACAAAGTTGAAACTTGCCACCATATCACAGCATACGGCTGTTTGTTTATGAATCTGGTTTTCTTCCCTCATAATCCAAACACTCATCTTGGATACCTACTATAAGCTTTTAAGGTATGAAATTAAAATTTACATTTAATAGCAGTACTTACGGTTGGCATAATTTTACCAGGTCCTGATCAGTGGTGTTTGGAGGCAGTGCTCTGATGTAAAGGTTAGTTTTACTTAATTGATCCCATCCTGAGTTGCTGCTGCTACTACTGTTGTTATTACTGCTGGTGGTGCTGGGACTAGGAGGAGCCATTGGGTGGGCTGGTACAATGGACTGCTGCAAAGGAAAAAGCAAGTTAGAGTAAAGAACAGGTAGCAAGCACAGCATGCACATCAGCTCAGCCTACAGCAGCCTGGTTACCCTTTGGAGCACTGTGCTCAAGAACCCACGGATTTTAAATACAACTGCTTTCACTCCATATTTGCAACAGGATTCACAGGCACATCCTAATATCTCCAACCACCATTTGATGCATGACACAGGGTCGAATTATGTATCACCTCCACTGAATATTACTCATAGGATTTTATCACTCTTCATTGTGTCATCTGATGTGAAAATGAAATAGGAACTATTGTTCCTCTAGGTTCCAGCAGGTACAAAGTTTATATCACTATGACTTCCAAATGTCAAATTGTGGCAGACACAAAGACCATGCTCTTTCCTTAATCTATCAAAAATACAAAAATAATTAGAAGCCTCTTTTCTATCTCTTCTGGCTTTTAGCGCTTCACACAACACTGCTAATATTTTCTTAGAGATAGAGAAGGAGCACAAATAACTTAAGGACCTGATTTCAAATGAATGGTGTGCCTTGGGAGAACTTTCATACTGTCTCCATATTTGTGGATTACTTCACAATTGTCAAGAAAAAGGCTCTATGTATTGGTAAAAAAATTCAAGTTTCAAAAGGAGAAAAGCACATAAGCTCTTCTACCTACTCCTCAAGGTATCTAACATTATTGCTCTTAAAATCAGACCCCAAATAGAACATAAAAACATCCTAGAGGAAAATCTGCAGTACGGAAATCATTTGCATTAAGAGCAGTATGGCAGGGCACTGTACAAAAAGTACTGTGAACGTGTCTGTGGTGTTGTAAGAGAGGAATACTTAAAAAATATACTAGAGAATGGAAGTTGCCTGTAAACATCTTGTGACTACACGGTTTTCACTGACAAAGTGGCTGCATGTGGCCCCTTTCCTACAAAAGCCTGAGCTTCCACCACAAACTCAAGCGAAAAAAGCGCCCTCTGAATGCAGAGGAAAGGCACAGGAGGGGGAAAAAATTACAATGGAATATAAAGTGAGATATCAATGTAGACTCACTTGATCCCAACCTAGTGCCAACCCTCTTCCTTGGATTAGCACAAACAGTTGTATAGCCGCAAACAGAACCAAAAAAATGAACTTCCCTGATCTGGTACATCACATGTGGGCTTTGCACTTCGCAAAACCTTTGGCTGTCACAAGGCAGGGAGCGAGAACGTGAAGGCAGAGAGGAAAGGATTAGAGTTTACCTCTGTTTAAAACACCCATGAAACTACACACAAGAAAACACACAAAAAAAGCAAATCTATTTTGGAAATAACCTCAAGAAATTGGAATGGAAGTGTGAGTGGGAGAAAAGTACAAAGGCATGCCTTATATCAGATACTTTATGGTAATTATGTGTTTCTTTTTTGTGTTTCCCTAGGAAGGTTTTGAAACCTTCCAATTTGGCAAGTTGCAAAGTTTATTATGCAGCTATAATGGCCTGGAACAGCCAACTGCAAGACTTGCTATAAAATCAACACTGATAAGCAGTAACATTGCTGCTGCCTAATTTAATTGAACTAAAAATTACAAAAATGCATGAAATACATTCCTGATCATTTAGCATTTCAAAACTGAATATCAATATTTAATTGCCATAGGGTTAGAGATTTTTTTGTTGTTTTGGTTGTTTTAATAAAGATTTTTAGAAATATCAAATCTCTTCCAAAATATTTATATGTGGAATTGAAGCATTGATCTAGAATTTCTTCCAGGGAAAAAGATTAAATGCTCCCTTCCAAGTCTGCAATGGAAACATTGACGGATTTTAACAATAGCAGCACAAGTCAGTCTGTCAGACCACTCTGCTTCCAGTAATGCCAGGCAATTATTTTTAGGGTTACAAGCAATGCAGAATGACAGAGCAACTAGTTTCAAAACATTTTCACAACAGAATAAACTTAGTCTGGCACAGTGATATTCTCTTCTAAAAGCCTTCAGTGAAGTTCTCAAAATGCAAACAGTGATCAAATGCAAAACTGCTCTGTTCATGGTTTCAAAATGTGCACCAGAAAACTCAACATACACATATCTGTCTTCATCTAAACTGGTAATTACAAATGAAGGCTAAGAGCCTCTATTAAGTTTTTCAGTATCTTCAGTTTGGTTTTGTTTTTATTTCTTACAGAGCTTTCCCCTTAAAATCTTTGTTTTTCTATGTTATGAAGAACAGGAGTTTTGTAAAATCTTGTCACCAGCTGGCCAAAACAGGAGAGGAAAATGTGTGTCTGTGTGTAGAGAGAGCAGGAATCCTAATTCTGTCTGTCTGTAAAACATAAACACTCCATTCTGAGAAATTTAAACTTCTATTTAAACATTAAGATGTTCTAGTGCTAGTGGTCACATTTGAACATGATGGGAATGTAAATGGGACTATACTTGTCTTCCTAAGTTTACAAACAGAAGGTTTTTCAGTGCTTCCAGAGAGACTCATACCTTTGCAACACTTAAAGGCTTTACAAAACACATGTGCTGGGTGTCCTGCAGCTCTCAAAGCTGCAACCCAATGACAGCCAGCCATTAAAGGGACAGTGACATATTAAACCATACAACTAAAACACGTTTTTTACATTAAAGCTTTAATTTTAAAACCTGAATCACTTTTTCCGCTCTGTTCCTCATCGACCACTACTTATAAAAACTAAATTATAGAGGTCCCTCTGTTGTTCAAAGGGGCCTTTTTTTCCAGTTGCTCTTGCTGCAAAGGCTTGGTTGGCAGTGCAGCCTCGAGGCCATGACCGCGCTGGCGGAGCCTCCTACGCTGACGGCGCAGGCCAGGAGCAGAGTTTGTCTGCTGGCACAGTTGCATCACCTCCCCAAACAACACTGGCCAGGCCGATAAAAGCTCTCCTCTGCCTGCACAGCTGCATCCACACCTGGGCTTTTGCCAACATATTGATGTCAGCGAGGATGTATGACTTTTTTCCACACCCCTGGCTGATACACAGTGCTTTGCTGGCAAGACATTTTGCAGTGGAGACCTGGCCAAAATTTGGGGTTGTTTGTTTAGAAACAGCTTTCACAAACCTTAACTGAGTGCTTTGTCTTAAACCTGAAATCAAATTAGAAAAGTTTTTGTTTACAAACTGTAGTTTCTGCTAAAAATCCGTATCAAAATCAAATAATATCAAAAGCTGTTCTTAAGTTTTTACTATGTGGACCTCACAATAACTCACAATATTGCAACATATACAAAAATACATTTATTAATTTTTCTTCATAATCATTGCATCTTAAATTAAAACATAGAACTCAAGGACAGGAGGAATGAATGTAAGCAACAGACCATTATTTCTTGTGACAATATTCCCATTCACAAGAAATACCACTGTCACACTGGTTTGCCATTTCCTCCTTAGTTTTCACTCCAAAAGGTAATTAGTGATCATTCTTTTTACAAAGCAGTTTCTTTCATGCCATCTTCAACAAATATCTAAGCCAAAAAGGCCAGTGACAGAATAATCAGCCCATCCAGTCTATGATCTCCCCAGCCCATTCTGGAGCCAGCTGTGAGGAGCTCCCAACACCCTGCCTGATCTCTGAGGCACCTTCCCTCCAGCTCTCCACAGCCATGGGAAAACCACAGGTACTTCTTAGGAAAAGCTCGGTGACTGAACAGTCCCCATGGAGGGCCTTAAAACAAGGAGAATTGTCTGCCTGTGTTTTATTCTCAATATAAACCCCAAATGGGAATAATTGCAAGTACTGAAAGCCAGCTGGTGAATATACTCATCTTATATGAGCCATTCCTGTCTTTTCTTATAAACCATTCAATGCTTAAGGACTGCAAATGAGTCAGAGCAGGATTTTGTCTACCAAGGAACAGAAGAATCTCTTTACTGTCAACAGATAAAAAAAGGACACCAAACTAAAACAGAATAACCCCAAGAAATTCCTTGGGGACTGAGAGATACTGATCCCTGCTGCCTCTAGACTACAGAATTCCAACAGAACTTCAGCAAGCAGAAGATAACTTGGACAATGACTGTCCCAAAACAGAGTATAATCATTACAGTAGCAATCCATTTAAGTCTCTAACTTTGGCAATAAAAGCATGCATATAAAGTTACATAACATGCTAGCATTCAATTATGAGTTTAATCACTCAGCTAAAATTCCTAATGGGAAAAGTACCATGACTTTTAACAACAGAGTTAGTTCTCACACATCTACTCTAAATTCAAACCATAAATTGCAGCATACATTAACCATCAGATTTAGCCAGAATTGCTACTTGGATCATCTCCTAGTACCAAAATCTCATCAGCAGTGTTTCCCTAGCTTTGTTCAGGTGACTAAGCCACAGGCACCTGCTCACCCTGCCTGACTTTGCCTAACCTCCCTGATTTTGAAAGCAGCACCTTCAGTAACTGGCACCTTATATAAAAATTACTACACTTTTTTTTTTGTGGATGTATGCAACAGTGAGAAAAAGTAAATTAAATCTGGATTTATTTTTTGTTAAATTGGGGATTGCCTGTTTGTTTATTAATCTACCTAACACTTTAGGTTAGAAAGAGCTTTACATGTACAATGAAAGCAAGGGCTCAGGAGAATAGAAGATACCATACCTAGTGAAGCAAGACACTGCAACACATTGTGCACAGCTTAGGAAATAGGAACTCATTTGGAATTAAATTATGTCTGCAGCAGAAAGAAGAACTCCAAGTGTTCAACAGAAATGAGTACTCATGGATGAAGACAGTTGCTTTATTACCCTTTTTTAAATAAGGAAAAATTAAACCTTGATCACTTATTCAGAGACAGCAAAGTGACAGTTGCAGCAGAGATGCCATTTTGAGTGTCCTGCACAATTCTGTTTCATGGTTTTCCTCATCATGTCTGAAACATCACAGCAAGCAACACTGAATTTCTGGAGGCCTCTCCAAATTCAATTCTCAGTGGACATGAGTCAACCAGCAGAAACTGAAAGCTTTGCTGCTATTTTACTCACATCTTCTGCCTTAGGGTAGCTTCTCCAACTGTTCTCCTTTAGTCTGTAAGCACTTGTCACAGGAAGATCAGCAACCAAATCTAAGCATTTTCAGCATGATACTAGTATAAAGAGTATCTCAGAAGCTCCAGACTTCTGTGGAAAATCTCCTCAGACAGGAAAAACCCTGATACCTGCCCCCTTTTTCTCCTTTAAACCACTGACCCTAACTTCTCTTTGCACAGGTAGAAAACATGATCTCATAGTGAGAGTCAACAGGACTATTCCAGAAAAGGCTGGTGTACTGCATAAGGCAGAAACTATGGATACCGTGTTTTGTGATCAGACAGAGCTATTTCCATAACCAGCATGCAAGCCTATTCCATATTTCTTTAGGTGGTGATGACAGGTATTAGTGGTTCAGCCACATGGAGCAGAAGCAGCTGCTGGGAAGATGTGGGACCCTGAGGGTGGAGGTTGGCATCAGGCAAAGGCTCTGTGTGTTACAAAACAACACAGGCAGACCAGCAGCACCTGGAGATCCAGCCCTGTGTTTCTCCCAAAAAACGCTCTAAATGTCCCATATCTTGGTATAAAAGAACTATGTCCAGAATACTACAGTTGGAATTACAGCAATGATAGACAGCAATAAATAGGATGAAAAATAAGTAATCAAGGAAAAAATGTATCACACTGAACAGGGAAGCCCCTTTGCCTTAATAAATAAGTTTTAGGAGGAGCTTTGCAGGAGAAAAATATATGGTTATACCTGTATGCTACAACCAAGTCCTCCAAAAACCATTTTTCTAAATAAAGATAACAGTCTTTTCCATACAAAAAGGAAACAAAACCATAGGTGGATATCATTCTGCATCTATGAAGATACTAATAATAAAAAGCTATTTTCACTCTAACATTTGTGTTCAGTCAATATTTTTTTTCTTCTTTATTGTACTTTAACTAATTTGAACCACTTTGCCAGAAAGAAAGAAGTTTCTGGCAAAATCCAGGGAAGCAGTTAATGCATTTTTTCTGACCATTTAAAGAAGCCCTTCCTTGAAATACAGAAATGCATGAATGAGTAGGTAGCTTCTCACAGCTTTCTTTTTAAAATATCTTCATGAAGGGTGGCTCTATCAGCAATGAAACAAGTCAAAGTCTAGCATAAACCCCTAGTCACGGCTCAGATGCTCCTAAAAATTTCACCTCTAGACTCTTCTGATTATAACCCAAGTTCATTCCCCACTGAGCTGTTTTGCTTCCTTTCTTCAGATCTTACAGCAACATAGCAGGACTGAACCTGTTCTCACCAGAAAGCAACAATTACTAAAACCAGAAAGTACTGAAGCAAACCATTCCAGCTTGTTATAAACTGTCACATTTTCATATTTTGACAGGAAATGGAACCAGTATTATTTAAATTGTTAAATTATTTAAATTATTAAAGCTCAATGCAACAGCAATCTTCTGCTAGTAATGAGAGAAAGCTCAAAATCTATCTATATCCTTTCTATGAAGACACTTGAAGAATTGTGAGCATAATCCTGGCCACGCTGAAGTATATGACAAAACCCACACTGATGCTTCTGAACAGATTTTTTTCTCCAAGAACAGAGTGTGGGGAATTTTTTATTGTTATTACTCAAGAAAAAAAAGCTTTCTAACTTGGAGCTGGCAGGCAAGATGCTAGAAATAAAGCAAGCAATGACGGCAAGAAACTCCTTCTGGTTCAGGTAGCTCTTCTAGTCTGTGATAAATGAAAAAGCTTCAAAATTCCCAGGGACTCACTTATTCCATTGACTTTATCCCTTGTCAGGGATTTTTCAGTGCTCCACTGACCGATTCCCCTAATTCAAAGACAAAAAGTGCAAAAAAACCCTAGCCACACTGCAGCACAAAAGATATCCCAAAGGACAACAAGGGGAGTGCTGAGCTGGGCTACATCCTGTTTCTTTCCAGATGCCTTTCCCCTTCCACCTGCTCATCGTGAATCACAGCGTCTGTCTTCCCTCTCAGTTTTATACCTGGATTTCCTGGACAATCCCCTGAAACAATACCTTGGTACCATGCCCTAGCCATGACAGAATTATAGACACATATAAAGCAAAAGATTTAAGTTTCTGAAATATGAACAAGCTTCAGCAATCAAACAGCTAGGCCACATTAAAAGAATCTAAAAAGAAAGTGAAGATGCTGAAGTACCCAAAGAAAGAGAGCATGGTACTAAGATCTACCAGACAGACAAAAAAGCACGTATATTGTTTTTGTGGTTAGCCCTTCACTGAGCAGCAGACACAAAAGAATTCACTGCCAACTTCTTTCTTGAGTCTAGTACATACACAGGCCTATTTTCTTCAGTGAAACCAGCCAAGGCTTTTGCTCAGGATCCAGAAAGCACAGAGTACTGAATATCTAGACTATGTTGAAGTTTTTGTTCCAGCCTGAGGATTCAAATTACAATTAAAAGAAAACATCCATTTTCAGAGAGGTGTAACTTGCATACTAATGGTTTATGCAAGCACCTGAAAGGTAGCAAGCCCAGTAAGTGACATCCAAATAATAAAAAATTTCTCTCTTGCATTATACATCTCTTGGTACATATTAATACCGGTGTATAAAATCTTACAATATTCTCCACAACAGGAAACATTCAAGATACCCTTGGTAGGAGAAATGCTTCACCTGAAACAGCAATTAACTTAGAAACTCCTGGGTCCTGGACTAGATCAACATCAGAGCCTGCAAATCACATACAGCTCACAAGCACTTCAATGGCAGCTCAGAGGACAGTACTCATGGAATGAAAGTAAAAAATTATTCAATAAGCTTTTCGTTAGCATTAAGAGGTTCATAGTGGTCCCTTCTCATTGTATACAGGACTCTGCTTTAGCATTTATTAAACATTTATTAAAATTACCTCCATTTAAAAACTCCTCAGATGTCAGAGTACTAAGATCTGAAAAAAAGTAATATGTATTATTCTTTGACTGCACTTAGGGTGTAATGGGAAGAAATGTATTGAAAATGAGAGACATGGCTTTATCCTGGATATTTTTTGGCTCCCTTGTAGGAAAATACAAGAGAGCAGGTAACCATTTCTTTAAGTAAATCCCACAAAAGTAAGCTCTGCCAGTGAGACTCCTGCACCACATAAGGCAGTTACTTCTGTTCAGAGGACGGATTCTCATTAGAAGAATGCTAATCTCCAGCTCTACTGCTATTTGATCAATTTCTTTGTCATTATCTGTTGTGAACTTTTACTGCCAGCGCCAAACAGGGCCATGGACAATATTCAGTGTGATCAAAAACATGCTACTTTCAAGAGCTTCTATTTTTTAATGGTTGTAGGTAGTTACATTTTTAATTTCATAAAGCAGTAAATATAGCAACTCTTAACTATTAGGGATGCCATCTATCACTATTTTGGAGGTTAATCCTGCTAAGTCAGCTAAGCCAAATATCTCATGAAACTGGTCAAAAAGCAGCAGAGTATAGATACAGACACCTTGGTTAATTCAAGAACTGCCTGAATACCTGTATAACAAAAGCTGAAAGTACAGATAAAAAAAAAAAAATTATGTTAAGAATGTTTGGACAGTCTAATTCTTAAAAATAATAGAGAAGGAAATGCTTTTTTTGGAAAAAAAAAGTTTAAAACTCTGCACAGAAGTTTCTGAAGCATTATTTATTCTTCTTCCATATTATATTAGACTTTAGATTTCTGATAAATCCATGCAAATATTGTTTCTTACTTAAAAAGCACTGCAGATTTTATGATGCACAACCAAGAATTTTGCAGCTTTTTAAAAATTATTTTTATACTTCTTTTTCCTTTTTTATTATTTTCAAAACTGTTGGCTCTTCCCCCAAAAAACCACAATGTCACCATTCTGCTCATCTGGCTATCCTATCCACCCTCCCTCCATAGACAGCAATTATAGGATAGGAATGGCACCACACTGAAGATGCATGTCAAAAGAAGCATCTGCTTTTCTGGCAAACTCCACATTGTTGGTGGCATTGGAATTATTGCTATACTGTTTGTCACAGGGTTAGACCACAGATGGCTCTTTTGGCTGACATGGGATCCGCTATGTCATTTTCTGTTTATTCAAGTTAAATAAATTGAAGAACTCGCGCCTGACCGTGCACGAGGGAGTCAATTCCTATCAAAATCCCTTTGTCTGTGATTGCTGATTCCTTATGGGCAGCATACTGCACCCAGCGTAGCAGCAGCATTGTTACAGTGAATCCCTCCGTTCTATTCTTAAGAAGAGAATGTGTGCTCTTCCTGGTAAGGCCATTACACAAGTATTTGATAGGTAGCCCAGTCTATTCCTGCTGCTTTCTTTGACAACATCGATGGAACAGATGAGGCAGCTGGCTCTGGACCTTTCTTCTGCATTCCTAAATCTTAATCTCCCTGAAAGACCACACCCTCTTCACCACAGCCAGCATCTGCAGCTGTTGGAAAGGTGGCACATCAGTCAAAAAAAGAGTAGAAAAAGCCACTTTTATAAGATTTCATCATCAAGACAATATGGACACCCCTATGAAAAGGCTCTTTGGGCTGCACAATTTATGCTTCGAGTACAGATCACTTTGGATATTTTATCTTTCCTACTCACTTGCAAATGTTTTTCCTTTTCTACATGTCTCCAGGCCTAATTAATGTAATCAGCAAAGAACAAGCTGGTGTAAATACATTTCCTGAGTGCAACACAAAGGTTACTGTAATTTGGATACCAAATTCTGCTGCTCTGCAGCTTGTTATGTGCCTATGTCAAGTTACAGTTGAACCAATTTCAGTGAGAACAGCAACTTCCATCACTTTCCATGGGAATAAATTACTCCTCCATGATCTGAAGAACAGGAAAGCATATTCAGAGCATCACTGTCCTTTACTCTACTGCAATTATTTCCAGAGTCTTTTACAGTATTTGCCATAGAGTTGAGGTCAGCATGACCTGTGCTGGACTGAAAGTTCCATTCATCTTTCTGCTCCTCACTTCTGAAATTCCAGTAAGTGTCCTCATGGTTTTAATATTCTGCAATATGATAAAATACAGCAGATACAACTCATTATAATCAACACACTGAAACAGGACATGTACAGGATTGCTGGTTAAGGATTAAAGCAAATCTCAGGTATAACTAGGAAAGTACACACCAAATTCAAGAAATACTAACAGTGTTAAATTTATCAGGTTTTCATAACCCACTGCCTTGTGAAGAAAAAAGGAAGGACAAGATACTTTTACAATTATTTCAGCAAAGGTTGAAGTGACTATCAACTAAATTTCATCTAGGAGTTTGTTCTAAGTTGTCACGGTATTTTGACATTCATGGAGTCCACATATGAGACTATGTTGCTGCAAGTGGTGTATGCATACACACACACATATCATATATATTTGTTATTTATGTATTTATTAATTTTTATATTTTTATATATATATAGTCTGACATTGAACTTGTAATTTGCTGTGGGAGAGTGACCACACCTCCATAAACGTGATTCTCCTCCATAGCAAAGCCACCAAACTGAACAGAAGCAGACAGGTGCTATTAAATTAGCAATACTTTTAAAACGCAAGCAAGATCAGCAGAAACGTTTTCAATCATCAGACTGTTTATGTAAGGAGTTGTTAGTTTTCTGCACTTGCACATATTGACCTAGTTCTACTTTTACCCAGTGGTTCTGCACTCATTTGCACAAACTGAAAATCTGTCCAGAAGTTTTATAAATTTCAGCATCGCATAAAACTGACAGACCAGAAGAGAGCAGTGTATAATGTTGGCAAAACTTCCCTACATAGGGCTTTTCCATAGAGCACCAGGGAGCAAACTCTGCTCGGTCTGCATGCTACAACACGTACAGCAAATTTCTTTGGATTGTAACGAGACTGCGTGTAGCATGTATGAAACTGCAAATGACATTCCCAAAGTCTTCTAAATGACTCCCAACACTCTACGTGGTTTCCTAGAATAAAACATAGAAGCTCAAATCTCATTAGAAAATAACTGGAGTTTAACTTCATTGCTTCCAAAAACATTTGCCTCCTGCATCATTTCCCATTTGGGAGTGAGTGTGGTCTCAGTACGGGCACCTGGCTGCAGTGCCTGCAGCGAGGGTGCGACACAGCAGCACACTTACCCAAGATTCTCATTAATTCAACTGTATCAGCACAGTTACACACACAATGACACCTCCAGGACAGACAAGGTCTAATCTGTGTTCCCATGGAAGGCAATGAACACTGCAGTGCTGTAAGTTGGCTAAAGAGATCTGAAGTAAAAGTTGAAAAAAAACTGTGTGCAGGCAGCACCAAGGACAACTGTATCCAGAATTCTGGGACCAATGGACATCATGTTACTTTTGACATTTCTCAGAGATGATCCTGCACCATTAGAGAGCCATACTAAAGCCGACCACATCCAACCTTTTTGGCCAAATGTTCGCTACAGCATATCCAGCATAGACGACATTAAAAGTCCATTTTCTCCAGTAATGTATTACATCATACAGTCACACACAGGATAACCTGTGCTCTTCAGGAAAAAAGGAGTGGCCTGTCATGCCCAGAAGAATCTGTACAACTTTCTTCTATGTAGCACATAGAAGATTTACACCCATGAATACACTACAGGCATTATAGGACAAATTACAATCAGTTTAGCACAGCAAAAGCAGCTATGTTTAACTCTTGGGAAAGATGGAAACAAGAACAGCTCAGCCAGCCAGTGAATGGTTCAGACAGATACCTAACACCACCTTTCCTGCAGCTGTTATTACTACAGAAAATGCTGCTAAAATGCTACAGACAACTCAAGAAGTTTCCAGTTGATCAGGAAACACTAGCAGCAGAAAATGTAGCTTGTAAAGTAAGAAAGTAATCATTTTTGTCTTTAGATACTTACAAAATCCTAACCAGCTTGGTTAGGATTGGTTTAGCTGCCTAGAAATTAGAGGGAAGCATTTTCTGCTCACATTTCCCATCAGTACATCTTTTTTGTCTCCCAGTACTCAGTGGCTACACCCTCCGACACATTTTTCTCTCTCTCAATGGACATTTTTTATGCACAAGAGTGAAAAAGGAGCATTGCTTCATTTCTTTAAGGAGAACTTTAGATGTTACAGTAATACAAAAATCACTTGCTTCATTACCAGAATGCTTAATGGAGTGGTCACTTTTCCTGCATCATTTCAGGGAACTGGGACTAGGATACTCCAGAACACAATGCTTAGTGTAGTACAAATACTATTTAATCCTATTCAACTTGGATCAAGCAGGGCTTGTTAGCATTTGCTCAGCATCAGTCTCAACAGATCCAGGCTATTTCTAGCAAAACCATTCTGTTATTTAATGAAAGCCAGTTTGAGCAGCATGTCTACATCCATGGCTTAGAGAAGCTGATTTTAGGCCTGTTTAAAGCACAAAGTTGCTGAACATTCATTTAAGACAATCTGTGAGTGAACTCTTGAATTTTAAGCCCTAGCAAATAGGAACATGACACATTTAAATTAGTAGTAGCCGTAGGAAAGGAATCTAACCAATTAGTAAATCTAATCCTCTTTATGTGAAGTTATGAAAAATGTAAATATTTTCCTAAATGCAAGTGATCAAGGGCACACAGATGAGAAGGAGTTCTTTCATACATTAAGGAAATTCACTACAATACTGTGAACACAACAAATCTGGGGACTTGATGAAACACAGCAAGGAGTTTGCTAAAATCAGCACAGCAAAATCCAGCACATGAGCCTACTTTTATCGATTGCAGTCTGCTTCTCCTTACAAATAAGGAAAATGGTATTCCTTCAGTAGGATGAAATTCTCAAAGTTGTAAAGGTAGCCCTTCAATTAAAGCTGAAGATTCATCCATGAAAACAAGAGCAATATTTCCAAGGGCAGGTAACTTCTGGTGGAGCTCCCTAGTAGATGCACGTTAGGAATGATTCGTCTGCACTGATCTTTGATGGCCTGAACATAGCATCAGGTCAACTTAGAACAGCATGGAAAGCTGAAATCTTTCAAACATCACTGACTGGGTGTGTTAACATGGAAATTCAACTCCTGATAAAGTTGTCAAGTAGAAACTGCACTTTCTGAGATGTCTAGGATGTGCAGATAGTGAAAAGAGCGGTATAGGGATGTCAAAAAGCTTTAAGACAGGTGGTTAGATCTGCTGGTCTGATAAAATGGCTTTGGTGCAGTACCAAATAAAGAACAAAGATGGTTTTGCTGGTCCTGCTGGCAGCTCAGCTTTCAAGTCAACCTTTCCCCCAGTTTGGCTGAAAAGATCCAAGTGCAGCAGGGGCAATTGTGGAGCCACAGACCAAGATGGCAGCTCAAGGAATAGCTATGGTTGGCATTACTCCAAAAAAACAGCATCCTTGCCCCTATGGCTTTTTACTCTTCCTCCAGGTGTCTCCCCCTTGCTCATCAAAATAACAAGGAGAATTTTAAAAAAAAAAAAAAAAAAAAAAGGAAGTTCAGACTGTTTAATTTGTTTAATTTACCAATGGTGCTGACTCATGAAAATGGTAACAAAACAGCACTAAGGTGTCAAACAATCTGGAACTAACTCAATGTGAGTTTTTCATATACAAAGCAAGACAACTGCAGCAAACACATGTGGTACCTCTGGCTGAGTCTTACAATTAAGGCAACAATCAACATGCAGAAACCTGTCAGCTAAAAGTAAGTGAAATCCTGTGTACATAACACATGCAGCAATGCTGCTCTGGCCTTAGGGTCAGATTTTCCTTACAGCCTGATCTGAAACAAACCCAAGTCAGTCTTTTCTCATTCTTTAAAGGATGATGTTTTGGTAGATGCTTATCACTTCTTAGATCCAATATTTCTGATTGCTGACTTTTTACAAATGACAATCTTGTCCAAAATCCTTGTGCATCAAATTAAAAAAAAAATCCACGTTATTACTTTATCATTTCCTGTTCTTTATAGTTGCAATTTTTATTGAATCACACAAACAGAAGAGTTGTTCTAAGTCACTTCCACAGCTTTCATCAATTTTTATTGCATATTGTGTTCTTATTTAAAATTTCACTCTTGCTTTGAACAAAGAAACAATTTTTTTTTTCTTTTGCAAACCACTGTTCTAACTTCTGCAGCTACTTTTTAAGTCAGATTTTAAAATCTGAGAGAAAAGCAGTTTTAAGTGGTTAAGAATATCATTCAGATGTCACAAAGTCAAGCCACACAATATGATGTATTCTAAAAGTAAAATGTTCATGACTTCACAGTGTATGATAGTGAACAATCCCTTTTAGACCCAGAAACTTAGTTCTGAAGATGAATTACAAAGATTTAGCAGCTGTATGCTAAGCAAATGCAGGATGCCATTCCTTGGTGCATCCAAATAGCTGCTGGGGGAATGTCTGACTGCACAATGAATCATTGTCAATTCTGAAATGAGAAAACACAAGAATTAGATAACACCTAGGAAAGCTTCCAGACATACTACTAATACAACATTAATAATATATGAGAAATTCAACTGCCAGGCAGAACTGGTCATGGCAGTGCAGGTAAGAGTCTGACTCAGACATGTGAGTGGCTACAGCTACAAGCACAGATGATTTAAGGAGCATTCACAGTGACCACCAAAGTGCTCAGGAGCCCCAGCAGCCAGCATCAGCACAGCTGGCACAACAGCTGCAGCAGCTGTGGGAGACAGCCCACACCACCTCTGGGTGGTGAAGGGACACGTGGCTTGAACCATATCTGGTGCTATGTATGGATAGATGACAAACACTAGTCAGGAATAAACCGGTTCATTTGGGCACAGAGCCCAACTCATCCACAACTATAACAGTCATGTTCTTACCCTTGGTACAAGAATTCAGCTGAGGATTCATACCTCTGAATGCACCAGAAAGTAACAGATGAAGGAAAATACTTCTAGTAAGTACATCTGGAATTGATAATTAACTTTAAAACACTACAGGGGAAGTGGAATCTGCCTAGCCAATGGCTAACTTTTTAAGATAAATTAATCACTTGTCTCTGCTTACTGCACAACCCCAGTGCTCAGCAACTGCTTTCAGGTTTGTCTTACACTCTGGACAATTTCAAGGAATCACATTTTCAATAAGTATGTTCAGGTGCACTTTTCTTAGCAGTAATTCTACCTTTGCAGTTTATCCAACTGCACAGCAGTTGTATGTTTAACACTAACAACCTTGTACACCAGCATTTGTTCACAAGTCACTGTAGATTTAATGACCATGTATTGCATTTCCTTAAAAAAAAAAAAAAAAAAAAAAAGAGAGAGACCAAAAAAACCCAAAACAAAACCAAAAAACCTCCAAATATTTGAATTTTGAATTTATGCAATTTAATTGGATTTCAAAATTCAAATGGAACAACAAAATACAGGAACAAGGACTTCCCAGTTTAAAAAAAAAAGGGGGGGAAAACACTCTAAACCCTAAGGAAGTGCATTTCATAGGAAAGATAAGGCCATAAAACCACTCAAGATAACTAGACTAAACTTCTGTAAAATCTAAGCCACTGAACTTCAGGGAGTTATTCCTGTTCTCAGTAATATTTTCATGGTTGACTGCCTTCCTGCCCAAGAAACATCTGCTTAGAAATAAACTTACCTATTGCTAACAGTAAACCAACCTTTACTCTTCAAAAACTACTTTTATATAGTTTCAAGAGTCCAGTTTCTTACCAAAATGAACCTTGCCATTGCTGTATCTGGAAATAGCAATAATAGCATTCAGATTAATGTTCTCATAGACCATAAAGAAACTACTTAGTACGTGACAGGCAGAACTTGAACACAGTTGTATCAGTCCAAATAATCTGCTCTATCCTGAGCTTCAGGGGATAGACAAACATAGACATTATGTAGGTATGTGTGCATGTGCATATAAATAATTTTTTTCAATATATTTGGTCGTAATTGCTGCAGTATTTGAACCACTTGCAGGTGTCAGTATATTTCTGTGCAAAATCTGAGATGTAGGAAACTAATATTAGCAAGTACCTTTTGAAGAGTCAAACCTTAATGATTTAGTCAAGATTATCCGAAATATTAGTGACAGGATCATTTTGAACTTCAGGTCACCATCTTAATCCTTATGAATAACCTTTATGGCTGTGGCTGACCTGGGGCTTTTACTATTACCCAGGACAATGACACAACACAGCGCTTATTTCAGGGAATGAAGAAGGTAGAAATGGATTTAGTCATTTTCAAAGAAGGTCAACAGAGAAGTGTCACACCAAAATAGGTCTTTTGATAGAAGGATAAGACACATAGATAGGCTAGCAGTTTCTTTACATCATCTAATATACTGAAACACAAAATGATACATTAATAATACTGAAACAATAATAAAGTTGCAGCAGAAACATTAAACCAGAAAGCACCAAATTGTCACGAGCTTCAGAGCAGGGAATTCCCAACAACTTACCAGAATACCTAAAGAACAGTTATGTGAAAAGCCAGAGTGCCCTTTATAATGACTGCACCAGTCTACAGCCTTTAGTGACTTCTGAGACCGCGACACTCCACACCTGACAAATCTAAGAACAGTTTGTTTGATGGCAATCTGACAAAGTCTGCTTCCAAAGTTAACATGATTTTGTCACTACAGCAATTAAAATATTGACCTAATGCTGAAACAATGACTTCCTTAACCATTTCCATCTTGCATTAGCCTCCACAGCATTGAAGAATATTGTAACTGGGAATAGAGACAGTTTTTCAAGCACTTCAAAAAAACTAAAAAGCCCCTGCATTCTTCTACTGGTGCCACAGTGCGCCCTAGGTATCACAAGCACCTTTAACTAGCTGAAATTCTATATACTGAATTACATCTTAGTATTCTTCATCATTAAAATTACTGAAGATTTCAAATGTATTCTATAGCGCCTCAGTACTGTGGGATGTAACTATCTCTCTCATCTCAAAAAATGTCCCTGATTCTGGAATATTTACATGTATACATGTGCATTGGAGGCATTGTTACCCTACAACAATACAGAAATCTCACCATTTTTATTTCTGTTGAAGTGAAACACTTTTCTTAAACCCCAGTTTTGGTAAGTGTTTCTCACAGGTAGCATTCAAAGATGTATCTCCTGGAATGATAAATAAAAGCCAAAAAATGTCTCTATTTCAAAGGTTAAAGCAATCGTATTTAATACCTATCTCAAATGTTTTTTTTCCAAATTACACAGAAGCACTTTTAAATAAGCACAAATACTATCATACAGAGGATCATGGAAGCCAAATAGATTGGGTGGAATAATATTAAAGCAATTTAAGTACCATTTGATTCTTCTGAATGTGAGTTTAACCCCATCATATATCAACTACTCAGCTCAGGTTTCTCACTGGGGAAATTCAGAAGTCTTCTGGTACTCTGTCTCAATAAGAACTTTTTTATGTCAGCAATCTCACCCCATGCAGTGGCACCACCAGCTATGTAAATATGCACTGGCATAAGCAAGAGTCTTAACATTCAGACCCACAATTTTAGAACTGTTCTTGAACTCATCTGAACGACAGACCACTTCAAAAGGATCTTGTCTGCTGGTGGTTGCTTTCATACCAGACAGAAATCCATGGAACAGTGTGCTGGCTCTGCCAAAGTCCAGGTTTACTCAGTGTGGCTGCTGCTTTCCCGGGCTCGCGGGAGGTACCACCCTGGCCAGGGCAGGGCACACCCGCCCCTCCCTCAGCACAGCCACAGGGGCCCAAGTTAACACAGACCTGTACTGAATGTTACTTCTACACCACATACTTCAAAGAGTTTCATGTTGTAATAGGTTATTTAAAACCTTGGCTAAGCGATTAGCAAAGCTAAGCCAGACCAATGCACATGCATGTGGCAATACAAACAATTCCAAATGGGTCACCGTGGCTGGGCTCAAAGGTGGGCACACAGGTGACACACACCTGCCAGTCACCTGCAGCACCTGGAGTGACAGGGTCTCCCCCAGTCCCATAGTAACCCACCAAAGTATCTGCTGCACAACTGTTAAAAGCCTTATTATCAAGTTGTACACATAGGCAGGAAAGAAAGAAAAACACTGTAAGACCTGAAATTCCTTCATCATTTCACTCCCATTTACATGGGATTTCCTTTGCAACACACCAACCATCTCTTTGGTGCTCAGCTGAAGAGCACTCCAAAGCCTGGGCAGGCAGCATTGCACCTGGGGATGCCCAAGTGACATCACTGCTTCCAAAGCAGGAAAAAATAACCTATGGTCTGCTGAAAGAGGCATCACTGACTTAAAAAATAAAAAGCAGTATCTACCACTTACCCTTCAAGGGGTTAAGTACAAATAAAATACAGAGAAATACAGAGCCTTAAATCAGAGTCTCTTCCCCAACCACAACTTGAGGTGACAGGGTTGGACAACAACCAGTCTCCCTGAGAAGACTGAAGGTTGTGTGCCACATGCTTGCATATAAAGTAAAGGAAACTTCCAGCTCCTGTACCACTATTTTGTTTGGGGTTTCTTTTCATTTCTCTGTTTTAAGAATTCTGTATTTTTATCTGTGGACTTGTTAACAAGGATCTCCACTTGATTTTACCCTTGCCTGCCTGGTGTTTGAAGTGACTCTGGATTGTTGCAGTGGCACAAGTACAACTTGATACAAGTTTCTGTTTGGGTAAAGTAAACCTTAAAGCAGGATTGTGAATCACCTCAGAGTAGCCAAGAATCTATGAACACTGCTTCAGGTCTTCCAAGATAACTGGATAATCCTTCACCAAGTTGCAGCAGCCCTCCTGGGAGCTGCTAAGACCACAGGCATGAAAAATGCCCTGCAGTGACAAACAATCCTAAGAAAAGCTCCTTTGTAATAGTCATCCAAACTCACACCTGAATCCTTAGATTTCACTCCTCAAGCACAGTAAAAATGGAAGTAAAGGCCACACACATACCTCGAATATCCTAAAGGGCTGAATTCTAACATTGTTATGCTGTAGTACCCAAATGACAGAATATATGATCTGTAGTTAACCAAACAACTCCTGCTTCCACTTCATTGAACAAAGCATCATATGGTAGAGAAGATTCTGACATTAAAGGACAGAAAACAATAGAAGGAAAGGAAAGAAATAAATCCCCTTCTCATCTAAGCAAAAAAACCTCACACAATAAGATGGTGTTGGCCACAATTGGCCACTGCCAATAAGAGACCCTGTAAATAAGCAGAATCAGTGGTGAAATAAAGTTACATATATTTAGTTTCAGTAAAGAAGCATTTCATTTCACAAGCAAGTAAGCATCAGGCTAGACAAAGTTTGATTCTCACCTTGCCGTGGTGTTTCTGCTGTTCTTCAGCAAAGGAAAATGAAGCCCAAATGAGGCTTTCCCATGTTTGTTTCCAATGCAACCTCACAAAATTCTACAATTCTGTCAAATATGTAAATTCTAAATACCCACTGTTTGACACATTTTTCTAGAGCAGGATACTTTAAACAACACACACACCAGTGATTTCCTAAACAATCACAGTTAAGTGTACAACATGGCTTTTATGAGGATATAAGAACAAAAAGGTACTATTATAAATCATATTATTATATATTTATACAATTTCTGTAGCTGTCAGCTATTATTTTTCAACAGACCCTAGAGCTGATATATCCTTACACTACACCATAAATTCCAAAAAAAAAAAATTTTGAAATGTTGCAGCTACCTTTTTGCTTTGATGAGCTTGTAAGGCTTAAAATAATTGCTAGATAATTTTAAGCCCACACATCTTAGTGCACAGGTTAAGTCTTAAAATTGGTATAGAGTTTTACTGGTAAAAATCAATTGACATAAACAGTAATAAATTATTAAATTTAATTTTCTAGAAATAAACTAACTCAAACTGCCAGAAACCTAGGTAATCTTGAATTTGTTTAAAACAATCTCTCACCAGCATTCAATTACTTCAACTGCAGTTTAAAACTACTTTGTGAGTCAATACACAGCTGCAGCTACACTGCCTTAACTGCAGTCTCTTGAGGGAAACAGCTAAAGCTGTGCTAATCACAGTAACCAGCCCTTACAGCACATGATTTTTTTGTTGTGTGTGTGTTTCCTAAGTTGCTGGGTTAGGAGGCTTGTGCTTATCTAATCCATGGTTCCCCTCCTCGTTTCTCCTCTATTTCTAACTCATCCCTTCCCTTTCCTGTTGCATCAGGAAGCTGCAAATACAGTGGCTTCTGCAGGGCTGTTATAATTACCACAGTACACTGCAATTCTGAAACGTATGCAAAATAACTCACAATTACTTCAACAAGACTCGAGAACTTTGAAATGTGCTTTTGTTGGCTTTCTAGGATACTTCTGATCAACACTTTTTCCAAGATCAAAACATCACCATGCACCTCTTCATTAGGATTACAGATTTGTAAGCCTTCAGACTGTCACCCAGGTAAGACATTTTAAAAGAACTGGCTCTAGAAAAGGAGAAAAGCATTCATAAGAAGTTGGAAACAGATCCACGAGGGAAATCCACCAGAGGTTCCTAGTCTCCATTGACTTCTTTTGTTAGATACCATCTCGTGCAACAAGCAAAGGTCAATTTCAACCACAAATTTAAAAGGGGGAAAAAAATGCAGACCAAAACGGTTATAAAGTCAAATGATCATTATTTTTATTTACTTGGTTGCAGCACTGTGCGGATGTTTTAGGAGTCATCTCAAGCTCTCAGGAAAGGATTTTCCACTCCCTTCCTTCCTTCCCCTCTCCTCCCTGCCAGCAGTTACAGTTTAAAGGATCTAACTCTTCTGAAATGTGTTAACTCAAGCAATTTTTTTAACAGTTAGAAGTTTCAGGGGGAAAAAATGAACTCAAAACAAAACAGCAGATGTTCAAGACACAGACTTCTATCTTCCCTTCCATGTGAAACTAAATGGCAAAGACATACTTTAAACAATAGCATTTCCAAAGAGACAAGAACATATTGTTCACTCCATTAGAAATACTAAACAAAAACTTCAAATTTCCAAATACAAATAAGAGAATTATATCACTTTTCAAAATCTATAACATCATGCCTGAACAAGATATAGTTATTTCCTTTTTACTTCTTTCATTCACGTTTTGGTACAAGTATAGAAACCCACTGACTGAATAGTTTTGCTCCCTTGAGAATGAAGTAGAACTTCACAAACAATCTCATAGATGCACTTAAAAAATTAAAGTAGCTTGTGCTTAATGCAGGAGTTCAGTTTTGTGAAACCACGGTACACTCTTTAACATTGTATACAATGTAAAGGGAAATAGAGTCTGTCACCTCAAGCCAGTGATACAAAATTACAATTCTTGTAGTTCTGAGAGAAAGAAAGAGAAACCAATCCCACTTATTTCTGTAACCACAGATACCTGCTCAATCGTAGGCACCTCAGCCTCCCCCACCGCAGCCCCATCCATACACACAGGAGGTGTCCTGTCAAATCCCTCTGGGCACAGACTGCTCCATGGAGCTGCATGTTTTGAGTTATGACCATGCCAAGGTCTTGCAAGTTTAATGAGGTTCCTTCTCACACACACAGACACCACACACAGCGCCAGCTGGGAAATCGTAAAGGATTACAGGTGTAGCTTCTTGATAGGTTAAACCTATAGGTAGAGCGAAAGGCTAATCTGCACTTTTAGCCCAGATTGGCAAACGCTTTCTCCATGTAGCTGTCCTTAGAAACCCACCTTAACCTTCAACTTTTAGAAAGCCCGACCTTCGACACAACACTTGATATTATCGGAGCTACATGAAAAGACTGATCAGAAACTTTGTCTGTCCCCCCTCCCCCCCGAGGCCAAACATCAAATCAGTGTTAAATTCCTCACATGCAGCTACACCCAGTTAATCTTCTCGAGAGCAGCAAACTATGTAAATCTCCTTATGCTGGCGAGATAAACATTACACTCATCAAAATGTGACAAGAACCACTGTTACTGGGCAAAGCTGTTAAAAGGCAGAGACACTGGGCTGAGCACCCAGGCTGTGCTGGTAGGACCCTGCACTCGCCTCCTTCGAAGGCCTCCAGAGCTGCTTCTGGCTTCCTCTTCGAGAAACCTGAGAGCAGAGGAACCTCCCTGCACAAAGCAATTTAAAATCCCTAATCAAATAGCTCGAGTAGCTCTGTAGATTCAAAGAGCAGATGGCAGGAGAAAGCCTAATTTTCCATTTACGATAATTTTACAGTGTAGAAATATTTACTTCAGAGGAGCGCCTCCCGATTTACATGAGAATGACAAAAGTGGGAGGAGGGACAGAAAATCATCTTGTTCTCAACAAACCAAGAGCTAAAAAAGCCTGTATTAAGCAGTTTATTGTATGTCATTTTGTTTTGTTTTCATTACAGATGCACACACCTGCATTCTTTGCAATAGCTCAAGTAACCTTGATAGCAAAATATTAGCTTACATCTAGCTTTTTCAGACAGGATGTATGGCTGTGAGTGTTGTGATAAGTTATTACTGCAGATATTGCGTGGCTTTCATTCTTTAACAAGACCTACATCTGCATTTCAAATTAATTCTCAGATGAGCTGTCACTCATTTAAGCAACATCTCAATTTTAAGCCTGGTAACAGTATTTTTAATATGCCTGTCTGCCCATAATGCAGGAAACCCTTTTGAGCAGAGACCACATTTTAGTATTCTTACAAGTACTCTAGAAGAGAGATGATCAGGCCAATCAAATCTGACCTGAAATTGACAGTGTTGACTCACTCCTACATGCCTGAGTTGCACAGTGTAGATACAACAGGTAACAAACATAATATTATAAGCACAGATTTGTTTATAAAACAAACACAGTTATTTGGAAAAACAAAAAGACAGTAGGGGTAAAGATTTGAACCTACTCTATCTATATGGCATTTTGTCAATGTTTTAAATTAAGGTCGAAATACACATTATATTACAATGCCTGAAAAATAAATCAGGTAGTGTCACCTTGCCTTTTATCATTTAATCACTCATTTTTTTCAGCTGAATCTGCTATAAACTCTTAAAAATTAAACAGGATAGCACTAAACATGAAGTGTTCTTTTATTATTCTGATATGTATTGAAATACCAAGAGACATACAAGCTGCTTAAAAAAATTTAATTTCTCTTACAAGTTACTTAAAATTGTTTCAGCTTCACATACTACACGCTGTTAGCATAGGAAATCCAGTTACTCCTTTTAGAGACACTGGCTGACAACTTTTCCTACACTAACGGTACCTAGTGTCTCAGCTGAAGCTCAACTACAACGCAATCGTCTGAATATGGGTTACACAGAGCATACAGAGACTTAATCTCAACTTTTCTTAATTATCAAGGGTTGAAAAATTAGGCTTGCAGCACTCTTCAGCACGGTTTGAGATCAGCTCACCCCTGCAGGTGAAGTCTGAGTGAAAGGGAGATCAGAAAGCCAATTGCTAATCGACATTAGTCTACATGAATGAAGTTAATAGGAGTTTTCCATGGACTTAACTGGAGAAAAGCACAAACCCTGGCTCCTTATGTAGGAAGTGTTTGAGCAGAGAATAGCTACACACTAACAAAAGAAACCTTTGGTACCCAGGGTCTTAAGCCCACATAATACCCCTGCATTCATTTCTTTCTCTGCCTATTGGGGGAAAAGGGTCTGTTTGTTTTTCTCATTCAGCCAGCCCTTTTAGCTCTTTAAATCTAAGGAGTGCACTGTGAAAAGAAGAGCATCTTATCAGCCTGCTCCAGACCAGCAGGCAAACTCACATCCGCGCATAAAACACAGCCCTGCCAGCACGAGGCCTGGCCCCATTGCCCTCGGCTCCTGCCAACACCCTGCCCCAACCCGACACACTGCACAGCCACACATGGGGCCTTCCTTGATTAATGGTCCTCTCAGGGAGAGCACGAAACTGTATCTGATGCACTGCCTTCATTTATAAAGTATGCAGGAGCACCAGACAAGATGATCAGCATGGGCGTATCCAGGACATTTATTAACAACAAACCAAAACCAGCGCGCACAATAAGCATGTTTTGTTATGTATGGACTTGAACACTCTGAGTACAAGATGCGAAGATAACTCCGTGCACTGCTGGGCAGCATCTGCAGAGCACTGCTGAGATAACACACCAGTGATTCTTATCAAAAAGATATTTCTATAAAATAACAGGGAGGAGAAAGGAAACTGCATTTTTTACTTAAGCTTCAAGAAAATATGAGAGTCTAACTTTCACTGTCATGCAGGTTAGCCACATGGATCATGTGTCATCCCAACAATGCACCAAGAGTTCAAAATTTCCAAGCCTATGTCCTCATTACTTATATGAAACCTTTCACTGTGTGCACCAGTGATAGCTGATTTCCTATTTCTACCCTTAATGCACTCTGACCCCAAGCAAAATAGGACAAACTTCCCCATTATAGCTGACTGAACCCATCAAACCACTTGTTTCAGCTCCTAAGTGCAGCAGACATGGAAGGATTTTTTCCTCACCTGGAAAGAAGCCTGCCATAGTATTTTTGGCATGCTTTGTCAAGCCGGTAGCTTGTCAGTGACCTCTACTCCATTTACCCTCTGGCACACACACACAGAGCATGCTTTCCCAGTAACATAAAAAGTGAAGTTTTTTCGTATCCTTTTTTAATTTAATCGAAAAGTCAATGAAAAATAATACACTAAGCAGTAAATCATGTAAGATTAATACCAACATTGCATCTTGTGTGCAAAAAAAGTGCAGCCGAAGACAAACGGCCCAGCAAGGTTGTAACGCAACTATTTCAAATATTTTATTTCCAGAGACTAAACAAACAAACAAAGAAATAACTCTTTCAGTACAGCTCCATAGATGCGAGTGCTCCGAGCTTATCACAGAGATCTCTCTGCCCATAAAATGTCACAGGGTACCCCTCTGTGTCCCCCTCGGGGGAAGCTGGGGCGCACCCGAAAGGCGGCAGAGGTTTTCTGGAGGGTTGTTTGAAAGAAAAACTGCGCCCGGATTCCCTCGCTTATTTCACGCCGAGCGAAAAACACCCAGCCCCAAGTTTCGCTGTTGCGACATTGGGTCCTTTCTAACCTGTTGCCGAGCCCGGCGGGGCCGGCACCGCCCGGCCTCCGGCGGCCGCCCCGCACCGCCCCGCACGCCCCGGGAAGGTGACCCGCCGGCGGCCGCCCCGGCACTCGCCAAGGTCACGGCGCGGCTCCTAAGAGGAGCTTTAAAATAAATAAATAAATAAAAATAATAATAATAAAAAAAAATCTTAAATAAATTAATAAATAAATAGTTTCTTTTTTTTTCAAATCCCAGCTCTCGAGAAGCGAGCAGGCTGCAAGCCGGTCGCCACCCTCTCCCCGCTCCTCCCCCAGCACCCCGGGGGCTGCGGGGGGAACGCGGGGGAGCCACAAACCCACACACCCCCTCCCTTACCTGCTTCCGATAGGGGGTCCGACCGCCGCCCGCCGCGCTGCTGTTGCTGCTGGGGAAGATCATCGCCCCGCCTGATCCCCCGCTCCCCCTCGGGATGGGGAGCAACTTTGGCGGCCGCCGGGCTGCGGCGCGGCGGGGCTGCAGGGCGCTCTCCGCCTCCGTGCCTTCTCCGCCGGCTGCGGCTCCTCGAACCCTCCGCTCGGCCCCCGCCCTGCCCGGCCCCGCTCCGCGCCTACCCTACCCCGCGGCGGCCGCCCAGGCTGCCATCCACGGGCCCCCGCTGACCGCCGCCGGCTGCCCCAGCCCAGCCCGGCCCGGCCCCACCTCCCGCCGGCCTCAACCACCGCCCAGCAGGGGGAGGGAGCGGGCGGCGGAGCGCCGAGTCGCGGCGGGAAGCGCGCAGCGGGCGCGGTGCTCGCGCCCCGCCCCGTCCTGCGCGGGGAGGGGGGCGCGGAGCGGGGCGCGGCGCCAGGGGAGGCGCGGAGCGGGGCGGCGGGCGCGGACCCCCCCGCGCCGCGCAATGGTTGCGCCTGAGAGGGGCGCGGGGGGGCGGCGGGCCCGCGTGCCGCGCATTCCGCCGCGGGGCGCGCCCGGCGGGGTCCCGACCCCCGAGCGGCCGGAGCGGGACATCCCGGCTGCGGCGGGGACTGCCGCGCCCCGGGCACCCCCGACGGCCGGGCGGACCGCTCCGAGGCGATAAACACTGCGCCCTTAAACTCTCTTTAAGTTTTTCTTGACTAGGGATGGGGAGGGGGGAGGAACATCCGGTCACAGCCCTCTCCAGTGCCTCAAGGCAGCTTTTGGGAAGCGAGGGGAAATTCTTAAGTTTCTTCACGAAATTTAGGCCTAGTAAACGTTACAGTTCTGAGGCTGTAAGACTGGGACGTACGGAGTCAAGGAGTTCCCAACTTCACTCCTGGTAGTCTGCACTGTTTATATTACTGTATTTACATTAGCCACTGATGTTGACAATCTAATTTCTAAGAAAGTCCAGAGCTACTGCTCTGTCAGACCATTGACTGATCACTGACACTGTAGAAGAACTTCTGTCGCGGACATGCATCATCAGGCACCTTTTGGTTTCTCTTCCTCTTTCTGACAATACGGTGGCCCCGATCCCATGCACCCCAACACGGCCATGGGAAACTGCTGGGAAGAAACAGAAAATTGCCAGATAGTTCATTACTGAAAAACCAAATAATATCTGACAATGTTAATATTCACAAAAACGTATAATCTTCAATTACGGACTTGCCTAAAAATAAGTATTTTGGTATCCTAATATATTGCTACTGCAGATCAAAGCCCTTCTGAATACAGTGAACGATAGGAAAGCATCAACACTTGGCAGAACTACATTCTGCATAACTTTCCCTTTTTTCCCCTCTTTCAAGTCCTAAAATGGATCTCATTCCGTTTGGCCTTGATTTGATAACACAAGTTTACGGTCTACTAGTACTGTATGAAAAGCACTGCAGCCACATGGTGATCACTGGCACTGGAAAATATTTGATGGAATAAGTTTGTACCAGCAGACTTTATGTCAGGTCAGGTACCGTCAGTCTGTACTACCCTAACTTCATGTTGGATCATGCAACATTTGTATTCCCACTGCTGGCATAAAGCTAGCACAGAGGCTTAATGCTAGGATAAATTCAGATTCCTTGGTCTGGTTAAGGCCTCATGCCTGCTTCGCAACATATCAGTTGGCATCAATGCTGAAAAAGCAACAATTCAGCAACTGATTCTGGGTGAGCCCTTTCTTCTTTTTTTTTTTTTTTCTCTTCTGATTAGGTAAATTTTCCTCCAGATCATTTCCTTTGTTGTGTTCAGCGTGTGGCTGTGCTACTGCTTGTGCCAGTGTAATGGAGGGGGTAAGAGTGAGCAAAAATAGGCAAGGGCAAGAGGGTGGATATGAGTGCTAGTTTTGGCAGCAGTATCGGATTATATTGTCTTAATACGTTCATGTACCTGTGGCTTCATTTGACAGAAATGTAGCTGTGTGCTCATGCCTTCCTGAGATGCACCACACAGAGCAGTCGATCTGTGCTTCAGTCTTACTTGTTTCAGCCCCTTGGTCACAGATATCACAATCAGACTCATTGCTGAAGAACTGTCTTAAAGCAGTACAAACTGGAACAGCGGCAGGCTACTTCTCCTGTTCAAATCTCTATTCTCAACTGAAAAACAAGAAAAATATTTTCTGTACGGTGTTGCAGTCACCCCAAAGGGGTGACAAAGCTTACATCTGCTCTACCTACAGGAGGGCTTTGTTAGCTGGAGATGTGTATACTGACCACACCTTCCCCTCGAAGGGAAAAGCTTTTCAAAAGCCATCAATCATCCCTTGCTTCCTTTCCTCTCCTCTTCCTGCCCCATCCCCCAGGGAAGAGGCTGGAGGGATGTAAACACTATATGCTCGATTGGGTCTCAGTCACTGTCATACCAGGGAAGGCTCTCAAGAATATTCAGAAGCAATATCTGAAACGCTGCAGTCTTGTCCTCTCTGCTGTCACTTGTTCCAAGGCTTCTTGTGACTTGGACATGATTTCCCTCTCTTAGATTCAGTATGTGGCACATTTCTCTCTGTTACCAGTACTCTCTTTCCTAACATATTAGGAAAACACATAACAACAAATATAATCCTGTAAACATCTACAAGATCATAATCTAACATTATCTGGTTATTTATTTTTGCTAAGGAAGAACTCATTACAGAATTTTCTGGAAAGAAAACTTGATATAATTTCCTAAGTGCTAATGTGCCTATCAACATTATCTGTTCTTTTTAAAAGGCTTGAGTAATCTGTCTCCATTTTTGTCTCAAACAGGGAATAGCTGCCTTCCAATAGATTTGACAATGTTATCAAGAATACAGAACCAGACTCCTTACAGCAGTGTGTCTGGAGAGAAAGGGACAGCATAGCTAGATTGAAGCAATAGAGTTTCTGACTGGACATCAAGACAGCCAGACATTGCTCTGAGAGCTGTGCACTCTCCATTCTTGAGCATTTTCAAGACCAGAATGTAACCCCCAAAGTAACTTGACCTGATCTTTTTGCTGATGCTGCTTTGGGCTGGAGGTTGGACAAGAGATCCCCTGAGGTCCCTTCCAATCTGAAGCTATGCTCATATGGAAAAGCTGCTTTGTTCTTACTCCAGAACATAGGCAAAATTATTCCTTTGTAAAACCCTGTATTTGAGATTATGTTGATAAAGCTCAAGGTTAAGTGTCTGGACTTTTCAGTACTTGTGCAGTGATATGTCAGTTCAGGTACTGAAAACAGTTTTCCTACATATTTTCTGAGATGCTAGAAGCATGCTTTGTTTTCAAAGAACAGTTTCAGTCTTACTGAATTAGTAATGCCAAAACTGAGATGCCTAATCTATAAAATGTATGCAATTGTTATCATAAAAATCATATTTTCAAGGACTTTGTTATTAACTGCATACAACAGGTGTTAACAGACTTGCAGGTAGCCAGGCATATTGCTGCTTGCAGTTATAAATGAGCAATTCCTTTTAATCCTGAGGGAAAAGGGTGACCACAGGGTCTAAGAGTGCCTCTATAAATCATTCAGAGCTTCTTTAAATTACCCAGAGTTGCTTATTCAGGGAAAAAAAAAAGAAAACTTATGAGCAGCTCTGGTGCATTTTGGAAATACAGTGCAGCAATTTACATGTTCTGTTTTGTTTGTTTGCTTGTAGGTTTGCAGGGAGATGGTGTAAATACAGAAAGAAAGACCTGTCTGGAAACCTGGAAACAACTGAAAGAACTCAAGAATCTTTCCAGTAATGTTTATCAATCTTAACAAATAGTAGACTAGCAAAACGAAGCCATTATTTTAAAAATAGTTCTACACATTTAAGCTCCTACTTTTCCATTGCTGTTCTAAATCAAATTCATGGCTCCCCTTACTTATCTCAAAATTCAACCAAAGTAGCTATTTCCCCTCAGGGCATTCAGTGCCTCTGGAGGACAGATGGTCTCTCAGCCCTGGGTCTGCTTTAAATGGGAAAATTACAGTCTGAGTCCAAACTGGATCTCCTGAATTTCCTTCAGCTCTGCTCTCCTGACCACTTCAGGGTCTTCTGAAGACCCATTAGTAGAAAAGTGACTGTGGACACCTCATTTCCCCACCTTGAGGGTACTGAGGAGACTGTTGCCACAATGCTCAGCTCTCTGAGCATCCATCCTCTCATCATATGGAGAAAGATAAAAACTCAAGTAGGCAGGAAGCTGAGCCACAACAATGCAAAAATACTTGCAAGCCGAGGAAATAGAATGCAGGGCTGAACTTTGAGAGATATCAAGCATTTCCTGTAAAGTGTTAATAAAGGGATATGTGAAGCTGAGTATCATACAGAGACAGATTTTTAATTTTTGGCTTAAATTAATCTGTCAGAACTGAAAGCATGAAAAGAATTTCTAACAGCAAAGGAACAGAGTAAACTTCATTACATGGGAGGCTCCTTCAGAGATAAGTTATCTCATAATTAATTGTTTTTATTTAAGTATTCCCAGTATGCAGGTAATGAAAGAAATCTGTATCTAGCTAAGTGAGGATGAGGAGAGGTCTGTAGAAATGAGACATAGTGATGTTGTGAACATGCCAATCACTTTATATACCAAATCTTCCATAATTTTTTTTTTTTACTAGAAAAAGAAAATTACAATGAAACAATGACTTCTGCAGAAGTATATGATCTGCTAAGAGTGAGGTACTGCATACACAATGAGGAGCTGTTGTTTAAGAATGCAGTTTTCAAAATAATCACATGAATATATTCAACAATAAGAAAAAAATCTCCATGATGATCTGAAAAGGGAAAACAAATAATCTTTTCCAGCTGTACTATTTCAAACACTGGTACCAAAGTACCAAATTACTTATACTCCACAGTAGAAACAAAAAAACCCAGTATATTATCGTTCATTATAAAATACGTGTGCACAATCACTGTGATAGATTTTTTTTCATCTGAATGCATCAGCTCATTCTCTGGGCGTCTTCCAATCTGTCTCAGATCTTCCCATCACCTATACTGCAGAGGCTTTTCCCCTAAATCCAACAGCTCACTGTGAAAAAAGAGCAGTCCTCTGCTCCCTGCAGTGTTCACAGAATGCATCTGCTGTGGCCACTGGGGTTGCACTTCCAGCGACATGCTTTGACTCCTATTCATTTTGGCTTGCTGTTCATTCCTTCCATGCTTCCTTAAATGTTCTTGGAAAGACACTTAATATAAATTGCACAATTATACATAATTGTTGCCATTCCTTCACTGATGACTGGTATTAAGAATATGAACATAGTGAGCAACACAATCTCCTGTTAATGCCATGCCAGCATTTTATATTATGGAAAGCACTATTTATTATTTCAAAGACATGACGAGATACTTCTTTATAGAAGCATTTCCACTGTCAAACAAATCCCCTTCCTAAATATATCCTGTATATTCTGGGAAGCACAAGTATGAAACATAATTACCGTAAAGGATTAATATGTAAGAGAAATTTAAGGAGGCTGCTCATAATCAGTAATTAAAACACAAGACAAAATCCAATCCTCATTTGTGGAATGAACTGAAATGATGCTTAAAGATCTAATTTCTGCCATTAGCCTGATAATGATGCCAGACACTTGTTTGAAACTAAAAAACAAAGTGTGTAAACAGTTACCGAATATATTGTAGAATAAAATAATAAAGTCTGTCCAAAATGATAAAGCCTATTTTTTTTTCTGTTTTGCTATTAACTATGTAGAAAGTTCATCAACATTATATTGAATAATATTTATTTTTTAACAGAGACTTCTAAGAATAGCTTACTCTTTTGACATGTATTTTTGACTGTGTACTTTTACATTTTGTGCAGAAAAACATTATGGAACAATAGAAAAAGAAAGGAAAAATATTTGCTAAGCATTTTCTAGTAAACAATGATTTCATGCAGCTATTTGATTTTTTTATATTTACATTTTAATACAGATATTAATAAAAGATGAAGCAAAATCTGGAAATGCACAAACATTCTTTCTAAAACTTTGCTTTGTGGGGCTCTAAAGAAGGGTAACATATTCTGTTTCTTAACCAGAAAACGGGCTCTTTCTAGCCACAGTATGTTCAATTTTGGTGAGCTGGGATGACGTTATTCACCATATTGACCAGGTTACTATTCACCATATTGAATGGTTACTATTTCATGAAAATTTTAGAAATAAGAAAGAAAATATTAAAAGACTCCTATAATTAAAATCTGTTTAAAGATTGAAAACAGTTAATGAAAATGAAAAGCTAAGTCACTGAATGATGGTTAAAGTGGAAGGTGTGACCACAAATTGGCCAGACATAAATTTTATTCCTTTGTGTCTTTTTTTTTTGGTATCTAAGGCCAAGAAACAGCTTCAGATTTGTCAGTGCACTGCTGCTATATATAAAAAAAATCAGCCTCTTGCCTGGTCTTTACACATCTATAAATAGGGACATACATTTTGAAGCCTTGAATGAAACAGGCACTATTTGCATTGTAAGCAGATTTGGTACTAATCCAACAAGGAGCAGGCAGGAATCATAACACACATGGAAAAAAAGGAAGAAGACAGAGAAAGTCACGTATGATATGATACATCAAAAAGATGGAGTTGTCATCACTAGTGCAAAATCAGGCTTGTACACTCAAGCATGGGCTTGAAGAACACCTGAGGAAAAGCCAGAGCAGGTTCTGTTGTGCAAAGCTCTGCTGCAGACAGCAGGCTCACAGGCACAGCGACGGGCCAGACTGGGGACTCTGTACAGTAGGTGCATACATGTGGGTACCGTGAAACAAAACCACGAAACACCACTCTTTCCAAAGTTGTTGTCCTAAGATGACTCTTCTTGCTTTTTTTTTCCCATTCCCTGAAACGCAGTCCTGTCGTGTTTGTTCGACAAATACTAGTAGTCAAGTGAAGAACTGACAGCTCTACCCACTGACAAACACTGTGCAAATTTTTCCTGTCTTCACACACTTCCCTGTCAATTAACTTCATTTCTGACCTGCAAATGTCTTTACAGTGCTCCAACTCCCCTGAGTACACCATCAACACCATACCAGCTCTGTGGGGTCCATTTACATCATCTCGGCTGGGGTGTGAGAAACTAATTTACATAAAGATTTCAAAGGGACATATAAATTTTTATCTGTTTCAAAATTACAGCCTTTACCCTCTGTGTTTGTTTTATAATCACCTATAAACAGAAAGGTGTTTGTTTATAATGCACAATCTGATCTTAATGATCTAATTTAGAGTACAAAGTGAAGAAACAAAGTCATGTGTCAGAAGTTAAGCAAACGTTCAATAATGAGCCTTAATCTTATCTCATTTTCAATATCTTTAAAATAAAAATATCTACATAAACTTTGATAGAATAGTCCTGAAGTATGTGGAATAGCTTACATTTCTAAGAGGCATTATGCATTTCAGTCTGCCAAAGAAGCTGTAAATTGTATTTTTCCTCTAAAAGTACATGGCCTACCCCTCTGAGTTTTGAAATTGTGTACTTGCTACATGTGCAGCACCGCCACAACATCAATATAGAACAGAACAAAATGATCAACAGATGCATCTTCAGAACAAGAAAAAATTTTATCCCATGTAAATTCAGTGCTTATAAAGGTCATCTGGCTCATGGTCATGGCAATAGAAGACCTCCACCAACAAGGCATTCAGCATTGGCATTGGAAGTTTCCCCATGCCCCAGTAACCTGCACAGCCCACCCTCAGAGGTGAAAGAAGGGTGCAGCTCCTGCTGATGCAGCCCTTCCCCTAAGGGCTACAGCATCCTGAAGGCAGAGGGTGCGGTTGATGTACCACAGACAGGTGATAAGCAGGAGCTGAACACCAAAGCCATCTTCTGACACACCATCTATCCATCAGCTGCAAACAGGGGGTTTCTGGCACTTCTACTCTGAGCTAAACTAGCAACCAACTGCATTGCTACCCCAAGTCTCTGTCTTCACCGTCAGCATTTGAGTTTCTGTAATTTAAATTCAGATTTGATCTGAATATTTATGTTCAGCAATCAGTAAATTAATCAAGATGGCTAGGACAATTTATTTCTGGGAGTAACTCATAGACTTATTTACTAATGTTCCATACTAAGTGTCATGGGCTGGCAGCAGCACAAATCATGGTGGGAAAATATTTTATTGCATCATAATTAAGTTTTACATTTATTTAGGTAAATAGATTCCTAGGGTTGTTTTCAACACATTCTCTTTAGTTGGATTCAAAGTATTTATCAGATACTGCACAACCATATTTCAAAGGTCTGCTCATGAATATCAATGCACATAAATCAAAGATAAAACCTGAAATGAAATCCTGGTCTGATCAATAGATTTACCAGCAAGTCCCAGATTTCACCCAGAATGAAAGCACTTACATTGTGCTTTTGTGATTTACTGAGTTTATTCCTCAATACTTTTAATGCTCAGAGATGCTGAGAAGGAAGAAAGCTTCTACTCCTTTCCCACCTCCAGCTCTGAGCTTCGTGGTTATAAGCCCTTTGCTTAATCCACTGTTCCTTTTGCTAACTGATTCAAGACACTAACCCAGCAGCTTTTCTTTCTGCCATGGCAGGGAGTTAAGTTGGGTCACTGAGGTGTCTAACAAGACCATCACAAGCTAAGTGGCAGGAGCACACAGCTGGGGGAAGACGAGGTGGGAAGGTGTGTGTCCCTCCTAGGAGGAGGCTGGGTGGCTTCGCTTAGTCTAGGCCTCCCACATGGAAATTTACTCAAAACATTTTCACTGAAAACCAATTTTTTAACAATACATCTCTAGTGCTATTCCAGAAAAGTGAACTTATTGCAACAACCAGACCCCAGACATGTTATGCAGATGCGCTGCAAGAGAGGTGGGTGAGTTCAGATAACAGAAGAATTAGGCTGAACTTTCGCCCCTAGTTCCAGTGTTCTTTGAAGTTCTTCACTGCCTTGGCAACTCCTCCCCCTATCTTCCACTAATGCAGCTTCTGTCAGAGGCTCTGCATAGTCAGGATTTTCTCCATTCTGGGATGTTCAAAAAGAATTTTGCTCTAAGCTCCCCAGGGGCCAGATCTTCACAATGTTTCCATGCTTCTAAGTACAGCTTGCTACACTCATTTCTCAGAAGAGCAAAACTCCCAGCTGTGTTTGCTGAATGGGGCTCTAAGACAAAAATTATTTCAGCAAATGGCTATGGGAACTTTCTTTGAGTACTTACTAGGAGGAAATAGATTATCTTCTTCTATCAGGATTTAAATTTGGATAATTTTCTCAATAGCATTTTAACATGAAACTGTGAATATATGCCCATGCACACACATCAGGTTTTTTTTTGCTCCTTATCCATCAAAACCACAAGCAAACAACTGCCCACTTAGGACCTGGTCCACTTGTCCCTTCATATAATCCATAAGTACATAATGAAGAAAACCAGGCCACTATCGTAATATTGCTTTTGACCCTAAGACAAAATTTGCCATTCACTATTCTAAAGATCATTGAAAAGTTCTCATGTAAATATTTGTTCACATAATTTGTTTACAGATGGAGCTTCGTTATATTTTTCAAATTTATCTGTCAGATATAGTACTCAACCCCATTAGCTGAGCTCCAGTCCAAAGTACCATCTGACTATATTTGGTGAAGTACACAAAAATGTGTTTGGACAAACAGAATGCTTTTGGAGACCCACAGACACCACTGCTCCAGAACATGGGCTTAGTACTTGAGAAACAAGGAAAGGGTAATGAGTTGGAAAGGCAAACATGCCTGCTTCTTATACCTTCATTGTAATCAGTCACTCTACAGCAGACAGTCTCATTACTATAAATTGCAACTAGAGGCACTTTTGCCTTGCAAAGGAATTCATAAAAACATGTCAGATCATGTCAGCTGAGATGTTATATAAATCACATTCTGCACTAAGTGAAAAAATACATTTTGCATCCAAGGAATTCTAGATTGTTTTCTGAGTAGAGCCCACTGTTTCACAACTCAAGAAGAATTTTCATCAGAATTACAGATATCACTTAAAAGACATGAAAGTTGAAAATCTAAATATGCCTAAATGCTTTCATTTTAATCCTCTTGTTCATTATATTTCCACTAAAGCTGCTACTTCATTCCACAGAAGGGTAGTTCCCATCAGTGCCTCAGAGTGTGTAAGCACACCATTAACTTCTGTGCTTGCATGTATGGAAGTGAGGTTACTCAGAGAAAAAGCAGTGTTCTGAAATCAGAATTGTAAAATGTACAAATGTAATGACAGGAGGCATGAGTAAAGAAAAATCTTTATGTTGTAATACTAACTTCAGCTGCTGCTGCCACCAGTAACTAACTCCTAACTTTTTCTGACACTAGGAGGTCTTTGATTTTCTTAAATCTGATTCAGTATTTGGTAACTTGAGATAGAATAAACCTTTTTTTCCTAGCAAAGACATACAATATGACAGTTCATGGGTGTGAATCATGTAGACACATGATTTTGCAGAAACTAAGCCAAAGTGAAAAAAATACATGAGAGCTGCATGAATCCCTTGGTGACTATATTCGGTGCATTAGTTTTACCAGCAGATTTGACCAAATTTTTCTTTCTTCATTCCAACAGAAGGGCAAAGAAAAATAGGAGAAGTTGAGTCTTTGAGATAAAAATTACTTAAACTCAAAAATAAAGCCCAGTTTGCATCTTCATTTAAAAAAAAAATTAAACAATACCTGGCCATAAATCAGCCTAAGCAGCATCACAAATATCAACTCATGCTGGGATTCCTTGCTGTAGGTTTTACTAATGTCATTGTAGGATACAGAAAAAAATCTGTTTATTTCCACTAAAAAAGTCGGGCTAAGTCTTTGAAATGTCACAACTGTAGACGACCTTTAATTTTTTAGCAAAACAAAAGGCAGTCTTAAATTTACTAAAAGGTTAATTCTGGAATGTATTACCATAACATTTCCATTTAAAATAGCACATCCTCTTATAATCTATATTTCAGATTCCTCAACTATAGTTGGTTAAAATACTTAGAACTGTCTAATTACTAATTTCCTATTATGTTTGGCTGATAAAATTTGAGTTGAATCAAAACTGTGCTAGAACTCCTTTGTTAAAATGCTAAACCAGCCAGGCAACATGTCTCTCATTAACCACCAGCTACTTCTTGACTGTCACTGTTGACTGCCTGCTAGGCAGCTCACCCTACAATGGAAATTATTTTATGGTATCTACCTACACATCTTGGTTTGTGCTGGACTACTCCTCCTTCTTGCTTCTTTCATGAACTGTAAACTATAAAGTAAACATATGGGGGGGTGGAAGTGGGATAGGAAACCCTGCCTCTACAAGCTGAGAAACTTCAGGCTTCAGAAGACAGATAGTGCTTAATACTATTTACTGTCCCACTGCAATTATTTGGTAGCTGATCAAAGCAATTTGATCCATTTAGCAGAATGGGGACTTGGGACTACTTGAATAGATATGAGCACCTTTTCTTCACTGAGAATTCACTTGTAGCAGACCTGATTTAAGAGATGTTTCTCCCTGCCACAGCATTCCCTCTCCATGTCCATGCCAGCCACATATTCCACCCTTCAAAGCAGACATTACCACACTCCTTAGCAGGACTGAATCAACTGCTTTATGTGGGTGTGCTATGAAGTGGAAAAGAAAACTGATACTGTTTAAATCTGTAGATATTCATATATATGTTTTCCTAATGTTCTGATGTAAAGAGCAACTGTAATACATAACAGGATTGGCTAGACCTGGAAAAAGAGACAGAACTTCTAAATCCCATCCAGGTGCTGAGGGAACAGCAACATCAAGATGCAGTCTGACTGCAGAGCTCTGACCAGCCTCAAAACTGAAAGCAAGCAGTTACTCAGGGGTTTACGTAGCTGCACATAAAATGTTCTCATTTTGAGAGACATTTGCAGACACAGAATGTCCTTAGTTTTGTCTTCAAATATCAAGGAAACTTGTAAAGGAAATAATCTCTGTTTAAAACCATGCTTCAGTGAAAGACACTGTGGTATACTATGTGCTTGGAAACAAACTAATAAACCTCCACAAAGAGAGGGAAAATGGTGTCCTTTATTAATCTGAATATCAGTGGTTTAAAAAACAATGTGAAGATGTTGCACATTTTAACAAAAAGCTTTGGTTCATAAATTTCCTCACGTGCAGGGCAAATCTTTCTTCAACAGCTGAAATAATGGTTACAGTAACTTCCTATTCAGTCATTTCCTTAATTAAACCATTGAACTTTAATGTGAAATGCAGCCATTACAAAACTAGAAAGGAATCTGAACAATAACAATCCAGTCAAATGGGCAGTGCAATAAGCAACAGCAATGTCAAGAACACTGGCTGGCACATTTTGGTTGGAGTCAATGATGCTGTGATTCCCAGAGATATTAAATGAAGTTCAAGTAAACTCTGTGCTGGACCAAAGCTGCACAAGCTGCATGATGCGATGCAGTGAAAACTTGGCACAAATGGGCTCCTCTTGGTAAAGGTTACTTAAAAAACAAACTGTATGTCATCTTTTTCCCAAGTTTTTGAAAGGTGACAACTTTAGTCCAGCAATAGCTGTGCCTCATCATTGTCTCAAACATCTGTCCTGCTCCGAAACCGAAGATTACCCAAATGGACACATTTCTTAGTCCCTTTTTACCTCCCTTCTACTCCAACCTTGCAGTCCCCACTGGTGCCCAAAAGGTGAGTGATCTCATTTTAAGCAGGCTCTTTCCTGTGGACAGTCACTCTATTCATGTCTGTCTTTGCCTCCCACAAATGGTCCGAATGCCCAGACAGCCAAAAGCCAACACCTGGGAGGATGCTGGTCACTGCCCTACCCAGGGCAGTGCCTGCTGCATCAGTGACACCGTGTCTGTCCCTCGAGCAATGCCACAAACCTGGCTGCAGTGCTGTGACACAGCCGGCATTCAGCGAACGGGCACCAGTGCAGGAAGCTCTAGGTGAGCTCCAGGTACCACTCTGCCTCCACAACTGTGCATCCTGCCTCAGCAGCAGCAATGCAGCTCGTGTGTGCTCCTACCTGACCTGGGCCACATCTGCATAGCCAAACAGTCCCACCAGGCACTGATCTGGTCACAGTGTTAGGTTTTGATAGTATTTGATACTCTTAGCCCTTTCCTGCTGCCCAGACAGTAATAACTTTGTGGGTCTCTAGTTACACAGCCAGCTCACACTGGCTAGGTGTGAAGGGTCATGGAGTCACCGCAGGGAGGGGCATAATCTGTTTTCCAGGATGGTTTAGGTGTTGGGGCATAGTGCCTTCCTGAAGGCACAAGGCCATGAGCCAATCTAAACAGCACCTTAGTTTTTGAGGCATTAATAGGTCATTAAAAAGGAAGAAAGAAAAAATTTTACAGAACAAATGTTATCAAAATTCTGGTGTCTACTATCTAGTATACAGCTACTCTTAGAGAAAACCTTACATTTGATCAAGATAGTTTTGACTAGTACAATCAAAGATTTTGCAAAATAAATGTCAATACGTATACACTGCCTTTTCTTTTTTTTTTTCCCCTTACATGTTTTACACCCCTTAACTTGAAAGTGAAAGGCATGTTGGATGTATGGAACTGTGGGTCAGTACCCACTGAATCTATGTCTACCATACCTGGGTTACCTTAAAACTTTAACTTGGGCTAAAGAAACAATGTTAAGTGTTAAAGAAACACTTAATTGTTAAATGTAAACCTTGTTGCAGAGATTGATGCTCAGTGAAATAGGCACAATAAAACATGTAATTATTCCAGGTATCACCATACTGCCAAAAATACTTAATTAAAAAACCAAACACACAAAACCTCAGTTAATACATTACTTTTAAGATACTGATCTGTTCGGACTGTGGAATAAGACACAATGGTGTTCTCTTCTCTGCCTCATACATGACTCTTCTAAATGCTTGTCCTAGCTAATTTTGTTCTTAATTGGAAGGAAAAAAAATTATAAAGGTGAAAATCAAAAAATCTCTTAATTATGCATTTTTAAGTGCATGTTGTCTGCAGTCTGGTCCAGCTTACAGACACTGGGATTTTTTTTCCATGTAATGGAATGATGGGTATCATGTTGCTAACTTCAATGCTGCAATCTGATTTGCGCAGGCCAGCCCAGTGGAGAGCTACTGAAATCAGCTGGATTCTTTTACAGTACAAGATAAGAGTGTACAGATAACGCTGAAGACTGAGGGCCAGGCCTAGAGCCTGCTGATTTCTCAAACTGGCTGCACTAACATTCCACCAGAGCCTCTGTGGCTCTGCAAGCAGAGCCCTGCATGGCAGCAGGCCGTGCCCCAGCACACGCTGCAGGGCCCAGCCTTCACCTTACACTGGGAATGCCCTGTGGCAGAGTGTTCAGAATAAACAGAAATCTTGTTTTCACAGGTGCCAATCCAAAGTGACTTTTTTGTTCAGTTTACAAAACCCAGTGGGGAATGAATCCTGTCTTTTTCTCTGTTGCTAGGTGCTTGTAAAACACCGCAAGTCTCGATGAACTAGTAATTAAGTAATAATAGCCATCATAAAATTGCAAAATTCCTATATACCAGATAAGACTATAATCCTGCTGGGTGATATAAAGATAACCAACTACTTTTTCCTTGAAATTAAACATAAACGTGATGATGTTTTCTAGCATGCTATTCTTAACACTGTTTTTACTTTACAAACTCTGTTAGAGAAATATTTTTCAGTAATTGCTTAAGCAAAACAGTACTTGTATAAAAATCCTGTTAAACAGACTGACACACAGAAATATGGAGGTTTTGTTTATAATGAAGATACTTTATTAAAGGGAATAAAATCTGTTTCTGGGATGGATCTCCAAATTGAAAGGGTTTTTCAGGTGATGGAAGTGAGTATTGTGCTGGGTTCTCCCGCCTGATTACTTCCTGCAGGGATGGTTTTGTCATTGTGCCACCACCACTCCCCTGTGACTTCTAAACAACCCAGGGTCACTGTGTCCTCTCTTTAATTAGTATCTCACTGCTGGAGGGAGGGGAGAATGTCAAGGAAAAAAAAAAGAATGAGAAGACACTGTAAACAAAGGTCCTTAGGGGCATCTTAACAATTTGGACAAGGAATGAAAAAAATGCTCTTTTGTTGGCGGCTAAATGAAAAGGAATGGTCCAAATTTTAATTTTAGTTACATGAATTTGGATAAAATAAAGAGCAATCATACTAAGAAAAAAATGAATTCTGTTCCCATGAGAGCTTTATCACCCAGCAGATGAGGTTGCGTTCTACATTTTATAAGAAATACAACTCAAATATGGTGTTCCAGCCATAAGGCAACAAAAGCCCTAAGGAATAGTCTCTGCTTCCTTAAGCAGTATGACTGAGCTCAGTTGGGGTGATAGCAATTATTTTCATTTGCATAAATAAAACTTCCAATGGCTATTTTTGTACAAATATTTGGACTGAAATTTATAACTGTATTTTTCACAGAAGAATTCAGATAATCCGACAATAAAGTAAAATAGCATATAAAGCACTAAAAGAACTCCATCACCTTCACACTAGATAAGTAACTTGCCCTCAAAGTTGTCTAGACTGATGAATCACAAAAATAGCAAATATTATTAAAGACTGGACTTACCATAAGGCAATTGTTGTGCAGATAAGCACATAGGTTAAGCGTTAAAACATTTACCTTTTTTACTTTCCAGAATCAACAATATGATAGAGAAGTTAGCATATATTTTTTTATCTAAATACAACAAAAAGGCCAGAGCTTACAAAAAATTTTATTTCCCTTAGATTTTGGAATATTTTACAGTATTTTGTAAACTACTCTTTTTCCTGTTGTCTCCTGGTAAATCAGGAAGTGAAATTTGATTTTAAGCAAAACTCTGCTGACAGGAGAGTTTCTCTTTAGAGCTGACAGCATGAGAAGTTAAATGGCAGTTTGTCAGTCACTTGGCTATTGTAACACATAGTAGGTGGCCTTTCCCCTCCTGGAATTTCCTGCTCCAAGGTAGGCCCTCAGGTTATTCATGCCATGAGTAAAGGGAAAGGGAAGAGAAACACATGCTTCTGAAGAAAACCATACATGAGAGGAGCTGCAGAAGAAACTGATGTTTGGAATACCCCATGGAAACAGGAGCCCCAGATTCAACCCCATTCTAGTGCCTGCTGCCTTGAGCACTCAAGAATGGGTCTCTCTCAATTTCTGCCATCAATATGGCCACAGTTTATATAAAATAATGCAATAAGGCTAATAAGGAAGAAGAGGAATGGACTCTCTAGCCTGTGGCTATGACGCTCATCTCAAATATAAGAAAACCACATTTGAATCTTTTCCCTTATATTCTGTTTCCAAACTACTGAATGCAGAAACACATATAGAGTATATTTTGGTCCTTAGGTACCCCAGAGAATTAGGTACCACTTAAGGCAGCATTTAATTGGAGTGCCCCAATGATAGACCTAGCTGCTCAGCCCCAAAAAGGATTCAAATATTCCATTCCTCTAATTAAAAACAATTGAGTAATTTGGGTTTGGTGACTTGTCCTTTTGGTCTTGTTTTAAGATCCTGGATCATGAAGTCTCATGAATGATAGACTTGTGCCAACAACTCTAACACATCAGTTCATGGATGCTTTTGGTTCTGTTTTGCCTCTTGAAGCTCCTGAGCAGTGCAGTCTCCAAAAGGTGAGGTTCAGTCTGGCCTAAGTCTGGCTGTGAGCTGAGCATTATTCCATGGTTTCAGTGACACAGATATCACAAGAGTGATGCTCACCAATATGCAGGTGAGCTTAGATTCTACCTTTGGATCACAGCATAAATATATAAAGACTCTCATCTTTCATCTTAAATACATTAAAAAATACTAAACATCTCACATGTCTTCTGTGTAACACTGCAGTATTACACTGAAGAACAGTCTGATTTTGTAATTTATTTTTTTTACAGAATCAGATGTAGCTTTTAAATATTTCTCTTTTGTTAATCAGTCTTATGATTTTCATTACCTGACTTATGGTGCCAAACACTTAGGGCAGGTAAGAGTGCCATTCTGTGTGCCCTCTTTTCCCACCTCACACAACCACAGCAGAAAATTCTTTTTAAAATATAAAACCAAGCAAACCCACCAAACTCCCTGTGCGGGGAAATAAAAAGCACATTTGAATCGTATGAATTTTAGCTTAAAAACATTGACATTGATTAAAGATTTCCATAGTGTACAATTTACAAGAAATTACCTCAGCAGGGTGAATGGATTTGGTTTCATAATCGCAAAGTTCCCTAACTCCATGGTATTATATTCCAAGCAAGCTTGTATATTAAGTTTAATTTCACTTTTTTCAGGAAGTGATTTTACTCAAGATTGAATACAGCTGTTAGCAGGTCTCACTGTTCCAAAAAATGCTTCAATGCAAACTGAAAAAAAAGATGTTTCTGTAGGTGAGGACTTGCAGCCAAGCTCCATTTTCAGAAAACACTACTGAAAAAATACAGTCTTCAAATATTTAAATACTAAAGAATGGGAGAGGTCTGTGGAACACACTTGATGACTTAAACGAATTGCTCCATCTCCTTGGGCAACACAAAGCTAGCAGACTCCTTGCTTTTACAAAAAGAAATATGACGGTAGATATACCTCTTTTTATTTTGTTCCAAGCATTAGTATCAAACCCTCACTTTTTGGGGTTGGGGCAGGGGGTTAGTTTCATTTGCTATTTCATCTTGATTCTGTTCTTTTAATATACACAGAAATGTATGCTGGCATACAGAACAGGGCCTCTGCAGAGGAAACGCTGCCAGCTAAAAACACAGGATGTAATCGAGACCACAAGAGACACATACTCAGTTATAAATGTAACTATGCTGGAGGTATGGGAAAGAAAAAAAACCCTCTTATTTTTTGCTGCCAGTTTTAATTGTTTCAGTTATATTTTCCCACTCTCATTTTCTGCCAGAAAAAAAAAGAAGAAAAATAATCAAATTTAATTACTTTTGCAGCTAAGATAACTGCTGGATTCAGTATTCAGCAGCCCAGACCTCCATTTCTCCTTGCAGGAACTCCCCGGGTGTTTTACACACATCTTGGATGACAAGCACACATTCTCCATGCAATGCGAGCTTGAGCAAGGCACTGTCTGGTCAAATAAGCACCAAACACGTAATTAAAAATATTATTAATATTGTCTCAAAAAAACCCCAGAAACTAAAAAAAAAAAACCAAAAAACCCAAAAAACAAAAACACAAAACAAAACAAAACCGAAAACCTACAGTCCTAAGGAAACTAAAATTTAAAACTGGTAGAAATATACAGTAGTAAAAAATTTTCATCTCTGACTCGCCTGCTTTGAGACAAGAGAACCGGGAAGTAAAACAGACAGAAAAACGGGGGGGAAAAGTGAAAAAAAATTTTGTCTTTTCTACAAAATATTTTCTCTGAAGCAATCGAGCGTGAGGTCTCTAAAACGCTTCCGATTTTAGTAATAAACGGGTTTCTTTATAATAGGACTCAAGACTTTTAGAATCTGTAGTTAACGGGCGGCCCCAGCCTCCCGCGGCGTGCAGGCGACCGCGGGGCGCGGCCCACACGGCCCGGGGCGGGCTCGGGCCGCGCCGCCTCCTTATCGTCCGTGCCCGGCGCTTCCGACGCGGCGGGGAAACACCCCTGGGCTCCCGGGGCTCGGGGCGGGAGGCAGCGGGGAAACACCCCCGGGACTCCAGGCGGCCGAGGGGCCGGCGGGAAACTCGCCCGGCTCGGACACAGCTCGGCAGTGCCCTGAGACGCACTGGCTGGAGCAAAGGCAGCTCCCAAGGAGCGAGCCCTGCCAGAGCCTTAGCCTTTGGGCATAGCGGGTGTTAACTTCTCTCTTAACTTCACGGCAACAGCCCGGCCCGAAGCGCGGGAGGAGCTCCAGCTCTGAGGCAGTCGCAGCCATCTTGTCTCTCAGCTTTGGAAGTCGCCGAGCAGAACAAGCCCCTAAGAAAAGCTCCCAGCGCTAAAATCCTCCGCTAGAGGGAGCCCCAAAACCCCGCGGCAGGAGGAATAAAACTGTATTCCATTAGGGAAATCGCATTTTGACTTTTTCAGAAAGTTTGTATGTGATGTATTTAGAACACTCCACCGCCCGCCCACAGCCCCCGGTGCTGCAGAGCTGCCGCTCCGTTGCCAACAGCCTCCCTGAGTCACCGCAATATATAAAGCAACCTTGAAGTTTGGAGGCTATCACTGTTACGCAGTATTTATATAAACTCACCGGTTCATAACGCGCTTCAAAAATAGCATGGAAGTCAAAACTCCCCCTAAAATATTTTCTATATGAGTATGCTCAGTCTGAAAGGCAAATACACGTCCACACGCACAAGTGGAACGTGGACCAAAATCCCTTTTTCCAACCCTAACAAGGCTTCCCTGGCTGATGTGCAGGAATAGGGAATAAATTCTGGTTTTGCTTAAACCATCAGACGCTTTACCTCTGGATCCAGTGGGGGCACAGTTAGCTTTAGATTAACCTAACTGGAGGGGTTCCTATGCTTCTCCATACTATGGCTCTAGGGTTCCACACAATTTGCAGGAATGAAGCAGCTCTTGGGCAGCATCTTGGGCTAAAACAGCTGTAGAGATGGGTACAGTCCTGGGATGTATTTGTCAGTTAACTTCCATCTGTCCAAAATGCTCCACAGCCCCTTCACAAAGTGCAGTTTGTGCAGAAGAAATGTGTTTTACCTTGAACTAAGAACATCGCTAGAACTTTTCTTTGCCTATTCAACATTTTTTCTTAGGAAATCCAGTTGCTACAAGAAAGGAAAGGAGAGAAAGCCACTTTGCACAAAACTTGAGACCTACATTTGGGCAGTAAAAAGGCCCCATTCGTGATAATAGACAGGAGTCTATTCATATGAAATTTGACAATACATGCTTTTATTTCTGCATCCACTGAAATCCATATTGTTACTAATTTGCTTAATACTTTAGTAACAGATTGCTAATATGTTTTGAATATCCTTTATATTTTAATTGTTTATCAGCTACCCCACCATTACAGTTTACTACTGCTTATATTTGAAACTGTACACTAATTTTGAACTTCCTTTCTATCAACAAAAGAACTACAGTACAAATATTCAAGTTTCCGAAGCCAATGTAAAACTAATATAGTTTTAAGTTTGTCCTCTTGAATGTCAAAAAAGGGCACTCAGCTGTAGTAAAGGGGTCAAGTGGTTAACACACCACAATAAGATGCAAGACCTATATAGGTTCTATTCTGCTTCTGCTACTTTTATAATTCCTCCACTATGAATTCATCCCTCTCTCAGTGGAATACACGCTCATAATCCTAGGATCATACTTTAAAGCTATTTTGAACCTACCAATGAAAAAGAGGCATTAATACTATGATATTAGAGCTATGGTTGTTCCTTATCTACTGTTAGTTCTCCATTCTTATTGGAACATTTATAAAAAACCTGTTATTGCATGTATTCTATCAATATATTTTAAATATATTTAAATAAATAAGATTTGATGTATTTTGAGCTTTTATTTGTTCCAATATTAGTTGTTACTATTGATTTCAAAGCATTCTGCTTGTACATTTGGAGCATGACCGGAACAGTTGGATAGTTTTGCCCGTGTTTCATGTTACCTGTTTGGAATCTTGATCTTTATACCAATTCTTCTCTAAAACAGTTGACTGATGTGGGAGATCCAATTAGATCTTCTTCTCAACTTAATACTGCTTTTGATCATAACAGCAGAGAGAGTAGAATACTTGCAGTACTTCAACAACAAGACTTACTGTGAAGGAATGACATCTAAATAAAATGTTCCTGAAACATGCCATCAACAGTTGTTTGACATATACTGGTTTAGGCAGGGTCAAGAGAGCCACTAGGTGGAATGATGTTTCAATGCTTTTTTTGATCTTAGGTCTTGATATCTATATAATTTTGCACATAAATATGCACAGAAAAATAGTGCATAAAACAGGTATAAATCATATAGAGTAGGTGAATACTATTCTTCTGGTGATTATGGCAGAATGCACAGCATCCTGACTGATTGCTGTCACCTAATCATCATTGTAGTGTGTTAAAACCTCAACAGTCAACACAGCAGACACGACACTTCTTCAAATGGGACAGGGAAAAGTTCCTTGAACTGCAGAACTGAGTTGAGACCTGGAAGCAGCACTGTTCCCTTCACACTGATTACTGTTCTGCTTTGATATGCTGGTAACTTCAGATAATTTACTTTACAGCCTAGAAGTAAACAGAAGAATCTAAAATATTATAAAGCTAATATACAAGGAAATAAGAATAGTAGTGATCTCTTATCTTATTCATGTTTAGGTACTGCTGGTTTTAACTGGGAAAATGTGTCAGGCACATAGGGTAAAGTGACATTTTTCTGTCTACCTTGCTGAAGTGATCTGGCAGGCTACTGCAAATATTATGAAATAGATAATGGCTAAATATTATGAAATAGATAATGGCTGTATGAAATATGGAAAATAGAAACATGGCGGCAGTCACCAGACAGAAAACTCTGCATTTGCATCCTGCAAACATTCATAATGGGGACTAGATCTGATCTAAGTATCTGACTGACAAAAAAAAAAAAAATTAAAAAAATAAATATATATGTATATATGTATGTATGTATGCATGCATGCATGTGGACCAATCCAGATTTTTAGTTTAGCCAAGAGAACCAGATATGGTGTTGGCAGGCTAGCCTTGCACAGGAAAACAAATTTCTTTACCTGTAATAAGGAATTACACAGTTGCAGTACCAACTTCCAAGCAGAGTCAGGGTTTATTTCTTTGGAGGTATGGAAGTGTTTTAACTTCAGGGACAATTTAGGGACTGCAATATTCTAAGAGGTAGCCCTGCTGCTAGACTTTCTACTATCTTGAGTATTATTGGAATAACCTCTTGTCTTGATTATTTGCAGACTACCCAAGCTATCCATAACTGGAAAGTGGATGACAAGCAGGTAGTCTGGGATGGTGGAGATGTGGGACTGGACTCATGAGTTCCCCACGCTCTGGGTAATTACTTATTCCAGAGTTACAAGACTACTGAAGATTTGATTTAGATTTATTTGAAGGCTCTGGGTAACAGACACCTTATGCCCACTTTGTTTTGCTATTCTTTCACAAGGGGCAAGGCAATGAAGAGTAACAGCCCCTGTCTGTCCTGGTTAGGAAAACACAGAAAACTCATGATGAGCAGCAAGCAATAGCAAGGACATTCCTTTTTTTCTTCTATATTTGGTTCATCTCTCATGGGAAGGTGGAAGGGGTGTCCACCAATACAAATCATTGTGGTTTTTTTAACACATGTTTATTTATTCTTTTCTATTTTCAGAGGTATACCAATAGATAAAACCAATCCTAGAGATAATTCAACTCCACAGTATCCCATTCTTCCAAATTCCTAGAAATAACGCTAACTCTCTAGATCTGTGGATAGATTCCTTGCTCACTTGGTCATAAAGTGCAGAAGTCAGGTCAGAGGGAAGGAGAATTATGGAAATAATCCAATACTGATTTGAAAATGGTGGCTGAATAGCAAAGATAGATTGGTTTTAAAATGTTATCCTGCTGTGGCTGCTATCCTAGCAGCTTTAGGATGTATTTGCCTATTCTTTGAGAATAAAATGGAGCCTTCACTAGCAGAATGCAGAGCTTCCCTGAGAGAAGTAAAGAAATTCACCCCATGTAAGCAAAAATGGTGACATGGATCTATACAAAAAGGAGACATTTGCACAAGCTACAGATTCTTTTTCCATGCCCCCCTCCCTCCAGCCTGTGTGTTTGCCATTACTGTGGAGCACAGAGCACACAGATCACTCTTAGGGAGGAAGAGATTGTTGCTGGGGTCAGGCACAAGGTATTTCCTGAATTCATTATTTTCAAGTACAAAGTTTTGCAAGCCTGTTGTCTGCTCTGTCAGACAGCACTTTGTTTTCTGAGTATTTGAAATGTCAGATCTTAACATGCAACTACAAGTTGTGCTTTAAGGAAGTTGTGCTTGTGTGCAGCATTCAAATATATAAGCACACGAATGTTTTAAAAAATAAATTACAGTGCATTATTTATATATACATTACATTATGAGTATATATAATAGTATGTTATTTGATACAAGTTTTTATTTATATTTATATATTTACATTTCTTATTATATTTATGATTTTATTTATTTATATTTATATATTGCACGGGAATATCATAGTTCCATAAATGCATGCTAATGAATGTGGTGTGTTGTCAATGAATTATAAAACACCCATTTATTCTTGCTCAGTTTTCACAGTGTATAAAATAACAATCCTGGGTTTCATCTTTCCACAAAAAATGGACTAAAGAGGCTAAATTTTGGCTAATTGCTTTCCAATCTAAGTCACTTGGCATATTTTTCTATTACATGCACAAACTTTAATTACTAATTGGATTTATTTAACATCTTTCATTCTTGAAGCACTGCACAAATAATGAAGCTTCTCAACACTATTATTACTATTCATATTATTATTATTATTACTAAACTTTTCATTTACAGATGGTGGAACATCTGTAACCATTTTAGGGAGCTAGTCTCAAGCACAAACAGAAGACAGCAAGGTTGAAAGACTTTTCCCCATTTGTGCATTGGTTTTTAAAAGCCTGTTCACTAACACAGCATTCAGTTGAGAACTCACTGTCTGAAATACCTTCACAATAAAATCTTTTGTTCATCTATGCCATGCTCAACCTCACTGACAGACAAGGGCCAGTACATAAATGTCCTCTAGCCTTAAACTTGCTTGACTGAATAGAAAATAACTATGAGCTACAACCAATAGCTCAAGTTAGCTGTAGTGGATTGTTCCTAGGCACCAGGAGTACTGAAGCAGTTTGTTACTTTTATTCCCAGTCTCTTTATGTACTTAAAACCTACCTGATGGCAAGATTTTGTAATTTTTATTTTTTTTTCACTGAATGTGATCCTACTTATTGCCCTTGAAATCTTAAAGTCTGGTGGTAAGGCAATTACAGAAAAAGTGATGTGAATCTGACCCCCCAGTTATTGCATGGCATGATTTTCACATTAAATCTCAAAAGGTTTGGTTTTTAGCAGTTAAGGACTTGCTTAGATTTTGATTAAGACATTAATCCCAAAGTTAAAACTTAAATTCTTCTTGAAGTTAACATCAAATCTTTCCTTTTCTACCTTAAAGCTGGTTTAATAGCTCTGGAAATGCCTAGATCACAGTTTTGATATGGGCAGTGGGAGAGGAAGCTTCCCCATCTGCTCTGTGGATTTACTTCAAACCTGCTTTTAGAGGTTTGCCTTCAAAAAGAAGGTGTGTGCAGTTCCCTTTTGTGACTCTCTGCTGAGCATTTGAGGAAGGGTGACAACTGAGACAGTGGCCTCTGTAAGCACAACAAATACAGGCTGAAACCAGCATGTCATTTCACATCACCAACAAACAGCCATGGAACACTGACAACTTTGTCCCCTTCCTACTGGCTACTATGACTTTAGTCACTAACATCAGATTGGAAATTAGGTAAGTTTGGGAGAAACAAAGATTTTTTAAATAAAGACATGTCAAAATCATTCACATATTTATAAACTATAAACTGTCATTCTAAAATCTTGAGCATTATAAATGATGAGACAATTTGCCAGATGTAAAACAAGTGAAAACTGAACTCTCAGAAACCATGTAACTTCTGCTGAAGTTACTTGTACAATCTGTGAAAAGCAAAAGTATAGACAGCAGGCCACAGAGGCAGCAGTTGATTAAAAATTATCTTAAAGAAAGGTAGTTCAATCAACCCTTTTATTAGGAGGAAGATAAAGGATTTACCCATATCTTCCATAAATCAGGGCATGGAAGTAAGGACAGTTTTAAATATATGAGGAGGCATTTGATGGATACACAAGGAGGGTCCAGCAACAAAACAAAACCAATCTGAGTTAATCTATCCATCAGTATCAGGGATAAGCACCATGCAGGAAACAGACAGATGACATGGTTATGTCTGAAACTAATTAACAGACCCATGCTTTAAGGCAAAATAGGTTTTTTTGATGTGTTGGGATGTTAGAAGAGGTTGGCAAAGGTCCTTGGGTGTGGAAAGACCTCTGCCTGTAGCACCCTGCTCCACCACACACCCGCTATCTCAACATCTGTGCACCAGTTGTTCGCTGCTCTCCTTTCCTTGTTTGTTTTTAACTGCAGATATGAAGTACAGTGTGCCGTGCCCTATTTACATAAATGAAAAGACCTATTTACAAATGCATCTTAGCCTTTGCAAATCTGATCTCTCCCTAAATATTACACTGTTTTCTCATTCCATTTTCATTTTATGAACTTTTTCATGTCCTGTCATATGAAGATGGTTTCACCAGTAAGAACAGACTGACTGATTGGATTATTCCCTTATTCTGGACAACAGCAGCCATTGTTTACTCAGACAAGGTAGCTCATTTCCCTCCATTTCCTCACTTTGCCATTAAATTAATTTCCTCATTTCATTTGTAATTATGAAAATAAATATGTATTTTTATATATATTTCAATTAGACTTTTATCACAACTGTTGGTTTATTTTATACCACAGACTACAACATCTAGGATTGAAATACTCTAACACTACAGTGCAGGATTTTCTCTAGAAACCCCCTAATTCTAGTTTGAGTTCCTTTTTCCTCTACTGTATCATAAAAGTAATATTTAATATTTAACTTCTGAAACTCATTTTTTACTTAGTGCCTGACTCGTGTTCTATATGGCAATAACATTTATGTAATAAATTAGTAGTATCTCACATTAATATAATCCCTTTTATAAGATACAAAGGTAAATAATAATTGTGATTGCTTTTCTGAGACTGCCTAGACATTGATCTCACATTTTACTTTGCACATCATCAGTTGTTTTTGCCAATAGTAAATGAGAATTCACTAGCGCAAAGTTTCTTAAATTTCTTTCAGCAACAATGCTAGCATAAACATTTCCCCCCTTATCCTGCTTGTTCCTAGTATTCATTTTTGGTGTTTATTTTTAACTTGGACTGGTTCCCAGATCTGTTTCATTGTATGGCCCCACTAACAGCTCTGCTGGCATTGTTGATGGGGTAATGTGGGGAGAAAGAATGGCTGGAGACAAAGAAGGATGCTTAAAGTTGGTACTGCTACGAAAGAACACATCTGAAAACACAGCTTTAGTTTTACAACGTATCTTCTGTATTATAGGATACTGATCTGAACTGAGCTGCAGACCTTGGAGCACAAATTACGAGCACTTAATGTTTGTCTGCTGTTCATCTCCTTTAGACCCACTACTAGTACCAGCTGCTTCTATTGATACCATACAGCAACGACTCTGTTTGTTGACTACTGGAGAGCAGCGAATGTTCTTACTACAAGTTGGGCTCTGGCAGATGAGCATTTGCAAGCCTGCCTCTAGTAATTTGAGGTATTGCTGCCTCCAGGTGTCCTTTTTGCTCCTCTGCCAAAAATGCCTGTCTGGCAGAGTGAGCAGAAGGGAATGCTTGAGCCTCAGCTGCTCCAAACACAGCGCGTGGTATCTCAGCTCAGCAAAACTTTCCCTCCACAATTCCTCAGAATTACTTTTCAGGCATTCCAATTCCTGACTGTGAGAAGAATTTTATTCCCATAGCACAGACTGAGGAGGAGGCTGGAAGGTGAGCTTCTATGTGCTTGCAAGGTATATCTTTCTGTTGCTCTCTCTTGTGTTCCCTTGGCTGCTGTGCCCCCCCTTCCCCAACCAGATTCCCTTCAATGAGCCTCTATGTCTGTCCCAGATGCATTGCTCTCTCACCTGCTGCCTACAGCACACTTTCCTCTCTGGTCCTAGGTAGTTACCATGGTGGAGACACCTTCCTCCAAGATGCTGATGATGCCATATGATCAAGCAAGGCAAATTTGAGTGGCAGAGCCAAACTCTTCCAGGGAACAGCAGAGGCATGGGAAGGTGTCCCCTCACTGCCTTCACTGAGGTGCGTGAGTAGGGAGAGGCTAGACAAAGAGTATATGGTTAGATGGGGAAAGTAACATTTGACATCTGTGCCAGATTCACCAGAGTTAATCCCTAAAACCCCTTAAATTATTGCTTGAATAGGAATAGTTTAAAAGTGCATTTTTCTCATATTTCTCCATTCTGTTACTGATCCAGAGTCAAGAGGCTTGTGGTCAGGATTAAAAATAAGGAGGCTCAGTCTGCGTCTTTTTCAACGTTAATGGCATTTGAGACACATCCTGAGTTATGACTCTAACAGAAGAAAATGTCTTATTACCAGAGTTACTTGGGTGGAGCCTTCAGCTAAGCAAAAGCTGAAAAAGAGCCCATCAGTGCTTTTTCTTGATGATTCGACACTGTAATCTTGTTATGAAGATTAACCTTAGGAAGGCAACAAGGAATTTCCAGAGGAGGACTGTTGCTAGGGACTTGCATGGTTTGGCAGTAAAATACTGCAGTTTGTAATAAGAAATTTTCTCCTGTTGATTTAATAATATTTAATAGATGGTACTCTAAATTTCTATGTTATTTGTAACACAGTTGCCACCTCTGAGCTTTACTGTCGTTCTCTCTGTATTCCTTTAGACAACATAGGGTGTATGTACAGAGTCTTCTCCCTAGAGACCTGGAATTACACAGCCCATGCACCTGGACCAGCCCATGCACTGGCACCTCAGCAAGATTTGTCCCAGCGTATTTCCCATTGGCTCTGGGCTGATGCAAAGTGATATCAGCATGATAAAAAAATAATGTGAAAACACCTGCAGATATCCCTTAGGGGTATCCCTTAGGGTTATTCCCAGAATCTGCTGATCGAGGAATACTGGAGGATATGAGGAAATTCTAACTGCCCACCTAGAAGAGCTGCATTGCATCTCCCACGGAGCCCCACTCTGCCCTTTGCCATGCCAGGTAGGTGGCAGTCCCTACCTCTGGTACTTTTATTGCTGGCTAAACTGCAGGAGAACACAAACACCCCCTAGCCTTCCCCCACGCGCCAAATTTAGCAGGTTGTTAAAGAGGGGTGAATTGCATTTTCTCTAAGAGAATCATACCCCAAGGATTAAGAGAAAAGTATGAGAGCTCTTTTTTTTAGAGCACTAACTTTTCTGGACCACGCTTCCCACTGGTTGTGCTACCATAACACTTAGTTAATAATAAGAAACTTTAAGCCTTCACTGCCTCACTCCATTTGCCATTAAAACTCCCCTAAAAGGCGACAAGCATCTAATTTTCTTCTCGATCCATCTGCGACTTGTATCGGCGCCATGCCGAGGGCAGCAGGAGCCGAGGGTGCCGGGAACACTCTGCAATACCCAGAACCTGAAGCTTGTGTTTAAGCCACAGCTCCCTGCCAGCTGGAGACACATTTAACATTCCCTGCATGACTTCAGCAGTTCAGCCACTTTCCCACATTCCACAGCTGGCCTCCCACCACCGCTCAGCCTGCAAGCACACACCACACCGGGGTCATATTCTCGTCATCAATTCTCAAGTACAACTTGGTAGTGAAAGCACTGCAGAGTTCTGTTTAAAATGGGATGGCACCATAAGAGCTGCATGTCCTGGCGCCTCCAAAGTGGCAAGGCTACATATAAAGAATTACTTTCCCTATGCTCTTCAGCTCTTCTGTGTTTTATAAAAGCTCCGCATATCTTGGGAGCCACAAAATGGTTGGGTGGCAACCCTGTAAAATCCCAGAACAAATCCCTGCTACTATGAGTGTGCTGCACAATGGGGCACAAAGTCCTTCAGCACTGCATCCATGGAGGTTTATTGTTAACAGTTATCTTTTCTGACTGCAAATGACTCTCTGACTGTTGCTTCACATGTACACCACATCCATTTTTGTCATTGTGCAGAAGTTAAAAAAAGGAAGCATGAAGTCTGGAGATGTCAATTTTTAATACCATAATTAGCTTGATGGGTTACATTGGTTTGTATTTTTTTATGTCTACAAATTGAACTGGCTCGTGCCTTTTTTGTCACACTTCTTGTGTCATGAAAAAATCAACAACAATTTTCAGAAAGAATTGATGAAGAAATCTGAATTCAGTAAATTTCAGTAACAATTCACAACAGAAACATTCCAGCAATTTGTACTTAGAAATTATCTTAAGAGAAAACCCAAAACTATTCAAACAATTTATAGGTTAAGCATCAGGATTTTATGGGGATCACTAGAAGGGAAGCCTATTGTATGATTTGTATCTGGATTCCTCATTTATCTATTACCAATCACATCAGTGGCGAGGGACTGAGCAAATAAAGAATACCTGCACAAAATTTAGCCTGCATGTTTGGGTGTGTTGGGCAGAAAAGTCTACAAGTTCATGTTAGTTTTCCCTGGAAACAATGAATAAGTGAACATATATCAAATTGAATTTCTGGAGTGCAACACAGGACTATTAATTCCACTGAAATAATTCAGTGTAGCTGAAGTGATCTTGACATGGATGTACAGCAACTGGATGTATCGGATCTAATGAGATAATCACAACAGTTGTGAAACTGGACAGGGAACAGTGCAATGCCTGGGCATTTCTCATGCATCATTTTAGGCCTGTTTTGGTACAGAAATAGGTACTCATCATTCTGTAGACCCTTAAAGCAACATGAGTTAGATCCAGAAAATATTTACCAGAAATTGTACTTTATTTCTATTTTATCTTTTGATATTTATTTAATACTTACTTTACTAATGTTTGAGTGAATGTCTTATAAAATGAATCCAGTCATATTATCATTGAAGTATGCCCACATTTTGAAATATCATCTCTCTCTCTTTAAAAAGCTAAATTAAGCCACTGTTAAAAGACAAGTAACACTCAAATAAGATGGTAGCTTCCTCTTAAAATAAAAAAAATCAGAGAAGCATATTTTTTATAAATTATTTTCTATAAACTAGTTTTGTGCAAAGTCACAGTTTATAAGTTAACAAATAAAATACACTCCAGCTCTAGTTAATACAAATTTATCATGGAAGCAATGACAACCCCTTATCTGCACCAGGACTGTTGACACCAGAACACAGAGGGAGTAGCTACAAATGGATGCCACTATTGGAAGAAAATAATGTGCTGCCAGCCACAAGAAAGCAGATTTATATTAGTAAATATTAAAATGTTATTAAAGCAGAATTCTTTACAGCCACAAGACATGCTGTGTAGCATGATATTCTTACAGTCTTAAAGGAAATGTGATAGTTGCAATCAAAAGTGAACTCTGGCAGCTTTTGGTGTTTTTCTCTCTCCATTTGCTGGGCATAAGCTCATTCAAGTTAATATGGGTGATGTTACCCATAGCAACAAAAATTTCACCAAAGCCCACAGGGAAACCTCTCTGTGGACAGTAAACAGCACAGTGGACACAGCTTTGACTTTACTGATGTGCAGCAGCAATGTGCCTTTATGTCTGGCATTTTCTTTTACTCTCCTCAGACTATAATTCTTGCACACCTAAGTTTCAGTCACTGTCCCAACCCAGGGTGTCCCCACAGGGAGCTTGTTTAGACCTGCAGGCACAAAGCTGTGTATCAGCAAATGGTGAATTCCTCTCTCGGTCTACCCAGTGGCTATCCATCAATTCTTGCACCTAGACCACCAAGATACTCGTTTGACTTTGCAAGCCAAGACCTTCCTTTGGTTTCCCAGAATGTGCAAAAAGCCATTTAATTTAAAAAGAAAGAACTCATTAGATACTGAAGGAACTTTTTTGTATTAAAAATATGAGGGAAAGGCACTGGCAACAGCTGGCAATATAACATGAATTGCATCTGACAGAAAGGTCTAATTCAAAGGACAGTAATTTGAGAAAATATACTTCAAAGGTAATAAAGTCCCCATACATTCACTTCTTGATTGGGCTGCTTGGAAGAGCACTCTCTAATGCTATTAGCCAACATGCCACAGGATTACTAATGTAATTTTTTATCTACTTCTCCCACAAGAGTCCATGCACTACTCCTAAACTCTGATTTTTTCAAAGCAATAATAGTGACTTGTCACTGTTCTCCAGCTGAGTATCTGTCCAGATAAATGAGAGGCCTTTTTTTGAAAACTGAAGGTTATTCACCACTGAGGGACTGAGGGTCTTGACAACAAATAAAATTATTATTTTTTCTCTTATTATCAGCTCTAGTATAGAGTAGAATATAATTATTCTATCACAACTATAATAAACTGCAATTTCAGACAGCAGTGTGAATAATTTTTGGTCAATGATCAGTAAAAACAACACAGTGAAAGTGTGAAGAATGTATAGGTTAAACACCTTAATTTCAAGTCTGCAAATAACACAAAAATCTGTTTTCATCTCAGATGAGCGAGTGTTGTGATTATCTGAAATTGCACAGGATTAGTACTATTCCAACAGAAAGGAAAGGTCAAGAGGTCTTGATTAAGAAAAAGGATTTTTGAAAGAAAATATTATCTATTTGAAACAAATGAAACAAATGCAGGTTCCTGCACCTGGGGAGAAATAACCCCACACACCAGCACCGGCTGGGATCCAACATGCTGGGAAGCAGCTCTGTGGAGGACCTGGGGACCCTGATGGACAACAAGCTGTCCCTGAGCCAGCAGTGCCCTTGTTGGGGCCAAGAAGGCCAATGGGATCCTGGAGTGCTTTAGGGAGGAGCACTGCCAACAGGTCAGAGGAGCTGATCCTGCCTCTCTGCTCAGCCCTGGAGAGGCACATCTGGAGTGCTGAGCCCAGTTCTGGGCTTAGCAGGAAAAGAGAGACATGGAGCTCCTGGAGCAGGTCTAGCAGAGGACTATGAAGATAATTAAAGGACTGCAGCATCTCTTATAAGGAACAGCTAAGGGAGCTGGGAATGTTCAGCTTCCAGAAGAGACAACTGAGAGGGGACCTCATCAACGTCTGTCAGTATCTGAAGAGAGGGTGACAAGATGATGGCCCAGGCTCTGCTCAGTAGTACCAACAAACGGGACAAGAGGCAAAGGGCAGAAATTGATGCACAGGAAGTTCCATCTGAACATGAGGAAGAACTTCAGTGTGCAGTGACTGAGCACTGGAACAGGTTGCACAGAGAGGTTGTGGAGTCTCCCTCACTGGAGATATTGCAGAACTGGATACAATCCTGTGCCATGTGCTCTGGGATGGTCCCACTTAAACGGGGAGGTTGGGCCAAATGACCTACTCTGGTCCCTTCCAAACTGACCCACTCTGTGATTCTGTGATTTATGTTTATAATTTCTTTGTAATTTTGAACTGTTCTCTTCTGGATGCAGAAAGTTTGGAACATTTTTCATATACCATTCACTCAGTGTTCATTTTTCTGTAGTGTCATCAACTGCACACAATCTCATTAATTGTTCTACAATTAAGTAATATACTGTACATTTAAATTAATATACTACATTACCTTCCATTTTTACATACATCCATTAATATTTTCATTAAAAATGTTCATTCAGGCATAGCCTCTACATAAAAATAAACAGCTTAATAGGAACTGAGGGTGGCCAGGTAATGAAAAATGGAAGAAATAACATTAGTTGCAAGCACTACAAGAACAAATATGATGTGTACATGTGCAAAATTGTCCAAAATAATTCATTTTAAAATTAAAAATTAAAAATAACTAGAATAAATATAAAATAATACGGGTGATTCTGGAAATTCCTAGTGTTAAAATGTGAAACACAAGTACTTCAGAGACTAATGACATACTGAACTGCAGTTACAATGCAGATTATCCACTTGCAAAGTCTACCAACTGGCTTGTTGCTGTGACTCTCCTTTATTCCTTCAGTAATTTGTATTTGCCTTTCATGGGTTACTGTACCAAAGCAAGGACGAGTGTATGGATGCTTATTAGTCACAGAAATAAGGGTGCCCAAACCAATCAGAATTAATTTTGCAATATGTTAAATAACTATTTGTCCATACTTGCAACTCCCAAATTCAGGTGCACATTCACATGTCCAAACTGAGTTCAGGTTTTGCTATACCCTCACCTTTATTTTGTATATATCATTTACTCCTTATGCTGTACAGGTGAAGATGCAGTCGTGCCCCTCGATGCACTCAGCCACTATGGGATAGAATTACACGTCAATGTTCTCTCCTCCTGTTTATGTTGTAAGTTCCAAGAATGACTATCATATGAGTACAATGGAGGTCTTTTTAGCAGTATGGTGACATGAAAGAAAAGTTCAGCTATGTTGTTTAATTGTGTATACACCAGTGCTAGGCAACTCTCCAAACCTTACTGTAAACATTGTTTAAGGTTCATCCAGATCAGCACGATAATGAAGCTTGTGCTTTTTAGGCTTAGCTTTTAATGACAGCTGCTTTTCTTTATGGCTTTATATTTACCTCTTCTGAAGCAGTCAGAGGCATCATACCAGGCTGACCTTTTTCTTTTACAGATTAATAGGTTGTCCTCCAAAGCTCTTGTCTAATGTTCTGTTTACATCGTGTTGTTTTCCTGGATGGAGAACTGATCTATTGTCTTTTGTTAGTAAGTCTGGAGAACATATTCATCACTGCCTAACAAATGGCAATACTACATTAGTATGGAAAAAGTGCATATTCAACAAATGTGGTGTTGAAAGCTTTGATGGAGCCAAAAATACTTAAAAGTTCCACAAAATGTATGGTTACTCTGAAAATATCTTTCATGTTCTAACAAGTATGTATGCACATAATAATGTACAACTGGCACCATTAGCTCTGATGTATAATCATTATGAAGTTATTTTTGTTAATGTAAAGACATCTTCAACTACAAAAAAATACATCTGAGACCAAAAATACAGGACATGTGCTTCTTCAGTGGCGAGTTGTTCAAAGTGCAGAGTGAGTGTGTGTAGGCAGACAATTATGAGACAAAGAACACTGCATTCCTAAGCTTCAATTTAAGAAGAAAGTTCATTTATTGTTGAAAGAACACAATTTACAGTGTTCCAAGTTTCTATTATATAAGTGCTGCTGCATTTTATTTTCAGCAGGACAGTGAAATTTTACTGAAGAAATGGCCATTAGATTTCATATGAATGTAGACTTCGTGTGAAACTTTTTGGGGATGAGTACTGCAATATGTGCTTTTTTGTAAATGGCTTTTATTTTGCAGCATAACAGAAAAATCAGTATAGAATTTATCCAACCCGAACTATATATTTCTAAAAACTTACAAAGTACAGCACATCAACATTTTAATCTATGTGCTTGTCAGAATCTAAGCAATTCAGAGCTCTGGCAAAGACAGACAAAATACTTCAGACTTGATCTGCAAAGGTCAGATAGAACTTCAGATTTTTAATCATGTGAATATTCTTAGCTACATTAATAAGCTCCAAATGCTGTTTTCATTATTAAGCATTTTAGAAATTATGAGACAGAGGTGAAAGTTGTTAAAACTGACAGAAATGAAGTATCAGCAAAAAATACCATCTCTGTTGCAGCTGAAACATATATACAGGTCTTGTGACAATGAGATTAATGTACTGCATTGCTCTTTATCAGGTCTGCGATGAGCTTGACATTATCTCCGAACATTGGAGATTTCCCTAATAGCACCCATTAGTCACAGGATATTGAATTCACAGAATGCAACAAAGCTTTAAAGAAAGTGGTATTCTACCTTAAACCCAAGGATTATCACATGAAACACTTCTACCGTCCCTCTTGCTTATTCCTACGGGCACTTTGTGCCCTGTGTTCCTGTGAGGCACGAAAGCCCCTGAGCCCTCCTGCCAGCCTGCTCCAAGGGGACAGAGGAATGAACAAACTGCACCAATTGCCAAGAACCTTCCAGTGGGTCACACCCAGCTTCCAGATACAGCCCTCCTGATCACCTGGGCTCACAGGAACAGAACACCAAACAAAAGAACAAATATAAGAAAATCTACTTTGAAATCTTCATTTCAAATAAACCTCTTCTATTGGCTGGATCCTCGGCAATTTCTTACATCACTCAAAAACAACAGAGAAGGGTCTCCCCAACTATCAGAGCTGTTTAGCCAAAATCATCATCATCATCATCATCATCACCACCTTCCCTGGCACAACAACACTCTAGGAAGGCAGGAGTATCATGGGAAGAAAACAAGATAGAAGGGGTCTAACACTCCTCTTTAAACTGCCCGGTATGGGGCTTCAGCTTATACTGGGAAGGGACTCGGGAAGCGTGAGCAGAGCTGACACTACAGAAAGAGTGTCCACTTCAGGGCAAAACTCCCTTGTATCTGCAAGGGTCAGGGTCACTGTGAGAATGAAAAGCCAGGAAATTATTGTACATCTTAGATGCAACAAAGTTCACCAATTTATTTTTTGTTCTCAATAACTTTTTTTCATAAAAGACCACCGACAGTGCCTTAGTGAATGCTTCTGTGCAGATGCTAATAAGACATTAGGGATATTGCTCCTTCCTTGCTGAAACAAGCTGGTATGTTTGGAAATTAATTGCCTAAAATCAGAAATTCCACACTTAATTAGAATGAAAAAAAAGAAGAATGTAAAAAGAAATTAAAAATAGATACTTCAAGAATCAAACATAAAACTCTAATAAATTAACTCAAGGGAAAACATATTTTTTTCTTAAAGAATTATTATTAAAGTCCAATGAAGACCAGGAAATAAAACCATACATATTCAGATACTTCATATACTTATGCTCCAATGCATCTCTAGAAAAAGAAAACATAGATTGTTTACCCAGCATAATGCTCTCTTTAAGTAGAAAAATATTTAATTTCAAGTATTCCTAATGTGTAACTTGATTCTCAGTTCTTAGCTACATATCAGTCATGGGATACATTCCACAGTTATGAAGTATTACCTTGAGAGATTTCATGCTCCCAAGCACACGGCCAATTTCTGCCCTCGGATGCAAATGTACAATTCTCTTTGAAGTCTGTAAGAGTCACAAAAGTAGAACATGCTGCAAAATGCAACTGAGTTTTTTCTGTATTTAGCATCAAATTCTACTTGGCATTACTTACTTAACTCCATTCTCCTCCAATTTTAATTGGAGGGCTACAACTGAGCAGAGTTGGTCTCTCATGCCAACACTTACTGTAATTAAATTAAATATATGTGTATATATGCATCATAGTAAATGTGGTTTTTATAAAGTTAAGAAACTTCATATTCATTCCTCTGTATAACAGCTTTTTACTTCTAAAACTCCTGGTACTTAATTAAATGTGTTAATATAGTTATGATACACTCATATAATTACTTGTGTTTTGCACTACTGCACATCCTAGAAACCTTTCAATTTAAAATTAAATCCAAGATACCTGTGTAATTTCAGTACTTATAATTTTCAAGAAAAGAGACATCAAAAAGAACGCAGAGAAATCTCATCTGTGTTCTGCCAAGTGCTCTGCAGCCCAGTCCCCAATGCTGCAGGCAGACAAAATGCTCACTTAGTGAAGTGAATAAATATTCATTGTGCATTTATTTACTTCTGCTATTACTGGGTTTAGTCATATAATTAAAACTATTAAAATCATTAATTAGAGGACAATATAGTTAATAGAGTTTTAGGTGACACAAGTTTAGCACACTGAGTCAGCTTAATTAAGTCTTGTATACAATTGGAAAATTACCAGAACTATTCTGAAATAACCCTGGATAGGGATGTGTAGATACATGAACATCTATATGGGAATTTAATATGCTCAATAATTCCAGAAAAGCATTTCCTTATAAATTCCATTATATTTTTAAGCACAGACAAGCTCTAAATCTTGTTAGCATCAATAATCTGCACCATTCACAGCTTTTACTCTCTAACACTCCAGTGTTTACCTCACTATCATCAAACCTTTAAGGCTTCATCCTGGAAAGAAGCAGAAGAAGAATCCTCCTGCACCCATTAACAGATTTAAATATAACTACATCTGAAAGTAACACCGTGACAAGGCAACCACCTTGCAGAAGAATTCCTTTTCTTGTTTAGCTGGCTTTGAAAGTGGATTAAGCTGTTTTGGACAATGGCATTCTTTTTCCAAGAAGAAAGCTCCATCCACTTGAAACTATATGGAGATAGATTTTCCAGAATACCTAACAAATCCTTGTACCTGGCCTTCCACCAGTGCTCGCTGCGCTAATACTGTGCCCAGTGCTGGCACAGCAGTTACCTCTCAAGGATCCCTGCTGTCAGAATCAAGGAACTAGATGCCAAATACCATTCTCAGGGGATGACTGCACACAAGAGAGATCCAGGGTGAAACTGTATGCTGCAAAACTCTGAGATTTTATAATTTTTGAATGTTAACATCACCAATATAACCTGTGATTAAAAAAAAAAACAAAAACCAACACAACATCCAAAAGAAAGAAAACCAAAAGCTACAGAACAAAGATGATAAACCTGAACAAAACAAAAGCAACTTCTCTTGTTTGGATGCAGTTATAGCTTCAGGACAGCATACCCAAAGTGCAAAATCACTCCAACATTATTTGTGACTTCTCCATGAAACCAAAGCCCTTTTGTGAGTTGTGTTGCTCCACAAGGGTAGACTGTGACAGAAAAATTCAAACTCTGTGTGCCATTCCTTTGGAGTACCACGATCTCCACCACCGCCAAAGGCCATAACACACATTAATTCTGGCCACTTCACATAAAATGATTTAAAATACACAGATATTCTATTTCAGTTATAGAAACTGCAAATGCTATTCTTCAGTGACGACTTGAGCACTTCTAACCTGCTCTTGGTCCTGCTTTTTCCTCAAAGTGATCTTAATTTAAACAGAAAGCCCACTTCTCTGCTCACCAAAGCACGCTAGAATCTTATTTCTAGTCCAAACATGGGCTCTCCTCAGGCTGCAGTGATGGACAGCCTTGAGCTGACTGACACATGACCAGAGCAGGGTGTTTGGACACATAAGGATTCTGGCATAGTACAAACAGCACAAATGAGCAAGAAAAACTTTAATGTAAGAAAGCATGTCTCTCTAAGCATGAAGTCTAAAGAGAAAAGAATACGTTACTATAAATTCCAAGTTTCATTCTGACTGATATACTACATAATTTCAACTGATCTCTATTCCCCAAGCATACTCTTCTGATCTTTTACATTGAGACGGGAGCCTTTTGGGTTTCTTTCCTGTTCAGCCACTTCTGCTAGGAGCAGTGATATTCTGTCTGCTAAGTGCATACTAACTCCATTTAGTCTTTGCTATACTGTATATTTTCTTGGATTCAGATTCATGCAGGCCTATCAGGATAAAAGAATTTATGAACATATAAAATATCAAAAAGAATTGCAACATCACCACATCGCTTGAGAGCGTGTTCAGGAAGTTCTTGCATTTACTCTAGTTTCAGTGCAATAAGAAAACAAATGTATAAGCTATAAGAAATAAAAGAAAACACCGACCTCTTCAGTTCTGAAAAGTTTACCTCTGTAACTTTATATCCAGTATCACAACAGGATTGCAGCAAGTAAGAGGCAAAGATACTGTCACATTTCCCCCAGGAGTACTTTTTGTTCTCTCACAATCTGTACAAAACAGGGCCTTACCCAGAGGTCTTGTCTGTCTCTTCCCCAAAATCATCCATTGTTTTTGTAAAAATAACCTTTTATTCTTGTTGAACTTTAGCAGTCCCCAAACTGAGTTCTTGCAGAATACTGCCTTCAATCTCCTTTTGTTGGAGACGCAACTCCCCATGGATGGTCTGGCAGCTGAAGGTGTCCTCTTGTGCCATGCTCTGGCATACATGTCATGGCCTCTCCACTGAATTTGGCTTCTGCCCTTCTCTGCTCTTTTCACTTATTCTTTTCCCTTATCTGTTCCCTACAGCAATTTTCCTCTTTCAAAATCAGTTTTCCTTACATTTTCCCTCCATCTGGCTTCGTACTTTTCAGTTCTTTACCTTTTCCTCTCTTCCTATCTCAAATGACAACACAGGGCTCAAGAGACAGGTCTGCAGACTGCTTTTCAGAGCCTACTAAAGCCACTTCCAGAGACAAGCTCAGTCTGGGGGCAGAGAAATCAAACAAGAACCGTCCCATGGAACTATCTCCCTTCTCTACAAACCCAGAACTCTTGAGACTAGGTGATCTGGGCCTCAACATGGCAGCAAGGATTAACAGTGTGTAGTTCTAAAGGTGTCAGTCATCTCCATGAGGCCAACATTAAATAAAACTACAGAACCCAGACTACTTCTCTGCTGCTATCTCAGTGGCATTCTGAGACATGATTTTATTTTCTCTTTTCCAGATGCTATTCCTATAAGTACCAATTATCAAAAGATTCTCACTAAAACTGTGAAACATTTGTCAGTCCCAGACATGGCTCTCAGCTTTCTACTCCCAGAAATCCCAGCTGTCTCCCAGCATCTTCCAATAATTAGGCAAGCCAGAGTTGCTCAAGTTTGTACACAGCCCTTGATACTGGTGAGCCTTCTTTCCTCTGTCTCCAAGGCATCCAGAGGCTCCTGAGCTCTGCTTTAAAGCTACAGGCTGTCTGGTATGGTCTGGAGATTTTCCAGATCATTTAAACTGAAAAATGGGGGGGCTGTAATAAAATAAATATTCAACTTAAGACCATGTTTATTATTTCTTGACATAAAAGGAAAATTCTGGTGCATGACTTTTCTGCAAAGACAGATTTTAGGGACATTTAAATTAAAGAACACAAGGAGCTCAATATCAGTGTCAAGAGAAGGACCGAGGTCCTAATTTATGAAAAAAAATCACAAATTAGTTCCCATTTTACACTTGAATGCCTTCATTACGCAGACAACAACCCAGAGCATTTTATAAATAATACATGCACATCCATACTTCACTAGCTGCCCAATATCTAAATTACTAAAGCACAGGCTATCCTGCAGAGGAGGCACCACAATTACAGAGATCAAAGAATAACAATAACTACCCAATCAAGGAAATTGAACCAACCATAAATGTTATTTAACAGCTGGTAGGTAAATCTAAAATAGACTATATATCCAACACATTTTAAAAATGTGTGTGCCACAACCACCACCAGAGCACTGGGATGTGCAGCATCCTCCCTGGATGACAACAGTAGCACAGTTTCCATCATCAGTGGGAAGGACAGAATACATTTTGGAAGACAACACTCAGATAAACTCCTGCTCATAAAAGATGTACCACAGAAATGCCAAGAGCTCTGTTATTTGGCATATACACACTTCTAAACTTCATATAAATATCAATAAAAGAACAGCCATTTATACTAACCTTGACAGAGCTGACTAGAGTGTAAGTAACCATGGAAAATGACCCGTTATATTTAATATGAATAAAAAAGGTATATATTATTCATTTGATCATTATTCAATTATTCATCTGACATAGAATTTCACTTTCCATTTTAAAAGAAGGAAAGGGGCAACAAATATGAAATATACATAGTTGCTTTTCTTCCTCCTCTGGGGGCAACATGGCAAAGTAAACTTTTGTCATTTTCTTTCATTTTCACTATGCTATTTTGCTATTTCTCACAGAAAGTAGCATAGCTACTCACCATGTACGTGTCAGATGCTTGGTAACACTCCTCCCTCATCCCAGGTCCTCAACTAAACAAAATTCCAAGAATAGCATTTGAAATTCTTAAGAGCAAAGACAAACCCAATACACAAATGTATCTTCAACTTTTTTCCCAATTTTATATTTTTGGAAAAATCTGCACTTTTTTTATATATTTGGACAGCCCAGTCACCATCAAGGTAAACACTCCAGGACAAAGGAAAAAATAAAGAAGTGTTCAACTGGTAATTTTTTTTCTGTTATAATGACTTGCAGTGATAAGGCTGCTCTCTTTGACTTTCTGGCAATGAAAGTCATCTTAGGGCCAACTTAATCCACTGTTAGGTCCCTAAATATATATTCTGGCACCTAACAAGAAACCTTATTTTCAGAATTAATGGACAGCTATGATCAGTTTAGTTAGCAGTGTAAAAATGAACTGACATTTGGTGGGTTTTACATGTTTTTCTCATCACCAATCTGGCTGACAACCATAGCTGTGATTTTATTTTTTTTTAAGACCTAGTAAAAGCAGCATCTTTAAGATTAACTCCAGGATTTCAGAACATGTGAGTTCCTATTATTATACCTGCCATTGAAAATCCTTAGAAAATCTGGGGGAGAGTATATAAAAGACACTGGAAAGAAGTGCTAATAAAAGCAGAGCGAGCTAAAGAAGTTGGGTGGGTGGCTTTGGAAGCCTTTCATGTATCCATAGCTCCTGCAGCTGATGAACTTACTGTAATTTGGAAGAAAAGTCATGTGAAATATAGCAGGACTGTTAGTGAAAAGCAATAGGAACATGTCAATTCTTCCAATTTTTTTCTACTAGAAAGAATAATGCCTTCCTCAGTATTCTGCTGGACCTCTGAATAATGTCCGCTTGGAAAGAAACAAGATTTGGGGGTTAAATATTGTTTAAGTTTTAATCCATGTTCCAAACAAAAACTTATCAACACATTCAGATTTGATGCAGGAACAAAAATGTCAGCCTAAAAACATGGTTTGGTATAAGAATGTATACAAGTCTGTCACAATTTACAGCATAATTTTGTAGCACTATAATGTTCTGCCAGGAGAAAAATAAATAGAGAAACCTAAAACCTCAAATTTTAAGCAGCTTAAACAAGATATTTGCTAAAATGGGATAAGGGAATTTGCATGATTTATGATTATTTAAATGTCATTTGCATATTTGTATAATGCATATAAAGAAAAAGGGATTTCCTTCTATACCTTTCCTTTCCAAATTCCATAGCACAGCTTACAAGGATGGAACATAGAAGGAACAGTTTCTTTATAGCCCCTTATGCTGATGGATGGCTACCAGGGCCAGCCTTACAGAATCACACACTGGTTTGGGAAGGACAACTAGAGGTCATACAGTCCAACTTCCCTCCCAGAGAAGGTTGCTCAGGACCTTGTCCAGTTGAGTTTTTTACCATCTCTGAGAGATTCCAGAACCTCTCTCAGTACCTTCGGGTCACAGTTATGGTAAAAAAAAAATAAATTTCTTCCTATCTAACTTGTGCTGCACCCTACTGCCCATTCCCCTCTATGATAAAACCACCAGCTCTGTAGACAAGGGGAGACCAAGTGGAGCACTACAAGTCGCTGGACTGGGACTGGTGTGTTAAACATTTTTACCTTGGAGAAGTGCAAAGTTCCACACCTGTAAAGGAAGAGTCCCTTGAAATTATGTCAGCTGAGAACTGACTGGCTGAGGAGCAGCTCTGCTGGAACAGACCTGGGGGCTGTGGCAGCCAGCCAGCCAAGCATAAGCCTGCAGCATGCTCTGGTGTTCCTGCTGGGCTGCATTCAGAAAGGGAGGTGACTATCCCCCATTTGAAAGGCTCCATTCAGAATCCCACATGCGGTTTTGAGCCCCCAGCAAATGGCACTGATAAGCCAGAGTGAGTTCAGTGCAGGGCTGTCAAGATGGCTGGGGGCTGGATCACATATTCTGTGAAAAACTGAAGGAGCTGGGTTTGTTCAGGCTGAAGAAATGGAGGTATTGGTGGGAGTTAATTGCAGCTTTCCATTTATAGAATGGAAATTTATGAAGAGGTTATCAAGGAGAATGGGCCAGGTTCTTACATGGTCCATGATGTCAGGATAAGTCAATGAGCCTAAGTTGAAAAAAGAGAGGTTCAGATTGAAAATAATGAAAAAATCACTACAAAAATAGCTAGCATTAAAACAGGTTGGGCTGTTTCAATGCGCATCTCCATCCTTGGAGACTTTCGAGAACAGATCGAATAATGCTCTAAGCAACCTGGTCTGACCTAGACAAACCTGATTTGAGCAGAAGGCTGATTTAGAGAGCTCCTGGAATCCCTTCCAACCTGAACTATCCTGTGATCCTATCCCCATGCATCTCCAAGAAGCGTCTGTCTCCACTTTTTCAATGCATTTTTATTTGATACATTTAGACAGCAATTAGATCTCTCCTTAGCCTTCTCTTAAAATAGCCTGCTCTTCTAAATAAAGCCATTTGTAGGACCTAGGCATAAAACAGGGAAATACCCATATTCATCAGAGAAAGGAAAAAAAACCTCACCAAAATACAGATGTGGAAAGAGTAGAGAACAAACTAAATATAAACACTGTGAACAGAGTCCAGTAAAAGGCCCGAGCAGTGAGAATAGTGAACTGGGGAAAGAAATTTAGGACTGAGAACTAAAAAACTCCTTCTATGATCCAAGCTTCCTGCATTCAGGGAAACTGGAGTTTGACTACTCAGTCATTTACTCAAACACATCAAAGAAACTACTAGATATAGCCTTTTTTCCCAGCTACCTGGAACAACAACAATCTGAGCTTTTGGACAACTGACTGAGTCAAAAGAAGTAAGAGGCACTCTGGACTCTTTGACCCTGATAGCAACCATACCTCCCTCTCCAAAATGCCCCCATGTATTCTCCTCACTTTCATGTGCAACAGTCAAAATCAAATGGTCACTAATCAGGAAAGCTGCATGGAGGAAACCAGAGGGTCACTGACACTATTCACAAAAATTCTAAGTTTGTATCATAAACCATTCTTTAATGTTTTTTCTAGGAGACAGAATGTTTTAGCTAGTACTTTTCCAAATGAGTCACTAACACCCTTGTCTTAATTCTGCAGCTGCTGCTAATTTGAAGTGCCAGCCTTCTCCCCTCTTTCCCCAGAATGAAATAAAATATCAATGTTGCACTGTGCTGAAAATGGAAAGTTAGATGTAACACTATGCTACAAGGCCTCTGGAAGTTTCATTTACATTTGATTCTTTCTTTCCTCCCAGGCCTATACCTAACTTAAGCCCTCTCAGCAAATTATTTCGCACTTACCTCCACAATCATTGGTCCTGAGAATGAAAGACTCAAAAGGTATTTTAACACTTAGTGTGCCAACATCTAAAACAATTTAAAACAAACAAACAAACAAAAACGAAGATAAAGTCATAGAAAAATTATATTAACAGTTGCCTGCATTTATGTGTAATCAGCAGCCCTGTTGGCCAAGGCCCCAGAAAACCTTTTGTCCAGAAGAGCTACATAGCATTACTGTGTCAGAAAGTGAGACCCAAGGGGATGGACTTCTTTTAGAGATAACTTCACTCATAGCCATGCAAATCTCAAACTTCTTAAGTATCTCATTAGCTGCTCCACTGTAAAAAGGTACTGCAGCTGGGGGGGAGTTTGGGCTTAGTTTTCAGGCAGACTGGTTTCTTGATTCAGCTCATTGACTGATCATACAAATGCTAGGGATGGCACAGGGGAAGGAAGAGGAATGGATTGCTGGGAGCAATGGGGGAAGACGAGATTGCCCTTTTTGGCTGCTGTGCATAGTTATGTAAAATTAAAGTGATTATGTAGCTATGGCCTGAGGGATAGAAGAGGTCACAGATACTACCACAGCCTATAAACTGCTGTGGAAATTGTGTCAGTGTGTGTTGCCAAGAGACAAGCACAGGAATTCATTTCTTAACCTGTTGTAAAATCCACAAAGTGAAGCCTGTTCACTCTACCTCTCTAGAAACCCTCAATGCTTCCCTCTCAATGCACATGAGTCACACCAAACATTGTGCATTCCATTTTGTATCAAGTAAGCTCTGTTTATCTACCTGGAATGATTCTGAAGCATTTCTCACACGCCTTACATGCATGCTGAGATTTCAGAAATTTAGCTTAAATATATATTGAAATATTTTCATCAAGTCAGAGCAACTGAGACTAAATGTGCTCTTGCAATCTCAGACCATGAAAAAGAACACAGTGCTCCAAAAGCTACCATGGAACAAGTGAGCTGTGTATATGGTTATACCTACCCATGCCCAAGCTCTTTGTCTTCCTCAGTTCTGAGATACAATAATTCAGCTTAGAATTTACTGGAACAACATTTAAATGCCGATCTTGGTATTTTCAGCTGAGGAAGACTAAGAAGATGCATGAAGTCAGACAATAATTATCATCTATTTAACCACAGTAAATATGACCTGAATCTGTTTCGTGTTTGTTTTGACTGAAATGAATTGAACTCAAATAGAACAGATTTTTATCAACATGCTTTCCCAATATTTTTCACTTTTTTAGCAAAGTAGGAGTTTTTCCAGCAGAAACATATGTGAATACTACATTGCACAGGCCACAAGAAGCCTATACAACTGAACAGAAACAAGTATATCATTTTAGCTAAATCTGAGCATACATCCTGAAGGGACTATTTCTCAAACCAAAAGCATAATTTAATGAAAAACAATTTGTTTTTTAAAACCATTGTTAATTGCTCTTGATCATGGAAGACTGAAACATGTAACTGTACCAAGATATATTTTCCCATTTATTACTACATATTTGTTCAAACTTCTTTACTATTACCACAATCACATTTCTTTCATTAGGAGCACTGTGTTAGTAGCATTGATTACCTTTCTAAGTGATGCACCTACTATCAACATTGATAGCTCAAACTTTGCCACTTGGACTTCAAAGCAGATGAAAAATTGTGTCCAAGGTGTTTTTTTGATGTATATACTAAAAAGAAACATTTCTTAAAGGTATTGTTTTATAAAAAAAATAGATTTAGAAAACAATGCTTTACTTCGGAAAACATAAATAATTTTGCTGACCTTTCCTTTGTTTTTTCAGCACTGAGTGGAAGCTCAGAAATTTACTAAGGAAATTTCATCCTTGAGTCGGAGTCCTAGAGATTTATGCTCTAACTAGAAGCAAAGTATTTAGAAGTATATAGCATACTCAATTCTGGTTTTAAAGTAATGAGAAAAAAATCCTACTATCATTATGAAGAGTACCAGCTGAGTTTATAAAAAAAACAAAAAACATACTTTAAAGGACTGTTTTATTCAAAGAAAATTAGCTTCTCCCCACACAAACTTATTGCACACCTTTCATGGCTGCCTTGGGATCCTGTGCTGAGGGTAAAACTAGAAAATACACTAAAACAAATCAGACATTGTGTAGTTCTGGTTTCTAGCAGATGTTGCCTGCCTACTGGATATAAACTTCACATTCACAAACCCAGTGCCTGGAGGGGGTTAACAATCAAATACAAAAGGAAAATATCACTGAATAAATGTCTCAAGACTATTTGAAGTCATATATAGGTTTATCACTTTTCTGTTAAAGTCAGTCCCATAGGACCATCAGACTCAGGAGCTGCTCATATGTCTGCAGTAAAGGTACTACAGAATCACAGAGAGGGACCAAGGTTTTGTTGACATTTGCTAAATGAGGCAAATCACACAGTATCAAATTAAGCCCCAAGCATGGGGTACTCTAGGGATGAGATTAGTCTCAAACTTTTAGAAACTACAAAGCTAATAAGAACCTGTAATTGATTGAGTGGAGAAAATATTTTTTACTTTGCAAATTCAGTCTGTAGTTTGTGTATATTTATGCTGTACCTCTCTATAAGGAGGGTGGATTCAGAGAGGGAAGTTGTGACTTTTTAAAAACTCTTTTTAAAAGATTCCCTAGGAGAAAAACACACAATTAACATGCCTTATAGATGCCATTGCTGCTTTTCCTTGATTCCAGTCCTGATCACACAATCTCTATTTTGCACTCCCTAACGTTTGCTCCTCTGAAGTGAAGATTATGACCATCATGGCATTGCAAATCACATCCAAATTAAGCATGATCAGCATAACCCAACCATAAATTAAGGTTCTAGTAAATGTTGCTTATCTGAAATGAAAGGCAAAACTCTTGTTGACTTCAAGGAAGCTGATCTTTGAGAGGATGGTGGTGTGAAGTGTTTCTGCAGCTCATGTTCCTTTATGAGAGTTATTTAGAGAGTTACAATAATATACACTAAAATACATTATATGAACACTCACAGAACTTTGTATGCATTTTTCTCAACCCATTTCTAGAGAGGCTTTTGCCTATATAAGTATTATTCCAGCAACAGTTTCTAGAAATACTTTCTGAGGGGCACATTTCTAGTTCATTGCAGGCTACCTGAACCAAACTTCACAAGTTCAAAGTAGCTATAACTGGGACAAGGATACCCCTCACTAAACAAGCTGGCTGGAACAATTACATACAGCAATCACTGTCAGCAGTGACAAAAAGTTACTGGTCTGATGTATGGATGTAAACAAACATTCTCAGTTTTGGAGATGGATGTTTGGAAGAAATGAAAACGTAGTACTTTCTAGGTAATACTCCATTTCTCTCTATCTTCCATCCTCTGAAATAACTGTATAGAGTCAGAGCGATTATCTTACTACCAAATTGCTCAAGTTTTTCTTAAAATGGGTAGATTTTTACAATTCTTTCCCTTCCACAGTATGGTACATTTTTGGAAGAAATTCTTTGGATAGTTGCACAACAAACCTCCAGCCTGTCTGGAACAGAACAGAACACATTCAAGAAGCTGAGGAGGATATTGGAATCAGGTAACTGAGTGGAGACAAAAAGTTTGCCTGCAATAACCTAACCATTTTTTCTTTTATTTCAATGAATTTCTAAGCTCAGTCAAGAAACACAGAGATCCTAACTAGGGACAATGAATACAACTTCCCAGAATATAAAACATGCAGATTACTTCTGTGCAGCCTTATAAATATATTTATTCTGTTTTACTGTAAACTTGTCTTTTGCTATGTACAGATTTTGCAGTCTTAGCACATACGGAATAAATCTAACTAAACTGATTAGAACTAGTAATCATTGATGCTGGTGAAAATCAACTAATCAATCATATGCTACTGAAACTTTTTAAAGGGTGACAGACCTGTGCTTGGTGAAGAATGCAGTGCCAAGGTATACATTAGCAGCAAACAATTAGCGGGTCCTACCTCTTCTGCTTTAGAAGCAGAATGTTCTACATCGGTCTATTAATTTCATATACTGACACTAAACTGAGTTTATCCAGTGTCTGCTAATAAGACAATTCATGTCTACTTTGTTTAATACTGTTAACTGATTGCCTTCTTACTCTGCTATCAGCAGGCTTGGATACAAATTAAGTATTCCCATTTTGAAGTTGGCTCTCAACAACCTGAGAACAAGGTTTTGACATGGCAGAATCTGCCTGCTCACTACAGTTTATATCAATCTACAGTCCTGCCTACAATCCCACACAATTCTAGAAATATTGGTTCTTCTCAGAGCTGCCAAGGCATCAGTTTTGCAGCTACCAAATGATAAAGTTCAAAGCCCACTCAAAGATAATTTAGCAGGATTCACAAGACTTCATTAGTTCCAGGTTTTGTTAACTAATACCACACAAAATAACTAGGATTCGAGTATCACATAGGTATTATCTGTGACTACTAAATGCTTACTTTTTAGATAATCCATGCTATCTATAGGAAATGTTGCCATCTCCTACGAACTCTCTTATACATAGAGCTTTCCTCTGTGATACAGAAGCCTACTATGGAATTACTCATGCTGCCACATTAATCTCCAAGGGGATACCAGTAATACAATTTAGCTGTAAATTGTTGTGCACATTGTGACTCTGAATTCTATCTCATATAGGAAAACAAAATATAGACTCACTTTTATTTCTTACTTGACCAAAACAGATTGTGGCCTAAACATGTCTCTATACATTTGTATTTGTTTATGTATACTCCGTCTTGTGAAATATTACAATACTCTGCCTGGCACAGCCAGGTTTTACTACTGGGCAGACAGGCCTTTAAGCACTGGTAGAACACATGTAATTTTAATGAAAATAATTTTCCAAAATGTTGAAATACAAAATCTCTCAATTAAAGTAAAGCTTCAAACATGGAAATTAAATACAACTGAGTTGAAATTTGAAAAGCAGTGTTACAGAAATGTGGTTAAAGAAAGCACCTAAACCATTAGAAACATCCATTGAACTCAGAAAATACTTTTGATGCTCTCTGATAAGCCATACAATGCTGCAATACAGGAACTGTCCTAAAACATACACACTAGAAGACACAAAATTTAGCAGATGTGTCAAACATATCAATCCAGATTAAAAACCATCCTTAAAATGAAGGTTTTACAAGCTTCAACTTAAAAGTCATTCCAAACTGTTTTCATTGCCATAATGATATTTCATTTTAAAAGTCTTCTTCCAATGTTAATTTTGTTCTTTTCATTTAAGTCCATGATTTCACAAATCTCTTTTGATGCTGAGCTCCCTAAGAAGAGGGGGAGGGAGATGCTGAATCACAGCAAATGTTTATATTCCCATATAACCAGCTTGAATACTTCATGAATAGGATTGTGAAGATCATAACAGTCAAATACAAAATCTGGCTTTTAAAACCTACAACATATTAATATCAATTATAATAGTTGACCACATCAACATTTTAACCTAAAGAGCCATGAGGAATGTATGTAATTTATCTAATGAGTATTTTTGAGAGCTCTGCAGAAAAATCCATCTTCAAGAAATTCCTGTCACCTCCTAGTTATTGATTTGCAGATTATTAGTCAGCACATTTTGCATCATTATTTAAATAACGATAAGATGAGAAGCAGAACTTCTGGTTTAGATTTTCCTGCCTCCCCCAGTGTAATCATGTACTATTACCCATCATTCATTCAGCAAAGGAGATTCACTTCTATTATCATTTCTGTTTAATAAAACCCAAAGATTTCTCCAGAATTACTGAAAGAATGGCCGTAGAGTGGACAGTGAGCTGTTTTAGGGCCCAAAGAATAGAACAGCTAAAAAATATGAATTAAATTAATATTTCCACATGTTCAGAGGGGATCTATAGTGGGAGGATTGCTTACATTACTGGATTCTGCATACTTGAGTATCGAAACCTAGAGTCACTGGTCCCTGTATCTATACCAAGGAGACACCTATTTTCCTTTTATTTCTTCTATAAAATCAAGATATATGAAAACAGGAAACTTTCACTGGATCTCAGATATTTCATTCCATGTGTGTAGGTCAAATGGCTCTGTGTTCTCTCTGCTGAAACAGAGTAATATAATTTCAGGCTGTATAATTTTATAGCAAAGCCTGCAAGACAGTTTGAAGATGTCATTGACTGTAATACAAATCAATATTAAATTATCTGTACAGGAAACATTTTCAAAAGATGGTCCATCACGCTTTCTCATAGGATCATGGATTTCTAGGATCATTCTTTACTAACTACTATAAGCTATTAGAGTTTATCTCCCTCTTCAATTATTTACAGGTCAAAATAGCAAAGTGATATTGCTTTATATATATTCCAGGTTATGTACTTGGTTTGTAACTTACTATTGCCACACAAAACCATGAAGGTAAAAGTTGCTGAATGAAGACATTTGTTTCATTTGAGAATGTACATATAGTTATACAGCTAAGTGATGAAAAAGGATGTCCTTCAGGCATTACACCTTCCTTTAAAATAATGCATTAAATATATACATATGGGTGTAAACAGTCCTGCAGTGATTACTCTGCAGCTTAATCTTTAAATGGCTATAGTCTGTCCATCTTTAGCCTGATGTCAATTACACATTTTACAGATTAGTCATTTCAAATCACCAAAAGACCTTCATCATATTTCTATCAGTTTCTGTTTATACGAAAGCACATCTCAAAGCCTCCTCATTGCTGCCTTGTAAAATGTTTCATGACTGTCAAATAGAATTTATTTTTCAGCCAAGCAGTTTAAAATACATTTCACAATACAGTAACACAAACACAATAAAAAGAAGAGCCTATCAAGTGTGCAGATAAAGGGAAGGGAATCCTTTCCTGTCATTGCCAAAGAAGCAAGACAGTTTAATAGCAAAACACCTGGAAAATCACAACCAAACCCACACCACGGTTATAACCTTTAAAAAAAAGTTCACACATTGCAGCCTCATATGGGTCTGTTTTGATTTGTGAGGAGTGTCACTGGTGGTTGGAAAGGCTTATGCTAAATGTTCCAGACAGCTGATGCAACCACCTCTGCATTTGCCAGTTTGCAGCATGATGTTTCTAGAGCAGTGGGGCTGGCTGCCCTTAAAGACTTGAAGGAGAAAGGGAAAAGGTGGAAATCCTCCACCGCAAGAACTACTAACATCAATATCCCCGCAAACAGCAGCTACCCGTGTACGACACGAATCATCACGAGCCGGACCCTTAATGCGTTTTTTAATCCAGTTTGAAAACTGCGAGGTGGCAGCTGACAAAGGTCCAACTCCACAGACAATGAGTATCCACCCGAGTCCGACAGCTTCCCCGATGCCCGTATTTAACTGGAATTACGGCCATCCCCATCGCAGCAGTAAGCACGCCCTGCCAGCCCTCGGGATGTCACAGCAGGGCCATGGCAGCCCCAGCCGGCCCAAGTTCGGCTCCTCTCCCCGCGCTCCAGGGGCTGCGCCGGGAGAAGGCAGCGGGAGCGCGGCCCGCAGCGCTCCGCTCTGCGGCGGGGTGGCCGAGGACGCGCTTGGGAAGGAGGAGACACGCCGAGAGCCCTGGGGAAGAGGAGGGACCGGCAGCGGGAGGGGAAAGGCGAGAGGGGAGTCAGGTCGGAGGCTGCACGGTCGGGAGCGAGGGGAAGGGGTGGAAGCCCGGCGGGGGCTCCCGGGGCGGCGGCGGGCGGCAGGAAGGCGCTGCCGGCTCTTTCCTGTCTCCGGCTCCCGGTGCAATGTGACCGCCTCCCCCGGGCCGTGCCCCAGCCGCGGAGCTCCCGCCCGGGCTCGGCCCTGTCCGGCCGCCCGGAGCGGGGCCAGCCCCAAACCCGCCGCGCCGCCCGGCGTGCCGGACCCTACCTTCGCCTGCAGATACTGGGGGTAGTAGTAGGTGGTGTACTGGGGGTACATCTGCTGTTTCCACACTTTGCCCATGAAGCTGGAAATGTAGCCTGCAGTGCAGGGATGGGGGGGTACTTTGGGGGGCTCCGGCCGCCTCTCCGTCTCTCTCTCTCTCTCTCCCCTCCTGCTCTTCCTCTCCGGCGGCAGCGGCTGCTGCTGCTCCTCGGCCGAGCTCAGACCTTCCTCCACCCAAAAGCCACGGCGGAGCGGAGCGGGGGCAGGCACTCTCGCTCTGTGCCCGGGAGTTCCTGCCAAGTCCCCGCCCGGCCGGGCCGAGCAGCGGCGGCAGCGGAGCGGCGGCGCGGGGAGCGCTCGGGGCCGGCGCGGCGGTGCCAGGCGGCGGGGCAGGGCTGGCGGAGGGGCGGGGGACAGGGCCGAGGGGAGGCGCTTAGCCCCGCTCGGCGCCCGGGGCGAGCCCCGGCCGTGGCCCCGCGGCGGGGCAGCCCCCGGGCCGGGGGGCGGCGAGCGGCGCCGCTCGGCCCGAGGGCCGCTCCAGCGCCGGGGAAAGCTGCGGTGCCCGGCGGGAGCGGAGCGGAGCTTTCCACGTTCTGGAGGAGAGGAGGAGGAGGAGGAGGAGGAGGAGGAGGGCGAGAGCTGCAGTGGCCGTATCGCGCCCGGCTCGGCTCTGACCTAATTAGCCCGGTTGTGCTTTGTTATCGCCTTCCTTCTTTTGTGCATCCCGCTGCTGAGCAGTGGTGCAGGGCACAAGCTGTACGGGAAAACTGGGTGAAATTTTGGAAAAGCAAATTTGGCTTCAGTTCCGCCTGACGGTACAGGGTCCATTTATCTGCTGGAGCAGAAGAGACTGCAGTGCTAAAATCAGTTTACAGAGCAGCAACCACAAAGCCAGTCCAAATTCTCAGTCTGGCCCATTTCACATTCTTGAATTTGTACTTTAGCCAGTGGTGCTGAGTTCTCCAACAGGAAACACTCATGTTCTAGACAATAATAGCTATATTTTTTCACTTGAATATTTTCTCTGTGAAAGCTGATTTCCTGGATATTAGACGTAGGGACAGGCAGCATACTATGCTCTACTGTTTGTTGTGTGTAAAAAACTCAGTTCAGTGGGTTTACTTCTGACAAATCCATCTCTTTTCAACCCAAAGATAAGCTGATCTTCAGAGCATTAAGCAATGCCATTCCTTTGTCACACTAATCACAATCATTTTTGTCTTGCAGCACTGCGTGGTTAATAAAAGATGTATATAAGGTCCACCAAAACTGCTGGTTTTATTAGCATTGGCCAAAGTAAATGTGATAATAGTGGAAATAAATATCAAAAACCTGAAGAAAGTACAGGCATCCCAGGGTGATAGCAAAGGCAGCCTTTGTGCAGCCATGAATCCCTGGTGCAGGCTGAGCAATGAGAGGTAACTGCAGATATTCTTCCAAATTCCAGCTGAGCAGAGGACAATTACGCAAATGACATTGCAGCTCTCCTTGCCAGCTATTAACATCACTTTAAAAGTTTGGGTTTTTTCCCCAGGGAAGAGAATTGTACATGCTTTGTGGTCCACAAAGATGAAAGGACTAGTTGTATCTTTAGGAGAAGGTGTTTTTTTCCAGAAAAGGAGCTTTTGAGTTTCGGTTAGATTTGGGGGGTTTGTTTGGATTGTTTTGGGATGTTTTTTTATTTATTAGCACACAGCTAGAATGACATGAAAACAAGGAGAAACATAGAAAACATAGAAAACATTGGAAATGGTAATGTCTTCTGTGAGAGGGACAAAGATTAAAGCTAGGGAAAAGGTGAGCAGAACAGAAATATCAGGTATTTGATGGGGATTAAGAATGTGCATCTGGAGAAGCTGAAATGGCCATGGCTAAAATCAGCTGTCTTCTGTTTTCTGGTGTTTATGCAGTGGAAAAAGCATACAGGCAGTGATTATCTCCAAAGAATGTCAGGTAAAATGGCTGTGGGGTAATGCAGGGTCAGAGGACAGCAGAAATGACATTTCAGAGCTTCATGGGGAAATGTGTTACTACAGTCCAGATACGTGAGGATACTGTTGTAGACTGCTTTGAGAACTGCCAAGTCGTGGTCTGAAGTTCTTGGTTGAACTACAAAGAATGTGGTGCTGGCCTCTCACAAGCTGACAGGTTACAGGTGCTAGTACACATAGTTTCCTTCAAAGAAAAACAATACAAAGGAGAAAAAGAAATAAAGACTGATGGATGCACTTTGTGGGGATTTTCCTGAGGAGAAGGAAAGAATGAGATCTGAAAGAAAACATTATACTGAAGACATCTGGAAATAAAGGGTGTTTTCCCAGAATCCATCTTCATGTAAACAGCAACTGTGGTTGTCACAAGTACATTGTGCAATCCTGAATGAGGAGAGAAGCATCCAGAAGGAAAAAAAGACCTTTAGGAAATGAGGACGGGGGGAAATGCAGCCTGTATCATTCCAGCATTTACAACTGCAACAGTCTCCAGCTTAAAACTGTGTCAATTTATAGGTAATGGCTGATGGCTGCCAGCGAGAGGAGCAGCAATGCACTCTGCCACAATGGCTCCTGGAAGTGATGAAAGAACAAATCTGGCTAAGAGAGTATTTGATTTCAACTATAACAACTAAAGCTGATCTCCAAGTTCCTTCCCAGTCTCTCCTTGCAAAGACTTAGAACTGTCTCAAACAAAGTATTTTGCTCTAAAGATTAATCTCATCCCCAAACATGTGTCACTGTTAATGTAATGATGAAACCAATTTAGTTCCATTTTCAACCAGAATATCTTCTAATTAAAGATCTACTTCCATTGGAATATCTGTGAAGCTGACATTAAAGAAGTTCAAAATTCATAGTTTAATATTTACCATTGAATTTAAAAAATAAGCCTGCAACTTAATACTGCAAACTTCTACAGTGCAGTGATCCCAGTGATGATCATTGAGAGTTTGAAAATAATACTCAGGTTTTATTAATAAAAGGTTAGAAGATATAATTATTTTATTGGAGTCATTTACATAAGCTTCAGTTAGAGTACTTCTTAATTTTTTTAAATAATATTTAAGATGTTTACTGAATTAATCAATGAAGAATTCTTGGGTCAAAAATAATCAAATTTAGCATCACACAAGACAATCTCTGCTTCTCTCTTTTTAATGCATTGATTATTCAGCCAACTTAGTAATATAACAAGTTGTGCAATACAGACCAGATGACATTGCAAATGAAACTTTAAACAAAATTACTAATTTCTTAACTTTTCATACAAATGGAAATGTTTGGATTACTTTCTTTTAATGTTAATTGCAAGGGCACATAAAAACTTTCAAATTGAAACCGTTTATGCTGTGTGGTGGTACTAACTTCTGTCATCATGATAAAATACTTGCAAGGTTTAAAATGGAAGCTAGTAGAAAGAAAAAAGCTGTCTTCCTACAAAAAGTTAAGGAAAACAGTACTCCATAATTTTGTCCATGGCCAGAGTTCACTGAGTGTTAATGAAACAATAATAAATTCTACTTTTTTTCCCTTTACATTACTTCCTTATCATGGATATTCTCTAACTGCTCAGGAGTGATTAAAATATGAAAACACAGTTGGGTTCCTGCTGCAAATCCTGAGAAGCACTGTATGTGCTGCCATGTCAGAGGAGTTTTACAGCAACTCAGTTGAACCCAATCACTGACTATGGACTGACTCTAGTAGTGTTGTAAGAGATCCCATTCATGCTGTACAGATCAACTCAAACATCAGAAGTTCTACTGTAAACCAGAATAAGTCAAATTCAATGCAGAATAGGAGGGAAATTTATTTAAACCATCTCACTTCAGGAACCAAAGGAACTGCTGTACTGCGCACCATTTGTGGTCTTTACATTTGTTGAGTTGAAAGAGACAGACATGTTTATGCCGAAATCATTATTACTATGACACAGGGATATTTGAACAAGACTTTTTTTTCTAGTTAAGATATTAGCTTCCATTTTGGGAGATCTTTCTTCAAAACCAGATGTACCAGAACATGTGGGTGAGACGGTGAGCAAGTCACTGAATTACCCTCTGTCTTACTCCTGTTTGCAAACCGTGTCAAACATTCACCCTATTCCTTGCCTGCGCAGGGCACCACAATCACTTGGTAAGAATCTGCTCAGTTTGATTCACATAAAAGGACTAAAACAAATGGAAGCAGCAGCAGTACATCAATTGTGGATGCAGAGAGGCCAGGTACTGCACCTTAATTCACATAAAAATGTTAACAAACCAAGAATCTATTTTACATCCTCAGAAATGCAGTGAGGTTTAAGCTGTCCACCAAAACTTCTTTGCTCTTCCCCACGTCTTCAACACACACTGTTCCAATTACTTGCAAAGCCTCCTTGTTGTAACGCCACCCTTAGCCCCATCACAGGGTCTTGACTGCTTTGCAACACAAATGAAAGACTTCAATTTAGGTCGCACTGGGCCACACTCAAGCACAAAGGCTAAATAAACGGCCATTGTTCATGGGCCACCAAGATGAAAAGCACTTGATTGTTGTCATCAATTAAATCAGCTCTCTAGCTTTAGTGGCTATTAACCCTTTCAGCAAATTCTTAAATATTTATTTCGACAGAGTGACTACAATTCTGTACTTTTACATAGCTGTCCTGGTGTAACAGCATTTCCCTGGAACACCGCTGAATGTAGCGTGCCCTTGTTTATCCTTACAGCTGAGCCATGCACTGCACTGGCTCAGCTGCTCCTGACAGCTGCAGGCACCATAATTCACTTCTGAAGATCTACAGGGCTATACACTATTCTAAGATTGTGCAAGGGAAGTATTTAAATGGCAGTAACATACAGGCATTTAACACACTTCTGCATTTGAGCTTCCCCTTTCATGGTTTCATATGCACCAGGCAATGCTCCCGCTATGCAATGGACAATTTCACCCACAAAAGATGCCACCAGACTGCTCATGAAAACGCTTTGTGTTTGCAGCTAAACACATCACCATGAATTTGGGTCATAACTTTTTCTCATGTTTAGATAGGTCTGAGAGTATCCTTTCTCACATAAGTGCCCCATTTTCTTTATTTTTCATGTTCTGGTTTACCCCAAAATGTCCAGCTAACAGAGATGATTGCATATTAAAAGCAATTTGTTTCTTTCCAGAATTCTTCATAAAACCTTGTGAGACGCCTCTTGGTGGTCCAGCTCCTATTTTTTCAGATCTATTTAATACATGCTTTATGTAAATAGTCTTCTCACTGATGGCCAAAATGAGTTGTATTACATTACTGTGTTCACTCTAGGGTGGAGGTAGTTAAGAATCCCACTTCTATTCATATATTATTTACCAGAAGCTTCCATCCCATGCAGTTCCTAACTATCCTGGAATCTCTCTGGCAATAGTCTTTCTTCACCATGGGAGCAGATGAACAAGCAACAGAATAATTGTACCTCTATAAAATATTGACCAGCTACAATTCTTTCATTAGGACTTTCCCTTTCAGTTTCCTCATCTCAGTTTCAGACAGTATTTGCCATTCCTTCCCTTTCTCCTTAAACCCCAAGCCCAGCCTGCTTTGGCTGCAGTATAATAAGAATAATTGTGGGTGTCTTTTTACTGGCTTGACCAACCAGCCATGGCTGGTCCTGATGGAATTCAAACCATTGATTTTAAACATTTATACATAATTTGGAACAAATGTGGGTTTTTTTCCTGCCATGCAAGCAAAAATTGAAAGTTTAATTAACACAGACAACAGCCATCTTGTTCCTAAAGACTTCAGGGATATATTGCACTGTCTTTAGGCATATCTTAAGCAAGTGAAGGATACATCCTTCAGGCTTCATTCCAATATGACCCTAAATGTCCCTAAATTTTTCCTATTTTTGGAATAGAACTATCCCAAAGTATGAAATATCCACCTTCCAATGTATACACAGTTCTATTTTAGACAAATTCTAAACTAGCAAACCTTTCCAGTGTCTCAAACTCCACCTGCTGCTTCTATCACACAGAGCAGCACCTCGAGCTGCCCCTCACCCTTGTGTGGTCCCATGTAAGGGTGAGCTGGTTTAATTCAAGTGCTGGCTGGCCAGATGGCCCAGGCTGAACCCACCCGGGGGCTCTCCAGCAGCACACCAGCTTCCTTGCCCCTTCCCACCTACTGACTTTCAAGCAGCTTTCAGGGTCACTCTACCTGTGATCTCTGCTCTACCATCACCTTTCACTGAAATCTCCTGTAGGCTTCAAAAATCATGATAGCATAAGGGATGATGAAGGCAAATAGAGAAAACAATTGCATGAGCTTTCTCCCCTTAAGAAAGCACATTAATAATTAAAAAAAACATAGTCAATTTACCCATAATCAAATATATGATATTAGGTTCTAAATTTTTATGCTTTAAATTTGTAATTTAATGAAACTAAAGAATAAGTAATTTTATTGAACTTTTGAACCCCCTTTTTTACATGAACCAAACACAGTATTTAACTCAACAGACACCTGTCAGTGCTATTTTTATCTGATTTTCTTTACACACAGAAAACATCTTTCTCACAAAAGGATCAGACCACATTGCCATTTTGAATTAGTCCATGTATTTGAGCTTCATTCACAATTTGTCATATTTATCACAAACTATTTGTAAATGCTGGACACTCTGCCTGTGTACAATAGAGTGCAATACATTGTCAGAACTAATAGGTGATGTGTCTCTACTGCGTAATTCAGAAAAACACTAAAGTGTCAGCACCCTTGATTTCCTGTAAAAATGGAAGCTTCCTCCTTGGCTTTGAATCCATCTCTGTGGTCTAGATGAAATGCCAGCTCTACAGTCAAGCTTGGGTGATTCATTCTAGCTGATGACCCTGCTGTGGTAGCCCCAACATTCCCCACTGAAATAGTCCTCATGTCGTGCAATACTGACAAAGCAAAGTTGAGCAACTCCATTTATTTTCCTCTGTCTGGCAGATGGTAATGCCAATGCTGATGGGAATTTGTGGGACTAAGAGCAAGGCCCAGTGTTACGGTGTATTTCTCAGGTGATTAGAAACTTTCCTTATTTCTGAAAAATGATAGAGTGTCAGTCTGATAAACTGAGATTCTTCTGGGTCCATTTTGTGATGCTTCAGGACATGCCAAATTACTGAATGAGAAGATAAACACTTTTTCATTTAATAGTATATTTATAAGTCATCCTATTACTGTACTGTGACAATGTCACAATATGTTTTTGATTCAGCTTCACAATACTTTTCTGAAAACATTTTTTGAGTGCATTCACATTAACAATAGTTCTGAAACTAGTTTTTATGTGCATGAAACTGAGAAAGGTCTGTGTGACTGTTACAAGATTATAAAGGATGTATTTTTTGTTGCAAACAATAGAAATAAAATAACAATATATGTTAGAAGAAAACAACAACAACCTAATTTTGGATTTTCTGATTCCAAGGCTAGTTCCCCAGTTTTGGACCAGCTTAATGAGTTAGTTGTTTCTAACATAAATAAGTGAATACACTAATAAAACTTTGAATTCTCATCTGTAGGTTTAACTGCTTTGTATCTTTCTGGTTTCCTAAATGATGAGCCTTAATATAATTCTTCCTTTCCTTAGGATTTCATGTCTGTCAGAAACATTGTTGTACCAAAAAAATGTTTCAGATAGGCAGCAAAATGTTCATAGTATTTAAAAACCTTTCCAGTTCTTGTGTTTCACAACAACTCTTTATAAACCAATGTGTATTTATTTTGGTGGAAAGCTACCCAAATAAAAATATTGCATTTGCAGTTCTGGTCTCCGGGGCTTTAATCTACTGGGAAACTTATGAAAGTGCTCACTGATCATGGGATAATATTTCTATCCAAGCCAGCAGTATTTATTGCATCATTTTGTGAATTTTGACTCTTTTAAAAAACATTTGACGTTTATAAAGCACTTTTGCTTCCATTTTCACCAGGGGAGACACAGAGACATCAAATCGCTAAATATATGTTCCAAGGGGACCTAAAAGTTGTAAATAAATAAGGCAAAATCTGAGCTGTAATCAACACATCTCTAGCAATGAAGAATGTTAATAACTTTTTTCTCAGAGGACTTAGAGACTAGCAAGTATTTGATAAACTTTGCAATTATCTTTAGAATTTATAGTTTCATATTTTCATACTTTAATACCGAATTAAGAATTCACAAAGGTTTTATAGTTTTAGTTTATTATAATTTCTAGTTCATTTACAACCTTAGACTCCCTACAAAAACCTAAGGAAGTCCAGCATGTGTGACGACAGCTGGAGGGCAGAATTTTCAGAGTATCTCACACAGTTCTTGCGTGGGACAGCCCTGCCAGGCAAGAGCAGCAGTGCCTTGGACAGAACAACACGTGGGCCAGCTGGATACTCCGACCTTATCACAGTCTGCAGCTTCTTCACAAGGGGCAGAGGAGGGGCAGGCACTGATCTCTGTGGTGACAGTGGCAGGACCCGAGGGAACGGCAAGAAGCTGTGAGAGGGCAGGTTCAGGTTGGATATTAGAAAAAGCACTGGAACAGACTCCCCAGGGAAGCGGTCACAACTCCATCCTGACAGAGTTCAGGGCAATGAACAACGTCTGGACAATGCTCTCGGGTACATGGTGTGACTCTTGGGAATGCTGCTGTGCAGGGCAGGGACTTGATGATGCTTGTAGGGCCCTTCCAAACCAGCAGATTCTGTGATTCTGTGAAGGAGCTGTTCCTGACGCCTCTGGCCGGGTGTGCCGGTGCAGTCAGGCCCGGGGTCCCGGGCGCTGCCGTCGGGCGCTGCCGGGCCCCGGCGCTGGAGCCTCTGGCCGGGTGTGCCGGTGCAGTCAGGCCCGGGGCCCCGGGCGCTGCCGTCGGGCGCTGCCGGGCCCCGGCGCTGGAGCTCCGGGCGGGCCCCGGGGCGCCGCCAGGCCCGGGCCGCAGCGGGGCACAGCGCCCCCTGGCGGGCGGCCGCGGCCGGGCTCCCGGGGAGCGCGGGGCGCTCGGTCCCGGCCAAAGGCCGGGGGTGCCGCCAGCTCCGCGCTCCGCCGAGCACCACCTCAGCCTTTCTGCTCCAGTTCGGAAACGACTGATGCTGGGAGGTGCCAGGTGCTCCTCGCTGCCGGGGTGCCACGAGGGAGATCGTGTCCCGCGGGAGATACGGAGCAGATCCCACGGCACCGCTCCCTGCCTGGCTCATTCCCGGCTCCATTCGCTGATGTTTCCTATTCCTACAAGCCGTCGGATTCTGGCCTTTCCACTAGCCACCATGGTGACGGAATGGTTTGGGCTGGAAGGGACCTTAAATCTGTATTTCCAACCCTCCTGCCACGGGCAAGGACGCTACAACATCATTCTGAATGCTAAATAAAATAAAATAAAGTAAGGTTTGTTCCTTATTTCTCATTTGTATTTAAAAAGAAACAGCAGACCACGCTGACAGCCCTTCTACATTTTCCCATCTTTTTTCATACTATTTATTTTAATCATGTTCACCACATATAATACATTTAACAGTAGTTTCTTTAACTGCTGATTGCATATTTTCTTACCAGCCCTGAACACTTCCCCCATCTCAGAATCCACTTAAGCATTCCAAACAACACAAAGAAAGTAAAACTAATCTGAGAGAACTGAAAATTTGAATAATTAAAATAACTGAAATGAGTATTTGTTGATTATATGTTTACATGAGTATTTAACAGAAGTAAGGAAATTTGCCATATATTTTTTTACATACTTATACAAGACTTTAACCACAGCCGTCAATTTTTAGTACAGTGCACAGATTCTTATTACCAGTAAAAGGAAAAAAAACCCCTCTTATTAAAATATAGATTGTTAAATCACTGGATGGGTTGCATTTCCATTTCCTTCCTTCCTTCCTTCCTTCCTTCCTTCCTTCCTTCCTTCCTTCCTTCCTTCCTTCCTTCCTTCCTTCCTTCCTTCCTTCCTTCCTTCCTTCCTTCCTTCCTTCCTTCCTTCCTTCCTTCCTTCCTTCCTTCCTTCCTTCCTTCCTTCCTTCCTTCCTTCCTTCCTTCCTTCCTTCCTTCCTTCCTTCCTGCCTTCCTGCCTGCCTGCCTTCCTGCCTTCCTTCCTTCCTGCCTGCCTTCCTGCCTTCCTGCCTGCCTGCCTGCCTGCCTGCCTTCCTGCCTTCCTGCCTTCCTGCCTTCCTGCCTTCCTGCCTTCCTTCCTGCCTTCCTTCCTGCCTTCCTTCCTGCCTTCCTTCCTGCCTTCCTGCCTTCCTGCCTTCCTGCCTTCCTGCCTTCCTGCCTTCCTTCCTGCCTGCCTTCCTGCCTGCCTTCCTGCCTTCCTTCCTGCCTTCCTGCCTTCCTTCCTGCCTGCCTTCCTGCCTTCCTTCCTGCCTTCCTTCCTGCCTTCCTTCCTGCCTTCCTGCCTTCCTGCCTGCCTTCCTTCCTGCCTTCCTTCCTGCCTTCCTGCCTTCCTGCCTTCCTGCCTGCCTTCCTGCCTTCCTGCCTTCCTGCCTTCCTTCCTGCCTTCCTGCCTTCCTTCCTGCCTTCCTGCCTTCCTGCCTGCCTGCCTGCCTTCCATGTTCTTAGCAGGATATAGTAAGACAACTCATTTCTTACCAGGATAAAGAGGTGAAGATATGTCCTAAAAACACATACTCAATATAAAGTCCTTTAGCAATTGTATATATGAACTAACTCAGTTGGGAGAGATAAGTACATTTGTGTGTGTGTTGGGTATTCTTGTAGGCATAAATAAACATGGACGTCATCAACTCAAATGATGATGAGGGTCTGATGGACTGTGGATTTAAAAGGCCTCCAAACAGGGAGGAGCATTTTTTCAAAACAGCATAGTTAAAAGAAATTGCATGTTTACATGAATAATGCTGATATTTGACTTCACATTCCAGCTCAGCCTCCTGGATTTATCAAAGGAAGAGATAAGACATGGCTTCAGTCACAGTTGCTCACATAGCTGCTCACAGGCAATACCTTGATAATGACATTTCTTCAGTCTGCCATTCAATCATGGCATGATTCAAATCCAGGAGTCAAGTTTTATGTCTCAATTTTTCCTTCCCTGTGTACATACAGGAAGCTGAGAAAATTGCTTAGGAAGAATCATATCTTCCCTTGAACAACATTTATTTTATTGCTAAAAGGTAAGCATTACACACCTTTTACCATGGCCATTTGGCCTTGCCTTGTTGTGTCTGATGATCCACTTCTAATGAATAGTCCTTTTCATGAGTGTGACAGTCACCCAGTTACTTTTACTTACACTGCTGTTTTCATGCTGCTGTCCCTGCCCCTGTTTATCTCCCTGTCTCTGATCCTTTCCTATTAGATTAGTTTAAATGGTTGAGGGATCAGAGATACAGAATTATCTATGCTATGGTTCTTGGGATCTTAAAAATATAGGTGCAGACAATTTATGAAAAAATGAATGAATAAGTTACCACTTTCATCTAGAAAACTGGCTTACACAGACAACTTGTAAAGAGCTTATTCACAAAGAGGAAGATGATGTGGTAGACTTCGGACTCCATCCCTTTGGGAATAGACTGACTACATGACGATGGAGCACAGGATCCCAGCAAGCTGTAGGTTTTTGTTTTATGCACCTAAGCTCACACAGGATAGGAAAAAATGGCTTTATTTCCTCTGTGTCACTTTGTTTTTACAGTCTCCTATGTTGCTGTAATGACTCCCTTCTCCAGGAAGAATACCAGCAGGCTTTTTTCTCTCTGGAGTTCTTCAGCTCTGGCATCTGGTTTCTGAAAGTTATGGATGAAAAAGGTGGGCGCAGGGGCGGACCTTACTGAGAAAGAACTGTTTTCTCTTCCAAGCTTGTCACCTATGAATATTTTCTTTCCATTTTCACTTAAACATGCTCACAAACACAAAACCACCTAAATTAGACTCATCTGTCTCTCATCTGGAGAGGTGAAGCACTACTTTGTTGGGTTAGAAAAAGAAGTTGCAATACGTGCTCTCAGATTAATTATATAATGATCTCACTATTAAGTCTCATCTTTCACACAAAGGTAAAAAAGCACTACTCCAAAACACTGGATTGTCCTGCATTTTGCATAGCATAGAACTCCATCAGATCTCTATCAGAAGAAGATTCTTGTAAGACTTATGGATAAACATTTTTACTCAGCACTTGTGTTGACAGTAATAATTTGCCATGGACTCCCAAATTCTTACAACCTGTTTCTTTCTTAAAAAAGGTTCCTTGAGATGTCTGTGCCTTTCTCAGTAGCTGTGCACTCACAGCAAGTGGAAATATTATTTGTACACAAAAAAATAGAGAAAAGAGAGCTGCACAGAGGTAATTTTCTTTCCAAACCATCGTGTTTGACAGTTCTGTTTTACACTTATGGTAGATTCTCAACAGTGCTTCACCCTAACTGGCTTGTGAGTGACGTACTTCAGTCACACCACAAAGAGTTAGCAAACTCAGCCTAAACTGTGACTTCCCAAGATGCTTATTTCATGGTTATTCCAGGAAATTAATTGGGATGTGTTGGACAAAAATTGCAAAGAAGCTGGAGAACTGTGGCTGTCCCACTGAAAGAATAAATAAGGACAGGAGTTTAGTTTTCAAGGACAGCCAACAATTCAAAAGGACAAACTGGCATCATTTTAGGCACAGTGCTAATCGTAGGCAAACATAAAAAAAGCCCAGATCAGTTAGCATTTATCATCCAGAAAGCTCAGTGGCTTTGTTGAACAGCTTTGGACCATGAAACTTGTGAAATTTCTGCAGGGGTGTTAGCACTTCCTGGCTTTGGCAAGGCAGGAAGTATTGCACAAAACAGCCCATATCAAGAGTATTTTGGTGTTGCCAGTCCCAGTGCCAACAAAGCCCAAGAAGTCTCAGGCAATTATAAATGCTAACACACAAGAGAAAAATAGTGAAAGTCTCTGAATGTAAAGAAAGCATAAACTTAACATGCTTTTTTAAAATTTAAGCAACACAAGTCTACCCTGAATTAATGTATTTCCCCTTAATTTCAATAGTGTCATATGTTAAACTGTGACACAGCACAGAAATACTTCCCTTGTAAATATTTTAGCAGAAAACATGCTTTAAATAATTGGTTGTAGTGAAAAAAAATCCAGAACTAGGATTTTGTGTACATTACAAGGCAAACACTAATAAAAACATGTAGGGTATGATAATAGTAAGGAACTTACTGATCTCCGAGTTGCATTGTCGTTATTATTTGCTACATATTAATGATGCTTTGTATAAGATGCTTTACTTCTTCCTTCAAAAGAATTACAATCTAAACTAACACAGATCCAGAACAGATGGTATAAATAGGGAAGGTAAAAGTAGAGAACAATAGACAAGCCCAATCTACATATATTCCATCTGTTTAAAGTTAATGCTTTCAGCACATTTTGTTTGAGATAAAAATTAATATCTCCACCTGGTCATGAGAGAAGTACATGGACAGAGGGGAAAAATGCTGACTGTGATCTGCTTTCTTTCAGCAAAAAAATATTCCCAGGCATCCTCATAGGAGTAGGAGCAGGTGAACAGCTGATAGGATGAAATGTCAGTCATTCTCCATAGCATTATCCTGACCAGCCCACTAGAAATTTTAAGCATAATTCAATGATAATGTATAAGAATTAATTATAGTGATTCATCCACCGCACCTGAATATTGCTGAACAGGATTGGTGAATCTACGCTCTCAAGAAGGGAGATAAATTTCTTCTAAATCCATACTTACTTTTCTTTCTTTCTTACTTTTTAGCTTGCAACAGCTCTTCAGTGGTGAAAAGCCTTATGGTTACGAGGTGTGGATCTCTCTTTAGAGCTGTGGAAGGCCCTTTCAACAGTATGTGAGCATTTAATGCTGAAAAGTACACCTTGGCTTCGGTTGAAGACAAAATCCAGAGTAACTCAGTGTGTCCGCATCAGAACATGTGAGATAAATGAGAACGAGTAACATAGAGGGCATAAACCTTTTAAAGCTCCTCTGCCTCTTCATTCAAGCCTCAAAATACATGTTCTCCTGTAATAGCTGTCCTTGGTTCACTACTTCCTTAGTAACAGCTTACAGCAATCAGTAACTGTGCAGTGACAGTTTCCTTTGTAAAGCATTTCCCAAAGGCCCTGGAGCACAGTAGGATTTGCAGCACACCAGGGAAGGAGGCACACGTGCTTTCATACATGGGACAGATCCAAATATAAATTCAGTAATGTAGGAAAAATTGAAGTCATGAAGTCCACATCAACTTCTACACAGAGATCTCTATACAGATAGAATAGAAAACAAATAAAATCTGTGTCTTTGTGCAAAGCAGAAGACTTTGAGAGTGATGAGATAGAAAGTGGGAAAAACAGAAGTTTTTCAAAGCAATTTCATTATTGCATATATTTGAACAAAATCCAAATAAAATTCAAAGTATTCCATGAACAGCACACCCACCAAAGTTTGATTACCTGTGTGTTTGTGCGTTGGAAACCTCTCATCATCAGGTACCCAACTTAGGACTGCACAAGTTCTATGACAAAGCCAGCTCCTACTGTGTTCCCAGCCACTCTCCTTCCCTGACAGAACCTCCACTAGAAGCCACTGGCTTCTAGCCAAGAAAGTGCTTGCTGGCCAGGCAACTTTTGCTGATTGACTGGTAACAGTCTGACAGCACTGATCACTGCTGAGCTCTTAGTGCAGCCTCTCCCTTCCTGGGGACACTGCTTGATGTCTCTTTCCTTCTCTCTTTCTATTCATTTGGTTTTCACAAAACCTATTGGAATTTGTTGGGTGAGATTTCTGCCTTTCTGCTTAATTTCAAGTAATCTTCTGCAATTTCAGCACCAGGGTTGAGAATTACTAGAGGATGCACACAAAGCACAACTCCAGAACATTGTTTCTGGATGACACCCAAGCTCTTAGAAAGGCATGTAAAGGCTGTTCAGAGAAAATGTTGCTCACCAGCATTGGTACCAAACACCAAGAATGATGGGATAAGTGCTGATCCTCTCAGTTGCCCTTTGAGTTTGTGATGGGTCCATGACAAATATATTATAAAACAATAGCAGTACAGCTGTACTGAACATAGCTATTATACAGACCATAGTAAATTGTCATAGGTGAATAGTGATACTGTGAATTATTTCTGTATATTCAAAGACAGCTCTTCTACAGAGCAATCTCCCGACAGTGAGCTTCTGTTGCTAGTTGCCACATTTATTTTAATTTAGTGCAATAGCTCAGCTTCAGCAAAACCCAGCAACAAGCTCAATTGATGAAGTCAATCTGAAAAAAAGTGTACTTCCTGAGCAAGTTAGTTCTAGCATCTCTCTGAACAGGATTTAGATCAGTGAATCTTTGTAATTTTGCCGTTTGGTCTTGTGTTTGCTGTGAGTTCTGCGAGCACTTGTCCCTCCAGAGAAGAATTTTTCCATGTTTCCACTGGTTGCTCTACAGTAACTCTATTTGATAGAGCAAATTGACGAACCCAAAATTAGAAGAAGATATATTTTTAAAAAGAAGATCTTTCTTCTCATTCATTCCTGAACTCTTTGCAAATATTCTTAGCTACAGTATCTTAGTTATGGTGCTTATAAAGGATGAGTGATCTTAGAATCTTAATGAGATCTGCAGTAACCAGAGCAAACAAAATGATAATCAAAGGCAGGGTGAATTATGAATATATTCTAACACTAGCATTTTCACAAGAGAAAGGCCATTCTAACTTATACATGGGATGGATTTTTTATTTTTTTTTGAGACACTTAAAGAGCTGAAAAAATAGATAACAAGATGGGAATAATTAATGAGTTCTTAAGAAATCTTTTGAGATAATGAGTAGGATACCAGTCTAAAAATTGTGCAGTCTTGGTAAAGGTAGAAGAGCAAGTGTTGCAGCTTTTCAAAGGGTATACAAGAAAAGCCTGTGGAATGTCAAATTGTAAGGAAAGATGATAGTAACAACTTTTTATAGCAAGAATAGAGATGTTGCTGGACAAAAGTGTTCCCACGCATCTTCATTTGCAATAAGCTTTTGAGTGTTGAAGAATAATGGGTAGGATTTTATTCTGCAGAGAAATTTTAAGTTTTTCTTTCCTCCTTTTCCTTCAGGGAATCAGGTTGAAGAAGAGAGCCTGACAAAAAAATTTATATTGATTTGTCAGCAAAAACTGAGATTGGTTTTGGGTTCTTTTTGTACCATTTGTGACATATAGGGAAATAATTCAAAATTTTTTTTGGCTTTAAGTAACAATTCACAAAAACAGGAGTTTTCTTCTAAAACTTACTATACCAGAAGTTTCAGTGTAATCAGAGCACTGAATGAGTGTCCCATCTACTTTTGAGAAATTGTGCACAAGCTGGAGATGCAGACAACGTGTTCTGAACAGATATTTATGTGGAAAATACCAAAATAGAAGAAACTGAAGCTTGTGATGGTAAACCAAACCTATCTCCAAGTAGAATAAATAAGATAATTTTAAGAAATTAAATATAGCCATCAAGTTAAATAGAAAAGCTGTAGAAAGCAAGGCTGAAGGTGTTAGATGAACACTATGGAAGACAAGTGAAGAGATAAATCTGAGAATTCTTGTAAACTTTATGTCACAGAAATGGACAAGATACAGCACAGCAATCAGAAAAATTCCAAAAGTTGTACTCTAGGAATCTGTTGGGGCATCTATCTTTAGACATAAATTTGGACTTATGTTAAAAATTCCAGGTGGTAACATATGATCTCTAAATATTTATGAGAATGCATTAGTATTCAGAACAGATTAACTGATTTCCTGCTGGAGGCATCAGAAGCCTTTGGTGGTCAGATTTTTAAAAATCAAGGTGTTTATTTTGATTTTAAGGACTGTGAACTCAACAGCTTGGTCAGAGTTTGATCAGATAGGTAAACTGATTATGTAATTGTAATGAAATTTCAGAGTGTATCCTTTATACCTGATTATGCCATAGGAAATAATTCACCAAATGGAATCTCCTAGTTTGTTTGGTTTTTTTTTTTGTTTCTTTCCTTGACACAATGTTAGATAAGAATTTGAAAATCTAGACAGAAATGAAAAACACATTTCTCAGTGCCTGGTCTTACTGACTTTTTAGCAAAAATACGATCAAATATTTACAATATTGATACCAAGATTTTGAAATAACACTGAAAGATTTAGTGCATAATTTATTTTTCTTTGTGCTGACAGCTGCTTTGTGCTATCAATGATGAAATCACTGGTTCACACACTATAGAAAAAGCAGAGGCCTATTAGATCATCTCTAATCATGTGTCTGCTTCCCTCTTCCAAAACCAAATAGTTCCCCCCTGCTTGGAGTTTTCAAAATGGCCCCTATGTTTATGTTTATCAACCTGAATTCCCTGTTTTTCAAGACCATGGTTAAAATTTCTGTACATTTAGATAACAAAAGCTTCCTCAAGAAAAGCAACAGAGCTTCTACATTGCAAAGCTATTTAAAATATCATCATCATTAAAACTTTTTACACCTATTTTCAGTTTTCCCAATGGTTAGAATCAGCAACAGCATAAAGAGATAATTGGTGACAATGGAATAAATTCCACCAAACTGCAGTATGCTAATGTTATGCAATGTAACTTTGTACATACACTTATTAATATGAGAGACCTTTCTTTTTTTTACCTCAGACCACTTTCATCAGATTCTTAGTGGAAATGCTGTCATTTCTGAAAGGAATTGTCTACATGGTATTGCATGACGCTATGTGCCTCTAAATGCTGATTTCCCCCCCCTCCCTTTACCTATTATACTTGTCACAGGAGTCTCTAGCCTGAAATCAGCATAAATGAGTGTGGCTGGCACTGTGTGCATGCACAGTCACACAGCCTCATCTGTGAATCTGCAGCAATTAATTATATTTATAGTGAAATATCTGCAGAACATTTGCATGTATGAATTATGTATTGAGGAAAAAGCAGTACACTATGGTTTATGCATTTTTTGTTCTCATGAGAGCCCCTTTGTATCTGTAATACATGCCATGAAACAAACCAGATTTTTATTAATTTGTCTATCATCCTAATGATGAAATACAATTTTAAATAAAGACATTATTTTTAAAAGTGTTTTTCAAATAGCTATTTATCATGATTTTACCCTTACATTTTCAAATAATTTGTCCATTAGTCTTTAATGTATTTTTTCTTTAACATTAAGTTCCTCTAGAAAACACCAAGGAAAAAACCATGAATCATCAATGAGTACAGGCCAGAGTTTAAGGCAATGAAGTATGCATGAAATATAAGCGTGATGTGATTATCCCTCTTATTATGGTTATTACAATACATAATGAGCAATGTCAGTCTGTTATCTTATCATTTTATTATTTTGTGGATTCACCCAAGAGTAAAATGTAAATGTAGTAACAGAAGTAATGAGTCAATGGGCTGGGAAGCATGATAAAGAAATAATAAGAAGGTAGTATGCTGCAAAGACTATTCTGAGCCAGACTAATTGTATGCTCTGAAATTAATTATCTGCTACAAATATGACAGGTGGCTAAGTTAGCTGTGAAAGAAAACAGGACAGAATATTCAGGAAACCTTTTTTCTTTGCTGAAGAACTTTTGGTGACAATATTGAATTAAAGATTCATACACTAAAATTAATATGCTTGAGACTCCTGTTAAGAACTTATTCTTATTTTTCACATACTGTCCTAGATAGAGGTGCACCAAAGCTCTAAATTTTTCATGATTTAGTGCTTGTATATGAATGTCTAACTTTCATTTTCAGTGTACATCGTTATTTTTTTCCAAAAAACAAGAAAAAATACCTAAGAAATAACAAGAAATAAGATAATTTATTTTTAAAAATGGTATAAAATACAGTAGCTTAAAAAAACCCCCATAAATAAATTTTATTAAAACCCCATTTTCTTTAATGATAGGGCCAGAATTTATTGCAACTCTCTCATGGTGTGGCTGTTACCTATACTCCATATGCCTGTTTGCTTGGGTAGAGTTTTTCAGCCTGGAGAAAGATTCCAAATATTAAAACTGAAATTATTTAAATTTAATCTTCTGTGAATATTGCTCCCTAATTATCCTAGTTGTTTACAGTTACCACAGAGTTTTCACAGATTAATACAAACCATTAAAAACTAATAATTATTATAGCACTTGAGGAGAATTCTAAAATGAGATTGTTTTTCTTACAAAATCACCATCAGCATAGCCACACACCAGTGTTCCTTAATTTATTTTGCTGCAGAACAGTACTCAGCCTGGAATTATCTTAGTTAGAGAGGAGGAGGGGATTACATTATTTTTCAAGGTTCTGTTGCAGGAAACATATTAACATTCATTGACCTTGCTGTGGTAATTTGTACTGATGAGCATCATTATATGACTGGTATATTAAAGCAGCTTATTAGAGATAGGAAGCATCCTATGCTATTCAGAGACACTATTACCATTTGAGATGTGGCTGTCATGGAGTCTTTACATACAGGAGATATTTGGAACAGTGGAAAACTACTAGAATAGCCTGGCTAAACCATCAAGTTATTGTAGCTCACAGCTCAACCCTTAAAAATCAGATTATATGGAAAAGTCACATTGATACCTTTCTGGTAAATAAATATCTCATCTTTACAGTTTTAACCACAGAACTACCTTCTATTAGTGGATGAGTAAAAATGAAATGGTATAGTGAATGAGAAATACATGTTTGTGAGTACAGAGTCACTCTCCGTTCTGACCATGGAAATGCTGGCCGAAAATAGAACTGTGATTGCAGTATTCTAAATAGAGAGTCACCCTGCAAGCTCTTCTTAGGAGGTGCAACACATCTCATTACCACATTTTGGAAGAAATATGTTCTTAACAGTGGATTTTCTTCTTGTATTGAGGCCATGAATATAATTACCACTTGATAATTTACAGTGTGCCAACTGTTTTACTGCATCTAGTAAGCAATAAAGCACTAAAGGGAACATGAAGTTTGTGGCACCTGCAACTCATTAAAAGGGAGCTATCAGAAACAAAGTGTTTAGTTATCATGTAGTACTTGGCTATACACAAGCAGCATTAAGGATTAATCTAGAGATCCTTACCTAAAGGACCACTGGCAACATAAGATGCTCAGGGAGTATATGTTCAGAACACAGAATTCAGGAAGCCATACCAATTTACCAAGGGAAATTAATTTTCTCCAAAGTAGAGCGTAACATCTCTGGCCATAGGAAGTAATTTTTTCTAATAGCGTTCTCAGTGTTCTCACTGGCCTCTCATGTTCTGAACACACTTCTGCTAATAAAAGTGTTTACTATGTAACCACAGATGAGAACATTTCAAATTAATAATTTCCCTAATTAAATAAACAGGTACATAAAAAGAAACCTCAACTTTTATTCCTTAACATAATTAAAGTTTACCTAGGATGAAGTAGTTATTTAGCAAAAACCATATAAAGTATTTGAGAAGTGCTGTGGTCACCTGTGTGTTGCCAGCTCCTGTGGGCACGGGGGCTCTGTGTGGTCGCTCCTGCACGAGCAATTGAGCGTTCCCAACACCCTCCCTGTGTGTGCTTTGTGCAGAGCACAAATACCAGAGCAGTCACACCTGCATTGCAAACACATCCACTGAGGCTCAATCCTACGTGCCCCAGGACTGCCTGAGAAGAAGGCACTCAGGGAATTCACAGAGCTTGCTCCTGGTTGTCCTGTTCATTTGAGGCAACAGCTGTGCTTGCAGAGGAGTTGCTGAATTGTTTGAATTGAGCTGGGTATAGAGCAGGAGAGGGATCCTTGAGGAGTACTATCTCTGTAAGGTGAGTTACTGTGAGCTACCAAGACTGTCCTGCTAGCCCACACAATGTGCTCAAGGAGCTGCAGGATACAAAGGCAGGCAGAATACCAGAGAGTGCGTGGAGGTAAAGAGAGAAGAAAATCTGGAGGAAGGAATCTGGTGATACTGAGACTGGGAGGTTAAATGGAAATAAATAGAAAGACTGGTTGGGGTAGGGTAAAATGTTTTTAAGAATAGAGGAGGCCTGGGAATCGGTTTCCTGAGAGAGAATGATCTCAAGGTAGAAGTGACCAAAAAAGAATTGCTTCAGTAAGTAAGCTGAAAACAGGAGAGCAATAGAACAGCTCAGATGTGTTTGCTAGCAGCTCATATTATAGGCTACACAGCCTATACACCCAGTCAGAATACTGAGATAAGACTGACTGGACAAGTAGTCTGAGGCCCCTGGTGAGCTAGGCTCAATGTCAGGTGAAGGCTGAAAATGAGCCCTGGAGGGGAGATGGTGAGGCAGAGTAAAGAAAGATGTGACAGAAGAGGTAGAAGAAACAAGACCAAAAATAAGAATGAAGAAACTGAAAAGGAAGGAGAGAGGTGAGGTAAAAGAACCTGGAAGGATACAGGTTGGTAGCACCAAACAGACAAGGAAACAAGGAAACTGTGGGATTAGTAGATTTCTTGGATGTCAAAGTACCTGATGATGATGGAACAAAGAGATTGGAATAGCAGCAGAAATCAAGTATAGGTATTTGCTGTTCTGACTGTCACCCATTACTGGATGCTGCATGCTGGAGTCAAAATGTTTTAAAATCTCACTTAAAATTTCTCCCTTCTTAGCACCATCTGTAAATCCTACTGAGCTCCTCTCCCACCCTCTGCTGTCCCTTCACCATCCAGTGGAGCATCCTGCTGCCAGCTCTGCCAGCTGAAGCAGCTGAGCTTCTGTAATGACCCACATACACAATAAAAACAGTATGTGGCCATGGACAAACCTTTACATTTTTCCTTTTAATTTTAAAGATGTTTGAAGTTACACTCACAATAATCTGAAAAGACTGTCTAAAAATTCATGCAGTGGTAACTGGTTATAAATATTTCAGTGCAACTTTTAAACTGGTAATTCTTCAATACAATATTGTGAGCCTTTGGGCATTTAAGAAGAAAGCAACACTAATGTGAAACATTAGAAGCATCCAGTAACGTGGAAGATATTAAGTCTTATGGGTACTGTAGATAGCTTGTTCATGATTCACAGTTCCTTGTACTGAATGAGTCACCCTGAAGTGGATAATCAGCAATCTTTCAGCCATTTTCCTTTTCCACCAGCAAGGACTTTGTAGGCTTAAATTAATGAGAGGCTTTAAAAAGTAGCTGAGAGAAGAGAAGAGAATTCTGTTTTTATAGAGACCAGTGTAAGTAGAAATTAATCTTTTTAAGAACTAAGTAACCCACTGTTGAATGCTTTTTTATGCTTTCTACTGAGAAACCAGTTAGGTCTCCCTTTTCAGAACGAGGTGCTCAGTTTACAGCAACAGCTTTGTACTTCAGCATTTGATGCAGGCATGTAGTACATGGAAAGTAGCAATTAGAGTTAAGTGAAAAAAGAAGAGACCCGTATTTGTTACTCATGGTTGAAAACTGATCCAATTAAAGTCTGTTAAATTGACCCATTTTACACTAGGCTAACCCTGAATAGGGCTCTGGATAGAGTTTTTGGGTGTGTGCCAGAGGAGGGACCATTGAATACACACTTTCACATAGGAAGTGGCAAATATCCTGTAACGGGATGGAATTATCAGGACCAGCTTTCCAAGAAAGAGTTTGAAACCTAGCCCCCTAACCTTACAGTGGTCAGAGAACACTATTTTTTCCTCCTTGCACATTCACTCCACAGTGCAAAATATTTTTGCATTTGTGAAAATGTATTCAAATCCTTACCTGATGTTATTTCCTACTAATAAATTATTCTAACTGTGCTTCTTTCCAAATATTGTTCCTTTGTCCTTCTTATCATGAGGCAATTGTAAGAGAAAAGCAAAGAAGAATAGATTGGTAATTATAACAGACTGATTACTATGGAGATGTGTTAGCATCAATATGGAGCTGATCACAATAAAAAGTCCTTTCTGTGGATGTTTTGTGGGTTTTGTAAAAATAATGACAAAATCAAAATGAAAAAAGTACAATTTATTTTTTGAATTATCCCCAATATACTGGATAAAGAATGCACACACTTGATCAATAATCTGTAAAATTTGCCTTAAAAGAAAACAACCATTCCACAGATTTTTTTTTCCTACTGCAATGGGAAAACAAGATAACCCTATAAAAATAAGCCCTTCCCCCTCACTCCTGTGTACAGTTCTAAGTGCTGAAAGAAAAGTCATTATTATAGAATGACAAGGCATCTTCTGAGTTTTTAAGTGCACCTGGTGGAACAGGGGCAGATCTGTCTCCAAAAGTAGTGATTCAGCATTTAATTCAGTGAGCCAAATGTAGTCTTTGTGACTCATGGATCTTCAGCAGGGTTGTAGTGGGAATTATTCTGTTTCAATAGACTTAGCTGTTTCTTCATAATGCCACCTACTTTTATCATTTTAATTAATATTCTAAGGCTAACCTCCAACTCTCAGCCCTCAAGCACTTTCTGTTTAATTCATCACTTATTGCTGTTGCAATATCTCTTTTGACATAGTCCATTGTTCAGATTACTGTTCTCAACAATGATTTATAAATTGCCCAATTTCCTAAATAACAGAGATCATTTTTCTTAGTAACACCTTACAGGAGAAGCCATCGTACAGAAGCAATCTCCACCTTTTTGTTGCCAAAAAGGAATGGGAATTCCTCTCCTTTATGGACAAAAAGAAGCTTTGAGGTTTCTCCCTAACATTGCTCCAAGAAGTTGCACTGCAGCAACTTCAGTAGGAAAAGCATTTTTCTGTTATCACAGCAGTGTTTGTAATATTTGCTTCATGGCAGCAGAGAACTCAGACTGGAGTATATGAAACTTATCACCAAGGAAAGAAAAGTAACAACAAAACTCAGAGCAGGAGAAGGAGATCGCTATTTCAGTTACATAGTTTGGAATAATTATTTTCTAATTCCTCTGTTAATTTCCTTAACTTTATGATCTGGGAGCAAAAGAACCAGTTTTCGCTTTTGGAGGTTGAATGTCATGCCCAGAGCCCTCAGCTTAAAGGAGAAGCCTGAACCTTTTGAGATCCATGAAAAAAAATCCCAGTCACTGGGTAGGTACATGAATATCTGCTTCATACCAGAGCTTGGCTTTGCAAATTTCCAGGTACATGGAGCCACAGGAAAAAGTGCTGTAAAAGTCCATAAATCTTTACTAACATTTGGATAGAAGAATATCATGGAACAAAACAGAAAATCAGTATCTGCAAGACTCAATCTATTAAGGTTTTTCTCTTTCTCCATATAAATTAGAGACGCCCAAATGCAAAACCTCAGAGCATTCCACCCAAGAGAAGAGAAAGCCTCAGCTAAGCTGATGCTCTGCAGCATAACCTTGTGTTGGTTGCCCACACAGTGTCCCCCCCACTGCAGTCTGGGTGGGCTTGTGCTCAGAGAAGCACAGATTGCAGAGCACTGCAAAGGCTTTTTTTATCTTCTTACTCTCATTGTACTTACCCACTAATGTAAATATTTCCAAAACAATATCTGAACTGTACAGTCATAAATGCATAGGCTGGCAAATTTTCTCAGCTGCATTAGTCACTTCAACTGTATGTCTGAACCAACCAAAATTTGGTTTGGATGAAAACATTTACAAGTCTAAGTTCTAAACTCTGCCTTACCATGCAGCCGCTGAAAATTCCAGCCCCAAATATTCTTATCAGATACACCATAATGCATGCTTTATTCCAACTGCATACCAAGAAGTTCCCTGGAAGAAAAACTGCAAGAATGAGAAGAGCCCACTAGGTTTTTCAAAACAGGAGATACAGAGATAATCATTACTTCTTCAGTCTCGAGTTGTAAATGTACATCCCATTACTGACTCTGCTAATAGCTGTTAGGATGGATTATTGTTACAGCTGCTAATTGGGGGCTGGATTTGAACAGTTAAACAGCTTTGTCATTGGTTGCCATCAAGTTATTACACAACTTGATAAAATACACCCATGTGGTATAACTGGTAACATAAATCTAATTTTTAGCAATATAGCAGATTTCCTTCAGCATTTATCTTGCTGCTTAGCAGTTCAGAAGGAGCAAAATGGGACAGAGAACAGGAGGGGAAATGCTCAGTGTCTATCTCATTTCAATCTTTGTATATACCCAAAGGGTGAACACTAACATGGGTTGGGGACCCTATTCTCCTTGTAGTGAATGCTAATTTAAACTTTCACTGTGATCTGGTATGCTTTAAAATGCATCAAATCCCTTATTTATGAGTATAAAGGCCACGAAAGGGCTTTAGAATCTAACCCTAGGGGGCTCTTCAAGTGCATGAACCCAGCAATGTTTAACACCTACACTTAGTCTTGAACAGTTGCATGAAAATGATAGAGAAAAATACCTGGTAGATGCCCTCTTTTCTGAACAGTTGAGAAAGCTTCTTGCATGACATGGAAAAAATCATTTTCCTAAGAAAATGCTTTCTGGTGCTGTAGCTATTGCACTTTGCTATTTAGAATTCACATTCCTAGAACAGAGCTGTTGCATACATTTTTTATGACATAATCTTTCACATAAATGCAGTACTTGGAATGCTGACAGGCCAATAAAGAACCCTTGCTGTACTGGGGGAACAAAAAACATTTCAGGTCTAATATCAAAAGAGTTATTAAATGTCTCCTTTGATTTTTGTGATGTGAGCTTTCCCAAGTCCATAGCACTGGCAATGAAACATTATATAAATATAAAAAGAAGATGTATTCTAAAAGCTACAAGCAATTAAAAGGCAGTGCATTCTTCAACTAAGATTTGAAATATATTCCATGAGAAGCAAGCATAATAAATTAATTCTGTTAAGCTGATGCAGAGTCAGATAAGGTACCCTGGGATCTATAGTTATACTTCTGTAAATCCTGGTCCGAAATTGCTTCACTGACTTACATTTTGCTTTTGAAAGTGTTTGTGTTGCTCCTAACAGGACTACAAAAGTCCTCTCATAAAACTCTGGTGGTCCTCAGGGATGGTATTAGACACCAGTATGGGGTGTTCCCAGCAGTTTGCCTTCCTTCCTCCCTTCCTCCACTGCCCAGGCTTAGCATCCAGACTAGCCCCAGTAAAAATTATATTAAGAAACTTTGTATTCACAGCCAGAAGCATTAGTATCTGCTGCCATTGGTCTTGGTTTAAAAAACATTCCAAATAGTGAATGTGAACACTTGGAGGCCAACATGCAACAGGTATTTACTTTTGCCTTCCTTGTTCCAAAGGAAGCATTCTTTCCAGCATAGGGACAAACTGTTGCTGGGACTGGGAAATGCTCAGAATATCCCTCCCTGCAGGAAACCTTTGCAGGGCTGATCTGCAGGCATGCCAAGAATTGTGGTTCTTGACAAACTTCAGTATTAATTACTGCAGCATTGCTCTGACTCTTCCTTAAACTATGAAGCACACAAGGACCACCATAGCTGCTCATTTTCATCAGTGCCTCCCTCTTGAAAAATAAAGCATTCTAATAGCACATGACTATGCAGCACATTCAGACACATCTAATTAGTAGCTGCCTCACACTTACTTATAAAAAAACTCATAACAAAATAAAAATAATTTCTGGTATAAGCCCAGACTACTTATTACAGGCTGTTTGAAAAGGGAATACTATCCCTCTTTAACCAAACTATCTAGCTGCTATTTCCACCTGAAGTCTTTGGCAAGGGTAGGAGCTATCAGTACCTATTGTCTAGCTTTTTCAACATCTTCACAAAAGTAAATATTCAGTCCCATTTAAGCCCAGCCTTTTTGTGGAGCCAGTCCCTCTTGAGCAAATTTACCAAACCAGTAAGCTGTAGCTTTCTCAAACTGAGAGCTCTCACCTGCTTTTCTTGCTCTGCTTTTCCCCTCACAGCCTACAAGTGAGGTCACTGATAAGTCACTGAGGACAGGCAGCTGTCTGTTTGCGAGCTTTATAATTCTGTCCTGCTCTAGAAAACATAATTCAGTTCCATCCAAGAACAGCATCAATATCCAAAAATGTGATACAACAATTTCATTAGCAGAACTAATTAGCAAAACTATCTTTTGTATCATACCCTCTAGTTTGTGGAAATCAGCATTTTACCCAACAAGTATCCATATAATTACACAGAAGGAACATTGTACCAAACAATTCATTTCCACACTGAAAAATGTACAGATGTGGAACATAGGATTTGCAACACCATATAAGATTGATAGTCCAGTGCTTCAGCTATCCCATTTAGTACTTCATCACCTGATGAAGACCCACTGAAATGAACAATTTTGGATTTCACAATGAGAAAAAAATCCTAATAACTCACCCTTAGTAAAGCCTGTCTAAGGCATCAGGAGAAAGTTAAGAAGTTCAGGGTATAAAACATTTCATAAATTTGTACAGAGATTAAAGATGAAAAGAATAAGGAGATTTTTTAAAAAGCCTAATGTTTATACTGCATGGAAAGACAAAAAATATTCATCCTCATCATGCAATCAAGTGGCAAGCAAAAAGAACTAACATTCATTCTGAATATAAACTGGTTTATTTACATGGGACAGCAAAATTACTATGAAGTAATATTAGCTACAATCCCATAATTGATACAATTAGAAAGCAGGAGGGCTCAGCAGAGGGGGCACAGCACCACCTGTCATCTTGCTTCCTGGACTGAGTTGGCTCAATTATCTTGAGTTTGGCAAAGAAGAAATACACAGCAAGAGAGGTGTAAAACATCCAATTCATCTCATCTCAAGTCACATAATTTACAAATTAAGATTAAAATTCAAGGCCTGGATGAGTCATAAATCCTTAGGGCACTTGAAACTGTTGTGTAAGAGAGTGTGAATAACAAATATAGGTATGTAAGACTACTTGATATATACATATAGATATATCCTAATTTATTTTCTAAAGTCAGAAAATAAATTAAATTGAGCGGTTCCAAGTACTGACATGCCAGGATTTATATCTCTGTGCCAGATTTATATATTACTTTTGAATGGGTTTTTTTTTCCCTTTCTCTCAAAGTATAATGGTTAGTTAATTGATATTTGTATAATTTCATGGAAGTAAAATGTACTATACATAAATGAAGAATTACACTCTGATGAAATCTTATTTTTTAAAAATGATTCAACATCTTACTGAGTGCAACATGAATTCATGGTTTAGGAATCTCATTCACAACACCCTTTTGCCTTAGACATGGTCTGAAAGACTTAACTTCTAATTACATGGAAGGCCTGTTATACGACAGAGACAACAATCTGCTTCCCCATTCTTTAAGCGTAGATCTGGCTTTGCTCAGCATTGTCCATGTTTACTCCATGCTTACTCTCAGGGGCTAAAAAGGAAACACTTCATTCCCATATTAGTTCATTTTACTTAAAATTTTTCCAATATCTTTTCTTTCCTCATTTTTAAAACAACCAGATTAAAACATGATAGAGCTAAAATGATAAATGAATATTCTGTTCTGATTTTCACAGGAACCCTTTACTTAGTACTGCAGACCTATGTATGCATGTAGACAACAGGCAAAATCCAGACTGGGTTTAAAAACTGATGTAATTTATCCAGTAGCTTATCCTGAGTGGAAATTAAAACCATTTACTTTATACTGACTTCTTATTCAAATGCCATTTGATAGCTACGCTTACATTGCATTCCACACTACAAAGACAGAAATCTAAATTTCACTGAAAGAAAAAAGGTATCCATCCACATTGCTCATTGCCATTTGACCATCAAACTGCAGATTTTCTCAGAAAACAGAAGTATTGTATGTGCCAACTACACAGCTTTAGACATTTAAGAAAATTCTTATGAAAGCATAGAAGGGAGACCCTTATTAATTTAACACTTCCTTGATTTCCTTCAAGTCATCATTCATTCTCATAAAAGACTAATCACCATAGGAACATATTCTACAAACACATACTAGCCTTTAAGATGATTGAGAGTAATTGCTTAGCTCTATGCAAAACTGTCGTGTACAGGAAGAATTACTTTTTATTCATAGAACCACATGCTGTGGTTCTTCATATCATTTTCTGACAAACTATTTAGCCCAGGCTCCTTCTGGAAGCTGTATTTACCTATTTTTTATCTGTCCTTGAAAAATATTATTTTTGAAACAAGAAGAGTGTTTCATTCTGTGAAAAAATGAAACTCTCTGCAGGGACTTTCTGATTTTTTTAAAGACTACTTTGCTTGAAGTTATGGATTTTCATCCTATTTGCCAGCTGGATTGTTTTATCAGTGAAAACTCTTAGTTTAGGTGGTTCAAACAATGATTTGTACTTGGAGAGTTTACTCAGGTTTTTAGTAAGGGTAAGCTGTGGAGGGTGAGGCATGATGTTGCAAGATGGCTTTGCCGGATGTAGTTGTACTACTCACCAGGAAAAGCTAATTCTCAGTATAGACCATGCAGAAGTTATTGCACAGTGTGAGCTCAAGTTTTCAGTAAGGATGGAAGAAACTGGCAATAAGTCTGAAATTTGGCAAGGTTTTATCAGTTCCTTTTGCAGGGCTACTTAGAATTTCACTCTGTGGAATATTTCAAGCCTGGCAATGTTTTGAAGGGAGCAGCTTGCAAAATCAAGTTTTAGCTTGGAGTTTTATCAGCTGATAGTAGGGAAACTGTAGCAACACACTTCTGAAGAAGTGGTATCCCATGAAACACATGACTGAGAACAGGATGGGAAAGAACCTGAGAGTGCCTAAATTTTATCTCCCAAAACTGAAGCTGATGAACCATAATATTTCAAAATCATGTAGCTGGTATGCTCTGGGTCTGCTTGCTCTTAGCCCAATCCTGCAACATCAGAAACAGCTAAAAGAGACAGTGATGGAGCCTGTGTCACCTCTATTCCAGTTCTTTCCTTCTCCATCTTTCTGTATCTGTTTGTGATTCCACCTTTTGGATGCACATTGGGCTTCTAGAACAGATATTGTTTCATTGAGAATACACGGTGACACTATAACGTAACAGTGAAATTACCAAGACCTATTCTGTGATTAAATAGCCAAGGTACTATGATAATACTAATAAAATAACTAGATAAAAAGATGTATAAATGCAGGTAAATGCTTATAACATCTTCCTGTTTCAGTGTAATATGTTCTACTAAAGTGCCTTCAGATTAAAGGGTGCTTTGTATAGGTACCAGCACAGGGTTGAAGTTTTGCTAAATTTTTAATTTATTTTTCTAATGGCTAGAAAACCAATAGATAGATACTATTTAGAATGACCCTTCTATTTTAGGACTACAGTTACTAAATTAAAAGGATGAGCCCCCCCCAAAAAAATACTGAAAAAATTTCTTATATCTTCATCACCCACAAAATTATTACGTATTGAAACATAAAACCAGTAGAGAGATAAGCCAAGATTCTTTACTGATTTATCTTCTCAGTATTCATCAGTCATCACTCAGGTAAGCATATAAGGAACACTGAACAGATACAGGTAGGACAGCTGTGATTTGATGCCAGAAATCTTGTCTGGACATTTTAAGGGAGACTTGTAAGGTCTCTTTTTTAGGGTTTTCACTTCATAAAACAAGGCTTCCAAATAGTATCTGATTCTAAACATAATTACCAATAATGGTACTTATTCTAATTTATTTTTGTTCAATGTTTCCAGCATCTGAATACCCATCTGGCAAAATACCCCTGCACTGGATCCTGCTGAATTCCAGATTTTGATCTGATGTCTGAAGAACTTTGGACAGATTACTGTGAAATGGTTGAAGGAACTATTTGACCGTGTTGTAAGAATAGATTCCATATTTTTGTGGATTTCCACAAAAGAAGGACCCCTCAGAAACAAGAAAAGATTATTACAAATGTAAAAATCTGTGACTAGAAGACACATATAATCAAATAAAAAATGTTGGGCATATATCAATAGCAGCATAACACACTCATGAAGATTAGATACACTTTCCACATTCCTCCACCTGTCTGAACAGAAGAGAATGGGAGAACAAATAGTAAAACCCTGGTTACAATTTATAGCATAGCTATCTTTTTAAGTTACACACTCTACAACACCTGCAGCTGTAAAAAGCTTAGGTAAATGGATTGATCAGGTAGGTCAGGGCCATTGAATGGAAGATACATTGAAATTAGTAGTTACATGTTTCACAAAGACTTCAAGCTAATGTTGCCCTTCAACAGCCTCATCCATCAGTGGTCACCCTTTGTTAGAGAAGGCCACTCTCCAGCACTTGTATGTAAGATATTTATTTCCTTTGTTTGTTTCTCCATTAATTTTCATAAGCTAAACCACTTTTTGGCAAAGAAAGAAGTTTTCTATATTGCAAATATTTAAAGTTGTTTTCTGTGCAGTTTTTAAAACCCATCCCTAATTTCTCTGCAAAATATATTTCAAAATAAACAGGAGTTTTAATAGTGCAGTCATCAAATTACTTCAGTTACATTTTTATGTATATATGAATGTCATTTTCAGTGCTTTTGGGGATTTAGAGCATTTTTAACATGACCATAAAGTCCTATATAGCTACCCTTGTCCAAACTGTTAATGCAAGGTGCTAGTTTAGGTCAGGCCCTTCTTTTTCTCCCGTCAATCACAGTACATGACCTTTAAATTTCAGTTATGCTCTCCATTTCTCCTTTGCTCCTCACTGAAACTACTTAAAAATATTTGATTTTGTTTTCATTAGGTTGTCAAAAATATGCTTCAATATTTAATTAATGAATGTTGTTTTAGAGATTCTCAGGTGACTTGGAACATGCATGCATACACTGGTTTTGGAATAGGACAAATTAAGCATCTCTTCAGTGTTTCAATCTAAGCATAAACATTGCATTTTGAGTAATCTTTACCATAGGGAACAGGAATTTGCTCTGTTTGAATTCATGATACAATAAACGGATTACTATCTGCTACACCTATACAAATGTACAACATGGAATTAAAATTGCTCCTGTGTCTAAACCATCACACACACATGCACGGGTGTGCAGTATTTATGTCTATAAATTTATGCCATCAAAAAACCCCATAACATATACTTTAATTCTTCACTGAATAAATTTGGCCCTCATTCTGCTACTTCCATTTTATGCTTTAGTAGTAAAGAGAGCTATATGTAGTTTCTGCCCAAATTACATACAGGATAAAGTAGTCTATGCTGGAGCAGCCAGCTATGTTCCTTCAGAGACTCCACTGTAGCTGAGAATTGCTCAAACAGTCTGTATTACTTATTTTGCTTGGCACAATCTCCACAGCTTGGAGCTGTAAGAAGAGAAAATAGAAAGTGTTTTAGGAATGAGCTGTGCTGATCCTAAGTCTCGTGAGGATGCCTCAGTACGAAAGGGTGACACTCTGCGAGAATTCTCTGTGAGAATGTTCAGTGCTGCCTTAACACCAGGAAAATAGAGAAGAATCTTACTGGTTATGAGTTGTGGGTCCAAAGAAAGGAAATGTTGCCTCACTTCATATGGCTCTGACCCAACAGCTTTAACATTAATATAGTCTCTTCATTGAGGGCAGCTAAGGCTTATGTCCTTAAGTTAACTGTGGGACTCACGGCTGCAAATCAGGGAGGGACCTGCAAATCAGCTGCACAAAGAACACAGGTCACAGATATAAGTACACACACAGCTAAACACATAACGTATATGAAAATTAATCTTCTTTCCACAACAATAGTTCACAGAACTGTCCTTGAAAAGGATAAAGGCTTCCTTCACACATGTGAGAATATCCTATTTACTATTGATTTTTCTTGAATCTGTGCAATTAGCATACTACCCTTCTACTCTGCTTTACTTAACAAGGTATCTTAGTCCAAAGACTGCAATCCTAGGGTTCTTTCAAACTATATTAGGCAGCTAAAATATGAAATTAAAAGAAAACAGAGTTCCAGCCAACAGAAACAAGTGACTCATTTCCTTGTGAAAACACACAAGGTTTTTGTTACTCTGGCAACGATGTTCACCATTCCAGAATAAAGTCTCTCTGCTCCCTTCAGAGCTTTTATATATTCCTGTTACAATCTATGTTCCACTGTGACCTGACATTGAACCAAGTTATTCAGTTATTCACAAGAGATTGTAAGTTATGCTTTAATTTAGACAGATTCTAAATCCACTCCTTTGACAATGAGTTGATAAATACATATATTCTTTTTCACAGTGAGGATTTCAGAGGAGAAAAGTTATTTCTGGGGCATATTGTTGATATGTGCCTTTTCAGAATTGTGTGTTGCCATGATAAACTGGAACGGCTGTGGCTGCATTCATACAACACTGCAAGCAACAAACACATCAGCATTCCAGCTGCTGGTTTTCACCAGGAAGTTGATTCAATTGTATCACATATGTCAAAACACAAGTTAGGGGAAAAGCCACAATTCATTATCTCATTGTGAAATTAACCACAGGTGTCAGGAGAACACCAGCATAATAGGGATACAGAAATTCTGCCCTTTGGAATCCATGCCAAAAAAAGTTTTTAGTACAGAGGGTTCCCTGTGTATAAAGTCATAATCTTTGTGCAGTGTGAAAGAAGTACAAAGTTCTCATTTGAAACCAAAACTATAATTTGGTATTCGTTACTGCTTTACTTTGAGATATGTCCTTAAAATTAGATGAGAGATTGCAACTTAACTGACAAAGCAAATTTTCTGCTTAAATTTTGAAGATGTTGCCCATCTATTTGGAGATTTCTCTGGAGATAAAAAGGAATTCAGGAAATTTTCTTGATTTCCTTGATAGCATAGTAAACTTCAGTCTTAAAAGAACCATTTTCATGGGAGACTGTGAACATTAAAAGTTCTAAAATACTGTGTAGGAAAACTCCCACAGAACACATGATGAGCAGAAATATATTGCTATAAACTTCTGTGGAGTAACTGAATTTGAAAACCATATGCCAAAAAATGAAGTCTTATGACATTTATGTGAACACATAGGTCTTTGGCTGAATGGCTTCCTTTACCCATCTCTAAGACTTTTGTCACTCATGTACAGCACCGTCTTGTAAATTAAGTTTTGGGAAATTTCCTTCAAAGTCCCTGAAAGCATTGCTGTTACCCTTTAAGGGATCAGGGTTTGGTCCCTGCCCCCCTGAACGTAGCAGGAAAGAACACACAAAACACCACTTTGTGCCCCAGTAATAAAACATCTTCATTTGTATTCAGATTTTCCCCATTTCACTATATTAATATTAAGCTGAAGAGTCATAAGAGCAAAGTGGAATATTAAACAGAATTTAGATAAACATAAATGAAAGTTCTGAAAAGCTTTCCTTGAAAAACTATTGCTTCTAAAATAAAACCTTCCCAAAAATCATTGACACTTTTTAGCTGCTTCCTGGGCTTGGCTAAAATCTCATTAAGTTACTGATTTTCATGATGACTGACAATGACTTCTATGATTAAGCTGTGGAGCTCTCAGCCATGAGTTACTATTAAAGCCAAACGCATAGCAGAATTCAAAGCACAATCACACATCTTGATCCAAGTTCTTGGCTCCAGTTTTTTCTGTTGAACATTGCTGAGACAGCACAAAAAAGACAGAAAGAAGATTTAAAGGAGCAGATGTGCATTCCCTGACACTGAAAAATCTTTGAGTGAGGCAAAGTTGGAGATTAGAATAATGCCACCCAGCCCTAATTTAAGTTTCTAAGAGATGGCTCAGGATTGAAAGATGGCAGGGAAGTGGGTACCATGTGATCCTCAGCTACCTCAGATGCTGTGTCTCACATGGCACACCTTGTAGACATACTTCTTTTTTCACAGTTTGTGGAGTGCATTCTGAGCACTGCTGAAAGATGCAGGGATTTATACAGATATAAAAAATGAGGATTAGGTGGGATAAGCTCAATGGGGCCATGCGGTTCCATGCAGTTCTAAGACATACAAATATACTATGAAGCAAAAGCTGCCTGCTAGTTATCTGCTGAAGATCAAGATGAAGACTCTTCTTCTATGACTTCCTCCTTACCTCACCAAAATACCTGAAACTGGTCATTAACAGAGGCAGGCTACATATTTGGAATACTGGAGGGATTTCAGGTATCTCTCCACACGGCAGTTCCTCTGGTGCAGTTCTGTTATCACAAGCGATGCCTTCATAGAGATAGGAAATGTAAGAAAGAATATTCTGCCTTTTTTTCCATGCTTAATAATTGAAATAATCAAGATATAGCAGAGTCAGGTAAAAAATGCTGGTTTGTGGAAGTCAATAAAAGGAAAAGGGTTCTTTCATACTGTAAGATCCTACAATACTGAATACTGCCATAAGCATTCTTGGATATTACAAGGCATTGAGAAAGTACTACATAATCAGCATGTGCTTCAAATACTTGTTATAAAATATGCATAAGCTGTAATTGCCTGTGAAAGCTGAATGTTGATAAGAAGAAGTAATAATTGTGGTTTTGGCCTTGATCCTTAAAAAGACGTCTTGCACTAATAAAATAGAGTAGCTTATACAGAAATCATTATTATCTTATGAGAAATGTAATAATTCTGCCTAGACTAAATTGACAGACTATGTCTGCAGTATATAAATGTATTAAAACAGATAAAATGGCACGAGTTTACATGAGGCTGATGCATGATGCTCATTACTATAAATTCACAAAACCGTAAAAATAAATTTCATCTTAAACTGTCACATGCTGAATACCAACTCTGTTACTGAGTTACTGTTACTGGAACGTGCTTCTCATAGCACCCAAGTACACAGAAAGAAAACATTGTCTGAGCACAGTCATAGGCAAATGACAACAGCAAACTCTTATATTGACATCTCTGATTATAGCATGAGGTTCGGTATGATTAGCAATAGCTTGCTCATTCCTGTCATTTATACATTTATTTATATCTTCCCAGAGTGCACGTTGTCAGGGTAGTAAATATGCTAATATGCTAAAAAATAGGAGACCATGTAGTACAGCAGCTGTTATTCACATCCACAAACCTCCCTGCAGCATTATCCACATTTTACCTCTTTCAAGAAACAGAATTGCTGTGAGAGTTGCAGTTATGGCTGGAGAGGAGATTTCTTAGATGTGCAATATGAGTGCAGAGTCATACAAGTCTCTGCCTTCAAGAAGCCTGCACAGGCAGAACAGTATTGAGGTGGCTGGCTCCTTTTGACCTGTTCTGCTGAGGAAACAAGCTGCTATTTTTTTATTAGCTGGGTTGTTTGGGTTTTGTGGGCCTGTTTGTTGTTTGTCTTTTTTTAAATTTTTTTTTTCCCAAGTACCAGGTAGCATTGCAATGAATTGCAGTAGTAGCAGTACAATAAATTGCAATAATCAAATGCACAGATCAGAAATATACTATATGTAGGTCCTACCACGTCTCCCCTGTTTTTTGGGGTTTTTTTTGTGTTAAAACACTTCAAAGGACTGTTCTTACCTGCAAAACCCAGTTCTTTTAACAGTAGTTTTTGCTGCCTCTACAAAAAAACAAGAACACAGGGAAATACATTTTTATTTCCCTGATTTAAATAACATGCAAAGTTCAGTTGTCAAATGAACGTAAAACCAAAATCACTTGTGCCCTACAGTAAACTTGTGCCCTACAGTGCCTTGAGTGAAAGCTTGTGTTGGAAAGAATATGTATATACAGCTTGGTTTAGGAGTGCCATTGGAGTCACTTTTATGAGGTTTGGGTCCTTGCATGCATTTGTGGTTAAAAGAAACTTTCTGCCAAAGCAAGCAATAACCAAAAATACCCAACGCTAATTATTTGAGTGCGTCAAAAATCTTGACAATTATTTAAAGTATTCAATGGTTCTTTATACCTCTAAAGGCAGCAATAGTATCCTTTGGAGGTCAGTGCCTGAATAGCAGGAGGAGGCTGTTCACTCTGAGGACTCAGGTCAGTACCATGAGCAATGAAGAAGCTGCAGCCCTCCCTCGGTGCTCAGAGTCCCTGCACGCCAGCAGCTGCGGCTGTGCCCTGACTGCCTTCTGGCTAAAGCACCTCTACATCCAGCCCATGGAATCCAGGGCATGGAGAAGGTGTCAGTGGAGAAAATTAAAGTGCACCTTGGCTTCCCTGGTTTATACAGAGCTCTGTGCTGTCAAGCAGAAGAACCTAAGCTCTTTCTAAACTTGCTAGCTGGGAGCTAGGTAGTTAGCTACCTGGAAGCAGTAAAACACAGAGCTCTGTGGGAGCCTACTGCCCTTCTGAGAAGCAATTTCTTTTGGCTGGACCTCCTACACAGTCAGAACCCATCTGTGGAGCAACTGCTGGGGGTTGGGAAGGGAGCTGTGCTCACCATACTCTGCATGCAGGAAAGGAGCAGTTGGCAAAATCTCAGCAGAAGAAACCTCACTAGAACAAAGCTCAGGCTGAAGCTGGTGTTAACTTGGGATTCATTACTGAAAGTGTAGTTTTGTCAGTTAAAAACAGGACTGGAACCCAAGAACACTGTTTTACTTACCTTTGGGATTTTGGGGTAGGGTTTTTTTTGAAAAGTGCCTTTGTATTGGTTACTGTTGACTGCATATATACTAAGCACACCGCCAAGAGCTGACAACAGTTTTCTGTGTGCACCCTGACAGCCATTCTGCAGATTCTCTCCTATGATTTATTGAGTAAATGCCACCTGCTCACACTAAATAAAGTGGGCATGGATGGGAAGAAAAGACAGCTCAACAACTGAAATAATCTCATTATCCCCTCTGAATTGCAGAAGGGGGTTCATAGTAGAGATATGGAGAAGGTGGACAAGGAGTTTAAAAAAGGAAAATAATTGAAATAATAAGAAAAAGAAGGAAGAACTTTGAAATTTAAGAGCAGGGAAAATAGAAAAGGAAATACAGAATGGGTAAGAGGAAAAGAGATTTGCATTAGCAGCAGATAAGAAAAAATACAGGAAATTCATTTTTAATGGTGCAGATAACACAGAGGAAGAACTGAAGGAAAAGAACAGAAGAAAATAAACAAACAGGAAGTATCTGAGAATACATTTAGTAATACATTAGTAAATAATACTAGGAAAACCTCTGTAACTTAATAGAAGCGAGTATTGCCTGACCCAGCCTGTTTTGAGTCTAAAAAATACAGATCATTTACACAAACTATCTTTTCAGCTAATAAATTCTCACCCAGGCTAAAGCAGCTGATGTTCTCCTACAGTGCAAACAGCATCTGAGCAGATTTTGACTCACTAATATCCCAGTTTACATTCAGACCACCATGAAGTCATGTTTTTAAAAACACTTGATGTGTTTTTAAAAATGGTGCTTGATGGGATGCTTGAGATGGGAGTGGGCTAGAAGAGGCAGGTTGGATACCTGGCTTTGCCTACAGGTAAAAACATATCTGTAATCAGCTTTCTTTACCTTGAACTGCAGTTCCTCAGTACTATGAGATTATTTCTAAAAAACTTTGTATGTCTTTAATAAGGGGACCTCTGTACTGCAAGTGATGATAGGCTCTACCCAGCATGGCATGCAAAGAATATTGTGTTTTTATCAGTGATTACTCCACAGGTTCCACAGACAGCTGGCTATGGCAAGTCCACATCAGTGTGAGGATCCACCCACATAACTAAACATGTATAAAACTCCTGCTCTATGACTCACACAGATTCACTTACCATTATAGTGAGCTGGGCAAAACAGGCAGCAGGACTTGATGAATGCTTGCCTTTGTATTACACAGAAATTTGCCTGCATAAATATTTTATTTAGTTTAAATAAAAATATCTTAAAATGTTTTCTTTACCGTTCTGTTCAAATGGTATTTGGTCCATAAAATGTTAACTGTAAATTCACATCTGGCTAAGTTCAACATTTGTCTTTGTGTTCCTCATTTTATTTTTTCTTTAAGGGATTTTGAGTGTTAAGGATGATAAAGTGCTGACATTTATGGGAACATTCCATTATTATAGTCTGTATTTGATAAAAGTATATGATTGAACTTTACAAATAAAATCCCTTCATGCTTCAGCACCTCTAGTTTATAATGGGAAGTATAACATACTATTTTCTGATTTATTTTTTTTTTTATTATTTTGAGTAAAATAAATTTGATAAAATCCTACCTCAAGATATTCATTATCTGGGTAGCAAGCACAGAATATATCAACTACAAATAAGATAGGATCCTAGTATAAGAATCCAGAAGTGAATGTTTCTAAAACACAAGTTGATGTCACATTAACTATTGCTCATCAATTGGCAATGATTGCTGCATGTCAGCTTTGCATAAATAAAGGACAGTTATTCCTCATGCTTTCTGTTATGATAACTGTCATGAGAAATTAAGACTACAGAATGTATATTTTTGAATTTGGATATTTCAGAGAAGAATGTAAGAAAAATCATTGCAAATGTGAAAACATAGGGGAGTCACTATGCTGTTTTGTTCTGCTGCTAGGGGGAATTCCAAGAATTCATCTGACAAGACAATAGGATGGGGTTGATATGATTGTTGTTAATATGTGCAATGATTCTTGAAGAAGATGGAATTCTTTAACCTAAAGATAATAGTGAGCTTCCAAGTAGCTGGGAGAGTTCTGATATTGGCGCTTTCATATTTTAAAAATGGTTCTCCCAATGCAGTCTGTATGTTGCTTATTATAGTCTGGTTTTCTTGTCTCTTGAATGTGTGTCCTGTGTTGATTTTGATGTTAAATTGTGTTTTCTCCCAAATTTGCCCTAAACCAAGACAACATAGCTCAAAATACTCCTTAGATTTACTCTTTAAAGGGGTTTAAGCTCTGATGGGATAGGAACACGCAATGCAATTCAGCTTAACCTCTCTCTCCTTGCTGAGGGATAGACACAAAATCCCAAATGTTGCTTAGAATCTTATTTAGTTAAAATATTGGAGTTTGACCTGGTCTTAGTGTCTGCCTCTTGAGGAAGACATAAGAATATAACCTCCTGAGCATCTGAACAGAATGGATTAGCTTTGAGAGAGCAAATACATTTAAATTGGAATTGGATTTATGCTGCTGCTACTCTGTATGATGTTGCACTGGCAAATTGTGTTTCATTATGAAGTCATAAATCTGTAGATTTATGTCTATGGATAGAGCCGCAAGTTCTGTAGGTTTCTGATCCTTTTCAGAAAATGGACTTTCTGAGTCTATAAGGAATTCCTACTACAACAGAGATCCTACTAGAGTAGGATGCCTTTTTTAAAAAAGCATCCTTCAATCTCACTCCCATCAATGATAGCTCTGTATATGCATGAGACAGAGTTTATTGAGAAATACACTCCACAGTTCCTAGAATCAGGCAAAGGCAGGTATAGTTCATTTTGCAAATGGCCACATAAAGCTTCCAGTCATGTTTTCAGGCAACACTCCTAGCACCTACTAAAATGGTATAAGAAAGTAAGACAGCACTTGTCATTCCTTATATTCTAAATTGTAATTTTAGCCACTTGTTGTGCTTCAAGTAAGTAATTTTCTTCACTTGTTACTCTTTCCAGTTCAGTGGAAGAAGGTTTGAGTGGGGAAAAGAGCTTTTAAACTAATATTTTCTTTAGTGTAGAGAAAGAATGGTGACTTCTGATACAGAGCAACTTGCAGCAAGTAATCTCCACTATATGATGTAATAGGGGGGAAATGGCCCTGAGGTGGTTATGTGTGAATACTGACATTCTGGGAACATTATCTCACAGCAAGGTGAGAATTTCAAGTGCAGGAATCAGATCTTGCATAACAATTACTTGTGATTTCCACAAAGATGCTACACAGTGAGTTGAGGTGGCAACATGACAAGTGTTTTACTTCAATTTAGCCTTACCACAGAATTCAGTAAATTAAGGTAGGATATGAAAAATACAAAGATTCCACTAATGTAAATGCCAGTAATAGAATAATTTCCTTCCAGATATGTCCACAGAGACATACAGGTATTCCTATATGCAGATGATTCATCCTGGAGTAACTGCCCAGATAAATACAGGCAACCTGCTGACACAATCTTTTTAGAGTGCTGCCATTGCAAGAGTCATCTTTTTCTTTCAGATTGAAAAGGCTCCATTACACATCCTGATCTGTGATGAAGAATGAGCCTATTAGACTGGTGTCAGAGAGCAGGGCCTCTTTGGATTGCCAGAGAGATAAGGAGATATTAAAGACCTACAGGGTGTTTCTAGAGGAGAACAGAATGCAGAGATTGTTACAGCTGAGCTGCAAAGGTTTGTTCTGGGCCAAGGGAGACAGCACAGCCTGAAGACCTTGTGCCCCAACTTACAGCAGTATAACTACACTGACACAAATAGAATTGCAGGTCAGAATTTTGCCTAAAAAACATTAAAAATCTTAACCCTGGGAGCCATGCCAATGTACCTGCTTGTGAGGTAAAATATTGTGTATTTTAGACTTACATTGAAAGTCTTCTACTGTTTGAATTTTGCACAACTTGAGAACTTAACAGAACAACAGTCCTAGGCTATATCTCTGCTCAATTTTAATTGAACATTTATGATTTTTTAGTATAAATATATATAGATATATGTGATGCACATTAATTACACAACATGTAATAGCAAAAACTAATGTGTTAGTAGCTTTCTCAAAAAAATGTACTTTCCTGAAACAGAACTTTTTCCAGAGCTCTTGCAAATACTATAAATATATTTCCACTGTTTAATCATTAATTTGCAAGCCTGATTTTGTACTGGTTTGGAATTCAGTGTTTTCTCTCAGTTATGATCAATGCTGAACACAGAATCCCAATGGAATAAAATTATTATTCAAAAAACCTTAAAAAACAGGGGAAACCCTTTGCCATTTACATGAAATGTTTGCAATTGAACCATTAGATAATTAGATAAAAGCAAGAAGATGAAAAAATTCAGTGCATCTTTCAAGCTATGAGATAGTGAGTTTGTTAATAAGAGGTGAGAATTTTCATACTAACCATTTTAGAGTTTTTAATTTTTAGAAAGTCTTGTGATACAATTTTGCAACAGTCAGATTTCATTTAATAATGGCTCTAGCAAAAAGTGCCCTCAAGCATACACTTCTTATCATCATAAAGTTTCAACATACTGTTTCATTTGCCAAGATGCAACCAAAGGATAAAACAAGAGATGGGCTCAGATAGCAGGGAGAATAAATGTAAATTTTCATTTCAAGGTGTTCAAATCAAGATACCTCAGAAGAAAACTTCAGTCCCTGAGTAGTTTGTGCTCTTGTTCCCTTTGGATCACTCAAGAATTTATGTTTCTTCATTTTATCAACTTTAATAAAAAAATGTGATTCATACCTTCCCAATCCAGTATTTGAATAGAAAAATAGATAAGTAGGAAGGTAGGTAGGTAGGTAGATAGATAGATAGATAGATAGATAGATAGATAGATAGACAGACAGATAAGTAGATACACATAGCTTGTGTTTATGCTTTCCTGTACACCCAACCATAGTTAAAATTTTATTTATCAGATATAAGTAGAAGTAATTCCTCTTTTGGTGGTTACAGTAAGCAATTCATTAATTCATTTAAGAAATTCTATTCATCTTTGGAATTTCTCTTTTTGCTCATATGTCATCAAGATATATTTAACATCTTTACTATAAACAGTCCTATGGGGATGACGATGTATCTTCTAAATTAGCTGAATTTCAAGCACGCATGAAGTTACAAAAGCACATCTCCAGTTTATATTTTCAACTTGTTTTATGAATCACAGTGATTTTTTTTTCTGTACCATAGTGGGAAAAAATAGCAGAGAAAAAAGAATCAAACTTATAGTCAGATTAATAAAGTGACACTATGGAACTTTTTGTCTATGACTAAAGGTAGGTCAAATTTACTTGTTTATTTAGCCTGTTTCATTTCTCAGGTCACAGTAAAATGATACCAGAATCTTTACAACTGCTGTCCAAAGCATTTCCCGCTATCCAGCAAAAGGAGAGTATTTGACCAATCTTTCATCAAAACAGACCTACAGCACTTTGTTTACATTACCAACCACAGGGACTCTAACTGCAGCCTTTGACAAAGACATGTTGCTATGTAGGTTCAATGCATTTGGTTTCCTTATCAAAATTAACTCTTTTTACAGATGCAAGAATTGTTTGTGCAGATTAAAAAGATTTTCTGCTGTGGAATAATTTGGGCCAGGTTTTAACTTTTCTTAAAACAGTTCTAATCTGGTGGGAACTTCCTCTAACTCGTAAATAGCCTTTGAAAATAGTTAGCATTCTTTGGCAAAGAGACAGAAATAAAATATCTTGGGACAGGTTTCCAAAGCACGTGTACATTTTTGTATGCCCTCTCTGTTTAAGAACTTCAAATACATGATCTTGACGATGCATCAAAGAAACAAGGAGAGGAATAGATTCTTGCTTCACATTTTTAGAATTAACACCTTGGAAAGTTACGTATCCTATTACCTTTGTTAAGGTTAAAACCACTGAGAAGTATGACACTTGACATCTGAGGTTTTTACTTGCTGTTTGTAGGAACACAACAGTATAGCACAGTACCACCATTGATAATTGTCTTATGTCTTATGTAAATGCAATGTAATGTAAATGTATTATTTAAACTCATCCAAACCAGAAAATTCGCTGCTTTTTACTAAAATTTAAGCTGCTTTGATCCCATAAACTCAATACTTTCCTCACATGCTTTTTCAAACTGCAGTGATGGTGACTTCAATATCTAATACATGAGAAGCATCTATTGTTTATTTGATTGCACTTAACTAAGCAAACAAAATAATCATTACTTCATCCAAGCCAATAAACATCTAATTTTACTAACTGGAAACATGTCAGTTTTAAGGAAGTTTTTCATATTAAAAAAAAAATAAATAAACTGAATGAAGTGAAACATTTGTATTTATGCTCAAAATATTGAATAATAGTGGAAACGGCCACCAAGCTGAATTATGGACTGGAGTTCATATGAGATCATTCTAAAATCATTTCTAAGTGGTTACAGAACTCTTGGAAAAATACATATTCATAGACCTACTTTGATGCTAAACTCTTTTCTATCCTGACTGAAATGATGAGAAAATTTCTACAACTGATGAGTTAATTCCTGTTAATGAGTCTCCAACGTCTGCATTAAAACCACAAATCATAAAATAAATGCAACATCTTTCCTTTCCCAGTGATCAATTTTCATGATGTTTCATGACCTAGGAAGTAAAGTAAGTACCTAGATTAAGGCAGGAATACTGTAGGCTCCGGATCATGCACCTCTGTAACATGCAGTTAGGGATGTGGCTCCAACATTTTATCCAATTATGCTGCTATTTTTTGAATTTCATCAATAAGCAAAATCTGAGGCAGGAATGAAAGATGTCCATCAGTTTACAACAAAGCTCTTGAAGAACCTGTGACTTATATATTATATATATATTATATAATATCTATTAGCTAATTATCTAAACTTTCTCGGATATGAGCTTCAATGGCAATAAGCCAGTGTAGCTCTGAAGAAATCAGCAGAGCAATGCTGATTTTTGCTGGTAGAACTCAAACTCCACTGGGGGTTTGAATGTGGAGAGAATGAATTTATGTAATGTATTGTCAAATCAGACTTGCAAAGCCTACTGTTTTTGTAGTGCTGTTTCCATAATTTCCAATTTATTTTGGGACATGTGCTTCAATTATGAGAATTAATTTTAGAGTCAATGTTGGCATAAATAGCTAATAAGTCTATTTTAAAAGTTTCATTTGATAAAATGGCTTTAGTAAACTCAATATTAAAGGAGCACATAAAATTGTGGTTTGAGAGGCTTTGTGATCCTTTCCCTGATAAAATCAACTATGCTTTAACCAGAGTTAAACATTAACAAGAGTGTTAATGGGACCTAAGCATGTTTTGGAAATAACAGCAAGCAGTAATTCACACTGGCATTTCCCTGTGTCACTTGAGGGTGGATCAGCTCACACTGCAAGCTATGGAGTCACAGCCACTCTGGGCACTCAGCTCTCTCTGTCTACACTGTGTGATGACTGTGCCAGTGATGCTGCTCTGGGCAGGGGCCCAAAGCCTGTAGTTCCCTCTCTACGGATCATGTGTTCCTACTACCAGGTTGGAAGAAGATGTATGTAAATGCTGAACATGTTGCAGATGGTAGTTGAGTTGGAATAAACAGAGATCACTGTACAGGAGAACATGAGCTGAAACAGATAACCACCAAAGAGGGAAAAAAAAAAAGGCATAATTCAGAAGGAAAATAACTACAACAGAAATATGTAAAAAAAACCCTCCATATGCATTTTGATTTGTGGGAAAGCTTGAGAAGGGGCCATTTCAGTTTTGGCAGAATGGATCCTACTAGATGAAATCACCAGAGAGCAAAGAAGAATTTTCATAACCTCTCACTCAACAAGAGGCCCCATAGCCACAGAAATCTATAGTTTGCATTGCAACGGAACATTGCACAATGCACTGCATGGTGCAAAAAAACCCTCCTTCTGGAGAGAGAAAAACATTTTGTAATGATCTCTCTGCAACATTTGGTTAACCCTTCTGCTCTGAAGAATGAAATGTGCCTGATATTCTAAATTTAGAAAGAAAATAATATTTTAAAGTTTTTTTTGAAGAGAAGTTGTATTTTATTTCTAGGTTTATGTGCTCATAACTCCATTTTGAAAATCCCTCAGTCACTGCTGTTGAAAATCCAGCTAATAAATAAGAAGCATATCAAAAATATGGAGGAATTTAAATTACAAATCATAGTGCTTTGGGCTTTAACCTTCAAGAAAAATTATATCCACCACAAGAAGACATTTACTTAGTTATTGACTCTTCTGTGTTTTCAAATCATCGTTCAAACCTTTTAAAACCCCTTGGAAAGATAAACCCAAGAATAGATCAAATTTAAAGGAAAAATGTGAGAGCAACTATGGAACTGACTGAAGCTGCTTTGTTTGCAGTAAAATATATATATATTCCACCTGAGAAGGACAGAGAAATAATTGCGTCCCTCACAAGCTCATTCATTATTTTTTTTCTAATTCTAACATTGTTACTTACCTAACTTCTTTCTTCTTTTTTTTTTTCTTTTTACTTCTATGGAGTAATATTGGTATATTATGTACCAAAATATTGAGAAACTTCTATGTCAATGCATATACTGATTTCCACTGAAAAGCATTTATATCTTTGTTTCAGTCTCTGTAAATCAGTGGGTGGTCTATTAGGTTGTGTACCTTTTTCTCTCTTCTGACAAAAGGATTCTAGGAGTTGTTGTAAGATTCTACATGTAAATTTGGACAATAACCAGTGCACTTATATGTTGGTTACAGTTGGTATACAGACTACACAATTTTTTGTCAGCTTAGTAGATAGAGGTAAAACACCTGTATGTAGTGGTCACTTACTTAGAGCATATTTTTCATTCTCTTCTGCACTTTTCTGAAGTCTCTTCAAATACAACTATAAGCTTATATAACCTATGTGGAAATATTTAGCTATCTAGAAACGTTTACTTTATAAACAAAGATACTGAGGCAGGTAGGGTGAGATTTTTCAATGTGATGCCGCTTCATTTCAAACTTTACACCCTGGGGCCTTGCTATTCATAGGTTCACACAAGGAAAGCTTTCATTAACTTATAGAGCCTTTGTGTTCAACATATTTAAGTATCTGTCCTCTTAGTTGCACCTAGGAACAAAGGCATTCAAAATCAAGAACATAATCCAGCATTTCTTTCTTAAACATGAGCTGTAGGTCTCTGCTCATTAAGTTATAAGGGTCAACTACGCCAGCCTCTAATACCACAAACATAAATTTTAACCAGTGTCCATCATCCTCACACCTGATCTGTTCCTTTGCAAATCCTCCAGCTGAACCTCTGCCCCTTCAAACTTCTTCGTAAACCTGATGCAAAATCGTGTTCAGTTTACAGCAAGATCTTTTCCCTAAGAGTAGTATTAATCCACTCGTTGAATACAAGAAGATTCTTAATGGTTTTTTCCCTTTCTAGAAAAAGATAACTTTTAGGCAGAAGACCAGGGTCCTACCTCAACTCTTCCTCTCCTGCCTTCTCACATGGAAGAGTAAGTAGCTCTTGCCTTTTTGCCTGCAGCAGTTTCTGGCTGCCAGAATAATTCCTGGAGGCCAGGGGCATCTGAGCACACTGACTTGGAACTGGATTGACTTCAGCCAGCTTGGAGAGGAGGGAACCACAAAAACTTTAAAGCTATCACTTCCTTTTCCATTTTCAACTACTTTGCCAAGGGCAGTGCATTTAGTCTGGGGAATCTAGCCACAGGAATCTGGAATCTATTTAAAGATGTACATTCCTGAAAGGATAGTGATCCAAATCTGATTTTAACTCAAGCACAATTTGAAGTTTAACCAGGGTCCAAAACCATAGAGTTTTAGATTCCACAAACAAACTGAGCATTACTACCTGCTATGATGGGATGAACAGAGTGCTTTGTTTGACAGTGTAAATGTATTAATTCTGCTGCTTTTGATTCAAAAAGAGGTTGCAGGTATTTGCTGTTCCTGGATTTAATCTTCTTTGGGTTTGTTTAGGGGCCAAACTGGGAACTTTAGGAAGAAATCCTCACATCTACAGCCTTCTTTTCTAGTCTCTCAGGTATTTCCTTTTCCCCTCTTTTCAAATGGGAGAAGATCAGGAAAGTTTGTTCCACTAAGAAGGTATCTCCACTCATAAGCTTGGGCTGATAACCTTAAAACACCTAACTTGTACTTAAAGTGTTCAAGTGCTCTCAGTTTTAATTCTAGCCAGATAGTCGCAAAGTTTTCTGAGCTACTTTGATAACTAATTTTTATCATATGATTATATAAATAAAATTTTAAACCCCAAAGTTTACAACTTTTCTGCAGTTAAATTGTTTGAAGAACATGATAGGACAAACTCTTAGACACTAGAATGATGTATTTAATGAATCTCAATGGCACTAATCCTGGCAAATCCAAGATTATGTTTTATTTATTAGCCCTATTTATATTGCTTAACAATTTGAAGTATGGAAAATACTGATCATTCTCCATATATGTCCTTCCAGATTTAATGATAATTATATTGTTAAATTACCTTATCTTTTTGGTTTTAATAATTCCTATAATCATATTTTCCCCTCAAATAATTTTCATTTCAATGAAAGCAAATATTAAATCAGAAAATTCACTTTAGTTTATAAATAAATGTCACTTCCTTGTCAGAACCAATACCAAAATAATTGTGTGTGGATTGCTTCATTTCAGCGTTTCACTTGGAAAAAATTAATAAATCTGCAATAAATCTGTTCTCAAAAATGAAGTGATGTGGTCTTTCCCAACTGTATGTCATCAGTTCTCAGAGCATTACAGAGACATAGGCTTTTTGATTAAATGTCAAGACTGGTGGAGTTCAAACACACTGGGTAATGTAACAAAACAAAGAGCAGTAAAACACTAATGACTGGCAGTAGCATTAGCACAGATTTTTATATAGAAAGGGGACATAAAGCCGACAAGCTGCAACTGACAAACTAAGACTAAAATAGGTAATTATGGAGATTTTTTACAAGTCCAGATATATTTCCAGTGCAAGATGTCTGGGGAAAGCTTCTTGAAATTTACATCATCAGGGTTTTTTGATGAGCCAGCTGGCTACCAATTTCTTTTGCTTATGATGGTAATCCCATAAAGGAACCACACTTAGATGAAAAACTTCCTATAAGGCTATTTAAGGGAAAAGGTTACAAAATTACAAATGGCTATGGCTTGCTTGTCTTTCATTTTCATCTCCTTAGTATCTTTAATCAGTCTTCCTCTTCATATTAAAATGACCTCACCAGGTCACTGCATAAATTTGGATGCACTGGATTAGAAAAGTCTTTCAGAGTGTTTGGCTTCAGTGGTCATTATCTTCAAAGTCTGAACTCCTCTCTCAGCAGCCCCACCTACCTAACATGAATGTGCACAAGGATAACAGAAGAGTGCTGCAGAAACTGGACCTACCTCATTGTTGTCCTACATCCAATTTTGCCCCTGACTTGAAAGCACAATAATTCTTTTGCCTCAGTTTCTTAGACATAAACAAATTCTGGGTTATAATGCTCAAACAACTTAATGTGCAAAGTGATTTCTTTCAATGGCTACAGTAGACCAAGCAGAAGAGAGAGGTTCCTTTGGCATACAACAATTTTATTGAATAAAGCAAAATCCACAGCCTAAAATAAAAAATCTCCAAGATCTAAAGATAGTTTAAAACCAATATACATAATGAAAATCTAGTATATAGTCCATTCTTGAATGCAGTAAGGATTCTTTCAGTGTCTTTCACACTCCAAATTTCTTGAGCTGCTTTACACAAATTCAGGAAATTTGTCTGAACCGCAGTACATGTAGTCCACTTGCTGTAAGTACTAAAATGGAATCAAAGTTCACCAACACAGAAATACCAGATGAAAAACACTGGTAATGGAAAGTGTAGAGTCTCTCTTAGATTCTTGCCGAAGTAAAATGAAGAATGCAAAGCCAAACAGGATTACCATCAATCCCCTCTACTGCAATCCATCAACCACTCAAAAGCAAGTACCATTTCCAATGGATATTTCATAGAACAAAATTAGTTTTAAAGAGAAACATGACTTGCAACACTGCCAAGTTAATGCACTGTTCCAGTACACAGCCATGTGCTGCAGGGTCTCACGTAAAACAGGAAATATTTGGCTACAGTTTCAGCCTTAGGCCATGATCCAGAAATCTGATCCATGTGTGTACACTACTCAGGCTGGAGCTTCTGCACCAGTTGGATTCAATAGCATCAGACTTCTGCACCCTTTAAGAGATGACATGGAAACAGGTGGTGGAATGAGGGAGGAAAGTCACTTTTGAAGAGTGTTAAACATTGAGGAGATTGCACAGGAGATGGGTTGAAATGCTTCAATAGAGGTTAGGGGTGATGTATAAAGGGGTTCTTTCACTTTCTCACCATACCCTGAACTGGGATCCCTTCTGATTTCTCAAGTTCTCTGAGATGTGAGATCCCACCTCAGACTTCTTATACCGTGTAGTCCCCAGTCTCCATCCCTGAAGTGACCTCTGCTTTCCTTACTTTTCCATTTTAAATTTTTACAGGAATGGGTTGTACTAGGACTTGACAGATTTCTATCCTCACTGAAAATTTCTTACCCTCACACCAGCAGCAATGAAAGGAGGAGTTTGCAAACAGAAAATGAAGACCATTTCTGCAGGTATGAGGAAAGCCAGGAGTCTCAGGTGCCAAGCCTATTTCCAGTTACTCCAATAGAAGTATCAGCTACTTTCTAGCCCTATTAGCAATACATTTTGTCATTACAGTAAAAAAAAACTAGTCCCCACAGCTATGTTCAGTTTCTTATATAGATTCAGTTCTAAATACCAGCAAGATAAGAAAACCAATACTCATAAATTTCCTCTTTGTGTTTTTCTGCACCTGTCTTGCATGGTCTAGGAAACAGTGACTTGTAGTGCATATTGTTTACAGGACTCCAAGATTTTCAGCCTTTCTCCAATGTACTTTGCAGAAGACAATTATATGAACTTGTATAAGACAATTGATAAACAAGTGTAAAGGTTATTTACGTCCACCTTATCATTACCTTTGATAAAATTGCAAGACTGCAGCAAAAATTAATGAATCCAAAAAAGGTCAAATGGTTACCCCAAGTGATTTTTCTCTTCAGTAAATAAAAAAATGAAAATACAGATAAAAGCTAACACCAAGTGAGCAATTCATAAAAGCCCAGAATAACTATAAGAATGTAGTGGAAAAACCCACAGTATTTTCTGTTAATATTTTTAAACTTCTGCTAATACCTGTTGCAACACTTGCCCATAATTTGGCTAAAGGAGATGGGTTTTGTTATTAATCTCTGCTCTATTTGGGAGTCATAAAGCATTCCTGTTCCTAAGTTTTAGAACCAAATTCCTCAATGACCCAATCAAACAGTACTTCAGATTCATAATACACAGGATGCATTTCATTTTTCACAACCCCCACTCATTTGTTGAGAAAGGAGAAGCAGAAAGGAGATACTTTTTTACAATGTAGTGTAGTGAACAGCTAGACAATTTGGCCAGAAAATAAAAAAATCACAGTGCTTTTTTAGTCTCAGGAAGCTCAAATTGTAGTTTTGATCTTCTGGAAGTGCCTAAACTCTTGGGATACATATGTTTAATACATACAGAGTATTCTGTGGCCCTTCTCTTGAAGCTGAGTTGACATATAGAAAGGAACACTGAATTTTGGGGTCAAAAGCAGAAAAAGAAATGTAGCCAAACTAACCAAGCAGGTCGATTGCTCCCACCTATTTAAGCTACAGATATTAGGAAAGCCAAGTCAGCTAACCCAAGTTAGACTAGAAAGTACACATATGTAAAAACATGGATAAGGAGGTATATTTGAGGAGGATGTCTGTGTAGTCCTTTCTTTCACTGTCCTGGGAGGGTAACTGACCTATGTTCTTCTGTTTCTTCTGACACTGGGGAAGTTGAATGTCGTTACATGAAGTTAATCCTCTGTTTGTTACTGAACAGGTGCTTTTGTCCCTAAATTCTGTCCCAAAATAACTTTCTGGAAGTGTATCTATGTTTGTGATTTGTTTTATTGATGTACTTCCAGTGCTCTGGATTTTCACTTTCTCATGGTGCCATGCAAGTGCCATTGTGCGGAACTGCCAAGAAAACAGTAATAAGATAATCTGTCTAACAAAGCCAGGCATTTCTTAGCTCAGCTTCAGCGAAGAAACAACTTGCCACACCAGCAGCTGAACCATGCTATGTCAACAAGATGGAATGTAACTTATTTCATGCTGCAATGTGCATTAGAACAGAAATCAAGGCATGATTACTTCTTGGTGTGTGGGTTTGTTCAGGCATAAGAACAGCAGTTTGAGAGTGTGCTATGATTGAAAACATCTGGCCCACTTGGGCCTTCACTTGCACTGCCAACCTGGGTATGTACACCGACAATAACCCAGCTGGTCACTCTTTCAATAATCACCAGCTTTATACCTGCTGATATTTATTTAGGAAACCTGTTAAATCTGAGAGAAATAGGCTCTGTGTAAAGAGAAGCTATGCTCAAGAATTTTCACTGTCTTTTTTTGAATCTAACAGATCTAACAAATTACAAAACTAACACTTTTTGCTGTCAGACATGAGACATGCCATGGTGATGCCTCAGGCATAGGGTTTTCTAAGCCAGAAGGGAGAGGGCATTCTGCAAGAAAAGAAAAAGAAGAGTTTGTACAGGTTTCGATTCATTTTCCCTCCAATATTGCCACATAATTTATAGGATAACCACAGGCAAGAAATTTTGATAGGTTTTTTGACTGAAGGAGACAGCTCCATGCAGGAATAAAAATAGAAGAACAAAGCAAAGAACAAAATTAATTTTGAAGCAAGGATGAAGTCTCCAAATCCTAGACTGAGAACAGAGAAGAAGAACCTAATAGCTGGGCACTTCACTATTTTTTCCTTTATTTTCTTTTAAACTGTAGTTCTGCATTCTTCCAAAATATTCTCTTTCTCTTCTGGAGTGACAAATGAAAATTATTAACAAAAAAAAAAAAAGGTAGATGAGAACATATCTATATTCTTCTGCAATATTTAGCAACTTTATGAGACTACAATCAGATTTCTGACTCTCTGTAGCTGTGTTTTTCATTTCAGTGCATATTTCTACTGCATTTCCTACTTATCACTTCAAATTATTTCTTGAAAAAGAGATCTAATAAAGCTTTGATGTTTGCCCATGCTGTTATCTGCAATTACAAGGTTTCCTTATTAGTAAAACTTAGTGCACCTATTTTACACATATTTTGAATACTACGTTTGGTCTGACATGACTTTTAAAAACACAAAGTAGAGATAAAAATAACTAGTGATACTGTCACATCTGAGATCCACGAACTGAAACATCCCCTTCAGAGGGAGCTAAGAGAGGAGACAGAATCACTTATCCCACTGCACTGAAATAAAGCAGATGTGTTTTCAGTCAGTAATGCTGTAACTTAATGTAACTTTTGGCATGACATCTGAAGTGCCAGTGTGCTGTGTTCTGCTTCACAGCCACCCTCACAACACTAGATACCAAAGTGGCTTCTGAGAGAATTTTTATCCTTTATTTTGCTGTCTATTTTCCTTCCCTCATGATCATACCTTCCCTCTCTCTTCTCCAGAAGGAAGACTTACAACAGAATCAAAAGATAAACAAACTCTTCCTGGCACTAATCACTACATTACAAAAATAAAGAAGCACTAAGAGGAGTTTTGAAGCAAAAAAATCATAATGATATGAAGAGAAGGCAGAATCATTCTGCTTCACTTTCTTCATGGGAAAAGCGGAAATTAGTAACAACAATAATGGAGAGGCAGGAAAAGAAAAAGCCATTTTCAGCATATGTATTCCATTTCCATAAAAATCCTTTCTAGAATTTCTACCAGCTGATAACTGACAGTAGTTGCCTTACCAATGACATTGGTAACAACATACAATGACTTCAAAAGAAGATTCTTAAAATAGGTATATCTATTAAATAAGCTCAGTTGTTCTGAAATCATGAATGTTCTGTTCTCAGAATCCTCTGGTACAGCTGCAGTTCTGTTTTAAAAAACAATCAGCCAAGGAAAAACTTGCAAACACACTTTCAGTGATTACAAGATTTAAGCTTTACTTCCAGGGATGTAAGCCCTTAGGAAACACAAGAGAGTGTTTTTAACCAAAGCTGATGCATACAATTTCTTAAGAGTGAAGAGAAAGAAGTTCTTCCACTAGGCAGTTCAAGCACTTAAATGAATATTTGCCATGGATCTGCACTGAAAGAAAACTACTTCTCAAGTAATTGCATAGGAAGCATGAGGACATTAGCCAGCTAGCCAAACTGGGTGAAATTAGGACCTTTAATTCAGCCAGCTGAACATTCTGTCAGGTTTTCTGCAAGATGGTGATGCTTATGCTTTCAATGCATCTTAACCACTTTTTTGAAATGTATTTAAGCTTTCATGTAATTCAGCATTACTGAAACTTTATCACTAACATTTTCTATACATGAAACATCTTTATAAAACAAAGGTTTTGCTGGAAATATTTTTGAAGAATAAATTCCTTGTGAATTTTGTAAGAGAGCTCTCCTTTACAGGTACAGATAGTTAAATGTCATTTCTACAGATCTCTAAGACATTAGAATGCATTAGTATTCCTGCAGAGAAAAATATTTTCTGCCCTCCTATCTTTGGAGTCTTGTACATAATTTAAATTTTGAAACTATTTCTTAGAAATGGTAAAATATTATTGTTAAAGAGGCACAGTAGATTATTTGGATGAAAATAAGTTACTATGTTCCATTTCTTTACTTCCAAGTTATGCCAACGTCAACAAGAAAAGAAGGAATATATTGTCTTACTGGAAAGAACAAAAATGCATGCAAAATCCAAGAAATCACAAATTCAAGCCCTTATGCCACATAAGTCTTGATCATTATCTCACTGAAAGCAGTGGAACTTCTACCATTGATTCAACTGAAACCACGTTTCAGACCCAAATAATAAATTATCTTAAAGGTAATTACTTTCTACTTCATGATAATATGAATAACTATAAAATACCCTAAAAATCTAGGGAAAATAACCAAACTCTAATATTATGTCCCTTCTATTCTATCTATTGACTGCAGAGGCACAACCAGTGGAAATGAGAATTGTGAAATCCAGCAATGTATGGGGAAAAGGAAAAAAAAAAAGATGCTGGTACAGATTTAAATTCATTATAAGCAATACTCTGCTGCATGGTGCTTTTCCTGGTTATTGGAAAGTGGGAGAAGTTAAAAAGAGTTGGCCCATATAATTTGAAAATAGAGAAATACCACTATAGTAATAACTAAGATCCATGTGAGCCTGGCACTGAATCAAAAAGTGTATGCTTATACTGAATGACTAATTACTTATGACCTCATTATCACCAAGAGAACTGTCTGGTACACACCCACTTCATATATAAACTTCGGCAGCACCCTCATTTTTTAAAGTCCCTGGCTAAAGCTTACAATGACAATATTTAATGCACAGTTAAAGGTTAATCAGTGTAACAATACTTAACAGGAGTCTACAAAAAGCTTGAAATTGTAGAACTGGCAAGGTTGGATTGCTGACTTATCATAATTGATCATGAAACTTACTGCTCTGGGGAGATATCACCAATGCTCTGCCATGAGAAGACTTCTGAGCTCAGCAGTAGATGAAAGCAAGATTGTTACCCATCAAACTCTATAGGTTCCAGCTGTTGGAAATGTTCCTCAGAGGCTGGAACTCTGGAGCAGAGAGAAAAAGCACTCAAGAGATGACTGCAAAATAATGGAATTTTCATTCTCCTCTTGAGCTAGGACTGGGAGACCGGGCAGGAGAGTAAGCAAAATCCAAGCTAAATGCCTGCAGACAGCAGGGCTCTCTGTGAAAGCAATCATTAAGAGCTGATTAAAGAGCTGACTAGCTCTTTAGTTAAGGACCAAGATGAAGATATACAAAAGGAAAAGGAGGGAGCTTAAAAAGTGGGGGGAAAAGGAAGACGATTCGTTTGCCTTGAGAATTCTGAAGACAGAAAAGAGTCTCTGTTGAGACTTTTCTAGAGCAGACAACAGGACAAGTTCTTTAGTTATGTCTGTTGTTCACTTACCTTAATTCAGGAAAGACTGGGATTTCATTGTTTGCTTAAAAACTCAAGTAGACAAAGGTGTATGCCTCCCCAGCAATGAGAATGCAAATTCAGGGTTTGGGCTAATTGTCTGGATTAATTTGGTAAAATTCTGGAAAGTCTTGCTCTTCCTAAATAAGATGAAAATAGGTACATGGCTACAGGTAGGGTTTTTTACTCATTTTCTTCATCACCGTCTCAGAAACTTATCTAAATATGGCAACAGAGACCCACTATGAATACTACTAGAATAGGCTATGAAGACACTTTAATATAAAAGCATCCAACTTATTTTCAAATACACTATAAAAGATTGAATATTCTAACTCTAACAGTTTGAGATACACAGATACATACACAAAAATTTAAAACTATTTCTTATATAGAAGTAGCTGGAAAACAGAGGTATTTTATTCAAAATATCTTATGTTTCACAAAGAATAGACACATTTTTATTTTGGTTTTTTTATGAACTCTTTTTGTAGGATGTTGATAAATTGTGAAAAAACTAAGTATCTTAATAAGTAAATGCGAATCTTAATCAGTAAATAACTGGTATGTCAGATATTCCAAAACAGTTGGCTTTATCTTAGAAGTAATTTTTTTAAGTCAAAATCAGTCATGTCTAATGGGTCTTCTGGGAATTCCTGAGAATTACTTTACTTTTTCAGATGTTTTCAACATGCATGTTCCCCTCTTTGAGGGAATATATATTAATCTTCACTCATATCTTGTTAAATAAAACAATGTGTGAGTAAGACTTACGACCCCATTCTCTGCTCACATCACTGATTCATACACAGAACTTGCTCTACTGGGCTCTTTCTGTTTTTCTAAAATTATTGAATGCTATCAGCAAACAGCAGGCAGCAAGATTTGGAGCTTCTAGATCTAGTGCAAAACTACATAAAATTGATTGAATCATCCAGCAGGTTTAATGAGATTTGAGTCAATCCTTTAAAACTCTATTTGCCTTCAACAGTAATTTCCTTATACTGACTGCAGTTTTAAATCATACCTCAAACCTCAAAACCTCAACTCAGGGGACCACCATTTACTTAGGTAGTAGATTTTCTCTGACTATGTTTAGAACAGCAAATACTGTGGTCAAACAGTAAAGAGTCAAATAGTTGGGACTGAGGAGATGTGAAATTTCCGTTATGTATTTTCCTTAATATCTTTTCTTTATTCCTCCCCTTTTTTTTTTCCTTTGGACTATCTGTAGTGTAGACCCCTTAACTGAATGTCCTTTTGCAGGTGGAATGTATTAGATGTGTTCCTATTGTGCACCTTGCAGTTTAGTTTCACTCCAGAGGAATTCATTTGCATTCCTGGTATTAACTAAAACATTACAGAGAGAAAAATCAACTTCCTCTTGCGACACATACTCACTCTACATATCAAAGCAGGAGGAAAATTCCCTTTTGCTTCAGTAAATGCATTGAAAAGTAACACGTTGTGATAATATAAATTCCCACTATTATACTTTGGGAACATCATATTTAGCCAAACTCAGAGCTCTGAAAGATAGGAGGTATTGAGTTAAGGGAAAAACAAAAACCAGCTGAACTATTAACTACTGCTCTGTTTATATATTAGAAAAACTAATGTGTGTTAAAGTCACAAATCCTCTTTGTAAAGGCAAAGGGATTGTAAAATTTGAAACATAACAAAGCACACTGCATATGTAGCATCCATGTGGTGCTGTAGTTCTGTGTAGTGAGACCAGCTGTGTTTGGATGGGGTGTATCATATAAAACAAATAGGATGATAGCTTGTCCTAGATTGATTTAATTATCTGAATATGAGAAGTATATGTTAATAAAACCTTCCATCCCAAAGTATTTTATGTTTTTCACTTACTGAACTCTTGTATATTTTCTTGATTTAATTGTATCTTTGAGCCTGCATTGAAGCCTTATTTGCATTTAATATCCCTAATGTCCATTCTGATTTCAATCTCTAATAATACTCTCTTTGAAGATCAGAGTTCCAGGCAGTAAAATTTCCCTTAATATTATCTGTTTCCAATATCTGTCTGAGAGAAGACATGTTTACTGAAATCATATACCACTTGTCAAACCTGAGCATTTCTGTGTTGATTATACTTTCAAATACCAATGCTAGCAAAATCAAAGATGCAATCTTTGTGTTTGAGAATGGCGAACACAGATCAGAAGGCTTTTCCAAGCATACAAAGCACATCACTGTTATTTGATGAAGGATATCAACTTTTGCATAAAGCAAAACTGCTGAATTTCATGATATGTGGTTTTTTTTCTGAATAGCTATGTATATACATTAATAAAAATTCAAGGTAAATCATGATGACATTTTTTGTTTTTCAAGTAATTCCATTGCAGAACTAATCCTAAAAGATTTTATTCTCAGGAAAAATATACAAAAAACCTTATCATTTACACAGTTGTAAAGGTTTTGTAGACAAAAGCATTTTCTATTTGCAACTCAGAATTCTGCGTCCTTAATACATTTAAGGCATCTTAAAATCCATTCAAGGTATCAGATTATTTTCAATTGTGTATAATGGTTAATGCTAGAATTTTTATTCTGTTTGAAAAATTTGAGTGCAGTAAGAAACATCAGATGTACTAGTTGTAGTGTGATTTGAGTGTTACACATGGAAATTCATTCCTTCTATCATCACTTCCATGACTTCTTCCTAAAGCCAGAAGATGAGACAAATCATATATTACCCTCATGGTGTCTGCTTTTGCTTGCCTGACAGTTTACATCAGCTACACTTCAGTGCCTTTTAATATTCACCAAATACTTATCAGATAATCAGAACCTCAGAACCTCAAAGAATTCAGGGGCTGAGTAAGATGTTGAGATCATCAGAGCTACTGCACTGCCCAGAGACAGAATGAACTATCCTTACATCATTTCTGACAGATCCTTGTCTAACTCCTTGTCTAACTAATGCTAAAATCCTAAAGAGGATTTCACTATATTGCCAAGTTTTTTCTTCCTGACCTTAATTATCTTTATTATTGAAATAAATAATTGAATGCTAACATATAATCTGTGGATCATTACTTCTTGTACTGCCCTTCACAAATGTGGGAATAGATTCCAATTCTCCTTCACAGCAACTCTGTATTGGTTACACTGTTACCAGATCTCTTTGTATTTCTCTGGACAAATAATTTCAGGTTCTTCTAGTTTGCCTTTTAGCTCACGTGTCCAAGAACTGAGAACTTTGTTGCTTACCTCCAGACTGACTGGACACCATCTTTCTACAGGCATGATATCTACAGCTAGATACATTTTTTCAGCTGCAGCTTTTCTGCTAGTTCTTTCTGCATTAACTTCCTCAGCTTCTGCTGAGCAGAGCAGAACTCACACCTTGCAGGACAGGATTCTGTTTTCACATCTCAGCAAAATGTTTGCCTTTTTCAAACTCAAATGATGATATTGAATAATACTGGTAGTAATCCAAAATAACTCCTTAGTCCTTTTCAATACAACTGCTTCTTAAGTACCCCTTTCCCCATGTAAAAATTCCAATTACTTTTTGGCATAATTTTGGGAAAAAAACCCAGTATTTCTGTTTATTACTTAGTCCCCTACAGACAGTGTAGCTTGCTGCACTCTGTTCCTGTTGCTGAATTCTGGTGAAGTGTGACTTTTTTCCTCTTAAATGCAGGTATTGCTACAAGATTCTATTCAATGAGCTGCATTGTTAGGCAAGCATCAGGTTTGTCTATAGCCAATTGTTTCCTAAAGACACCTCAAAAATGCCCAAGTAAAAGTCATCTATGCAAGAACCAAAAAGGATAAAAGTAAGGTTTTATAAAATAGTTGAAAAAGGGAAGTTCTCTCCTGGAAATCCCACATTATCTAAATTAATTTCTCTCTGTATTTATGAATTTTCACTCAAGTTTTATGTTAATTTGCCAAAGCTCCATTTAAATATAAGGTATTTGTAAAATTTTCAGTTTATCTCAAATTTTACTGAGCATTTAACAGACAATATTTTATAAATCTATCACAACTGCACAAGCTGTCAATTATAAAGTGATCATGTGAGGTAAAAAGCCCCACAAACCTGCTTGTAAGGAAGCGAAAATGAAGGTAGAAAATTAGTGGGGGGGTTGATTATAAGTTATAATGAGCTTGTCTACAAAACAAAAAAATATTTCCCCAAAGGCCAGTGACTCCCCACTTTTTCTTCACTTTCTCTGGGAACCAATTACATCCCTTGAGTGTGCACTCAACCTGTTCTCATCCTGTTCTAGCTTCTGATCAGCTTGATTTTTCAGCAACATGACCAGGTGCAAAAACATATCATCATCTAGGTGTAAATGGCAAAAGTATATGTGTACAAAATTTACAGTGTCTGCTCTGGCACATGGTGGTTTTCTGCTTTCTCGGAAGCAGACTAAACATGGACTCCATATGTAGCCCGGGACCATTTCCACCTGCTCCACAATGATTCCTGATCAGCACTGTCCACAAACACTGGCCATGGGAACAGCTTAGATGATTGCAGCAGTATTATTACTCACTCAGATCTAGAAGCACTAAACTTGCCTACAGCTACTCCTGAGAGCTGCAAGACCCTACTACTGTGAACTGCTCCTCCTTTCTACTTGTTTCACCGGCAAAATGTGTTATCCTAGCTCCCTGACAGGCAGCTTCCCATTCCTGATTGGAGAAGGGGAATCCCAGAGTCCTGGCTGCAAACATTATCTTCCCTTCCCTCTCACCCTCATATTAACTGAATAGAAACAGGAGACCAAGCCTATGAGTCGCAGCTTATAGAATCAAAATTTAAAATCTAAATAGTTTGCATTCTGAAGACAAACTGAAAGGTATCCACAGAATAATATGACTTATGTCCTCATACATGTGCCAAACCACTAATCCGCCTGTAGATTATATGCTTAGTTATACAGGGAAAAATACTTATCTCACACAGTTCTCCCTACCCTGGGTCACAGGGAAAAGCGGTGTAAAGCCACAAACAGAAGTTAATGGTAAAAATTCAGTCTTGTCAATATTTAATATTTAAATTCTCAAAACTACCTTGTTGCAAACATTTAAATGCATGTGGTATCAAATCTGTCTGTCTCTTATGATGGTCATGTGTAGTGTTCCATGCCTGAAATTTATAAAAGACTTAAGGCAGCTATGTGAGTGAGAATACTGTGATCATGTGATACTGCTGTTTCCAATTCTAACCCTGTGGGTTAACAATAAAGGGGATTCTCTCTAATTAAGGAGCGGTTAAACACTCTCCCTCCCCAAACAAATAAAGGTTACTCAGTTGTAATCTTATCTTTTGGCATGTTCTTTTGTGACATAACCAGATGTGAACAGCCACACAGCAGCAAAGAACTCAGACCAGGCAGGAAGAAAACCTGAAAGTCTCAGAATTCTCCAAAAGCAAGTGAGTCTCCAGACTCAGTTACTATGTAAACTCTATGCTTCTTAAGTCATTTAAAGACTTAGTTTGAGTGGCTTGTGGTTTAATCTTTTAATTCCATTGCTCCGTAAGTTTCTTTGTAGGTTCATTGAGCAAGGAATTCAGCCTAGCTATTTGAGGCCCTTTATTCTGAAATGGGGTGGGTATGGAAAAATCTGCAGTACTGAAGCTTCTAGAAGAGTTTGGAAACTAACCTCCAAATTTATGTGACATAAAAGCCATTATCTTTCAGGGATTCTTGTGTTTCAGACTGTTCACATTTACAATCAGATGCTTGCCATGGGAGACACTCCCTATCGGCAAACATCTGTGGAATGTACTCAAGCAGTTACAGCTAAACATACAAATTTGTGCCACCAGGGCAAAAAAAAAAATAAAAAATAAAAAAAAATAAAATAAAAAGGCAAGGAGAAAATAACTTTCACATTTTTGAAGATACTTTGTAGATACTGTGCATGGTTGTAAAAATCACAGAATTGTTTGCTGAAAATCTTTCAAATATGCATACTCACAATCCTGATTGTTCTAATAACAATTCCAGCTTAGATTATAATTTATTTCAGAATTAAAATAAATCTGGTTTAAGATAGGTAGCCAGGCTTGGTTAATACCCTGAAGTTAATGTCAAATAACACAATCAAGGTGGATAATGTACATGAAGAAGAGAAGCTTCTGCCTGGTGATTTCTTGGAGAAGGAACACACAGGCAACAGCCAGAGGCAGACCACAGGCTGACAAGAAGGAGCCAATAATTTCTGCTTTTGATGTGATGTTTGAAATATGTATAGGGAAGTTAGTATGTTCTTTGCTTGAATCTGGAATATTTTACTGATTTACATATATTGTATTTCCATAAAACTTAGGTTTGTAAATTTTAGCAAAATGAATAACTGTATGAAAAAACATGTGACAGCTATCCTAATTGTTTAAAAGTCTCTAATAATGAAAACATAAGTTCTGATGTATTTTATATGAAAAGGTACCTTAGCTTTATCCTAAAGCTGTTTCAGAGACAAAACAACATAGGTTGAAAGTCAACATAAGACATTATACTTATATCATATTTAGTAAAATTTTATATCACTATAAACATTTAATTAATACATATAATATTTATTAATACAAAAATTTAAATATTTTACATTTTGAAACTTTTTAATCAGTAAAGAAACAACAAACCCTACAGCCTACAAGGAAAAATTAGACTTTTTGTCTCCCTTGAGTTTCTGATTTTTTAAATAACATACCATAAATGTAAGTGAAGTGATTTTACAAGCCTAATTTTATCCTAAAAATTGTGTTTACCCATTGCCAGTATCCTCCATGCTGCAGTGAACAGTCATGAACAGACAATTTCATGTCACAGATACACTGTATGCCACCGAATCATTTGGAGTCAGCATGGCTAATTTTTCTCAAGAGAAAATCACATTCGTGCAAGAATTTAGAATATGTTTTCATTTCTAAGTAAATCCATATCCTTATATTGGTGCGTCTCTACCTAGCCATGAACTATGATTTGCATCACAGTCACTTAACCTCAAGTTAGCCAGTTCCACAGAGCAGGTTTCATTTGATCTAATCTGGTGCAATGAGAACGTGGGCTGATCTGTCTGAACAGCAGTACAGTATCTTCCCTCAGTTAAACCCTGTGTGCCCAGAGAAATGCAGAACCTATTCAAGAATTTTACTGGCAAAAGAAACGTAAAAAACTTCCTTTAAATGTGGGTCACTATCCGTCTCAGAGTACATGGCATATGTTTGCAGAAATCCCAGTGAAATGCACAGGTGAACACAGTACATCTAAAGTAACTTTGATATAAATTTAGGGTTCACACCTTAAGGAAACTGGCTGATGTGCTCATATGTGTCAGAAGTGACCTGAGGTAACACTGCAGAGCTGATACTCATTATTATGAAGCACATTTCCATTCTCTCATCCAAGCTTTCAGAAGATAATCTCGCCCACCTTCTCCTTTAATGTCATGTTCAACCACCTAAGATAATTATGCAACCTTCTACTGAAGTGTAGAAAAGTATTCTTCTAGAAAAGTGGAACTCTTCCATGGCATGTTAGCTTGTAAGATACTTTTAGCTAGGTTTTTTCTTAGCCACAGTGCCCGTATTAAGTGCGTCTTGAAATCAGCAGACTGCTGTTTTTAGAAAATCTGATTTTGGAACTTTACTTCTGTTAAATGATGGTGAAACACTTTAAAAATCTATGCTCTAGTTGCACAGTACAGTTGAACATAATGGAACAATATACTACAGTGTTCAGGGATTCTAGCAACTGAACCACAAAATGCATGGCAAAGGCTATAAACTCTTGTTTATCTATCCCAATAAGAGGCCTTAATTTGGCTTCTTTCTGTCAGTTTGAAATGGGGACTTATCTCCCTCAAAATGATACCTTGCAAGACTGTATTATTTCGTAGGTGTTCATTATAGCAAATAAAACCAAAGATTATGAAAATGTTTTTCATTAGATCTTCTCAATGGGTATTGTTAAAATAATGACTGTGCAATTCTAAGAGAACTCAACAAATTTATCAAATACCTATGATGTTTTTCAAATAACATTTTTCAAATATGTTATTTATATGTTAACTTAAGGGAGGAGATCAGCTTTTTTATATTACTATATTGTTCTTCAACTCGGGATTGCAAAGCACTAAGCAGTGTTATTCCCAGTTTATGAGAGCTAGAGTTAGAGCATTCTGAAGGGAAAACAGCTTGAATAGTCACAAGGCAATCCTAAACTCCCAAATCTTCACCTCAGTTTTGGGACCAGAATATTTCCCTTGGTTCCTGTGTTTCAATTAAAGCCTATATGTATCAGGAGTGTTTGCTATATCGTGCTTCATAAGGCTCATAAACTCATGCAAAGTTCTGAATGTATGAAAGTTTACAGATGTATTAGTGTTAACCTCAATTTATCACTTAGTTAGAATCCTTTTTGCTAAATCATGTCAACCTCTCATTAGAAACTTAATTGTCTTCCCTTTCTAATCATGAAGTCAACTGCTATTTGCTAATGCATTTCAAGTATCTTTTCCTAAACGCTAACTGAAGTCCTCCAGTATTTCCTAAATATGGGTTTCAGCAATCAGCTATGACTCTGTCTCCTACAAATTAACCATCTTTGGCTTTCCTAATCTGTTTTGGTTTGTACATGTGATATTCAAGCTCTCCTCAACTGGAAGAAAGCACTAGATAAATCTCATAGACCAAGCACTCTTTTAAAAGTACAGTTCAATGTAAAACCAGAAACATTTTGTGCTGATTCCTCTTAAGGGGTTTGTGATAAACACTCTGGAGAGGCACAGAGCATCATTAGTGCCAAATGGTGAGAGCCATAAGTTCTGCAGACCCATGCAGCATCACACTAACATTTGTCACTCACATGTCCCCTTCACTGTTTTTACAGATATTTTGAAAATGTTCCAATACATGCACAAGTTTCTAGTAAAAATAGGCTTATGCATGGATGGTAAATTAAGTATTTTTACTTTAAATCATTCATATAATTTGAGAGCATTTTCTTGTGCATTCTCAGGCAAAATTCCTATCCACCAAGCTAGTCAGGCATATATAAAAATTAATTTCAAGCCAAGATAATATGACTTATTTTGAAATGAATGCTGAACACATTTGTTTCTGGCATGGTCACACATTTGTTTTCGTGCTGTCAGTTTGGGTTTGACATTAAAATCTCACAGAAATACAGACTTAGACTTCAAATATATTTTGTATTTTTCTTGGGTAACTTTTTTTAAAAGAGATATTCCTGTGAAACAGTTTGATTTCAACAGAACTGTATTTTTTCAACAATTAAAATATTGCCAGAACATTCTTAGCACTGCTGAGAAGGAAGGTGAGATGGATAACACCTCTATGTGAAACTTCTGGTTTTCAAAAACCACATATCAAAATACTTTTTTCTTGTTCTACTTGCATCTCCAACTGCATTAGCACATAAAATACTGAATTCCACTGCCTTTTCCCTCAGAACTAGGCTATGTGAGCTAGGAAGACTGTCTGCAGGACTGTGAGACATGAAAAACAAAGTGGTCTCTCTCTATAAAGTGAGAGTATTATGGGACATGAGGATATTACTACACTGCACCCACAAGACAAGCAGTGCTTAAGGAAATAGAAATAACAGAGCTTCCCCTTGGGGGAACAAATGCATGGAGGCTGCCATCAGGGAGAGGATTTTATCTCCTTAGCCCTTAGGACTATCGTGAATGACCCAAGTGTGATCACAGTTCAGGTGGTCAGACCTGCACAACATTTACCTGGGACACTGATGCTGTGTAACAGGGAAGATGCAGCAGGATGTGAGAGGAGCCCAGCAATGAAAATCACCCTCAGCTGAACTCCCCCCTTTCTATCTGCACTTGTAATTAGGCTAAATTTGTTCAGATACAGCTTTGCACTCCAGACCCACGGATGATTCATGTAACATAGGTAATCTCTAGATGGAAGGAAAACTTAAAGTAGCATGAAAGGAAAGTGTAAAACACCTGGAAAGTAAATTAATAGAAGTGAGTCATTCAAATGGAAAAAGAAAATTACTGTGAAAATAAAGAGCTAATATGAATAAGGAGCTAATCTTGGACTGCAACCCCCATGCTGAAGTTTAGGCTACATTTAATATTTCTGGAATGTATCCTAATTTTTCGAAGTCAAGGGGGGACAGTTTCATTCAAACTGCTAAATCTGTGCAAAAAATTCAACCATTAAAATAGATTGTATAACAAGAGCTCCATTCTCCACTTTCAGAGTTCAACAGAAAATATTTAAAGAAGAATTATGGGGATTTCTTTGAACTCTATCTAACACAATTCCCACTTTGATTTCTTTGCCTTAACATATTCTTAAAAAAATACAATGAAGGAGTTCAAACTGTACATATATTCTTTTACATTTTTCACAGTCATGCTTTTTGTACATATATAAGTAAGAATTTATTCACCAAAAACATCCAATTTGATGTAATTTACCTACCATTAGTGTATAGAAATGTTGTTCTGTCTATTAAAGTATAATTTGATGCCACAACAGACTAGTTTTTGGGAGCCAAATTTTTGAAAATATATTTTTTCTTTCTTTGTGGACACAGGGAATACAGAGTGTCTACTGTTCATTCAAAACTTTGCTATCCTAGGACAGTGTATTCAGATTTTTTGCAGATTTTATCTTTACCATTCATGTTTTGAGATGTTTATCAGCCCATGATCTCAAGAGCAGGAAAGATACATTTTGGGATGCCAGAAAGAGTCTTGGTAGTATCGGTAGTGGAGTAGAAGGTCACCAAATATAATCAGCTCTCAATTACCAGTAGGGGATTATCTGGGTTATGGATTAACTGTGTAGCTCTGAAAGGGAACCTGCTACATGATACATTCTTAAGTCTAGCAGAGACATGAGCCTTCTTCCTTGTCACACTTCTCACCCAGCAGTAAATTCAACACAGACTACTTTTCCCCAACTTAATTTTCATATTTTCTTGTGCTGCATTACTGAGTTATTCCACCATCCACTGCCCTGGGGAGTCAGAAACAGTGTGGCTATAGCACAAATTTTAGAGAAATGTAGATAACATTCTGACATGAAAATGTTCCTAGGCAGAATCACAAGTCACCATTAGACTTCTGCACAGTATTAGGAGGATTTTTCAAGCTTTTAGAAAGAGAGGTGATTATAATCCTCTCCTAGGACATGAGTATCTATGTCAAATTAATTCTATATTCAAAAGTACAGAAGTGCTGTTAGGATCACAGAGAGCGTTAATATGGTTATAACCGTCTGTATGCCCCAAAGGTAAATAACATTTGCATGTGGTGCACTGACACTTTCTTGAGGCATGTTCTTCCTTCTCTGTGCATAATTCTCACCACTTCAATTTTCCTTTGAAGCTTGCATCTCATTAAAACATTTCATTTTGCCTAACAATGTGTGAGCAGAACTATAGGTATCACAAATCAGCTTATCGACAGCAAAGGAACTATTGCATTGTACATACAAAACCTGAGTTCTGTGTGTTCTGGGGTTTGTTTCCTAAAAAGAGAAGACTAAATCATGTTACAGTGAAAGTGATATTTTTCTTAATATTTATTAATTTTTTGCCTTAGGCATACCATTATGAAAAATATGTTCTAAATTTCAGATGTCTGTTAGCAGGAATTTCAGTCAGATTTGTCCTTAATATACCAGAATATGTAGAAAGTGGAAATATTGAAGTCAAAATAGTGTCTCATAGGTAACAAGAAACAGAAATGGGATTTGTGTCTATCAGAAATATATACCACCAGTACCCAATGCTTATCAGTTTCTTTTCTAAACCCTAGGGTTCAACCATTAAACCAATATTTGCCTATAAAGTTAAAAGGCAGATTTAAAAAATCATGTGAGTTATAGTTCTTAGTTTGACACTAAGAGCATTAATGATAAAAGCAAAATAAAATATCCCTAAAACCAGGAACACCACTATATAGAGTTCATTTCTGCTTTAGCAGGTTCATTTTTATGTTGCAAAGATTATATCAAACAGAAACATATTGATCTAATACCAAGTTTGAAGGGTCATAGAATGTTCTTGCAAGTGTGGACAAAAAAAAGTTCATTCTGTGAACAATACTGAAAGTTCCTGAATAATCTATGGCTTAGATATGAGTGCTTAGACATTACAAGATGGCTAAAAAAGAAAATAAAACAATAAAAGCTATCTTCTCTGGCTCACAGTGATAAGATTTATTTACAGCCAAATGAAGGATGATGTTTTAGGAGAGAAGAGGGGACTCTTGCTTTTCCTCTGCAGATCAGTCCAAGTAACTGAATTTCACAGAGTTATAAATAGATAAATAAAATCTTTAAAGTGCATATCATTAACTTTTTAAGTTTAATGAGAAGTTTTAAGAACTACAATGACTGGCAGTTCTGTAGGGCGTTTTTTTGTCTTACCAAAAGCAGGTTGCTTTAGGCTAGTTATAAGCTCCCATGCAGAGCTGTTCTCATGTATTGTTAAGAATAGAGATTTTATAAAAGGTCATCACTATTTCTGGATAGAAAGATTATTTTACATATATAAAGATGTATGATATATATTAATAAATGTATGCAGAATGTAACACATAAAATATGTGTTAGAAGTATATAAAGTATATAAAATAGAAGTATATAAAATATACTTCTAAAAATATGAAACAGTTCACATGTACACATGCTTCATGTCCAGTCTTGCAAATCTGAAGCCAAAGGAAAATTTTGATGGACAGCTCAGAAGACCTCTGGCTGCATAAAGAAAAACAAAATTGCACGTATTTTGTCTATAATACTCTGCCTAACAGCCAGACTGTCACTAAATGTACTTCAGACAGTTACCTAAATAAAAGCCTGTATATCTTCTGTTTTGGAAGAGCTTTGTCAGGAGCTGAGAAGTGGTTTCCATCTGAGCAACTATGTTCTGAACCTTGCCCTGTTTGTGCTCAGCAAGTGCCTCCCTGAATCGAGGGTACACCAATAAGATTCATTAGGCAAAATCCTACTGATAACCACACTGAAATAGCAGATTTTTAGCAGTGCAACACTGCAAAATATGACTAATTTTTAAATAATAGCTTGAAATATAAATGGGATTGAGTGTTTGCATTTTGGATGTTTATATTTATATCCTTTTAAAATACCAGAGAGACTATAGTTTCTCATAACAGATGAAAGGATGTTGTTCTTGTTTCAACACCTCAATAATTAAAAATTAAGTAAATTTAGCTATACAAAGTTTATATATAAAAATATTTTAAAAGTTTTGTTCTGACTTTTTGTTTAGTTGAGATTTATTTTTATGAAGTGCCATAAACCTATGTCATATTATAGCTACAAAAAGAGAAAACAGCCTTTTTTACAAAATAAAAGGTACAAGTTAATCAGATTTTTCTGTGTGTCTAGTGACCACTTTTTGTTGATATTGATTAGCAGGAGGAAAGCAGCAGACAAAAAGACTTTAATTTCATTCCAGCAGTGTTTATTTTGCAATGGGGCTATAAGTTTTGGGAAGACTGAAAGTATAAAAGTGGAGTGGACTCAATGAACTGAAGAATGCAGTAGGAGGGGAGGTAAGACGAGCTGTAAAACTAATTGGTGTCCAACATGTTTTGGACTGCATTTAATTTTCTTGAGGGGAAGAGAGGTCAAGAATGGAATGAAGTCAATGGGAATAGGAATAAGAAAGTGGAAAGCAAAATGGCCAGTATTAAAAGGTCAGCGAATATCCCAGGGACAGGAAATGAACTTTAAACAAAAGTATAAGGTAGTATTTCTATCCACGTTTGGGAGTTGTTAAAATTAGTATTAAAAGAAGGAAACTTAAATAACCAGATGTTTTTTGTATGAAAGCTTGTTTCAGTCTGCTTTCAATTTATTGGAGCCTTAGTAAGACCAAGATTTTGTGTGCAATGCAATTAGGAAATGAGTATTTCAGCAGAGTGCTAATGTTATTTAAATATTTTAAAAGACTTCGATATTTCACACTGACTTGCTTCCTGTTACACTTTTATATTCTTTCTTTTGAAAGAAATCTCCATCCTGAATTGGGAAAGTAAATGTCTCACAAGGTTTAATACAGAACTTAGCCACAATAGCCAGCCTGTCAGCATCAAGCTAATACATGGACACTTTACACTCTACCTTAAGATATTTAGACTATATTCATAAATTCATACGTGACCTGTAAAATAATTCATAATACTTTAAATTATGTTACTTAGAGCATCAACTTTGCCCCACAAAGGCACAACATTTCATTTGAAATCTTTTCTGCCACTAAAGCTTTGGCTAAAACTGAGTCCAGAGAGGGTTTATTCCTGTTTCTGGTTCATATGCGTGTACATCAGAATGAAAGAATTTCTTCCCACTACATTTAGGTTTTCATCCAAAGTTCACTAGCTTTAGCAAGAATCTCTCATTTGGCTCTGAATCAGCTCTGAATCTTTGTGTTCTGACCTGGCTGGACAGCAAATACTTTCTGTTCCAGAATATGTTTAATTCAAAATATCCACTATTTTTGTCATTTGCACAGCTTCATTCTTCTCTTTCCTTCTCAGTGCAGCAAGTAATTTATAGATGCTGAAATCAAATGGAGTAACTCTGTTGAAGGCACTGTCCTGGAGCAGCAAAAAGGGCAGGGAATGGGCCACTAAGAAGCCCAGAAGAGTAAGGAAAGGTCCTGGAGAATGAGGAACATGCTGTAACCAGCATATAAGAAGTAGCACACCCAGGGGAGAATATTTATTTTATGAACAAATCTCCCTCTGCCATGGTTGCCAAAAAGCAGCCTCAGCTGTTGGAATTACAAGTTTACTAAGAATACTTCATAGTATAACTACCCAAAGTAGAAAAAACTATTTTTTTAAAAATCACTGCTAGACCATGTCAACTTTTATTCAGGCCAAATGTGAGAACATGATGTTAGTTATAAACACATCCCCATTTTCAAGTGAAATTTTGATTTCTTTTCCTTTCAGTGAATATAAATCTCAAACCAATGGATCTGGAACCATACAACAGCTTTGTAAATATAATGTCATGCTTTCTATAAAGATTTAAATGTCATTGGTGTTAAAAGCTGGGTGTTAGGCTTCCAAATTCTATTTCCTATGTAGTATGAACTCATGGAGTGACCTCATAGGGCAAGCAGGGTAATTTATTATCATTTCTGTTTGAGACATTTCTGATAATACTTCAAAAGAATGAAGATAACAGGTACCATATACATAGGACTGTGTGGATTTATGTTCACATTCATGTGGCATCTACTCTTGGAGATTTTCCGGGAATTTTATGAAGGTATTTTTGTGGAAATTTGAAGCTTACCATGTAAGGATCAGTACCTTCAATGTACCAGTAATGCCTTAGTAAATTATTTTTTTGGCAAAGGAAGTATGAAGCATTTGAATGTGAATTGGCCTGCACCAGATTATGTCATGTTTAGCAAGATAACATTAAGGGAGATTTACTCTTTAGTCAGATCTGAAGTAAATACTTTTTAAAAGAGCAGAAGAATAGCATACCCAGTAAGAAACTGCCAGGGGATTTTGCTAAAAAGCATAAAAGGGTCATAGCCAAAAAAAAATCCTTCAGAAAAATAATTCCTATGTAGACCTCAAGAATAAAAATTGAATGATTTTGACTTAGTGGAAAGTAATTTGATTCCCTTCCTTTTTCCCATTTCCTTCTCTGCTCTTCCTTCCTTTCCCCCCCCTTTTTTTTCTCTTTTCTTGACCAACTTAAATGCTTGAAAGTCTTCACACAAGTTTCCAAAATGCAAATTGTTTTCCCCTGGGACTGCTTTGGCTCATAACTTCCCACCAATGTCCCCTGAAGTCTCTCCTTAAATGTAACTCTCATGTAAGTGATTGGGCCTTTCCTACTAGTATCGAAGACCCATATGGCACTGAAAATGAAAGCTGGACAGGTCTTTCTTCCTAGAGCCATAGCACAAGGAAAAACATCTAGATTTTAATTGTATTGTGCTTAAGAACACCACCAATTCATTATTAGTGTACTTAATTTAAGCAAGAAGGAAAGCTAAGAGCAATTATTTTGAAAAACTAAATAGATCCCTCATTACCTAGCATATGCATTTCACTCAGTGAAGACTAAGAAACCTCAAAGACTAATCTCTCATTAATACACGACATGTTCACAGAATGCCTGCCAGAACTGGGAAGTCAAGTTTAGATGGAAACTTGGCATGGAGTTACTGGCTTGTCCCTTTGAGGGTTGGGAAGGAAAGGAAAAGAAAAAACAGTGAATAAAACCCTGTTTGTATGCTTGCATGCATGTACATATGAGAAGACTTTTTAACTTCATTTTCTCATTAAAGTAAAGAACAGTGAAACTGTAAAGATTCCATGTGTGTTCTTATAAACTGTGCTTTTCACACATCTTTTGTTAGACACATGGAATGTTAACTGAAAGGGCTTATCTTAAAAATCAGCAGGGTAGTTGGAATGCAATTTTACAAAACCTGGCCATCTTTCAACAAGAGTGGGTGGATTTTCAATGCAGCAAATGTTTGTGTATTAAAAAGTATTTGCCATGGTGACAAAGCTTGGAGAAACATCCCATTAGCCACAGACGGGAAGCCATTGCAGATTGTTCTGATTATCCATGCCCAAAACTTAGTCTGGCTCTGTTTATACGGCATTTCCGATAAAAAAAAAATAATTCAACATACCCCTAAAACCTGAGCAAACTGTTTGCACTTACTTACACATGCCTTGTGCTGTATTTTCTGGCTCAGATTCAATACATGATTAGATTCTTACTTTCCTGGAACTTAAAACATGTGCTTACAGCTAAGCATATGCTTAAATATTCTGCTGCTCTGGGACCCAAGACGATGTTCCTATATTCATGGTACAGCCAGGACATCTTGTGAAACAAATAGGAATTTTAGACTAAGACCTCTAATCTACAGCTCAGTAAAGAGATGAGTAGAGCAAGTCAATATGGGTTTGTGGTGAGGTGAGGGTTTGTATGAGGGAGAATGGTAGAGCATCTAGGCACACTTTGCAGGTGTCTGTCCAAAAATCTTGTCTACATGAATCTGGGACAGCCGCATTAATCATGGTCCCAGGATGGTGTTATTAAGAGTTGGTGTATTATATCATTATGATTTTGGTTCAGAAACCTGGAACAAATAAGACATTTAGTTGTTAGGGCACTGACATTTCCTCATTATCCGTGCAACAGAGCTCTTCTCTCCATGCAATATGACACTTTCGAGACCAACAATTTGGGATGTTAGAACATTACATCTCACTGGAAAATTAGCAGTCTCCCTCACTAGAAATATGAAGTTCTAATTTCTGCTCCTCATGAATAGTAAACATGTGCTCCTTTAGAATAGTAAACAAGCATTGTGGAGCCTGCAGAAGTTAGACTGTCACCTGCTGTGGTGAAAGGAAAGAAAAATCACCGTGTCAAATGGTATCCCCTGGAAAATGCTCAATTCTAGCTGTAATTAATAGGTGCAAGCAGAGTGGTCAGAGTAGCCCTCTAAAGTGCATGTGGGATCATTAGAGATGAGAGGGAAAAAATTACAGGTCAAACCAAATCTGGAATACATATAAGTGCCCAAGCCAGATGTGAACTCATGGGTTTGATACCGCTGGTTCACATGTAATAATCAGAGATGGATTAAAACATTCCAACAGAAGTGCAAAAACTTAGTAAAAGTGAAATATCCTTAAACACAGTAAAAACTGTATTAAGCCCCGTTTCTTGAAACACAACACAATGGACATTCCTTATGTAATATATACTTAGGTTCTTCTGCAAATATTCCTACAGGAATTAAACTAAATAATAGACTTAAATAGTTTAAAGTCTGTGTGCCTCTTATTTTATTTGTTTTGTAAAATTCTTCTGAGACATAATCTGAGAAACTTAAAAAGGACTCATTTTACTCCTATTTTCATCAACAATGTTTATAGGCAAATTATGTTTTATGTGCTGGAATGAATGACTATGCTATAAAACTAAGTATCCTACAGAATACTGCTTTGAAGTTATACTTGGCTGCCCAAGGTAGATGACAGACAGTGTCAGGAAAAGGGATAAAAAAGCTTAAAGGTCATAGTAAGGCCAAAACAAATAGGTCACAGCAAATTAATCCTGATCATCTGACCACTGTGGAGCAAGAAAAGGGCAGTGTTCAAGCTCAAATCTGCTAAAATTTAGTGGAAAGATATAAAACAATTGGCTGCGACACTGACTTCTTTCTTCTCTTCAGTTGCTGGACATAGAGGTTCCCCCGGAGGATAAAAATAAATATAATTTTAAAATATTCTACTTGATGATTTATGTATCCAAAAAAAGTTTTTATATCACAGGTAAGACCAGTTGGTAATTTTTTACTCCAGTGCTAGTTTTGTCTGAATAAAAAACACAGAACAATTGAAAATATTTTATATTTTCAGTGATAATTTCATAGAAATTATTACTTCTTTTCCAAATTTGATTCAAACTGTACTGTGCTAAGCCTCAAATCAATATAACCACAATTATAATTGGCTTTTAATAAGGAAAAAAATCAAGATATTATTATTTTTCAGAACACTTTTTCCTCACAACTGACAAAATGTTACTCTTGTTCAAAGTAAGGCTATCATTTATAATCAAAACATATGGTAAATTGTCAATGGAGTTTTGAATAAATCTATTAGACTTTCTGTCCGAATATAGGAATACCTAGACACTATTCTGTAACCTTTGCATGTCCATCCATACTTGCTGTTATCAATGTGCTTGGATGTACAAAGCTTTTGTACATGCATTCCCTAGATCATGCAAGTGATGCTCTTTAGAAGCAGCAGAAAGGAAATATTACTCCTAGAAATACTTAAGCTAAAACTACTTAAATTGAAACTGCAAGTTGACAGGGCTGTAAAGCTCTCTGAAAATGGATGGAATTTTAATCAGAGTCCTCTTTTCTGACTATGACATCTTTAGGTGCTCTCCCTGACTTTCTTTTCTGATCATGCCTACTAGCTGTGCTAAAAAGATAAATTATTTTTTTCCATAGCTTCCATCTCTCCTAGGTCTGTGGGAGGCAGACAGGACTAAGTCTAGCTAAGCTGGAAAGGAAAACCAGCTCTGAGTAAAGCTGCTCATAGCTAAGAGCCCTTCTCTGTCAGAGCTGACTCTGCTCTGGTGCACTGCGCCCCTCCCCTACCCTCAGCCTCAGATGCTGCGTGTGTACGATCTCCTTCAAACTGTCCATGCCTCTCCTCTCATTTTTCCTTTGCTTCCTTTCAAGTAACCCACTCAGTTCGTCAACAACTGTTCTCAATCATTTTCTTATCTGAGGTGTATCTATCTTAGGAATGCTTCAATGGCAGGGCTACAATTCTTTATGCAACTTAAACGTTCATGTAACAGAATGTAATACTCAAAATCTCTTCTGCGCTGAGCAAGTACAAAATTAACTTCTCAAACTATTTGTAACTAAAGCCTTCATTAAGATTAACTTGAAGGAATTGATTCCCTGGTGATCTCCTCAGACATGCCAAAGTCTGTCAGAATCAGCCTGCGAGCCCTGACATCTGGAAGACTTTGCATGCTTTCAAACTAGTTTCTACCATGCCTGCTACTACCAACTGCAAAGTTGTGAGTGAGACAGAGATCTGTTTGAGACCAGTGGAAAGGTAGTAGAACATCCCAGGTTATTTAGCTGAAATGGGCCAGCTAGAATGAGAGTAAATAGAACAGAAGATACCTGTAGTCCATAGTCTGAAGAAAACTATAAATATAATATTGGGGTAAGGATGCACAACTAAAAAGCATTAAAAAGGCTTTAATGTAGTAAACATATCAATTGCCAGTGTGATCATTTTACTTAGGTGCTAGAACTCTTCCTGCCCAACACTGAATTCTAGGATAACATAAATACATTTTCTGCTTAATCTCCTAAAGCCTGTAGATATCCCATGAATGAAGAGAATTTACACTATTTGATTACATATTCCTGTAATAGAGACTGTCAGCTGAAATCTACAGCAAATATCCTTCTCTTGAAGGAGGGAGCAGACTAGGTCAAACTTTTAAGTAAATGTGAAGGCAGATTACCTTTGGAAAAAACAAACACCCTCAAAACATGCCAATTCAATAAAATCAGAAATACTGCATTAAGATTATAGCATTCCATAGTAAGTGAATTTACTTTGTTTTCTGAGAAGGACTTTACATTTATCATATCTCTGTGATATTTTATATCTGCCAAAGTAAAACAGAGCATAAGAGGTTGCATACCGGGAAGTGATAACTTGTGGTGTCACATTTCAGTATATAGAGTTTAAATATTTATGTGCAAAAGTAATTTAGCTATAAGCCTGTTTCCTGTTTTAAACCAGATGCTGTTGTATAAGCTAAAAATATTTAAGAAAAGGTCTAGAATGATAAGGGATTTAATTTGTAAATGTCCCCTGTACATAGTGTCAAAGAACAATCCTGTGAGCTTGAAAAACCAATTGTCTAGTCTTGTGTTTGCCTCAGCCTTGATACTGAGATTTATAACTCATTTCTATGCATTTGCACAGTGGCACTTTTAATACAAAGAATAATTTGTATTTACAATAGATATATTTCCCTGGAAATCATTATATTTATACTTTCCCCTTGGAAAGCTTGGAGTGGTTTTTTGTTTTGTTGTTGATTGGTTGGGTTGTTTGTTTATGTGTGTGGGAGTTTAAACTATAAACAAGAAGGAAAGAAGCATGAGAAGCAGCAAGATATTTAATCAATGATTAGAACATTCCTTGCAGCTCTCAGCTCCTGGCAGGTACTGTGGTAAAGAAAAAAAAAGATTAAATCATGACCATAAAATGGGCATGTCTTTTGAAGGCTGGAGTTTGCTCCATATTAAATTGAAAGAGATTAAAGTTCCTCATAGAAAATTTAGGCCTCATTTCAAATACACAAAATTTAGCCTTAACAATCAATTAAAACAGTGTAAAACCTGTCACCAAACAAAATTAAACCCAGCTTTTTCAGCCATCTGTATTTCAGTATTTCTCTTGAATTGAGACAAAAATATCTTAAAATCAAAACAACTGTGAGGTAGGGCACAACTCAAGCCTGCTAACTATCTACAATAAATAAATGCCACTCCATTTCCCATAGCTGTATACAGACTCTGACGATATTTCTGTTGAACTACAATTAACTGCTATGGGTGTTAAGAAAGACAGCAAGCTCCAACAAGGGAGTATATACCATGTAGTAATATGACATTATGATATGAAGGCACTGCTTTATCAGCTATTTTTCCCTTTTTCCTTCCAAATACAAGTGTTGGATGTTTACATCTTCCTGTTCTCCACATTCTGCAGCCAGTTCGGGAACTATTCATTTTTAACAGGAAAGTCCAGATACAACCCTCCCTCACCATCTTCACTTGTCATCTGTACAACCACAGGCAATAAGGTGCTCTGCATATGCACTGCTGGGAGAAAACAAAGTGCTGGCTTGCCCTGGTTCATACCATGAGCTTTTCTTGTACCTTACCACGTATTCATATACCTGTAATCTTGGATGACCTACAAATGTTCCCTTCATGTCATACAGACCTCCCAGCCAAGACAGGGAAGTAGGAGTATTAGTAAATTTTTCCTGAAATTAGATGTTCTAGTATGGTATGCAGTGGCCAGTTGTCAGTCCACTAACATCTACCACCACCACCACCATACCTGGCCAGCTGGCACGCTGAAACCAAGCTGGTTTGCAATGCAAAATTACTACAAAAAAGCCAGCTGTGCCTGAAGGCAGTAACACAGAATGCAATCTTGCCCCATTGATGCTGATGTAGGGTCCCCTGAAAGTTTTCTCTCTCATGGAAGACAGAAGAGGTTACTCACATAGTTTCATGCAGAAACTCTGCAGCCATTTCTGGCTGTCATGTATGTGTACAGAATGGCATGTTTGTTATCAACACAACTGTTCAGGCTGATGGAAATCAAGTGAATTTTGTGTCCTCCCATCTTTTGCAACTGGTCACATCTCCATGCCTTAAGTATCTCTAAACAGCTCACTGAATATCTATTCTGTTGTGTAAACAACTCCTTTTTTGCTTGCTTTTGAAAGTAAGAGCAATTAATTCAAAGGATCTGTAGCTTTCTCCTTCATTAGACTGAAACAAAAAAGTATGTTTTCAAGCTAAGCCACTGCTGCACATGATTGTTTAGGTTGACAAGCTTTCTTTTGAATCGATTTTTAATGTTCCTTCTCTTGAAAAAGTGCTAAGAAAATCCCAGAAATCCTATAGCCAAATAAGCCCTGGTTCAGTACCTATGGAGATGGGGAGATGGTTGTAATTTTTGGTCTTTGTTTTTTCCGTTGTATTTGGGACATGCAATACGTGATGTTCGGCAACCTGAAATCTTGGAAGCAAATTGAATAACGTGTGCCTGCCAAGATCCAGGACAGCATAGTGTTTATACACGCCACAGAAATGGGATTTATATAATTAAACCAATAGAAGCTTCTGTACACGGATAAGCTTTAATAAGTTCTCTGTCCAGACATGGCCTTCCAAATGAACATGACAGCAAGGAGAGCTCCTTGGCAGAGAAGGAAAGCTTTAGTACTTTTTATTCAACTACTTTATTATTTCACTCTCCACAAACACTGAAACAGCAGAAGATAACACAACACACTCAAACCCCAAAGATAGTAGTTCAAACATGATTTACTTTTAAAGCATTTTGAGACAGTATTCTTATTTTTAAAAATATTTTCATTATTTGAAATGTGTGGAAGATTCATGAGATAATATTTTTTATTTCCTAGTTTTGTGCAAGGGAAAATCTTTCAATCAAAATAAGCAACAAAACTTTTCTCCCAAAATTAAACGTTATAATTATTCACTTTTACAAATAGGAGACCAAAGCTTGGAGGGATTCAGTCAGCTGCCCAAAATCACTGAGGAAGGTTCCTAAACCCTAATTTTGACCCTGAGTAAAATGTTTTAATAACAATACAGCTTCTAGTCTTAAAAATGATGTGTCTTTTTCAAACTAAGCACTCACATCTCAGGGAAGAAAAGGCCTGGTCAGTAGCAGATGTGGGAGAAGGGAAAAGGGGATTATACTGAGCAGCAGCACAAACATTTGCTTTACTACAAAAAGCCAGAGCATATGGGTAGGAGTTTAGAAAGATTTTTCAAATCTAAGGCTATATTAAAGGTCATAAACCAGTAAACCAGTATAGCTTTTCTTGATATTTCCATGTTAAAATACATTTTCCTTCCTTGGTCTGTATCAAGGACTGTGGGCTGTGATCTGGTCATCAGTAAGTCATGGCTGGCTGGGGAGCATAGTGCCCACTGCAAAAACAGACTTCTCTAAGCAAATAAGTATATCCAGAGGGAGGAAAATAATGTGAAAACTCACACACCAGATTTGTTTTTGTTTATAGACTATTTTCAAATTAAGAAATTCTTAGTGAAAATAAATCTTATCTTTTTCTAAGAGATGGGGCTTCAGTACATACTGCTCCATGCCTTCTCACATATAAGCAGAATTTAACGCTTCACCACGATAAGACTCAGTCTTGCACTTCAGTGAGTTTCTCAGCATTGAGCCTGCTTCTACAGAACTGCTATTGAACAGCACAAATATTTAATCAACCACTAAAGATTGTTAGAAAGAAATATTTAGAGCTAGTGTTTTCATTTTTGTTCTATAGCTCTAAAGAAACATGGAGGCACTTGTTTTTGCAGTATCTTTCAGGTTGATGCAATTTAAATTCTCAGAACTTGCTCTTGCAAGTGAGGGAAGATTTAAGGACTAGACTCCAAGATTTTACAAGTTGCAAAAAAAATAAGATTTTTTTCTGTCTTTTATTCAGACAAAGGTCTATTAAATGCAGTGGTGAGTATGCCTTTTTCTGAATAATGATAGCAATAGACATTCCAGCTGACTATAGCTTGCTTTTATGCATATATTAATTTACAGTATCAAAAAGAACTAATACAATATGAAAAAGTATATAATGAAGTGATTAAATGCTTTGAAAAAGGACTATTTTAGTCATCATGTCAACAAGTCTTATGCATTTGAAAATCAGAACATCCCCCTCACTGAACAGCAGTTTGATTTTAATTTAAGTGGTACTCCTTCTCATATATCTGAGATTTAAATCTGGACTTCTGTCAACTCAGATCTCAGTAAACTGTGGGGACTGTTGCAGTTTGTGAAGATCTGGGGGAGAATAAGAAGTATACATACTAGCCACACTCACATGAAGCTATTTTTAAGTATATTGTAAATAACAAAAGGGAACATAGTTGTTTATACTTGAATCAAGAACAAAATAAATTTAGGAAGACTGTGGTATAAAGAGATTTTGAGTGCATGTCAGAACATTGCTTGAAAACCTTAAAAGATCAAAAAGATTTGATCTGTGAAGTGAAAAAAAGAGGAAAAATTAGAAGTTGTTATTGACAGTAAAGGTTCAAAAAATTAAAACAGAAGGAAAGCACTAAGAAAAAGAAGCAAGTATGATTGATGAAAATAAATGGTGTGTTTATATTAGCTTTTAAATGCTTCCAGACAAAAGCCTTACAGTATATCCTTTAAAGTAATTACAACTGTTGAAAAACATTTGATCTTTATATCACATAATGACAATTACAACAACAAATGTTAGGGTTGTTACAGAATAAGAAAAGTATCATTAACATGTATTGTACAGCCAAGCCTCAAAAACCAAAAAATGATTTTCCAAAGATAAGTTATGAACACACAGAATCCAACAAGACTCTGTTAATATAGAGGTTAAGCTACAATAGTCCCCCATATTTGGTCTGGCTTGTAGCAGTCAGAACAGCAGTGTAAGGGCTTTGTTTACATTCATAATTCTCCTTTAGAAGTGGATAACCAGGAACACTCTGTGGATATCTGGATAGATGTGCAAATCTGGATAGATTTTCTAGAAGTAATAAGTGTATGTTGTGCAAGAGGAAAATCCTAGAATGTTTTAAAGAAGTAATCCTAAGGAACAGTAGTTTTTTTCTTGTAATTATATGCTTACATAACCATGACATGCTCCAAGGGACTTAGGACAAATTTCTTATGTGAGGAAAAAGGGTTTTCTTGTGCTTAGCAAACATGATTACAGGTTTGGTACCAAATACCAATGTGTACATCCTTAATTTGTAGTAAGAATGACTAATACGAGTGAGGTCCACCCAAGAATGCATAGAAGATTTGAAGATCTAATATCCAGGATTGGTGTGGCCTTTTAGGTATGCTATAGAATACAGTATGCTTCGAAGGAGATAAGAAAAGTAGCTGTTTCAAGACCTTTAGTTCTAGGGGCAGAAATACTTGCTTGATTTCAAAAAACATACATGAGGACTTCAGTCTTGTCCCTTTCTCCCTTCTGCAACCATTTGCTCTGGAAATTTCTCCTGGATGCAAAGATGATGGGATTCAGTTTTCTTATGCACGTGACTTAAAATACTAGAGGCGCTACAGGTGTTTACATGAACCTGTTTAAGAACACTGTCTTTGTTAATTTTGGGGGTTTTTTTTGGTTTTTTTGGTTTTTTTAACAGAAATATCTTCATTTTCCATTGTCTTGCTCATGCTTTAAAAATATAATTGTTACAATTTTTTTTATTTGCACATTCAACAAGTGAGACTCTTAAGTACCATAGACAAAGGGCTTAGAATCTTTTTGGTCATTACCCATATGAATAGGATGCGAGATTTTTAAGGTAAGAAAATCATTAGAAAAGTCGGAACTGGAAGACGTCAGATGTGACTACCACACTTTGAAAAGCCAAGGACTTAAAGTTCTCCAGGCATTTGCAGAGAATAATGATGCCTTGATGAAACCTGGCTGTTCATGCTAGGTTAAACTGCAGTACCACATTTGTCAGCTCTGTGTGCCATGAAAACATGGTCTCACATCAAGGCAGAGAATGTTACAAGGAACTCACTCAGAAGCTTCAGCTTTCTCAAACCATCTCAAAATGCAGGTTTTTGTGCTGTCTCAAGTTCCATATGACATTCCTGGTGGTCAGATATAAAAGACAATTGATCAGCTTCACTCAGTCAGAACTTGTTAGCAGAGATAAGGCTCATGTAGTTATTCCTGTGTCATTGTTAGTTCAGCAGATCTGTTACTTTAGCTCTCCAAGTTCACCAGTTTAGTTTTTGGGCTCAAGGTCTAAGTATGTGAAACTAAATAGTCCAACATTAGTCAGACTGAGTGTTTATGTTTTATAATATTTTGTATATTAATGTAATATGTTGTATAATATTTTATACATTTTAGGAGTGCTTGGGTAGCAAAGGTCAGGTAGATATGAAAATCTGTTCAGAAGATGCAGCAGCTCTTTACTTCTGATTTAAATATTTCACAAAATCAAACACAGTTTGGATACATTTAAAAACAAAATATAGTCAATTTAGTCTATTTATTGACTACTGAGTTCAGTAGAAAAAATACTACTATCTTCAGCAGAATGTTTTCCTGGCTTTTTGTAACCTTTACTCAGAGATTTTAAAAGAAAACTCATGAATTTTTTTGAAATTTGCAGGGCAAACGGTGTGTATATCTTAATTCAAGAATAAATCTAGAAATGGATTATAAAAGACTCTGAAATAGCTGGTTGGTTGAACCAGCTCAGTGAGGAGCTCTGTATTTCCTTTGACTACTTCAGTGTAAAGCTGAGTTTTCATCCACTTAAGCTTACATGGTCTGTCCTTCAGAAAGTTATGCTCTTTGGCTTTTCTTAGATGTAATCAGAACTGTTCTGTATTTCCCTAATTACAAACACATTTCTTTCTCCATGCAATATCCCTAAGTATGCAGCAACCATCATCTTGCCAAAGTTTTCTGGCATTTTTATTCCAGTTAGATTCCAAATCTACATTTTTCTGTGAGAAAAGCTGTAGGAAAGACTGTAAACAAGATAATTATGTAGCAATACAATTTTAAATGCAACTTTTACTTGTGTATTATTTTGAATGTATGGGTTTTAATTTCCTAGTGAGTTGAGGAGACAAAATGCTATTCTTTCAGAAGCACAGATATGTTTTCATGAATGTCAATTTCAGTAAGATTTCAAGTGAGATTTTAAACAGCAAGTATGGGGAAGATAAAAAGATGTGCAGAAAGTCACAAAAGTTGCTTACAATCATTGTAATAGTCTATCACTGTAATCTCTAATCTGTGTCAATTTTGTGTGGCCTCTTTTATCTCACCCTGTGGAATAGCTCTGTAAAGGAGACAAACAATCAAAAACCCCATAAGGAATGTAGCCTAGTTTTCTTTGTCCTTTTCACATGCCAGAAGCACCTCATATTAGACATTTTCCTCAGAGTTTTAGAAAATATTAATACAAATATTTTTGAGAGGTGAATTTAATGGAAACTCAATAACTGTCAACAATATTTGACATTTGGAATTGAAATCTCCAGTGACTTGCTAGAGCAGAGGAATTTATTTGCCACAAATTTCCTGGGAGAGTTTTGTGCTCATAGAATCAGAGAACATTTTGGGTTGGAAGTGACATTTACAGGTCATCTATTTCAACCTCCTGCAATGAGCAGGGACATCTTCAACTAGATCAGGTTGTTCAGAACCCCAACTTTTTACAATGAGGATGATAAAACACTGACACAGGTCGCCCAGAGAGATGGTACATGGCCCATCCCTTGAAACATCCAAAGTGAAAAACTGTGAATAAAGTATTCCTTCCTTACAGGTCATGAAATAAAAACAGAGGTGGTTTCGAGCAAAATTGGTTGTTTTCAGCTGTTCTGTTGCCTGACCAAGTCTCCTTGGATCTGTGCTGCTGCTCACTAAAATACATCCTCCTTTTGTTCAAGTGGGAAAATGGCATTTGCTTTTGAAGTGACATTATCTGAATTACATTCCAACCCCAGGCATTAAGTGTCTGGAAGCTCTGGTGTATAACCTAATGATTAATACTACATTATTGGATAGCCCCTGTGTTAACTTAAAACTGAATGACTCTTGAAGGATCAAATTAATACTCTCTGTTTCCATTAAAGCGTTCTCCAAGAATAGGGATTAGTTAGTTTACTTTTCCCTAAACAAACTGTGATTATAGCCAAGATTACCTATTTCTTCTTCTGGGAAATTCACGTTTGTATGTAGATTAATTACTACTTGCATCTTGTCACAGAAGCACTCACAGAACTATCTCTCATGTTGCCCAAACTAACTGCTTATGCACAGATTTACAGCCATAAAATTAATTTAGGTATTTATGTATTCCTGTTAAATTATGCAGTCATTGCCCATAAGTAAATGAATTGTTCATATCAGCATTAGAAGCAAGTCGTATTAAATTAACAAGTAGTAGAAAACTTACTAATAAGTGATCATATTCACATGCAATTTTCAACAGCATTCATTCACCTTTCTATAAATTATGTATGGTGACTAAGAAACCTCATAATTTTTTTTTTCTTCAACTTGAAGGAAGATAAATAGAATATCTAACCTCCCAGAGGAAAAAAAAAATAATTGTTTTATCCAAGACATTAAATGTTGAAATACTGCAGGGAGAAATGTAGTTTTATGTACAAAATTAAGGAGGAACCAGTCTGGAACCACAAGCAAACCACAAGCACCTCTCCAACAATACATGTATAAAAGTTGCAAGGATATTTTTCAAATGTTATTCAAATGTATTCTGTTAGTATGTGTTTGTCAACATTCCCCAGAGAGGCAGAATGAGGACTTGGGTCAACAGGCACTGCTGCTGGGCATAGGTGGCCATGAGACCAGAATTTTAAAGATGAACCTAGAACAATACTGTATATTAATTCTGTCACACTAGATTAACTTTTCCTCACCACTTATCTATAAACATGAGTTCTTGTGTCACAGTTAATTGGGAGACAGCTGGAGGGAAAGAATCAAGTGGAAACATAATGTGAATACAAAAGAAACCAACAGGCAACTCCCTACACAGGCACAGGTGAGATATAAAATATCACCCTTATGCAATCCAATGGATTTTACATGGCATTTCCATAACAGAAATAGAAGATACTCTTTAAATGTCACAAAGTATATAAGATACAATACAACGTTTCCCAATACTCTATATAAGTACTTAGCATTTAAAATGCTGTACCTAACATGCAAGCCTTGAAAAGCAGTTTACAGACCCTTTCCAAAAGTTGTCATCACTTAAGTATCTGCTAAACTCCTAAGCTTCAGGTCTTTCAATAATAGTTTTCTGAGAAACCGCTTTAGTAAGCTGGAGAATGGAAAGCTCAAGAGATTCTAATTTCCAGTTCTTTCATCTGTCTCCCAGTATCATAATCAGAAATATTAAGGGCAGTCAAAAAAACCTGAAATCTAAACATTGCAAGAACATACTTCTTAAGGTCAATGGTTAAAACAAATAAAGAGTACAACAAATTTCAGCTGTCAAGTTGAATGCATGGAATGGCCTACCAAAACAGACTGAGTTTTATAGACATAGTTACTTTTCAAATGACAGAGGAGCAGCCATTTAAGTGTGTTTACAATCAGAATTTCCATTACAAATCAATTTTTAATATATCTTTAACATTTCAAATATATCTTTAGTACTTCAGTGTGTAACTTGGCAATATTGACACATAGATTATTTTTCCCAATTCATATAATCTGTAGTACAAATACCTGGCCAAAGCAATAACTTTTTTTAACAATATACAAACTTTTTTAACACAAATGTAACTTGGTATGTTAGCTGCACTGAGAGGATTCTGTATTGAATGAACAACAAAGGTTATTCTCAGTTAATAGAAGTTAACTGCACTGTGTATGAAGCCTAAGGAACCTGAAGTATGAAAAGATAATATCTTTAGAATTACTACAGAACTACTGAATGTACAGTTACACATTTTCAGTGAACGTAGCAAGGTTCAGAGCTTATCAAGTTTTCAGTTTTCTCAGTGATACTGAGAGACCTTTGTGCATTCAAATTTAATGCAATCAGATGAATTAGAAGTACATAGAACAATTGCTTAATATTTGCAAATATTTGAACTTCTCTTACTTGAACATATTTAAACTGCTTTCAGTTTAGTCTGCTTTACAGGTGTGGACTGATTTTTTGGGGTGTGGATGCTTCAGGGAATGTCAAGTGTCTTCATAAGAATGATGCTTTTCTTGTTGTGCTTGAATCTTTTGTTTGCTAAGTTGTCTTTAAGGCAGTACTGGCAAGTGAATACATTCTTTGCCCTGACCCAGAAAAGGCTTATGAACACAGCTAGGTTTATGTACTGTGAGTGGCCTCATTGACTGGTGATTTAGTGCAGTGTTTCACAGACTTTTTTTACTTAAGTCCCTTGAGACGATGTAATAATATAAAACTGCCTTGCCATAACTTTTTCCTTTGAAAAGAACAGAAGCAAAAATATATGCAGTTAAAACTCATACAGAGTTCATATTCTGTAGTGTAAAGTTAGAAACAGTAATTATGAAAACAATTGAAGTAAGCACAAAATAACAAATAAATAATACATGCATCTTGTACTCTAGGAAATACAGTGCTTTGGCATCTGTAATTTATATTCATATACCCTGAGTGCAGGTACATCTCCCTTTCTCAGTTATCTTTTGAAGAATTAAATATCAAAATGTCTGGCTAAAACAAGACCTAAAGGATACTGCTCTTCCAAGGCAGAAAGATAACTAAGTGGAATTTCGTGTTCATTTTCTACAGACCATATAAACCCCACAAGACAAGCTTTCAGTAAGTATGTGGGAAACTGTTAGTCCCTCTCCATTCAATGCTCTACATAAAAGCAGATTAGTCAGAGTTTTATGGGGAAAGAGTGAATGCTGAAGTGTTGCCTGAAATAGCATGAGACATCATATTTTACAGTAACACTCATTTTGATAACAGAAAACCCAACAGCCACAGGTGATCATGCAGTTGTGTTACTGTGCCTTGAAATCCAGTAGAGCTGGGCTTCCCTCCATCCTGGTAGAAATGATGATTCCATGGTCATACCTCTAGCCAAAGGTCTTACCTTTCTAGCCAAAGTCTTTGTTAGGAGAACCAGACAATGACAAGTCTTTATTGCAACACCTGCATCCTTGTTTGTCATGCTTCTGAAACATTATTTTTGTCTTCACTCTTGTCTAGAGTGGAAGACTCTAGAAGGATCAAAAGCCTTCCTGTGTAGCCTAGCCCACATGAGTCTCAATACTGCACTTCCTGTACAAGATTCACTTAAATGCTTAAAAACTCTTGGCAAACTGGTCTGAAAATAAGGAGGGGGTATTATGCTGAGACCATAAGAGATTTCATTTCTACATAAATGAATAAAGACAGATATTAGGGACACCAAAGCAAGGGAAACAAAAAGAGATTTAATTCTACTATAGCTACATCACTGCTATTGCAGTAGTATGACAGTATCCAGGAACTTATCAGGTCCTTGCACTGCATGAAGGAAATGTTTGTCCTTGAATAATGCATCACCACATTTGCAGTGTTTTTGTAAACACATCTTCCTGTCATCATTATTTCCTTTTATTCTCTGCTTTGAGATGTAATCAATTTAAATTGCAAATGGAATATTTCTACAGTACTTAAATAAAATGTACAAGAAATTTGATTCTTAGAGGCCCTGTAGAAGGATAAAGAAAACGTTTACCTGCAAACTAATACAGGAAAAAGCAACAGACTGAAAAAAATTCTCTGTGTAGCCCTTTTGTTATAAAAATAAGTCTATGGAATTAACAATGCCTGTAGGAAATGTATCAAGCAATTAACATTTGCTTTTTATTGAATCTTCTCTCTTACAGAATACATCAAGAATTTTCTCTAAAATAGGAGAACACTGGAAGTTAGAGACTGTCAAGCTGCTAGAATGTTTCCACCACCACAGACAAAGATAACTGTGGGAGCAAAAGCACAGGGAATGGTATAAAATTAACAAATATGTGATTCAGTGAAGAGCAGAGTATGTATGGCCTGAAGATGGTAGAGAATCAGACATTACATGGACCTAACAAAGCATTTTCATCATCAAAGTAGTGTTGCACCATCTCATTCATCTTCTTTCTTACTTCTTCTTATCTTATTCCCCTCTATTCTGCCATAAACAAAACTTAAACACCTTTAGTTTATCATCTAAGCACCAGTAGAGGTAGAGGGGAAGACATAATGAATTAGCAGCATGATGCTGGAAATAGCATAAGCACGCTAATTTAGAGATTGCACCTGTGAGTTATTTTCTGAGTGTGATGTCTGGTAAAGACGATCTGATATAAAATGATTCTTTGGAGCAATTATATTAAAATTCATAAAAATCTGTTTCTATTATTGGTCAATAACAAGGGTGTAACTTTTTGCCAAAACAGATTTAAGATACCCTCTACAAAATTACTTCTTTTTTTTGGGATTCAAATTTTCCTATTTACCAAAAAGTATTGTATCTTTCACATGGGATGAAAAGCCAGGGCAAGACACAATGATAAGAAGAACAACAACTCATAATTTCTGATGTTCCAGAGCTTAAAATACCAAAATATACTGGAGAACTTTATAAATTTCAATTTGACTCTATTATCTCCCTGCCGCCAGACTCTCCATCACTCCCATGGCATCCCTTAGAGCAAACACCTTTCCTTACACCTTATGCTATTGCACAAATATGGGAAGAAATTACACAGACCTTCAAAATCTTTAATTGGAAGATTTGGAGGAAGAGTAATAAAACTAGACTGACAATCTAGCTTTCAGTGCAGACACAACCTAAAAATTTAAAGATTCCTTTTCTGTTTGGCTGTCCTTCATTGGGATCAGGTAGACAGTATTTTCACTTTTGTCTCCTTTTTCTAGTCAGCAACAGTAAAAAGTTCAAAGCACATTGAAAAATTGTTATTATCTATATAGACCAATGACAATTTTCCTCAGAACAAATGAAATATTATTGCCATACATCACTGGACATAGTTTAGTTTCTAACGTGACAATAACAGGCATCCAAAACAAGTAATCTTGAAAAGTATTAAATAATTCAAAGCCCTCCAAATTTTCAAGATCTCGTTTTGGCCCTTGTTTCTTTTTTTTTTAAGCTCTTTACTTTATTTTTTTCCTTTATTGCAAAAAGCAAATTAAATTATGACCATTAAAATTGTCATTTAGTACAATCCAGTTTTCAGTAAAATCATGACATTGTATAATTAAAATTATTTAATAACTTTTTAAATAATTCAATGGACTCAAAATTACTATCTCAATAAAATCAACATTTTAGAGAGGAAATAATCAATTTTTGAAAAATCTTTAGAAAAGATTTGGAGACCTTTTGCAATAAAAGAGTAACAACTCACATTATTATTTTTTACATACAAAACATGACATATCTATTTTCTATTTACATGCACTTACAAAAATCATTCCACAGAGATTTCTGGGATTTATTTATGAGTTAGCAGTCAACCATATGAATAAGGACTGCACAAAGTCAGCTCGTAGCATGTAAGGGCAATAAGGTGATCAGGTTACAATACAAAAGATTTTATGCTTGCAAGATTTGATAATTTTAAATGCTACACTATCAAAAAGATCAAGAATTTAGAAATCTTAAGGAACGTCTCCATCCAGTGAAGAAGAAAATTGCAAAAGAGACATAAATGGTAAGGAAGTCAAATTTGTCAGATTATTGATGTAAAGAAGGTAAATTTAATTGTCTCAGGAGAATTGCTTTTGTTTTGAAGAAAATCATATATCTTTCCCTTTCAAAATGGCAGACTCAATCTACCTCCTGAATAAAAACTCCAATCTCAACATGGCAATGCTATTTACTAGATTTTTCAAGAAGAATTCTAATATGTACAGAAAGGCAGCATCATTATTCAAGTTGACATGAACTCCCTAGATAGCCTTTTTAATTAACCAGATAAAGCAGTGTAGGAGCAGTTTCATTCTGATACTATAGCTCAGGATGAGCTTCTCAGTGATCTGATGTGATCTGATGTGACAAATGACTTACTAATTTTACCTTACACCCACATTTAAAAGTATATTGTAAAAAGCCATAACCCCTTAAATGGAGAGGACACATAATTTTGAAAAATTTCTTGAAAAATCAAAAGTCAAGGTTTTTTATAATCAGTTAAGTAAAATATAACACAGACGAATTAAAATACTTGGATGTCGCTTACATTATATCTATGAAAGAGAAGGATCAAGATTCAAGGGAGATATTCCCAGTAAGACTTCTCTAAGGCTTTAAAACTGGAACCTGAACTTCAGTCTCTGTATTGCCCTCTGTGCTAAGGGCTAAACTTTCGTATACTTGATAAGGTGTTGGTGACCTCAAGATGACAAGTGAACCACAGAAACTGCCTTAAACTCCCAGAGACCTACAAGTGTATGGCCATCCTTCCTCTTCCCTCCCTTCCTCCTTCCTCTCTGTACTTCTATAGATGAGCCATTAGGAATGGGGAAGACAATGAAACACCTTCATTGCCAATAACATGAGAATAACATGTCTCCAGTAGAATAAGTCAATAACATCAAACAAATTCCATTATACATTAATATCACCAATACTGGAATGAACAGTGGCTGGTTCTAACTGAAATTTCACTAAGACCTAAGGGAAGTTGTGTGGCCTCTCACTGAAAGGATGGGCCCTTCCACTGTCAAGTAAGTTTTGTCATTCAAAGCAACACAGTGGATCATATTTTCTATATGCTAAACATTTAGATTTGAAAGAAGGTTTGAAGGGTGAAAGAATGTCTTCTTTTGAAATAATCCATTTGCTCAGAGGAGTCATCTCACAATGACTCATGCAACACATTCAGAGCAGACGATGTTAGCTAGTAACTAAAATTAAATACAAAATCTTCACCTTGTATGAAATAATTCAGCAGCTTATCACTTTACCAGGACACCTGAGAAAACAATACATGTATTACTGCATATCTGTCAGTGGCTTGCAGTTCACATTTAGTGCTAGTTCAAGGCCATGAACCTACTCCTCACTATATACACCTGTTTGATGCCTGCATTGCTGACAGACTTCTGTTGTATTTATCATCCAGAGACATAATAATGTTCCATTCATAATCATATACTGATTTTAATTTATAATTACTGATTATAATATAAATTTTTATACATCATTCACAGACATGTTCGCCCTTTTACTTCCTTTCTCTGCTATTGACAAAAAACCCCCAAATGGTCAATAAAAAAACCAGACAAACCAAGGGAGGATGAAGACTCTAATAAGACCATCTTGGCATCATTCTTCATTACTTAGTAAATGTTTTTCTATTCTACCATGCAATCCTTCAGAAACTAGTCTGGCCAGGTAACCTAACTATACGTGAATTTACACAAATAAGGCTCAGACTGGAAAATAAAATATGAATGAGAAACAAATTTTGAACCATTTTTATCTTTAACATATAATTATTAACTACATATTAACTGAGATCAAAATTACCATTCTTGAAAAGCAAACTCTCTGGACACTGGTATCACAACAGTGAGGAAAATGACTTGAAGTTTCTTGAGTGACCATGTAAATAGAAGATAGATTTTAGGAACCATTCACTCTGATTCCACTGCAGTATCAAGGTACGTTGAGTATATGATATTAGGAAGTAATTCAGTCATTTTTGGTTCAGGATTATTCGTTAAATTATAATTAAGGTATTTTTTATTTATTTTCATTTTATTTGTTTGAACTACTGGTGTGGCTACAATCATATTTTTTTTTTCTGAAATTATTTTATTAATTGTCATAGTGTCCCTGGTGCTCAGCCCAGCATTCCTCCTCTGAATCTACAAAACATTAGCTTAAGTTAAACTAGAATGAGGAACATATTTATGCAAAGCTTCAGAGGAATTAGAAATGACCCACAGTCACTCAAAACTTAAAGCCTTTCATATGACGTTTCAGGAATGACCAAGATATGATTCATAGAAACTGATGATTTTTTCTTTCAGTTGGAGCTAGGAAGGGCATATAAAAACAAATTTTAAAACAGCTTGGTTAGTATTTCTAAGCTTGGGTTTATATTTATTTCAAGCTCCAGTTTCCATATTTAGCTGGAATTTCGATTGGAATGCTGTGAATGTAAGCTGATCAGAGACAACTGAGACAAGGACGACCACAAAAGGTTTCCATTCCCATTTGCAGAACATTTCCCCCTTAATTTGCTGATTCCTGGAACCAGTATCTAAAATGTGAGTGAGCTCCTCGAAGGTGGGTAGGTTGTGCATCACTGCCATCTTCGGTACACAGGAGGAATCGCCGGAGTGACGGTCATTCAAATGAAACATGTTGAAATAACTCATTTAAATATAATCAGATGGTTGAAATTTGACAGCAGAATGGAACAGATTTTTCCAGTGTTTGCAATGCTACAGAAATCAATAGACACAGCTTTTCTGTGCTGTATGCATATTTAAAAAAAATATTTGGAGATTGAAAATCCTTGCACAATAAATAGGAAAATTAAAATATCTCATATCACATTGCCAAATGATGGGGTAATAGACACAAACATATTGTTCTGTAAAAAACTGCTTTAAGAAGAAAAAGTATGAATTGATTCATTTAGTCAAACACTGCTTGAACAGATGGTGTGATTAACAACTAGTATGTTAGCCATCTCAGGAGCTTACAGAAAAAGTAAACAAATGCCTTTAAAACATATCACTTTATTCCCCAAAAGGTATTTTCATTCACTTATTAAGAAATGCGAAGATCTATATCATAGAGATATGAATATTTGGAATATAGAAATCAGACATGTCTGGCAGCTAAAATTGTTTAAATTCTGCTTTTTTAGTGCAGACTTCAAATTTTGCAAGATTTGGGTTTCACTGGCTAAACCTTCACATTGATTGCAATGCATCAATATATGGAGAAAAGGGTGGAGGAATGAAAATTCATGATTCAAACTTTAATGAGTGATCTAGTTCAGAGGGATCAGTATTGTATGAGGAGTTGTTCAAAATAGGTCTGATTTTCATGTAAGAAATTTGTTTCAGCATTTTAACAAGGTAAAAGCTCTAAAAGCAGCCTTGGGAATGAGGTTACACATGGACAGAAAATGCATGTATTTTTTACACCACCAGCAGGAGATGGAACCAAAAAAATATTGGCTTGTGCTGTGCTTTAACAATTCTCAGGTATTCACAACAATCAGTATAAATGAGATCAAGCTTTTCCCCACTCAGTTGGACAAGACTTGGAAGAGTCTTTCTGCACTGCATTTGTGAGAAATGTCTTGGACAGTTGCTATATATGTTCTTTCTCTTTGGATCAGTTTCCAGTAAAGACATTTTGAAATGGAATTAAAAAGGAAAAAATGATACTGACAGCACTGAGGAATGATACTAACAGCATTGTGCAGCAGAATAGGAACAGAAACAGAATTTTTTCTCCTTATCATCTAGAAAATTCATCACATACATGGTTGTATTCCACCACAAACCAGGAGTCAGGTCAGAGCCAAAGGCCGTAGGACCTTGCTGATGTGTTGCCAAGACCAAGTGGCACTGCAAGTGCCAAGCAAGGCACTGCCCATTAAATCAAACTCAGAGCTGTGCTCATGTGTCCTGGTTTAGGGTTAAATTTAGAGTGATGGACGCCATCACTCTGCTTTGCATAAAGCCTGAATAATTTGTGCTGCATTTGACCTCAATCTACCCTAAAACTTGTACAAAATATTTGAGAAGAAAATTTCAATATAGTCCATAAACATTATCTTGCAGCAACATATCTTTCCTTCAGTAATGAAGTTTGGTTAGTCCATGGATGAAAAAGGAAGTTGACCATATTCTTCTGATGTCTCAATTGTTCATCAAGACACTTCTTGGTTATGTTATTTATTTATTCAGCTAGAAAAAGGGAATTTCAGTGTAATTAATATAGAAAGTAAGTCAGTGCCAGACAGTTCAGTTTATATAAATATGGCAAAATCAGAGCCCATAAAAAAATTATTCTGCTAGCAGAAAAATATTTAAAAATTCTGAAGTAGTTACTAAAAATGTATTTGCTTGTTTCTAATGTAGCTGGCATGTGAGGGGGAAGCATATTATCAAAGCATTTGTAAAGACCTGTGCCTGGTAATATTGCTTAATTCTGGCAAAGCATAGCTTAATCTAATATGTTCTCTGCTGAAAAATGGGATAATTCATTTAAAGTTTCCTTGTCTTCTCTCATGGTCTTTTCTTAACCTTTGCATCTGCCAGAAGATTTGTTTCAGAAACATCAGTTCTGAAGTAATCTTTGCTGTATATAAACAGGACTGGGAGTTTTTCAGAAAAGACCAAGAGACAAAAAGTATAGATCAGTGCATTGGGTTGAACTTTCATTGTTTTAATTGTTTTCATTTTCACAGATTAGTTGTAAAATAGCAATGTGTAGTAAACACAGTTATGACCAGGATGATATAACTGATATTTACCAACTAAAGAAATCCAGCAGACAGGTCATGTGCTCTTTTGCAAGATACATTGAAGCTAGATCATCTTTAAGGTCCCTTCCAACCCAAATCAAACCATTCTGTGATTCTGTGATACTAGAAGAAAAGAAAGAAGGAAAGTTACAGAAATGGGAAGTAATAAAATCATTCATTTGAACTTTAACGAATCAAACTTTATCCTTACTAGTCAGACCTTCCCAGGCTTTCTTTTTAATCACTGAAAAATTTAAAAACTCCCTTAGAAATGATGCTCTTTCTCAAGTCCAAGTATGACAGCTTTCCCTCATCTTCTTCATCTCTATCTTGTAAGGGAGTATGGTTGAGTGACACTGCTAGAACATGTGTGTTTGGTGTTGAAATCAAGTTGATCTACCATTCCTTCAGGCTTTTGAGATGATAAAAAACCCAACAAAGCTGTAGGTACAGATTCAAGAGCAGTTGCAATTGCAAAATCTGCTCACACAAAATTCAGGATCACAGATGACTTTCCATCAGCTAGAAGCCATACTAGAGTTCAGTGACTCCCACACAACAGAGCACAGCAGATCCTGCTCTGGAAGCAAAGCAATGTATCTGCATCATCATGGCACTGAGCTGCAGCCAGGGCTTACTACTGGGAGTCAAGGATTTTACTGAACTGCAAAATCGTGCTAACACAGCTGGCCAGTTTGTAGGCTGGTCAGCACTAGTTCGGGACAATATACTGTATTTAACTGCTGAGTACAGACATTCCCTGAGGAACCTGCCCTCCCTTCATTTTCTCCTTTAAACTTAAATCTTTGAACAAAGCAGTGCAGGCTCTTACTGACATCCATTGAATCATCCAATGTGAAGAACTGCCCTGTCTGATTATGCAGACTTCAGATATGAAATCAACATAATATCACTAAGTGAAATTTTTCTTAAAAGGAAAGTATTTTCACAGAAACTTGGATTAGCTATCTGTACTGTACACCCTGGACACTTTTGAAGTGGAATGGATGTGCTTTGGTGACATTGTCTACACAGCTTTGAACACCCAAACTTCTTTGAATACATTGGACTTAACACTTTGGAAACATCAAGACAAATGCAACAAAAATGTAGGAGAAACAAAAACATGAGAAACACTGTCTAGATATTTAACTTGAATGATGCGAGCTGTTTTAGCAAAACCGGTCAGGGCAGCACCTCGTGCAAGTGATGATCATGGCTCCCCATGAGATTGCAGCAGAAAATTTGCAGAATGGTTCTGCAGCTGCTGCTGAGAATGTCAGAGCTCTTCTGAGAGCAGACTCCTCCCCAGTATGTTCTCTGCCACTGTATGATTGGGATCTTCATAAAAAGATTTTGTTTTCTCATCCTATTCTCCAGATACCACATGACTGATTTCAAAAAAAGCATCTTAGTTCTCCTGTCTTATCAACTGGAAGAGAAGGAAGAAGACATACAGTTTTGGCATTTTTCCATACTTGCCTTTCCTCACATGGTAGCAGTCAAATGTGTTCCAATGGAATAATCTGCGTCTATGTATTAACTAGTGGTGCAATTATTCCCTTAAAACAGGCTGACACAGGTTGTTCTCAAGCCACAAACATCCCTTTTAAGAACCCTAATCTAGGTAGAATTACAGTTTAAATGTCTTCTACCAATATTGATAGCATTGCCTGTAACTGATAATCCTCCCTATCTCTAACTCTCTGTAGACATCACATTATAATGCTTCATTCTTGCCAACGTTTGCTCTTGCTACATTTTTTCAAACTAGCAATCATCACACTCTGTTGGGATAAGAACCAAGGATATTTGATTTATTCAATAATTCATAAAGAAAAAGTTCTAATCCAAAGCAAACTTTAGGTTTTCTATATTTACCCTTAATCTCTCACTTACACTGGCAGGAAATAGGTATATTTATGCCGTCAGAAAACAGCAATGTCAAAGCAGAGCTCAGATGATACAGTTGGTGTCTTTACAATTGCTTTTATACTGCTGTTTTAAAAGTTGGCTGATCCATTGTTTGTATCATTGCTTTGATGCAGTGAATGATCAAGACCTTGCTGTTACAGCCAAGGAATACACCCCACAGAAGCATATTGTCATATTAAAACTGTGTCAATTTGCCCCCTTCCAGGGAGATGACCAAATAGATTAGTCTTCCATGGTATTTTACAATGGACAAGTTATAAAGACAAAACCATTTTTGTTGTGCACTGCAGCTCGTTAGGCACTTCAGAGATCTAAAAATATTTTTTTTACAGCAGCTGTTATATTTTACATATTTTTTAAAAGAATTGTGTGTGTAAGTAACATAGTCAAATGAAAAACATATGTCCACAGTTAATAGTATACAAAAAGAGCACTATGTATATCACTGAGAAATGAATAACATAAGCTTTGGTTATTGGCTTAAATGAATACTTTACAATCATTTTCCCCCATAAAAGGTGTGAACTCTGAGGGAGGGGGGGAGTACTGCTGGGAATGGTGCCCTCTCTCATCTTAAAATGTGTGAGAATCCAAACAGATTATTTATATGCAGCTTCTTGTATTGATTACATTATGCTACATACTGTGCGATTCAATAGGAGTCCTAAAAATATATTTTATAAGAGCTTATGGTTTGTAATGGCAGAATAGCAAAAGGTTCATCTCTTGCCATAATCTGAAGGCTCAGGATTTACACTCTAGTTCTTGACAGCTCAGAAGGAAGGGTTTGCAGCACACACTAGCACACATGTACGTGGGGTTCTGCCCTGAAGGTCCTTTGCAAACCAAGACAAAATACTGCAAAGATTTAAGTTGCTGATCTTCCAGATATTCCAACTTTATAAAACAACAATTTAAGTTATTAATAAAATGGACAAACAATGATGACTGGAGAAAGGAAAGCATCTTATTCAGATTTTCTGTACTATGTTAAGAATTTTCAAAAATAACAGTGGCTTCATGGGATGGCAAACACTGTGTACATCATCTATGTAGAAAGGCCTCTCCACTCTACCTGTAGTGGTAGGGGGGAGGATCTCATAATTTTTCAGTGAAAGATAGGAAGAATCACTAGAGGGCTCCCAAACTATTTAAAGGGACATTCTCCTTCCTGTAATGTGCATAAGATAACATGAGTTAAAGAAAAGACTTCAAGGATTCTCTTTTTACTTCTCTCGTTGGCTCAAATATTCTGTCTTTGTGTTCAAATTCACTCTTTCTGGAGGAGAGACTGCAAAAATCACTTTGAGGGTGATATAAAGTAGGAGGGGGGAAGCTTTCAGATAGATTTAACAACTGGAGGATTGGCACTGCTGTCATTGGCTGAGCAGAGAGACAGAAATGAGAAATGTGACAAGGAATCGAAGTTGAAAATGTAGCTGAAGGCTGAATTTATACAGCTTGCAAAGAAAGGACAACATTCTGTGGGATGGGACCACCGTAATTTGGTAAACTGTCCTATTTCTAAGCCACTTTCCACCCACTAAATTCAAGCACCTTGGTTTTCTTCTGCAATTTTTGGGGAGTCAAGACATCTCTGACAAATACACATTTGCTCATGCTTACATGTGTGTGTATAAATACATGTGTGTGTGTATATATACATATATACATGTATACACAGTCATATGCAAAAGTGGTCTTTAGGGGAGCCCGCCGAATGAATAAGGACATCACCATATTGTGGAAAGGACAGAAAACTATTGGTATAAAAATGAATTACCTAAAATTTTCTCTTCACTGGCATGGCCTGTCACCTATTCCCTGCCAAGTCCCTTGGGCAGGAGAGACTTTGCTTCCTAAGGAGAAACATCTTTTTCTCTGTGAGTTGAGTTATCAGCAAGAAAACACAAGTAGGATTTCTTCCAATGTTCTAAATAACTAGTGCTTTTCCTTTTTATGTGCCGCATTGAGATTGCTGCAGTACAGGTTCTTATGACTTACAAGAATTTAGCCCAAATTATCAGTTATTTTAAATAAAGGTTGAAAAACCACCCATATCTTTGGACTCTAACATCTGCTAAGACAGAAAGGCAAACAGCTTCCTGTAAAATAAAGAGAAAGAATAAGCCATCTCCTGTAGGTGAGTTTACTGGGCATGAGGACTTGAATGGATTTGACACATTCTGTTATAATTTTAGATGAGGTGAGGGAATTTAATTTTTGTCTATTAATACATAACTTTCATTGTTCCAAACATACCCATTCTGGAAAGATAATAGCCCTCTGAGACTCTCAGCTTTCTGTGGTCTGTTCACAGGCTTCTTCCTCTAGGCTAGAGTTTAGTGAAATTATTCCTTATCAGCAGTTCAGTTTTGCTTGGCTCCTTTTTAACATCCCAAATTGATTTCCAACTGGTAGGCTTTGCCATAAATATTTTAAAAATTCCTCATAAGTTCTGAGTGGGGAAGGGAAGCCTGAAGCTACCAGACTTCTTATGTTGCAATGGAAAATCAATATCATGATAAGCAGATATCAGAGATTAATGAGCTGTTTAAAAGTCTAGAAATGGTATCTGAAAGAAGCAATTCTTTGTTTGATTCTGACATTGTTCCTTGTGCCTTTCTGCTTTTGGACATTGTGCGGGCTCCTGCAGTATTTTTCTAAATCATCACTTAAGAGGAATGAAACATTAGCACATACCAAGTAAGTCAACAGTAATGAAGTGGTGCCGTAATGCATGTATGTGGTAAACGATTGGAACAGTTAACACTATTAATATTAAAGTGGTCACAATTATATTTTGCAATTAATGCTGAAGAAAAATTCATATCTGTCTTTGGTACCACTGTTTCAGGCTAATGCAGGCTACCTGAGATAACAGCATTCTCATTTTCTTCTACATTTCCTTGAAACTGTACAACGTCCTGCACTCGTTTTTTATCAGCTCAACACCAGTAATTACCCTTTATTTTTTTTCAAGTTCTGCTGTGAGTATGTCTATTCTACTAAAGACAGGATTCCTGACTTGAAGTATAGGGGATGTAGGCAGTTGCCTACCACAATGAGAGGATAAGGAGGTCAGGCAAATGTTTTTAAAAATGTTTTAAATGTTTTAAAAGTTCTTCTTTGCTATCAGGAATTGTGTATTTTTACAACTTGTACACCAGTGAGAGTATTCTTCCAGGGAGTGAAGAAGTCAGCAGAGGTAAATAAAATATTCATCCAGTGCAGATAAAAACACAGAATTGTTTGTGTACACATTTTGCCCTCTGCATCACTATCTCTTCAAATGCATAGCCTCCTATCAAATTTGCTGTTTATTTCCATGCTGCAGCATTTATTTTGATTATAAACTACAAGTATCTTGAGGCGTAGTTTTGTCCTTTGTACACTAATGAAGGACACTGGTGATCTTGATAATAATGCTCTGTATTTAATGCTAAGTATTTAGCTGCTTAATTGTCTTGATTTTTAGCCTGTGTGTGTTTTGTGTATTCTTTAAGTGCATCTATAGCCAAGATTTTTGGGACTGTTAAGAAATAATTCCATATTAGTTTATAAATATTAATTCAGAATATTACTTTGTAGTTCTTCTAGTTGTTACTTCTTTGTGTCAGTTGTCATTTGAGGTATTTGTCATCCAGTTACAGTGTATCTCTATAACCTTTTGGTGATTTCAAGAGCAGTTTCATTGCCACTGAAAAGGAAATTATTGACAATCCATAACCTGTTATAGTTCCTGCTCCACCTGCCATTTTCTAACTCTCTAGACTATTGTGAACTTTAAGAAGACTGCTTTTTAATTTATTTTTTTTTTACCATCTGCTGTATACTGCTTAATGCTTGATATCCTGTTAGGGCTTCTTGAACCAATTTTTGCAGTCTAGTTCTATTTGCATTTTCCAAGTTGAGCCAAGAGACAATTAGACAGCAGACAATTTGTTGAGCCTCAGTCCTTCCCTACTGAGCTAGGAATGTCATGCTTAAGTATTCCAGGTAACCAGGGAGGCTTTTCATCTTTCTAGTCATTGTCTGCCATTGTTCAAGTCTTTGCTGCATGATTCTGACATTTGGAAAAACTGTATTTGTGCCATACTTAAAACTGTGTCCCCAAGTATTCATTCCTTTTTCTGTAAAACCATACCACTGTTCTCTGAGACAATGTGCTACTTCTTGCCTTAATTTTGTAACTACAAGAACTCTTCCCCTATAGCGCCAAATTCATTTTCCACTGGACTTTGAATCTCAGACTAGCCATAGGCAATATTATTGTATGAAGTTAAGTAGTTGCTCCTACCACCCCAAGTTCATCCAAGCAATAACGGAATATGTGTCATACTGCACTGTCTTTCATTCCACAGTGTCCTGCTGGATACACATCATAACAGTCAAGACACCATAGGGATCTGATTTACAAGTGGGGATGGTTTAAGTTGAGGCAATTTCAGTGTTTCTCACCCCTCTTTTTCTTGCTTCTCTTAGAGATTCCTACTCTGACTACAGAGCTGGCTCCACTTCTCACAAAGCAGTAGTTGAACTGCTAAAGTTTATTACACAAATGCCAAGCTCTTGTTTGCAATTCTGTAGCTGTTACATCAGAGTCTGAACTGTTCCTGCAGTGTGGGTAGGGAACTACTGCAGCCATTCCAATATAAGATATCCCATCCTTGATCATGACTCAGTCCAAGCCTTTTCTGGTGAAGAAGAGTGTCAGCTAACACATTTCAACCAGCAAGAGAGCATAAATTTTCTTGACGAAAGGCCACATAGATAAAGCAGAATTTGGATTTTTATAGTACCTCATAAAGGATCACTGCTGTATATACTGCATGGAATCTTTTGGTTTGGAAATTTGAAAACTGACTTGATTATACTAGGTTTTGATTACTCTGTGCCAGAAAACTTAAAAGGCTTTGAGGCATATATAAATTAACAGGACACTATTCAGTTGGATATCAAGACACAACCTTCCGTATTTTCTAATACTGATCTGTGGGTTTTCTACATGTAGATCATCGATTTTACTGGAGTTCTGTTTGAGTGCAGTAGAAATAGATCACTACCTTGACTCTTCATCATCTGAGACAGACATTCCAGTACTTTTGCAGGAGCTACATACAAGAAAATACATCTTCTGGTATGATGCTTTCATTCCTCACCTTCCCAGATTGAAGAACAATCACTGTAAGGTCAGGAACTAGTTTTCTTTCAGTGAACCTACAGACCTTTGGATATAATGGTGTATGCATATTGTATATACTCTACATTTTAGCACAAAGGTCAGACTAGTCTATAAACATAAACACCTATATAACATCTAAAACCAGGAGAAAGTTGCAAGAGGGGGAAAAAAAAAAAAGCCCAAACCAATCAATTGACCAAACAAACAAACAAAACAACAACAACAAAGGGAAATAAAAAACAAAATAAATAAATTTACCATGGCAAATAGCGAATTTACCATGGCAAACCAGCAACCAAAAAAGAGTTTTGTTTAGAGTGTTTGTTCGGGGAATGCTGTTAGGCTTGCAACCGGTAATATGAAAACTGTTTGTTCTGACTAAATTCAAGGAAGATCTTTATATAATCACTGAAAATCAATGGGATTAAAAAAAACAAAAACAAAAAACAAACATGATTCATACAGTCAGCTTCACATTCTAATAGAGAGATGCCAATGAGACCCAGAATACTGGCTGGTCATTTTGGTTAGAAGTGTATTACCTATTTGAGAGCTGTATAAATAATGGAATTTACAGACTGACACACGAATCACATAACAACAGACATAACTAATTATGTGTTGTCCTAAACAATTTCACTTGTCCTAAACCAAAAAATTTTATTCGCTTTCAGGATTCTTCCATTTTAATGTTTTTTTTTAATTAAAAATAGACCAATTTTTAAGGGAAAATACTAAGACAAAAAATCCATTTTTAAAATTTTGACTATATTAAAAACCCCACTCATTTTTCTCCCTTTCCTTTGCCTTTTCGCCAACTAATTTCTTCTAAATGAAATTGCTTATTCTATTTAACTTACATTTATGAACAATCCTGTCATCCCCAAAATCATCTCAATGAGATGCATTCAGCCAGCTTCTCACCTGCTCTGAGCTGGGTTAGATTAAAATGCTGGAAGTCAGCTATAAATCTCAACCATTGCACAATGATGGAAATGTTTTTGGCAAGTGGTGATAGTGTAGACATCGCCAATAAGTGCTTCAAACTGGACGCTTTGTCTCTTAAACCCCCATTAACACTCATCAGTATTTGATATTTATTTAGCAGGATTTCTTTCTTTCCAAAGTACCCGATCCAAAGCAAAAGGAATCTTTGCTTGACTTCTGTCTGATCAGGCCCCAACCTCCTGCTTCCTTTTGGAAAAATAGAAAGGCAGTACAAAAACAGTGTAAACTTTTTATTTTTTTTCCTAGCCTTATCTTTGTTCTGTTGGTTTTTTTGAGGTTTTTTTAATGAAGCTAAATAATTTCTTCTCAAAGTCTGCCTTGTTCCTCTTCCATATGTTCCCTGCCTACGTAAATACCTTTAGCCTCTTTATTAATTCTTTCACAAATGTGTTTAGACCTCCTTCTCACTGTTCCTTTTTTTTCTAGCAGGTTTTAATCTAATCTAATGGTACTTAGTAGCCGGTTCAGGTCCAGCGGAAGTTTGTGCCACTGTCCTGGCATTAGTGGAGCAATATAGCTTATTCTGGGTCTTGGTTTGACCCTCCCTTTCTCTACAGTTAACACTTTCTTTCTGCAGCTCTCCTCCCACTAAGGCTTGAATAATAAAACATGCTGCAAAGCAGTGGTGTTCCTGAGAGTTAGCATTTGGGGTAGCAGATGGGGTGATAAAGAAACTGTTTGTGGGGGCGGGGTATGGCCCCTATTACTCCACACCCACTACATGTATTTTTAGCCATTAAATATAATGTGGAAATGTAATGCATTTCAGAACTGTATTTTATCAATATATTATCCCCTTAAGTACAGTACTTTATAAATATTGATAAACTTGATTATAAACAAACTCATTGCTAATTCCTGGAGAACAGTCATCGTGATGTGGCAGTGTTTACTGAAGTGGCGATTGGCATGAAGCTGTGATGCAAAGGATATATTTCTCTGGGTTAACAATTTGCTAGAGGACGTATCTCTGTGCATATATTCAGCTCTGTGGGTCTGCACAAGTATATGCAAAAATACTATTTTGACAAACAAATGCTAATGTTTACATAATATCCCATATAAGAGGCATGGTAGAATTTTTTCTGATTCTCAGTATCTGTAAATACATCAAGTGCTAGTTACGAGGCTTATAGAAAGAAAAATAAACTGCCTTCACCTCTCAAAAATATCCTCAGTGAAAATGTGCAATCCCTATTTCTATAATTTTTACTCATATTAGATCTAATCCAGAATTAATGTCAATTACAGTACATATTAAGTAGAATGTGGGTGCAACATATTACTGTTATCGTTGGTATTGCCTTACAGTTAGTTTTAGCACTTCACAGTGATAATGCAAGGTGAACAAAAATCAGCCCTCAAAGTGATTCCTCATCCCACAGTGAATCACTCTGAGCAAAGCTTTCTCATCAAGCAAAATACAGGTCAGCAAGGGAAAAACACAGAACACAATCTCATAGAAACAATACTCTGAATATGATAAAATGCTATCCACAGGAAAAATCAGAATGCTGTAACAGTTTTCATTTTCACAATTGTTCCATTAAAAAGAAGCACAGTAAGTTTCTTCCTTTTTGCTTCTATATTTCAGAGATTCATGTCCTTGTATTTTTTTTTTATTTCTAAAAAGTTTTCTCTATCATAATTTGAACTCAAATATCTTTTATTACCAAGCAAAAGAAAAGCTTGTAAAAAAATAAACCCAAACATCCTATTCCTTCTTTATTTCTAAGTACACTCCAGTTTCTTCTTCAGCTAAGGCAAATTATTTTCCTGAGAAGAAAACTGCTTGGAACTTAAGCAAATTATCAGTAAGCAGCTTACATTTTTCTCCCTTCTCTCTTTTGCTTTAAATTATGTTTCAGATTTAAATTAAAATATATATTTATATATTTTACTTTACATGAAGCGGGAACCTTTCATTTAGAGACTAGCAAACCATTGAGATTACTTTTCTGAAAATTTAAAATATGTATGTGCCAAAATATTACAGCCAGGTGATGCATTTCCTCTCAATAAAACAGGTTGCAAATTCCTGTGTTTTATGTCTTTGTGTTTCTGTTCACTGTATGGACACAGGGGACTCCGATCTTCAGCCATGAGCTATGAAAATAGTTAATACATTTATGCAGCAACATTTTTCATACAATTGATGCATTTTTTCACACATCCTCTGATTTTAAGGAGGAAAAAAAGAAAACAAAAAGTGAAGAAGAAAAGCTTCACTAATTTGTGCAGTTACTATTGTCCTATTGTTATCTTTAGAGATGGACAAAATTCTGCACATACAAAAGATGAGGAAAACAGATTTGTTTTGACAGGCTATTATACTACAAAAATATTTTTGAATGTAAGCTGCAGCAAAGTTCAGTCCTAGAAAATGCAAACCCGGTACACTATTTTCACTAATGTTATAGAAAAGTATGGAGAAGTGAATGTAAAATACTCTTTGGGGGTTTTGCTATATAGGTAAGTAGCAGGATAACATTACAATTTACTATTGAAAGAATTTTCTTAAATGTCATAATTTTCACAAAATTACAATATTTCTTGCATACACTGTGAAGTGACCACCCTTTATTTTGCAATCAGAGAGCAGAGCTGGCAGAACTGAAGTGGTTTGGCAGCTGCTGAGATGAAACTGAACTGAACAAACAGTTTCTTAAGTGATGCTTGGATAGAAGAATTTGGAAACAGTTCAGCTTTAAAAAAAAAAATCATTTAAATGTGTGAATCCTGCTTGTTACATTCTTGGGAGTAATTTCTATATATATGGCACAGTAGTTATTATACCGCTAAGGAAAGAAAAGCATAAAAGTATTAGAATAAATTCCTGTTGCAGAAAAAGTACAGCTCTATTTACATAGTTAACTATAGTTAACACATACAGGCAACAATATATAATTTTGGCAATACTTTTATGTGCCAAGTTACCAAGAACAATCACTTATTTATTTTATTCTGACCCAGGGCACAGTTGTTCATAATAAAGAAATCTCTTCCTGTGCTGGCTAGATTTGAACTTCTGAACATCCATATTCAGCAAAAATGGCTTGGAGGGCATGTTGAGAAATACTTTGTGAGTTTTACATTAGCTATCCATCAAGGGCTACAAGCGACAGCCTCATCAACCACTTTGCAGTGCACCCTCCTGAATAGCAGAGAGCTCAATATAAAGAAATTTCATATTACTTTCTGCAGTAGGAAAGATCTACTGTAGTTTTCAGTGAAATCAGTATTTCATAGAGTCAAATGTCTCTACAGTTCCATAGCTTGGATGCTTCATTTTGATCAACTTCAGTTCTTCATAGTGTGCACATTCTGAGCTTTTCTGGTCTCAAAGGGACAGGCATAATTTATTGCTTAAATTTTCTGTTCTCTTGTGAGTCCAGAAAGAAGAAAATGAATATACTTGCAAAGAGTATCTTTATCTCAACAACAGCTTCTCATTCAGCATGAGGTCTTCAAAGCAAATGAAGATTTTTGGGTTTCTGGCATTTTGTCACCCTAACAAAGGCAGCCAACTGGCTCTGGTTTTAACACATCAAAACTTCTGTTAATTTTTTTATTTTTTTTTAATCTAGATCTGCTATATTGTTTGAAAAGGAAAAAATGGCTCTTTGGATGAGGCTTATTAATTTCAGCCACCATATTATGGACATTATCAGTGTTACGAACTGTGGACTGTTCACCCAGCATCCAGTACTACGTACTCATGTCTAGTGTGTTTCAAGGAGATAGACTGCATATGTTTGCTATCCAGAGACACTGGTAATTACCACAAAGTTGACATTAACCAGAGGTCATGGAAAATTCTGGGTCAAAGTTTGCAATTTTTTTACTTATGCAAGTTAGCAAAAATTAGGGTGCCTCAAAAATATAATAGCAGGCACAGCAAATGTACTTCATCACGTGCTGTCTAATATAAAGTAATTGTTCTTCAATTACTTTAGATAGTGAATATATATTCTATATATAAAATACATATATTCAGACACGTATGTATATATTCAGTGAATATATCTATTTTCACCACCTCACTATTTAGGGATTGTGGAACATCATGCTTTCTATCTCACCCTCTTCAATACAAATGATCCTAAATTTATATATTTTTTCATCAGCAGATCTCAAAAGTAATGCTTTCTATTCCAGAATGTATTTTCTGGAAGTATTCAGTAAAATTAAATAATTATATAAAAAATTTTATTTCCCTATGGTATTTTAGATTTTAAATTTTAAGTAGTTCTGTGGATATTGTATCCCATTTAAATTTAATAGCTGAAGGACAGCTTTTTGATAATTTTATTCAGGAAGAATGTGTTAAAATCCAGGCCAAACCCTATATATAAAAAATGTTTTAAATGCTTCCTTCCTCTCACTTTGCTGGCCTTTGTACAAAGACATACGAAAAGAGATGGACAAGATCAAAACAAAAAAAATATATAGCACAAGCAAATAAACCAAAACAAGCAGGAATGAAATTACTGACTTAGAGAATCTGCAGAAAAAAGCACCAGCTTCCTGACAGTTTTAAGGTTTACCTGTGTGCCTGCTTTTAAGACATATATTTGTGTTTCTGTGTGTCTGGGTTGTCACCCATCTTGCCTTTTCCATCTCCAAGCACATGTTGTATAGGTTTGGGATAGGAAGACTGGAAGATTTGATGTCAAAGTTTGCTGGCAATTCTGCTGTACTCTACCTTTGCACACATCTATTTGTTTAGTGTGAGATACTAATTTTCAAAATTAATGCACTTGTTTTCAATAGCATTGCCTAAAATAGACTACAGTGATGGCAAACAACAACTAAATCCCACAGTGAATAGGTACTGCTAACCTTTTCTGATGGTCCAGGAATCAGCACTACCTGTGCTCCTTTATTGCATCTAAGACTGCAAAGCAAAGAGGATTCAAACCCACGCTCTTTGCTGTGCCATCAAAGACTAGCAAGCACCTACAGACAAGTCTGCAGTAGTAGGTTAGCAAGGGCTAATTATCCCCTATATGCTCCTGCTTTGGGAAGGTGCCACTGCCCATAACTGAGAGTGATAACAGTTGAGGAAAAAGGGACAACACTAAGTTAAAGCACAGCACATTCCCAGAATATGAATCTGAATCCTAGATTACATTTCTTTGGTATGCTGAGGACCTACTAGAGATATTTCAATGAAACTTTGAGGAAGGGGAGTAGCACAAAAATCTTTGTCATATGTTAAAAGTTCAATGCTGTATTTCTTATAGAAAGAGGTAAATTTGAATTATTAATGCTGGAATTGTTACAACAGAGCTGTTTTTCAGAAGATGATGCAAGGCATGGTATAAGCTTATCACTTATCAAGAAACCATATCACTTACAAGACCCCATATGTTTCATTCATATGAGCAAAACCAGCAACTGGTTAAGACTATAAAACAAATATCTCACAGACTTTTCCAATTTTGCAATAGTTATTTGAAAAAAATATTAAAGGATCATAGGTTCTGTGACCTGATGTTTCTCTTCATGAAGAGTCTCCTTTGTAACACAGTCACATCAACATGAGCATACAGGTCTGTGGGTGGCAAGCAGTAAAGCACTGCTCCAGACACAAGAATTACAAATTCAAGTGGATTTATATGGCAATAAAAATCTCTTTAGCCCTCATTGCTAGACAAATCTAATTTGTATATGTTTCTTCTGCTCTGGAAACAACAGTGATAATTCTTTCTTTCCTAGTGGGGGCTGCCTCTGAGCTAGTTCATGTTTGCTTGACTTTTCTTCTACTGCTGGCAGAGGATATCTCCTCTTTAAGAGGAGCTTGACTGGTCACATTCCTGTGTAGGAAAAACCTCATTTGGTGTCAGTGTTTGGGCCCTAAACTCTCCTATTCTCCTATGTAAAAGCAGTGAGATTCATTCACTTGGTGGAAAAGATGTTCTTTTCCCCTTTGGACCTTCTGGCTTGAAAGGGTGTTAGAATCAATAATCTTTCACTCTCATTCTAACTTGGCTGTAGCTTTTATTTTCATTAAACATTCACCTAACTGTGACCATACTATACAAAATCTTCTGAGCAGTAAGAAAAGAAATAAAAGTATTCAAAAACCTCCTGATGTTTACTCAGACACTTTGAGAAATGCCTCTATTCTGAATCCAGCAGTAATATTTTTCAAAGTTGTTTCATATGATTTGGCACAGCAAATGTAGTTTTTAGAATTGGATATTCATAATTCAAAGTCCACACTCACTGTTTGACAGTGATTAAACTAATAAAATACTGACTACTGTAAGTTAATATTATTCTTTGAACAGAAAAAGGCAGTTCTTAAAGACTGCAATAATGAAATATTTTCTAAAATGCCACAGGCAAATTTATTCCACCTAATCACAAACTCTGTCTAATATTGTGTGAATATTAATGAGGTCTGTATTCAGTTTAGGCAGTTTTCTAGAGAAAATATGAAGTAGAAGGAGAAATCTGGGAAAATTCTACAGAAATCTAAAACTAAATTGGATTATATTCAGGACAATGACCTATGTCAGTGTGATTTCATTATCTTCTTCTAGAACCACAGCTTTCTGGCTTTGTGTCTCATTTTTAAAAGTATAAGTAGCCAATAATCAAAGAAAATAGCTGTGCAAGGTTGGCACCATCTGCCACTGTCATGAATATGCTTGGCTTTTTGTTTTCACTTCTGTCCTCCAAGTGAAATAAAGGAAACATGCATTTTACTTTTTTTACATATGCAATGAGCTAGTCATCTTCTCCAGGCTGCTCCTTTATCTCCTACTTGATGAAAGAAACCAATGTAGGCAGTAAAATACCAGCTAATACATGGCTGGCAGCATTTCTTAAAAGTTACTTTAACAATCACTTTTTGGTTAGAGGCAGATTTACTATAATTACTGCTTTTCTGTACAATTTATGAATACGATTATGCAAAAACTCTCACTTTTGCTGTTATTGATAAACAATTATAGGAAAAAAATATTTTGTACAAGGAAGACAGAACTGGTGATCTTCTGTTACATGTCATGCAAGAATGACATGTGGGTGGATGTTGCAGTTCTAACGTTGAAATATCTTTAATTAGAACTGTTGGGACTTTCCCTCTCATGTTTCATTTACAGTTTCTTCTTTCTTTTATCTTTTGTTGCTTTTTTCCTTTTTTCTACCAAGAGCTCTCAAATGTCAGTATACATTGATTTCAAATTACTGAACTAGAGGGTTGTAGTCTTTTATCTTCTATTAGTATGATTATAATGTATGTTACAATTCACATTCCATTCTAGAAATATATGCACATTACTTATAAAAAAAAGAATTATCAAAGTAAAAACATTATTAAATTATTATACTAAATCTTCTGAAAAATAATATGCGTTTCACCTTTAATTTAATATTAGTGGAGTCAGTGCTGCACTAAACATGAAACAAATATTCCAGTGTTAACAGAAGAATTATATCTAAAATAACAAGGTGTTAATGACTTAAGATTACTTATATTATATAACTGCAGTAGGCACAGCCAATCTTAAAAATTAGTTTCAAGGTTGTTAAAATAAACATCAATTATACTGCTAAGTGTATTTTCTTAGAATGTGGTAAAATATATTTAATACTTTTATGCTATGAGTGTTTATTAAACAAACCATCAGCAGCACAAAGGCAATTATTTTAAAGGTCTGGCTTTAAAATATTCATATTAATTGTATTACTTCATAGAAAGTACTGTTTAGTAGCTATTAGAGATTGAAATTTGAGACTAAATATGAGGTTAATTACATGATCCCTTTAGTTCAGGTTCTGCAAAGCTGCACAGTGGATTAAAATCTGAATCCTTACAGTTTCTAGATTACAGCGTGAAAGTTAAAATAATTCACATGCTTTTCTTTGTCTATCAGAGTGATGAATTGCACACTTCAAAATTTTAATAAAAAACATTTATCCATCCATTAGGATGGATAATGGATATCCTTACAAAGACAACAGTATTTTGCAAAACAATTCATTTAGGAAACAGTCACATGACCTTTTTAACTGCCTTTAAGATAGCAATAAAATTGGCTCAGTCAGCCAGCCCTAATGAGGAAGAGAGAGAAAACATCAACCTTTTCCCTTTCCTCTATCTAATTATAAACAGCATTGTCAACTGACTCCAAGATCAACCGAATCCTAATTGACCTCAGACACTGTACAATATAAGATAATGAGAACTGCCAAAATGAATGTTAAAAAAATAAAGTGTAATTAGTGTCTTAACTCTTCATTTTTCATTAAATTTTCCTGCTCTTCACAATCACAGCCCTTTCTTTAAGAGTCACTTTTAGGCAGAAATTTACCAAAATTGGGCACATGCTAGAAAGTCTATATGATGTGTCCCTGAAAGGGAACAGTGAGTGAGATGGCAAAAAATCGGTGGGAGATAAACTATGGTGACTGTGAAGCATGTCATTTAATATCTCTACCAGTGATCTATGAAATTATTAACTTTTCTTTGAAAACAGCATGCTTTTACCCAATCTGCCAAGTTTTAGTTATATTTTCAAGAGCTTCTTCAAGGACTGTAGTCCTCCAAATATTGAAATGAATGCCTTAATTTAATTCCATATTGCTCTCTTGTGCTTAACAGAAACTGTTGAAACCATTCATATCAATAGAAAGCATGACTTGGTCCTAAATCTTCACAAGGTTTACAGTTGTAATGTTTTTAATATTAGTTAATGGAATTGCCATACACAGAATTTATACTGCTAAGTAGTTTATCTAGATTTGTAGCTATGTAGATGAGGCACACATCATCATTTTTATTACATAACTGCATTTGCCATAGCTATTCCAAAGACAAACCTATAAAGGCTGAAGCCTTTCTCAAATCTTGACTTACAGATGAAATCCTTAACATGGGTTGTATTCTGCACATATTCCCTATATTTACTTTAAATGATATATTTATACCTAATTTAAATATCTGTCTCATACAAAATTAATCTTACCATAAGAAAGCTTTTAGAAAGGTTTAAGAAATATAATCATCACCTTCCAATATTTTATTCATCACTTGCACCTAGCATCTATCTTAATGCAACATCAAATCAATCCAACTAGACCTTATCCATTTGCAAGGTAAACATTGCATTAAGACATAGCTAAGTGTTGACAAAAAGGCTTCTCGTTTTTAACTCCAGATCTTAAAAAATGTCTTTTTCTAGTTCTGATCATTAACTGACTAGCCCTCTCAAATTTAGAAATAGGTTTCTGCAATTCCATGTTTTCATCTTAGCCCTCATTACTCAATATTACTGTAATGATTTCTAATTTTATATTGCCATCCTCCTACAATTTCATTTGTTGTATTTTTCATCCATTACTACCTGAATCTCATTACATACTTTCCTACATGGCACTTCAGTAATGCAAATCACTCTCCAGTAGGGACAATGCTTCTAATCTCAATTTGCATGATTATTCAGGTTACATGACAATGAGTCTAGAAAATCAGGCTAAAGTGGTCACTCTTCTCTAGCCCTTGAAAGACTGAAAGGAGGGTCCATAGTTGAGGAAAAAAAAATGGTAATAAGGAGGAAGACAACTTTTTTCTATGTTATTACCCCCTCAAAATCTCCCTGACGGAGTCGTCTTCTCTCAATCTGTCATTTCAAAATTTAATTATTTTCAGAATTGCTAGAGCCCCAGCAGAATTCATTTGTATTAAGATTAGATTTTATTTATATTTATGTATAGGTTATATTTTCACAGCAAATGAGACCATAATTTGATAATACATTAAATTTAGCAGCATTATTGGCTTAATACATCCACTTTCAAAAAAAAATAAAAGGGAAATTAGCCTTATACTCCACAATCAACTGTATTGCCACAACCAAGAGGTGGTTATGGAGCAGGAGCTGGTGATGGTGTGGTCAGAAATCAAACTGCTCTTAGTGCCTAAGGCAACCAATGCTCAAGCCACAGTGTCAGCTGCAATGGTAATATGCGCTACTGTAATCTGCATTATTTTATCCATGTTACCTTACAGAAGTGCAATGGCAAGGGCCCTATCCTTCAGCAGCAAACAAATTAAAAAATCTGTCAGGATTTTGGGTGGTTAACAAATATTATCACTTTTTCTGCTGTGTTTTCACCATGATTATTAGGTCTGCAAAATTACATCTACAGGAATAAGTACTCCTTTCATTTATGGCACAAATATATATCCATCTTTCTGCTCCATCAAGCTTGTAAATTGGTTGGGATTTCTAAACTTTAAAAAGTAGGGTGCGAGTGTTAGTAATTATTACTTCAGGCAATAAATGATTATTGACTATAATTGTGTATATTACTGCTGAGCAAATAAATAATAGCATAAAGAAAGAGTATGAATTCATAGTGAAATCATAAAACGTATATTTCTTACATTAATTTATGTAAGAGAGAAGTTTCTTTAAAAATGCAGATATAAGCGTTTTTTAAATTAAGCACCCTTTTTAAAGCGTGCGTTTTATATGGATCAAAATGTGTCTTGGTATTTTTAATCTTAGGCCAAGTGGTTAAAGATATTTTGACACAAATGTTTCAAGTGTGAAATCCTCCACATAATTTCTCAAGAATCTCTTCTGAGTTTAAAAAAATAAACCCCTTATTTCTATAATTTAAGATGTGCAATACTAAACCTTGTAACAACAAAGTCATTATAGATGCAAAGATCGCTAGATAAATACCAGTCACAGATACTAATGTCAGTATTACAAGGACAGCTAGTAAAATAATTTTATATGAAAATAAAGCTATTTATGAGTTAAAATCTTAGGTTTCACCACATGACAGTTTGCACAAAAATCTTATGTAAGCCACCACTTTGTTTCTTTTTTCTTCCCCCTCTAACGTAACATTCTTAGGCTTATTCTTTTCAAACCAACACTATAACACAAATGAAATTATATGACACCATTTTTATGTTACAGGCTATAGATATGCATTTCCATGAATTTCTAAAGTTGTATCTATCAAATCATATCTAATCAGTTATACTGATTGTAAAATCAAAGCATTTTTTATTATATTGGTTCTATTTTTCAGTTTATTGCATTGTTTCTTCTAAAAAATCTTGTGATGTACTTAATAATAATGGGAAAAGCATAACTGAAAGTGGAGACACTTTGTAGTTAAAACCAGGGGATTCAGAACACAGAATTTCTTTTCTGTGTGCCTTCTCATAGTTCTGTAATGCCAAGTAAAATCACAGCTAAGTATCAGGTAAATCCAAGTTTCTAAATGCTTCCTTCCAAATGGGAGGATAGATGTTATTCAACACTTTTTTTAGTATGATGATTCTTTTCAGGTAGGATAAGGATTGCAAGAAAAATGAATACCAAAATCAAATCCTAGCATCAGATAGAAAGGAATTTTAAGATAACAACCAAAAGAATGACTATGGGTATGTGAAACATTTGTTTGCAAGATACAATGGTGTTTTAAGCACATACCTAGTGCTTTCTCCACATGCTGAGTAACCAGGCTAATTAAAAAGCCCATACAGCTCTTGTTAAAATCTGTTCAAATTTTTGGAGCACCTGTTATAACAGAATGCCCACAGACTTGATAGTTTAGAGCCAAGACACCTGCTACCTTATGTCTCACAGTATGTTCAGTTTTATACTGATAGTGAAAAAAAAGTCCACTTTCTGACATTTAACAATCTCATAAATGATGAGAAATAAATTGCAAAATTTCGTAATTTAACCCTTGAATGTCACTTCTCTTTACCTATAATTTCCTGTGGGCAGGCAATACAATATGCTTTTGGAACTATCTCGTTTCTTTGTTGCTGAATTTATTCTATGTTATGCTACACTGAGCACAGTGTATAATTTGTGCTTTGCTGTGCTCCATACGTTTTAAAGGTATGGCTAGTATAGAAGTAAATGTAGCTTATCTGAAAAGGGAATGTGCTTCACACCTGCAGTAAAATCCAGCTAGTCGGTATTTGTGCCTCCTTGAATGAGACTTTCTTCTCCACTAATGATCAAAACCAAAATATGCTAATTAAACAATTACATTTTATTTCAGAATTTTGTTTAAATATGATTTGGCAATATTAATAGAAATGTACCCCAGCACACAATTTTGTTAATAAACATGTATAAGCTCCGATCTCTCGGGAGTGGAAGAATTTTTGGAATTCCAAAAAAAGGGAAAGTTATTAACAAGCAGTTACCAACAGGTGTAAAAAGTAAAGATTTTATTATTTAAAAGAATCGCCACAATAGCCTTTTGACAGTGACTCAAATCTTGTCAATATTTATGTATGTGACTAATTTTGCAGTTATGCAAATAGAGAGTGTGAATAGCTGCAGGATCATGACATTTACCTTTTGCAGGTATCTGTACCATGCTGGAATCACTTCATGTAACTGATTGCGCTGGGAACAGGATTTCATCTATGGATTCTACAAGATACTGTTGTACTTATGTAGCCATAGCTACTGGTTTAATCTGACTTTAGTATTTAGAGAGAAATTTGGAATGGAGAGACTCCATGAGCACATCTTGAAGTCAGTTTACTTTACTATCCTGTAGTTTAGGCCTATAAAAATCTGGATTTAAATATTTTCTCATATAATAACGTTTTAGATATACTGATGAACTGAAACACAAACCTCTCAGGTTCAGAACTACATTTTCTTGGATGAATATTTGAGAGCTCACACACTAAGTGCTAGATATCGAGCTATTCCCATACTAGAATGTACTACAAACTTGGACAAAAATGTGAAACAACACTCTTTCAAAGCACTTTGTATACCTCTACATTTGTTATTTAATATTTCTATATGAATACAAGTAATAGTGAATGAAAATGTGGTCCTCAAAGCATAACATTAAAAAAATACATGAAAGAACAGAAATGAAGCAAAAATGACAGAGTAATAAACCAAATTGCATCGGCACAGTTCTTCAACAGGTAGATTTCATTCACCCACAACATTTACAAGTGCACGGTGAATATTTTACTGAGAATAATCAACTAAAACTTAAATAATTATTTTAATTCTTTAAATATTACTTTGTATTTCAAAACTCATTTTCACATAGTTTTTCTACGTATTAGAAGCATAAACATTATTGGTTTGTACATCCCATTTCCACTTAGAATTTATCTTAACCCAGGAAAACTAATTGGTAACAGATATTAAAAGCTCTTGCAAGTTTTGTTAACTGTTAGTTATGGAAATGGCTTTTTTTTCCTATACTCTGCCTATTGATTTGCCTTTAAGATAAAATACAACAAGAAAGCAGGTGATAAGCCTTTGTTAATGCCTCTGGGATGAAATGCTGCAGCTACAGATAATGTTGATAAACAGATTTTGAATTAATTAGTTCTGCATAATTATCTGAGTTACCAAGTCTTAAAATTGAATGCAACTGGTCTTCATACATTTGTTTATATACCTTCTGCCAGCCATGAAAAATGCTTTTGTTTTATAAAAGATCATCAATTAAAAAAACTAATTTTAAAAAAGATAATAATAGATTAATCTGCTACTGTACAATGGCATATGGCTGAAGAAATATTAATTGCAGTTATTTTTGTCGAATTCCAGAGGCAAGTAGGACAGCTAGCTCTGTAAAATTCAGGTCACTCTGTTGGCAAATGAAAAGATGGGCGCTGTTCTGGTAATTCTTTTAGAATATTTACATTGAAAAGTGAGACACTTAGACTTCAGAACTGAAGCAAATTAAGAGAAAGGCAGTCTGTACTTTATTGACTTGGAAATCATGGATTTGAACCATTTCAGACTGAAGCAATTTTAAACATTACAGCTATGTCCTTCATACTGTTTTGAAAAATAAGGTGTTTGGGATATTTGGGGTTTGTTTATTTTTCTGCTAAAACCTGACTCCAAAGCTCAGGGTCACTCTTGCCAAATACTAGACTGTTGTTAATATACAAAACAAGAACAAAAAGCTGAATTCTGCAACCATAATCTCCATTTTAAATTGCTTATTCTTTTTTTTCATTTTTTATTTGTGTATGTCAAAAACAAAACATACAGGAAAAAAATAAAAAATTCAAAAGGGTAGCACATAAAACATGAAGTCCTGACAGTTATAAGGAAATTGCATTATTTAAATATTTAAATTTTAGTGTGTATATTGCAATTTATACAAGTTGCATTTCCACTAATAATTAGAATATAAATTGTAGAAATTGGAACAATATTTTGGCCCAACTTCTTTGAAAGTCCAGAGGAGAAAAGTTTGCTTGAGTTTCATCAATCTCAAGAATTTTAAGGAACCAATGATACCAAAACCCATAAGAAGATTGTGACTTGTATTTAATATAAGTAAGCTCTGAACTTCTCTTCAACACTTTATACTGAGCTTGAACAATACACATGAGAAACAAATCAGGAAAAGAATCAGTGTTACCTTCACACCTCATGTAAACTCTAAGAAGAAAATACCATGATTTATGACTAAAAATTTTGACAGAATATTTTATCCATTAAGAAACAAACTATTGGGTATGTAGTTTCTCTGTGGATCACTTCCCACCCATCTCCTACTCTGTTTTCCTTTTCTGCTAATCTCATTAGATTTTCTTCTCCAGTTCTCAATTCTCTGGCTTATTACAGCTGTTGCTTCCTTTTTCACTCAATTTTTCATCCAGTATTTTCTTCCTTAATATTCACAATTATAGTAGGTGTTTCTCTGAACCAAAAACATCCTAAGAGAAATATGACCACACTACACACAAAGAGAATGTGCCAGTTGCACTGGCTTACAACATATATAGTTATTTTGTGGGGATGGTAGCCTGGTCATCATAAAAAGCCACAATACCAGAATAAATACAAATACAGATGATATTTAAATTAAACAAATTGATACCTAGATTGAGGTGTATTCAAATATTTAAAACTGTTAGAATGTCTTTAAAGAACAGTGCCAAACACCAAACCCTATATTTCAAAATCTGCCCATATAACTCCATATAGTCCTCTACTGCATCAGCTATTTCCAGGATATTATTCTCTTCTGCCAAAAAGGAACCATAGTTTCTAAGCTTCAGTTTCAAAAAACTGGGCTTTTCCAGTTTTCACTGGGAACTATTAGAACACAGTGATCCTGGTTTACTTTGTGAAGTAGCAGAATAGATTTGCAGCTTAATGAGGGTGTGAGTATTTGTCATTCAGTGAGATAGAAACATTGCACACTTGGTACACTTTATGCTCTGTAAGTAAAGAAACTGGACATTACATCAATGAGATTTAATTATAAAATTAAGGAAAGATTAAAGAAAATACATTGAAGTTCAGTATTTATACAACTTATGTTGCAAATCATATTAAATTATTTTTATTTTAAAAATTTCACAGTATAATATAGCTTAGCTGATCAAAAACATCCTCTAATACTGGGCATTCTTAGGTAGTTGTTTTTGTATTTTGCATTTATTTGCATACATGAAACAAATGGCAATTTTGGATATAGTTCACCCCATTTTCATGAAGTTCGTTTTTAAAAGTGTTAAGAGCTTGAAGTGGTTAATATTTTTTAATATGCCTTCCAAGTTTCCTGAAATGACTGTAATGTGACTATATTTTGGCTTGATAAGCGTGATTTAGTGATTTGTAAGACTTAATAAGAATTTTATAAAAAAATTTGCCTGAACATACACTTTTGCTGTCTTGGTATATGGATACAAAAGACTTTTTGCCCGTGTCTATGAAACATCTCCAGTACTACAAAGCCTGTGTGCTCAGCTGTTACAGCCTGCGGACTCTGAGAACACGTGCATGGCTAGGCCTGGGCTGGATTTCATGTGCAATGCAAACCACACACAACAGCTCAAAGCCAGGAACTGATAAGGACAAATAAAAAGCCCAGTTTGAGCGCTAGAGTGTCCACATTCATTGATCCAAATGGAAAAAGCAAAAAGATATGCAGAAGTTCAGTCAAACAGAAGACCCCAAGATGAGGAGCAGGCAGAAATGAAACAGATTTAGGCCGGATGATTCCAGTCAGAATCAAGGCTAAAGGATTAGAAAGTCAAAGCTCTGATTCCAGGATCAGGACTGAAAGGAAATCAGAAATGAATTTCTGATTTCCAGTCAGACTCACAGTGAGTCTTTCTCTCTGGGACCTTTTCTTTAGACCCATTTCATTTCTGCTGACTCACTGTGAGGTTTGAGCACAGACATGATCCCGCTGGCTACAAGTTTCTAGGAGCCAGAAAAGAAACTTCTAAGCAAGAACCCAACTTAGACTAGGGACAAGAGCATTGTCTTCTCTCATGCAGGTCCCTAATCTAAAGGACTGCTTCTTTTTTTCAGTTTCTGTAGAGAAAAACACAGAGGTAGAGTGCAAGTTCTTGGGATGGTTAAGGATTGGGAGAAAGAAAGGTTTCTTTGAGAAACTTTGAAATTTAGGAACATTTCAATAACTAAACTTCTAATATGGTGGGGGACAGAAACAACTCAAATGCAAAGATACAGATTTTTTCAACAACCTTTCTCTTTGGCACTAATGTAAGCGTGTTGTCCCATTCTTCATTGTTTTATTTTCCAAATGTGGCCCAGTGTCCCAGCTATTGTGATTGCCATTGAGAGATCTGTATACAGTAAGAACACTTCCCCCAATTTGCAGCTCTTAGATCTTTCTGAGAATTGAGCTATCTAATAGATGCAATACGTTAGCATAAACATCTGAGTCAGCAGCAATATACTGAGTCCTGAGGATTCAATATTTCTCTTTGGAGCTGGATCCTGGGTGCACACGCTCTGGTGCTCAGCACGCGATGGCAGTAGCTTGCTCACACAGTACCGCCTGTGCAGAGGCAAACTGAGTGGGAGGGCAGTGGTTTCCTGGGACACTGAATGTTAGGCAAGGCCTCAGCACTTCCCTTCACATCCTCTGAGTCAGAACAAGAAAAGTGATAAAAATAGGCATGTGGGAGGTGGGGAAAATGCATTATAGTTCTACTTTAATTGCAAATGGATCATTCAAGTCACAGTGCCTTTACAGATATACAATTTTGTATTGTGCAGAAAATAGCAATGGGAGGCTTAAGGAACTGCAGAAAGCAGCAGTGCTAAATGTGGGATAATCTTAAAATGGGTGGGTGTCAAATGTGTGTACAGGATGTCAAGGAATTACAATTTTTTAACAAAAATCATGGTGGTCATCAAGTTGTTCTCTGCTGGTTTCTTCTTCCTTGGAGTTTACACTCACAGACACATAAAATAAAACTAAATACCCTCAACAAATTGATTAATTGCTTACAGTTCAACCTTCTACTGAGCTTCTGTGTGTCTGAAGTTCATCAGAACTATCTTCAAAATATATGTGTTTCCTATATTGTGTTTTGAAGGTATCAAAATACAATCTCATGTCATTTGGGATTTTCCAGAGGAGGAGATAAGGTATACAGGTTCTTCTGAAGTACAGTGATGTCCCACCACTCAAAGTTATAGTCAAGGTAGTCAAGGGTTTGCTCACAGTAGCTGAAGCCAAACCAGAATATTTTCTATTCTAGAGCTATTGCAGGTGCAGGAGATTTCTCTCCTTACTTTGTAAAGTAGACCTAAAAGTCTATTTCTTCCCTTTGATATGAATATAAAATCTAGATAAAAACTGATTTGCACTGTGTATACAAACTAGAAGCCTGTTGTTTATTGAGAGATGATGCTATTATTCATCATTTGTATGTGCTGTAAATAGAACATTGTAGCTCAGAGTTAAATATTTGCTACTGAAGAATTATCTATCTAAATTAAATCAAGATCTCTAGTATGAAGCCTTAGCCAAAGGAAAAGCAGAAGAAAAGGAGATCAGGAGGAAAAAGTAGTTTTTATAGGATAACATGAAAATTTTATCCTGGTGCTAGATGGCAACAAAAACCTTTCCTATTAAAAAAAAAAGAAAAAGAAAAAAAAATATATTATTTATAACCTGTGGTGACAGTGTGACTATATAAGCTCTTGGTTTCTCAACATTACATCTCTAGCATGTCTAAATATCTATAAAAAGTACCACAAAATTCTGTTGAGATACCTAACTGAATCTTCTTAAAGACAGACTGCTTTTTTCTTCTGAATCTCACTGGAGTAAGAGCTACCAAGTAAAAAATACAGCATTTGAACTTTGCAATGAACAAAAGCACTGTCAGACCTCCCTGTTGCCTTATGAACAAAACTTACATTAAAGAAGAAGGCTTGTGCAAGATGAGTATGCACCTTATATTTATTCTAATTCTCACCTGCCCATTTCCCAGCTGGTGTTCAACAGAGTGCTAAATCTCACCTGAGAGTCACCTACACATACTGGATTCAGGTCTCCTTTAATCTGTCCCCAGAGGTATCCTCACTTTGATTTCTAACACGTGACTGTTGTTCAGTCATAGCTCTGAAAGACCCTCAGTCACTTGCTACACTCAACCTGAAAGTGGAGCCCATGGGAATCTGTAGCTTGTGGCAGATGGATCAAGGAAGCTTCTGTGTTTGTTGTGCTTTCAGAAAACTCTTTTGTCTACCTTGAACTTGTCCAAGTACACACCTACAGCTGAATGCAAAGTAGACTTGTGACTTCGAATTTTCATAGCAAATTCAAATAGTTGGTATTGTCACCAGTAATATTAAATTATGGATGCCATAGTAATGACTATAAGATAATAAATGTGTGTGGAATTGTATCTCAGTTCAGAATTTAGAAATAAAAAGGGCTTCTTAATGTATGTTTACAAGTTTACTTGCCATATACTACACTTCAAGAAAATTGTGCTAATTGCTTTGCAAAGATATAGATTTTTTTCAGAGCCCTGGGTACATAAAATACCTGGGTTTTGCAATAGGACTAGCTTTGTTCCAAGTATTTAATTCTACGTGCTTAACAATATAACAACAAATCAGAGTCAAACCATCTAGCAATACAAGCAAGATAAGCACATGAGTCTGAAAGCCAAGGTCTGAGGGATATTTCTATTTTAAAACCTATTTATTTAGGCCAAAGAATATGCTTAGTGCTTTACAAAATGGAAAATAAAAGAGGTCTTATTTTGAAATTGGCAACAGATAAACTTTGGCTGCTGGAAAACAGAGCTGACACAGAGATTTGAAGTACCATCTCTCTAATCCTGTATTCATAACATTTGACAAAACTTATCTCAAAACCAACATGAATTACACTAACATAAAAATTACAAAATTACCCTCCTGCTTTGTTACATGATTACTACTTCATTTCTTATCTCTGATACGACAGTACACCCGAGGTCTCAGACTTTGAGAGTTCACAAACTCTCAAATACACTGACAATGTTACTGAGTGTCCTGAAAATTTTACTTTGATTTGAAGAAAATGTGAAGACAGGAAGACAATAGCAAGAAGTAACTGACTTATGCTGAGAGAGGGGGAGTATCAGGATACATAAAGGTATCACTATGTGGCTTCCATGTTCTTATGACCATAATTTCTATGCAGAATGTACATCCATTTCTTGTCGTTATTTTATTGTGATGGACAATACATTTTTTTTGACAACTTCTGCTGTTGTTTTTTGTTTGGGTTGTTTTTGTAGACTTTTTTATCTGCAATTACTGTTTGAATTCTTATTGATGTTTGCTCACTGCTTTTCATGTCTTACACACATTTCTAAATGTCTTGTACTCATGGAGAGCCTCCATTTCTGAGAGAAAATTGTATTACAGTGCACAGAAAGTGCATTACAGAGGAGACATATGTAGGGATTTAATTCTTTTGTTTTCTGTTTATTTTTTTTCTCTTAATTTAAAGGAAAATTAATTCAGACAGAATGTCTAGAGTTGATCTCTGGTTAGGGAAAAACATGATTATTATTCATGCAGCAGTGTTTATTTCCATCTGTCACCATAGCAGTTCTTTTAATAACTTATTATACAATTAGTTCAATAGCCTTTCTGCTCCTTTGCTACCACTGCAACATGAAACTCTCTTATTCCTATAATGTTTTCACTGTCCACATTATACAATCCATAAGTAAATCTGTTTTCAAGGTTTTATTGATATGCTGCATGTATTTCCTGTGTAGTTTCTGAGGTTAATCTCCTAAACACGTCTAGAAAGTACATATACAAAATATGTACACGGTGAATTGTGAGAGATGAAACCAAGGACTATTTCTGGAATCTATTTAAATAGTTCTTACATCTCAAATAAAAATAAATTTTACACCTGCAGAACTTTTTTGGAACTCTTCATGAGGACATGAGGGCTTCCATTCAATCTTCAGGGAAGTGGCTGAGCTCCTTCAAATCAGCAGGTTTTGGAGGATTCACCAAGGGAAAACATAGACCTTGTACTCCATGACCCCACAGGCTGAACAGGAAGTTTTAGAGCAAAGAAAGGGCATTCAGGAGAAGCTCATATTTACAGAACCCATAGAACTTACCAAAGGAAAACAACAATAACCAAAAAATGCCTGAAATGTTACTGAGAAAGGAAGGGAGAAGTTGGGAGTGGAGGTGAGAAAGAACATGAGACCAACAGCATCTCTGCAGAAAAGGATCTGGGATCCAGCTGAGCAAGTGGAACATGAGTCAGCAGCTGTGCATTTGTGGTGACAAAGGCTGTATTAACAAGGACATTTGGAAAAGCAATGTACATTGCTGCTCAGAGAAGTTGTGTTAATTGCCACTTTTTGGAGATTTTTGGAACTTGGGTGAGTTGCTCATGAACTGCATTTAACTTTGAAGTTGATTCTTTTGAGCATGAGGTTGGTCTAAATAATCTTCAGAGGCCTCTTCTAACCTAAATGCTACAGATATGTATCTTTTCTCACCATCATATCTCATGTTTTTGGCTAGATCTGCTTCATCAATATTCTTGCCCCTAGAGGAGAAAATAGGAACCTGAGAGTTGACTCTCAGTTCTGTTCCTAATTTCCAGCCCATGTATCCAAAGGTCTGAAATACAGAGAATAATTTCCTGCAAAATCTACCTCACAGAATTACAGAGAAAATAAAAGTTTAAAAATGAATTAGCTAAGGAAAAGAATTGTATTCCTATTTGCCTAAAACAGGGGGAGAAGAGGGAGGGATATATTTCCTAGTATATTTCCCTTAAAAAATGGGGGGTTTGATATAAATGTTTTAAATGAGATCTGTTTCAAATCTGTTTAAAATTTATACATACAGAACAAGTGAAAAAGCAGTTGTGATTGCCATCTGACTAAAAAAAAAAACCAAAAAAAAAAAAAACAAGAGGCCAGGGACACCCATGGCCTGTGGTGGAGATGCAGATGAACAAATCCAATGAATAGACATTGACATTTCAATAACTGCTATTTCAGTAAAAAAATACAGAAACCTGTTAGTGAGTGTTGTACTGCTGCTTTTTACTTCTCATTGTTAGGCCAAAAAACCACCCTTCTGCCATTCAGAAACTTTAAACAGACTCTGAACAGGAAATGTAACTAAAAGTTTTATATCCATAGTACAAATAAGTACACTACCAAAGAACACTGAGCTTTACAGTTTTATATCTGTAGTGACTGATTTCCGCAGTCCTGGATGACTGAAAATGTATTAGAATTATTCATTGTGCTTGGTATACTCCAGAAATGGTAATAGGCCAAGTGACTGTGGCTGGTCATCACTGAAGAAGACAGCTTTTCCTGAATTTACCCCTCCTCAGTCAGTGTTTGAGAAGCACCCCTGATTGCCTGAGATGAAAGCTATGGAATAGGTATGGTGCTCTCCTCCTCTCTCTCTCACTCATGGGTCAGAACACAACACTTAAAGCTGCAGCATATTGCTGCAAAGACATTTCTGTTTTGTTTAGTTCAAAACAATTCAAAACTCATGATCTGAAATCTAAATGTGTTGAGAGATAAGAGAGGAAAGAAACTCAAATAAAAATAGGCATGCTGATAAAATATATGTATAATGTTTCACTAAAAAGGCTTTCTTCCTGTTGTAAAATCAAGATAACCACGGTTTTATGGGCAGCTGGTAGCCCATATGCCAGAACTACCAGATTTGAGTAAAGGAATTTGGACGAATCTAGTAAGTGTGCTATGGGAGAAATGGGGGGGGGGAGATCCTGTAGCATTTTATTATACCAAGTGAAATGCCAAGAAATGTAGCTATTTCGGCCTGACCTGAACACATCACTGGGGAAAAAAGGGACCCTGACCATATGAAACTTGATTTTCACCAAACCATGTATGATTTTTTCTCTTCACTCCTTTTGTCAGACACAGATTCTTTTCTTTATCATATGTTACAGGACTTCAGTTCTTTTTGCTCTTTCTGGGTTTGGGGGGAGGGTGCGTTTGTTGTTTGATTGTTTGTTTGTTGGTTTGTTTGTGGTTTTTGTATTCAAGATGTTAGCTTCTTTTCCCCATTTGAAGTATAGAAACAAAGGTACTTAAAGACATGTTATTTATGAATATATAGGCTAGCTTCTTATAACATCCATGGTTTATAGTAAAACTTCTGTATACTAATGATTATTTTTGTGCAAATATGTTTGGATTAAGTGTTTTCTTGCTATTGTACCTCTTCCTGCAGAAGTTCCTTTCAGCATATACCCACAAATCTGACTTCCCACTGAAGTCACCAGCCTGTATTATAATGTGCATAAAAAGGTATCTGCAAATAAAAAAAAAGTTCTCTAAATTTCAACATATAAAATGATAAGACAAACTGCTCTACTGAAGAGAAATTATAAACCGATACATAGATTTCTCTCTAGAATAATTAATATTTAATAGATGAAACTGAGGCTGGATGAGTGTAAAGGAAATGTTTTCAAAAGCAGCTTCGTCAGTTGCCAAGAGATTGTACATAGCAGGTAAACTTATCACACAATAAATTTACACTTTCATCTGATACCCTGTGAAGTCAATCATTCTCACTTGGACACTGATTTACAGCACTGTGTTGATGGAGTCTTTTGAGTAGTCTTGACCGGTGCAGGGCAAAAAGACCTGAGCAAATCACAAAGCCTGATTTGCTTATCTGCCTGAAGGTTTCCCTGATAGTACCAAAAGTATGGGTCAGATGATAGCAATGATGGAGGAACTTGATAAAAAATACCTATTTTTGAGTGGGCCAGAAAGTCAATGGCAAATAATGAACAGAATGTTTTCATTCCTTTGTAAATAAACCACAGAGCTTCCTTTCAAAGTCTGCCCAGATAAAGAAGTTGTCATCATTGATACAGGCACACTGCGTATAGGCAAAGAGCAGAAAATGTAGTAAGCATCAAGACAGAGTATGGTACAAAACAGGGATTAAACCCATCTGCTGTTGTATATTAAGTTAAAGAGATGAAAAAAAAAGAAACCAGAAGAAGCAAAGAGGAATAGAGAACTTCTGGGTTTTTTGTGAGGAAGTGGAATCTATGCACATTTCTGTGCACTAGAAATGTTTGGGATATATTTATACTGGAAACCATAAAGCCATCAAGTCTGTTTGATCTGCAAGCAAACAGAAATCTAATTAGAGTCAGGTAATTCTTGGTTATCCTAATTGGAAGAAACATTTTAATGAGACAGCTAGAAACTATCATGGAAACAAATGGCACTAGATTGTACACAGATCTGATAAACAGTGATGCTCTAAGCCAAGGTTCCTCTTTGGAGTGGCTGCAAATTTTAAAAAGGGCAAAGAAAAGGGCCAGCAAAGCGTGAGACAGTCATGTCCTAGATCTTAGAAGAGTCAAAGCATCTCCCTTGGGAGCAGGAGTAACTGGAAAGTCAGACAGAGAAACTATTAGCAAACTGTTGTTCTTTATTCATAAAGTATGTACGGAAAAAGACTTTGTATCACCCGACCAGAAAACAAAACAAAGAACCCCAAAACACTCTTAACTATTAATTAACTTCTTCATGTAATAACCAATCAATGTAATACAATGTAATACAAGGTCTCAGAACACTGGCTGTCTGCTTGGGTCAGGGAGCAATAATAAAGCCTTTTGGTAAGAACTACTTGGTTTTGAAAAATTTAGAATACCAGTTCAAACATTTTAAAAGAAAATTTTAATTTAAGACATTATCAAGTTTGGTAATGTGAAACTCACTATAAAGCATCTTGGCAAGTCCAAGGCTATCTTAGCTCTGATGAAAAATCACACCAATTATTGCCAAAAGGAAAGAAAAATAAAACTCATTTAAAACTCATTTAAAACTCTCTCTTTGCTAGCTCTGCTTTGTTAATAGCAGGTCAAATTCTAAAATTAAATCAACTTGCTTCTAGAACAGGCAGGTGATTGACTGAACAATGTCGGGAGTTGAATCCATAGTTCAAAGGGCAAGTTATATCCAAGCTGATGCCTACCTAATAGCATTTAGTTTGTAGTTCATCATCAGTATTCCAGGGAAAAGACTCAGTGTGAAATCCAGCTGCCATGTGGAAATATTTTCAAAACAATTTTTGCAGGAAGAAGTATGATAGGAAAAAAATCAAGAATCCAAACCTATTTATGAAAATGCAGTGAGAAAGAGTTATGAAAATTTATTGTGTAGATCACACCATCTTACCTTTTTAGAAATCACGTGTTTGTAAATACCTTGTTCCTATACTTTGAGTAGGAATACAGGTCTGTAGTTCACCAGATTCTCCTCCTTGCCTTTTCAGAAGATGGGCATAATATTTGTCTTTTTGTTAGTCAGCAGGAGTTTTCCCTAATAACCATGACTTTTCAAAAGAATTTTTTTAGAGACATCTTACACTGAGGAAAACCAACCAACTCCCTTAGAAATACCAGATAAATCCTATGGTCTTAACACATGCTTAATTTCTCAAGCTGATTCTGATTCAGATGTCTATTGTGGACAGTAACTTTCTCCCACGAACTTTGCTGCAGGGAACAGAGAGCTGTGAGGCCTGCAAGCAGACCTTGCCAATGAAGATAGAAACAAAGACATCCCTTGGTGTCAGCCTTCATCGTCAGTATTAGATTGCCTGCCTCATTCACCAAGGGGAACCATTTTCTGAGGTCTTCCATCTGTTGCCAGTGTACCCACACAAGTTTGTTCAGCTTTTTTTGCTGCCCACATTCCTTTCAGATTCAGCTCTAGCTCTGCTCTTCCTAATTCCATCCTTGCATGCCCAAGCAATGCTTCCATATTCATTCTTGATAGCTTGTCCATGTTCATGCCCACTCTACACTGTCTTTTTGTGCTTGAGTTGCCAAGAGGAATTTATGAGAATGTGAATGGTAATGATGTGGCAATATGAATCCAAGTTTCAAAACTGTATTGATGCAAAACCTGATTAAATCTGAGAATACCTGCCACAGATAAAACTTAAGTACTCTGTATTATTCCTTACACTTTAACAGCTCTATTATAATAAAGTTATTCCTTACACTTTAATAGCTCTGGGTTTCATCTAGAAGTTCACCACTGTCTAAATGGCCTAATGCAAAGCCTAACACAAATCCATTATATAAGACAATTATTGGGAAAACCACACACCTGAAATTCTGTGAGCAATCAAGAAGCACCATCTGTAATATTCTGTTAAAAGCATATTATAAGAAAAAAATGTTGAGGTAGCATGTCTATTGTTTTGATATTCAAAAACATATGATGAACCCTAATGCCAAACTAGGTATTTAATGAATCATGCTGTTTTATGATATACACACAAAAAATATGAAAATTAAGGTCATAAGAGGACAGCGCTTATAATAATTTCCAAAAACACCTTTTCTATTTAACAGCATTTCAAATATTTTAATGCTTTTGTATTTTCCAGCAGCCTATTTATATCCTTTGTATTATTCATGTAGACATTAGCTGAGACATGCTTACTAGCAATGCATGCACACTCATCCTCAAGGATTACTAAGAAAAAAATAAAAATAATAGGGAAATGAAGCACAGGGGAAAGAACTGGATAAGCTTAAGGTAAATGTTTATCTAAATTAATCCCTGCCCCAAACTTAAAAAAAAGTCAGTTTTTGTTTTCTAGAAGCCCTTTTTACTCAACCTTAGCCAAGCTGTTTGTTTGGGTTATTTTTAACATTACCCAGCTGCTAAACACAGTCACATGTCAAAATGAAATAAAGGTAGAGATAAGGAAATAAAGAAATCTGCTAAAATAAGTTAATTTGGTAAAATAAATATATTTGGTAATCTAACAATTGTATATTCATTACCCTTGCTGTCAGGCCAACATTTGTAGGCCTCTCAAACATTGAAAAAACATAAATAGATACTTGCTTTCAAATCAATTAATTTTGAAAACTTACCAGTTTAAACAACAAGAACAACAATTTGGTTCAAACCCCCATCTAGCATATCCTGAATGCTGAGTGGATTTAAAGGTTCAGTCTGAACATTACACTGGATGTTCTGAATGCAGTGATACCTAACAGTGAAAAATTTGCACTACAGAGAAAAGGCAAAGATGTCCAGAGAAGTAATGAGTCCTATGCAGGCTAGAACCCAAGAAGTCCTCTCTTTACTTTCTATCACTTCTAGAATCTGCTTCAACATATTCTCTTTTATTTTCCACAATCCAGTGTCCTTTGTTAATTTAATAGTCAAGAACAAGACAGCATCTTGTCAAATAGAATTTGTCTTGTTACAATTGCAGCCACTCTTTAGAAAGAACTTATCACAGCTCCTTCAGGTTGCTGGTTGAAAAACCAGAGAAGTTGCAGTGGCTATACCATTCAAAGGCATGGGGGTTTCTGAGCTACAAGAAGCAGAATTAAAAGGAGTGGCTGAGTTAGAGTTGGTGGAGTCTGAGAAAAGGCAGAGCAAAAACGGAGAAACTCTTCTAAGACATGCAGAAGCAGCAGAGGATGAAGACAGGAGGATCTAGAAGGAATGGAAGTGATTCTAAGGGAAAGAAAACAAGCAGAAATATCAATGCACGCTGAAAGAAAGAAAGCCTTTCCTAGCACTGTCCAGTGTTGCTGGCAAAAAAATCCCAATATAGAGTACCCTTCCTAAGACTCTTGGCATATTAATTGGTCACCAAAGGTAGGAATAGGGGTGAAAGCTGTATTTGTAATGCAACAAAATACTACTATTATAGATTAAATAATTGCTGTCTGACATCTCCCCATAATTAACCTTTTTCACTATACTATATATCCATATATAACCTCTCATCAACTGCTGTTTTTTCCTGTAGTCAGATATTATCCTCTCATTTCTTTTAATATAAAAGTGGCCAAGAGATTCATTATCACTGTTTATTATCATTATTCCTAATGATATGATGAGGTATTACCCATGGCATTTTACTGTATGTCTGCTCAAGTAGATTGGGATTTGCAGCAAGGTCCTGTTTAGACACTGAATGAACCCAACAGTCATGTTTAATAAGTCTTATGTTCTGTTAGAAAAAGCAGCTTATTACTAATGAGATGTATTATGTTATTTAATACCCAAATAAAACTCTATTTCTCAAGTATGCATGCCTGGGGCACAAATCTGACAAACACTTAGGGAAGCAAAATGCTGTCCAAAGAGACAGTGATTAATAAAGACCAGTTGGGGGGGGTGTTGTTTCCATGTTCTAAAATACTGGCTTTGATATACTTATTTTTTGGAGTGACTCCAGTATGAGAAAACAGTGTAAGCATGCTAGGGAGAGCTTTAAGGAACCGAGGAATATTCACTGAGCCTACTGGTTGAAATGCTGACATCTTACATGGTATGTTGCTGGAAACAAGAAGAAAGCTTTGCTTAGCTACCGAAGTGATGCCTGGGTGTCTTCAGTTTCTTTAGCTGGGGTAGAGGCATAAATAAAAGTTATATTGAACTAGCATTACATTTGGCATTTCATTTGTATAACGTTTTAGCCTGGCTCCATACTATGGATATGGCCTTTACTCAAAGAGAATTTGTATCATTCAATTAACACCGATTTTCACAAGCTACATGATGGAAAAAAACCAAACATAATTGCTTTCATTCTCTGCTAGGATACTAGTGATAAAACCTAAAACCTGGTATATGTAATAATCTTACCCAGCTTTCTCACACCTTGGAACAGTCACATCTACAGACCTGATTACCTTTAGTGGTTCTGTGACAATCATCTCATTTTCCCTTGCTTTCTTCCACAAAAGTAGAAGTTTGTACCTAGCAGAAACCCTGAATTGATTCAGAGATCCTAACTGCAGCTAGGAATGGATGCCTAAGGAAGTGAGCTCTAGTCACAAAAGATTCTCTGCATTGTTTACTTCACCTTTCCTATTTCTGCCCTATTTTATTTAAAGTTCACCTAAACATACCTGCCAGCTGTCCAGAAAACATAGCAAAGCCCCCACCACAAAGGAGTCAGAACAGAGGAGAAATATTCTGGGAGAAATACTCAGTGAGTGAAATTACTGATAATAGCTATTCTCAGATTACTTCCATGTAAAAGGAAAAATTCCTACAGAAATTAAAAGAAACAGATAATATATTCTATAGCAGTTACCAAAAAAATTAACATAAATAGAAAAATACTATAATCTACTTAAAAATTATATGAATATGCATAATTCTCTCCTATTTAATTCCTCTACAGCAAATTCTACTTAGAATTGTACATGAAGGTTTGTAACTTTGTGGGTTTTTTCCTGTTTCCTAATTGCTTACAAATTACTCAAATAAGTTCAGTTATATTTTTAATTATTTTGAATACCGATGTGAATTAAGTTTCTTCTTGAGACTGTCCTTTTTCTTTTTTGAAAAAATGCTGAATTTTAACATTTATTTATCTTGTTATCTATAATTAGTATGATTGTATTGGCTGATCTAAATATTTTTTATTGATATGACAATTTTAAAAAAAAAATAATTAATCCATACATTAATTTTTAAATGGCTGGCTTTTCTCTTGACACAACAGAAAAAAACCAGAATAATTATGTCTTTGCAACACAATTGCTGTAGTCAAACATTTGGGTTATGAGTTAACACACAACACATTGTCTGTAAGTGGCTTTGTAGTGGATAAAGAGGTTTAATACTCAAGAACGGGAATAGAATGACTCTTGATTCAGTCTGGTATTGCCCAAAACTAAGAAGGAGTTGACCTTTGGACTTGGGAAAGCAGAATGGGCAGTGCATAAACTCTGGGGAAAGAGTAAGGAAGAGGCTGTACCAATTTTGATGTTTTTCATCCTTCACAAATGAATGAATATTAATTGAGAAGTGCTGTTACATATTTTGTGACATTCTGAATACACGTTCTGAAATCCCATGAGGCCTTGTTTAAATACAAATTAATCCTAAACTACACTTAATTAGCATTTCTACAGTTGATTTTGCTTTTTCTACTGCAAGGAAGAATACAGTATCTCAGACTTTTGCTTTTTTCAATTGTTAAAATATATGATGGAGGTGAAGAAGTGATTTCAGAGCTGAATGACTTCCTGGCAGGAGAGAATCTGACAGGATGGCATTTTACTAATTAAGAAGAGTGCTGGACTAAGCAGATGGGAAAAATACATACTGAAACTTTTTTCATTTGTTAGTTCTTTTTTTTTTTTTCATACAATACAATGTAGAAATAATCAAGGACAATGAAGGGCACACAAAGAAGAGCTGGTAAGTAATGAAATTTTCTAGCATGAAATATACCTACAGAAATCAAATAGTAACCAAATAATCCTGATTTAATAAGATCAAAAATTAAGCAGGAATTGGAAACTACTGATGTGAGCAAGACATTTCCATGCTTCAGACTCATCTCTAACATAAATGCTCAGTGTGATTTCTGGCAAGTCAGTCAGGACTACATCTACACAGACATTTTAGCTCCTAAATCTAGTATTTAGATATCACAATGATCCTTGGGAAAAAAAAATAAAAATGAAAGAGTTTAAGAGATTTTCTATCTCTTTAGAGAAAGAGGAGATAACACAAACCACCCTAATGTTAGGGACAAAGTAAGAAATACACCTCAAAAAATCCCAACATGCTAAATAATAATAAGAAAGTCTTTCTAGGTAAATTAAGCTCAATAAAGTTACCTACAAGTGTAAAAGAATGTAAAAAAACGGCAAACCAGAAAAGTGAAAATGGGATAAATAGCAATGCAGAAAAAAGATGTATTCCTGTAACACATTTGTAGCAAGACAAAGACAAAGGAAAGGGAGATCTGCTACTCAGTGGAGAAAAAAATATTATTAGAGATGATGTCAAAAAAAGTTGGTATCTTTTTTACTTTTCTTCACTAGAAGGGTCAGCCTCAATCAGCTGGCTAAAATAATTAGTCTCAGAGACAAGGAAAGAGAATACAGGACAGGTTAACTGTAACTTAGATAACTTAGATAAAATATTTTCAAACCAGCTGAGCTCAAACAAATTCCTTTCAGGCTACTTAGAGAACAGAATAAAGACATTTTGGAGTCATTAGCAACAATCTTTGAGAACTTGTGGTGAACAGATGAGCTTCTAAAAGAATGAAAAAGGACAGATGTCATGTTTATCTTTAAGAGCAGAGAACAGAAGAAATCAGGAAATTACATACTGTTCTGTCTTTCTTCCTGAGAAAAATACTGGAGCAAATAATGGAACAAGTTTGCTTAAAAGCTTAAGGTTTTGTCCCGTTGCAAGGATATAAAAGAGTCAGCGTATATGTGTGGAAGACTATGGTGGAAAGTCAGCTGGATCATGTTGTCCAGTTTATTCATTGTACCTTGTGGAAAATGTGGTTCAACTGAAGAATAATTAGAGATTTAGAAAAAAAAATCTGTAAGAAAGAACAGAAGGTCCCTTGGGAGGCTGTGAAATCTTTATCACCAATATAGATCTTCAAAACAGGCAAACATATGTTAGAAATGGTTTAGGTAAAGCTGATGCTGCCTTTGGCAAGGATGGTATCTTCAGAGGGCTGTTCTAGGCACCAGTAAAGTAGAAAATCAGTCAGTAAAACTGATTGTCAAAAGCAGAGAAATGGGAATGACCTACTGCCTACTGTGCCAAAAAACACATAAACATTGTTAAAAGGATACTGGAACCCAAAGATTGTTGTAGCCAAGAGAGAAAAATAGTCTCTGTGATCTGTCCCAATTAGTCCATGCAAAATCTCTTCAGGAGATGTGACAAGAAAGGATCCAGAGCTACAGAGTACTACCCAGAGACAGAAGCTATGCTTAAAACACTGCTTTTCAGTAAGCTCCACATTCTGTGTACCAAAGTTATGTACCAGAGGCTGTAGCATGAAGCCACTGGTACCATAACCCTAAATTTCTTTTCTGATTCTTGTCTTTAGCTACTCCACCATCTGTCAACAATGTAGGAAGGGATAGGTTGGAAGATACAAGTGTGTGAGGGTTGGGACTCATAGAACAATATTTTATCTGTCCATTGCCTCTGAAGAATTTGGAGAAAAAACCTGAGAACCTTTCTTTAAGTTCCAAGCCATAGTGTAGGTCACATCTTTTAAAAGAGAGATTAGAGACAGTTGTTGGTTTGGCTGTACTTCATAGTATGGACAGAAAGGTAAGGCCAAGCACCAGGCAAGGAGGTCCTCTGGTACTTCATTTTCTTACTCCCAACTAACCTGACATGTATGATTTTATCTTTTCTGGTTTTATCCCTCATATTAAGAGCTGCCTTTCTTTAATGTTCTTTTTGCCCGATATCCTTTTCCAATCTAAAATGCAGTTGTTCCTCACTGCTGCAGGAACTGATTTTCCAGTTCTGTGTAGAATTCTCGCATTTGATTTAATACAATAAACTGATTGTTGTGCAACTTAAGAGCACTGGCAGTATGTGATGACACTATGGCAATGGCCAAAACCTGTTCAAGTAAGAATATCTTCAAATGATACAAAGGCAGAAAATAATATGAGTAAAATGACACTTTCAACATGTCATTTGAGACCCTTGGTGTATATCTAAAGAAGTAATTAATAAATACAAATTAATGTATAATTGCTTTTATAAGACTGTTTTGAATTATCCTGTTCTAATTCAGATCTCTGCTACAAGCTAAAATTCTCCTACATCTTTTGCTCCCAGAAAGCCAACAATAAGTGGATACAATGCTAGAAGAGCAGGTGTGTTTTCACTCAGAGGAAGCAGCTACAGATAGGAAAATGTCTTAGCAGCTGATGTATCAGAAGACTGAAGCTGTGCCAGACGAAGTGAGTGTGTGCATGTGTGTGTGCACATGCGTTTTGCCACTAATTATGCAAAAAGGCCCAAACCCATTGATCATGTGTTTCTCTCCCTACTTCACCAGGAATAAATCCTGAAATGTGACAGCTCTTCCAGAAAGTCAGAGTTATTACCAGTGATGTATATTCTGTATTAGAACTGACAATACACAAGGAATAATACCTTTTTTGTCTTTATGTTTTCTACATAAATTCCTGCTTACTGCATGATCAGTACAAATATCATTTGCAAGAAGCTGGTCTGAACTTCTATTATCATTAATTCCTCTTAGCTTCATAGATACTGAGAATTTATTCAACCCAGCACAGTGTCAACACACAATAAGCTACACAATACATGGCTTCAAGTGTTCTTTGCTTAAAGTTGGGAAAGACTTACCACAAAATTCAGCAGGCACAGCTGCCAATTTCTCTTTGGTGCATGCAGATGTCAAGAAATTTTAGTTAAAACTTGAGTGGCCTACCTGACTGCTCAATGACTGCTCAATTTTTTTTATTTTTTTTTTGTTTCATTTTTTGAGCTTTTGTTTGGTTTTTTGGTTTTATTGTTTGTTTGTTTACTCAGTTATAGAACTTCACTGCAATGGTACATTTTAAGACTTACAGAAACTCATCTGAGCATCTTATTTGTCTTGCCACTAATTAGACAAGCTCAGATCAACCAAACTCTCATAGGAAGATTGTGAGTAAGAACCAAGAGAAGTGCCTTGAAGTCACAAAACCACCTTTTCATTTATAAAAAGATTTAAAAATTAAAACGAGGGGTTAGAAGAACTATATCACAAAGCAAAGATGACAGGGATGAATAATTCCAAATCTTCTTTTTCACTATGCAGATAAACAGAACTATGCATTTTTAAATTCTACTATAATACACAATCAAATAATGTTGAAAGAATGTATATCCAATCCTTGTGTCAGGGAAATTATGGATATAGTTTCAGTTGCTCTGCCATCCTGTAAAAATACTTAAGGAGGACTAGTGGTTTTGTTAAAAGGTTACATGGGAGAAGAAGGTCACCTTGCTGTGTATTTACATGGACATACTTCTGTTAAGCCTTGTGAGCAGTTAGAATGACATTATGCAGCCAATCTGTTGGTCATCATAATTTAACTAGAAACACAGTCAAATTACACACAGCATCTTTGAGAAACCAGATAAAACTGATTATCTTCAATAAACTTGCCCAGAGGTTCTATCTTTTAAATGGATATTCTCAAAATATTCAGAAATAATTCTGAATGGATTTTCCAAGATCTTTTAGAGCTGCTGCAATACTAATGTTCCCTATACTTCTACAGAATCCTGTCTTTTACAGGAGGTTGTTTAATGTAGAGAAATTCCTACACATTTGTATCAGCATGAAGTCATTAACGTAAGAACATATGCCACATTGGTTCAGACCCATCTTCTCTTCAGCAGTGGCTAGAAATCAATGCCCTGGGAAGAATGAGAACAGGGCAAGCATATGTAATACTTCCTCAGAGTCTTCTCCCAGCTGCCAGCTATTTTCAGGTCAGAGAACTTCCTGAGATTGATGCTGCCTGTCTCTTTAGTTTCCCTCAGCTAATCTCTCAAGTATTTACTTGATAATCTCCCCTTGAACACCAAAATTTTCACATCCTAAACGGTTCTGACAAGAAATTCCGTAAGTATACTAATACAGGTCCATTAATATAATGCATCAACATCTGTCTCCTCCTTCTCCCCAAACTTTGGAATTTTATGACACTACAGAAACAAAAATAATACTGTAGAATCTGTGGTCTTGCTGCATGACATAGCTCCCCTTTTTGTAGAAGAGGAAAAGAGATCATAAGATCCCAGAAATTTAATGTTTCATTTCAAATACATCTTCCTTGACTTCTTCCACTCTTACTCCACACTGAAAACCTAAATAGAGGCTTGGGATCAAAAAACATTCAATAAATAGTGCAAAGGCTGTGTTTATCAATCATGCTTTCTTAAATTCAATACTGCATTTAATGTAGTTCTATACAAATCAGCTACTAAGATTTAATGATTTTTAACATGGAACAAAGGGAAAAAGCCTATGTAACACAGTTGATATCAAAATATGTCACTTTTTCACATTGACTGATCTAAGGAATTAATGATTATATGTTAAAGTTCCTGAATACTTATTTCTAAGGCAAAAAGGCTATGTTTGAACATGATTTTTTCAAGGTGTTTTCCTTACACTGTTCTATATAACTCAATTTCAGTGCTTTGAGGGGATGTGGGGAGAGACACAATTATGATAAAACAGAGCTCAAGGGTCTGTCTAACAAAGTTTCTTTGGAGCTTAACTAAGAATCAGTGGATTGGCTATTCTTCTCAAAGAAGTATTTCACTTCCCATCTTTTACTCCCTCTATATGTAACACAGGATATATTCTATATAGAGGAAAAACATTTGTTTTCCAAAGCTGTTGCTACTTTCTTTGGTGTCATTATCATCACGGTTTTTTTCTTCACAACATATTAAAAAGCACGTATTATGTTTGGTACAACAGTTGCTCTGTATGTTAACTGCTCCCATGCATGCAGGGTTGCCTGTTCATGCACTGCTCCCTTTCCATGCAGGGTAACCTTTCTCCAGGGTAGGGAGCCTCCAGAAATCATAGACATCACTTAGGGAAATAAAGAACGTTGCACTGGGTCCAAAACCAGTTTGCAGGCTGTTTCTGCTAGTCTCTGTTTCGGAGAATGACTGTCTGCTTGTAATTGCATTTAAGGAAGTTCTTCAGTTGGGTATTTCTCAGTGGAAGTTCCCAGCTAATATTAGTCATAAGAAACACAAAACCACATTTCATAATCCTGCTGATACTACTCCAGGCAACATAGAGAGTTCTTATGCTGTTACCAAAGAGATGAGAAAAGAAAATCCAAATTTTTTTGTTCCTACACTTTGTAAAGACAAGGACTAGAATAAAATTTTAGGTTTCAGCATTCAGATACATCAAAAAAGTGTAAGACATTACTTTAGACATTGCTTTTATGTTGCTTATAGTGCTCCAAATCTGTATGTCTCCCTTTTGATTTCATATCCTTTAGTTTCTGCAACCCAGAAACTAACTTTGTCTGTTACAACCTATAGGTAAATTACATACTAAGCTTCACTAAGGCTCACCAACTTACACTGACTTACTATTCTTGATGTTGGGGAAAAATCATCAGCCTCACCTTTCTTCACACTAAGGAACGTCAATATTTGGTCTAAATTAATCCACGGTTCTCATTTTCTGACCAGGACAGGCATTTCAAGATCAAAACATGCTTTTTATTTTGTGAAAGCAGAAACAGATTTAAAGAACGGCGAAACACCCCAGAGCAGCAGACTCTTTTAGCACACTATCCTTCGGGACCACAGTCTCTGTTCTGGAAAAGGTTTAACATCTGACGTGAGCCACCTAGTGTCTGAACGAATGGCTACATTAACAACTTGCAAGAAACATTTTAACCTCTTTCTAGTAGAAGCCAATTTGCATTTATAAGCCTAGAGAATCATAAAAAGGAAACAGATGAAACCTTTGATGAAGTACAGCCTTTCGCAAGTTGCTCCAGTGGCAGCATCTCCTGAAAGCAGTGAGCTCCTCCCCAGACCTCAGCACAGTGTAACCAACGAGGACACTGTTAACACATCAGCACAGACTAAGGAAAATTCCCTTTAAAATATCATTTTGGAAGTAATATGAAACAGCAAACTGCATATAGATGTTGTAAGTATTTAAGTAGGCTGTTTGAGTACAAACTTGAATTTTCACTATGAAAAAGGTATCAACTTGCTAATTCCCAATCACCAATAAAAAACAAACAAACAAACAAATAAAAACCCAAACAAAAACCTCCTACCAATGACAAAAAACCACCCCACTCTAAGTTTCTAAGCATAAGTAGTCAAAGTATGACTTTCTCTGACTCTGAACACTAAGTGAAATAAAATAGTAAAAACAAGAAACCCTGCACTACCACTCCCAAACCCCAGATAAGCTGTTTGCAACAGTTTTTAAGATCTGTAGATTCCTAAAATCTGAATTCATTTTTAAATACGCTGATAAGTGCTTCTTCTTTCCACCTGTCTTGTGAGGACTACTTATAGGAAAGCAATCCTGCCTTGACAATGACATAAAAGTGTGAAATATTGATGTGGGGCAGAAACACTGAAAGTTGTTCCTGGAATAGCTGTAGGGAAGGGAATACAGAAAGAGAAGAGAAAGAAGCAGAAAAACAAAGAAAAAGAAAGCAAGATGAGGAAGAAAAGGACAAAAAGTAATTTGGTAACTGACTGAAAAGCAGAAAATGCTCTAAAATATCAGAGATCAAGTTAGCTATGAAATAGAGGTTTTGTACTATTTTCGTGAGTATTTTTCTTCTGTTTACTCAAAGGTTGAAGGTCTCTAAGATTATCAAGATGGGTTACTGCAAAACTTGTAAAATACACCTTATTTTATTGAGGGAGAAAATGTAAAGAAAGAATGCACTAAATAATGAAGATAGAGGAAAAACCAGCTTCTCCCATGTTTTACTGTGAAAGAATATTACTGATAAAGCACTAAGAGATTAATGCATGTGATTTGAAAAGTCACATTTGTAGATGGTTGTCAGTTTTGAGTTGCTGATTTTGAGACCTTCCCAGCAAATATACATTAAGCACATTCCTAGAATTTAATAAACAATTTTTCCCCTCTAAAGCATTTAACATGCAATGACAGTATTTCATAAGTGGTATACATGTTACAGCTCTATTTGAATTCAGGTAGCTATAATCTTAGTTGAGGTATGCTTATCATCAGACGACACCCAATTGTACTTTCCTGCACATTATCCCTTTTTAAATATAGCATCAGTTACATTGCATCTACTGATTTGAATTTAAGAAATGCAGGTTATATTTCCGCTGAGATATCCATTATAATTTTAAGTGCATAACTACTTGCGAAAACTGATGAAAAGTGTAACATGTAGAATTAAAAGAGTTTTTTGCCCACACCATATTTTATTTTTTTAAGACCCCATTGAATGATACCTTAATGTGGACGTCTCAAATGCTGTCTCTGAAAAATTAAATTGAAAAGCCCTTTCTTAGAAACGTGCTAAAAGAGCAAACTCTCTTTGGATCTTAATAGTTCATTAGGACCTCACCTGAAGTTCTTCAAAATGGCCAAACAGGAAGTACATTTATAGGTTCCTTCAGCTATCTGCCTGTAAGTCTCTTTAACCTTAGTGCAGGCCAAAACAGACCAAAAGAGTTGCTAAAGTCTTTGAAGGGAAGATAAATTATAATGGAAATAATCTTTAAAAGAGCACAGAGAGCAACACCTGGCTGCTTTTTCTGTGGCTATGTCTGAGCTGAGTCCTCAGGCTTTCAAGGGCAGGGGCCCGGGGTAGGTAGGTGGTGATAGCTGGAATGCAAGTTCAGATCTGTGAGTGGGGAAAGCAAAAAGCTCTGCCCTAGAAGAAACACCACAGCTCGGCTGCATGGATATGCTCAGTGGAGTTCAGAGACAGCCGAGATTAATTCAAAATCTGTAGTGCTTCTCTGCCGCTGGCTCTGCGATGGTATCCTGGGTAAATATGTAACAAATGCCTCATGTTCTCCCATCAGCTCCCATCCTCCTACACACCTTCAGGAAAAAAAAGTTGGACTTCAAAATGTGACCTAAAGAGAGTAGGGCTTGTAACAGTAGCAAAATTAATTCTATTCTTACCTATGGTATTCATTGCCTGCATGAAGTTAACGCAGGCGGGGAAATGCCTCTGTAGTAACCTACAACAGACCCTTCAGAGAGAAACTACCCCGAGCATGAAAAGTATGGTACTGGTGTTAGTGTATAACTTTTGTTATTTACAAATCACTCAAAGTCATGGAAAGAGAAATAGGAAAGGGCTGTGGACGTCGGGAGCAGCACAGAGGCTGCTCGAGGGGTCTTTTGCAGCCAGACAGAAGAGGCACAGCCCGACAGCCGGAGGCGAGCGGACAGGCTCCCATCCTTGCGCGAACCCGCCGCCTCCGGCGGGCGCTGCCTTGCCCTGCCCCGACCCGGGCCCGGCGCGGGCAGCGCCCCGTCACAGGGCGGGGAGAGGCACAGCAGGAAGTCGGTTCTGGTTCCTGGGTTAAGGCGCCCGGGCAGGAGCGAGCGCCCTGTGCCGGGAGCGGCCGCGGGCTCCGTGAGGCGCTCGTAAGTCTGAGCCGCTTTGGAAACCACGCGCTCCTCGCTCTCCCGGGAGCGGCGGGGCCCGGCCCGGGACCGGAGAGCGGCCCGGGGGATGCCGAGCCGGGGGCTCCCGGGCCGCGCTTCCGCCCCCCGCTCCCGGGGCTGCCGCTTCCCCCTCGGCGCCGCTCGGCCCGCCTCGGGAGCGGGGCCGGGGCGCGTCGTTGGCGTGCGGAGGCGCTCCGGGAGCGGGCAATGGGGGACGGGGTCAGCGGGCTCGCTGCCGGGAGGCGGTGGCCCGGGCGGGCGAGCGCAGGAGCAGGAAGAGGCGCTGCCCCCGCGGGCAGTGGCAGCGCGGGGAGCGATCCCCAGCGCCCCGGGAATCACCGTCCCGAGCCCTGAACGCACAGGGGCTGCCCAGCTCTACCGCTGGTGCGCCGTCAGGGGCTCCTGCAGTGTTAACGACGCATCCTGCCCTCGGGCAAAGCAGGAATTGTGTCTACTCAGAACAAAATAAGGGAAAAACAAAACACAAAATTGTTCAATGAGCTCTCAGTCTCTCACAAACTATTACCTCCACAGGCTTTCAGTTCCCAAGATGATGGCAGTATAATTTACAAAATACAGCAATCGAAAAATCTGTTTTGAAAGCAGAAATATGTAGAGAAGTACTTGTGGTTGGATAGCACCTGTGTTCTCATCTCTCGTGAAACTATGAGAGGCAGGAAAGTGTATTATGAATTAATGTGCATATACACATGATTAGCTAAAACCTTTCTTTCATAATTTAAGGTGGTTTTTGAGGCAATATGAAAACTAGTAAGGAAACTAGTGAGCTGTGGAGCTGGGATTGCAGCCGAAATATGTTGCTAATCTGTGTTGGAGCTTTTTTAGCATTTGACTAAGAAAATGCATATTACTATTTCTTTTTTTCCCACCACCTATTCAACAAAATGTTTCTGTTTTGAAGCAAATTATTTTAAGACAATCTGGAGATTTCAATTGGTGTGTTTACTCAGAAGTTTGTCTTGCAACATTAGCTGTACCCAGTGGTTATCCAGTGTACAACTCTTGAGTCAAATAAGAAATTTCAGTTGTCATTGCCATAGCTCCAGCAGCATAGCACTCACAGGTATTCACGCTTGCAGGACAACCTCTGTAACTAATCTCTTCCTCTAGTTCTGTCCCTGTTAGAATAGATGCAGCATTCTGTAGTGCTGCATCTCTGCTGACTACATATTGCTGTTAATGATTGTGAAAGTCTTTAGGATCTAATGATGTTACATCCAGAATGTAAATTGCTAAAGATCAGGATTGTCAGCTTTGAGCTGAATTATGTTCCAGCTGCCATTTGGATGCAGCATAACTAATCATAACTGATTAAAATAGCGGGGATATTTGGGTTGGGGTTTTTTAGTTTGTTGGTTTTGGGGGGGTTTCTTTAGGGCTGTTGGGAGGGAGTTTTTTCCTCCTCATTGGATTCAGAGAGAAGGGTAAATGACAAGGAACAGTTGGCAAATTCCCTGATAAATATTGATGCCTATGGAGGAGAAGCAGGAAAATGAGCCAGTTTTTCTAACTGCAAAGAGTTCTGGATATGAGACAGATAACATAAGAAGCAGTTATTTATTCCAGCAGCAGGCAACCCGGGGTGTGACTACAGAGTAGTTTAATCCAATCTAAATCTAGACTGCGGCAGTCCTGCCCACGGCTAGTCGCATGTTCCCACTGCCTCCTTGTGCTGGTAGTAGTGCTCCAGCAGCCTTGCAGAGAGCTAGCTCCAGTTTTAATTTCGAGGTTGGTTTTTTTAGGGGGTTTGTTGTTGCTTTTTTGAGGAAGTAGGGAGCTACTTTGGCATTCTCAACTTGTAGCATAGAAGTACTTATAGTGGTACCAGTAAGTAGCAAAAATGCAAGGCCAGAGATGGGGGAAGGCTAGCCTGTCCTTCTCAGTGGCAGTGCAGACTTGTGACATTGTTACGTAACTGTGACTTCATGTTACACTTTAAAGCCAGTGCTGCTGTTGAGCACAGGAGTTCTGTCTGCCACTTGTTCATTTCTGTCCCTGTGCAGGCCTCCTTGTGTTATCATGCCATTTGAAGTGGTCTGTGGATCTGACCTGCATTAAAACTAAGGCAGCAAAAATACATTTCATATTTTGTTTTAAACTGGATTGGTTTGATGGTACGGTTTACAGAAAGGTTGCTTGTGCTGGAAGAAAGGGAAGGGTAAGGTTGAAGAAGAATGTCTAAGGTATGAGGTGAAGAGAAGACCAATTCTTCTAGTTACAGTGCCATCTTAAAGTGTCACTAGCAATGACTTTCACTGACCTTTTCTTACTGCATTTGAAACTTTAGGGAGCTACCAGTGAGTTATTTTTCCATACCAAGTAGAAAATCAGGCACTGTGCTACAGTTCTGCCTGTTGTATCAATTACTTTTGATACCATCAGTCTAGACGACAGCAGCACTCTATATTAATGTTCCCAGTCACGATGAATGACTAAAAGGCTGGAAATTAGGTAGAAGTTTTAAATACTGATGTTCAAATGGAGGTTTGAGTTTGCATGAATGAATTAAAACCTTCATTTTCTGTGAAGTGTGAGTCACATGAAGCTGAGCCCTATTCTCTCCATTAGAAGCTGAACATAATTTCTTAAATCCCATTGCACTCATTTTTTAAGTTCTCTCTTATATGTACAGGACATGCCATTTACTAGGTAAGCTGTTAACAGTGGAGGATTTCAGAAGAGTACAAAATCAATACTGATGCAAGCTTTGCAAGCTTTTAAAGATTGTGAGAACACACTTTCAGTCACTTTCAGCTATAACAATGCCATCTGCAGTTTAGTACCTGTCCCTAAAGGCAGATATAATATCTGATTTTATTCATTGAACTACACAGAACAGTCCTTAATTCGAAAAGGAAGGAAAGCCTACCCATTTAGTTAAAGGTGTGCCCCAGATATGAGCATGAATATTCTGTTTAGTGAAGGAATACTGTTTGGGAGAGGAAGAAGGTGGATGAAGTAGCCTGTGTTACTAACAATGCTTTGAGACATGAGTATGAACAGTTAGAGATTATAAACTACTGCACTGGTGTTTAGGAAAACAAAACAAGTCAAAACAAACAAAGCCTTCCATGTGAAACAATGTAGGCCTTTTATGCAAAACTTGTAAACCTGAATTTCAGTAACATTTTTTACATCAAAGAATCCCTAAAAAATTCCAAGTTATTAAAGAATTTGTTCACTTTGCTGCTATTAAAGTACAGCATTCCAGAGGTGAGATAGAATTGCTTTTCCTGTAGGAACATATCAGTAAAATAAAATTTGCAGGACAGAAAAGTGTGATGTCCATACAATATTCTGCTGAACCTTCTAGAAAAGTAAGATCGCATTTCTGTATTCAAACTCTATGATAGGGAAGATATTCAAAAGCAAGGAAAGATGAACAAAGTCTTCAAGCTGCAATCTTCAAAATTTTGAGCAGTGTACAAGGCAAGTTACCCTCATACTCTTCTTGCTGGTTTATCCTCATGTGACTTTCTTTAGTAGTATTTGTGGTTTATGCATAATCCCAGGAGACAGTGAGAGATGATAGTAGCAGTCCACACTGCTTTAAATACCAGGAGAGATGAAATTGCTATTTTTTTTTTTTTTTCTTAATGCTGCTATCTTTTTTGGGGGGGCATGGGGTGGGGGGTTGAGACTTCACTAACTTGTTCTCTACTGTACTTGTATGATGCTTAATTTTGATATTAAAATTAGTATAATTTATTACTATAGAAGCAAATGGCCTGTGTTTGCAAAGATCTTGGAGTCTGACTTTTAATAATGTTCTAGTCTTATGTGTCAAAGTTCATGAGCTGTAGTTTTGGGAGTTGTTACTGAAATTGTACACAGTGTAAAAAGTTCTTAATATTGAGTGAAAAGGTCCAAGTCTCGATAATTCATACTGGTTGGTGTCACTGATATTTAGATGAAAGATGTTTTAACTCTACCTTAGGGTAGTTTATGTTGACATTTTCAATTTGACACAGAATAGGATACGTTTGTGTGACCTAGTTGAGTCTTTATCTTTTTATTTCTTAATGCTGTTGGGAAAGATGTGTGCTAATGTCTTTACGAACAATTCCATGGATATGGGTGTTAAAGTCTTTGAAATGGATCTTACTGTCTTTACCAACTTTAAGCAGCAGGTTTGTTGCAGAGCCCAGACAGTTTGACTCCTGAAACAGACAAATGGGTCCTTACAAGCCTGAATTTCTGAACTTTGGGGTAAAATGACAGGTTCAAGGGGGGATATGTGGTAGGCAGTTTGGGAAGATTGCACCTTCCTAGTACCTCAGCCAGCGGGAAAGGGAAGAGGGCAATGTGTGGCCAGGAGTTCAGGATAAAAGGAGGTTGTGTTGTCAAAATCAAGAGACAGAAAAAACCCCACATTCCCCAGTGGACTCTCTTCCTCCCTTTATTCAAATAAAGTTGCAGGACTCCTCTGGTTTTGGACATTGGCTTTTCATAGCACAATGCTAAAAGCTGAGTTTAGCTTTGGTTATTAATGCTGTCTTTTTTTCACAGTTATGCAAATGTTAAAATTTTGGTGATGACATAAAATCAGGTAACTGATAATCTGCACCAATTTTAAGTCTCAGTCATAAACACTGTAACTACAGATACATTTATACATTCTATACATCCAGAATTTGATTCAGAGTTAAGCTACTTTTTTTTTGTCTTTTGTTTAAACCTATCCATGAACATAAAATTAAACATTGGGGTGATCAGAACTATAATTCAAGCTATGCTGTTAATGGTCAGACATACTGAACATATCAGTTGAATACAACAGTGGTATAAGTCATGCTTATATATGATTTTAGTTACATAATACTGTTTCTTAGTGTTCTTTCTTTTTCTTTCTGATTACTTTTCAGGTCTGTTAACTTGACCATCTTTCCAGGGATGAAACAACATTGGGAATTATGGACAAAAACATTGGAGAGCAGCTTAACAGAGCTTATGAAGCCTTTCGACAAGCATGCATGGAGAGGGACCATGCTGTGAAAGAACTCCAGCAAAAAGTAGGTGTTGGATTCTGAATTCTATCTTTAAAGCCATCCTTCCCATGAAGGATGGTAGTACATGTAGATACCAGTTTCACTTTAGCTATGCACACTTTAGTGCATCTGTTAAAGCTGGAAATTGCCATTATGAAACCATGCCAGTACATTGCAAAGTAACTCATTAGGCTTTGAATTTAGTAGGTGGGATTCTGGTTTTTGACCTTGGATTTTTTTGTATTTTTTTATTAGTTTTAAAGTTTGGAAAAGTGTTGTCTGTTTTGGAGGATTAATGAAGTCTTCTAATGTAAAGACAGCAAAGATGTACGTAAAATTTACCTAACTTTAATGAAGTACTTGTTGGAATTTAATTTGCATTCTTAAAAATAAATTATTATATTATTAGTATAAATAACTTAAATTAAACAATTTTTTGTGACAAATGAATCTGAAAGTTGTTAGAATAAGTATCCCTCTTTTAAAAATAATAATCTGTGTATTTATTCTTCAATGAAGTAACAGATATTTTCTGGAGGCATTCTGACCAATAAGCAGCACCTCTGAAGTTTTAGTTAATCTGTCGCAGAAAACATTAGCTCAGTCAAAACTTCTCTAGACCTTCTCAAGTAGGACAGCGTATTTCAAAGCTATCAGGTTTGGGCTTTGTCACAGTCAATTTATCATGCATATTCTGCCCAGCAATGGAACCTGTGTAACAGAAAGGCTTGAATGTTTTCATTGCTACAAGACTTTCTGATACTCAGTAGAACTGGTAGGCTGGGACTTTGTTCAGGGGCCAATGAACCGTAATCCATGTAATGGACTAGTCGTGGAGCAGTAGTAGAATTGGAAGCAGGGAAGGATATAATAGAGAATATTTGGATATCTGGGTCCAATCTTGCCATCTCCCTGCATGGCAAAATAAACTAGCCAAGGCATCACAGAACACATTCCAAGTCAGTCATGTGTGCAATCATCCACTGTGCAGTCTGTCTCTATTCATAGTCTTGCAGCAGTGCTGGTGTAAATCTGTAGAGGTTTCTATACATAACAAGCATAAGTAGTGTGATTTTTGTGCTGAAATTGCAGCTAATTAACAAAAGGCAAGAGATTTTAGAATGTCTGGGGATCTTTTAAATTCTGTCTCTTAGGATGAACTATTAACTATTTGAAGGAAAGCCTGTTAATACTCCTGAATCATCTAAAAGTACATGAAAGAATCTTCTGACCAATAAACAAGGCATTGAGTATAAGATGAGATAGTCCTTCTAAGGTCTGTGCAAGAAAGCCAGAGAAGTGTGAGGTCATCAGTACTAAGTGAACTAATTCCTTGCAAGATTGCTCTCTACATTTTCACTGGACCCTAAATAAAAAACTTAAAACCTTTGATAAAGGATTACTACCAGTTTAAATCTTTGTCGTAATCAAACTTTCAATAGTTGAATTTTATGATTTCAAAAGAGGACAAAAGTATTTTTTTCAGGAGTTGATATTAAAATTACTTTGGTTGTTTTATTTGTGTTGCTTTTTTTTAACCAAACTCCCATTTTTTGAATGACCTTTGTACAGTGCTTTACTCTAGTACCTTCCTCTGTTCATTGTGTGGCTTCCACACACTGTTGGATTGTCCACCATGCTGTTGTTAACAGTTTACTACTTAAGTTACCGATAGGCCACTTGTTTTGCCAGTCTCTAGAGCTGGGAGCCATGTCAAGCACACAGAAGCCAGAGTCATCTCGGCCAGATGGTGTTTGATACAGATGGATGGTTGGTTGTCATGCAGATCTTCTAGTTGGTAACTTGTTGCTGCCATCTGACTCAAGGAATAATTTGTGCACACTGGCTGTCAAAAGCATCTTCTCTTCTGTCTGTTTTAGCTGTCATGTCTGTGCTCTGTACAGAAGTGTTGACAAGACATTGCTGTTGTACATTTTCAATTTGGTTCTCAGTGATTTTTCTGCTTCATGAGGTCTCTTATAGCTGCTGGAGTGTACTGCTCTTTGATCACTTTTTTTTTTTTTTTTTTCAAAAAGACACAACAGAAAATCCTCTCATAGTACAACTACTACCTGGCCTTTTAAAATTAATTTTGCTTGTAGATTTTTTTCCTGCCTGCTTTATAGACAAACACAGCAGACAGTAGCAGAGTATAGAATTTAAACATGGCTGAGATTTGAGAATTAGATAGCATTATGTATAAACTATGAATAGATGTGAAAACAATGCTAAGTCCTGTCCCAAATGGTGACAGGTGGTGACCTGTTCAGTAACAGACATATTCCTAATTTCAGAAAAATTCAGTGCTTTCCTGAAAGTTTTTTTCTTGGGATTTCACAAGTTTTCTTGCTTGTTTTTAGCACTGATGTAACTGCAGCATTAGGCATGTGCTAATGAAACAATAGTTTTGAATATTAGCATCTTCCTGCCATTCATTCCATTAATGGACTGTCTAGCAAAATTTATAGTTTGATGAAATACAAGCAGTAGTATTAGAGGAGTCTGTGTGGCCTGTTTGTAAGTATGAGTTGTAGTATTGGAGACAAAGCATGGGACTTTTTGCTTACCTTCCTCCCCAGCCCCATTATGTAAATTACAAAAACTAGTCCACTACATTCAAAGAAACATACAAAACTGTTCATAGGCAGTCAAAATGGTTTGCAGAGTATCTCTTGTATGGAATAAACAATGTTGTTGCTTTCCATTTAAAAACTAACTTTTTAAAAGTCTATTTTTATATAATTTGTTAGAAAATATGGTGGGAAAATTACTGTTTTCTATAGATTAACTAACTGACAAGCATTCTGAAGGATACTAAAATTTTAATTTAAGCCTGATGTGTTCTACATCTGTAAGTGAAGAATCCTAACTTAAAAGTTACCCTTTACAACTGCCACAGCTGAAAGAGTTAGTAAAACTCAGGGGTTATTTCCTATAATACCTTTTCTAATCAGTACAGCCCCAAAAAGATGGACTTGCCGAAGGTTTTTACGCAGAGGACCACAACTATAGTCATCTTTAAAAATCAGAACTGCCTTTTACATGCCAAATAGGAGACCCCTAGTCAAAACAGAATTAAGATTAATGCTAATTAAATTATATTTGCAGACAGAAAACTACATGCAGCAAATACGTGAACAGCAGGAAAAGATAGAGCTTCAAAACAGCATTATTGCAAAACTGAAATCACAGTTGGCTGCTCTGAATGCTAATAGAGGTATGTACTCCAGTTTGCACATTATTGCTTTTTATGCTGTGTTGCACTGATGAATAGTTCTGACTTTGTTGCTTCAGTTTTTACAATATACATATTTCAAATGAGTATCATACTTTCCTGTGAATGTGAGAGTTAACACAAATGTGCCGTTTCAAGATCTATTTATAAAATTCAACACTTCTGGGGTCTCTCTTTATCCTCTTCAAGAAATGGTGAGATTTTCTATAGAGGTAGAATCTGCTTACACTGGAGCCAATAAAAGTTATGAAAATATGGGTTCAAATCATTCACTACAATTGTTTTTTTAAATTGTTACATAATTATTTTATACTTACCTGTTAGTAAGTTTATCTCAGGTTTTTCTAGATGTGAGTGCTATGATTATATGTCTTTTACGTAAGATGAGTCTTGTAATGCTAATTTTATTGCATAACCAGAACTTTATAGGCAGGTAATTCTCTTTCAAATCAAATAGTCATTGATGGATAATTTTTCACTGTTTGACTGTATTACACAAATAAGAGAAAAGAGTCAAAGTAACCATGTGTTAATCTGCCATGCTCATTAAATATTTATTCACACTAGCCTAACACTCCTGGTTTTCATAAATACTAGCAAAGTGGCTGACTTTTATTTTTAAGAGTACATGTACATTTCTTTATTGCCGATTTAGTCTTGCATTGTCTCTAAGCACAGAATTTAGCTTTTCTTGCTTGTTTAATATGAAGGCTTACTCAAGGAATATAAAGAAGTTAATATAAGTCTAGCTTCTTTTAATTTTGCTTATACTTAGAAGCTGACTGTGAAAAATGCAGCGATAGTCAGTTGCTTTTTTTTTCATTTAAGGCAATGCGCATCCTTACATTCTGATGCATGAAGACATTGAAACATCCAACTTACCTTTCAGCCAGCTCTCTGAAAAACTGAACATAGCAAAGCAAAGAGAAAAACTCCTAAAGGTATGTCATCTGCAGTAAGTTCACTTTTGTGCTGTGATTATACTATGAGAACCTATATACTATGAGAACTTATTAAAAGATAAGTGAGATTTTTAGTGGTGCCTTTGGACTGCACATGAAGTGCGTAAGTGTTGTGCCACTGCAGCATATCAGTGCAGTTCAGTTCACATTAGGTGAAGTAAGCATCATCTTTGGTCCTTCCCAGTGAAATCTCTGGCCATCAAGCTCTCTAGAACAGTTTTGATCATAAAGCAGGAACTTAGTTGCTTATTTATTTCTTAACTTGCCAAAACCCAAAAAAGGGCTTTTTCTGTCTTACAAGAGCATTTCATGTTGCAAAGAGTCTCTGTATTTTTGCAAGAGATGGAGAATCTGCACTCAAAAAGTGATGGAGTGGGAAGTGAATGGTCCATTGCTCCAGAGATGCTGATTTGTTTGGGATTTTTAAATAGCCAGTGTTAAGATGATGTCTCTTCTGCAGCCTATTGAGTGTAACAGGAATAAGAATAAAGGAATACCTCAGAATAGCTGGGAAATGCCTTGAATGGATTTTACATATTGAGGAAAGACTGACAGATGCACAAAGTTGCATTGCTCTTATCATAAATAATGTGATTTTTGAGAACTGTCTTGTATCATAAAGTCTCATATTTTGGAATGTGAATCTCCATAGCTCCATAGAAGAGACTTTCTAAGGGTTGTAAAAAGACCCTTGTGAGAAATCAGACATGAGAATTAAAAACAATCAATTTCAGGATTTATTTCCTAGGCTACAAGCAAATTAATTTTGCTAAATTCAGAGAAACACATTTTTTATCAGAAATGTAATTCCATTACATCCAAAAAGAAATTTCATTGGATAACTGGTACATGCTTAGTTATCCTGAAGGAATCTTACATGAGACTAAGTCTTTGAAAAATTTTAAACATACTGTCAGCAAATATTTATGTACACTTCTTTTCTATTTAAAAGTCTTTATATAATTTTTGTACACCAGAATCTGTAATTATAAAATGTCGTTTCTTTCCTAATCTTTGCACTTACTTGGATTAAAACACAGCTGAAGGGTTAATTCTTTGATGGAACATCTTTGCATATTTTTGCAGTTTGCTTTTTGTGCTGGATAAAAATTATATCTTAGGGTTGCACATGAAGATCTGACCAAGTCTAGTATTTCATACTCTTCTTTCTGAATGCTTACTAAAGAAAAATAGTTTTAAGCAACTTAGTCATATAATGAGTTAGGAATGAAATGAAGCTGTGTTATCTGCTTTTCTTATTGGTAAACACTGAAATAATGTCATCTCTACAGGAGATGATAGGCAATGTATGAGAAGCTGGAATCATTATTTCTGGAGTTACTTTCCTAATGGAATGTGGGTTATTTTCTTTATCTGCGTATTTGTTCTGTGTAGCCCGTTACTGCAGTTACCTCTCAGCAACAGGTATTTCATCTGGATATTGCTTCTTCTGTTCCATGAACAGAAATATTTCTGAAATACCTCCATGCACAATCAACTACATAAGTCTGTCTGCATGGTGGTGCATTTAAACCCAGGCACATTGCTATTCAAATAAGGTCTTTTAGGAGGGGATGTGTAGAGTTGGGTTGACCTAGCCTATTCAAAGTTCCTGTTACTGGGAAAAAGCATGGAGCTTGAGGAAAGTATGTTTGGGTGGACAAAGGCTGCCTTCTGCAGAGGCATATGGATATATTTGCACCATCCTCCCAATGCAGGGAAGACCCTAATGTTTGCTATTGTGTCTAGTAAACTTGCAGTGATCTGGCAAGTGATACAAAAATGTCCAGATAGCACAGCAGAGGCACACACACTTGTACAGATCTGGCTGTGTTTTGGCCATGCAATTATGGCTACAAGTGAAGATGTATAGCAGTGTCTCTACACAAGTTATCATTTTATTGAATAAAAAAACAAACAAACCAAAAACACAGAAAGCCAATGGAATTAATGCTTCAAGGGAAAATTGGACAACTCCATGGAAGAGACATCTGTTGAGAGTTAATAAATAGATAGAAACTATTACTAAGAAGATCTGGGAATTTATTAACAGATATATCATGAATGTCTCCTTTTTCTTCCCCAGATATCATATTTTGAGATCTCTTAAACTTAAAATCCACCATCCTGTCACTGACCCAGTATAGTTTTCTTGTATGTAATTCAATAAAGTATTGGCTTTTTCAGGTATTGAAATTTGGAAGTTTAAATATTCTATTTGAAAGCCTGTATTTTTCTAATCATATTCTATCCACATTTTTTTCTAAACCACATAAATTATTCCTACAACCATTGTCCTCGACAGTGTCCTTGAAGTCCAGTCTCTCCCATGGCAGAAGATGCTTGGGTTTATTTATACCTTCTGAAACTGAAATTTACTAAGTCCAGTGGGATTTTTCAGTGGACTGTATTCTGTCCCACTTAAGTTAATAGAAATCCTGAATTGATTGTAATAGGTGAATGATTACAGCTTAAATTTCAGAGGTTTAAAATGAGGGAGGAGCTATATTTTCTTTGTTTTCTAGTAGGTGGCCATACATGTGTATTTTATGAGCTGTTGTCAAGCTCTGTTGCCTGTGTGTCATAAAACACTTTAGGATTTTTTTTTGTTCACATTTATCTTCACTGAAAGAGGTGAGTGGGCCAGATCAACATGGTGGTCAGTACCAAGCTATATACAAGATGACCAGAATTTTTCAGCCGTCTGCTTGAGAAGACCAAAGAGGCCTATATTGCTGCCTAGTTTTGAGATCCTGGCTAAACTTTGTTAAGTAGGAAGAATTGGGATCCAGCTACTGTCTCAGAGCCAAAGCTGTGCAGCAAACCAAAAACCATAGAGATGAGATGATGTCAAACTTCTACTTTTTAGTACAGTCAGATCCTTGTGAACTCAATAAGACATGAAGCTAAAGTCAATTCCTGTGACAAGAAAACATGCTAATGATCCCATTTTGCTGGTTCAAGAATCTCAGTATTAAACACTGGAATTTGTTCATCAAGAGTGTCTTATGCCATGAAAAGGAGGAGGAAACTGTGTGTCAGGAATGAATGCTGCAAATGTTATACAAACTCTTCATCCTGTGATAAATGTCTAGCTCTTTCTGTGCAGGACATAAGCAGAGGAATGGCAGGCATATAGTAGCCATCTTTACATTCTAAATTATGGGGCTAAATTACTTATATAACTAAGAGCAGCTACTGCAGCTGTCTTGTGGAGTTCTGTGTTCCAGTCCATGCCAGTTTCGCTATTGTCACTTTGTTTCCTATTTTTATTACAAAAAAAGCTATATTTGATTTTTTTGCTGGCTGATAATATTGTGCATTTAGCTGTTCCTTGCTGCTGGTATGATATATGCAGTAGGATTAGCCCTAATATAAGCTATAAGAAATTCTGGTATTGATAGACTTTTCTTCTATTGTTTCATCTGTTTGGTCTATCTCTACCCAATAATAGAGAAGAGTTTGTGGGAAAACTGTTAAAAGTCACAGCTAATATTCCTTGAGACCACTTATAGTTCATCAGTTGAATTGTGTTTTTCCTTGAAACTACCTGACCATTTGTTTGTTTTAGGAAGCCACTGAAACAAGCCATTGTAGCACAGTTCAGGGAAAAATAAAGGGACCCGCCTATGCTGCAGTACAGTCTGGGGGCTGACTGGCTGTGGAGCAGCTCTGCCAGAAAAGAGCTGGGATCTTGTTAGATCTTGAGCATGAGCTAGCAGTGTGTCCTGACAGAAAAGAAGGGCAACTGCTCCCTGTGTTATATTAACAGAAGCACAGCTAGCACACCCAGGGAAGTGAGTGTCTCCCTCTATTCAGTGTTCACTGGACTGCATTTAGAATACTACATCGGGCTTAGAGACTTCCAGTACAGGAAAAACTGACAAACTACAATGAGTTCAGCAGAAGTAACTGAAGTAACTGAGGGCTGGAGTACATATCCCATGAGAAGATGCAGAAACTGCCCTTGTCCAGCCTGGAGAAGAGGTGGCTTCAGGGAAAGCTAATAGCATTCCAGTACCTACATTCAGGTTATCAGGTAGATGGAGACAGGCTCTTAATGGTGATGCATGGCAGGAGGACAAGAGACAATGGGCAGATGAAACAGGAAAGGTTCAAGCTGAACATAGGGGAAAACATTACACCATGAGGACAGCCAGGCGGGGGAAAAGGTTGCCCAGAGAGGTTGTGCAGTCTCCATCCTTAAGAAATTCAAGACCAAACTGAGTAACCTGGTCAGACATTATAACTGACTCTGATTTGATAAGAAGCTAGAGAACCCTGGAAGTCCCTTCCAATGCTTGTTATCCTCTGATCCTATAAAGCCTTTCCAAAAAAAAGATACTTATCTGTTCATAATACATATGTAACCACTTTGCTGGCAGCTAATACCAGCATGCTTAAAAGATCCATTGTGTTGCCAAGTACTTAACTGAGCAGGTATGACCTGTGTGATATATTTATAAAGTTTATAAAGCCTATGAAGTTTATCAAGCATTAGATTTGTAGTCTTCAGCCAGTTTATAAGGGTTACCACATCATTGCAAACCACCAGGCACAGTATTGGAAACTCTTTAAGATCATCAAGCTATAAAGGGTTGTATTATTGAAAGATCCCAAAAGGTGTAATTGTTTCTCCAGTGTTTTTCCTGGTACCCTGATGGTGCACAGGAATGATGATTTCCATCAGTATGTACTGATATGTCTTCACTGTAACATGTTGCACGGCTCTTCTGGTGTGGCTTTTTTCCCTACTTGCTTAGAACTTGTCCTCACTTCCTGCAGATGCAGGAGAAATGGAGAGCTACTGGCCATTACTGAAGTGCCTCCAGTTATCTGAAGGCCTTTGAAAGCCAACATGTGAATTGGAGCTGTAATAGTCTCAAAGAGATAAATTATGCTGTATCACAGGCTCAGTGAGTTATTTTACTGTCCTTAAGATAAAATTGCTCCTCAAGGGCAAGTGTTACCTTTGAGGAAAATGTTTTCCTAGGTGTTTGGATTTCCAGCAAATAATGATGAAGGAAAACACAGGAAAAGCTGTATACCCTTACCTTATTTAAATGGGACATTGAATTTTCTGACCTGTCAGAAATGAAAAGTGTAGAAGAGTTAGGATTAAGGAGTTTTGCTGGGATTGAAACATGCCAATTTTAGACAATGTTTGGAAGTCACTGAGCAGAAGAGGCTTAATCTGGATCCTTAAGATACCACCCAAGTCTGGAGTTGCATTGAAGCTCTTACTGTAGATTTGCTATTCAAAGCTGTAATCGAGACTATAAACCAATGCCTTCAAAGCTATTTTTCTGCAGGTTTTTCTAATTTATCCAGCTAGTATAACTTTCTGAGGCTAAACACTTGTGTCAGCTGCATGTACACACATCCATGCTTAGCCAGCCATGGTGTCTTGGTAAACCAACTCTGGACCTGTCCCTGCATGTCTGTCTTTGTCTAGTAGGGTAGCCCCTACCTACCTTACCTAATCTCTAAATGCACAACCTCACTCCATGTAAGTTCCATTTGGAAATAAAACAAAAGGTCTTGAAAAAGCACTTAGTTGCTTCTTTCCTCTGCATTTTACCCTACCTGTCTACAGACTATTTAAGTGCATTTCACTTACATTCCTCTTTAAGAGTTAACCCTTTGGGCATACTTCTCTTGGAGAGACAATCATGGGGCTTGGGGACACTTTTTGTTACACTTGATACAATTCCCTAAATTTCATAGAGGTTTTCATAGCAGCAGTTTTTAACTGAAGGTTTTTCCTTAGAAACTTTTGCAGCTACTATCTTTGAGCATATTAAAAAAATGGTTGGTTATTTTCTTCTTCCACAAAAATCCCACCTAGTTAAAAGTATCATTAATTACAAGATGGATCATCAAAGTGAGAACAACCAGGGCATTTTATTTCACAAATCTTTACAGGACTGAAATATTTGCAATACAATTCTGGTTACGCATAAAGATTGGAGGATGAGAGGCTGGAGAGCAGGCCTGCAGAAAGACATCTGCAGTTTGGATTGATGACAAGTTGACAGGAGTCAATAGTGTGTCATGGCAGCCAAAAGGGCCACCTGTGTCCTGGGGGGCATCAGACACAGCATCACCAGCCAGGCAAGGGATGGGATTGTCCTGCTCTGCTCTGCACTGGTGTAGCCCCACCTCGAGCATTGTGTGCAGGTTTGGGTGCCACAAAAAGGACATCACACTATTACAACATGTCCAGAGGAGGGTGACCAAGGTGATGAAAAGTTTTGAGGGCCAGCTTTAGGAGGAGCAGCTGAGGTCACTTGTTTGTTGAGCCTGGAGGAGAAGGCTCAGGAGTGACCTTATTGCAGTTGACAGCTCCCTCGAGGGCAGCAGTGGATGGGGAGGTGCTGCTCTCCTCTCCCTGGTGAGCAGCGACAGGACATGAGGCAACAGAATGAAGTCACATCAGGGGAAGTCCAGGTTGGACATTAGGAAAGGGCCTTTCACTGAGACACTTGTCAGTCACTGGAACAGGCTCTCCAAGGAAGCTGTCATGGCACCGAGCCTCTCAGAATTCACAGTGTCTGGACAATGCTCTTAGTTCTGTGGTTTAGGTTTAGGTAGTCCTGTGAAGGGCAGAGAGTTGGATTTGATCCGTATGGGTCCCTTCCAATTGGAGATATTCTAGGATTCTGTGATTGTGTGATTGTGTTCTTGGGTTTCCTCAATTTGTGGAATTATCACCATATTCAAAATGGTATAAGATTGAAATTAACTAAATTCTATTTTATGTATTATATATGTAAAATATTATACATAAAATGTTAATGTAAATGATACAGCAAGTGAACCAAAAAAAAGTCTTTATTTTGTATAAACACTAGTATGACTTTCAGAAATTCAGAAGATACAGTTGTTTCAAGTAATCACCTGTGATGAATTACAGCTATGTGTAGTGGTAGAAGGTCTTTACTATCAATTGAAAATTATTATTGTAATAAACAAGACTGACCCTTACCTATGATGCAAAACCTACATTTACCTTATTATAGACTGCTGAATACTGACATTCCACAATTTATTATTTTTACTGGTGTTTCTAAAATTATTTTTTAGGAACAGTTAGACAGTGAGAGCATGAAATTGAAGCAACTTGAGGACAAAAGCAATCAAAAGGAAAGGAAGCTTTTATCTATTATTTCCAATCAAGATGATAAAATAAGAAATCTGGAAAGCAAATTGCAAGAATTAAATGAAGCGCAAAAGGGTATACAGATGCCAACGTATAAAAGGGAGGTAAGATAAGAAACCAAGTAGAGATAAAATAAAAAAGACAAACGTTTGTAAATTATTTTTTCCTTCAAACATTAAATGTTTGGAATTCATACTAATTATTCTAATAAACTTATTTTAAATTTCATCATTCTGTAATTACTAGGAAATTGTGAAATTACACAAAGCACATAGGGTACAACATTAAATACATATTGGTTAGTTGGTATGTTAATTATTTTATGGTATGTCTCAAAAATTTTCATATTTGTGAAAACTCCAAATTAGCATTTCTGGTTTATAATTTTCAGTTGGAAGTTTTCACCAAAACTGAGTTGATTTTTTCATTTTTATGCCACCCTATTTTTGTTACAGAATAGCATCCGAGGTGCTATTCTGTCCTTGTGGGATAGCTAGGGTGTAGTGATTGATGTGAATCTAACCACATACTCAGATATTAGCTACCTAATTTAGAGTGAACACAGGTAAGCGTAGGAGCACAGCAACACAGAACTTGTTGCTATCAGACTTGCTAAGCATTGCTTAGCTTACTGTGGCAAGGACTTGTATCCTGTGTTGCTGAGGGTTAAGGCAGCTCAGATGCACCTACAGGAGCTGCAGCCGCACCTGTGAGACACACCTGTGGTTACAGGCAATGTATCAGCTTATACAGATTTCTAAACTTACACATATTTGAAATCAGCTGATTTGGCAGGCGTGCTCAAGTCCGTGTCTGACTTGGAACACATATGAACTACCCAGGCCATCTGGTAATGTAGCTCTAGTGGAACTGAAGCTTAGTGACTGGTTATTATGAAAACTTCCCTTAATGCCTGGCAGATGTAAAACTATGTAATACTGGAGTGAACCACACGGTGGTAGTCAAAGTTAATAACTTATTTAAAAAATTGCTAGAACTCCTGACATATGAGCTTCCAATGTGTTCACTGAAATTTTCAGTGAATAAATTGATTTTTAAGAGGTAAAATATCTGGGTAACAAGCTTATACAAAAGACAGAATCTTACCTTATACATGACTGAAAATGAATTACAATCAAGCAATATTCTTAGAACTAGTTCCCTTTCAAGGGAGTATGAGCAGAGAAATCCATAAATGAGTTAATAAGTTAACCTAAAAGGAACTAGGAATTTCATACAAACTGCTTTTGTCATTTTGACAATGCTTTGACAAAGCTTTTGACAAAGTTTTCAATGGGACTAGGTGAAGGACCCCATGACATTTTTACTCATATCAAGGTGAAGTGCAAAATTAATATGCTAACGTGCTCAATATTTTCATATTTTATTTCAAGGTGAAAAATAAGAGAGTTGTTCCAGATAAGCCTGAATTATCTCTAGGGATCTCTGGTATTTCACCTGAAAGGTAAATACTTCAGCAGTTTTCAAATTTGCTTTTTGCTTTTCTGCAGTTAAGTAAGATCAGCTATTGCCCTCTTTTCTATACAGTACCTTAAGAACTGGCTGGGAAGGGGAGCGTCAAAGGTCAAAGAGCTAATGCAGGAAGATAATAGAGCCAACAACTATGTGCAATCATAGCTGGGACTTTACAAGTATGGAGGGTTAAGCTGGGAGGGAGAAAGAGAGCTTCTTGGTTCAGCAGGAGGTTAAACTCCTGGAAACAGCAGTGGATGTTAATGCTGGGGTTTGCATAAGTCCTAACTGCCTTGCATTAACTCTTCTGGACAGGAATGTACAGCCATTATGTATTAATTGATGGCAGCACAGCATAGGAGCCTGCTGTGCTGCCAGGAAGAGGTCCGATAGGCAGCATGAAGAAATAATTCTTGGCCTGATCCATCCTAAATGATATAGTTTGAAACCAAGTTTATCTGTAAGCTGAAGCTAGGAAGCCCCTGCTATGACTAAGGGGTCAAAAAGAGTAGATTTCCTCTTCTGCCAGTGATTTTGGAAAAATATTGACCAAAATCTTGGGTTTGCATTTCTCATAGGATTGGAAGTAATGTCATTTTTAACAACTTTGCTGGGGTCAAATGGAAGATTCTCTAAGGTGAGGTTAGCGGAGTATTAAGAGAAAGTATCAAATTCTTGCCTAGGCATCTGCTTTGAACCACTCCCATACACAGGCTAGGTGAACCACATGGATCTTTAGTCTGGCTCAGTACTCTTTTATGATAAGAAAGAGAGGAAATTAAGACTGTAATATGAGAAAGACTTGTTTGTCTTTTTGATTTATATCTAAAAAATGAAAAACCTTTACCTGTCTTCTGTCTCCCTGCTCTCAAATAGCTTCCTTACTGTTTTCTTGGAAAGAGGTATGTGACTGGTAAGATTACTGGTAATCAAACACCAGTGAGATTATACTATCACAAATGCCTAAAATATTCAGACTGCTTCTTCTAATCATAGCTATATTTTAAAGTTCTGATTAGAAACTTCAAATTTGTTTATTTCTTCTTTATCAAAACATCTGGAAAATCATCAGAATGTGTTAACAGTATCAATTTTAAATACCTCTGTAGATTTTTTTTCAAATGAGATACAAATAGACATTTGTGTCTTCAAAAAGAGAAACATGACAGAAGCAGGAACACAGTCTGATTGCTATATGAATAAGCAATAAAAAAGGAAAACAATTCACTGGATTAAAAAAAATCCCTTTTGAGATATTTTGGTGTAAAGATGCAAAAGAGAACACAAATACAACTTCACTTTTTCATCTTTGAATTTCGTTTTATAAAATCCATTATATTGTGCTTAAAAATATAAATTACTCAGCAAGTTTATCAAAATTTCACAGTGAATTTTATAGATGCATCAGTAGCTAAAAAACAGTGCCTTTGGACAAATAAACTCACACCAGCATGAGCTATTTTTACCATTCTCAGTGCAGATAACTAAATATCTGATTCCCATATGATACTCTGGAAAAGATGTAATACAATAAATCCCTCAGAATAAAAAGAAAAACCATATGATATTGTATGAAACCTGAGGGAATGAGTTCACAAACTCCTCCCCAAAATGCCAGATTGACAGAGAAGGAAAGAGCCATAACAAATGCTTTTGTGTTCCTTCTTCTGCAGTCTTGAAGTGTACTGGCAACAACAAAAAACAATTAATGTTCATAGTGGCAGAATCTTATTTTCCCTAGAATTAAGGTGGAAACAGTACCACCCTTGGAAAAGGTAAACTTCCACAAAATACCTGAAAGACTGAAAGAACTGAAAGGCTGGATTTTTGGGGGTGGTCCTTGCAGGGTCAGTTCCTATATTCAAATATAGATGTATGTGATATGACTAAACAACTCTTTGACAAAATTTTCTTTTCCTTTTTCTGCTTGCTTTTACTGAGGAGAATAAAAATATGTATACATATGCTGAGGAACAAGATATCCAAGAAAAGTAGCTTATACTATTGTTTTTCTCTGGTTTGTGCGTATGACTAGATTAAAGGTCACAACAAGCTGAATTTGTTGACTCTTTAATTTACAATTTTGATCTTCCAGAGAGAATCTGGAGACTATTTTCCAGGACATGAAAGAAGAGTGTCATCGAATATGTATGCTAGCCAGAGAACAAACAGACCAACTGAGTATATTTAAGATAAAGCCAGAACCTGAAACTGGTAATATCATACTTAAGCTCTTATTGTGATTCAACTGTTTGAAAGCTTTGCTTTATATTTGAAAATACTGCAAATTACACATACATAGAAGTACTTCCACTGTTTACCATCTGCCTTTTTCAAGTCTGTTCACATGGTGCTCAGTATTTCACCAAGAAAACGCACCGCCAGTTTTGGCATTCTATGACGAATGCTCCAAATCACATGCTATAAAAGACAGTCATCACATCAATGGCTCTTGTAATTGTTTTGTCCCTTGGAGTGAGAGGCAGGCACTTACTACATGTGATATCCCATCATACTGTGTGAATGACAGCACTTGCTTGCTTTTAATTTAGCTGTCAGTTCAAAAGATGTCTGCTATGAATGCCTCTAGCCCCATATCTGTTAGAGGAAAACTGCAGGACTGAGGAGACTCAGAGGACTTATTTTTTAGACTTCCTTGTGCAGACTTTTAAATACTGTTTTCTTATATGGGACAAAAGCTTAATCCAACACTTCCTGAAAACAAAGGGAAGGCTTGATTTTTGTTGAGACTGTGAGAGATACTGAATGTCCAGTTCTGCTAATGTTTACCTTTAATACAATATAAGCTACTATGGGTATTCTCTACTAACTTTTCTTAACAGTATGATCAGACTCTTAAGTGATTTTGATAAACACCTGCCAAATGCACACAGCTGAAGTGAAAGATGCTGATTTAAGCACTTGATTTTAATTTAGGTCATCCATTACTGAAGTTTTGTTACATGAAGTGCTGACATATATGTTGTTGCTTCAAATTGCTCTGTCTGAACTGTATTGTGATAGTCTGATTGTATGCTAATAATTTCATTATTTGGGGGTGGGAACTAGGAAGTGTGTTTGGCAACTTACTTTACAAGAATGGTTTTGATTTCCCAAGAAAGTGCCTAACTCGTCTGTATGAAAAGCCATACATGATGTAAGCCATATAGATGATAAAAGAGGTGCTTAAGTCAACGGTGTATAAAGGTGTACATGACAAAAGCTATCTAGATTTAACATTTGATTTGTTACTTCTGTGTTCCACTGTCAGAAGGCTGCTGTACAATCAGTTTTTACTAAAGTTATTCTAAACTAAAGTTAGTTATTTCTATAGTTATATCTAAGTTATTCTATACTAAAGTTACTCCTGGAAAGGAGTAACCATTACCATTTTTATTAATATAATGCCAAAAATTAAGGGTAAATTCTCCAAACAAAGGGAAAACATGATCCCATTTCTGAATAGTTACTCAGTTTAAATATTTAACTAATTTGGAAACCAGTGGGAGTTGGGTACCTGAATACCTTCTAAAATTGTGCTCATGGTGCCTAGCATGTTCTTGGCACTGTGTGAAATGGTTTGGGTTCCAGCTTCTATTTCTGCCAGAACACTTCAGTAAATATGCAAGTATGTGTTAAGAGTATGGGACAACATAATTTTCAATAAAATGAAAATGTTTATAGCCAGAAATCAAAGAGAAATATAATTACTGGAAGACAGTATTTCCTTTTATTTCTGTTCTGATAGTTTTTGTGTCAGAAGTAATGTTTGTGAAAGAGAACTACTCAAATCTCATCTCATCTCAATCTGATTTTAAAGAGAAAATAAACAGTTGAAAAGGCAGGGAAGGAAGACAAAAAAAAATACCCCAGCACCACATTTTTATAAACTATATTTCAATGGACTATTTAATATTTTCTTCATTCTTTCTTCACAGAAATACAGTTTTCCATGCCGATACAGTGCACTGATAAAACTGATGAACAAGCAGAAGAGCTTTTTAAGCCTCGGGTTATAGAGGATATAAATAGAGGTGCATCATGCATCACATCTATCACACCAAGAGGAGTGGGCCAAGATGAGGACAACAACTCTGTAGAATCACTTTCTAAATTTAATGTCAAGTTTCCACCTACAGACAATGACTCTGCTTTCTTGCAGAGCACTCAGGAAAAACCAACAGTTCCTTGTACTGGTATATCTGAAAACATGCTTCAAGATCATCATTTTAACCTGGAGCACAGAGACCGTGCTGTTAACCTCAGTAAATTGGAACCTAACTCATTTGAAGCTCATGGCATTGATCTCATGACCTCAGCTTTACAAAGCTTGACTACTGTTGACAAAACAAACCCCTCAGATCATGCAAAGATGCCCATAGAAAAGATCTGTGACAAACCAAGTTTAAAAACAACAGACAGTGGTTTCACATTTGTACCTAAGCACGCAATCCAGGGTGTACCTGAAGTAATTTTTTCTTTAGAAGCTGCTGGAACAACTGTCAGAGGTCCTCATCAGGTATCTTTCTATAAATATTCTACATTTCAAAAAACTGTAATGATTCAGACACACATTTTGCAAAGATCTTTGAGACTAGATTAATATATTCTCTAAGAAACCTCATCAGTCTTTTTTTAAGACAATCTCTCTTGTCATTTCTTCTTCCTAATACTGCAGAATGTGTTCAAGATGCTTTTCCAGTGAAAAGTCAGGAATATAAGCAGACGTAAGCCCTGGATGCTTTTTCAAATTTCAGTTCATTTAGATATTAATTGCTTCCATATCTATTTCAAAGCTGTCATTAGTCCTAAATTGTCCCCCTAGATTGCTTTCTTTCTACCCTTGATCTCAGTCGTATAGGGCACACATTGGTTTTAATTGTTTTTCATGTACAGCAGAGAATAGGAAAAATTAACCAATTAAAAAGCTAAACAGATAAATACTTCCACTATGAAAAAAGTAGCTTTTTGTCTCAGTCTGAGGTAGCAACCCTATTCCTCTGCTCTAAGAAACTTAAATTTTTGTCATTGTAGGAAAAAACATAATTATTTTTTCAAAAGAAAGAAAGTTTGCTAAAATACTCTTTCTTAGGTTTATGTATGTAATTTGGGCTTAAATCTCAATTATAGCCTGAAGTCCATGGAAAACAAGTCCCAGTAGCTGTAATGCAGAAAAATACAGTGGCATATTCTGACACTCATGTCTTTGAATACTTTGCTTCTTTTGTGTAACATCCTGTCTCAGCTGAAAGCTGGCAAAATTATGGAGCTTTATAGATTGACTTTGTGTTTGGTTTTTTTTTTTTTATTTCTGTGTTTTTTCTGGTACCTTGTGAAATGACAGATTCTCAAGAATAAGCAAATATGACAATTAGGAATTCTCTGAGGGTGGAATTTTTACTATTTACATGGATGAAGTTTTATGCTCTTTCTCAATGGCAAGGTACATGCAGCAGAAGAGCTTTACTTCTCCATTTGGTCACTGCATGACCTGAAAAACCAGCATTTGGAAAGTGTTGAAGGACATGATAGCTTTGATGTTTTCTTCTCCTAAAATTTACCCAGTCTAGTTTAATTTTCTATTGCAAACCACTTTTGAATGAAAATTTTAAAGTATTGAAAGATTGCTGCTATAAGCTTGATTTTTTTCAAAAGCTATTTTAGATATCTATTTGTAATGTAGGAGACCTCAATTCTTTACCAACTTACTAATTACAGTTTTTATTGTATTTTTCATTGGGTCCTCAGTTAAAGTTGTGACTAAGTTAAACAAATTAAGACATTTATTTTACTGCTAGTAGAATTCCTGTGGAACTTCAAAGAATTCACTCAATTTCTTGTTACTATCCTCCTTTTCTGTATTCCCTCTTCAGCCTATTCTTTTACTAGTTAGTCTGTGTATTCATTTTTCAATAGATGGCACCCTGCATTGTACATTACAGCAAGTGAAACAGCTGGTATGTGGTTATAAATTGGTAGGGGAGTATGCAGATTAAAAAGGACAGAACTGTGATTGAATAGCAGTTGAATAGCAGTAAATCTTTGACCATTGGTATTTCTGCAAAATAAGGAAATTAATTTGGACCCAGCAATTAAAATGTTAATTATTTGTTTTGTGGAGAAAAATGCACTAAGGCTAGCACTCAGAGAAAAAGGTAATGGTGAATTGTTTAGTATTTGAAAGTCATGCATACAATAGCACTGCATTGATTAAAATGTTATTTCTTATCCAGAAGTTTGTTTGAAACAAGTCCGTACTACTTTAGAATCCATTAAATGTACAATCCATTAAATGTGTGTATCAGTATATTTAAATATTCATCACCTTAATTCAGCTGCTTCCAAAATACATTTTTAAGTATTTTTCTCAATTAATTTGACTCAGCTCTAGTTTTTTCTGACTGTAAATTGTGCTAAAGATTTGGTCACAGATAATACATATGTAGATTAAAATAGTAATTTTTTTTTTTTAAGTTACTTATATACGTGCCCTTTTCACTGTGTTAACCTTAGCAAAATTTATGCATAAACTTGTTCTTAGTATTTTTGCCACCTTTCTAGGGGGAGGTTATGCTGCTTACAGCTTCTATCATCCTTTCCAAAAATGAAGGAAAAGCCAAAAAGGAGAGAATTATATACCTCTTTTTTTTTTTCCTAGTGTAGATAAAACTTTCAAGTATTTACTACATATGTTAACTTATAAAATGGAAAACCCCATAAATGCAATAGATTTGGCAACAGCAAGTTCTTGGAACTGCTCTCAGTTGGTGTAATAAATTTAGCTCTTTCCTTCTATGTGGATACTAAATCTAAAAACTCAGTACTGTTTTCTTAGAATGTAACTTTAAAAAAAAAAAAAAAAAACGTGACTGAAAAGAGCAGTAGATTAAAATAAACATGGATATTAGTGAACCTAGGATTTTACAGACTGCATTTAGCTGAGACTTTCATATAGATGCACATGTTTATTGGTATTTGCAGTTTGAGGGAGTTGTTTCCGCCAAAAATACTTCTAAGTATGTTCATGATTTTAAAAGCAAATCAGTGGTCTATTAATCTCAATATTAATGTTTTTGAAATTGAATGTCTGCTTAAATAGATCTCTGTTCTGACAAGGATATTAAACACAAGCTCAGCACTCAAGAAGTGGAAGTTAAGTGCCTGCGTGTGTGGGTAGCTGGATGGGTACCTCCCCTTGTTATGTTTCCAGGATGACAAATAGTTTTTACAATACTATTTTATCTTTTTTTCAAACGGTGCTTTAAATCATATCAGAAACAAATAATTCTAAACACATTTATGTAGTGTGTTTAAGTGTGTTAACTTGTTTAAGTGTGTCAGTGTCTAGATAGATTTAATATGCAATTTACACCAGCAACATACAATAAGTAGACTCTTTGAGTTGAAAAAAGTGGTGTGATTGCACTTAATTACTAATTAGTCAATTTAATTATATGGATTGCTGACCATAATGAAAGACAGTAAATCTGCTATTGCTATGTGATAAGCTAAACACTGTTTAAATACAGAATGGGCAGGACTCCCCAAGAAGTTCAGGGTGGTTTAAAAAGAAGGTTTAACTGCTGTGAAAGCCAGCTTAGTTGTACAGTGGGTTGTTATGAGAGAAATAAACGATAGATTCTAACTATTTGGCATGATGAATTTTAAAGAGGAGCTGAAAATTAAAAATCTTGGGTATCAGTAGCAAGAAATTTAAAACTTCCAAAGAAATGACTTTGCAAAGTATTCTTCCTTGCCTTCCCATGTGTGAGTGAAGCAAGAGGAAAAAACTGAGCCAAAAAAACCCCACTGTCTTCTAGAAAAGTTCCATCCCCACATAGAGCTCATACCAGCTTGCTGCCATTCTTTCTATTTTGTAGTCACAACAGGATGCATTTGGTTTTCAATTTACTCAAAACCTGAATGTCCTGGCCATGTAAAGTAACTATTTGATGTTGTGTTGCTAATGCTAAAGTTATGAAACTTAAGTTTTAACTTTACTTCGAAAACTGATAGAAGATTTTTTGATTCCTAGTTGGTACAATTCTAAATAATCTAAACACTTAGTCTCTGGGTTTAAGTGCCTTGAATTCCAAAGTTGAATAAGCAGACTTGCTAGCTTGAAACTAACTAGCTCAAGGAGCTGGAGCAGTGCAGCTGATAAACCAAATACAAGGTAGTTTATAGAATTGCCTGAATTCATGGATAGATATTCAAATGGTTCCAGTGAGTTTGACGCTGTCATGGCAGGAGGAATCCCAAACAAGATTATTTGTGACACAATTATACTAAAAGGCAGCCAGAGCAATTAAGTACCTTAAGACATGACATGACATACACGGATGTAATAATTTTGGAAGTAAACTGAAAAGTAGTTATATGTCAATAAAAATGGAAATAAAATAGAATCGTGTTAACTTTGTACAAGAAACATTTTATTCTAAAGTAAAAATGTATTTTCTCATTTCTGCTAAATGGCTGTTGTGTACTATGACTTCTACAGTAAAATACTGAAATGCAAAAAAAAAGCTTTAGTACATACCAGACTGATGTTACAGACTTCTGCTCATAGCAATATTTATCATAAATAGATACCAAGGTCCTATCTTGCTTTTCTTAAATGAGAACTCTCTACTTAACGTCTCTGGCCAGGCAGGTGTAAAGGAATCCTAATTTAAAGAGGCAGGTATTTTTGAAAATATAAACTACAGCATAGTGTAAACCACATTGTAAACTTCAGCAATAATAATTTTCTGTTTCTTTTAGCCCATTTGGCAGCCTCAAGACAATGATTTGCTGGCACAAGCATATGCAGACTCTGAACCGAATCAGTGTGGAATATGTGAATTCTGTCGAGAAGTTTTCCCACCATCTCTAACATCTAAGGAAGATTTTCTTCGGCATCTCAATTCCCACTTTAAAGTACAGTCTTAATGTATGAGAATTCAATGGTTCACTGTTTTTGCATACATTTATACATTTTTTTATTCAATAGATATAAGAGTTTAAGAATTAAGACTTCTTGTAACAAGAACTCATGACTGAAATTGTTTGTCACATAAGCACATTTGTCATTGTCTTTTGATAAGGCAAAATGAAACTAAGTCACTCAGTGCTGTGATTCACATTATTGCTTATTATGCTTCACTATTAACTTTGAGAGTGATGTCAAACACTTTTTCCAAATAATCTTTGCCTGAATAGCCCTGAAGTTGTGACTGTATTTATGAATGTAGACTTGCAGGATTAATGCCTTAATCTGGCTGGCAAAAATTGGTGTAATGCCAGCATTTTTTTTTACAATATCCAGTGATGTGATTATGTTCTCTCAGAAGTACATGGGAAGTAGGCCCTCATTTTTCATTTATACTATATAATTTCCAAATTTAACTTGCAGTAGTGAACTTCTTAATTCAGATTCTTGTAAAATTACCATAATAGCTGAATCCAGGTGTGCCAGAATTAGGATAGGCTTCTTTACTAGTAACAGAAATGAATGGTTGACTTTCCCAGATAATTTTTTTACTAAAGCAAGTAATCAAAAGTAACACATAAATGACCCTTTTGCCAAAATGGAACAGTAATGATTTTATGTATCTGTTACATGTTTAAAAAAAAAAAAAATTATCTTGTTCATGTACCTTTATAGCATTAATAATTACTAAAATGCTTTCAGGGAACAGGTAATATTAATATGAAGGATAGAAAGGTTAAACTTTCCCCAAAACTAATGATACAAAAGATTATTTGCCTTCCCTTCTTGTCTGCTATGATAGATTACCCAAGTCTGGTACAGACTAGAAAGAAAAGGGGGAAACCTAATCACCTGAATCTCAGTGACTTTATTTTTAACCTGAATATGCTTAGTGACTTTCTCAATGCAATTAAAATTTGCGTTTAGTTGAAACGTTGAAGTCTGATAAAGTTTGCACATTTTCTGGATTTACTGATATCAAATTTAAAAATAGGGGTGTTGCCAAGTATTTTAAATTAATGATAAAGGGTGCTTGCTTTTTGCATTTGAACTGAATATAGAGTTTAGCCCTGATATTGATAATTAGCATTAATATTTTCATAGCAAAGCACAACACTTTTATCTTTTTGAGATTTGTTTGCAGGTGACAAATTTCTGGAAGAATTAACAGCTGCATACTTTTTAGACTTTTCTGCAACTATTTTCTCTATTTTGAACACGTCATGTTTGTGACGGGCTGTCAACAGAGCGTACTGTAATAAAGAGCAGTGTACAGTGCACGTCTGCTACAGGACCTGGAGGAAGAGTTTGTTACTCTTCGGAGCTCTAAACCCTGCCGGTCCGCAGGCTGAAGAGGCGATGCTCGGCCGCGGCCGCGCCGTGCGGAGTGTGAGGCACTTCCCGGAGAGCGCGGCTGGGGGTGGCGCCCGGGAGAGGCACAACTTCCAGCCCTGGCAGGAGAGAAGGGGATTCGCACATCTCCAGCCAGCCCGACACACGGCACCGACTCGTCCTGTCAGCCGTGAAATTCGAGCTCAGAAGCTCGCGTTATTAAGAGATGCGCAAACTGCGAATCACCTTTGAAGAAAATAAAGTCATCTGTTTCTCCCCCCGCCCCCACGGCTGGGTGCGTTTTCCCCAGGAGCCCTTGAGCTGGAGAGCCGGGAGCCCTGCCCCGAGCCCCAGTCCCGCACGGGGACAAGGCTCTTTGTTGCTGGAGGCAGTCTGGGCTCCCCCGCAGCCGGGGCACTGTTGAAAACAGCGGGGAGGGCGGCAGGAGGTGGGGAGAACACGGTTGACCAAAGTCTCGTCGACCAGCAGAACCCATCCGTCTCCCACTGTGAGGGCTCCTGCCTAGCGCGGCGTTTTAGGAAGCTGTTTAATCCTGCGTGCTTAAAACTCGCTGCCTGAGGGCATCCAGATAGGCTCACCGATCAGACCGCTGCGAGGAGCACTAGTTTAGTTTTTAAACAAATAAATAATAAATAAATAAATAAATAAATCTCACGCTAAGCAATTGTGAGCGACTCGAAGTGGGAGGCGAGTGCGGTCCCTGAATGGGTCCCCCTTATACAGTTTTCCTGAAGGCGGCTGCTGCTGCCAGCAGGGACATCTGCTTTATTACACTCACCAGAGGAGGCTCAGTATTCCTCCCCTTCCCTGCCTCTTCCACACAAGCTCAACCCGGCAGAGGCGGTTGAATCCAAGTGGGAAGTAGAATGTCATTAAAAATAATAAATATGGTGGAAGGAACTTGAGAGGACAGGAAGAGCAGCAAACTCGTGCCAAGGTGTTCTACCGAATTCCAACTCCTTCAGGGCCAGCGGAGCCCTCGGCGGGGCAGCCCCGGGGCTGGAGCAGTTTCAGGGCTCCCGTACGAGCTCAGTGTCACCCCGCCCCGCGCTGACGGTGCGCGACGCGTGAGTCCCCCGCGCTCACAGCCAGCGTTCGCGGGAGCGCTCGCAAGGAGACAAACGCTCTCGGGGACACTGCGGCCGTACGGCTGCCTCAGCCTGCTGCGAGGGCTCAGCGCCGGCGGCCGGGTAGAACACATGTAGCTCCTCTGTCTCTCCGGCTAACTCGACATCTGCTCGTAGCTCCAGTAATTAGACTGTCACTGCTTGTTAGAGGAGAGGAAAACGCTCCTATGACAGATTCCACGAGACCTCTGTTTTTTAAAATCTCGCAGAAATCGCCAGAGCATTAACTGAGATTTCTTATTTCTCTAGAATCAGAAGGAAAGAAGTTCCCTCTCCCATCTCGCACTCCAATCAGATCGCTCTTCCGACTCCCATGAAACAGTGAATTCACTATAAGAGGCTGAGGAAGTTACCTTCCTTCCCCTGCCTGCTTGGGAGGAAGAGGGAGCTTCCTGGCCTTGTGAACTTGCTTTTAAAATCCCTTCCCTGTATGGCTGTATCTAACCAGATAATAGAAATGCAATCTTTCCTCCATTAATTGAGCGGAGGAGTCGCTCAACACACGACTTCCCCATCCGAGACAATATTAATTCAGAGGATGCTCAGGAGAGGCTGTTCCCCCTTACGAACAAAAGCACTGGAGGATCAAATCGAGATGCTTCTACCCCCACCCATGGTTCACCCAGCAGATGAGACTCAGAGGAGGCGACTTCTTCCCCTCCCTACCATACATTCCCCTTTCCCCCGCAATCATACAAGGTTAACTCAACAGAGGAGTCTCAATCCAAATGGCAACTGGGATTGCATTTAAAAAAAAAAAAAAAAAAAAAAAAAAAGAAAAAAAAAAAAAAAGAAGGAAGGGGGAGAAAAAAAAATCAGAAATAGGGAAAGAAAAGAGAAAAAGCAGCAGGCTGATTACGAGGTGTCAAAACTGCCAGGAGCAAGAAGGTGATAGCAATCAGGGGTGAGAAGAGTGCGCCATTCGTGCGGGGCAGCTAATTATCCGTCTCATTTGAGAAGAGCAGCATTCGAGGCAGCAGCGTTCGCCTGCTGAACGGTGACAGATTGGCGCGGAGGAGAGGGGAGGTGTTAAAACAATGGAGCCGGGCTTGCGAGCGCTGCTGCATGCTAATCAGCCCGGCCTCCTTCCTTCCTTCCCTCCGCCTGCCTGCCTGCCGCGATCCCTCCTTCTCGCTGGCCGCATGGCAAGCCCAACGCTACCCGGCCCCTCCGCAGCAGGCGGCACCGCACCCGGCATAGGTGGTAACCCAGAGAGAGTTCCAGCGGGACCGCGCAGCGGGGCTGGCGGCACCCGGGGGACCTGGCAGGCTGCTGGGTATCAGTGGTAGATTTCAGAGCTCGCCCTTGGCGCCCGGGCTGGCAGGAGCCCGGCAGTGCTCTCCCCGCGAGGGGCAGAGGCGAGGAGCTCCTCGTACGAGTCCTGCGGGTTCCTCGGGCTGACCGCCGCCGCCGGAGGCCAGGCCGCAGCCGGCAGCGCAGCAGCAGCAGGTTGCCCAGTGAGAGACAATCTATTGCCGCAGCCCAGACCAGGCCGCCGAGGTGGGGGAAATGCAGAGCCGTGCCAATTACTGATGGACTCCAGGGGCTCCGCTGCCCTCTCAGCTCTGCACGGGAACTAGAGACCGGAATGCTAAGACATGCAGTAAGCAAATGGTACGGCCTCTCTTCACCACTGCTTTTTGCCTCTCGGATTGCTTGGCCTTGCAAGCCTCTGCGTGTACACAGTGTGTGCCTTGTGAAGAGGTACTAAAAGGCCTGGCCTTCTCTCAGACCGGGAACGACCATTCCCTTTCACAAACAGTGCAACAGGGTCTACAGAGACAGCAGAAATTATTTCTGAGGGATCTCTTTGGCCCCAGCTTTCCCAGGAAGTCCATGCTCCGCAGGACTCACAGGGCAAACCCCCAGGCTGGAGCATTAGCAGCCCAGCCACAGCAAGTGCTCCGCTCTGCCAGGGAGAAGCAGAGGAATGAGCGTTGGAATGTTTACTCTCCAATATTTCTCAGTTTCCATTCCATCCTGCCCTGAAAGATTTTTGATTACTATACACTTCAAAATAGTATTTATTACAGATTTACATAATCTGTATGTTTTATGTTAAGGCAATAACACATTGATGCTGTACTACTGAAAGGAGTTAATCTAAACTATGTAGTGTCTGTTATAACAGAGTTCCAACTAAAACATATCCTTGCTTTCTGGCACTGACAAGAAACACATATCCAGAAGGACATTGCCCAGCACATTAGGTAAACTGCCAGGTGAAGCTGTTGCTCGACTCCTGAACCTTCACTGGGTTATGGATCAGCACTTGGCCAAATTAAATGATGTAAGTCTGTGTGTAACCTCACATTTAATTAAACAAATGTTATTTCAAATAGCATGTGCCTGGTTTACAGCAGGATTCATGGGAATGAGAAAACACTAAAAGGGAATAAACTGGTTTAGGCCTGAGGTAAGCAGCATGATAACTCAGGTTGAATGCTATTTAAAATAGATTTGAGTGCATGTACAGCTAGGCGGTAGTAATAGCGTTTAAATTTTGTTATTCTAAGTCTGTCGTTGAGTGTACTTGATGAGATTGTCCATGAGCATACAGATGGTGAGATTTTCATGCTTCTGTGGCATACTGACATCTCAGGCTGTAAAAATAAATTCCCAGATCGCTGTAATACCTAAGAAATAGAAAAATGCAGTCCACCTTAATGCTCTACATTTTAGTCCTTTATGTTTTAAGAGATTTTATATACTAGATACACAGATTTGTGCATATTAGGAAGACATTTAGAGTATACAGCAAAATTCAAGATAAATTCTGTACCCTTTTTTATGTGCATCTGAATTTAGAGATATGGGGGATGGAGATAAAAACTTGCCTTTGCTGTTATCTGTATTTTTTTTAACTGGTGTCATGGTTTGTTTGTGGCCCCCTGCTACCAAAAACTAGGCCGTGCCAAACCAATACATTTGTACATAAGGATAAAAGGCAGAAATAAGTTTTCATTAGGTCAAGTTTACTTTTCATTAAAAGATTCTTGGATTGTTTCTTGACTTCAATATATTTTTTCAAGCTGGAAACAAACTATTATATCTATTTTGATAATTTACACTGCACTAAAAAGGTATTTGGATCAAAGATGAATGCCGAGATATCTGCTCCAATATAATAAATTTTATCCTGCCTAAGATGCCATAGTGTGGAGCAATCCATGCATGCAGCCTGTTCAGCCTGGAAATCAACACTGATATTGCTCATAAATATCCAGGGTAGGGCATCCCTATTGGTTACTGCCTGGCCACAGACAAGGTGCTGTGCTTATCCAGGTTGCTGAACTGACTGAATTAAAATTTTAAATAAAAATATATAGCAGGGTGATATGGTGCAAATGAGCTAAAAGAAAAACGTTTTTCAGAGACAAGTATATAGTTTAAAAAGGTTTAAAATATTCAATTGGTGTAAAAAATAACTACTTGTAAAAACGTGTGTATTTTCATTATGCTTAATTTGCCATTCAAAACAAGTTTTTCTTAATAAGCTCTATTGTTTCTATCTGTTTTGTGAAATGTAATACGTGTGAGACAGAAAGCAGACTCGGAATGTGAATGAGTCTTGTTTTCTCTTTCTCTTTCTTTCGTTTTTAAAATACAACTTTATTCATATTCACAGGGATCTTTAAGTTGAGAAAAGGATTAATGGAAGCGGCATGACACTCCTGAGGTCATGATCTGAAAAGATGAAACATGAAATTCTATCTGCTAGTCTTTTCCTATATCTTATTTGTGTGCAATAGAAAAGTCTCCATAAGCAAAACACTCTATAGTTAATAGTTATGTTTTCGCTCTCAGCAATGACACAAGCTTTGTCAGGTTTTCGCTGTTTGTATAGTTCATTAAAATACTTTAATAAATTACTCGTCGTTTTAAAAAATCACCACACTATCACCCGAGTAAAAACATCTATATCCTCCCAATTTCTGCAGTGTCAAAAGTACAGTCTCTGAGGGCAAGAGGTTATGGAGCCTTCATAAAGGTTTCCCATCTGTCATCAAGCACAACATCGAGCCCTCTAGGTGCTGTGAAAATGATTTTCTCTGGAATTCTCCAGCCCAAAGATGCCATCCTCTTAATTACAAGCTTTTGAGATAAGGAACGACAATGAATTCCCTGGAGATTCACAGAAGATATGCAAAAATAATCTCTTCTCTTGCTTGCCTGCCAGGGCTTCTGTACCTGCCCACAAGCTAGTCGGCTCATTTGCTAGGTAATGATGGATGAACCCAGGCAGTACATCTGCACTGCTGCCCCTCCTATTCTTGCTGACATGCAGTCTTTCGAAGTTACTTCTTTATGACTGACTGCCAGCAAAGGAGTGACAAATAACGGTTGGGGTTTGTTTTTTGGTTTGGGCTTTTTTTCTTTTTGGGGAGGGGTGTAGTTTGTTGGGAGATTTTGTTTGTTTGTATGTTTGTTTGTTTTCAATTGATCAGCTGCCCTTCTCACCATCACAAGCCTCCTGTACGTTGGTTACTCCACATACACAGGCTAACAGAATGAAACAAGTCCTTGATCTTATGGACTATAAGATGTTCTAGTAAGAATATCTGCTTATAACAGATGCCCTGAAAAAACACAGAAATTATTCCTGGGGTCAGTGTGCATGCAAAAGAGTATATGGACAGACAAAGTGTGGAGCAGACGCTTGGTGTGACAAGCCCATGCCTGCACAGCAGAAACTGAGCCTCTGGTCAGGTGACAATCCTATCTACAAATGTCCATTAGCACTTTTTCCAGTGGTGACAACCAGGTGAAAGGCCATCTGACCTACCAATTTATAAATAGTCAAGTGTTGGAGGTTTCTGTGGGGTTAAAGGGACTACAGTAATTGTAGGAGGAGGTACAGAACATGAAGCAAGCAGGAAAAAATGTCACCGTAGTTTTATACAAGTTCTCTGCCAGTATAGAACCAGCCCAGAGGAACTAGGTGTCTGGAACGGTACCGTTCAGAGTGCACACAGACAATGATCTATAGTCATAGTGCACATAGATATGTCTGGAGAGGCTTAGTGTTGTAAATCTGAGCAGTATAGACTGCATTTTTAATATGTGGAAACGTACATAACTCTGGACATAAGGGTGGGGGCGTAGAAAAAGCCACGTCCAAGCTCAATAGGATCACGGGAGAGAAACCTCGGGCTCCATGCCATCCGAGATGTGAAAGCCCACAGAGACTCAGCAGCCAAAATCACATACACTGATTTTTTAATAGAGTTCTTATCCATGTGTCCATTTAACTGCAGTTAATACAGATCAGATAAGCTTGTTACTTATAGATTCCCTGTTGCCTCAAGTGATACAAGACAGCAGCAACAGGAATATCCCTAATTAGAAAGGATTCATCTGATTTCTTTATTCAGGAAGTTTAGTGTCCCTAAGTATTCAAAGAATGATAAAAATCTTCCAGAATAAAGATGCCAGGTTTAGACCTCCTTCTGCCCAGGGAAGAGGAACAGCAGGTTTACTCCTACCTTTAGTTTACTTGCTTCCATACTTCTACCATTAGTTCTAACATACTTCCTCTCATTCCTATGTATAATTTCTGAAATTTCTTTCGGCACACTACTTCTTGCATTTTTCCAAAGTTTTTATTCCGTATAATTCTGTGTACACACCCAGGCATTTCAGGCAAGTAATACTGAGAAGAATACGTGGCTGGAAAGTAATATGAAATGTTATATCAGTTGGTTATGAAATATCTTCCTACACCTTAGCAAGAAATTAAGTTGTCATTTTAAAATTTACTTTGTGTAGTGATAACTTGGCATTATATGCCATGACTTCAAGTGCAACTCTTTGAAGGTATGTAGTAACCTGTGAATGCCTCTTCTAGGAGAAGAAAATGCTGTATGCTTCACAAATTCTTTTAAAGTTAGTTTAGATCTACTTTTTAAATTTTATTATTTAAGCATGTGCATGTTGCTCCTTTATGTGTCTCACTGACTTACCCACAGAAGAGGTGATCTAAGCGATACCTACACAGACAACCAGATACTGTGTACCTTGAGCACCTGATGTTCCACACAAAGCTCTGTCATGGTGACCATGTGGGGTGATCAATGGTCAAGTGTGCAAAAAGACCAACATAGATGTCATTGGCAGAGAGACCGTAGTCATGCATGTGAGATCACAAGCCCATTGAAACGCCACGGGTGTAACTGCAGCAACAATTTTTAAGTTAGTCTTGTTTTTTCTTTCATGTAGAACAGCAGGAATGCCAAGAAAGGCCCGCTGAACACTACAAACACAGAAAGACAAAGCAGTCCCCTCAGCCTTTTTTGACTTCAGCATCCAGTAGAGAATGGATGCAAGACCTGGAAAGTGGTGTGATTCTCAGACCTGTCAGATCTCTTATGGGCCTCAAAGGAATCATCACATGGCCACCAAGTCCAGCTTCACTTTGATTTAGTAGCCCATCATAGAGATCACCAGAAAAGGCTATGACTAAAATGGCAGAACAGCATTTTCCTAGTCTTTGCACAGCAAGATGATAAGGATGGTAAGACTCCCACAGCGTTTCAGAAGGTCCGTATTTCCCAGAGGGCCTAAATGACTTTTCTATTAAAATGGTTATTATAAGAAAATGTGGTAAAGAAAATGTTACTCTGTAACAAGTTGCATCTTTTGATGAAGACTTTGGAGGAAATAACACAGAGAGTGGACTTGCCAGCTTGCTTTCCTCAAAACTGGTACTTTTCCTTTCTGAGATGAAGCTAAGAGGGCATTAGCTTTCTTTTAAATAAAATATTCGTGGCATGAGTGGGTGTATTTGTGCTGGGAGGGAAAGTTTCTTTCTTTAAAAATAAAACTGTTCATTGGGATTTTTTTTTTAGCCTAGGCTAAAGGGACACATCCCTTTCTTTGTCTTCGGAAGAAATGGCAGAAAGTTCAAATCTTCACGCTTTCTCTTCCCAAAATAAATGCCTTATTAAGATCAGATATGTGATGCCCTCAAAAAAAAAAAGCAACAGCTTCCAGGTCCAAGCATGCATACACACACACCCTGCCCCCCCCCCAAAAAAAACTTGTTCAAAATATTTTTAAAGAAACAGATTAAACTCAACTTTTATATTTACAGTTCCAAAGCTGAAGTGAAATTCCATTCAACTGGGTTCTGAAAGTTTTACTTGGTTGAATTTTCAGAGGTTAACTGTTTGAGGTGATGAGATGCTGTGAGCAATAACATAACTCCCAGAGGGACCCATGCCTGAGAGGACTGGTGAATAGTTGCCATGTCTGCTATATCAGAGGCTGGGATGTACACTGGACTGATTTTACCATCTTATTTAAATGTGATGGTTTTCTCATTTGTTGCATTGTTTGTATTAATACGAATATCTTGTTATGTTTGTTTTGTCTCCTGGGAGCCAATAAAGCTGTGAAGTTTTTCTTTACACCAAATGCAGCTCTACGGGCGATCAATCAATGGGTAGTTTTTGGATAATCTGTGAGAGTGAGAAATCTAATAAAGCAAGCAACTAAAAAAAGGAAAACAAAGTCTATTTTCTGTTAGGTTAGCTACGTCAGGAGTCAGGCTTTCCACCATGCCTTTATAAGATATTAAAGCAGCTACATTTAACTATCAGGGTAGCACCTCACCAAATTAACTTTCTGACATATAAAGGAAAAAGTTTAGACATCATGACCTTGGCATCAATGTGGGTTACTTACTTGTACAATTAAATTTACTTTGACGCTTGCATTTCTCCCCACCTCCTCCTCCGCAGTGGTATATGAAAACACATTAATGCAAAATAAAGACCAATCATGAAGTGAGAAAACAAATATGTGACATTTTAAAATTACTATTGCTTTGCTGTACCAGGCATAATGTTAAGAAATAGGTAGACAAAGATTATATAGTTAGTTTCTAGGTCACAACAAGGTCCATAGGAAAACATGCCATTTAATTTCAAGGCAGCAGTTCTCTTATCACAACAAAATGAGTTATCAACAGATCAAAATAACAATCCGAATTATCTAGCATTAGTGGCTGAACTGAACAGCCCCAGATTATGTGATGAATTGTTAAATTGTGGTAGCATTGTTTTGGAATTGCTAATTAAAAAATAAGTAAACCCCCATGACTCTAGATATGACAACTGAAAATATCCACAAATTATTTAATAAATGAAGCGTCTAACAACTCTAACACTTCCTGCTCTCCTTGTTAATAAATGTAATTTGAGGTAGATTTATAAAATCTCCCATCTAAACAGTGAATTCATTACGCGACGTTCAGATCTCCAGATGCCTATGGACTCCTCGGAATTAGGTGTTAAATAGACAAAAGTGAACCAAACTGCCTTTAAAAGCACAGCATGACCATGTAATTCTTTTTCCAGTTTGTGGTAAAAAATGATGAAACTTCTTTCCAAGTAGCTATCACCCAGATTTAGTGTGAAAAGTAGTGTAATTGTAATTCACGCCATCAGGGTCTATCACTGATAGACTATCAGCTGTTCTGTAGTTAGGAAGGCTTTCTTTTCAAATAGGAAAGCTGCCAAGTGCTCTGTGATACCTCCAGCAAGCTTATCGGATGGAAGATCGGAGCCAAAACAGCAGCTGCACACATATGCAAATTGGCAATTAATAGTATAACATTCTGGGGAGGGTTGGTTTGTTGTTTTTTTTTTTTTTATTTTAATATGGGAAAGTATAGCAGAGCTACCTTAATATTAACCTTAAGAGTGACAGAGAACTTCTTGCCTGAGCGGCCAAAGAATAATTACCCTCTGGAGAGACTTTCACTCTATTACTTTCTTTCTTCACACAAAGATCAAAGCTTTGTTGTCCTGCCGAGTTTTTCTCCATCATGAAAGTTAACTTCAGGGGATTTAAAAAGAAAAGGGGAATACCTTGTAGATGCAACTCTCGAAAGCAGGGAATCGTGGCGATTCACGCTTCCCTCCGCCCCCCACCAAATGTCAAAAAAAAACAAATCCCAAAAAGTTAGGTAGTTTTGGTTTTTGTTTAGGACGCTTGTCCCGTTCCCTGAGAAGATGTTCCGTGCTACATGGGACTCTTACAATTGTTACGGATACTCTAATCAGCGACAAAGTAATTGAAGGATTAGTTTTATATATTTTCCCCAGGCTGCCGCAGCAAACCAGCTTGCTTTATTTAGCCCAGCATGTATGAATACAAGACTCCCAATTAATGCAGTGGCTTGCTTAAGTCAGAACATTGCCTTTCAAAGGATCCTCACATGATCCTTTTCTTGTAATAGCAGGCTGGAGCTGGAAAGACTTTGCAAGGCTGCTGCATTTCGCACCAGCCCGTCCCCAGCGCTTTCCCCAGCGTCTGTCTGTCTCTTCTAGGACAGGCGTGGGGTGATTAACTGATGTTTTCGATAATCTGTGAATCCTTAATAGTCTTATTTTCACGATTAAATATCTCAACATCTTTAGGATTAGGATTCTCCACGAAGGCAGGCCAGAAAGTTTACTCCTCTCTAGAGGCAGGCGCCTCAGGAAGGGATTTGCGTGGCGCGGTTTGTGCGGCGCCTGCCATGCGGCGGGAGCCTGCCTCCGACCACCGCCACTTCTGCCGTCTTTTCCTGCGGCCGCGAGGGCTCCCGTCCTGATCCCTCTGCATTGCCCGGGGCAGTAATTCCCGTGGCAGCGGGAACTCGGCGCTCCGCTCCGCCGGCTCCCGGCGCTGGCTCGGCGGGCGCTGCCGACGGAGCCTCAAGCGGCGCCGCTCGAGCCGCGCGCGGAGCCCGGCGAGAGGGGCGCGCCACAGCCCCGCGCCCGGCTGCGCCTCCCTCCCTCCATCCCTCCATCCCTCCATCCCTCCATCCCTCCATCCCTCCATCCCTCCATCCCTCCATCCCTCCATCCCTCCATCCCTCCATCCCTCCATCCCTCCATCCCTCCATCCCTCCATCCTTCCTTTTCCACAGCCAGCTCCTCCGCGGCTTTCCAGGCAGCGCCAGGGCATTCCGACAAAAAAATGTACGTTTAGATTTAGACGCTAATTCTCCCGTTCTGTTCCATTATCGAAACAACATCGCACACAACTTAGAGGAAAGCAGGGATATGAAAGGATCCATGCGTTCTGGTTTTCAGCAGGAACTGGAAAATGTACCCATTTATATTCACAGATCCTTAAAAAGTCAGATCTTTGAGAAGGGCAATTTTCCCTGAAATACCAGTGTTCCAAAGGCAGAACGATACAAATCCTCACCTGAAGTCGACTAAAGCAAAAGGAGGACTAGCTTGACTAAAATATCAATTCAATCGGACACAGACAGAAAAATCCGTTTGTAGGATATTCATCAAGAAGTATTTACATTCAGATGGGTTACCATCTCCCTGCTTGTGTGGACTGTCATTTGTGATGCCTTTTTCCAGACTGCAACACCTTTGTCAATTCACTCCTTTATTTTCTCCAGTGCCTCACAAACACATAGAACATAGTCATCCTTCAAATGTGTTTTAGTTTGTTTTAAAGCTTTCTGCTATTAACCCACATCAACATGCCAAAGTTTATATAAAATATAATAGGACCTAATAGTTTTTCCCATGAAATAATTTGCTTTTTAAGTCTTAGAACCAAGAGAGGCCTTCAACTTTTCTCATGAATGTATATGTTTGTGTATATATAAATAAAATATTTTGCCTTTACACAAATCCTTTGCTTCTTCTGTTTTAATGATGACAAAATCTCATTAACTGGCTTAATTTAAAGAACAAGGCATAGATAATATTGAACACGTAATTTCAAACCATGTAAGGCACAACCTAATCAAAATAATTCTGATGTTTACAGTGTCATGTTAATTGACTGCATCCAGAAAATTCAGAACAAAAATAATGTGGTTATTTTCATTATTAAGGAGAACAGGGTTTGGACCTTCATCCTGAGTTCACTTAATTAAAACTGCACACTGGAAAACATGTGGTGCTGTACAACTGCATGCACTGCTTTGAGAGTTTCGTGACATCTGGACTTGCAGAACACAACCTCTCTCTCTCTCAACTTTGGGTATGGTTACCTCATAATTGGTATCTGGGAACATTTGCATCAGACATACACATGCACACAACTGTGCAAACAGCAATTTAAAAAAAAAATTCTGAGTACTCTGCTCATATACTTCAAATGTGTTCATTTATCTCACTTTAGGAGACATTATTGTGTTGTTTTTTTAAATTCTCGTCTCCAAATAAAAAAGGAAAAAGTGGGTTACTGGCCTATTTCTGATAATTTTAAATTTGTGATCAAAGTTCAAACAAATTGACTGAAAAATACATATTAAGGTACTGGTGTCTGGGGTTTTTTTCATTTTTATAAACAAGAACAAGCTTTGTTACCACTCTGTGAAAGGTATAAAGAAGCCAACCCTTACTAGGCAGCAGTTGGCTGATCGGAAAAACCTACATAAGCTCCTGGACCTGTCTCACAATATGATGTCTCTTACCTAGCTATCAGGCCAGAATTCAAAACGAGAGGTTAAGGGGAAAGCCAGAAACATTCTGGGGATGTTCCATTAAAGGAACATGAATGTGTCTAAGAATGTGTCTTAGATGTCTTAAGATACAGAACTAATCTAAGGATAACTTGGGATACTGAGGAGATGGAAGTAGGTAGGGCAATACAGGAAACAGAACTATAACAAATCAGTTTTAATGTTAATTGAGCAGCTTTTCACTTTAAATATTCTAATATTTCATTATTGGGCGGTTTTCCACAGTCCTGAGACAACAGGTAAGAAAAAAATTCACAGTGAATTTCAGAACTTTGTCCATCAAATCAGTATCAATTTTTGTGCTGCAGAAAGCAATCATTCAACTTTTACAGCAGTTCCTTGGGGCAGATGGAAATTGGATGCACTTTTACAAGCCCATTCTCCAGACATTACTAAAGAGAAGCTGTGAACAGCAAAGACTGAAGAAGAAAATAAGTCCATTAAATGTGATGATAAAAGAAAAGTCAGAAAGCCAGCAGGCTCCTATGTTGGCTATCTCCATTCAGTTTGAGAGACTAACCAAAAGACTTTGTTTTCTTCCTATTGTTTTTCTTGCAATATTCAAGAATTTTAGTTATATAATCTTCTAATGTTAAAAGGTGAAAAGAAAAAATGATGGGAGAATTCTGTAAAAGAGCCACAATGCATTCTCTAGAACATATCCTCCTTGAACAGCAGAGTGAGACAGAGTAAACTTGAGAATTGGATTTTTCCACAGAGAGTGAGAGAGAGAGAGAGAGAGAGAGAGAGAGAGAGAGAGAGAAAGAAAGAAAGAAAGAAAGAAAGAAAGAAAGAAAGAAAGAAAGAAAGAAAGAAAGAAAAAGAAAAAGAAAAAGAAAAAGAAAAAGAAAAAGAAAAAGAAAAAGAAAAAGAAAAAGAAAAAGAAAAAGAAAAAGAAAAAGAAAAAGAAAAAGAAAAAGAAAAAGAAAAAGAAAAAGAAAAAGAAAAAGAAAAAGAAAAAGAAAAAGAAAAAGAAAAAGAACTTTACAGGAAAGTAATTAAGGTGGGACAGAACCAAAATTTCTAAATAATATTTGCAAAGCCTTACTAACTCTGGCTAATCTGTGGCTATTCAGACAACTGCAGCCATTACACTGGAGGTGTTTTCACAGTGGAGATTGATAACTTCCTGAAAGCATGAAGTACCTATGGATATAAATTACAGGGTGAAAAAAAGTCCTCTGAATACTAGGCAAATTAGATAATATAATATTAAAACATTAAAATTAATTCACTTGGTTTGTAGAAATTATTTGTATTATTATTCACTCATACAGAAAATTTTCAGCAATAATTCTAAAAAAATATTGAATGTGCAATTCAATATATAAACCCACATCATCCATACATAAGTGACAATTAATCAGCCCCCCAAGAATAAGTAATGAAAATGTAGGTAAAAGCAGAATACAGCATACAGTACTTAGTAATTGAAAGGAAAGAAAAATACTGTATTAGTTGTAGGACTGCTACTCTATGTCCCTGTCAGTTTCTTAAAGGGACAGTTCCATAGATGGTATGAGAAAAAAACACATCATAAACATTTCATCTCAGCGAGACCTTAACTGATCAGGAAAGGTCACAGTAGGAAAAAGCCACTTTTGTATGAACTGAAATACTGGAGCTGGTCAGATGTTCACAATATATTGCTCACCAAGAAACTGAGCCCAAGAACTATTAAGTTTTTTGGTGAATAACTTTGAATAATTAATCCTTCTGAGAAAATCACAATCTGTTCACCAAGAGTTCATGAAAAAAACAAGGTGAATAATTCATTATGAATTATTTGACCAGTTTTAGCAATGAGGTTCTAAATCTGTCTTCTTATGGATATTACCCTCATTAATACTATTCAGATACAATGCTTAAGGATAATTTACATGATGAAATACTGCACATCTAATACGATACAATTTAAGCTAGTGACTTTCTTTTCTGTTTCTTGTAGATACTTTGGATATAAGTCTTTATTTATTAAATTTTTAAAAGGCTCTTTGTATCACTTTAGAAGCACTGTTAGTCTTGGAACAATTGATGCAATGACAGGACATTCTTAAATAAGAAGACAGCCTTGATGGAAGACAGACCTAAATGTTTAAAATCTGAAGGGGAGTACGGCTGTAACATATAGTTAGGCATCTGTACTCATGAGTTTTAGGGAATTTGTGAGTATGTCTAATCCTGCTCTGGGAAACCATGAACATCCATGGATTTGAAGGAAAACAGGTTCAGATTCCCATTCTTAAATATTTACAAAACATTAATTATAGCAATTATTGTACAATAATTTAAAAACTGAATAATGTTACAACTGATTTCAAATTGTTCCAACGTGCCATCCTAGATTAACACATTTAAACATTACTACACTATTTCAGTTTAATTATAAACATGACATTGTTTTAAATTAAAAGCTAACATATTCTGAGCAACATGTAGCCAACTATATAATTGCATTAGTTAAAGCTGCAGTTTCATGACACTTTGAGCTGCTCAACATCAGAGCTGCCACTGTGCTTTGTGCCAAGTGTTTCTGCCTTCTCTCTTGCATCAGAGTACGAAGGCCACTTGTCCCCCTACTCCCTTCCCACAGAGATGAGTTGTTTCATGGCAGAATTCTATTCAGGGTGAAGCCTGACAATACAACTAGGCTGATCTAAAATCATTCCCTTATAAAAAGAAATTATCCAGCCTGTTTTATTCCCAAACCTGGCTCCATCCTCCCTGGCACAGGTAATGATCTGACCCCAGATCTGTCTCTTTGACTCAGAGGAATCAAAGAAACATAAAAATAATCTTGTAAAATACACTTCTCTATACTAGAAGAAGGCCCCTGAGCTGCAAGACATTCAGTTTGAAGTCAGATGAATGAAGGTGCCAGTGAAAATGCTGGAGAAGAGCACAGCAAAGAGAGCTCAAGGGAAAGCGGTGGTAACATATGGCCAAAAGTAGGGTTTGCAGCAATCAACATTTAGATTGGCTTCAGCTTCAGTGGAACCACAGGCTTGGATTTACTGTAAATAAGATCTAATTCTGAAGGAACTTCCTCAAAACAAACATAAGGCAAGTCATTTCATACTCCTCCTCCAAGAAAAAGAAACCCAACAAGCACATCAATTACAGTGATAGTAATAGTAATAGTAACTTACTTCATGTAACGTATTTTCAGCCACTTGGCATACAACATATGAGTCTACCAGTTGATTATACTAGATGCTTAACTGAGTTTTACCTATGCAAGATTTAATCTGACCCTTCAAAGAATCTTTTAAACACATTTAAAGTGTGAATGCAAAACTATGGATTTTAAAAGTTTTTTACTCTTTACTATGTGCAAATATGCATCACATTACTTTGAAATGTCAGTAAAGGCCTCTTAAAAGAATAGCTCTCTCTGGAATAAATTTTCTGTTTAAATAATTCTGACAGTAATCTTCTGTTGGGTGGTATGATGTTAAAATCAGTATATTCATTATGAAACTATTTACTATATGCTATTTATATACTTCATTAACATTTTCAGTACTACTGTTTAATTTTAATATAAATTTTGAAATTATGTAAAGAGATAAAATTAAAGCAATTTTCTTCTTTACATTGCATTAAAATATATGCAACACATATATATATATATATATATATACAGTAAATACGAAAAACAATCCACTGTTTGACACTTAAAAATTATTGTAATAACTGTTTATATTAATAAATAAAGTAAAAGTGTAATAGTAGCAGGTTGGCAGAAGGTAAAAGTGTGTACAGGTGGGATTTGGCTACATTGTTCCTATTTACACCAATTATTCAGTTGCATATCAGTTCTAGGAATTTTCTTCTTATTAGCTCAGTATTAGATTTTTTTATCCCTGTGCATTTTAAACTGGATTAGAGAGTGACTGATCTCTGCCAGTTTCCTTGGATGTGGCATTCAGAAATGGAATCTTCCCAATTTAATTTTTTTCTCCTCTGTATTGAAACAGTACTATTACAAGGGAGAACTGCAATTATTTAATACTAATGGCCATGCAGTTATAGTTACTCTTTCAGCTGTACTAATGTTTTAGTCTAATGTTCATTTGTATGACCCCATAATAATTTAGGAATTACGAAGTAAAAAATTATTAATTCATAAATCATAAGATTATGGATTGGATTTACAAGATTTCATAGTAACAAAATTTTATTGGAAAACATAGTAAGAAGCATACTACTAGAAAAATGCTTCTGGGAGAAATATTTGCAGTATTTATATTCATCACTTCTTGCTAACTAATTTTCTCATAAGATCTGGGAAAAACACTGAGCAGATCTCTCATAACTACATCTCCCTGCAGTACTGATAGGTTGCCTGATGGAGCTCTATTGCTCTGCCTGACCAGAGATGAAACTTTTCATCTTTTAGAGGCTATATAACCTTTTTGAAAGGTTAGTTCTTTCTTGCTGTTGGATGAGTTTCCTGGGCATAAATAGAGAGTAAGATGAGAGGTCCACAGAAATAAGCAGCTAGTCTAGATGGGCATATCTTATTGCCTTTCAGCATAAAAGAAAGGGGATCTAAATGTTAAAAAAAACCCCATCAAAACCTTGCTGAAACAATAGATTATCACCCATTTATTTAGGTAAGAGTGTGAGACCTCCCACCACCTACCGTATCATCCCACTTCAGCCTTTTGGTACTAAGCTTTCAGCTGTTTGCCAACCCTTATGATTTTACTGAAAATTTCTCAATATTGTGTGATGGATTCCACTGAGAATCTCAGCTTCCATTGAATCAAATCAAAACATGATTTTTCACACAAATAACTTAAAGCCTACCTTTAAAAAACTATCAGTGATTAAATAGCACAAGTGTGACAGCAGTAAGAATGAAAACGTATCCCTTTTTGACTCTTTCTCTAATCTCTCTCTGATATTCTGCGAGCTATCTAAAGGGGTAGATGAAAATATCTTAGTTTCAGACTTATTAATTGCATTAAGCAGCCTGATTTTAATTTTTTTTTTTCAAAGCTTTGTGGTATCTTTCCAGATCTTGTAGTTGAATTACAATCTTCTGAATATTATTGCTGTTTCAAAATGATCACATTAGTTATAAGGATAAGCAATTACTATAGTTAGTCTCTCCCAGCTAGTAATTTCAAATGCTCAAAATATATACATATAAAATTTCAGAAGTTCCTTAAGTGCAGGTACACAGTCTTTTTCCACTCTATTTAACAAGACTTGCACTAAGAACTAAGATGTTATGTAATTTCCATAAAGTGTAGACAGTTCACAACAAAGCCTATGATATGTTTTTTTTTCAGTAGTGTGTTGTTCCCTCTAACATACTTTTTTTTTAAAGATCAGATAAATATGGGCATTGTGTGCTAAGTAATCAAACTTGCAGCTAAAAAACAGATTTATGGCTTTTGAAATAAAAATATTATGCTTGCAATTTATTATTTTTAAGGTTTAAATTTTCAATTAATTTATAAAGGAAGTATTTTAGTATCTGTGATTGTGATTTAATTAGTAGTGCTTTAGGATGTCTACTATAGAGGAAAGAACAACACATAGCATTTAAAGGACTGAGCTCAGAAATGTTGTTGCTAACATAACGTGCTAATACAAGAACAGGACTGAAAATTAGGCCATGCTGTTTTCACACTGGGAGAAGCTATTGAACTATTTAGATTTTAGAGAGAGATTATTTTCCTTCTGAAGACAACAGTCTCTCTTTTGTTCTTGTCTCTCTTCTGTTCCTGAAGGTCATGACTTGATTGTGCATTCCAGCATCCTGTTTTCTCAAAACAGCAATCTAACTCTTCTTTCAGCAAAACTCTTCTTCTTGGAAGAGCAGACAAGAGAAACTGGCTGCAAATGGCCAGTAAGGAAGACCAATTAGCCACAAATATGAGATTCCCATAAAGATTAATGGCAACAACTGATCTGTAAGCAGCAAAACCAAGTTTTCTCCAGATAAAAGCTTTGTTCAGGAACCCTAGCTTTAATTAAATAATACCACTTCATTGATTAAAAAAAAAAAAAAAAAAAAGTTTAGGGACTTGCAGGCGTCTTTAAATTAAGCAAGAAATAACATGAAGAAGTTCATGTTATTAGATGTTAGAGATATCTAATTGAGTATGTTTCATCTCCTCAGTTTACCCATCAAGTGCTCTATATTTTAAGAGTTTATATTCAAATAAGTATCTTAGATTCTGCAACTTTAAAGATAGTCACTTTGGTCTCACCACATTATTTTTAACAATGTTTTTAGTGTTTAGTTTAATATTAAGCAAGATGATTCACTAGTTAGTTCAGCAAAGAATTCCATAAATGGTAATAACTGTGAGATCATTCTTGCCCACCCTCCACTCATGCAGTCAGGACTCCCTGTAATGCAGTTTGTAAGTCGTTGTCCAGTTTAAATCTGTCATGCATTAGCGCTTTCATCCATCATCTTTCAAGTCTGAATGTGTAGTTTAGACTAGGCCTTAGTCTTATGAAACAACCAAACATTTCATTTTGAAAAGCAGATACTGCAAGCAGCCTGACTTAAAAATACAAGGAAATTCTGGATCCATAATTCACCCTCCACCTTCCGACCCCACCAACCGCCATATTAGTGTGCCCCCACCAAAATACCAGCTTGTGTTTACAGTTTCGTTTCTCCTGATGGTGGATGGGCGCGTGTACACGCACTCGCTCTATGTGCACTCAATAGGATCATGATCTGGAGAGCTGAAAATGTAAACACAAGCTGGTATTGTGGTGTGACTAGCGGTTTGTGGTTTCTTTGTTTGAATATTTCAAAAATGGCACACTGGCCAGAACTTAGGAAGAGAAAAGCAGAGCTGCTACTTACACAAAAATTTGATGGTTCCAATGCTCAGATTTCAGATGGATAAAGCAGGCTGCACAATACTTTATTTTTTACATAGTTGACTATGCTTGGGTGCAGGAATTTTGTTTTCAGGGATAGATAAAATACACTTTTGCCCTTCATTTCACATTAGGAGGAGTATCCCGCTTGTTCAAGTGACCATCAAGTGATTTCTTCAGATTAGGAATGCTCATCCAAAGCTGTCTGTAATCATGTGACTGAAGCAGACAATATGGTCAAGCATTCACAGGATTAGGTGAGTACAGCTAATAAAAAATTTATTGCATTTTCATAGAAAATTCATTGCATCATGGCCATTTTCTATTAATTAAGCTCAAACATGAATCCATATGTGGACCCCACAGAGAGCCCCAAAATTACATACCTATAGAGTTACAACAGCACAAGCTTAAATTGGTGTAATGTCAGAATTTTTCTTTTTGCTTCACTGAAAGTAAGGGAAGCAGAATTACTTTATGAAATCACCATGAGTCCAAAAGCTCCTCTATTTCTTTCTAAGTATATCAGCCAGTCTCAATAAAACCTCATAATATCATTTTGCTACTGTTCTGAACATGGAGGGGAGGAAGGAGGGAGGACTGAAATTCATCTTATAAAGTACTGGATTATATCCAGCTACATTATATTATTTTTATACCCTATAAAATTTTTAATAGCTTATCAGAAGTAGATATTTGAAGCAATTTTTTCTGCCAATAATTTATTTTCATCAGTTGCAGACTGGTTATAGTACCTATTACATACACTATACAAGCTCATCACTGAATATTTAAATTACTGAAAGCAAAATCTAAGAAAATATGGAAAAAAACAGGGTGGTCTTCTCAAAATAGTGGGAAAAGGCCAGAAATTTCATCAGTACTATTGCAACAACTCTTTATTCAAGAGAGGGGCAGTTCTAACATCTATGTTCTCTACAAGAATAGTGGCGTTATTCTTGTAGTACTCACAACTCCTGAAAAGAGCATCTAGTTTATAAATACTTAGTTCATTCCATTGGAACATATCTGTCCCATAAAAAGCAGGAAATTCTTTCTTAAACTATGAAGTATTACATTACATACAAAACCATGCAAGAATATTAATCAATTTTCCTCTTCAAATACTTTTCAAGTGTATTTTAGAAAGACTTGATTACTTTACACAAACTGCACAACTGCAATGCCATCATAAGGTAGAACATCTTGCCTTTTTTAATACATTACTCTATATAAGCACCCTCACAAAGACAGCTTGTGAGCTTTTCACAAATTATAATAATGGAACCACCTACATGTATATCAGTGCTGACAGATCTGGATCATCTTATTTTCACCTGCAGTAAGTTCAGAGTCAGCTAAAAACTAAATTATACAATGAACAGCTTTGTTGTAGGAATATGCATGGCCTTATTTTCCACCAACACTTGCAGAACAAACACATGCAGCTAGCATAGATATTTAATATAAATGGTAATAAATACTAGTGAATTTGCAATCTCTTTTTTTTTTTTCATCCAAATTGAAGATAAAGTCCATCACTTTGGGGTTTTTTACATTATGCTCTATAGATGGATGGTTTTGTCTATACAGATGTATACCTGTCTAACAGACATTATCTGCAAAATGTTTAATGTACAAAAAGGAAGATGTATCCAAAAAAGATCTTCTTGGTGTTAGTTAAAATGAATAATAAAATAATAATTAATTAGATGAAGAATTAACTAGAGCAGAATTTTGTGTTTAGCTACTACACAAAACACCATAAAATTTTGATGACCATTTGAAGTCAAGATCTTTACTATGTACTCTTCTGAAAGGCAGTGGCACTTCTGGCATAAAATAAGAGGACTGCCAGCTGAGGTGATCATGTCATTCTGATATGCCTATTAGTGACCAAATATAGACAGATAAGACCAAACACTGGTCTCATGTTATGCCAAGGAAGGTTTAGACTGGATATTAGGAAAATACCAGGAAAAATGTCATCATTGAAAGTTTGGCCAAGCACTGAAATAGGCTGCCAAGGGCATTGGTGGAATCACTGATCAAAAATCATGCTGATGTAGCACTTGACACGGTTTAGAGGTGAAGGTGTTAGGTTCACTGTTGGACTCAATATCAGGGGTCTTCTAAATGACCCTATGATTCTATGATCCTTGCTCCTTGGGCATTGTAGAATGCAAGGATGGCTTGAGTCACATGGAACATGTTTGTTACTCAGAAGGGAAAGATAGCATTATTCACAGTGTTTCCTTGTGTTTGAAGATGTACCTGAACCATTTTTTCAAAAGAATATAAATATATACTTCATGAAAACAGGAAACAAATTTGTGTAAAATACTGCATAATAATACATGCCTTCCCCTCCTACTGGCATCAGTCAACGTAAAAATAAAATAAAACTATTGTTCTTCAGTCAGCTCTATGAAAGAGTACATTTAGCACTATTAGCTCCTGAGGAAAAAAGCACACTCTTTCTTCAACTACTAAAATGACAAAGACCTCAAGCGGCAAAATATCTGAATGTCCAAATTTAGGTAGAGTGCATTCTTCCTCCATAAAAATAACACTTCATTCAAAATATAATATCTCCTTTTTCTGTCACAAGAAAGACTTAATATTAAGGTATTTTTCTATTTGTGTAGTAAAAATGCTAGAACCAATGAGCAACAAAACAACTACATCATAAGAGCACATAATTATAACAACACACAAGTAGAGTTAAAAGACCATTTACACTATTTTATTGATGACATGCATATAATCCGCATCAGCCCTGTATATCTGAATTGAAACTAAGTTTCAATTACAACAGAAGTACCTAAACTAGCTAGAACTTTACTGATAAGGAGAGAAGAAAGTTTAATAAATGTTCAAGACCTGCAAGAAGCATCACAAAATTAAAAGATCTACACTATGTTGATAAAGTAAATAGATCACCAGCGTTAAGTATAATGGTTGTTTTCAAACAACCATCAAAAGTCTTGATATGAAAATAATCTTTCTAAGAATTCAAACCACAATTACTTTTCACACAGTGGGTAGACTATTCTTATGCTTCAAGCCACAGTTAGGGTGGCTTGCATTTATAAAATTGTTCCTTAATATTTGTGTGCATAACAATCAGTCACATAAAATCACACACAGATCTAGACTGGACAATTCCCATATTGTCAGCAAAATAAAAAAGTTACAACAGCTTCAAACTGTTTTCTCAAAGATTAAACGTAAAAAACATTTCCTTAAAAAATTGTGTCTCACACAGGTGGTCAGAAGAAATGGTTTAAAATACCTGGGATTTAGACCCAATTTCTATGCTTATTTGAACACATTATTTGATAGTCTACATGTGATGATCACTACTGGTAAGTATTTTTCTGTTACTTACTTGAGAAATAAAAACATGAAAGATTGCATGAAGAAAATTTGAATGAACTGGATTTGAATGTTTTTCAGAGGGATGGAGATTTTAAAAGGTTACTGCTTATGTACACCACTAACAGTATATTTCGCTGTCTTTCATTACAAAGGAACAGAGCTGGTTTACTTTCCACTTATTTAAACAATATTAACTATTTATGTATTACTGCTACTACAAAATCCCAGATCTATTACCAAGAACAAAGTCAATGGGTAAAGTGGACAACAACATTTGACCTTTAAAAATATTTGTGAAGTTTTCCTCTTTTTTAGAGGGAGAGAGATATTTTGCTGAGTGGTTAATGAATTCAGACACTGACCATTTGACCTAGGTTTTTGAAAGTAATTAGCAGCTCCGGTTACCTGAAAGATGGAGCTAAGATGAGCAGGCAGTTTTAAATCAGCGCATTTCTAATTAAAAATTATGTTATTTACAGTCACTCGATAGACGTTGTAAGCATCTGTGCTCATAAAGAAATATGCAACAAAGGATTGATGATTTTTAGAGGCTATCCACAGTTCCTGAAAATAACAAGAGAAGGATGTTGAATATAAAAGGTAATTGTTAGCTAGAGGAGATTATGGCTCTTGCTTAAATATATTTTTCAGGTAAACTGAAAATGTGTAATTTAATTAATTTTTATATCCAAGTTTTGTGGAGAAAGGAAAGGTTCTCAATAATGAGTGTAAAATTAAGCTGAAAGGATCAAGTAATTATACTGGCTTGTTGGACTAATACTGAGAAGGGCATCACAAAAGGACTGCAGTGTAAGTTTTAAGTATACAGACACTACTCAAAAACTCCAAGCTCCTAAGATACACAAAAACAGTATAAGGTTCTGTGGCATGAGGTAGTTACTAGGGAGTATAATTGCTGTTAGAAAAAGATTATCGAGATCATCATCACTGCATTTATTCCACCCCAAATTCCCTATTGCAAATATGCCATATGAACAATCATATTTTATTTCAGATATATTAAACATATATATGAAAACCAGTCAAATACTCCAAAGGATTTTTAAAGTGTTGATGTTAACTTTGTGACCTGTGGACTCTGGTAAAGAAGTGTCTGTGGAGTATTCTTTGTCTTCAAACGATGTTTCTAATGCAATTCCTTATCCACTGAAATTGTTATGACTTCCCAACTGAAGAGATTGACAACTACTGCCATATACTGACATACATAGTTGGAAATAAAACAAGAGCCAAAGCAAACTTTAAGGTTTGAGCTAGCATCAAGTTTGAATATGACCAAAACTAGGTAGCAGATACTGAAGTACTTTCTTGGACTTCAGTAACTGGCTATTTAAGTTATTGCATTAACTCATCTGGGGTATTAAACCAATCACATTGACTTAAACAGATAGATAGAAAAATCATTGGTCTCAAGACAATTTAAGATATTTCTCTACTATAATAATTCAAATCCATTTTCTTCAAAAGACTCCATACCAGAATTAAAGAATGTGTATTGTATTACATTTTAACAACTTATATACCAGCAATACAACAGTTTGGAAGACCTAATGAAAATTCCTTTTTCATTATCTGGTTTCAGTATTTTTATTTAATTACAACAAGTTTTTGTATTTACTTTTGCCTTGAATATTCTTCTTACCTAGATTTAGACTAATTTTAACTACGAAACAAAATACAATTAATTAGATAGTGCTGTGGAGATTAATAGTTAAACAGCAAGAATACAAGGGAATTGTATTTACTCTTTTTAGCAGAGTAACTAAATATGAAATAAAATAGTAAAATAAGGTTTAAATGTAATTAAAAATAATTTAATTTTATTTATTTAATTTAATAAAGTATTCAAAGAACAAATCGATGCCTTAGGCACCTGATAGTGAGAGTTGCCTCATCAGTTCTCAGGAATTTAAAAGAATTTGCAAATCATTTTATAAAACAATAGCATGTGCAAGTGTAATATTTGCATCCATCTTTTCTGCATGGATAAAATGTCTCACTCTTTGATCATTTTAGCAAAAAATATCTGGAATACATTGCATTTTTCACATCCTACCTTTGTTGAGAAAAGGCTAGGTTCAATTGGTACTTGAAATGGTCTCTGGACCTAGAACGAAACAGGAAAAATAAGTGTTTAGTAGTCAAACTAAAAGAATCATGACCCCCTAAATGAATAAAAAAGTCTGGAGGCATATTGATTAAAAAAAAAATTGAAATTATAAATCTGGGCAGTATTAAAAGCTTCTCCAGATCCCTTCTACAATGGAGACTAAAACTGCCACCACATGGACCCAAATATTTAGGTCTCCAAATACCAACTGTTACAACATATAATTAAAGTCAGTTTCTAGCCTTTAATCAACTGAATCAAGTAAGCTTGTGAGATGAGATAAATTGCTACTGTATTTATTTATGGCACATAGCCAATATAGCTAAATATACAGGCTTACCTGAATAGTTTATCAGCTATTGCAAGTACCATGACTATCCAATTACATTTATCTCAGTGTTTGTAATAAGCTTGTCTATTCAATGTAATAAAGTCAGGAAGAATTACATTTCTGACAATTTGGGTACTACAAGAATGAAATTAACCTTTTCTATGTACTTCTAGGTTTTTTTCTGTGATTAACACAGAGAACAAGGCATGATCACAACTCCACAGATTGTGCACAGTCAAAAAACAATTATATTTTATTTTCCTTTTTCTTTTACTGATGCCTTGTGTTCCAAAAAAGCTGAACTGACTGAAGTATATGTTTTTCAATGCATATGTTTTATCAATAAAAAGCTATTTTTCTAAACCAATCAAGGAGGAGAAATATCTAGTTTATCTTAGCTAGTTATTAATAATTTGCATTATCTCAGAAAAATTCCAAATACAACTGGGCTTCATCATGATTTAATGTTTATAAGAACAGTAGATAAATCTAGGAAGGATGACAGAAAAAAGAGCCAGGGTCATGAAGAGGAAAAAACGCCATGGTGTTTATCTTGAAGGGCTGCAAGAACTAAAACCATCATAAAGAGAAGAGTCAATATATCTGATTAATAACTTTCATAATTCTTAAGACTATATAAAAGTCAAAAATTTAATGTCTAAGTCAGATACATTATTTTGTATTTACCTCCAGTTTCTATTTAAATAGAGAGTACAGGCTCCTCACATATTGAGTAAGAGGATAAATTACAAATACTGAACACACCTTGTTTTGTAGAGGCACCAAGACTGCAAATACTTTATTCTCTGCTGTATCTTTGTGATTAGTAGAGTAGTGTAATCTCTACAGATTTATTTAATTTATGTAAAACTCTGTGGAATGAAGCTATTAAGGAATTCTTCATTACTTTAGTGTCATCAGACAATTTTCAAAATCTGTAAATTGCAATCCTGTTTGTGAGATAATTTCAAAGGTAATGTTCTGGTCCAGCAGAAAATCTGATTTTATAGAATAGTATCATCCCTACCATCCTCTACATCAGCCATTGAAATCACCGTTGTCATCCATTATGTCCTCCAGCAGCGCAGCCACAGATAGCTTTTCTTAGGCAGATCTTTGCAAGTTGAATTGAAAGCAATTTAATTTCGGCAAAATGGCTGCTTTCATTGTATACAGGACACCGAACCTCTTGTGTAGGACCTTTTCACCATGTTGTGATTGATTTTACATCTATTGAAAACAAGTCTGGTCTCTGCCATTTGTTTACCCTTGTATTCTCTCTTTATGCTTTGGTATGCATTTTTAATTAGATACACTCCAGTTCTTTCACCACTAGCTAACACTTTTATTTGGGAAGCAGTCTTTACTAGCCCTGCAAATATCCGCTGTTCTTTGCAATGTCAAGTCCTTTTCTCACCTTGCTTTGACTTGGTTATCACTTATATCACAAGTAATTCATCCATCTGTTAACTGCTCCAATTCACATTACTTGGCTTTATTTTAAAGATCTTAACAATGGTCAATGGTCTCATCTGGCAGCTGGTTTCTTGTAAAAAATGTGCCTTTCCCAAGTGACATTCTTGTGAGGATCAAAATATTCACTGAATGGGTTTTTATCTAGCAGTTTACAGGTCCCTCAGGCTCTCCATAGAACATATTGTATATACCCAGTGCTTTGGGCATGCCATGTGTAGCAATGTGGAGGACTTCACCTTCTCCAATTTTATTTCACTCTTTTCCAGCTTTCCACCATGTTGTCTTTACACATTGTTGGTTCATTCTTGTAAAAAAAAAAAAAAAAAAAAGATACATATCATGCAACTAACTACATGATTGTTGAAGTTTGCATCCAGAGTGTGCCTTTAAAGCAAAACTCTCAAAGCAGTTTGGTGCTTTGGTTTGTCCCGTGAAGCAAACCAAAGTTTGGGAATTCTGGAAGTAGGTTCTCTCACTGTAAAATGGCAGAGCAGAAACACGCTTCATATGATTTGGTTACAAATGGGCATTCACCCACGGGACACATGTACAGCTATCCAAACTGGAAAATGATAATAGAAATGTATCATGCCTATTTAGCCCCACACATTTACTCCTTCTAGTCTGTACTATTCCCTAACACAGACAGAACCACAGAAATAAGTGAAATTGTCTTTGTTGGTTGGCTCTCAATACCTGAAATTGGTGAAAAGCATTATACAATACCACAGCACTTCTATATAAGTAATGTTTCAGCACAATCAGAAATATCTTAAGTACTAAAGGAAGTATAAAATTAATTTTTATCATGTCACAAATAAGGGGAAACTCTCCCACTGAATAAAGGGGAAAAAAAAATAAGGTGTAGTATTCTTCCATCCCACAGCAATCCAGAAAAAAACCACAGTATGTCCACTTTACATACTACCTTTCTCTTAATTTACAGTTTTCAATTTACAGTCTTCTACACAGTTATTTAAATAAACTGTCTCTCACAGAGTAGCACCTTTGCAATTGCCAGGGACACAAACCCACTTCTCTGTTTCCTCATAAAAATTTTCCATAGACACCCCCAACACAAGCATTTCCAGCAAGACTGATTTTTTACTTGGCCTTATCTTCTCCAGATGGTTTGTAGATAGTTCTCACAACTCAGCCATCACTTTAAATAGACTTAAAAAGACAAAAGTCCAGTTTCCTTTAGGACTGTGTGTGAAACTTGTGGCTGGTGAAATTTCCAATATAAACAAGATCTTTTGGCACCAACTGGAGGGGGGCTGGGTCTGTGTTTATGGCTTGCTGCAAGGAATGTTCGTTTTCTTAATATCCTCTCCCTTCTTAAATGGGATGGATTATATCCAAATACATTGTTACCATTCTTCTCACTCAAACTGACTTTATACTTGTCATACTTTAATGGGCAGGTCTGTAATCTGAAAGAGATGCAAATAGTTTTGTTTGCAGGTTTTCAATAATCATATGTTTCATGATTAATGAAGCCTCTTTCAAGCCTCTAACAGCCTTCTGCAGCTGATTGTAGAATTGTTGAGGAGTCTAAAAAAAGTAATCTCACTCATATACTATCTTTAACTAATCCTGTTAAATTTTATTCATTGTTTGTGACAAGCCTTGCTATTACTCTGCATGCAGCAAGGAGTTGATCAAGCATTGTACAAGCTGTTGGGGATGTCACAGAGGTCACCATCAGCACTTCTAACGGAGTGAGTGCTTGCCAAGGATAACAGAAGAAACCATTTCCCCATTTACAGGTTTGCCAAGACAGAGTTCCAGTCCCTTCCCATGGTGAAAGGCTGCAGTTTAAAACACTTCCTTAATTCCACTTAATTCCTTCATTACTTTTTCAGTGTATAACTACCAAACATAACTCTAAATCAATCAATCAATCAATCAAATAGTGTGATTCTGGCTTTATTACCCTCTCACAAAGATGATGTCAGCTCTTGTGCTCCTTGATGTATATTCATTCCCCATGCTCTGTTCTACATGTTTAAACATAGAAAACAAAAATATCCACAACTCCAATGTTTTCTTCAACCCACAGTGTTATTGGGCATTCTAACACCAGGCTTTCTGAAACAGTATCTTCTGTTGGGTTTGTTTGGGGTTTTTGGTGTTGATGATTTTTTTTTTTTTTAATATTATAACTCAGTCCTGGAGAATTCCTCCTGTCCTAACACAAACAGCACTCTCTACATATACGATTTGCCAGAAAATTGTGTCCAATCTCTCAGTGCACTCTTCATGTTCTACGTGCCATTTGTACATTTGCCACTTAGCCATGTAAAATGGAATTATTTAATTACAGAGTTTCAGCAATATTGCTGCTTTAATCCAGTCACAAACAGACTTGAAGGGAAAATTATATGCCAGGAGTTAGAAAAAAAAAGATGTGATCTGTTAGCAAGTCTGACTCTGTTGATCACTTCATTACAAACAAGGATAAGTTGGTATGAAAAATGTGAGGGTCCAATCAAAGCTAGTATTTACCACTTACGAGGGCCATCCAGGTAATAAAAAAGGTAATAAAAAAGAGAACAAACCTTGAACATTTTCTTGCACTGCATTACTGCAAATCAATAAATAAAATCTATAGATTAACACTGGTTAGACCAAAACAATGAGGGATTTGGAAGCATGCAAGAGAATGCCCTTCAGATTAAATGACAATTTGGAAGTGTTTAACAACATATGGTCTCTTCTCTTTGACATATACGATTAAGAATATATCTTTTTTATATAAAAATATAAAATACCATCTGTCATAAGTTCCAACCATGATACTGTCTCTTTATATCCAATTAATTCACTATACTTCCTAGTGTAAATATTTCTCCTATTTTCTCATTTTTTCATTTTCTGTAACTATATTTATTTATAAAATTTCAATAAATGTATATATTTAAAAAGTCAATAGTATGACTTGAAATGTAATTAGGAATAACAATGAAAGTCTGTTTCACTTTGTATTCACTCGTATTTCAAAGAAGGGCCAAATCTTCAAATGGTTTGAAATGCCATTGCTCATTTAAATCAGTGGGTATAGGCATATTACAAAGATTTTACTATGTTGTTTTTCCTTATTATACACATTAACCCAGATAAATGATCACTTTTCACAAAAAAATATTTGTGTTTCCTTCTTTTTTCAGAAATACAGGGTACCTTAAAGACACATGACTGCAGAGTGAGAGCCCTAATATAATGGGTATTTTTCCTTAAGGTGTCAGAATTCCAGTGGACATGGAGAAATAAATGGATTACTCTCAAAATCATGGTACAAACCAGCAATGTAATGCATTTCCATCCACTGAATTAATATTTTACCTCATTAATTTAATCCAAAATAAAAATCTTTGACCACATAATTAATATAATGACTTCTGAGAACACTAAGACATGCACAAGTCTCAAAATACAGTCTCAAGATTACAGGAGCTAAGTTTTACCAGGTTATAACAGGAAGGACTGCAACAGCCTGTTTGAAGAAGGGTGTAAGATTTCCTCTGTTAGAAACAAACATACCCAGATAAACATATACACACAGAGACACACAGGTTTTACTCTTTGTTTCTCAGTAATTTGGCCGTGGGTGCATCAGTAAGTTACACTAATAGGTTTTGCATTAGTAGCTTGAGAAAGAAATTACTGGCCCACAATTTAAACCACATTTTAAACCTTTAGCTTTTTAAGAATCTTTTGGAAATGTTAACTCTTGAAATTCCCTCAGCCTAGCAAAGATCTGAAAACAAAATGGAAAATTATTTTGCTTTTCAAAAATGTTGCCCCTCTTATAAAGCAGAATACCATATAATGGTAATTCCCTTTCTCTTTCTTTGGATTAATTTTATACTTCATGATATAAAAAACTAAGACTTCTGTGTCTGCTGAAATGCTGTGGAAGTGGTGACCATATCTGCCTGAGATTATTCTCATGTAATTTACAACTTAGTACCTTTTTACCTGCTTCCATGTAGTTGATCTGTGAAAGAGAAAATGCTGAACATCTTCTAATACTACATTCTCAGTCTTTAAAGGAGCTTTCAAATAAACCTTGAGGCTCATCTTGTTCATTCATGGCAGAAACTCTATACAGAGTCCTTAATAAATTGCTTGTAAAGGTTCTTAAATTGCCCCAATACTTTCTAAAATACTTGCAGTATTTCAGTAACTACATATAAATCAACTTCTAAAAATTTTCATTGTGTAAGCCATAATAAGTTCGTAAGGGGCACTGACATCCACATCTTGCTCACATGCTGTCTGGCAATGTACCCCCTTTGCCTTTGTGATTTCCTCTTTTAATTTACAACAGAGTTTTTGCTCCAAAGTTAACATAAGGGTAATAGAAATTCCAATTCACTTCTCTGTTTGCATCAGGAAAGTATGCATTATTCAACAGCATGCACACTTTTATCTGATTATCTCCCTATTATCTTTGGCCAAAATTCTGATGCTTTTCCATTTCTTCTTGTGCTGGTTTTATATATATATGTGGTCACTCTCATTTCTCTTCTCTAAATCCTCGTATTTTCTGTAACACTGTTTTTGAGAGGAGTGCATGTGATATTGTTCCTATTACAGTAATCATTTTTTTATTAATTTGATAACTCATTTGTTGGTTCTCCTGCCATGCCATCGTGTCGTTCTTTCGCCACTGGTGGCATCCGGCTGCCAGGGGACCAAGTTAATCTCCAGCACTCTATTGCAGGGCAGTTCATGGCGCCTCACTTCGGCCCGCTCCCCTGGGAGGCCGCTCCCCTCCGCCGCTCTCCACTCTCAGAAGCTCCGCCCCCCGGCCGGGGGCCGGAAGCCGCTGCCGGGTGCCCTGTGAACCGGGAAGGGCTCGGTTTGAATGAGATCCGGCTGATTCACCGCGGCCCGGGAGGCTCCGGCCCAGGTGAGGGCCCGGCCGTCTCCGCGCCGGGGAGCTGAGGGGCCCCGCGGCGGCAGCGGGAACGCGGCCTGGGGAATTTCTGCCCGGCGGCGCCCGGGGAACGCGCCCTCTGAGCAGGGCCGCGGACGGGAGCGGGACCGGGCGGGTCTGGCGGGCGGCACCGGCCCGGGAGGGGAGCGCGCTGGGCCCCTGGGCTTTCCGCTGGGAAGTCCGGGCGCTTCAGGGCAGTGGGAGCAGCTGCGAACGGTCTGGTGGGAAGCGGCGAAAAGGGCCGGGGAGCGGCGCAGGGCGGGGGCCCGGCCGCTGGAGCCGGACGGGCCTCGGCACCGCACGGGCCACAGGGCCCGGCCTCCTCCGCCCGGCCCGCAGCGGCCGCCCTGGTTCGTGCTGCGGGCAGCACCAGCGCTCTGTGCCCTGTCAGAGGCACCTCACGGACGGCAGCGCTGCTGCTCCGGGAGTGCGGCATTGCCGCGATCCCTGGCAGTGCAGCTGAAGTTAGAGGGGCGCGGGGGGAAGTGAAGGCAGAGCACTGGCTGGGATACCTGGAGGGGAAGGAAGTAGAATTAAGTAGAAAAGGAGCGATAATCAAAAATTAATTGTGCTGTTTGAAGTATGCAGCTGACTTAAGTAATGTTTCTGTAACAAATTTGTGTCATGTAGTTGGATACTTGTAAACAATGTGCTGGCGTCATGTCTTTAAAGTTGCAGTTGTTTTCAGTGTGCTGTGGAAAAACAGAAAACGGGGATTGAGGTTGACTTTTTATAAAGAACTTTCATGTAAATGTATTTCAAAGCTATATATAAGTGAAATGGTACTAGGCAAGCTGAAAAGCCTGACAGATTTGTGTTTATCTTCAAGCTGTCAGCCCTGGGAGTCAACGGTGTCCCCTATGCCTCAGGTAGGGAGTAAACTTAGAAGAAGATTCTGTGGACCAGAGTATTCACTGGTTGTGACCTTATTGAGACAGTCAAAAATACCTGGTTTTGAAGAAATTCAGAAATTTGCTTGCCTATGAATTGCTTCTCAATCACTCAGAGTGACTTTGAGCAACAGGATTTAGCCTGTAGCTTAATGGGAAAGGTTGTGTTCCATCATCTGTTGTAACATGCCATTTCAGTGATATTCATTTGAAAACCATGATTTAGAACATTATAAGTTAGAGAATACTTTAAAAACAATATTAAGTAATACCAGTATATAAACTAGTTTGTCAACTTTCTTGGAAATTATTCACTCCTAACAAGAATTATGGAGTGCAAATTAATAATACCTGCAATTACCTTGTAACATCTAGGATGATGGGAAAGGGCAAGTGTTAAGGACACCTTTAATAACAGAGAACTGGTATGATGAGTACTTGCTGGACTACTGCAATAGCTCCACAACCGTCTCTGCTTGCCTCTCTGCAGATTTTGGAGAAGGCCATTACTTCTATAATACAAAAAATTCATATGATTTCTGTCTGTTTCTGTGGTGGTGCAGCTTGTAAATGAATCTCTGCTTATCTGGAAATTTTGTATGAATGTACTTCAGTAGCTTTAAAGCAGTCTGTTAGAATCTCTGTTACTGAAGTAACTCCAGCTCAGCAATAAATGTAGTAGAATTAGGTTTGCTGCACTTCTGTAAGTCAGAAAGCTGAGTCTGGGAAGCTGACCTGCAAACCACCTAGTCCAGCTCGGGTCTATTGAGATTCAGGTCTATGTGATCCAGAAACAGGGTCTGTATTTACAGAACTGATCATGTTATGGAAGCAAGAGTAATGTAACTCTGGACTTGCACTACTGAGACTCCATTCATGCATGACATGATTAAACTCTAGCTTTAATTAACAAATTACTTAGTATTGATGGTAATATGTACATTTTTTTCTTCTTTTCATACAAAACATATAGGAAGATAGACAGACTAGCCCCCTGCCTTGCCCCCCACATTTTCATATGTGAAGTCTCTGTTCAGGTTTGATGACTTTAACTGCAGTGATATTTTTTTCTTGGTGAAATAATGTTTTTCTGCAATACACAGTTTTTCAGCTGATTTATCTCTGTTGCTGTTTATCATCCCTAGTGAAGCTGAAATGGTTGCAGTTGCACCAAAAACCTTGAGCCATTTTTGAACACTGTTAATAAAATTGTTGATCATCTGCTGCATGTAACTCCTCAACAGGAGATCTGGAAGTGCTGGTACAAAGCTTGTTATATAGTCTCAGGTGGAGAAACTGAGTTACGGAAGATGAAATGATTTGCATCAAGTCACTCAGTGTACAAATTGCAAAGTAAATTGCTGTCACCTGTGTGTAGCCTGATATTCTCTCCACTAATAGTGCAGTTTAGTAGCCATTGTTTCCTATGTATGTCAAAGCTGATTTTGATATTTATTTCTCTACTAGCTCAAAAGTTGCCAAACCAGGAGAACCCTCTTTCATTGAGGGATCACATTGTGGAGTGTTAATGCTAGATAAAAATAGTGCACTGTAGTGTGAAATTCATGTGTCTCATGCAAGGAGATGGAGTAATTTAAGACTGTTTCCAGTTGATTTCAAAATACATGCTGAAACATGCCAAGTATAAACACAGTAGCTATTGGTTTATACCTATATGTGTATACACATTTGTGCATAATCCTTTTATATAACTTCATCCCTATGCTACTTAAGAAAAAATGTTTTCATTATTGAAAGTCCAAATTTAAGTGACCTGAAAATACAAATGAACAACTGACTGGTGAACTAGAACTCCCCAAATGGGCAACTCATTCCAATTATAACAGCTGCCTAAATGTATTAGGAGCAAATATTAGACATGGATTTTAAAATTTCTGTTTTCAGATCAATTTTGAGATGCTCTGTATATGCTCTCACTGCATTAATAATATCAACTATTTTTTCCCTCTTGAGGGAAGAACAGTTAAAAGAAAATTGCGGTAATGCAAGTTTGGATTTTTAAATGACATCCTGTGACCAAGCTTATTTTAGTCATGGTGTTTCCAATCATGGACATACATATGCAGAGAAGCTATTCAATTCTTTTAAGCCATTAATGACCATATTGATTTCAGTGATGAGTGCATGTTATCCAAATCCTGCAGTGCACCAAAATGCAAGTTTATTATGATAACTGTCCTCCTGTATTTTTTCTGATATGGAAATATTTGATACATTTGCTTCCTTAAAGTTTTGCTTTAAACAGAGACTGTTAACTTTCCCTTGCAGACAGAAGGAAACAATCAAAATACCTGTTGCCAGCTTTGGAAGGAAAGGAGGTGAGATTTACTGTGAACTGTTTGTTTACTTTTCTGGCTTTTATTTATATGTATATATAATGAAACTATATGAGTGTGTGCAAATATAGGGAAAAAGCCAACAGAGAAGTTGCTAACCAACCCAGCTTTTTGCACGTTGTAGCAGAAGTGAGATTCTCAGCTGTAGGCTACCCTGTGTGCCTCCCTGGGGAACAGACCAAGCTCACAGAGTTTTGTTTCTTTCATATCTTTGTAGTAAATGGGGAAGGAAGTGCAAGACCACTGGGAGGTCAGGTGGCTAAAGGTGAATAACAGAAGCCCAGGTGAAGAAGTGGCTGCAGTTCTATTGTAGCCTGTGCTACTGACTCTTGTGGTCTCTCCTGGCTCATTTCCTTCTGCAAAGCTGGCAGAAGGCTAGTAACTGTCCATTCAACTTGTTAGTGATTTCCAGCCTGTCAGCACTGAGAAACTCTGACTTGTTCTTTCTCTTCTGACTTTCTGGGAAGGTGAACACGTCTTCTTTGCTCTTCTACTACTTTGAGATAAGCTTCAAAAGGGTCTCTGTTAAATTGCCTCAGTTACCAAAAAACAAAACAACCCCCCCCCACGCAAACAAAAACCCAAAACCCAGAGACATTCTTTGAGCAGCTTAAGCTTAAAGAATGATTTGACAGAAATGTCTTCCATAGCCTGTATTAGTGTTACAAGCAATCAGCTTTTCCAAGACCTCTTTTTCTGTTATGCCAAGACAACTATTTCTGGGATGCAGCTTGAAGCCTCTCAGAGAAGTGAACAGGGTTAAACCCAGCATTTTTGATAGCCTCTCAGTTTGCTGCAGGGCTGCACAAATGGCTGTCCTGGCAGTACTGAGAAAGCAGCATCAAGTTGGTGAGCAGCAGCAGCTTCCTCATTGCTCCTTATGTTAACACTGACATTGAAAAAAACGTCTATCAAATCACAGCCACAGATCATTTCACAGATCTGTTTTAAAACACTGCTCTACAAATGATTGAGCGGATGCAATTAATGGGCAGTGTTCTCAGGGAGGAGGATAACATGAATTTTAACTCCTAAATTGAATGTGAAGCAGCCTTTGTCTACCTGAAGTCAGGCAAACCTAAAGATCTTTTTGGCTTTTCTGGTCACACCAACCACTCTTGCAGAAATAAACAGGAGAGCTTTCTGTACCTGCAGACTGCTCTTACCCTTGGTACTTAGGGCATCTTGACTACAGCAAAAGCTTCTAAAATACTAAAAAAAGACCATGGTTTCAGTTTCTAACAGCATTTAAAATAATCAAATGGTTTTAAATTGCTTAAATGAATTATTAAAATATTTTTATATGTAATTTTGAAAAAATTGGAAGCTTCTTGCAGTATTATGGATACTTGAGCAAGACATGGCTTGTACCACTTCAAGGAATTGTATGGTAAAAGGAAAAAAAAAGCCCAGTAAGCATTCTTGAGGTTATTCTTCAATGGTGCCTTGTCCTTTTGCAGTTTATCAATGTAATATTTTCTTTCACGTGTGCCACAGTTTCTAAATTTTACTGGGTTTCTGCCTTTCTCCTTTCTATTTCCTTCAACAGGAAAGAGACCTACTGGTGTCATCTTTACAGTCAAAAAGTGGGAGCTGCTGCCGAGTTTGTTCTGTGAGCATCTCTTGCTGAACACCAGGTTAGAAATGTCTAGTTGCTTTATTTGTAAAGGCTAAAGTTAGCTTCACTAATGTCTAAAAATTTTGCTTAATCCGTTTTAAGGTTTACAAAAGCATTGTTTGAGGGATGGAGTTTATGGCTGAAATAATATTTAGACTGATTAACAAAAATTAAAATTTTTTTGGTGAATGTGATTCAGTAACCTAAATTTTTCAGATGTTTATACATCTCAATAAACAAATCTGTTTAGGTCCACATAGACTTTAGCCTACTAAAACATATTCAGTTACAAATAGGCAAGTAAAGCATTAGTTGCTAAAACTCTAACCAGAATCATGGAAGCTAGTGAAATAATTTGCAGTGCATCTAGAACTGGGTTTTAGGGATTTTCTGTCTGTGCTGCTGTCTTGAAAATTTGAATATCTCAGTTCAGTGACTAGTCTGTGGGAAATGTTAGGTGGGAAATGTTACATCACTCTGGTTCTATAAGAGTAAGATTTTGTTGTAAAGTTATGCTGATAAATAATCAGTTTATTTAACACATTAGTCTGTTCCAACCTTAATATGGCAAAATATATGGCTTTTATAGAAACTGGAATAAACTGTGTAAATAAAATATTAATTAATTAGTACAAGCTATTGCTTTTCGCTTGTGTTACAGAATTTGTTCATAATTTATAATTTCTTAAATGTACACAGGTAATGTACCCCATGAGTTTATGGAAGTTGCTGTAGCTGTCAGAATGACCACTTTTAGGGTTACTAGTTGTAGAGACTAAAAGTTTCTTAAAATAAAAGAACTACCATGATGGTTAAAATAATAGTTTTAGTAGTTTAAATATACTTCTCAGTTACTCTTCAGCCCTCTTTAGTGTCACGGAAGATGAATCATCGTGGGTTTCAATGGAGGAGTATCTACCACAGAGGGGTAAAATGAACTGTAGTTGGCGGTAATTTGTGGTAACATTGTGACTGTTTTATTGAAGCCATTTAACATATGCTTACATAATATCTTTAAACAGCAACTTAACCTTTCCAAGGAAATCCTCCAACTTGATGTGGAATTTATTGTAGTTCAGTATAGAAAAGCACATACACTGTGTGCAGCTTTTGCCTCTAAAAAAGAAGCTTGGTTTCAATGGCTTACTGAAAAAGTGAAGCATAACCACTCACCCTTTAATAAACTCATTTTTAATTTATACGGTGCTAGGGGAGCTTTAAGAAAGTACTTACTGCTAGATGAGGATGCACTTGTTGGATTTGCAGGTTCTACAAAATCAAGAGAGTGAATCATATCAAACTAATAGCCTGATAATTCGTTGAACTGGGAAAGTGAACTTAGCAAGTAGAGCAGGTATTTCTGATCAATGTATCTTGGATATGGATAGGAACTTACTAAAGGAGGAAGTAAAATGCTGCTTCTTTGTGTGTTTAGAAGCTTAAAGTATTTGTTTTAAACTTATTCTGAAATAAAGCTTGTTAGTCTTTATCCTTTAAAAATTCTAGCAAATATCAGAAGAAATTATGAAAATTATGGTGACGTTCACCTTCAGCATGAAGGTTTTTTCATATACAAAGCAAATATATTTTTCAAGTTCTTTTGTAAAATTACTAAGAAGGGTATTGAATTAGTATTGTTAATGTAATCTGAAATCATGTGTATAATTCTCTTATGTCTAATGTAGCATCCTCTTGGAGGATGAATGTATTTTGAAAATCATATTTTGTGTTCTTAATTGCTTTCATATCAGCTAAACAGGCTTCATTGTGTTGTATTAAAACTTGTCCGATTAAGACCATAATTTTCAATGCTGTACTTTTTAATCTTCTATTTCACAAATAAAATAAAATAAAATTTTCTGATTTCTGTAAGCCTTGGAAATTGCTTGATTTGCTAAAAACAGCTGTTTAAAAATTGATATCCAGTAGGCTTTTTTTTTTCATTTTATCCGTAAGTTTTGTTGTACAGAGCTAAGAAGTTGAAAAAGCCATGGTAAAGTTCTGTTAAAGCTGGGGGAGAACCTCTGCTTAGGTATCCACCATGAAATTGTAGATGTCTTTTCAACAATAGAAAATGAAGAAACTGTAGAGAAAGAAAGAGCAGTGTAATTTTTTTGGTTGGGCACCTTAACAGCCTTTATTCCTGGGGATCACTCCTTTGAAAGTTACAAGACACAAAAACGGATGCTTTTTTTTTTTTTAAGCTGTTTCATTGATTGGAATAATCTTGCACTAAAGCAATGGCACATGCAACACTGGGAATGTATTAAATGACTGCACTGTCACTATTCTTCCAACTATATACACATTAAATGTTTACTTTACAGTATTTCTTTTAGTATAATGAGTTCATTAAAAAAAGCTTTTGATGCTAATTCAGAGATCCATAATCTGCTTAGTGTCTTTCACATGTAGTTTTGATGATAACTGACAAGCTGTAAGTTAATTAGCGCGGAACTTACTAATGAGGATGCTAAAATCCTTACTTTAAGATTTTTATTGATGATTTCTGAGCAAACTAAAGTAAATTTGATTGTATATCTAATAAGTTTTAGGAACTTTCTGGCTGTAGGTACTGATCATAAGCAACAAAAATCCCGCAATTAATTGAATGATGGGAAAGTTTTGAGAAGTTTGACAAGAGTGTTCATCTTCAGAAATGGGGATAACCCAAAACCAAAGCAATAAAACAAAGTCTGTTAATTAGCATGGAAGACAGCTTCTTGAATTAATATGTGGTGTTAATTAACAGGAAGTCTGATGTTGTGTTGTAATTACCACCAATATTTTTGACATACTGAGTGACTGAAGGTGAATTATATAGATAACAATTTAGTAAACATTTCAAGCTTGGGAACATTTTTCCTTTGTTTCTGTTTTTCTAGAAATATGGATAGACTTCTGCGACTGGGAGGAGGTATGCCTGGGCTGGGACAGGTTAGTATATAGCTTGTCAATCTTTTATTTAAAATTAATAAATTCTGGAGTATTCCTTTTATTATTATACTATATATATTTTAAAAAAGCATAAAAAACAGAGTTCATAGTAATAATCTTTGACTCAAGAGATTTGATATGTGTATGCAAATCTTTGTTACAACCTGACTTTTTTTGTAAATATGAATACCTGTGTTAGCATTAAGTTTACAGAATGTTTACAAACCTTTTTGTGTCTGAGCATTCCAAAATTTGTATCGAAAAGCATTGGAAGCACATGGTATATTTTTTTAATTAACAGTTCCCAACAATTCCCAATAATACGGAATTTCAGAACATGAGGGGTATTCTAAATGGCCAAGCATATCTACTGCTTTTTCATAAATTATATATTTCAGTTCTTGGATCACATTGTGAATGGGGCATTATAATATACTGACTATATGTAAATTTCAAGAGGTAATTTGAATTGAATTTATCACTTATGTGTAGTTGTAGCTACCTGTATGAGTATTTTATTGTGTCTCTTCTTGTTGATTGTCCTCACTTCCATTACTCACAGCAAAAAGGCCTCCCTGGCAGCTGTCCTATTCCAGTGAGAGACCTATTCACATTGTGTGGCTTTTCCTACCTTTACAGCAAGTCCTAGTGTTTTTTTCTTTTGATCAACTGGCATGGCCAGCAGTCTTCAGAAATAATATCAAGCTGATCATATTACGTTGTGCTGATTGCAGGGATACAGGGGGAAAAATAATTAGGAACTTTTTTTGTTTGCGGTGTGCAGGAAGAATTATTTCCTTGAGGAATGGGCTCCAGTGTAATTTCCTTTGTGGTCCTTTCCTTTGTTTGGCTGCTGTAGCTGGCCTTTCTCTGTTCCCTCATCTGCCTCACGGTCTCTTTCTAAATCAAGAATCCAGACTCTTCTGTTCTTCTGGAGGAATCAGTTCTGTATGTCTTGGGCTTTAGGATGTGTGTGCAGGGTTTCTTCTGGGATGGTTGAAATTGCTAAACCAAAAGTTTCTTTGGTTGTGTATAGTGTGTTTGTGTCCAGTTTAACTACAGGAGTAGTTTAATACAGAAGCATTTGGTGAAATATTCTAGGCTGATCTACAGACTCTAGATGTTTTGCCAAATAAGCTGTAACTTTTGGTGCATAATTTTTTTTCCCCTTTTTATAGCTAAAATTCTATTCACGTTTTCTTAGTGAATCTTCAAGCCGCCCTCAGTTATTTTTAGTTTCACTTTCTTAAACAGTTACTTCTCTTGTTCCTCTGAGCTGCCAGCCTGCTTCATGACTCTTCATTTTTTTAACATCTGTGCAGTCTAATCTCTCAAGCTTTCACTTCTTAGTCCTCTCTGAACTTGACGCATATCAAAGCTGTTTTTCAAATTTACAGTTAACTCTCTGCTGTTTTCTGAATTTTTCATCTTTAACTTAAAGCTTGCTAAAAAATTGTGGCAGACAATAAAACATAACATTCAGAGGAAGCTCACTGAACTCCTTTGGTAGCTTTGGCCTGCAAAGCTGTTCAGTGTTTGTTTAAATATGGAATTGTCTTTTAAATGAGTTGATGAGTATGTGTTGGATAAAAGAAAGGCATAAAACAGAATTGCTCTTTACTCTAAGTTGCTGCTTGCACTGGATGTCTTGACTACATTTGTAGTCTTTTGGTTTATTGAATCAGCAGGAAGGCTTTTCAAATAGAATATTTTTATGTCCTTAAAATACTGTGTTTCGAAGGACCTTAAAAGGTCACTTATATTGTGAATATCAATTGATGGTAATTGAGATTGAAAGATAATCCAGAGTGAATCAGACCTCTTCGAAACAGAAGAGAAGAGGAAGGTATTTCTTGGATAAATTTTGTAATGCTAGAAAGCAAAATTATTGTCGTTTGTTTGCACTAGAGTGTTTTAAAGAGCAGTGCAAAGCTTTTTGTTCTTATTGCTGTGTCACAGTTGTTCTAAAGGTTGAACATAGTAAAAATGTCTGACTGAGTCATTCTTGCCAGCATAAGAATCATCTGTGTATGGTCTGGTAGAAAAAGAGGCATTTTCAAAGTAATTTAATTACATAGTTTGGAGATTTCTTTTTCTTGTAGCTTGGGGTCTCCTTAGCAAGAGGACTGCATCACATAAAGTTTGCTAAGAGTGTGTTTGATTTGCTTTGTTGCTGCTTAAGTACCAGCAGATCTTGGTCAGCACAGTTCCTGTTTGATCTCTGCCAAAGGATTATTTCTCAGCGACTTGCTTTAGGTTCTTCAGCAGCAGTTACTTGGCTTTTTCCCCTTGGCAAAACTACCTCTTCTGATTATTGTCTCATTTAGGTTTTTTTAGTCTTCTAAATTTCCAAATTCAGATATGTTGCCCCAAATGCACTTTAAATTCATGTGTTTTCAATATACTTTTCAGGTCTTTTGGTGTAGTGTATTACACTTGAGAAATGCTGTCACTCAATTTTTGGTTCTTTCCTTACTTCTTGTTCCTTACGGATGCTATTGAGTGGCTGATTTGCCTTCAGGTGTCCAGAGGTAGTCAGTGCTAAATTCCATCTACACTAAGCCTGTCTTCAAATGTCTATTAAACAAATCTTTAAGGAAGTAATCTTAAACTGATACTTCAACAATGAATTTTCCTTCCAGTGACATGTGGCTTAGAAATCTTGAGGCATTTAATTCCTTTTAATCATAGGTGGACAAAGGGCTGACTTAGTAGGGCAGGAGGTGGACAAGAGAGTAGAAGGGAAGAGAATCTTACAACTTTTGGCATCACATAAGCCATTCACAGTATTTTCTGACAGCGCACTTGGTCATTAACTGTGTGTTCTTTTTATGGTAAGGCACCTATGTTTAGTTTTGAACTTGATACCAGAAGTATGACCTCCTTTGGAACACTGCTTCATGCTGAAATTGTTTGTGTCTTACATGGCTGGTGTTGTAGACCTGGTCCATAAGTTTGTTTTGTCTTGAATTTATGTTTTCATGAATGAATGCAGCCTTTTAGAAAAGAAATAAAAGATTGAAAGTATTGTCATGTCTCAAAGAAAATCTTATTACTGTAATTTCCCTCCTCTAGTTCATGGGAATTAAGATTTTGACAATGCCCTTGTTCTTCTTCACTTATATGGCCTCCTTTCTCTCTCTTTCTGCCCCTTGTCATGTTGGGTTTTTCTACTTATCTTCTCTTTCCTGATTCATTCTTTTCTGTCTGTCCCTGTTTGTCCCTCTCATACTGCCTACCACAGAATTTCACTAGTAGTTTAGTACTTTGATTTGCATTGTACATTTGCTGCAGACAAATGAACAGGTTTGTGGGGTACGTGAAAGCATTCTGCTTATGTAGCAGGCAGGAATTTGGAGCAACACTCCTCTTCATTTTGTATGCTGAACTATTGTTTGCTGGTGAAATCAGTTCCACATATGCCTCTATTAGGCAATCCCACTGCAAAGGGTGTGAGCAAATTAAGTGCATTTGTAGCCAAGCTTTCTCCTCCCATCACTTCCAGAACAATAATTCAAGTTAAGCAAGTTCTTGTCCATGCTAGCACATGCTGTCTGTTTTTCTGAATCCAGATGTGTTAGGAAGCAGTGAAATAATGACACTTTTTAAAAAGAGGGTTTTAAATTAACTTTTCATTGCTTGGTAGATTTTTGAATCTGTTAGTGCGGACAACTGTTCTAGTACAATAAATGAAAAACAAAACTGATTCTGTATTTTTGAATTAACATATTTGATGACAGAGGGTGAGGGGAAAAATTCCAATGGGAAGGGTGGGGGAGATAGAGAGCTGACCTGTGTCTTATAAGGAGTGTTTACACCTTGACTTGGAATATAGAAAAAGAAGTGCAGATAGCTATTTTATTTGAATCATGGACTTGCCAATTAGCCATCAAGTGCTTCCATCTGTGAAATAGTTGATCAGATGGGTTAGCTGGGATGTTTCCAGATTAGGGCATTGTAAATGGCACTTGAAAACTGTCACTTTGATAAGGAGGTTTCAAATATTGCACTGCTTGGTGCTGTGGAACCTTTTTCCCCTCATAGGATCTTGGGTTTTTTAGAACACACTTATCCTATTTAGCAAATCTGTGGCACATGGGAACTTGGGAGACCTTCTGCTGATCTAAAGTTCTGCTTCATGTGCTAATCTAGTTGGGGTGGTTGTTGGAGGACAGCACAGTGCCCTTTTTTGTGGGGTTTCCAAAGAGGACTTGATGGTCTGGCAGACAGAGGAGGGTCAGGCTCTGTGTAGATCATTCCCAATTAACAATTAGATGCAAATTTCCTTGACTTACTTCATTAAGCTGATGTGTCATTTGAAGTACATGACTTTTTCTTGCATCTTACATCTTCCATATGTAAACAAAAACATCCATCAATAATAAAAAAACCTCAAACCCAAAACAAACTTGGACACCACCATCCCTCCTCCCCAAAAATAACCCAAAACAAAACAACCTGCCAACAACTCAAACAGGAAAAACTTCAACACCTTAATATCTTACTGAAAATTATTTTGGTTCATTGATTCTTGAAACAGCTTGTGTTTTAATTTGAAGGGTGTAAATGTGTTGTCTTTAATTAAGTACCTTTTTCATTGTAAAGCTGTAGAGTGTTCTGGTATCTCACTATCTGTTTAGCTGTATGACTTTATCCTTTCTGTGTCTCCTGGGTATGTATGCTCTATGTGCTTTGAAATGTGGTGATGTACTGTTGTCTCCTCCTCATATGTATTTGAAGCTTCAAATACACCTTTTGAGAATATTTTGCCAGGGGAATAAATCTGAATTATAGCTCTTAAAATTGTGCATCATTTTTGTGCCATTGTTTCTGAGACATTTTCCAGCAAAGTTCTCAAGTATGAAGAATGTTACTATTTCTAGAACTCAAATGTAATTCCCAGTAGATAAGATGATGTACAATTTGGGTGGGTTATTCGAGTTCTACTTTTTTTCCCCTGGAAGCTGTCAACCCATTTAAAGAATAAAAAAATTTTCTCAATGACAAACATTTTTCATCCATTAAAAACATCCAACAAAAAATCCCATAGGAAGTTCAGAAGACTTAATTTCCTGCATTATCTTCTGTAGAAAATCTTGGAATCAATTTTTATATACAAAATAAATGATTTTGTTTTAAGGAGAAAAAAAGCATCTTAGAGATAGATAGTAAACTCTGACATTTACTTTCAATGTCTGGGATGAATGTTTTACTGCACTAATTAGTGTTTCAGTACAGGGCTGTTCAATGAAAGCTTCATAAATTCAGGGCCCAGGTGTGGCCTGGGTCTGGTTTTGCTGGACACAGTAACACTGTGGGTCATGTTAGGCTTGTTTGAAAGTTGTTTGGGATGGCAAAGCAGAGTATAGTTCTCATGCATTTGAAGTACAGTTGAGTCTTTGTAATGTGATTTTTCTCCTAAGGAGCTAATTGGGAGAGGGAAAGAGAAACCTGTTAGAATTGGTTTAGGAAAAGTCATATAATTTTACTTAAACCCTGTGTGTAATTTGTGCTATAAAAGCTGTCTTAAAGTAGGATGGCTGCACTACAGACATGTTTTACATATTAATCACAAACAAGCATAAAACTAAAACTACAAAAGGTAGTGGATTGTGTCTGAGCATTAAAGTTTCCTCTGATCTGCTGTTTTACTCTGGAGAACATTTTTAGCTGCCTCTTCTTGGCCTTGGATCTTAAACTTCCGTATTTCTAATAATTAGGCAATTAGATTCTCTCTCCTCAATTTAATTGCCAGTGTAGTCCAGCTGACTTTTGACTTTCCCCAGAAGAAACAAAGGAGCTTGGATAAGGAAATGAATGTAGCCATAATGAGAAAGAACATGGGAAGAAAGAGTAAAGAAGAGATATCCTTGTGCATTTTGCATTACATTTATTCATTTGTAATGTTCCTTTCTGCAAACAGAAAGAAACAACTGCCTTATAGTGATTAATTTAATTTATTTCTCTTGGAAATGGTATCTTCTTTCTGTAATCCCATGCAGTTGAATATTAAGTTGCAATGCTACTATGCAGCACCTTTGAACAAGGTTTTCTCTTTTCTTCCTCTAGAAGAGTCCTCTTTACATTTTTCTAAGTTCGAAGCATTTTATGTGTTATAGTGGTGTGGTCTGGTGGGGGCGGTTGGGTGTTGGCTGATAGGTTGTTTTTTCAAGTGTTACGAACAACCAACCTTGGTGCATATTGCCACTGAGTCTTCCAGTTCACCTGCTTCTATCCAGAGGACCAGCTCTTCAGAACAGTGGACCTGTAGGCATACAGAACCCAGTGCATTCTTATTCACATTGAGGAGATATCTTTATCTGCTTTGCATCACAAAGTGTATTTCAGGGTGAGCTTAGGCAGAACTAACGGCTGAGGGCTACCCTGCCTTCGTGGCAGAATTGTGTCTAGAATAAAGTAATTAAAAATGTACATTGGAGTAAGACTACTGGAGACAGACAAAATTACAGGTGCTGACTCCTCATCTGCCTTGAGACTCTCAGTTCTAAATCCCAATATCTTCTGTAATGCTGATGGGAGTAGATAACAGGTTAGCCTGGCTTTATTCTGGAATGAAACTGACCTCTGTATTTTCTTTTTATTTCCAGTAGACTGAGGCTGTGAAAAACAATAATTATTTTCAAAAAGATGTACAGTGTCACCAAGAATTTGTTTTATAGTCTCTAATCTTAAGGCTTTTTGCTAACTGTAACATTGTCATAGAATCATAGAATGGTTTGTGTTGGAAGGGACATTTAAAGGTCATTTAGTCCAAATTGTCCTTATGCTTGATAAGGAATATTCATTGCAGTAATACAGCACACCTACTCCTTTGGGTTATGTGTCTCAATTAATGTGTAGATTAAATGGGGTAAAGATAGAGGAAACACTGACCCAGGGAAAATTACACATAAGCAGGTATTTCATGCAATGGTTGTGTTGGGAACACTGCAAGAAGTCTGACTATTGTAAATTGCATCATGGTGATATATTTAAGTAATTTAATATCATGAATACATGTTAATTTTGAGTAGCAAACATTTATTTCTAATAATAATGTTGACTGAGTCTCCCATAAAACTAGAGACTATTTTTGTTTAAAGTTCTTCTTAGTTAAAAACAATCAATGAACAAACCAGCCCAAAAAAAACCCCCAAAATCCCCAAAACACAAAACAAAACCCAAAAAACCAAAAAAACCCCCAAAAACCAAACACCAAAAAATACCCTGCAAAAAACCCAGCCAACCAAAAAACCAGAAACACCCCTTACCCCCTGCCAAAATCCTAGCAAAAAACTGAACCAAAACCCACCCCACACACACACTAAAAAAGAAAACCACAGAACAGCCCCACAGAAACTAAATCCTAAATAAGCAGAAAAGCTAAGCAGCAAAACTCTGGCTCTGCACCAAAGAGGTGTTGGCAAATTTATGATCCCAACCCGTTTAACCAACTGCTCAAAGCTATACAAAGTTCTGTGTTTTGTAATTTTGGTTTTGAAGAGGAAGGGAGATGGGAAATGCTATATATTTCAAGTCCATCTATATTGCTGTTCGTGGAGTTCTGTTGTAAATGTGAACCTGGGTAAACTTTTTTTAGGAGACAGAATTTTGTAAAACACACAGAGACAGTTTTTATCTTGCCTGATAAGGTGGGGTTTTTTTCTGAGATTTTTCAATTTAAGGTAGCAGTTGATGCCACAATACTTCCTTAGTATCCCTACTCCATTTTGGAGTCTCTGAGACTAAACATATTACTACAATTTTTATTTCATCTGACATATGGTGTAACAAGACAATGTGATCCTTTGAGAAATCTAGGCTGTTTGTTAAGACTTATGGTATTTTGTGGTCTGTTATGCATGCTTGATTATAATTGGTATAAAAATGGACCTAAACATACAAACCGTTTAGCCATAATGGTAGCTTCAAAATCTAATCCTGTTGATGTGGAACTAACTACAAAATTGTGTGTGTAATAGCTTGAAAATAGCAATAAAATTTCAAATTGCTACTAATTTTAGTGTGTGATTTACAGTGCAAAGAAATATTTTTTCCCTTTTTTATTGAGCTCACTAATTTTTTAGTATTTTTGTATCACGTTAATGATTTCCTCTGTCTTAACTGATTATGTTAACTTCCTGTACTGCAGAAAATGCAATACATGGCTTCTGGTCCTTGTCATGACAAAGTTGTTAGAACCATTGAGATCCCAGAACACGCCTCATTCCCTTTGCTACTTCCACTGATGGAACATGAGTTGGTAATTTGTGTCAGTGTATTGTCTCAGTGCGGGAAGAAAATAGTTCTGCAGTCCCAACTCTGCTTAGATTTTTAGCCTTAGCAATGTGTAAGAAACACTGTGCTGATCTAAGAAATTTCATATTCTTTGCATCAATATATCAGCATGTTGTACCACTTACTGGCAAAAAGCAGAGAAGAGCAGTGGTACTCTGGTGAACTTTTAATGCACTGCTATTATTAATACCTCTGCCCCCTCCGCAGACTTACTCATGTTTGTCCTCTCTGCAGCTAGTATTTTGTAAAGTTTTTTTTTCCCCTCAACAAAGCTATACACACAAAGTTGAATTTACCTCTACAAAACTGTAGCTTTAAGCTCACTTGAAGTGCCTCATCCATCCATGTATCTTTTAATATGATTAATTATTATTTTATAATGATTGTCATTGAATTTATACCTCAGTAGCCTTTCTCCCCCTTACCTACATAATAAAATGTCATCTTTACCTGTAACACTTATTCTGGGGGAGGTAGAGAAGGTTAGTGAAGAAAAATTGTGGGGTAAATAAATTCAAAAGTAATCCAAGGGCGGGTTTGTTTGTCTTTTTTTTTTTTTTTTTTGCTAATCTTTCTCAATTGTCTTTGGATATAGCAGCTGAAAATATGTAGTGAAAGGGTTAAGTCGGCATGAAAGAATTCATTTCCACTTTAATGACCTAGCCTTGCTGGGTTAGGACGATGGGGAACATGCTTCTGACTTGTACTCCTATTGCCAATTAACACCTCCTATAACAGGTTGCCTCAGCTAGTCATTGAAGCAGAGGCAGTAGAAATAGTTTACATGCAGCTTGTTTTTCACACTAGTTGTTTAATACTCACAAAATTAAACTATTAAAAGGTTCTTTCTTAGCTTACTGGGAAAGAAATAAAACATGATAGCAGTCATTGTTTGCTCATGTGTCCTGTGCTTGTTCCTAAATTGTTCCAGTTACAAAAATAAATAGAAGTAGTAATGATTCTTATATTTTACACAGTAATATGTTTGGTGCATTAAAGCTGAGATGTGCTTTACAGCACTTAAGTTGTCTGCCTTTGGATTTTTATTACAGTTGCCCCTGCAAAATTGAGTTTCTTTGAAACAGCTATGCTGCATTTCAAATCACCTTCTGTGCTATTAGCATGAAACCAGAGCAGTGTTTAAGATCCATTTAAACAATGGAAAGTTATATCCATTTATGGAATATATCTCAGTTCCTTGTGTAATTAATCAAGTCTACTTTCTATACCTATTTGAATAAATTTAAAATAGTACAAATAAAGAGCAGTGCTCTAAAATGACACTTTAGTTCACATTTAATAATAAAATTGGCTAAATAATTTATATTGGTTCACACTAAGAGAAAGGTGAAGTAATATACCTAAAAGTGTTAACAAATTTGCTAAAAGGCCCAAGTAGGTAACACTTCAAGGCGTTAGTTTTTATCATGTAAGAATGGCAAATGCCTTTAACACTTCGTCAACAGGGGCTACCCAAGTAAAGGACTCCTTTTTTTATATTGGATCATCTCTTTAACTATTTGAAACAAAAATAGTAACATCCATCATTTAATATTACGATGTAATTTTCTGAGCATAACTTGCATGTGGTTCCTTTTCCCTTACAAGTCTTACTAAAAAAAAAAAAAAAAAATATTTGAACAGCGGTAACTTAATTTTAATTTTATATTTGGAATTCTGCCATTCTAAACAAAAACAATCCTGAGGCTTGGCTGGGTTTTATGAGGTGGCCATCCGGCAGCTCATTTCATGACTGGAAGCAAAGAAGGAGCATCAATTTTTCAGTAACACATAACAGTATTTTTTACAGCAATTTTTTAATTTTAATAATTACTGTATCCAGCTTATACATGCATAGTTGGGAAAAAGAATGTTCAGTATTTCTTTCAGTTTCCAAATCTAATTTTTCCCCAATTCTCCAAGAAATAACTCAATAAAGCTGTAGGTATGCAATATTCACTGTTTTGCAGTGAGATGGACAGTCTTCTAAAACTATGCATTGAGATAGCTGTCCTTTGAATATGGTAACGTAGCCAAAAATACCAGCAGCTCTTTTGCATTGCAGACACAAACGCTTTCTTGTCTGGGTTCCTGATACCAGTTAATTTAATTTGGTGCTCTGCTTCGTAAGGATGGTGCTTCTTTGTTAAAGTTGGCAGGCAGTGAAGTTTATGAACAGTGGTAATAGCACATGCTGTGGAGGGTCAGTGTAAAATATTTGCCTCCATGTAGAGATTAGCTAATAAAATCTTTCTTCTTCTTTGCTTGATGAAAGAAATGCATAAACTTTTGTGAAAGACTACTAGAAACAGGCCAAAGAGATCTCAAAACACGTAACTCATAGCTGGCTCCCACATACTGTGTAACTAACACGCAGAAGCTGGGGCTGTCACTCCAGGGCTGTGTTAGATTATCAGCCATTTGTGGAAAAGGAGGTGATCAGAGATGGAAGAAATTGGTTCCAGTTTCCAAATGTCTCTGTTTTCAAATCTAAAGTCAAGTAAACTACTTGGAAGTTCCATTTGACTTTATCTATTAAATCTTTGAGGGTTTAGCATTTCCTATAGAAATACGAATGTGTGCTTATAGTATTTTATGTTGCAGTTTATCTTAAGTAGAAAAATAATATGAAACTTGACTTATGCATCATTTCCTCCTCAAAATTCCTGAATTTCAGTACTCTTTCAAGCAGTTTATTGTAATTGATATTCAGAACAAAGGAAGGAATATTAACATGAAAAATTAATACACATAATTTGTACGGTGCCATGAGGGCTTCAATTTTTCCATAATCTACCTAATAATTAAAATCTAGAAGAAGAACAGAGCAGACAGAAAGGAGATAGGTCACACAAACAAGCATCAGTGACCAAGGAAATACTTGGTATGTGCTGTGTATTTATAAGATGACTGAGCATTAACAAACCCGTCTTGTATACTACCATTAGCTAATTTTTACAAGTTAGCTAAATTGGTTGAACTGAACGGTAAGAGTGGAAACTCATGTTTGGTATTTTTTCTGTGTCATGTATGTGCTTAAATTGAAGTAGTGAAGTATGCAGTTGATACCTCCTAATCCTTAATGTGGTCATTTTTATATATAATTAAGCACATTTAGTATGTAAAATCCTTCACAGTGAATACTATGGCTTTAAAAAAAATAGCAAAAGTTAATCAAGTTGGTTTACACTGATGAAGAATTCCTTTATGAATTAGCAGGGTTTCCTGTGCTGAAAGTAAATTGTTGACTATGGGCACTGGCAACAGGAATTCAATGTAAGTTTGGAAAAAAAAACAGGTTTATTTCATAGAATGTCTAAAGATTTGATGAAATTTCATATTAAGTATCCCCTCTTCTGCACCATCATCAAGGTAAATGAGCATTTGGATTCTCCAAGGAATATAGAAATTACAAGGAAATATTAGGAACACCTGCTTTAGTTCCCACCTTCACTTAAATGAAGGTGATTCATTTGCCTTCTTATAGAAACAAAATGTATTGTTTGTCTTTGTTTCCTTCCTGTAAGTGGTGAATGTACTGACTGATGCTAAAATGAGAAAAGTTTTGAAGAACAAGGTTTTATAAGTAGAGGGCACAGGCATCTATATAGGGGACAGAGCTGTGATTAATGCCTCAGCTGCAGGACAGGTGTCAGTGTGATTTTAACAGACACTAGGAAATCCCCGGAGGAGAGCTCATCCAAGAGCCATAGTCTATGGAGTAAGCTTCAGTTCAGGCTCCTGTTTTTGAGAAGCTACTCTCAGTAAAATAGGGAGATTAGCTTTCCAGAAATCATGGAACCATTTGTGCTAATCTGGGGGAGATTTTTATTACACTGTTCTTTATTTTAAAAATTACTGAATGGGATGGTTGCTTACAGTGGAATGTTAAAATCTGGAACAAATGTAGGATGCATTTGGTGATCACCACATGGATATTATGGTTCTTCTTCCCTTCAGACCATCTCTGGTCTAGAACTGGTGGAAAATTGGGAGAGCGTAGTGTATTAAAAAAGGGGTTTGTTAACAAACTAGTAAGTTACTTTTAAAATTAAAACTCAACTTACCTTGGCTTTTTTCTTTGCATTAATTAAATGGAAACATGAGTCTATGCTTTCCAAATTCTAAATGAACTTCCAAGACTTAAAGCAGGAGAGAGAGAGTTTAAAAAGTAAACTGACATGTTTATGGAGAAAAACATGGGAACAGCACTACAAAATGATTGGGCATTTGAACCTTTGCCAGTCAAACAATTTAATTGCAGAAAATTTGGGATAAGTAATGCAGGTGCTCTGCCCATCTGGTTCTGGGAAATATTCTGAAGAACTGCTTATAGTTTTTCAGTGTGAGTGCTAGAGGAGCACTTCTCCACTGGAGCATCTTACTATTGGGCTTGGGCTAGCACTAGGCCAGGGAAATACTTGATGAAGGGGTGGAGTTGATAAAAAATGGACCTTTGGTGAGAATACTATGGAAGGTGAAAAGCAGGGAAACCTGCTGGAAGATTGCTGATGAAAAAGCTGAAGTGACAGAACTAGGAGTGAGTAGTAAGAAGTGAGGAAGGGCAAACATCAAGAGATGATGGTCAGCAGTATCAAAGTTGGAAACAGAGGTTTGAAGCTGTTAGGAAGTGGATGTGGTTGACAGATGCGTGTGTATATGTGAGTTTCAAAATACAAAGATTGGATTCATAATATAAAGATTGGATGTAGAACTCATAGATTGATTGACTTTAGCGGGGAAAGATCCACAGCTGAATTTTCTTACTGTCTTTAAAGCTTTATTCTGAAGACTGATGTTTTTCTGTTTGTGTAAAAATCAAAGTGATTACAAAATGTAGAAAGGGTAATTCCTGTATACATGTTATGTGTTGTTTAGTTAAGTATCTGGTTTTATCTTCAGGAGGTAATGGCTTGTGTGGATTGCTATGTCTTGTTTGATGTCATGTGGATGAATGTTGGTTGAATTTTTTCACTTAAAGTGAAAAATTAAGAATTTATTCAATTTTTCCCCCCAATTTTGCTTAGAACTGTGGAATCAATGTTCTAAATCTATGAAGTGTTTTTGTAAAGGCACCATTTTTCCTCTTTTAGCTTGATGTGGAGTACCTTTTTTTTTTTCCATAGTTGCTTTGTTGCTCTTCTAAGTTTGCATCACCTCATGCAGAAGTAAGCTGTCATTTCAGTGGAAATTTGGTAATAAAGTAATGAATGTGCTGTTAATTTGCTGTAATGAGGTACGCTGATATGAAATTCTGTATATAACAGCAATATTTCTCTTGTTCCTCAAGAAAGGGACATTTAAACTGCTGCCTCCTGTGTTTTTCAATTTCAACAGTACACAGAACCTGTTTCAACCAATCATTCACACCTGGGACAGTTGTGCTAATTTTTGAATAACTACTCATAAGGCAAAGAGCAAAGTATTTTGTTCACAGCTTTTCCACCTAGGGATCAGAGGTCCGTTTTTTCTCTCACTGTACCAGTGTATCTGCAAAGTACTCCCATAGCCTTTATCTGCAAGTCCTCTTTAGCTGAAAGCTGATGAAGCAAAGGGAAATTGCTGTTTGTGTTGGTGCCAGTTAATCATGCTAGCCCAGCAGCATTTACATTCACACCACTGTAAGAAACACATAGTTAATTGGAGAACTGGCCATATTTTACAGCTGACGAAGGTTAGCATTGCAGCAAGGCTGACTAATGGAAACTTACCTGACTCTTAGCCTGAATGGCTTGTAACAGGTTTGTATCCAGTGTAACACTTGCCTGCTTTATATTTGACTGGCTCTAAAGGTTGCTCTTTAGACTGTGTTATTTGGAGTGGGGGGGTGACAGGATGATGGCTGAGTGACCTATTACAAAATAATTTTAGTGACAGAAGGTGCTGTAAAGAAGGGTTTGGGGACTGGGTGTGCATTTTTTTGTTTTGTTTGTAACAACTACATTAACCCATGAAGTCACAATTACATATGGATTTTTCTATAAGTTTTGCAATATGCAAAACGAAAGAAAATATTTAGAAACAACAGAATAACAATGCTGGTGAAAATAATTGTTTATTCTTTTTATAGGGGCCACCGACAGATGCTCCTGCAGTTGACACAGCGGAACAGGTTTATATCTCTTCCCTTGCACTGCTGAAAGTAAGTGTTCTGTGTACATACCATGTCTGATATAATGTAATACTGGAGCTAGAGCACCTGGCAGTGGTCCTAATGGACTTGTCTTGCCTATGTGCTGGCCAGACATATTAAAAATAAATTAATGCTCATTGGAACCCTCAGAAACTAATTTTAATTAGTTGTCTTTTGTTGGCTTTGTTTTACTATTTTATAGTATGTTACAGTTTCCAAAAGTGCTACAAGTTGCAAACTAGCTAGAGATCTACAAAGGCTGAAAAAACTACCTCAAATCAAACTTGAACCTTCTGTTAAACATGTGGTGTCGTTTGGTCTTAATTCCAGATGTTGAAGCATGGTCGTGCTGGTGTCCCTATGGAAGTTATGGGTCTGATGCTTGGGGAATTTGTTGATGATTATACTGTGAGAGTGATTGATGTTTTTGCAATGCCACAGTCTGGAACGGTGAGTTTTTTATATCTAGACCTTGATAATTTTATTTGCTTGTTTGTTTTTTTTTCCTTAGGGTAAATTTATTTTTAAAAAACTTTTTGTGCTTTATCTCATTGACACAATTTGAAAGTATAAGTTGTGAGTTATAATACAAATAAGTCTAATGGTTAAAGGGTTTCAGTAAAAAAAATATGTAGTCAAAACTTGTTTAGTGAAGGCTGGTGCTTAAGTGTGTATATCAATATATGCAGATATTATGTCTTTTTTATGTGGAAATATAGTGGTATAACATGACTAGTAAGACTTACAAATTCATAACTTTCAGAACTCATATTCTATGAGCCAGCAGAAAGATTCAAAATGTAAAAGGTTTGATTAGAAGTGTATCGTGCCCTTAATTATGATGGTGCTATATACTTCGAACTTTCTTTGACAGATCTTAGTTGCATGTGTCTTAAATGGTACTTCTGTGATTTGAAAAAAAATATGTATTTAGATTTTGAGTAAGAATATCCATTTTATGAACAGATTAAAGTGACAAAGAGTCAAGGAGCATAATTGGATTTTATGATGCTTTATTTTCTCTAATTAGAATGAAATGTTCTTAAAACAAGCATGGGATGATTCCTTTGTAACTCAGAGCTGCACCCCATGAAATTTTCAAATTCTTTTGTCCTGAGTTTATTCTATACATGTGCATAATACAAAATTCTGCAAAAAGCCAATATGTTATATTTATCTTGAATATAACGTGTAGAGCTGAACTTGGAACAAACAACACGCCACTGTTTGCAGACCAAACAGAGGAGAAAAAGGTGAATTTCTATGCCTATTTAATCATGTTTACTCATAGTAAAGATTACTTAAATAGCAATTCAAAATAAACTATTAATAATCATTTAGCATTTTAAAAATCACATTGAAATACATTTCTAAAAATTATGTTTTGTGTTTAAGGGTGTTCTGTCATGTAGTACTAAAGTATTCAGGTTGCTTTTTTAAACAGATGCTTATGAATATTTTTGTTTGTGTGAAGTTACAAGTTAAAAGATATTATTGCTTCATGTACAACTACTATGATTTTTGTCTGTCTTTTAAATCAGGGTGTCAGTGTGGAGGCAGTTGATCCTGTATTTCAGGCAAAAATGTTGGATATGCTGAAACAGACGGGAAGGTAAGTCACTCTAAAGAGGGCTGACAGAAACAAGTACTCCTTCCATGGTTTTTAGAAGAAATGCCTGGCTTTCTGCAAAACTAGTGATCTAAGAGCTATTAATAATACTTAAAAATAAATAATTGCCCCAGAAGTTGGGTGAGTAACATAGCATGTAATTCAGTCTCCCTCATGCATTTAAATTGTCAGGAGATTGTCACTCCTGTTAAACCTACAGCTTTGATTATCGCCCAGAAAGATTAGAATGCTGCTCAGATTAGCATAGGCGATTACTACACAGCACCTGCTTAAAAGATTGTTTTTTTTGTTTAACCCTTTAAATAAAATTTTATATTTTTTTTAAGTTATAGCTTATTCATGAGAAATTTTAATGAAAAGAAAGGGAAAATAATTTTGCAAAAGATCCGAGTATTTAAACAAATTTTTATTTCACTCCTACCTCTCAACAGTTGTCGTCTGCTTGCTCAAATTCTTTTACTGTGGGAAAAACTTCAAAATTAATGTTAGCAAAAGGCTCAGCAGCTGAACAGAACAGTGCAAATTGCTTTTTGACTGAGTTCCTAGTTCTACTGCTGGTTTAATTGATATTTAATCCTTTCCCACCGTTGGTTCCCGTTGTCCATGACTGAAATGGACTTTCTGCCGTGAAAATTCAACCTTCGACGCCAAGGAGTTAAAGAGTAGATATTTACTCGAGTGCTGAAAGGGTAAAAACTGGTTCAGGGAAGGTGTGGTAACAGGGTGAAAAACTGAAAGCATGATCTACCACTGCTAATGTGTATCTCTTAATGATAGCCTTCTTTTGTCGCATTTATTCATGTCCATGTTTTCACCATAGTATGGTGAGTCATTTAAATATTACTAATGATGTTTTTTTTGCAGCTCATTCTAATTTATGCCCTGATCTGTTCCTATTTCTTCTTGTGATAAGTGTTTATATTTTTAAAAATATCAGTGTCCTCTTTGTTTCAGACCTGAGATGGTAGTTGGTTGGTATCACAGTCATCCTGGCTTTGGCTGTTGGTTGTCTGGTGTAGATATTAATACTCAGCAGAGCTTTGAAGCCTTATCAGAAAGAGCTGTTGCTGTGGTGGTGGATCCCATTCAGAGTGTAAAAGGAAAGGTATAGTAGACTTGCTTTTTATTTTTAAGGTACTTCAGTAAGATTTAATACAGAAGCACTGTAAATATGTGTAAGTACTTGATTATTGGAGGCCCATACTGTATAAAAAAAAAATAAAACAAAAATTCATCGTAAATGAAAAGATCACTTCCAGTTCTGCATCTTAGATAAGTAGTCATTAAACAGGCTGGAAGTCTTTGACATTGTCAGTACACGTAACCAGTCATAATCCTCTCTTAATATTTTCCTATTCAGGTGTCACTCAACAGGTTTACAACTAATAATCCAAGTATATATTGTTTTATATATTACATTTTAGCTACAAAATCTGAGATCAATTACTAACTGATTGGAGTAGGTTCAGCCCCTTAACATGGGTACTAAGAATGCATTGATTTGCAGGCGTTGCATATGATGATTTTTATTAAAATTCCTATTCCAAATGTTTTGAGCAATAAAACTTTACAGAGGAGTTGATATCAAGCATTTGCATTTTTGAGAAGTGTGCAGATAAATGATTAAGTACGTTAAATTATTATGAAAAGAGATTAACTTGCAAAGCATATTGGGTTATAGTTGTCCTTTGTTGAAATCTCTTTTGTTCTTGTTTAGTTCTCTTTTTATTTCTTTCTAGCCCCATATGCCATTTTCCTATTTCCTGCCTCATGACAGCAGGGAGCAGCTCTATTATCACCTTCACAGAGCTGTCTGCAAATGTGAGAGGCAATTCGATTTTGCTCAACCACAGGGAGAGTGGATTAGAAAAACTACAGAACGTACAGAAATTGGCTAGGTGGTTTACTGCTTTAAAATACTGCTGAGGTGTTTTGTTTGAGCATGCACTCCCATTGTATTGTGGAATAATTATTGAAATGCGTCATGGTATATATGGATGATGTTCATGTAAATTTATAAATATTTTAAAAGTGTTCATCTTCTATAAAACTGTAGTATCCTATTTCCTGTGAGGCATATCTTATTAAAGATACCAAACACTATGGGTTCTCTTAATTTCACAGCAAAGTCTTCTGAAGCTACAGTTGCGTTTTCAGTTGTTGGTTTTTTTTCTTTCAATTCTGAATTTTATAGCAAATACATTTATGTAACAGGCAATTGAAAAATTATTAGCTTCTGGTTCTTTGGAAGGTATTAGACATCTGTATAAATTTTGTTCCTTTTTAAATTGCTTAAAGAGTAGAAGAAAATACAGGTAATCTTGGCTGGGAGGGAAAGATGTAGTAGAACACTTCATTATTCCTAAGTTATTTTTCCTAGAACTTTTCTCACTCCAATATAAATGTTGAAATAGGATTCTTTTTGTTTTGTCAAAATATAATTGTCAAGAGTATTACTAGTAATTAATTTAGACCTCACTAGCTATTAAATCTATTAAGAAGAAAAGCCTCCCAAGAAGTCACACTGCTGTTATAACACACTTGCTCACTAAGTATTTCTTTTTAAAATATTTTTATTGCCAGTGTTGTTTGACATAGATGTCTATCTTTGAGATCCTTGAGATCTTCAATATAGTAATCTTTGGCATATTTATTTTGAACGTGAATAAATTTTTTGTCCATCTAAGCATTTCTCAGTTACAGCTGCTCTTACGGCATTGCTGCCAGTACTTGAGATTACTGGAAGTCTTGTAATGTTTGTTTTTCATACACGCTTTTAGCTGCTACAGTCAGATTAAATTACGTTCTCAGGTTTCACGTTAAAAAAAATTTACATCTGTCATGTTTCTGGCAAGTGCATCCTTTAAAGCATAGAAATAAAAAGAATCTCCCAAATTATGAATACCACTTGTAATTAACTTCTTGATTTGGAAGATGTGGAATGTGTTCGAGTTTTATGATCCTGGTTGGCAAGATCACTTACACGAAAATGTGTTTGGATTTTAGATGAACTAAGAGAAGAACAGATATATTAGAGTTCAAGGGGGTTTCTTAGGTCAAGTTTCAGTGCTTCATGTGCCTGGCTAACTTATGACACCCAGAGCTTCATCGTGTGCTACAGAGCTCAAGCTCAGCCTATTTCAGGAAAGTATCTGCATTTTCCAGCACCAGCAAATGAAGAACCACTTTCAGAGGTAATTTTGCTGGTGTAGTAACCACTATACTGATTGGGCTTTAGCTACATGAGTCCAAGGTCATTACTTATTTTACCTTATACTCCCTGGACTCTCTGGCAAAAAAATACAGTGAATGTGTGGCTTAGAAGATTTTAATATGGCATGTTTTGTCTGAGATTAGATGTATTTAAAAGCAAAGCCCAAAATAACACATTAGCTGATTTTAAAGCTGCCTCAGGGCAGGTCCATGCCCATATAAATTGCCATAGTTTATGGTCACTGAAGCAGTCATGCTTGTGCTAGTGAAGAATAACTGGGGCAGAGGTTATTTTCATGTGTCAGGAAGTTGCAGTGAATTCTGATGAGGAACCTCAGGTTCACCTTGACTAGCTAAAACATTAAAAAGCAGTTTGTCCTGAACGAAAATGAAAACTTGTTCTTTGTTAACTGCCTTGTCTCCATACATGTTTTCTACGTAGCTCAGGGATGTATGATGGCAGTTTAAAAATAAGTGTACCTGTAATTCTCGTCGGTCAGAAAAAACAAACCAGTCATTTTATGTCTTAAAGCCAATGAGCAAAATAAACCCCTCGTAGAGATCTGTGGATTGAATGCCAACAGCTATAATGACCACTTTGGGACTGGGATATTTTTGCATAAATGTAGTAAGACACATGAAGGACAAGTAATTCTCTACATACATATTCTTTCACACAAAGTATGTTTTTTTTCATGACTGTGTACCATATTTTGCAATATTTAAGCTAATAGTGCTCTAGTTGTCTGTAAAATAAACTTGCAGCATAGCAGTGAGTTTTAAATGAAGGTTAGTAGTCTCAGAACCCAGAGAGGAAAAGCTTTGTTTTGACTTGTTTTTTAAGCTTGATTTCTGTTAATGAAGTCAAAGTAAACATGCTGAAATATGGTCAGTGGGAAAACCTGGCTACCTATTGTTTAATTTTATACTTATAAATTTTTCTTTTATCCCTTCCAGTTTTCCAATCTGTGCAATGGGAGCTGTAATACATATTTAGAATATTCCACAGAAGCAGCAATTTCATTAAAGATCTGGAATAAAGCTAAATATTGACATTTCATATTTATTTCCAACATACACTTTGAAATGTCTGTACAGAGAACCATAAACCTTTGCCAAATGTTAAAAATAAGTGTGTTTTTTTGGACCTTAACTTAGCAGCTGTTCATCACCTCTTAAGGAAAATATAACTACACCAAACCCACTGTAACATAGTATCTTTAACTCCAAAAGCATTACCTTACTGTGTTGCACTCGCTGTATTGTTAAATTAATAATAATAAAAAAAAAGGTGGTTTTCTTCTTTGAACTGTTTTAAACTTTGGATCTTCATTATAACAAAGTCATCATTTAAAATTATTTGTTCTTATTCTCATAGTTAACTGGTTTCCCTTGATTAATAATTGCTTGCATAAGGATCGATAAAATATTGAAAATTGTCAGAAGTCCATTTTGTACATCTGAGAAGCTTGTTGGTATTTGTGGTGTTTAGCAGGATTGGTTGCAAAACCTCTTACTAATACAGCAAACTTTCATTTCTTTTAAGCCATATTTTTTCCTAGCAAGGCACTGTCAGAAGTATTTGTAGGAAGATCTGTTGATTTTTGGAAAAATTCTTTTTTTTAATTGTTTGCTGAGGAAAATAGTTGTCTTTGCAATAACTTTTTTATAAATTCTGTTTCATTTACTTCAGACAGATGAAAGCAAATATCCTATGCATCCTAATCTTGTGCTTAAACCAGATCATGCCATGTTCATAAGAGGATTTTGCTGTGGTACTTTATCCTTATCTTGAACTCATTCAGATGGTAAAGAAAATAAATATGTACATATGGATAGCTGGGTAAATCAAAGTCATCCTAGTTGACAATGATCTCTGTAGATCATGTAGCCCAACTTCGTGCTGAGCACAGTTTCAACATTGAGTTCAGATCAGCTCACTTAGTGTTTTGTCCGCTTGAGTCTTGAGATTCAACAGCCTCATAGCAATTCCTGTTCCAGTATTTTCTTTTTCTTGCAGCTGGCTTTTTACTGTTGTATGCATGTGGTCAGTAGCTCCTTTTTTCAGTTTATTACTACTGTCTCCTGTCACATATATCATTGAAGAACCTTGTTCTGTGGTCCAAGCAACCTCTTCGAGAATTAGGTTTTTTTACTTCAAAATAGTCAGAATGTGGGCTGTAGTCTGAAATAATTTTGTGCATGCAGTCTGGTAGTTGAAAATTACTTTCTTTTGTTCAACTTACAAGATCTTTAGAATTTTATTCTAAAAGGAGTAAAAAGGATGTTGAACTTTATTGTTTGTTATTTTAGTAATTTTTGAAGTATGAAAAACATTGCTCTTCTCATGCTGGATGGAGAGAAAGATACATGCTGGTTTTATTCTCTTTATACAAATGAAGACCCTGAGGAGAGCTAGAAGACTTGTTTTAGCCATCTCTTTCCCCTTTTTTGTCCATTGATACTTGAAAGTCTAAGTGGCAACCTGTGTGTAATTAATGATGTATATGAGCATTATGGGTTTGTTAATACCTGTTTTCATTTTTTTTACTCTTCAGAGTGATAGATCGTCATTTTGTTGACTGCTGACTATAAAAATAATGATTTGGAAGTAGTTTTGATCTCTTTTGCCACTGTTATGTTCTAGTTTAAATTAATTGTCTGTATATTACACCGTTTCAGATTGGTGACTTCTGTTTTTGTGCTGCAAATCTTCCCAGTTTATCAAGACAAATATGTGTGTGAATGGTTTCATAATTTGGTAGTTAATTGTTAGTCTAAAACACTGAAACCAGTAGCAGATAATGATTTAATGATTAATTTCCTGAATATTGGAATTACCATCTAGCTTCAAGATTTTTTCAGTTGAAGATGTTTTACACCAACTTTTAGAAAGCTTGCCTGGTTTTAAACCTCTATTCTTCTATCAAACTGCTATTTTTCCTTTGAACTTGCCTTTTTCCCTTCTTTGTTTGACTTGAATTGACTATGGGATTTAAAGAGACTTTTTTTTTTAAGAAGGCAGAAAAAGAGCAATCCTTGAAATGAGATGTGTGGAGACACCAGTGTAATGCCTGAAATTTAAAATAGCCCATTTAGAATTATGTTTGTGAGAAGTGTAAACAGATTGGAGCCACATAACAAGACTTCTTTAATATACCAAACTTCTCCTCCCCACTTCATGCACCTGTCTTGATCTTTGCCTTAGTAAGTCTTCCCTAGACACAAGTGAATTCAACAGTCTTTAGGGTACAATTAAAAATAAGTAACACAGTTTAAATTAGCAATTAAAAACAACTAAACAAAACAATAAATTGTATTGTCACTACTTTGGAGACCTCTCTGTTTATTGTGAATTGTTATGCAGATAGCATTTAGAAGAAAATGTATTTTAAAATATGATGCCTACAATTTTGCCAGAATCTTTTATACCTGGAACAACTTCCATTGTTAGAACTGGATTTGCTAATACTTTTCTATTTTAAATGGAAGAAATTCTAAAATGGATAACATAACTGCAGAATGTAATTTTGATTGACATATCAAGATTACATTTCTGAACAAAGTGCACAGTGTATAGTACATCTAGATAGTCTCATAGTACTCTGCTAATTCTTGCCATTGACTGGACAGAAACATCATTGTTTGATCTAGGGAAGAGCCAAGTTTCAATGGGAGCCTGATTTGGAGAGTAAGGAAGCTTTATGTTTGTGCTGGTTTGATCACTGTTGATTCAGTAAAGACTAATGTTCTTTTGCCTGGAGAATCATATTTGTAGGAGATGAACTGTGTCTGCAGTGTGGGCCACTTGGCACTTTCAATTCAGGCTGTGTAAACTGAGGCAGAAAATACCTAGTTTTATTACTGCCAGCACACCGCAATGTTTTGTTACATTTTCTTGAGTGGTTGTGCACAGCCAGATTTATATATTTTGCCTATTTTACCTCCTGTTTTCTTTAATGGAGTATTGAAATTGTTAATGTCAATCCTAATGTTCCAAACTTTGTTATGTAATGTCCTTTGGACTTGGATTTAATTAAGTAATGTATGTTTACCTATTAAACCATTTACATAGGTTACTTGAGTTCATGCCCTTCCCTAAAACAGAAAGTTCCAAGCCTTCATTGAAAAGTATTAAATGTTTAATTTCCTTTTGCTGTGGTGGATGTAGAATAGTCCATTTATCCTCATTAAGGCATATAGCTTTAAAACTTGTGGCTCAGCTACATGGGAGTTATGGATGCATGCCCTCACTTGTCAAGATAAATGTATTATGCTGTAGTTCTCTTCCCCTTCCAGTATGGATATTGAAGTTGTACTGCAGATTTGACCACAAGTAAATAATTCTCCAAGGATAGAGAAGGAAAATGCACATACTCCTAGGAATATGTTTTCAAGAGCTAAAATTGACATTTTATAAATAATTTCCATGTTGGAAACTTCAAACTCACAATCACAGCAATTCAGTGATATGCATTTGGCATGAGTCAGTTTCAGTTCTTAGTGCTTTTCATTGGAAATGGCATAAAAAGTACAATTTCTTTGAATTTTTTATGTTGTGGGCTTGCAGGGGACAGAAGATGTTCTTCACTTGTAGTTGTCTAACAGTGCATGGCAGCATAAATAACGAAATGGTCATAAACCTGAGCTGCACTTCTCTGGTCACGTGTTCCATTTCATTTTTAAAGATTCTAGAAACAAACTAAGCAGTTGATAACAGGTCAGTTGCAGGTGATAAAAGAGATTTTAGATGGGACATTACTTCATTTTCCACACCTGGCATAACCACACTCAATCTTTTGCAGTTGTCTTTAAGCACTGGTATGTTTGTTCATAAACATACAGTATAAACAATACATCGCTATTTGAATTCCAGGGACACAATGCTTTTTTAAAGATAGTCACCATATGCCATAGATTCTTCACTGGAAAAATATTATTGTTAGATTTTTTTAAAATTTAAGCAATAAAGGCTGACTTACACCTAACTGAAGTTTACCACTAAAATATAGTGAGACTTGAAAAACAGAACTATTTCATTCAGTACTGTCTGGAAATTTAGTATTGGAAGGATATAAGAATCAAATGTGTAAAGTACTCTTGAATTAATCCTTTTTATTTTTTTTTTTGATACCCCACAAAGTTATGAAGACTGTTTTAGAAAAACTGATAATATTCAATTGTTACCATTATCTGATAGTAAGAAACTAAAGAGTGATAGCATTCACACTTTCAGGAGAAGCTAAAAGAAGTCTGGCTACTAAATAACCTAAATTTTAATCAAGTCATTACTTTTAATAACTGTGTGGAGACTATAAGAGACCAGATTTTTGTCTAGCTAGTAGTTGAGGTGCCCAGTGCTCATCTTAGATTGCAAGTAAATTTTAATCATTTTAATTATAGCTGTCCTGAAATTTACACAGGACATAATCGTAAATTTTCTTTTTAAAAATACATTCTGTGGACTCTAGTGTGGGCTGTTGACCCCCGGCAAATGCTAAAAAAATACTGTATAGTTATTGTTTTTTAGATTATTATGCATTTTGAAGCTAAGACAGATGTACAAAAAGATGCAGTTTTTATTTTGTATTGGCAGCTTCCAAATATTTAGTATCTATTTCCAAGAACTGCAATTAGTAAAGCATCCATGGTACTGAAATCCACACATCCCACAAGCTAATTATATTTGCAAGGTCAGATTGAATACATATTTTCAGAAAAATAAAGGGTTATATAAATGTGTCTTCTACTTGGCTGTTATATCACAGTTTGTTGATCTGGAGTATAATGTGTACAATTCACAAATTTGTCTGATAACAGAAAGTGGTGTGTGATTGTGTTTATTTTACTAACCAGTATATTCACAGCAATCACTTCCAAATATCTCTCCAGTAAAGATGTGTTAATTACAAAACAGACAAGGTCTTCTATTATATTAAAGCTACTAACAAGAAGACAGCAGGAATCACACATGTAAATAGCATCATCAACCCCTATTTTAGTCCTCTGTTTTGATCTGTGAGTTGCGCATAGACCAAAGGTGCTATTAAAGACTCAGTATATGAAATAGGCAGCATTATATGAACAAAATTTATTCAACAAGAAAACAGACCTTTAACATGAATTTAACAAGCCTGAGAAATTATAAACTCTCATATGCTGCAGATTCATGCAGTGATAATAAACAAAAAAGGAAAGTAAGAGGTTTCCTTAAGCTAGCCAAACTGCTAATGGTTTTGTTATAAGCTGTCTGCTGTTGAAATGACCTCTGAAAAGTCTGGAGACACTTACACAAGGAAAAATTAAATGGTCAGAGTGGTGAAAGAGTTGCACTATGGAAATGCATTAAAAAAAAAATACCTTTGAATTTCTGGAAAACATCCTAATAGCACAGACTTCTGGTTAACTTTTTAATGTCTTTTTAGAAAAGGAATTTAGCATGAAGCTTGGAAACAAATTTTTACTCAAAGAGTACATGCTGTATTATATTTTATATGTAATTTAAGTACAATGAAACCTTAAATTTTTTGGTTGGGAAATACTGACTTTTTACAACAAAAATCTGAGCAACTGAGTGGTGATTTTGTGCTGGGTTTAATTAATCCTTAGAAGTTCTTTGTTCAAAATACTGTGTCTAAAGTTTCCATCATAGAATAGGGGGTGACCATGTTTCTGTCATCAGCCTGCATCATTCTGTACTTCGAAATACACAAACATAGACAGGAGACTTCAACTTGTACACACCTCCAAGTGCTCACTAGGGCTTTTTTCTTGGATCTTACTGTGGCGTAATTAACACCTACTTCACCCATTGCTCATTAGTACACTGGACATTAATGAGTCTATTTATTTTTATGTAATCCTCTAAAGGCGGGACTGATTTATGCTTGCTATGATAAAAGGAACTACATTGCATAGAAATTAATATGTAGGATTTATTGTTGTATTTATGTTTTTATTGTGTATTAGGTCTAAATTTAGCCTCCAGGTTGCTGAGCATGTTAGTTTCTTTAAGATGGTTGCTATAGTGATAGCAGCAAATTCCTTTAATCTTAGTGTAGTTAAAGTATTTAGTTACCATTGGTCATCAGAGTGCCACTAAAATGGAAAATAGCATTTGCATGTGTACTTTTTGTACCTCTCTGAGATTGTAGGAATTGCCATTTTATCACTTTTAAAAGCATAATGTTTGGTTTGTGATTTCAGTTTTTCCTACTGCTTTCTGTTAGATTTATATTTGTTCTTCTTAGGAAATACTTACATGTCATTCCGTCAGGAGGACAGAGAGTGCAGTGTATTCCCATGCAGCTTGTACCCGAAACATAATGAAAGTTACTTCTGGTCAGAATTAAGATGTTTGAGCAATATTCAGTATCACTCATAAATAATTCATGAACTTATTCTCATATTTTAATGTGAAATTTAACTAATCTGAAAACTCTAACCAGAATGTTGAATTTTCTTGACAAAAAAAAGTTTAATATTTTTTTTTTTTTACATGGCTCAAGCCCCAAAACAAATCCATGCTGGACAATGAGCTTATCTTTTTGGATAAGCTCAGCAATGCCTAGTAAAGTTCTCAGTTAAATTCAGGTCTAGAAGTGGAGCTGTTAATAAGCTATGAAGCAACTCTGTATCATTCTAGTATACTGCCAAGTTCATGTTTCTTGCTCCTCAGGGTAAATTTTTGCTTGCTTTGTTTTTTTCCATTCTCTAGCTAGTCTCTGGAGAACTGGTGGTGTGTGTTTTTTTGTTGTTTTTTTTCTTGCTTTGCATGACTTTTTAATTTATACTGCCTGTTTGTTATGGTTGGGCATTTCCAGGTGTTGATAAATTAGAGCATCAGGTTAAAATGGAATACAAAGATACATACAAAAGCTTGTCACAAGTGTTCTAAAATAGAGAAAAGTGGTAAAAAAATAAAAAAAAAAAAAACAAACCCAATTGCTTCTTCTGTTATGAGAAAGAATTATAGATATGTAGTAACTGTTTTAGATATTTTTGAGAATTTTTTTAAATGGAATTCCTTTTTTTGTAGCATTGATATCAACACACTTCTGCTGCATTCTAAATCTGAATTGTGGTTTTTTTTTATTGTTCAGGAAAAAAAAATATCTCTGGTAACTCACTTTACATGTGAGTTATATGTTATATAAAACTGAACATTTTTTAATAAAGAAGATCTTTTTGGGAAGGTTTTCTGCATGCGGTTTGAAAACAGGGCATATGCAGGTGGATCTGGCCAGCAGCTAAGAGACCAAGCAATAGCCCTTAGTGGCACTCAGTCAACACTACTGTCTCACTTGGGTCTCAAAAGTAAATCAGAACAGGTGATAAGTTTGTGGGTTTTTCTGTTTACACCTGATGATTTTTTTTGTTATAAATACTTGCCAAATAATTTCATTTCCACATGAAGGACATCAATATTTTTTCTTGTTATCCTAAAAGCTGCATATTATTTAGTTATTAATATTTGTGTAAATGGAGAGGAAAATGCTGGAAGGAGGTGGGAGAGTCAGTGTCAATTTCTCCACAGACTTTCAGTGACTGTGGTTGGTTTCTTGTTTGTTTAATGTAAACAAGGTTCAACTCTAACTCTTCAAAATATCAAACCAGCCATATAAATGCATCTGTTGTTGTCCAACTCATAGTACAGAGAAGAAAAGAATAAGAATTATTATAGAAAAGCTGTTAAAAGGAGATTTAAGTTAATAACTCTATAAACATATGCAGACAAGATGCCTGCAAAGTCTGCCTGGTACTGTTTTACTGTTTCAGTGGACGTGTGAGGCTGTACTTGCACTGGTCCAGTTAAAAGACTGGAACCTAAGCAAGAATTCTTGCTGTTACGAACCCGTGCTGATCAGGACACAATAAGGATGGGTTTGAGTGTATTGTTGGTACATTCTTAGGTCTGTTTCAGCTCCTATAGGTTTTGGATAGGGGTGGGAGTTTATTGCATAGGATCATGAATTTCTCTTTCCAAAAATTTTCATAGACAAATTTAGCAGAGGACAGAGTAAGAATTTGTGATGGGTTTACATTATTTGCACTAAAATAGCACTGAATACTTCCTACTGTGTACCTTTAAATCATAAATGACCTTGGTTTTATTTTTCTCTATTTTTTTACTCCTGAGCATGACACTGACAAGGACTTTTTAATCCATCAGACAGTTTATAGACCCTTTCGTAGTCACAAGAAGCAAAAAGCATCTGACTAGAAGGGAATACATGGGGCAAGTTCCTTGCTGGCTATAATTTTGTTGTCATTTCAAGTATTGTGGTAGTATAATTGATGTGACAGGACTGGGCTTTAGACTTGGTCCCTTAGCTTGTGCTCACTTTCAGTTTTAGTCTCTCTCTGTCATTCATTTTGATTGGATAAGATTTAGGTGACAAACATATGCATAGTTTTGAGGCTTAGAGTAAGTGTACATAAAATCCAATGTTATGGGATGATATAATGTATATAAAACTTACAGTTCCATGGAAAAGGTAATAATCAGTGTCACCTTACGATGCAAGGTAGTGCAGTGTGCTGATCACATAGCCAGCAGGAGGTTCTTTTTTATTAATATTATAATTAAATGATTTTCTGGATAAAGGCCAAAAACAGATGAGAGTTGATTGTGCCTTGTCCACTGTTGCTTGGCTCTATTAGTTGCGTTTTCTAAAAAGAATTGACTTGACATCTTGTTTTTACAGGTTGTTATTGATGCCTTCAGATTGATCAATGCTAATATGATGGTCTTAGGACATGAACCAAGACAAACAACTTCAAATCTGGGTCACTTAAACAAGCCATCTATCCAGGTAAACATAGTGCTGATAGCCCTGTAAACTGCAAGATTTATTCATCAATTTTTAGGAAAGGTACTTAAAGCAGTAGGTTACAAATTATTTATTTTGCTCTCTATTGCATTTTTCCACATGTGTTTATAATTGATGTGATTCGTCAATGGACATGTATATGTGAGGGGTTTAAAATTGAGCCCTAAATTAGCTAGCTAAGTGTGAATGCATGCATTTAATGTGTACAGCAAAGATTCACATATGAATTTATGGAAACGCAAACTTTTAAAAGTGACAATTGATGACATAATATGTGATGCAAATCAGGTGCTGTTTCCAGCCCTGCTGAAAAACTGCTGCTTATCAACATCTCAGCTTTCTTCAAGAAAAGTTATTTACAAGTAAATTATGGAAAAAGTTCTCTCTTTTCTTTTTACTCTAAGCTGATAAAGGTTCTTGCTTATTATGTAATCTAGATTAAGCCTTGTATTGTGTCTTAAATAATTAATCTCTGATTTTTATGTAATGCAGTAATTTGCTGAAAAAATGGTGGAGTATGTTCAATGGATAAAATGGATGCCTGATTGGCTTCTGCTGTACTGTTTCTTTTGAATACACATTTGTGAAGCTTAAATATACAAAATTTGATTTCTGAAGTTGACTCATTAAAACGACAGAAGTTTTGGTCTTCACTGAAGCAAGCCTTTATTTTGAGAAATAGCTTCTATCCTGAAACAAGTATCCTCTGGAGTGATTAATGGTCTTATGCCTGTCACTCTTCTGCCTCAGCGTTTTTTCCTTTAAAAAACTTTTCCCCCTTACTATGTATTCTAAAGGTATGTGTCCTTGAAACCATGAAACCCAGTTCCTGCTTTTTGTTCCATTACTTGAACAATAAAAGTAATATTTTGCTAGATAAACATCCAAGAAAAAGACCACCCACTAGTCACAGCAGAACTGAAATAATGGCTGAACTTGTGCTCTAAGAGAGCCATCCTATGGGAGGTCCTAACCTACCATACCCCCATCTTGCAAAAGATAAGTTGTTTTTTGTTACTAATACATTGAAACTCTTCGCTGTTGATAAAAATGCTAGCACAAGAGTGTCTGCTTTCAGGAGGCTGTGTTTTACTTTTGATTTTTGAGTTGGTCAAAAGCTGTGAACAATAATGAGTATGAAATAAGCAGCTAATACTCTTGATTGGATGCAGGCAAGCCCATGCTTGCATGTTTCAGGGCTTTTCTAACTGGGCTTTTCTAGACCATGTGTAATGCTTTCCCTTGGAAACCCCTGCAGTATTGTTCAGCTTCATTATTTTAAGATCACTGTCACTACAGCATGTCATATTTTGGCCATGGGATTTTGGGTTTCTGTTATTAAAATGGGTAGTTTTTGTTTGTGTTGATTTTTGCATGCTGGCAATGAGATGTTGCAAATGTCACTGTTAAGATAAAAATCATAATTTTAAATGATACTCTGTTCCTAAAGCTGCAAAAGCTCTTGAAGTGTTGTTTTGCTTTTATTTTGAGCCATGAATAAAATTCTGACCCACTTGAGGACAGAAGCAAACTAAATACTCATTTCAGCTGAGCTAGAAACAGGAATTATAAGACATTACTTAATATTTCAGGAAGAAGAATAATAGAATAGTACATGCCTTGGCTTCATTCCCTTTTTATGCGTTTGGTTTTTTCTTGTGTTCCCTTACCAACAGCTTTTTTTACAGTTTTTACCTTTTACATTTGCCTAATCTTCTAAAGGGTAGTTTTTGGAAGCGGGGAGGAGAGGGAGAGGATATTGGGACAAGGCAAACCTGTTTGTCAGATTTTAAGAACTTGAGAAAGTTTCCTAAATATCTACACCTGAGTTTATACATAAACACCAAAACTTCACATGCAGTCATTTTGAGTGAGATAAGAAAATGGCAGTGGAAATTACTTACTGCTAATAGTTTCAACTATAAATTCCTTAATTGATGATAAAAGCTGTATTTTACAAGCCTAATTAAAATAAGTTGCACAAATAATGGTTTTATGTAAGTGCTGATTCTCACAACTTTTCAAGTAGTCTTTTATCTTTCTATGTGTTTGCAGTAGAAACCTTTAAAATATTCGTATGAAAACATTTTCAGCTTTCATACAGATAATTTTGTAATGCTGAAATATTAAGTTGCATAAGATGCAAATGCACATTCATTTTGTATTGCTCTAAATATATATTTAAACATAAATAGGTGGAATGTGTGAAACAGAAGTATTTATCACTAATAATAATAATAATAATAATAATAATAATAATGATGATGATGCACTTTGTCTAACTGAGGTTCTTTTGCTTGCTTCAGTTAATCTCTCTTCATGTTGTACCCTGGAGAATGAACTTGGAAACGTTGACAGTGGTTATAAATAAATAGATTGCAAATAGCCTTTTGTTTGTAACAGAATATTTTAATAGAACATTTTAATAGGAGTGATAACCAAATTTATTGAGAGAGGAAGGATTTGAGAGAAATATGTTTGTGCATATGTATCGGTCAAATGTTTGAAGGCAGTTAACATTTTTTCTTATTATAGTTGCTACTGTGTGAAAAAAAATTTGTGGTTTAGAAATAGAAAACATAACTGTCAATTAATGAACACAAAAAGAGAAATAGAACCAGGTATATTTACTTCATATCTCCTTATAATCTCTGTATTTTTGTCTTAATTTTTTCTTTTTATTTGAGTGATGTTTAAAGATGTTTATATTGAAATTAGCTTGAATTATGTCCTTCTGATATTTCTTCATTTCAGTGGTGGGTGATTTAATTCAGTTTCTCCCCTAAATTTTGCAGGCACTAATCCATGGACTAAACAGACATTACTATTCCATCACCATCAACTACAGGAAGAATGAACTAGAACAGAAGGTAATTGTTTCAGCTGGAATTCAGAGTACCAGGAACGTTATACAAACTGTTTAAAATTTGTGGCAGTATTCTGACTTCAACAGCTGTTACTTTCAGTAATTGTTTAAACTCTACTGGGATAGGCGACTTCTCTTCCAGAAAGCACCTGAATGTACAGTCATGGTGATGAAACTTTCCAAAACCACATTCTAATGACCATATGAATAGTTTGACAACATTTTTGGCCACTTTATGGAAAGTTGTCATTCTGTTCTCTGCACCTAAGTTTGTCCAAAGGTTCAAGTTTTCAGTGATGAAGCTGCGTTCAGTTTTCACAGGCTGGAATTCCTGAAGCTAGGAGAATTTTTAACTGTGTTTTCCAAAATGGAATATATATCCAAGGGATGTTGAGTTTTTATTTCCTGTAATCACTTTGACTGGAAGATACTTACAGTTGGTATGATTGGAACTCCCCAAGACATCATTGAGTATCAGGAAGTAGTGATGTCCTGCATTTTTCAGAAGAAATATTATGAAGTTACTGACAACAAATGTTTTTTTTTATTTTTGCATCAAACTTCTTCAGATTACATGCAAAATCTAGCTTGAGAGTCTCAACCAAGAAAACAAAAAAGGGTAAAGAAAGCTTACTTATCATCTACAGAAGTTCATTCTTGAAAAGCCAGATTCTATCCTCTCTGTATGTTCTCTGATATGTCTGCATTTTCATGGCCTTGTTAGGGTTATAAATTGATCTCAAAGCTTATGATAAAATGGTCAGAGTAGTTTTTTCACACAATCCAAACTTTTTGAGTTACAAGTAATAAGAAACAGGCAGTTTCAAATAGTGGAGGAATATGTGTGCAAATTAAGGAGTTGGAAAGAATGTGTGAAATCCACAACCATTTTTAGTGCAGTATAAGGCTTCTAAGACCTCACTGTTACTGAAAAGACTAACTGATTCAACAAAGCCAGCTCTCTCAGGAAATGTTGGTGAGGCTTCCAGGGGGTTTTTGTTTCGAGTCAAATGCAACAATTTGGCAAATCAAACCTTGTCTGAAGTTCCAAGTGTGTATTTTCATCAATGGCTTTACATATGTGAGTTATTACCTTTGAAAGTAGGAGAATAATCTTGACCAAGTTAGGAAGGCTTTAATCTGTGAGGCAACAACTCTCACATCTTTCATGAGGCAGCTTCATACATATCTCAAACCCCCCTCGTGGTGGTGGTGATCTGTTATCTCCATCTGTAGTAAGAAGAGTACATGCTTCATGTATTCGATTAGGAGCTCATCACACCAAACCTTAATTTTAAAATCAAGATAGCCTAGCTAAACTGTCCATATGCAGTTTGCCTACGACTCCTTCTGTCAGTAGCAAAGATCTTGCTAACACAAATTATGACACAAACTTTCAACTCAGTTCACATGTTCCAAAGCCAGGTTTCTTTGGAAGCTCTACATAGGATGAAACAGGTACTTTTATTCATATGATAGCAATTACAGGGATTACCAGTTCTCAAAAATATCTAGTACATGTTCACAAATTGAAGGCAAGCTGAAACCATTTGCTGAAAGGGTCCTCCTACAGTCATCAAGTGTGCAGGAGATCCACAAAATACACTTCCTTTATTCATGAAAATAAAGAAATTGCTGTTGTAGCTATTCCTTTGCTCTTTCAAGATGACATGAAAGTGTCAAGTAAAACCTTTCAAATATTTGTAATAGTGCCTGCATTTATCACCATCAAATCTCTGCACATTTTATCTTACGGCTTTTATGCTTGTTTATTCTGCATGAGGCAAAGGCACACAAGTCATGCTTTGGTCACTTTCAAAGTTTAGTTTATCACAACTGTCAAGTTGCTTGCATACCAATCAGATAATCAGTGAAGCCTATGTAACTACTTTATGAATTTAATCCAGACATTAAAATATTTTTCAACTTTGTCAGAGGCCAAAAGCTTCAACTGTTCTTCATATGGCAGCTAAAGTATTCAATTTTCTCTTAGCCCTGCTACAAGGCAGTTGTGCATTCTCAACCTGCAGCAAAAGTAACAAATCACAGGAAACTAATCTACATATTCCTGTCAAAGTAAATATAACCCATGTTTTCATGTCCCATTTTCATATTTAGGATTCAAGAAGTTTGTTCTGCAAATCTACTCTAGTAGAACAGTTGATCACTGTATTTCCTCTATTTAAACACTGACATTGTAAGATCATTATTTTTTTTATATTCTTACTATAAACTGGTTGCCTGTCAAAGAGATCTTCATAATAGTCTGAAATTATTTTATGGTGAATGCTCTAAAGAGGTTTTGTCTTGCAGATGCTGCTAAATTTGCATAAGAAGAGTTGGATGGAAGGTTTGACACTTCAGGACTACAGTGAACATTGCAAACTCAATGAAACAGTAGTGAAGGAGATGTTAGAATTAGCTAAGAATTATAACAAGGTATTCATATCCCATAATGATAGTATAACTATAGCTGTGTTTATGAAATGAAGAAATTAATTGCTTAATTTCAGAAGGAATTGATTATCACAAGCTTTGTTCAGAATGACTGTAGTTCATACTGATCAGTTATGTATGGTTTCTGTGTGAAGTTGCCAGATTAGTTCCTCAGGCATTGCCATTAGACTTTTTGTCCTGAACTTTTGTCAAAGTGTTTAGTTAGATGCTTTGCTTTGAAATGTGAGTAATCATATAGATTTTGTATTTTTACTTAGTGACAAGGACATAAAATTTCTGTAGATCAAAATGAGCAGTTAGTCATATTTTTCAATCCTTCAGTGAAGAACTATATGATCACTGTAGCAAAGTAAGTTATCTATCTCTATCTGTCTAGTAGATAGGTTGTAAGTATTTAGAACACATTCAGGGCCCAATTCAATGTTCTGTTTAGATAAGAAATTTGTTATTGTTGTTGTAAGTAAGAGGAATCATAGCTACTTGTACTGTTTTAATACTGACACAATGAAGTATTTCTTACAAATACTAGATCTCAACAAGCATTCTATGAGTAGTCATCATGTCAGTATTTCTTAGCAAGTGTTATTTTTTTAACTCCTTAGAAGTGCTTAAAACCAACATTCAGTATTATATTCACTAGTTAAGTTAGTGGATGAACTTTATGAAAACACTGTATTTGAAGGCAATGTAACAAAATCAAAATATATTAAAATAAATGACTTTAAACAGGACAAAAATTTATTGAGATCCAATCTCCAGTAGTTGAAAAAGTATAGATAATGTTGGGTTTGGTTCTGTTTTACTGTTTTAACCATTTTCAACTATCTTAAATTATTGGTACCACTCATTTAAGATTTTTGCTTAACAACATTTTGGTGAATATCTGACAATAAAACCATTCATAAGTATTTGCCTTGATCTTTTGCACTAACTATCAGTAATTAAAACCACGTCTGCTGAAAAGCTGAAGTACCTTTTCTTTTGACTTTCTGAAATGTGTTGCTGTTTGATTTTTTTCTTTTTTTTTCCCCTCTATTTTTTTTAAGGAACAGAATTGTATTTTGAGAATCTGTGGCTTGGGGAAAAAGTAAACGAAATCTGAAACACTGACCTTTTCTGTGTTTCTTTCACAGGCTGTTGAAGAAGAAGATAAGATGACACCTGAACAGCTGGCAATAAAAAATGTTGGCAAGCAGGTGAGGTGTGATGAATTAGAGTGAGGTGGAATGATATACTTCGTTCATTCTAAATACTAATTTTTTACATGTGCATAGCTGATTTTAGTTCTATGTGCATGATAGTCTCAATGCTTCAAATAATAAATTTATTTTTGTTGGAGATTGTTCAGGGAACAGGACCTTTGACTTTACGTAATTGACAGAATATCTGCAAGCCATGTTCTACCTGTACTTTTATTACATAGTGAGGAACAGTGTTGAAAGGTAGTTTTCCTTTTTCCTTCTTCATTTGTTTTAACTTCTTCTAAGAGACATAAAGATATCCAAGTCTGTGTCAGAGAGACCCAAACTGTGGAGACTCTTAAAAAATGGTGTTCATGGAAACAGAGGTGAAGGGGGTGTGTTTGTACATTACCGTGGCTGAAGAGCCAGCTTACCCGTCTTCAGTTCATGAACACACTGTCAGTGCTTAGCTCTCAGACACACTTGGCAGGTAGGCTGAGTTCCTTTGTATTGGTACTGGAGGAAAGCTGTTTAGGACCACAGCTGAAACTAAAAATACCCACTCAATTCACTCCATCCCTTTGCAATGTTAGGATATAATGTCTTTTTAAAGACTCAACAAAAAACTATTTCTACATTTGATTTCAACATAAAGGTGGAGGAAATGCGCTCTTGTGAGCAGGAGGAGAGCAAAGCAAATTTGTAAGAGTTTGTGTTCAAGAAGGGCAATGGAAACAAGAAATAGCTTTTAAAATATCTAGTGTGTCCTTAAAGAACCAGTGCTTATTGTATTGCTAGTAGCAGTAGAAGAATTTAAAAGATTCTGGATTGCTCTTATGTGTCAGCTTCTAGCAGCAATGTCATAACACATCTGCACTATTGTTCAGTCACTCATGTATTTCTGTAGCATTCAGAACAATGGAGTTTATGCACACCTACACATACATAAATATATACATATAAAATATGTAAGAAGGGTTGTATTTTAAGGGTTATGATGTCATCTCAAACAGAACTTGAGCTTCACTAGTTGTTACGCATACATGAAAAAAAACTCTATTTTGAAACAGTTGTTCAAAAAGAAAAGAATATTTTTCCTGATAAAATTTTTAAGTTTTCTTTAAATTAAAAAAAAAAAAATTACTTCAGTGAAGTAATTTTCAAGTGGGGTTTTTTTATTCAACTTACATAAAAAGCTTTGTAAACAAGCAACCACTCACAACAGGGATATTATGTTATTAGGTATATAATTGGTTATGAACAGAAAGAATATTGGAGAACTGTCTGATCTTTGAAAAGGAGTTACATGAGAATGGCAGCATATACCGATTCAGTGGTACTCTTTTATATAAATTTAGATGGGTTCATTACATTTTGACAATAATTCCATCTTTTAAAGAAGTTACAATTCCCATGCATGATTGTCTTCTATATTTTCATTTCTTTACACACAGAAATGACTACACTAGTACTGTAATAAAGTTTAGACATCTTTTTGAGGTATGCCTGATATTTTTGCAGTATTTGGAGATTATTTCATATCAGTGGTGAAACTGAAGAAGTGCATGGGTATGATTTTCAACCAGAAATAATCTTATTGTTGCATGCAGATGCCCACAAATGCCTACATCAATTGAGTAATAGTGTGTGGGGATATGTATTTTCAGAAAACTGCTCAGGCTTAACATTCAATTCCTAAGAGCATTTGAACAGGGCATTGTTCATGTTTCATGTTTTTATGAATATAGATACATTAGTTTTCTTGCAGTCAGCACAACTATTCAAAGACTGTGTTAGATGATACTTGAATCTTTGCAGGATTAGAACACACATTTGTGCAAAGATCTGAAAATTAATTGCAATGTACCAGGACTAAGATTAAAATACTGGCCTTAGTGAGATGTATAGTAAAATTCACATGTTGTGTGTTGTCCTTAAAACTAACTCAGAGCTGCCACGGTTACTCTTGATATATTGGATAGAAATTTACTTCCTAGACCCAAGCTCAACTTAATTGTTAGCAGGAATTAATAAAATTTTGTTCATGGAAATTCAGTCATTTGCTAGGTCTTCCTAGAGTGGAAAATTTAGGAGCATTACTGGCCTGTGTTCATTAACTCACAGACATCTTAAATAGACTTGAAGTAAATGAAATCTTTCAGAGATGTGTTTCAGTCATTCCTCTCATGGCATCCTTTGTGTTTCAGGACCCTAAACGTCATTTAGAAGAGCATGTGGATGTGCTGATGACCTCAAACATTGTCCAGTGTTTAGCTGCTATGTTGGATACAGTTGTATTTAAATAACTGATCTACCATTTGTGACACTTTCTGTGTATATTTGTTTATTGTTTCTAATACTCATAAAACAGAGACTGTTGAGGCTCTATTTGATTAAACGGAGACATCTGACTTCATTTGCAATGTAAGTGCAGCACTATAACACCTCTCAGTCTCTAATTGTGCATTTGCTTCAGTTTCTTTATGCCAGGGTCCTCACAGATTCCAAAGCATTCAAGAACACCATGTGGGAAAAAATGTAGTACATTTTCATTTAATATTTGGGGGGGGGGGGGGTGGAAATCAGTAGTACATATATATTTTGATTGTTGCAACATAATAAAAATACATTTACAAATCTGTCTTAAGTTCTGGACAGTGTTTTTTGAGAAGGGACGGTGGGAATTAAAAAACTAGAAAAAGTGTTAGTAAACATTTGTTTCTCCCCACTGTAAAACTACTGAGATATTAATTGTTTGGAAAGCAATTCTCTACTGGAATTTGGCTCCCATTAATTACCAGTTACTCTCATGGAGATTAAAACAAAAAAATCATAGTGCCGAATTCTGAGGATGTAGAAAACCAAAAATGTTGAAAATTCCTCTGTCAGCTCCCTTTGAATACTATTCAAACCCTAGTATCTACAGAAGACAACTGACCTTAAGGAAATTAATTCAGTTGCTGATAACTGAATCACAGAACTCTCACAAGCAGTGTCATAAATAGCAGTATTCTGAGAATAAACATTAAAGTGACAGAGGCTGTTCTAGGTTACATGAACCCACCCTCCTCTGAGAGAACATACATGAGCTGTCCATATATATAAATATATGGAAAGAGTCCCAACTAGAATATGACATTTAAAACCATTTTCACTGACTAGAGAGGGAGACACTTGTAGGAAGGCAGGTGGTTTGACTGCTTGGTTTGAAGCAGGCAAAGCCAAATATCTGGGTTTGGGGAATGACTTGGGTTTTGGGCAGGGACTGATTGGAATTATTTTGTTAGGGTTCTTTTTTTCAAGTGTTGTATGTTGCTTTAGCCGATTTAATTCTTTGTCTGGGCAGAAGTTTTTACTGTTGGTTTGGGGTTTTTTTCAATAAAAATAACAGTAGTGACAGGCGAATAATTCAAAACTATCTACATCTCTTGCTGAAGATAATTTTTTAAAAATTGATTTCTTATTTGCATACTAAGGAAACAGCCCATAAAATTGTCTTATTTTCTGGCTTATGCCCATATTTACTTACACTTTACCATTCAAAGATTTTTCTTTTGTTTGAAATTTCTTATTGAGGCCTTTTAATTTACTATTTTAGACTAACTCTCTCTCAAAGTATATTTAGCGTGCACTTACTTCAGAGGGAAACATGCAGATTTTTGCAGCTGCCCTCCTTATGGCCTTCCCTCTGCCCCCACAGTAGGCAGTGGAATATCAGACTGGGAAAATGGAGACATACCAAACCACATTTGCCTGCGTGTAGTTAAATGGAAGTTCTTTCTGGGAGATTCCCACTGCAAACCTGCAGGTGGTTGAGTAGGGCTGTGTTCGGGCCTCACTGTTGCCGGGTGCACACGCCTGGGGTGAGATGGGGCAGGAGATGATTGAGGGACCTGCCCTGGGGCTTGTCTGCCAGGGGGACTCTGCATCCCTGCCGCTCTCTACTCCCACACACACGTGTAACACCACGAGGGAGACAGAGTTTGGCAGGTCGTGGGTAACATGGCACTGCAGAACAGGAGAGGAGCTAGCGCAGTGCTGCAGTGTATACATGCGTGAGAGGCTGGTGTAAGCAGGGAGACAAACCAGTGAGTCTTACATATTCTAAATTAATTTTGACAAATGTACATCTTGCAGAGGGTAGCTAAAGGGAGTCTGTTGGAGACGCAGATCTCCGGTAGTATAAGCTTGTGCTGTGGTACCCTGCTTTCTATTCACTCCTCAGTTTAACTTGGAGACACAATTTTCCATTTACCAAGATGTTACATGAATAATAAAAAAGGCAGGTTTTTGGGGCATCCTTCCTTATTTTTGTCCAGTGCTTTAGGAACTACAGAGTGGATTTGGAAGAATTGTGTGTATGCCGTAACCTGAAAAGAAGCAGCCCATATACGATGTTGAAGGAAGAAAGAGATTTTCAAGCGGCCACCTTCTGAGCCTCCAGCCGCAATGGAGCAGACCTTCATTAGCAGCATGACCCCTTGTCACCTGTCAGCACGAAGGACGGGCATATTGTATTAGCAAACCTCACTCCATTCTATGACGATTCTGTAACACCACCTGCCATTGCATATCCCCCCTATTATACCAGTTTAGGAGTTGTGCACTGAAGATTTTTGGCATATATTAGCACTTCCATGTGATTGGCAGTATACCACTGAATTCATTGCAGCTCCGCATCTATATGGCTGTAGCTCTGTAATTCAGGGCAGCGTTTCCAAGGGTTTATCTGCATTTCGGTCCATCTCCTGCCTATATAAGTCCATTACCGTTCTGTTGTTGCAAACACGGAAAGGGAAGGGTGAGCACTGGTGAAATAAGTGTTGGAAACATTAGTTAGAACTGATAATAATGAAACTGTTTTCTTAACACTGAAAGAAGGTGGTGTATGGAAAGTTGCAAGCGCTGAACCATTTGAGGAGAACAGTGAACTGCTTGCTTTTTTTTCATAAATTGTCTTATTAGAATAATTTCCTTGCAGGGAGTGTGTATATGTTGGCATCTATGAAATACCAAATAACCGAAGTAGCTCACGGTTAAGCAACAGAAAAATAAATGGCCACGGGATTTGAGAGCATTGAAATACACATTCTGACAAGTCATCCTGGTTCTTCTCCGGATTTGAGTTTGCAAAGTTTCGGTCTGGCTTCAGGCAGTTATGCGGTGGTTTGGTTTTATTATGTGGTTGCTCAGACTGCGTTATCTGTCAGTGAAATTTGAAGCCGGTTGCTGATGTCACCTGGGAAGGGATGTAGTCTGTAAAATACCTGAAGTCCAAACCACTAAGGGAACAACACTAAGAAAAATGGAATAGGAGAGCTTCTGCCTGGTAAAAAAAAAACCCAAACCCACCAAACCCCAAACACAAAAAACCGTAAAACAAGCCCCGTGCTTTTAAACTCTCAGGCAGGCTTTCCTAGGAAGAAAAATTAAGACTGGTGCTTGGCAAAGGCGGGGTGGCGAGTGGGCCCCCTGAGCCCTTCAGGCGCACCTTCGCGCCCTGGAGGGTCCCGCTTTGACTAGCCCGAGGCTCGGCCGGGCACAGCGCGGGGCCCGCCGCCCGGTCCCTCCGGTCACTGGGAGTCCCCGCAGCCCCCGCCCGCCTGCGAGCGCAGCCCGGCCCGCGGCTCCTGCGGAGACCCCCCCGGGCAGAGGGTGCCGGCGGCTCCTGCCGCAGCATCATCGTGGTTTGGGTTTCTCAGCTCCGATCGACCGGCCGGGGCGGGCCGCGGCCCCTGGCAAGGGTGCTACCAAAAATCTGCCCCTCCCGGGAGCTGCCCGCGGGACTGAGTCACTGAGGGAAAGCAGGCACCGACAGGAAAGAAATCCGGAGACGGATGGGGAGGTGGACGCCTTCCACGCTGTTTTGCTGGTAATCTTCGGCATTACGGCTCCCAGATAAAATATTTACTTACTAAAGAACCCGTAAACATCGCGGCAAATACATTAGGGCACTTCGGCTGCGGGGCTTATGATTATTTCAGAAGTTAAAAGAGATGATACGCGGCCGCTGTCAGCGGGGACGGAGGGTGGATTTTCCCCCGCGAAACAGGCACGGGTGGGAAGGGTGGGGGCGATGCGCTCTCAGAAGAGCTGGGGGAGAGGGACTGCGCCCCGCTGGGGACAAACGGCGGGGGTGAGCTGAGGGCAGCGGCCGCCCAGCCCCGCGCTCCCCTCGCCATCGCTCCCCAAAGCGCCCAGGACCCGCTCTCCTCCCTGGCGCACAAAGGTGGGGTACACGCACGCAGTATTTGGGGAATCGCAGGGTTCGGATTTATTTTCCAGCCGTAGTCAAAAAAAAAAAATTAAAAAAAGCTAGAAAGGTCACATAATAATGAGCTCTCACAGCAAACATACTCTTCCCTTCCCCCTTTCCCTTCCTTCTATCTCACAATAAAATCATCTCCTTCAATTTGCCATGATCGTCGCGACCAGGAGCCAGGTGATTATCCTAATTAATGTCTATCTAATTAAATTACTGTCAGCGGTTAACCAATGGCAGAAGCCGTTTCATCCTCTCCACAAGCAGCAAGATCAAAAGTGAGTCTTTCCTGATTGCTGCATAGTGTCAATTGGCCAATCTCTTCTCCCTGGGAAGGGAGGAAAAAAAAAAAAAAAAAAAAAAAAAAAAAAAAAAAAAAGTAAATCAAACGTTTGGAAGCATTTGGTAGATGAAGTGCTTTCTGCCTAGTGTGGGTCCCAGGATGTCTAGCTTCTGATACTAGGAAGCCCTTTCAGATCCAGGGACTGAAGGGTTATTACTGTGGTGCTAGAGCTATGCAGCTGGAGCATTGTCTTTCTCCCTCTATCATGCTCTCCAAGAAATTTCTCAATGTGAGCAGCAGTTACCCACATGCAGGCGGATCTGAGCTTGCCTTGCATGATCATCCCATTATCTCGACCACTGACAACCTGGAGAGAAGTTCACCTTTGAAAAAAATTACCAGGGGGATGACGAATCAGTCAGATACAGACAATTTTCCTGACTCCAAGGACACACCAGGGGACGTCCAGAGAAATAAACTCTCTCCCGTCTTGGACGGGGTCTCTGAGCTTCGTCACAGTTTCGATGGATCTGCTGCAGATCGCTATCTGCTCTCTCAGTCCAGCCAGCCCCAGTCTGCTGCCTCTGCTCCTAGTACCATGTTCCCTTATCCCAGCCAGCATGGACCTGCACACCCAGCCTTCTCCATCGCCAGCCCCAGCCGCTACATGGCTCATCATCCTGTGATCACCAACGGAGCTTATAACAGCCTCCTGTCCAACTCTTCTCCGCAAGGCTACCCCACGGCGGGCTACCCGTACCCCCAGCAGTATGGCCATTCCTATCAAGGGGCACCTTTCTACCAGTTCTCCTCCACCCAGCCGGGGCTGGTTCCCGGCAAGGCTCAGGTCTACCTGTGCAACAGGCCACTCTGGCTGAAATTTCACCGGCACCAGACGGAGATGATCATCACGAAGCAGGGAAGGTAAGCCACCGCGCGGACCTTTCTGGGTGTCGGGGCTGAGCCGCGGACTTCGCCGGGGGAGCCGCCCGAAGCCTCCGCCGCTCCGGCGGAGCCGTCCCCCCGTCACCGGGGCCCCTGCCCTGATCGCCGGGAGCTCCGATGCGGGTCCCCCCGGAGTCGGTCCCCGCCGGATCCGGTCCCCGCCGGGGCAGCCCTCTCTGCCTCCCCGCAAGGTCCCGCGCCCGCTGCCCTCATCCCTTTCCCGCGGAAAGCTCGGCGCTCCGGGGAGGGGGTTTCTTTTGATTTTTATTTCCCGGTCGCTATCGGGAGCCGTGAGGATAAAGCACAACGGCTGGTTGCTCCGCGTGTGCCTGCCGCTGCCGCTGGCTTGCTTTCCTTCTTCCCTTTCTTTTTCTTTTTTTCTCCCTTTTTCTTTTTCTTTTTTTCTTTTTTTTTTTTTTTTTCTTTTTTTATATATATAGGCGCATGTTCCCTTTCCTAAGCTTTAATATTTCTGGTCTCGACCCTACGGCTCACTACAATATTTTTGTGGATGTAATTTTGGCGGATCCCAATCACTGGAGATTTCAGGGAGGCAAATGGGTTCCTTGCGGCAAGGCGGACACCAATGTACAAGGCAAGTTCCTCCAATTAACACTTTTCCCGACACATATGTAGGTGACAATGATTAATTAATGCTTTTGCGGACTGTCTCTGGCGACTTCTTAAACGCAAATGGGCCAACGATGTTTTTATTTAAAAAAAAAAAAAAAGAAAAAAGAAAAAAAGGAGGGTGGAGGATAAAGTAAAAGGTATTCGGAGAAAGCTGTTTTAATCCTTTTCGTTTAAAATGAAAGGAGTTTTGGCAGTAAAATATTGGCCACTTAACGGGGTCCTTCACCCTCGTGTGCGAATGTAGCGGCAGAACCGGGGTACAGGCGAGAACTGTGATGTGGTTGTGTTTTTTGTTGTTTTGCTTAGGAAACCGGGTGTATATGCATCCCGACTCCCCCAACACGGGAGCCCACTGGATGCGACAGGAAATCTCCTTTGGGAAACTAAAACTTACAAACAATAAAGGAGCATCAAACAACAACGGGCAGGTCAGTGGGGGAACGCAGACGCTGCCAGAATTATTTTTACTTCTTCAGTTAAAATCCTACCGTCTCCAAAAGGACGTGTATTTTTTTTTTTTTTTTCTTTTAGATCCTGTCGTTAGGTGAAAATAAAAGGGGGGTGGTGATGAGAAAGTCCTCCCATTTATTTTGCCACGGGCCTCGTCGGCCCTGAGCGCGTTGCCCAAGCTGACACCGCTGGCCGGTGCGGCCGGGGAAGTCCGCAACCGTCCCGGGGAGGCGGCGGCCAGCGGGCATCTCTCTCCTCGTTCTTCTCGCTCTGATTTCTTCTTTTCTCCCCGCATCCTCCTCCCTCCTTTTGCCGTGCCCGACAGATGGTGGTTTTGCAGTCCCTTCACAAGTACCAACCTCGCTTGCATGTCGTGGAGGTGAACGAAGACGGGACGGAGGACACCAACCAGCCGGGCAGAGTGCAGACATTCACGTTTCCCGAGACGCAGTTCATTGCCGTCACCGCCTACCAAAACACCGATGTAAAGAGCTCCCTGGTTTATTCCCCTCGCGGTCCCCTCGCTCCCCGCAAGGCAGCTCACCAGGGACGGCCCGGCTGCTGCCCACCCTCCCCCGGGTCTCCGGCGCCGGGAGATGGGGCTCCCTGTTCCCCGCTTTGTGCCATCCCTCCTCCCCGGCCATCCCGAGGCGCAGCCGCTCGGGCCGCCTTCGCCTCAGGAGCCCCCTCCGAGCGACCGCAGCGGCATCGCCCTCCCCGCCAGGACGGGCGCGATGCTGCTCCTCTGCCCGGGGCTGGGCGCTGGCCCGCGGCGTTTATCTCCCAGTCGGAAACAGCTTAGTTAGCTGTTAAGCTGTTAGCTTAAGCTTTAAGTCTGCAAAGATCAATTAACATCCTCATTGATTGCGCCGGGGGTGACGGAGCAACTTCCTCAAATTAAAAGCTCGTTAATGGCTGGATGCGTTTCGGAGTGGTCTGGCTTTGCTACAGACTGGTGCCCCCTTTTCAAATGACATATGTTCAGTCCACATTCTCGCTTTAATTATTTTGCTCGATGCAAATGCAAACTCCTAGTCACCGTACTGCGGTACGTTTTCCTTAATTTCTGGATTTCAGTATATTCATACCCATGCGCTAGGAATGCTGAACACGTCTCAAAATATGGGGTTAAATATTGATTTTTTTCGTATTTTTACAACAACGTAAATCTTAAAATTAGACTGTGATGTCAATAAGCATACCAGAGCATATTTTTTTCACTGTTTAAAGCCGGTATGATTGCCTAGAGTAAAGCTTGATCCTTTAAAAACGTGTTGGCTGCAGTGGGGTATATTTTTCAGGCATTCACAACGTGTGCTCTGCTCCTCTCTTTCCCTAGATCACACAGCTGAAAATAGATCACAACCCTTTCGCAAAAGGATTCCGAGACAATTATGACACGTAAGTAAACCGGATTTTTACTACCCTTCTGCCGGCTGTACACACATGTCAAAGTGGGGAGATTTAGGATGAGGGCTGGCTCATTTCACACCGAGATGTGTAATGTCAGCCTTTTCCAGAGCCCTCCGGGAGGGAAGCACACGCCCGCTCCCGCACGGGGGCTGTCCCTGTGGCGAGGCCCTGCGCAGCCCCGGGGCCGCTTTCCGCCTCTGGGGCAGCGGTGCCCGCACCGAGTCCGCATCTCGCTTTGGCACTTGCTGCGGTTTTGTTGTTGGTTTTTCCCGGCACGTATCTTGGCGCCTCTTTCCAAGCTTCCGTTTCACTTGCGCGTAAGGGCTCCGCAAGAAGCACCCGGGCAACAGGGGCTCAGTCCTGGGCAACCCGCCGGGTCTGCATCATTCCGAGAGGCAGAGCCGGGATCCGGAGGGACACGTCTTCGTCTCGTTCTATTCTTCGCCGGGGTTGAATTTTTTTTCCCCCTTCTCCCTTCTGGGTGGAGCTAAAGCCTCTGAAGTTTTAATCGCGGTTTGTCCCTGTTGTGTCCCTGCCCGTCCTCCTCCGAGGCATTCCCAGCGCTCTGACCCCTCCGGCCTTGACGCCCGCGCCACAGGCGGCTGCTGCCCCTCCGACTGCGGCTCCGGGCTGCCATCAGCACTCGGCCCCCGCCGCCGCCTCTCGCGGCCCTCGGGACAAAAATGGGGGTGTCCCGGCCTGCAGGCCCTGCAGGCAGGCTTCCCCTGGCCGGGGGTACGAGCCGCCCGGCATCCCCCTGCCCAGCTTGGGGCAGCGGGAGGTGGCGGCCTCAGGGCTGCCCAAACACCCGGAGGAGCAGACGGTCAGGGATGTCGCCTATCTCGCTGCAAGCTCTGGTCTGTGGGACGGGCTTTGAGGAGGAAAACCTTTTTCCTCTCTAAACTGTGGCGGGGAGCGGCCTCAGTTGGCCTCGAGCGCCTCACTCATCCCGTGCGTATCTTAAGCGCCTACTTCAGCCTCCCCGCTGGACCGCGGTCCGGCAGCCACCAGCAGCAGGCTTTCAGGGCTAGGGTGGGAACGACGCCGAGAGCTGAACTAGCTCGACAGGGGCAAGGGGCCGAACTCCAGCTCTCCCCAGGGAGCAGCTTGTGGTGCGGTCGCTCTCGCGGGGGTCGCCGAGGCCGTGGCGGGGAGCAGGTCTGCCACCGGGAGGGCAGCGGCGGTCCCCGGTGCCACGGAGGGCGGCAGCCGAGCCTGCCCGCTCTCCGGGAGCTCTGCGAGAGTATGTGCGGCCTTGGGAAGGGCTGCGTGGCCTTCGGCCTCAGCCAAAAGTGCTTTCCTCTTTTTGTTAGGAAAAAAACTTTATAGGGCGTCACTTGAAAGGAGACGGGGGGAGGGGGAAGATTCAATGTTGTCTAGCACGTTGAATTTGTTTAAGGGCCAAGTTTATTTTGGATAAGAAATTCCAGGAGGCGTGGAGGGTTAATTAAAGCACAGTTTTAGCCTGAATTAAATACAGATAGTAGTTATTCATCCATTAAAGTTTTTATAATCACAAATTGCAGCCCAGCATGGGAGAATTATATATAGGCCAAGCAGGGAACACTGGAAGTGTCTGGCTTTACATTTCCTACAGTAGGTGTTTAAAGATTAGCTTAATTTAAACTCAGTAAAATGTTGATGGTTCGTCTGTGACTCCCAATAATAAGTGTTAAACAGCCGATAGAATTCCGTAGTCTGCCACTCACGCTGTTCTCGGCAAATGACCGGGCCGCCTGTTGCGCATGTGGTGGGACCGGTCAGCGTGGGATCCCACGCCTTTGGGTTGTGGGTTCGGACCGGAGAGGGGGATCTCAGCCCCGGCAAGGAATGCCCAACCCGTTCCGAAACGTTTGTTCTCCATGCTTGCCCCCATCTTTCCTCTTCCCCGTTAAAGGCCCTCGGCTCTGCTGATGCCGGAGGCCGAGGCCGGAGAGGAGCGCAGGCTCCCGGGCCGGGCCGGAGTGCGCTGGGACGGCGCCGTCCCGTTCGTCCCCCGAGGGCCGCGTTCGGCCGGGTGCCGCGCCGAGGAGGGCGCAGGGCTGCGGCGGACACCCAGCTCTCTCCCCTTCTCTTGGGCAGGATCTACACGGGCTGCGACATGGACCGGCTGACGCCTTCTCCCAACGACTCGCCCCGCTCGCAGATCGTGCCCGGGGCCCGCTACGCCATGGCCGGCTCCTTCCTCCAGGACCAGTTCGTGAGTAACTACGCCAAGTCCCGCTTCCACCCCGGGGCAGGAGCCGGCCCGGGGCCCGGCGCCGACCGCAGCGTGCCCCACACCAACGGGCTGCTCTCCCCACAGCAAGCCGAGGACCCGGGGGCACCCTCGCCGCAGCGCTGGTTCGTCGCCCCCGCCAACAACCGCCTCGACTTCGCCGCCTCAGCCTACGACACGGCCACCGACTTCGCCGGCAACGCGGCCACGCTGCTGTCCTACGCGGCCGCGGGCGTCAAGGCGCTGCCGCTGCAGGCGGCCGGCTGCGCCGGGCGGCCGCTGGGCTACTACGCCGACCCCTCGGGCTGGGGGGCCCGCAGCCCCCCGCAGTACTGCAGCAAGTCGGGCTCCGTGCTCTCCTGCTGGCCCAACAGCGCGGCGGCGGCGCGCATGGCCGCCGGCAACCCCTACCTGGGGGAGGAGGCGGAGAGCCTGGCCCCCGAGCGGTCCCCCTTGCCGGGCGCCGAGGACTCCAAGCCCAAAGATTTGTCCGACTCCAGCTGGATCGAGACACCGTCGTCCATTAAGTCCATCGACTCCTCCGATTCTGGGATTTACGAGCAGGCCAAAAGGAGGCGGATCTCCCCCTCGGACACCCCGGTGTCCGAGAGCTCCTCGCCCCTCAAGAGCGAGGTGCTTACCCAGCGGGACTGCGAAAAGACCTGCGCCAAGGACATCGGCTATTACGGCTTCTACTCGCACAGCTAGGCGCGGCCGCCGGCCCGCCGTCCTTTTGCACAATAACTCCTCCGCGTTAGCGCACTGACCCCCGCCCCTAGCTGCCCCATCCGTGCCCCGGCCCGGCCCGGCCCGGCCCGGCCCGGCAGAGAGGCAGGCAGGCAGGCTGAGCCGCGGCCGCGGCCGCCGCCGCCTCCCCGCCCCGCTCCCCGCCCGGCCCGACCCGGTCCGGCGGCGCCCCGGGGGCGCGGGGGGCACTGCCGCACCGAAACCCACTGATCAGTAGGATGCTTAGACTCTCAAACCGTACAGCGCTTCCTTCCTTTTACCACGGATGGATTCTAGGGGAAACAGTAATAGTGGGGAAAACAGCCTGTGAAATGCCTGTACATAGTATTTATTTTATTGTAACAGATTACTTTTATTTGGTTCAGTTTATTTATTGTTTGGATTTTTTTTGTTTTGTTTTCATTGTTAAGTCACAAAACTTAGATTCTGTTTAAATTTCTTTACCCCATTTCCCGCTCTTTGCTCCCTCTTTCTCGTGCCCCTCCCCAGGTAAACACTTCCTAAATGCCTCTGGAAATGTCAGTGGTCCATAGCTGTAGCAGCGGGTAATGGGTTTCTCACTTTCTCTCCAATTCCTCGCATGAAATAATTACGTGGTGCCCTGGGCTAACACAGCTAAGGAATAGCTCAGCTTTCCCTTCAAAAGAACAGAAATACATCTCATAGGCAAGTCGATTAAAGGAGCACAACGCCTTCTGGAACCAAAATTAACTGCCTCTTATTTTTCTTTGAAAGGAATAACTCGAGATCAGCAATATTATTATTTTTGTGGAATCCCCCTTCCCCTGCCCCCAAGTGCCAAATCCATTACTGGTCCCCGCAGGTGCCAAATATGCTAACAAACTATTTTCAAATTTCTTTGCAGTTCCCCCCTCTTTCTTTATATTGCTGTAAATCTTTGTAATGAATAATCTAAAAAAGAAAAAAAAAAAAAAAAGAAAAAAAGATATAGACGACTGAATTGTTGGTAACCATAGTGTAGTCCAGTGAAGATGAGTTGTGAGTTGTATATTTTACTGCATTTAGTTTTGGAATTGACTTTTTCATAAAGTAGCTAACCGAGATCTGACTTCCTGGGGAATCAAATACGCATCGAAAGTAAGAGTGATAATTCTTTCTTGTAAACCTCTTATTATACTGTTGAAGGAGAAGTAATTATCCCTCCAGGACTCCCCCCCACCCCGGCGAAGCAGAATAATAAGTCTTCGAATTTTGAGTAGCAAATCTATAAAATTAACGCATTTTTATATGGAAGAAAGAAAACCAATTACGAACTGAAATATGCATCAGGCTAAATACTCAGTCCAGATTACACTCGACGGGGAAATTTCCTAATAGAAATTCAGGGTCATAAACGTGTGTATATTTTTGACTCTTCTGTAAATCGAATGTTGTGATTTTTATATTTGTTCTGTTACGTCTGTGGAACTGAATAATTTATACCAGTACATGCTCCATTGAGAAATGTTTCGGTTTTTGCCCGTTTGTATCGTCTGTGTATAACAAGTAAAATAAACCTGGCAAAACGTTAACGTCGTGTTGGAAAAAGCACTTCGCCGATTTGCAAGGGATCGGGTGGGCCCAAGGGAAAGAGGCGGGCGGGCTCGCCCGCTCTCGGCCCGCAGCGAGGCTCTGGAGCGGGAGTCCCGCCGCTGCTCTCCCTGACGGAGCTGGTCCGCTTGCCCCGCGTTTGTCCTTTTTTTGGGGGGGTGGAAGAGCGTAGGGGACCGTGCTTACACCGCGTGGCCGAGCGTGGAGGTTTGCAGTCGGTGAAAGAGGGAGATGAAACCCCGTCGGTTTTGAAAGGTTTATAATTATCCCAGCGTTTGACGCTTAAAAACCCTGACAGCACTCTGCAGGCGGGAGAGGTGCCTGGCGCGGGGCGGGGGGTGCCATCGCTGGCGGAGCAGAGGCGAGGGCCGCAGCGCTGCCCGCCCGCAGCCTCCCCTGCCGTCCCAGGGCGGGGGCTGCGCTGGCGGAGCCCCTCAGTGCCCCCAAGGCAGGCGTCCTTTCGGGGGAGCAGCTTGCCCTGTGTGCGGGAGCGGAGCCCCACTCCTGCAGCACCACCTCTCCCTCTGCGACCTTCCCTGGACTCTGTCCCCTTTGGAGACAACCACCTGTGGGCTTTAGGACAGGCGCCGGCCCGGCACCTGCGTGGACCGAGTCCGCGCGGGCTGCGGGGTAACAGGCCGGGTTTACTCTTGATTCCGCGGTGTGGAGCCGTCAGAGCTGTTCTGTCCTGCCGCGGTGTTGACGGGGGGCACCTGAGCACCCCAATGAAGTTCCGTCCCCTCCACCCCCGCCGAAGTGCGGGGCCCTGCGCACCCAGCGCCTCCCCTGCGGCCGCGCGGCCGCCGACCTGCGCCGGCCGCTGGGAGCGGTGCCAGCCCCGCGGTGCCGTCGGGCCCAAGGCCCTGCCCCGGGACCCCACACGGAGAGGGGCCGTGGGGGCAGTGTCCCACGGGTCCGCCCCTCGGAGAAGTGCGGGGAGTTCGCGCCTGTCCCCAGCCGCCTCTTCCCGAGCGGCGGGGGCCGGGGCGCCGCACGCGTCCCCCCGCGCAGGGCCCGCACCTCTCTGCCTCCCGCGGGCCCCGGCTGCCCCCTCAGCGGCGCCGTGAGTGGCTTCCCGCGCCCTCCCCGGGGCTTCCTAACCCATGGCACGTTCCCGGCCATCCTTCCCCGCTCTCGGCCAGCAAAAGCCGCCCCCTTCTCCCCCCGCCGCTGCCAGTCCCTCAGCGCTGCCCCCAGAGAGGGCAAAGGGAGCGGCCCGAGGCACCACGGCGTGCCCCGCCCGCCTCCCCTCTGCCGCCGCGGGGCCGGGGCTGCTGCCCGCCGGGCAGTCACCCCGGGCAGACCGCTCCTCACGGAGGTTCCGCCAGGTTTTATTTAGTGGGGGTTATCCAGCGGGTCTGGAATAAATACGTAACGTGTGACAGGTCTGAACAAAATTCTTTCCTGTGCGTGAGTGGTTGATGTTATTCCGTAACTATTTCGACAGGATAATTCCATAACTATTTGTGCAAGAGACTGGAAGAGATAAGGGCTGCAGAAGTTAAACAGGCTATTTCCTGTCGGTAGGTCACTTTATTACTATTATAATTTTTTAGAATATTATTTTTAGAGGTGCACCTGTATATCTGCTAAACATATGTTTACCAACCCGTTAAAGTGTCTGCATTCACTGAGGAGCGAATGCGCGGGTTTTGACCCAGTACATTTAAATTGAAGCAAACCCCCGTGTATGAATTTGTTAGAACAGCAATTAATTGCATGAATTTTATGTGTAGTTTGTATTATTTTTCTAGGCATGCTGAATGGGTTTTAATTTAATTGTTGTGTAAAGTAATCTATTCAATTGCCCTTCCTTTATTTAATACAACACAAAATCAAGCTTCAATCTGTAGAAAGTAATTCGAAGTTCCTATTGGTAATACCTTCTATGATGTTTCACATTAATACTATATCAAATGTAATACAGTGATTTACGCTTTACAGATTTTGCACGAGTACGCTATGCATATTTGATGACACATTGCATATTTTAACAAGGTTTTTAATGACTGATTGAAATGTTTGCTAAGATATTTTTTAAGAGCTGGAGGAAAAATGGTTGTGGAAAATGTGTGTAATAGAATAGTGATAAGGATGGGAGGGTTTTGATTGACAGTATGAGGAAGCAGATGGATGACTAGGTAGGTCAGAGGTAAAGATGCCTTTGACAGCTTTTTAAGTTCCTTTGGCCATTTTGGTCCAATGAATCATGCAAAACATGTGTACATTACCAAACTGATGTCTCTGCATCGTTTACTGTTGGAATCCTCATCTTTTCAAACCCACCCTAACCTTCTTTCATCACCACTTGACGTGCTATGTCTAAACTAGATTGCAAGATCCTAAGAAGGCAAGAATCTGTCTTGTATTACTTGTCAGCATTAAGAAAAAAAAAAAAAGAAAAAAATTAGGGGAAAAAAAATCATGTAAACCTATGGAGCTAGAAGAACAACTGTGACAGATTGGCAGAATAGGCGTAAGGTGGGACACATTCTTCTTAATTTTCGCTGTCTGGTCATCACTCCCCTCCCCTAGGTAGAGCCCAAGGGAGATGTGGAGAACAATGATTTTTCTTTTTCATTCCTCCAAATGGCATAATCTGAATTTTCCTAAGTCTGATAAGAGACCTAATTGCATAATTTTCCTTTTAACATTATGCAGTGAGTGCTGTTGCTATAGTTAAAATGGTTTTCATTGCAGTCTGTTTTTTCAGGTGCTTTGCATGTCCCTCACAAATTACTTTGTCAACTGGAAATACTCTGATTTTTCCCTGTAAAAAGGTTACTGTTTTTGGAAATCTTATTTAAATTGCACGGGACAATTTTAAAATCTGTGATATAAAAAAAGAACATGTGTGTATTGGGAAAAGCAGAAAGAAAGGATTTTGCATGAAAGCACACTTTCCAGGTACTTTCTGTGCAGAATGGACACAAGTTTTCATTTCAAGTATTAAAACTTGTCATAAATGTAGTTTTCAGTAGGGAATGTGTCACTTGCTAAGATACGGGGGCAAAGTCAAAGGAAAAAATATTGAAACAGCAGAGTGATAAGTCGAGGGAAGGCAGCAGACTGTTTGCATTCAGTACCCAGCTCTTTCCAGATAATATATTTGTGGTAGGTCTAGAAAGCCACACAGCTCACTGGTAACATTTCATGCTTTTATCGGAATGCGTATTAATCTGGAAATGCAAACAAAAGCATCGCTTTTTTCAGAGCATGGTCTCTTGAAAGCTGCCTGTTTGTTCAAATATGCATGTCTGAAAAAACCAGATATTGTTTGAAATATATATATATTTAACTCTTAAATTTTTGAGCATATGTAATATTTTGCTTCTTGGATGTAGAATAATTATGAATCCATTAGAATCCAAGGCTGCCATTGCTGATTAGATGTAACTTTTGACCTTATAAAATATATTACACAATAAAACCTGTGATGTTTTATTCATGCTATCACTGTGATTTGTCATAGTTGGAGTGTTTCTAATTCTAAGGGGCTGATATGAGTATGGATGATTTCCTTGGTCTTAAGATGGCTTTTTAGGCCAGTTTTTTTATTTTTTTTTTTGAAACCAAAGGCAAAAAGGATGAAAAACTTCAGATGCTTCTGCGTAAAACTGTCTATAATATTACACGGATATTAAGCTTTAAATAAGAAACAGCTGGTAATGACTTTGAATCCGTTTTAAGAGACATTTTAGGTAAAATGTTGATAGCTTGTAAATGTGTATTTCTGCCTTAGTCTCTGATCGTGCATACAAGTTCATATGTGTGAACAACGTAAAGTAAGAGGTCAGTCCTACAAAGACTATTCACTTGTCTAAAAATTCACAGACATAAATGTTTTCAGGATCAAGGCCTTTTTCAATAATTGTGATAGTCGTGTACCTTGAAGTGACTGACTGATTTAGGATACACTTAATAATTTGAATTTTTTTTTAATATAGCAGAAACATTGACGAATTACCAAAGCACATCATCCAAGCTCCCACTACAGTCATTTGAAATATAATTTTTTGGCTGTTTGGGTAATACTTTTTTTAACTGACGGCACTGGCACATAAATTAAACTTTCTAAAAGTCATGTCAATTTCTGTGGGCCATGCTTTGGAATTCAGTTTTGTAAGTAAGCTTCTTTCTTTAATGATATTTAATTAAACGTTGGCTGCTTTTGTTTATCCAGAAAGCAGATAATGGTCTGGGACTGAAGGGTGAAAGAGCAACATGGATATTTTGAGTTGAGAGAAATTTTTTACTGCTGAAAGGTGTCCTAGTTTAGATGAAGACACCCACCCACCCACTAAGAATTAAACCAAAGTCGTAAATGTAAGCTGAAAAATGTATTTTATGATTGATCAACACCCTGATTAAAGCTTATTTCCCTTTGTGGAAATGTTTGCTGTCACATTTTTGACTTCCAACTCAAAATATCAGCGTTGCTCTCTCACCCTTCAGTCTCAGACCTCCTGCTGGAGACACTGCAGAAATATAGTGGATATTCCTCTGGCCCTGGGGAAGGCTCTGGTTCATCCTGCATTGTCTGGGACATCCACTCAAGGGCCTGGCAGGAACACCTCCTGTCTTGCCTCTTGCTCTGCGATCGGCTCCTGCACATCACTGAGATCTGTGGTGCAATGACACAGAGAACTAACCGCTCCTCATGCTGCATCCCCCCTGGGCAAACCCTCGAGGCATCTCTCCTCTCCCCACATTCCCACTGCTTTCCCACTGTACTTCTATAGCATGAGGGGTTGTACATAGGTGTTACTTTAAGCTTTGTGTAAGCTCTTTCCTGGAAGCTCAGTTTACTCTTACAGTTGGGAGAAGGAACCTTTCCCTTGAATTAGATGCAGGGTATTGAAGAAGAAGTAAAAGACTTTGCTTTCTATTGTCAGTTCCTGACTTTCCTATGGAACTGATTGTGCATAAATGATGAGGGCAGGGACATTTTTCAAAAATCTCCAAGTGGTTTAGTCACCTGTGTTTAGAAATCATGAAAATCTTACTGAGAAATCTCCAGCGCTTATGGCTCTAAATGACTTTCACACTTTTTGCAGTTTTATTCTTGGGCACATCATCGAGCAGTTATTTCAGTTATGCATCTAGGATGGCATTTGTTGCAGAGTTAGGGTCAGAATAGCATGCATTAAATCCTCAGCTAGTGTATAGTTATGTCATTTTGTGGGCTACAGTGGTTCAGTATCGCTTTGTATTGAAACAATCTGATTGTCTCCTCTTGTGCTTCAGAAACTATCCAAAGCAGGTGCTACTTCATGGGAAGAATAGGACCAAGTACTAATTGATATAGAAATTGATATACAAATTTGTTTCTCCAGTGGTAAAATAATTATGAAAACATCGATGGATATCTTACTCTACTTACATTTTTGTTTTTCACTGTTTAGATTGTAAGAATAATTGAAGCTTCCTTTCTGCTTATTGTCAAGGTTGATTCTGATGATTTAATTATCTTAATGATTGAATTAAAAGCAGTTTATTTGATGTGTGTAATACAAGAACTTGCCCCCTTTCGGGGGGCAATATTTAGGCCAGCTATATTCTTTTAATATAAAAGTATTGTTCAGAAATTGAATGGAAAGGAGTTAACCAGATATTTCAATTCTTCTTATAAGTGTTTAGGATTTTGTAATGCCCAGATCCTTTTTACCTTCTTTGAAGTGTTATCTCGTGTAGCTCATTTTTTCCTTTGTTTTAAATACTAAGAAATCCTCTGATGTTAACATTTGGTATTGTATTTTTAAATATTTCAGTGTTTCAGTTGCTGTATTTCCATATACTGTTCACTTATAACTTCTTTCTCATCACTATATAAATAAAATTATTTTTAAATTGTGTTTTTTTAAAAGGCAAATGGATTCATTTGTATAAGCAGATGTAAACTAAAGTAATGTGAAATGTAATGGCAGAAATAAAATGCAGGCCTATAAAAATTAACATAATTTATTTTAATGGCATGTAAGATTTCTTCAGGACTATATTGTCCTCTAGGCCATTTAGTCAGATTTAACCTAAAAGACCAAATCCTAAAGTAGTCCATTACTGGTATATGTTTATTTTTCAAATACACTGTAACTGGAGAAACAACACAAATGATTGTCCTGTTACGGTGTAAAGCTTGGTGTATATGTGTACATAAGTCTTTGTAGGATCAGGGCCCAAGTCTCTTCTGCTTTGGCAGTACTGTCTGTTGTGGGTTTTGGGGTGTTTTTTTTTCCTCCTGGTAATTAAAATGCAGTTCTGTCACTGCGGTCACATTTCCCAGTTATAGAGGGACAAGGGCAATGCCTGTGCTAAATACACAATGTGCTAAACAGTAGCTATATTTAATTTTGACTTTGTTTTAATATCTACAGTTGCCTCAGGATAAAGATCTAGGAGATTTCAAGTGTAGTTCTGTGTACTCAACCCTTTTCACGAGGGTTGTTTTGCTGTCAGCTCAGCTCTCTGAAGTCACTTGGATGGTGATGGTGCTATTGCATGGGAAAGGCTGCCAGGCTGGTGGGTGCAAGGGCAGGACAGCAGGAAGCTGGTGATCCCTTTCACAGGCAGGTAGGAGATGGGCTTATCTGTAACCCAAAACCTGCTCTCCCAGAGTTGTTTAGGATAATGCATGCGATTACTGAATTCCTGGCTAGCAAAGCAGCAGAGCTCCAAGCTGATGCACGTACACCAGTAGTCCCCAGATAGCCTCTGGTCTCTTCCCCTGCTAGATCTCCAAGCTTCCCAGGGGCTCCAGACCTTGCCTTTCTCTTCACCATCCTTTTCCTTACTGGGGAGCCCTTCACTGGCTCTTCCATGGCTTGATGTGTTTAGAACCAGAGCATGCAGATGAGTGCTTTCTCCTGCAGCTCCTGTGGAGGAGGCTTAAACCAGGAAAGCCTTGCTCAGGATTAGTGAAGAGGAGGAGATCCATGCTGCTTTCTTTTGTACCGAAACTTCTAAATTTACATTTACATACATTTTCTTGTGATTGTGCAGGGTTTACCTAATATAAAACATTTAACATGACATGTTTTGTAAGAATTTAAAATGTAAAACACTTTTAGCATTTGTAGTTGTATAATCAGCGGCCATTTCTGAGTTTTTTCTTCAGCAGCATGTAACAGGTGAAGTCCTATTTTTATGGGTGTTGCATTACAATTTATGGGGCCTCTGCTGATCTAACTTTGATTTGTAATAGCTTTTCGACTAAAAAAAAATAAATTAGAATTTTAACACCATTTTCAAAGAGGTTACTGGCAAGATGATATCTTAAAATAACCTACTTAAAATTTACTATTTTATAAAAATTTTTAAACTTGTAAAAAATTGTTGTCCACCCTGTACTTGCAAGAAAAGTGTGTCATGTTAAACCAATATAGTACTAATCTGTAGGATTAAATATTGTCTCAAATAATATTATTTCTGAGTGATAGAAGCCATAACCATTATGCATATTTTTTACATATATGCCCTGTTTTGCCTCAGAAATACTGAGGTTTATGTTTTTTGGTTTTTGTTTGTTTTGGTTTGTTTTTTTTGTTTTTGTTTTTCCATAGAAAAATATCAGTGTAATGCAGCTTTTTCTTATGTATTTTTCTCCATCTTGCTGTCCTCTTATTATTCATCGGTGATTTAGGAGCAACTCAGTGCTTTTATTCCATCCCATCATACTTTTCTTCCTTTTTATTTTGTGTAAGAATAGGTTGATATTATATTTGCAATATCCTCTGCAAAGTTTAATCTTGTATTACAATGCCTGCAATGACAAACCACAGCTAGTCTGAGACTGGGAATATTTTTCTTGAGTGTCTCCGCCATCAGTCTATGGTGTGTGTGTATGTCAGTTTTACCGAAAGCTTGGATGGGGTATCAGCTGTCACTGAATCTTGTCTAGATTTATATTCTAGCTGTAAACCTCACAACTGTGTGAAGACTAGCCTCTGCAATCTAGGCGATGAAACTTTGAAATTCTTCCTCGCGGCTGTTACTAGTGGCTTTGTTTCTGACAGCTTCTAATTTTCTGTACATAATAAAATCAATTATTTTGCATGTATATGCTAAAGCTAGAGGCTGTTTTTTGACTGTGCATGCTACAATTAGTTATGTAAATAGCAGCATATGCTACAAGTTTTCAGTGCTCACCCTGTCTTTACAGAAGTGTTGGCTCAGGCTCTGCTTCGAAGTTAGTTGGCAGAGGTGTTTGGTTCTCCATGGCTCAGGCTTTGAAGACATTGCTTTCTTCGGCAGCTCCCTCTCATGTTTAGTGTTTCAGTCTATAGTACCTGTGTGTACACCAAAGCCATTGCATGCCTTGAATGCACAATGGATTTTGGTAATCAGACTTTTATGCTTCCTCATATTTTTCTTGATTCATAATAGTGGTATGCTGGTAATTGTGTGCTAATTGAATACCTCCTGCTTGTGTACATCTATCTTCTCCCTATCCCACTTAGACTATTTCTTCAAGTTTGAACTTACGTTTCTGCTTAGTGATTTCTAAACCAGACCTTTCCAGAGACTCTGGGATATTTAAGGAAGTTAAATTATAATTCATTCCCATATGAAACCCTTATTATTGTCTTTTCAGTATGATCAAAGATTTTTCTTTATCTTTGCAAAATGCTTCATCTGCAGAGAATAATCTGAAAGATAGGTTGCTCTCTACAGCTCCCAGAAAGCAGGTGATAGTGAGGTAGGGTTTGGTCTCTTTTGCCATGTCCCAGGCAAAAGGATGAGTGGAAATGGCCTTACTTTGCATCAGGGAAAGTTCAGATTAGATACTGTTAAAGGAAAATTCACTGAAAGAGTGGTTAGGCATTGGAATAAGTTTTCCAGGGAGGTGTTGGAGTTCTCATTGGAAATGCTCACAGGGAGTCTGGATGTGGCACTTGGGGATATGGCTTAGGGGTGATTATGGTGGTACTGGGTTGGTGGTTGCAGTAGATGTTCCCAAAGGTTTCTTACAACCTTGATGATTCTGTGATTCTGTAGAGCAGGACATTCCAAGTGGGTGTTTTAAATGTGCTGACATGCAATTGGCTTTCTCTGGAAGATTCTTCTGGATCACTGATAAAGCACCCGATGTGGAGCAGGTTTTGACCTCTGAATCTCAAATTACGGGTTTTCCTAGTATGAGTCAGAAAACCAGAGAGGTTTGTTAAAGTCAATTGTCTACCACTTTTCTGCTAGCTCCTTGTATAGGGGTGATATTATTTAAAGATAATTTTGGTTAAGAGTTTGTGTTGTGGCACCTACTAATAGAGGATATTTGTTAGATATTCACACTCCTCCAGAATCCATTAATAACGTCAACTTATCTCTTAAGTATTAGCTCTGTGCTAATACTTTTGAGAATCATGTATATTTTGTATTTGTGTGGTAACACCTTATTGCTGAGGGCATATGATAGTAAAGCCACAATGGAATCGTAAACAGGAGCTTTATGGCTGGTGTCAGACTGAATTTAGCTGCTGTGAAAAGTCGCTGAAAAAAATAATTCCAACAAGATGTGTGAGAAGCCAAACCCCTACTGTGGATTGACCAAAGAAGTCATTAGATATATGACTAGATATAGTAGTTGATACGCTCTTTTCTAAGGAGTAAATAATTCAGAGTCTGCTGGGGGCATAAGACTGAAAATATGCTGAGTCAATATGTGTCATCATATGTGAGGAAAGATCCTAAATCTGACTATTATTTTTCTAAAAAAAGGAGCTGGCATAGTCTGAAATGTGAGAAAGAAAATGCTATAGCACAGTGTAATTGATGTGCTGGGTTGGTAGAAATAGAATTACAAAAGGAGAGACCAATCATAACCAGTACAAGCCACAGTCTTCCATCAAAATCCTTTGTTGTCTTCTAGCAGGGTCATTTGCTAGTGATTACATGCACGGGAACTCATATTTTAGAGAAGGACAAGGGTTACTCCTTGAGTTGGAGATTTTAATTCCCCCATACTGCTAAAGAGTTGCATTTCTCTCTTCTTTGAGAGAGGGTTTGTTAGCACACGCCTTCTACTTTGTCATACATAAAGTATTCACATCTTCCTATTTCTGAACGTGTGTGGTGGGTCTTGAAATAGGAAATTCCAGTAACAAAGTGACCTGTTGGTCTAGTAGCAGCTACTTACAAATCACAGAATCATAGAATATCCTCAGCTGAAGGGGACCCACAATGACCATTGAACCCAAACCCCGAGTCTCCACAGGACAACCCCAAAACACACATCATTTAACTGAGATGTTGGTAACTATACTTCTTAAAATTCCTTTGTTCAACTTAGATTTGTCTTTTAAAAACCCATACCATTAAACATATGCAACCTCTATGCATATGCAAATACTTAGAAACCAACTATAATTATGTTAATTATATTATTGATAAGGTATATTATAAATGTAGAAGTCAGTACATTAATTTGGCCTGATTAATAGCTTAAAATGCTGCTTTTGTAAGTATTTTTTTTTTCTTTGAAAGTAAACCTATTCTCCAAATGTATTTAAAATGTTAATAAACTATTAAATGAACAAGTAACACTATATTCAACATTTTTACACCATTTCTACAGTGGGTAAAATTGTAGTATAAAGTTGGTGTATACTCGATAACAATTTACATGTTTATTTTACCATCTGGTAAATGTGTAAACGATATTTTGAGAAGCACATTTCAAATTCACTTTAACAACTTATCCCCGACAATATGTATCCTATCTCATGTACTGACTGGAAGGATTTTGAAAACCTCTCAGAGAGAAATGCAGTAACAAAACATTTATTTTTTTTAGTGATGAGTAAGATCAAGCTTAGCATCAAGTTGGAGGTCTTTCAATATTTAGGAAGGATTTTGGTGCATTACTGGTGTCAAAGAGAGATTTCAGACTGTTTTACACACTATTGTATAAAGATATCATATCATCTTCCCTAAAGAAACCATAGGGTGCATAGGTAGTAATAACAAAACAAATACAGTTTGCTATGTTGTTGTATAACTGTATTGTATCCTTTCCAGGGGGTTTGAATTTGCTATCTCTTGTGTCTAAATATGGGAAGCTCATTATTAGAAGTGTTACATTGAACCCCAAGTGAATTGCTTTTCTCATGTACTTTAACAGCACTTTGACACTACAGCCTTCTGCCTTTTTATTTTAGTCTTCTGTTTATTGGTCTCTCTGGATTAAATTGCAAGCACTTTCTTAAATACACCAAACTAGAGAATATTTTGTTGTAGCTCAGTTTTTATTCACCCTTTCCTAGCTGTTACTAATCTGAACTGAAAAACAAAAACCCAACAACACTCCCCCCCAAATTAAAAAAAAAATAAATCCAAACCCCAAAAAAGATTTCCTTTTCTGCTTCCCCAACCCCCTCCAAAATTTAAAAAACCCTGCCCTGAAAGCAAGTCTGCCTGTAGAACACCTCCACACTAATGACCATCTGGCCAATCTGCAAATGAGGTTTGAGAGCAGATTTCAAATGTAGGCACCAGCTAGTCTGTGCCTTGCATTAGTCCATTAGAATTTAAAAGATTTGAAAGCATTTAGGCAGCTAGAGAACAGGCAGGTACCCTAATTTTGGGAAATCCAGTCAGGCATCTCTTTGTTCCTTTCAGGGCTCAAGTGCCCTTGTTCTGGTACCTGATAAGCAATGCTCCTTTAGAGTTTGTGGCAGCTAGTTTTGCTTGAGTATATACACATTATAATGGGCAACAGTCTTGAGACACCTTTGAAAAAGCATCGGTGAAAACACTCCTAAAAATTATTTGCAAAAATTCTAATTAACTTCTGTACCAAAGTTAATGAATTACAACTGGTTTTTTTTTTTATTTATGTGTTATTCAAATCCCTGATTAGTGCAGTCTAATCCAGAGCTGGTCTTGAGTAATAAGAGAAACCTGTGAGCTGCTCTGACTTTATGTGTGCTCCTAAAATCAGGTTTTAGCCCAATAATAATAAAAAAAAATCCAGGTTGCCATTAAACAATTTAAAATGATATTTCTATTTCTGAGGTTAATTAAGCCCACTGAATTTAACATTACTGTTTTGTTTCATTTGGTATTAAATATGTTTCACTAATGAATTTCAGGTTTAGCATGTATTTTCTCTTTTTACTTACAGATATTAGACAGGACTTTTCCTGTTTGTAAATGAGCACAGTCAAAGGTAATCTACTTCTCAGCAGACTGCTAAAGAAAATTTTTTTCTTTTTACCTCTATTCCCTTTGCTGGCTTCTTGTTTTGTCTTAGCTCTTAGCTTGTTTTGTCTTAGCTCTGTGAAAAGTGCTGTCAACCTTATGTAAACAATAACTTATTATTGTGTTTCCAATGATAAAAAAAATGAATCCAGAAGCCCTTTCAACGAAAGAGCAATGGTTGTTAAGGACACCTGCTGTTACAAAAGAACTTCCTACAGGAGCTAATTATTCAATAGGTAAAGTCCAAGCTGAGAGCACCTGAAAGCATGCAGAACTGAATCTGAAGTTTGTAGGGCCAAAAAAAGTTTTAAATATATATTGAATTTGTCTTTCTCTTTAGATTGGCTTCTGGTGTCTATATTGCAGAAGCAGATGTTCAAGAAATTACTCAGATGCTTAAAATGGTGTATAACTGGAATCACCTGGAAAAAATGAACAACACTTGGAAAATCTACTTGATAGAGAGCTGGAGAGGCATCCTGAAGTGATATGGGTTTGAAGGTAGGCAGTAAATGGACAAAGCTTTGAATAGTGGGTAATATTGCTTTTATTGTTTTGTATTAGAATTTTAATATTGCAATTTGTATAATGGAAAATAGCCTAGTCTGTAGCTATTTACTGTTAAACATGGTGCTTGCAGTCAGGAGTGCCAACACCATCAAGGAATCTGCCCCTTACCCCATGATCACACTTATCATGCTGAATTTCAAGAATAAGGTCCCCTGGCTTGCAAAATGTAAGCTGTTTCCCTTTAAGTGAAAAAATATCCAAGCCTACTAAAGAATGATTTAATAAAAAATGACCTTTTAAAAAAGTAAGTTAAAATTAATATTTAGTTCTTGTATTGTTAATAACTGGTGTTCATTTGCCTCAGAAAATCCCCTCTCCATGCTTTTCTGTGTGTCTGCTTATTTCAAAAAATTGTAAATATCAAATTATATATTCGGTGTTCTAACTCTTTTAATTACAATTTTAAAATTAAATGTGACATTTTATAGATTTTGATATTGACTAAAATGGACCTTTTAAAGTGACATAAATACATAAATTGAGATTGATAAATTTATTTCAGACTACCATATGGGAAGGCTGATTACAAGGGCATGTGGAGCACAAAGCCAATTAAAGATATTCTTACTTCTTACTGTGGACCATTGCTGCCTTCCCCATGTTCCTTGGAAGCTAAACTGAATAGCATTTACAAAAAAATATTAAGCTAAGGGTATCATCATAAATTCTCCCTTTATGTAGTCCTGTTCTCTATTGACAGTCAGATTTGCATCAGAGAACATGACACCAGTGACTTGCTGGCAGCTTAAGTAATTGGGGAAAAAAGTGGTTATTCATATGGAAACAGGAGTTGGCTCATTACAGCCAATCACCTGAATAGCAAATGGTATGGTTGCCAATAGATGGAGAAAAAGGCAAGTCTAGTGGAAAATAGGAGCATTTAAAGGCCAAGAAAAGACATATGGTCTGTCTATGCTTGCCTTATACGCCTGGAAATTATAAATTAAGCTACAATATAGCCCACCACCTTAATGTGAAAATTTTCCAATTTTTCCCATCTTAATTTTAAGAAACTTAACAGATTTGGCTAGTAACATTGACTAGTTCTTGTGTCAGCATTTAAGTTCTATATGAAAATAATAGTTGAATTGATTTGTATGTAGTATTTAATTCTGTTATGGCCATAAAGGATGTACTTTTGAAACAAACTCTCTTTCATAGCAATTGTAAATGTGGGTGTGTTTTGTCCTTTACAGATGCCTATATTTTCATGAGGGTAGGCAAGAAAAAAAGAGTGAATAGTTCTTGGCAGCTACTTTTTGTAAGGTAAATACTGTAGAGGTGTCTAGAAATTTGTCTTAAAGCACTGTAAACACTTCAGTGTCTATAGTTCTCATTCTTTGTTGGTTGTAGTAATAATTTTAATTTATTGTTCTAATGCTCTTCTGTACTCTGTTATTCCTATAATGAAATAGGAGTCCAAATTTAAGTAACACTGGACTTATTGAGGTGGCTACCTGCCACCCTTTCTGGTAAAGCATTAGTAAATGTTGAGAATATTAAATCATTTTAAATGTGCTTGTACACATTTCACTTGAGACATCAAGTTCTTGAACATCTCAGTCTGAGTTTTAATGAGATTTTATATGGCTTCAAGACTGTGAAGGCTTATAGCCATTTCTTACTTGTGTTTTTTGTTTAATAGATTCCTTATTCTAAACCATCCCGTGATATATAGTCACGTGGAGAACAGATGCTGAATTCTGCCCTTTTTTAAATGCCATGCTCTGAAACTCTGGTGGTTTCTCCTTTTCACTTAGAAATAATGATAAAACAACCAACATAGGACCATGACATGAGCTTCCTGGCCTTTATTTCTCCATTTTATGTACCTGAAAGAGTTATTCAAATTTTACTTCTGGTTTTCATTCATGGGCTCTGAAAATATATAGCATATATTACATATTCCAAAGTTTCTTTGACTGTGGCTGAAAAAAATATGAATCTCTGCTTAGCTGGTAAGTAATTTCTGCCTTAATTGTAGTGCTATAGGAACAATGAAGCTTAAAATTCTGTTTTGAACAAATTTCAGATTTAATGGAGGAACAGTGTACAGAAAAATGATGTATTATAACTAACGTATATAAGGTTTGACCTGTGATAGGTCTTGTCAAAGCCATGAAACTTGGAGCTGCATAAAAATACATATAAGCTTACCTGAAGTAATTGCATCTATGGAGTTTCTAAAATGGATCCATTGGTGACAGAGTACACTTGGAGTTCTTACCCCACCCTTCCCAGGGTTTGGTGTCTTCACAAGTAGCTCTGTGCTCCTCTTTCTTGCTCTTTCTCCACAGGTGAATGGCCTGCTGTCTTAATTTCCCTATTTCATTTCAGCACAGGCACAATCAAATCATCCCAACTGGTGACCCTTCTGACAAGCAACTGCAGAAATGAAGATTTTTAATCCACTCTAAAACTGACACATGTCCCATATGGTTATTTTGGGCTTTCTGGGTTGCAGGGTAGTGTAAATATTTACACAATTCTGAAAAAACATTGCTAGGAAAAGTTCTTAAGAAAATAACTCATTATTCTGGGATCACCCTGTGCTTAAAGTAGCAGAAATTTTTATTCCTAGAAGTTCCATCTTGGTGACGTTTTTCCATTCAGATCCATAAATCATCCCATAACTCTTCAATGAACCCTTACCAGGTAAGACCAGCCTAAGTAACAACAGTCTTTCCCCACCAGTATACACTGGCATCACTCATTTACTGTAGCTCCAATTAATGGTAGTAGAAGTTACACTTGTAAATTCCCCCACGCATTAATGAGTGAACAGACCCCCTCTGTTTAGTTAACCATCTTCCAGTTACCTGGCACTTTCCCCATCCCTTGTGAGATCTCAAATATTTAATTAAAGCCTTTCCTTTTTTTTTCCTTTTTCTTTTTTTTCCTCCCCCCACTCTCCTTCATTCAGTTTGTTGAGTTGTAATTCTTGTTGGCCTGATGCCTTGGCAACATTCAGCACTTCTAATTGCCTGTATAGTCTGGCCTAGTCATGGAGCCTTTTAACTTTCATTCAGGCTTCCAGCAGTATCAGCCTCACTGGTCACAAGCTTCCCACTCAGGTTCCGTTCACAGCCCTTTTGCTGATTACTTGTTATGTATTTAAAGAGCTCCATACTGTTTATTTCATTTCCTGTTTGAGATAGTCTGTTTGCTTAATTTTTTTCTATGCTAATTTAATTTTAAACATATAGGGCTGTCTTCCTGGTCAAACAAGCCAGAATTTTGCATCCATATGCTACATTAAATAATAATAAAACAACAAATAATAGTCAATGCTTTTTACTTCTATAATGTCTACCATTCAATGATCTCATAGCATTCTTATTTTACAAGTGGTAAAATGGTGTCAAGAGACATGAACTACTTGTTAAACAATATGTATGACATCTGTTACAGAGCCAGACACAGGATTGAATAGTTTGGTTTTCACTAATAGCAGTTAGTCTAAAAATTGCAATATGCTATAGGAATTATTAGGTTAAAATGTGCTTCAAGAGAGTGGGCTGTACCCTGGTGGAGACATGTATTGTAGAGACTTTTGTTCTCAGAATATCATCTTTATTGGCTTATAAGGTGCAGAACGGACAGGAAAATCCAATGGATATTCATGTGGACTCTGTAAAGGTTAGTAACACGTGTAATTTTGATTCATGTTGATTTTAGAGGCACTATTATTAATCACAAATAGCCTGGTGCATTTTTTGTTTCATTTTGTTGTCTGTGTAAAGGTCTAGCATTCCCGTTTCCCTTTAATTTCAGCAAACCTCTGGCTTACTATGGCTACAATAGCTCATTTATGTCTCTGCAGACATAATATGCTAATGTTATGACATACGATAATATTTTCTGGATGCGTTCTTTTTCAGTGTCAAACAGCACACACAGATAAATTGAAAATGGTCCCTATAATTCTTGGTTTTTAAGGCTGCTCATGCCCAGCACCTGATCGTGGCTCTGTGCTGTGAACGCAGCTAGGACCTCATCCATGGCCAAGGTCAAATTCCTTTGGTCGCTCTGCAGGAGTCAATAGCTGATTTAATGCCTGCACTCTGCTTTCAGAAAGTGCATGCTCATATTTGCTGTTACTGTGTACTTAAAGGAAGATATTTCATGTGTGTGTTCTCCTTCCCAAGATCAGAATGCAAAGGCAAAGAAGAACCAACACAATTGCATCGGTAGCAAGGGTGAGTAGAGGCCAAGCTTGAAAAAAAGAAGGAACATTTCCTGCTGGCTGGGGTAGGTTCCCTGACATGGTGGTAAGCATGGTGAAATGATCTTTCATGGTTTTCAGGAGTGAAATCAGATTAGTTCTTCTGGTGACACAAAGTTTTCCAGAGACTCCACAAAAATATCAAGGTGTACTAGAAAGCTAACAGCTGAAATACGTGGAAGTAAAAAATGTTTCACAATATCATTGTATCAAAAGAAAAATCTTGAAATGAAATTTGATTGTTTCCTTAAGAATAACTCAAATTGTTATAATGTCTGAAAAGCAGCAATATACAAAACAGCTTGCTACAAATACAGGATTTCATTTGTAACACGAATGTACGTCCACTTATTTCTATATTTCTGCTTGTTTGACCAGTGTGTGTTCTGACCTAAGTCCTAAGTATAATTTGGTGCCCATGGCTGCATCTGGGCTTCTTTTGGATAAGGACTGTGTGGGCTTTTGAACAATAGTCTGCCAAGCAATGTATTATGAATCCTAATTGTTTTAGAAAACAGTTGTTCTTTTTCTTCAGCAAACACTGTCGAATCCACATTATTAACATAGATATATATAATCGTTTTGAAAATCATTCTCGGTTTGAAGAATTCTAATGCTTCATACAGTGATTATGCAAAAGTCTCATGTATAAGCAATACCGATGTTACTGGAAGCGCCTCTTACAGAGTCCAAATATAGCAGATCAAATCAAAACTGTGCTACATCTTAAGCAACTGTTGACCCATTTCCATATCAAATTGGTTTCTGTTATAGAAGACTTTGCCTTTTCTTTTGGAGATATTTACTTGCACAGTTCTAGCTCAAGTATAGTAACAGCACATTTTATTCTAAGGTAATTTAATAATCAGTCAATTGTGGGGTTTTTTTTTTACTTGGTTTATTAGCAACTTTCTAATTAAGAGACTGTCATAATAAAAAGCTTGTTTCTGCTCTGTGGTATGTGACTGTACCACCGGCTCCTGTAAAATCAGTTGCCATGATTCAGCACATGCAGGAAGCTGGTGCTAGGTGCTATGCCATGTGCAGGATGCCCACCAGTTGGCTTGATAAGCTCAGTCCTAAATATCTAACTTAAATAAACTGAAGCGAGGAAATTCTATTTTAAAATTTTCACTTTGCCCCTTGTTTATCCTGCTTTTTTTTTGAGGAGGCGAGGGGTGGGGGGATCAGCACAATTAATAGACTATGGTATATCAGTCAAATTTGAGAGATTGCTATAAATACCTAGAGTAGGAAGAAGGTGAGTTGTTAGAGGTGTAACTTCTTTGTGTCACTTTGTTAGAACATTAGCAGTATCTCAATATAGATTTCCTTTTTGGCTTCTAATGGTCTATTCATTTCACCAGGGAGAGGATGGGGAGAATGTGTCACTGCTGTTTTTCTGGCATGAACTGCCATTCCCTTTGGTGGCTCCTGGAGTCTCCCTGGGCGGCAGCGGTCCCTCCGGCGGGGATTGCTGCCAGAGCTGGCTCTCTCAGCTGCCACATTTCCTACAGCTGTGCCATTGTGCGTGGACATCAATGTAGGTGACATTGCCAAATAGTAAATCTCAGGCCCAAGTAGTGTTTTAAAGCAGGATTTACTTCTTGCACAAAAAATGTATAGCCCAGGCAGCAGGCCAGCTGGGACTGCAGCAGGCTTGCCAGTGCCCGTGCTCCAAATAATCTATTATGTTGTATATGATCAAGCCACACCTACAGAATTAATTACATAATATGAACAATATTTGAATGTTACTAGTTAATTTGCTTTTTTCCAATGGCTGGTATTTTTTTTTTTTTATTTTTATGTATGTATAAAAGTCTAAGCATCTTAGACAACAAGATGCTTGTTTAACATAAAAGGGTCATTCACATTATAAATACTACGGTAAATAATATTATTTGAAATATAAATGTAATAGATTATTTAGGTGATTTTGATACCTTAACAGTGGTTCTCTGCTGAGATCATAGATTTTTTTTGTCATTGGTGACTGTACAGATGTACAAGAATATAATTTGTAAACTTGGTATATTTGTACCTTTGCAGTCTCTCCTTTGAAAAGTGGTTTCTAGTCATTTGGGAGAACAGTGTAACTAAACATCTTTTCTGGGGATATGGTTTTACATGCCACCTCTCAAAAGACATTTCTGATCTATGGTAGCAGAAGCTATTCTTTCCTCCCCAAGCTCAACATCGGTATGTTAAATATAGAAATGACAAACATGTGTGGTTTTATGTCTCATGTCAGAGATGATGCCTTCAGAAAGCACAGCCGTTTCCATTACAATGCCAGGGCAGGGTACAGTATTAGCTGACAGGCATGTGAATCTCTGACAGGGTCTGTCCTCATGGCAGAGCTGGCAGGTTACAGCCTGCTTCAGCCTTCATCTCCTGCTCCTCAGTGGTGCTGAGCTCTGTGTTCTCCACCTCTGTAGTGGACCTCCAGGAGCATGGCACTGTTGAGGGCCTGGTGGGCCATGAGAAAAGCTGCCTGTTCTGACAATAATCTGTAAGGGAACATTTTCATATCAGAGAATGCAGATTTTTTGGAAATGGCTTTTTAAATGGAGGAAGTTTGTTAGAAGAAGCAAGCAGTGTCAAGAAACCTAACTGGTTCCTGAAGGTTCCTTTCCAGGCTGGTATTCCAGCTTTATGTTAACGTGTGCATCAGGTTGCTCTCATAATTGGACTGTTTTTGATCCTCTCTGTCTTACTGATAAACCTTTTAAGGCTGAAGGACACAAGTTTGTTGTTGACTTCTTCCTGTTAGAAACCCAAACATCTTGTTGGAAACGCAAAACCTGTGAGGCTTTGAAGTTACTGTGCAAGCCAGGGCTTATAATCTCCAAGTTTCTCAGAGTAAGTGGCCCTTCACTACTGATTATCAGGCCTATTGTAACTATGAATGTCTGTGATTAATTACATTATTGTAATTTTACAGTGCTAGAGAAGCAAAACCCAAGTTTGTTATAATGTTTTAGGTTATCTCTGGCTGCAGACTATGAGTATGCTAGATGTATTTGGGAATTTTATGGCAAATGCCAGCTAAGGGAAACCTGAATCTAGACTTAGGTATCCAGCATTTCGTCTCTGTGGATTACAAATCTATCTGAAAGCAGGGAAAGAGAAACAAATCCTTTCATAAATCAAAGTGGTATTCTCCAGCTGGAATCCTGTTATACATCATCAGATACAGATACTATTTTTAGTGAACTCCTCAAATTAATGGCTTTTTTTAAAATGTTCCACTGCACTTGAAAAAATGAAGAAATGAACCCCATGTAATTGAAAAATGCTTTGGAATAAATAAAACAGCTGTTATTAGCATTTAGCTTTGTATATCATAAGACCTTTTTATGTTCAGGTTTGGTGATTATGCAACTTGAGTCATTCTTAAATCAGAGACATGGGTCTGAATCACAACTAAACAACTCACTTTTTGTTTTCCTTCGGGGATCTTCAGCCTGGCTTTGTTCAATGAAACTGAATATGCCACATTAGAGCACAAGCAGATGATTACCAACAATGTTTATTGATGCTACCACTAAGAGAAAATGGCAGACTGATATAAAATAAAGAGACTTAGCAGATGGGTTATTGGCATTTGAATTGGTTGAAATAGATTACTGATTTTACCCCAAACCTGCCCTTTTATGAACACTACAGTATCGTCGCTTGTTGTAGAACTGTAAATCATATTCATTCTTATAAAATTATTTCCTGTTCCAACCCAGAGTATTTATGATTATATATGCAAACAAGATTTTATTACCAGGGGAATCTAAAGCAGGGTTCCTTGTTAGAGCTCCTGTCAGCACTGACTTGAGACGTAAGCTGCCAGCATAGAAAGTTAGATTAAAAGAAACATGTATTGTTTCTAGGCATCCCCTTAATATAAAACCAGCAAAAAAAGATCTGCAAACATAATTAGACACATGGCTCTAATTGAAATCAATGGGAATTAGAATCAACATCAAGGAGCCTGACTTTCAGTAAGCTGTGACTGAGCAGTGCCGAGAACCACATGAGCCTGAAAAGGGATTCAGACAGCCCAGATCAGGGGCAGAGCTGAGAACTGCCTCGAGTCTGCTAAAAACAAAATGCAGATGTAGAATAGGCTAGGATGAGTATAAGAAATTAGGGCATTCAGGCTCTTTGAATCTGGCTCTGGGTGCCTAAATAAGGCTGTAAGATCTTGATTATGGTAATTCTCACGAACTCCAAGCTAGTGTGAGGAGCCATGCTATGATTGATTAGTACTTTGGTTTTAACATTGAGCATTTTGTGCTATGAGCATCCATCAAGCCCTGCAGGCTTCATTACCCTTTGTTGTGGGTCAAGACATGTTCTTTACGTGTAGGTCATCAAAACAGTCCGGACTCATCAATATTTGTTCTGGAGGCTTTTTGCACTGGATATGGTTCTTGATATATTTGAATTAACAATGACCCTTAGTATCCAGGATGATTCATCACAATTGCCAATGCATATTTATAGCAGCAAAAATTCATTCAGTGCTAGTCAAGGAAATCGTGTGTGAATTTAAGTCCAGTTGGCAAGGTAGTACAGTATCTGAAATGTTGGCTGTGCAGCAGCTGTCATTCTATGCCAATCTATTCTATCATACAGTAAGCAGGTGGCTCACACATATTGTTTTTACTACATATCATTTTAATTTTGCAATGTCTCACTGAAATAGGAAATGTGTGCTACTGATTTCAATAAGATTTTCTTTATTGAAGCCAGGAGAGCATGTTAATAGCATGCAGCAATTTACAGTGTAGTTGAAGTAATACAGCAGCTGGTGAACCTGTTTATTCCCTATGGCTGTAGTTGTATATTGGTCTTAAGTGTAGCTAATTAACTTCTATTCATTAGAGATTTTACAAAAATTCAAGCAGAAAAGAGAACACAAGCCTCAAACCATTCGTGTTCCTTCAGCACCCTTTTGTGAAGCCATACTGCAGCAGCCCATCTCCTCTGGCAGACATGTGATGTCCTCAGGCCAGCCGAGGGGGACTCTGTGATCTTCTGTGTTTCTCAGATTGGTAAATTTTTTGAGGGCTTAATCTGCTAAAGGAAATATCTTCACCGTGATGCTGCATGCTAGCTGTTGTGTGGGATAATGGTGTGTCCATATATTATAAAAATCAGTTTTCACAATGCAGCCCATTGGTATTTTGCCACTTGCCAGCATTAGTGTTTGTGTAGGTCAGGTGAGGCTGGCAGGGCAGGCTGTGACAGTGTCCCACTGAGGACAATCTGAGCATCCCTGTACAAAATGTTTCTGGTATTTTATGGTCACCTTGGTTTGCTTGATTCTCGGGACATTTCTTAGCCTCCTCTTACATTTTTTTGACAAATAATATTTTTCTTTTGCACTAAGCAGGAACTCCTACTCAGTTTTAGTTTCTGCTTATGATTTTAATTTTCAAATATTTTTTGTTGGCCTGGGGAAAAAAAATCTTTTTTTTTTGTCTGATTGTAACTTCTATTTATAATATGGGAACTTCTTTTAAGACATTTTTTTTGTGGAAATTACTGTTGATAGAACTGATAATGTATTCTATTTTTTTTTTCCTCTGCTAGTTGTTGGTTTGCCTTTCATTTAGAAAGGATATTGATAGCAGAGCCCTTATTTTGGTAAGGTGTTTCAAAAGTGTATTATCTGAGGGGTTAATCAGGTTAAAAAAAAAAAAGAAAATATCCAACCTAAAATAACAAAAATAATAACTGTGAATCAGGAAGGAGAAGGGGACAGAATAAAGAAATATACTATATGGTATTGCTTTTATCTCTTAGGTAAAATTCAAGATACAAGGTTCAAGATCAGGTGTTTTGGTGAAGATAAGTTTTTGCTCAGGTGAGTAACAAAGCAGTAATAGCTTACCTGACTTCTCCTAATAGATTTTTTATTGTCCCATTCTCTTTGTGTTCACTTGGTCCTTCTCTTGCTTGCATGTGTTTGCTGAATGTCTATTCTTGCTTCCTCTGACTTTGTCTATTTTCCTATGTCCTACAAATTTCTTTCACCCTCCCCTCCTCTCTGCTGGTGATTTCTTTACATTTCTGTTCATGTCTCATTTCAGGCTGAATGTTTGTTTCCTCTAAAAATCCCACTGTGGCTTTTATGCTTTTCCAAAACAGAAGCATTGAGGCTACAGATGAGATCAAATGAAGGATCAACATCCGCCTTCTTTCTAAAATTCGCTGTTTTCTACAAGTTAGTAAAGTATCACACCTCTTCGAATCGAGCTACTGGATGCCCTGGTGGAGCAGCTCCCTGCAGTTGTGGCATTTGAACACTGAGTGGCACTAAAGCCCACGGCACCGGCAACGCAAGGTATTCCAAAATCGGTCTTAAACGCAGGAGGATGCAAACGACTAGGTAACTGCTGAAAATGCTGGATTTTTGTATGACAAGAGAGGGAGGTTTTATAGATGCAAACTTGTAACAGGCACATCCTGCATATCTTACACATGTTGCCTCTCAAACTACTTCTGAGGAGGAATTTATCTTAAGCTTTACTAAGGGATCATTCTGGATCTGCTGAAGAATTCTTCTGACTATATTTTTTTAATATTTTTTGACCTTAATTCTTAGGTTCAAGCAGGTGCAGTATATTAAAAACAAGCCATTCTCCTGGAAGTCCTGTATAAATTTGATATTCAAATACAATTTCTTAGTTTGTTTAGCTCAGAGAAACCATGGAGAAAAGCCTAATGCTGTAAATACTCTTAAACAACCATGATGTTATTTTTAAAAATTATTTGTGACCAACAATTCAGATTTTGCAATACCCCATGGTTCTGGGGAAATTTTGTATGATTTAAAGTTATCTGAGGCCCAGCTCCTGTCTGCTTAAAAGGTATAGATTGATCAAAGGCTTTCAATCTTCCTTCAAAAATAAATAGCTCTTGCTTTTATTGTAGGAACCCTGTTTTTTTGACTAGTCCATGACATGAATGTTACATTTAGTTTTCTTAAGAGGTCAAGATCGTCTGTGCTTTACTTGAACAAAACATCTGGGACTTGACCTTAGACAGCTGCATTTTGTGTTTGGCAGTTTTTACTGGCACTCAGGTCAGGCCTAGATTTGGCACATGGCCCTCAATCACTGCGCTGAGGGCAAGACTGAATTCCCAGCTCTGGCCTGAAATTCTGGAGGTGTAGTTGTAGCATGTGCTTAAAAGTGAAACTCTGGGGAAAACCATCAGTTTTAGGTTGACTGTGATGGTCTTGTTTCAAGGTGTGACTTAGATGCAGCAAACACATGAGGCAAGTGAAGCTAACTATAGAAATTGCTTTTATCCCTCTTCTTATTTTCCATCATTCCCTATGACACTGCAGCCATTCAAACTTCTTTTATCTTAGTGTGGTAAATCAGTTTCTGAGTGTCACAAAGAATTGGTTTTGTCTTTTAATCCTGTCTGAAGGGTGACAGGATCTTAACAGTATCTTACAGTTTTTCTTACTTGATCAAGCTTCAATTATTGATTTGTGTATAGAAGTGTCATGCCCTATTTATTTAGTTACAAATCAGACTGTGTATTAGTGATTACTCATTTCTCTTCACAGCTGGCAGATGGTTGTTAGCTACAGAAGGATTTAAAGTGAGCAGGGAGGGATGGTTAGTGGCATGCATTACCTTTTGTCACCTTTCATCTGCACACTGCTGCACTGCCTTGCTTCTTCACACCACTTTGAGGGAGGTAAGAACTTCCATTTAAGTGAAGCTGAGTCAGCTGGACAAGGTCTGTCATCATCTGGAAAAGTCAACAGTTTCCATAATTATCTACATACACTTTGAGAGGAAAACCCTTATGTTTAAGTTTTTTGGAAACCGAAAATCTGCAGCCTTAGAAAAAGTCTGGATTTATGTAGTGATGAAGGTACACAGACATTGGGTAGAGAAATGATAAACTTATGTCTCTATAGTTATAAGTAAGAATATGTCTTAAGTAGGTAAGAAATTATATTAGGTAAAATAGTTTGAAGTTTAAACTGTAATAGTATGACTTACAGAGTAAGTTAAAGATCCAGACACTATAACAGAGGTGTGTGTATGAGTACATGACCTGTCAGCTTAGTGGCCAAGAGACAGATGCAGTGCAGCAAAATGAGGCAAAGGTGATAGGTTAATAAGTGAAAACAAGCTTCGTGTCAGCTGCCTATTGGGCTAGAATGTTACATATTGCTGTGCAGAGAAGAAACAGGTGACTTCCCCGAGCTATGGCTGACTTGTTGCTTCTAAAACCTCACACCTTGAGACTGATATCTTATTGGGCTACTTGAGCAATAAATCATCTCAAAGCATGGTGGTCCCATCCCTTGTATTTCATCTCAACAGAACTTGTAAATAAAAAATGTTACTATGTCTTGGGTTGATTTTTATCAGGGAAGGGTAAATCAACTTCAATTTACTGCAGGGTCTTTCGACTCTGTGTTTTGTGTTTTTTTCACTAGCTCTGTGTTAGAGATAGGGGAAGGTGAGACCTCAGAATTCTGCACCTTGCTCAGCAGTATGGAATGAGTCTGCTTGCACATTGACACCTCCTTTGCTGTGTCTGGCCACTAGCTAGCAAATATCACAAGCACAAGCAGTGACCAATATGTTTTCTTTTGGAAACCTCCCATAATAATACCATGGAAGAGCAACAGTTAATCTGATGTCTTGTATTCATACACTGCAAAGATTTTATGTTTTTACTGCAATTTGCAGTAATGAAAGAAAAAACTGTAAATATAGAAACATATATCTATAAAAAAATAGCTATTAAAATAATCTTGGCTGTATGCAGTGGCAGATGAGATTTACTGCAAGGACCCTTTTGTCAAGTGTTCTGAACTTGTCAGGCCTCCATCTGTGGTTACACAACCAACTTATTCTTGTAGCTCTGAATGTCGTGTTTCAGATAATTCACCAATATATGGAGTTTCAGACAAATGTGGAATTGCCTATTGACATGACTCTAAAGCTCTTTCCTGCAAGGTTTGTGGCTTTGCACCATTACAAAAAGCTGTGCAAAGTACATTTTGTGAATTGAGACAAGCTGCTCTTGTGACGAAATCATGACTGCATTAAATGACCATAGATGGTGGCTGTATCCCTGTGTCTTGGGGTTCTTCATGCTTTTTCTACCGATAAAATTTGGATTGTGGATTCTTTCTTTTTTGACAGAAAATTTATTAGTAGTTTGAAAACCTTACCTTCCTTCTATTTAATATCCCCAGAGGTGTTTACGACAGTGTAAAAGGTTTTCATATATTTAAGCCAGACTGGTGATACGTTCCTGAATTGTCCTGCCTGGAAAATGGACAATTTATTACAGGCATTTCACAAGGGAGAGAAAAATGTTTTCCATTAAATTGTTTTTCACTACCTCTAGGCATTAAATTGTATTATTTTCTGATTGATGGTAGCCTTGTGATTTGGACAAACAGCAGCAATTGGCTAAGGTGAAAATGTACTCACCCGAGGGTTTGTACATGAACTAAAAGAAATGGCAGAACTTGTGACAATTCCTCACAAGCATTTCTTGGGCTAGATTTACCTTTGATATACAAGCTAGTTTTCTTTTTATCTATTAGAAAATATGTTTGAATTTTGTTACCAAAATTTAGTATTGAATGAAATATTAATTACATATTGTCACACCCTTATAATTTTTCTCATCATGGGGAAATGCCAAAGCTTCCATGTTGATTTGTTAGAACCCCTTTCAGTAATTTTTTGAAGTTTTTGAAGATGACCTACAGAATCATGTGGAATGGCATTGGTGTGATCTTCATTTTTTTTTTCTCTTTCTGAATGGTCTCAAAACATAAATCATCATAGAAGATCTTACAGGGAGTTGCTCATCAGTTAGGCTGTCATGGTAGTTATCAGGGAAATGGAAGACTAATTCCTCAATGGTTTAGAGTGTGTTCGGTGTTACTGCAGTTCCACTGCAGTCTTAGTAATTTAGGTGTGGATCAGATATGATTGAGCGTGCTGCAGTGATAGAAACAGTTATATTTTCTGAAATAACACCAAGAAATATACTAAAATAGAAACTATGCTAGGAGCTCTGGCATACAAAAAAATGCTCTTCCCCTAAACCTGTTAACCTCTTGCAAACCCTGAATATTAAAGTTTAATTATGATTAAAGGTGCACAGTTGTATCTTGGTCTGAGAAACATAAGTCTGTCGGGACAGAAAACACCTCTCAGTGCGGTAGGCAAAAATGTCCACTGCTGAACATGTGGTCTTTTGATGAGGTCCAGCAAAAACCAGCAAACTTCAAGCAAAATACAGGTTTTATGAAAGTAGTGCAGGTGTGATGCCAGACATTAGAGATGTGACTGTCTTACAGCTGAGACCTGCAGGATTATCCTGATGACCATTGATTCTTAGGGTAGGGCAAAACAATTTGTTCTCCTGAGAGGACTCTGACATCTATGCACTTTTCAGTCTCTCTGTTGTAAGTGCTTCTTGAGGTAACTGGGATCAAGACATGTGCTTTTGGTGTCCCTCTTCTCTCACCTGTGACACACTACAGCTTCCCATGACAATTCCCTCTTTTTGGGAATGAGGACTCTGGGGGGAAATTGTACCATGGTTCTGTTTTGATACGGACATATCAGAGTGGGAACCACAGGAGATGAGAAGCTATCTTTGTTGCTTTAGCCAGTTTAGATATTAGTGTCCCACAGTCTTTGAGATGTTTGACAAAGTTTATGTCATAATTTTGGTCAAGGCTTGAATCAGTCCATCCCTGTTTTCTAAACACGCAGACTGATGCCAAGGCTGAATTATGTGGCAGTGCCTCAAGGCATGTTTGCAACAGTGCAGCTGTCTCACTGTGATATTTATGTTTGATACTTCAGGTGGTCCTGATAACCTCACACTTTCACTTTTATATGTTTTCATGTGTGCAGTTGGAGTATTAGAGAAATTCTAGAAGCTTTGGTGGCTTCTGGTCCTGCTGGCAGGTGGTAAAATATTTCACCTGTGTCAACATGTTGGCCACGATTTTTAGGAACAGGCAATGATTTCTTAGATTAGAGAACTAGTACTGGCATTGCTGGGTGTAATGCAGTCCTACAGAGTGAATTTGCTGCTGGGTCCTGACAGTTACTAATCTAGAAATAATGTGGTATTTGCAGAAATTTAAAGAGACTGCATGTACTAAATGGCTTCTGTGTCTTTTTAAAAAATCTATTAACAGTTTTAAAGATCCTATAGGTAAATGAGATACAGAAACTGTACACTCACTGTCTTAAAAGTCCATAGACATGCAGGTAAGATTTTTCAGAACTCTGATAAGAGTTCTCTACTGCTTTGGTAAGAGTTAATATAAGCCATTTTATCTATGTGTTTAATGTCACAAAAAGAATTCCTAAATATTGCCATGTTAGTACTCCTCAGTTTTCTCTTTATAGCTGGAATTTTAGTATTATATTTTTTCATCACATGGAGGAAAGTACAAGAGTACTTGAGTTTAAAGCTTCTTCTTGTGAGCATAAATTTTGAGCTCAGTTCTGTGGTTGGTATGTTTACCTTTGGTCAAAATTGGATAAACAGTTGGAGTTCAGACATTATACTGCTATTTACTTTGTAAATAAACTCTCTTTTTTCATGTGTAATGCACGACAATTTGGACGGGGTTATTCTGACAGTGTTAGATGACTCAAATGGGGCTAAAAGTATCTGAGAAATTTGTGTGAAATCCTTTTGAAGTTTTTGGAGAGGAACAAGTACTCCTAGGTCATGAATAATTTTAAATGTTTATCTTAGGGAGATGTGAGTTATTATAGCTGAGAAATGCCTTTTTCTGTATATAAGGTATATATTGCTCTTGGACATTTAGGCTGACAATGCTGTAAATATATAATTTGAACGGATTGTTGATCTTCCTCTGTGTACTGGGGGCCCAAACTCAGAGCATTGTTATTTCAGATTTGAGTGCCAAGGGGAATAATCCCATTCCTGCACTTGCTGGCTGTGATTTTGATAATTCACCTTATAGAGCTGACCCATCCCAGGTACAGGACTCTGCACTTCTTGCTAAACCTGATGAGGTTTCTGTCAGCCCACTCCTCCAGTTTGCCATCATGGAGGTGACCGATGTTAAACACTTGAAGCATTAGACACAGGATCCATCCCAAAACTGACTGACTGAAAATGAACATCACTTACACACTAACTGTCTGCAGTAGGGTTTTGAATCACTGATCACTGCTCTTTAGGCCAAAAGTGTTTTCCCAAAGGGGCAAAATTCTTAAAAAACCAAGGAATTGGTATCACTGGCTTCCATGAGTCTGGTAATTCAATGAAGGTTTCACTTTTTGTGTCCCAACCACATGCCTATTGGGGAACATGGATGAATTTGTTCTCTTTGCACAATTTAAAAGCTCAGCTTTGAAGTATTTCTCTTGAAAGAGAATAGTTACTTCTTTGTAGCTATTGTTTTCAAATAGTTCCTTTTTAAATTCCTGCTTTTGATTTGAGTTGGCTACTCCAGTAAGGAGACACTTTCATGTCTTAATTCCAGTTTGACTGTATTGGAGCTCTGCTAGTTTATGACAGCTGCTGCTCTTGTGAAGTGATCCTGGATTCTGGATTTCAGGTAAGATTTTTTTGTCTGGAAGCGTAGCATGTGGAAAAATGAGAAGGACATGTATTTCTATTTCATTAGTAGGACAGTATAAACACAGCAAAGATTTTCCCTCTAGGTAATGGTTAGAGCAGCAAAACTGACAAAGGTGGTATTTTGAAACAAAAACATTTTTAAAGCCAACACTGTCATCTTTATTAGTAATATATTACATGTGGATCTAGTTTTTGTGGAAATCTAGTACAGCACTGCAAATTGTGAAAATAGTAAAACATGCTTACAACAAACAATTGTCATGTGATATAATTTCTAAAGTACTTTTTTAAAAACCTTTTGTATGGCAAAAAGGTTGCTTAGGGTGTATGGAATGTGTGATTAGAAAGTATAGTAAGTATAGTGATTATTCACTTTTATTTGGTATCTCAGAGATGGTCCTAAAAGAGGAGAACATAATCTTACCTGCCAAGCAAATTTCATGATGCCAGGGTTGTGTTCCTATCAAAGGCGATGGGTAGAGAGGGAGCTAGATTGTCAGCTCCATAAATTACCTGTAATCAGAGCATTGCTCTGATTTATTTAGAAACTTCAGGGTTAAATGAAGTCTAGACTGGGATTTTTATTGATATATTTGTAATTTTTGTAGCTTTGTTTTCAAAGCTGTAATTAAAAGATAATTTTCTGTGCAGTTTTTTCCCTCTTTTTTCTCTATTTATATTTGAAGTGATTTGAATTAACTTTGTATTTGGAAAACCTGAGGAGGAGGTGGGTGCTTTTTCTGCCAGGAGTAATTGACTTGGCAGAAGTTGTGTTGTAAACAATCTCCTCAGTTGCCTGCAATTCAAGACAAAGTTGAAAATCCCAGCAGTTGGGATAATGTATCTTACCCAAGATGTAATGAGAAAAATGGTTACAGCATGACACAGCTTAGTGCTTCTGTTTCTGGGACTAACACTGATAACTTCTGTGTCTTAGGTGTATGTGCAAAATACGAATTTTATGTAGTTATTTCTATAGTTTCATGAATACCTACAGAAAAGCTTTTGGCTGAAGTTTTGTGCCTTTTAGCTCAATCACAGTAAGGCCACGTGATCAGTCTGGTCTGTTATGGAGGCTGACAAACTCCCTGCTTGAAGCATTACAGTCTAAGGCAAGTGCCAGACAGAGAATATGACTAGGATTTAAAAGCTGAAAGTAGATATATGCACTTTGTAACATGTACTTGCAAATTTCAAATATTGCAAACAAACAAAACTGCAGCCAGCCTCATCCATCTCTCTCAATAACCATCATCTGACCCTGTGGATGCCCCAGTTAGGAGCTCTCCTCGCGGTGCAATGCTTAAGGGAGCAATCATGTTCCGTGATGTGGAAAACAGGGGGTGATCCAGAGGTCAAAGGCAGATAGTCTGGCTTCCTAATGCTACACTGACAGGCCAAGTTTTGTGATGTTGCGGTGTTCCCCTGCAAATTGGAAACTTCAGAGGAGCCATGACAATGGTGCAGAGAAGGATTAGAAGCAGAGAATTAAAAGCACCATAAAGGAAGATAAGTGCTAACACAGTCCCTACCCATATAGAGAAACCATTCCTGATGCAAGAGGACTTCTTGGCCTTGATGTAGCAAAATCCAACCACTTGAAGCTCAACCTAGATAAATGTTGTGATCCCTCTGTGAGATACACATTTAGTTATAGTTTGTTGTTAGAGTAACTGAGCAAGAAACAATATATTATCTCCCCCTTGCAGGTTTTAAATTAAGATCGCTTAATCTTTCTGAAGGATTATTTAGGTCAGTGACTAATCAGGGCCTGATTCAACATATTTTATTTACAAAGCAGGATTAAATGGATGATATGTCTGAGGAATTTCTTTCACTTTAAAAAATAAACCTAGGGTGGTTCACTTGAAAAATAAGCTTAAGAGTGGCTATCTTAATAATTAGCAAACTAATATAATGATTAATTACATGTATTATTTTGAGAGTCTCTAACACATCTTGATTTTAGTTTAGATTTTAAAATAGTATTCTCTAATAATGACCTTACAGCAAAAGTCAAATACCTATCTTAGAGTCAGAATACCATAAAATTAATGAATTTTGGTAGAGGATTCATTTTGGGGAAAATTAAGAAAGTAACAAATATCTCTTTACCAACACAGATTGTCTCCCTGTGTCATAGGATTTGTAGGATTGGGCTGTGGACACAGACATATTTCTTTGGCATTCCTTCTTTTGGCTGAACAATGTGAGAAGTTATATTACTGAAACAATTATTAGAGTACTTTTTTTCCAGTTTGAGTTCCAATAGGAAAAAAGAGATTATGTTGAAATTGAGGGATATATCCCAATCAGTACTGAATCTTTTTGGATCATATTTCAAATGAATTAACATAGTGTAAATGATTTCAGGCAGAGTATATTAGCAAAAGAAAGAGCTGCTAAAGAGCCATTACCACTTTCCAATCAAATGAGAAACATAACTGAGTACCACCTGTCACAAAGGCAGTACAGTGATCCAGATGGTTATTTATCTTCATTTAGGGAGGAAGAATGGAGAGAGGAGACACTGCTGCCAGAATTTGTGTTTTCCCCTCCCCTTTTTTACCTTTTTGTCAGAATAGTTTCTCTAATTACAGAGAAAAAAGTCTTAGGAATAAGTTGTATCAATGGGATCTTCCTCTTCATACGTAAAGATAGTTCATATCTTTTTTTTAGTAGTATGAAATGCAGTTTGAGAGGTCCACCTATTACTATTCCATCTTCTGTGGTCAATAAGACAAAAATGGAATGAAAAGGATTTTGACTGCTTGACAGTTATTTTGTTTCCCTCAGAAGCTTAGAAATTAATTTGCTGTTTTGCTTGAAATGGAAATAACCGGTAACAAGCTGAAAATAATTTGCAATTTTTAAAAAGGTTTCCCTTCATTAAAGAAATATGTTTATGATAAATATGCACAGTATGAGCATTCAAATTAATGTGTATTGTGCATGTATTTTATTTACCAGTGTATTTGAGGCTCGAGCTGAGGCAGGAATCAAGAGAGGGCAAACTGATCTAACCCCAGTCCTTTCTGATTTTGAATATTGTGTGAAATTGTTCACTATGTTGCTAAAATCTACTGGCAACCACATTAGGTCTGACAGAGTGCAGGTTCTTTTTGGAATTAAGAACATGCTGAGACTATTGGACATAGATGTAAATGAATGAATTAGGCTTCAAGCATATTTCTGCTATGGGAACATTTTAAAGTAAATAGTTCTCATGTTAAGGTTTGTAACTAACAGCTCTGTGGAGTTCACTCCACTTCAGTAGCAATTCCCAGCCCCCTCCATCCTGGTAGAGTGACATGTTTTATGGCTAAACTGGGAGATAAGCCAAACCTCCCAGGATGTCTTCCTAGAACAGGAATTGTATTCAGAGAAATGGTTTAAATAAAGCATTTATTTTAAATTATAGCTATATATTGATCACAAAACAAAAACTGACAGAAAGGTATGACAGTAAAAATGTGAGTGGTAGTGGGCCAGTAAGTGATGCTAGGGCTCCGTGGCAGCTTTCATGCACAGATAGAAATGCACCCATATATATATAGCATCGCTTATTATATCAGAATACCTTCTTGGGATTTAGGTCGAGGAAGTACCTGTCACTCTTGATAATTAGGAAGTGCTCTTTAGGTAAGAAAACAGAACATTTTTTACAAAGAATTACTAAGAGAAGTATTGCAAGACCCCTCATGAACCTGAACTCTGTGATTTCTAGGTCTTCATTATTGCTGCTGCTTCTTATCACATATCTGTTTTTGTACAAACAGGGCTATGTCAGTGATGCTCAAGACAGTGGGAATTATTTACACCCCTGACCATTTTTATGTCAAGCTCAGGTAGGTGGGTATGTGCCTCCAAAATCATTGCTATGTGCCTACAAAGTACCTTGAGAATGTTCTGATCTTTTTGAATGTAATTCAGCTTATATATAAAACATACCCCTTGTGAACAGATTCTGAGGAACAAAATCTTTGTTCAGCGGGGTTTAACACATTGACCGTGACTTGAGAGAACATCTGAGTTATTGGCTTGCTGCAGGCCAAAGAGGTAAAAGGCAGTTTGAGGAAGGAGAAGAATTCTCTCAAAGGAGAAGAATAAAATTCAACTTTTGCTATCTTTAATTTCTTATGAAAGATGACACCAGGCAGGGATCAGGTCAGCTTCTGACATAAATTCAGAATGTTATTGAACAAGAATAGTATTTCCCACTTTTTCCATTGGCATTTGCTTTAGGAGCTTTATTGCTGTAAAAGTAAATGTAGAAACATTCACTATTTCGTATATCCAATGTACTAGAAATATATATAAAGAGAAAATATTAGTCTGACATAAATATGCCACAAAATTATGTATTTTTATAGCATATCCTATATATATATGGAAGTATGGCTTACAATTGGATGCAATAGTGAAAGAAGCCAACTTGAAGTAAGTAAACAGAATTTGAATTCAATTATAAATCAACTAGAGAATAAATATTACTTGTTCTTCTCTTTTTGGTGTGATATAGTGCTAGAATGTTACAAAAAATAGCTTAGTTATGTTTGATTAAAAATAGAATTTTCAACAAAGTCCTTTATGTTCTTCCACTTTCGTATGTGCAAAGCCCTTGGCTTTGGAATTTTGGAGTCAACATTTTGGACCTTCATACTGAAGCATGTTTGTCACAGCTGCCAAAAGAATTACTTGCACTTTGGCTATCAATATGTGGCTTTGTAGCTACAGAAGTCTGTGGTGTTTTCATGTGTGTGGAGCAGGACAATACAGAATCATTTGGAGAGGTTTATTATTTAATCGAGTTTTTCCATATTTCATCTATTATTCCATAATGGCGAACTCCTGACTATAAAGCAGTCTGACAAAAAACCTTTGCAAAAACAATTACATGGCTGATCCTAACTCTTTTTTGATGGTCCATTCAGTAACTCACTTGTAATTCCTGAGTGTGATGCTTGTGGTCTTGATCCTGTTTTTCACTGTGAAGTGTTGGGGAGCAGTGTCATGTACACAGTATCTGCGGTGGTTTTAGGCTTTACATTTATTAGATGTGTCTATGTGGATGAGTATGTTTTGAGGGAATATTTTGGGGAGTGAAAGATATATATGATGATGAAAGAATGTAAATGCCATTGAGCTTGAAGAATTACAGTACCTACTGAAAAAATGCTCTTGGACAAGCTTGAGATACTTAGGCAGAGAAGACTAAGGTGCTTATACTAGTAGTCATTGAAATAACTGCCTGTAGACTGAAAGCTTTTGGTCTTTCTGATTTCACAGGTGGTATATTCACTTTAAATCTCTTTTCTTTAAAGAAGGAAAATCACTTTTAAACGTACTCTTTCCCAGCTTCATCATGACTTTCATAGCTTAATTATAAGCTCCTACAAATAGGGCTTTACTGCACAAATGCTGACACAGCCTTACCTCTAGTGACCTGAATGGCCTCCTATGTTAATTACTGTAGATCTGTAATCATGTTATGAAAATACACATCTGACCTTTGTCCCAGAACCTGGACCATATCTGTTGTCTGTCTTTCTGTACAGTGTTAAATGTATGTGCCACTTTAAAGAAGAAATTCTCAAGTGTAACTCAGAAAAATAGCCCCCTTCTTTGTAAGAAACAGCCTTGACTCCACTTTCCTTTATACTGCTCCCCCAGCTTTGCGTCTTGCTTGGCTGATGTACAAGTAATTCAACCTGGAAGATCTCTGAGAGACTTGAAGAACATGTCCCATGGCAGAGGAAATTAATCAGATTTAGTGAAGCTGTTTATTGATCTACTTTTAGACTGCAAAGGATATCCAAAATGTAGGGCATGGCCTGCTGCTTTGGCAAGGAAATGAATGTTAACAGGGAGATAGAAGTTTACTTGCCAGTTTATTTTTCATAATCAGTTCTCTGTCCATTTTGATTTTTATGCACGCAGGTTTGGATGGGCATGTTTTTTGGAAGATATACTGGGAAGTGAAGAAAATACAAACTCTAGCTTGGTTGTTTTGGTAGGCAATGTCACACTTGTTCTTAGCAGTACAAGTACTGTGGAGGCTCAACTTCTTGTTCCCATTTGTACAGCAAATTTAGGCTTTGACAATCATTTGCATAGCTTGTTGGGGTTTTGGTATAGTTGAATGTAACCACTGAGATGCAGAGCCAGATAGACTAGGAGAAGCTAAATTTGTAGCTGGCTTGAATAATAAATTCGGTGAAAAAAGGGTAAGACTCCTATTAAAAACCTATACCAAAAAATATGATATTCTGATATGTTTATGGATTGCAGGTGGAAGGGGATGGTGGGGTTATCATACTGGGGAGAGGGGCAGAACTCTCTTTTGAAGGTGCTGTCTGTAACTAAGGGTCAAAGCCAGGCAGGACCAAGTGGAGGGTCACTGTTTTCTGGAATTCTCCTGGTGCTAGCTAAGTCAAATCTTGGCCCAAGACTGCACTTGAAGCAGCAGTGCTGGGGAGCCTGCGGCTGAAGCTCGCCGTGAAGCGCTAAACTTCCGAGCCGTGTGCGATGTTTTCCATAGTCTCACCCAGCGTTTCGCGGGCCCCGGTCCCTCTGCTCCCCACTCCCATTGCAGCGCCCGCGGGGTGCCGGTGTGCACGGACGAGGCGGGCCCGGCCCTGCGGTCCCAGCGGGAGCGGCTGCACCCCGCATCCTGCACCCCGGACCCCGCATCCTGCACCCCGGACCCCGCATCCTGCACCTCGCACCCCGCATCCTGCACCCCGCATCCTGCACCCCGCATCCTGCACCCCGCATCCTGCACTCCGCACACCGCACCCTGCATCCTGCACCCCGCACACCGCACCCCGCATCCCGCATCCTGCACCCCGCAGGTGGCTCCGTCTCCTGCCCCCCCGCGCGGGGCCGGCGGTGCGCGCGGCCATGTGACTGGCGCGCCGGGAGCGCGGAGCCGGGAGCGCGGAGCCGGGAGCGCGGAGCCGGGAGCGCGGAGCCGGGAGCGCGGAGCCGGGAGCGCGGAGCCGGGAGCGCGGAGCCGGGAGCGCGGAGCCGGGAGCCAGCCCCGAGCCCGGCGAAGCCCAGCGGCTCCCGCAGCGCCCGGGGAGCGCCCCGGCCCGCGGGCGGCGGGGAGGGGGCGCCGCTGCAGCCCCGCCGCCGCCGCATGGAGACTCAGGACCAAGGGGCGCAGATGGAGCCGCTGCTGCCCACGGTACGGCTGCCGCAGCGCGGCCCCGGCCGGGGGGTTGCGACGCGCCCCGCGGGGAGGCAGCCGGGGAGGGTGAGCGGGGGCCGCCTTCCCGCCCGTGCTGGGCACCGCAGCCGATTTCTCGCTGCGTGGGGAAACAGGTTGGCTCGCTCCGGTGCCGGGCGATGCTGCGGCGGCGGGAGTGTCTGGGCGCCAGAACGCTCGGGGATGGAGCGGTGTGTGTTTGTGCGTGTGTGTACGTGTGTCCCTCCGGGGCAAGCACCCTGCCCTCCGGCTCCCCCGCCTCAGGCATCCCCTTCCCCTCGGTACCCCTTCTCTTCGTGTCCCCCTGCCTCCGACATCTCTCTTTCAGGCTCTCTTGCCCCCCCGCTTCCCGGCGGTGGGGCAGCGCAGGGCAGGGAGCACCTGTGGGCAGCCCCGCGGGGATCCCGCTCCGGGGACGGGGCTGGGGCAGTGTCCGGAGGTCCCTGGCCCTCCTCGTTTGCAGATCATAGAGGAATCTGCTGAGGGCCGGCACTGACACGACAGGGTCTGCCTCCCGCAGGATCCCGGGCCGTGCTTCGTGCTGCCGTGTCGCAGTCTCCTGTGCTCAGCCTGGAGCTGCTGATCTGGGGGTTCCTGTTGTCCCAGGGGGACGCGCTGCACCCTCGCCTCGGAGCACCGAGTGGCTGCACAGCTACGGCTGGGCAGCCTTTTCTGTGCGAGTAGGAAAGAGATCAGTTGATGAGGGACTTTCCACATCGTTAGATCAGTAGGGACCCTTTTTCCTGCCAGGCCTCCCCCAAACACAGGGTTGCAGACACACAGAGGGTTTAACTGTGCGTGTCGATCTCATACTGAGATTCTATTTGTGAATGGTGGTTCCTGCCTTGCACAGGAAATCTGTCTGGGGCAGGGAAGAATCTCTCATATACAAGTGTCTGACTGTGCGTACACATCCCTGTCAACACACCGCATAGGTCTGTAGAGGCTTTGCTGCTCCTGAAATGGCTGTGTGTTAGCACAGTGAGCTGCACAACACTGACAAAGCTTGAAAGAGACAAGTCTCAGCTGCTGCAGGTTGATGAGATGCGCTCGTGGCAAGCCCATTTCTCATAGGGTCTGTTCCCATCATCTGTTGACGTGGTCCATTTTGCAATCAGGTGGCAGGTTGCTACACAGTGTGAGGTTATCTCTGACATATTCCTTCTCCTTGTGGCAGAGACAGTTTTCCCTGTTGCTTTCTGCATCCCTTTTAGGAATCTTACTTCCTGTTACTTGCTGCTCTCTCAGTTTCTGACAGTGGACTAGAAGGTCCTGTTGCTTTTGCTGACAGACTGGCTGCTGAGTTCCTTTCTGTAGAGGGACAATTAAGTGTAAAACGAGTTTCCATCTGTAGTTCATGATAGCAATTCCATGGAAGGCTTAATCCTTAGTGTTTCACACCAGTGCAGTAGTGTGCAGGCAGTCTTGCTCTTGCTCATACCTTGCTGGCCTATGTGATAGTCTCACTTTGTCAACGAGTGTTGTCTCTGCCACGGCCACTGCACAGGGAGCCAGAGGAGTCAGCTCTCAGAAGGCACAACATACAGGATTGCCTTGGGCTGTCTGGCTTTAAATTTTGTGTCTTCAGGGCTATGCCCAGAAAAAAGGCTTTTGCTGTGGTTGAGAGCACCAAAGAAGATAGTATTTCTTGTGTGCTGACGAGGAACAATTGTCCCTTGTTCCCTCAGGTGCAGTACCTCTCTGCAGAGCTGCAGGTCCCTGTCCATAGAGCTGCAGACCAGTGCTGTTGTTTGTTACATTCGTGTCCTTTCTCCCACCTCCTTTTACTACAGCTAACTAAATTCCAACTAGTTGTGTTTGCTTCAAGTGGGGATGGGAGACTTCTCCATGTAATATATATATTGTGGCAGGTACCCCAGTTCTCTCTTGTGGTTTCTGAGAGGGCCTGTGCAGCTCAACAACATCACTTTCCTGTCACAATGATGGCTAAGGCACAGCTCCTTCAAGATTTCTGGGTTCTGGTGATGTTTGCTCTGTGTGTCAGGAAATAAAGTGTATGTTTGTGTTGTGGCAGTCTCAGCCTGGCTGCTGTCTAGGGCCCTGTAAGGCAGAAATGCCTTTTGCATTCTGGGAGTCTCGTACCTGGAGTCATGGCAGAGTCTGGGGAGCAGGAAGCGGTGCTGGCTAGTCGGTGCTAAGGCCTGTTGGTCTGGGAGGTAATGCTGTGACTTTAGAGTCCTTTAGAGGACTTCTGTTTTGGGGATCAATCCTCAACTTGAAACAAGCAGGACAGAAATGCAAGCTGTAAAGTGAATACAGGTCTGTTCCCAAGTGTTGTCCCAGTTCAGTGGGCTCTGGGTATGAAGAAAAGGCTTCTAGCAGAGCTTTTTACCTTCAGGGGTTAGTCTGGGGGCTTTGCTATACCAAGCAGAGTTGATTTTTTTTTCTTTTTCGTGAAACTCTAACACACTATATGTTTTAATTGTTATTTTTAGTAAGAAGATTGCGAAGGTAGTCCTTAATTAATTTTATCTAGTGATGGTGCTCAGAGATTTTGAAACCTCAATAAAATTTCCCACCAAAATCCCAGTCTGTAGAAAGTGGAATCTACATTTATTCTAGTGTTAGTCATGTGTTATTGATTTATTATGCAAGCTTTTAATTGATAACCCTGATCCTAGCAATTTGAGAACTAATAAAATGCATTGTTGCCTTCTGGTTCTGAGGAATTAAATAATTTCCTTGGCAGTTTTTGGTTACTTTTTTTGAAAATAGGTCTTATACAGAGACAATAGTCTTGTTAGCAGTTGTACTAATGTTTTTTTTTTGTTTTGCAGTGTGGAGAAATTTTGGTTTATTAGAAATCTATTGCTAATTTACTGTAAGTGCAATATTGTATAAATAAAAAGAATTGTTCACCTGGAAACAAATTGCTGCAGTTGCTCTTGGAAATGCAAATATAATCTTAATTTGTATTATTCAGTACATATACTAATATGGTAACAAAATGTAGTTGTATGCTTTCAGAATCATTTAGTGATTTATTTATCAGTCATCAAGTATGTTTTTCAGTGATTATTCAGAGTGCTTTAAAATAGTTGTGAGTAATTGAAAGATTTCTGGGGAGTCATCATTTGTTTACAGAACAGGGAAAATAATCTGCAGTTCTCTACAAAGATCTTCTGTTAATTTCCTAGCAAAGAACTAAATTTGCAAGCTTGTCTGTGAACATGTATACCTGATTGCATGGAAATGATTTTGAAAATTGTTTCTTTATTGTGACTTCATTGGCAGTTTATTCATAGCACAAGTTGCTCATATTTGTTCCTGTACATTCTGTATCTTTCATATGCAAGTTGAAATTGGCTTTTAAATGAGGGTTCTTATTTGGTAGAGGTTTGATATTTTGGATATAAGGAGAATGTATAGACAAAGCACAGATATTTTTGCTAACTATGTTTATGTTTGGCATGTTGTTTTTCTGTGTTTTCTGAAGGTAGCAGTAAAACTCATGTATGGAAAGTTCATGTTCATTCTTAAAATTAAAGAGCCATTTTGCTGTATTTGTTTTATTTATTTTTAAATTTATTGTTCAAATCTGATAGATACAAGGTCTTAAAGCATGGCATTGCTGAGCTATATGTGGATACTGCATGTGCATGTGTATGATGTGTATGCTTTAGGTAAGACAGTGTTTGTATCAAGAGCACTCTTGTGCTGCTGCAAGTGGCACACAGTTACTGCTGCCTAGGACTCTGTATGTGGGAGAATGGTATAGCAAGATCTTGGGAAGTAACTATTTTTAACGTAGCAGGTGAGTGTGGGAAGCTGCTCATGCTAACAGGCCAAATTCTTTTGCCTTTTGTTAATGCTGAGTGGGCCCTTGGATGGGATTTGCTGATGAAATGTATTGCTCGTTGTGAGGAGGGGTGTCAGAGCCTGACCCCGTGGTTTGTGTAGCCGTACTCACTCCCAGTTCACTTCTCCAGAGGACAGCTTATAGCAACACTTAAGGCAAGTTTCTAGAGACCACAGGAATGCTGTGATTCTTTTGGAAAAATACAGAGGCAATATTACGTTTTCAAGGCAAGAATGCTGAGATAATGGCACAATTGAAAATCAAACCCTAAAACTTAATTGTAAGTATAAATTTAGGAGTGAATTTCTGCTCTTGGTATTTTCTTTATTACTGCCTGATTCCGAGTTCTAAATGAAAAGAAAACAGAAAATTTTTCCCAGGGAATGCTAGAAAGAAATAAAGTGACAATCACAATCACATATTTAAGACCCCAAACTTCTCCCTTATATTTGCCAATGTCACAGTTAAAAAAAAGTACATCTGGATCATATGGTGTTCTCTGGTGTTTCTATTTAAGAAAGAGACATATTTGCACACACAAAAAAAAAAAAAGAAAAAAAAAAAGTTTGGAAATTATCCCACCATAAGATGCATCTACATCTTGATTTCTTCCCACAAATTCTACTTGTTAAATATATGCTTTCAGTTTCCTCTGTTAATAATTGTATCTTCTTGCTACTTTTTCCTTTGGAAAAAATATAGAATGAATTCTAAAACAAAATACTTCCACTGACATCTTTTAATGCTTCTTAATTAAGCAATGTTTACAGTTTCAATGGATGACAGGGTTTAAGTAGGTGAGGGAATACTTAATCCACTGTGAAGTGTCTTAGACAATTAGTTGTGTGTCTGATGCGAGAAGGGAAAGCCATAGGCAGTGCACATTCCTTTCATAGGTTCGGGTCTGCCTTGTAAAAAGCCCAAACTATCGAAAGATCATATCCATGTGACTCCTTTTGCAATAATAATGCCATTTTTTATGTCATACAAATTGATGGAGCACTGAATGTGTTCACATGATTTTCAGTATTGGTGCAGTTTAAAAGGTCTTCTCATGAAATGAAAAAAAAAGCGTAGCATATTTAAAGATAATTAAAATCCACCCTTATTCTACAAGGTTGTTTATTAGGATAGGCAAGGTGAAAGTTGGAATAGATGATAAAGGCTATTACTAAAAGTAGAAGAAATGTCTTGGGGAAAAAAAGAAGTTACAGGGTGAAATGAGGGTAAATGAGGTGTGGAGCTTTGTGTGAACTTGGAGAATCGAGGGCATTATGGCTGACTGGATGAAAGGCAAAGGGAGCTGACTAAATTTCATGGGTAAAGAAGTGTAGGGACAGAAGCAGGAAAACCAGGGCTTTTGCCCCCTTGTACTGCAGGCACAAAATAGCATCTTGAATCCTGAGCCTTCTCTGTCTCTGCCAATTTCCCTGTTTTCCTACTTACAACCTTTCCACTTTGTTTAATTAGGTATTTACAAGACATTGCAAAGTTTATAAATAAATACATATTGAAATTTAGTGGAGATGTGAAAGATAAGGTCAAGATTTGCAAGATCTCAATTTTAATCAAACAGACCAGGAGCTTGCTGCAAAAAAACTGGCACAGTAACATATTTCAGAGAAATTAAGTCTTCAAGTTACATGGGCCAATATTTGTAAGGTATTAGTTGATTAGTGCAGTACTAGATGTGTGTTTTGAGAAAAGAGGAGCAACTGCAGAATAATTCATCAACAAAAAAAATGAGTGTGGGCCTAAAAATATGAAAGAGCATTTGAAGGAACTGTGGTTCCTTAGCCTGGAGACACATATTTGGTGTGTAATACAGCTGCAAAAAGGATCAGTTTCTTTCTTATATCTGTACTGAATAGGAACTGAGGAAAGGTTATGGGACAATTTTAAAAGCATGTTAGAGGAAAGCTGTCAATGCTAAGAGTGGTGTAGTAATGGAACAAATGGTCTGGTGTATTTATGGAATCTATTATCTGTCTGTAGGAATAGGTAAGACAATTATTACTGTTTCAGAGTTGAATTATGGACTGGAAGACCTCACGAGATCTCTTTCAGTCCTGTGAAAATTCAGTGAAAAGTGCTCACTTTTATCTTTATATGTAACAAATATGTTACAGATGGATGATAGATTAAGTGGAAACTAAGGAGAAAGAAGTAGCTTATTTGGATTATAAATGTTGATACCCTCAGTTAAGTCCACCTAAATAGTGAATTTTCTATAAACATTTACATTTACTGTAAACATATTCAAAGAGTATCTTGCAATGATAAAAGGTCACCTTTGATTCATTTTGTTGCAAGTAGGTTTTCAAACAATACAAAAATATAAAATGCAACATGATTTATTAATTTTTGTCTGCAAAATACCAATCTGAAATGTAGATTTTTAAGTCTTTGTGGAATCCTCTTGACTTTTTAAAGAATGTAAGACTCTGTTTGCATCAGTTGGGCTGCAAGAAGTTCCAGGACAAATTTCCCTGGGAGCAATTACTGCCACAGCAATTAGCTGTCACACTCAAAAATTCCAGAAAATATTGCACATTTGTGTAGTGTTTTGGAGAGAGATTAAAAAAATGTTGCATGCACCTTTTTCTGGAAACTTTTATCAATAGTAGTTAAAATGCTGGAAATTCAAAATATGCTTGATCTGAAGCCACTATTCTGAAGAATAGTTCCAGATACCAGTCACTAGCAATTGTGCTGGATTATCTCTAGAGACATTCCTAGTTGCTGAAACTATGTAAGGATGGAAAAAAGACCCAACTCTGCTATTAGATCCTGGCAAGAATAGAAAATAGGTACTTAAACTGTAATTAGTCCGGCAAACAGTGTCATTAAAGTCAAGAGCAAAATGCTGTGTCTTTTTCCAAAGAGAAGATGGTAGGTACATATAAACTTCCCTTTCAGCATATGAATGCACAGAGGTTTTACTTTAGAAGTAAGCATGCAAAAGCAAGAATGTGATTTCATGTAAATTCTGAAAACTTTTGAACTCTGAATACCACTGAAAACTTTGTGGTGATTGTGTGGTATCAAGGTGTTCAATAGTGTTGTAAATATGATTAGGAAATTAAGGCACCATGAGGGAGATTGTGTGTAAATTTTCAGTGTTTTAGATTTTTTTTCAATGGTACTGACTAGTATATTGATACTTTTTTCTTTATAAGGGCAAAGAATAGCATACACAGGGGAATAAAATTATTCTCCTTCTATACTCCATAGTATGAAGAATGTAACAAAAATTAGAATTTGCTATTGCCTGTGGAATAGTGGGCACTCGTCTAGCTTTGAATTAATGAAAATGTGATAACCTGTATCCATTTTCCTAAATATGTACTAAGCATTTCTTTTAATCATTTTTGTGACCTATTTAAGTAGCTACCAAAATAGAATCAGTGTCCCAGAACAGTACATTATCGTGTCAGCAGAAGTGATATGTATATGATATGTATGGTATGTATTGGTATTTTAAAAGAATTTATAGAATGAAATTAGTTCCCTTCTGCCCCCTCATCCCCAAGTCTGTGCAGCAGTCTGTGCAGCAGTTGCTGTCAGCCATCTTAATGCTGTTCCTCAGGAACAACTTATTTTACAGTTCTTTTGAGACTGTTGCTACTTCATTTGAGACTTGTATAATGTTTCCAAGGTATCATTGTGATGGGAAATCTTCATGCAGTGTCTGCAAGTCTGCTCTGTGCTGAGATTTTAACATACTTTACTTTGTTTCAGTAGATTTCATAACTTGGATTGTAACCCATATTATCCATCTCCTTCAATTGGTGTTATCCTTTCTGTATATTTGAAGAGAAGATAGAAACGCTCACATAAGACTTGACTGACTGTATAACTGTCTTTTAGAAAGCTCCCACTTTATTATGTTTTTCCTCTTTATGACTATGCTATAGTGAAATACTTAACTATATCCACTTGTTTTTATTGCAACCTTATAATAGCTCTTGAAATTAAATGTAGCAATGAGCTGTAAAAGCACTCATAAAGCTGTGTTTCATACTCATCTGAGAATCTACTCATGAAAATTCTAATAATAGATGAATTCCATGTTTTGGGAGAAGCATCTGAATGATTTCAGATAAGGTGAATATGCTCTCAAAAATAGCATTAAGCAGTGCAGAAGCCTTCATGCTTATCCTCACCAACTTTTGAAAAAGGAGTTTGTAATGTAGTGATCTGTCTGGTTTCCCCATCAACATCAAATGTGCCTCTTGCTTTTGGAATAACTCCTCACTCCCAGTCCTCATCTTGTACGGGAATGGATTGAAAAAAACCCTGCTGTGGAGTATACACTGAAAACTCATATAAGTCACATGATTTTGTCTAAGACAACATAGGCAGACAAAGACTTTTAAAGAATCTTTTAAAGAAAAAGCTACATTCAGCTTTAGAGAGGAAGAAATGTTTCTTCCAAATGTTTGTGTAGTTTGATTGTGTTACTTTCATTTTGTCTTACCAAAGACTTCAGGGTTTTATGTCTGCTGTATCTGAATTGATTTACTGTGACCAGCAAATACATGAACATTTTTTTCTGTTTGCCCACCCATAACCCCAGGTAGATGAAAGGTTTCTGAATGTTAGCCAATATTGCCCAAAGCAACACAACTGCAGTTGCCTCTGGAGTTGGAAGACCAATTTAAAATAAGTAACTTTCCACCGAATATTTTGTGAACTTATTTTAATTCCCCACCCCTCCAATGCTCTGTCCAGTGCTGGCCAAATTTGGGCAAAAATAACAGAAGCAGCAAAGCCCTTTTTGCCTTGAAAAATATCAAGCTGCTGAAGAATGTGCGTGCTTTACCAAGGAGTGCTGCTGACAAGCCAGCTTGTGGAGGGCAGGAGATGTTTTTGAGAACTGGGCGTCTCCACTGTACCCATGATGAGGGATTTATTTGCCTTGGACTAGCTTCTGCTACAGGAACTGTGTTCCCATTGGCAGATATGCTGGGACTGTGCATAGTAACCAGATTAGAGCTTGAAAACCCCAGTACATTACAGCCAAACAACACCAAATCCCAAACCTACCTTACCCTGCTTCCCTCCCCCAAATTTCTCAATAAATGTGAAACTTGTTCATATATGTATGCCTATGAAAAACGTTAAACTAGAGATTACAAATAGAACTTCGTCAAGTAATCTTCTGAAGAAAAGTATGGCAATATTTAAGGTGCCTAATGAAAGTTATTACCAAAACATGTGAATGTGCAGATATGTAAAACCTGACTAAATTTTTTTGTTTATTCTTCCGTGAGTGATTCAGACTTATACAATCCAGTCTGTTACACATTTGTAGAACTTGTATGTCTTGGGTAGTTCAACACAAAGAATGTAGGTTTTGATGACGCACCCAATGTGGAATCTGAGAAACTCTCAGAGGAAAGTAGCGTTCTTGCTCTGAAATAGTTTTTTTTAAAATCTAAAACTGTAGAAATTATGATTTCAAGAGTTGTCTGGTATTAAGATAAGCTCACCATATAAAAATTCTGAGTAGTGTTTCAGTGGCAAAACCAGTAGGTAAAAAATAGGTTAAAAATATTATAAAAATAATAAAAGGTATCTCTGCAAAACCAATTCTTGGTGACTCTTGGACTACTAAAATTGCTAACTAATCAAAAATTATTAACTATTTAATGTTTATTTCTTTGTGTCTGTCTCTTCTTTCTTGGCTTGCATACAGGGGATGGCTGTACAAAAATCTGCTGCAAGGTAGACAGAATCAGAGCCTTCTCTTCAAGTCCCTTAGTAGTGTGCTCTGACCTTGCATAAATGCAATGTACGTTTACCCCTGAGAAAACTGAGCTAATCTGCTTTGTGTTTGGCATCCCACAGGAATAAACATGGTAAGAATAAAGAACACTAAGGCATGGATAAGATGCTGTAAAAACTTTAGGTGGTTATATTTTATGATTATTTGTTTAGGAAAAAAAATTGTGTGAATATTTTGGGAAGAAGACTGTGGTTTCCTTCTAAGTGGGTGCAGGGTTTGTCACTCACTGGTCCTGGGCTGTGACTGGCCTGATCAGGGGCTTGGACAATACACATATGAACAACAAGCCTGCTTAGTAGAATGATTGCAAACAAATACATCTCTGGCAATACAAAAATCTACTTATTTTCTCTAAGTTTGTTACTCTCCAGACTGCTCATGGAAATTACTGAGCTACTGTAGCATAGTCATTATGACTGTAATCACATAAAGTGCTTGCTCTAAGAGTTCAAATAATAATAGTTATAAATTGTGACTGGACAGAATTAAAAATACCTCTCAGTTTGGGTTTTTTTTTTTTTTTTTTAGAATAAGAAAACTTCTAATTTTCATGCACAACAAATAGAAAAAATTATGGAATAGGGCAAATGCATTTTTATGGATATGAAATAAAAAAATTCTAGAGGATTATGATTTATCTTGTTCAAATACTGTAACCCAGAGGCTTTTATTCTGTTATCTGCTATACTTTCACCTTTGAATTTTAAATTTTTAATTTCACAGTGATTGAAGAAATAACTGTTTATATAGTGCTTCCATTTATGCATATTTATTAAAAAGTAATAAAAATAATTAAAATAAGCCTGACAAAATTGACTTGAAAAAAAAAAATTAGTTGATAGATAGTGTGTGCAACCTGTAATGTATTTTTAATGCTTTGCAGTTATAGTACAGTTTTTAATAACTTATTCCTAGGACCAGGTCTAGTTTTGCTACTGATATATTTTATATGGGAAAATAATACCAATTTATAATTGTTATGATTTATTTTTTTAGTTTGCTTTTCTTTTACAGTCCATAATGAACTGACTTTTTTCTTGCTAACATTTGATATTTCTCCAGAAGGCTTTTCTTGTATATTTAGAAAGGGTGTGTTTTCTGTGTCTGTATGAGCAAATAAGAAAATACGTTTAATTCCAATGAAAGTCCTTTTTAAAATGTCTTCCTGGTATGGGCAATTTGATTGAATGCTTTCAGCTTTCAAGAAATACAAGGCTAAGTAAATTTTCCTTTGAGTTTGTTACTAATACTGTGGTTTAGTACTTTTACTCTATTTCATAGAACCATAGAATGGTTTGGGCTGGAAGGCACCTTAAAGATCATCTCATTCCAGCCCTTTTTGTGCCATGGGCAGGGACACCTTTCACTTCCTTGGCTCAAAGCCCCATCCAACCTGGCCTTGGGCACTGCCATGAATTGGGGCACCCACAGGTGCTCTTGGCAACCTGCTCCAGTACCTCACACAGAATCATGGAATTATCCAGACCCAGAATTTGTTCTGAGTTGGCAAGTGCTCGACATTTCCTACTGACCAAACTTTTTCAAGGCACTGAAATCACATTGAGATTTATTACAATATTTTAAGCCTTAAAGCAGCTTCCAACAAGTATTAGAAATAGTTGTAGAATTTAAAAAAAAAAAAGTGTCTTTTTCCTTTACTTATGTAGAATGGGAAAATGTCTCAATCCGTAGTCAGAGGCATCAGTCCTTTACAAAATCTCAGTTTTCAAGTGTCTCATTTTTTCATTTTAGATATCTTTATTGGCAGGGATAGGAGCACAATGATAAAGAAGTTTCTAGTATTTGGCAGTGTTAAATTACAGCTGTGCCATGAGTGGTTGAAGTGTGAATATAATGCTTAGAGAAGGATATTATAAAGAAAATTTAGTATCAAATCATTATTGTTAACTTCTTTGTTTCTGCTATAATCTTGCAGTCTTGTAATTTCCGCACCAAGAAAACTCCAATATTCTAGTTATTTATTTGAAAGTTAAAAAAAAATAGGCAAGATTTTGGCTCTCATCGTAGAGATTGAAAATGTGCAAACCCCAATCTTGATAATCCAGAAAGCATAAATCATCCTATGTATGCTTCTTTCTGTATCTTATTTTTTGAGGCAATATCTTGATTTTTAGGTGCTACTGCTGGCTGTCAATATCCTTTGTCTGGAACAAACACTTTTCCCTGGAGTGGTTTTCTCTCCTCTGTGTGACAATGAGCATTGTCCAGGATATGCCTCTTTCCAGTGCTGGGCTCTACTCGGGCATTTCTTCCTGCTCTTCTGTTTCTTGTGGTGCACACAAGTGTCTGAGAGATAAGTGGCTGCTGTTGGGACTCAATATAAAAAGATGTTTTGGAGGGCCTTCTGCACATTATTTTTTAATTTATTCAAGGCAAAAAAAAGGATGATACTAGATGTTGCTAGATGTTATCTGACCTGTCCGCAGATTTCCTGGGGTAGTGACAGTGACCATCTGCCATGGTCTCAGATAATGTCATTGATGGTAGCCCTGAGGGCTGGCAACCTGAGACCAGGCTTTCCCTGGGCTTTAAATCTCAGGATTGTAAAGTCTGAATCATATGTTGGTGAATCACGATTTCTTGGCTACTGGGGAAATAAATTCTGTTCAACTTGAAGCTCTGTAGATAAGGAGTTCTGGAAATGAAGCAATTTGGGAGACAGAGGATGTGATAGTGTGAAAAATAAAGAATAAAAAGTGAATACAGAATAAATTCAAACTATTTCATTATAGCAGTAATTGCAAATTTCCATAATATTTAGCAATTCCTAAGTTAAAAATGAGAGGAACATTTCTGAGAAAGTGTAGAGTTCAAGTGCAGAAATTACAGTGATGAAGGGTATTGTGGAGGCCATGCATGTAAATAGGTTAAAAAGGAATTAGGTAATTGAGTACAATGATCCTAATTCAACAGATGCAATCACCAGCTTAGGAAAACTTTAAACTGCTGATCACCAGAATGAGGGACTGAATACCAGAGGAAAGACCATTTACTAGTTCCACTTTTTTCCTTGTACAGTAAGAACCAAATAGTGGGGTAACCTGAGGCAAGATACTGGATTTCAGTGATTTCTGTGGTTCTGCTTTTGCTTTCCTTATTGGGGTCTATGAAATAGGGTTTGTCTTTGTTAGTTTTGCAGGGATGGGTTATCTCTCAGATGGCTCTGTGTAAAGGGAAATAATTTTCTTGGGTCTTACTGATGACTCATTCACTTGGAGATGAGATAATTTAAAAATAGCAGGTTATTCAAAACAAGTCTTTCTTGTGCCAAAGAGTTTTCTTTCTGATCAGTTACATTTTTTTGTTGGATTGGATATTTCAGGAGAAGGTTGTTCCTGGTTGAGAGGTCCCAAACATAGGAAAATGCAGAACCTGCAGAAGCTGAAATGTTTTTGCAATGAGCAGCTAAAGTGACCTGGGAGAGGTCAGTCAGACTGTTCTTGCTCAGTTCAGTAGCAAAGGAAGGAGAATACTTGTTTGCTCTACTTGTCTGCTTCTCATTTTCATACAAGCAAATGACACACCTATATGCAGATGTCTTCCTGGGTTTGTGAGCTGTTGTCCTTCCCCAAAGCACCTCCCTTTGCTGAATTTTGGGAGTTTTGTTAAAGACATAGCTCTGGTTGTTATCACAGATCTGATTTTTGAAAAATTCGCGTTGCTTGCAAGAGGGTTCTATGATCATTGTGAGAGTGCTGCCCAGCAATTTATAGGCTTCAGCAATTTATAGGCTTCAGCTGTGACAAGACTTGCTTTGTATAATAAATAAAATGCTTGCTTTTTACAGTGGGCAAATAGTTGTATATTCTTTTACAGATTCAGTTATGAGCTTCAGAGGAGGGCACAAGGCTGCCACTGAGCCAGGAAGAGTCGTTGAAGGAGCTGATGATGGATGCCAAGAGCTTTCACTTTAATTGTTTTAATGTCAGACTGTGCCCCTGGATTTTGCTGGGACCAGCTGTGTGTAATTCGGCTGCTGGGCCCTAGATGGTGTCTGGCTTGTCTCTGCTGCTCTGCGCCCTTCCCTCGTGTCTTCATTGTGAGCTTTGCTTGGCAAGTGAGGAGAGCGCATTGCATGCGTGGTGACAGCGCACGGCTCTTGTGATGTGAAACCAGCGTTGAAGAGTTTCTAGGAGTTAGGAAATTTTAGTTTCAAAGATCCCCACTAATTCTGGTGCCTCAGTATTTGGATACTGAAACAGCTGAGTTTTTGGTCTCCTGTTACTCTGCAGTTTCACAGAAGAGCATCCTGGTCTGTAATACTCAAGCAATATGGTCATGCATGCTCTTAGAAAGATCTATTTTTCAGATGCATAAACAATGTGTTGGAAAATCAGCAATTGTTTTTATGTATCATTTTGACAGTAGCACTCCACACAAAAATCCTATATATTCAGATGGATCAGAATAGGCACAAAACTAGGTTTCTAATATACATTATGGAAAATATTAAAAAAATTAAAATTATTTAAAAATATTTCAATCATTTAAAATGGTGTTCAGAGATACTAGAATAAAAATGCGTTGCTCACATCTGTAGTTAACTGAGGCTCATGAAATACTTTTCTTGCAGGACAGGGTAAAACTAGATGCTGTGTTGAAACATTCATAAGGAAAGCTAATAAAATATTTTCTGTGTCAGGATGAAGGAATTATGTTTTCAGTTTTGGATTTTGTTTTGCTGAGAAATAAAGTTAAATTCTATTTTAAAGGTTAATTTTCAGGTTTGGGCTTAAAAATATCTCAAATATTTTACCAGTATTTTGATCTCAGTCTCTAGGTTTGGATCTGACCTATAATAAAGAAATGACCAGATACAGAAGATTTTTCATACAAATAGAAAAACAAAATAAACAATTTTTTTCTTTAATGAGACTGTAAGATTTGACAAATTTTATTTAGGAAGGTGCAATGCATTTTAACTTGATTGATACCAATGAAGTTGCTCAAGATTAATATTAGAAACTAAAAATAGGATTTCTCTCTCTTTCTCAAGTATTTCTGTGGTAGTTTTACAGTCCAAATAAACATAATTTAGCATCTTGTTTTCATATGCAAACATCTTCATCCTTTTCGTTTTGTTTTTTTTTTCTCCATTTTTTCATTTTGTCTTTGTCCATTGTGCCCCACCAATTGGTTTTCCTGTCAGCTGAGAGCTACAGTGGCAGCAGCCTGAAATTAACTTAGACCCAGGATCCTAATCACTGGGTTTTGTGCTGCTTCAGCTGTCTGCATTTTCAGCCAGCTAAACCAAGTCTGTGTTACTTGCAGATGTGTGGTAGAGCAGATGGGTGGGTCAGTTCAGGATTCATTCAAAGTTGAGAACCCAGCTGGGAGTAGAAAAAGCAGGAAAGCCTTTTTTCACATAGTGCATGGATATCCTAGAGAAGATAGGATCTAACCTTTGATATTTAAAGGATATGTACACAAAATTTCAGAGAACTCCAAACATCAAAAATCCTACTGAGATTTCAAAAAAAGATCTGTAACTGGGTTTGGTGTAGTAGAATTAGACTCTTGGGAAACTTATCTGATTAAAAGCCCCACAGAAACAAAACAAACAAACAAACAGAAATCCAACTATCCTTTAAGTGCTGTAATTTTCTGATAAAATAATACAAAATTGACATGGATCAATATGTCAGTGCATATACAGCCACCAGATCTAATCCATCTTGTTTTCCTCTTCAGTATACCTGCATTGTTATGCCAACAAATGAGAATAGATCTCTCTTTGTTTTTGGAAAATATCTAAAAATATAGCTGTAAACAAAGATTCAAATAGACTATTTAACTAAAATTAATAAAGGCTCATTTAAATGTTAGTATGAATTTTGTTTTAAACTGATCTGCTTTGCTTAGGGCATGGTACAAAGGGGCAGAACCTGGAGAGAGAGAGCTACAAAGGCAAGATGCCAGTGGCAAAGTCTGCTGTACATTTGGTTAGTCAAATGCTTGAAGTTGTTTATTTCTCTAGGTGCCTTTTAGCTTTCATCCCCTTCAGCAATGCTGAATCTGTTCTCAAACTATTTTCTTTGTGATCCCTCTAATGGGATGCTTTCTGCTACTGGTTTTCTTCTGGAGGAGACAAAAAAAAACCAAACCCAACCCTGCTCTCTCATTTACTTCTTTCTGTGTTACAGATGAGCAGAGACTAAAATAGGAGTGCACTCTCAATAGTCCATTTATGGCTTGAGAACATCTTCTGGATCACTGTAGCATGAATAGACTAATATGATGTACTTAAGATTCTAGGTAATTAGTATCTGTATTTCATAATTCTTTACAGAGTGTAGGGAGTTTTCAGGTCATATTGCTGAAACGTAGTATCTGAATTGCTGCTATGATTTGTACTGGCTTCCAAAATGTCTTGAGACTTCTAAAACAAGCAGGAAAAAAAAGTGTAGTGACTCTTTTTTTATTCCCATAAAGCACTGGTGGTGTAGCAGCAGTTTCTCTCCAGCACCTGTGAAAGCACTTGAACAGCTCTCCCAATTTTGAGATGAATAACTGCTTCAGTGAATTGCAGCTGGACCTCCTAGTGGACCTTTGACTGTATCGTGCAGAAGGTGGGGATTGCTGGTGTGTTGCAGAGGTTTCACGAGCTTCATGTTGCATTTGCTGAAGTTTCATGTTGTTCCATAATGTATTGAAAAAATTCTTTTCTTCTTAATTTGCTTAATTACTTCCTTTTTAATACATGGAACTTCATACAGTTCCTATAGCAATTGGTGGAATCTCTCACTGAGGTCTTCCATAATATGAGTGCTTTTTTTATATATATATATCTCAATCTGTAAGGTTGTTTTTTTGTCATGGGGTTTTTCTGTGGGGTTTTTTTTAAGAGTTTTTTGTTTTTATGTTTTTATTTTCTTTTTTGCAGGTTTTTGTTACATGAGGGAATGTTGTGTTTGAACTTTTTAGACTAGATAAACAAAACCTCTGTACAGAATTCATAATAGTGCATGATTTGGCCAAACTACTGTAGTGGTTCATTCTAGCACTGGATTTCTCCCCAGCCACAGTTATTTTTACATTCTTTCTTCAAATACTTTATGATCTGCATTAGGAGAGCATAATGAAGCCTTCACGATGTTCATAGACTTCCATCTTGATCTTTGTGTACCTGGTTTGGTAGGGATCACAGCCTCCAGTTAGAGCTGATTGTAAATATTTTTGAGAACTTAGTCATGGGCTGGGGATGCTCAGGGTGGCCTAAATGGGGACAATGAGAGATTGCTGGCAAAAAAAGTGGGGATTGCAACCATGCATTAAATTACAGTAACCTATTTCTAGACAGTGGAAATTTTATCACTCTAAGCAAATTTTGAACTGAAATGAAGGGGCACCATTTCCAAGTTACCAGTATACACTTTTTATATTCTTAACATGTTCTTAAGCTTATTTTTTAACTGATATGGTTTTTTTGCTCTACATAATTTGATACCAGTTTATTGGCTGTTTCAAAATGGGAATGAAATGTTGGTTTGCTTATTATTTAAATAGAGAAAATATGGTCATTTTGGTGGCAGAAATACCAAGACTTTAAAGGAAGAAAATCTTTGCATACTGGAGTATGTTCACTTAAGGAGACAGAATTTTCTCCAACTAGTTATGATGAGAAAATTGATTTAATAGTCTTTTTCTCCCTCTGGAAAAGACTTGTTAAGGTTGAATGATATAAAGTTTCTGAAAATAGGGCAACTGTTATTAGAATAAATGACAAAAAATGTAGTAAAAGACATTTATCATCTGAATAATGTATTTTTGCTTGGAGGCTTACTTATATTTAGTCTCTGTGTTATAAATATCAGAGTTGTAATAATTTTTTTGGTAGAAGAATCACAGCAGATACACAAGGAACAGAGTTTCTGGCATATTTCCCAGCAACTCATTATAAAGTTTAGACAACTAAATGTGGAGATGGATATTTTTGTAATGTTGTTGAAGTAATTTTGATGCTCAATGAGTTTTATTGACATCTGATAATCACCTGAATATGTATCTTTATCCCCTTGTTTTTAAATGCTACATCCAAATACTTTCAAATTTAATTTTGTTGTGAAGTTGTAAAACCTCATATAAATCCCTGCAGCAATGTTTTATGATTTTCATTTTCATGTCTTGCTGACAAGATTAGGTTGTTTTTCTAAGTCATGTCACCTATCAAGAAGATTTTTCTCTCCTCACGTGGTTGTCTCGCTACTAAGGAATGAACAAAGAACTTGATTATTATTTGATTAGGTCTCTGTACCTCATTCCTTTAGGCCAGAAATGTTCTTACCCTTTACAGTTAAAAGCTAATTTATCTGTGAGCCATTATGTGGGAAATGGCTAAGATCAGCAAGGGTATTTACCTGACAATGCAAATAATTTCATTATTGTTTCTAGCAATTGTACTAATAAAAAAGCCTGTTACCATGTGGTTTTTTTTTCAGTCTAGCACTTCTGGGTGTCTGGAAATTTGGGTTTTTAATGTGATCAAATTTTTTGAGTTCTATGGGCTTTAATAATCCTGTTTTTTTAAAGGATCTTCATGTTTAACTTGAATTTTACAAACTTACTTACTCCTGTTTATTTGCATTATGATTTCCTAAACAATCCTAAATAATTCACCTCAACCCTCAGTTTAAATGATACCTTGTTATCATATCTTCTTAAACCACTTAAGCTTTATGTTCATAATCTTTTTTTTTAAGTGAACAAATTTGTTAACAACTTAATTGTCTGGATTTCATGAAGCTTTTGGGAAATACACCTCTCTTTACCTGGTTAGGTTTTTTTCAAGTCAAACCCAAAGGGAGAATTTTAAGAAATTAAATCCTGGTGTACAGCCTAAATGATTCAGATTTGTAAAACGCAATTAGTACAGTTAGAAACAGTTACCTGTCAAAGTACAGGGAGTGGTAAAACAAGAACAGAATGGGAATGATCCATTCTTTATGGAAAGATTATTTGCCACAAAAAATTTTCAACTTTTAAGATGTATTATAATGCCTATTATCTTACTACCTATGTTGTTCACACCCTAAAAATGGTGGTGTTACATCATTGTCTGTCAAATGCAGGAGAAGCATTGTTCTTTCAACTCTTCAACTTATTCCAGAAAGGATGCTATGTGATCTTGATGAAAGACTCTTGAATTTCCTGGATTCTTGATGTTTAAAGTGATTCTGAGAATGAAACCAAAAATCTTTTGCAGCTATTTTGCACTGCTGAGCAAATAGTCACTCCTTGTCTTTTAGTTTATAAAACTAAAATTGGAAAATATGGAAAATGCACTGGGAAAACACATCCCATGGAATTGGTTTGAATTCTGCTGTTCATGAATCTACAGGGCTTCATTAATCAATGAAGCAAAATGCCCAAAATAACTACATCAATGCCCAAAATAACTATATGCATACTTGGAATCGCTTATAATAAATCCCTTGCAGATAGTTATGTGAAGCATGGAGAAAAAGGACTGGAAAGCGTGCATGTGCCAAGGGAAATAGCCAGCCAGCAGAGATATGTGAACTCTGGTTTAGAGCAGTTAATTGCAATTGATGCCATTCATGTGATACAGGAAATGTTGCAACTTTCTCCTGACAAAAGCTCTGTGGTTCCAATGCTGTGAATTATTCTGGATGACAGATCATAACAAAAAAAATGAGCTGTTTCTGCAGACACCTCAGTTAATTGTTAGGGTAAGAAACTTAACAGTTCTGGTTCTTGTGAATTTGAGTGCAACTTGTGTTAATATGGTCTGCCCTGCATACTTAGTGTGTTATCCCCTCTAAGTAGGTATTTGTTAGTGCTGGGCAGTGGCATGGTATGTTCTTGAAGGAACTTTACTTGCGACCACATTTTCTAACAAAGGTCATACCTAGATAGACGTGAAAGACCTTGCAACTGAGTGCCCAGAAGTTGTTGTTAATGAGCTTAGAGTTAAGCAGTGAGCATTAGGGATAATAATGTTTGTGAACCTTGTGGCCCCTTGTGAGTTTGAGCTGGTTCCAACAGTTCTCTTTGGGCCTGACATGAAGCATGGCTGCCATCATGATGTGGGAAAACTTTTCACACTACAGCAAAACTGTAGAATCTGGTTGTCATGTTTTTGACTTTGTATAGATAAAATAAATTTAGAAATGGAGGCAGTTTTGCCACAGCAGCATGGCACTGTGCCTCTGCTAGCTACATCTGTCCAGGGGAGCACCTGGTCAGCCTGAGTGCACCAGGACACACGTGCGGCTGTGCTGCTTCAGGGCTGGCAGCTGGTGCAGTGCTGTACCTTTGCACAGCTCACCTGAAACTACCCACCTGCCTGACATTTGACAGGACTAAAGCTTCTAAGATTCCTGGCCATTTATGATGGATTTAGCCCTCTTTCCAGTGCAGTCTGCTGAACTTGGTGCAGGTGTTGGTGCTCAGAGTGAGGGTCTGGGTTAGGTGCCTCAACAGGGTGTTGATCTGCTCCTACAGCTCCCTGACCTCTGTGAGCACATGATGGCTATGCTCATGGCTTTCTGTGTGTCACTGGTTCAGTGATTAATGTAATTATGCAGGACATGAGACATGACATAACTCCTTTTGCTTTTTTAGAAGGATAACCCACTGTTTCCATTGTCCCTGTAGAGTGTTGCAGCTACGAAGCAGCTCTCACCTCCCTTCCCATTTTCTAGAGGTGTGGAAAGAAAGCCCCTCAGTCCTTTCATGTAGAGATGATAAGCAGACCTCTAGGGGAGCAAACAAGGAAGGATGTGTGGTGTTACAGTATTTCTAGAAAACAAAGCAGTGATCATCTCTGTCTTTCTGGCACTGGACATATTTTTTCAGAAAATGGAGAAGGGTGAGGGGAAAGACGTGAGAACACCTGAGCTCAGGCTCTGGCTCTTGTTAGGCTCTGGTGAGACCTCTAGTTTCTTGGCCCTGTGAAGACTGATGTGTCTCGCAGAAGAATCTTAGTCCTAAATGAAACTTCAATATGTAAAAACCCAGAGTGGCCTCTATGCCAGGTAGCTGCTGATCTTTCTGAATATTTTTCAGTTCATAAGCTTGTGTATGGTGCTTTTTTGTTTAAGCTTAAGGCTTTATTTGAATTTATCTAAGTTCTCTCCAAATTTCATTGTGAGTATGAGGTTCTTTTTCTCAATCTTTCTTAGTCTTTTATACTAGGATTTACTTTTTAATGACTGCCTAATGATATCCAAAATGTATGCTGCTGAGCTTAAGAAAGAATTTAAGTAGTTTGCTTTAATCCTGAGTAGTTTGAGATCACTAACATCTGTTCTCTTTGTTACTGTCATTATCTCAGTCATCTTCTAAAGATGGTATAGGCCTTTGTTTTACTGAGACCACTAACTGAATTTTTTTTTTTAAAGACACTTCAAGATGCTTTCTCGGTTTGATCAAACATTTTCAAATCAAGTGGAAAGCAGGGAAATAAGATATGGAATGAAAAAAAAAAATATTTTAACATAAGCCTGGAGTATTTTTTAATTTCATGTAGATAGAGCATCACATGGACATTTTTTCAGTGCCAGACACATATGCATTTATATTTCCCACCAACATTTGACTGGTGTGAGTAGGAGTTTAATCAATAAATTCTTGCTTCTTCTTTTTTTTTTTTTTTTCTCTTAACTAGAGCATTTGATATGAAAGCCTTTTTCTGAATTACCATAAAGCAAATGTGGATCTAAGAAAAACTGGGGAAAATATTCACACAGTACAGGGAGAACAGATAACTTGTGCAAATAAAATAAGTTTTTTTGTCTTTTTATTAACTTCAGCAATTAAGTATTGCTTCCTAGAATCTGGTTATAATCAGATGTAAAATTCCCAGTGACAGCATGTTGTTTATGAGTTTTGAAATGATACTTTCTTTGTTAGAGTGCCAATTCCTTTGGTACGTATTTCCTCTGTCACCTGAGGCTATTTTTCCAACACATAACACATGTGATTTTTTTTTTCTGCTTTCTGAATAATCAGCTTTTCCTTTTGCTCATTAAGCATAAAATTACAGCCAAGGTATTAAAGCAGTACAATACACACTGTATTAAAAGTGACCAGTCTCCACCACATACTAAGTCCTTTTTACCTAATTAACATACTTTAATTAGTTCACTACATTTAACAAATGTTATGTAAAACTCGACATTTTTTACCTTTAGGATAACTGTGACATTCAATCTAATGTGTCAGACTGGGCTGTATGAATAATTAATACACTCTATATATAATATTTTAGTGTACGGACTACCTTGACAGATTGGGTACAGCCATGGTGCTGAATGTGGGGGCCCTGCATCAAGTACCCAGTCTGAATCTGGGAAAGTAACAATCTGAATGTGGGAAAGGAGTAGGAGAATCCCCCTGTGAGAGCTCTGCTTGGGGAGAAAAGAAAGGATGAACCTGAACAGGTATCAGAAACTTGCTGATGCCAGGTATCCCTAAGCCTGGGCCTCCTTTCACCTCCTTTCACTACTTTGCTGGTAGCACTGCTTCAAATCAGAGGAGCTAAATACTAATATTCCTGCTAATGCTGATGATGATAATTAGTATAAAATAAAATAGGTGTTATTTCTTAAGAAAAACCTTGCACTTGGGCTATTAAAATCAGAGAGATAATTGTTGAATTCTAATTTCTTAAACTGCTTGAAAAATCAATTTTACCAAGAACCTGCTGTTTTAATACTTGTGATAGTTGCCTTAATTTCATTATGTCTTGGGTTATGAGAAATGCAATTATATGTAAGAAAAATTATGGAACTGCAAAAGAGGTCGAGTTGAGTGGAAATCAGCCTTTCTCTTGTAATCAAGTGTTTTCAAAGTGTTTTCTGTAACCAGCATGACCTGTTGTGCTTCGGTAGCATATGAGAATTTTTGGCCTCCTGAACATGGGGAGGCTGGTGTTCAGCCTTTGGCATTGCCTTGTGCACCATCTGGGCAGAGTGCCCAGCGCTCCAAACCTTCCTCTGTGATTGACACACATGAAGATGTTTTTAAAAGATTGAAGTTGTCAAAAGCTTTTTTTTAGAGGACCCAAAGTCTTTGCTTACCTCACCAGTACCAAAATGATAGACAGTGTAAGTTTCCATGTGGCAAAATGCCATCCAGATATAAATCCCACTGGCTGTAAGGCTTTGCACAAGGTCATACTGATGACCTGGAAAATAGGCTTAGATGTAGGAATGTCAACTTGGTAGAGTGGCTTGAGAGCATGAGTGAGGGAGAGCAAAATGCATTTTTCTTGGAGTGGATTATGAAGGTGCTAGGAATTAGAGATTCAGGCTTTTACTTACAGTGTGTTTTGAGTCATTGTATTCTTGGGAGAGGTAATAAAGTGAGTATATGGAGCATCTGTTTGAATAGAGAACTCATTTATTCTAGTTAGACTAATTCTGTTTGTCTTGATAGTGGAAGACATTTTTGGTTTTCAAGGTGAGAAAGAGGCATCAGGCCCAGATACAATACAATCTTAAATTCAAGCTCTGGTTTGGTTTCTCTAGTTTTTCTAGTTTTCTTTTCCTTGGCCAGTGATTGAATGGTTTCTGAAGTTAGAACAGGCTATAGATAAGCCTATGGTCTATCGACTGCTGGAGGCTAAGTGAGGTAAGAAAGTAATTTAAAAAAAATGAAACATTTATGAGAATTTTCTTTTTATGACATGGTCTGAACTGCTTTTCTTGGCTTATAATGCTCAGTACAGTGTCTTTTATATTAGTATGAATTATTTCTGTTGCATTTATTTTAAATACTTCTCCTGCTATCATTGAGTGAATTTTTTAATCTTTTGTTGCTAATTAATTTCTTGGATGAGTTATTTATAGTGACTCTTGTTACAGCTGTAATATTTGAAGTGATTTATGGTAAACTTGGTTCTTGTATGAGTTGTGTGAATAAGAACTTCCTTGATGGTAAGAATTTATGAAATAATAGATAAAAGTCTCTGTTCACCTTGCTACTAAGTGGGTGCTGACTGCCACATGTTTGTTTTCAAAGTAAGTTTGTTTTCTTTGTAGGGTAGGAAGAAGGCTACATTTGAGATTTACATTGTCTCTGGCCAACAACAGCAAAACACTATAGATAACTGAAATGTACAAAACTTTTACTAGTAATATGTGTCAGGTGCCACATGAATTATTCTTTTCATGGTTCTCTTTTTTGTGTAGTATTCTCCTTTAAGCTGGCACACAACACAACACATTAAACTGTAGAATTCAACCTTGAAGACAAAAATTGGGTTGGTGACTTGAAGAAGAATCATTATGTATAATGACAGTACTATAAAAAGTAAGTGCTATATAGGAATTTGAGAATAGCTAGGCTATTGAAGTAAAACAGATGTTCTTGGATTATATTTGAGGTAGATTTTTTTGTGTAATATATTACCTTGAAAGGCAGACAAGAACTAACTGAAAAGTAGATTTTGGAGGAACTAACAAAAATATTATTCCTTAAATGTACTTTTTTAAGTCATAATTCCAGTTATTTAAAACTAACTGAAATCTTCATGTATTCTTTTAAAATACCTTCTGTTTCACTTCTGAAAATCCTAACTTTTAGTAATTTATCTGAAAATTCTTCAAATTAATGAGTATGTTCTGTAACATTTCATTACCTTTTGTTTTTACATAATAAAAGTAGAAGGGAACCCAGAACTTGGAGGTCATCTATTAGAATGTAAATAACTGAAATCAAGCTTGACAATTGCAATTTCAGTGCTACTGCAACTGATGTCTCTGTGGTGTTACCTCATTACAAAATCACAAGCAGCTGGCAGTTAAAACTTACATTAATTTCCTACAAATTTTTTTCATAGTAAGCTACATTTATTCTTTTTGCCAAAATCTTTTCATCTTAAGCCAATCCACAGACCAAGGTTGTCTGGGTTGGTGTCATTAGCAGTGATCACAGAATCACACAATATACTGAGGTGGAAGGATATGGTCTCATATTCATATGAGGTATTTAAGTTACCTGGTATTTGTGACTTCAGTGTATGCCATGGTACAACTAAACAAGCCATGAAGTGTGACACCAAGTAGAATTTTTTAGTGCATTGATAACAGAAAATGAATTTGTGCAGGAGATTTACAGCATTTTATCCAGCTGAGTTTTGAAAGCACCATTGTAAAGGTAGCACTGTTTCCTGTGTGAGACTGTTCTACAGGTGACATATTTCAGTTTTTAACCTTATACTTCCATGAATTTCATGGTGTTAAATGTCAAATTTCTTCTAAAAAGACAAAGTAGCACAACATTTTTGCATCAATATTGGAAACATTTTTTCTGAATCTTTTTATCAATACTTTAATATTTCTCTAGGCCTTCATTTTGTTCCTGAGTCTGGTCTGAGAACCCGCTGATCAGGTTTTAGTTCAAGAACATATGTGATGTCTTTCAGTACACTGGAGACGGCACAGGTTGAAGCCATGTAGTTTCTGAGAAGGAGACTGCTGGGCAACTGTTTTGTGAGGAGAATGCCCTTGCATTATAGTTACCTTTTTCTCTGCAATTTCTGTGGAAATGGCTCACAGTTGTAGTTTAAGAAGTATCTTAAGAAAGAGTGTTGAGTAGGGGAGATTTTCTCTGTCACCTAGCCTTGGATTTGCTTCCAGATTCTTTTTTATCATCAACTTTGAGAACGGCAAGACTTTAAGAGAGCAGGAAGGCCTGAAATAGGGCTGTACTGGTGGTGGATGTGTGGTGGTTCCAGACATTCATGTGGTGCAGGTGAGAGCAGGAAAGAATTGTCTAAGTTGGGAACCTTGTGTTTCACTCTCTGGGGAGCTGGTCCCAGCACTGTTTTTCTTTCTGATGGAGGAGAGGAAAGAGGAAATTGGCTGCTGCTGGCTTTCTCTTTCTGGACAAAGGGGAAGGTTTATTAGCCTGGGTATATTTAGTTGTAATCTGATAATTTAGGTTTTGGACTCTCAAAAAATAGCTCTATTTTTGTGTGCAATGCACAAGAAATCTTTTATGCTGTCCAGGTTCATGTGACAGTTTAGGATGACAAGTCATATACTTTCCTCTTGTCTGTATGTGTGGTGCATATATATACACTGAAAAGTAAATGCTGACTGCTCACAGGAGTGGAGCTTTTTGCTTTAACTGTTGATTATTATCATAAGACAAGCACCAACTCCACTTCAAAACCAGGAAAGTCTCTGTGATGAGAATGAATCTAAGTTTTACATATTCTTCATTTTAGTGTTCTTTTATCTTTCATTGTCCTTTACACTTTTGCAAGTGTCTTCTACTGAAGTAGGTAGCTGAAAGGCAGGTTAAATATAAAAGCAGGCAGTGTCTGACTTTCTCAGCTCCAGTGGGAGACTCTGTATGTTCCAATGAGCATTTTGTCCCAGTTTTCTATCTTTGAAGCAATCATTGGCTATTTTTTTTCTTGAGATATTAACATTTTTATCTGTGTCCTTGCATTATTAAGTGTAAAATTCTGTTTTAAAGATTAAAAAACCACACATGGGCAGCTAAATCTTCATAACATCTTGAATTGTCCCAGGAAATGATACCTTTTCTCCCATTTTTATTCAAAAATATCTATGATTTTGTCTTGTTTAGATAATTTATGTCTCTGATTTCATAATTTACTCCAGAATATCCCAACATCAGCTCTATGGCTTGCCTCTAGTTTGGGGGGGGTGGGGGGTGGGGAGGTGTGTACTCTTACTTCTCTCCTTTCTTTATTCTTACAGAAACTAGAGGAGGGCTGCCTCAGTCCAGTGCCTGTTTAGTCTGTGGATGCCTTACCTTGCACCATCATAAATAAGAAGTTTAGCTGTTAGTGAAGTGTGTGCTGCTTGGATGGCTTTTCTGTGTCCCCTTGCAGAGAAAAGATAGCAAAGTAGCTCTGGTGCAGTTAATCTTACCTTGTTTAATCTCCATGTGAAAGCCTTTGTTAACTTTTTGAGAAAGCAAATGCTCATTTCAAAGATCACATTTTGGAACTGATTTTGGAATAAACTACTCATAATTTTTTTTGCTGTCTGTAATAATCTTTCTAATAAACTACGTATTTATGTGATCAATTGCATTTATAAAGGATTATTTACTGTCTTGCATTTTTCCTGTTGAATGGTTTTTGTCAAGACTAACGTAATCCTAAATACTCTAGTAATAGCTCCTTTCTCCCATTGCCTTCTTTCATAGCAGTCACCTTGCCTCCCAATCCTTGCAATTCTCATCCCACATTACAGTCTTTTAAGATTCCAAAGGGTATTTTTACATAGGAACAATATTAGGTTTGTGCTCCAGTATTTAAGTGTATAGACCACTTGTTTTACATGGCTAAAGTAAAGAGATAAAACAGCCTGGAAATTTTAGGGCTGGATATATCCAGCAATTTTCTTTTTGGATGAGCTTTGACTGAGGGATATTGTCTAAAATTGGTCTATATTTATTGTCATTCTCTTTAGAATCAGTAGACTTTACAGCAAATGAGAAAATTTGAAATCTGTGTGTTGATGGATAGATTTTTAAAATATCTGTATCTATATTTTATTGATAAAAGTAAAACCTTCAAAGGACTATGATGTAAAAATGATGTGCAAATAATCTGGTATCTGGGGTTTGGCAAAGATATTCAGACATTTTAATTGCCTAGAAGTATAGGCGAACTAATGAGTGCAAAGCTGACTTTGTATTCAAATTGTGCCAATGTTTTTACAAACAGTAAAGAAACTTGACTGAACCTGTTGTGTGCCTTTTTTCCCCCTTGTTTGAACCGAAGCATAGTTTTTTTCTGATTTTGGGCTTGTTCTGAATATGTTGTAGTTGGACATGATGTTTATAGAGCTCCTCCTTTAAAAACATTTCTGGGCTCTCTGCTTATGATGGGTGTGCTGCTGTCATGGCTCAGCAGTGTGTCAGGGTAATTCTTTAAAGCTCTACACAGATCAAAAAGATTATTGAAGAATGCACAGGCACTTTTATTTTTGCTAAGTCTGAAATAGAAGGGGCTAAATCCCCAGGGGATAGAAGTTATATAATTTGGTGATGCTATGCTGATTTATGCCTCTTGAGAGTTTGCCTGCAGCAGAAGCTGGAGGTGATGAGAAGAGATTGGATGAGAGAAAGACCATCCAGGAAAAATTCATCAAATTTGTCATTCTTGAAAGGACCATCATAACATATGGTAAGGCATATCATTTACCTCAGGCTCGGAGGAAAATGATTTCTGCTAGAAGAATATTAATTTTATTTCTTAGAGGATCAGCTGACAGGGTAGGCTTTCTCCTGGCTGGTCTTCCCCTTCTGTTTTCTCTGAAGGGAAGGATGGAAGCTTGGAAATGTCTTATCTGTAGCAGACAAGCTAGTTGGCATTTTGCCATCATTTTCTGCTAGCAGAGAGGATAATGGTAATTATATGTCAAAATTTAACATTTTTCTTCTTTGAAAGAGAACTTTTTAATGCAAAATATTTAGAAAAGTCAGATCTATTCTGAGGCAGATAAGGAGCTAGGATTAGTGAGCTGACAAATTTTTCTTAGGCAAAAGGAGTTTTTCTTCCTCTTCAGGGACAAGGGGGAGATGACAAAGGATCAAAAGAAACAACATAGGAGGTGTGTAATGTAACTAGGCAACTTCAGTATTGTGTAATATTTGGGATACACCCAGAGCAAAGTTGCCTGTCCAGCTGCTCGTTCTGTGGGAAGGCTGTGAGAACTTGCTTTGCTAGTGAGTTCCAGCCCTTTTGATTAAATTAGTATTTCTTTGTTATCAGGAAAGTAAATTTCTCTTGTGCTATACAACATAGAGTCCAAATTCCATCATCACCTTTTTGAGGCAGGAAAAGTGTTTTCCTACAATCAATTCTAGCATCCCCAGTTGTTGCAAGTTAAGCCCTCAGTCAGCCATGTCCTTAGTCACTTAATAAAAGTAGAAAGGTTTTCCCAGGCTATGGCACAAGTTATCATACTGGTGAGATGCTTAAAAACATGCCAAGCTTTTGTTTTTTTTTTTTAATATTTTTTTTCCTTTCTTTTTAATCAGAAAAGGAAGGCATGGTTATTTTAGATAGAACCTATTTGCCTTCTAGTCACACATTTCAAATTTGCATTTTCAGTTTCATTTTATGAATAATTTTCTGGAATACACAATTTATATAGGTATAATTTTACTTAGAAAATAGTTGTATGATTGCAAGCTTTGAGGAGATTTGTATTCTTTATTTTCTGTATTTTTTCAGGAACAAGTGTAAGCAACCATCTGTTATATACATTATAAGTATAGGATTGCTCCTCAGCAGTCTGAGAGAAAGGAGATGTCAGCCTTCTCCTACATTATCTTCTGGGAAATGGGATGCCAGACATTTTAAAATAGCTTTTGAAGGTAAAATATTGGAAAGAAACCTTGTTTTGAAACTGTTTTTTATAATTTTGTTCTAATTTGTCAATAATATGTAGTGTAGTGATCTGGATCAACAGGGATTGGCCTGAGATGCAGGCTTGGGTTTTAAATTTAGGATTCAGCCACACTACCAGTGGGATATTTGGGAAGGCAGGTTTTATTACATAGCTGCATTATCTCCTAGGCAGATTTGGAACCAGGCAGTTGACTTGCAGATTTTGACTATGCATTCAAGGTTCAGGTCTGCCTCTACTTGTTTCTTATTTTGTTTCATAAATATTTTGAGTTTTCTTTAACCACAGTCATGGTTGTCCACAGATGAGCTGATTAGAACTTACATAATGCCTGCTGACATAATCCCAGGAGAGTCTTTGGACAGTATCTCATTTGAGATGTCCATAAAATACAACAAGTTTTAACTGAGTTAATAAAAATAAATTTCAATTTCCTAATGGTTTTCCTTTTTGCCTGAAGAAGGATATTAATGCTTTATCCAAACCTCAGTAATGCAAAGGGAGAATTGAATAAGAGATTCAGACTAAAGAAATGTAATAGAAATAGTTCTCTCATCAGGATTAAAGGAGAATGCTGATCATTAATTACTTTTCAGCTTACCCCACTCAACTACAAAGATACAATTTTAACCTGATCTGAGCAATCAGCTAAAACTTGGAATTTTTTATTTAGTTTGGTTTTAAATTCCCGAGCTTTTTGTATTGTTAATACCATTCTATGTATCAAGATGGAAGTTTGATGTCTTTAGTACATGAGAAACCAACTGTTACCATATCTTCTTTATTTTTTTTTCTTTTAAAATTCAGGTTTCTAAGCCAATTTCCAATTATTGTTGAGCCTCATCACAATCTATGGATTTTCCTTTAGGTCTTGTCCTTGATACAAATTCTTCTGTAACTTAAATTTCTGCATTTTTCTTCATTTCTTCATTCATTCATATCTTTTAGAAATAGAGGTGTGCAAGATACATTTTTGTGGTTTTTTTTAAATTTTGATTTCCTCCTCTTTCAGGCCTCTGGCCTCTGATAGTTAAAATTCCCCAAATTACTTGTGACATGGTATGGATATGTGCTTGTTACAAATTGTAATTGAGTTTCTTTTTCCTTGGTGCTTCTTTCTTGACACACCCTTACAGATCTCTCTTTTAGTCTTTTGTTTGTTAAGCTGAACAAAGAAAATATTTTCAGTTTCTTCTCCAGATTTCCCTGACCACTGTAGAAGTCTTTCTCTACCAGATTCAATTCCTTTTTTAGACACTAGATAATCAAAATAAAGAACAATAGAATATTAATACAATTTATTATTGCATTAATGTTGATATCTAGAAATATATTACCTGATAAATTAAAAATTTCCTTTAATTTCCATAGGGACATCATTTTGATAGCTCATAATTACTTGTGATCTGCTTTGTACCCAAAGTTTCATCTACTGTAATTTTCAACTGCTGAGATCTCAATTTTCAGTAGAAACTTAATAATCATCAAGTTCACATCTTTGCATTGTGTACTATTAAATTTTACCTCAGTTTTATTCTTGTGGTCCTAGAGGTAACCCATGTCTTCCTGGTACTGTTCCAGTCTTCATATATTATTAGCAGTGCTTTCCCATATCAGAAATTTCTGAACAAATCCAAACTATGATTTTTTGCTATAATTCATACTATGCTCTGGTAATTTATAAAAATATGTAGTAAAACTGATCCCTCAAATTTCTGCTGAGGACTATGCATTTGTATTGTTCTTCCAGCTCTTTTGGTGCAGCATTATATAATTTCACATTTTACAGATTGCAATATCTTGCACTAATTTCAAATGTTCTTTATCATGATCATTAGTACTAGAAAACATGACTTAAACTTAATTAAAAAAGCTGAGTGACAAAGATTCTATTGCTTGCTCCCTCACTGCTTAGGTCAGCTCTATTTGATATGAAATTGATTTGTGATGGATTCAAAGTGACCATTATTTCACCTTGCATAATTCACAGGAAATGATATTGCTTTCTTTTTGTCCTGTGAAGAAAAATTAAATAAAAAAACAAACTCTGCTCGTGAGTAATATTTTGTATGACATAAAGTAGTACTTGTTGATAATCTAAAGGGGATGGGTTACATGATTTTTGCTTTAACATGTCAGAATAAATATCTATACTTTAAAATAGTATTGTATTTGTACCCTCCCTGTGCTTTAACATTGCTGATGAAATGTTAAAATTTTCACTTTTGCAATAAAATAATGGTATTGACATAAGGAAAAACATGGAATAAGTTCAATGAAAGTATTTCATTAGCTGGGATAATGTGCACAAAGAAATAATACTATATTTCTGAGTGCATTTATAATTTGCGCTGAGATCTTAATCAAACTCCAGAAAATAGTCTTCTACCTTGTGTTTTACTAGGTCTTGAATTCTTCAAGTGTCCAGCAGGAGGAGAGACCCTGTACTCTCTGTGAGCAGAAACTCTTGTGTCTGACAGCCGTGGGGATAGCCCCAGCTGTGTGGTTTTTATTCTGAATAGAGATCATCGTGCAGTACAAGATTTGCACAGCGAGAGCTACATAATATTTATGAATAGTGGCTTGGCAACCTACCTTTTTTTTAAATATAACTTCTTACCATCTTTCTGGCCTTCATATCCCAGCAAGTGGCTTTTGGGGACTTGGAAGTGGTTGCCAGCAACTTAGATATGTGGGATTGCACTCCCTGGTATAGTTCTAAGTAGATATTGGTCAAAATGAATTGCAGAACTCAGGGTTTGTACAGGAGAAAGTAACTTAATATGTAGTGCTGTTATATTATTTTTTTTTAAATTACCATTGAAACTAAAAATACTACCTTTGCTGATATCGTATTCCATACTGATGCAGGGAAAGCTGTTTTCTCCTTTTACTGCTAGATTGCTCTTGTTTGTTTTTTGAAGGGCCTTTTGTCTCCTTGTGCATATGCATTTATTTTTGTGTGCATAGATTTAGTAATATTTTCTGGGTTGAAAGTGACTTAATGAGTTAATCTGGGGAAAGTTGAAAAGTGGCAGCTTTTGAGAACGTTCACAATGTTCAGAAGTGGCTCCCTGACTGCCACTGCCAGCAGCAGTAAAAAGACAATGTCAGGCTGTTGGACATCAGGATTAACTCTCACAGAATATAAAAAGCAGCATCAAGTTGGGCATTATCTGGTTCTCTGCTGCACTTCAGAGCTTCAGTGGCTGGCTCTGCCAGGTGCTGGGCACTTCAGTGGAGACCCTGTACAGTTCCCTTTCCCTGGAGATGGAGCATCCTTATGTTGAGGCAGTTGTACACTGGATAAAGTAAACCAGTTAAAACTGATAGCAGGTAGCTTCTCCCTCTACAGGGAAATTCGTGGTATTCATGGATGAGACCAGTTTGCTTTTATAAGTGCCATAATGGGAATGACTGTAAACTAAATTTGATTAACTCTTCAGTTACACAAAGGAGCGATTACTACAACTGTATAATAATAATGTTAAATTAACAGGATAGGATCTGGGTGAATTAATTCAGAACCATTTGCTTTGCTTTCAGCTTCTGCTTATATTTTGAAGTAAAGAAGGGCATCCAAATTAATTTGAATAACACTTGAAACAAACCGAAGTTAAATTAGGGTAGAGTTTTTTCTTCCAAGTTTTATTTGTCAATAAAATTCAATTGGTAGCAAAGTGTTTCAACATGCCTTGAGAGAAAGTTCCTCTGTGTTTAAGGAGATGAACCGAATGCCTCAAAATTAGTATCACTATGTGAACACAATAGTTCTCTGGGTCTGGAATTCAGAGAAATTACTAAATGATACTTTTACCAGTTTGGTGGCACTGTTTCATCTTAGTTCTGTGAAGTGTTTTTTTTGTTTGCATGTTTCCTGCCATAATACTAGGAACAGTAAATATAAATAATGATTTATAATAATAAGTTTCATTTGGAAATTTCAATCTGTATAAAACATATGTTTTAATAAAAAGTTCAGTTATTACTTTGTAGTCTTAATAATTTTAAAATTATTAAGGAGTTTACTGTACATTTTTAGCTTGAAAGGTCTTCCATATCAGAAAAAATTCATGCATGATTGTTTTGTTTGATATCAAACCACATTTTTGCTGTCATAACACTGGCACATTTTCAAGTCATGCTGTTTTCTGGCTGCTAGCAGGGAGTAATGGAAACAATGCAGTGATCATGCAATTTATTAAAAATAGACACTAAAATACTAGGCAAGCGATGTTTTTAATTTAAAAAGGACTAGGATTCCTAAGGCTGCATAAAAATAGCTGTTTCAGCATCACAGAGGAATTAAAATACCTTGCTGCCTGTGAGTTGTTTATAATTTATTTCTGGTGATTTTCCTTTAGATCAGATTGTGATGCTTCTTGTGAATGGTGACTGTGCTTGCTGAGGAGTGGTCATGCAAGCAAAATCTGATAACCTCGATATGTCACTTCATCTGCCGTTTTTCTTTCGTTAATGCAAAGCTGGTTGCATAATATCTAATTTCTCCTTTAGCTGACCAGAGATGAAAACAAAATCTATAATGGCAGTGCTAGGTTTTATAAAAAACGCAAGTGAGGACTTGAAGGATGTGGCTTGTTCTGTTTGGACGATGCAGGATTGCTTTAAGCAGTAAGCTTACTGTTTTCAGATGGCATTAGCAGCATCAGTGATATAGCTGTGTCAGCCTCCTCGACTGCTGGATGTCTGTAATCGCACGGAGGAAACTATATTTAAGATCTGATATCTTGAGGGTAATGACTCCAGCACTTACTGATGGACAGAATGGCTGTTAATGCTTTCTTCACTAGCCCAGAAGATTTTGAAAGATAGATAGGTCTGTGATGTACTTTGATAAGGCAGGAAATGCAATTTTTGGGGGTCTCTGGAAATAGAAAGGTCATGCAGCTTGGAACCGGTGAGACTTTACAGTCCCTAAGTCATCAGGTATGACCTCATGGTTTATACTAATATTTCTAACACAGGGTTTGTTTTACAGTTTCAGGTCATTTGCAGTCTCTTTGTCTGTGTAATTGCTTCATGTTGGATTTGCCACGGGATTTATAGGGTAGACTGTTTACATAAGCAGAGCAACGTATATCTTAGAATTCTAATGTGTTAATTTTTATCTGAACAATGTAAGGTTATTCTCTATATATTTTCAACCTGTTTTATTGTGAATATGTTTTCTTTTAACTAATTAATGGTGAAGGGCTATCTCTCTGCTATAAAGTAAAATGACAAGATTGTATTGCATTTTATTTTGCTTTATCTTTACATGACACACAAAAGCTATTGTGATTGTTTTTGTTTGTTACATGAAATGCAGTATAAGGCAGCTGTTTACCTACAGTGCCAGGTTATTTAAAACAACGTATCACATTGTGTAACAGGACGGAGCTATTCTGCAGGCACAGATCTTGCTACATTTTGCAGCAGTTCATTCTTTTTCTTTTTGCTTCATTTCAAATCAGTTTTAAAAATAGCTCAGGGAATATAACAGTGAAAGTTTGGCAAGATAACTCTCCTCTTTTTAATTATTACACTCAGTGACGCATACTAATACTAATGGGTTGTAGAAGAGAAGATTAATATCTGAAAAATTTAGAATATTGTTAAAAACCAGATTAATTTAATTGAAGCATGTATTTTTTTTTTTTTTTTTGTAACTGCTGTCAACTTTATTGCAATACTAATACTTGTAGATATGCTAATGTGATGATATACAGAAAAGACAGAGTACATAAAAGAAAACAAGTATATGGGTGTTTTACATAGAAATATAGTGGCCTAATTTCATATCTGGATCACAAAATGGATTTGGAGATACTGTTACCACTTTAGGTGTTTTAAACATTAGATAATGGCTGCTGTATTTCCTTGAATACATCACAGAGCAATTGTATTTAAAATTGTAAGAGAAATTTATTTTAAAAAGGGATATTCGGCTCCATCTTAAGAAATTCTACATATATTTGCAGAACATTTCCATGGCAACGTGTTTGACCATGTGTTTTAAAAGCTCAGCTGTAGCCTGAAAGTAGTGGCAATTTTTCTGTCTCTTGCTTTACCCTTGTGGAACAACAATTTTCACGTATAACTGGACAGCAGATTGGCAAGGGTGAGCGGTATTTTCTGACCCCAAAGCACAGGATTAAGTGATCAAGATTTAAAAATATTTTCATGTATCCACCTAGAAATGTAAACATGTAAGTCATGGATTTTATTTTGCATTTAGAACTATATTCAGATTTCACCTCATTTAATAACATTTTGCTGGAGCCGTATGTGTGTGGGAGACAACAGAAAATCTGACTTAAGTTTGTGCAGCAATGGTAAAAATGTCTGTCTTTTAATTTTTAATTAAAAACATATTTGTAGAAAATACTGTATTACTTGTACTCACCATAAATTCCAGTTTCTCAGTTTACTTTATCCATCTGACATTCTTATTAATAATGGGAAAAGACTGCCTTGCTCTTAAACTTGATTAAAGTTGGCATGACTTAACTATACCTTTCTTTTGCTACAAGATCCTTCTAATCTGTTAGAATTTATTTTCAGTATTTTGATGTGTTAGTCACAATGAGTACATTCTGTTTCTTGGCATTGGAATGAAATTCCTGAAAGTATTGGTTTCATGGTATTTTGGTGCTTTGCAGAGTATTTATAGACCTTTTAATAGGACCAACCCTCTCCCAGCTTCTTTGTTTTCCTTATTCAGTTTACAATCTTAGCTTCATTTTGAGGTCGCTCCTTCTTTGCTCATTTGAAATAATTAGATCTCCATGGAATTTTGCATCTGGAAGCTACAGCAGTAGGTTGTGCTTGTCCTGGACTCTCTTTCATCACTTACACTAATTCTGCAAACTGCATTCTGGATGGCTTTGGAATGTATCATTGATATAATCTCCAGTAGTGCAGTGGACATCCATTGCAGCCTGTTGACAATGGAAACTATCTACAGAGGAAAATAAATTGGTGAAAAATGCTTGCTTGAGGAAGTTTGTGTTTAGGTCATTCTGTTTTGAAGCCACACTATTACTGACTATTGCAAGTGAGTTTGAATATAGTTTTTCACTCAAAGGACATAATCCCATTATAGGCCCTTGTTCAATTGGAGGGCTAGAGTAACACCCCAGAAGAATGTATCAAGGAAGTAAAGTTATTTTGTAAGAGAAAAAATTGCAGCAAGATAGAGTTAGACACATGAGAGCAGGGAATCGAACTGATCTGAAAACTTAAAACTACAAACTATTTTGCTTGTTTTACTTGTTTAGCCCCTACCTCCAGCCTCCTAAAAAAGACAGGTTTGAAAGAGCCTTGCTGATATTTGGACATACTGCACAAGAGTAGAGTCACCGAATCCAGGGCACTGTGTTAGTAGCAACTTAACAGGAAGACATTTTTGTGCCTTCTTGAAAACTGTATAATCTCTCTTCAAGATGATTGGTACTGTCAGTATTTAAAGAATGCTGTGTAAGGAAGGATCTCTCTAAATAAAGAATTCTTTTCCCTTGACTGAGCATGATGAATACGCATCCATGAGTATGCGTTTCCTTATCTTCAAAACACTGCAATTTACAGGATTCTCTGATGAAGGTCTGGTAGAGAAATACTGCTATAAGAACAATTGGGCAAGAGGCCAAATATTTGTGTCATTTAACAGTTTTAAACAAGTATGCTTTTGCTCATGCACATCCACAGTTGTGGTGCTTTTTCTTGTTAGCGGTTGCTGTCCTGATTCCACAGTACTGACTTCTTTTTGTAAGTTGTAGTGCCAGTTTTTAAGGAAATGAGAACACTGGGACAAACGGGAGAATCATGACCAAACATTTGCAAAACACTAGAAGCAAAGAGTACTTTCAGAGTTTGCTGAAAGAATTTAAATCTTTTTGGTGTACATTTAGGTGTCCTTCCTAAGACATGACCATCTTCCCTGGTCAAATACTTCTCAGTAAGTATTTTAATTCATGTATCAAGTCATTTGGCCTAATGGCCAGAATTAGGGAAGGGTGACTATTAGCGTATCAGAAAGGTTTAAAGTATAAAGTAACATCGCATAAATATGTAATAGCTGACAGCATGATCACAAAATACATAGCTACACAATGGCTGTTCCAAGAATGTTCCACTCTATTTAGTGTTCCAAGAATATCATCATGTGGTCATTCTGAATAAAGATTATTTGAAAGAATTTTCCTAAGATGCAGTCTGAAAATGTGAACAAATCACAATTATACTATAGTAATCTGATAAAAAAAAAAATAGAGTAATATTTAATCCCCAAAATTTCCAGTAGAGGTAGAACCACCTAATATGAAGTAGTAGGGAAGCTGAGCATATTAACACAGTAAAAGAGAATGGTTATGCGTTACCTAGAGTGGCATTTTTGAGAGAAGAAATGATCTCAGTTCATTCTCTCTCTCTCTCTCCATCCTACGCCTCTCTTTTCACCCTCCCATCCTATAATGAACCTCCTAAATAATATGACTTATTCATGTTGTTTCTTGTTTCCTTGCATGACCGTATTTATTTTGCCTTACATTTTCAATAAATGTTATTAATAAAAGGATCCCATTAACATAAGTGCTGTTACACTACTGCGGTCAGTGGCTTTGCTGTCATTATAATTCCTTTAAGTAGAAGCTGATGCATAATTCTGGTAAATTCCAATAGATTGCTTCATTAGTAAAATCAATATTAACCACAGATCACACAGAGTAAACTCCATTCTTCTTGCCATACTGTTCACAGTGTGACCCTAAAATTGCTTTCCTGAGTCATTTAAACAATGTACATACCAGCAAGGAGGCTACGAGACATGACTGATGATAAGTCAGGGAAATACTGCTCTTCCCTTATTGTTAAAGGGAACCAAGTTTTTTCTTATATTAAAGTGATACTTCTCATATTTGGCTTGTATCTGCTTGCTCTTACCCTCTCACTGGGCAGCACCAAGAGCCTGGCTAGGTCTTCTCTGCATTGCCACCAGTGAGGGAGCTGTATGTTCTGGTAAGACACCTCTGAGCTTTCTTTTTTCAGGCTGGAACAGTCCCAGCACTCTCAGCCTCTCCTTTGATGACCTTTTTGTTCCTTTACTGGGCTTACTTCCTTATGTCCATTTCACTCATGTAAGAAGGGAATCCAGACCTGCTCAGAGCTCTCTAGTTATGTCTCAACAGGGCTCAGTAGAGGGGCAGAATCACATTATCTGGTGAGGAAACTTGGATTGTCAAGTTTCTAGTCAATTAATTACAGAAAAATTTGCACAGAGACCCTTGAAAAATGAGGACTGAATGTGCAGAAAATTATAATTGGTATTCTTGTGGAGAAGGAAAGCTTTGAAAATGTCTTTGCTTAATTCATAGTAGTCATTTTAGTGATTAAACCTCCTGTTGTTTTGAAATGTCGTATATGGAATCTACATCCCCCAATACTAATTGATATAAGCAGAGAATAAATCCTAAAGGGAAAGGCTAGACTAATGTTTTGAGCTAAGCAAACTTCAAAGTAACTGAGTAAAAGGATATTATCTAGTATGTAAACCCAAAAAGGTAAACTAAATGGAACATGACCTAGACGGATTCAAGAGTTGTGTTTTCAGTCAACTTGACAAAAAATAATTTGTTAATTTCTAGTTTTGCTTGAAATTCAGAGTGAACTCAGAGTTCTCAAATGGTCTCAAGTGTTGCAGCAACCATCAACTGATAAAAAATATTCAGCTTGGTATATTGAATGATGTAAAACAGGAATTAAGTGACATTAGGGAGTGTCGAGGTATAGTAAAATTTTTCTCATTTTACAATAGCTTCCCTGTGTTCCCCCAGGCTGCTTAAATGAAACAAAAATGTATATAGGAGCCTTCAGTGATTTAAGATCCATCCATATCTTTCCCGCTAGCATAATGAGTTCACTTGCTTAAATTCTCTTTATTAAAGATTTTATGCAGGCAAGCAGAGTCATTAAAATACATGCGAGGAATCATACCCATATGGTTTGTATCCACATTTAATGCAATTGAAAGTATTCTAGCCAAAGCAATTTCAGCTTTATGTCCCAATCCTGTGATTAGAACTTTCTGGGAAAGGCAGTGTCATGTTTATATCTGAATCCTACAGATGGAAAAGGAGAGAAATACCTTGTCCTTATATTGATTAGGGGAGCTCCAGTTATGCGAGACCATTCAGGTGTGCAGTTCAGTTTTGGAGACAGAAACAGTGGTGTTGGTGTGGTGGAGACCTGATAGCAAGTTTATGATGTGAGGGGATGAACTATGCTTTGGGTGAATTCCTGTCTGAGAGGTAAACATGCAGGTCAGTTATACCAGCTGATGTCACATTTTAGTTAATTTTTAGAGGGTATTTAAGTGTTTATATTCTTTTTTCCTTCTAAGGTTATCTAAAATACTTTATACTCGAAAAATAACAATCCTTCTCTTTCCCTTTTTTCCTTCCCACTGTTTTCTAACTTTTCTTGTCCATTTTGGTAAATAAAGAATTTTTGACTCCATACAAGTATGTGTGTCTTAAGCAGTGATTGTGCATATCAGAAGTTGTAATTTAGGGTCAGACAACTTTCAGTATATAAGAAAATTAAGATTGCTTGGTGTTACCTCAGTGTTGTCTGCCATGTAACATTTGTAATGGAGTTCACTGAATGATCAATAGAAAAATCTAACACATACGAAAAATACAAAATTATAATTTCATAACAGTGATAGTAATGCAGTGATTTTTTATTGTGTTTTACGTGCTGCTGAAGACTATTGTTGGGTGCTTAGATTCTACATGACAAGTGTAGGCCTAGCTCTGTGAGTACTACTAAGGATGAAGCTCAGTGTCTGATAACTGGCTTGATCTTATCTTTAGAATATCAATTAATGTAGTTAGTTGTGCTAATATAAGACAAAAACATGACATCTTAGATTACCTGGGCACAGGATTTAATGGCAGTGGCTGGATACTGCAAGTGAAGTTTACCTGGCACATGAAATGTGAAACATACAGGCATGGAAAGCTGTGTTGGTGTTCTTGTCTTCCAGAAGGAGCTGAGGACCTCTTTCTCTGGGAACTTGATTGCCTTGTTGCCTTTGGCAGACCGGATCCTCTGCTGGATCTCAGTGTTCTGTCACCAGTCCTTCTGCACGTAGTCATGAGTGAATTTCTCATTGCTGCTTAGTGAATGTCTCACAGTGACTCACTGGATTTTGTTATTGCCCAGTCTGCCTTCTGCTCCCCTCCTCCTCTTTCCTCAGTGATTTTCTAGTTTGTAGGGTGCAGATGTGCTGAAATTTCTCAGCCATATAACTTCTAATGCAAACATGCATATTTGCCGTGGATGTCAGTGAAAGATGTAATTTGTGCTGTCAAAAGTAGTTACTAGCACTGCCTTGTGTCCTGAACATCTACAGCAACAGAAAGCTCAGCACAGAAGTGAGACATGCTCTGAGTCCTTTTCTTGCCTCCTTCAACAGATAAGAACTGTTAAATTGTTTCCTTTTTAGTATCATTTGCAATTGCAGAGACAAGAATTAAATATATGTTTTAAGTAATGTCTGTATCATCAGCTATAAACAAATTTTGCTGGTAATTGCTTAGATTTTATTTCCCTCATGGGCTCCTTTCATGTTCAGAGAAGTGTCATTATCAATTTCTAGTTTAATTTCCATTTAATTTTCCTGTCTTTGCTTGGCTACACTGTGCACACCTGTAGTTCTCTAATTTAATGTAGGAATGTAAAGAATGGCACCTTTCTCTTCTGGGAGAACTGAAGAATATCTTACTCTGTTCATTCAAGTCATAGCAAACAAGATTGAGGCTCTTTTGCTTTGGACACTTTTGTCAGCTTCTTCTATAGAGCTGGGCAGCAGGGATCCTGTAAAGTAAATTGGTTAAGCCTTAGAGCTGACGCTGTTCCCATAATGGATGTTCCTGCCTCCCCAGCATGTTCATCACCAAATATCTTCCTCTCTTGGTTTGTAGTCTGCCATTTGGGACAGGCACGCACACTGATACAGCAGACCACAGAGGAACGCCACCACACTTCTCAGAAAACAGCAGGTTTCCAGTTCAAAGGTATGAAGGGAGATTTCAATAAGAATGTTACACACCATATACAGTGCTTCACCTGTAGAATTTGGCATTATAAGCAGCCTTTTGTCGACTAAAATACATTCTGTTGGATGGATATGCAAATTTGATACTGCTTCTAGGCTGGCTAGAAATGTAAATCAGCATTAGAGTAAGAAGAAAACTGAGCAAGGAGGAACATACAGAAAGTGTTTAAAACAAGACACATCAAATACAAGGTAACAATATTACACGGAATTTCAGTTCTTGTCATTGACAGATTAAAAACACCATCACATCTTTGCTAATATTTTGCCATAATTTGCCATTAACATTACTTTTGTGATTCAACATGATGGAAAATGAACAAGAAACAGAATAACCATGAATAAAATCTTCAGGGAAATCATAGTAGTATCTATTAATGGAACTATGCTCAAGATTTATTGACTTGATCCTTTGCTGTTGAAAAGGAGATATTTCTTATTTATTACTTAGCAATTAATTAGTAGTTTCTACTTCATCTCCTCTCCCCACAATACTCTTTTTAGCAGATAAATAGTAAATGGACATACACAGGGTGATGGTAAGCTAAACTTGCTGCTCCAGTGCTTGTGAGTTTGGATGATTGGGCTTCCAGGGTGCCCTGTGCAAGTCAAATCCACTGCTAAAGGGATGAGTGGGGACATTGGCTTTTTTTGGTTCTCTTCTTTTTTTCCTCTACAAAAAAATTCTTCAGTTTAAATGTAGAATGTACAGGGAGAAGCCGTTTCAGTCTTTAGTGGTCTTATAAAAGCTTTGTGTCTTCTTTGTTTGAAGGATAGACAAAGATTCAAGGGAGATTCCAGTTCTGTTCTTCTGAGTTCCTGTTGTTGCTTCTCGTCTCTCACTGAATTTTTCTCTGCACTGTGCCAGTTTAAAATATGCTCATTCTGTTTCTAAGCAGAGGAAAGCTCTTGTGATATACACTGTTTAAAGTGTTCTGCTACAGTCCATGGCAATGCTATATTTAAAGATAATTTTAATCTGGAATCTCATCTAGCTCCCATTTACTGCACAGGAGTTGTGCAAGTTAATGTAGGATTTCATACACCTTTTGAAGAGTAATGTCTTTGTGTGTTATGTTTCCATCTACTGAGAATTCTACCACTTGTATTTGTAATCCTGACGGGTTGCAACCTACTTCCTAGAATTTTCTATTCTGCCATATTTGTATCAGCAGATGAAATAATCTTAGAGCATTAATGTTCCAAAGAAAATAAAATGATTCCACATTTCCATTTCTGAGCGTTGGTGCCTCTTTGTTTTTCAAGTGTACATATTTGTGACTATAATAGCATATCAGTCACAGCAAAGGAGTGGTTTTCAATTAACTTATTTTCTTTTCCCCTTCTTTTTCATTTATTTTTTTCATTTTTAAATGAATCAACTCCTATGTAATGTATTGAAATCTGTGGTCCCCATATAGCAGATATGATTGTACCTGTATTTGGGGGCCAAAAGCCCTGTGCAACTTTTTGGGATATGTATGGTTTAAAATACATTAGCTGGCCTTATTCTGTTTACAGTCCTTTGCCTTCAGAAGTGTACTTGAACATAATCATTGGTAGTTACATATCACAAATATGAGCTGTGGTGTTTGGCTTGAAAAGAACAAACAAGCTTAAAATAACAAAACAAGCTCCTTAAAAAGATCTTTAACATTCCTCAGCAAGAGTCCAGGCATCTGTACGTCCAAGAATACGTAAGAAACAGTGACGTTATTTACTCCCTTGTGTACTATGTCTTGAGAAGAATTAAGGAATCACTATGCATTTCTGGCAAATGATCCATAAATGTGATTAAAATTCCTGTGAGAATAGGACTCAGGTAAGTCCAGTTCCACATTACAAAAGATTAATTGGTGTACCTTGGCATGAACTTTTAGTGTTGTTACAGAGCATACAAGTATAAAATGCTTTGACCAATACCGCTTATATGGACTTGGCATGCAGTATAAGCTTCAGGGGATTAAATCTTTCCTAGTATAACTATGTCAGAGCAAATCATCCTTATCAACCAGCATTAGAAATCACCATGTTGTTTGTTAAAACAAATAATGTATGTCAGAGAGTATATGCGTAACAGCTTCAGATAACAGAAGTTTCAGGATTTATGAAAGAACAACAATTAGTATGGTGCTGTTTCTTTCTTTTGTGGTTTTTGATTACTTTATTGGTGCAAATTTATCTCTCTGTTTTCTGATGCTTTTCATGTTCTTATATCAACCTATGTCTGGATTACACTTTGGTTTAATGTCCTTTCCTTCTTCCCTTAGATTACACCTGCCTCTTGTTCAGCTTGTGAAATTCCCTTTTTTTCTTCGAGTGCAAAACTCTTTGTCTTCTCTGTTATTTGGTCTTTTGATTTTCTTGATGTTTCTCGAATGTTACTGATCTCAAAGAATCTAGATGTTGTATTTCTACCTCCTGCTGTTCCCTCCAGCCCACAGAGATATTTTCCTTTGTTTATTAACCCTGCATCTTCTCTGCTCCTTTCGGTGGAGACTGTTACCTAAAACATTATTTACTCTGAATTTGGGTCAAAGAATTAGATACTTCTGTGCTGTTCTGAGATCTTCCTGCTCCTATTTACTATTTATTTAGCAATAGAATTGCCTCTGCCTGTCTTTCTAATGTTTTTATGGTGTGGATACATACAACTATACCCATTCCCATCTCTGTCTGACTTTGACTTGTGACTTTCTTCCATTCATAATTTCTCACCCTTCAGTCTCCATATGGATAGCCATCCAACTCTGTAGCTGCCCTGGTGCTGTTTCTCATTTGAACTATATACCATGTGCCAAATCATCTACACGCTTGAGTTGGTCTTCTCTCTGCACTGTGTTATCCAAGTTCCTTTACTGTGGTAACTATTGGGAACTTTTAAAAGATTTTTATTGTCTCTCTCTTGGAATGTGACTTTGTAAAACTTCTGTTTTCTGGATCTTGATGATCTTGATTTCCTTTACTCTTTAGTTTCTTCTATCAGCTTATCAGTTCCCTTTAGGCATTATTTTTTGTTCTTCTCACACAGTTCCAAACCTTTCTGACATTCATGGTCCTGGCTGACTCCCAGTATCCATTTTCTCAGTTCCTAATGCCATCTGCAATGCCTTGGAGATACTGCTGACTATCTCTGGTGAAAATCTTTTGATTCTGCTGACTTTCTGTATTTCTTAATCTCTGGGATTTCTGTCATCTGTTATGAATATTTTTGCTTGCAGTTTTGCCTGTTCTGTATTTTTTATTAGTCATACAGCCCTCCATTCAGTTTATCTACTACCCCATCTCTCCATGTGAATTTCTTAAAACTAACAAATAAAGGTCAAAATTCAAGATTCCTTTTTGTTTACTGAAACAGACTTTTAAGTTTTTTTCTTTGTAGTCTTTGAACCTGTTTCAGTTAACTTTTTCCTGTTCCTATCCACATTCTGACCTTTTTTTTTTAAATTTTTGTTCTCTCCTTTAATTTCTTCCCTTACACAAGAAATATGTCTGAGTCTCTTCATATTAAAAAAATAGCTCAGAACAAGCCAAACCTCTACTTCAGAAGTTTCTATTCACCAGATTAACGTCCTAACCCTTGACGTTCTTCATCTTCTCCCACTCCCCACTCCCCCCATTCGTATGCTTTGTACACTTGTCTTAACTTGTCTTCTAATGCCTTTCTAGAACTGCTCACTTCTGGTTTCTGTCTTTTGCACTGAAATTTATGTCACTAATGTTCCATTTGACTTCTTCCTGGAGGAATTCCAGTCTAATCCTTTATTCTCCTCCACTCCATCTGTCATCTCTCTGTGATGCTATGTTATAGTCTTCACTAAATTTTGTTGTTCTTAGACATTTGTCATTTTGTCCTTGTTGATTGTTTCTCTTTACAGACTCAGTTTTTTATTGGGTGGGTCTTCCTCTCCCCCTTCTCTTTCTGTATGTAGGTGTGTGTTTAGATCTCTCAGGAATCCATTCTCAGCTTTGCATCCTCCACACCTTACTTCAGATAATTTAGCCATGAGCCTGACCTTTATGAATGCACTACTGCTTTATTTTTTAGTGGCTTTCCCCCAGTCCAGTTAAACCCTGCTTAACTCAGAAGATTTGTTTGGTCTTCAGTGGTCACCTGAATGTAATCATGTCAGAAATAATTCTTGAGTTTTCTTTCCTTTTCTTTCCTGATGTGCTCTTTTTGCTCTATGTGGCTCTGAGAGCTGACAGTTCCTGTTTGGTCATATATCCATGAATCAGATCGAGGTCTAGCTCACCTCAGCACTGTGACTGTTACGATCTCATCTGGCTGGCTGACTTTAATACTTACATCTTCCCTTCACCTGATTACTGGTGTTAATATCATCTTTGCTTATCACTCTGCCTACATCACTTGCTATTTAAGGTCTATTTACTCATCTTCTCAAATACAAACTTCTTGTCTTTCTTTTAACAGCTTTGCACCTTGCCTTGTCCTTTCCCTTCCAAGACAGAGATTTTACCACAAGGTTGAATCTTGTGTTTGCTCCACTGACAGTATAGTATCAGTTTTGATTTCCCAATTGCTGTTCATCTTACAGTCATTAGTGAACTTTCTTTTACAGCACCCAGTCTTTGAAGATCCTCATCAAAACTCTGTAATCTTTAAAGTGAATTATGACCTGTTAATGACTTGGCAGATGTGCTAGTTGTGTTCATCTTACTGCAATTAGGTCCTAAGTACCCTTAACCCATGACTATGTATTGTTTGTATTCCTGTAAGCTGTTACACCCCCTTTAAGTGATGCGATTATTGAAATAATTATAAATTAATTTTTCGACAAGAACATCATTCATATATTTGCAGGATGTATGTCAGTGGAGCCCATAGACTTCAGTATTCTTTCTCCACATGTGTATACACATACATATAACAATGCTAGTCAAAGAAAAAGTAGGCAGAACTTGCAGGTCTGAGGAAGAATGCTTGTATGAGTAAATACAGATCAGCAGATTATTATTATTTTTTAATACCTACATTAAGATTGTGTGATTGCGCTTGAAGAGGAAGAGTCTGTTGCACTAAGTCTGAATGAGTGTTTAACACTGAAACAGACTCCACAGGGAATCACTGTTCTTGGAAGCGTTCAAAAAATGAGTGTTGAAAAAATTAGTGTATAGTTAAGTGGCTATTGGGTGGTATTAGGTCAAAGTTGGACTTGATGATCTTGGAGGTATTTTACATCCTTAATGATTATACTACAAGCCTGGTACAACTTGTAATAAATCAAAGATTGATCCACAGAGCTTGTGGCATGTTTAAATTATAAGAATTTTCTTTTTGTATTCACCACAAAAGAATCCGCTCTTTAATAAAAAGAGATGGTGTTATCTTGACAAGGAAGGGTATGAAGGGCATCTGTTGGATATTATTTTTTGTCATCATTCTTGTAACTCTTTTCACTCTAGAGCAGTACAGCAAAATAGAAGTAATGGTATGTAACTCAAAAATTTCATTACCTGTGATGTGCCAGTAAAACTTGGTATCTAGTACTTTCTGCTTTTTTCCTAAAGTACTGACCACTGGGCTCATTTAGATACCCTTCAAAGCTCTGTCTGATGGACATTGTTGTGTCCTTCCTTGATGTTCTCTACATTTGCATAGGGGTCTGTCAATTTAGTGGCATTTTGAGAAAATTGACAATGAAAATAATAGCAGTCTTTTCTAAAAATAAAACATTTTCATGTAGAAGCACTGATGAAAAATGTAATGCCATGCTCATACCTACTTTCTACTCTGTACTAATACTTGTCCCTTTTGCTTTCCAGAAGTTACATTCTGTAATTTCAATATGAATTACACTATTAAAGTCATATCAATTGTTTTTAACTTTTAGCTTGTTCTGATTTTCAAGTGTCTTGCTTAACCTAGGACAACCAGATGTTGTTCATCACATGGAAGTGATAATTTTAAAGCTTCCAGATTACAACAGATGAGCAATACGTACAAATTTAATTCTTATTTCCCTGAGAAGTAGGAAGACCAGTTGAGCTACTGTTTAATTCATATTTACCTTTGATTCTTTAGCAGTACATTTCAAATTCCTGAGAATATATCTTGTGCTGTCTAAAGTTGTTAGCTATACAAATCCCTCCTTATCTAATCTGCTGTCATGATCATTTTTCCAATATATTTTGAATGAGTCTTCAATATGAAAATTTTCCTTACAGTGTGGTGTTTCATTGCCTGGGCAGAAATGACAGACAAGTGACTTGGCATTTGAAATCTGTTTGTTTGTCCTGTTATTTCTCAGAATACATTACCAATGTCATTGTCTCACCTATATATTTTCTGCCTTTTCCTTCCCTGTCCTCACTGCTCCTGTACTGTTTCCTGCTTTTCTTAATGCCTGTGTGAATTAACTAGACCACCTGAGCGTTCAGAAGCTGTTAGTAATGTAAGTGGCTTGGAGGATTTAATTATTATTTTTTTGTCTTCTTGTGAACAGGGGGGTTCTTAACTCTTTTCTCTAGCATTACCTTTCCTGGTCACCATGGCTTACTGATGATCTGAGACAGATGAAGAGGGAGAGAAAAGATAATCAGAGTATCATTGTCTAACTATGAGATGAAAAGTTTCTCCTTTCTTATGCTCTGACTGTATAGACAGTGCAAAAAGTCTCTTCATTTCCATGCTGGCAGCTGTTCATTTTCATGCAGAAGAACATTTCTCGGTGATACAAATCTGTGTTTTTCAGCCACATAAATTACAGTTGCCTTGATAAAAAACTCATGACAACAGAATAAAAAAGATCAACCTAAATCTTTGGAGAGCAGAAATACTGGGTCATCAGTTCTAGATTTTCTGCTGAATTTACTCCCTGAAAATATAGATTATTTGGGTACTCTTTAGACTAAACCCCACATTTGAATTTACAGGATTTGATCAGGGAGACCTGTTAGTTTTTTTTCAAGGAAGCTGTTTACCAGTTTCAGTTTAAAAAAGGCCAAACAAACCAAACACAATCTTCTTTTCTCTTTTGGAGGACAATACATCATATAGAAGTCAACTCTGAAGGATCACAAGGAATCAGTTTTAATCTTTGGGCTCGTAATAGAAAATTCTATGGTATTGGATGTTAATTTTTTCCTGAAAATGAATGGCAAAATGGCTATACTATTTTTTTAACACTTCAGTTAGATTTGGTTCTGCTGGGCTACCTCCACTGCGAGATGGGAAACAGTTATCACTAGTGTTGAAAAACTTCTGTGTTTGGTCAGCATGAGAAACCTTCCTGCTGCCTTCATAATCCTTGTATTGTGTTTGAAGAAAGTGTTTGTCAAATATGATTGAAAGTGGTTTGAGAAGCAGAAGAAATACAGGACATTATATTGGTGTTTCAGAAATAGTGATTTAGTTTATTATTGATCTTGCTGGCTTATGGTGTCAAGAAAAGGTGGTTTTGAAATGTGGTTGGCATATATTTGCATCTAAAAGATGCAGTTGCCAAACAATATAATTTTTGTGGCTAGCTGCAAAGGAAAAGAAAAACTCTCTCCTATGTTGTAGTTGTTGTCAAAATGGGATCTGATAAGTTGGTCATGACCCTTTTTCTTCTTTGCACTTGCTATTTCCACATGAGTGGCTGCTTCAAGAAGACTGTCTTCTATGATTCCTCTCCCTGACCCTATTTTGAGGTAAAGAAATCTGAAAACATGTCATAATTTCTGAGGCTGAAAGGAGACCCTCTAAGATGGGACGTGTATCCAACATAAAATCAAATACATCTTATTGCTGATTAAGAATCTAGCAATTACATACTTTTTTTCCTTTTGCTGCCCAGCAGCTAAAATCTTATTGCATAGTGGGCTTAAGTCTGCATGTTCAGCTTCTAACTGCACCTAAACAGGGCTGTTATCCTGGATCTGTCCTCACTTGGCACTGGGACAAGAGAGAGGCCAGACAAGCTAAAATTAAATCTCATTTGGGCTTTGGATAAAGGATTCACATCCATCTTCTTTCTGTTAGACTTCTCTGTAGTAGCTGACATAGCCATTGCTATGAAGTGAGAAAAGGGGATTTCAGCTAATGGAACTGCACTAGAATGACATAAGGCATTGAAATAATAACCACAGAGGAGAAAATAACCATCTATGCTATTCTGCCCTCTAGAACTTCTAAGTATTTCACAGTGTAGTAAAAAAATATGAAGTAAAAGGAATAAAATCTCAAATCATACAGTTATTACCCTACTTCTACATCTACATAGCACCAAGGAGCACTGTCTTATTTATTCAGACATCTGGCTGGAACTAGAAATTGAATAAAGATTAGGTTGCAAATCTGGCAGAAGTGATAGGATAGAAGGAAAGGCAGAAGTTTTGAGACTCTGAACATGACTGAAAATATTCAAAGAAACACAATAACCTAAGTGCCTTGTTCAAGTTCTTTTAAGGTGTTTGCATCACTTAGGCAGTCCTGATAATTTTACTCCAAGACATACAAAATATAAGCTCAGCTGCAATTAATTGTAGGTGCTTTAAAACAGGTACCAGAATCCAGAAGGAATTTAACAGTTCATTATTTGATTATTATATCCAGTGCTCTAAGGGATTTATCAAGCATTGTAAGAGGGAAAGCTTTTTGGTCCATGTTCTATTGCAGTTGTCCCCATCCCCCCCACCCCTGCCCTGTTAGAGAGACAAAGTGGGCACCTGGCCATTGCAACAAGTTAAGCTACTATTTTGCCTTGATTTTTTGTTTAATCTTTTCAAATAGAAATGTTGTCTTCAGTTGGATAGTTGTATGGATAATAGATAAAGTGTGTGTCATGTTTGCCTTGCAAATGGAAGGAATGTATTGTTTCTACCTAAAATGGCTTTTCTAAGAAAGAAGATTCCGTATCAAATATGAAGGAAATATTTTTGTGAGCATTCATTTATGCATCAGTTTATAGCTGCTGTATTATGCATAATGATATATAACAGGCACAGGATGCTTCAATGCAGATAAACAGGAATTATAAGTACTACTGAGATTTAGATCTGTGTAAAACTGGTTTTTTTTGCTTGTGTTTTGTTTTATTTATAACAATACTTTGTGCTTAATGTCTGAAATGATTCTCTGTGTTTGTATGTTACAGAAATTGCATTATAACATTAAATATGTGCTCAGTCTCAGGCAAAAAGCAAATCAGTTCTGTGAAGCCAGTGCTGATTAGTGCAATTTTTAGCAGCATTGCAGAACATGAAATTTCATTATTGAGTCATGCTAAACATTATCTTGGCTTTTGCTATAAAAATAGAAAAGAGGAAAAAAAGACAGAGAAGGATGCTTTTATGCATATGACATGCAGCCCTGGGGAAGATGCAAATCTGGGATGAAAACTAATTGCTTTTTACTTTGTTGCATAGCCTGAAATATGTGGAGCAGAGCTGACCAAAAGGAAAGCCATGCTTTATGTTAACCAGCAGTGATTACTCCAGAAAGCTGCCATAAAAGCAGTGCCATTAAGGGGATGCTTAAAAAAATGATCCTTCAGACCTTACAGAACAGACCTTATTGCATTTTAAATGTGTTTTGATGGGTCTCCTTTGATAGGTAGATAGAGGGGAAAAGGATGATATAATGTAGCTAGTGGAATGGAAAAGCAATTATATTTCATCCGAAAGATAAAACTCACTGTGCTTTCCATCTAAGAAGATTGCTAAATATGGTTATATGTATTATAAGCAATTAAAGATGATAATATTAAAAAGGTTCATTTTTTTTAAATGCTGTGTGCTTGTCTTCAGAAAGAGAAAATAATTGTAGGCATACACATTGTGCATTAAATCAGTTTTGTGTGAGCCTGTCTGCTCAAGGACAGTTTAAAGGACAAGACTGAACATGGCTGTCAGCAGTGATTTTACAGGGAGGCAGGTATCTACATATAGCAGCATTTTAGCCATTTAGGTTAATTGTCTTTGCAAAATATTTCCAATATGCACTTAGTAGCTCTTGAGTTCAAATAATTTAGTGTTCCATATCTTTAGTAATGCCATCTTTATGAAATGTTAAGCTGAACTCAACCAAAATGACTTTAAAAATACAATTACAGTGCAATGGATCTATAAAATGAATACAACTCAAAAGAGTAGTGTTGGAACTGAGAAGGTAATCATGCGTGTAGTGTCTGCAAAAATGTTTAGTATTTCATTACAGGCCATTGGAAAGGTAAACACACATGTTTTATACTGCTAACGATATGATAGCATCTATAAACCAAAATGAACATGTTAGCGTTCCATCATTTAAGCATATGTAATTATTGGTGATATAAAATAAGTGAAAAAAATTATATGTTTGTCATGGTGTAACCCCAGCCAGCAGCCAAGCCTCATGCAGCTGCTTGCTCACTCCCACACCAGTGAGATGGGGGAGAAAACCAGGAGGGTAAAAGTGAGAGAACACATGGATTGAGATACAGGCAGTTTAATAGGGAAAGCAAGAGTCTCCCACACAAGCAAAAGAAAACAAGGAATTCATTCCCCGCTCCCTGTGGGCAGGCAGGTGTTCAGCTATCTCCAGGAGAGCAGGGCCCCATTGCAGGTCACGGTGACAGGAATACAAACGCTGGCACTCCAGATGTCTGCCCCCTTTCCTCCTTCTTTCCTCTCTTTATACACTGAGCATGATGCCATGTGCTCTGGAATGTCCCTTTGCTCAGCTGGGGTCACCTGTCCCAGCTGTGTCTCCCAGGCACCCCCAGCCCCTCTCCAGTGTGGCCGTACAAGGAGCAGAAAGGGCCTTGGCTCGGTGCAAGCCCCGCTCAGCAATAACAAAACATCTCTGTATTATCAACCCTGTGTTCAGCACAAACCCAAACACAGCCCCCTACCAGCCACTGCTCAGAAAGTTAACTCTACCCCAGCCAAAACCAGCACAACATTACAGCTTTCAATTCTTTTTGGGAAGGCAGTATTTCATGTTTTATGCTGACAGGTGTTCCTGAGTTCCAGATGGCATTTCAGAATTATGTAGGTTGTCTAATCATGAATAAGTGGCTTATATGGAGAAGCAATTAATACCATGATTATTTTCCTTATGAGTCAGCAGGTGTGTCATATGCATAATTTGTAGTGTGTGAAAAATCAAAATGGCTTCTGCTCTGTTATATATTTTACAGAAAGATGCTGAAAAAAATACTCTTTATGGTTATGTTGATATGATTTATGCTGTGAGTATGTAATTAAAATTAAAAGAATGTAATTAAAAATGGAGAGGATTTGACTGAGAGGCTTAAAAACTGTGAAAAAAAAAAGTGGAATATTAATACTCTTTGTAGCTGGTTTTTGCATTGTATTTCAGAGGGAAACAATCATCCAGTTTATTGAAAACGCTGAACGAATATCAGGACAGAAAATAAAAGTAGCCAGGTATGAAGAAAATTAGATAAAAAGAAGGATAAAAAAAATGAATTGTAGTTTTCTGTGTAAAATAAAAAAATTCTGTGTTATCCATTTTGACTCATCTACTCAAAATATATTAGGTTCAGATATTCATATTAATGGATCAATGAACCTGCAAAGGGGAAGACAGTGAGACATATGCTTTGCAAGTATTTAATACGTCCCTATTGTCCTATTTTCCTGTTTCCTAATGTATATTTATTGTTATACTAATATTTCATTTACTGTAGTGATCAACACAGATGATATTTAGTAAATGTATGCCCAGTGTCCAAGTAGTTTTTATGATGTATGCAACAGTGTCTTTTAAGAGAATCTATTGATTTTCCTCTTGTAGTAAATACATACCTGTACATAATACCTGTACAGATATCTTCAAATATTGTCACCTGGACTTCAGTCTACCTTGTTGTCATCCAGAAGATGCAGAATATGTCCTAATTCCATCATCTAGAAATGTACTGAAGTTCTACAAGAGTATGTTTCTACATTAGCACATACATATTTAAAGAGGTTTATGTGCCTTTGTAGGGATCCACCTTTGAAAGTAAATTTTCTTTTTCTTTTCACCCAGTCATCTACAATGTGATGAAAGGATAGACAGTTTGTAAGAGCTGTAACTGAAAAGACACATAAACATCTGTCATAAAATGATGCTTCTCAGTTTTTCTAAAAGTGTATTTTTTCATCAGTTAAGTTGTTCTGAAATGTGGAAGGGCAGTCCGCAGTTCTGGGAGGAGGCAGGCTAAGGATCAGCCTCTTTACAACCTGTTACACATTGTAGTTAGGGCTGTGTCATAGCTAAAGAGGGGCACTTTGGGAGGCTTTCCAGGAGGTCATTTTTGTAGTTGAATATTCTGACATTTATTGAAATATCCCGGGTGGTGCGCTTGATCAATATATAGGTAGAAAGACCACTTAAGGCATTTGGTTTTGGTTTCTAATTTAAGGCCTTTTTATTCCTTCTAACCAATACACTTAAAATTCCTGGCAACAATTGTAGTCTCACTTTGTACTCTGATAAGCAGGTTGTTTACCTAAGGGTTGAAAATCTATACTCCAGGACTCATGGTGACCTTCCTCTGTGACAACTTACCAAAAAGTAATGTCTTTGAAGGTTTGTTTCCTTTTATTTGGTCAACTTCAAATACATATTTTCAGTGCAATGTGGTTGCAATGTAAAGCATGCAGAAGATGACTCTACTGTTTGACTTTCTGTACTTGCCACTGTGTTTGAACTTGTAGTATGAAGAGACAAATAGAGTAACAACTGTATTTATTAGACTTTCATTAAATAGATTTTTTTCTGTGAAATACCTGCAGCTGCAGCTACTGCATGGTGAAGGTCATCCCAACATTCATTTGGAAAATGTAAGAGATGAAAAAAATCATGGACTGAGAAGAATTGCTGGGCTCTAGTCTCTAAGGAGCTTGTGATTTCCATGTAAAGAGCTTTGGCTTTTTCTTGCAATTTTTTCTCAGACACATTATTTCTTCTACTGTGTGTTTGCTGGAATTTTATTACTGTAGGGAAATAAATTTTAGATCAACTATTGAGTGATGACTATGTAAACCCATAAGATATTAACAAATATTATGAAATGGAGAGTGAAATGTTAGATTGTTTATGACAAGTTTATTGCTTTCTGATTATAGCTTCATTGAAATATAATTCCACTGGCTTCTCCAGCATTGCTCTTAAATTAGGCTGTCAGGAAAACCTGCAGTACATTTATTCTTATGTATCTTTGTCGAAGTTGTGCAATGTAAAATTATTACAAGTTATTAATATACATTGGTTTGATGTAAAAAAAAAAAAAGGAAAGTTTATGCCTTAATATTTTTTTATCAGTTTCTTATTTCCTGTCATTATCTATTCACACTGGTAAAATTTCTTAAATGGATTGGCTTGGCACTTCTGTAGTGCCTTTCAGCTCTGAAATGCTGTGAAGATTCAGTTTTGCAGAGAGCAGCCCAGTGAGGAAGGTAGAGTAAGTATTATTATCCCTATTTTACAGATGGGGAAGCTGAGGCACAGAGATTAAGTGACTTTTCCAAGGCCACACAGCAAGTCAGTAGCAGATCCAGGATTAGCGCTCGGGGACTTCCTGGATCCCTCTTCCATGCTTTAAGCAGTAGACCACAGTGTTCACTGGACTCAGCAAGCAACTCATTGCAATAATGGACAGTTCCAAGGACTTGCACATGGTCAGTGTGTCCACACATTTGTTTGCAGACTGCTGCAGTATGTCTGTATGGTTTCACTACTCCAGTCCTTACAGATTTGTGCCCTGTGTAAACTTTTGTACTTTCATCATCTTCAAATGGGTAAAAGGAAGAAGTGGTAGAATTCTGACATAAATGTGGCATGGCAAGGAAGAGCATTTAATTTTCATGCCTTATTCTGAAACTGCTGAAACCTGATGGGCCGAACGGCAGTGGTTTCATGGCTTTTAGGATGTTATTGTGGAGTTTGGTTGGCGTGAATTCTGTCTTCCATGACTGTATAATGGTTAGTCTTGCCTGTACTTTCAGTTTCAAACTCTCATTTATTGCAGCAATTAAAAATAATAAGTTCATAGTTTTCCTCAAATTGTAATAAAAAGCAGAGCATTACTAATTGAAATTAGGTTTTCAGTCTCTATTCATCCAGGGGAAAGTGGAATGGGATCTCTTTTTACTTGCATTGCAATAGTCCTCACCGCCCAATGAGTTTAAGCACTAAACTACAAATGAACCTTTGTTTCACCTCTCCCCTCCTCCAAGGGGGCAATACAGGAATCACAGAGATGACTTCTAGAGTAAATGCAGTATAGCTCTTGTAGGGGTAAATGCGAGGTGGCTTTCATGCTGCTCCCTGGGAAGTCAGCACGTTCAGTGCGAGGCCTGTTTAATTGGACTTTGCTCAGAGTTTGACAAGTGAATTGCTAACAACACAGTACTCCCAATTAAGCTGTTTTTCCCTGCAATATTAATGGAATAAACCCACTTCTGAGAATGAGGCAAGGCTGAGACTTGCTGTGACATTACAGGAAGAGGAGGCAGAGAAGTAAAATACTGCCAGAAGCTGAAAATTGAACACATGGGAAAGGAGAAGTCAAAGTGTATGAGCATATTTTGATAAATATTAATGAATTAATTTGTATTTAATTTACTTAGATAATCTGTAAAGGCTTTAAACTGTCCAGCAATTTAGTATTTTCCCCACTGTAAATTTTCCCTAACATTGCTTTGTTTCTAATGTGAATGTCTTATTCTAGAATAGCATTATTTATGATATGGCTCTAATATTTGGCCTTTGACATCCTGCCTAATCACTTACCCAGGGCATGGCATTGTTAAGTCTAACTGCTGTAAAATTGATTCATTTTAGTAAAATGATCAAATGGTTTGTGCAAAGTTCTACTTTTCTGGGACATCTTAATGGGTTATTAGCTAATTCTAAATTATTAAAAAACAAAACAGTTTTAATAGAAGCCCATTTCTTATTATGATATTTTAGTTATGTGCTATTATCTGTGGGAAAGCTCTAATAAAGACATTTTAACACTTGGTCTTTCTTTCTTTAACAGCCCAGATGCTTGGTGCTGACACATTTGTAGGATTTTTCTATGTAAGATAGCTACAGCGTGACAGCTATTTTTAAAAAAGAAAGGAGCCTGAAACAAAAACTCACATCCAGAATGCACCACATCCAGCTATATAAGTGAATCCTTTAGCCTGAGGCATCTGATCTTTAAAGAGAGAGGTGCTCAAAGACTTTAATTTCTTATTATATTCCATTGCATTCTACATGTAGATGTATATTTATCATGTAACAGTGGTATTTAAAACCCCTTGCTTCAGACTTGCATTAAGATACCAGTTTACCATACCGAAAGTGGTTCTAGTTCTAATATCACTTACTAAAACCCCTCTACTAATGACAAGTAAATATATTAATTGATACTCTTATATAACTCATCATTTTTCATAATTTAACGGAACTGCTCATGCAATATACACTCTATTTAGCAGCTGGATTTTTTCACAAGTGATGTCAAACTTGTAGTGAACTCACTTTAGCACAGTGTCTAGTGTCTTGTTGCTGAACTCCCAAAAGATTTTTCTGTTCGAGGAAATGAGTTGGTTTTCTTTTCTTCATGTCAGAAATTGCAAAATTACTAATTAATTAAAATTACTTACCTAGCCTGAGTACAATGCACTAATTGATCACATACTACATTTACAGTTTAGTAGAGAGCACAGTTACAATGCATATGTGACTACAGGGTAAAATTAAACATGAAGTACATATTCCTGAGGAAGAATAGCTTTTCTGTTTTCTGCTATTAGTGTATGCTGCCTCCCTTTATACTAAATTCAGCTTGGTGTTTGTAAAGAAAAGCAAAGGCTTTGCAATTCACCAGTAAGTAAAGCCAGTTGTTTTCATGGTGTTGGTTTTATTTCTTACGATATTGTCACTAAGTATTATTGTCCAGATTTGCCAAAGTATAAGGTGCCTTAGTAATTAGTAATTGATAATTAGGGAATTCTGCATGTAGCTCAAGATCCTGGTCTAAAGACAAAACTAAATGTGCATCCCCTTTCTTAATGTGCATGAGAATAAAGCTGCCTTGATCAGACATTTCTTCTCTCATCTCCTTTTGTCCTATTGGCTCGTGTTTTTCTTGGTTTCCGGTAACCAGTGTTTACTCATCATCTTGCAGATTTTACCAGGGGAAGTTTTACATGTCAAAGTTAGCTGTAATCATACCTCACTAAGAACTGATGCATAAGAAATAGATTTAACAAGTAAAATTTAATTCTTAAACCCCTTTTTGTTCCTGAGTCAGAAAAGTTAATAATGAAATACTAAAAATATCTTTGTTTTCTAGTACTGTACAATCTTGCCAATAGTTCCCAAATGAAAAGTAGCTTGTCTGTCCTTTTTTCTGTTTTTTAGAGAAATGATGAAGAGGCTGTTGTGGATAGAGGTGGAACTCGCTCCATTCTCAAGACACATTTTGAAAAGGAAGATCTAGAAGGTGAGGGATGATTTTTCTGTGCTTTATATTGTCACTTCTGAAAGTACTGAAATGTAATTCTAATGTGTAAACTTATTGACTTGAGCAGGGATGCAAAGAGACAAGAGAGTAGAATCTCATCACTTATTTTAAAAAGAAATACTGTTTTCTTCTCACAGCGGTGTCCAGAAACAGATGATGGTGGAAGGAGTTACTATGGTCAAGTCCTGTGAATATGCATGTGTGACTTTAGATAAGTCTTTCAAGCTTTCCAATATGCAAATGCAAGCAGGACTGCTGATTTAGTACTCATAAAGGCTTCAACATTTGCATTACAATCCTCATGTAGTTTCCTAGCCACATCTTCAGCTGAATAAAAGCATTTCTGGAGTGTCAGAGATTGGGTACATATTTGCTGATATTCACTCCAGAAACCACCTAATTTGTCCATGTAGAAGAAAGTGAGAAATTGTGAGAATGGTTTAGATACTGCTCTAATGAGTCAGTTGCATTTCTGTTTGTTTAGTGTATCCAAAACTTTGGTTACTACAGTACTTAAACTCTTGTATTGAGTTGTATGAGTCCCCAGGTCATAGTTATGATGAAAATGAGTTTCTGTTTCACATATGATATCCCTTTCCTGAGACTGGAGCTGGCTGATTTTGTTAGCTTCTTGTAGAGGGGACATGGAGGTTCCTGTCTTTGTCACACAGATCCACTTGAACTAGCCCAAAAGAAATACTAAGATCAACATGCTCCATCTGAAAAGTTCCCTGCTTCAGGTTTAAAGTGAGGTAGCTCCAACTGTGCAGGAACTTGAGATTTCTAAATGCCTTGATTACTTCATCATTTTTTTTTTCTTTTTTTTTGCTGTCTGTATGAACTTTGTGTTCTCTGATATATGTTGGCCATACTGATGATTTCATTGAAACACCAATGGTACACAGCAACTCTCTGTTACTACTTCCTTCAGCAATGCCTCCCTCAAAAAGCAGAGGTAGCTGCACCTGAGAGGGGCCTGGCAGTGTCTGTGTGAGGTTGTCTCTCACAGAAGGATGTTAGATGCTGTGCAGTGGGGCATGTATGAGGTAGGTAGCTCTCTACTCAGTCTAGGGGAAGTCTGGGTGTGTCTCACCCAGGACAGATAGATCTCAGGTAGGATGTTTCAGGGTGGCATTTAGAGTTGTGGTGTCTCCAGGGGTAAGAGTACCACTGGGGCAGGCTGGCAATGATGGTTTTGGGCTTAGGCACAAAACCCCGTATTTTGAATCTCACATCAAATCTGTGGTCATCAGTCCCTTGGTTGCATCCTTGATCAAAGAGAAACCATTGTATCTGGTGTCCTTAGAGAAACACCCAATAAAGGAGTGGGAGCTCCCTGTCTCCCTTTCTCAATGGTACTGGCTCAAAGAGCTTTTGTGGGGTGAGTCTACCCACAAAAATATCCTTTTGCTGAGTCATATTGTATATGATGGTAAGGTGGCATTTTGAAAATGGACAGCTTTCTGGGCAATGACATCTCTAAGCTCAGTCACATGAATAGACTGAAGCATTAAGGTTGCCAGAGTTACTGTGATGTTCCACATGTGACTACATGGAACATAATTTAAGAACTGTTTTTCATTATTTTTTTCCCTACCATCCTATGTACGTAGAGTTCCTCCTGTGAAATATCAGTGAAAATATTATTTCAAAGATCTGCTCTTAGGATGTTATCAATGGAAATTGGAACATGGCAGTGATGCTCCCACAATCATTCCATCAATTTAAATTGAATTAAATTTCAAATACTGAAAAATTCTGCAGTTAGAAAATAAATCTGCTTTTATTAAAAATAAAGTCTTATTGTTTCATGATGTTCTAAGAAAACAATTTTTCAGTGTAGAATCAATCCTTCATAATGCAGTTAGCTTTCTCAGAAAAATTTCATGCTCACTCTAAGTTCAGATCAGGTTGTCTTTAAATACATAATCACTACCTTCAAAAATACTAAGTGACATAATAAGTTTTGAAGAGATAGCAGATTTTAATATCCAGTTGCTGTTAATAGCATGTCCATTTATTTTGCAGTACATGTAGGCATTTCTCCCCCTGGAAACAGTGAATGTGACTCACAAATGTCTGTCTTACTCACTGTACATTGTGTTGGGTTCTGCTGAAAAATGTGAATTTTTTCTAATGACATAACAGCTATGAAATATGAAATTAAATAATCAGGTGCTAATTGCATACCTTAGAAAAATAATATTATCAGACTATTAGTATGTATTATGTAATTAGCTTTTTGACAGGCATTTAATTGGGTTTATGTTTTAAAAATGTAAATAGCTAGTTACTGAATATTCTAGGGAAGACTAGATTTGCCAGGGCGTAAGTTTCAATGGCACCATGTCAGCACCATTTCAAAAACTGCAATTCATATGAAGAACTTCAGGTTTAAATCTGAACATCTGAACAGTATTCAACTTCGTATTAAATCTTGTCATTATAAGTATTTTGTCTTCTTTTTTTCTTAAATTTTATATTCTCAACTTTTGAATTTCAGAAATACTGATTTAAATGTGTACTAAAATTTCCATTTAAAATTTCAAAGCAAATATTTGGACTTGCATATTTTAGGCAGTCGTTGTGCAACTATACTGCAAGTACATTTCTTGTTGAAAGCATGAAGATATGATGATTAATCCTGCCTCGAAGAAGAGACACGAGAATAGATTTTTGCCTCAGTCTCTCTAGATCAGTATTTTCTTTCCCTGAGCAGTATAGTAAAAGTTTGGGAACATATGACAGGAACTGCAGAGGGAACAGAAGAGATGTGGCACTGATCTTAGTGCCAGTACTTGCAGTAAGTACTTCAAACTGTATCTTTTTACTTAAGTTTGGTAGTGCTTCAGAGGTGAATTGTCTGCAGAGCTTTGGCATTCAGATTTTCAGCATGAATTATTTTTCCATGTAATTAATTTTTTTGTGAGTTGTAAAGTCAGGATCAGTCACTAATATTGAATAGGTCATTTGTCTGACTGTTGTTAATAGAAGGACTGAAAGGCATTTATAAAAGCAAAAAATATTATATTCCCTGGCTTTAATCACCTGTTTTGCATGTTTTCTTTCAACGTGTGTCCAGACAAAAATCCTACTGAAATAAATATGCTCTCATTTTTATCAGTGGTGTAATTCCTAAAAGAGAATTTGGCACTGATTCTGAGTGCTCAAGTATTTAATTGCAAAAGGACATGTTGTACATGTACCTGCCTGGCAGCTAGGTAAGTTTCCATGGACAGATGTGCACATCCACTGTTGCTCTCAGCTTATTCCGTGGAGTTGGCTCTGGCTCTCTGCCATTGCTTCAATGCACGGTCAGTAAGAGCAGCTTTCTGATCTGATGAATACACCTACTGTTTATCTCATAGGTCAGAAATACTTGGATTGCTCTGTGCTGGAGATCTCAGATTTTCTCAGGTCACATGCTGAGACTTTTGGACTATGTAGATATGCAAGGGGATTGACATTAAATACACTCTGACCAAGGTATTTTCCTTATGCCCACCGTGTTACTGAGAGGGAAAGTGACCGTTCCATGGCCATCCTCAGCTGCAGGATTTTTCTGAGAGTGTTTCAGAACTACTGGGGGTGTTACTGCTTTGAGAAGCAGCTTCAACATGGAGATGGATGGAGATCAGATTGTTAGGTGAAGGTTCAAGAATGAATTAGGGATGAATTCTGTCTCTGTTGGAGAAAATTGCAAAACGATCCTTGATTCAGAGGAGTCAAGATTTTGCTTTAGCTTTTTATGTTTCATTCATTTAATCTGCCTAAGTGGTGTGGGGAAATTTGCCTCAGGGGAAATCAAGTTTGCCATGTTTCATATCTCTGAGGACACTGTACAGTATATGCATCGCAGTACATCAGAATATGTCTCCTGACACTTTTTACAAAATTCAGATTATGTGGATTGCTTACCAAAAATCACAAAAACCCTTCAAGTTTAATTAGAATAAAAATATCACTAGTACAACACAGATTGATGCAGAAGCTGAGGCTTTTAACTTAATAAACCAAAATTTAATTTTAAATTTTGTAGAGGTATTTTGCAATTAACAATGTGCATGAAGGATAATTTTGATAGTAGATGCTGAACAAAAAAGGTGACATTCCAGAGTATTTAATTATTCTCTTTTAAAAATAGTTATTTTAGTTATATTTTTTCTTTTTAGATTTGTTCTAGCTTGTGACAATAATTTAAATTTTTTTTTTAAATTAAATTTTGATTATATAGTGTTGGGGTTAATATATGAAAAACCTCATTGTGATTAAATGATAACCTCCATATGTTATTGCTTAGTAGAAATTTGAGTGGCTAAAGTATTTTAAGTAGCCTTTTATTCTCAGAGACTGGACCTTTTTAGCAGAAATAACATCATAGCACACCTGTCTGCCACTGACATTATTTACCTGAAAATTAATAGGACCTAGCAGGTCATAGGACTGAAACAATATAAATTTTAATAACCTGGCCTTGATTCACCTGCGCCTCAATGCAGAAGCAAGTCAGACACTGGCTCTGCTTGGTCAGACAGGAGCATCAAGCAAGATTTCCCTTCCTTTTGGCTCCCAGGATGCTCCAGCCTACTTCAAATAATTTGTTACCATGTCAGTACAGATCCCCTGCTCCAAGCTTCCTGGCCTGGGCTTCCCTTGGGTGCCCTGCTCATCCTGACATTCGCTCTGACCTCACTCGTGCTCCTTGCAGCAATGTTTGCTGCACTTAGATGGGAACAATAAAAGCTGTGGCAGCAGAGTCAGAGAATGATTTGGCTTAGTCTGTACCTGAAAGGTTGCTCTTTCATTTTGTTGTCTACCAGGTATCACACACTGAAGCTTATTCCATTAGTGATTCCTAAGGCACATGTTTCCGTAGTTACTCTCATCTAGTTTTGTTTTCTTTTTCCCATGTAATTCAATATTCCTTGAGATCTCACTTTTCTCCTTTTGTCTTGGCAATCACCTGGTTTGATCCCTTTGCTCCTGTTGTCCCTCCTCAGCAGTTTCTGTGTTAGTGAGGAGGTGGTTCACCTTGAAGGTTCATGAGTAACTCAGAAGGATATGTTCACAGAATCTCTTTGAAATGATGAATAATGAAATAATGGAAAGTGCCGCAGTGTTGGTTGGACGCTGCAATCTTTAGCTGATGTTTTGGTTGTGAATTTGGTTTGAATTTGCTCTGAGCTTCACAGACAGGAAACTTTTCAGGATTTGTAGGGACTAATAATTTCAAATACTTCACTTTGTGAAATCCCAGATGAAATTAACATAAACCAATTTGCCATTATTGGTGAAAGCTGATAAACTGCAGCATCAGAAGACAGAAACATTCCTTTTTTAACACACAGTTGTACTGGTACCGAGCTTGATTTTTTATTTTTTTAAATTTTTTTTAGCTTGTTGCTAATTTAGAAATATAGGTCAAATTCTTCTCTCCAATAACCACAGCTTCACTCTCCATCAGTGAAAAAGTGGTATATCAGAGCAGGTCCTTTAATATGCTGTGTCTGCTGGCTTTTTTCCTTTTGTCTGGCAAGGTCCTGATCGTGTGATAGAACCGTACATACAGTACTTCTGGACTCCTCTGGAGTAATGTGGGAAATTTGAAATATAAGCACTGGTGAAAAAATACTTTTTAGCCCACCTACAGTCTGGAAAAATCTTTTGTTAAAATGCAAGATATTTTTGTGAGGGCAGTGAATGACTGAGGCTCTTTAAAAGGTCAACTTTAATGATTTCAGTGAGATGCTCTTATCCTCCATATTCAATGTGTCCTTAATGTTATCTTGGGTCAGGGATATTGTTTTTATCTTTTTTTTCCTATATAATTTCTGTTAAAATCTACCCTAGAATATAAATTACATGTATAATCTAAAAAATATTTTGGTGGTTTTCTTGTCAGTTCCTCCAAATTATGGCACAGCAAAAAAGCGATAAAATGGGCTTTGGGCAAACCATAACCACAGAAACTGTTGATTTAGGAAGGATTGCTTTTGTCCTTTCTGCTTTTTCTCCATCTCTGCCTCCCTGCTGCACTACAATAACGAATCATGAGTCATGTACTCTCTACTCCTACACAATTCACCATAATAATTTTCTTTCCTGTAAGGAGGAAGGCAATTTTTTTTAACCCTGCATGGACTGATGTTTTCTGTGATGGTTTCTGTCTACCTCACTGTTCATTTTTGAGAGGATGAAAAATTTCACTTGGTTCATATACTCTAGCTGTCAATGCATACAGGAGGCTTCAAGGCACTGAGCATTTTCCAGGGGAGGCGAAACCCCCGTGGTCCTGCTGAGGTCAGCAGTCAGCTGAGACTTGGCTTGAACTGCTGCCAGAGAATTCTCTCTCAAGGCATCTTGCCTTTGCAATGTGTTTCCTCAGGAGGTCACAGAAGCCTGCCTTTACTCTTTCTGGAGGTGTTTCAAGACCCATCTGTTCCCTTATCTGCCCCTTCCCTCCATGCCTATGATCAGGGATTTGAAAGCCTTGGTGTCAGCAGGTGCCTCAGGCAGAGTCAGATAAACCCAGGTGGAAGACAGCACAAGCACATGTACCCTGAGCATCTGGTGCTCATGGATGATTAGATCCAGGACAGTCATTTTTTTACACGATTGCCACCAACTTGGCTGGTTCACTGAGAAGCTCTAAAGTATCTACTTGAGTTCCACATTCCTGGTGCAACATGGAGACCTGAAAGAATTTCCATGCTGAAAGAGGCTCTTCTCCATGGTTTATGCTGTGTTTAATTTATGTTACAATTTTAAAAGTCAGAATTGGCTTAGATATCAATGAGTCATAGGATTTATCTGGTCTTCCTAAGTTTTTATATTAACCTTACATTGGCATCAGTAGTATTTTATCTTAGAAAGACTGTGACTTTGTTCTTGCAAAAACATACTCTAAATTCAAATGTTGATTTATTCCAGATGTGCTGCTAGGAAAGTGAAACATGAACACAAGCATTAGTACCTCCACTATTAGGATTTAGGAGAAAATAATTTTTAAAAACAGATCCACTGAGAAAATGCAGTAAAATGCAAAGATTATTTACAATGTGAAAGCTTTAAAGAATTGCAATGTGCTGAATTTATCTGCTCTGCAATGACCTTTATACAAAACTACGCATCCACTGGTAGATTGTATAAAGATTGTTTTTAATAAAAGACTATTCTGAATCAAATTGTACATAACTGGGGAAAAAAACCTAGGATACAAAATTAGTTCATATGTATTTATTTATAGTATAAGAAGCTTGTGGTTTACTTTCAAAACATTAAAATACTCCTTGAGTTCAAGAATTTAAGGATTGAAGAAATAATAACCCTTGTTAGAAAGCATTCTTTTTAATTTTTACAGGATTACATTAAATCCAAATTACATTATAAAATATTTAAAAGGAGTCCTGTTTATTATAATTAATTTTGAGACAGATGAAAGTGCATATAAGCATGTGGAAAAACTAGGATCTTCCCTAAACTTTTGAAGGAAAAAAGGTATTGTGCTGTGTCTTCTGTTTGTGGAGGTATGAATTCATTGCCCTAGAAAAGACAGATATGAAACATACATTATTAATATGAATACGTTTGACAGAGACATTTCTAAGAATAAAATCTAAGTAGAAGTGTTGTTTTGGGTTGCTGTGTTTCAAAGGAGAAATTATTCCTTACACTTTAAATTTATTTTAAGAACCCAATAGCAAATTAATAATCAAAAAAAACAGGCTCAGAATAGCAATTGTTTTTGCATATCCCTTGAGAATGACAGAAGTAACATCTAAAAATGATTTTCAGAACCTGGCATTCTGGGTCTTTAAAGCCAGAAGCCTATCCTAGCTACCTATCTTATGCATTAAATAAATGAAAAGAAAAAGAAATGTAGTGGGATTTCTACAGCTCTGAAAACACACAACCCATTATAGCTGATGGTGCTTGATGACTTAACTTAGCTACTTCTGGAAATCCCATTACAATTATTTGAGTGATGTGACATATCAAATGGAGATGGAGAGGAAGGATTTGTAAATGTTTCCCTTAATTTATTGGAATTAAGATATTTTTAATGGAATGCCAAGAGCACATATTTTTTTGTCCCAGTGCCTCCCATTCTTCCAAAAACAATTTTAACACAGACACAAAAAACAAATTTAACAATTTTCTTTTGGTAGGGAGAGCAATCTGTTATGCTTACCTCTTAAACCATATGCCAGTTCTGGGTGAGAATGGTTGTTAGGTTGTACCTGATGTCAGTGGTTTGTACCCTGATGTAATCTTCAGTTGTTACAACTTCCCATACTTCCCATACTTCCCATACTTCCCATACTTCCCATACTTAGTGTTTTTGTAGCCTTGCCAAGAATGAGAAATTGTGATCTAATTGAGCTAAGGGCTGTGAAAATGTATGGCAGAGCAGAATTATTTTACAATATTTGAGCAATATTAAGTCATTTTTAGTTGACATCCTAATGATGTAAATAATAAAAGACACAAAAAAGTTTTTAAAGATAAATGAAAGAAATGCCCGTATCATTTATTATCTATAAGGATATCCTTGATAGTGGATATCCTGGTTGATCCTGACTTCTCTCTTAGAGATGCCCTTTCTTTTTAGAAATTTTAGTCAGCTTTTCCTAATATCTGCCCTGGTCTGTCTGTGATTGACTTTCTAGTCTTGGCAAACTTAGAGGGCTCTCTGGAAACTCTGGTTTTATAATGCCTTGGACAATTTGTACAGGAAAACGTACCTTACATTCTGGGCTCTAGTTCATAATACCTACCATGAAAAGGTTACTTGAAGTAAGGTAATGCAGTAATTGGATTTCTTTTGTATTTCCTCTTTCTTTTTTTGCTGCTTCTCTCATTCATTGTCATTTTGTCAGCAATTTAGAATTCATTACTCTTTTGTTCCCAGATGGTCTCTTTTTTGCTCCACAGTTCTGATCTTTTAATAAACCAGAACTACTTAACTCTGAGAGTTTTTGCTTTTTGCTCTATGATTATTCAGTAGGAAGCTATTGCTTTTCCCCTGTCAGTTTCTTTTCTTCGTGTTTGTCAGAACCTGGTTACAAGCACCTACCTTCCTCTGTGTGTTTATTGAAATTATGCCTAGGTGGGACTCTGCTGGTCTCAGTAGGTTCACACCTACTGAGTGTAGAGTAAAATACACTTTGCTTTTTCCTGATGTCTATTTCAGTTTCCAGGTTCTTATTTTTTTTTCAGTGTGAACTGATTGTGTCTGTATAAGGAAAATTGCTGTGGCATTCAGACACAGATAAATGTTCTGGCACTGTATCCCAGTGTACTGAATAAAGAACAGTCTGGACTCAAGTACTGGTTTCAGCCCTGGAAATTAATTGAAATGTGAGTCTCAATCAGCATTTCCTGATGCAGGTACAATCTGATCATTGACGTAGGAGAAAACTAGGTTAAGCATGCCAACTTCTATCACAAATCAGCAGGAATGTACCAAATTACTAAATTAAAAAAAGCAATCTATTTGCACCTCTGGAAATTACTAAAGTCTTAGGAAGGGTAAGCCATTCCTTTCAAAATGTTATTTTGCTTTTTCTTCTGTCTGAAAAGGGGGATAAGAAAATGTAAAAGTAGTGCATTACTCATGTACTTCAGTATCTTTTTAATGAATTTTTCTTTGTGCCATGCACTACTGACTGCAATGCATTTGAAATACACAAAAGGCAGCACTTAAAACCATTTATTGGGTTAAATGTAATAAGCAAGAAGAAAGACATATTTAATAGTTAAATAAATAAATATTTTTCAACTTGTGGACTTTGTTTTAGGAAAAGCTCCTGACTCTGCAAGACAAGTCTCTCAAAAATTGGTGTCTCTGCTTTCTAGTCTCCTCTACATGGATCAAAGTTAAGGAAGTAACTAATGTGGTGTCCAGTCTTTTCTCCAGCCTTTTTGGCTCTTCCTCTGCAGAGAATCCCTGTCAATGTTGAATTTCTTTTATATTTTGTGACACATGCTGCCTTGCTGTGTTTTCTGTCTCCATGGGATTAGAGATCACGTGCTTAGAGTACCTTAGCTTAGTGTTCTTGACCTTTTTCGGATGATTGACACTGCTGAATGATTGCAGCAAAGCAGCAATTATCCATGAGATGTGTTATGTTCATTTCAAGGAGAAAATAATGCTATTTGAGATGAGTAATCTGGACTATGTCTTTCTGCTGAGTAAATGTAGGAGACCTGCCTGTAGTGAGTCATGTTTCCTTTCCCATTTGTTCTGGTTAGTGGTTCTTTCTGCACATTTCTGCTGTGCTCTCTCCCTTCTAAATGCTTTACTGTGCTCTGATCCTGTTAACTCACATAGCAAGAGAGCTAAATATTGTGGGCTTGATCAGCAACATAAAATTCGTCAGGCTTGAAGGCAGCAGGCATGCAAAACATACCTTCGTATGTATTTAAAAAAAGAAGAAAGAAGAAATGAAAGCACCCTAAGATACCAGCAATGTATTTATGATGTGAGCATGTAAAGTTGTATAGGGATTTTTTTGCTATTGTTTACAATGTATTTTATTGTTTTTTTTTTATATATATTTTTTCTTTGTTTTTTTATTCAGTGAATTTCCCACAAGAATTCTGTCAAGGTTTGGCTCATAAATAGGAATGAATTTGGTAAAGTTCTTGTACACATAAAGCAAACAGCAACTTTACCAAATGTTCAATCCAAAGAGATCCATGTGTCTCTTCATATTACTGTTTTGGAAGACATTTAACAGAACACCTGTCTGGCTTTAATGAAAGTTCACATACAAAAATTTTGTATGCAAATTTTTTTGAAGGAAAAAAAAAATATATCTGGCACTGCATCATAAAGACTTCAGTACTGGGATTTCTTCCTGTATCAAGGGGTTGTGTATCTGTGATGCTTAATCATCATTATTCAAATCAATACTGTTATGACTATTAACATTAGAATAATCAATATTATATAACTTCAAAGTTATCATAAGAATTATACCATTAATCCTATTAAGTTTACTTACATTGTTGTTGTGTTGCCATAGCTCCTTTCTCAAAGGTACCTTTTTTTACCTGTAGGCCATCGAACATTGTTCATTGGGGTTCACGTGCCACTGGGTGGAAGAAAAAGTCACCGACGCCATCGGCACCGTGGGCATAAACACAGAAAGAGAGACAGAGAGCGAGATTCAGGATTAGAAGATGGGAGAGAATCTCCTCCTTTTGGTAAGACAAATTTCATTTTTGGATATGTCTTCAGTAAACGTCAGCATGATTACGTATACTCTCTCCTGTTACCACTTGGACATTAGTAGCAGCAGGGTTTTGGAGAATCCACCAGAGCTTCTGCTGGTGATTCATTCCCATGAACAAATTCACTGACGGGCAGCAGCCAGTGGCAGTCTGTAGCTGAGAAGGCTCAGTAGTTTCTAGCTCTGAAGGAGCACTGTGGGAGACTGTTCCTAAGTGCTCTCACAGACTGCAGCCACCACTGGGGGGGAAGTTCTCTATGGCACCTGCTGCCTCAGGCCAGGCTCTGGAGTATTTGCCCCTAAAATGTAGCATAGAAGAGTTGTGGTCCTTTACATTTAGTTTTGTAGTAATGTTGATGTTACTGAAGCTGCAGTGCTTTATCAGATTCAAACCGTGACCTAGGTTGTGTCTACCTTTTTCCTAATATGACACTGTAAATGTGCCATTGTAACTTGAATCTGCTAACTGTGGACTTGAGGAAAAAGCAGGGAAACAGTAACAAGAAAAGTTTGGGTTTTTTTACTTTTAGTGAACAAACCTGATATGAAGTATAACTCCAAAAGTTCTCAAAATTTTAAGTTAGAAAACATTACAGAGAAGAGAAGAAGGTAGTCATTAATAAATTAGTTAAGCTTTATCTCCAAACGCCAAAGTTTTGTTCTGTTCAAAAATAAAAAGTGCATGCTATGAAATGTCCAAGGCTGTGGAGTTTTAAATATAATGGAAGTGTGTGTGTAGAAAACAATTTGCTAGTGTGTTTTTAAATCATTAGAGAAATGTGCCAGTGTAATTTCAGGTTACAGAATAGTAATTATAAGACTTTCTTTTAATCAGAAGTTTGTGTTATGTACGTGGAAAGCTTTTGAGCAAGTGTACTGCAAGTGGTGATGATTAGAGCTTGAAATTCTTAAATCTTGTGCAATGGTTTATTATATTGAGAGTAAAACAAAGTCAAGACTTTTTCAAACTTAGCAGATACAAGTTATGTTTTGAAGACTGAACAGTGAAGAAAAAATTGGCTGTGGTGGTTCTGTCTGGAATGGATTTCAAATGTACAAAGACCCAATACAATATTGAAACCATTTTCTTGGAAAAAAACAAAGTTCATAAATTATTAAAACAGTTTTCAAAAAGAATATGCATATATACATATAAAGTCAGATTAAAAAGAAACAATTGAAAGTTACATTAGCCAAGAAGTGAGATATCTTGAACTATGAAACAGTGTCTTCTGTTGAGTCATCTGGTTTTATTTAAGTGCCAGTATGTGACACATTTTGGCTGAGAACTTCACTCTGTTCTTTCAACTTCTGGAGACCTAGGCTTGTGTCCTCCTTAATGTCAAAAGTTAAAAAAAAAAACCCAAAAAACTAACTGGCTGAATCTGTTCTTAATATTCTTTGACATTTGTGCGTACAATAAAATACGTTCAACATAATTCTGTGTTAGCTAAATCAGCCTGTGTTCAAAGGATCTCTGAGGGTGAAATTGCAGTAATATGAAAAAAAGATAGTTTTGAAGCGCATTTGTAACTTGATGTTCACTGCACTCGTCCTCTGGTGTACCTCAAGAAATGACTACAGAGCTGCAGTTTTTTAAGTCACATTTTCAGTTTTAAAGGTATTATAGCTACCAGTTAAAGGGTGTGTGTAAGTGGTGTCACTTGACAGACAAGTTACAGGTCATAAACATGGAAATCTTTTCTGGACTTAGACTGCTGAAGATATTCTTCAAAGTGCTTGGTTGATAGAAATTCAAATAATCCAAAAATAGAACCGCAAATCTGGAAATATCCAGTCTTTTCACCCTGAATAATTATCTGAATAGTAAATTTTGAGGGTTTTTCCCTTTGTCTATCTGACTCCTGGAAGTTTGGCCAGTGAACTAGATTTTGAGCTTTGACATCTGTCCATCCAGGCAGAAATGTGGTGTTCTACAGACAAGAGTGAAAGGGATTTGCCTAATGAAAACAAATCTTAAAATGCTACTGTGATGGTGAGGTTAAGCACATATAAGGCAGGCAATAAAAATAATAGATAGATTAATAGTAGTCTATACCCACCTCCTTCTTTTGCTATAGTTTTTCCTTACAGGAGTTTCAGACAGCTTGTTGTGCTGCCTGTGGAGAAGCTTTGCCTTTAGAGAGAATATAGGCATAGTTTTTCTATGCTTTATTTGCACAGAGGGAGCAACAGATACTTCCCACACTAAATCTGAACCTACTAAGCCTCAATAAGCTTTTTAGCTCTTCTTCCCCATGACTTAGTTTCCAACAGTAACCAGAATCAAAGGAAGCTCGAAGGAAGACAAATGCACTTCCTTTTTTTGATGTGTAACTCAATATGAGGGACTGCATTACCTGAGAGTAGATGCAAACTAGTCCCTTAATTTCTGAATCATTCTGATTTAATTAAACAAGCAGAAATGCTTAGCTCCATCTTCCTATCGACAACTTTTAATGCATTTCTGCCAAATAGTAAAAGGCTGTATGCTTGGGAACTGTGAGGGAGGAGGGGAAAGAAAAAACATTTTGATGAGCAGGTGCAAGAAGAAAAGATGGAGAAAATAAGCACTGTGAGACCAACTGATAGAAAACAGTGCTTTGAAGTAAGTCAGAAAAATACATAAGGATTTTTATGATACAAGAGAATAAATTAGCAGTGTTTTGAAGCAGTGAAGTATGAAAGGAGATATAATAAAAGCAAAAGATCCAACAACTGAATAATAGAGATTCTGGAACAAGTAAAGACCTGAAATATTCAGACATGAAGTGCTCCACACTGCTCAGTTAATTCAGCATGGGATAAAGTATTATTTTTTTGTCATAATCAATAACTGTATAATTTATAACTTTTTCTGTGCAGATCTTGCTCTGCCATCACTGTTCCAGAGGCCTGTGCAGGGCACCTTGTGCTGTGGGGCTGTGTGGACCCCGATGAGGAGTGGTTCCACCAGGGTCCTGTCTAGTGAAAAACAATTTCTTTAAGTGTTTTCTGTGTATCAGCATGAGTAGAAAACCTCTAGTCAGTGTAATGACAACAGGGGAAGCTTCCTGGTGATCCCTTTGAGTCCTGTCTGGGAAAGCTGTACCAGCTACTTTCTGGGAAGGTTTCTGTAGCGAATAAAATTTTTAGAACATTCTGACATCAGCTCATAAATTTTTTTTTTTTTAATCTCCTACTGTCACTTTTCAAAAATAACCCAAATGTTCTTAGTGTACAGATTCAGAGATAACTCCAAATTAGGCAAATAATATGCAAAATATGTACTTAGTAGAATGAGAGTCTTGTTATTTAGGGGCACAGGTTCATCACTCAGGTTTGGGTTTTATTTTCCCTACACCTGATTCTCCCTGCCTGTTGCCTCTTAATGAGATGAGGTTGTAAAAGGTGTTTCCATTTTGCCATAATGAATTTCCTGTAAAATGCACAACTTGCAAATTAAATGGTTTGCTCATTGGGAGGCTTTTTTGGGTAGTAAAAAATGTAAGCTAAGTGATTTCAATGGCCTAGGTTTTCACTGTCTTGTTGCTTAAGTTTCGTCTTTTTGGAGAGCAGGAGAAATTCAGTGAATTTTTCCAGTCTAGTTAAAAGTGCAGTAGTACTATTTGTTTTACTGGAGAGGTTTACTGTTCTCAGCTGAAGTGCTGCTGTTGTAATTAAAGCCCCAATTTCATTTCAGCCTTAGGCTCTCCTTCTCCACAGTTTTCCTTGTGGGGTAAAGTATTGTGACTGCTTTGTGAATTAAATTAGGGAATTGATGCAAATTAAAACTAATTTGATAAAAAAAAAAAAGCTGTTTCTAGCCTGGGGCATCTCCGTGGTGCTGCTTGTGAGGGCAATGGGTGCCAGCCCCTGTGAGCTGCAGGGCCACCAGGCTCCATCAGTGCCGTGGGTCGTGGTGGCACTGAAAGCCTGGTGAGGATTTCCCTTTGGTTGGTGGGGTTGCACTTGCTTGTGTGCATGTGGATTTTAGTGGCAGTTTTCTGTGGCTTTTTTGATGCCTGTTGTTTGCCTGTAACCAATGAAACAGCTTTTTGGTATTCATCAGTTAAAGATATTTAAGTAGCTGTTTTAAAATGGTGGAATAGGAAGAGTTTGGCTCTGAACAGGGTGTCTTTAAGGACAGATTTTGTTGAGGGTTAAAGTGAACAGAGCTGTGAGAGCTGCGGTTTGATTACAGCCTCATGTGTGTCCTGCATGACTAGGCACTACTGAATGCTGTGGAAGGTTTGGTTTGTTCTTTTAAGAAATCTGGATTTAGTAATCCCTGGTTTTAAAGAGGCTTAAATTTGTAATTCATGATACTGGATGTGGTAAGGCAAGCAGAGCAGCCCTGGAGGTGAGCCTGACACAGGAGAGCACACGGCTCAGGAAAGACTCTCTGAAGGTAATGCAGGAAAAAATGCAGTGAATTGCAAAGCTGTTCTTGGTTAGTAGAACCAAGGCTTCTCTTGGCTGGTATAAGAACTGAAGGAAGTAAATTGAAAAGACTCAACTGGATATATTTGGTACCTAATCTCAAGTGCTGAAGGGATATTGGCAGGGTAAAATTAATTATTTGTAAAGAATGTGGCTGTTAAGAGAATTCACCTATTCTTAACTATAGGCTTGTATGATGAAGGATGAACTTGGAAATTTGAATTTCTGGGCAGCTGTGGAACAGATTGCTGCAAATCTGGATTAAAATAATGTATCATAACTGCAGTTTTAAGAATCTAGCAAAAAGAAGAGAGTTAAAGCTTGGGAATTGTCCATATTGTCAAATCCAAAAGATATGATTATTTGTCATAGCCCTGGGTTGATGGAAATAATTCATGTCAAGAAAATGCTGGGATAATTTCTTGAAGCAGATTGTAGCTATAGGGATCAAGTGCCAGAGAATAACCAAAGGGATACTTTCTCCCAGCCCAACCTGTGATTTCTAAGGTCTGTGAAGAGATTTTCAGAAGTGTACTGTATGATTGTTTTCTATTTTATGTGAGCTTTAGTAATGTAAATTTAGTTTTAACTTTTACTAAGTTTTCTAATGGAAAAAAAAAAAATGCGGTCCTTATCTTTACTGATTGCTGAGGACAGGGTCCAGTCTACAAAGGAATGAGGATAGGGGAGAGTCCCCATCCACCACTTCTCTGGTGAGTGCAAGCAGGAGGATTATGAATATTTGTCTGAAATGATGTGGATTACTCTGACTGGTATAGTGGAACAGAATGTCGGCCTGAATTTATGTGAAGGGACTGAGAGTGATCCTCCATTGTTACCCCAGACCAAGTCTTGATTTTACCTTGTTCCCTTAGGCAAGAGGGAGCAGCCCTGACCCAGAGTTGTGGTTGCACTTGGGGATGTTTTAGATGGGGGAAATGCCAATTATGATTCCTTTCTATTTGTGTTTTGCCAGGTGGGAATGTGTTGTGGGACACTATTTGACACTCAGCACTGTTCCAGGGAGCAGCTCTTCATGTTTCCCTCTGGGAATTAGGTTATTAGAAATTCTGGCTTTTAAATTTGCTGTTTTGGGATGTCTATGCCCACATCTTGCATTTGTTTTAGCGATGCTGTTGACTTTACAAGGTGTCATAATATAGATCAATATGTCAGGTTTCTGCAGGGTCACTCCCTTTCTGCAACACTGAGTCCCACTTTGAATTTGTGTGTTCAGCAGTAGCTTAACCACCAAATCTTCATTTTTACCCTTTTATTAGACCAGTGGAATTAGCCAGATTTTTAAGTGTGGAATACTCAGAATTTGCAAGCATGAAATGAATTTGAGGTATCGGAGGTAGTTTGGATGCAAGCTCTGCACGTATCAAATGAGCACAAGCCCAGAGAAAGCCAGGGATAAAACAGAGGGGAGCCACAGCAAACACAAAGGTACTTCAATTTTCCTGACTGAGACTGTTCATTAGCCAAGTAGGAGTGCTGGTTGATGGTACCCCTGTCCCTGTTGTGTACCAGCCTTTTTACCTAGTTCTAACTGGTTGCAGAGGATTTCCTGATCTGGTGGTGGACTGGATGCCTGGGAGAGTCATCAGCTACTTATTGTGAAACTTTAAATTCATATTGCTTCTGATAACTCTGACTACAAATAATATATAAACTATATTTATATAGTTGATATAAAACAACTACAGTGATAGAAATACTATTGTAACAGATTAGTCTCACTCATTTTTTTAAAACGATTAATCTAGATTGTTTTTATTACTTTTTAGAAACAGCAATAATAGTATGAAGTTTTTTTTTTCTGGCTGTGCTACTTAAAGTAGGGGTAGACAAAAATAATATTCAAGCCAATTTCTGTTTGCCTAGAATACAGAAAACATTGTGTCCTAGTTTGCAAATATTATGCTTCTGCACTGAGGATTAAGTTATCACAGTTTGACAGTCAGCAATTGAAGTATTCTTCCATACTGATTTTGAATCACATATTACTAATTTTCTATATAACATATTAATGACATATTTGGTATTTATAGCTCCTATGAATATGAGCCAAATCTATCTGGCATTGCTCATGAAAACTCCTGTTAATTCAGTTTTATAAGTGGAACCAACATATCTGGTGGTTTAATTATAATTTTCCTATTGTTTACATCTTGTAGGGTCTTGTCCTTGAAATAAAATTATTGTACCATAAAGCAAATGATAACTTTTTTTTTTTCATCTTCCAGCTCATTGTCTGAAGATGGAGCTGTGACTTGCACGTTTCAAATACCAATAGAAATCACAGCAGTAAAGAAAGACAGAATCCAGCAGGTTTTTTTACTTCTCTGTTAACAAAGAAGAAGTTAATTTAGTGCATATTTCGTCATTTCTTTAAATGTGGTGCTTAGGGGTGTGGTTTGGTGGTGGACTTGGCAGTGCTTGGTTAGCAGTTGGACCTGATGATGTTAGATGTCTTTTCAACCTAAAAGATTCTGATTCACTCTTGTCAGTCAAGTAGCTCGTTACACAGAAGACCCAGGAAGAGCAAATTACTGCAGTGAGGTGATTCCTTGTTACTACTCACCTGACTTCAAGATTTCTGATCCTCTGCTTTCCTTCCCACGCTGAAAGCATGTATTTGCATGAGGATCATAGCTGTCACAAAGCTGCAGCTCTGCTCTACAGCACTGCTCATTTATTACTTAACAGTAGCAGTTGCTGTAAATCAGTTCTAGTGCTGATTTTATCAAGATTGCTTCTAGTGTTGGTTTTATCAAGAGTGCAGGATGTTCCTGGCAATGCTGTTTCTCAGATTCTAGCTAAGTCCAGCTCTCTACCAAAGTAACTTGTTTTCCATGTTCTGTTTGTAGGCATATGCCCTAATCCTTTTTAAGTTCATATCTCATTGAATTTCATCCTGGAAATTAGTCTTAAGAAGTTGCATGCATCTTAACTAGAATGTATTTTCTAGTCTCAGATTAAAAAAAAAGTAGAATGGTTTTAAGGAAAAAAGAGGACTAAATAGAGTCCTAAATAGAGAGAGAAGAGAAAGCAAAGACAGGGTAAAGTGGAGGAGCTTCTTGCTGTTCTTCAGTGAGTCACCAAAAGTAATTCCTGTAGCTGTACCCCCTGCAGTTCCATCCTCTGATGCTTTGTACTACCCGAGTCCATATCTCTCTTCTTTCTCTCCTGTACTTCTCCTTGGGTTTAATTTCCTTGCTTTGTGAAGGAGTAAAAGGAGTAAAAAGGCTTTACTTTTATTCTGTATCTGTACACTCTTTTTAAGCAAATAGACCTCAAGTGAAAACTATCATGTATTGTGTTTCGTTGCTATAGCAAGTTTAGTGCTGCTATCAAAAAGGTATTTCTATTGCTGAATTTAATTTTCTGTGTCAGTGGCCCATTTAATTCATTTGGATCAGAGCTGTGTTTTCTCTTTAATTAGCATTCAATGGGTGTGTCATCTCATTTCTTTCCAAAATTCAAAGAGCTTGAGGATCCTGTGCAGTGATGCTCTTTGCTGTTAGATGGAATAGCTTGTCTTACAAATATGTTGTAGAACTGAACTTCATTTAGACAATGTTCAAGGAGTCACTGAGCTCTTCTGCTGGATAATCAGTTTTTCAGTTGACTGCCAGCCTGGCCTCTCTCAGCTCTCACAAAGGACTTTTGGTTCCTTTTGAAAATCTAAAATACATTAGCAGAAAAAGCAGCTATGTATTGCCAGGGAAACTACATTTCATCAGAGTCTGTTCATTTGAGATTTGCATTTAAATAAGCAAATTGGATATAGGATTTTTTTAATACAGCACTTGAGCTATGAACATTGAATACACATGTACTTTAAGATGGTCTGTGAATTCTGTGAAATTTTTGAGTGAAAAAAATAATAGTATATCTTCAAAAATATATTTAGCTGTCTGTGCTGAAAGGTTATGAAGAAAATGAGTCAGTAACAGTATTGAAAGAGAAGACAGAGACAGCAAGAATAAAATGAGGAGGCTGGGACAGATTAAGAAGTATATCTCAAGCAGCCCAGCCAAGTAGAAAGAGTTAACAAAGGGGCAAGGGTCAAGTCTGCAATTGCATATTCATATTAGGCAGGTTTCATTTGGTTTCCTTCTCCTACAGAAAAGATTTCACATTTAGTATTCCAGTTTTGTGATCTGAAATGGGTCTGCAGATGTAGGCTTAGGAAGTGGCCAAGTGGTTTTTCCTAACAGTGGAGTAAAAGACTTTTATCAGCTTTATCTGTGCTGCTTTCTGTGGTTTTTTTGGTGGTTTGTTTTTTTTTTTTTTTTTGTCTGGGAGGTACCATTCCAGCTTCCAATAGACCCTGTTCCTATATACATCAGGTTATATCTTGGAGGAGTTTTTTAAAAAGTGGACTTGACAGCTACAGTAAATGAAGAGATCTCAATCTGAATGTGTTTGTGTGTAAATGAATGTTCTTACAGCAGAGCTGTAATTTTTTTTGTGCAGCAGTAAGTAATATGCATGAAAACATCTGGATAATCTCATAAAATTTGTTCACTCAGGGCAAAAATATTGGTGTCTTGGACTTGATATTTTTATTTTTCTCCAGATACCCCATCACAAAGGGTGCAGTTTATTCTTGGAACAGAAGATGATGATGAGGAACACATTCCTCATGATCTCTTTACTGAGCTTGATGAAATCTGTTGGCGTGAAGGAGAGGATGCAGAGTGGAGGGAGACAGCAAGGTGAGTGTTCCCGTAACTTAAAAATTATCTGTAGGTATTGGTTGCTGATGAACTGAGGTATGATTTCAAAGCTGTGGCAAGCTCAGGGAAAGATTTTGGTTATAAATCTGAAATAAAACCATAATTTTAATGCTTATACTACTAGTATTACAACAGCATTTGTTGTTTCCCAGAGCCAGATGTTTTCATCTGTATTTATGAATATAGGTCAGATTGAATACCAATTGAAAAAAAAGAATGTAAATATACAATATTTGTGAACTAAAAATTATTGGGTAAATTCATATTTTATCTTCTAATTTAAAGAATCTTTCAAACTTCATATTTTGTTTGAATCCTGGGGAAACTGCTAAGGGTACCATTATAAAAAGGTTAAAGCAAGGAATGAGATTACTTTTGGAGCAATAGAACTTTTACGTATTCTAAGTCTATGAACAGTTTATTTTGAGAATGAGTATTCAGTGTTGGATTATTTTATTTCTGCAAAATTAGTGGGAAAGATTTTAGATTGCATTTCTGATCTGAAAAAAAAAAAGCTGGTACAGAATTTTTCTTTTAATTGTATATTTTTTTATTTGAGCATTGAAATGGGAGATGATTTCCTTAGTTCATTAAGAATTTTCATTTTACAGAAATCTTTGCTTTATTTGTCATCTTGAAACCTTGGTTCTTTCTCTCCCTGCCAGTTGTTGACAGTCTCCCTCAATGGTGCCCAAAAGTCTGTTTAATATATATTTGGTAGAATATAAATTGCAAAATTTCTGGAAGGATTTTGGCCAAATATATATGGGACTGTCTGACATGAACATGGCTGGTAGTCTAATTTTGCTGCAAATTTCTGATTTCCCAGAGGGCCAAAAAATTTTCTATGACCTTCCATTATCTGCTTATAGGCAGCATAGAGAGATGCTAAATATAGATTTTTATGTGTAGAAAATTCTCATATGGGGATTGTGCTGCAAAAGGAATGCAGTAGTGTTCCTAAATAATCTTATTAATATTCAGAGAGAGAATATCTAATCAAGGTAATAATCTGCAATGTTCTCATACTGATTAGGAATACATAGAACCTCTCTAGGAGGGATATGAACTTCTGTAGAAATGAAAAAGTAAAAATCATGGTGTGTTATGTTATTTTTAAGCAGTGGAATAGCAACTTCTTTAGTTCAACTTAAAAAAAAAAATCTCTTTGCAAATTATCAAAGAATTGTGTTTCTGAAAATTATAACAATTTCTGTTAGCAAGTGGTTCTGATGAATATGGAATTCAAATGAAGTAGGTAAAATAAATTTCTGTTTCAGTTGATCTGTCCATATGTACAGCCTTCTCAATTGTTGTTTGTGAAATGAAGAATTAAAAATGTTTAATAGGAACAAGATGAGATTGCTGAAAAAGGGCAGGAGAAAAACAGCCAAGAAAACTACATTTTGGAGCTCAGAAAATACAAGAGTGATGTAATAGCTAATAGTAAAATTTTTTTCATTTAGCTTTAGCAGTAAGGTGAAAACAAGGGAAGAGTGTGGCTGCTGTGTGGAAAGAACTGGTCAAGATAAATGATCCTTTTAAATTTGGATCTCAAAATTTCAGACTGCATTTGATATGGGGTGACTGATTAGAAAAGGAGGAGATGGCAAGGAAATTACCAAATTCAAAATGACAATAAAATTCAAAGTGCTTTTCTGTGCAAATGAGAGGGTGCAATAATTTCCTTGGAACCAGAAGGAAAGTGCTTAAGCTTAAATTTTAATGCACAGTTAGGAAAAGAAACTCATGTTCATAGTTTAGAAAGTAAATTGTTAGTAGTGACTAGAAAATGGATGGGTTAGGGAAAGTTAGGAGGTGCAGTGCATTTTCCCTGGATCAAAACTTTCTTCCAAAGAAACTGGGTCACAAGAAACACAGGTTTCTCACTCCTGCTTTGTTCCTGACATGCTTGTGTTCATTCTTTGGTTGGTTTTCAAATCGATGTGGGCAGGCACAAGCTCATGTGGAAATTTATACAAATTGAAAGATTACATTATTAAAACCATTGACTGTTGAGCAGGGTGTGAGTACATACTCCACCCCTCTGCTGCAGACATACCACACCACAAAACAGATAAAGTACAAGTCACCCACTTCATATGGTGCAGAAAATGCAGTAACTGTGTCTGACATGAAGCATGTGCACTCTTTTATTTCTGCCTGAGAAAGTGATGAAGATGGCTTTAGAAGCTAGGACATATACATAAGTTGTATGTACACACACGAGCCTGAGTAATTTTCCTACAGTAATACCTGGCTGAAATTCTTGTTTGCATATTTTTTTCTAGCAAGCATTCTATCAGAACTAAACTATGTGATTGATAGACCTACACCTGACTTAACCAGTAAAAGAAAGCCCTAAGAATCAAAGTGCTCTTCTGTGCAACCAGACATAACTCCAGATATGTTCCTGTCACATGGGATACGTGTGACATGAGCTCAAATAGGGGTCAATGGTGTTTCCCAAGAAATTATGGAAGGCTTTCATCTTTCAATCATACCAATTTAAGGGGTTAAACTGCAAAAGTAAATATATTTAAATTTGTCTTTGAGAAACTAAAATGAGTACAAAATTGGCAACTGGGATCTATGCCTGAATTTGGATTTCAAAGCCATTTCTGTCATGAAGTCTTGCACATTAATTCAGGGGATTGATCAAATAGTATTATGCTTTTTAAAACCACTGAACACAGAATTGAAAGACTCTGCATAAGACTGGAATTGTTTTATGTTTTCTGCTACTGTTTCTCATTTGATATATTAAATAAGGATTATCTGACATAACAGGAATATTTCTGAAAAGATAAAAGGTGATAAACAGTAACATGATGTTCCCTTGATGAAATTAGTAAACTTACGATATGCTTGTTAAAATCAAAATAGACATTTATTCCAAAAATAGAATGCTGTCAGTTGGATATGATTTAGTTCCATGTCCTGGCCTGTTGGCTCATTGAGTAACAATGTACAATAATGTATTTAAACACCTAAGTTTCTGCAACAGTAAGAAATGAGGTACAACCCATACAATTATACTATTCCAGTTCATGGAAACCCAGACAATCACAATGACAAGTATAATTACTTAAGCAGTAGCAATAGTTTCCTATGGATTTTTATGCACCAATGTGTGAGCATTAAAGTCTGACACTAATTGAAGCTGTTTTCATGATTTAGACTTCTCTGTATCCTTAGTTACAGGCTCTGATAATAAGCCTGCCTCTGTCCAGTCACCTGTCTTAGACTTTTAAGAACATGGTTGTCTTTTATTGCTCTTATAAAATCTGTTTACAACTGGTCAGTAGATTTAAATTAGGTAATATCAGGGACAGACTGCAGCAGCATAATCAGATAAGCAATGTTGAAGACTGACTTACATGAACAGAAAATAATGACAGCATGAGGTTTCTGATGATATTTTGTAAGGCTCTGTGCTTGGATCATTGCTTTTAGTATGGTGAGGCATGATTTTTAATCTTTTTTTCTGAATCAGCATATAACATATAACAAGCTAAGCACAATATAATATCAGAAATAAGATAAAATAACACTAATAATAATACATAATAACAGAAATAATTAAGACTACTCAATTATAAAAATCTTGTGAATCTCCTAAAGAGATTAGAAACATGCATGAAAATGGAGGTATTTTGCAGAATCTTGGGAGACAGTGGTTTAAACAGGACAATAAATGCACTATATTTGTGATGTTGTGGATACAGATTGGTATTGCACATTTTTCAGCTTGGAAACAAGAGTGCCGTGAGTTAGACAGGAACAGCCTCTTCTTAGGGAGTTCAAGTGTAACTTCAACATGAAAAAAATTGAAGAGCTATTTTTCCTTCTCACATCCTTCTTGATAACTTTCCTGAGCTGTTGTAGGCCTCCCTTTACAATTATCACTTTGAATTTGGTGGGGAGGATTGTGTAAAATTGTGTTTGATGTCCGTTTGGATGTGGCTTTGAAAATTTATCTGGAAAATCTCATTTGCATATGCAAATTTAATTTCATGGTTGGGCTTTGTGGAAGCAAATTTTAGTGCTGTGTTCTCCTTGCTGCTTCTCTGGAGGAATGTGAAGGTGAAGGGGATGGGCTGGGAAGAGAAAAGAGAGTGCAACAAAGGAAGCCTGATGAAGGTCTGATGAAGAGGAAAGAGTTCTTGTGGGCAAAGACGAAGTACAGAAACTGGCCAGTTTCCTCACAGAGGAAATGGAGGGAAAATATTTAGATACAAAGAGGAGGAGAGGGCTAGACACAGGAGACTGGAGATTTTGAAGGACTCAAGGAGCAGAGGCAAATTGTCTGTATAAATAATGAGAAAATAATTAGAAGGCAGTTGGGATAGTTCCAAGAAATGGGATACATCAGGAAGGGAGCAGATATGCTGATGATGAGTGGGTCAGTGAAGTGGTGGCTGCTTGCAGGATGGCAGCAAAAGGGGAAAAACTTGGTACACAAGGACTGAAAGGGGAAAAGGGTATACAATATGGGTACACTTGCATATTTTCAAGCAGGAACAGAGCTAGACAGGTGGCCCAGGAATAGGACAGCTGCGCTAGCTGCTTTGCTGGGCTGTGAGGCTTCGTAAAACTGGAAACTCCTCAGCTTTAGAGGTCTTGAGGCTTTACATTTCCCTGCTGTCTGGAAGTAAGTGTGATGATACTGCCCAGGTGTGAGGCTCTGCTTGACTTCTGTGTTGCCATGTCAGTATAAAATCTCTGAGTGCTGTTGAGTCAAGTGACACAGCTGTGTGCTGTGGCTGCAGCTGTTCAAACTTTGCCAAGCTGGTGGGTTGCAGGGCCCCACGCAGACACAGTCCCTGGGTGACTTCTCAGATTTTTGTTTGTTTGTTTAATATTCTTTTAACTTTTTAAGTGCAGTATTTATCAGTAGAGCATTCAGTCTCAAGCAAGCTCATCTGGCTGGATGGTAACAAAAGACTTGACCCTTTCATGCCACTTTCATATATCCTTCTACTTTACTGAAGTTTCTCCAGATTCCTTTTCATACAACTTGTTATTCTATCACAGAAATATCATTGTATGCCAAAGAATTAGTCAAAGTTCTTCTCAAGTACAAAGATAATTACTAATATATTTCCCTCTTCATCTCTGTGGTCAGAACTTATCCTCAAAAATGGTATAATACAGTATTATATGGAAAGAAGTAGGCACGGGGAGTTTCTCGTATTTTCTAAAAAGAAAGAATAAAGTGAAATCTAAAGACATGTGTAACATCTGTGTCTGTACTTTCAGCATCCACAGAAGTAATTAATTTTTCACTTCTTGTGCACAATAGAGTTATAAAATTGATGTTTGTATAGGTGGTTGAAGTTTGAAGAAGATGTAGAGGATGGTGGAGAGAGGTGGAGCAAACCCTACGTTGCCACACTGTCACTTCATAGCTTGTTTGAGCTGAGGAGCTGCATCCTGAATGGCACAGTTCTTTTGGACATGAGAGCTAACTCCATAGAAGAAATTGCAGGTATGTACTGATGTTTCATTTATTGGTTATGAAAATTATTTAATAAAAACTAAATGCTTACCAAGAAAGTTATTGCATAATAATCAGTTCAGTTTAGAAACTCCTAGGAAATGTTTTTTCAATGTACTAGTAAAGAAATTAATGTCTGGCACAGTTAGTAAATATTCTATTTATATTTTTTATGTAGAATTTGCTGCTTTAAGAATCAATTTTTGAAAAAGGAAGAAAATTCAAATGGAGGAAAGAGGACAGTTTGGTTAGACTTAATTAGAGCTGGCATGTTCTCTGCTCCTGCCATGCTGCCTCACGTGAATGAGGCGTGTGCTAACTTTCACAAACTTAATCTACTGCTATGCTAATTGCAGGCAATCTAGCTTAAAAAAATCGCTCCAAAACATAGTATTTTAATATAAATACTATATATAAATAGTATTTATTGCAATTAAGTTACATGGAAACAGACATGTCTCTGAATTGAGAATGAAATCAGAAGTAATGATATAGTGTAAGCTTTTAAGAGAAATTTTAGGTACATTAACTTCTTAAGATGAAGTTGAGTGCATTTTTTGCCATTAAAAGTTTATTTGGGATGTGCATTCTACAGCTTGTGCGAGTTTCTAAGCAAGGCTAAACATAATGGACAAGTCTTCTCTCCCAAAAGTGAAATTGAGACTAAATGCCATTTCCTGCTTTCCTGGTGTTTCCCTTGAAGACTGTAACTAGTTTAGGAAAGATACAAAAGACAAAGCAATAAAATTTTCTAATACTCAAGATTATCAAGAAAGCTGCTTTATGGATAATATATCAATCTATGTGAGTCACATATAAAATTTTTTTTACTTATTTAAATAATAGGCGAGATATTGTTTGGTGGGCTGTATTTAACAGTGGAATTAAAATTGGCTCAGAAAGTGGTAGCTGCATTTAGTATTTACTTTTTGTATTTATTGTTTATGTCAAACTGATGCAAGATATTATTAATACAACACACACAGAAACTTGTGTGGGTTTCCACTCTGTGCTGAGATCTGATTCTTCCATGACTCACAGTCTGAATCAGACCTTCAAAAGTTTGTATTGATAATGATAAAAGACAAACATGAAGAATAAAAAGCAGCTTATTTGAAAGAACAAAGGTGTCTATCATTATATTGCTTTATTATTTATTTATAAATATGTAAGAAGTACTTAGGTCAGCTTCTTGATGTTCTTGTATTACTTTTTTGCTTAAATAGTACCCTGAGTTTTTCAATCTTGAGCTTTACATTCTTCATGGAGAAACCACTCAACTTTGTCTCTAGTCAGCTAAGAAAGCCCTTCCAGAACTGTTTTTTTAAAGTAGGTAAAAAAAGTAAGGATTAATGCAAAAAAAACCCCCATCTTCAGTGAACTCTTTTTTTTTTTTTTTTAATGTTTTTGGAAGATATTGTGTATTTTCCAATATAGTGAGGCTCCAACTAATTGATGTTTGTAATCTCTTAATCCTTAGTTGTAGTGATTCTGTTTTAGTTAACGTGGCCAAGGATTTGAGCATTCTTAATACTAGTATTGAAACTTATCGCAGATGTAAGTTGTTCAACAGAGAACTTGGGGAGTTACCCTCACTCTAAGCCAGCCCTAGTTGTGGCTTATCCTGGTTTGCTGATTAGGAAAACCTATTTCTTCTGAGAAGAAGCTTTAGGATGACTTTCATTAATTGGCATGTACCTTTTCATTTAAAGAGTATCTGTTGTGGCATATTTGGATGCATTTTCTTTGTTGCATTATTTGCTTGAAGTGGTAGGTATCCCTTTCTGATAAGGTGACCTGACACATGATAAGGTTTGCATAGGTTGTGCTTGGTCTTTGAGAGAGGATTATATTTTTCCTCCTCTGCAGATTCAGTAAGCAATGAACCATTCTTTTTTAAAAAAGCTCTGCAGCAGGTGCTTCAGGCAAGTGAATCATTCTGTAAATTACTCATGTTCTGTCAGGTTTCTTTGAAGAGATTTATTTTTTTTTTTTCTCTAGAAATAAAGTTGCTACTCCAGTTTCTTTTCTCTGTTAATATTATTTGTGCTGTAGCAATGCTTTTTAACTTTTCTTCAATGAAGTTCCTTTGTAATTTGTTACTTTACTGCTATGTGTGTAATTCCTAGTTTCCAGGGATTAGAGAATTCTACAAAGAGTGTGGCACACTGTAGGCAGCACCGTGAGAAGGAAATAACAATAATAACAAGCACACCACCAAGGCCCGTGTGCTGGGTATCTGAGAAATGTGATAATTTCAAGTAATATGACAGGAATTCTTTTTCCTTAAAAGTGACTGCTGGACCTGAAAATTAGGCAGAATTGGTACCTTTCAGGAAATTCTTTATTGTCTGTTCCAGTTAGTTGCTATTCCCTGTTAGTAATTATAATTCTACTTATCTTGTGCAATACAATGCAAATGCTGTTTTCACCAGGGAAATTCCACTTGTATGTGACAGTCCTGACACTTTAGAATTTAAGGAAATGGTTGCCCTCACCTGTTGGCTTCATTTTTTTTTCAATATTCAGCTCCTGTTAATTGGCTTGCTACCCATCCTCATGCCAGGCTTCTCCAGCAGTTCTGGTGATCACTTTTGGCTTTGTTTTCGTGTTACTGTGTATATCACATTTAGAAGAGTTTGTGAAAACAGGTTCTGTCCTATGGTTTTAAGGGATACTTCTGAATTAAATTTGATTCTTGTGCTTCTGATTCATTAATGTTTTGGTTTTTTAATGCAATCTTTTGATAATTTTACTGCATTACTATAATGCATCATATTTTGAGAGCAAATACATTATTTGTGCACACGTACTTTCTTCTTACTTGCCTTAATGCTTTGTTAGCGAGAAATGTGTGCTGTGTATTTATTGGTAATGTCTATCTGGGCTATATTCCAATATCAAATTACATTGCTATTAATGCAGTGCCAGTCTTCATATCCTTGAAAGAGGTATACTTAAACTTTATTGCTAAATTGAGACTAAGAATTCCTATTTGTTTTAGTCAAAGCTTTTAATCTATAAACACTTACTCACTAAGGCATTAAACTCTTAGCACTTAGCCCTTGAGAATTTCTATTACTGAGGTCTGTATTTTAAAACATTAATGGGCTTGTGGTAAAATCTACAGATGAAAGCCACCTTTTGTAATGTTTTCATGGTTTCCAGAACATTTTGTATTTTATCCCTGGAAACACTGACAGTTTTGCATAAAAATATTTTGATGCTATTTATGTGGTGAGAATTTAAAAATCATCCTGTATTCCAGCATGTTCATTCTCTATTCGGTCTTTTTCATTCCAACTGTCGTATTAAAAATTACTTCATCTTCAAGGTTGTATATTTCTTTGGGCAGGCACACAATTTTCCTTTTTGCAAAAGAACTTATTCATACTGATGATGCTGAATTCACAGACAGCATCTTATTATAATAGAGACCTCTGAGATGAATTTCCAACACAGTCATACATCAGAACAGCATGTTTGTTCCTGAATTTTCTCAAATTGTTCTTAATTTTTGTAGGATGGATTTTGCTTTTCTTGAAAAGAGCTCACTCAGTTCATCTGCTGAACTTTTTCCTGTTTAAAAATGCAATTTTTATTAAACATATTTTAGGGGAGTTATTACTATTTCTAATGTGTGACGTTATTTTTTCATATGTCTTTGCAGTGACTCCTGTATCAGTAAGTTAGCACTCCATCCACAAGGGATTCCTTTGAACATTATGTAGTAATATTTTATCGATCACTTCTGTATAGAACATATGCTAAAGGAAGTCTGAAAAATCTATGTAATCAAAACAGTTTATTTTGGAACTTGTCTCTTGAGGATGTATTTGCCAGAATCTGGCTGTACCATTAGAGAGCAGCTTCACTGTGTTGTTCAAGTTGGCAGATGAAAATGTTCTCTTTTGATATTTTCATTTAGTTCCTTTGAAACCATGTAGATTCTCAGATTACCATCTGGTTTTTTGATTATAACCACTGAATGAACCCAAAAGGTTTCTCTATTTAACATATGATGCCATTTTCTGTTGTTTAGTTCAAAAACTATTCAGTCCAGCCTTTAATGGCAATGCTTTCTTTACAGCATGAGCCACAGAACTTGCATATTCTTGCAGTTGTGCAGAATGTTCTGTGAACAAATGTCAAACCTTGTCAAATACAAACTGTGGCTTCTGCTGCACAGTGGAGCTTTGGTGACTGATGTTGTTTGCAGATGTTTGAAATATTCCCATTTTTTTTTTTAATGGTTTAATTGTAATAATAATTTTAGAATTAAATTTTAAATCTGCCCTTCCTTTCCAGTCCCAGGATCTGACTGTTTTTTCCCAAGCAGTCTTTTGTATGTTCCTCACGACTGAATTTTCAATCTGTGTAACAGCTTAATCTTGTGATTGAGGTCACCGGACTCTGTGCTCAGCAACTCAGGGCATTACATCCCAAGTGTGCAATTTTATTGATTTTGTTAATATCATTTTAAGCTTTCAATCTGAACAAGGCTTCTTTTACCTTTGTTTGCTTTAAGCTACATTACTCCATAATAATGACATATTTTAACAGGCTCGAGTTGAGATTTTATTTCACTGGAGCCTCTTGTTTCATCTGCGACACTCTCATTGTGTTATGTTTCTGACAGTGCTTTTATGGTACATTTAACTTTTATTACAACACTATAATAAAGTGTGGGATGGACTGTGGGTAATCTGCTTCTCTGTTTGACCCTACACCTGTCTTTTGTTCAGCTTTCACCTTCTCACTTACCCAGGTTTCTACACTTGTTTGCTTTATTTTCAGCATAGCATGTGGTAATAACCTCTACAGAGAAACTGTCAGGTTTTGTTCCTTTGTCTGTGGGTAAATTGTAGATCTCATACCAGCTTCTAAGTAGCACCATCATTTTTTGTGGTTGTTTTGTGTTTTCCCATGTTAACCACAACTCTAGGAATCTTTTTAGATTGCACAAGTCAATCTCAGCTTGCAAAGTTTATTTTTTATGAGGCATCCACTCTGCCTGCAGTTCTGAACTTCAAGCTGGGAACTTTTGCCTTGTCTCCGCAATATACAGTTTTGTGAAATACTTGCTCTTGTTCCTCAGTAAAATTACGTACTATTATTTTAAAAAGCAGGCATTTTTAATTATTTCTTTCATTTTCAAGTGTGCTAACTGAATAACTGGGCCAAATAATTTCAGGTAAAGCTGGAAATACAATCTGTATCTTGGAGCACTGGAATGCTCTGCTCTCTTGGACAAGCTGCTAAATCTGTTGTCTTAGATAGCTTGTTTATAGTCACCATTGTAAATGATGTAAATGGGTCTTGGTTCACAAGTGCAGCCCAGAAATCCTAATGGTTGGGTTTGCATTGCTTCTCCTGCCTGACTCGCTAGGGAAGGATGTATTTGAGTTCCTCTTTAGAGGCGCATTAAGATAAAGGGCAGCATTCCAAGTGATTGTCTTCCATAAAGCAATGCATTAGGGTTGCTTGGTTTTTTTCTTCCCTGTCTTTAAGGGCAATGACCACAAGCCAGAAGAATATTGGCTTTTAAATTAGGTTTTGTAGTCAGCTATCGCTGCAATTGTGATGCACACAAAAGCCTGTGTGTTTTATATTTTGTCATTAATCTTTCATTTTGTCCTATAATTGTACAGTTATAAAATTTGGAGGTGTGAATACTGTCACCCTTGCTGGTACATACAGAATTTAATTTCTCCTGTAAACTGTTAGTGCCAACCTACATCAGGATACTATGAGCCCAGCAATTTCTTATTACAGATATTTTGTTACAAAATTACAGATATTTTGTTACAAATACAGTATGTTTTCTATAAATTTATTCTATGTTTTACCTGAGCATTCTGTGTATTATTGCACATGGGGTGATGAGCACACTGTGAACCTGGTGCAGTGGGGAGTGAGCTGTCTCTCCTCACTAGAGAGCCTCCTTACTGTCCATTTGCCTCGACCTGTGGGGCCTCCACATGGATCTAGCCACATGTCTGTAGGAAGCTTCAGTGTGAAACAGACACCTCCAGAGTGAGTGGAAGCAGCCAGCCTGCTTTTGCATCCTTGCTGACTCTAGAGGTAGGACAGATGGAATTTTCTTTGTTGGGCCACACATGAGCCATGCTGCATTTGAACTGATACAAATCGTCTGCACCTCAGTGCTGTAATTCACAGCCTGGGTAAATTGTTCCCAGGTGGTGATGAGTTATAGCTCACTTTCTGTAATAGCTTGTTAAAGTACTCACATTGCTCACATTTACTCACAAAACTAAGTTTATACAGATGATGTATTATAACTGAGTCTGAATGGAGAAAACATTCTTGAAATTATATGAAATCCCAAGTTTCTTTGAATTCTTTTAAATGACCAGGTCAGGGAGAATATCTGTCTCTAACAGCTTGAAAAAATGATTAAATGGTTCCAGTATCAACCAAGATTCCCTACTGAAGAAACATCCTACTTCAGTGTACTCGATGTCAGAAGAAATGTTATGGTGGGAGCATTTAATAGAGTGGGTAACACTGTGCTGCTGGATATTCCAACATTTTTGAAAATTAAATGTTTAAAATGCTCCTTTTGACCATTTTCTCTTGGACTTTAACCATGCTGCTCTTGTTTTCCATACCATCTTTGCAATTAAGTGTGTTACTGATATTGGAGGGGCCTGGGCTTTTTAAAAGTATTTTGAGAATCTTGGGAACTGAAAAGGAGTCACATAATGATAGGGGTGGATGGACACAGTCCTATTCCAACTCACATCTGTGCAGAACTTGAAAAAAAACAGTCAAAATACAGCAATCTGTCAGAAATTTGACTGTATGTAAGCTCCTGCAGTTACTACTGCAACTGGGTCTATGTTAAAAGAATGACAACTGGAGGGAAATATCAAGGCAAGAATGCACGTCTTCACTCTTTCCAAAACTGAATTCATCTTCCCTTATTACATGTGGTAGCAGTGCTACAGTAAAAGGGAAGTCATTGTAAAAACCCAAAAATCTCAAGGTACTTCTCTTTCTGGCAGGAAATAAAAATTCTTACTCATCACACTGGCACCAACTCTGTGGATTCTGTGGCTGTTAACAAGTCTAGCAGAACATCCTAGGGAAAGAAAGAGGCTAGGGATTTGATTTCCTTTTCCTGTAATTTTCTTTCCTAAATGGATAATCTTAGATATTGGCAGCAATGAATATATTTTAATATTTAATGTGGAATATACTGTTACTCCAGGAATGACACCATACAAGTGGAGTTCTACTTATCTGTATGCAAAGGGATGATCACAACCCTAAATTTACCTGTTTATTCCTAGAGGAATCCTTTTTTTCAGCTATTCCTTTAGATTCATGTACTAAGGGTGTCCAAAGGCAAGATAGTCGTATCCTTAGGGCAGAGGCGTGTCTCAAAAGGCAATAGAGTAGAGGAGGAAAAGAAATATTTTTCTTGGAGCAGAAGACTGGTTTCCATTTTTCATGTGTTGCAAATTCTTTTCTCTTAAAATGTTTTGCTGAAGACTTTCCTCAAACTTGTGTTATCTTCTGCTTTGGCTTTCTGTCATGTATCTTGCTGCTATGCCTCTCTCTTTCATTAGGGTCTAGATTGGTTAAAAAAAGCCTCTGTCTAGACTGGGAGTGCAGAGATAACTGACCTGATGGTGTTTGAGCTAACCCTGCAGATAAAAGTTCCCTTCAGGCTCAGGTGAAGCACCCTGAAGACAGATTTTGCTAGTTTGGGCATGATACGGGGTAGCATTGCTCCTTGGTATGAGCTGCTCGGTCAGCCCTGTTGCTGCTGCTGCACAGGATGTGGCTGCTGGGGTGGGTCCAGTACCATATTGAAAACCTCTGCCCGATTCCTCATTGCAAAGCTCTGGATGCATCGCTCATGGTCACATCTGTTGGCAGGTGCATTTACCTGGACGCCATCCTTGCCTTTCCGTGTGCATGTCACTGTAGAGCTGTAGACTCATTGGTAGCCTCTCCATTGCAAGTGAAACATGCAGGTTTCTTGTTGTCCAGCTCTCAAGCAGGTGTGTGTTACACATTGGCTTGTTATGGCGATATTGAGAACGTCAGAAAAACTTGTGCATTTTAAGCGTATATACAGTGCATAGGTGACTGTTAGCAATTAAACTCTGCTTTTAACTGACAAACTTATTATTATCTTTTTTTATATCTCTTCTGTTGCTCTTGGCTGTTTTCAAAGACATGACAAATAATGACTCTACTGATGATGCATCTGCTTTTTATTTTTCCTGCTCTGATTGCTTTTCCACTGAGTTTACTGGCAGATATGAATCCGACTCCAGCACAGAATCATGAGCTGTCTGGATTTTCAGTACAAGGAGTTTTGGACTCAGCTTATTTTATCACTATTTTTGTGCAGTACAGTTTCTTCCAATTAATATACAAAGGCAGTGTGTACTTAAATGCTGTAATACATGCTTTATACAGAATTTTTCTCCTTTATTTTTCTGTTAAGCATCATTAATGTTGGTAGTAGTATTTCCCCAAATAATAATTAAAAAAAAAATCCTACAAAATTCTCAACAATTCTTTCTCATTTGAAACCCATAATGTGTATCATAGAATCATGGAATCATTGAGTGGTATTGGTTGGAAGGGAACCATAAAGATCATCTAGTTGCAATCCCCCTAGGCAGGGGGACCTTTAAGTAGATAAGCAGGGACACCTCCAAGGAGACCAGGTTGCTGAGAGCCCTGTCCAACTTTGCCTGGAACACCTCCAGGAATGTGGCATCCAGAGTTTCCCTGGGCAACCTGTTCCAGTGTCTCACCACCCTCACAGTAAAGAATTTTTTCCTAATAATCCAAAACTACTCTCAATTTAAATCCATTACCCCTTGTCCTGACACTGTGTGCCCTTGTGAACAGTCTTGCCCTATATTTCCTCTGAGTTCCCTTTGGGTGCTGGAGGGCTGCAATTAGGTCATCCCAAGCCTTTTCCAGGTTTAATAATCTCAGTTCTCTCAGCCTGGAGCTTGTATGTGTGATGATTCCTGTAGCTGGAGTGGGATGGCTTCATCCACGAGCTCCCCTTGATTGGCTGACCTGTGGTGTAAACCACAGCTGTGAAATTCCCTTTCTTGTCTCTAATTTTTAACACTGCTTGTGCTGTTCTTCAGAGACAGCTCCTCATGCTTAATATCTGTCTGATGTAGAGGGTGACCCCTCAGCCTCTCCATCCTTTCATGTCTCTTATCAACAGCCTGTTGCCATCGATAGCCACACTCCAATTGTGGAATATGCCCCACAAACTCTCAGTAATGGCACTTCCTAGCAGCACAGTGACTTCCAGCTCCTGTTTTTTATCTGTTCTGTGTGCTTTGGTGCGAAAGCACCTCCCTGGGCTGTGTCACCTTCCTAGAGGAACGGCTGTGTATATACAAAGCACTGAATATCAATACATAAGGCTTTTTTCTGCTAGTGCACTGCAAAAATGGTTGTAATTTCTTAGCAGGGGGTTCAGTTTCACTCTCACCTCCTCGAAATTATCCTCTTGCAGGAACATGTACACCTGACAGTAGAAATAGATTCTATTTGGTATCGACAAATAATGAAGCAATTTTTCTCTTTTGTCTTACCTGAACTTTATTTGTATTGTACCGAAGGTATTGTAATTTTAGTTACAAGAAAGAAAGACTGATCTGCTGTGGTAAGTACAAAGGAAATAAAAAAATTTTTTCCTCACAGCATGCCAGGCCTTTGTAGAAAATAGAATAGGGGTTATTTGGAGAAAAGACATCTTATACACATCATAACCCTGGATTTAAATATGCTGTATGTGTGAGTGCTTAAGGACTGACTTCAAAGTCGTTGCATAGGTGACCTTAATTTGTGAACTACATCGTTTTTTGAGGGTTTTTTTATATTAATAGCATCCTTTTCTCCCTGCTTTTCACCTTTCTCTCCCCCCAAGAGTCAAACAGTTCTAGATAAAACTTACATTTAATTCTGTTGCATTAAAGGAAGTGGTGCATTTCGTTTTTCATCCTATAGGGTACTAATCATTATTATTGCAATTAAAAAGATAAAATGTTTCCTCTTTCCCCTCTTCTGTTATGTTTGTGTATATATTTTCAGATATGATTCTGGACCAGCAGGTGGGTTCTGGGCAGCTAAGTGAGGATGTCCGTCACCGGGTGCATGAGGCTTTACTGAAACAGCATCACCATCAGAACCAGAAGAAGCTGAGCAACAGGATCCCAATTGTAAGATCCTTTGCTGATATTGGAAAGAAGCAGTCTGAGCCCCATTCCATGGATAAAAATGGTAATGCTTTGTTTTGCATTTTGAGCCTTCAATAGCATCTGCCTGTTTGGTATTGCATGTGCTTTGTATCCCCAGCTTAACAGAGTGATTCTACTCTGAAAAGCTACCCTGTAAAACTGGTACCTTTTGCATGGGAGTGGCTCCTTTTATGCATTCAGAAACACACCTGCTCAAACTTGAAATTTGTCTATATTGCACAAGTCAGGGCTGGGCAGAGCTATTCAAGGGAACTCGCCGAGGTGTTGGAAGCTGCGCTGGTGTGCCACGGCACCCTGGGTGACTGACATGGCAGATTATTCCCACTGCAGCTCAGGTGCATGCTTTAGGTGCTCTGTGCAATTCCTCAGCCTGAGCTTGAGTGTCTTTGCACAGTGTTGCTCTGAGCTGTGGACAGGCTCCATCAGTGCCTGGATATTTTTGACTTCTGTTGACTGTCCAGGACCTATTTATTTAAAATGTAGTGGATTGTTGAAAATTTCTAAGCCTACAACAGTGTATTAGCTACAGTTCAACTGTTGCTTCAGATTTTATAGGTGAGTTTGAGGGGTTGAAAAATGAGGCAAACATTCCAAGATGACACTGTTGGAGAGGTCACAAAAGCTGTACCTTGTTCTTTCGGAAAATCCCTTTTGTGAAAATCAGGATAATGCAAATGAGAAATGTTTTCAGAATGGTTCTAGAGTAAAATATTGGCATAGTATTTTTTGGTTTTCTTGCTTTTACAGAAGATCTTACAAGTTGTATTATTGTTGCAGGTCATTATAATGAAAGATCATTTCTTTTTGCTCTTTCCTTATTTGCTTAAACAAAGGTCTGTGTTATGAAATTTGCAGCCAAATTTTGCATATATTTTTCAGTTAACTCTTATTCCAGAAATCATCTTGGCTGTAGTGAAATCTTAGTCACTTGTGCTGTCTCTCTGTTTCAGAGCCCTGCTGAGCTTCCCTATCACCTTGGGAAGTGGGGAGTGAGGAAACAGCTGTAGCACAGGAAGGTCAGGATTGCAGGAGGAATTTGTGTGCTTTGAGGCATAGGACAGAAGGGCAAAGAGTAGTCGTGTGGCTGCTCTGGAAAGATGGGGCTGTTGATATGAAGGTTGACTTGATTTCAAGGAAGAAACTTTTGTTTCAATCATTGCCATATAAAGTTTTAAGAGATCTAAATCTAGTTGCTTCCCTGGGAAGATTCTGAGACCTAAAAGGCAACATATAATTTCATCTGATGAGGATATTAAATAGAAACCTTAATTGTGTAAAAGTATCATTTTAGGAGTAAGGAAAAAATAATATTTACTAAGATGTGTGTGATTATGCATATGGATGCACAAGAGTAAATGTAAGTAGGATGATGGTTCCTCCTTTTTAAGGTAACTTTCTTGTTGTTTTATACAGCTTTTGCTGATGACTTTAAACAAATATTCAGGAAACACTAGAGAAAGTTAATGATATAATGATCCTGTACTTAATTTCCACAGGATGTAAGATGGCAGCTTGCATTCCATTAAGCTTTTTGCATTAGGTCTTATGTAATAAACAGACATTAGTTGCCTTAAGAAGAAACTTCAGGGCAAGCTGTGAAATTACCATGAGCTCAATTTTGTTAACTTTCTGTGTCTGTTAGTGGAACTGATGCAGTAATTCACTCCAGAAACATCTTGCTTTTGCCCAAGTTCCTTCTGGCAAACTTCCTAGCTCTTCCTAAATTTCCCCCAAAAATAAACTCTCATCAGGATAGCATCTAAGTCCATATGAAACACACTAATTTTATATACTCAGTGATTAAGTGATTCTCTTAAGTAGAGAGACACATTCTTACAGTTTTTCATTTGTCTGTCCCTGTTTTGCAAGATGAAAAAATGCTGAATGCATTGTTCATGTTCTTGTGTAGAAATGTCATAGAATACTCTGACCTCTGTTAAAAAAATCTTGGTCACTTTTACTGTGTTAATTTAAGTTAAATGTACCAATAAAAAAAATAAATATCCCATAAATTATATATGTATGTAAAAAAGTAGAATAACATAGAGATTTTAGGGATATTTATGAAAGTATATTTGATTTCTATCTAAATTACAGTGAAAAGTTCTAAGCATGAGCTTTTTGGACAGAGATTTTTTTAATCAGTTTAAAGCATTGCTCCTCTACTTGCATCATTTAAGTACTAATGCATGTTTGGCAGTCTCCTGGTTTGGCACCACCAAAATCAATGGTAGCCCTGTGATTAAACAAAGAGGATTTGTTTATTATCCATTGCCCATTCATTTAAAAGTCTGAATCTTACTTTACTAACTGAGTCTTACTTTACTGAGTCTTACTTACCTTGCCTGAATTGCATTTATATTAGTATTAGCTTTAGAAAAGGAAAATTTAGTCTAAATTTTTTTGTTTTAAAAGGAACTAGAATTTTTTCCCTTTTCAAGACAATTACAAATAAGCAGTTCAGGGGTCTGAGTGGCAACTATTGCCTGTGTAGTCCAGGATTTAAAAAGTGGGAAAGAGAGAATTCTGGAGAGCTGCCTAGTTTCAGGTACACTGGCTGCACCTCTTCTGGCGTACTCTTAGTTATTTCCTCACCCTGTGTAACTTGCAAGTGTACGTGGTGTATAAATTATTCAGGAATCTTCACTGAAATGCTCAGCTGTCAGGAACTCTGCTGTTCTTAGAAGCTTGACCAGGGGTAGCAGTGAGGTTCCTGATCATTTTCTCTGCCAGTGCCTCCCAAAGGCTGGAGTTCAGCTACAGTGTTATGCTCACTCAGCTGTAAGTTTCTTTTTCAGATTGCCAAGGAGTGTCTGTACAAGCTATTCATAGTAATATAAAAATGAGTTGTTAAAATGTAAGTTTGAATCACGTAAAAGAAAAAACTGAATATGTGTAAAAGAAAGAAAAATTAAGGTATATAAACAACTTATATTATTGTCCAAGACTGTGCTGTAAGACACATCTTGGTTCCCGAGGACAAACTGGTAAAATTCATTCAAGGCCTCATTTTAATCTGCTTATTCCCATTTGTCTTCAAACACTGTGTTATGTATGTGTTACATACATACAGAATGTATGAAGGAAGAACGTTTCTAATATTGCTGTCAGTAGCAGTATTTTTCTCTCCTTTTAATTAAAAGAAGGAATCAAAATATTGTTGCTTTTACTTTCTGGACGATAAGCTTAATTCCTAGAAGACTGGGGGAGGGAAACAAATCATCTCAGGTACTGCTGGTGAATTTACACCCCAGTTCACCCCTATCAGTATAGGAGTGTTCATAAAAAGCACGTGACAAGAGCTTCATAAGGGCCACTTGTTTGTTCCTGCTGAAATGAGACAGGGGAACTTGGACAGTTTTTCTGCACAAAAGGGAGTTCTCTCTTTGGTTAAATTTGGGGTTAGTGTTAGACAGTTTGGCTGGAAACAATCCTTAGCAGTCTGTTGATTGTAAAAAAGGGTGATTTAGAGCCCTAAGACCCTGATCTGTGGGTTATGTGGTACAGCTGAGGATTCAAACTCCCTTCTTTGTCCAAGTTCTTGACAATAGTAGCTTATCAATGTGTCAATTTTCAGATGTTCAGGAGCAAAGTTTGAAAATGAATACATGAATTAATTCAATATATGGCAGCACCATTGACAGGCCATTGTGATATCTTTGCTGGAAGATAGTTGTACATATGTTCTCCCTCCATTTTTCTTTGTTTATGAGTCTGTCAGACCATCTAATTAATTTGCTTTGTATTTAGTAGTATTATCTTTTGTTTACAATGGCTTTTCTTCACATCCTCTGCAGGGCTAAGATGTCAGGGTGCTATGGATTTACCATGCATTTTTAATGCTGCCATGCTGTGTTTAACTTTCACTTTTCATTAGGCATCAAAACTGTGAGAATTAAAAGCCTGCTTTTGATGTTCCAATAAAAACGACAGTCAAATTTGGCATAAGAGCAGGAAAAAATATTTTTTTTTATAGGCTAATTTGACACCAAATACCTAAAATAAAGGGTGGCAAATGATTTTAGCATAAATACTGTAAAAGACAGGTAAAAATATGAATTTTTTTCATTGGTAAATCATCTTTAGAAAGCTTGCTTTGTAAAGCAATTTAACCTATTTTTATTGAGATGAGTAGGTTTCACACTGTGATACCTCAGAACTGTGTTTGTAAATTCCTATGGCATGGTCTAAAAAGCCAAGGACAACTGCAAATATATGACACCTCTCTACTTTAGAGGAATGCTCAAGTGATTTTATAAGCCTCTCCTCTTTTATAAAAGGGGTTCTGAAATTCAGAGTTTTAAGCATGTGTGGCATGAAAAAATAACTGATTCTGTGAAAATGAAGTTAGGAAAAGAAGTTTTCATCATATAAACATTTAAGGGTTTTGACTGGCTATTTCACTTTTAGTCTAGGGGGTGTGTATATTTTATATATATATGTATGTATGAGTATAAAATGAAATCTAACTGGCCTTATACTGGTTAAAGTCCAAGAGGAAGGAACTCGGGAGAGGAGTATGGCCAACTAAGTTACTTGTATTTTCATGCATCTTGCTGAAGTGTTCTTTACCCACAATAACATGATCTTATCCCTGTTTTTTTGTTCCGTACTTAAGCCATTTATAAGAGCTTCTTCTCCCTTGAATTCAGAGCAGGCACATTATTAGTGTAAAAATTGGGTTACACCACACATCACGTCTAATTCTGAGAAATTCTGAAATTGCAAGCAGAGGTTTACTGGGATTCTGAAGAGCTTGATAAAAGCAACGGCAAATTAAACTTGGGATCTTCGGAGTTGTTAGCACGAGCTACTGAAACTGTTCATTTTGCCATGTTCTTTTTTAAACCTTTTCCCAGTTACTTCAGTTGGTATGATGGGCTGGTTTGGACTTCATTGTTTGTGGCCATATGAGCACAAGAAGAGATATTGGAGCCTATGCTTGTCGTAATTTATGATAGCATCCGTTAGTATCCTGAAAAGTCAAAATTCTCTGTTCTGTTATGGTGTTAGTTACCTTCTTCAGTTTCCCAGTCTTTTCTAAAGATCAGTTCAAAGATTTATGCCATAACTTGGAGCAAGCTTACAGCATGTGAAGCTTTCATGTCAATACTATCACATGGAGAAGGGTGGGCATGACCTGGAGCGCCATGTAAAGGGTGGGGAGGCTTAGGGAAGAACCCGGAGTACATGACCGTGCACTTTCATTTTGGGAGTAAATCACAACCGATGCCATTGATGTACTCCCAACTTTTCTGAAGTACTGGATCTGGATTAGGGGAATTGCTTCAGCTTACATTGAAGACAAGGTAAACTCAGAGTTTAGTTAATTCTGCCTTAAAGTCTCTAATGCTCTATTTTTTGTTCTAGATTCTTCTCAAATGAATGTATTTTAATCCGGTTGTATTTTCCACAAGTTTTTATACTACTAAAATATAACTTGTTCTTATGAACATTTTCATCTGATATTTATTCTTTCTTTCTCCACATTTCCTTGTACCCATGATAAAATGTGTAATCTGTATGTATAAAACTGTATCATTCATCTTTGTATTTCTTTATTTTGCTCTGTCTTTGTTGTGTCTGTCTCTAACAGGCTCATCTCATCTCTGTATCTTCCTCATCTCCTATCCTTTGGGTTCTGTAAACTCCCTGAAGGTTCAGAGGTAGTATAAATACCTATTCTTGCTTGGGCTTCAGATCATTTCAAATGTACACCCATGTCTTCATCTCAGTTTCTTGTCAGCATGCAACTTCTTGCTATAGTGATTTGAAAAAATACCTCAGGCCTTTGTCCGCAGCTGTGGCACACTGAAGAAAAGTTTGTGTGGAATTTGCTGTTTTAAGTTCATTTTCTTACATCTATTTGTAAAACTGCAAATCACAGCATTTTAGTTCATACTGCATGACTTCATGTGAATTATGCTTGAGATATTCAGGCCTAGCATTAGAAGAACAGCTAAAGCGACTTCCTCATCCTCATAAATTGCATATCACTAGTGAACACCAAATCTCCTTGTACTTACGGAGGTACAATGGAAGTGACATGATTCCCCACTGATTAAAAATGTTGATCATCAAGAGGCCTAAAGGCATGCACACACACACACACACAATCCAGCCTGCAGAAATGCTGTCACTGCTCTATTAGAATTTTATCATATACTGAAGAAAGCTTACTGTTTTTCAATCTTTGAGTTCTATCTGGACAGTGTTGTGCATTCAGACTTGGAAAACTGATGAATAGTTGCAGTGAAAAGTCTGAAGATTGAAGTTTGAAAATCAGGATTTTTTTTTTTCTGAATGGGCAGAAATATGTATGGTTTGGAAAAATAAGCATCTTCTTTTCTGGTTTAGTTTCCTTTGATATGCTGGTTTAGTCCAGTTTGTTTCCATTAACTGTGATTTGTGTCTGACTATATTGTTCTGCGTTTTTGTCATTGATGTTCTAGAGACATCTTGGATTTTGAATAATAACCACAATGCACATAGTTAAATGTCTGAAGTTCTACATTTTAGGGAGGAAAAATATCTTACATGTGACATTAATTTACTGGGATTAATTTTTTTTTATATTTGCCAGGACTAACTGTCTCAAAAATACCAAAATATCTGCAGATGCAAACTTCTATTACTGTAGCTTTTTTTTTTGTTTTGTTTTTAAGTGTCTTGACTTTGCATGAAAGTGTTTTTTCTGTGTATTCTTGCTGTAGTCAAAGCTCTGGAAATTTCACATTCTCTGAAAAAGACACTTATTTTTTATATATGCAAGTTTTTTTAAAACGTAATTTAAAATTGTGCTAGTATTGGCTTTTTATTACATAGAAAAGCTGTTACAGCAATTATAGCATGGTTTTATCTGTTATGTATTAAGTTCCTTTGTATGTACCCTGGATATTTCAATTATACCACATTGTGTATTTGATACTTAAAACTGAATGGCTCAGATGAATTCTCGAAGAATGCAACTCTTCATGTGCTTTATGTAGGTGGCCTGCAGATTAAATGGAGGCTTCAGCTTTAAAATGACTCAAAATATTACATTATACTCTTGAAGAATAAAGTTCTGTGTTTACCCCATACAACGTGTAAATAACCATTTTGCTTGGAGTGCTGAAATGGAACTGGTGAGGAGAGGGCAGGAAAGGGTGGAATGATGAGGCTGTTGCTGCTCTTATTACTTCTTGTAGGGACTTGATGGTTTATGCCTTCACCATTCTTAGCAGCCCATATTTTCAGTTTAAACAAAAGAAGTAATAAACCATGAGAAATGTTTAAAATCTGGCTAGAGTTTGGGATTACTTTGGAGGGCTTTTTTGTGAGAAGTGATTACCTGTTGTCTACCTTGTATCTTTGATTGTTACTCAATACAGTAAAAAACCCAAACTTGTTGTTCCATGATCCAGAAATCTGTCTGAAGTTGTAGAGCTATTTAAACATGTCTTTCTGCCTCAAGGTAAAACTTGTGTTCTTTCAGATTACTCCAGCATATGGGTAAATCAAAGTTTGAGGTCTTCTGTTGGCACAGAAAAAGAACATATGCTATTCTTAAAAACTTCACATACTTACTGGTAGTGGCTTTTTTCCCTTGTATGTATATCTTTATATATTTTTCTCCAAAAAGAAAAGTGGACACAATGTTTAAAGGTCCTCTGGACTGTTATGCTGATTGTTTTGGAACCTCCAATTTTGATGTTAAAACTTCAATATTTAAATAGGTGCTCCATGCTCTGACTCCTTTGTTGGTCAATATTTTTTCCTCTGGCAGATGTATCTGCTCTCATTTTCTTGAGTTTTTGGGTCCAGAAAAAAAAAAGTGTAAATGTCTAATTAGCAGCAGAAAGATAATGAACTACTATTTCTGTTACTTTCGTTTTTATCTCATTTCTTTAAAATGTAATATGTATATTAGTATAAGTAATTATTACAACTATTTCCCTTTTCATACATCCTAAGGTATAGAGGAGTGTGTAAAACAAAAAAAAAAGAAGAGTCAGCAGGTTTTATATTACAAGATTTTAGGTTCTTCGGGAGTAAGTCAAGACAGAAACTTCCCCTGAGCACCTTATGCCTTTTCTGTTTGAATAAGTGGAAGGGTTTTATTGGTCACATTAATAAAACCTCCAAAATAGGACAGAAATAAAATTTATATAATTTTTTATATTAATGATTTTTAATAGCTGTAATATTACAGGATGATTCCTATAAAAATAATTCAAGGAGTGCTAAATAAACAATACAGAAAAAAAATTACAATGTGAACTAGTTCGCTGGGATGCATATTGTAAAGATGATAGTGTAACAATGATGGAACTCTGTTTTTCTTTCAGTTCTAATTAAAACAGACAAATTGAATGACTGCTTCTAAATACGTTGTATATGTAATAATTCTGGCTTCTGTTTTGTGAAAGTTTTCTCATGTGACATTTAGGAATGAATAGCCTCTTTTTATATTAATTCCTTCAATTTACAGTAATATGTGGATTTCTAAAATCACATTTTTCATATGTAAATTCTCATCCTGACTTTATTTTCATTCTACCTGCTTAGATTAACATGCTTGTCATGTCTGTTTGCCATTCTCTGTTTGTTTCACTGTAGAGCTGAACAAAAGCCCTGATTTCTATTCTTATTTTGATCTGTCCTTTTCCTGAATCAGAGAAAAATGGAAATATTTGCAGTTTAAAGATAGATACATTTAATAGTAAGATTTCTAGTAATATATTTTTAAACATTCTGTTGCTGTACTACCTAATCAAAGTGCAGTATCTCTGTCTGTGCTGCCAGGATGCACACATGAGTCTAAAACCTGTTTCATGTCATGGGAGATTTGTCTAGTAGAAAATGACATGCTGATTTTCACAAAAACCAGCATTTTCCTTGAGCAAGTGTTTCAACTGGGAATTAATGGCCAGGGATCCTGTATTGCTCAGCTGTGACAGAAACTGGATACTTCAGCATTTTGGCAGTGGCTGAGGTGCTCTTGAAGTCTCTGTTCCTGTTCAGGCTGGATCCTGCAAAGTGTTCATGTCCTGGCAGTGGCTGAGGACGTGTCTGGGCTGCAGGTGTGAGTCCCGGCAGTGTGAGGGGCCACGCTGCGGCTTTTGGAATTGCCCAGACAATGTGCCTAGCTTAGGACTTTCTAACTGTCTTCATCTTCAAATATCATGAACATATGGTCTTTGTTACTGTGCAAGTTTAGGTTGATTTTCACCAGAACCAATGTTTTCACATCATCATTTCTCAGTCATATGAGAGACTTTATTCGCTATGGAAACAAATATATGCTGGGCACGAGATGCTGACTCTGGGCCAGTTGGACTCTGTAGTTATTCCTGGGTATGTGTTAGGGCAGTAAGAGATAGTTGGCTCATGTATTTGGTAATTTCCCTTGTACTTTATTCTGGTGTTCAGAGCTGCGTGTGGCTTCTGACATGCCAGAGAGGGAGAAACAGTGAAGGGAACAGGGCATGGCCTGTGCCCCTGTGGGGTTTGTGTGCTGCCCTATTGCCAGCCCCACAGCCGGGCTGTGTACGGTGGGCTCTGGCCATGTGCAAGGGCAGTGTTGGCATTACGTAAAAATATGCTTTGTATGACACAGACTTGTTACTTGGCTCTTTTTTCTTTTTGAGCTTCTGTTGGCAAAATTTTGTTGGTCAAAAGACTTGCTCTTTGTTTCCACAAGACTGAGGTGTGTTTAAACATTTCTCATCTTGAGATATTTTTAAAACTTCTTTAAAATATTTTACTAAATCTTCACTGGACTTTTTTTGAAAATGTGTTTGTTGAAACATTTGTTTTATACCTGTCTATATCCACATTTTTCAATACTGAGCTTATAAATCAGTTAATTTCCAATGTATTTATTTTTATACCGGTCCATTTTTACGTTGTTTTTTGTAGCTTTTATAATCAGGACATCCTTATACACATGAGTAACTTTGTAAAAATTTGTAATCCTATTTAAGTCAATGAGGATTACTTTTGTAGGCAGATATTGCCCAAAGTTTTCAGCTCCTCTAATTATTTAAAAAAGCTGTGTGAAGGCAGGACTTTCCCCAAATATGTATCTTTAGAATTGTATGCTTTAATTGGTATAGAAATTTTGTCTTCTCGTGTTCAGCAGTATCTTTTATATTTTCTAAATTTCCTTCTCACATTCCTAACTGCACATGATGAATATTCTGTCTTTTGAGAATGTGCTATTCTAAATAAGTTTCTAATTAAAATGCCATGTTTAGGTTCATCATATATCTATGATATGAAATGTGCAGAGCTCTAATAATTGTGTCATTAGATGTTGCTTTATTTGTAGAACTTTTAGTATTCTGTAATAATGATACTTTTTTTAGCAGGTCAGGTTGTTTCCCCACAGGCTACTCCAGCCTGTATTGAAAACAAAAATGATGTGAGCAGAGAAAACAGCACTGTTGACTTTAGCAAGGTAAGTGTCCACTGATGGTGAAGAGAACTTCCTGACTACCAAACAGATATTTAAAATTAAATAAAATGAATCCATGTGAGTCAGGAAAAGCTGTAAAGTGTAGATCTTACTTTAGCATGGAAGTTTTGTGTGCACTGCAGTATAGTTTCTCTATGATAAAACAGAATCTTACATTTTCTTTCTAAATTATATGTGACAGGAAATCACAGTTTAGAAACACAGATAAATTTAATATCATAGGTATATATTTGTAGGGGAAATTTTACATATTAACAGAAAATTGCATAAGTACGAAAGTAATTCAGAATTCCTATAATTCACCTCAGATTTTTACTTTCTGTAGAAGTGATGCATGAATGCAAACTATGCTTTTTATAACCTGAACTCGTGGATTCCAGATGTCTCAAACAGAATGTGTTTCTGTAAACCTATAACTTAATTCTTCTGGCAAGCCAAGATATTTCAGTACACTTTACAAAAGATGTTAACTGTTCAGTAGTGGAGATTGCAATGACAGTTCAATGTTAGATAGCAAAGAAAAGCAAACAGCTTCTCAGCTTTAATGTGAAGGAGAATCCTAATTTGTGTAAGAAGTCTGTGTGTACCTAAGACAGTCACAATGGATACAGATGACAGGCCTGACAGGGATAGATGACTTCAGCTGACACATTAATGCAGCAAAGGTTGAGAAGTGAAGAAAGGTGATTTAAACCAAAATTCTGAAGAACAGCACTTTGAGTCTGTTGAATTTTAATGTTAGTGCAGCTGAGCTAAAAGTAGAGTTATGTGATTGCTCCATCTGGTGCCAGACTTATTTCCTAGCAGCAGTAGCTATTTGCATCATTTGAATTTTTGACTGAACATTCCAGACTATGAATCGTATATGGCTGAAATAAGAGGGGAAACAGATCTTTCTGTCAATGACAATGAGGAAAAAGGAGGCTGGCTGGGAATGTATTATGAACTATATTTCTATAGAGGCCATGAGAACATCTATGAACAGTGGCAGGTTGTTAAAAATTTAATGTTAATCCTTTAAGCATATTTCAAACTAAAATGATATTACTTTAAAGAGTCAAGTGCAATATTGGTCTCATGATATTTATATTAAAGTCTTAAGTAAAACAAATTGGTTTTGCAAGTGTTCTAATATCAAGGTGTAAAATTTGTAAAGGATATAAAATATAAATAAAATTGTCTATTCAAAATAAAGCTATGCAGAAGTGAAGGGAATGGCATAAGTTTCAGTAGTGCTTTTCGTGAGCATTTTTCCAGTTGCTTTGAGTGTTGTAGGATCCAAATCCCAGTCAGTTGTCTAACTGCAATTCCGTTTGTATTAAACAAGAATGGGAGTGGCATCATTTGATCCTTCACTCATTATTTTTGTAGTGCTGCATCTTTGCTGATCAAAAGAGCTCTTCCCATTTAAACTAGCTGGAAGAATAATCAACATTTCATCTTCTTCTAACCTCAACAGTGATGGATACCAATAAGCATGTCAGGAATATGAAAGGAACGACTTTTGTTAGGAGGAATGAAATAGCAGTAAAGGATTGTAATCTAATATCTTCCTTTTTGGCCAACTTTAAATAGATCCATTTATCCTTTTGAAGATGCATAAGTTCAGTTTCCCCTTGAAATGTGCTATTGCAATAACTCCCAACGGTTATAATTGGAATTATATGCACAGATTGAGAGGAAAGTAGAGCAGTACACTAATTTTCTCTAGTGTATTGTGATTTCTTGCTCTAATTTTGTTCCAGATATTAATTTCATTTATCTTCTACAAAAAAAGCACCTTTGACTACCTCACATATTCTCTCCTTGCTAATCTTCTCCCTTGGGCTCCATCTAGTATTCCAAATTTGGAGTTGATTCAAAAAGCTGACTTAATCTGGATACAGCATTGAGACTGTGTTGATTGTATTGGTATGTGTCCATGAAAAATGTGAGACAGGCACTGAAAGCTGTCTTGAGTGTTACCTCAGTGGCATGGAGAGAGAGATGGTTTGTGCTGTTTGTAAATGTGTCACTCCTCTTCCTCTGCTGCCACCACCAGGACTTTGTGTTCTCAGGGTGATGTGGAGGTGATTTGTCACAGCACCACTTTACCCTCCTGTCTGAGTAGAAATAGGAGTGATGGTTCAAGAACTTCATCTGGCTCATTTCTACTTTTTACACCAAAGACTGGAGGGAACATTAATTGTCCTGAAAAACAAAATGTATAAAGAGGACTGTAGATCCACTTCCCCTCTCCCATACCGACAGAGTTTGGCATTTCAAATATCATGTGAAGCAAATTACTTGTTTTGAGTGCTGGTTGACCTGCTTATAAATAAATTTGATTAATATGTTTTACTAAGAAGGGATGTTGGGTATCTTTTTTGTCTCCATGTTGGTCTGTGTTGGTTTCAGGGTAGATGTCCACCACTCTTCAGTCTTTGAGTTGCTCTGAAGAGACATGGCCTTTGCATTAGTTATTTAGTTTTATATTTATTGGAGCTTGCCGGGACTATTTAGGGTCAGGTCAGGAATGGGGTGCAGGTTAGGGTGCAGATGAAGGTGCACATCAGGTCTCTCTAGCTAAAGACCTGGGATATGAGATGTACTATGGATAGGTTAGATAAAACATTCAATATAGGTAGCTTCTGCCACTGCCATAAATGTGTTACTCCAGGACCACCTCCACTCTCATTATGCAGTGAAAGCAACACCTCTGGGACTTGGCTGTGTCTGCTCAGTTTGCTCCTGAGTTCCTCAGTTTGCTGCCAGCTACTTTCCTTTTAATGGGGCTCTCTTCACTACCTAAACAATATTAGAATCTCAAGCTGATAAATAGTACAGAAACTATCTGATAATACCTTCTGGTAGACAGAAGACAGAATCTTTATTTCTAATATGAATCTTGGGATCTGTTAGAGGACCTCAATGTCATAACTGTAGCATGTTGTATATGTGACGTTAATTATTAAATGTTAAATGCATTAAAATGTTAAATCCATCCATTAACAAGGTAAACTCAGCACAGAATGCACATTTCTTACATGCCTGAAAGACTGCTTTCTTCCTCTCAATTGCAAATAACCTGCAACACCGAAATTAGGTGCAGAGTGAGCCTTAGTTATGTATTTAATCCTGAAGAGTTATTTAATGATTTGAGTGGAGAACAGAATTTACCTCACTTTTTCAATTGAAGGCCTCCAACCTTCCGGTTGATGTGGTTCTTGTTTAACTTTGTGAGGGGTTTAGTCATCTTTGTAGCTTAGGGAAGCATTAGATATCTCTTTGTGATCTCAGCAAACCAAGATTTCATTACACAGGCAACTGTGTTATATCTGAATTCTGATTTAGTGCCAGAGCCATTTGCAAGAAAACAATTTTCTAAATATTACCAAAAACTATGCAAACTAGTACTGACAGATGGCTGTAAGATAGACATTAAAATGGTCCACTTTAACAGTTTATATTGGATTTGGTTGCTGTTGTTGTGTTTAGATTAATAAAAGGAAAGCAAATGACAAAATTCATGCATTTTGAAATGTAGACAATACTGGTGCATAATTAAATCAGACATACATTATATACTTTATTATTTCATGTCAGTCTTTGTTACAGAGTAAAATCTAGAGTCATACATTCCTACGCAAATACCTTGAGCTTGTTACAGCAATGTCATGATGAAGCTGTGTCTGTTTTTCTATTATCCTACAAAAGTCAACATCACTGCCTAAAATTCCAAAGTTTTTCTTCTGTTTTGTTCTTTCAGTTTGCTCTTGAGACAGTCAATGCTCACGATAGCTTTTTTTCTCTTACTTTCAGCAGAAGGGCAACTGCCTTCTGTTAAATCTGAAAACAAAAATACATCTCAGAGTAGAAAAAGGAAAATTGTATGTAGTGGAATCCAATGCTCTTCTCAGTGAGATAATAACACAACAACTGTGAGCTACGAATTAATGATTTCCAGAATTGTTAATTATGGAAAAAAAATAGGTGTCTTAACTTCTTCTACTGTTATGATTATTATCAAGTATTCATGCTGTTATGAGTATAGATAAAAAGCATTACTAGGAAATTAATCCTATATTCTTAAAAATATTTTCAATTTGATTTGTTGTCTTTATGAATTAATTCAGTAGTGCTTTGTTTCAAAGAAAAATCGGTCAAATAATTTATGTCTAATTTGGATTAGAGAAAGATTTTTATTTAAAAAAAAATATGCAACAGACAAGACCAGTGGAACTGCATAACTGAAATAGATAATGTTGTAGTGCAGATTGGAAAGTTTCTGTCAACAAAGCAGGGGGGGGGAAAAATTCCCTTTGAGTAACTTGTAGGTTGTAATTTAATATACTTCTCCCAGGTTGACCTACACTTCATGAAAAAGATACCACCTGGAGCTGAAGCATCAAACATCTTAGTTGGTGAACTGGAGTTCCTGGACCGTGCTGTTGTGGCTTTTGTTAGGTTGTCTCCTGCAGTGCTGCTTACAGGACTGGCTGAAGTTCCAATTCCAACCAGGTACAGTTGGGCTGATTTTGCTTTGTGTTTTCCTGAGTACTTTGTGGAAACAGGGTGATGTGACCCTCTGCTTTGCCATTTACTGAGTGAGGAATTTGGTTTGCTCTTTAACAAAGACATCAGCCTTCCACTTGTCCTATAAATGATGTGTGGGTGTATTCAGACACTTGCTGGTTGTGAGTACTTCAGAGATGTAAAAATGTAGGTTATAACACACAGTTTATCCTATACAAACTGGTATTACTCCAGATGAAGCACTAAGGTGAAGTATTCAGCTTTGTAGAATATTCCATCTGGAACTGAAACTACTTGTGTGATACTGCATAATTATGTACAGAACTGAAAAAAATGAAGAAAGAATTGAGAAAAGGCAAAAAGCAAACTGTGTGATTTGGTTAACTAGGGATAGTGAGTGAATGGATGCAGAACATGCTGTAAATATGTTCTAAAATTTGTACTTCAAAAATTTGCTTTGCATGGTAGGGAAGGTGAACCATAAATTTTTATTTGATTACTTTTTTCCAAGTTGAAACTTTTTCTGATGGAGTACTTTGGTTCTGAAAACAAATTATGAGGAATTAAAAGTCTAAAATAGTCCTTGTATTCAAATAGAAGGTGTTGGGATAGATCCATGGTTACATTGTGTATGTTAAAATATTGTCTTTTGCATTTCAATGAAACTGAGAATTTTAGTTATTTAAGTTGAACAAATTCTCTGCCTTTTATAGAACTTTATGTGCCTTCAGCCTCAAGTAGAAACTGTCCAGAACCTTAATGGCAATAAAAATAATTTAAAAATTATTTTAATTTGTGTTAATTTAACTTCTCCAATATTGCAATAATATATGTAACCCCAGCCCTTCTGTTGAATTAACTGAATTAAATAAATTAATGTGTTCTGTACATAAATTACAATTGAATACATTTATTATGTAAGTTAAGGTTTGTTATGTAAGGAGGTTTTGGTAGTCTCAATCAAGACTGACTGCTAAGCTTATGATGTATTTTTGGAAGCTATTTTCACTTTTTTTTTTTTTCTAAGCAGAGCTTCATGTTTAAATGCATGTGTGAACAACTCGAAGGAGATTATATATAGTGTTTATCTGATAGATTCTTCTAGTCCACATTTTAAATAAATATTTCTGTAATATTTGTATGAATTTCAACCATCTATCCTTTGCAATTTCTCAAATTTACCTTTAATTTGCAGATTTTTGTTTATTCTTCTTGGACCGCTGGGTAAAGGACAACAATACCATGAGATTGGAAGATCAATTGCCACACTAATGACAGATGAGGTATTTTTATTCATGGTTCAGTTTTGTACTAACTGAAGAGGTTTAATAGGGAATCTCCAATCCTTCAGATGAAATGTGGCTAATCATTCTGGTGATGACAACGAGCGTTCTAGTTCATTTCATGATCCTGTGACAGCCCAGATTATCCTGCTGTAAGGGGATAACAAAATGAGAAACAATATTCACAAGCAAAGATATCTTCACCAATAAGGTTCCATTTTTCACATTTTGCTTTCCAGTGGATTTAATTTTGTTTAAGCTGCAAAATCTCTGGAATACTTAGCAGCCGTAAGGATGTTTTTCTGTAGCAGCTGGAATTTCTTAAGAGAACTATATACCAGAAGTTATTTTCAGTTGAAGCTGAGATTGTTTGCTCAGTGGGAACTTTACAAAGTGTGTTCTATTTCAGAGAAGAAGGGTCATTATTTTAGAAAGGGTTCCTTTTTCCATCTCTTTTTCCTCCCACACATACTTCTCAATTTTTCACAGGTATTCCATGATGTTGCTTACAAAGCAAAAGACCGCAATGACTTGGTGTCTGGAATTGATGAGTTTCTTGATCAGGTTACTGTTCTCCCTCCTGGAGAGTGGGACCCAACAATTCGAATAGAACCACCTAAAAATGTTCCCTCTCAGGTTTGTACAGTGTAAAATTCGAGCGCTTTTAAAAGTTGTGATGAATTTTTATTATGTAGATTTAAGTCTCATTAATTTAGCATTTAGCAGAGTTTTGCATGGTCTTTTTATTTTAGGTTAATTTTCTTTAGGAGAACCCTTGGGCTGCAAGCATACAGTGTAGTGATGACATTTGGTTTAGTTCAGTACTAGTTATCTCCTGAGTAAATACAGGTAGTTGTATCTAAAGATAGTAAATTTAGGGGTAAGTGGTCTTAGGCATCCTTGATTATTCCAAATAGCCATGGTTTACTTTTGTTCTAAGCTTATTGCAAGAATTGATCAAAGCTTGTTACTCTTTAAAATGTTTTCTGATTCAAGATTTTTTTGTGATCAATTCCTTAAATTTGACAGAATCACAATTCTTTTTACTATTAACTGTCTAGTAATAGAACAGCTTATGAGGAGGTTATGTTGAAGAATCTTAAAGTAAATTTTTTATGTTTAAGCTTTTAACTTTCAGAGCCTATTTCAGTGCTAAAACCCCTGAGAAATATCTTTTCCTTCTGGTAGGAGAAGCGTAAGATCCCAGGAGTGCCAAATGGAACTGCAGCCCACGGGGAAGCAGAACATCCTGGGGGACACTCTGGACCAGAATTGCAACGCACTGGAAAGTTAGTGAGAACATATTCAAAATCCTAAGTGTTCAAAGTGATGTTCAAAAGGAATCACAAGGGTCTGGTTCTCTCTCAGAAGTGTCTTGGCACATGATTTCTTTCAGGCATTTGTCCTGGTTTGCGTGTGCCTTGTAGCTGAAGAGGACAATGCCTGCTCGTCTGCAGAGAGCAGGAGAGGGCAAGAGGGTTTGAGTTTCCTAATTGTATTTATTGCAAGCTCCTTTCTCTAATATTTACAAAGGGAAGACCTCTCTTAAACTTAATTAATGTTATTTGGTTTTGTATAGGATGAAGTAAAACTTGGTATAGTATTGTGCCGTATATTATGAATCCTTAGAGCTGTTTTGTAGTTGAAGTTCCTGGGTTGTGCAGCTCTAGAATTTCTTTTTTACCTCAGTAAGCCGTGATATGTCCTGGTACATGAGGCTGTGGTTACCCTGGTGGCTGCAGTATACATCAGAATGAAGAATTTGTCCCAAGGAATACTTGCTTTATCTCATCTAATATGGTGTGGTGTCCATCAGCTGTCAATGGCTGCCTTAATGCAGTGTAGTTAGGCAACAGATGTTTCTTTTAGTTTGCTGCCTCCTGATATTTAAATATTTTCCCTGCCTTTAGCATGAAGCTAAAGATTCAGCTGCAGTGCTGGTGTACACTGGGGCAGAGGAGATGATGGCCAGTCTGGCTGGAAGTTGTTCTCACCAGAGAACCTGCTAATTTACAGCTTGAAGGATTGTTTTAATATTTAGGAGATAGTAGCACTACACGTTCTTCTTTACCTCAGCAGCATCTGATCCATTGTGTGCCTGTGAGGAAAAGAGCATTGTGGGGTTATTTACTCTAGCTGTATGGTATTTTGTAAGGGAGCGTCTGTTCCTAAATATTTGATTATATTTGACACAGTGTAAATGACAAAAGATGACAGCTCTTGTCCTTGAAAAATGGTAGCATATACTCATTTCTATCATCAAGTGTATTTAGGAACAGCTTCTCAAATAAAGAATGTGAAGCTCTGTATATAAATGTGTGGGCAAATAGCACTGTGATACGTCTCTAATTAAACAAATGCAAAGAATTATTTCATGTAATAAACAGTTTGACTTAGTGCATGGGAGCAAGCAACTGTTCAGAACTTTGGAGTATGGGTGATTAGTTGAAAAATTTATAAAAGAGACATGGAAATTAGTTTGCTTTAAAACCACAATAATTTCCTGGTTGGAGTTACAAAGACAGGCTTCCTAAACTTATTTTTTTATGAAGGGTCAAACATAAGAGTATGTATCATTTGATCAAGGAACAGTAGCTTCTCTGCAGTGTGGTTGAAGCAATACTGTAGAAGAAAGTTTTTTATGCTACCTTAATTAATTTGAGCTCTTCTATGTTTTCTTTAGATTTTTTGGAGGATTAATTTTAGATATCAAAAGAAAAGCTCCCTTCTTCTGGAGTGACTTCAGGGATGCTCTCAGTCTGCAATGTCTGGCATCATTTTTGTTTCTCTACTGTGCTTGCATGTCTCCTGTCATCACATTTGGTGGTCTGCTGGGAGAAGCAACTGAAGGTCGTATAGTATGTGTTAAATCTGAACTTTTAAAACAAACTTACATTCCTAGTTTTGTGGTTAGTATTTCCTTACTGTTGCATGAATCACCTTTATATATTGGTGTTTCATTGTTTAGAAGGCTACGGACTAAGACATTACAAAAAGAACCTGTTTGAAAATTTATGGACACTTCTCTCTGTATCATATTCAGAGTGCAATAGAATCGCTGTTTGGAGCATCCATGACTGGAATTGCCTACTCTCTTTTTGGTGGACAGCCTCTCACTATACTTGGCAGCACAGGACCAGTTTTAGTGTTTGAGAAGATCTTATTCAAATTTTGCAAGTAAGTGAAGATCATGACATTCATCATCCTTCATTTGTTGTGAGATGAAAGTAGAAACACCTGTTCCAAAGCTGAAATCCTAAACAGTGCAATACAAGATGAATTGTTGCCTTTATCATGTTGCAGAGTCCAAAAATTATGCAGTGAATTGGTAATGCAGAAAAGTGAATATTCTTAAATTTTGGGCCTTTGTTGCTTTTAAACTCTCCTTCATCCCTTCCCTCAGCAGCTTTGAAGGGAATGACAGCTTCAGGATGTTTGTGGGATTGTTTTTTTTTTGGTTTGTTTTTTAATTTTATCATTCTCTACTCTGAGACAGTAAATTTAAATCAGTGGTTTATCTCATCCCTCATTTGAAAGGTGTTGCCTCTCACCAAGAAAGTAAGTGCAGTAGAAGTGGTGTCCTCTTTCAATAGTCACTAATACAGACCGTGCCATTCCCTCACCTGGACAGAGGCGGTGAAGTGTCACACCAGAAGAGCCACATTTAGGCTAAAGTGCTCTACTTGACATATCTCTGCCACACTGTGGATAAAAATGATGTCTCCATTTGGAAGCCATCATGCTTCTCTGCTCTCCAGTCTGCTTTCCTCATTGCTGTGACAGGGACTTCTGTGCAGGATCTCCTGCACACCACAGAGCAGGAAACCTCGCTTAGCACTCAGATTTTCTCGCACCTTCAGACAGACCTTTCAGTTTTCTGTGATAATGTCACTCGGTGTGTTTGGAGCTCTATTATCATATGCAATAAGCTTACAGAATTTTGATGAAAGTTGTTATAGCTACTCTTTCACAGCTTAAAAAGAAATTGGCAGGTGTTGGCTGTTCACAAAGCAGGATATGGGATAAAGAGTGAGTGGACCTTATACACTTCATGTGTGTGACTACTCTCAAAGCTGCTCGTGTGATCACTTAAATGGAGATAGAGCTCTTTGTGTCTTGCTGATTGGGGGAAGAGCTCTGGTCAGGAGGTGACTTGATGGGATCTTCTGTTCACAATAAGTACATAATTTGTGATTCAGACTTTTGGAGCTGCCTTGTTTCTATTCACTGTGGCTGGACAAAAGGTTCAGTAGGTTCAATTCTTTTCTTGTTTTTAGAGAGTACGGGTTGTCATACCTTTCTCTGAGAGCCAGCATTGGGCTGTGGACTGCAATCCTGTGCATCATCCTTGTTGCAACTGATGCAAGCTCCCTAGTCTGCTACATTACCCGCTTTACTGAAGAAGCCTTTGCTTCTCTTATCTGCATCATTTTCATTTATGAGGCCTTAGAGAAGCTGTTTCATCTCAGTGAGACATATCCAATCAACATGCACAATAACTTGGAGCTGCTGACAAAGTACTCGTAAGTAAGACTTCTTTTGTTAAACTGTTAGGGTTTTTTTTTTATTTTCCATAGGTTGTTTTCTCTGCAAGGAGCACAGCAGAAAAAGTTTGCAGTAGTTGCAGCATGTGGAAGCTATTCAGTCATTATGCTGTCTTATGGAAGTAGTAGTTATTGCGGGGATGTGTAGAAGCAGGACACATTTACTTAAGATAACTAACAAATATATTTCCAGACTTGAGGTTTGGAAAAGCTTCAACATAATTAACTTGGAAATGCTAGATTAAAAATAGGACTTAAAGGGACCTAGGTTTTATGTCTCTATTCATTTTTATTTAAGGAGAATTAACTCATGGTCTCTTCCTGTAACCTTTTACTTATGATTTATAATGTTTCAATGGTAACAGGATGTTCAGGTAATGCTTGTATATCATATTTATCTTGTTTTGTTTTGTTTTTCCCAAATTGAAATATTCACCTTTCTAAAAGGTTATAAGCTGATGTGCCTCCTTTGTTTTAACCTCTCTGGCATTTAAGGTCCAAGCTTAATCCACAAGAGCTGAAGTGGATTTGGAATTGTTAGATGCATCTCAGTACACAGTAATCAATTTGTTCTTAATTCAACGATTTTAATCTAACTCCATTTAAACAGATTTACTTTATTGTGGAGTTGAGACAGATACTAATCTACTTGGAGAATAAGAAAGTGAATCACTTTTGTCAAAATTATTTCATAGAGAAGTAACGTCTTAACACAGACCTGTTTCTGTGATATGAGAACAAAAATGTTCTAGCAAAGGACAAGACCCTAGTCTGTCCTGAACCCAGTTAAGCTTGGTCACATCAGTAAATAAAATGTCATTAAAAACCATTTTCAATGAAAATCCCTCTCCAGAAATGTCTTTATTATTTCACTGAACCCATTTGAACCCTCTGCATGAGCTGGGTGGGGCCCTAAAGCAACAGTGCTTGAACAGTGCCACATCTTCTGTTCACTGGAAAAACAGGAGTGTCTCAACCAAATGTCTCATTTGCATTTTAAGCTGGGAAAAACAGAACACAGCAACAGAGAAAACATTTGAGCTTTGTGTATATTATCACTAGAAAAATAGTTAGCAAATCCTGAATCTGAATGTACATTATACACCTTAATATACAGAACAAGTTAAATTAGAGAAACTATAGTTCTGCTGTGACATACTCCCATCATGCTGAAAATATTATTATTCCTCTCTAATAGCTTAATCGGTAGACAAAGGAATATTAATTTGAAGAGAAAGCAACAGACATCAAGAATAGATCATGCACACAGTTGAGGTTATATCCTCTTATTTAACTTTATTCACCTTCTACAAAGTAGGCATTTTACTCTGAAGACCTTCATATAGCACAGTCTTCATGGATTTTTTTCATTTCCTTTACCACTTCAAAGTAGTTGTCTCAAAGGAAAAGAGAGCATGATGTCCTTCTATCATTTTGAAAATCAGATGTTGAAATGCTGTATCAAGACAAAAAAATATTTATAAAACATTTATCATGTGGAGCTGAGATATTAAAATCTGTAATGGAAAGCATAACCACAAGTAGGTACATGGGTTGTACATGGTAGATGTATTTGTGGTTAGCTGAATACCATAATATTGCCAGAGATTTCAGAGAAATGAATTTAGCAGTCCTGCTTGTAGGTGTACAGTCATAGTTATGTCTATATTTTGTGAGACTGTTTTCTCATTATAATCCTTGTGTTAAATAAAGGTTTTTGAAGGGTGGTGCTTTGAAAGGTGCTGCCTGCTCTTGGTAACTGAGCAATGAGTGTGAAACATGCAGAGCCCACGGAACAGTAAAAGAGCAGCCTTTGTCATCCTCCAGTTACACCTATTGATCTGCCCTGGCTGACAGTGGTAGAATACCAGCACAATAGTTCTAGATTTTTCAAACATAGCTCCTGAAAAATAAGTGTCTTCCAGATGTTTGAAAGAAAGATTTCACCACAGCCTGGTGTTTTCAAACTTACATAAAAATTATTGGTATCACTGATATGAAACTTATTTGATAGCATGTTTTTGTAGTTATTTGAGTTTATTATTTTGTACCTATGTTGTCAGTTATTTCACTCTGAGTAGATAGTACAAATAGATTGCCTTTTAAACTCTTGTATTACACCTCACATTTGGCACTTATGCTTTATTTTCTACTTTCAGCATGTTCCTGTTTATTATCAGTCATGTCCATAGCCCCACTAATAGCAAAATGCTTAGCTGTTGACATATAGCTCTTATGGGATGGGACTTACATATTTTTAAATTTAAAACTGATTTTTAGAAATGGCAGTGTACTGACAATCAATGTATGTTGATTATCTTGTAAGAAGAGTTTATCTGCTGCTATCCAAGGATCTGCTCTGAACACAGCAAAGGGCTAATTCCAGCCTCTCCTGTTCTCGCCATTCCTTTCTCTTTCATCTGAGATTTCTTAGTTATGCAGAACTAGTCCCAAAAGATTGGGAGAATTGAAAGATATGCTTAGTTGCAACTACTCTACATCAGCTGCCTGAATCAGCTGCCCAGTGCTGTCACAGCAGATCTAATGCAATCTGAACTCCATGGGCTTTCTGTGCAAAGGTGCACATCTCTCTTACTCTGTCCAGATACAGTGGCCTTTTGCCCAGAAGATGAGATGTCACACTTACCATCCCTGTAAGGTCATCACAAGACATTTCAAGTACTGTCAGTCCCTGTTCAAATGCCTGTACACAACTCAGTTCCAGAAAGATAAGAAATTAAAAGATGGATAAGCATAAGAGTTTACTCAAAATAAAAATCTCTCTTTTGTGTACTTTTTCTGTAAAGTTGGGAAATATTGATTTCACAAGGAATTCAATTTTCCTGCAACATCTGATTCCAGTCCTTCTACTTGTAACAAACTTGGGCTGAAACTGGTCCTGTCCTTAAAGAACCGGCATACTCTGTTACAGAAGCTAATTAGTATCTGCTGTTTTGCTAATTAAAACAGCTGTTTGCATTTTCCTCTTCGGGGATTTTAAAGACCAGTTTTTAATTGTTAGTAAAGCTTTGGCAGGTCTTTAATTAGCCATGGGTGATCTTCAAAAGGTTGAGCAACTCATTTCTCTTTGAATGCTAAAACAAAGCTTATGTAAAACTTTATCTTGAATCTGCAATTCTATGCTAGAAAACTCAGGTTATACTGTAAAATTTCTGTCTTTTCTGTTGCCCACTTCAAAAGTTGATGATAAATTGTTCAGAACACTGAATATATTAGAAATTTTCAGTGTATAGTATGGCCCAGCTATCCTCTTTTCTCTCATGGGCTTTCAGAGGATGCTCTGATGTCCACAGGTAGCCTGTTTACATGCCGGTACTGTTCCTTTGCCCTGGTGAAGAGATGAGTTTGATCCAGGAAAAGTCATTGACATTCTATTAGTGCTCTCTTTGGAGTACTAGAAAGACAAATAAAGTAGTAATCTTAAATGGTTGGTATTTCAACCAGATTGAAACTGTATTTCAAGTAAGAAAGAAAACCCATTCTGTATTTTTGGTGGGCTTGAATTCTATTACAAACAGTCTCTTTTGCAGGGATTTGGTGTGAAAGACTCCACTGCATGCATCTCTTTTATTTGAGAGTACAGGAGTCATTACTACTATCTGCCATAGTACACCTTAGAAGACTAGAGGAAAAACATTCAGAACAGTTGTGACTTTTATTTTTAAGTTTTTAATCAAGCACACCCAAATATTTGAAAATCAACTGGAAGTTCTCCTAAAATATTTCTTAAAAATCATATTTAGCATTTTACTATTTTAAGTAGAAGATAGGTTTTGAGTTTGTTACAGAATTCTACCTCAAAAATGCAAAAATATCTTGTTCCATGATCTAATTATTATAAAACTAGACATCATGCACTTTTTACTCTTATTTAAATTTTATTTTTCACTCTGTATTTAAATATTACCCCTGATCTTTATATGAGCTACTTGCAGGAAAATCCACACACCATTTATATGTAACTTTTTCCTAAAACACCATATTTTTGATATGGATGATGAAGAAAAAGGCATTTAAGTGATAAAGGAAGGACAAAGGAAACCTGACTTTCAGTGTGGTATTGTGCTGTGGTTTTTTATTTTTAAACTCCATTGTTTTGAAGAAATTTGAATAGAGTAGCTACATTGTTTATTAAATTAAGTACAAATACTTCTCGATCAGAGCTTTTCTATTTTTTTTTTATGTGACCTTTTTGTATTTGTCATGCCATTAGCATTTGTAGGTTGGCATAGCAACTCTCTTATTTCTGCACTCTCCTCCTCCTGTTTTTTTCCTACCCTGGTAGCAAATATATTTCCAGTTAGTGAAACCTGTCTGGAACACTGATGCCCATCAGTTTTAATGTGTATGTTAAATATTAGATTTTTTTTTTTTTTTGCTAGGAAAAGAGAAACCCATATTGGAGCAGATAAAACTCACTGTTTTTAAAAGGATAACAGAATAAGCATTGTGAATGAAAGGAATGTGATTTAGAAAGCAATCCAGTTGTATTCTATAAAATACAAGAATTTTAAGATCGTTATCTTAGAATACAGAAGTTCAGTTATTTCTCAGGGTGAAGTTGCTTAGATGTTTATATACCTTTTTTTGGTATATAAAGGAATTTCGTATACCTTTTTGGTTTTTATTAATTCTTTTTTCAAAGTGATGAATTCATGTTGTTTTAATAATTCTTTACCAGAAGTTACTCAATTATTAACAGATTACATTGAATAATTTTAAAGTGATTTCTTGGCATAGTAATATGCATATTGCAATCTGTCTTGGTATTGACATGCACTTAAGCATTAGGAGTAGAAAATCCCACTCTGATGTAATTAGGGAGCCAAGATCATGTCAATCTCAGTATCATTTCAGCTATAGAAACCATTGCTTCTAGAAGGCATTGTGAAGATTAGTTTTGTGCATACCACTGTTTGCACAAGCAAGTTTTAAATCCTCCATTATTATATAAGTTAATCTAAATACGTAATTATTGGATGCAAATTTGCATCCTTAATTTATATTGTGTGTCCCTTAAACTGCAGGTGGAATGAGAAGTCAGTGATGATGAGCACAGTATTGCTCATTATGGTCCCAGGCATGTGATTGAATTCCAATTCCTGTAACGATTTCTTTGAAGTTAGATATTAATATAGATTTTCTGTTCCCCTTCATATTTTTTTTTTCCTACTGTTAAGTAACTGCCATATTCTGTGTGTCCTTCCCCAAGAAAATCCCTCATCTTCCCAGGACCGTGCAAGTGCCATCACTGAGTTTAACTGCTGGTTCCCTTTTGCTTCTTGACAAATCTTGGAATCCAGGCTTTCTTTTTCTTTATTTTTTCCAAGACTTCTTCATGCTTGTCCAACACAACTGACTTGTTTGTCTCTCTCTCTCCTTCATTTGAACCCAGAAGGTGCCCACTTTATTTTATTCTTTCCTACTGCTTGTCCCCTCCACTTTGGAAATGGATCTCCTTGTTACACAATTCTCTACAACATTCAGTTTGTAGTTAAGAGCTGATCTACACAGTGCCTTCAAAATCTAGGAAGCCTTACATAAAATCCATGGGTGGTTTTGTTGCAGTACCTTTATATGTATTAATGCATACTGTAACGTATTGCAGTAATTATTTCTGTAGCAGCACTATACTGAACCTCTTCTCAAGTGTATGCATCTTAACTTTGGAAGCAGGGTAAAGTGACATCCTAGAAATATTTCACAGTGAAAGCTTTCAGGTGAATTGTCAGTATTTCCACCACCACCCCACCACCCCCATCCCCCAAAAAAGAAAACACCCACCAAAAAAAGAGTTACATTGCTTTTCTGCACAGGAACTTCTGTGTGTGGCAATTACATACCACAGTGCTGCTGTGAATGCATGGACTGCATCATACTAGATGCCAGGTAGCTAATAAAACCAAACCTTCAAGGTTAACAAAGTTCCACTCTGATTATAAATGTGTTTTCTAGACTTTTCCCCTTGACAAAACACCATTCTCCTCCTGATGTGCTGTCCAAAGGAAACTGATTCTTTGAGATTTCTTCAGTCTAACATCAGTTCCCCTTCTCAGATTTATCTTTTCTTCTCTGTGAAACCATTGTGCTGCTGAGTGCATTGTTTAGGTGCTTTAATAAGCTTTTCTATTTTCCTCCTGAACTTAACCAACTAAACTATACAGACTTATAACCTCAGAGAATATATGTGGATGCCTAGTGATGTTCGTGACTGTCAGAGACGGGCCACATAACTTAATGGCCGTAATTCAGGATGGCAGATCTCATAAATAAATGAAGAAAAAAATCTTGCCTTGCCATGACAGCTGTGCTGTGAAAGGGTTTCATGATACTGAGAATAGAACTTAACTGACAAGTCCATTTTCCATCACTATTAATTATTTTGTTTCCAGTCTTTTCTCCATTGAGATTTTGATTTAGTTGCTATGAAAGTTAGGATGAGAAGGAATATGGTAAATATCATGCCAGGGATATACAGGTATTGTAGTTATGGGAAGATATCATTTTATGATACTGTTGTTGTCCCCTTCCCATAGAGGTTGTTAGACAAACAGCAGGATTCTGTGAATGCCCATAATTCACAAGAAAATGGTGTATTTGGAGAAAACCTAATGAATAATAATGAATAATAAATATAATGAATGCATAGCATTCTGCTATTAATAGACTTCAGCCTTGTAAATGCAACATAAAGAATACTTACACATATACCTTACTTTAAAAACAAACCTAGTGATGTTATCTTTCATTTCATACCGTCATCTTCCTCTGTCTGTTATGTGATCAGTGCTCAGAGTGTCCTCTGTGCTAGGGGAAAACCTTCCTACTCATACTACCAAATATGTGCTCTGATACTCAGTGAGACATAATGTTTAAACAAGCACATTTTGCAACTTATTTGTCATACTTGCCTGTAGTTTTTTAAGTATTATAAATATTCATATTGAGCAAATCTCATTCTCAGGCTATCTTAAGTGAGCCAGAAAGGCATTTTTCCCTTCTATGAAGGGAAAATGGTATATTGACTGATCAGGAAGAAGCTGCAGGTGCATCTTTTAGAGATCCTATCCTTACCTAGTATAAATAGGTGTAGCTTGCAATATGTAAATGCTGGAAATACAAGAGATCCAAACCAGTGTCTTTTGAATTGTATATAATTGTCAATAGTAAGTTCCTCCTAGTCTTGAAAAGAGCCCGCTGAAAAATGGCAACTGCCAAAGGATGAATGGGGCTCTCAAAGGGAGCTGCACCGTTTAAGGGTGTTTACACACAAAAACACCGTCTGAGGCTCATTTTTGAAGCTGGACTGGCACCATGCTGCATTAAAGTCTGTGTGGGGAGCAGAGTGTACATGACAGAGTAGAGAAGAAAATGGTGAAGAAGCAACCTGAAGAACAAGGGGTAAGAGGTGGATATGGTAAGGACTAGACTGAGGTTAATTTGAATTGAACAAATAAATGTAGGTGATAAGTTTCTTGTTTTGCAGTTAACAGAAAATTACAGTCCATAAAACCACAGAAAGTGGCTTTAGTACAGAACCTGTCACCTCACTAGTTGTTGAGCAGCCATGATATTTATGTTTTGTTGCTAATCTAAAAAGGAGGGGGAAAATATTTCCCAACTTGACTTATAAAATGACAGATTTTTAATTTGCTAACCAATGTTCCCTTTCCCATAGTCCAAAGAAAGATGGATCATGCAGACAGTCTTTTTGGTGCTATTAAGGATAGTAAGAACTGTTCCTTTTGTGGACAAAGAACACTGCTAGTTGTCTGAGATTTCCTGAAGCTGCTGCTGTCAAATCCTAGCTCTGTTCTCTGAAAATAGGACAAGTTGTAGATGTTGCATGCAGTGAAGTTAGGATGGCTGCCTCTAATTAATGAAGTAAAAGAAATTGAGACTTGTGAACCAAAACCTAAGACAGGTAAGAAATTGTGGGAAGTTTGGAGGACAAAGAAGGGAAGTGGAATACTGTTACAGTTGAACTGGTGCTGAATATTTAGTTGAAATTTTGATCATCCTATAAAAGAGAGAGATGTGCAGGCTCCAGGGGATACCAACTTGTCGTGCGGTCCCAAAATTTATTATTTCTAATCTACATTTTTTCTGATTTGCCAGAGATTTCTTGAGCACTTCAGAAGGTGTATAGGCAATGAAGAGTCCTTGGTCTGGTTATTGTTTCTAGCTAGCAGGTTCAGGTTGTTACTCTTTTATTCATCTCATTAGTAAGTTCTAATCTTAAAACAGTTCTGAGTTGTCTGAAGACCATCTTGTCTGAAATGGTTTATTTATCTGCCTCAGATGTATAATCCGCTATTTATGAGGTTGTATTAGATTTTTAAATATCGTAAAAGAAAGCATGCTCCACTGATATCTATCTAGCTGCAAGATACAGACATTTTAAATACAGGTAGGGACCTGTGACTGGGTATCTAGTGCCATTTTAGATCTCTCAGCCTCCAGCTGCTTTGAAAACAAAGGCATGAGTTAATGAAGATCCTCTCATATGTGCCAACTCATCATGGATGTCACAGATACCATGGAGTGTACAGTCACCCATGCTTAAACATCTGAATTGCTACCAGGAGTTCAGAATGTCTTGCAGTATCCAAAAGTGTAAAGATGAATAATGAATTACTTCTGTCATCAGTGTGATGAAATGGATGTGTTGAGATTGGCAGCAAAGATTGCCTCCCCCCTCCCTGTGACACCTATGCTTTTGCTACCACAACCAGTGTCAGATTCTTCCCTTCCTGTATTCTAGCCACAATGAAAGGGAATCAAAATAATTCTTCTGAATCTTTTAACATCAGGAAGATGATTTCTGACTTACCACTCCAAGGCACAAGAGTACATTGCTGAGTTGGTACTGTATTTAAAGCTGAATATATTGCTTAGAAAATACAGGTGTTTGTATAGTGTATTACTCATTTGGTAATAGCATAAACTCCACATGGATCCCTTGTCATGGGCAAGCGCTCAGGACTTTAAACAATTTCACAAGAATGTAAGAGCATTTGAACCCCTAAGGAAAAATAATTTTTTGCTTATTCCAGCCTTCTGAGTAATATCTTATCAGGAAAATAGAAGGATGTGTTAGTGTTAGCTATTCAGCGTATTTTACTTTTCTGGCTAAACTACTCAAAGTGAAAATGGCAATGAAAGAGACTAAAATATTAAAAAGATTGAAGTAGGAAGCATTATTTCATTAATGTGAGATTCTCCTCACAGGTCAGTTATGTTGGGAAATAGTTATCATTGAAGCAGTTACATCTGTTATGAAATGACACATTTTGGTAGATAATGTTTTTGTTTTGGCACTGAATGGTAACTTCATTTGTGTTTTCTGGGATGGACAGGGAGTGTTTTACTATCTCACAGTTCTATAATGTTAAGCAATTAGTGGGATGCTGGAAGACAGTAATACCATGAGACAATCTCACATCAAAATGTCAGTGTTGCCAAAACACATAGAATATTGAAAGCAATGTAATGTTGTATATATCAAAACACTGAGATCATTGAATGGTCTTCTGAGTGGAAACAGGATCTGATCTCCACAGCTAGGGCCTAGTTCTGCTCCCATTCAGTGACAAAAGCACTGTGCAGGGTGATTTTGGTCTGTGTGGGTGTAGTTCATGCAAGTCACTTATTTGCTGATGATCAGTCTGCCATTGCTAAATGCCTGTGAAACTTGGTAAAGACCAGGCTGGAATACTGTGCAGGAGGAAAGTGATACCACTGTAGAGATAAACAGTGAACTTATCTGAGGATGATTTACCTGAGCTGTATTAAACTATAGCTTCAACTGTCACATTTCTGAGGAAATAGAAATTTTGGCTCCTCTAACCTTTAAATGTAATTTTGCAGCTGGCAGCAAGTGTAGCTGTACCATGTAGTGCTGGTGACAGGCAGAGTCTTCCCTTCTAGCGAGGAGGTGCCTGAGTGAGCAGCCCAGGCTGCCTTGGTGTGCTGTAACCAAACCCTGGCGGGTCCTGGCCCGGTGTCTGGCCGGTCTGCGATGGGAGATGGACAGTGGGGGCCAAGGAGCTGCTGTGCTCACAGAAAACAGCAGTAACCCGACACAGCCACCTCTGCATTGCTTCATGAGCATCCAATACCCCCTTGTGATACCTGATGTAGCCACACTGTTCACTGGCTTTATTCTGCTACTGTAGCTCACTAGTAGTGACGTGCTTCGTTTAACCCATTTTGTAACATGAACTACGCATTGAACTCGCGTTCATTCTGCACTTAGAGCCTGATCCAAGGTATATTAAATATGTTCCAAAGATCCAGTCAAGGACTTTTGGGTTTTCTTTTTGTTCATGGGCTGTAAGGGTTTTTCTTTCTTTTGTAAATAGCTGCATTTAAAATAAAAGCAAGGAATTGCACAAAGACAAGCTGCATCTTTTCCTATCTATGTATTAAATGCGCATGTTGTCACATGTAATATTGTAATTGAAATAGAATGTGAGTGCTGTGTCCTCACAATGTAGATGGTAGAATTTTTTGTACAGAAAATCATACAAATCTAGATGAGTATTGTTATTTTGTGAAAAGAAACAGCCACATAGAAAATAGATGGCGTAGGTAAGTGAATAAACTGATACACTGCTACAGCTGTAATGCAATTTATGCTCAGTAGCTCTGCACGCGATAGTCAGATGTTATCCTGTCCCCAGCTACTCCTGAAAACTTTATCAGAGAGTACACGATTTATTTAAATTCATCATAAACACATTAAAATACTAGCAGGCTAGATGGTGCTGGAGATTATTAAAGTAGGATTAATTTAAAGCGTATTGCAAAGCACAGTTGACATCTTGGATCCTACAGAATATCCTGGATATTTTGAAGGCTTTGTCAAAGAAAAAGCCTCCCACAGTTGCTTCAGAGGCTTTAAAGACTTAATTTTGATTTTAAATTACCTATTTGCAGTATTGTCCTCCTACACTGCCTCATCACATTTTGCATGTTAAAATCCACAATTTAAAATGAAAAGTGTGCTTTTACGGCAGCTGTGGGGAAAGGGAAAACAAGGGACACAGAGTTCAGAGAACCTTTGGTTCTGGTGATCCTGACACTCAGAGCCCTGCCAGTTGACTGGGCAGTTTTGCATGCAAAGGCTCTTCTCTATCTGGGAAAGAAAGAGGTTACAGAGAGTTTGTTATTTGAGAAATGGATCAGCCTGGAACTGTGCATAGCATCTAATGTCCACATAGAGAAGTGCTAGCTGTAAGAGGGAGGAACAGGAATGACATATTCTCAGTATTAAATTGTGCTCAGAAATATCAATAGGCAAGGAAGGAAACAGGTGGTAAAACTCACTGAGATCAGTGGTTTGAATATGTCATGTTACGTACTATATATGCATATGCACCTCACAGCAAGTAATACTCTAGCAATACCACTAGCTGAACTGCTTCAAAGCATGCATTTACTGAACTCATTTGGATTAAAATTATCTGGCAATGTAGAGCATAATTTCAATGTATCATAAAATTGATAATTTGGATTAATATCTGAGATAACTTTAATTCTTAAAGAAAAAAAAAATTTCTTTTCAGATGCAATTGTGTGGAACCAGAACATCCTAGCAATAAAACCTTACAATACTGGCAAGACTACAATATCTCTGCATCTGATGTGCCATGGGGGAACCTAACGGTGTCAGTAAGTAAATTTTGGAACTTAATAAATTAAGGCATAGGCATAAATAATTTTGTCCATCTTACTGCAACAAATATATTAAAGAAATATATTTTTTTCTCATATTTGTTCAAACAAGTAATGAAATATACTTAAAAAAAATTAACATGGACTTTATAAGCTTTTTTCAGCCTCTGATACTACACATTAAAGCAAGTGTGTGCATTTTGTGCCCTGCTTTGGAACCTTCTTGACACACTAGCACAGGAGCTTGGCTGAGATTAAGTCAAACATGTCAAATGACAATGAATTTGTCCTAAATTCTGCCAGATGGCAAAATCAAAGTTCCCTTGTGTGGAAAGAGTCAGAAGCATTTATTTCCTCTAAAACACTCCTGCAGTAGTTCAGGCTATAAAAAAAGGGGATGGGGAGAAATTTTGTAACATTTTCTCTTCAGTGACCAGTTTTTTCTTTCATAAGTTCTGTCATTTTTTCTCAGGGAAGGAAGGGGATAAAGCTGCAGTTCAGCGGGGCTGGCGTGAATGTGTAGAAAGTTTCTTTACAGTAGAATTTTCTATATTTAAAGGATTTATATAATTCAAGTTTGCCTTCTTCCAAGTGACATTTACAACTTGGTTAAATGTTGTGTTGAGATTGGGCCACCACTTTTTCTCGCAAATGGATCATTTCATTGCACAAAGACAACTGAAGTGCAAGAGACACCAGCCCGAAGAGATAACTGAATTAACCAAATCATAGGCATAATCAAACTGAACACTTGAAAACCAATCCAGTGGACTGTCTCCAGAAGATACTGTTCTTTTTTTTTCAAAAGCAGGAATACAGAAGAGCTCATGTTAAGCTGTCTTCCATGGCTGCTCTTTCTTGCTTCCACGCCTTGCTCTGAGCAGGGACTGCTCCTCAATTCTGTTGGTGTGGCAACAGCAGAAAGAAAGTTGAGAACTGCTGGCCTGAGGGATTCCAGCAGTCCAGAATGAATATTCTCAAAATTGCAGCACACTCTAAGAGCATCTGTGCAGGGGCAGACTCCTCCTCTCACTTTCTCAGATCTCTGACAGTGTTTTTCAGAGTACATTTGCAGCTGAGGAGATTTAAAATAACAGATTTTGTTTTAACTATAAATGTATAAGACTGGCTGCATTATATAAATCCCTTAAAAACTTCTGTGAAAGCTTGTTACCAAAACTTGAGTTTACATAGGTAGCAGTATAACTGACCAGCATTTCCCATGAGTCCCTGTAGCTGCCAAAGAAATAACTGAATTTTTTGTACTTTGGTGTTTTTATTTCTTGCAAGCATCACCAAGAAACTTCTGTTCTAGAGAACTGAAGTAAGAGATTAGACATTGCTGTCTGTAAATATTTGGTCAGACTCACCCCATTAAGTCTCTTTTACTGCTCATATTTTCATATATTTCTTGTGTCTATTTGAAATGTTTCAGTTTCTGAAGATCTGAATTCTCATTCTCTCTTAAAACCCAATGATTATTTTTTTCTATCTAGACAAACTGAGTGTGGGCAAAGGATTTTGGACCAAGTATGGAGAGGATTTTGGACAAGTGTGAAGAGGATTTTGATGGTGACAAAATCCTCTTCAGGAGGCATATGATGAACTTCATCCGAAGTTTACTGTTATACCAGTATAAAAAGCTTTGTGCTTTTCTGTCTCACAGTCATCAAATTGAAATTGTGTTTTTTCCCAAGAGAATCTTTTTTCAAAGCTGAAATGTCCCATAACATGGTATTGTGAAATGAATCTGATGATCCAATGACACACTTGATTTAATATTAAAAAATCCTGATCTGGCAGGATATTTCTGCCTGGAATCCCTGATTCTGGGTGTTGTATTTCGTTTTTCTTAATAAGTGTGGAGGTATTGGGAACGAGAAGGAAAGGCTTGTGAGTCCAGAGCTGGTAGCTCACAATTCTAGAGCTACTCTATGATTTTAGACAAGTAAGGATAGTGGTGTAGAAGTACTGGAAATGCTTTCTACTGCATCTGCATATTGATAATAAATTATATGAAATATAATTGATGTTAAAGATTTTGGGTTTTCCGGCATTTTATCAGGTCTTTTTTTAAGAGAAAGACAATTTGCAGGATGTGCTGCCCCCGTGTGGTATTAAATGTATTTGGCTCCTTTTAGGCCAATGCCACACATCCTAAAGAGCTTTTTCTTCAATTGCTGGGTCTGTGAAGTGAAAACAAAAAAGTAGTTCTTGGGAATGCACCAGGAGCAGCCTTTCTCTTTGTGCCTTTTGAACTTTGCTCTCCACACTTGGAGAGTGTTAGTAAGTGTTAATCTGTATTTGTACACAGAAAATAAGTCAGTGCACTTGCTGAGTTTGAAAAAACACAGTTTTTCTCTTAATGACTTTATTTATGATATCTCAGTGACTTCATCATTTAATGTGGCAGAAAGAGATTCCTTTAAGAATTTTTCATGCAGACTAGATACACACATAAAGAGTTATAAGTCTTAAAAGAATAAATATCTAAACATTGATTTACTGTTTCTAGTAATACAATTTGCTTGTAATTTAGGAAAGAAATTGGAAAGAATATGTTAGTGTTAGTGGATAATTTTTAGAACAATATTATTTTTCTCTCCCTGATAGGAATGTAAAAAGTTTCATGGTGAGTTTGTTGGACGAGCCTGTGGTCATCACGGCCCTTACGTTCCAGATGTCCTCTTCTGGTCTGTCATCTTGTTCTTTTCTACAGTAACGCTCTCGTCCACACTGAAGCAGTTCAAAACCAGCCGATACTTCCCAACAAAGGTGTGTGCCAATATTTCAATTAAAAGTTGTCATTAGTCATGTCTGAGTATGAATTCTGTCTGCATTGCAAATTCAGTTAACTGCTGGTGAAGTAGACAGTGCATCTTTCCTCTGTTAGAAACTTGTATCAGAATGAGCATGGTTTTAGCAGTAAGCTAAAGCTGTAAACTATACTAAAACACTGAAGAAAAATCTTAAATCATACCTGAATATTTTAGTTAAAATTATCATTTCTCTCAATAATTGTAGGTACGCTCTGTTGTCAGCGATTTTGCTGTCTTTCTCACTATTTTGTCCATGGTTTTAATTGACTATGCCATTGGAATTCCATCACCAAAACTTCAGGTTCCAAATGCTTTTAAGGTAAGTTGTCAACAAATTGAGCTGCATTATCATTTTGCAAAGTAATCCACTATGATGGGTTTGTAATTTTTTATTATCATCATCATCAGGGAATAGTGATGCTATTTTAAATTTTTTTGAGCTCACAAGGTATTATGCAACCGCTCTGATTTATGAATCATGTAAGTGAACCTTTCCCATCAGGCCCCTTCATGCTTCCTGATGTTATCTCTACAGAGATTAACAAGGTTCAAATCACCCAAATCATAGACTCCTGTAATGTTCTGGGGCTTCCTCCAAATTTTGGCTTTACTGAATCTAGTGCAACCAAGCCTGTAATAATCTAGATGATTTTATTATATATAATTTCTTGGTTTGGCATCAGAGGAAGTTTAGGATGATTTTTAGTGCTCTACATGGGCTGGTTTTAAAAGAAGTCATATCCTAATAACATTTTGTGTGTATTGTTGTGAAATTGAAATGTAAATAATCCGTACAGTTCTGACTGGCCATGCATGACTGTTTTTATAGCCCACCAGAGATGATCGTGGCTGGTTCATTACTCCTTTGGGGCCTAATCCTTGGTGGACAGTGATAGCTGCTGTAATTCCAGCCCTGCTTTGTACTATCCTAATCTTTATGGACCAGCAGATCACAGCTGTCATTATCAATAGAAAAGAACACAAACTAAAGGTATTCAGTCAAAATTTATACTTTCACTGTTGTTTTCTGCTTCAGATTATGTCATGTGCATCAATCTACTTGAGTATGCTAGTTTGTTATATATTATATGTAATCTCTTTAATTTTTTATGCTTTTTTCCTTTGTTGGTCTGTGTAGTACCTGTGTCCTGTGTCAGTGATCCACTGCCTTACAGAAGACTTTATGAATGTCATTTGCAATACAGATTCTGAATTAAGAAAGTGCTACTTTCTGTGCTTTAGTAGAAGTAGGATTCATTCACTTAAAGAAAAAAATGCCTTCAAGTTAATAATCTCCTTAAATACCACAATATTAGTTGCCTCCTCAGGCATTGACAGGGTTGTTCTACTGGATTGGATTTCTAAAGACTACCTAGGGGTTATTTTGTAATATAAGATTTTTTTTTCCCTCTCTTCATCCTTCTCTGTGGTTCTGCCCATCCTTTTTTGTAATGCCCTTCCTATGGCAAAGAAGGGAGAAGAATAAAACTGAGCCTCAGAGGCACAATGGGTTCTTAAAACAACATAGGACAACTTCGTGCTCTGTTCTTCAACACTTTAGTTGCCTGCAGATGGAGAGAGAAAAAGGGACATCACCCCTCTGAAAAACTGTTGGGCAAAATCTAGCAGCAGGTTTCTGTACATGTATATGCAGCAAGCTTAGGCTTTTTTTTGACATACTTTTAATAAGCAGCAATCCAATCCCAAGTTGCTTTAGCAAATGCATTTGCAACCTTCACTTTGCATTGCCTCTTCTTGGATGATTGTGACATTTGATATGTTCTTTTTTTGCCCTCTTTGTCAGCCTGGCTCTTCATGTCAATCCATAGCATTGCATGTGGTTAACTTGACAGATGCAGGAATTTGCTGCCAAGCTTTGGAATGTGTTTTTTCAGCACTGGCATCTGGGAGTCAGATGGTCCTCCTGGCTGCCCCCTTGTCTTGCTGCGTTTTAGTTTTGCTGGGGTCTGGTGTAGCATCACCTGTTGCTATGCTTCCTTTTCTTCCCATATGTCAGGTTCCTCAGATCATGTATGAATGTGAGGAAATGCTCTCGGATTCTGTATGCATTAGCAGATACATTCCTCATAAATGTGTCAGAAGGTAAAAAAAGGTGTCTCTGTTAGGATTTAGAATTAAACTCTTTCTTTGAGTGCATTGTGCCTGTAACTAATATCTGTGTTTGACACATCTCTGAGTTTGTCAAGATGTGTCTTGGAGATAAGACTCATAAGCACTTTTGGGGAGTGAGGGAAGGTTGCTAGAGTTGATTCTCTTCATTTCCTTTACTTTCCCCCCTTTTTAAATAATGTAAGCAAATAAGATGGCATTTTCATTTTGATATGTGGCTTACATTTTCATAAACCCAGACGCTTCCCATTTTAGAAGTAAAAGTTGTCTTCATAAAGAAATGATTTGTTTGCTTCCAACTCATTTTCCCCTCTTTTTTTATACTTCCCATAGCAAATTCTGGATAGTGCACATTTCAGCTTTTGGCAGTCTCTGTAGCAAACCCTTCCAAGTTTAGTTTAGTTACTTTTTTTATGTCAAAAGGCATTTGCATGGGTTTACAGGCAAAATTATGGTTCAACATATTCACATTGTTTGCATGAACATCGCTGTTTCATCAGACCATGACACTGGATTTGCTGCCATATTGCAAAGTTTTGTGGAGATGGCTAACTACCTGGCTTTTTAATGAGAAATAGCTTGAGCTGCTGCTTGCAGCTGTGAGGGGGTCCTTGATACTTGCTAAAATTGAAGTGAAATATCCCACTCAGCTGTGGTAGCAGATATCTATAGAACCAAGCTTGTTGCATTGATGCATTTTTCTTTTTAAGTAAAGATCGTAATTGCACGTTTTTAAATTTATCTAAGATTTGACCAAAGGGTTTTATGCACAAAAACAAACCATTTACCTGTTGGTAAATTTATGTAGCATTTCACCACTACAGAAGTGATCCAAACCCAAGGGTTTTGTATTCATTTTTCATATGTCTTTGATGATGCTATGTTTGAATAAGAAAACCGATAAAGCAGTACCTGATTTTATATTTTAATTTAATGTATCTTACTTTACAAATGTCATGGATTTTTATGTAGAGAGCAATAAAAATACATACTTTTCAATCTCTTTGTAAGGATGAATGGAGGGTGTACTAAGGTTAGTGCAGTGGGAAGCAGGCAATGCTGCTGGATATTCTGCTTACTGTTACCCACGGAAGAGACTTAGTTAAAACAGAGAATATATGAATTTTCCAGTGTCTTAGCAGTATCCATTTTATAAGCAGGAAAGCTGTTTGGTGCCCATTGTAGAGTGGATTTGTGGTACACTTAACTCATAACTGGAAGGAGTCCAGCAACACTGAGCACTGAGTGTGCACTACACAAGTTCGTTCCTCTTAGATAACAAGTCTGCCATCCCAACCTGGATAACACATAGAAGGAAGCTATTTTTTTAATACGAGTCTGAAATTTTTAATTGTCTCTAGCTGTTCATTAGGAATACCTGCCAGGAGTGTTCTCCTTAATTCAGATGTCATTTTACATCTTCTTTCCATCCTTACTTTTTTTAACAGAAAGGATGTGGATACCACCTCGACCTACTCATGGTGGCAGTGATGCTTGGAGTGTGCTCTATTATGGGATTGCCGTGGTTTGTTGCAGCCACTGTCCTCTCTATTTCCCATGTGAACAGCTTAAAACTGGAATCAGAGTGCTCTGCTCCAGGGGAGCAGCCAAAATTTCTTGGAATCCGGGAGCAAAGAGTCACAGGGCTCATGATTTTTATCCTTATGGGCTCATCTGTCTTTTTGACAAGTATTCTAAAGGTAATTTGAGGAAGTAAGGGAAAGTTAAAGAATACTACACTGAACATTTCACTGTTACTGTATTACCTAATGAATGCTCTTTCCAGGGACATTACTAACTAGCATAATGTTACTCAATGAGAGTCTAAAGTGGAGTTCTAATTTTACTTAATAAAGTTCATAGGGATTTCAAGCACTTTTTAAATAAAAACATTTTAATGAAAATCTGGCCTGACTGAAGTCAAAGGTAATTCTGCACTGAGCTGTATTAGATGAAGATTAACACTTTGTCAATACTTTGGGTCAGTGGCAAATTAACATGAAATAATCTCATTATACCAATTTAAAATTTATTTAGATAATTTAAAAACATTTTGTGGTTTCTGAGTAATTTAAAAATATTTTCACAGTTGCAAGAAAAGTTCTATGGTTTGTTTCTTGGAAATGAACATGAAAATTCTCTCATGTTTCCTGCATACTCAACACAGCTCACCTATGTTCTGAAAAAGGGTCTCTAGGGTCTCTAGTTACAGGCATATAATACCATCTATACACTTAATACTTTTTAAAGAATTATCTGGCCTCTGTGAAACCAGTGAGAGTTTTGGCACTGGTTTTAGTTAAACCAGAACTTAGTCTTGCATGTCGCAGTGAAGGCAATAAGAACTTGTATTTCCCAGCAGTATTTTATTAAGTATATCATAAAGCCTTCACTTTGAAAACACACACACATTTTGTGTATTTAGTATTTTTATTTTCTTATCTGTGGACGTACTTGTTTGCCTACACAGTGTATGCTGAGAACCTGAACATTTAAAATAGCCTCTTAAAAAAAAATCATTCCATAAAATCATTGACCCATTTTTAAGTGCTTACAGCAAAAAATATTACTTTTAGCAGTAAGAAGCATTTTGTGTCTCTTGAACATTTTTCTGAGCAGTCTTTAAAGTAAAGAATTTAAGTATATATTAAGTCTTTCATGTTTTTGTGTAGTTCTGTTAATTTTATTAATAGGAAATTAAGTATATTACAATATAGGGCCATGAGAGGAAAATAAAGCTACAGAGCCAGATTCTTCTTTTGCTTTATACTCTGAGAAACATTATTAATTTATAATTGACTCTGAATTTACAACTTGTCTGATTAATGCAGGCATATGGCACTTTGTGTTTCAACTGTTTTGAATGTCTTTCTAAAAGTATTTAAAATTGTTAAGTAGTATTTAATATGCTCTTCCTTTTCTCTGGTTGTTTGTGCAGTTTATTCCTATGCCAGTACTTTATGGAGTGTTTCTTTACATGGGTGCTTCATCTCTAAAGGGAATTCAGGTAAAATGGATTTATGATGAGTCTATTACTGATAAATTTTCTATAAAAAATAGAGCTCTTATTATATTATTTAGCTTTTGTGTCTAATCTTAAAGGAATGTTTCCAACCTTAAATTTTTAAAAGTGACTCACTTAAAAAGGAAAATAGATTCTCTCTAAGTAGAGTATTCCCTTTAGGTAATGTGATCCTTTTTTTTTTTTTCTTTTTTTTTTGTGTACTGATTTTTCTGTTCTTTCTTGTTATCAAGGGAATTTTGCTGAGCCTAAAAACTGAGTAACAATTCAGGAGCTGTTCCCTCTATACTGCCTTCCCATTCCCTTGCTTGCATGCTGCCCATTCCAAGTTCCTTTGCAGGGCTACACTTACCTTAAACTTTGCCATTAGGGCTAACTTGTCCTAACAGTAACATAAGTGAAATTTTAAAGGTCTTTCCTGTGCAAATAAATACTCCAGGCAGGGCAGGGGAACAATTGCAAGCCACATTACTTCAGGGATGAAGGGTCAAGTCTAGTGGAAGGGCAGCATTCCTGCCATGGCCTTAAGTAGGAGTAGCTGGCAGAAGCCGGCATTCCAGCGTTCAGGTTTGGGTTCTGTTTCTCTTGGCTGGCTGCAGAATTAAATGGCAGAGTGTCAAATTCTTAAGCCCACGAGGCATTGACACACCTTCTGAGACAATTGAGAAAGAGCAACCACATGGTGAAAACAGAAGTTATACTGTGCAAAAGGTCAAATACAAAAAGGAAAGGAAATATCTGATTGTTTTTTTTTTCATTATATTTGGTTGCAAGTTACCTCCATTTATAGTCAAAGCTGGGAACTTTTTTTTTTATTTGACTGGTGCTCTCTATTCAGGGACTCTTCTTTTATAATTTTGCCTGTCTCATCCTTTGGGTTGATATTCTCAGAAGTGTAGTTTGGCTTTTCTGAGGTTTAAATAATTTCAGTTTAATATGGTTCAGCTGTTTCTCAGAACAGGGGTATGAGAAAGTACTCTACACTATTGAGGAGTGTTTTTAAGGCATGCTGAAATCTGGCTATCTTGGAAAAGTGATAGCATCCCCCTCCTTATCTCCCTCCCCCATGCTGGGACAAGGAATGGAGATTTGATAAGATGGCTTTTGTGGGAGGATGTGCTTTTTGCTGTTTCTGTGAAAAAGAAATCTGCTCAAATCTGGCCAAATTATAAGCCTTTAAAAAAATGCAGTTTGCACAGGCTCAATAAAAATTTCCAAAACTTGACATTGCTGAAGGCTGTGTGAATATAGCATGGCTCATCCATGCAGGGAGAATTGATGTATCACCATCATCACTGTGCCATGACATAAATGTCTCAGGTCAGTATGGAGCCAAATAGACCTGAAAAATAGGAACCTCTCGCATAGATTCCTAGCAGCATGGCAATCAACTTTCTGGCATTCATTCCTTTTTTTTTTTTTTTTTTTTCCTTTTTGTTTCTGGTTTTGTGAATAAAGTGAAATATGGAGAAGAAAACAGCCTGAGATAAAGTGTCTGGTGAAGTAAAAGAAAAGCTGTTGTTCATTCACAGGAAATAAAAGACTGCAGAGGTCCCTCCATGAGCAGCTTGTTATGTGATAAAGGAGGCAGAGCTCAGTTGTTGAAAAACGAGTCTGGGATGTATTAGGAAAGCAGTGTGATGGTGCATATGCCCAACAGGTTCAGCCAGCTTCCATTCAGTTGGATTCACAATTGTTTCATGACCACTCTGAAGTCTGGCTTTGCCTGGTGTTAAGGAGATCATGATTAGCAGCATTGCTTCAAAGTAACCACCTTCTTTGTGTGTAACAATGTGTGTAACATCCAGTGGACAGGGGGTTTCCTGCAGGATGGCTGTATGGAATGTAATTCAGTGGAATCCAATGTCTCAGCACATCTGCAATACAACCAAGGGAGACACAAGTGTATTAAAATGGAAAGGAACTGAAGTATGACTAACCAAGTAGTTAAACTTTGCCTAAGTAACACGTTTCCCATTCATACTCAGGGGGCTCAGGGGCTGGAAGACAAGTCCTTTGCCACTGCTGGACTAGTTATATTAAAGGCTTATGGTTGTAACTGAGGGAGTCTCTTCTGTGCTGCTGAAATGATGTTGGTTCTGCCTTTAGAGTAACAAGCCGGATTCTTTGGATATTCAGGATCTCTTAGGCAGTGTGTGAACGCCAGCATAGATGATCCTACACCTCATTTTGATCCAAACTTTTAAAATTTTCTCTTTCAGCTTTTTGACAGGATAAAGTTATTCTGGATGCCTGCAAAGCACCAGCCAGATTTTATTTATCTAAGACATGTTCCTCTTAGAAAGGTCCATCTCTTCACTATAATTCAGCTGAGTTGTCTTGTGCTTCTCTGGATTATAAAGGTTTCAAGAGCTGCCATTGTCTTTCCTATGATGGTATGAACTTTTTTTTATTTATTATTTCCTATAAAAATCCCTTTTCACTTGTGGATAATTATTATTGAAGAAAAAAATAATTTTAGACTGTTAATTATAATAATGCTTTGATTCTGTGTTCAAAGACAATTTATAATGTATTAAGTAATGAAAAATTTGACATTAAACATCTGTTTTGAGTCCTATGTGTGGATATCCCAACTTAAATTCTCTTAGGAAAAATTACTGTCTTAAAGAAAAAATACTGAATTTTATTTGATATTTTTTATTTAAGGAATATTACTAAATCCTGTAACAGAAAGAACATTCACTTTTTAAGGAAGACTGTTTATTGAACTGAGTAGCCTACAAGTTCTGTGTCCTGAGAGAAATAAAGATGGTTTGCTGCTCAAATGATTTCTCTGATGATTCTGTGACTAATAGAAAATAGAAGATATTTACTGACCTCAGTGAATGTTAAATGCTTCAAGCCATACTATGTGTGAACAAAGGAATAGCAGCTGTTAGCTTACTCAGATTAAAAGATAAAATTTTAGCTACAAACTGGTCACTTTTGAAAGTATTCCTCTACAAGTGTATCTGTCTGTTTTACCTGCTTAATTTCCTAATTCTTTGAATTAATATCTTTGCAGGTCCTAGCTTTGGTATTTGTCCGAAAACTTATGGATTTCTTTTTTACCAAGCGGGAGCTCAGTTGGTTAGATGATTTGATGCCTGAGAGCAAGAAAAAGAAACTGGAAGATGCTGAGAAAGAGGTGGGTCCTGGTTTCAGGTTTTTTTGTTTGTAGCAATTTACCAATTTCTCCTTTGGACATTTAAAGAAAATTCTGCCAGGCGCATTCCATTCCATGCACCAGGCAGACTTGTTAACAGTATCTAAGAGTAATATTGTCATATTTTGTATAAGTGCTTTTAAGGTTACAAATCTTAAGGTGGGGATGTAGATCCTTAGGCTGCCATACTGTCATATAAAATACTACCCACAGTACTCCTGGGGATTGCTTCTGAGACCCACTGATGGTGTGCAGGGATGAACCTGCAGGAAAGCCCTCAGATCCTAGCCCTGGAGCACTTGGATGCTGCACTGGGCAAGGTCTCATCCCTGCAGGAGATGCTGAGGAGAGAAGGACAGAATGTAAAGCCTGTGGGCGTCCCAGCTGCCTCAGCCTTACACAGGGCACACGGCATCACTGCGTGCCCCTTTGTGCCCAGCAGTGTTGTAACCCTGTGCAGTGTCCCACTGACACTCTGGGCCACAGCTGTCCTCCTGCCACTGCAGAAATGATTGTCTGACTTTGTAATGAGAAGGTCAGTGACACTGCTAACCCTATTAACCAAATGCTCAGATGCTGACTTGCATCCTGTGGCATCTCCACCCAACTGTTTCAGATCTGGACTCCTCATCTCCTTTCAGAGAATGCACTTTTCAGATAATTCCCTATCAACTTGGAAACTATCCCTGAGACGTGATCCAAGACCAGTGAAATGTGTGCCTTAAGGATTCCCATTAGTAGCTTTATTTGCAGAAATAGGACACGAGCTAATAATTTGAATGTGTAACTATACAAACAAGATTACTCTGCCTTTAGGATTGATTCTTCTGTGGCCTTTGACAACTCCCTGCCCCGTCTGTAATCTGAAGAACTCTTAATTTCGATTTTCTTGACACATTCAACATACTGTCAGGGAATATATGTTGGGGAAATGATTTTACCTATAAGAACTATCAAGATGATTATTTACTATTTAGTATGTGCCTGTAAAACTACCAGGCTGAAATTAAAATATGTGAGTCATTGTTTTCTCCCTTGAATCAAAGCAGACCAGAGAGTTGTTTCATCATGGTGTCTGTTGTCATCACAATTCAGAGTAACCAGAAGTAACCAAGGTAGCTGTCTTGTGGGTCTGGTTATTGGAAAGAATTCCTTGTTATCCTTATGTTTTGGTTATATGTCACTTTCCTTCCCTTGCTTGATAGGATGGCATCAGAAAACAAAACTGGGAAAATCTACTGGTGTTACTTTGTTTCATTCACTGTCTATTTTGAGAGGTTATTTTTACATATTTTGGCATTTCTAAATATTTAGAGCTATTATTAAAACTGTTCAACTGTCAAAAACTTATGAAGCTGTGAAGCCTGGAAATGACAAAATTAACTAGTAATAAAAAACTTCTGACATGTAGCCTAAGGAATTAATTGGAGAGTTGCTATCACACAGCTTTTAAAAATAGAAGTATTCTACCCACAAGAATATTCAGAAATATAGTTGACAGGATCTGAAACTTACTTGATTGGATCCTAATTTCTTCACTTAAGTTGTTTTTATATTTTTAGGCCATGTTTTTTACAGGGCTTTGTACATTTATAGTGGATATGATACGTGCCTTCTCCTCACAGACCTCCTTTGGAAGCCACTTTGATGTTAATCAATGAAGTCTTTCTGAGACAAGAATGAACAAAGGACTTTCACATTTGAAGAAAAGAAAATATTGTGACTTCTTAAATAGTTGTAATAATAAAACATTGAAGGAACAAATTTCTGAGCAGAGAGAACTACTATTTTGGAAAACTGTACTGGCTCTTGCAGCTAATAGCAACACTCAGTGTTTATGGTGCATGTGGGGCTTTGGTGATCTGCCAGAAAATGATAAATTCTCTTTTCAGCCAACCCATGCTTTCAGACAGGCACTGGTGAAAACTGTTATAAAGCCATCTAATAAAGGGAAGCAAGTTGTGCAGGTCTCTGGGTGTCTGTTGGGCTCACACACAGTGCAACAGTTTAGAGCAGGATTCGATGGTTATGCTGCTGCCAAGACTTGTTAACCTGCTAGCTGTGGTTATCCTGACCTAAAGGGTGTGGACGTTGAGAATCCTCTTCTGGAGAACTTGTTTTCCTTTGTTCTTGCAGGCAGGACATGGAGCTTGAGAGGTGATCTGTTCTTCTTCCCTCCTGCTAAGACAGATTTGCTAAATTTTAAATTACTTTACATAAAGTTTTTGTTAGATTTATCTCCTAATTCTCTTCAAGTGAAAACTAGTTTTGGGTCTCTTGTTTCACTACCTTTCACTGAAAAATCAGTATTATCAGTATTAAAACTGTGTGAGCAAACGTAAATCATCTTCCCTAATTTTTGCATGTAAACATCATTATCAACATATATCCTGTTATCAGTGTTATTTAAAATTCATCAGACAGTTGTTCACTCACTGTTACGAATTTTCCTCTTCATTGTTACAAAACATTGCTCTATTTGGCACTGGAAAATAGCATTAAGTGAAGATACATCTTTTAAAAGAGAAGGTTTTAAATATCAACTATTTAAAGTAAAGCTTGACAAGTATCTTACCTTAAGAATTTCAAATAAATACTTCATATTAAAGAAAATGGAAAGATGATTACAGTACACAAATTTCCCCTTCACAATTTCATATCCTGTCTCATGTCTATATTCCTTTGTTCTAGGAAGAGCAAAGTATGTTAGCAATGGAAGAGGAAGGGACTGTTCAGTTACCACTAGAAGGACATTACAGGTAAAATATACCTTTCCTCTTTTAGGTGAGTTGCAATCAAATAAAGTAAACATGCCACGATATTTATTCTTAATGCATATTAATATCAGGAGGGTGTTTGTCCGGTATAGACAGGTGAACTGAACCATACTCTGCAGCATTTAACAAGATCAGCCCTTTTCTAGACTTTCCACATGATCTCACGTTCCCTAGGAAAAAGACACACTAATTGGAAGTTTTCTATTGGGCAGGACTGCAGGATCAGACTGTTCACAATGAACTTTGGCTTCTGACATGCACAGTGTAAAAGGAAGATGCAGAGCAGGTCAAACACTTCACCCTGATGCAAGCAGGGATCCAGGAAAGGTTCTGAATATGTTGCAGAAAAACTAGGTTCTTACAATACTACATTCTAAAACATTCTGTTTAAATCATATTATGTATGATAATGAGTGAATCAAGAGCTGTCCCCAGTAGATAAGGCACAATGCAGGGTTGACAAACTAAAAAAGCATGAACATTTATGTTACAGATAGTAGTAGTACATATTGCCAACCCATAAGGAATTAATATAATTTAAAGTTTTCAGAAAGAAATTCTTAATAAAAGATTTGAAATATCTGGTGACTGTAGCCTCTTCACTAATGGGAGTTGATAGAAACACTATCTTAGAGTGGTCTTCTCTCTAACATTTTAACACAAAGTTACCCTAATGTCTCCTAATGCAAATCAGGAGATTTGTAACTGTGTCTCTGAGAAATTGCAGCCTATTCCTTTTGACTCATCACGCTGCTGATGGTCTGGGTTTTTTTCTTGTTTTGTCCATACCTTTTTGTTGTAATTTATATTAGCAATATGTAGCTTAATTTATTTTCCAGTGTGATCTCTGTTGCTCTCCATTGTGTGTTGACATTGGTAGAGTTGCTGGACAATACCTGACTCTACTGTAAGGGTTGCAGCCCTCTAGCTAAAAAACAAAGGCCAAGTTTCTGGTGGTCAAAGTGGTTCCCCAAAACACACAACAGCAAGTTTACTGAATGCCAAGTATATGTAACTGTGAAGTCAGGAATAATGTACCCCTTGAAACACTTCAGACTTTATTATTCTTAAGTGTATTAATACATGTTTGGAGCAGTCCAGGTAAAGCACAGAGCATAATGGCTACAAAGTGCTACTTAAGGTTACTGATTATTTTGATTAATTGGGGCATTTTTATTAGATCTCTTGAATATTTTATTTTGTTAAAGCATTTGATTGCTTTTAGAATTGTTTTAAAAATAGGTGGAGTTTCAGAGCATACGCAGGATCTTTTGGGATTCATGTTTAATCCAACAATGCCACTAATATGCTGTGAGATCTTGGGCAATATTGAATTTCACACTTGTCATTTTTCTCTTGTTTATTAGTTGTGACACAAACAATTTTATTGATGTTACTTTGATTAATTGCTGTTGGAGGAAGAAAATACTGAAAAAGTGCTAAGCTGTTCTGAGAGAGTATTTAAGTAATTGTTCAGGACTTCTGAAGTTTAACATAATTTCTTAACTTACATTGCACTTAATTATTGTCATCACTATCAGTTTTCAAGGACTTTTATTGAGTTAATAAGTAACAAGACTGTTGATTGTTTCATTGTGTATTTACTTTCATTCTTGTCTAGAGATGACCCATCTGTGATAAACATTTCTGATGAAATGGCAAAAACTGCTGTGTGGAAGACATTGTTGATATCCTCAGAGAATGCAAAAGATAAGGAGTCAAGCTTTCCTTCTAAAAGGTCTTAATTTTTTTTTTTACTTCATTGTACTTTATATATTGGTGTCAAACCAATTTTAGAATATTTTGCCAGGGGTTAGAAAGATTTTTAGCATTTTTCAGTTTTATTTCTTATGTCCAGTCATAATATTCTGAGCTGAAGACACAAATTCACTATTTATTTAAAAACAAAAATCACAAATATTTGCATGGTAATTAGTTATGCTCCAGTGGAAAATGAAGTTGAGCATGCCTGATGCTTGTGTAATGAACCACCAGCCTCCACCTGGATATTGCACAACAGCTGTTGTGTTTGTTCTGCTTGCTTTGGTTCTTTCCTCCTGAAAAAGAAGTGATCATCACTGCCCTGGAAATAGCTGTATGAAGAACCCAGTACTCTGAATGCAATCTAATAATTTTGGAGTGAAAATAATTTTATGATTGCATCATTTCTTTAAATTTTTCTGCCTACTTCACTTGTACTCAAAACAGTAAAGTAATTTTAAATTTTAGTCCTGTAAAATGAAGCTGCAGTATTTTATCTGTGCTACACAGAAATAAGAAAATATTAAATTCAAGAACAGTGTGATTTTCTAGGAGAATTTTTTCCTTTGCTTCCATAAATTTAAAATTTAACTATTTTCTATTTAATTCCTTTGAATCACACTTCTGTCATAAGCTCCCCTTCCTAATCACTCTAGAAGCTCATTCCCCAAAGGTAAGACCTTGTCCCCAACCTTTTCCTTGATTTTGTCTTCCAATTCAAAATGGTGTCACCTTGGAACCCAAACTGACCTTGTGTAGTTTTTGGGGAGACAGAATGAGAAGAAATTTCAAATAAGAATGTAAAGTGTCTTCATTAAAATCCAAAATATTAGAATTTGAAATTTACTCTGTATTTAAAATAGTGTATTTAAATAGTGTAGTGTATTCAGATGTCAAACTGAATTTATTCCTAGTCTTCTTTTTTAAAATACAGAATTATATTCTGCCCATTTCTAAAATACACTTTTCAAAAGCCATGTTTGAAACAGATAGTCATTGTGTCAAGGTGAACAGATGCAGTAAGAGAACACTTACAGTGATACACATTTTTTAATTTTGTCATCCTGAAATAGCATGGTACTTTTCAGTGTTGTTCTTTTCCCTGTACTGCAAAAACCACTCTGAGCAGCTGATGACCAGAGAACCTTCATTTCAGACACCCATGGAGCAGCCCACTAATGTGGTCATTTTGATGATATTTCCTGACAGTCAAAATAGTGTAGTTCTTGTTTGTCTTCCACCCTTCACATGGACAAAAGGATCCTGTCACAGAAATCTGTGGTGCATGGGAGGAGGATGTACTGGCGGCTTTTCTTGCCATATGACTCTGCTGTCCAGGCTGTGAAAGCCTGAGGAAAGAGAGGAACCTGATGTGGTACATTCACAGCCCCTGGGGACACAGGAGCTGTAATTTTTGGGGTGGATGTTGCTTTCTTTGGTGGTATGATAGATGATGTAAATACAACCCTCTGAACAAAGAGCATCCACAGAGATTGTGGCTCAGATAAGAGATTTAGTCTTTAAACTGCAGTGAAATAGAAACTAATTTTCTAAAGGTTGCATTTTCAATCTTGTTCTTGTATCTATGCTCTTGAAAACAGACTTGAGAAAAAAATGTAAGATTTTTCTGGTTTTAGATGTGAGTGTCCTTTTGTAGAGGAACAGTCTTAAAGACTCTAAAATCCTGCATGTTCAGGTGCTCTAGCTTGTCTCAGATTCTGAGAGAGGAGTAGATTCAAAGAGCTTTAACCCTGAAAGACTTTCTTTCTGATAAGCAAAGCCATACCCACCTTTAATATTAAATTATGTTAGGGATAGAAATACAAAAATATTATAAACTAAAATGAATGTATTGTTACATTAGGATATAATTTAATCCTAGGTGATTACTGAGGAAAAAAAAGCTTGGTATTGCAGCAGCTGTAAGGATAATTTTTGCAAATGATCAAGATCAGCAGTATTAGATTACACAATTTCTGCAGTATCATAGAGGGAGAAAAAAATCTCGTTTTGAAATAAATTTTACTGATGCCTTGTAAAGTTCAACTACATAATATTTAGTACCCCTTTCTGCTGTCAGTTCTGCTTCCTTATATCTCAAAATATTATTAAATGAGGATACTTAAATTATTATAGTGTATTATGCTTTTATGTAATGCCTTTCATGCAAGGCATTAGCCAATTAACAGGAAGTTACTCCTATTAATTAAATGCTGAGTAGACTTGGCCAATTATAAACTAAGATCATCTACAAGAAGAGATTTTAGGCTGGAAGGGTTTATACAAATGACTTCCCAGCCTGATGCATGGATAATTTCTATTACAAGATGTGCCCTGGCCCTGATCCTGTGAAGTACAATCATGTGAGGGAGTTCTTACATCCCAGGCTCCAGAATGTTTTTTACCTGTCTAAAGAGAGGACTTAGATGGGATTCAGTCAAGTTGCCTAGCCATATTAAAATTCCCAGGGACCTAAAAGTCTGTCTTTGAGTCTTTCTTGGTAGAACTGAGCACCAAGGCATTTGTCTGAAACACAGCCCTCTTTGGTACATGTAAATAAACATTCCTCTGTCTTTGCTTATAATATTAAATCCTTTAGAGAGCAATTTCAAAGCATATGCAGATCTGACCACGGACAGGACAGACTTCGCTGGTCTTTTGAAATATTGGAGAAAGAGGCATCTGTCACTTTGGTAGGAGTGAGTTCCTTTTTCTACCTGAAGATATGAAAATCCCACATCCCAGACCTTCCTGCTCAGGCTTGTTAGACTACTCCCTTGGTAGGGAGGAGGAGAGCTCCGTCTCCTTTACAGACCCACCAGTGACGTGTTTTACTGGAAAAAGACTGGACTTGTCCTTTTTTTTTCAAATTTCTCAAGGCATTAAAGCCCACATCTGCAGGAGCTGCTCAGAGATGTGAATCCTAAGTAGAAGGAAGACTTTCCTGATATCACAGAGGCACCTAAAACGTGGAAATATTATAGACTGTAAGGCACACAACACCTCAGTGTTTGCTTTTACTAAGCACAGGTAACTCCCTGCCTGCTGTACTGCTGCACTTTCAATTCATCCCCCTCCGGAATTTGTTTGCATACCCTTTGTGTGCAGAAAGTGTAACATACCCAATTCTATCACTGTTCTATAGAAGGTGACAGATTTGGCAGTTGAAGTGGCAGAAGTTGGTATTCTTTAGCTATTTCCATTAACACCTCTGGAAGCTGCCATAGGCAGAGAAGTAAGCTTTGGCTGAACTGAATTGTATCCTTAAAGCAATTTTTATGTGAAGAAAAATGTCAAATGATTGTAGAATTGTGCATGAATCACCTTAAGAATTTGAGAATTGATCTTGCTTTCTTTTAGCCTTGTGTAACTCAGCCTATTTCTCATTCATTCTAGTTAAGGAATTATTCCCATGAAACCTGGTAGGTTATGTGCTTGCTACAGGTTTGTTCTCAGAACCATCTGGTTTTTTTTTAGATACCCTGCCACTCTTTGTTGAAGGCTTGATTTGCCTGTGTTGTGAAAACCTCTTTGCATTTTCATACTGTGATTGAGACTCATTGGAAGAACATGACTTTTTATTTATTTACGCTGTTGTAAATTAGGACACTCACACACACAAAAAAATCATCTGCTTTGCACGTATATTGCTTTCTGTAGGCAAATCAACGTTGTTTTAACTGGGAAAAAAAAAGCTGAATCCAAATTTGAACTCTGGTTTGGAGTTCTGATTGATACGGCTTTTGTCTGATCTTTCAGTTTTGTTTGTTTTTAAAATTTATTTCCTTATAATGTATACATGAGGAAGTATGTATTACACTCACATGGGGAATATTGTCTCTCCCTATCCTCCCCAGACTTCTGCTCTCCCCAATCAAGACTGAAAGCCAAATATTTGTTGGATATTGGCTTGCACTGGTCTAGTTCAGAAACATTCCTTCTAAATGTACAGTTGAACAAGAGAATACATTTTAAAGACAGGAAATACTTACTGTGACCTCTTGTTTGTTCCATTTAAGAATGCGCTGGTATTGTCTGAGAACCGTGCCATTACCATTATTTAGTAAATTAAGTTGTATTTGCCAAAAAATGAAAAAAAGAAATGGCTATCTTTGCTTGCATGCTGGCTGTCTCTGTACATCTGAAGTTCTTTACCTACCTTGTCACTAAAATGCTGGCTGATGTCTTCTACACCATTCAGCACAGAAATTTTCACTTGCTTTCCCAGTTTGTGCCATGAAGCATGAAAAATAAAGTATCTGTGCAATGTTGTTTTTCAGGTAGATAATTTAAATATATATATATATGTGTGTGTGTGTGTGTGTGATAGTGCTACTATAACTGGGTTTTTTTGTTTCCCCTTTCATTTCCTAGTGCTGAAATCAGAAAAGAGAAGAAAGCTGACTCAGGGAAAGGTGTTGACCGGGAGACTTGTCTATGACTTGCTCTTCAAGTAATTTTTTTACAAACAAATTAAAGGAGTGCCACAACCACTAAATATAAATTATTTACCTTGTAACTTTTGTCTTTCATCTCAAACTAGCACAGGTAATGTAGTGCAATACTTGTCTCATTCCACCTTGTCTACCTTGTCTAGTATCAATGTAAATGTCTGCAGTAGCCAATGCAAAAAATCTGTGTTCGTTGCTGATCTTGGCCATTTATCAGTAGTCGTATCAGAAATGTAATAAGCAAATTTTCTTTCAAATTCAACTTTCCTGTTAATAGGTTTGTACTGTATTTTGCTACTTTTTCTGTGTGAGAATACTTAATAATCTTGATTCAGAATACTTAATAATCTTGATTCAGGATGAACTTGAAAACCCTTGTTCCATTTTTTTTTTTTTTTTTTTAAATCACCTAACTACTAAATTATTTCAGGAGACCCAAACTGGCAAGCAAACATTAAGAAGCTGATAAAATAACAACAGATCTGACCCTGTGAATAAACTAACAAGGATAATTCTTTCCTCCTTAAACTGTCCTTTTGAAGTCATGGATTACTTATTTTACAATGTGAATTGCAGGGTCAGATTCCATATTTATGAAGTTTTCCTTGATTTAATACAGTGTATTTAATATTAAAATTTGTATGTAACTGGAACATAGTCCTAAATATATATAAATATATATATATATATAAAATTATATATATTAAAACATTTTCTCACCTTAGCTAAAGAACACCACCACATCCTTTGATGTGAAACATGGGTATGGTATTTCTTAAAATGCGATTTGTGATTAAGGTATCTTCTCTTGTATTGTATGAATGTTGCCATGAAAGGCCAAACAAATGCATTTTGTCATTAATCAATACATTATTTTATAACAGGGAAAATTTTGTAGATAAAAACTATACCCCACATGCAGTTTTATCACCTGCCCAATGATCTTCCTCTTTACTGCCTAAAATTTAGCCACATAAAGGGCGTATTTATATTGTCTTCTCTCCACTAACAACTGTAAACCTCTTCATTTCAGAGATTGTGTATAATACTTAAATGGATATCCTGCTGTTGTTTTGTTACAGCTCTTTATTATTCCATCAAGTACATATTGATTAAGAGATAAAAACAACCTTGAAACGTAAAATGTCGCTTTAAGGCTATTACATTTTTCGTAATGGATTTTGTTACTGCCCGATCCTTCAAGCTGTTCTTTTGTGTAAAGGACTGCGAGATTAGGTGTTGAGTGAATAGGAATGTGGAGCTAAAGTTTTATCATGTTATTTGGAATTCACTGATTTTTAAATTTTTTAGGATAAATTTTTAAATTATTAAGATGAAAGCTAACTCTATTATGCTGTAACTTTGAATCCTCAAAATAAGAATTGTAGTCTTGCAATCTTCGTAAGAACTCATTCATAGGGCTCTAACATTCCCAAGCTTTCCCAAATGAGCTAATTTTCTATACAACTTGTGAACAAGTTTTCCCATTCAGCACATTTAAAGTATTCCAATGTTTTTGTGTATGTGAGTGTGTATGTTTTAATACTTTAGCCATAAATAATTGCATTTTGCTGCAAACTTAATAGGGTCACTGTTTACCTTAAATTTAAATTTACCTTAGCATTATCAAAGCCCATTAAAAGCCATTTTTATGGAGAAAAAAAAAATCTAATGGACACGAAGAAGGATTCACATCTAATTCAATGTTTGTATATGTAAATTTAGGAAAAAAATGCTGATGCATTAAGGTTAAATGCTTTGTTTTGTGTACTTGATGATAAATTGTAAGATTCCAATTGTTTTAAGGTTAGTATAGAAGCTCAATACTGGTTTGTCCTGAAAGCAGCCTGATGGTGTTTTAACATGTTGCTGACTTTGTTACAGATAATGTATACAATCAAAATGTATTAGCTTCACTTGACCAACTCTTAGAATATTAAGAAATCAGTGTATTCAATGGCATTCTGTATTTCTGTTCAGTATTTCAGAGTGGTTTTATTTTAAAACACTCTGGTTTTGCGTGAATTTAAGTGCTTTTCCAATGTTAATCTTAACATTCTGAAATCAAACACAATATAAAGCAGATGTAGTGCTATATTTACTTCTAATTTCATATTCCTGGTCAAAATTACTTAATTTCTTGGATGTAATTTATTACAAAAGTTTATGTGTACATGTGAATAGACTATTGTGTTTTTCACAATTAAGAAATGTTATGTGAAAATAAATATTTATCCTAACTAATTTTCAATTTTATTTTTATACTGAAAAACTCAGAAGAGGTTTGTAATATCATGTGATATTTAAAATGTCTACCTGACCTGAATGTGCTTCACAAATTAATGAGTGGTAGAGCCCAGCATGGCTCCCTTTTCAAGTGGAATCTCACTGAAACATGCAAGGCTGTGAGTGTTGGCTCCCTGGGTGGAGGTGGTGGTGATGTCCTGGGTCTGACCTTAGCAGTAGGTGTGACACTGGGGACAGCTCAGAGCTCACTGCTCCAGGAAGAGAATGCGAATGAAGCTCCAATTTTCTACTCCTGAGCTGAAGCCCCTTCAAGATGGTGTGGAGCAAGCAGGAGTAGATGGATCTTTTTAGAGATTAATAGGTAAGGTCATACAATTTAAAATGCTACTGCTCTTCTCAAAACCTTCAATTTCTGCTACTGAAAAACTTTAAAGCCAGAAATTGCAGTACTACGTACAGTATTAAGTATTAAGACTCCATCTTAATAAATTCCTTTTGAGCTTCTTCACTGATTATTAAAGCAAAAACTAGAAGTCTCTCAGCCTAAGAATGGTAACAGTGACACCTCAAGCTTCAGCTGCTTCTGTTAGGATTTTACACAAAGTGTATTGTACAACAAAATTAAACATCCATTTCACATAGTAAAAAAAAATACACAGGAAAAAGGTGATTGGTAGATGTTTGACTAACTAGTATGTTGCAGTAATTCAGGCACAACTGATTTCTAGCTTTGAACTTCAATGAAATGACCTAGATGTTCTGTGACCTCAGTTTTATTTGTTTACCTGCACTCATGCAGCTTAAACAAGTTGTCAGTTCCCTGAGGTAGCTCTATTGCCTGCATTATTTTTGGAGCTGAGGGAGTTCCACCAGAGTGAAAAATTAGACACCAAGTTGATGTTAACTAGGACACTTACTGTAGCAATTTGTTTTAAAAATTGTATTAATGTCTACTAGCAGTGTATCTTAAGAGGGTGCTTTCCAGACAAAAAAAGATAATTAGCATTGCATTGTGTTATGCCTCACAAATAAAACAGTTAAAAGGGGATGATGGAGTGAGAGCACAGAAGAGTTTCCCAGTAAGATGCTATGATCATTAAGGTATGTCAGATGTAGAGTTACATCTTAATGAAAGACCATATAATTTCTAGTTTCACTTATTTTTTTAAATGTTTCTCTGATTATACTACTTTTTGCACTTATCAAATGAGACCCTGCTGAAAGTAGTTTTTTGGATTACAGAAACACTTTTTTTGGTCTTTATGACAGTGTGAGGGATAACATTAAAATAAATCCTATTTACCCTTGCATATACAAGCCACATCATAATGATATTTTTTTTATAATAATAATTATATTTTTTTATAACCTGTCTATGTTGCTGGGATCCACCTTATACTGATTTAGGTGTTTTTGTCTTGAGTCAAAAGAATGAGAGACATGATGATATAACCTCTTGGTGATAACTGACAGCTTGCAATCCTGTAGAACTTTAACTGGTGCCTCTCTACAGTAGAGCCACTACTGAACCCAAGATGGTATTTGTAAAACCCAACTCTAGTGTGTTTCAAAAAAACACCAACAAGCAGAACAAAACCACACATCTTATTTTGTGAGTCATAGAATTGTTAGTTTGTGAAAACAAAATCTGATTTTCTATTTGAGGCTTTCTTATTTAAGGACAAGCTGCACAAAGTGTCTTAACATTCTTCCCCACGCTTTATCTGTCTGCATGAGTACTTTTACATTCACACCTAATGTCACTAATAACCCACAATACAGACATAATCAGATGCTGGCATGTAATATCAAGAAGCTAAGTGTTAGATAATCATGTCACACTCCATTACATGATACCATTACACAAAATCAGAAACTTCACTGTAAGTCATCCTCAAAATTAATAGGGATTAAAAAAAAATCTTCTTCTGAAGCAACATATTCAATGATACAGACTACAAGTTCTTTCATAAATTAATATATTTATTATTTTAAAGCAGTACAATTTTTAGTACAAGTGGATTGCATTTTTTCTATGTGAAATTGAGAAAACTAATCTTCAGATTAGATGGAGAAGCCTACCTGGAGTGCTGTAAAGAAAGCAGACGTTTATTGGTAGGCTGTAAGAAAAGCACTTTTGCCAAAGAGCATGTTGAAAGAAGAGTGACAGTCCAGCCCTTGCTTTAAGTGACTGCTAGTTTGCATTGTAATGTTTTATGTTTTAGGGTAAGAACCAGTTTCTATTCATCAGTACATGAGCAACTCCATTAAAAAAATGGGGGTCTTGTCAAGTTCCCAGAGGACATGTTTCAGTGCAGATTCCCAGAGTAGCCACCATTTTTACTATAAAATAAGCAAAAATCACAGTGCTATATGATAGCACACAAAGAAATTCAGTGCCAGTGGTTTGATTAGGTATCACTCAAAATCTTTGGTGAAAGCTGATTACATGCTTTCCTTGCAAGAGTTCTGCAACCATAATACAAGAGGTTGCAGAGGAAATACGCTTCAGGAACTGCAGGATGGAGTGTTTCCATTCTGCACATACTAACATTGCAGTACTCCTGATACTGATTCTAAAATAATAATTATCAAGCAAGCCTTACAAATTTCTGCAAAGATGTTTCTTCATTATTTCCACAGAAACTACCTCAGGGTTCATTTCATTTTTGATTTTTTTTTAATTTTAGTTTTATTCTGCAACTGATTGCCATGTGTCATCTTTATCATTCATTATCTTGATATAGAAATCGGACTCTTTTCTCTTTTAGGCTGAAATATCAAAAGGTAATTACTCAAGCAGCTATCATGCTTCCTAGAAGTCTGCAACATCATTCTGGTGATGTTAAGACCTGATTAAACACAATCAATAAAAATGCAATAGTTGCTTGGCAACAGGAATCATTATAAAGATTAGCATTTCATTGTGTACACTGGTATCCCAAGAGCTGACTCTTATCTCATCTTGATTTATACTGGCTCAGAGTACATTATCTTGAGAGTTTTCTGGAGAAGTACCATCACTAACAAGCAAGATGCTGGTGCTAGGGCAGTGAGAAACACTGCTTTATGAAGTGGCTCATATGGGTATAAATATGCTTATGTGCTCGACCAGAGATGGAATGGTCCTTGTCAGTGTACCACTGTGTGAAAGAGAAATACAGAGCATGTTAGTTGCAGCTACATCTGAATGATATAAATCAGACATGACAGACATAAAAACCAGTGCAGCTATTTAAAATGATCCTAGCATGAGGCTTTCAGCATTTCAACAAAGACATGATGGGGTAGGAAGCTGTTATGACTCTTTAGCTCCTTCTTTGCATGTGGGACATGATCTGTTTTTATGCTGAAGGTGTAAAAACATGTGGCTTGTCCACATGGAGGGTAGACTCAGCTGTTCAGTAACAAGGGTGCCTGACCTCTCCCTCTGTATGTCCTTTGAGTAAGGCTGAAGGAAAACCATGCACTTGGTCCTCTTACACATCATCCATTTTAGCACTGCTCCCCAAAGGCTGAGAGAATGTGGGAAAGGAGAGCTTGCACCTTGGTCTGAGAACTTCCATGCACAACCTAAGGAAGGGCAAATAGCTGCTTGTCTTAAAAGTTCAGTTAACACCAGACGTGATGGACAGGTTATCTGGGGTTTTGCTGAAGCCAACCTTTCCTTTTATCCTATCTCTAAGACACTATTCACTGCACTTGGGTATATGCAAAGGTTGGGACTGGCTGTTTAACACAAAAAGTTTAAGAAAATGAAAGATTAGGTCAAAAGGGTCAAGTATGAGATGGTCTTGCTTTACAGTTTTTCTTGTGCAGAAATAAAACACGTGCTTTATGTTCACATTTCAGTTACTGGATATGAAATGCAACTACATCAAATTTCATTTAAGAAGGCAATGAATTTATACCTTACCACAGGGAACTTACGTTATTATTCTTATTTATATAATGATAAACAAAACAGAACCATACCATTGCCTGAAAATCCACTTCAGCATCAACAAGAGCTTTGGAAATCTGTGCTGCTTGCTGAAAGTGAACATTATCTGAAAAGTGGAAGAGGAAAAAGGTAAACAAAAACTGCTTCTGTAATACTCTGGGGGAAAATCAAAGCAATGAACACATTAGACTCCCCAGCACTGCTGACTGAAACACAGATTAGTTGCAAAAAGCAGTATTATTTTATTGACGCAAATGTAACAGCCTTGCCCCTTCATGCTTTTGTTTTGTCAGTAGTAGAATTGCGAACCTGTCTGTAATACTAAAATGTCTAATTAACTGCAACTCACCATCTGCTGTTCCATGAATAAGGAGATACTCAACTTCCTTGAATTTTTCAGCTCTGGCCATTACTGTTGAACTCTGAAATTAAAGGAAAAAAAAGAAAAAAGGTGCTATTTATTAGGATGTGACTTGCTACCAACTGACTTTGATTCGTGTTGACACAGTCTGGGGTCCTTCAGCTAAAACCAAGCACAGCCCTGCTTACCGCGCTCTGAACCGCCACGGGACGCGGTCGCACAGCCAGGGGCTGGGTGCTCACACTCAAACCACCCCACACCCACCTGCAAGGGGTACCCTGTTGGGGCTGTGAAGGAACAGCAGCTGCAGAGGGGACCAGCTGTGCAGCGAGGCACATGGCCAGCATGGCCAGCGTGCTGGTAGCCGCCAGCACACCGTGTGCCATAGGTTTCCTGTGTGACTGCAGACAAGTTAAAAAAAATGTTGCCATGGCAACAGTGCACCCTGTGAGAGCAAGGAGTAGTTCTTGCAGAGGCTACACACGTTATCTTCCCCACCACAAGGTTCACTTGCAGGTAAGGCACCAGAGCTAAAACTGCCTCAGGCTCCAGTAAAATTGGGCAATGAGAAGTTTAGAAAAATGTGCTCTCCAAATATGAAAGAGAAATGCCTCAACAAAAATCACTAGACCAAATATCTAAATAGAAGTCAAGCTACATTTTGGGAATGGAAACACGATACAGTGATGAAAAGACGAAATAATCAGCAACTACGATTATTCAGGAAATTTAAAATATAGTAACAACATACTCCCTAGAACATTCTAGCCTACCTGAATTGCTACACTAAGTAAAGAATGAAGACACTAAGGATTGCAGATAAGATTTTTAATTTGGGCAAGGAAAGTGAATAGGATGGTGCTCTGCCGCGAGCAGAGGAAGAGGAACAACAGGGACAAGACATTTTAGGCTTGATAAAACAACCAGTTAATCTGGCAAGAAAAACAATACTAAAAATTATAAATGGAAGAATTTAGTGTTTGGCTTTTTTTTTCTTCCCCATTTTGTACATGTGCAAGACTGTATCCTTGCACAAGGAATTGCATTTTGAACCACAAAAAAGTCAAATACATTATACAGCCAAGACACATAAGTGTTCTAATTTCCTTATGTCTCTTGTACACTCATGTATCTTTAAAGCAAGTACAAATATTAAATTCCTTTTGTCATGGCAGAATAGTGTACCAGAACCCTTCCATAAATGAAATGAGTTATTTGTATGTATTCAATGAAATCTAAAAATCAAGTTCAGCAGAGAGGGCAAAATACCCCCACCCTCCAGTCTGTAAAACTGCAACTCTTTTGACAGTGAAAGACTAGAGAGCACCAGAAATCCAGTATATGGAAATCCACCAACACTGGAAGCATGACACTTTCCATTTAGATGATTTGGTAGCATGGAGTAAGAACATTTAGCTGCGAGTGCCAAAATATGGAGAGAGCACTTTGATGCACTGAGGAATACTGGCAAAGCAGCTGACCAAAAGAATAAATGAGAAAGAAATGGCCCAGTGAGATTAATGACAAAAAATCCCCAGTAACAACAACAAAAACCCAACCCCAAACCAACCAATATCCTTTGAGTAAATAGTTTTCCTCACATGCAGAGGGAAACTTGATAGATCACCTTGCTACGCTTTCTTCCAGAAAACCAATGCTGTTTTAAGTAAACCTTCTGTGAGTGAAGCCTGATTTAAGCTACACTTCTGAGAACTTGACTTGGCAAAAGCAGTTTTAGAAAGAGTATGTCATTATTTTTCCTCTTCAGGCATTAAATAAAATAGACTTATTTATAAAAATACTTCAGAGAGAAGAAGCATATGAGATACTTTCTCTGCTTTTTTATCACTGGTGATACTTCACTTGATGTACTCACACTCAACACGAAGAGTCCCTTCCCTAAAACATGCTTTAAGGACACAAAGTACCTTTGTGTCCTTAAAGAAGGCTGCAAGATAGGGAGCACTCTCAAGTTAGGCACAATTAGACAACAAAGCAACAGCAGCTGAGTAAACCTTAAGTGGACAGTAAAAAAATACAACTTTATTTACCACTTCCCTTTTATAGTTATACTGCTGGGACAAAGGCTCTGAAAAGGTAATGTACACAAGTACTGAGAATTAGGCCCTGCTGAGTGTAACTGGCTTTTCTAAAGATCACACAGCAGTCAACATTTTATCAGCACTCCACAAACAAGTTAAGGTTTGGCTGAAACTGAAGGTCTCTCTCCCTTTAGCATATTCTCAGATAATAGAACAAATGTCAAATCAGTACAAGATGGCATATTTACAAAATTGTACCCTGTTTTGCATAACCTAATGATGCAGCAGTTCTTAAGGACTGAACATTTCAAATCTGCTAGAAAAAGATTGCCAAATCTATGACTGTTTCAAACACTTGCCAAAAGCATATCAAATTCAGAGTGAACTGCAAAATAATGTTCTCACAAGTTGAACAGTCTCTTTGGTATGCTTTACATGGCTACTGTGTCTGACCTCCAGAGTTCTGCCCTGATTCAGTCTCAAGTCTTTTGCATCAGGGATGCTTCTTCCAGGCCGCCACTCAGCCTAGGATTATATCAGGAGCACCACCCATGCTTGCTCCTCTCTTTTACAAAGCTCTGATTTTTAATAGTTTACCTTAAAAGACACTGAACATACCTAATCAGCCCACTTAGGAGTGTGAGTCCTCCCTCAGATTTGAATCCTGACAAACAGTATTTAACATCTCAGATTCTCTGCCTTTAATAACTGTAAAACCTCATGTCACAGTAATAGAAAGGTAGGATGCACCTCTCTTATCTCAAGTAATTTCTTGAATCTATACATTCAGTCATTAATAATACTCTCCATGTTAGCAATGTGCCTAGCAGTGTTCATCTTCTCTGAACAGGTGTGTACACCATCTCATTTCTTTTAAATCAGGGTGCATACTACAGTTTATGCAACTTTTCACACCAGCTTTATAGCAATGCAGCAGGAGAGAGAATATATGATGCAGCACACAAACCTGACAGCACAGAGTTAGCAGTGCAAGCTTTAACAGCTTCAGCTGTATGTACTAGCTTTCAGCACAGATTCTGCATTCACCTCAAAAAACATTCATTTCAGCAAACAGCTCTTGTCAGTGTCAAGGGGCCAGGAGGCTGGCTATTGGAACTGGGACATGGAACAAAGGGGCTGTAAGCCAGGAACATACTGGGCTGAAGTCAGTAAAGGTCTGCAGCAATAACAAAATCCCGTAACGCTTTCACTGAGGCTGCATGAAAAACAACAAACTCTCTTCTCAAGCTACCCCACCCTCCAGGTTAAAAGTGAAGTCCAACTACTATATTATTTGAAGCTTTTAACAACAAATGAGGATTTAAGATGCATTTTCCTTTCTCTAGGAGCAGCAGCGAAGTGTGACAATCTGATCTAGGCAATTACTCCTCCTCCATCTAGCCACCATTCTCCCCAATTAGTCCTCTGAGTAACACATTTGAAACCTTTAGCTCTTTGGTACTGGCAGTTTCAACGTGGCCATTGCCAGCAATGGATACCATGCCAAGAAAATCCGACTCCTGGCTTGAAAGGATTAAACAGTCCTCTGTTGCCATCTGTGCCGTGAAGCTGGTGAGTGACTTTGTGCACCCAGAGCGTTAACGTTCGTTCTGCACAGCGACAGTAACTTGTATTTACACTGCTACCTCACAGACCTCCTACTCTTCCCACTGCCTTAAAGAAACGCTTTTGGAAAAAGGCAGGCAGGCGGCTGCAGGCTGCTGGTCAGTGCCTGCTGGGCCCAGTAACTCAGTGGTTAGAAGAGGCAGACGCAGACACAGCAGCAAGGTGTCCAGCAGTCACTACCATTGTTCCCAGTCTTGACCAGAACGTCTCATATAGCAGTTGACATCACTAGAGTACTGTAAGTATGTGTCAAACCACATGTTTCAGTATATATATATATATATATATATATATATATGTATTTATACGTTTTCTCGTATTTTTAAATCAATCCAACAACCTCCACTCTTTTTTTCTACCCATGACACTTTTAATGCACACAACCAGTGCTAAACTGTCTTCTACTCTGCTTACCAACCCAAACACAGAGAATGCTCTATCTCCTCCTCTCACATCAGTGTTTGGTTCCAGTATCAGCACGGCTGGACTCTTCTGTGAAACATTCCAATAACCAGGCCACAAAGTACACCTCAGATCCCTCACAGTTCTCCCATAGCCATTGTATTTTCACCTAGGCCTGAAGTTTAACAGAACGTCACAGAAAGTTTGGCTGTTCTGCCTTATGCCCAGCTACCTGTGACTTCAAAATGCCCCTGAGGCAACAAAAGTCGTCTGGCACATAGAAGAGCAAGTCAAACAATTGATTAATCATGCTGTAACAAGGACAAACAATATACATGTAATTTGCTTTCAGCAGGACACATGAAAATTCCCTCACTTCTGTACAAACACTGGTCATATTAGAACAAACTTTGGACCCTGTGTTTATGGAGATCAGGCCAACATTTCAGTCCTGACACTGCTGGCTCTCAGTTGGTCTGCAATTTGATATATTCACAGTACAGACAGACCTGCCTATCTGTCAAAGTGTTCTACTATTGAGGAGATTTTGCTTTCCCTGGAAAAAACTTGTGGATTTCTAAAGCAGGGAAGTTCACACAATATCCATTTAAAAAAAAATAAAAATTACATTTTATAGAGAATGGGAGTACATTTGTTTCGTGAAAAATGTTTAAGATAAAGCATACTTTGCCCACAAACATAAATTTTAAAACAAATTTGCTTCTTGGTGGTTAAAAAAAAAGTTTTTACAGATTGTTTTGCAGGCTACAAAGTGATCAAATGGAAGTAAATGTAATAAAAAAAACTCCAGAACACCAAAACACCAAATAAACAACAGAAACTCCACACCATTCACCAAGAAGAAGCTGCCTTGTGTAAATCCAAACACGTGAAACTACAGCCTCTAACAGCACAATGCAACAGTTCTAGCAGGAAAGAAGAAACGAACTTATTTCTTCCCACAGGGAAACAACTAAACTGTTTAAAGAACAATACAGCAGTTTAGAAATGAAACAACACACCAAAAAATGAAATAAAGTGATTTCTTTCTTACATTATAGTTCTTCAGATTATCATTTGCTGTAGGAAGGCCCATGTATCGCTCTGTGTAGATTGAATCTGAAATTTAAAAATCCCCAAATTAGAATCTGCTACTGAATTTTCAGTCTGTTTACCATTAAGTTTACCCATCGATACAAGCAGTAACAATGCATATTGGAAATCATGTTCTCCACAATGAGGGGTGTAGGTAACCATCGTTATTCAGAATATTTAATCTTGTTGCCATGGACACCTGAATGCTGAATATTAATATAGTACTATGTGTCAGTGTTTCCTTATTGTTATTCTTTCACTAATCCTAAAAAAAATACTGAAAATGTTGCAGTAAATAATTAGCATCTGAAAAAAAAATCTTATTTATCTAAATATTTACTACCAAAAATCTATATTATGAAAATATAGTAGTATATTAGGATTCAGTTTGGCTGAAAAAAAAAATAAATTCCTACATATTTTTTGCCATTTTACCATTTGCTGCTTTAAGCCATACAAATTAATGCTCTGTTGCCACATCCTAATGCCCATTTGACTTTTCATCAGAATTGTTGCACTAGAGGTTTTTTATGCTGAACATGTATGCCTCTATAATCCTTCATTTAACTAGCTAAAAGTGGAATTTTAGTGATCTTGATTGTTAAAAAAAAAAATTCCCTGTTATATTGTAATATTCATGTTGAAAACATTATGAAGACGTTGCTATGTCCCCAAAAGACTACTGCTACTGCCTGGTATGATCTGATCTGCTGAATTAGCTGTTATACAGCCTCTGTGCTAGTTGCAGAATGATAAATTATGCCTTATTTAGTAGAGGTTTGCCAGGGAAAGCTTTCTCTTGAATGTTTCTGGACAAATGAAAATGAGAAAAATGTTAAAATGCGTTCAGATTGTACCAGCACCTATTTATAACTTTACATATTTTTTAAAATTATGTAAATTTAATACTGGGAGAAGGGCCCCTATAACTGTATTTCTAGTCTCATGCTCTGAAGGCTTGAATCATGTAGAGACTTGTCCACTTGATCAGGTTTTTCTCACATCAAGCTATTCTCAAGATGAATTAGGTTTATAAAATCCACATTTTAGATGCTGAAAAAAAACCTGACCAACCAACCTAAGGCAATTCAAATCCTATTCTGTTACTTTGAGGGAGTAAATTACAATTCAAGTTCAAAGTTAATCCTCACAGTTCATTCTTATAAATGAAGTTTCATTTTGAAGACACAAGAGTTTAATTGAGATGGATTTCTGACACACAGTGCTGGTTTCAAAGCAAACACAGACACATTTCAGCAGTACTACCAATAGTACAATGGCCTTCATTAATGCTTGAAGAGATTACCTGAAGTTATGGCTCTGACTTTTTAAAATGGGAAATAATATTTAGCAATTTTGTTTAATTTCAAAATGCAGTGGCCGCGAGTTCATAAAAACAGACCAAGTGGAATTTACGTGGCATCTAGTAGAAAATCAAAAGTTCAGCTCTACGAATCCACACTTTGCAGCGTGTGCACTGGAAGACATATGGGAATCCTTGTAACGAGGAAGCCCTCACATACCATAATATTGCCAGCGTGACACGGGGGCAACCGCTATTCCACACTTGAACACGCCGCTTCCAGAGCCAAGCACCATGGAGGTCACATATCCCCCATAAGACTGAGAAGAAAACATTGCTGTTATTTTAGTCGGAAGGGAAAGGATGGGGCCCATCTGCTACACAGTTCATCAGGCATTTATAGGCTCAGCGTTTTTCATATTAATGAACTCCATTCTGAATTTGGGTCAGATCTCAGCCAGCCTGCTCAGTCGGGGAAACAGGCACCAAACAGCGCATGGCAGCTGTGGCGCTGATGAGTGAGAACTTGATGGGGAAGAAGGGCGCAAACGCTGCTGAACTGTGACTCAGCTGAGGATGACTGTGTTTGGTAGCACTGCAGGCAGCAGCAAAAGACAGGAAACAAGACACTGCTGAACCGCTGTGTCCCTTCCCGTGCTGGGGGAGTGGGTGGAAGCAGAGCTCTGGCCCACAGTGTGTCTGATGAGTAGTTGCAACAGGGCATCCAAAAATTTACAGCTCCCTTGGAGCAGGCCTATGGTAGCTTGCTCCCTAACTCTCCCCCAAAGTGTCAGGAGCAAGACTCTGACTGGGGAGTGAAGGATCTGCTGAGCCTGTGGGAGGAACTGTGCAACAACACACTCCTTGCTACGCACAGAAAATTTACTCACAGTCTAGCCTGATACACAGATGAGTAAATATCTGACACACTTGAGCATCCAGGCAGCAAGACACCTAAACGCTGCCACCGACCGCCCAAACAACTGCCCTCAAAAGAATTTGAATGGGTTATTTACGAAAATGTGCCCACCTACATTCAAAAACAAGAGCTATTTTGGATCTCATTCCTGTCTTAAAACCACATTACAGGCAAAGGGAATGGCATCTTTTTTCAAAGCCCTTAAATGTTTGGTCCAAATTCAATTCCTAGATCCTTCCAATGAGATTAGCTAAGTAATGCATGCACATAGTAATTAAACACTGTATAAATGCCTAACCTGGCCACAGTAAGGATATTGCTGCTGACTCTATGGCAAACAAAATCCATGTACATAGTGACAGGCTGGCAATGAGAGGCTGACAAACTGAAAACCCAAGAGAAAAAGAAAATCTGTTTGCCCACAAGTTGAGTGTCCAGGATGAATAATCCCAACACAGCTCTAAATAGGAATGCTCTTGATCCTGAGGATCATAAAGACTTAAGATGGGACTGCATCAAATCATCAATTTCTGCAGAAAGAATTTTCCTTTCACAACAGTCATTATATGTGATTTCATATAACAGAGATATTTACCCCTAAGTGAAAAGCTATTAAAAGCACCATATTGCCATCCAGCAATTTATACACTGGTGCCTGTCACCTGCAGTGCCCAAATTTCAGTTAACAGTTTAATTCAGCACTGGAATCACTAACACTATGTACACACCTAGTTTTGCAGCTGAGGGGGTATGTATATGCTCTTAAACTATTAAATATTTCCATATACTGTGCCAGGTTTTAAGGATGCATCAAGTCAGAGAAATCTGGCCCCTGGTTGTAAATACCAGGATAACCATCCCACACAGCTGGCTCGAGTGCAATTTCACACCTTTTTATAAAAATCAGTCATCCAACTGAAGAAACACTGGTGAATATCTGCTTGGATTTTTTTTTTTCTTTAGTATAGGTTCATACTGTACACAGGAACTTGGCAGCATCTGTTTAAATGGGTATTAGTCCCTCTAGTAGTCCAAATTTCTCTTACAAAGGCTCCTGAATGATTGCAAAAGACAATATAGAAACACACTTTTAAGATGAACTTCATCAGTTCAAGCACTGGATTGTGCTGTGACCACAGAGGTGCCTCACGTGAAGCACTACAGGATCTCACACACATGGCAGCACAACAAATGGTTCTTAAAATTAAATAGTATTCCTGCCAAAATTATTTGAGTACTTACCCAACCCCAAATAGCTATTCTGCCCTTATCAACAAAGCTCATTTCAGAGAATTTTCTGAAAGCAAACAGAATAATTAAACACTTAACGGACTGCAAGTATCTGCCATTCTACAGATGTGCTTATTTCCTATCAAGTCTGCCTGTTTCTATTGTACAAATAAGCATTTCCCACTTCATCATAGTGACTGCATATGAAAACACACAACAATTCAGGCATGTCTTTAGGAAATTTAGAAAAACATCTGTGCATATGACATTCGGAAGCCCCTCAACCCACACTGACATTTGTATTGTATTAGGTTAGATTGCACAAAAATCAAATTGCAGCAGTAAGGAACAGATCAGCACATGTAAATACAGTCACCATTAAAAAGAATAAACAAAATCAAAATATTATGAAATTCTATTCATTTAAACTACTTAATATTTTAAATTTCCATATAGAAAACCCTGTAAGATCACTTCATTGCAATTCCGAGGGACCCATACTGGAATTGTTTGTTTCAGTGAGGTTCAACACACATAAACCAACCTAAAAACATGAGCTATGATTTAAAATCTGAGTACCATAATTCTGCAAAAAGAGAAACTTGCAAAAACCTTGAAGTAAAACTTCCATCTCCAAGTTCCTTGGTAGCATGTTCCTCTACTATATATGACACAAACCATCTCTATAAAATCATCTCCACCTATCAGAGATATGGTTAATTGGTATTACAGCATTAACTCTCCTCTCTTTTTAAGCATAAAATGATGGCTGGTCTATAAATGACACACTTCAATGTACAAAATTAAGCAGAATGTAGTTATTTTTTGCCGATATTTTCAAGATGATGATTTGGAACCATCACTTTTTTTTCCCCCTGTTACACACTAAGCACATAAAAGAAGGAACAGGTGTTGACCTTTCCCTGTATCTCACCTGGCTGCTGCTATCTGATCTTCCACTTCATATGTTCCCAGCCTTCTGTTTATGGCGTGCATAATTTCATCCCCTTGGTAGCCGCTGCCCCTGCCGTCGAAGCTGGCCACGATGATCTGCTCCGTGCTTGCCAGGTAAGTCGCCCAGCTGATCCGGAAGACTTTGTCTACTTTCTGACTACAAGGTCCTGCATACCTAGGGGGAAAATGTCACAAAATGCAGGCATTTACTCTCCACATATTCTCACATCAAGCGTTTGAAATATAATTATTGCTGGCAATTTTGGCCTCTAAAACAGGATAAACTCTCAAATTAAACTGAGGAAACAAGAAAAGCATCACTGACTGACTCCAAGGTGCCACTAAAAGCAATATGCTTTTTTAAAACTTCAGCTGTTAATCAAGAAAGCAGACTGGATTTTGTTTTTTTCATTTTCCTTTCTGTTCTAAAAAGAAACCTTTGTTATTTTGACTTTAAGCAGCTTATCAGAAATCCAAGCCAAGTTTTCTTTTGTTTTGGCATATCTAGTCACCTGAGTTTCAAAGTGATATTCTCTAACTATTTCTGTTCCATTCACCCATGATTTATCTGGTTTAAGTCTGAAATCAATAAGTAGCCTTCAACTGGAAAAACAAAAAATACCATTTTCTGCATTTTCAGTGTCTCATCAGTCTGAACTGTTTCTTATACAGGCTGAGAAAAAGAAGAAAAATTAGAATTTTAACTTTTTACTTAAAAATATTTCTGAAGCACTTGATCACTATGAAATCATATTCTGAGTGCCTTGTGTGCAGTGGACTTCTTAGCCACTGTTCAAAAAAGCAAGAAATATAAGAATGGCTCCTATGGCTCTATAGCCCACTCTTATCAGTTTCAAAAGCACTGGTGGAGAATTTAATTTAGGCTATGGATCCTTATACTTCCAAAGTTATTTCTGATATTAAGAGCACTGTGAACCAGAGGCGATCCTGACAAAGGTCCAGGTAAGTCAAAAAAAATAGTATCATAACTAAATCAAGTCCTAAGAAGCCAAGAGCACTGGCTGCTCATTAAAATGTTCAATAGACACATGAAAAAGTGCTACCAAATTGCATTATATAAAGATGTATCCAACAACTAACAGCCAGTTTCCTTAGAGAATCACCTTTTTGTAAAAAAGGAATAACTTAACATTTTTGTATTAACACATAGCTAAGATTCAGTAATTCACATTTAGAAGAAAACATACCAGGATGAACAGAAGTGCCTGAGGAATACCAGAACAATCAGCACATGCTCATGGGCTTGTGTTCATGAAGAAAACCACAGCAAATGCAATCCTGACCACAGGATGACATTTGTCAAGGCTGACTGACAGTCAAATATCACAGAAAAAATGCAATGTCACACACACTACTTCAGCTTTAGAACACAAGACTTGTTCAAGGTTTCATTCTGGAATGTGATCTCATCAAAGATTACTCCCCTAAGGAACATCACGAGCAGAGGAGGAGGTAAGCTAACACGAACATCCTGGCTGTTAAATCCCATAGAGCAGATCTGCCTCGGTGCCACCGCCAGAGCATGTGCTCATTAAGCATTACATCATCTTAGGGCACAGGAATCCACCACGAACTGGGATTTTTCATTCCATCTTAAAACTACTTCAAAAAGTAATTAGAAAACATGCCAGGTTTGTGTTTCCTTATTAAGAATATTTGAAGTAGATGAAAGTGATTATTAACACAACACTGCCACGTGACTGAAAACTTACACATCAAGGAGCAGAGGGTACTTCTTTGATGAATCAAAATGGGGAGGCAGAATCATTTGATACCACAGGTCTAAAAGTGAAAAGAGTTTGACTTAGGTCAGGTCTCCAGTGAAATTACTTGACATGCATTACAATTCATATAACAGCACATTTGAGCCACCCCCTAAAAATTAAAGAGACGTTTCACCTGAACTGTCCTAATATATACAGGTAGAAGTTCCTAGCTAATCTAGTTATTTTTAAAAACGTTTTACAGTTAAATTAGTAGAATCTGGGGACTCAGCATGCTGTCTCATGACGTTATTCTAAGCTTACATGTGAAACTTGTGGTGTTTCTACAATGGTAAATCTAACACAGGCTCAAAAATAAAATTTCTCTCCCAGCAGAGGAAAGAAATGTTATATTATTTTCAACCTGCCAGATAGACTTTGCTTGACAGTTTGTAAAGCATCCCAGAAACATAGCCAAGTATCTATTATTTTTGAAGCAATATTGATTCCAGTTCCATTCATGTTATTCGTCCTACCCAAGTTGGCAGTGAGCTGAATATTTTAAAGGCACACCCTGTAAGTTTTGCAAACTGAATGGCTCAATTGTTCACTCATGGATTTTAAGAGAACTGATGCTGCAATGCTGATGGACTGCACTGCAGTAATAGTCAGAGTGCAAATCTTGCAGAAATTTGCAAGAATATGCAAGGCATCACAAAACTGAAACATAAACAATTTAATTGAGCGCATTAAAATACTGATTTTAACTTTTGCATACTCTATAGTTACACAGGTGGATTTCTTCTCTAATAACCTACATGTATTTGTGAGCAGACTTGAAAGCTCTAATTAGGACTACATAAATGGATTTGTTTCTCCTATTTTTGGTATTAAAAATGTATTCCCCTTACCCAAAAGCTTTTACCCTGAAGACATGAAGTAGTAAGAACAAAGAGGAATAAAAAAAAATATGAATATACAACTGCTAGCATGAAGAACATCTTTAAATCTCCATCTTGCCTGGAAGATTTCATCTTTAGGCCTAGTAAAAATGTGACAGAAATAAAAGACAGAAAACACAAAGATAAAGATAGTTATTGTATAAATAAGGCAACAGTGAAAGAAGGGAGGCATCAAAACGAATAGTTAGCAATGGCTGACCTAAATCAATACAGTTTGTAAAATGGAATTCCATTAAGAATATTTGCTCATTTTGACAGGAGGAAGTTTGTCATGAAGAAGAAAGCTAGTAGCAAAGGCTGGAGCAAGAACAGTTTAGACAGGTACCAGGCCTCCCATTGCTGGGCTCTCTGATGTTGCTCAGCCTAAGAGCACACCAAGGACATTTCTCTACCCAAATTCCGAGGGGCACCACTCACAGAGCATTAACAGTTCATTTTCTAGCATTTTGTTCTGGTCTGCATCAAGGTTTATGCAGTGTCAGAGCATGAATGTGCTTTCAAGCATGACTATTCAATCCAAATCTATTCAATCTATTCAATCCCCCACACAAAGTCAAAGGTGATAGTGTTGAAATGTTGCTTAAATGTTTTCTCATGATTTTTTATTTAGATTCTGCTTTTTCACAGTAACTGAACATCTCCACTCTCCTATTCTACAAACACAAACCAAGGGGACTTGCACCTGTAAATCAGAAAGACCTACTCAAATTAAAATGTAATTTTAATTAAAAAATGTTAAAGAGTTTTTGCCCCAACCCTCATTCCTCTTATTTATTTAATGCATTGTTAGAGACTTCTGGTTTCCAGTTTATTATAAAGGAAAAAGGAGTTATACGACTTCATCGAGAAAACATAAAGATATCACACTATGGGAAAAGCACATTTTAGATAAGAACATTTTGGGATTTCAGAAAATAACCAAGAATATTTGGAAATGTCCAAAAAAAAAAATAATCTTGCCTCTAAGTTCTGAATAACTGCAAGAATTCCCATTACACCCATCTGTCCTGTCATGCTCCTCAGCAGACGACCTTGAATCATTTGGTGAAAAGTGGGGGGGAGGGGAAAGGTAAAAGACACTTTTGAACTTACTGTATCCACTTATACTAAGGGTGCCAAATTTTTTTGAAGGCATCTGAATATCTTTCAATGAATTTTCCAGTTCATTGTTATTTTCCAAGTATCTGAGGACTAAATAACAGAGTAAGATTCAAAGACAACACGTTTTTTCAAATGCACTGCTCTTTAATTATGAACCACTTTAAAATATTAAACCTGAGATAATGGCAACTTACATTGCAGTTTTAATTTACTGTAGTTTTTGTTTTTCCTCTTAGATTCAATGTTTACAATACAATTTTCCTTCAGTTCTTTTTTCCCTGTTTTTTTTAAAACTTCAGAACTTTTTATCTACCATTTCAGATAAACTGAGCAACTATTCAGTAAATAAGTCATATACTACTTACTGTTTCCTAGTCCGGTGTAAAATAACGTTAAATAAACTCTGAATGAACATATGTCGAGCTATATAATTTATTATTTTGGTAATTATTTGAAATTAAATTTACCCTTTATAACTGACATTTTTATTGTTATACCATGCAGTAAGAAGACAATTAGAATAAATTTACGGTGCAATTTTCTGGCTCAATATAAATTAAAGACAATCCCATACCTTTATCATCAGTGCTTCTGTGCAAAGTAGACATGGGCAGGCCAGGACCTGTTAACAGGGCACAAAACCCTCATGTTTGCATGCTGCCTTGAAACACAACCCTTGTAAAGTAATTGGAAATGGGTGAATCATAAAAGCTCAGAACTTGTTTTCCTCCAATCTGCTCAAGCTAAATTTTAGGTTAGCAGGTCCCAGATTCAAGCCACAGGATCCACAGAATGTTCATACTGTCTCAGAGATTAACCACCTGACTGTGAGGTACTGGAGAATGGAATTTCCACTCTTTAGCAAAGCCTGTGCCTTGGTTGTGGACAATGGTTTGGCCATCAGGAAGCCTTGTCACAGGGACCACAGCAGTTGTCTTCAACCATTTTATAATCTGACAAAACATTCCCTGTCTGCTGTCTGTCCTTCTAGCCCATGCATTAAGGAAGATCTTGGAATATTAATGAAACAGCATGCATTTCAATTTTAAGTAATTTTGGAGACTGTTTTATTTTTCCCACCCTCTGATTAGTTTAACCCTTGTACTATCTAGCAGAAGCACTTACAGGTCAGAGACAGACTACAGTCCCACTATACTTACCTTATGATTACGTTAATTGGATTTTGTCTTGACCAGCACTATCTTAATTTTATTTTCATATATAAAGCACTGCTCTTTACCCAGTCTGTTGCTTGTCACACTTCCAGAGCCTCCAAATTCCTTCTGCAGGCAGAGCTCCCCATGCTCATCGAGGAGATGCACAGTGGACAGGAGTGTTTTGCAGCTCTTTCAGGTCCACTGACAGATAGAACTAACAAGTTTTATCCTAGTAATTTTTGTCAAGGTGCTTTTGAGCCTAGGAGGCAGTATGTTTTCCCATTGCCAGTACATTTATCCAATGTTATCAACACATATCATTGTTACACAGTACATATCAAGATCCTGACGAAGTGAACTTCACCACCCAACTAATCAGTGAGTCATGTTTATGTCAATTAGTTTGGGTTATACTCACCAAGACAATTTAGCTGATAATACTGTGTGTCTTTGCTGAAGGACACAGAATAATACTGGCATCTTTCTTGATCCAGATTACAGCTAACACATTTAGTAATTTTTGGACTGCTTTCCAAGAGCACTCTGCAAAGTAAATGAGCTTCATCTCAGAGATTTTTTTTTTTTAAACTATGCTAAACCAGTATATGCTTTTTAAATAAGATGGCCGAATGAAAAATGTTAAAATTTGGAAGTGATAGAAACTAGATTCAAAAACTAGGGAAAATAGACTTTCAACTTTTGAGTTCAATTAATACTGAAATTGTAGTAATAGGGAAAGAAAGCATGAGGGTTATTTTTAGGGTTTTTTGCTTGAGGATAGGCTGTTTCTTCTCAAAATTTCCCTTTATTAAGTAAACTTATAGAAAAATATTTCAGGTTTTTTTTGCAGTTTATATTCTTACACCAATTTTCATTAAATATCCTAAAGAAGACCCCACACTAGGCTGAACATCTGAATCTTTAAGTTTTCAATCATTTTTCTTAAAGCTTCTCTTTTTCATTAAAACCAATTTTACTCATACTGCACAAAAGAGAATTTCTTACTTATAAAGGTTTCTTCCTCCTGGCATTTCATGGTTTTCATTACTGATATAGTATCTATAAAAGTAAAACATATTGGTTTTAGTAAAATATTTACAATGCAATATTTAAAAAAATTATCTGACATGTTTAAAACAGATTTTTAATAAGTTAAATGACACCTTCTCCCTGTTCTCTCTCCATGCTTTCTTAGATCCTGGTTACCAGCCCTTATGATAGGAAGAGGTACCTTATTTACAGATACTTACAAAAATTTATTGGTTACAGCCTCTATGCTGATTACTTCCCATTTTCCTGAAGTAACAGGTACTGGAACCTGAGCAGGGGAAAAGGCAGGGCAAAAAGTAGAATATGAAACTCCTTGATCACCAGGGAAACACAAGCCAGCAGTGACTGTCCCAGACAATATTCCTCACCTGTGAGCTATTTATGTAATGGATGTGCTTGTAACCTGCTGTGTTGCTGAAGACTTTGTAGTAGGAAGCATTGTCGGGTGCAAAGTGAGGGACAGATGGCTGAAACTTGAACATAAGAGAGATGTCTATTAAAGCAAAAAACAAAACTCCAGATCCAAAGCGATAAATTTAGGTTTTAATATCTCTAACCAGAAGTCTCAATGCTTACAAGAAGGCATCAATGAATGTACTGCAAAGATTTTTGCCTTCTGACTTCGTAGGTAGAACCTGTAGCCGTCACTCTTAAAATAAACACACTTGAAATATTTTCCTGCTCCTTAAGCAGCAGAATTTACTGAGTTTTAGTCCCAGCAGTGACCCACACCCCCCATCCCTCCCATAGAATGTGAAGTACTTTTTTAGTTTTCTACAATTTTAGGAAACAATATGTGCATCTACTTGAAAAGGCACTGTTTTATTCCATCCAATGCAGCTGTAACCTATAAAAATGTAAACTTTGCAAATTCGTGTTTTTCTTGAATTTCCCATTTTAAAACACATATTTGTGAACAAATTCTCTGAACTCAATTTCTATTTTAGCTTAACAGCAAAAAATGTCCTGCTCTATTCAAAAAACAAGCTGCTTTCCAAGAGGAAATTTTCCTAGTAAGTAGGTGATTACAGAATGACAGAGAACTCAAACCGGAATAACATGTTCATGAAGGAATTATCCATTTATCAATTGAAAGCAATACAAACGAATCAATTTCTTTGACTGCCATTTGAATGTGCTACATATGGTAGAAAAAAAGAGAGGAATGAAATTGAGCTGAATGAAATAAAACTTATTTCTGTGATAAATGCCCAAAGGATCTAAATGCTAATTAGGCAACTGACACAATGTAACTGCCTCCGAGATGTTACACCCGTCTTGAAATGGTGAAACAGAGCTGAAGGGATTTGCCTCCGGTCATTCAGAAAGGAATGACAGAAATTCAGTCTTTCTAACCATGTGCTCCAAATAACCTCTCCTTGTTCCCAAGCAATATTTTTGCAAAAAGTAACCTGGCAAATTATTTGCTAGCTTTTCCTTTATTTTTCAAAGTGTGACTTTCCTTTAACTCTACTGGCAAGCTCTAACAGCTGATGACCTGGAAGCCTTATACAGCAATGCAGGCTTTTCTGAGCATTCTTCATTTAAACATAATTTCATCTCTATTAAAGAAAAACAAAACAAAAAAAAACCAAACCAAAACCACAAATAAAAAACCTAAAAAGCCCTCTTCCCAAAAAAACATAAAAAACCACTATAGAAACAAAGAGAGGACTATATGTCTGTATTCTACACACATAGGTAATTTACTCAAATTTTTCTATACATATGTTGTCCATATATACATCTTGCAAATGTATAAAAATATTCCTTATCAGTCAAATATCATTATATCATCCTTAAGAAGGTAAAAATAATAAAAAAAAGAGGAATAAATATACCTATCCTATCCCCTCTTTAATTCTCCCTACTCTCTGTTTCTTTCTGAAATCTAAGAATCGTGCAATGAGATTATCATTTCTTCCAACAGCTCCTAAGAAGTGGGTTGTCTCTTTAAAAGAAACAAAAAACCAACAACCTAGTTTAGTGGCACAGACTTGCATTTTGCCCTCTCATTTTGCACAACTGTTTACAAAGTCTGCAGCTTGATCATCACATTGTCTAATTGTGAAGCCTTTGCTGCAGAGAAGCAAAATGTGTCAGCGTTAAGGCCTTCCTTTCCATATCAAATTTGACAGCAGGTGGGTTGATCTCTCATCTTCATACTGCGGATGATTTCATCCCTGCTGTTGCCTCCCTCTTTGCATTTCTTTAAACTTTCATTTTTGACTTCAAAAGTGAATTAGTGACTAAAGCATAATCAGTGTGTGGAAAATGCGGGAGTGGAAAGTGTACTCTGTGTTCTCATCAAAAGCTCTGAAACTCATTTCTCCCTCCAAATCTGAACTTTTGCATCTCTGCTTCACTTCCCCCAGATCTTCTGTGTAGTTCATTAGGTGCCTACTCTCTACCATGTACAAAAGGACTGAGAGGCAGCTTGGAAAGCATCATCCAGACAGTAGTGGCTGGTTTGGCAGAAGTGCATGAAAATTTTAATCTGGCCAGTTACATGCATCTTATCCCCACTTCTCTTCAGTGGATATTTCATGTGGGGGAAAAATAAATAAGTAATTACCCTCAATTAAAACCTGGAATGGTTTGTTGCAACCTGATACACTAAAAATTACTTTTGTCCTCTATGCCTTTATTCCAGTATGATTCACAGGCTACAGAACACACTTCTTAATACATTTTATTCCCTAGATCTTTCTGGAGGTAGCAGGAAGACTAGAAAGCAGGTAAACCAGCATAGCTGGCAACTCCCCCAAACAAAGGGAATTATGAATCTAGGCTCCTGCATTTCTCCCCTGCCTACTGCTACAAAAGCAGCAGGTCAGAAGTAGAAAGGACACTGGAAAGGGTGCTATGCTTTTGGTAAGCTGAACATAAAATCACAGAATTGTGGAATGGTGTGGGTTGGAAGTGACCTTGAAATTCATCTCGTTCCAACACCCCTGCCATGGGCAGAGACACCTTCTACTAGACCAGGGTGCTCAAAGCCCCCTCCAGCTTGGTCTAAAACACAGACATGGATGGGGTATCCACAGTTCTCTGGGCAACCTGCTCCAGTGCCTCACCACCCTCACAGTGAAGAATTTCTTTCTAACACCTAATCTGAAAGTAATCTTTCAATTTAAAGCCATTACCTCTTGTCCTGTCAACAAGATGCACAGGTCACAGAGGGCATGATTACAGCTCCAGCCATACTGCACTGTCAGCCCAGGCTGGGAGTTCAGAACCCATTACCCACAAAGAAGTAAACCCCAGGCATGGGGTGATGCTTGAGATAATTTTTTCCTGTACATGTAAAACACAGCAAGTGAGAAGATTTGACCTACACTCAAGAGACACTGCAAAAGGCAACAGGCTCATATAAAATTTTTACAATTATCAGAATTTAGCATGTAGCAGTTTTAGAAATTGAATACTCACTCTGCCAATCCAGCCAGTTGTACTTTCTTCAGTAAACTGTTTTCCCTAAGAACGAGAAAAACAAACAATCCCACAACAATTATGTTTATTTTGCATCAGGCTTTATTTCTACAAAGAAAAACATACAAATATACTCTACTCCTTTCTAGTTTAGTTTACCATTGCAACTCTCCCACCTAATTTTTCTTACCTTTGGACATGACCAAGCAGCATTTTCAAAGTCACAGACTGTGAGGACTGAAAAATTTTGAATTCTTCTGAGCCACTGCAGGCAAATCCTTTCATCTGTCACCCATGTTACAACACTCAAATAATGATCCCTGAAACAGCAACAACATAAGATATTTAAAATACTCTCTATAATAGCATACCATACAATTGCTTTCAGCAATTCACTGAATGAGACTCATCTGGCTATTTTCATTACAATCTACTCCTCAACAATAAACAATGATGCAAATGTAATTGAGCAATTTTTTCATAAATTGTTTTTGCTGCTAGTAGATGCCTTGGTTATTTTCACAGATGCAGTAAAGAATTAGATGGCTTGTGCAAACCCACTTCCAGAAACTGCAACTAAATTTTAACAGCTATTCTCTAATGCATAAAATAATAGCTACTCCAGGCTGTTCATAAATCTTGTACTGTGTGCATCTAGAGCAGAGGAAATTCTTCTGAATATTAAGTTCTATATGCCTTAGATTAAGGAACTTTATCCTTAGATGCCTGAAGTTGCTTGCTTGTGATTATTTTCTCAGTGATACATACTTTAGTTCAATTTAGTAGGTATTTCCATTAGCTACAATGGAGGGAGAGATCATAGCAAAACCAGATATTATGATTTGAATATTTTACTTTCATCTTCTGAATACCACCCAGCTGACATGAAGAATGAAGTATCAGGAAAAAAAATAAATTCATGAATATTCTTGTATATTAATTTAAAAAATGAACCACATAAAATTTAGTGGTTTTGTTTACCATAACGATCTGTTAGATGTACTGTCTTTTCTTATTTTAGATCTCTTCTATCTCCTTGAAGCCTTATGAACTAAAATAAAACAAACTTCCCCTCCAAAGCAAGTATACATTTTTAACTGTAATTTGCACATTTGACTTAGTTCCAAGTTCATGTTCCCTTTTCCCCCAAAGTTAGTTAACAAAAATGTGTGGGAAGTTTTGTGATAAGAGTATCTTTCTGATCGCTGCAGTTTAGGGAGGGAAACACTACAATTAGTGTGGATGGATTAAAAATATGTCAGCTGGTTATCAAAAATCTTCAGATTTATTTCTAGATTACAGTTTCAAAATCATGTTTGGAAAAGATCTATTTCTGCATTTATATTTGACTGGGAAGTCAGCAGGTCATTTAATTGCTACTGCCATTAAGTCTGCAGGAGCTTGTTTGTAGAAAAAATAGGGAAAGGAAAATGTCATTCTTTCTGTACCTATAATAGTGGTTTCCCTTGTTTTGTATAAGGGCAATTAGTCCAACAGTTTTCATTCGTTCAAAGTGAGAGAAATTAACAATTCTGGTGACTGTAAATCATTAACCAGACATTACAAGGAAAACAAACAAACAAAACTATTTATCGAGCTATTATAATACATATTCCCCTGTGAGAGTGGGAATGCACCTTCAGTATTCAACAACACACAAAAGGTTAACCAAGGTACAATTAATTAAAGTATAAAGTACAGTAGTTTTGCACTGCCCTTCCTCATTTGTTGCTGAAAAGGGATACTCTGCAACTACTCTCTTCAGAAGTCAGCTTATTTTAGGACATGTTTCAGACATGAAAGATCCACTCCCTTCACCCTCCTGTTGGCTAACAGGAACCCCCTGTATCCATGGTGCCAAAACCAGTGTTTAAATGCTGGATGGATTTTATGCTGCTCATTCATGCAGAGTGTCAGGTTTCAAGTACCATCATATGGCAAAGCACTGCCATTCCAGATTAATATTTTCCATTACAAAAACTAACCTTTCCTGACATACAGTGGTATACATATAAATACAATGTAAATATTGAGTACTTTTTCTTCCAGAAAAAAACCTACCCAACAGCAACACAGCGCACTGCTCACCTTTTCCTACTCTTGTACCTTTGCTCTTGCAAAGCTCCCCAAGACTCGTTTTAGTCACCTCAACCTTTGCAGGACACATGTGGTGAGACTTGACTATTATTTGGATCAGCCATTAGGAAGGAGCGAATTTTGATGCTTGAACTCATCATTCAAGATTTATATTGATATTAATCCTGACTAACAGAGTGGCAAAATTCATTTAAAAATGGATGGACTCCATGTACCTCACACCCCTGTAGCCAGATGGGTGTGAGGCTGGAAGGTAGCTGATGGCTATTCTCCTCACATCAACTTCCATAAGGTATTAACAAAATGTTAAAAAACCCTCTAAGACAGTAAAGATCTTAACCAGTACTGAGCAAAATGTAAAGGGCTTTTTATTCAGAGGCACTGGAATTCTGGAGGAAAACAAGATGTGACAGCTATCTAACATGTAGCTATTGCAGTGTGACTGTAACGGAAGATAAAGAACAACATATTCATAAAAACTTGCATCTCTGTTAACACATGGATGTTTCACTGTGGTGAGGACTGAAACGGAAGAGTACTGATTTTCTAGTTATAGCCTTTTGGTCCCCACGTATTAAATGCTGGTTTTATGCATAATCTACCAGACCTTTGTTTTTTTCTGGTTTATCAGTGTAACCTGTGCTTTCATACCCATCATGTTTGTAAGTGCAAACCTCTAAAACATTTCCACAATACTGTTAAAAAGAAAAAAAAACAAAACCCAAGATCTGGGATACCAAATTGTGTGCATGCACTTTAAATTGATGTAGCTGCTCTTTACAAAATACATTTATATCATGTTGTGCATTTCCAGTGGCATTTTGAGGAATACAATTTTCCATTTACTCTGAGAGGTGCTGATTTTCACCATCTTCCCAAAGAAAACAAACATTTTAAGCATAAATCTGAAGACAACCATGATACCTTGCCTTAGCAAGGAGTCTGCTTCCAATGAAATCAAATCTTCGCTTACCATTAAGGTTTTGTTTTGTTGGGTTTTTTTCCCCCCAGTGAATTGAAATACATATATTATAATTTGATTATACAAAAACTTGCTCATATTAAAGTTGTACTGTGAAATGACTTCACCATAGTTAGACTCCACTGAATGTGATGAGCCAAGAACTTGTCACATTCTGAATATAACATACATGGAATATGCCATCTATATATAATCACTACGAGGATAATCTCTGTGCAGATTTTCTCTGGTAAATCTTGTTGCTACCAGAGCCACATTACAGGGAAGAACTGCCATATACACTGAATACAAGGAGGTCACATATAAAAGCTCCTCCTCTCCCATCAGCAGAAACAATCAAATATCAAATGTTTAACCAAATTTTCTCACCTTTCTTTTATTTCTGGAGGTGGAGAAATTTCAACAGGGCTGGGAGGGGAAAGTGATGTGGTATCCACAATAAAGAATTTTACAGTTGGATTTGTAGCTCCTGCCTAAAAATAAAAATTTTCATTGTACTTTTGAAGAGTTTGAAATTATAGATGAGTAAGTTACTACAGACAGAAAGGTAAAACCAGCCAACAGCAAACATATGAAAAGACACGTTCCTAAATGCAGTTTTATAATTGATACATGAATTATCATTTGTATTTTTCACACAAAAGTGTTAGTTAGCATTTCTAGATAAGAAAGACCACTACATTTAGAATCAATCACAGGGCTTGCTGTATTTGACCAGATCTCATTCTACATGCCACACACAGTACCTAGAACAGAATCAAATCCACTGCTAACACACAGGAAAGTGCTTCTCCATGGAAGGAGCACCTTACATTAACTAATCATATCACAGCTGCCTATATCACAATCAAAGCTGTGACTGCAGCATGTACTCCACTATCTCTAATGTAATACTGCTGACAGCAGAAGAGCTGTGTCAGTAAGCACTGTTTCTCCTGCAGTTAACCAGCCAAGTCCTCATGGTAACAGGTAGCTGTACTTGATCCACCTCCAGAAGTCAGCAATATTCCATACAAAAGGGGCTTGTAATAAGATGTGTAACTTAGGTTGGCAATTCATTCTACACCTGTTTCTCTTCTCAGGGGCCATGCTCAGGACAGAGCACCTGCAGCTGTCAGTGACCCCTCTGGGGGAGGTTCTGAGGGCACAGGCAAAGGCCATGTGCTCCAGGACCTTTGGAAAGGGTAGGGAGTGATCATGGCTGCTGCAGAGAAAGCTGAGCTTGGCACAAATGGGGCAGTTTTTCCACCAGGCAGCTGTACCAGATGAGCCATACTCTGTCTGTGTCATCTGTCCTGCCCCGTTAATCAAGAGTGAAAATTGATTTGAAAAAAAAATTCCATCTTCCTGAGATGGCCAGACCATTGTGGATTGGGGTGGGGCATGTTGATGCCAACACAGAGTATAAACACCCAGGGGTGAACAGAAAGAACGAAAATGATGGGCTTGAGATGATTTCAACCCATCTATTCCTCCCCAGCAATGGGGATGCCCAGCACTGTGATGGTGAGAGTATTGTGGAGGCCAACGATGAGAACATGTTTGTATTGACACCAGGGTAGTGCAATTGTTGTACTCTAAGTGTAATTTGTCCTTGCTTTATGTATTAAGTGCTTTGCTCAGGTGAATCAAAATTCTGTATAACATCAAGTAACAAGTTTTGTATTAAATATGAAACCCAGCTCGCATGGAGCACATGTAGGAATCTCTCTGCACTCTCTTACCCCATTCAGCCCAGTACCAACTGTGCCACGAGCAGTGGCTATAAAGTCATGTGAAAAGGAGGGGGAAGGAGCTCCTTGCACTAAAGGTTTCACTCTTACAGATATAACTAGAAGAGCTTAAGGTGTTGGCAAAGAAACTCCTTAGCAGATTCCTCCTCCTCCTCTCAATACAGGAAACTGAAAATGTTAGATTAGCTGAAGAAAATTCCATTATCAATACCTTGCACAACCCTAACCTAATGGACATCTGCCTAATGCTTTGCATTTAAATTCAGCTTAACTACCTGAGAGCTTTTGTATCTCAACATCTCACTACCTCCAAATTTTATGGTGAAAAACCAAAACCTTAAATCATACTATTTTTTCCTCTTTTTTCTTTCCCCTGGAGATAATAAAATACTTTAACATTGCCAGATGCTGTTGTCTTCAGAAAGAGTAATCACAGCAAGCTGTTGAGGAGAGACAGACAATATTTTCATTAGCAGGAACTGATTAAATGAGACTACTCTCTTAATGAAACTACAGAACAAACATGTTTAATAAATAACACAGACCTTGGGATATGGGATTTTAATGGTCTTTGGATACTGCAAGGTGTCCTCAGAATAAAAGGAATACTCTATAACAGGAACTTCTGTATCATTAAAGGATGCATATGCCAAAAATTTGCCATTTGGAGACCACCACAGAGCAGAATGGGTGCCAAACATTTCCTCTGAAAGAGATGAAAATGTATTTAAGTTATAATTGATAAGTCAGCTCTTCTATTCTAGGTGCTGTTATCATTAGTTTTTCACAGGATTTTCTTAAAAAATTGAACTTTAGATACTAAAATGCAGACTCTTTGTTAGGGTTTTGAAATGAGATAATAGGTCAATGTTCATAATCTATCATGTGAAGCTAATTCACAGCAGGATTTCCAGTGACACAATGCAAACTCATATATATTCTTAGATCCTCACACTAGCCAGGTATTAATCCCAGATAAGGATGCATGTTTCTTTTAAAATACAGACTTTGATTAATTTGAATTTTTCAGTGGTAAGGAACGAGATAATAATAACAATAAATCAAAGTTTTCACATAAGAATGGAAAGTTAAAATTGCTTGATGTAGTTACCTTCATATACCCAGTCTGGTATTCCATTGAAAATTTTATTTTCTACTCCATTTTGAGTGATTTGCACAGCTTCTGCTGTTGGTGAAGCTTTTACATAAACATTATTATTCCAAACATATGCCTGCAAAATATCATTGTGATAACAATTACTATTACAGTAAATCCTAATTCCTTTATTTCATCTACTGCTCAGTTTAGACCAGATGACAAAAACCATCTTTAAAAACTGCACTTCATCAAACAGCATTGACACTCAACAAACCTGGAATTACTAATACAAATACTAATACAGACCAGGGTTAGACACATAACTTCAGGCCTAGATGAACAAAACCAAATCAGCTATGAAAAGTGACATGACTGTATCAAGTTTTGAAAATCTTGCAAATAATTTTCTCCAAAATACAAGTTTATTTTCTTTCATCAGTAGTTCTTTTCCACTAATTTGTCTTTCAAAGAAAACTATCAGGGCTTTGGTAAAACATTCACTGGGGTCTCAGTGCTGCCAATAGACCTGCAAAGATGGTACATTGCTTCAGTAGCACTCAGAACTCTAGTTTTTGGCACCTGCCTGTCTCTCTAATCACTCCTGGTTTTCGTCTCCAATACATGAACAACACAGTTTTATCCCACAGCTTTGCTCCAAGAGGCAGAAACTTTTCAACTTCCTTTGCTTCTGTTGTTGATCTTTATAATTCACATACTAATTCATTAAGCAGTAGGAATAAATAAACACCACATTCTCCCGTGACAGTCCAATACCTCAACACAAGCCCACAAGTCCTGTAAATGTGTTGGTTGTCACCACTGACATGGACTGGAGGGACGAGGAAAACAACAGTGGGAAAGAGTACAAGACAGATTTTAATCCTCTAATCCCATTACATGCTTCCATCAAGTAAAACTTCATTGATTATTGTGTAATAAGGAGATAAAAATCACAGTGAAGCTTAAATAGACAGTTGTAATGCTGCTGTCTTTGAAAGGGATGAGCTACTGTCTGCAACTGTAAAAACATGAAGTTCCTGTGCATTTGTGCATTTAATGACTACTGGGGCCACTAGTTACTTTCAGGAATGCATTTTCATTAAAGAGCAAAACAAAACACACAGAGGGACTTTGGAGTCTTTCCAGCAACAGTAGTCATTTTTGAAACTAGTTTAGCTACTTTACCTAGCAGTAGGAAAGCCCTAAAACCTCAAGGGTACAGACATCATGAGTTTCCATCTCACATATATGAAAATGACTGTTTATTTAAGTTTCACTTTTCTTTACTGACCAGTTTATGACCAACAGGTGACCAGGATATATACTGTGTATCATTAGGTAGTAGCCCATCATCTAAGATAGAACTGGAAAAACAAAAACAAAATGCAGCCATGAGAAATCAGTGAAATGACATTTCAGTGGAAAAGAATGTTAAAACAACATCTTACATGCAAAAACTACTGACCTGCTACTGAAATTATAGATGTGATATGAAGCTGTAAAGGAATGCCTCCACAACTGCAAAAGAATTATTTAAATATTAAGAACATAAATTTCACCAGGTTTCATATCTCTTGCAGTTTGAATTACCCCTAAAACCCTCCTTGTGATTTTTATTAAGGTAGAGAGAACACAATGGTGTTCACAATGGTGAATACAAGGGTAACAGATCTCTACCAGGTTTAAGGCAAGACTAAAGAATTTCCACCCTTCTGGGGTCAGCACTGTGACAGAGGCCATTGACTGATTAAGGACAGAGATTCAGATGCCAGAGATGCTGTGGATTTTCAGAAATTCTTGTAACTACATGGCAGACTATCATCAGTGTGCAGTTAATCCTCCTTGTGTTTTACTGGCTCATTTGCTGCTTTCTGTCTCATTTTTCATGTTGTATTATTTAACTTGGCATCTTATTTTATAGTAGTTCTCACAAGTCCCAGCAGTATGTCTGCAGCAGTTCCTCCAGTATCAGAGTGACCTATTCCCGTTCATATTGTCACAGAAATAAAACCCTGCTCTGAGAAATCTGCCTCTTGAAATCTGTATTGCTCTGTGGGCACTAACCAGAGAGGAACATGATGATGATAATGCAGACACATTTAAACATGTTCACTATGTGGGGCTGGAGAGCCTTGATTCAGCCCACAGCACTGACATGTTGCAATAATGCTCCTTCTAAGAGGGTTCTTGGATATTTGTATGAAGATATAAACCAACAACTTGGTACTACACAGACAGATGGCTATTACATAACAAGTGTCTGCATCCTCATGATTCATTTTGTTACTCTCTTTCTTTGCAATAAAGATTAATAATAACAAAACTTTCAATCGCACTGTTATATAAAGGTTGAAATATCTTGCTTCAGCATTAAAACAAAATGAATTCTTATGAATGCAGCAAATAAAATACTATAGAGCAATAAATTGCAAGTAGAGGGGATGTGTAGGGTGGCTGGTAAAATATTAGGCATTTTGTGTCTCTTTGTGAAGAGTCAAATAATTCTGAATGATTCAACAAGCCAAAAGGTAACTGGCTTAGGAGGACCCAGCACAGAAGCTAAAACCAAAAAAAAATTGATGATTGAATGCACAGACTGTGTCTGGCACAGTGCAAGAATCACTCTGGGACTGCAAAGCAGAACATGTAGCCAATGCTCAGTGACACAGTGCTCAAGTATTTGTACACTGCACAAGGTAGCACTGAACTTTTTACAAACACAACAGGCACCTCTAGAAAGAAAAGGAAAGAACAACCAAGTTTGTGGCTTCTCAGTGCACAAACTGCACAGCAAATGATCACCTCCATTAGGCTTCTCAGTTGGCACAGAGCCAGGTTTTCATGCCACCTGGAATAAATGTGGGTTGACCTTTGTTGCATGGTTCAGCACCATGCCAGGATGAGGCATTCTGCTGCAGACTTTTCATGTGCTTGCTGACAGGAGGCAACAGGGACACACAAGCCCACTCCAAGCACAAGCCTTCTTTAAAGCACATGCAGATTTTCATTCACCTCAGCTTTAAACTCTTACCTCCTACCACCACGATGTAACAACCACAAATATATATAGCATACATATACAAGCAGATGTATACCAGCATATCTACTCATCACTTCTCCTTACCCACACAACTCCAGGGACAGCCATGCCTATCTACTCGTCTAGATTTTCTTCCCAGATAAACCATCCAGCCTTGTTCTCCTTGCAGTAACTCCCCACCCACTTTTTATCCAGATGCCTTTTTTCCTTGGGCAGTCAACTCTCTTCTGCCAAGCTTACAGATAATACCAGTCTCCTCTCCTCCTGCCTGCTCAGCTTGGCAGTTCCCTTACAGACATTCATCACATTCATCCATCCTCCTGCTTCTCCTTCATGTTCTCTCAGTTGTTCCCATTTATTTATTTATTCACATTTATTCCCATTCCCTTTATTTTCCAGTTTCATCCTCAGATGTAAAGTGCACTTGTACCTTTTTATAGCTGTATTGAAGAAGAGCAAACTTTTGGTCAGAAGACAATATAACTGTGCTTGCCTGGTACTCATCCTGTCAACAAAGGAAGGGTAAAAGAAACACATTAATCTTGTTCCAAAGACTGTGCAAAACAAAATATGAAATCAAATATCTCCCCCAATGTCTGCATATATTACATATAAGTAAACATACTAATGTTGTATTTGCCAGGATTACTGAGGATGTTTCGTTGTCAGCACTGATACACAGGATGTCCCCATTATCTGTTCTGTGAAGATACTGATTTCCTAGAAGCACAAGAGAGATGACAACAAAAAGTAAGTAAAATGCTCACCAGTAACTTCTATTTTCCCTTTATATTTTTAAGCAGGAAAGAAAATCCAAGAATCTGGTCAATGCTGTGAAAGGATGCTTATAGCACAAGGATGTTGACAAAATGTAGTTGTGGAGCTCACAGCATCCACTTTACAGCATCTCTTTCCCTTGGGGCACTAGGCATACTCGAAAGGAAGAGCAGCCTGCATCTCCCTGCTCCCTGGCAGCTTGGAGCTCAGGAAGCTGACACTCCTCAGAGGGTAACATGCTTCTACCCTAAAGCACAGAAGTATGCTCTTTTAGCATTAGGGGAATGTAACTTGCCATGAACGTGAGCATATTTCAAAGGGAAACAAGGCATCAACCCTTTGAGATATGCACCATTCTATAATGGTACTATTAAATAATTTGACTTTTTTTTCAGAATACAGTAGTCACCTCAGCAGGAGGTGACCGAAGGTAGCACGCTGCTGAAGGTAGTACATTTTCTTGACATTCAAGTTGTATGTATAAATTAATTACCTGAAATCCACTCCAAATTATATGTTTTGTAATAATAGTCATCATTCAAGTAATTCTGTAGAGTGTACGTTTTTCCTGAAGAGGTCTCTTCTGAAAGAAACAGACAGAAGACAGATTTTGATCTGGCTGCAAATTGTTCCACCCCAGCTTCTTAACCTGGCTCCTAAATGGATTTTTGTTACTGGTTATTAAAGTGTTTTAGCTAACCATCTCTAAAGTAGTACCAGTGGGAAGACAATAAAACTTTATTGCAAGGTAAATTCAACAAGCATAAAATAAAGGAGTGCCAGCAAGGTCACTCAACAAACACAAGGAAATGAAAATACCTTTTTGACAGTGACAAAAATTACTAGAAGACCTCTGTCTCTCTTACCTCAGCAAACAAGTACTCCTCAAAAGCTGAAAAGAAGTGATCTTTGTGCCTTTCTCCCCATGCTCACTCTGGGAAGTTCACTGCAGGGCCCCAATTGCTAATAGTTACAATTGTGAATCACTTGCTTATCCTTAAACTCAAATTTCAGAAATGTCTCAAATAAAAAAAAAATCCTAAACGTCTCAGAAATGGTAAAATATTCAGGGAAGGTCTAATTAAAAAAAACCTAATTAAATAACAAACACTTCCCTATAAGATTATGATGAAATAATTGATTAAATATTTACCCCTCTTTTGATGTGATTTTAGCCAAGGTATCTTAAAGTTTATTTTAGCATTGCAATTTTGACTGGAAAATTAAAGCCAAGTAACTGGGTTACTCTGAAAAGACCAAGTGAAACTTTGAATCTAGTTAAGCTAATGAGTTTGGTCAGCTTCAGCACACTGCAGTCAGCTTCTGTGTAAAGTATTTCTTTCGTATTGCCTGCAGTGCCCAAGCTGCTTTTTCCAAAGTATGACAAGTAACAGCAACAACTCAGTCTGTGAGTCTTTGTGATCTTTTTCCTCTGAAAACAAAGACTACAGATATTAAATCCAGGTGTACAATTCTCTCTCTGCATCCTCCCTGCCTTTTTTTTTTTAATGGAAACCTAAAATCTAACTTCATCTACCTGCATCTACCATTTTATTTACAGGGTCCAGAAGGGAAGGAATTTTAATTTCAACTAAATTTGAAAATAAAAAGACTAGAATAAAAGCAACCGATAAAAACACCCAATTACAGACATGGTGGCTGATCAACCAAGGTGCTAACCTGCCCCATCAATTCTGAGACCCCTCTCTCTTGGATATTTTTCAACAAACTGCCCTCTCTTTCCTTATGCTGATGAAGAAAAAGACAGCAAAGTCCCTGGGAACACACACACAGAGAAACACCTCACAGTTTTTGCAGGTTCTCTTTCTGTAGGTTTCTGTAGATACCTGTGACATCTGGAACATGGCAGGAAGACATTTATATCAGCTATTACAGCTTTACTCTTATTTCCAAACAATAAGAAAACTGTAGATATACAACACAGACTGTACAACTACTGCTGCAAGAGACATAACAAACAATGATTTTAGTCTAAAAAGAAAAGGTTAAAAAAATGCTTACTCAATTCCATCTGAAATGATATTCTTAAAAAAAATTACTAGGTTGGGCTTATTGCTCTTGAAGTTTCTGTGAGAATATTAATTTCTCAGGTTATTTATTTAACTGAATATTTAATTTGATGGATTATGAACAAGTGGGTATTTAATATTCATACACAGTTGTCTAGTTGGGAATATGACTTCTTCCTAATCGAGAAAGTGTCATTTTCAATCAGAGGGGCTTCGGAAAGCAACAAAACTATCTCTTGGAAAAGGAGAAGCAATTTAAGACAGGTGGCTGATGAACAGGTTTAGGGATTTTTCCAAACTGATGAATGTTTTTCTCCCTGGTGACATACATATTTTGCTAAGGTCTCATTACTAAAAATCAGGCCACTATTAAGATTTGTTGGCTATGTATAAAATTAAAATTTCATTTTCTGTCAACACCTTCCACATAGTATCTGAATATGAAAACACACGCCAAGCTGTAAGAGTACAGTCATAGAAGTTCTAGTTGAAACATTTTCTTAATCTACAAGGTAGGCCATTAGCAATATATTCTTAATTATCCACTTTGTGCCACAGACCAAAGATACTCAACATACATTGAATTCCAAATTTTGGTTCTTGTTGTTCAGATCCATTTGAAAAGAAAGGTCAGTCAGGTTTATTTTGACAGAACAAAGTAATTACTGACATTCAAGAGCATTTTACTGGCTTTGAGGATTGTATACAGGTCAATGGATGTTCATATTTAAGCAAAATTGCTTCTTTCACTCTTAGGATCCTCGGAGAGACTTAATTTTCTTGTTTTCTTTTTCAACAATTCCACATACAGACTTATTTTTTTAAACTCCAAATGACTGTCTTCCAATGCTCAGTATTGGGGCCAGTTCTGTTTAATAATCTTTATCAATGCTTTGGATGTGGGAATTGAGTTCATCCTCATTAAGCTCACAAACACCAAATTGGGCAGGAGTGTTGCTCTGCTGGAGGGCAGGAGGGCTCTGCAGAGGGATCTGGACAGGATGCATTGATGGGCTGAGGCCAGCTGCCTGAGCTCAGCAGTGCCAGATCCTGAGTTACGACCCCAGGAAGCGCCACAGGCTGGGGCAGTGGCTGGGCAGAGCGGCTGCCCCGTGGGTGAGGAGCTGGGGGTGCTGCTCAATGCCAGGCTGAGCATGAGCCAGCGTGTGCCCCAGTGGCCAAGGCCAAAGGCATCCTGGCCTGCATCTGGAATAATGTGGCCAGCAGGAAAAGGATTGTCCCCTTGTACTTGGCACAGGTGAGGCCACACCAAGTGCTGTGTCCAGTTCTGGGCCCCTCAGTTAAAGACAGACACAGAGGTGTTGGAGAGTGTCCACAGAAGGGCAATGGAGCTGGTGATGGGTCTGGAGCACAAGTCCCATGAGGAGCAGCTGAGGGAGCTGGAGTGCTCCTGGAGAAGAGGAGGCTCAGGGGGAACTCTCAGGGCTATTGCTCTCTAAAATTACTTGAGAGGAGGTTGTAGCCAGGGGAGGAGCAGGCTTTTCTCCCAGGAAGATAGTGACTGGACAAGAGGAAATAGTCTCAAGATGTGCCAGAGAAGGTTCAGGTTGGACATCAGGAAGAACTTTTTCACTGAAAGGGTGGTTAAGCATTGGAAAGGAGTGCCCAGGGAAGTGGTGGGGTCACCTTCCCTGAAAATGTTTAAGAGATGACAGGATGTGCTGTGGTTTAGTTGATAAAGTGGTGTTCAATCAAAGGTTGGACTCGATGAGCTTGAAGGTTTTTCCCAATCTTAATGATTCTATGATTCATCTCTACCCTGGTCTGACCCCTGCAGTAAATATATATATATATATTTCCACTGTCATAATGATATACTAGAAATAGTTACATCATAATTCCCCTGTTACAACAGTATAACTCTAAGTCCTTCTGCAAAGAAGGCTCTTAACCTTTTACGTAAGTAGTACTCATACAAAGTTGGTAAACAATTCTGTTTGAATTTTGGAATTTCCTTTTAATATGACATCCTCTCTTCAGAGAAAAATTGAGCTGGTTTCTGTAGGTGTGAGGTGTTGACATTGTTTAACCCCAGCTAGCAACTAAATACCACTCATTTCTTTCCTCCCTCATGCTTAGTGGAGATGGGGAGGAGAATCAGGAAAAGATAAACCCATAGGTTGAGATAGGAACAGCTAATGACAGAAATAAAACTGAATATAATACTCCTAATAATAGTAATAATATTTGTAATGAAAAGGGGAGCGAGAAGAACACAAGCCAGGGAAAGACAACTGATACAAAATACATTTGCTCACCACCTGCTGACCAATGTCCAGCCTGTCCAGGCAGCAATTGGCACCTCACAGCCAACCCCCCAGTTCATGTGAGCATGACATTTTGTGTTATGAAATGCTCCTTTGGCCAGGTCTGGTCAGCTGTCCTGGCCATGCTCCCTCCCAGCTCCTTGTGCACCTGTCTGCTGGCAGAGCCTGGGGAAACTGGTATCCATGACTTAAGAGCAAGCAAAAACTAAAACATCAGTATGTTATCAACATTTTTTTCACACTGAATCCAAAACAGAGCACTGGACTAGCTACAGGAGAAAATTACCTGATTCCCAGCCAAAATCAGAACGTGTCTAAAGCAAAGAACAAGTTAACAATTGTGTAAGGTTTATGGTAGGACAGATCACCATACCAAAGTGAAACCATGTTGAGAAATTACTTTTGGTATATGTGCTGCTTATTCCCCAATGTCAAGGCACATTTTCCTAATTTCCATGTGTAATTTAAATAAAAAAAGAAAAAAAAGAGGCAAGTAATTAACTGACTTCAAACTATGGAAAACTATAAAAGCAGTAATATTGGAAGCTTTACTGCGTGTTCACCACTACCGAGAGAGACTGGAAAAACCACAAAAAGGGAAAGACAAGTGCAAGCATGATGTTCAGTAATAATGAGAAAGAGAGAAGTTATAAAAATCAGAAAAGGTGAATGGCTATTGCCATTTTAAAGTGACAGCAGAAGAGCAAGAATGATCTGAAATCAAAGCATGTTATTTAGGAGCAGTGAGAGAGATGCAAGGGATTCCTGACTGATTCAGTGGTCAGAAAAGGAAGAGACATTTCAGGCTAGCTTTTCCAAACCTGCTGTTTGCCCATTCTCTTCCAACACAAAAAGAGTACTCTAACTCTTTCCCCCTCCTGTATGCTCCAGCCCCCAGTTACCATGAGCCAGTTAGAGCACTGAAGTAGAATTCCAGCAAAAAAATAGGTAAAAACTATGTTGCTAGCTCAGGCTAAGGCTCACTTCATCCTGAATTCTATCCAATATCCAGGGGCTGATACATGACATTCAGGAGACACCACAACCAATGACTGAGTGCTGTGACATGTCCTGGAGCAGTTAATCCAAGAGCCACTCCATGGGCTGCAGATATTTCCCTGAAAGGATTTAATCATTAACTTGGTAATCAATAGCTCTGGAATCCCTTTCAAATTTACCCCATCTCATGCAAAGCAAGGAAATAAGAAGTGTTCTGCAGATAGCAATCTACTGTTGATAATGGGGTTTTATATTACTCAGCATTTGAATTAGAGTAGATAACTGAGTTAAATGACAGTTCCAGAAGTCAAGGACAAGCAGGAAAACATGTCCATTCCCTTTCTTTTCAGACTCACATGGAACACTCACACACCTTGAGGTCATTAAGTTCTCCAGGACTTCCTGTGCTCTTCCAGCCTCTCCTAGGCACATTTCTATCACAAGACCACAAAAGCACACACATAATACCCATCATGATGGTGATGATCCTTCTCATTTAGTGAATATCTCACCCTTGGAGAATTAAACCTGTGGGTGAAGAAACCTGGTTTGTGGAAAGGCAGCTGTATGGGACCCTCACTCAAAGGCTAGGACGTGCTCATGGCAGCAGAATAACAATAAATACTGCACTGTCTCCTTCCTGCTCTCAGCACTGGCTGCTCATCCTCCCACTCCTGGCATTCCTGCCCAGCTGTAACAACACCTGCAGTTAGAGAAGTGGTAAAGGGATACATGAACATGGGATGTTTCAATCTGTCTTTTGCATGGACTATTGAAAAATTTTTCAAGATTATAGAAGAAAAAAAAAAAAGGTGAGAAGTGTAAGCAAATTGGTGAATCATGAACAAACAGACCAAATGTTTTTATAAAATACTCATGCTTTAAGGGTACCAACTTGTTACTGTAGCCACCTGTTGGATAGCTCCTCAAAGCACAACAATGCTTTGATCAGCAGACTTCAAATAAAAGCCCCAAGGCTGTTTTGAAATTAAACTGTTTGATGCAAGTAGCCCCATGTGGTTATTAAATATAAAATGAGGTGTCAAAATAGGCCATGCATCTAAATGAGATATAGAATTTTGTACAGAGTTCTGGCAGCAGGCCCTCTTTCCCAGGTAAATGGCTGCACCTCAATTTAGGGGACCACTCTGCAAATTTAAGTCTGGACAATTTGTCCATGCTAAGTGTCTGCAAGAAAAGAAGCAGAAGTTCACCTTGCAAGGCCTACATGCCAGCCAAAAAGCCAGAACTCTGCTGCAGGGGCAAAATTTCATGACCTTTCATTGCACTGGAGACCATTTATCAAACTAATTATGTGCTGCATGAATACTAAGCTTATGAGCTTAGTATGGAGAAGCATGGCAGGAAAAACATCTGCAGACCAAAGGTAAGAAATCCAAACTCAAATTACCTGTTTATATCAATAACTGTCATATTTACTTCCTGTACAATGCTTGAACCATTGGGATGAAATAAAAACTATTTAACTGCAATTACGAGGATTTTTATCAGAGCAGACTTTGATTTCACATAATCACAGTCACATGAGCTGCTCCTTCCCAAAGCAATTTTGTCACTTGCATTTTGTACTCGATCACCTGCATGGCCCAAGAGGCATCCCCAGCTGACTCTTGTGTCCTGTGGTTGTTCATAAAAGCCATATTATCAAACTAGTGATTAATTACTCTAACCTACAAATTACTACTTTATGAGTACACCACCTGTGCACTCTGAGCTAACAGAAAACATCTGTTTAGCACCCTTCAGTCAAAAATTCAAAAGAACTCTGCAGTTCCCAAACTACAATGGTCACAGTTGCTCATATGCTACTGCTGGCCTGATTTGTGAAGAGATAGGAATTCAAGTTTTTGAACTGGGACCAATCCATCTCAATCCTTATTTTACCCAGAGGGACTTACAGAACTACCTGGGTGTGTTCTCTATGCCTTAATTTGAGCTAACAGCAAAAAGTCTGACACACTGTTCTACTCTTTTACAACCAAAGGACATAAGCCAAGGCTGACAGCATGATTGTATCCTGTGTATCACAGAACAGAAATGCCTCTTTGAAGTAAAATGAATTTACTATGTAACTGAATGACTGATCTTGAATTGCAGCCACTTCTAGAGCAAAAGAACTCCTATGCTACAATTTATGAAAGAAGAAAACTCACTTTATTTACAGTAAGATATAGCATTGGCATCAAGATAGACAAGTACTAACTCTTCAGCAGAGTTCAGGCCTGCATACTGAATTCTTTCACTAGGTGTTACGCCTGCACACATCCATCTGATTAGTTATCAAGACCCTTTCTCTTGCTCTTCCCCACTTGTGAAATTCAGAGTATTTTTTGTCACCTCAAAAATCTGCTTTTTTGAGATAAGTGGCAAAAAGCTGCCCAAAAATAAGAGAAAATAGACTCGGCATCCACTGATGGAAGTTTCAGCCTAGAAGGCATGTAACTCAAATATCCGGACTTTGAAAATCCAGTTCTGAATGACTGTGATATTGATATTAATATTAATAGAGCTGAAGTGTAAAACAGTTTAATGTAAATTATGCCACATGAGCACCGGTGACACGAGCTCCGCCTCTCTGACACACCAAAACCCCCAGGTTTTGTTATGTGCACATAAACCATTTCTGAACACGTTGTCAAGATTCACTTACACATCTTCACTTTTTTTGGGGTGCACTTCTCGGAGCTAGGTCCAGCCTAGAAAGCCCTCCCTTAGAGTTTTTCGTGTGACTGTACACATGACGACTGCTCAGCTCTTAATCGTAAGAACACAAACCGAGAGCAGCTCTGTCCTACCAGCTGAAGGCAGTGCATTGCTCGATCAGGATTTAATGCTGTTTCACATTAACATCCAGGGCTACGAGGGCAACCTGGAGAGTACGAACTGGTCAGAGTCCAAAACCACATCTGAATCTCTCCGTACTTTTCTGACCCCTGTAACTGCGCTATTTATATCATCATTTCACTCAACGGCGTTAACAAAAGTTGTGCAACCGAAGCACATGAGAGGAAATACAATCTCTTCAATACACCCTAGAAAAATGAGTAATTGGCATTTTACTGCTGGTTCGAGAGCCTTTGGCGACAAGAAGAACAGAAACCAGTGAAAACGACAATGCTTCTAATCATTACCAGCGCATAAAAGAAAATTAAGAGACTTTTTAATTGTCCCCGCGCCCCCCACCCTCTCTGGTGAGACGCCGTAGTTGCCAGTTTCCCAGTTTCCAGCAGCCCCAGCTCTGCGGACCCCGTTCCCTGAGGCAGAAACTTTCCGCAGAACTTTCCCCCGCGCCGCGCACTTACTGCGGGTGAGCAGCACCAGGGGCACGGTGATGGCCACGACAACCACGGCGACCCCCAAGATCCCCAGCAGCCACTTCAGGAAGCTCTGCAAGAGAAGTCCCGTCAGCCGCCGGCGGCGCAGGCCCTGCCCGTGCTGCCGCCCACCCTCCCCTCACCCACCGGCATCGCGGAGCGGGGCGGGCGCGGCAGCTCCGCCGATGGAGCCGAGCGCGCTGCGGCTCCGCCGTGCCCGCGGGGCTCCGCTCCTGAGCGGCGCTGGGCGGGGGCTGGGGGCGGCTGCCTGGGGAGCGGCAGGCGCTGGGGCTTGTGCAAGAGCCCGGCTTTCTGCTGGCTTTGCGGTTTGAGCGGCGGTTCCGCCGCCAGCTCACAGCCCGGGAGCGCGGTGCCGCAGCTGTGCGCGGCAGAGGAGGGACTTGGGACCCCGGTGGGATTCCTGTCGGAAATCAGATAACGGCCCAGACCTGAAATGCCTTCAAGCGCTGATGGAAAAGCTCCCAATGTTGTGATAACACCAGCATTTCTTGTAAAGTTTCTGCTCTTTGAACTTCTTTTTCTGACAGTCAAGTCATGAAAAAACTGACAAAATTGCAGGAAGGGCTTATATATAAACTTATATATATAGTTTGTTTTTTTTGCACTGGAAATAGATATGTAAGTCTGCTAAGTGGGTTTTTAAATTAACAGCAGAAAATGGAAGTATAGGACAAAAGTTTAAAATTTTGTGCTGAAGCGACCGTTTTTATTACATAAAATAATTCCCTTTCCAAGGAGAGTTTTGAGTATGTGCTGAGAAAGTAGGACAAATAGTTGGAAAAGATAGAATAACCTGTAAATCAAAACTTTAAAGCTTTTGATTGTTCAAAAAGCTGAGTGTTGCCGAATATTAAAAAAAACGAGTTTCTAAATTCTTTTAAGAGCTCTAGCCTCCAAAAAGTAATTATAAGTGGTACTATTGGTTCTATCCATGTTAGATTTTCCCTTTCTAATTGCAGAACACTAGTAGTTACCAGAGACAGATGCAGGTATCTTTCAAGTTGAGAAATGTAACAGAAAAAGTATATGATCTGCTGAAGCAATATTGCAAGTCAAGGGAAATAGCAAATGTTCTTAGTCTTGCCTTCAAAGGAGTTGTCAAAGCTTTCAGAAAGGTTATGCTGCTTGCTCCTTCATTCTACTCCTGCAGATGGAGCACAGCATTTAACATTCTGCTGCTGTTTCTTAAGACATGGGTGTCTGGAAGTGGGATAATAGCTTTTTGTGATAAATAAGTCTCCTTTAGTATAACCAAAGTGTTTACAAACATTAAAGATGTGTCTATAGAATTTAGATTTAATCTAGATTCAAACATTTTCTTGCCCATTGTTGTAAACCATTCTCCTTGAAGGCAGCAGTTGGTACTAATCAGGAATTCAGGCTGTGCTGGCTATATCAGATTACCTTAGGAATGTCATTAATGTGCCCTGACAGTGGCTCCAGGTATTACAGTGTACATTTCCCATGGAGCATCTGATCTGCTGCAATCGCTAATCTCCAACTACAGATAAGGCCACTTCTATAAAGTAAAATCACAGTGAATTGACAGTGTTTTACATTACTTTGCAAAGTAGCATCTCATTATATGCGGTAAAATGCATGACCAATGTTTCAGAATTTCATGCAGATCCACTTAAATATCAGTTTGGTATACTGTGCATCGGTTTGTCTTATCAACAATCAAGAAGGAAAACAAAACACCACCAACCCTCACCCCAGGGTGAATTTTCCTTTTCCTACTGAGTAGAAATCACAACATATTTAAGTAGTAATCATTTAAGTAGTGATCATCGCAATGTCTCAAAATACAACACAGTCAAATTATGTTAGTCTTGTGAAAAAATGTACCTGAATGTTTTGTAGATTTTCATAGCCAAGTTGCAGTAATATTTTGAGAGATTATATGCTATGTTTTAAAGTTTCTCAGTGGTGAATTCTAAGGAGAAAAAAAATGGAGCAGTACCGCCAATGCATATGGCTGGCTACTGCTGGTTTCTGTGGGGACACAATTTTAAGTGCCTTTGGAAATCTGGCTTCCTATGTCTAGATCAAATTTTTGATAACCTACAGTGGCTCTGACTCTGATCATGGTGGAGACACTTGCAGGACCCAAATCTGTTGGCAGAATCACCTGAGTGATGCAGTAAGAGTCAGTAAAGTGGAATATGTTTTCCATTTAGTTGTAATAGTTCCTAACCGTTATTCTCCACAACTTGAAAAAAATCTCAAGTTCCTCCTCCTGACAGATCAAAACACCCATGAGTCCAAAAATAATTGTTATGGTTGTGCTTCTTTTGTGATATTTGTCTTTTGTGATAGCCTGAGACTTAAAAAATTCCTCCAGCTAAATATTTCAAGGTACTTTATACAGTGGTGTTCTTTTGTAATCAGATTTGTATTAGTATCATGCCAAGAAATTAAAAAAATTACTATCCAGCAGTGGCTGCTACATGATGAAATTTGAGAAGCTGTAGCTTCATGTTGTATGTTCAACGCAGTTGTATTCATAAGGAAGTTGCATGTTTGCAAAGAGCTAGAAAAGAATGAAAATACAGCTTTCAGCCTGAGTTTGGCTTTCCCAAACAGTTGGTGGATGCAATGCCTTCCTCAGACTTCTAGCCTCAGTAAAACTCAAGACTTTGTTAGACATCTGTTTATATATTTGAGCCTTTCCTCCAGAAATATTTGGAAGAGTCAAACTGCAAAAATGTAAAACTTAAGCTCTCTGCAGAATGAAAAAAAAAAAAAAGTGACTAAAATGACTAAAATGTGTACAGTTTACAGGTGCAATGATGTATTCCAGATTTCTCAGTGTGTTTCTGTGGGAGACAAAATATAGGCTGGATAAAGTTTAGTATGGATTCAGTGGCTTTACTGAATAGTGGAGTTTCATTTTTTTCTTTGCATTGAAAGTTGAAATGGCATGACAGTTTTGTAACACACCTTTGCATTGGTTCTGTTTGAGAGGATTGTGAAGAGAGTGTTAACTGTAAATCAAGAAAGAAAAATCCCTGTTTTATGTGATTATGTCACTGGGACAACAATTTAAATGTAGTTAGTAGCAGATGTCACTTAATTCTTTCAAGTTTGTGTGTTTTTCTTTAGAAAATTATTTTTCTGGGAACTGAATTCTTACATGTCCTCTGAGCACAGCTGGATGGTTAGAATATGTCAGGTTTCTGTTGTTTTCTTTTGTGTTTTTTTTTTTTTTAATTTTTATTTTTTTTGGTATTAATTCCAAATAGTTGTCATGTTTTACTGCAATATGCTTATTTTTCCAGATACTTTATAAATAGTACGGAGGAGGAAAGATGCCGCACTCTCAGCAAATAAAATACAGTGGGAACACCTAAATATAAGGCCACCTGGAAGTTCAAGGCAGCACATATGCAATACACAGAGCTATAGTGTAGTAAAGACAAAGAGATTGTGACTTATTTCTCCCTATGTTTATACTATTCACTGCATGTAGCATGTGTGAGAAATATCCAGGGCATACCTTATTACTGGTGCCATATGGACTTGCTCTGTGATTTCAGGATATATAAATCCTAGTCCTGTTGAGCTGAAACATGTGTTTGATATTTCTGATTACAAGCTCAGCTTCATCTCACTTGTGAAGAAAGGGTTAATTTTGATTCACGCTCTAGATCAAGACTTAGAAAATTAGAGGTTAAATGTTTTTGTTGTTTTCCAGACAAGCTGCATAATCTCAAGAAAATAATTTATAGCCCTCTGTTGCTAAAGCATATAATTTTTAAAAGTGTGGAAAGCCCACTATTTTCATAGCTGACAAAGCCATCACCAGGAGGGGCTCAACATCCCTGGTGACAGACACTGCAGAAAAATGGATTTGTAACTGTGGAATCCTGTCCTTCAGAACACTAAAATATCCTGGACAAAGTGAAATAAAACATTTCAAAGGCAGTCAGTGGAAACAGAAGTTACCTTGTACCATTTTATCCTGGACCATATGTATCCATGTATAACTGAATCTTTTCCAGTTCCACTTGGACCCAAACCACTGTGTATAAATGGGATTAAATAATCAAATAATATGTATACATAGCCTCCACCTTTTTTTTTTCTTTTCTTATCTTTAGTTGTATTTTGGATGCTATGACTTTTTTTTTTTTTTTTTAGTGCAGGATTCTATTGAGTTTAAAATGTTAAAGTTGGGATGTTAGGACAGCTTTTTGTTGCAGCCAAGAAGCTGATCAAGATGCCAAATTGGGTCTGACCTGTTCTGATCTGAAATTAGAGAAGATTCATTCCTACAGCATTTTGGAAGAATGATCTAATATTTTCACGGAAATTTTAGATTCCAAGTGGAAGTTTCAGATGCTTTTAAAGAACTTATTCCCATAAAAATTTTATTCCTAGCAAAGACTATAGGTACTAATTATGATTCAACAATGGTCCTATTTCATATCACCTTCTACTAGATACTTGTTAAGAACATTGGATTTCTTTTAAACCACTTGCCCTTTAGGACATTTTAATATAGATCCCTTGTATATTGCTAAAATAGCAAGGAGAAAAGGGGCTTTGGGTAGTCATTGGACGTAGGAGGTAGCAGCACATAAAAGTGATTCTCAGAGGAAGAATGAAGGAAGGAATAAAACACAAATTAGAGAGCGTTGATTTGACTTGGTAATCTTGTAAAATATGAAGAATTTCCAGGACAATTTCCCCATTTACAGAGTATATTGCACTTAATATTTTTCAAAGCTGTCCTCCTGTTCTGAGCCAGAATTTATGTGAATGAAGAATAATTGTCTCTTCAGTCATGTTTCCCCCCTCTAGCTTCATCTTACATGATTCATTTTTCACCTAAAGATAGTTCAAAGTTCACACAGCTCTTTTCTGGGAATCGCTGCAGAGAGAACGTGACAAGACAATGCTGGGTTTGTTTTATAATTCCAAACAAACCACTTGTAAGATCTCAGTGACACTAAAACAGAATAAAATGAAATGGACTGCAAAGAGGAACATGGCATGTACACATGAGAAGTCAACAGGAAGGAAGCTTGAAAAAAATTTATTTAAGGCTATCATTTAATATCCTTAAAGCTTAGCCTTTTTATAACAAAGGTTTTAAGAGGGATATTCACTGCTCAGGCATTTGTAACTGCCAGCCCCTTAAGAATAACACATATAATTGGTGATTAAATAATTTGTGTGTAGAAGTAATTTTTTTAGAAAAATAATTTTATCCTTAAATATAAATGGAGTTACTTTAGTCCTAATAAATGGAAAATATGAAGTTATTGAACTTTCACAGTCTTAAAGCTGTTAAGAAAACCATCCCTTAGACAACAGGTTTTCCATATATAAACCTTTGGCAACACTAAACTATAGTACAATTATTTCCTGGCATGCAAGGTGACATAGCTTTGTTACACCAAATGTAAATGACAGAATACAGATTTCAGAATCTCTTAATAACTGGCAGTTGATGAAATGAAGATCTTCATTTATCCCATTTTATTCTGCATTTTTACTGGTATTCTTCCAAAAGGTCTCTGGGGGAAAAAAAAAAAAGAAAAAAAGCAGCAGCAATTAGGAAATATTCTAAGTCTCCCAAGATTTATGAAATATGTGTGGAACATATTTTTTCTGTTTAAGAGTGAGCAGATGTTAGTTCCACAGACCTCTCAAAGCATCTCTCTAATAACAGATTGAAAACAATTATTCCTAAAGGAAAAGCATTTTACTAGTTTCTAATAGATTCTTTTCCTAAATTGTTTGTTTCAATCCTGAACTACAAACATAAAAATAGTAACATGTTAATAAAAACTGTATTTTAACTACACCTTCTAAATTTTTTGAGACAATATTTGTTTCAGATTTCCAAAATCACCTAGTCTTTTGGGGTGCTTTAATAATGCAAAGGATATAGCCAACATTTTAAAAAATCTGGCCATTCATATGTGTTTTGAATTAGCATTTAATTATTTTTTAAATGCTTTGTTAATTTTAACAAATAATTCTTAAATATTAACCTGTTCATAGTGCTCATTTAGAAAATGCTGCTTTGCTTACAAACAGGCAAATTAAAGCAGGGGTTCCTAAACAATCACCTGTCAGGAGCTCAGATTACTAATGACAAGCTGCATATTAAGTCAGTCTTTTATATCACAGTCTTTAAAAAATGATCAATTTGGTGCAATTTTACCAATAAATATTTCTGATTTTAGAAGGTCCCTGCAAAGCAAAGCTTTATTTTTCAGTAATTTAATATGACCTGACTTCTGGTAACATTTAGTGGCAAAATTACTTTCAAATTAAATGGGAAATTATTAGAGAGGTTCACCATTGATGAAGTTTCAAATAATATTTGGAATGAGTTGCATTTAGTGTCTTATCCTTCTTCATCTGTCTGTAACAAAGTTTGCAACATATTCCAAATATATCAATAGCTAAGAGAAAAATTAGTAGTATTTTCCTCAGGTGTGACAAATACATTTTAAACATCAGTATATTAAGAATAGTATAAAATCCAGGCACCTTTGGGTAACTTTTGTGTTAATTAGCCATTTTAGGAACTCTTTGGCTGCCATGTCATCAAGGACTTTGTTGATATCACTCGTGAAAGTGCCATCTGCATGTCTCCGACCCATTTCTTCAGCCACAAGAGCTTTTTCTGGGAAACTTCAAAGGTAAGAAATTATCAACAATGTGCAGATTAAAACAAACAAACCACTCTAAAGGGCCTTACTACAGGGTTCTAATAGACTTCCCTGTGATTTTAAGGAGTTAAGGGTTGAGCATGATGTTATGGCTCAGCATAGCACAAGGCATGCCAGAACATCTTTTGAGGCATTGTTTTCAGAACAGACAGCTGTTCCTGCCCGTGAGCCTAAACTCCTCCAGCAATTTTGAAGAAGCCAAAGAAGCAAAAATATATCTTTGTCTTCAATGTCTATGCCATGTAGATTAGGCATCAGTACATTTACTAGGAACTATTAAGAAATACCACTACTAAAACATTACAGTCAAATTTTCATACTTTTTTCTGTTTTATTTGGACATAAAGCCTATTTATTTACTTAAAATAGTGTTTCGTTAGAATCCTTATTCTTAATAAGAATTATTAAGAGCAGCAATTTTTAATTTTTTTTTTTCCAGAAGGGGGATTGAAATAGCTCACTTAAAGCACCTCTATGAAACCTATGTGTTTGTTTGATGTAAAATCATAGTGTTGCATTTTATACTTGGAGTCAGATCCTGATTCTTGTTCTATTCCTTTTTGACTGCTGGAAAACCAGTTTGCCAAAACCAGAGTTTTATTTAGCAAACTTTCCTCTCTTGTTTCATCACATCAAATATAGGAAGAGTTTGATGGTTTCATTAAGGTGGGCTGAAGCACCCTGAGCCCTGGATCCAATGACAGGCAGACTGGTTCATTTCAAGGAAGGCTATATGCAAGTTCAATCACAAATAGTACTAAATACTGGAAAGCAGAGGTGTTGTCTAAAATTAGTTGCCCACCTAGGTTTTTAAGTTCAGTTGAGGCTGTATTTCTCTCAAATTGACACAGAAATACCTTATTTCTGCTCATGAAAATAAAAAACATGACAGAAAAACAAGTGGAAGTCTGAATATAACTAGGAAGGGGAAACAGCTTTTTCCTTCTCTGCACAGCTGACCTAATTTATTTAACTCTGCATTTTTGGGAAATTGTCAATATTTACAAAACTTTTACCTATTTAGTCTTCCTTAACTACAACACACAATCTTGTCTTACAGACTGTATTTTATTGTTATTTATTATTATTATTTTTTTATGTAATGCGAGAGACTTACATAATACTTTACAGCTGGTAAAATATTTAATCAGAGGATGAACTGAAATCCCTGCCCCAAAGAGCTTACAGTCTAAAGGCACAAGTAAGTACAGAACAGTTAAAAGGTGGGGAGTGGCAGCTGCATGGTGTAGCTCCTAACCATGCAGGATTGGGAATAGATGAGCAGAAGGTGCCTGCAGGATACTGATGGCAATGCCCTTCTAAGTGTAAGACCATCATGACAAAAGATGTAATGTCATGAGGGAGTACATGAAGTGGAGAGTGAAATCTGCAATGAGTATGTGGAGAACAAGGTAGAAATGAAAGAAATCATGGGTAGGTAACACCATTAGTGGAGCGTTGTGTCCAGGGAACCACAAACCACAGCAAAAGAATCAGAGGCATCTTAAAAAGAAAGATAAGTTACGGCAGCAGCAGTCTGGGGAAACTCTGAGAAGCATGGGAAGAGGAAAAGATGTTATTAGTTACTGCTGGGAATGATCAGCACATAGAATACACCTGATGACATTGGTAAAAATTTAATCTTGGAAATATTGCAGAGGAAAAGATGGACTGCAAAAGGAGAAAAGAGAAGGCAATTTAAGATAGCACTGATTTGAATAATTTCAATGAGAGTTAAGGAGGCTGTAAGCAATGTTATGTGAAGGGGAAAGGTGGTAGTTAGAGGAAGAAGGTCTGGTTTACTTTTAGGTGTGTTGACCTTAAATAAAACTTGACCTTTTAGAGTGTAACAGCATACTGAACAGGTTTTAATCTGTATTTGAACTTAATAGTGTTAAGTGGTCATTAATCACCAACAGAATATCTTCTAATATGAAAGACATAAAGTACAGCAAGAATGATCAAAAACACATCAAAGTTTCATCAGACATGATTTCTAATCCCAAATGCTAGGCAAAATTTAATAATAGGAATGGATGGATTCTTACTCTCTTCTTCCTCGTCCATTCACCAACCAAGCGATGAACTCTTTGGCAGCTTGACCTTCCAAATAAGAGGTGATATCACTGGTGTAGGTGCCTTCAGCATGTCTCTCAAATTCAGCATGACGCTTGGAGATTGCATTGCTGAAAGAAGAGCAGTACCATAGGAGCAGACTGGGTAAGAATTTAACTTTTTATCAATCTTTATTGATTTTAATTTCCCACTTGCCAGACTAGCATTTCTGTAGGAGAGAGGGGTTCCTTTTGCACGTCAAAGTGATCTTGGCATATTTTTTCTTGTTAGGTTTCAGTTCTGAAGGTATTGCTTGTACTATGCAACTCAGTTTTGTGCAGAGATTCCTGAACTAGTTCTGAACAACTCCAGGTGTGGAAAGCAATTACAGTTGTATTGGAATGGTCTTTTGCTAGACTAATTAAGTATGAGCTAGAAACTGTATTGTCTTATTCAGATGTGCTTTTTTTTACCCTTTGTTAAATGCTCCCCCTACTTTCACCTTCATTATTTCTGAGCCAAACTATTCAGACTTAATTCCTTTCAAATTTACATTTTGAGTTGTTTTATGAACACCTTTATCATCACTCTGATCAAGTCATAGCCTTGGAAAACTTTCAAGCCTGATCAACTCCATCTTACTAAAGACATCTTCTCCCTCCCTACACCTCATTGTGGTTTTTTCTCTGATATAACACACAATTATGTTACAGTGGCTCTTGTGAAGGCAAACTGCACTGAGATGTAGACATGTCATGGAATATTTTCCATGATAAATTCACTTGCATTTCTGTTTCAGGATTTGCTAATTTCTGCCCAAATCGAGCTCTTTCTATTATTTTTTTCTCCTTGGGATGTCACCATTCCTCCTAATTTAGTACCATCTGCACTTTTCATCAGCATGCTAACTAGAGTTGTTTGGAACATTTTTAATGAAATGTTAATTTTTTTATGAGATATGCTGTTTCAATGAAGCGGAAACATTACAAGTTTGTTATTAATGTTGACAGTGTGAATGTAAGGATCTTTGTGATCTGGACTGTCCTTTTTGGATTTTCTGACAAGAGAACATATTAATACAGGTATTTTAATCTGTTTTGCAAAAACACTTACTTGATTTCTTCTTTATTTATTTAAAATTTCTAATCTCTCTAACCCTTTCTCAAAAACACAGTTAAGAAACAGAATTCTGGCCTTTGGCAGGTCTTGTGTTCTCCTTTCTGTAATAAGTGGTTTAAGTAACATGAGACTGAGTGCTGAGGGCTGAATATTGCATCATGTGTAATCAGCTCTCTGCAAATTTTCCTGGCCATCTTCCTTTCACTAATCTTCTCATTGTTTTTTTTATTCTTCAACATTATGTGGGGTTTTTTGCTTTTTTTTATTTTTCCTTCAGCTTTTCTCTCTACCAAGTTTTTCTTTTTATGTTATTCTCTTCTCTCCTTGATTACCTGAAATGTGCTTTCCTAAAATGTATTCTCATTCCGTTGCATTCCTTGCATCCACTGAATATAGCTATAGAACACAGGTACAGGAATAAATAAGAGAGACATATTTCTTCTTTCCTTGTAAAAAGCAGGTGTGAAATAATGTATTCGATTAATATTTCTTTGATTGTGGTAACATTGCAAAGAATACTAGTTGTTCTCTTTCTTGTTTAACTGAAAATGAACTCAAACTGGTTTCAAATAACAAATTGTGAGATAGAATTGAGATTGTGAAATAGAATACCTTGAGAGCTGGTCAGGGACTTTGTCATTTTCTTTGTCCTCCTGTGCTTGTTGGCTGCCATGAAATTGCACAATCATTAGATCATTATTACCAGTAAAGTGCAGAGCCCACGTAAGTTTTATTGGTTATTATTTAAATATTCTGGTAAATTCCCATGACTAATAGGTGAATATTATATTCGTTATATTTCAAACATATGAATTTAAATTAGTACAATGTGTAGAAATTTTTACTTTATACTTATAGTGATGATACTGGTGAATTATCCAGTGGTCAACAAAACCTACACTTCAGCTGCCTTTTCACAAATGAAACATCACAATTAGAGAATCCATAGATAGGAAAATTTTTAAAGGTTTAACGTCCCAGACTTGTACATTATAGTTATGTATCTTATTCATATTGAACTTAATTGATTCACTGAGAAAATCTGCCCCAAAGAGGCTGAGACAGTCTTTTTAGGTGGCATATCAGATACTGCACTTTGATTTAGCCAAATCCTTTTTATTGATTTTTTTCATGTTTCTCATTTCTAATAATACAGTAATATTCTATTAATGGCTGGACTTGATGATCTTCGAGGTCGTTTCCAATCTAAATGATTCCATGACTGTATATAAAAATTCTCCTCAAATACTTTACTTATTTGAGGTTTATGCATGGTCTGGGATGGGAAGCTGATATCATAAGAAAATTAACTGGCTAGATTTTTGGCTGTTTCTGTGCATGAAGATCTGTATCAATGTGACCAAAATGCTTACCCATTTCTTTTAGTGCTCATTAACCATTGCACAAAGTCCTGAGCTCGTCTGGTGTCCAGGTACTTGGTATAATCACTGGTGAATGTGCCTTGTGAGTGACGTTTCACTTCATTTGGCTGTCTAGATTCCTCTATTGGTTCAGAATGGGAAGTTTTGAATGATCTGTGAAAAGTTTAGACCTTGTTAATCAGCAATGGTTGCGGTAGAGTCTACAGGTGTATTGATTTTTGTTTTTAACAATACTATTTTTTACTCCCACAAAGTGAAAGCAAGTGACATATTGATCAGTAGCTGCCTGGTAAAAGGAATCCGTATAGTGGATTTAACACAGTCTTCTTGGATAAATAAGGTATCTATTGTTTTAATACATCAAATTTCTGTGCTAGGCTTAGCAATATTAAAAACCCTGTCAATTTCAATGGTAGGTCAAGTACTGCATAAAGCTATCTTGAAATCATAGTATGTTTGGCTTCAAAGTGTAAGAAAACAAAGTTCAGGCCAAGTATTTGTAAAAGTTTGGTCTAAAGAATTTACCTTGATTTCTCCTCTGTATCCTGAAGAGGATTTTGCCAGCTGCCTTGAACTATCATTAAAAGAAGACCAGCAACAAAATAAATGCTTTTCATTTTCATTGCCTGTCAAAACAGAAATAAAGCAACAAAGAAAACTGTTATAATGTTTATGTATGTCTGAATCAATTATATCGAAAAAAGTCATCCTTAGTGCTGATCTAAACTTGAACCCAGCCTTCTAGGATGGGTTTCGTGTTCAGTGGATGACATTTTAGGGCCTTGGGTAGGCATTCAAAAGATGCAGTCGCTGTTGCAGTCTTTAGGCTCTACTCTGTGTTCTAGAATGCAATGAGAGCTGAGAGCAAGTGCATCCTCACTGTCTTTTGCAACGTGAGGATAAAGGCCTGTTCTCTCCTTTGCTCTGTGTTCTGCTGATGGCAAGAACTAGATCTGTAACACTGTTCTATTGCAAAACAGGGGGTAGTGATGTGACTGTGATTTTTTTTCCCCAGATCATTCATTAGAGAAAAAGCAGAGCAAATCTTTGTCGAGAATATTGTCACAATAGCAGCTCCCCATCCTTTCTTTCTCATGGAAGTTGCAATGAGTTCACATCAGCAGAATGTCACTGGAAATGATTTCATCATGTACTTGGGCTGATACTTGTGCATTTGAAAAAGCCCTTCTGCAATTCATAGCATTTTCCTATTAAGGTTTATGATAAGGTCTGAAAAACAAAGGGAAATAGGACACAAGTGCCTTGAAGTAAAGTGGTAGCAAAGTAAGTCCTGGTCACAAAACATCCTTACCACTAAATGTAATCTGTACCCTACTCCTGAGGCTCCACTGCAGGGGTTACTTACTGAAGGTCAATGATTTATAAAATAAGGAAGTCTGAGTGAATATATAAATCTTCTCTATTGTAATGCCTTGTCACAATAGACTGAATTTAAATATACTATGGGCTGGAGGAAGTCTTAGAAAATTATTAGGGAATGATGTGCAATCAAAATGCAGATTGATCTATTTTGAGATTGAGAGTTGGCTCTGCACTGAGAAAGGCAAATGAGGGGGTTATATGAACACCTCTGAAAAGGTAATCTGCATCAAAAATCTTACTGCTGTAGGATTTCTACTCTGCCCCAGTAGTCTGCCCCTTCATAGCAGATTTTTTTTGAAACCTGTTTCTTCCATCTGTTTTAAAATAACTTATAGTTGGAGATGCAAAGCTTGACTGTTGGCAGGCATTTTACCAATGGTTAGGAAGAATCTATTGGACTGATACTTTGTGAGGCCTGATTTTCAGGAGAATCTTACTGAATAATATGAATATTTTACTAGAACACTTCAGTATCAGTATCAAAATACTTGAGGTAATAAAGAATCTTAATCAAATATTGATCAAACTCAGGAAAATTAATGTGTAACTATAATATTTTCTGATGGATTTTACTATTAAGCAATGGAGTCAGTTTCTCTCTCTCTCCACCAGAAGCCACTGCCAGTGTTATTCACTTTTTATCAATGTCTGGAGACTCATTTCTGCCTTGTGCAATGTCCTGGTGTACAAGAGTTGACCCCTTCGCTTGGACATACATTGCTATGGTTCCAACATATAGTACAGCAGTCATGTAGTCAGTCTTGTTAAAAGCCGGACTGTAGCACTGAACTCTCATTTTCACTGTTTCATTTGGAGCTGTAATTTGGTGGTGCAACACTGACATCCAATGTTTATCTCAAGGAATGCATAATTTCACATTTCCTAGGCTTCTGGCAATGGAACAAACACTCTGCCTATTCTTTAGGAAATGACTCTGTTGTGGTTGTTTCAAAATGGTTTGATTGACCCCTCTGGTAGCTGATACAGCTGAAAATGAATAAACCTGGACTTGGACACCAGATAAAATCTGCCTATTATAGCATACATAAGTAAATTAGCCCTGCTTAACAGTCCTAGCTTACAGCTGCCTGCAGTTTTATTAAATTGTGATCCAGATTATCCATAAACCTAAGTCACTGAGGTGGATTGAAATATCCAACACCAAAAGCTTTTCTTTTATATAAAATTATTAAAAAAAAATTTGAAGTCACTGTAGTCAGTAAAGAGATATTCAGCAATTTCTGTTTATCTTGACTCTAGTATCTCAGGCCTATAGAATTTTGAGATGTGGAGAGTCCCACTGGCAACTTTATTCCTTAAGTACTAAGATTGAAGTTAAATGCATTCTCAGCTGTTTTCTTAATTTTTCAGAACCAAAACTGGGAGATTATTAAAACAAAATATGTATAAACGCAATTTTTGAAATTTATAAAATTTTTGAGAATCCTTATTAATAAAATAAGCTTATCCAAAAACTATTAACCTTCTGTCAAATATGTGCTTTAAAAAAGTTAGCATCAGTTTTGTTTTTTCAACATTTAGTACTTGACATTGGTAAGTCAAACCAGCAACAACAGTTCTTGACAAGTTAAACAGGATACAGTTTTAAAAGAAGAAATTGCAATTTTATTCTTGGTAATATAGATATGTTTTATAGAGAAAAAGAGATGATCAGAAAAATAGTATTTTCTTAGTTTATGCTGGCTAATCAATTAATTTCTCAATCAGAAGACATGTTTTATTTGCTCTAAGTTATTTTGGTCACCAGTAGATACTGCTAAAATCCATGGAAACCTAATGTCAAGATGCAGGAAAACTAAAGCCAATCTTAAAAAGAAATTTTTTATTCCTATGCATATCTAGAATAATGAAAATATTTTCATTTCTTTCTGATTTAAAATGAGAAAATAAGACATCTCACTTTGAACCACCAGAAATGTGTAACAAATATACCTCTCAAATATTGATCAGATATTTGTTTGATCTATTTTAATATTATTTCCTTTACCAATCTTATTTTTCTAGTTTTCTAATATATTCTTCTACAGATGTAGTAGATTTTTTGTACCTATGTACAATTTTAACTAGCTAAATTACACTGAGTTTTCAGAAAAATCTTTCAATGTCACATTTGTATTTACTTCCAGTTTAAAAATAGAAATTATGAGGTTACATTAAAAAAACAGTAAAGAAAGGAAATATTTTCATATGAGCATGCATGAATGAATAAAATAGATTTCTGTTGACATGAAGCTGTCTGCAAATAGCAAAAATATCTATAAATAAATAAATAACTTTTTCCAGTAGATGTATTTTACGTCTAATTTACCTACCTTTCTATAATGCCTTGTGGAAAGTTCTGTAAAATCCAACAGTTCTAGTCTAAGGAATTCCATAGCAGGATGGAAGGCTAAATTATATTTTATACAATAATCACAATAACTATTGAAAAGTTTTAGTTTTACTTCTGTGCTATATAATTTCCTTTTCTGATCTTACAGTGATGTGAAAATAAAAGTTGCTTGAGACAAACTAAAAATGGGGCAGTGGAGTAACAGTCTGTAGGGTCAGAGGGTTACAATCTGTCTTGTACAGTTTTAAATCAGTGTCTACATAAACCCACTGAATTTGTCTCCACGCTTCTAACTTATTCCTCATTGATTCATATTTAGGCAGTATCTATAAGGAGTGAATAATTTTAAACTCACATTAATTAAATATCTCTACAGAAGATACTAAAGGCGATAAAAATATAAATTTCAATAATTGTGTGTCTCATTTAAATTCTTACTACAGTGCTTGTCTTTCATGTTCTCATGGTTTATCTTCCTTCTTTCAATTAATTCTGCAACACAAACTGTTGATTTCCCTTTTTCGGATCATTCTCTGCTGAAGCAATCAATACATCAAAAGATTTAAATTATGATGTCATTAACTCCAAATATCAGTGAGTATAACCTCAGAAGAAAACACCGATTTGCTAAAAGATCTTCACCTCTATTGCAAACTTTGGGCAACACAATGCAGATAATGCACTCAGCTTTCTCAAATAAATAACTGGTAGCTGATATAAATCTTACCTTATTATACTTTGAAGTGATACGTGGCAGTTGCAGAAAGAGCTACTCTCTCTTCTGCAACTATGGCAAGCCTTGAGGATCCTGAGCTCTGCCTAGCTGCCTCTTTTGCACAGACTTATATATATACTGTTCAGCTCTAGTAAGCATTACAGGAGTGCATCATTGCTGACAGTTTCCTTATTCAACTTAAAAAAAAAGTCATCATATTTGCTATTCATTTCATTTGATAATTTTACAAGCAATTTCACACATTCATTCTGCTTACTTTATGACATCAATGCTAACACGGATTTGCAAAAGGAGTGAGGTAGCAATGTCCAAAGTAGTAAATATCAAATAGAAGGGCATTAACATGACAAACAGTGGACAAAAGGTGCCTGCAATCAGGGCAGCAATTTCTCCAATTTCTGATTTGCCACATTTAATATTTAGAATTCTGATTCTATAGACATCAATAGCATTGTTTTCACTTATCAATTTTAAATCAGAGTTTATAAATTTAATCCACTGTTAAAAATAAGCACAATTTTCCCAAAGACCTTGAATGATTCTTCAAGTGATCTTGTGCCAATATAATGAATATGAAGAAATGTGAAATATTGCAGCGACAGCTACCCACTGTGCAATGCCTTGCAGAGGTGAAATTTTATAAAATGTTTTGATTAGCCTTAGATGTAAAATTCCAAATTTGTAAATGTTACCGTAAGACAATTCATACTCACTTGAGAACTATATGCCAAACATTCACTATAAATTGAGTTTCATACAGTGGTCCAAAGATTCATGCAAGATAAACCATTTGCTCACATTTCTGTTTCCTACAAGGAAAAACATTAAACAAAACAGATTTGAGATTTGTACTAATGCCTGTTCTGTGCAACTATTGTTGTTCAATGGAGACAATGTCATAGCTCTGGTGGGGCAGCATTGCCAAAGAAAGCCATGATCATCCATGCGGTGACAACACAGAGACTGCGACAGGCAGGAGGAAGGTTCTGGACTCGCAGTAGACATCTCACTAAATGTTAATGACAGCCTGTACTCCAGCCTGGAGTGCCTCACAGTCTGGTTTGTGGCACAAGGCACATACATTATACAATAAACCTTATTTCCCCTAACACTGCGCCTTGAAGCCATCAAAGGATGCGTTTCAGTGAGGCAATTTACTGCTGACTGACCACAGCCAGATTGGCACAGCCCATAAGATACAATTGAGGTAGTGTATAAACTTAATAAACATATTAAAATGGCAAACAAAATTTACTGGATCCTGCCTAGAGCTCTATCCTAAATACCTGGCTGTGGTACCATGGTAGGGGTTCAGCGAAACATTAAGTCTCACTACACAATCCACATAATAAAATTTAATTTTTTGCTAAGGGTAATTTTTCTATGCTATTGAATAAATCTATGAGATTCATGGTTTACTCTTCCCCATTTCCAGTCCTCGGGGTGGGTCACTCGGCGGCTCCCGCGGCGGCCACCAGCGCATCCTGCAGTTCCCGGGCAATGCAGCAGATGGGGATCAAAGGGCCTTTTCCACAGCTGCTGCACCAGGAGGACACACACATGCATGGATTGCTACAATCCTCTCTCTGCACGCTGAGTTAAAAATACTTTGGAAAGAGGCAATACGGAATATGAGACAATATCCTCTCCGCCAAGAAACAGACAGCTTTTACCTTTTTGTTTATCTCAGTTTATTGTGTCATATAAAGTTCCTCGTTTACATTAGGATGATTCCAGAACAAAAAAGTGAGACAGAGCACCTCATTGCACCTAGTTGGGCAGGTTGTCACAGAGCTGTACCATCCAGCAGGTCATCTAACATCTAGAAGGTGACCAGTTATTTGTTTTTCAAGTGGTACACAGAAAATGTACAGGAAAGAAGTGAACTGCGAATCAAGAACCACGCAACCCTCTGTTGCCATAACTGAATCTATAGTATATATTTCAGGACCACAGCAAACAACAGTTTCCAAACAAAATTATATCGAGTGTATGAGATATGCACATACACTCAGGTTTGTTCCTCTCACGTTTTAAAATACACCAGTTAGTTGGCACCTCCTGGCAAAAATTAAGGGCAACCTCACTGTCCTCTAGATCAGTGTTCTCAAATGAGACAATACTTTGAGTCAGACTAAGAGAAAGAAGCTGAAAGTGGCCTGCCTTCAGGAAATTTTCACGTTTCTCATGATTCAATTGGAGTGGTTGGGTTCACTGTATCTGGAATTTATCAAAGCTTCCTGTACCATCATCTGATCAAAATTGCCAAGATTTGAATATTTTAATGAATTAGGAATTTGCTGGCTTTTGACAGTAAAAAGTAAAAAAATACTCATCAAATGCTTTCAAAAGAGTATCCCCACCAAATTCTTTTGTGTATTTCTTCATTAAATATTTTTTACTATTATATTATTATCCATTACATGTCTAAAGGGAGGAGGATGTATCTTGGGGTATGACTACAGGCCCACACCCTTTACTTTATTTTATTATACAGAAAGCATTCTCTCCTAAGCTTGTCAGCTGTGAGCTCAGAGGGCTGGTCCCTGCAGCCCCTTTCATTTTGCTGTCTTTGTTACATGGTAATCACAAAGAGCATTCCCCTTCTGAGAATGGGAACCAATATAGGAGGAACATATGTGTAAACACATGCACACATAAAACACCAGGTTACATCATAAATGTGTGCTTGCACATAACACACACAGTGCGTGCCTATGTATGTGTACAACTGTACAGCCGCCCTTTGGGGAGCAAGAATGGCTTTCTGAAATGGAGGGTTAGTTTGGGCACTCTAGGCCTTTTGACAGCATGCAGCTCCATGCTCTCTGCCAGGGGTGCTAAGTGGTTTGTACCTCAGGAGCCACAGTCGCTGTAACTGTGCTGTAACTCACGCTGTCTACTCACATAAGTTGGAATCGCTTCACTGCAAGTCAATGGAGCTGCATCAATTTGCGCAAGCAGAAGAGCTGGCCAAATACGTACTAGTTATTTTACATTCTGAGAAGACAATGTTCATAATTTAAAGTAATACCAAATGCTCTTAGCAAATACTATGAATTATTCAGATTAAATATAGAGCCTTCAAATGACTATATAAAATGTTCTAAACAGCTGTGCCTTGTAATTGGAACTGACTGACAAACTGGGAACTATTGAATGCAGTCTGAATTGGACTTGGTATCTGAGTAAAATGAGTATAACATCAACCATATTCTAGAACCTGACTGGTTTTCTGCTAAGTTTCTCTTCAGGCCTTTTCTTTCTTGCAGCTGCAGTAATCCCATGTGAAACAAATCATGTAGGTCTGCCTCTGAAGTATAAGGATTGCAGGTTCTTTCATGTGCACAGCTCACACAGCACGAATAAGGTAGATGATGAAAACAGGTCTGGAGTGGAATCAGTGACTTTCTACTATTTATGTACACTTCAGCTCCTAGAATAAAGCAATTTTTACTTTTCAGCTCTAGTTTTAATTTGTAAAAGCTGAAAATGATTCACAGTGGAAACTGGCTTGTAAACAACTGTATTTGTGGCTATTTCATCATAAGCCTGTCTACCTAATTCAGAACAGCTATGTCCTATCTTCAGAGGCTTGGATACCTTGTTTATATGACAGATATTTAAAGACTCATGTTTCATTGTCTGAAATGGTATGTTTAAGTATCTGAAGTGTGAGAATGTTTTCCAAAAGAGAAAAGAACAGGAAGTGCTCAGCATTTTTTGAAAACCAGATCCTCTAAACATTTGAAAGTGGGAAGCAAAATTTTGAGGATGTTCACAGCTTAGCTCACATCAAATTGTGTCCTAGTGTTGGCTCTTACACATCATATTCTATGTTTGCAGTGTAGTTATATACACTTTTTATTCACATTGTTAGCTTTCCCTTGATGCCTCAGGACAAGCCCTTTCAACTTTTCAACTTTTCAACCATTGGAGATCTGTTACAAAAGAACCTATCCTGTAGCCTCCTAAGGCACTTCTCTCTGATTGAAGTGGAATGGAGCAAATAACTGTCCAGTGAATGTCCAGGGTAATGCTTGTAACATGGATTGTGTTTGCAGACGAGGCAGAATGGAACATGTTCTCTTTCTAGAGAAGAAAAAGCTTGGGAGAATCTCATCACCATATATAAATAACTGAAGGGATGATATCTTCCAAAGACTGAGCCAGCCTCTTCTCCATGGTGTCTAATGACAGAACAAGAGGCAACAGGCCCAAACTGACACATAGAATGTTCTGTGTTTGAGCATAAGGAAGCCCTTTTTTCACTATGAGGGTGACCAAGCACTGGCAGAGGTGGCCCAGGGAGGTTGTAGAGCGTCCAGATGGGTTTTAGATATTCAAAAGCCATCTGGCCGGAGTCCTGGGCTACAGGATGTAGGTAGCCCCATGTGAACAGGGAAGTGGAGTAAGTTGACCTCTGAAGTTGCCTTCCAACGCCAGCCATTCTGTGATTCTGTTACAGTGCGACTTTAGGTCTGCAGTTCTTTGCACTATTTCTAGTGATTGACTGTGATATTACCTGTTGTAAGCACAAGCCAGCCAGTAATCTGATGTCGATGTATTTTTAAGTGGCTTTTTTTGACACTCACAGCATCCTAGGGCATTTTCTCCCAGGTCATCAAAATACATGGTTGCTCTATCATAAAGCTTTCAGGTTAGACATTATTTCAGCAATTCAGTGTAAATGTCACACTCTGCTGGAGACATATTCCCATTCTTTGGCAAGAACACTGTGTAAGGCAAAGAAATTAACAACATGAAAAACAATGAAGGAAAAATGTTGGCAGCAACTGCATTTATTTAAATTTTTTTTTTATCCCCACAACTGCTGCCTACAAGCCAAAGTAGACGGTGAACAGTTTGGAAGACGAGTACTCTGCCTTAGGAAACAAACAGACCTCAGGGCAGATTAATAATGAAATAGCTAATGCATCCCTTGAGAAAGAGGTACCTTCTGTTATTTTATTTCACAGATTTTCCTGAAATGTCCCTTATTTCAAATACTTCCAAAACCTTGAGACAACAGACCTGTGAGCAGGGTGTGAACAATATATTGCATCATTTTATTACTTACAGTACTGATAAAGGGCCAATCTATCTGCCCAAATTTCCAGAATTTTGAGGATTTTCAAAAGAATAGATAAAATAAAGGTGCAGAAATTGAAAGTGACCTTAATATATTGATATTTATGTGAGATTGATACCATGCTTTTTTGGAAATTACTCTAGATTCTCATTGAAATATTCAGGTATCTTAAACCTTTAAGCATCTCAGATAAGAGCTTAATTTTTCTCTCTTTCACCACAACATTGCAATGATTTCCACGGTGTTGCATCAATATAAAAATCTGAGAGTTAAATCTCAGTATTTCAACTGAATTGTATTCCTTATTTAAGATATAAGATAACCGCATTGCTGAGACTACTGTTGCGTGCAGCAAATGCACACAGGACCATATAATCAACATCTAATTAGGCCCACTTCATGTTATATTTGCTTAATGTTAACTTTCTTATAGCTATAATTTTTTCCTTTAGCCATTATAGCAGTTGAATTTTAATTACATTACCAACAAAAAGCTCATTAACGTCACGTAATTGGCAGTGTTTCCAAAAAAACCTGAACTAATTGAGTATTTTCTGAAGAGTTCCCATCAAAGTATAATTTAACCATTACAAACAGCTTGGCAACTACATTTACATAAAGATGTATCTAAGGAATGTTCTCATGTGTGGAAAATCAGATTTGATATTGCCATTAACAAACGAAGGAAGCTGTTACATAGCAAATCACTTCCACATTTTAATTATTTTGGCCAAACCCCATGTTTTTGTCAAGAAAGTCAAATGAAACCCCTTCCTTTTCCACAAAGAAGCAGCAACTGATCTCTGACTGAGAGTTATGAAGCAGTTTACTTTGTGAGAAGGCAACACAATATATTTCAGGTTATTTTGCACTCTCAACAGCTAATAGCAGAGATTGTGTCAGAAAGACCATGGTTCTTATGCACAAGTCTAATTCAGAATTTTTTAAACACATGACCAAGGAATTGTTAAATCTACAATGGATCTCTTGCCAATTATCTTGTTAATATTTTTATATTATGACAGGACTGATTTAATTACTAATGAAAAGAATACAAGTATTCCAATCACTATTAGCGTCCAGCATTTTTTAAAGACTCCCTAAAATAGTTTGACTCAAAACAAGGCAAAGAAAGCTTGCACAATCCTTTGATCCTTCCCCTCCAGTCTGGGATGAATGACATTGACATAAATTTGAATGCTGAGGTGATGATTAGAAATTAAAAACAAGTCAATATAACTCACATACTTTGAATACAGGCGAAAAACCCACTGATATATGATAATTATCATGAGTGTCCTGCTTTCATGTTTAAACCTGAACACTGAGAGTTTTGCAGAATTAAGATTTCAAATAACTGTTGAGTAAAATTTGAACACATTCAATATCCTCAATAAGTATCCAAACTTCAGTGTTGAATATTGTGTGTTCCTATCTCTTGGATTCTTTAGGAAAAGCTGGAAATAAATTTTGAGAAACTGGTTCTTTTGAGGATGCCTATTAGGTACTTGCACTGCTTCTTTTGTTCTTTCCCATTTTACAGATCTGTAAATATGATCTACATTCATATTAATCTGACAGTGTGCATTTGCAGTGAATCACCTTTCTTGCACTGCAGAATGTATGTTTAAGCAAGTCAGCAATAGATGGACAAGATCTTTTACATTCTGATTTTATTTTTTCTGTCAAACAGGTACCAAATGTGTAAAAACATTTATTACCATAACCTTTGCAAATATACAATATCAAAAGTGGATGCAAACATCAAGTTAAAAATTTCAAAGTTCCTGTGATCAATTCACCTGAAAACTATACAACTTGGGTGCTCCTGTAATTTCATTCTCCCAAAGATGTCTCAGATGCCTTAGCATGCTCTGAGTAGCCTACTTATTCTGACAAAGAAAAACATTGCTTGAGGAAGTGGGTCATATGTGTGTAGAGATGTTTGCTGGAAAGGCCTGGAATTCCATGGTTCTGATCAGTATACCACTGAAAGAAAAAACAAAACCAAAACATAAACCCCTTATGTTATGTATTCAATTCTGAAAGAGTTAAACAATACAAAAAATGTATTTTATTGCTATATATAAGAAAGTGGACGGCTCAAGAAAAAAGAGGAACTTGATAATTTTCTTTTCATCAGTTCCCAATACATTATTATTGCTGAAAAAAAATTCTAAGACTTCTGTTATTTAAGAGTAAGCATTACTGCCTCAGTACTTACAGGCCAGTTGTATCAAGTCAGGGAAAAGAGCCTTGAGATGCTGTTAGGGATGAAATCACCTTGACCTGCTGCATGGCCTGGACAATAGGGGTAAGACTCTTGCTTAGGAATAAGTACTGCGCTCTAAGCAACAAAATTTCAGCTAAATGTTGTTTGAGTTCTGTTCAAAACATCCTGCATTACAGCAGGACCATGAACCTTGTGAGTGGTATACTGGAAATAAAACACACATATGAATTATGCTAACTCAGTCATATCTGCCCTTCCACTGTAGCTGAACCAGAATGATTACAACTGCGTACAGTATTCCAGATACTTAAGTTATAACTCAGATTTGCTAAAAATCAGCAAAAGAGGCAGAAAACATGTAATGCACTAAAGGGCCTACAAACCCCTGTCATCCCTTTTTGGGGAGTTCATGGCCCTGTGAAACCAGACTCAGGCAGAAGGCCAGAATGTTTGATAGCAGACAAACACTTTGGTTATTAGCTCTGAAAAAAATGGCATAGAAATCAGATCTACATTTCCCCTGTTTATTTCTCCTTTACATCCTGCAACCTCTTCCTTACATGTTTCTCTCTTTGCCTGTATCTGGTATCCCATGCAAGTTTTTCAGAGAACTTTTTTTTTTGTTGATTCTGGATATAATTTTGGATACCTTACACCATTTTTGCTTGTTTCACTTTGTGCCTGTGGCAGGCAAGTCCAGTTCAAGATGGAATCTACCACAACCAGTGACAACTTGGCCCCAGAGCTCAACTCTTTCATCTTCCTCTTTTACCAGGTATGAAGAACACTCATAAGAATGCTGGATTCTTCTTCTCCCTGGCTCATTTTAAAAGCTTACAAATTATTCTTGACAAGAGAAAAATCCTGCTAGCATCCAAAGGGCAAGGAAAAAAAAAAAAAGAGCAGGCAAATAATTTGGGAAAGAAATTGAGAAGATGTTTATGAAGAATAACAAATACACTAGTAATTGCCAAATTCTGAAGCATGTTCAGTTCAACAGGGTTGTTAGAAACACTGCCAAATGTCAGATGAGCTTATTGATAAAGTTATGAACCACTTTTCACAATGAAAAATAGTCTTTTATTTACCATTGCCTGGAAATCCACCTGTGCATTAACCAGAGCTTTTGCAATTTGTGCTGAGTTCTGAAAATGTACATTATCTAAAAAGAAAAAAAAAGAGATTGTTTGTTGAAATGTGTTAATACCACAAAGCATAAAGTTATAGTGCATTTAGCTGTGTCCACTAATTATCAAGTGATACAGTTGACATTACTAAGAATGAGTAAGCATCTTATGATAGGTCATATGGAAATCTACCAAAGATCTAAGTCCTGACCCAATCAAAGATAGATGCTTAATGTTTTTCAAACAAAGTGATTCTGGCTCTGTGTTTGTTCTGCCATTTGCAAACCTCACCATCTGCTGTTCCATGGATGAGAAGATACTCTACGTTTTGGAAATTCTTTGCTCTTGCCATCACAGTTGAATTCTGTTGAGAGGAAAAAAGAACAGTTCAGCAACTTCAATTTAAAGCACTTATTTATATGCTGAAAGGCTTTCATTACCTAGTAGAAAAACAATCAAACAGTTGAACTGGCAAGACAGCAGTGACTTCATATCAATCTGAGGTTACAATAGAAATCATGTATATGGTTGTATATGCGTGTGTGTATGTATGTGTGTGTATATATATATATATATATATATATATATATATATATATTCACATCAGTCTCTACAGAGGGATCTGAGCAACCTGGATCAGTGACCCAAAGCCAAAGTTCTCTGAGGTTCAACACAGCAAAGTGCTATGTCCTGCTCTTGGGTCACAACCACCCCTTTGAAGCACTAGGGGCCATGTGAAAGAGTGCCTGGAAAGTTCTCTGGTAGAAAAGGACCTGTGGGTATTGGTTGACAGCAGCTGAATGTGAGCCAGTGCATGCCCAGGTGCCAAGAAGGCCAGAGCCTTCCTGTCTGTACCAAAAGTAGTGTGGCTAGCAAGAACATAGATGTGATCATCTCCCTGTACTGGGGACTGGTGAGGCCACACCTTGTATCCTGTGTTCAGTTTTGGGCCCAAGACATTGAGGTGCTGGAGTGTATCCTGAGTAGGGCAACAGAGCTGGACTCTGAAAAGTGAGTCCTCTGAGGAATGGCTGAGGGTGTTTATCTCAGGAGGGACCTTAACATTCTCTATGACTCTCTGAAAGTATGTTTTAGCCAGGTGGGCGTCAGCCTCTTGTCCCAGACAACAATCAACTGGACAAGAGGAAATGGCCTCAAATTGTGCCAGAGGAGGTTTAGATTGGATATAAGGAAAAATTTCTTCATGGAAGGGGTTGTCAGGCATTGGAACAAGCTGCTCAGGGCACTGGTTGAGGCACCATCTGGGAAGATACTTAAAAGACGTGTAGATGTGACACTTGGGGACACAGTTTAGTGGTGCACTTGGCAGTGTAAGGTTAATGGTTGGACCTGATGACCTCAGAAGTCTTTTCCAAACTAAATGATCCTGTGCATCTGTGATCTGTGACTTTGGCTTCAGGGCAGGAATACCTATAAATAAATTTTCTTACATCATTTTCATGTGTTCTGATAAGCACTAGCAGGAGAAAAAAATATTAATCTGCGCCATATTGATGATATCTGTCCATAAAAGATGCCTGTGCAAGCTTGGCTTGCAGCAGGTAGCTTTCTGTGCTACCACAAATGTCTCTACACTATCAGAAACAGATTTGATATTTATTTAGTGTCTTTTCTCAGGGCCAATTCATACAATAAACAGCACTTGTCATGTCCTTCCCAGAATGCTCTAATTCCTGGCTACCCAGACAGTTCCACCAGGGCTGTTTGGTATTGGGTATTTCTGTTCTTTGAGTTGGGATGGAAATATGCACTGAGAACACAATCCAAATCTTTAACAGGAGCGTTTCCACTAAGTTCTTTGGATGTTAATTCAGGCCTCTCCGTATCCAGAGCTGGTATGTGTGTTGCTAGAGGAAACTGCAGACTTCCTATCAATGTGAAGAAAAGAATGGCAACCTGTTCTAGGTAGGGGAAGCTGCTCTGATCATTTAGTATACTTATGATCTTATTATTAGAGAGCTAAATTTGCATGAAACAGTTTGCATACCACAGCTAACAGTACCAACCAAAACCTTATCAAAATTTTAATCCCTCTCACTTGAGTTCACTTCTAGGCTAATTGCAAGACAGTCTGACTTGTACAAGTAAGAAAATAAGAACTTCCAGTTAGCATTTTTGAGATTTATAAATACAAACCCACATTAATTATGTAGATAACAACTTCACAGCTGTAGCTTTGCTACAAAAGGACTGTACCATGAAAGCTGGTGGGCCACTTTCTTTCTTCATAGTTCCACTTATCCATGGAAGTGTGATTCAAATTTAAGGCAGATCAGCAGAGAAACAGAATTCTCACCTTATAGTGCTCAAGATTATCGGACTTTATAGGAAGACCCATAAATCGCTCTGTGTAGATTGATGCTGAAATTAACGAAGAAAAAAGCTATAGATAAAGACAGTGAAAACATTTTGTGGCTTCAGTGACACATAGGAAATTAAATGATGTTTAACTGTGTTCTTGGTTTCCTCATGACACACCAAATTTAAACATATTTTAAAAATCAACTATGAAGGCTAATTATTTACTGTTCTTCAAACCACCTTTGCAGAAATAGTGGTTTTATACTCATCTAGGTCTTATGGATAAAGGTGATTAATTGATACTGCTTTTTGCTGTTGGGTTGAACTCCAGAAGTCAGTTGAATAAGGCAGTGAGCCAATAAAGGTGCATGGTGGAAAGATGACACAGACTACTTCTGACACCTTAAAAAGAGGAGCTGAGGATTTGTAGGTGTATTAACAGTAAATATAGATATGCATGTTGTACTTTTCCTATTGAATGTATATATGCAGCAACCAAGGGAAGCAGGAAAGGATGCAGACACAGACTCTTTTCAAGTCTCTGTTCAATTCTTTTTTCTAACTACAATAAAGACTGGTAACAGATTTGACAAAATAAATGTGAATAATCAAATGGTATCCATCACCAAGAAATCAGAGAACATCTCTCTCTGAGCTGCCTGGGTATTTGTACTTTAACTAGAAGCTGTTATGAAAATTTATGGAAAACTGACGCAGCAGCTGCTACTACCAGATTACTTTCTTTATGACCTTGCCTTGAAAGAGTAACTGACACACACTGAGAAGTCAAGCTGCAGTATTAGAAGGATTTTATTTATTTAAGGGAGTCAGGGCTTTCTGACCAAGAGCTATCATCTTTCCCTCTCAAAAGACAGGTGATGGCCATTGTAATCATTAAGGAATTGGGATTGTCTATGCTGTCCAGTTTGATACACTGTATTAGAAAAAAATTGTTAGAAAATAGAAATGAGAATCCTCCCAGGAAAAGAAAATGAATCAATATGCTCTTGTTCCCATAGTTTATTATGTATCAAATGATACATATACATGTTCTACCACTGAGAGTAAAGACATGTACTATGTCTCCCAGATCAGCAAAGCAAGGCTTCTGAAGATAATTTGTAATATAAGTACCAAAAAAATTTAAGTGCCCTATCTTTTATCAAAATCCTTTATCATTCCATGAAAACAGAAAATGTGCAATATCTGTTGTCAACACAGTGTCAAACAACCATATCGAGCTCAAGTTTTCAATAAAACAGACTCTTTCTGAATGGCTGGCATTTCTACACTATTCTGAGCCAAATTTCCACTCTTTTACCAATATAGCTACAACAAGTCCACAGAGGTCAGCAGAATTGCATTATAATGACTAAGTGAAAGATTTAGCTTGTCAATTACTGAGAAAGGAAAAGCAGATGAATTTAAATAAATTTTAATAAAATAGTCACAGATATAATGCTTTTAACTATACATTGTTCTTAATGGAATTTTCCATTTCCATCTTATAACTGTTCAGCTGTTATTATCACTCAGTCAAAATGGAGGGGGATGGGACAGCATCTGACAAAAGATTATGGCCCAGAATCTCATCTGTGCATCTAAAAGAGGGCTGGACAGAATTGAGAAGTTCTAGGGGCTACTGCATCCTCTGACATACTGATACTACTCAGAGACTTATGGATGTAACATCCTGTAGTTTTGCCCCTAGCACAGCTCACCCTAATGTTAACATGATCTGTTTGCCAAAAAGCTATGACTCATGACTTCCTTCTGTTTCCTTCCTTCCTTAGTGGAGGTACATTTGCCTGTTTGGATTTTACAGGGTGTTTTCAGCAAGATTCTTTTATTGCCATCTGAAAATTCAGCTGATGTAGGTATTGTAATGGTGCAGGTCTAATCTTTTTGAACTTAAGAACTTCATTTGAATTGTGATGCTGCAACAAATTTTTATAACCATCTTTTATTAAGGGACTTTTGCAAGAGCAGTTCTTTATGCCTGCATTCTGGAAATAATTTTGTGATCATGAGAAAAATGTCTTAAAAAAATCTTGATGCCAGTGAAAACACGAAGACTATGCTTCCTGTGTCATACAAATATTTTCCCCTTTGTTTGCAAAACACCATAAATACAAGGAATGTCTGTGCTAGCAGTCAGGGAAGGAATCTTTCCCATTTAACCAAAAAAATTTTCTCATAACCAAGACTCCTTAGAAAACGACCATATGCTAAGTAAATGTGTTCAAAGTGCTACATTTTACTCATTGAAAATATTCATGCCATGATTTTTTTTTTTACACTAAGGTTCCTTAACACCATGCCAAAAGCTTAACAGGTCGGCAAGTATGAGTATGTGTCTGCTTTATTCAGGAAACACAGGAAGGCCTTGGGAATATACTTCCAGTGTTGTTTCCTCTCAGCAGTTTGGAGCCTAATTCCATAAGCATAAATAAAAATATGTATCATAACACAACAATACAAAATTTCTCAGGGAACTGAGAAACATTTAAAAGGAAAAGTGTTTAATTAAAAAAAAAATATGATATCAAACACAATAATCCTTCTCTTTTCCACTGGTTTTTGGAAACAATTTTGCAGTCATCAGCAACACTGATTCCTGACACAGGTCATCTGTAGTGTCAGAAGCTGAAATGTACTATGATACTTTTACTGGCAGATAAATCAGTTCAGCTGTTTCTGAATTCAGTGATAATTTCAACAGGATTTTTAGGCAGATCACTCCTTAATAGTAGTTTATTGAGAGGGCTTTATATACTTACTGTTTCAGAAGTGCATATGGAATTATCCAGACATACCTTCTTTGTGACAAAGTCAGTTCCAAACTGCCAGTTGCACTCAGTTATTTTCAGCAAGAAAAACATTAAACTTAAGGTCTTAAAAGTTTTAAATCTAGGTAATTTGAATGTCTTTATGTTTCAAATTGCCAGTCTCTTGCAATGATTTAATTTAAGAAGTCATTAAATGCTACATCTTGCTTTCCAAGTCAGTATTTATGACAAGTTTCCATACCGTAATATTCCCAGCTAGAAACAGGAGCCACAGCCATTCCACATTTAAATACTCCACTGCCAGATCCAAGTGCCAAAGAACTTACATAGCCACCATAGGACTAGGAGGAAAACACAGTTAGTTTAAAATTGCTAGCAAAGTATCATTCTGTTTTCTGAATCAAACTCATATAAATTAATTCCAAATTAACTGATTTGTTTTGAATGCATAGAGGACGAAGTAACAAAAGGTTGAGGCTTTTTGGAAATTAGTTAATTGATATCAAATGTATCTGATGTAATTTCTTGTGAGAGAGATTAGACAATTTTATCAAATTACTTCTTTTTTTGCTACTTCTTCAATGTTTATCACAGGATACTGTTTTTATTACCACTTACAATCACCAAGAAATTTAATTTGGTAGCATCCTTCACAGTAATCTAACACAACCTGTAGCTCAAAACAGGACTAACTTCAGATGTAAATGATACTGATTGCTGTCACATCCATAGCACATATCCTCTCCACTCAATCTGCTTCAACAGTGATCAATGTTGTCATATTTTTTTCCTAAAAACTTTCCTTTTGGCAGCTTGTTTTCATTGCCTCTCACCCTTTCAAGGTGCACCTCCAAGAAGAGTTGGAGTTTTTTTCCCCTCCCTTAACAAATTACCTAGATTTTGCTAAAGATTAGCATATTGAAGCAATCATCAGTACTAATATACTCATCTACTTCAGAATGGAGCCATTCTTCCCTACTGCCTGCCACTGTTCCTAGTACTTTCTGGCCTGATTCCTCAAACTGGGATCCAGAAAGGAAGAATAAGTTCATGGCCGTAAGAAGGGTAGAGCAGTAAGTAAGTCTGGATATAAGAATAGGTCTGTGAAACTGAATGGGGCTAGTTGCTGAGACAGGAAAATAATGTAATTAAAAAGCCTTTGGTTTGGCTTTCCACCGGATGTGGAACTGAGTTTGGAAAAATTCATATAGGGTCTTTGCAAAATAATGGGTTTCTGTTTACTTTGGAATGGAGGAAGGAATAAAAATATAATGTGTCATGAAAAATTCTGAAGACTACTTCAGTAGCATATTAAAGACTAATGGAAATAAGCAGAATTATTAAATATTTTTTCTTTTGTACAGACGTTAAGTTAGTCCATCCTCCTGACTTTCCAGCTTGAAATTATAATGAGGGATATAGTAGTAGAAACAGTAATTTGTGGAGTTTTTCCAACTCATTTGATTTTCTCATTTGATCTTTCAAAAGATCAGTCCACAAGGCTAAAAAGTAAGGGATTAGGATTGAGCAGGTAAATATATTCCGTGTAACAGGCCGAGAGAGATTGGATTCACAACCCAAATTGCTTTAGTAATTATTTAAGAGCCTTTGCCATCTTGAAGAGTTTGGTGAGTCTGAAAACAAGTTCATGCACACTTGCCAAGCTGCAGCCTACAAATAAGGAAACACCTTTCAACTCCTTTCAAAGCTTACAGACCAAGAAATGATACAATAAATTGGAACTAAATTGGAAAAAAAGACTGAGAGGCTTGGCCGTAATGCCTTTATTTTAATATTATATCAACTACTGGAATACAATGTGTCCAAGCTCTTAGTTGGTTCTGGAAACACTGTGGTGAAATAAAATATGATGTGAATTAAAAAAGAAAATATTTTCTTGAGGCCATAAATTACTTAATATCACTTTAGAATTATTCACTCCTAAGTGTTTGCATCACTTAATTTCACCATATGGTACTCGTTTTATTCTGGTGTTACAGTAGTTACTGTACCAAAGCAACTTAAATATTGGTTGGTAGAAGCTTAAAGATTTTAGCAGCTCTGCTAATGTGCTAAGATCAGGCAATGCATCTGGCTATTAAAGGTTCTGGGAGCATTACAAATTAAAATACATGAAGAAAAAAAGATGAAAAATAGACTGGCTAATAATTTGAAATGACTCCCATACTGTCCAATTTTTCCATGTCTTGGTGAAGCTGTCAGTGTTGTAAACCCCTCAGACCCAGATCCATCCCTGATGACCATTGTAAAGCCAGCCAAGTACACAGTGATTCAGGATGATGCAGGGGTCACATTTTCTGGTGAGAGATAGTCATAGGACTTTTCTCACTATTTTAATCTCAGGTCAGAAAGGACAATATTGGAATTTTGACACTATGCCAGTAAGTCCCTAAGTTAAAAGTAAAGCAAATTAAAATGTCTTAACAGTCCAACAATGTATTAGATATGAGCTTTTCAAAATTATCTCTTGAGCTGCCAAAGATTCATTTTTGGGGGCTTGAACTGTTGCAATTGCACATATATAAGTACCAGCAGGAACCATCCCCTTTGGCAATACCATCACACAGTTGCAGAAGAAATTTTATACATAGTTAAGACAGAACCAGGAAGAACAATAAAAAAGATATACTGCAGGATTATTTAAGATAGATATAAAAACTCCAATCACTTACCCAGCCCCATATTGCTATTCGTTTTTCATCAATAAAGCCCATTTCTATAAATTTTCTGTGGAAAATAAAATCACAAAAATAAATGCATTATTACAGAAATTGCTAGTACAATAACAAATTAGCAAAAAATAGTTTTTCTTTGGCTTTTTTTCCAGATATCCCACCAATTTGAGCAAAGTGACAATCAACATAGCATATCTGATTTCTACAAAGAAAGTATCAACTATTCAATCAATAGGTGTTGAAAGGGAAGAAGAACTTTTCCTGAAAGAATAACAAAATACTAAAATGAATACTTTTGTCATAATAATTTTTGTTCCAGTGGAAAAGGATAATTTTCATTGCTTTAGGTGCCAAACATTCAGACTTTATTGTGCAAGATAATCAACATACTGATGTCGCAGTGAGTTAATATTTTGATTTCTCAAGAGGAACAGTATCAATTTCTGAGGAGATTAGGGATTCTCTGTAGAAATAAGTTTTTATGTGCCTGTAAAGTAAAAAGCTCTTTAATAAAAAAAAAATAACGAAGGAATCATCTACTAACACTCCAAGCAGGTAATAAGCTTGAAATGTATAAAAGGTGCAAAACTTCTTATGCTCTCAAGAGTCAAACAGGTCAAAGAGAACCATAAATATTAGGTTTACTACAAATATCCTGCATCAGAATGTGGAAACTGTATTTCTGAAGATGTATTAGCAACACCTTTAGCAAAGGAAAGAGGATGAGACAAAAGACCACAAAGGGTTGAGAGTGACAGATAAACACAATAGGTTCAGATACATATCGGGACATATAGTAGCCTTATTTTCTAGGACACGCCCAAGCGAAGTGACAACACCCAAAATGTGGGATACTATCCGGGTGGGACAGTTAGAAAAGCCAAAAAGTTATTCAGTTTTGTTATATTACTGTCTTAATCCCTGGGGCTCCACCTACAGTAAAAGCCCCTCCAAGAACTTCCCACTAGAGCATAGAAGCTCTCTAAAAATCATGCATCTTAATCCATGTGTTAGCTCAGGAAGATGGAATGCACTACATTTAACTGAATAAAAATTTAGTCTAGGTGCTGACAGAAAACTGGGAAGTGTGAAGTCTGAGGTCATTTTTTCATGGCCTGTCTCAGCAGATTTTGCAATTGCAGAATCAGTTTAGGTTTCCTCTGATATTCTATGTCTGAGTGACAATTCAGAATAATATAGAAGCATTCTTGTGATATTTGAAGTATGCCACTCCTCCTAAACATTTCAATATAGAAAATAAAATAATAGAATAATAGAAAAGCTTGACATGATATACAGCTATTCTGTTTCATTTATCACTGAAAAGGATAATGGTGCATTTATATTTATAACATTGAGGAGGAAATGAATTATCACAAAGCAGAAAGAGGAAGGAACAGATATCCTCCTCACACATACTTAAAAGTACAGGCAGTGCTCTCAAACATGCAGAGAAAGCTGTGAAAACCTGGGTTGCTACATCCAATTTCCAGCTAAGATACCTCTCACCACTAACAACTGTTACCTAAGTTACCTCTCACCACTGACAATTGTATTTCTTTAACCTTAGGACTGAAGCCTCTAATGATTCTCTTATGCAATGCAAGTGGACTTAGTCGTACATGGACTTAATATACCAGAAAAAACCTCACTGATATCATGCAAACACTAATATTTTATTTTTCCAAGTGTTTTTGTCTTATATCCTGGAGGCCTCAGGTCTTCAAAAGAAAGGCTGAGAATTAAATATTTCTTTCACTTTACTACTTAGTGGTATGCAAATAAAACAGCTATACAGGGAGATAATCTACTTACTTAACTGCTGAGATTTGGTCCTCAACTTCATAAACTCCAAGTCTTCGATATACTGCATGCAAAATCTTGTCACCTTGATAAGCTGTCCCTCTGCCATCTACCAGAGCAACAATAATTCCCTCTTTGCTTGCAAGATAGGTTATCCAGCTAATGCTAAAGGTTTCCTTTACATTCTGACTGCAAGGTCCTCCATATCTGAGGAAGAAAATTCACATATTTTCAACTCATATTTACATATTTATAAATGGTTATTGGCACTGGACTATAGCTATCAGTACTGATAACATCTTCTCCACACGTATTTTGCTACATGACTGTGGTTCAGAGAGCTCCGTAAACAAATTTTCTATTTTCATGTACTATTATTTTCATGTAGTTATGAGATTTTGCTATCTAAAATCTATTTTAATAATTTAGATCTTTTTCCTAAGGCAAATAATTAGTTTCAGCTCAGACTAAGTAGTACAGTATCAGCTGCTTGTGCTAAGGGGAATCTTTGGAAGAGCCATCCCTCAAAGATTCAATTCTTCGCTCTCTCCAAATTCCTTAGGAGTAACAGCCCTTTTTGGTGCTTTTCTGCTTTTTTGCATTTGATTTCCACATGCAGTTAGTAATGCCAAAGAAAATAATAAAAAGAAATACAGCTTCTTACACTTTTTGGCTATCCACAGACCTTATTTGTTTCAGTAGGGAATATCATGTGCTGTTGGAGCTGCAGGCAGAACACACCCTACATAGCTGACCAATACAGAGACACTTCTCATGAGAATGGCCGAATGCAAATTACACATTTGACCTCAAGGACAGGACTCATCTGCTCTAAACTTCAAACATACCTAGCATTTTTGGACCTTTGGATCATCACTGGTTAATAAAAAATGATGTAAAGTTTATTACACCCACTCAGCTCTTCTTTCTGCATCTTTTTTTTCTTTCAATTTTTTTCACCACTGCAATTTTCATTGCCTTTTCTGCCTGCAATAAATTATGTCAAATGCTCTTAACAATCAAGTCCACATGACTTAGTTTTCTTCTTATAAAATTAAGCAGGCTCTTGTAGTTTTTCATATTAGAAAAGCTGAAATCAATACTTTCAGACTGTCTCATGATAAATAGAAGCAGCAACAGAGCTAAGATCTACAAGGAGTAGCCCACATGATTTTAGCCTTTCTCCTTCTGTGAGAAAGTAATCCTTACCACACAAAGATTAAAATCCTTATCGATCTCCATTGGGATGAATTACTCTTCCAAAAATATATTGAAAAAACCCAACAAACTAAACAGAACTATGTAGTTTAGCTTTTGCTTTATAAAATGTTGCAAATGTTCCAGGTTTTGTTAAATTAGAGAAAGTATGTTTTCTAACAAAACAGCAACATTCAAACAAAGGAAGAGCTACATACACCTGAATAAGCAGAGGGTACTTCTTAGATCTGTCGAACTGTGGAGGTAGAAGCATTTTGTACCACAGAGCTAGAAAAGACAAAATTAGATTCTTAATGGTTGAAATGATTCCTCTAGGCATAATCCAGACCCTGGTGTAACAGTATATGAACATGAATCAGCACATAGTACACAACACACGAACTGTGAATCACAGAACTGATGCAATTAACTGTTTCTATTGAGCTGTTGAAGAACAGATTTGAAGAAAGCCACATTTACTTAAATTTAGCTATGCATTAAATTATTACTTCACAAAAGTCAAGGTTATCAGTTTTTCCAGGTGCCTAGAAAGGCATAACTGTTTTAAGATTATTAGTTTTTAAGGAAACTTTACACTGATTTTTTAACATGGAATACTATTGGTAAGTCACTACTAAAAAGAACAGTGCAAGCAAGTCGGTATAATGTGCAACACATGAACAGCAGTTTACATTTCTCATTTTATTACCACAATATTATATTGTTTTTACACAATATTTAAACTCTTTTCCAATAGTATTAAAGATTTTTAAAAAACTTGTGAAACAAATGTATTTTAACTACTATTTTACTGAGAGATACCCTGAGGCATGGACAAATGAGCTGTTATTGAACACGGCAGAACCAGGCCTCTTGCTTACCTGACTGGCAACTTTGTTCTACAGAAAGACAATATTTACTATAGCAAAATTAAGGCAAAATATTACAATGGTAGGAATAAAAAGGTACAATAAAGATGTGTAATTCTTACTTATACCATCCACTTCAAGCTTATTAATTTCTTCTCTTGGCAGTCTGATCTCTTGCAAAGCAGACTGCAATTCCCAATTGTCTTCCAATACTCTGAGTTCTAAGTAAAAGAAATGCTCGAATTATTAACAGATGTATTGTTAATTTCTCTTCAGTAATTAAGATTCCTTTCCTTTGTGTTATTAGAACAGAAAGGAAATCTGTGAATTTTACAAGCAGAGCAATGAAATCCACTCAGACACTTCTAATTGGGCTTGATCACATAGCTAAATGAAAGAAAAGCACTGGTATTGCAGTGCACAAATACTCGTTAGATTTTTATAGGATGTACATTTTGCAATGCAAATCATTTCACATGTTGCCTCTGAGTGTTAGAGTCCCGCATGTTAAGAAGAAACAGCTTTCTCCTGCAGATCCCTCATCCCAGTTTTGTAAAATGGGGGAGCTAGAAATGCAAAATTCATGGCACTGTGCAAAACACAATCCTGTATCTCCTCTCTCGCTCATCAGACTAACATCAGTTTGACCTCCAAGACCTTTGGGTAGTGTGGTCAAGCACACAATCCTAAGGGAAAATCTTGTTTCTGGGTAATGCAGGAAATTCAATTTCTCAAGGAGTTACAGCAAAGCTTCATTCAACCACTGTACAATACAAAAATACCAGACTTGCCATCTTACTGTCCTTATTGCTGCTCACTTTGTAAACCTTTCTTTCCTTTTTTTTCTTTAAAAAATCTAAACTGTATCAACATTTACTGTTCTACCTGCTTTAGACCAAATTTACAGTTACATAATTTAAAAATCACTGTTTAAAATTTAATTAACTTACAGGACAGACCGCAGAACTGTTTATTATGAATCCACTGGGTCTTGTTTATTTATGTGTTTTCCCATGAGTAGTGAGAGATGAAGAATATTGGAAACATAATGGAAATCTGTGACTTTTAGCTTCTTAGCTTCACTTTCAGAATGAAAGAACTTTTTAAAACTGCAGGAGATTTTTCTTTTTTTCCTTTACCTTTCCCTCCTCCTTGTTTCTGGAAACATTCAAAAAAGTACAAGAAGTATTCTTCTCTCAACATATATTGAGCTAGGTAGTGCTTAGGACATGCCAGAAATATAGTACTGGAATTTGTTCTTTCAAAGTACTCTTGACAAGTTTTGCAGATTCAAGTGATTTTTTTATGGCTGAAAGATCATCCTGCCTTCGGATGCTCATGCAAACTTAGCTGAACCCTTTTCCATCCTTCTCCTCAAAACTCTTGAAATTTTCCCATTACCACAACTGAATTTTAGGCATCCTGAAAGGAACTTCCAAACTGATCTATGTCAGTTTAACTGTCTCCTACTAAAATTCATGGATGATATAGTTTTAAAATGCTGCCAACTTCAATGAAAATGGTTTTACTAAAAATAGTTTTGCACCACAGAAGAGATTATGAAAGCAAGGAACTGAAGGAAAATTAATTCAAAAAAGGTAATGAAGAAGTCAAAGAGAAGCCTGAATTTGTTTTTATTCCTAAGAATAACAGTACAGAAGAGGGAGGCATGATGAAACCAGTGGTGAAAATCCATTACAGGAAATTGTTCTCTGCTGCAGAGAGGTTAAGAAACACATAACTGCAGTTGGGCACTTAGTTGCATTTCAAACAATGCACATTTTCATAAGATAGTAGAGGCCCTTTACATAAAAAGTAAGAGTGAATCAGGAAAAACAGAGAGCTACAACAATGGATCAAATATTTAAAAAAAAAAATAAAAAATCCATGCATGCACTGTAATTAAACCTTTAAATCTATTTAAACCAAAAGAAATACCAGAACACAGTGTTTCTATACCATAATTGCAATAGACACATTAGCCTATCCTTTCCATTTGCAAAAAAATTTAAGTGGTTATAAAATAAGATGTACCAACTACTACCAGAGTCTGAATAATATGATCTTGTAGTTCAGTGAATTCTACATGAATCACCATGGATTAAGTTAGTTTAACAATATTGTGACATTTGTCTTACTTATGCATTTGTGTGTCTTTTGGTCAGACAACACTCAGTTAACAGTGGGTTATCAATGCAGGCTGAACTGTAAGGACCATTACAACCACCAGCTCATTTCCACTGATTATTGGGGAAGGAAGGGAATGCTAAATCACTGATGTTTATACAGAACCATGCTAGTTTTCATAACATCGCAGGAACTGAAGGCTTAAAATTGGAAAACTTTTAGGGAAAAAACAAGGAAGAAGAGAAGAGAAAGAAGAAGAAGAGAAAGAAGATTCATTGCAGAACAATTAATATTTTCATAGTTAGAAAGTTCCTGCTTGGCTTGGTTGCAAACAGTCTTCACTAACAGGCTACTTAAAGAATAAAGGCTCTGAGTGTTTCTTGCTGAAAATCACACTTTGTGTCAATAATTACACCTTGTCTGAAGTAGTTACTTGAACAGATCATCTGAAAGAGCTTCTGTTCTTCTCTGACATCTCGACTGATGGCTGCACAGGAAATCATTGATCCAAATTCTAATTAGTACAGCACAATAGGTCAAACTGTAAACTCTAAACAGTACACTATCGTCTTTTGTACAAGATAGTGTTGCCTCATGAGAAAGAAAGTCTTGTGTTCATCCAAATGTGAAAAGAAATATAAATTTCAAAATAATTTTTTCTACAAAGTTTGACTCAAATTTCGGTAGATAAAGAGCTGCCCATGTTCATTTTATCTATAGTGTGTAAACAGGAAAAACAACAGGATGCTATAAAAGTGCTGGACTCAGGAATTGAGATAAATGTGCATTGGTGTGTTCATTCACATTTGGATTTTGGAGCAAATCGAGAAAGACACTAGTTATTTTAACACCAAACAAGATGAAAGGCTTTTGATCACAATTCTAAGTACTGTATTAAAAGACCTTCATCTGGATTAGAGGTAAAGGAGTATACCAGTTGCTCAGAAATAGGCAGTATACTTGCGGTACCTCTATCACCACGGTTCTCAAAAAGAGTAGAAATGGGAATCCCAGGACCTGTTGTAAGAATGATAAAAAGTCATTTTACAGTCTGAAGCTGGAATTTGGTGATGCAGTACGTATTACATTAACATTGATAACTGACAGGAATTAAAGAGCTCCAAGTTGATGCAGAAATCTGAATCTCCTCTGCTGTATAACTCACTAGGTCCCTGCTGCAATACATAAGGTACTGTGTGTACAAAGACATATATATACAGGCATTGCTTAGCAAACATAGTAGAAGCAACTTTAAATCTACTAAGGCTTCCTCCCTAGAGATGAAGTGACATCTAGTTAATACCTGAGCTGTGATTACATAAGGTGAATGCAGAACTAACAATGTGAAATATTCTTCTGAGAACGTGTCACATTGAATTTGTGAAGGTGAGTGCCTTTCACATGGTGACGACCTTACTGACTATTTTGTGCAAGAATGATTGAAAGGTGTTGTTATTTGCTACATTCGGTTCTCTGCTCAACAGAAGTTCTAAGGAACTTTTCAGCTGATCAGTCAGTGCAGAATCACAAGAAGAGTAAACTTTATAAGAAGTACACAAAAGGAAAACCTTGGATAGTTTTCCTCTTTTTTTTAGATTGCGATATCACTGTTTTCTGAGTATAGCAATGTATGAAACCTCAGATCACTCAAGTCACCTAACTTATCGCAAAAGAGATAAGACTTCATTTAATACTTATGTCTTGCACATGGATTCAATGATTCACATATCTTGAACTGAATTTTTCTTAGATCAGTTATTAAAAATGTTTTCAGGTGCTAAATACCCAACATTTATGGCTGACACAGGTCTTAATTTCAGTTGGGAAACAGAGTAAAGTAGTTTCTCACAGCTAACCTTGATCACATAAACTGGAAAACAGTATATGTTTATAAATCCTGCTCTGGCTGCTGCAAGAAAAAAATATGGCTCTCATAAGCTGTTTTAACATCTGTTTTGTGACATGAAGGATATTCACAAATTTGTTTTTAATTCTCAAAATATCAAGCTTTTTGTTGAAAAAGTAAAAAAAATCCTTAATATATCTGTATTTACTGAAACATCCTCACTAAATTTTTGAACATGGGAAGTCTCTTTCTGGAAGTATTTCCTGGTTATTGTGAAATTTCTGTGAGCCATACAAAAATCATTTGGGATAATCAGTATTAACTACAGTGCTGATAAATATTAAAGAACAACTGATTAAATGTTTGCTCCCATGCCATACATACCATAACAGATCAAGGCATAATACGTAGAACGTTCACTGAATCTTGCTGTATAATACTGACATCTCTCTTTCCTTAAATTGCAAGTAATGCATTGTTTTCTCATAGGTTTACTTCCAGTGCTAATTCTAAGGGAAAAATCAAATAAAGCAATTGTTATTTTGCTAAAATTACCTTTACATGTGTCTGTCTCATATTCTTGAAAGCAGGCCCTGTACTTTCAGGAAAGTTAATTTAAAAAGAAATGCCTGGTGTTTTTATCAATTTCCCCAAGGGTATATTTAAAAGTTAGACGTCATTTCTCTTCAATTGATAGAATCTGAGGTTAAGATTTAGTTAAAATAGCTTGTGAAATTACACATTAAACAACTTAAAACTGAATTTTTTATTGACAAATTCAGAGACATCTTCTATTAACCTACTTATTAACCTACTTACTAACATTAAGATAATGTTGATGACACTTACTTGTAAATATTCCTTCTTCCTGGATAGCCTTCAAATTCATTGCTTGAATAGAAACTGCAAATTCATTTATATGTTAATAAATAATCCATAAAGTGATGACCTATGAACAAGCATCAAGATGAAAAGCCGTCTTGGAAGTTAATTTAGACTTTTTGAGATTTCTGCATGTGATGGAAGAGTAGTTAAGCTTACATACCTTTCACCTTAATAAATCTTTGCTTGGACTATGATTAGGTTACATATAAGCTATATAAATGGGAGCTCTATCTTAATTCTCATGAGCTAATCTCTCCAATTATGTAAGATATTTCTAGCTATACAGTAAGCTGAATGAGAGATCATAAAATTACAAGTAACTGCAAATTGAGTGAGGATTAACAACATGATTAAATTAAGTGTTTTTAAATAAGCCTCTCCAGGATGGTGATAAAAATAAACAGAAAATTGAGGGGAATTTGTAAAGAATCTTTCATAAGTAAATCGTATTTACAAACATATGCAGTGCCTTAGAATATACAAATTTGTTGTGGATGTATTCAGACAAAAATAAATTACACCTCATTATAATCTGACGAGTCAACAAACGGTGTTTAAATGATTAAGTGCTGCCTTCACTGACAACACTCACAACCTTTTTCCTTCATGACACTTACATTGCATCATTTGTTACTCTGAAAATATATATTGCCTCCCATTCTCCACTTGTAACTTGGATTGCATTCTCCTGTGTAGCAAGACATAAAGGTTACTGAATATTACAGACCTATTTCAGGACAGTAGATTAATGTAGAAAAATTTGCTTAACTTACCACAGAGCCATTGATGTAATGAATGTGCTTATAACCTTTTTTGTCACTAAAAATTTTGTAGTATGAACTGCTGTCCGATGTAAAATATGGTGCAGAAACAAAGAACTGAAACAACAGAAGAAAAATAGTAGATGAGACATAAGATTGTCCAAGCCGTTTGGCAGATTTTATTTCACATTTGAAAAGCAACAAGACAATTCAGTCAGTTCAAATGGAACAAACTACTTTGCACAAGTTTGTACCTGTGATATTCAATCTCCCCATAGATGTTACAATTTCTGTAAAAAAAAATCTGTCATCAGAACCTCAAATGAAGTATAAAAAAAAAAAAGAAAAAAGGAAATAATCAAGTAAAATAACAAGCATCGCCTAAGGGATGCTGCACTGAAAACTGATGTGTATTGTTAAGTCCACTGCAGGATATTCAGGCAGTGTGAGGTTCACACTTGATTCTGTTAACTTCCCCTGCCTGAAAGTAAATATAAGCAACACTACATATTCACTGTTGGACTATATGACTGTAAATACTGATCTCATGCTCTTACAATTTCCTTGTAGGTTTGTTTTTACTGCAAGTTTCCAAAAGTATATGGTTGTCTAGGGTTACTGGGCAGAGAAAACATCTTTTGCTAAGAGTTAACTCCAGAGTAGTATCAGCTGCCATTCTAAGTGGGGTATCTTACCTTGAAGGTTCCCTCCTAGCTGAAGATGTGCAGCACCTGGCACTAAAACTCTTCTGATAGACAGGTTTTATTCTTAAGACACCATGATAGCCCATTTCATACCTTGTGTTAGCGCCACCAGAGGAATTTTACTTTACTTTTTACTTTACAATTCTTTGGCTCCAGAATGCTTCCAAGGATTACATTGAACTATAAATCTATCTCTTTTCATTACTTTCCTCCCTTCATTAATTTCCGTCTTTCCTGTCTAGTCAGTTGGTCGGGACAGAAACAGGTTTTTAAATTTAGAAAGCAGGTAGCCAGATACTACATCTAGCACAGCATTAAAAGTCTCACTCCTACAGTGCAACAAAGCAGTGCTGTATGTCTCAGAAGGGTGCTTCATGTTTCAAAACACTGATGGGAAGATGCAGGAAGCTGTAGCTAACTGAATTAAAATAGAATACAACAAGAAAACCTACTCCGCCTGCCCATCCTGTTTGACTCTCCTCTATGTGCTGTTGATTCTGAAAAACAAAAGCAAACATACACTCTTTAGTGTCTCTTTAAGAAGACTGAGTTTATGGAGATTCAAAATCTTCAAATAAATCAGTAGCTGCCTGTAAAAAAGAATTTTAGAATATCTGCTGTGAAAGTTCAGAGAGTTGGAGCTTTTCTAAGTAAATAACATTGCTGTATTAAAATCATTACATTAATAAAATTATTGTTTTTAACAGCTGTTATCAGATTTAAATAAAATTTAAAGCAATTATGCAACTTTTTCACTGAAAACAAGAATGAATAACTACTTAATCTCATTATTTTTTTGGCAAAGATCCAAGTACAATAATATCAGGAATATTAATACTAAAATTTGATTTAGATTTTCAGATGGTTTATATTTTCTTTGATTTCAGAGCTGTGTTGTTGATTTACAGTAGTGGATGATGTGACTACTAGGCATCCTGAGACCATGAATATAAATTTAGAAGATCTTAACTCCTTGTTGTTAAAGCTGATTTGGAAACAGACTTATATTGATCATGAATGATGCAGCTAAAGGTGCTTTTACATTTGAACTTACGTTTTGCTTGTAGAGGTTCTAGCGATATATTAAAAAATTCTGCATTCAATCAATGTAATTATTTTTTAATCTTGTGAATTTTTTTCTTTATATTGTTCATTCAGTATGGTTTTTTCACAGTCTGAAATAAATTTAATAAATTTTATTTCTAAGAATATGATTTGTATTTCTTACCTTCAACATAATCTCATTACTATTTAAAATCACGTGTTCTCCCTTCTAACTTAATCTCCACAAAGCGACTTGAGGAAAAGTTGCAGGTCCTTGTCCTTTAGAAGACTATTTAGTACTTTGCAAGGGCTCCACTGAGCAAGTGGAACGATGGATTTTACTTCAAGATAATAAAATTAGGATGTATTGTTTTACATCTCCATCCTAACAGTATTTTCCTTTCTTTAAATTAAGTCTCAGATCTTGATGACGTAGTACATTAGGGATATATTTAACTTCTCTCATTTGAGTAGTCTCAGTTTCACAAGGCATGTCTACCTTTTATTCATATGAATAGTTCCACTGCTCATATTGGTTTCTGTGGTCTAGTCACATGAGCAAGAGTTGAACATGTGAACATTTCTGATGAATCTACACTTTAGGAAAATTATGTAGATTATATTTTATTATTATTTTCAAATAGATAAAACAGCACATCTATTGTACATTAGAGACTCAATACAATCTGAATTCAACAAGAGAACTGTTTTTGCCAAAGGAAATGTTCAGAGATATACTTTCTAATGGCAAATAGAGCTAATGCAGCAGTCCCATCTGTTCACACTCCTTCGATTGGCCATTTGTGCAAACTTTAATGTGATAAAAGCATTGTATCACTGTATAAATATAGAATTATAGAAACGTCAGTAGTGACTCCATAAATAAGGTTTCATGGAGAAATGCAATTAAACAAGGATCATGAACACAGTCCTGAAAGATGCTAATTGGTCTGGTCTGGTCTGGTTCCAGCAAAGCAATTAAGCACATGCTTAATTTTAAACACATAAACAGTTCTACTGAAGTAAATAAAACTGGTTATGTGCTAAAAGTTAAGCTTGTGTTAAAGTACTTCAGTGGATTGTGGTAGAATCCTAGAAACCTTATCTATTTTCTCCTTTCAATTAAAATATGCAATTATTAAGATATAACTTACTTGGAGGTAGGGTAGAGTTTCGGTGTTAATGTACCTATAAAGTGGAACAATTAGGAAATACAGCAAATGCTGCATAAAACATGATTTTTTTTCTAATAAATTACAATATTTCTCTGTAGAATACTACTTCAACGACAATGTTTTTGAAATAATAGGACCTTAAATTCCCTTTATGTTTGCAACAATTTTCATGTTAAAGAGGAGTAAAAATTATTTTCAGCTTGAAAAGGCTGTGTCAATAAACTCTGAATTTATAATTGATCAGTTATACAGAAAGCTTTTATCAATATTCTTCCCTTTTTTTTCTCATTAGTCCCAAGGTTTCATCTAATGTTAGTTTTAATAGGGTTTCTGTACCATGAACCAACAAGACAAGCCAAAAGCACCAATACGAAAAGACAACAAATGAGATCTCTGTACTAGAGTTATTGAAAATCAGGGTTGTCTTTACTTCAGGATCCATATGAATTTATCTGTGTGTACACCTTTCAGGCTTTACAAAGCTCTGTTCTGTGCAGCAGAACAGTCTTCTTTCCCAACTGAATCAATCATAGAATTACATATTGAAATGTAAATGTAGTTACTGTTGCAATTAGCCTGAAGTTTTCTTTTCAGATCTGATTGTATTTCTGAAAACTTGCTTACTGTCTAGAACTGTATGATTTGATAAAACAGAAGAATTTCTTCTTCCAGAAAACCTGCCTCACTATTAATGAGTATGTTCTTTCAAATAATCTAACATTCATCTAAAAGGACATTATTTAGTTAGAATTAGTATGGTATTTCAACATGGCATAATAAGATTTTCTTTAAAAAAATTACAGATCTTATATGGTTCCACTTCTGAAGATATTAACACAAGAAGGAAATAAACATTACTGAAAGCCTCTCAAGAGCATTTTTCTGGTGGTGGTGGTGGTTGTTGTTGTAATTTTGTTTGTTATTTAAGCTTCACAAGGAAAAAATGTGATTTTATTTCCTGGAATAATTAATATTTTTCATCCCTCTTCCAGCAATTAAAATGTATCATGAAAAAGGTATCACTACTAGTAAAAGATTATTGTGATAAATCACTGTAAAATATAATTAGGGCAGGAATTAACAAATGCTAATTTCAGTAATTTTAAATTTGTTTCCAACTTCATTACCTCTGGACAGTCCCAAGTATTTGAATGCTCTTTGAAGTCACAGATAGCTAAGACTGAAAAATTCTGTATTCTCTTCAGCCACTGCACACAGATTCGAGTATCTGTTACCCAAGTAAGCCAAGTAAAATAGTGATCACTGAAATATATAAAAAAGGAAGAAATAATAGTTATTAAAAAACAGGAGTATGGAAACATTGCTACAGATTGTATCCCCCACATTGCAATTTGGGTACTTTTTTATCCTTTTTAACAATGTATCACATGGGCAACCAAAATAAAAAATACAGTATTTCTAGTTAGCGTCTGATCCTTCTAGGAGCTTAATATGGCAGTACACTCTTAAAAAAAGCATAACTCAGAGGTTCAAGTGTTTAAAACAAATAGACAAAACCTTTTTTTTTTAAATAAGAAAAGACATATTTGAGGGCACACTACCTGGATGCTATGACTGCAGGAACTGGCATCTCCTTAGGACCAAATGCGTCAGGGTTAATAGTGTCTACAATAAACACTTTAACAGTAGGATTTTTAGCTCCAGCCTTCAAAGAAAATATTTTAGATTATTAAAACCAGGATCTGAATAATTCAGATTGAGGAAAATCAAAGCACTTTTTGCAGGAGGCAAGTTACAAAATATGAATTCAGTTGAGTGTAATAGAGAAAATGGTCTTATAAGTTCTCAGAGTGACACTGCAGCTGTAGTATATACTTAACTTTGTATCATTGCATATATAAAGAAAACCTTTTAAATGTTTTAGTTTAGTGCCTTTCTCTACAGAAAATGTACTTCATGAGAACCATTGCTCTGTTTGCAGTGTGGTTCTCTGCAACACACTTTAAACTGATTTCAGCATAAAACTCCAGTTTATTCACATGATTGCAAGTGCTGTTTGATATCCCAGCAGGGAAATGGTTGCTTAAACTGATTTCATAGTTGCTTCTTCACTGCATACGTTAACAGTTTTTTAATTTTTCTCTATGTGTGGTCTAAACCATCCAGTTTTACTTTAAAACTGTGACCCAGCTGACAGGTGAGCAAATTCTTAAGATACATTAACATGATCCCTCGAAATCATATGAACATGATAAGAGTTAGGAGAGCTCTCTAATACATGCTGAAGAAATGCCAACCCAAAACCTTATTGCCTTAGATCTGACACTTGAAAGCAATTAAAATCCAAAGCCCCTTGAGATCAAAAAGCACTATGAAGTATGCAAATAAAGTGAAGCTGCAACTGAACTGAATAATTTTATTTTAAAAATGAAAAATAATTTAGTCTCATAATTTATTTACTATGATGAAAAATAACAACTGCATACTTTACACACCAGAATAAGTAAACTGAATTGAAAAATATTAAGGCTTCAAGCATGCTGATGTACTTTTGCACATGCTTTTTACCTACGTGAGTAATTCCACTTATTTCACTGACATTATATTTAAAATTTTTGTAAAAATGTAAAATAAAAATAAAAATAAAAATGTATGTACCTACAGCTTTTCAGAACTTAGACCAAGCTTTTTTCTTTCATTTAAGTTTCAATGGACTCAACCATGGCAATACTTAAGGAATTAAGCACAGTTAATTTTCTCAATGTAATAACTCATTCCTCAGCAGAAAATAAGTCAAAATAATGATAAAACATACCTTTGGGTATGGGATAGTTATTTTTCTAGGATACTGGTCCTCACCAAAATATGAATATTCAATAACAGGTATGTCAGAATCATTAAATTGTACGTATGCTAAATATCTTCCACTTGGAGACCACCACAGTGCATATTTTGTTGCTAGCATCTCCTCTGATGAAACAAAAATAGTTTATAACTGTAATCTACCTTCCAATCTATTTTAGGATTCTACTCATCAATCTAGTCACATAAAGACACTTACACAAAATAAATAACATCAAACATTTCAAAACATGCACACAGATCCCACTTAACTCAGGGATTTTCATGTGTGCATGTTTTTTAAAATTTTTTTGGATGCACTGAAGTGCCAAATTTTCACTGAAATTAAAACTTTAAGTCTTAATTCCCAGCCTCTGTCTTTGCACTGGAAGGAAGACAACTTTGTAGAGTTCTGATAAAGAGTTTCAGTAATAAAGACTCAGGATTTTGGTTATATGTTATGAATACAAAAGAAACATATTGTACAGCAAATACAATATGGAAAAGAAACAATCCTTAGGGCTTAAAAAAAGAGTATCATCACAGATATTTTAAAATGGATTGTGAAAATCAGAACCGATCTAAACAAAGCATTTATCATGCTGCCTTTCAAGATTTTCTTACCTTCATAGACCCAGTCAGGAATCCCATTAAATATTTCATTCTGTTTTCCATCACTAGTTATTTTAATTGGTGCCTCTCTGGGACTTTGTTTCAAATAGATATCATTCTGATATACATATACCTAAAGTCAAGAAAGTGTTTCTTAAGAGTACAGGCTAATAGGATTAGAGCAAGATCTTCTGCAGTCAACACTCCTACATTACACAAGCAAGACCTAATGAATACAAATGGGAAATAGTACACTAATAGCCCTTGTAAACTCTGCAAGTGTTGTTACCTCAGCAAATAAATTATACATTACAGGCCAAATTCTGTGTTAGAGTAGATTTTAAATATTGCATCTGTAAATCTCCATTTTAAATTCATGTGTTACACAGCATCAAAGGGAAACCAATTGATTTTCAGGCCTTGAAACTGCCTTTAATCTTATATAAAATTATGTTGGTCAATTCTGGATAGAGACTGGTGAGCAAACTGAAACATATAATGTACCTGAGAACATAGACTATTCTTCTATTGAGATACAGACAATAAAATCTGAACAAGTTAAAACTGTTTTCTTTGTCATTATTTCTCATAACCAAGATTAATAAAGACACACCTCTCAAAAATATGGCCAAATAAAAACAAAGGCAGATAAATGTCTTTTATCTATACAAAGCAAATTCATTCTAGCACTAAATTATCTTTACTAACCAATTTGTGTCCAACGGGTGACCAGGATATATACTGAATTTTATGTGGAAGCTGATTTTCTGTTACAAAACCACTAAAAAAAGGAAAGAAGTTGAGATGGCTTTTTGTGCACAGTGCAAATGGATCATTATATTGTACATTAATAAAGAAGTCACAAAGTTATTTTCTAACCGCTTATCATTTCTCGAGCAATGCACAATTAAGGCAGGCAGAGACATGCAGTTAACACGATGGCGTACACCAGTGCTGGAAAAGGCTTACACATACTCCTTTGAAAGTCTATTCAGCAGCCTAAGAAGCCAGCCTTAACTCCTTCCAAATGCTGCACAATCACCTACAGTCATTTGCTGTAGCTGCAGTCTGCATTTCAGTCTTGGCAGGTTATTGGGAAATGTGAACTCAGCATACACTAAGGCAGGTGCAACAGCAGTACGTCCAGCACTCGCTGAGGATCCTAATTCACAAGCAGCACCTGTCCACTCACATTAGCTTGCAGCAACCTCTTCCTCTCACCTTGAGCCAACAGCTTCCCAAGAATGATGCTGCTCAGTGCAGCCCCTGCTGCTCAGAACTAAGAAGCATTTGGTCACGCTGCTTCTTACAGCATAAAAAGGTGACTGCAGAGGCAGATGGCATCCTTTGGAGTTGGGTGGAAAGCGAAGAGGTTCGGGCAATTTTGGGAAAGAGTCCAAATGCCATGGGAGAAGCTATAGACTTCTAGGGAATGCAGGATGGGCTGTTACAAGAATTTTAGGAAAGCTGAAGATTAGATCAATGATAAAAAGAATGAATTAGTAGAAGGGGATGGAGACATAAGAGAATATTGAGAAGTGGAAATTTTATGGCATGGAATAGAAATTAATCCAGATGAAAAGAATGTATGATTTTTCCTAGAGAACATTTTTTTTTCTCAAGAAAACAAGTAACCTGACAGACTTAGGCAAAAGCAAAGCAAGTTGGTAGAAAAATTACTACAGTTTTGGAGTGAATGCTTGCAAGAACATTACAGTGTATTCACCACAGGAATCTGTAAGAAATATAAGGCCTTACCCATTTATGAGATCATAAATGTGATATGATGCTGTGTAAGAGTATCTCCACAGCTGCATAAATGAAGTAAGAGAATATTATTAGCCTTGAAAAAGATAATCTACAAATAATCAGCTGCCTCTTCACAGCCTACCCCTTTCTCAAGAAAGTACCAAGAAACATTTATCTACGGTAAACACAATCAACAAATTACTAAATAAAATTAAACATTACATTAAGAGGTATATTAAAATAATTACCTTTGAATAATTGCTTTCCAGAGCTATGAAATATTGGTCTGATGACATCACATAATTTGAAGCATTAACTTGTTTCTGAAAAATTAAGAAGTAAATTAGATTCTAGTCTCACACACTTTTAAACTGTAACTTGAAATACAGCTGCACTTTTCTGCCTTTTTATTAATTGAAAAGGTACATACCATTGTGCTGTTTGTCATGATGGTGGTTGCATAATTAATTTCAACATTGTAAAGAATAATATCATCTTCTGCAGACTGGTGAAGATATTCATTATCTTTATAAACAAGATAAAATGTATGTTACCTTCCAGAAGATACTACAGAACAAATTGTTTATCAACAATTCACACCTCTTTCAAGGGTTTGGTTTTAGGCAAATATCTTTTGGCATCCACATAAGAATGTTTTTCTTCTAAGGATGCTGAGGTACAGAGTTATCAAAAAACTATCTTCAGGATTCTTAAGTACATTTTTGAGATTATACACTGCACAGAGGATCAACTATTTAACTTCAAAAATAAATGCCAGATTTTATTCCCATCAATGTCTGATCAAGAATGCCACCGACAGACCCATTAGAAAGTCAAGATCAAAATGTAAATGTTTTAAAGAAAATTATCTTTCCTTATCATTTTAACAGAACATTCTCATTTGTATATTCTGCAGATAACAGCAGTACCATGCAACTGACAGTGCATGACTCTACCCTTACTCACCAAAGTCCTACAAAATGAATGTGAGTGGGCTTAATTAAAAATGCAATTTTCAATGTGTGCTCAAGATCTGAGCTATAGTTTGGTAGAGAATGAAAATCAGAATTTCAGTTTCATATTATTATTTTTACTGTTATGAATAGAGAGAAGGAATTAGATATTTGGTGTAGCTAGAAAACAAAAAAGTTAAAAAGCAGCCTGAAACATTGCGAATATGTTCATTTTTAGGAAATTAGATCACCCTTGGATCTTCTGAGCACTCTTGTGTGATTTGTGTAACAGTATCTGTGTTTAAAATCACCCTTAGGATGAGATATACAATTTTAACTCCTTGTTTCAGAAGAGAAGTAGACATATGGAATGCTGTAGGCATGACTATCTATGGAATCTATGGCATGACTTTTGTGTGAGATTTGTGACTGTTAAAAGGAAAGATAAGTCTAAGTGAGAAAGCTATAAAGAGAGAAGAGTATTAGGTTTAGGTGATATGCTGCCTACATTCTTCAGACATTTAGACAGAATTCTAACAAACAGTGACATAATTTTTAAATCATACAAGTGATATCAACATACTTCAAACTGTTAATCATAGAATTGAACCACTGCAAGAAATACCGTATAAGGCTTTACTTCTGTTCTAAAATTGTGGGCTAAACCAGCTTGGTGAGACTTTATGTGAATGGGCACTATGCTTGTTACTGGCAGAGAACAGTGCTTGAGGCAGCACAGAGCTGGGAGTAGTATGAGTGCTAGAATGTAATCCAGGCTAGCTCCAGTCTTCCTGGGCTGTGCAATTCAGTGATAACAAGAGCAGTGCTCCAGCCACACACAGACACATTTATATCAGCAGCAATTAACTTCATGTCTCCACCTTAAGGAACTCAGAAATTCAAATTTATTTTCTATGCAATATCCTGGAACTCAGGAATTTCAGCACTTCCTTAAATGAAATTAGAACAGCTGGCCTCATTGCAGAGCCAGGTACTACTGAAAACAAAGAACAGGGCCTGTAAAACAGACTACCTCAATCACTTCATGTGGTAAGTGAAAAGTGCTGCAAAAAGCATGAGAAAGAGATTGCTTAAGGAATGACTGACACATTGACAAATTTCTTTCACTTGCTGCAATGAATATGACAGTAAAAGAAATAAAACACTGAAGGCCTCTGTAAAATTATAGTTTATACTTGACTTAGACATGTCTGTTGAAACATCAAATACCTGGATTTTCTAGAATGACTGACAGAACAGTAAATTTCAACCATAAGTTTTGACTAACACATTGTTTAATTTCATAGTTAGCATTCATTCAAAGTAAAGCTGGAAGGAAAATACATTTCTCAGTCAGTGTAAACCAGTCTGGAAGTACATATTAGAAAGGCTTATCTATGTTTGAGAAAAGGATTTACTTACCTGACACCCAATATGGAAAAAATGTTTTATATTGGAAGTTTCCATTCAAATAATCCTCCAATGTAAGAGCTCTGGGACCATCATCTGTGTTGACGACTAAGAATAAGACAAAAAGTTTATGTTAATGAAAAGAGGGAAAAAATTTATTAGTCCAGCATTTTATTTTTTCTGTATTTAGTGCCATGGAACAGCGAGGATACCACAGTCCTGGAGATACGCAAAGCACAGGTGCAGCAGAAAGGAAAGTTCTCTGTTTCTGTTCTGATAAGGTCCTTTGGCCTCTGAAACACTCATCTTTGGGAATGCAAAGTTAACTAGACAAACTAATTTATTTCACTCAGACACATTTACCTGAAGACCTGTGAGTCCAAATAAGCCTTTTCCACAAAAATGACAGATTAAAGGTTGTTTGGTATTTTCATTTTTTATTGTTAAAGCATGGGTTTCACGCACTTGTAGTGGCAACTATTTTAACCAAGACCTCCGCACGTTCAGCAAATAGTAAACAACAGGATGTGCCTACAAACTCTTACTTCCAAGTTTTTTCCATGCCTCATTACCCATTGTTAGAAGATGGCTTGCAAAATAATCACCATCCACATATATTTCTTAGCAGTCACATGAAAAACATCGATGAAGGAATGCAAGTAAAAATAACGCTGAAAAGTAATGAGTGAACCCAAACTTGAACTTTTTATTTAATGCTGTAAAAGAAAACTGACAATGATTCTTGAAAGAAGACAGAAGAAATCAAATATTTGATTTCTAAGCAGGACATATAACTGTATTAAAATAATGCAAAAAGTGGAGACTGGTGTTCTGGCTCTTGTCTGGCATTATTTTTCCCAAAGCTAAACAACTTAAGCTAGGGCCTATTTTAAAAGAAAATTCAAGGTTAAATCAACTGGATAAGAAGAGGATTATGCTGTGCAGTTCCTGTACAGAACCTATGCAATTCAGAAGAGTGAGAGTAGTCAAAATATTTAATCCTCAAAAGACACATTAACTTTTCTGATAAAGGCCAATGGTTAAAGTTCAACAGCATAATAATGGCAGCTTTCAGGTCTCAGCATTCTGAACACTGTGCTTTCTCCTTTAAAATCAAAGGGATTTCTGCCAGGGTTTTCAGAGGTAGTAGAGATGTCACACTGCAGCTTAGTAGATGCTTGCCACTTCCCTTGTTTGTTCTTTCAGAACTCTCAGACGACAGTAGATAATCAAGATGACTTGTTGCTCTCAGGTTTCATATCATGCTCCATCACTTGCTCATTAGTTGCCCTCTCTGTTAAGATCACACTGACGTCCTGGGAAATGTTTCTTCATATTGCCTTCTATAGTACTTTGTAATGATAATACATATTTTCTTCTGCTAAGTGACTATTACTTACTGTAGAATACACATGTCAGGTTGACTGTTGACACAAGCCTTGTATGCACTAACACAGAAGAAAGCTGTCACAAGGAATAAAACTGAATGCCAATCCAGAGGCAAAAACCTGTCTGTATAAACTCTGAGCTAGCAATATGTCCAGAAAATATCCCAAGAAGTTCAACAAGAAGTTAATTCCTCTTGCTAATACTATGACTGCATATTACAGATCTTTGATACACTAAGGATAAATTTAGAAGATGGCAGATTATAAAAAAAATGCACAGAAAGTAATTCCAAAGAATTCAGTTCTAGTTAAGTTGAATGATAATTACTTATCACCATCTCTCAGTTAAATTTCTCTAAGTGAATAAGCTTATCAGCAAGATAAATCAATATTTCCAAGGTTGTTTGTGTAGAAAATTTGCAGTCCTTTTTGGTATGCTAATCTGGTAAAATTACCTGGTTTCTTCTCTCATCTTAACAGACAAGCAATATCACAAACTTCTCATCACTGGTTTAACTTCACAGCTCTAATTTAAACCTCCCCTGTGTTAGCTATTTCAGCTTTACATACTTAATATTCTGTGAGGATTTATTATGACTACTGATATTCAAAATGTGCCCACTAAGACCTGTACTTCTACCACTGTACTACAAAAAATTTGAACACAACTATTTCTCGCTTGAGTACTTACAATTTTGAATGCTTGTTTTTAGGTAACAGAAGATAGCAGCAGCATCTTCACTAGTTTCCCACAATTGTTGCTGTTTCTCTCTTCTGTAACTAGAGACTTGTTCAATTACAGTATCTGAAATCTCTGCTCACAAACCAGACTCTAACATGGAAATTACTTTACATATCTGCAGCACTCTATAGACATTAATTTGAATGGCTGTTGGCAGGCTTGCCAAATTCTTTCATTGTGGTTTGTTTCCTCTATGAAATAATTAGGATGAAAAAAATGTCCAGGGACAAAAAGGAAGCAAACAACAGAGCCAACCACAGAGACGAAAGCTTACCAAACTCCAGCTTTGCTTACCTCCCCTCACCACACTGCTGCCTCAGTTTTAATCTTTTGTGGTCCATTTCCACTCATTTACAGGGTGCAGTTCTGCATTTTCCTGTGCACTGAATTGGTTATTTTGCTTCACAGTGTAAATTGCTTTATATATTCAATTATCATAATTACTCACTCATGCATTTGAGTGTATTGGACTTACACATATAATTATAGTGATAAAAGTCTGTAAACGTCTAATAATTATCACTGGCTTTATGCAGATAGCTTCTCCTTTACTTTATTGCAACCCAAAACAAACACAGAAAGCAAAAACCCAAAGCAAACACAGAAAGAAAACCCAAAGCAAAACTTGCAGTTATATTAAACTCAGATTAACTTTATGTACATCACTCCATCACTGTGAAATTCTGCTTGTATTACCAGGATTATTCAGTTTCAAAGACTGGATGTGGGTAAACCAACACAACCTTTCGTATTACAAAGCTCTCCTGGCTTATGGCTTATTCCACATGTTCTAATGTGCATCCTTATATATATGTGCATCCTGAGTCTAGTCTTGCCAAATTACAGTAAGCATGCATAAGAATCAGAAGGTATTGTTGCTTCTGTAGATGGTATTTTTTTGTGTAGTTATATATAGATGTATTTTATATGTATTTAACACATATGTATTTTTTAAAGTATTTTATTTACCATCCACTGCTAAACATCAAGTAGAGGACATGCCAAAGGAAAACTGGTTAGCATGGTATTATTGTTTGCGTCTGGACTAGAATTTCCATTTTCATCTCTGTGGGCTGATGCTGAATAGCTGAAGCACAAGCTCCTCCAACATGAGGAAACAAAACACTCAGTTTAGCACCAGAAATTAATTCCAACACTCCTGACCTTTCTCCAGAACTTTGGTCACACTCAGCATCAGCTCACATCAACTGAACTGGCTTTTCCACTTTTGGGTTTGGCTGAGGTGCTGCAGAGAGCACTACCTCCTCCTAAGAAACTGGCTGCTCACCATTTTGTGGCTGAGCAATAAACCCTATGACCTCATCTGTGACATGAGAGAAACAGGGATTGGGCCTCAGGCCTGGGCCAAGAGTAAAAAGGGAACAGAAACTGCGACAGACATGACTTTGAACATTCATTAAAAATAGCAGAAGAGATTAATTTGAAGCCTAAGCAATACATTTGCAACTGTACAAATGCATTTTTATTTGTATACATTTGTAAATACATTTGTAAGCAATACAATTGTAACTCTGCCTGTGGTTCTGCTATTGCTTCTCAACTGCAGAGAGCTATTTTATTTCTTGTTTATGCTGCAAAAGAACAGGTCTAGGTACACTAGTGTACAAATGAAAAACTCCTTTCTGAACTGTTTGGAGTTGTGGTATCAAAGCTGGGTTATCACTGCCAGGTAAATGTGGCTCCCACCACACATTCCTGCCTCAAAGATGTGTCAAAAAATGGTCAATGATTTCTTAGGCATGGATGCCATTTGCCACATTGAGATTGCCCACCTTGCTCTTCTGAGCCCCACAGAAATTGTCTAATAACTGCAAGTATTTCCCTGTTAATATCCTTTAAAAAAAAATATTGTCCAGTTAACTTTTGAGAATTTTTGACATTTTTATACACTTGCATGTGTAAACCAAAACCACCTATCACATTTTCAGAAAACTGAAGAACATGAAATGACTAGAAACTTAGCAGACAAAAACAGAACTAAATGCTCCTTCCATTTTTCTTTGCAGATTTCTTAAGTAGAAATTTATTTGATCTGTGTCTATACATTTCTCATATGCAATTAATTGTCTTTCTAGATTGCCACATCCTTTCAGCTGAGCAGTGGTAAAGCCGGAATGTACAAACAACATTCCAGCTGTCTAGACATTTCCTGTCTGTCTTCAACTTGCAAAATTCGTAACTGCAAAATTAATTTATATTTCTTCTATTTACAACTGATCAGTAGACTACTTAGAATTCAAAAAAGTTAAGGCATTTTAATAGGTAACTGCAGCACTTGCAGCTCCATCTGAGAATAAGAAGCCATAATCTGACCCATCCAAAATAAATGTGTCTTGGACATAACTGTGTGTTCCTCAATTGTCTAAAATGCTCCTCCAAAAGCATCCAGTGAAGCAAGATAATTTCTTTATCATCCTGCTGGATCTAAATATGATGTTTGGTATGACTGGTTATCAAGTCACTATTCCAAGAGAGATGACAAGTGCTCTCCATAATTGCTGAGGTACTGAACAGGCCAGTGAGCTGTATGTGACAACTGGAGAGGGAAAAAAACATATTCACTTTTTCCTACAGTACCTACCATCATCTTTATCAACTTCTTCAGGCTGACAAACTGATCCTTGGTCTCCAACCTCTTTGTTTCCTCACTACTATTTTATAAATTTAAATCTCAAAAAATATTATGCTTCCGTGTCATAAAATGCAGATCTGATGGGAGTAAGTCTGACTTGATACCATGCATTTACCTTGTAGTGAAAGCTCAGATTTGACCATGCATGGCAAGGGAAAAAATCTGGCACCCCACTATTGACAGTAAAAGTCAAACCTGTCACTCTGAGGTAGTATCTCTTCCAGTATGGCATAATATATATATATATGCTTATCTATATTTATCTATAGATATATATAATTGATATATATCAATCCTCATATTAAAATGCTGCATAACAGAATCATCCCTAATTGCTTAGGAAAACTTTAACCCTTCTTTCAACAATCCATGACAAGCATTAGACACAGAAATATCAGATACAAAAGAGATTTCACCTTTCACAAAACCTGCATATTAACTGCAGGAGTTGACTTTCACATGACTTAAGCAGATGGTTGATTTTATAAAATTTAGTTGTAAATAGAAAACTGTTTCTGCATTTCAGTCCCCCTGCCCACACATGAAAAAAAGAGTAATAATAATAATAAAAAGTCCTTTAAATAGATACTGGAATATAAGCCTTTTATTAATATTTTAATTATTTTAGAGGCATTAAAGTTATCTGCTATAGTGATAGGGTCATGTTAATACTTGTATTGCCCTTACTAACTTGTCATAGAAAACAATTACCATCAAGTCAGTGCCACTCATGTTCAAAATTTCAAAACTCATTACAAGCTTCACCAGAGGACTCAGCAGACCACACTGCATTGATTTACCTACAACTGGTGTAGTGATACTAGAGAAAACTATCCATCCCTATTTTATATAATGCTGACTTTAATTTTCATATGCAAGCTTGAGTATATTCACAAAATTTAATCACAGCCCATCTACCAAAAAAAAGTTTAACTTGTTGGATACAGAACTTCTGTAATTATTACACAACCATTTAAAACCAAATGCAAATTCATCAAGCTAAAGAAAATTACTAACAGTTTGGGAAAGTCTCCTAAACCCTAAAACAGAAAAATAATATGAGAAGATCTGAGAGTTATTTTTGAAGCTGTGACTAAGAACATTATATATCATGCACAATGAAGTTAATTCAGGTGCTTTTCACTTCAAGGAGTTCCTTGTTTCAACATCTGCTGGCATTTCAATTCTACCTTCAGGATATTTCAGCTGTCAGTACATTTCTGTAAAGTGATAAAGCCTTAACAATTCTGACAGGACAATCCTAAACATGATTTGATAAACTTTTGTGAACTTTAGAAGCCACAATAGCCAAAGACACTGCATTACACTACATTAGATTAGAAATACCTTACCTCTTGATGGAAGGAGTATAATACACATAAGTAATAAGGAAAGCAAAAGGCATATAACCACGCCAAATATGATTTTTAGCCGGGTCTGCAGAACAGAAACAAACAATAATTACATTTTTAATATTGCCTGAAGTTTGCCTCCATGGCTGGTAAACAATGAAATCCTCCTTTTAACTTCTGTAATCTGTCCAAGCAACAAGTAAGAAACGTCCCTGTAGCACATATGAAAAGACTTCCCTTTCGTTCTTTAAAGCAAGTATTTTCACATCAGAGCCTGGCCTTGTGCAGCAGCTGACAGTTTAAAACAAAGGATATAACCAAAAGTTGAATTCAGGAGCATACAGACCTTCATTCTCCTGTTGTATTCTGAAAGAATCTAAGTTCTCTCTTCTGGGTGTTGGTCAGTAGATCTAGGAGAGGAGTTTGAAAAGGCAGTGTCTGTTTTCACAGTTGGAGGCCAAACCTCTGGCAGACTTTTTTTTTCCTACATACTTTTGGAAGCTGTGCCAAATTTCAAAGGCTTTCCATAAAATTGAAACCACACTTTTGGGGAAGTTCTTGGACCAGAAACGGACAGTGGGAGGCTATCGGGGTGGTGATTATGTACTTCCCATCAATGTGAGCTGTAACCAACATCTGCTTACACTAACTTGAGGTTTTATGACTCATCAGATACTTGACATGCACTGTTTTTCTCTGAAAAGTATCTACTTTGTTTTTTAGCAATCCCCACATTCCCAGGACATAGTCATGACCATATTTCTACTCTCTACAGAGAAATTATAAGAAAATCCCATAGCTTTATTGTTTATGTAGAATTCGCATATGTTTACTTTTAGAAATAATAAATGATGGTACAAGAATGCAAAACAAGCAGCAGAAACAGAAACTGTTTAATGTCTTCCACATGTGAAGAGAATCGCCGTTTTCCCCTGAAAACTATGCACATCTATAGGCTACGTAGATCTTAGGAAATAAATACATACAGGCCCAGCGGAAATTCTGAAATAGCTCTCCAACCACCAATTACACCTATTTTATTTAGCACACTGAAATGAGGTCAGCTGAAAACTGGGAAAACTCCGAAGACCGCAGTGTCAAGTTACATAATCAGGAGACAAAGGCTGGAAAAGGGAAGGAGAAGTCGGCCGTGCCCTCTCCCCGACGTTACCCACCACCGCGGCGGCTGGCAGTGACCCCGGCCCGGTCCCGGCCGCCCCTGAGGGACCCGGCCCCGGCTGAAAGACCCAGGCCCGGCCGCCCTTGAGGGACCCGGCCCCGGCCACCGCTGAAAGACCCGGGCCCGGCCGCCCCTGAGGGACCCGGACCCGGACCCGGACCCGGCTGAATGACCCGACTACCGCTGAAAGACCCGGGCCCGGCCGCCCCTGAGGGACCCGGACCCGCCCGCACCAGCGCCTCCCGCGGGAGGGGCCGGCGGCGGGAACGGCGGGGCAGCACCGCGCCCCCTGGCGGCACAGCCACACACACACACCGGCACGGGGACAGGGACACTGAGGGACACGGACACACACACAGGGACAGAGACACACAGGGACAGGGACACACACACAGGGACAGAGAGACACACAGGGACAGGGACACACAGGGACAGGGACACACACACAGGGATACACACACAGGGACAGAGAGACACAGGGACAGGGACACACACACAGGGACAGAGAGACACATAGGGACACAGACACACACACAGGGATAGAGAGACACACACACACAGGGACAGGGACACACACACAGGGACACGGACACACACACAGGGACACGGACACAGGGGCACAGACACACAATACATATGCATACACATGGACATACAGACAGACAGATACACGGACACAGACACACCATACAGACACACACGTAAATGGACATACACACATATACAGACACGCACGGACACAGACACACACGCACATGCGGGAGATATCACTTGCCAAAGAAGGCCACAATCTGACAGAATATTCACGTAAAACTTAGGGCTGGTGACTGGAAATTGCAGGTTGGGCTTAATTGCATTGATATTGCATGCAGAGTTTGATGACTCAGCTCACCTTTCCCTCTGCTGCAACAGAGTTCATTTTCTTCTGAGGAAAGGAGTCTGCAATGGTGGTGCCTCTGTGTGAAAGTCAGGCACTGGGACTGATTTTTCAGAGGAGGTTAACAGGGACCAGGTACCCAGATTTTACTGAAATTCAGTAGTTGATAGGTTTACAACTCCTTTGGCTTCTCTAAAAATTTAAAATCTAGTAGATGAGATAGGTTTTCTATTGAAACAAACTGCCCAGCAGAACTTGGGCTAACTACAGAGAATTTATTACAGAGTATCACAAAGAAAAGGCATTTAATATATTATCCCTCTAATGGCCAAGTTACCACCTTAGCTTAGCAGCATGGGCTGGAATCTGAGTCCTAACTGTTACACCAGCCTTGGTGAGGCTGAACTGACCTGGGCAGTATTTTGGCAATACCCATTGCACTGGATTTGGAGAGACAATTTAAGAAATTATTCAAATTCATTGTCTGAAAAAAACAGTGATATAAAACACGCCTTATTTTCTCATAAAAATTCAGTTCCCCTCTCTCTACAGTTCTTGTCACAATAATTAATTACAAGTTAAACAAGATGAAACTTCTGAATAAGATCCATTCTGGCAATGTAAGACATGCAGGACAAAAAGACTGAGAAAGCTAAAATATATTGTTTATGTATATATATTAGTTTATACAGTGTTTATATGTACATCTTTGGTATATACATTGTTTATGTATTTTGTTTATTACACTGTGTAATAATGGCAGAACTCAGCTCCAAATCAGTAGTTTTCCTAACAAGATAAAGCTGCAGCTATTCAAAATTTCCATAACAAAAACGAATTGTGACAAAAGAAATTTTCCCTTTGCAGCTCATGCTTAATATTCATATTTCCAAACTGCTACTTATTTCCTAGCATTCTATAATTAATGCTGTTTGTATTCTCAATAACGTGGTTCAGAGAAATACATTTTTTCCTACTAACGTCGGTTATTTCTGACAACCACAACATCACAAAATTGCAAATGTAGGTTTTTGATCAGGCTAGTTTTCCATTCCAACTATGCAGCTTCTTCTAATGAATGCATACTTAAGAGAATGCTTCAAAGGGAAATGATTCAATCTCACATGATCTAAAAGGCTTTACAAAATGACTTTATGCTGCATACTATGTATTTGTCTACTTCAGAATTCAAATTATTTAGGCATGAATTTTAATAAGATTCACAATTGCTGCAGATTAGAATAAAAAATTACCTGTCAGAGAGTGACATTTACAAGCTTTGTAGAACCACTGCTGATGCCCGTACTCCCTTCTCTGGACTGTCTAGACTAGCACCAGTGAGGAAGCAAACAGCAATTCTTTAAACAGCCAAACTCTTCCTAACTTCTGCAACAAAGGAACCCGTAATTTAAAATAAATGAAATGTTAGAAAGGTAGAAAGAGGGTAAGTCTCTTGGAGAAATAGGCAAATTATGGAGCAGAAAACATACTCAGTTTGGCCAGGAGCTATCCAACCAATTCTGCAACTACTCAAAGATTACTAAACTATTTATTTACTCTTCACACGTGAGGAGAGGCAGATTTATAAATGTAGGTTGTGCATGACATCAGACCAAAAGGAGACAGAGCAATGAACATACAACTGAGGTGGACACAGTTCTGAAGCAGCCACACACAGAGCTAGCCAAATCCCCAATGACTAAGTTTTCCTTCTTTCTACATTTGAGAACTAGTAAAAGCTGTAAGTAGTAAATACAATCAGGATTTGTCACACTCCCTGGAGGACATTTGGCTCCTAAAGGCAATAAATGCAGAGATAAGCAGAAGATAAAACTCAGCAATTTGGCTTGCTTTTTACAACTTCACACTTCCTGGATGGGCAATATAGGTGTGTTTTACAACCCCATTCAGAGAAAATAATTTGACTGGAAATTTGTTACCCTACACACCGGCAGGATTAATTTGAGGTTCATTATGCATTATGCTGAAGTGAGATTGTGCAAACACTCTATAAGCTTTGGTGACAATGTGGCAGAGTCACGCTAGGAACTGGGAGCACAACAGCAGCCAGGTGAACTACAAGAAGCACAGGCTTGTTTGTCCTACAGGTCTGTAGCACATGTGCAGAAATTCATCTGCATATGCCTTTGTTGTTACAGAAAAGGGAAGTATCAAAAGCTCAGATTTCAGAAAAATCTACTCAGCATGGAAATTTATTTGACTGAAGACCCAGCAGCAATCTATGAAATTATGAAGTATCTTTACAAGTGTTTTACACTTCTTTAAAAGTACTAAATAAACCAATTCAGATACTTGAAAATGCTATGTACAGTGTATTATATTGCATTTATGCACCTGTAACAACCCATTAATAAAGAAAGCCAGACAAGATCCAGGTGATGAATGATATCTGGATGATTTCCCAAGAGGCTTTTCTAGTAATTAATTCAGTTACTGTTGTAACGACAAGCAAACCTTCCTTCCACTCTCCAATATCTCTCTTGCAAACGGTGAGGAGGGGAAAGAAATCTGCCCATGAGATAAACATAGAGTAACATGCTATTTTACACTCACAACACCACCATCCTTTAAATTTCTAGAGTGAAGCTATTGTTATTGCCTTAATACTTCCAGTGGAAGAGACTTAATATCAGAGTTGGTAATGTTTAGTTATAGCAATTTATTGACAAAAATACACACCTCATCATGTAGCCAGTCTAACAATCCTATGAAAGTGACACACAGAGAGTTACTTTGGCAATGTGTGTCTTGGACACTAAAATAGTCAATTTCAGGTTAAGGGCTTGATTTTTTAAAGTATCTTCTAAGGGAAACTTATATTTATTCTGTCAAAGTGTATGAGATTTCATCTACATTTATGAAGGAAGGAGCTCAGTCATGAAAAACTGATGTAGCAGCAGTGATTGAAAAGAGCAAGTAATCTCTTCTTTACGTGGCTCCTCTTTTGAGATGCTTTGTCTTCAAAATGGTTATAGCATGAAAAAAATAATTGCCATCTTAAGGTCTCTTTTCAAAGTTCTGTGATTGACAACAGGTCATCTAACACACTTTTGACAGTGTTGTCACTCCTTTTGACAGGAGTTCGTTCCATAAATACACATGACTGCAATGCATTTGCCGTCTTTGTCCAGAAGTATAAAACTGAGTGTAAACAGCAGCTGTGTGACTTTGTCCTTCTCCTTTCTTGTTTCGTTTTTTGTTTTCAAGACAGTTTCCCTGTGTCCAGGAGCTTTCACAGCACTTATGATGCAGCATTCTCTATGGGACACAGGAGCTTCTGACCAACAGAGAGAAGTTGAAAAGGGCTTTTATTTTAATTCTAAGCCCTTAATCTTCATCACTTGAAGGACAATGAGCTGCATAATCAAAACTAGGAAACCTGATGGGCAGTTCTCCCCATTTCTTAAAAATTTGCTTTGTTGTTTTCTTGTCTGCAAACACAACAACAAAATTTCTAATCTTTAGACAAGGCAGGTCAAGACCTCGGTGAACCATCATATTTCCCCAAGCCTGCAAGTAGAAGAAAATTTCAGATAAAATAAGGCAAGATCATTAGAAATAAATAAATACAGACAACAAGAAGAGTATGAAAAATAAGGTATTTCTCACCTGCCCACAGTCTTTGCATACAATTTCTCCATTTGTCTGGTAATCGGCGTTCTTATTTTGCAGTGTTTTATTTTCTCTTGTATGATAAAGACTTCTGAAAAACAGATAGCACCCATCAGACTCCAGCAGTCATTCCATGCTACATACAGACATAGAAATAGTGGCTAAGATTGCTGAAATCAGATATGAAACATAAAAAGTCATAGACTCTCTGACTGTTGACACATTGAGGAGCTTGAGAAAATGCAAGGTCACACTTCATGTTCCTAAGTAATGATGAAATTTACATACTCTGCATCATTCTTCATTGCATTTCAGGAGCTGCATCCTCCCTCACACATCTTAAAGTGGGAGTAGCAGGCTCTTGTTCTAATAAAAATAATAGACAGATCTAGCTTGTTTTCTTCAGGTGCCATGGAACTGTCAAAGAAATAATACCTGAAAATTAAAGGTTTTCTTTTTACTCCCTCTAGTCCAAAGTTAGCCCTTAGCAGAATCATTTGGTTCTGACTACCCAGACCTCCAGAGTGTATGTACATTCTTGTATCATTTATTTAGGGAGTACTTGATCCTGAAGGTTACTATTAGCCTGTACAGAGTGGAATACATACCCTACTACATAGTAAATGACCTAGTTAATAGTACCACAGAAGCTGCACCTTTTTTTCAAAGTCTTAAACTCAGTTCACCTTGAAACCAGGAATAAGAACAAACATTTTGTTCAAGCTCCTTAACTGTAAACTCCATAGAGCCTAGGACCCAACAATATTGGATTAATCTATTTTTTTCTCACAGGGTCTAGAGGGCTACAGGCCCTGTTACAGCCTTGATGAAAAGAAAATTTGTTTCTGCCTGAAAGAGATAAAGTAGTTCATAAACACTTACAGGAAATCTTTTTTCACACTGACATGATGCATTTCTTCAATAACTTGTATGTCTTCTCCAGAACATATCAGCTTGTTGCAATTTTTGCATAAGAATTTTATTAGTGAAGGATTTTTCTTGCATGTCTTGCGCTGATCTCTCTTTGCCTTCATTTGTTTTTCCACTATACTTTGCAACTGGAAACTCTGAATCTAGAAACAGATCAGTAAGAACACTCTAACATTCTGCTGGAAGGACAGTAATAGTTTTCCTTCTCAGTTATTTTACTGAGTTCACTGTCAACGTGACTTCTAGTCAATTTTCCCTTGCTTGTGTGTTTTCCCCTTACCAATAGAAAACCAGACTTTTCTAAAGAACAAGAAAACAGATTATAAAACAGAAAGAACAAAAGAATTCAAAGCCATATGTAGCAACTAGTATTTTTTCTCCTCTAAGTAGATTTCAAAGAGGAAGTATTTAATACAATATAAATCAGTTTTCTTTAAAGGAAAAGTGCAGAGTTGCAGTGAATACCTTATTTAAATACTCTTCCTGTGGCATCTTCTGGACACGCTGAATGGCCTTATACATCATTTTCTCACGAAAAATATTAACATCTTCACGTTCAACAGCCCCTGAGCCACTTGAAGCCACAAGAGCATAAGTGCTTTCATCAGCTCGAGCTCTACCACGAGCCTACAATTGTCAAGGAATACAAAAATAAACACCACAATTACTCCCTATTACATCACACAACATTTTTTCCTAGTTTTGTAATGGAAGACATGCACTATTCCATATGCACTATCCCAAAGAGCAATTTTTTCCATTTAACTCAGACAGATAAAGAATCAGTGAATAACATATTACTTCTGCAGTATCATCCATGTTACTTGAAAGAACAGCTCAGGAGATTTGTGTTTAGCATGTTTTGCAATGCTGAATCTATATTTTGTCGCCAAAATACAAACATGCACTTAAATATTAAATGTATAAATATTTGTGTTCACAAGTTAAATGACAGCATTATCAAACTGGTATTCTGATACATAGTAATCTCTCTTTAGCTGATGATGGTGGGGTGTCCATACACTGGTGGGAAAAATGCCTCTTGTATCACCTAGTCTGATGACCATATTCTTATATCTCTTCTATTAAAAGAGCTTAATATTTGTGTAGAACGTTGAACAGATGCTGCACCATTACAGAGAGAGGCAAGTTCTATACTGCATATGGACTGAGGATGGCAATTGGAAACGAAACTTGTTGCAAAAGCATTTTCTCTTTTAGCATTCAAGTGTTTAAAAATGATTTCCAGACATCAGGAATATGATTCACCATTTGGCCACTGCAAAAGGAAAAGCACTATTAAAATAAATTAAGTATGCAGAAAACTCATACCTGCACCATAGCAATTTCATTGGTGACAAGGCCATAGCGAATAACAATGTTACACTCTTTGATGTCCAGTCCTTCCTCAGCTACAGTAGTAGCAATTAGTAAATTTATATTTCCACATCGAAATTTATCAATAACTTCCCTTTGTTCATTCTGTAAATTAAAATAATTAAATTAATTTTCAGTATTAGTTTCTGTTATCAGTTTTTTCTAATTCCTTTCTATTCGTTTCTGTTATCAGTTTCTTCTAACTAATGAGTTTCAGGAATTACAGTCCCATCATTTCTAAGCTGAGTGCCAAACATCAAGTGGCTTTGACAACTGCATTTAAGCATCTTGCAAAGAAGGAGTTCCTACTGAATTAACAGATGCTCAGCACCATATTTTGAGGGAGGAGGAAGCAGAAGCCAATACTTTTATGGTAATTGAGCTTGGAACTTTGTAGCCTATGTCCCAGGTACTAGGAGATTTAATAATATAGTTGTCCTGTTGTTTTTAAATTCTTTAAGTACTTATTCATAAGACAGGATTTCTATCACTTCAGTAATTTCTGATTAAAATATAGATTTCCAGCTCTAGTTCTAAAGCACTTAAAACTCCTCATAATAAATGGAGACCATAACTCTGGTGATCCAGGTAGCACCTAAAAGAACAACAATGACACACATGAAAAAGAAAATATCTTTTTAAAACTAAATCACAGACTTTTGAATCAACTGGGTGTTTGTCACCAGCTTGATCAGAGGAACAGAAACTTGCTATTTACTATATGCAGTTTCACAATGCAGAAACTATTGTTTTGTTTGTGCAATGTGCCATGGAAATTAAATGTGAAGCAATTGGTGTCATTTACGATATGTCAACAATACTAAAAAAAGATGGGCATAATCAATAAAGTAGTTTTATTTTTGAATTCAGCAGATAAAATATAACATGAATTACTGTTGTCATGATAGGTATAAACTCATTTGACAATTTAATTTTTGCTCTTTCCATTTTGTTTACTTTTGCTTCCCATGCCTTGCTACAACTTGGGTCCCTTTTGACTACTCCTGTTGCCATTGAATCTAAAACCAGAAAAAGCTTGTTACTTGTGGAAATAAAATTATTCCAACATTATTATTCACATATCTTTATGAAGATAAATTGCTGGCAGGTATGAAACCAGAACTCTGGGCTCCAAACTTCAGTTCACTAGCCTAGTACTAAAACAAGCTCTTTTCCAAAATCATGTACAAGAGATAATGTTGACATGCATGGTCCTGTACCTGAGTCATGGGCTTGATTTCACTCTTATGTCCAGAGCCGATAAGATAATGGGCCCTAATTCCCACTTCTTCAAATTTTGGGTTGTCCTTAATCCACTGGAATAGAGCAAAGGCACTTAGACGAGTCTTTGTGAAAATGATTCCTCGAGGTTCCTCAGTCTTTGTGAACTCCTCCATTAAAGTATTTCTCAACTTTATTAGCTTCTCATTTTCATTTTCTGGATTTTCAGTCAACTCTTTCAGCTGTTCCTTTTTTGCTTTAAAAAAGAACAGATTTTAATTAAGAAAATTTAACCATGTAAAATAACAGTTCGAAACAAAATAAACCCCAAAACCTATAAATCAAAGAGCAATTTTCTATATGATTCTCTCGGCATGGCTGATTCACATTCAGTTTAAAAAGCTGTGGCATACCAATTATTTTTGAAGTGAATTTATAGTCACTAAAAACACACTAATCAATCAACATAAATCACCATTATCATACACTTTGCTTATATTTCACGGTGAGAATAAGCCAAAGGAAAAACCTGCCTATACACACAAAGTTGGTACAGAGTCAAATGCACTGCAATAAAGACCTAAATCACAGCTTGTAATATTTACAAAACTATTTTAAAACCATGGAAAAAAAAGTCTTACAAGGAGAAACAGATTAATATGCACAGCCTCAGAGCTGGCAACGTTTTTATAAATTAAGACATAAATTGTGCTTGGGACATGAATTAAAGTAGGAATCTTCGCTAGGAACATGCAGTACAGTAGACACCAGCACGAGCATGTTGTTATTGATATTGCAGCTCCAAGACAGTTCAATGTACTCAGTGAACTGTCAAATGAATGACTCTCTTTAACTGGCTCTATTGACCACAAGGAGGGAGGATTCCTTTAATTTTAAATTTTAAATTTAAAGTGTTTTAAATTTTGAAAAAAACTTCGAATATTTAAAAACCTATGTCATTATCAGATGATTATGCAAATACAAGAACACTTCAAGGCTGGGACTTTGTGTATTAGTACACTGGTGTCATGACCTGTGCAGGCTATTGCAGTGCACCTAGTCCAAGGCAATCTTACTCAATGTACCACAAACTGCTACTCCACCTAAACAATGGCTTTTTGACTAGTCTTATTCATACTTTAGAATGTAATCAAACATAGAAACACATACAAAGAGTCAATAAACATAACAAACTCTCACAATTTCCACCTTAAGCTCCCCAAGGGGTTTATCACCCAAAGATGAATTCTGCTCTTAAAGCTGAGATATTTTAGATTTTATTCTATTACTCCTAGCACTTTTAGTGGCAAAATCCTAACAAAATAGAATTTATTTTCCATTGACAGGTTCTTTGAACTTCATTTACCTGCAGAAATAAAAGCAGCCACAAATTATACTATGGAAACTAAGTTTCATTTTTAGTTGGTTTAAGTTTTTGGTTCTCAGACACAGCCCACTATTGAAATCTAAATAAGGGGGAATAGACATGTTTGAAGAACTATTAAAACCATGATGACATTATCTAACCTATATTTTGTTTTTTTCATTTCCTGAATTTCTCAATGATAGAAAAATTTGTAGTTCATTGGATACATGAAGCTGGGTCACATTCTGCACTCTGCAGTACAACCTATTTTTGTTTGCACCACCCAAGAGCCATGGGTGATGGGAGCAAACTTGTCTAGCTCTTTCTCATTGCAAAGGCAGTAAAGGAAAAAAACCCAAGCAAAAAAGATCCATGAATGAATCCTAGTTCCAACATGACTGAACTGAACAAAAAGCAATTAACTTGGGTCTTTGCAGTTTGATCTTTTGTTTAATTTTCCAACTAAATATTCTTTACCTAAAAATAACTCTAAGTCAGCACTCTCTTAGTATATTGACAAACAAACTTTGGAAGAAAGGGTTGGTTAAGAACTCATAATTTCATTACTTTTGTACTCCATTTGCTCAACCTTTTGCCCCCCAAGAGTGTCTAGTGGAATACATATTTTATGTATCTGTTAAGTGTCCTCAGGGACACTTCACTGGATAAAAGCAGAGAACAGCTTTTACTTACTGGCAGCAAAAAAAAGGTGCCTTTAGGTGGGAGCTGAAGAACCATTATTACATATTATGACATGATCTCAGTATGATATTGTTTAATGCATACAAAATTGTATGTACTGGGATATCAAACTACTGTGATAATAACACAGCAGTCTCTAGGATGCAATAACTAATGGGCCCATGCAAACCATGTTAGTGCACAATTATGGACTTCAAATATTAAATATCACAATGTATTTCAAACTCACCATGAAATAAACCTATTAGAAATTCATCTGTTTCATCCTGTTTTGATACTGCTGGTTCATCATCATCATCATCATCATCATCACTCCTTACTGTCTTCTTACTTTTCTCCTCTTTATAGAAGTTATCTAGGTGATTGTAGGCATCCACCATTCGGATGGTGTCATTTATCTGGAGAGCATCATTGTATTTCTTCAAGTGTTCTGCACAGACACGTTCCCTGCGTTTTTCTTCTTTTGCAGCTAGAAAGCAACAAAAATACAAAAAGTGTCTTAGTACAGAATGACCCAAAGAAATCCAAAGCTGGGGTGTATTTGCTACGCAGTTACCTCTTCTCTCTTCTCTGATCACCCACTGTTCATACGTCTGAGTTCCAAACTCAGACTTTGGATGCAGCTGGCAATAGTTTTGTATTTCTGTCATGATCTCAGTAATTCTCTCTTTAAATGGATCCTAGAAATAAATTGATCAGACAAAGTAAGCATTTTCTGGTAACAAAAACTTTGGCTTGTACCACACTGAGTTCTTTTTTAAAAGTTAAACCTTAAATTAAAAAAGTAAGGCTGTTAATGTGTTTAGTGTTATGGAAATAAGTTTCAGAATATTACAAAAATTATACTGTGAAATAGCACTTTTTAATTTCTTTTTTGTTAATGGAATATATCATCACTTCAATACAAATATTTCATCTTTAGAAGTCTTTTTGACCAGATAACTCAAAGTATAACAGACATAAGTAAAAATTTGATTCTATTTGTCTTTACTGATAGTTTTTGAAACAAAGGGAAGCAACAATATTAAATTAGCACTCTGGATCACTGAAAGTCTATAGAAAAAGAACATTAGGCAAAAGTTTTTGATAGTGTACAAGTCATTTTAAAATGGTACTATAATTTTTTGCAAAAACATACCCTTTTTTTGTCATCTGCAATCACAGTCTTCTTAGATGGTTCCTTCACCTGATTCATCAGCTGGGCGGCATGCTCTTCAACAGTCATAATTCTACATGCATCAAGATTGGCACAGATCTGGGAGAAAACAAAATGTCATTGCTTTAATATAAGTCAAGTTATTTCACACGAAAACTGAATTAATGCAACAGAGCTTCTTATTTAGATGCTTGCTAAGGTTTATATAAGTTGACTTTCTTCCCACAAAAATTGGATAAAGGCAGCATAAGCACAGGAAAGTCCAAGTCTTCGAAAACATTTGGGATTAACTGCACAAGTTACTTTTTAGGCCAAAAGCGATCCTTGCATACAGGAAAGAAATTGTAGATCAGGATGCAAACCAAGTATTTTGAGAAGGAAAATATAGCATCAGTACTTTAAAAGTATAGATTTTGGAGCACAAAATAGATAAAAATAATGGTGAAATAGAAAAAATAAAATACATATTAGGGATTAATTATGAAAGTTAGAGCTGTTATGAGAGTAGAAAATAATTTGAGATAATCTTTTCTGGAGCAGGAAGACAGAATTTCTGTGCTAAGTGCACAACTGAACTGGACTTTTCTGCTTTTGACCTCTTCCAAAGAGAAAATAAGTACATGTTATTAAGTAATAAGTGAAACCATAAAATTATTCTGAGCAGAGAAAACAGTAAAGGAAAACTGACAGGTGATCTTTTTAGTGTCTTCAGTGGTAGTTGTATATTTTAGCTTGCATATTCAGATTTCAGATTAATCTTCAGATACAAAGCCCAGAATCCTATAATTAGGAATTCAGAGCTGATGAAAAGGAATTTTCTGCTTTTTCTATTGACAGCAAGTTTTTGTGTCAAAATTCTTTGCAATTTTGTCTACTTCAAAACAGCATAAAACGTTCTTGCTGGCCTCACTTATTCAATATCACATTCTATTCTGGTGCAATTTACTGGTCAGGAGTTTTCACTGCAATACTGGGCAAAATTCTACTTTTCTGCTAATGTGAAACAATTTAATTTCAAGTAAAATATAATTTCTTAAGGATAGAATTTAACAGACTATCTTTAGTCAGGTCTTCATGCAACCTCAATGAGTAACTTAAAAAACAAAACAAATTTCTGTGCTACCTGTATCTCACAAGTGGTTTCTGCTTTGTTTAAGTGTTCAACATTGTTTCTCATTTTCTTGGACTCACAAAAATGCTCAGCTTAGTCACTTTAGAAATACAGATATAAAATATGTTGTGTCTCTGTATTTAGGGCTACACAGTAAATTATAAGCCATCAATGGAACAAAAAGACTTTAGTAGCCATAAAGCCATACTACATTGTGGATTTCTTGTCTCTGATCTTAAGTTGGGAATTTTTTTCAAGTGAGGCAATCATTGAACTTCCCTTTTCAGTAACTCTACTCTTCCTGTAAAGTAACCTTTATTCGTACATGGATTTCCATTATTTTTCAGAGGGTCAGTTTAATGGTTATGAGTTAAACTTTCATTTACACAAGAAAAAAAAATCCAATTGTCTATTTGGACACTAAAACTGTAAAAGTTTTACTTGAACCAGACAATATTCCTTTGATGGTTTGTAGGTGTTAGAGCTATTTACTCTCAGAATATGCTCTTCAGCTTTTGAGTAGGATGTTGCACCTCCTACACCAGGTGAGGCTGTAAGTCCCAGAATCTGAGGCTGTGGGATCAGTGGTTTGTTTTCTTTTGCCAGCTTCCTGTTCTTCATCTTTTCTTTTAAGTAACGTCGCATTATATTGTTGTAGACACCTTCCTTTTGAGTGTGATGACATTCATCAATAATGATGAGGGAAAAATCTGGGGAAAAAAAAAAAAAAAGACTCCTAAAGTGAATAATTTCATTTCAAATGTAGAATTTGTGTAACTAAATCTTATAACAGGTAAGAATGGTGTTGAAAAGAACCCACCAATTTGTCTGATAACTAATGAACTAGGAAATTGAAGTGCTGGGGGAAGGCGTGGATGGATGCTGAATATATTAAATGGACTTTGGAACCTTTGCTACAGTCCTGATGTGCCAAGTAGTTTTACATTTCATGTAATGGGAAAAATACTTCTTTTTTTTGCAAAAACAATCTGATGGTATAAAGAATTTCAGAGAAATATTTTTCATATCTTACCAATGGTAAGAACATAATCATAGTTGAACTCAATACTATCTTTTATATCCATAACTGTGTCTGACTAACTAATTATTGTTTGCTTTTGAAAAAATACATAACATGTTAGAAGCCTTTCAGACATTCTTGAAAGGCATGTTGTGGTCAAAATATGCTTCCATTTTGTAGCAACAGAGATTTCCTCCCTATTAGTGTCCAAATTAAAAGATTTATATTACTTTATGGATGTGTTATTGGAAAGAACAAACAGATTAGTGAGAGGACTACCACTCATCTCTCTTTTGCAGCAGAGGAAACTGAATTTCAGACAGATACTGTGAGCTTTTTGGTCACAATATATATGCATGCATGCAATATACTATACAATGAAGAAAAATAAAATTATCTTTTTGTTTCAAATTTCTCAAAAATACAGAAAACATATCTTTAATCTATCTGCACATGCAGTTGGTCACATATATTTCAAGGTTCTGAGCTGAAAGATTCATGAACATTTTTCTGTTTCTCTAACAGCAAAACTTGTTTGTGGAGCTCCCAGTCCTTCTGTAGCTGGCCAGTAACTCTCTAATTTTACATTGTTTCCAACAATTTGAAGACAGTTTTTGGACATGACTGCAAAGAAGACCACTGAAATGATCAGGGTTAAACTCCTATATGTATTTTTTTTTAATGTGGAGGTTTTCTATGGTCCTGTTTACACATTGATGTGCTCAAATTTTTGCACCACTACAAGATAGTTTTCAACAACTGGCAGCAGAAGTTGGAAATCGACAGAGAGCTAAATCAGTCTCAGCTGGTGTTAAAGAACCTAAGGAAAGATGGAAACTAAACAAAGGAAGTTATATTTAAAAGGCTACACCAAACATTTCTGCTAGGAAGGGTAGCCAGTGCTCCATGTCCTTGGGGAAAGCTGATTGCCTTCACAGTGGTTCAAGAAGCCAGTTCAGGAAACCAGCCACACAGGAGTGATGTAGTTTCAAATCTAAATTCTTATTTATTTCTAAGATTTCTAGGCATTGCAAGATTTCAGAAGCAGTGCTTGCAGTTTCTCAGTTATTCTGCTGATATGAACTTACTCCCTTTGATTTTGACCACCATCTCCATCATGCATATTCCTATAACTACTTGTGTAAATCTAACCTACCAGAAGGGATGTGTTTCTTCTACTAAGGAAGTGATACACAGCTTTTAGAAAGTCCGTACAGTGACTTCAGCCCTTGGTAAAGAGGATAAACATTTGGTAAAATGCAATTAAGACAGTCCCCTCCATTTCACTGGGACATGTTACATGTAATGCAGACCTCTGTGGAAAAGATGAAAAATGTATGCACAGAAATCTGGAAAAAAACTTGTAACTAATTAGGATGATTTATAAAGGCTGCAAGTTAACTAAGTCACAGCCATGGAAATGGAGCTGGCTGTGTTCAAGCTTGCTTGGCTTTGGTCCAGCTGAACTTATGAGCACAGGTGTAATAGCACGGGGAAAAAATGAGGTGCATGGCTGCCTGAGTTCTGGAAAAAAATGTAGCTCCTTATGAAGCAAACTTTGCAAAGTGTGAAACCCATTCAACCCACTTCATTACACAATCTGGCTGGGACCAGGCCAGCAGTTCCAGTAGAAATGTTCAGATGCCTCCATATAGCATTCCAAAATGATTCAGATATAGGAAAGTTTATTAACTTACATGCAGTGGAGAGGAAATAAGTATAAGAAAACTGCTGGTACTCAGCCTAGCTTAATAACAGGGCATTCCGAAGGAGGGGGTGCAATTCTGAGGTACCCAAGTGGCTCTGCAGGAGTTATTTTGGATCAAGCAGTACCCCAGTCAGCACTAGGCACTGACAGACACAGACTAACCCCTCAGGATTCCCTGCTGTCTCTGTGACACCCAGACATATATTTCTACCTCAGGGCCAATATCCTGAATATCACAGCTCTCCCCTACATCCTTCACCATCTGAAAAGGAGTTGACAGCAGGTAAATAGAGGGAGAAGTTAACATCTCACAGAGGAAGGTCACTGCAGCCCAGCCCTGGAGCTGATGTCATGGGCTGTTCTATTTGTACCTCACTGATAGATAATACCCTTTCCTTTCTAATCTCGCAGAGATACCTGCCACTTTAGCATTCAGGGAAAACAATCTTATTTTCTTTATCTTTTGCTTTCTTCAACTTCCTTCATCTGTTGTAGGAAACCATTGTATCTGCTGAGCTCAGAGAGACACAGTCTTAAGCCATTATATTATCCTAAGTATATTAGCAAAATTACAAGAATTTAAAGAGTATAACTTTTATAACAGATTTTTATCTTGTGTTCCACTGTATTTCGCAAACTACCAAGTACATTTGAGTTTTGATAGTTATTTTTCCCATCCTGTATATGGCTTCTATGTGATATAACTCAGTGCTCCACCAAGCTTGGAAAGTGAAACTGCATTTGCACAAAGTTGTGCTTAAGAATTTATTTAGATGAAATAGGAAACATAACAAATATTTAGTACAAAATAAACTATAGAGTCTAATTTTGGCCTGCATGCTTATTAATTAAGATCGGATTTTGACTACAGCTTGCATTTATAAAATGAGTAAATTGAAAAAACCCTGTTGAATGTGGCCCATTTTTACTCTGCAATTTTCCAGAATAGAGACATACTTCTACACCCTCTGTAAAAATTTCAGAATAAAAAACTTGCCTGATAAGTGGACATAGTCTTCATCTTCCTTGGATGCATTTAACAGTGAATTCTCAAGGATCTGTGCTGTACTGATGATGACATCATTTCTTCTGACAACTTCAGGAAATGAGATTTTCAGCTGAGAATCACCACTTAAACCAATAACCTGATACCAGCGCTTCAGGAATGGACTAAACTCTGTTTGTAAATGCTGTTCTACCAATGGGACCTGAACAAAGGTTTACAAATAATTTAAAACATATTAAACACAGGATTAAAAATACATGCCTGTTTGCCACAAATGTTGCTAGGTGAACAAAAGAAAATTAAGCAGCAAAAATCCCCAGACCAATTTTTCCCCTTCAACTTCTCCTTTTTGTCCCGAGGAATTTGGCTTAATTGTGCCTTTGAAAGAATGAACAAACCACGCATGCTCTGGTTATTTAACTGAGCTCATAACATGCTTTCACATTTATTCTTATAAAAGGATATGGATATTATTTACAATTTCAATAAAATACTTAAATGTACTTCTGTATTTTAATATTACAATAGAAGGCGAATTTGTGCTAAATTTAACTGCACAAATTACAGCAATTATCAGAAAATGTGACAAAACATTCCCCAACTACTGTGAGGCTCCTTAAGTGGCCTTCAATAACAAACTAAAACACAGAATGTGAAAAATATTTTTGTTTTTTAAAATTCATTACAAAATGAAATTCTGTGTTTTCCAGTAATTTCAGCACATCTAAATTTGCACTTGTACTGGGGAACACAAACATACTTTGTGCTTGCACCAGGCTGATGGTACAATAGGTCTGTCTGTCTTTAAACACCGCACACTTGGAGAAGCTGAGAATTGTGTTTATGTTCATTTTACAATGTCTGTATTAACAGTGCATGATGCTTGAAAAATAATATTCTTACCAACTTACCTTATTAACAAGTACTATGACTTTCCCAGGCTCTGATGCCCTTTTCTTCTTATCCAAGTGATCTTTGGTAATGTAAACAGCCACTCTGGTTTTACCACTGCCCGTAGGGAGACATATTATAATATTCTCCCCATTCAGTGCTGGCTTTGCAACTTCCATCTGGTAATCTCTCAGGGTCAGATCTGGCTGAGGTGAGGCTCTCCTCTCCACTTCATCTTCATCTAAGGGTACAACGAAATACAAGTTTCAAACAGGAGGCACAGAACGTGTATCCAAGGAGTGAACAAATGTCAGAGGGAAAAACATTAATTCACTATCAGAAACATCTTCTGAATAAATAGAAACAGCACACTAGCATAGACAGTGTTGCTCTGAGGACATGTGCAACTCTGGATCAGAACTGCTTCCATGCAGCCACCACTCCACACAACATATCTTCACCCATCTATGTTGAAATGACTGCTTTTAGGTATAAATTCAAATGATACAGTTCAGTAGCACTGGGATCAATAAAGGTTGTGTTTGGAGCTGCAGTATTTATAACCTAGCCAAGCTTCTGTGACGTTTTTCTTCATCAATACTGAAATTTATTTGGTTACAAGGGAGCTACCTTTTTAAATACTTCCCAGAAAATAAAAAATGGAGCCATAGAAAGAAAAAAAAATAAAATATATATATATGGAACACTTAAAAACGGACAAGGGTGTTATAAAGACCAAATAGATAAGAAAATTCAATTGCCCATACAAGATGGAGCTAACTGCAGAATGTATCACACCTACTCATGGTAGAATATGTAGCTTCTTAGCCTGACTCATACATTATGCAATTGAATGTTCATTAAAAAGCCATATACATTTGCCACCTAAGGCCAAAGCCTTCCATCTCTTGTTGAAAATGCAATGGCAGTGTTTAGATATATGGCGCCCAGAAGAAACAAAAGATGTTCTAAATATAAAAGTGAAAAAAAAAAAAAGCTGTTGAATTATTTTGAGCAGTAAGAAAAGCATATCAAGTCTCTTGAGTTTACATATATTTAGGGAGTCAGAACTTATGTATTAATATCAGAAGGATTTATTTCAATTGAGTTTTCATGGGTATTTTTCCTACAAATAAGCTTAGATCACTCTTTAGTTTCTAACTGCCCACAGTGAAGAAAATGCACAAATTCATTCTACATTCATTCTGAGACTAAAATGTGGGGAGAAAAGTTTTGTTTCCTGATGGTATCATTCAATGAAGAATCATGAGGATTTTATTATCACTGATACATTACACACAAAGTAAGCATATTTTTCTGGTATTCCTGATTCCATTAAATAAAATTAAACTAACAAAACGTAATGAAGCTTGATAAAACACTGCTGATGGAAACATCTGAATGCCATTCTAAAGTGTTTTTTGCTTGTTTTGCCTTTTAGTGTGAGTGCAGTGCTACCAGGACACAGGGACATTTGCACTAGAGAGTACTTGCTGTTACTTATCTGACTTCTACTACTCTCTTTTGAGGAAGAACGTTGTTTGCTTTCTGGTTGGCTAAATTCAATAGCTCAATCATATTGAAACTAGCACTTTATCACCCATCTGTTTGGTTAAATTTTAGTTCCTTGACATCCTCAATTAACAATCCAGGCCTAAAAAATATTTAACTTAGCTCTCTCCTAGCTTCTTCAGCCCTTGTTTAGATAAAGGCATCTTTTATCTGTATCCTTAGATACAGGAATCTTTTCAGAGATTAAAGAATTAAATAATTAAAGATTTTTCATCGTGCACAGTATAACATTACAGAAGTTGTCTGCCTTCATACAAGGCTCATGTGAATTGCTGCTCTAGGATAAAAGAAACATAATAATTATTCTATTGTCCTTACTACAAAATTTTATAAAATGTGAAATGAACCTTGCACATAAAAATGCAGCTAAATCCACATGATTTGCATTAAAATCCAAATCATGTCAGTGTGTAATGATATCATCCAAACATCTTTGTTAATACAACAGTTGTAGTGTAAAATTTCAAATAATAAAAGCCATAAACAATGCATCTGCATCTTCTTAGCATTTTTTTTCTCATTATTGCTCTCACTGAGTTTACTAGACATGATTAAAAACATGGATGTTTTTAAAAACTTTTTAACCAGTTGTTTTTAAAAGCCACGTGTATAAAGAACATACAGCAAGTAAGCACCGTGAAAAAATCTGTTCTCCATTCTTCACAAAACTGTAGTGGTTTTGGGTTTTTTGGTGTTTTTTTCTGGATTAATGAACACAGCAAATGCCCAATTTTCTTCCTGAGAAATACTTCAGGAATCTTAAAGGATGAGGCCATACATACATACATACATACATGCTGCTAAAAGCCAGGAGCCTGGCTCAGCCTGACCAATTGGCAGTGTGCCTGCCTGTCCACAGAAAGAGAAGTTTCCATGCCCAGACACTTCATGTGACAGAGGGAGTCAAAAAACACAATGTGACTTATGAGTGTCCTCAGCTGAAAAAGAAATGCAAAGCAAATTCTTTGCAGTTAGCAATGCACAGACTAAAATCTCAGCTGTAGAGTAGCAATTCAGATCTTGAGCTATCCTGAATTTTCTGTGTACTTAAAAAAATACATGTGTTTTAATCTTTAAAAAGGTTGAAACTATTCTAAAAGTATTTATAATAAATTCTTTGCAGGCATAAGAGATATAATAATTACAGTGACCTTACAGATATAATACTAGGTTTATTAGGTCAGCTGTCTTGAAAGGTGCTCAGATTTTTTCTAGCCCTTGTGCAAGACTTAGTCCCAGCACAAATTTTATAAAGGCTAGATTCCAAAATGTAAGTATTGAACTCTGTATAGGTAAACAGGCTGATCACTATGGTAGACACTTCTCAATTTTTTTTTTATCTGAGGTTTGAAAAAAGAAAAAAAAAAAGACAAAATATACAGGGATGTCTTTTACAAAAGCAGTGTTTAGTTCGGCTCACACTTCATACACAGCAAGATAATAACTGTCTGCTAAATATTTTTTAAGCACAGTCCAATATCTAGCTTAAAACTGTTTTTAGAACAAGCACATGTGTTTGAATGTGAGATTGACAAAGGTCTTCAGATAGCAACCCTCATTGCTCAGGTTGTTTTTACAAATAAGGCTACTAAAGTTCTTGAGTCCAAAGTGGACCTTCATTATTGTTCTGCAGGTACCCAGAAGATGCTTGTGCTCATCTTTTGCTGCCTCTAAAACATTCCTATTCCTTCTCACCCTGTGTGAGGGCCAGGTACAAACTAGCTCCTCTCTGAGGACAAAAGAAACACATCTGTGTGGCAGCATTATGAATATCTGTCCAGGTGACTGCACTGGATGACTTTTAGTCCCTGCAGCCTATGTGATTTTATCATTCTGCCTCACTGACCAGTTTGTCCGATGGTGATGTCTAGAGCCCTGTTCAGATGATTTCAGTAAATCGACTGTTTTGGGGCTAGGACATAGGTCCAGACCACTTAAAATGGCATCTGTTTTCCAACAAAGAGTAGGTCTGGCAACTAAATACAGTGAACTAGAGTTTACAGTGAAAGAAAGCCCTCCACTGAGTTTTGTTTTAGCCCACTCACAGAATACTTCCCCCAGAGCTTATTTTGCAATTACTAAGTAATAAGAGAAGGGAAATGTACCTGAATCAGTGGCTGTGCAGGTCTGTCCCAGATTTTCATTTAAGTTACTGACGCTTCCATCTCCTGTAGAAACATCTGACTCTAAATGAAAAACACAAAGAAATGCAACATAATATATTTGCTGTACAAATATGAACGGCAAATGCAGATTGTTTGTTCTCCCTTTAAGTTATTAAGGTAGGTTAGATGAATATCAGGTGGGGATGGTTGAGATCAAATTTTCTCTATTTCTGGTAAAGAAAAAAGTGAACAATATAATCCATCTTCTTATGGAAGAAAATATGGAGTGGAAGATTAATTCCAAAACACGGCAGAGGTAAGGATAACATGACACTATGGGTCATGATTTATTGCTTAAAAGCAGGGGTTCCAGACATGATGACCTGCATAACCCCCTTTAGTCCCATTTTACCGTATCTTTCCAGAAACGTGAAAAGCCAAAAAATAAGTTGCTGGCAAACTGAACATTCTCTTTTACTCCCTGCAAGCCATGACAGCTACACCTGTAGCAGAATAAAAACAAAACCAGAACTCTGTGTGTGTGTGTGGGGGGGTTATTATTATTTTGAAAGTTTCTCGGTGTAACACGAAAAGAACAAACCGGAGTTCCGAGCGAGCAGAAGCAGCGCTGAGGCTGCGGAGATTGCCGGGCTCCGCTCGCCCTCTGCTGGGCCAGCCGCGCCTGACGCATCCCGGGCACAAAGCATCCCGGCCAAACATCGGTCCTTTCGGTACCCGAGACACCCAGACCTTCCCGGGGAGATCTGCTGCGAACAGCATCACCCTGAGCTATCAGCTTACCGACAGCACTCTGCGACAGAGCCCACAGTGTGCAGATGGAATCGGTCAGAATAATAGTGTTGACCAACGTTTTGTTTAATTAGCCTTAATTTGCTTGTGTTTTCATCAAGTTCTTTCCAGTGAATATCCTATTATGGTCCATATATGTATTTTTTCGCAACTTATTGTCCCAAAAAGTTATTCATAAAGCAAAATGGATTCTGTGAATGAGAATTTAGCATTGAGTGGAAATTACAGTGTCCTAGAAAGGAATGCATGAAATATACACTATAAAGTTTTGGTGGGTGAGGTGGAAATGAAACCTAGTCTGCATTTAGTACAGTTATGAAGCTATCTTAGCTACCACTAGGAGTCAGGAATTAGCAGTCTTTCTAACAAATGAATGCATTCAACAGAAAGGCACAAAAAAGAAGAAAACCTCACCTGTTACAAGCCATGTTCAAAGACCTGTGACAAATTAATTAGCAACATTAGTGGGAACTCCCAGCTATGAAGATGACACTGCTATCCTCTCACTTTCACTTTCTAAGAATCCATATAATATAGGAAAGGGAGGTCAAATTGCTCCCCTCTAAAATGACCTTCTGAAAGTCATGAGAATATGTATCCATGAAGTGTTTTGCACAAAATCATCTGAATTACAATGTGCAGCATGCATTATGCAACAATCTCTCAACAGAAAAAAACATCAGTGGTGAAGTGAAATGCAAAATACTCATCTTCCAAATGAAAGGTGAATAAAATAATCTCCTTTTTCAACTGTGGCAACTTACTTGAATTACTTTAAAAGAAGATAAATTAAAAAAGACAAAAAATGGAATCAGTAAGCATTTCCAAAATAACGAAGATGAAAGAGTTAATATTCTAACAGCTGTTTCTAGCGCTTTTTGCTAATCTTCCCTTGGAGTCCTGCTTGAACAATTGTAATGCCGAGTATTTCACAGGAAGGTTTTCAGCCACTTTACACTGAGTACTAAATAAGTAGAGAGACAATGGAATGGAATAGAATGAAGCCTTGAAAAAGAGAGCTGCTATTATTTAAATTGTTGCTTATATGGGTAACTGCAGCAGCTTAATCCAAGTGTTGACCTTGGAAATTTACTTGCTTTTGTGCAATTTTTTGTGTGTGAAGTTTTTTATCTGTGTTTTTGCATGCTCAATTTTCCTCTAGTTATCTCTTAGGCTAAATGATCTATTTCTACTTGTTTTTATGACCTTACTGCTCTCCTACCTTCTGACTGTCTCTGTTTCATCTACCTAAATAGAAGGGTCAGAGGAGGCGGTATATGGCGGTAATTTTAAGTGACTTGAAAAGCCTTTTTCTTCTTGAAATATGTCCTTAAGACATAAAGGAATGGTGGGAGTATACTGCAAAACTGTCAACTTGACAGCACCAAATTACAACTAGGTGGGTTCCCAGCTCAATTGGAAATAGAATCTGGGTTCCATTTGTATTTTAATCTTCCTGGTCTAAAATTAACAGTCTTACGAAATCGTGAGAAAGGACGGAAATAGGAAATAAAAAAAGACCTGAGTGCTGTTAAGTCTGAGTGTACATGTGCATTGATATCAAAGATTGCTGCACTTGATGGCTGAATGTGAGGCAGTTTCTCTGCAGAAATCTCCGAGCAGCACTGCCTCCTGGTAGCCCTTGTTACCCTGCATCTACACTGCTGCTTTGGTTCATCTCAGAACTGCATGTTTATAGTGAATCTGGCAATTGTCCCCACTTACACCACTTTGGTTCATATCACAGAGCTGCTTTGGATCAGAAGAAGTAAACTTTCATCTGAAACCAAATGAGATTTATTCTAATTACTTGCACAGTCCACACAGGTACACAGTCCACATGAGACTGAAGTCAGTCTGAACCAGACCGATGGAATCCATGTACTCTGTACCCTCTTAGCCATTTCACTTCACAGATCTGCTCAACTGCCCAAACTGCTAATGCCCACTCTATTGATTTCTGTTTTGTGATGAGACCATAGCTTTTTAGCTACAATTAGCTTGTGGCACACTAGTTAATAACTGCCAGATCTAATTTTCTGTAATCCTCAACCTGACAAGAGGCAAGTAGAAGATCAGGCTAACAGCAATGAAAACCAACCCTTAGTAGGCCAAATAAGAGCCTTAGCTTTGTCCAAAAAGAATAATCTAGTCTGATTTATTTTGAATTATCTTAAATATTTGGCACCTCTTCTTTATATTGCCAAATTATGTTCTAACCCAGGAAAACCAAGTTGATAATTTTGCTGTTGTTAATAATTCACTACTTGCTACAAAGCATTGTGACATCCTGTTAATATCATGCTAAATAAGAAATAGGCTACTACTGTTACACATTCAATGGCTGCAGTTTTTCAGAACCATTTAAAAAAAAATAAAAATATTCATGTTTGATAAAAAGAGAGCAGCCTTAGCTGTCTCACTGCTTTGGCTGAATAAACCCACTAGTGTAATTCCAGGCAGGATTTACCTTAGCTGTAACTATTGTCTGAGCTCCATCTGAACTTGGAACACACGGCTCCTGACTCATGCAGTGTGAGTTTGAATCACTGGTTTGCAGCTATGTTTGGGCTTTGTTGCTGGCAATTGCTGTTGCTTATAATTAACTCCCAAGGCATGTTTTTAAGAGTGGATCTATATGAACAATGGCCACAATAATTTCTAAACATTTTTACTAAAAATGGACTTCTGAGTATGAATGTGACATGAGAAAGGCTGTTTGACATTCTGTACATAAGAAAACCTTAAAATAAAGAGAAAATTTACTTGTTGAACAGCACGAAAGGACTTTTCAAAACAAAAAATGCTTTTCAATACAGAATTTCCAGCCTTCTAGAAAGAAGTACTTAATACAGCTGTAGTTTTACTGGTATAAAAACATTCCTCTTATCTTAAACTTTGTCAACAATGTACAGAGTTGTCAATGTTAACCTAACGTTGTCATTGGATAGTATAAGCCTACCACGGATGGGTCTAAAATAAAATAGTAGTCTAATGATATTAATATTTTATAAAAATATTAAATATATTTGAAAACTACTCATTTATTCACACAGGTACCAGATCAAAATACTAGTTAGTGGACAAACCTGACACCACAGAATTCTCTTGTATGGATGTTTCCAACACACTGTTCTCACTGCTGAAACTATCATCCACATTTTCTTCCTGTTTCAAATTCTCCTCTATGTCATATCCTGGTTGGCTTCTAACTTCAGTTTCTTCGTTTGTAGTCTGCTCCGTCCCACTTTGTTTATTCTCTGTTTCCAAAAAATATAGAGAAATTCTGAGGCAGTTCTATAAAACATTTCATTTCTTTTAGTGTGGAGCACAGAAAACACAGAACTAACCTGTATTCATCATGCATATAACAGTAACAGTATAACATATGGTCTTGGTCTTGACTCAAAAGTTATAGTTTGGAATTTTGACCTTTATATAAATATTTATTAAGAATTTACTAATTTACAATTAGAAACTAAACTTAAAGAGGTTAATAGAGTTATTTTTATGAAGTTCTCAATTTCTGTGCGTAGGTGTTTGTTAATAACATATTTTACTGCAACAAATCACAGAGGGTCAAGCTGCAATGATAAAATGTATCATCAGTGTTCTTCATCCACAATTACCAACGAAACTGTTTCCTCTCTCTGACCTTATGTCCGAGCATGCTCCTGCAACCATACACTACAGATCTACACACATGTGTACATGGAAAATCACTTATCCTCTGGTAAGAGCAACACCATTCATGCTTGATGCATTAGTCTGTATAGTTTGTTTTGGGGCCTGCTGTGCCCAAGATTACAAAGAAATTGTGGAATAAATGCATTCATTCAGTCGTCCATCAAACAACTGAATTAAACTTAAGTTTTACCCTATATGGTCTGCACTATACTGAAAATTCAGAAATGCAAAATGTGAAAAGAATTGAAAATAAAAATATGAAAATAATATTAACAATTTGCATATTTATTACTTAGTTTACCTTACTGATGGCCAAGTAGTGAAGACATGAATTTAAGCCTCCCACTGCTGCAACACTGAATAAAAATTAGGATCACAGCAGCTGCTGAGCAAGCCCCAGCATTCGAGTTTTGCTCAGAATGATCTTCTGAGGCTCTGACTTGGTTGGTCTTGTCCTGCAGACTGCAACACTCAACCATCTTTGAACTGTATCCTCAACTGTATCTAAATCCATACTATTGTAATTCTCATATTGCTTAACAAGGATCATTAGTATTTCAAAATCTGTCAATTAAGCTGTTACAAAACTTGGTTTTGAAATCCCTGGACAATCAAAAGCATTAGTCCCAGTGTCACAGTGAAACAATATGGTGGGAATCCTGCATTGCTTCTTAAGTAACAGTATAACTAAAAAAGAAAAAGAAAAAAAAAAAAAGAGTTATTAAAAATCCAGTACCAGTGAAATAAGATGATTACCTCCTGTATTTCCACTTAAATCATCTGCAAGGTCCTCATGTTGGGTTTCACGGAGAGCAACCAAAAAAGAAGAGAACCAATCTTTCTTCTGGACTATTCTGCTGAGTAGCTCCCTTGCACCATCTCTGTTCCCACGATTATCAGTAGCAGTCTGGATCTGGTAAAAATAAAAAATCAGAAACAATCCTCACACAGACTTTGGAAATGGTCTGAAGAAGCTTGCAAGAATAGTATAGGTGAAAAAGCACTTCCTCGCCATCATTAAAACATATTGAAAAATAAAGATATAAAGTGGACCTGACCACTCATCTGAAGAGAATTATTGTAATTTTGTCCAACCTCATGTTCATCCCATATGGTTTTGGGTAGGCTATATAAAACCTGTGAGATCTGGAATTTAGTTGGAGAGATTGGTAGTACTAGACAATGGTTATAACAGTAACCACTATATAATAATTATTATTATTGTTGTAACTTTTCCCTAAAAAATCCTTTTTCTGTTTCTCTGATTCTGCTGCATTTCTTCTGTATTTTTCGTTCTCTTCCTGGATTTCTCAGCCTCCTTTGGACTGAATTATTTTGGGATTCTCCCCATGGGGAGCTCTGCTTATCTCAGTTCTCTAGTTTTGATGAAAACTCCCGAGCTCATTAGAATCTTGTTTCTCGTGTTTATTAACAGGTCATCACAAAACTTGGCAGGTCTCTCCAGACTGGCTGCACAAGTCCAAATCACTGCAATCTGGTACATTTCTTTCTTCTGATGGTACAAACAAGGCCTTGTGGCACACTTCATGTCTGATGCACAAAATGGCCCCGAAATATGCAGTTCTTTTATCTTTATACCTATTTTTACCCAATTAACAATAGACACGTATATTATTTTTCTTAATGACCCAATGACCCATCACCTCTGTGATGCACTGCGGCATTTTCTGTCCAATCACCTACTATTATCCAAAAACCTCTAGGAGAAGAAAATGAAGAAGAAAGAAGAAGGGACAGGGGACAACACCCTAAATCCTCCATCTTGTCTTCTGTTCTCTAAACTAACTTTTTCACCCGGTGACTTAAGAAAACTTTCTAATCTACATACTTACACTTTAAGCTTTTTCTATCTAACTTTAACAGTTGTTTTCATGTATCACCATAAAAACATGCTCATGAATTTCATATTATATGAAATTCAGTGTTTTTCTGGATGTTAGAACTAAGTATCAGAAACAAGGGCACACGCTCTGTATCCCAGACTCCAACAATTGTGGAATAATAATTGGTGTTCAGACTGGTTTAGGGAATAGGCAACCTTGATTAAGGAGAAATGCTGTCACACAGCATTTCCAAAGCTCAGACTTAAACTCTAATATGACCTCATACATAAAAACATGTATGAGGAAAGAACATTTCCCTTCTAAAACTCTGGCTTCATCATCTCATATATTGTACTTAAAAATACAATACCTAAGCCTCTAGAAAGTGACTAGTACCCTCAAAGAAACTATGGAACAGTGTTGCAAGGCTGCCACAAGCAGAACTTGACATGTGATCACATGAGGAACAAAACCTTAAGAGCAAAGCAGCCTGAGACAGGTGTTCAGTCCCAAGGGCCATTTTGTCAAGGCTCAAGAATTACCCATTCTGACATGCAAGGAAACGGGCAGGCATAGCAGTGGGAACCTGACTGAGATTCATGACTAAAAGGAAGTGTGTGGAAAGCGGGAGGGGTTAAGAAAGCCTAAACTCCATTGGAGTTTAAACTGGCAGGATTGTGAAAGGTATTAAATGGTTTGATAACACCAGCAGCAAAAAGGTGACTCAGGGGAACAGAGGACCCATTACCAGGGAATGGAGCCAGTATCTCCCTAAAAGGCCTCTGCATCTGCCTTGCTTGGCTTGGCAAGCTTGGCTCCCTAATAATTAGGGTGCATCTGATCGTTGCTGCTATCTGATGGTCACAAGACAAAATTATGTATCCTACATTTTAACTGAAATGGAGCATAAAACTCCCTCAAAAGTGGATGCAAAGGATCAGAGTACAAATGTGATTTAGTTCCACCCTTAGTTTACCAGTTTTCCCCTTACTGCTGTGGCAATTATTATTTTAATTTGTTCTAACACTGTTTCAGGATATCAATTTTTTTTGAGTTTCAGGTAGGTTTCACATTCCAGGCAAGTCATTCTTAGCCAAGTGGAATAAACACTGGTCATTGTTTTCATCAAAGGTTAGCACTTCGTTTTGTTCTTGTCCAACCGGTATTTCTGCTCACCTCACTGTCTAGTGTGATAGTCCTTAGCGAACCTACAGCAAAAAAGGGGATGGAAAATCTTGTTTTATTTTAACTCAAGTATTCTTAGGACTTCACCGACCTCACTACTTCCTGGTATGGTTCAAGGGCCAGAAGACAATGATCTTCTGAGCCTAAGGTCTGTGGCAAAATGGTAAGTAAAGTCAAATCTGATATATTTCTTCCGCTTAGACACTGCCTTGGTCCATCCAACCCTCTGTTCCCGGCATTTTTCTTTGCCAGACTCTTAACTGGCATCCCACCTGCTGGCCCATTGTCAACAGTCTTCACTGGCTTACCTGGACCCATTATCTCTTTTCCCCCAACTCTGGGAACTCCCCTTCCACTTCTGTATTTACTGTGCCATTTGTAGTTGTGGCTTCCCACCTGCCCCTCAGCCCCTGGGGCTGGCCAGTGTCTGTGGCACTGCCTGCACCCGCACTCACCCGATCCATGTCCTCCTCCTGGAAGATGCCCATCTCCAGGCACCTGGCGGCCACCTGCACGGCGCGCATCCTGTCCACCAGCGTGCCGTGCAGCAGCTGCACCAGCTGCACGCAGAGGTCGTGCTCGGCCTCCTCCGCCGCCGATGGCAGCTGGCTCAGGCTGGGGTTGGCGTAGCAGGCTGCCAGGCTGCAGCCACCGTGCTCCAGCGCCTGCAGGAACTCGCGGATCCAGCCGCAGCCGCGGGGCCCGCGCTCCACGGCCCGCAGCAGCTCCTCGGCGCCCGCCGCCGCGCCGCGCTGCAGGGCGGCCGCCCGCACCCTGTCCCTGTCCTCCGCGCTCAGCGAGGGCAGCCGGTCCAGCACGGGCTGCACCTGGATGAACTGCTTCAGCCGCGGCCTGAAGCAGGAGATCATGTAGAGGAACCGCTCGTCCCGGGTGCCCTCTGCCATGGCGGCCCCTCCGCCAACCTCCCGCGGCCCGGCCCGGCCGCTGTGCCCAGCACCGGCACCGCTTTCGGTTTCGCTTGCGGGGCGGTGCGTGAGAGCCCGGCCCGCCGGGACAGGGCCCCCCGGGACAGGACAGGACTCCCCGGGACAGGGCCCGCCGGGACAGGGCTCCCCGAGACAGGGCTCCCCGAACAGAGCTCCCCGAGACAGGACTCCCCGAGACAGGGCTCCCCGAGACAGGGCTCCCCGAACAGGGCTCCCCGAACAGGGCTCCCCGAGACAGGGCTCCCCGGGACAGGGATCCCCGGACAGGGCTCCCCGAACAGGGCTCCCCGAGACAGGGCTCCCCGGGACAGGGATCCCCGGACAGGGCAGCAGCTCTGCACTTGGCACCACTCAGCGCAACTCCTCGGTGTTGAAAACGAAACTTTTGGCAGTAACGAAACCTTTGACAGTAATCGTGATGTCACTTTCCACCTCAAGAACTTCCCGGGCTGCTTACAGCCTATCTGAGTTCTGGGAGCTGGCTGCTGCCCAGGCACGCACTGGCAGGAATGAGGTGCTTGGTTGGTGTCTGAGGCTGTTGGAAAGTCTCTCCCTGAGAGGAGGTTTCACCCATATTGTACATGTCACTGAGCTTCAGAAGCAGTCTTGGTTTCCATTGTGGGGGCTTGGGGAACCTCAGTGTGTTTCTGAGGTAAGGCAAAATGATAAACAGAGAGTGCCTGGATTACTGCGTTCAGTTTTGGTCCAGGAGAGTTCAAGAGACTGAAAAATTGGAGAGTCAAGAGGCCAACAGGATTGGAGAGCCTGGCACATGTTTGAAAGAACCGCATATATAAAACCTGGAGGAAAGAAGGGCCAGGGGAGATCCAACCGCTGTGATATCTGAGTGTTAGAAAGATGAATTACTTGCTGGTAGAATTACTTTGTTAAGGTCTAGGATTTGGCCTGTTTCAACGATCTCAGACCTAGAGGGAGGTTAACAAAACTTGGGAATAAGAATGTATCACTGACAGCAGATACAAAGAACACAGAATTTATGTACCTCAAGGACATTTAGCAGAACTCCCAAAATGAGGACAAACTAATGAAGACAGCTCAGCAGTTGTGCTGAGATCAGCTCTGACTGGGTAGGAGGTAATTCTGGCAGGAGGAGATTATGACCACTGATTCACAGACCACCAATCCAGGAAACCACTGACTCAGAAGAAGAGAAAGATTGGGCTTGTCAGCATAAGTGAGGGAATCATTTAACCAATAGAAGAAAGAATACGAATTTATATGAAAAACTATGTAACTTGTAGCCAATGAGCTTAATGCCTTTGTCTGCTAAAATGTAAAAAAAAGTTGATAGTTACGGTGCTGGCTTTGTGAATTTGCCACCAAGCACCTCTTTCTGTGCAAGGCAGAACTGTAGATAATGCCTTGATTCTGTGTGTAGATCAGCCTCTTGCAAACTAGGTGAAAGAATCTATTATGGGACACCAACAGTTCTTCAGCTCCTAAAAGTTGGATGTTTTTTCACTAGGGTACACAAGACAAAGGGGAATTTGAATATATTTCTTTAGAGGAAATCATGTCCAGGTGTAAGGAGAAAATATTATCCACTCTAGAAACAATTAGACATTGGAATATATTGCTCAGAGAATTATCAGAAATTTCCTCAATAGAAATATTCATCACTTGGCTTGACAGTGTCCTTGATTTAATGTCTTGCTTTTAAAAGAAAGCCAGCTATCTCCAGAGGTCCTTTCCCAGCCTAAAATTTTCTGTAACTCAAATTGTACTCTCAGTTGCTTGTCACGTTGAGATGTGCTGCAGCAGTCTGCTCTCAGAGGGGCTTCCTTCAGCTGGAGGCTTCTTTCGTAGAATAACTTAATTTGTTTTTACTTTCATTTCATTGTTCTGTCTGCTTATCTTCGCTTTCACTCTTACTTCATCATTACTTTTTCATTTCTGCTTTCTGTAAAGATTTCTGTAATAAGCATAATTTCCCCCCACTATTTTTTCTTCTGCCTCCAGCTCCTTAGCTGGAAGTCACATGAGCCTTCCTTGCTCAGTCTCAGGAGCCCTCAGGACTCAGTGTGTGCAGATGGGTTGTTTGTGTGTTTGCTTTGTTGTGTATGCTGTGGTGGTAAATCAGGCTATACAATAATCCCCAAACAATCCTTTACTGGTTCTATGAGATTGCAGACATTAAAAGGACATTTGAGACTTCCAGAGATAAAGAATGCTTGTTTATTCCAGCTAGTGTGAGGCTGCACAGATGATAGCAGAGCGCCTTCTCTGACCACGGAGAATGCAAATACTCTGACTCTATCGCTCTCCTGGACGCTAACACTGATTTCTGGGACCTTTGTCCCTTACAGATGTGACTGAAATCAGTGCCGGTGTTCATAGCAGTCCTTCTGGCAGGGCAGGGGATGAGTACCCGGCTTTCCCCTCGGCTGTCACAAGGGCTACGCAGTGCCACCGCCCGGCCCCGCTGCGGACCCGACCCTGCCCTTCCCTGCTCGGTCGGAGCGCGGCGGGGAAGCCGGGACGTGGTTCAGCCGCGAAGGCTGCAGCACCCCAGCGCACCCCAGCGCACCCCACCGCACCTCAGAGCACCCCATAGCACCACAGAGCACCCCAGCGCACCCCACCGCACCCCAGCGCACCTCAGAGCACCCCAGCGCACCTCAGAGCACCCCAGCGCACCTCAGAGCACCCCAGCGCACCCCAGCGCACCTCAGAGCACCCCATAGCACAGAACATCACCGCACAGCACAGCACAGCACAGCACAGCACAGCACAGCACAGAACAGCCCAGCACAGCACAGCACAACCCAGCACAGCACAGCACAGCACAGCACAGCACAGCACCGTACAGCACAGCACAGCACAGCACAGCACAGCACAGCCCAGCACAGCCCAGCACAGCACAGCCCAGCACAGCACAGCACAGCACAGCCCAGCACAGCACAGCACAGCACAGCACAGCACAGCACAGCACAGCACAACACAGCACAGCTCAGCACAGCACAGCACAGCACAGCACAGCCCAGCACAGCACAGCACAGCACAGCCCAGCACAGCACAGCACAGCACAGCACAGCACAGCACAGCACAGCACATCACAGCACAGCACAGCCCAGCACAGCACAGAACAGCACAGCACACACCATTACACATCACTGCACTGCACTGCCCACCATCACACTGAGCAGCACAGCACTGTGCAGTGTACACTCTTACCCAGTGCTCACAGTGTAAGAATATTTCAAGGAGAGGATAGAAAGATCAGGGGTGCTGATCTCTAGGTGTGGTATTAAGTACACTTGTCACAGGAGGAATCATGCCTTCTGCTGTGCTGGTATTGCAGTCTCCTGCAATTCTATTTGTGTCCAGCATTTTAGAGCTCAACAGCTCCAATGAGAGGACATACAATTTATCAGGGGCAAGACTCCAGTTGCTCCACCTCAGCAGGAAGCCAGAGGCCATGCCAAGCAGTGCTTTTCAGCTTTTTGTATGTTACTTATGATGCTGGTGAATGAGACAGGAGCTTTGATGTGTGCCCACCAGAGAGGCAAAATTGCTAGGACACAATCTGTGGCAGGGAAAGGGAAGAGAAGTTCATCTGCTGCCAGCCAGCAGTGAGGTGGGAGACCAGAAAATGTGTTTGCAAAGTGAACAGCACAGGAACATGGAAAGAAAGAGACGAGCAGTTGGGCGTATGCTCCCAGGAAACAGTGGAGCTGGGCCAGTCAAGAAACAAGACTAGGTGTATTACTGTAAATCTGTGCCTGTAGATGAATGTGCACATCCAAATAGTTCAGGCTGCTGCACACCTTAACTATCAAAAAGCATCACAACCTCTCCTATGCTTTAAATGTTGAACTACACCCGTATCTGGTAAGGGCCAATGAACTTCATTAAGAGCTATTCTGATCTCACAGTCTCATATTTGTCATATGTCTCATCTCATAGTCTCACCTCTCATACTTGAAGTGATTGTCCACATTGCTTTTGCACTTCAGCTACTTTAGCTATTCCTGAATTTCCAGGAGACTTTCTGTATCTACAGCTTAAAATGAATACGTATTTTTAAACACAGGCTTTTAATGTACAATTTCCACAAGTTGTCCTAAGTTCAAACAAACCCAAAACATGCCTCCTAAAGTTCTGAAAGCTTCTTTGGATGTGTTACAACTCTGTGGGTATACAAGTCTTAACATTATTCCCAGTTTGATTTGGATAACACAGACCAGACTGGATTGGATGATTTATGTTTGGATAACATAAACCAGACTGGACTTAAAGGGAGGTTTGCCCCATCAAAAAAACCCACAAAACCCCCCAACAAAATCACCTGCAAATAAAAGGGGAAAATGTTGCTGTTTAAAAAAATTAACACATTTGCAAACCCAATGGTTTTACCTGTTTCTGGAAAAAAAAAGGTTGAAGCAGTGGGTGTTCATGTACTTCATTGAACCTCAACAAGAAAAGAAGTTACCTGAGAAGGCAGATCTTTCTGTGGCAGGGAAGGGGTAGCTGGAATGCTGCAGCTAATCTTTCATCTTTTGTTTCTGCATTCCTTGGCAGGGAGCTTAGATTCTCCATAACTTTTTATAAAGTCTCCCTTATTTGCACCCATTTGAGATTTTTTTGTTTGGTACAGGGAGAAAGGAAGGAACAAAGACTCTCTGGGCCAAAAAATGGAGTAAGAAGTGGAGCTTTTCCTTCATTTAGACTGGTTGCAGTAGTTGTCACTCTTCCTCTTCCCCAGTGCTTCTTCCCCAGCCCACCTGTTCTATTCTGTCTCTTTGCAGTAATGAGAAGAATCGAATGATAATACTGGACAAAAGGCCTTTTGTAAAGCAAAGCTCATGCATTATACTTTTTCCATTAATTTTATTTTTAATTTATACCAGACTTTTTAGAATGTAGCATAACCACAAATACCTTTTTAGAAAATGTGCTAACTTGTTTCTTGTAACAGACATGAGTGTTAGTTACTAGGCTGAGATAGAGCAGAAGTCTTTAACACTTGCTATTAAATGAACCCAAACAACAAAACCCTCCAGAAGGAATTTGTTATTCAGCACTCCTGTTTCAATGGAGTATATGCAGGCAGAGATTCTGGCTGGACCCTAGAGAGAGGAAAGATGTGTGCTAATGTCTTTACAATTTGATAGGCGAAGGCATGAGTGGTAACGTATTTGAAATGGGTCTTAATGTCTGTACCAACCTCAAGCAGCAGGTTTGTTTCCAGGCTCAGACAGCTTGGCTCCTGAAACAGGCAAGGGTCTGCACAAGCCTGAACTTTGGGGTAAAATTACAGGTTCAAGGGGGGATATGTGGTAGGTTGTTTGGGAAGATTGCACCTGCCTAGTACCTCAGCCAGCGGGAAGAGAGCAACATGTGGCTGGGAGTTCAGAAAAAAGGAGGCTGTGCCCTCTGAAATCTCAAGAGAGAAATTCATAGGTGTGTGCCCCAGTGGACTGTCTCCCTCTCTTTATTCAAATAAAGTTGCAAGACTCCTCTGTCTCCTTTTTGGACATAAACCTCTGGGGTTTGTGGATTAATTTTCCTGACACTAGAATCTGATCCTGCAAGTGCAGCCCTCCTGTCATCGTGATAGAAGAGCAGCCAGCCTGTTGTAGCACTTGGACCTTTCCATCATCCGATGAACCAGGAAGCAGGAGAAAATTTGATCTTGTATGGGAAGGGTTGGTTTATCTTTTCAACGACAAAGGTATTGATTTAATTAACTTTGGTAGCCTTAAAAGCAAAGATAAAGTAGAGGCATGCTCAGTAACTCAACATTCACACTAATTTTAAATGAGGAAAGATTCACCCACTTCCTGTTTATCTACTGGCTGTGTATGCCTGAAGTGTCATATGTTTCATTCTGACCCCAACATACAAGAAATACATCTATGTGAGGGGCAGCCACTCAGTATCTCTCTGTAGCACTGATTTAGGACAGAGGGTTTAGCTTGGTTTTAGGTAAAATTTAAGTGCTCCCCCCTCTAACTGGATTACATGCTTTTCTATAACCAGTTCTCATCCTAGGGGAATTTCACATTAAAGCTATAAGATTAGAAAATCATATGAACATTTAAAAGTATTTGAAAACAGTAATAAAAAGGACATTTCCTTCTAAAATAAACACAACATTTGAAGCAGAATAATATTTTAATAAAATTAAATCTAAGTATTCACAAAGCATTATGCACATACAGTACATACTGTATTTAAAGCCTACAGACCTTAGATCATTTTATTCTAATGTAGTCAGCTTTGGACACAAGCTAAGCTTACTCATTTTGTAATAAGAAAGTTTACAATTGTTCCTGAAAGTGATTTTACATATATACATATATATATATATAGCTCTATATCTATACCCCTACATGTAAGTGTAGGTATATACACACACTTGTGTGTATGTGTGTATATAAATATATATACACATACACATACATACACATCTATGTACATCTATAAAATACACACACCCACACGTCCAGGAGTGCGTGCGAGGTGTGTGTATATGAGCATTGTAGAGGGGCCGGTCAGTAAAAAGAGGTAACTGCAATCAGCCACCCTAATAATTATAAAAAAAAAAAAAGTGTAAAATATTTTAAAATTAAAACAGGCTGTTAATAATTTCTGTTGAACAAAAGGAACACAGTCTTCTGCATTACATAGAAATTAGGTTTATTGCATTTGATTATGTTTGTGTGACAGATGAAGAGTACCTGTCTGCTCATCACAGCTGAATTCTATGATGCAATTAAAAAAATAACAATACAAAGACCAAAAACCAATATGTTGTGGAAACAAATGATTCAATTTAATGCAGTTTTGTGGATGTGACCTATGGTGATACTTTGCACCATATGGCAGTTTTCCTCTCTGTTAAAATACTGCCCTACTTTGACTAGTTTGGAAGGAGGCTGTTTACTCTGTCCTAATTGTTTCAAGCCCAGAAGACTTGCTTACCTTATTCTTTCTTTAGATTCATACTCATTGTGATTTATTAGAAAAAGCTCACTACAAGAAAGGTAAATAAATTTTCAAGAGTGAGCTAGAAGAGCATTTTTCTTGAATTTTAGCTTGGTCAGGTAGAAGTTTTTCTATGTGAATTACTGTTATTGGTCTCCTATTTGCTTTGAAGACTTATCCACAATAAAATAGTATTTCCATGACAGCAGTAAATCGTAATCTCCATGCAACGTAAACTGTAATCTCAGAACATGCATGTTATTTTAAAAAAAATATAAATATAAGGTGCCTTGAGAATGCTGGCAGTTTTACATTTGGAACATACAGTTAGTGTGTGTGTATATATATATATATATATTTACATCAGAACTGCTCAACTTTACCTTACAAGCTTCAGATTTAGGAAAATATACAGTACTTTTGCATATAATGGTATATTCCTTGTAGCCCCTGAGTCAAGTATAGAGGATTTAAATACAAAAAAAAAAAAAAAAAAAAAAAAGGAGAAACAGCCATTAAAAGCACTTACATTTTTGTGTGAAGTAATAGTATAAAAGTACTATTTCCCAGGAAGACCAGGATCAGAAACATGCCTATGAAGACTCAAGATTCCTACAGTGTTTAGTGAAGATTCTGGCAAGGAAGGGTGCCTAACTGGCGGGAGACAAGTTTTACAAGGCTGTGTGGGACGCTCTACAGACTGGTCATGTTCTTGGTCTAAAAAAGAAGCCAGGTTGTCTTCTGAGGCTGTGTTCAGATGCACTCCACTTGAGAAGGATTCTTTGGATTTAAGTTTAGATTTTTCAACATCTGAAATTTCAGGACACTGTAAGGGAAGAGAAGAAACGAGATGGTAGTAATTACCATCCCTTTCAGGCCCTTGTTCTGTTCAAAATTAGCACATTCAGATGGTTGATGTGAAACCATTTTTGAAAATTAAACAGTATACTGAAATATTTTTTACATGGTACTGCATTTGATTTAATGTAATTGAATGCAATTCTGACATCAAGATACAAGTACAAGCAGCCCTTTCAAAAGACCTGATTACTCTCGAAACCCAGTCTAAGAGTATGCATCTCAACATTCCTGAATATGAAGTTCTGTTTTGGAGCATAACTCCAGAATTGCATGATTCTGAAAATTCTAACCACTTGGATTCCTTTTCTGATAACTTTTGTGAAAATGACAATAAAGTAACCTGTCTGATTATTAGATCATTGTATGAATCTCTACAACTCATAGAAAATGTGGCTTCTGAAACTGTGGTGTCTAAGCCCACTGTGGAGATGCTGGGTCAAAAGAATAATTTCAAATTCCTTAAACTAGTGAACCAGCACCTAGATTGGTATGCATTTCTTCCTCATAACATAAAAAGACTAGGAAACCTCTTTTGATCTTATTGGACATGTACTTACCTGAGATGAAGGACTGAAACTTCTGTCTGTTTTAATTGATGCTGCAGGCTGAAGCTTTTGTATGAGCCGGACTGCTGGCTCTTGATATTCTGCACTTGCTGTCACCATGCTATAGGCAGGTGGAATGAGTGCTGACTGCCTTTGCAGAAGCTGCAGGATGGTTTGGATATCAGCAGTCATTTGGGATTCAAGCCTGGAGAAAGAACAGGAAATCAGTTAGCTCATGGCCAGGAACAAGTGTATTTTACACACTGATTACGGAGGCATTCAAGTGGGGCCTGCAGTTTATCTGTAGAACCATTGCTTATTGTGGCATGACCATGTCTTAAATAGGGTAGAACAGCAGAGGGAGTACGGAGCCCTTCCAAAGCTTCTGGCTCTCCCTTTGTGGAGCATATCTGTGAGCTTTTCCCTGTTTTTTGCTACAGTGAGAATGAGTTCATCACTGTGCTACAGGTTTGCAACAAGAAGCAATGCGGGGGACTCGGTATCTGGTTGAAAATAACTGGAATAAATGTATTCTCTTCGTTGTAACTAAATTGATTTGTGCTGGCTGGGCATGGGACATTATTTTGATGCATCTGACAATAAATTCTGACATGCTGATACAATGCACTGAACTAAGCAAAAACTACATTTGTGTTTTTCCACAGTTATAAAAAGAAATATTCTTCCAAAACCATTAAAAATCCAACTGCCCAATTCTCATTACTGTGAAAATTTATTCAAACTTATGCAGGCCTCGGAATTAATGTCAGCATTTCTGACATTCAAATTTTGTATCTTTAAATTTTTTTTTGCCTTTTCATAAATTTGTATATGACTTCTGAAACACTTGAGCTGATTATGTTGCTCATACTTACAATTGCATATCACTGATATGATTTTTACATGGTCTTGCCAAAATCTGTGACAAACTCAGGAAAAGGTAATGCCTATTGTACCTTTCCAGCTGCTGGAAGGCTACAGCACATGCTGAAAGATGGTAATGCAGATAATACAGCCTTCTGTACAGCAACTGAGCTTCTGTCAGAGTAAACAAATCTTTGTCAGCAGCCTTTAATGTTGTGAATGTTACTACTTGGGCTCCCTACAGTAGTAGAATTGATCCTGTGCTGTAAAATTTTTTTGCTTTCACCACATGCTGCACTGATGTTATTTTTTATCCTGTTGGAGTTATTCATTCCATCCCTGTTTGGGATGTTGTTTCTTCCTTTATCAGGAGAAGCTGGTTTTGTGGCATCAGCTCTCAGAATAAAAGGCCAAAACCCAGACTTCTGTTAGAGTCAGACGTTCCCTACTTTCCCTCTTGGGCAGCTCCCTTGGGTTCTTTGCTACTTGCAAATATGCTGTTCTCACACAAGCATGGTGCTGATGCCACAGGGGAAGATGCTGCAGGGACAGCAGCATGCCACCATCCAGAGAGCTTCCATCAGCTTAACCTGGGCCTTAACACCTCAGTGAATAAAAGATAGCATTGGAGGATGTGCACTCAAGACTGTTTTTAATTAACTTTTAAATTGCTCCCCTCTTACTTTACTTGTACTTGAAAGTTTCCTTGTACTTCAAATAAAAGATTGTCTCTGGTAGTGTTTATTCATCATCATTGTATAGAAAGGTTCATTTTCCATTCTCCAGAATTAAAAACATATCCATGTTACTCAAACAAACAGGGGAACCTTAAATGCTTGAACCATAGTCTCCATGAAGTTCCAATTGCTTAAAGAAGAGAAACAGAGATAACTCTAGGGACATATTACTTGTACAGTGGCTCTCCAGTCCTCTATGTCTATTTAACAATTGAGTGTTATGCCAAGCCTCTAATTTCTTATGGAAGAAGTTGGGGAGAAGTAACCATGCTTTTTAAGCTGGCAGGTCAGATCTGACAAAAGCAGGAAAGGATATTTTCTGCTATATTCATAGAAAACCTAGAAAGGCCCCAAATCCCAAAAATATGAAAAGCTTTAAAAACATGAGAGGAGTTAAAGAATAAGGTGATTTAATAAAATACATAACAATTTAATTAGCTTACCAGCCACAATTTTATTGTCTCACAGAAGAAAATACTGAGAACTTGCATGATAGAACTATGAGGAACTTTGAGGTATAGCTTCAGTTTTGAGAGCTTAAGGTTTCAATAAATGAAATGTTATGAAAAGACTATATACTGTTGATAAGGATCCTGCAGACATTTAGTTAAGTGACATTTACAGTTACTTAGGTTACTTGACTTTACTGTAATTAGAATTACAGCAGTTTAGGGTTAAGTGTTAAAAATGTCTTTTAATGCATTATGTCATATTCAGAAATGAAAAATACTCATGTTTGATTGGCTTGTGGTGGATGAAGGAATCAATATGCAGTTAACCTGGCTTTAAACTGATTGCTAAAATATACAGCACAGAATGACAGTGAATAGCTACTAAAGTATAATTAGGACTGAGTACATGTCATAGTATTTCTCATGGAAAAATATTGAAAGTTATGGAATTAGAGAGTAAAAATAATGAAAAAAAGCCGTGGTCCTGAGCGCAGGGCAATTTAAAATTAAGTGAAGTTGCATGGTAAATTACAGTCAGGATGGATCAAAATTGTGCAACTGTATTTTTAAGATGCTCTAAGCTATGCTGCTTAGCTGCCAGCAAAGAGTAATATATCAGTATTAAGTGAAGGTGATATTGGACTCTGATAAAGAAAACATCATTTTTCTGCTGTAATAGGTATAAATATTGTGCCTTTGACTACTCCCATGTCTTCCTTATTATAGAGTTGCAAAAAATGTTAATGCATCAGAAAGGGAATTTATCTGCAATACATTTTAAAAAAGCAGGCAGCTGTACTTTGGTAGGTGTACTTTGAGTCTCCAGAAAAAAAAAAGTACTTCAGATCTTGAAGATACTGAAAATTGCCATTTTGTGTCCCTGCCCAAGACAGGAGGTTGGAACTAGATGATCTTTAATGTCCCTTCCATCACAAACTGTTTGATGGTTCTATGATCTAGGAACAACAGTTTTGATGAGGTGAGATTTAAATTTAACAATTTTAGGTGCCTCAGTACAACTTCTTGGTTAAAAAGATGGTCTAAAACAGCTGAGGAAAAAGGCTCTACCGAAAAGCCATTCAGAGTAGCTAATATGCATTCCCAGAGGTAAAAGATATGAATATTCTGGCAACGTATTAAAAATTGTCTACTCAGATTTCCCAAAACTGTTTTTTCCAATAATCTGGAAAGCCTAACTTTGGTGATATATCGGCTCCTCAGAATACATACAGATGAAAAAGTGATATTCCCATCAGGTATATTTTTGCACTTTTGAGCTTCTCAACATCTGAATGCTTTTGGAAACTTCCTGCTCAAACTCATTCCTCCTGTAGTATCATCAATATCAGTTGTATTTTTTACTCTTTTACACACAGTTTTTTTGTCTTTATTTTTACCTGTTGAGTTGTTCTTGAAGTAAATCTAATCGATTCTCCACTTCTCCGTATATAAAGTCACTTTCTGTTTCACAGATTCCCCATGTCACATGGGATAATGCTGGTTGAACTGGGGAGTCCTGGTACTCCTGGATGTTCTCCTGTTCCCAGTTTCTTTTGTTGATGTCTGATGAAAAAAACAACCATAAAAAGTATAGATTTATATACATATAGTTAGAGAGGGATTGGCACCTCTCAAGCATCCCACTTAGTTTCTCAAAACCTTGAAAGTCAAATTGGTACATTGGCACACAACATCTCTTTGTTCCTTACTACCCCTTAAGGAAAGGTAAGAGTGGTTAGCTACATACAGGCTAACATTTTGAAGCTGTAGAAAAACAAGTAGCTTTTTCTAGACAGCATCATCAGAGTTCTGCCACTGAATGTCTTCTCTAGTTTTATTTCTATTATTTTACAAATGCATCCCAAATTTTCTCAAAGTGTTCTTTTCAGCAATTTTTTATTCATTGAAAATAGATTTTTTTTTTCTAACCTAAAGGCATTAAATGATGTACTTGAATGTCTTTTGATACTGCACTTCAGAGGCTTTTTCTTGCCCTTGAATGAGCTCTTGAAGTGTATTCATAGCTTAGCTCTTTGGTGTAAAAGAAGGATTTGCTGTACTGCATTTGCAGCACTGGGCATGTGGTACAGTGCACTGGAATGTCCCCTCTGGAGAAAGGTGCCAGGCCTCAGGGAGTTGCCTTTCTTACCCATAACTCTAACACTACTTGTCTTAGCTTGGTGAAGTGGAATATGTTTTCTCTGAGACAGGGGCCATTCGATGAAGCTCATGCTGCTTGCAAAAGGATAGTGCTTATTATTCTCATAAAGAAAATTGATTTTCATTGATGTAGCTTTTTGCATCACTACTTTCCCACCCAATCCATCCACCACTGTGTAAAGCACATCTCTGAAACTCTTACAGTACTGTGGGGTGAAAGGTGCCGGTTCATTTTGTTTAATGATTTGGGCCTCCTCAAAGAACGAAATATTCAGCATTGCTGGGTCAGCCAGAGATCACTTCGCTATTAAATGCAGATTCATGGTAAACATGAAGTTTCTAAAAACACTCATTATATGAGTAATTTATATTTATTTCTTTACCTCCATCACTTTGTAAAAAAATTGATGATGATTAGTCCAGGCCTCACCCTATACCCGCTACACCCAAATTTTATTTCTCTTGACCCTCCCAGTTCTTGGATCTCTGTGACCCAACACTGCACATGACTACCCAACAGAGCTCAGGGACACTCCTTCCTTTTGCTTGGACTTCTGGTTGGGGCTATTTCTCTTTCCTCTCTTAGTTTACTTGATTTACCTCTCTGTGGATTTATTAATTAGTTTACATTCTTGGCTCTATTTCTCCTGTTCACCAAGCTGTTGAAACATTACACATCCAATATCATGGGTATATACTTGTTACACTTATTAAGTATAGAATGAAGACCTTGCTGTGACATTTGCAGAACTTACAGGTGACATACTTAGGTTGAACAGTGCTTTTACTACAGCTCAACTTTCCCCCCATAGCCTGTGTTTGCTCTGAGTCAAACTGTTATGCAAAAAGTCAAAATTGGTCAGAATCACTCATTCTTCTTTGATGTGATAAAAAAGGCTGTTTAAATTTCAACATCTGCTCAATACTATCCCATTAGGGGTTTTTTTGGTAATTATTTAACTACATGAAGTTATAGAACATATTAAAGTTCTTATTGCACCCAGGCTGCTGCTTCAGCATACAGCTGGGCAAAATCCTTGACTGCTTGTAAGGCATCTGCAATTGAATTTGAATCACACATCAGTCCCTGAATGATTTGCTCAGAGCTTCTCCTAACACTTCTCTTGGCACCACACGCTGTTAACTCAGCATAGGTTACATTCATTTCACACTTGTGAAATTTTTCTAAGCAACCATAGCAGCTAGAGCCATATTACAAAGAGGAGAGAAAAAAACCCCACAGTGTGGGTGACATGTAAGAGCTTTGTCCAAATGCTAATAGCTAATCCTTTTCAAACATGTCTTTGAGCAGTGCTTCTCTAAGTAAAGAAAAAAAAAAAAAAAAAGAAGAAAAAAAGCAAGAAGTTCCCACTCAGATTTAGTGTTTCAAGCAGATTTAGCCAGGAAGGGGAGCTCTCACTACATGATTCAAGTGTAAGGGGAGACATCCTTTTCTCTTGCTCTCTTTTATTTTCTTTTGTTTTGCTTTAGTTTGGTTTTTTTTTTTGTTTGTTTTTTTTTGTTTTTGTCAGACAAAGGTCGTTATTGCATTATCTGATCTTTGGTTAGCAGGTGGTAGGAGGTTTCCTGGAGCTGTAAAGAGTGTTTGAATTTCATGTGACGACCTATAACTGATTATATGCAGTGGGCAGAAGAAAGAGGAAGGAGATTTCATCTTGGCTACACAGAAATCTGTTCTGCTTCTCAGGAACAGAAGCCAACAGAAAGGAAGAGATAAAGGGTGTCAGAAGCATGTAATTTGGTTTTAGGAAGCACACATGGCACAATTTGCAAGTGTCCAAGGAAAAACTGGAAAGCTCTCAGCAAACTGAATGGAGCATACTATGAAAAATTGAGGGGTAAAGTTTCAAGCTAAGAAAATTTAAAAAGTTTAAGTGTAATGGATTTTATAAATCCAGTAGACTTATAAGCTGTGAATTTCAGGAGCATTTCACTGTTTTTTAATGTCCTGTAAAAACATGGATGTTGTAAATAAAAAACAACAAACTGGTTATTTTTCACAATAAGTCATTCATTAAAATCACAGATCTTAAATGCCATGGATTGTCCCAGGGAAATTACTGCTGGTTTTGTCCCAGAATACATATTTGGAGACTATTGTAATAGACACTTAATTTGTGACAGAGCAAATGATTTGGCACTGAAAAGAGAAAGTAAGTTCACACACCATAAATAAGTTAATACTCTATAAAATATGGTGTTTTACTCATCTAAGTGTCTTTTCAGGTATTCTGTATTCCTTAGTAACCCCAGAGAAGCCCGTCAGCAGCTACAGCTTTATAACCAGCTCTGGTCTTCCAGGGCTTGAAGAATCTTAGACCGAATACTAAGTCAATGAATGTATAACTAGTTTCACCAGAACAACTGAAGAATCAGTCTTTTAGGCCAAATAATGACCAATTGAAAATAACATTTTTCCTTTATATATAGTTAACAGCTACAGAAAATTTCTCAGAGCTTCACAAAAGAGCCATATGTTTAAAAGTTAAAAGCTGCATTCTAGAATTATGAGAGAGATGTTCATAGTGTTTCTGTCAAATTATACAGTCCATTATTAATAGTCTTTCCATTCATTGAAGTAATGACCAAAACTTAAAACAAAATATAATTAAATATGTATCAGTCACAGCGGTAATGAACTGGAGTAGCTTTATGCAAGTGCATTTTATCCAAGATTTATAAGGTACCATAATATATGAGGATACATAAAAACAGAGGTTTTTCCCAAGTACATTATGTTTGCAACTACTCTTATGGTAAGTTATATTCGACCTCTAATACTAGAAGTAAGAATTTAGTTTAAAACATATATCAGGAAAAGCTAACCTTATTGACCTTGAAGGTTTTATAAATGTTTACAAATATTGCAAGAAAGCTCATTACCTTGCCTAACATTGCTAGAAATGCTAAATTACAAAGTGGGAAAAAGAGTGTGGTCTTAATCAAATATATAACCTTTAGATATGCTAAATTTAGCTTAAATAAAATCTGCAATAGGTTGCCTTGGAAAATGTTGCTATAGCTGCAAGGACACATTTCTGGCTACTGGTAGGGGAAAGGAAACTTTTCCAACTGCAGTATGTGAGCAACAAGTTTATGTGGTTTGGATTTATAGGGCCTTAACTTGAAGAGACCAGACTTCACATATTAATAACTCTGAGATGTTAAAATCATTGTTTGGTCTGATTAATCATTAAGTTTATTTAAAATGATAGCCTAAAAGCCTAAAGTTTGTTGAATGATGGTTAAATGGTTAAATTGTCTCAATGGAAACTGCTGAGGAAAACAGCATTAAACAATAAACATGTAATTCTTCCCTTCAGACTGAAAGAATTACAAATGAACTTGCAGTGATATTTAAATTGTATATTAATAGAGGGTTTTTCATTAATTTCCTTTCACATCACCGAGAAAATTAATATTTAAGTATACTAGATGTAATTTTAATTATGTGATTTAACTCTATGTAAAAGTATCTGAGATTACTTAATAGTTCCTGATCATTTATCATATACAAAAGCTCAAATCTTTATTCTCGTGTGTTACTTATGGAAGTCATGATTTTTTTCCTGTGTGATGTAATGACACTCCTTTAACCAACAGGTGCAGCAAGACAGGAAAGCATTCTTTCAAGCTATTAGGATTTTTTTTTCACTTAATTTTTGTTGTGCCTTGTCAATGCAGTGGATAAAATTAATTGTCTGAAAACATATTATTGGTTCATGTGCAACTTTCACTAGATTTAGCTAGTCTGGCTCTCATTATCTATAATTTTTTACTGTCATCCTACTCTGGCACATCAAATACCCTTTGGGAAATACTGTACTGCTTTGAGTGCAGTATCTCCTAAATGGAGATAACATCAATGGTCACTCAGTGAAGACAAATACCAGTAGACAATTTGGAAGAGTTTGTTTCAATTATTAGGTAGTTCAATTACAAGATGATTTGTAGTAAAATCTAGAAAGACCTTTTAGAGGTTCTACAAGCCAGTCCCACAGAATTGTAATCCAGTTCCCACTGAATTAAACTATATTAATCCTCTTGAGAAATAATTATTTTTAGATCTAAGATATTTTTTCTTAAGCTTTCCCGAGGAAATATTATGTAAGGAATCAAGAGAATCATTCAGAAAATTAGTTTTATTAATCAGACTAAAAAGATGTCTGCTCAAACTTTGCTAAATAGAAACAGCTGGATTACCTTTGCAAGAACTGCTTCTTTTGTCAGTAAGTATTTCTTCTGTGTCATGATCCATTTCTTCAAAGTCCATCTCTGTGGTTTTCTCTGTTACAGATGGGTAATCAGCTATCCCAGAGAACAGGGGCTTTTGCTCATCTTCAATGGAGGACACAAAAGATGATGACCCACTTTTTTTCTCCTCAAAATGTTTCTTAATAGATTGATAGTATCTGGTGCTGTCTCCTGAGGGTTCAGGATCACTCTGATCATTCTCTTTGAAGTAATCTATGAAAGAGAAATAATTGTATACAAAAATAAGCAATTCTTGAAAGTTTATTGTAGTTTATTATGGTCTGAGGATGGACATGATTCTTATATCAAGTAGGAAAAAAATACTTTAAAGCCTTTTTTTTGATTTTTTTTTATCAGAGGAGTTATATATTTCTTTTGTAACCCTGGAAGACATTTGTATGTATGTAATAAGGATTCTTAGTCCATAAACTATAACTCATTTTGCAAAACTTTTTTGTATCAAAACAACAAAGGCTTTATTCAACACAACCCTTCTGTGTACTCTTTTTTTTTCAGTGAGGATGAAATCTGAGGAAGTCTTATATTACAAAGTTTACAAAATATGAAATCTTGCCTTCCAGATTCTCTCACTATTGGGCATTTATCATGGTCTTGACAGGCTAACAGTCATGTATGTTTGACTTGGTATCAGAAATACTTATTTAAGTTTTCTCACATGAGAGCATATTTGTTGATTATTCTTTTCCCATAAGAGGCATTTGTATTAATCAACCACTCATACCCAGAATTTCTGGGTCCACCTAACCAGGGAGCATATTTGTTGATATTTATTATGAGATTGATACAGTAGAGAGAAACAAAAGGAGGGAGTTCCTAGTCTGATTTATGGGATCACCTCAAAACAACTTTGCAAGTAGCTCAAATTCATTAGCCTTTAGAACTGCAATTCTCTGAACATCCAATCTTTTGAATAATAAAAGTAAACAACATTCTGTGATATCTATGGTAGCAGTGTATAAGTCAAGTTGAGAATGAATCTTTCATTATTCATATTCAAGGTCTGTAGTGAGCAGCAGCAGATTTAGTCCTCTTAAGAAATGACAAGTAAGCCTAGATTTAAAGCAGATATCTTTAAAAACATATTGTAAAAATGAAATAGGATTTAAACCCTACAATGACTATTTATTAATACAAGAAGGTTTAATCTCTTTTCAGCATAAACCTGAAGCTAACTTCCAACTCAATATTTGGTTTTACCTATTTTTAACTGAAATGTCAAGATAATTTCAGTTCTGCTATTTATTTAAAACACATTTTAGCAGGGTAGTCTCAACATCATATAAATACTGTAACTAGTTTGCATTAACTTCCTAGGGAGACAGCATGATTTCCCATCTGCTTTGTGCTAATTACTAATCAACATAGTTCTGGAATGTCTGTAGTCTTTATAGCCTACAGCAGTGGCTAATCCAACATTCTGTATATTCCCTAGGTTTCTTCTCTCTTTTCTGATCACAATAAGGAAATGAAACTGTGGCTTCTTCTAATTGTCTTTGTCTGCACATAAAAAGAATGCAATATCTGTAAAGAATGCCCTTCAAGAGTCCAGAAATCTGTGAGCAGTGAGGGCAGGTAATGGTGAAGAAAATAAACCAAATAAAAGAGCAAAATAAACCAAATAGCCAAGTAGGTGTCCTGTACCTGTACCCTTTAGAGTCTCCAAGGGCAATTAACACAACCCCAAACTGAGGTGACATTAATGGGCTTTTGTTAAGCAGGACTGCTGTCTCTAAGTGATACTGGTGATGCACAGTCGCTGCAAAATTGTCAAAACAACTGCAAATGGACTGGCAGTGTAAAGCTCTTGGGAGATGCTCAGGCTCAAGACACAAGTGCCATGTTCTTGGCAATTCCATCTCCAAAGCAAAAAAAAACCAAAAGAAAGCTTCATAAGAAAATTTTATTATAGATGTCTCACATGGCATTTCTTGTGGGAATATATTGAAAACATAGTCACGCTACAGTAAATTGTCTTAATTACTTAGTGTTTGACTGATTTCAACCTGTGAAAAAGACCTTCTAATGAAAGCTTGAAATTACCAATTTTTAGGGTAATTTTATATGTTCATGGGATTTTGTGCACTAACGGCAGCTGTAATGAGCACCCTGTGGAATACAAATCAAGCAGTGGAATAATTTTAAGAAGGGGTCATTGAGACTCTAGTGAAAAAAATTGTTTAGCAGCTGAACTATAGCAGACTGTCTTATCTTTCATATTAATAAAATACTAAAATATTTAGAAACAGGAATCCAGATTCTGCTAACAATTACTCTGCTGTAAAAGCAGGGTAATTTGGTTGATATCCTTGCATCTAGTCTCCATCTATATCAGAACAACAGAACACATTATTTTCCAAACATTGTCCAAGTATTATGAACTCACTGGCATGAGAAGGAAGGCAGAGTTCTGTTGAATGTAGGCTTGTGCCTATTGAAATCAAGGAGGATTTGTTCATCAGCTGATCTATTTAAAAACTGACATCTTTGGCTTTACTGCCATTGCTTTGTTTTCTAGGCATTTGGCTATACTCAGAAAGTCAAAAGTTGCTTTCCTTTTAAAAGGCTCCTATTTAATGCTAAAGAATCTTTTTTTCTGGAGGATAATCTTGTCATACTTTGCACCTAGAGTATGAATTAAAATAGAAATGGCTCCATTTTATTGACTCTTCAGGACCTCATAATGTTGCAAGCTCTGTACCTCTGCTCAACACCTTAGCAGTACCTCTGCAGCTCAGTGGAAAATAAGTTACAGATAATAGGTAGGACTTTTTTCAGAATGTGAATTTCTCCAATTTCTCCTTCCTTTTGTAATGAAATTCAGTCATTGGTTTGGAATGGATTTTCCAGAAGTTAAGACTTTTCTATCTGTGTATGTATGGATACATTCACTTTCTGCCACACAGGAAAGTGTTTTAAAAGTTTTATTTATCCCTTTCTGTTCTTCTTGTAAACGTAATCATTAAACCCCACCTTCCTCTTCTCCCCCCACACCAGTTCTAGTGTTTTCTCTTTCCTTTTCCAGTACGAGAAGTTTCATTTTCTGATTCTGAAACAGCTAGAAACTGTTTTAGAGACGATGATTATTTTCATAACTTCCTGCATTACTAAAATGTACAAACATCATTTACACTCTTTATGGGAATGTTTAAGCCTGTTATGTGTTTTGGATGCCTGCCAAGTCTACAGGTAATCTCCTTCAACATTTGCTGTCTAGAAACTCCAGAATCTTCAAAGCAATTATCAGAAGGTTTGTATCCTGTTTTTTATGCATCCAAGGGCAAAGGAAGGGAAGAAATGTGGTTGTCACAAGTCTGGGTCATAGAACTATGACAGTGACTCACAGAAATGCTAGCATTAAAATCCTACTTCATGGGATGGTTACCAGTGGTCAGGTTTCTTTTGGTGATATGATCTGCAGTATTGAAATTTTGCATTACTCAAGTAGTTTCTGTTGTTTCAGAAAGTACTGTAACTTACCCTGAATCCACTTAAATGAAACTAAGACATTTATGAACCTTGAATTTTAGTGCTTAAGCTCTTCTCTCAGAATCAACATGGCCTTGGAGTTCTGACATGTTGTGACATTTGGATTTTTGTCAAAGCCAGCCTTAACTCATGTTCTGACAAGGAGTAAGTTGCAGGAGAGGTCATCTCTTCTAGAAGACAACCACTTGAACAAAGCATTCTACCACTTTTCAAATTGCAACAGAAATTTGTCTGTTCAATTGGTTCTGATCCTCTTAGGTCATGACTGGTGATCAGGTAAACTGAGAACTGTTCATAAACATTTTTGAGTGCCTGTTGAAAGCATAGCTTGCTCCAACATCTACATATGAATAATGCATCCCTGAGAACAAAATAATAAGGGAAAAAAAGAAAAAAAAATAAGTAAAAACGTAAGTCCTTATAAATAACAGTTTTAAGTAGCAAGAATGCAGAAACTTCTACCACTAGAAGAGTTTCTTGCTCCTTGGTGAAGCATCATTGGTGATTATAGCATGGTTCAAATTTACAAAATGTCTAATTACCTACGTTTTGGACAGGTCATAATGAAAACTGTATGGAAAAAGTACAAATTTAGTGTACAAGAAAAAAGACAAATAGTTTGAAAGCTTTGCACAGGGTCTATTGGATAAACTGAGAAACTCAGATCTAAATATTTTCCAAATTATCCATCTGGAAAAATATAAATTAATATGGTCAAGAAAAGTCATTGGTCCTAAAGCTCTGAAAACAAACGGAACTGTTAAAATCTTCAGTGCACTTTATTTAGCAAGGGTCCCCTTTACAGGAAAACCATTTGTATATCACACATTATGTACTTTGTACAATGAAACAATAAACATAAAGGTCATCTTTCACACACTCTTAATTTTCTTTTGTAATCCAAATAATCACATACTACTCTGATGGATAGTTGCACTGCAATTCACTTTTAAAAGTGGAAAGGTATGTTTGCAACTTTTTACTTATAATCAGAGCTAGAGGTAAAGCACACAGTGCCTATTCAGTGATACAGATATTTCTTCAAATTTGAGAACCACAGGATTATACAGTTTAGAAATTTAAGAAAGCAATGAACCCTGAAGCCATCACATATTTATTAAAAATTTAATTTATTAAGAGCACCAGATTTTTGTGATAAGATTAGAATTCGCTACTTGACTACAATTTCTCCTTCTGTGAACATCATATTATAGTTATGCCCTTGTACAGCATAATATCCAGCAGAACTAAAGTGAAACAAAGAACAACTGGGAATAGGTAGTTTCTATCAGAGATTTTTTTCCTTAAAAATAATATTTTGAAACACATGCAGTTATGTCAAAGCTTGGCCATTTTCATAACATGTCAGAAACAAGAAGTCTTAAAGTTGCACATACATTTCCTGAGACAACCAGTAGAAAGAATTTGTCTGAAGTTCCACCAGGCACTTGAATTTGTATATCTAGAAGTCCTGCTTCAGCACCTTCCATTACATGTTTGTAGACCTAACAGACCTCAACATCTGAAACAATGCCAAAGACTTACTGTGGCTCCTGAAACCTGAGCCGTGGAAGTTCTTGCATTATTAAGCACATGTTGGTTTTCCTCCTTCCTCAATTCTACTCATTATGTTTCTCTTCAAATATCCCACCTATCTTTAGGACCCCCTACTTAAAAATGTACTGTCAGATGTGTGTGTGGTGTTTGACTAATACCAAGTAAAAATGTTGTCTGTCTAGTAACTATGCAGGAAGATCTCTAATCCTAAGAAAAGTAGGTTGCTGGAAGTATTTTAGGAAAGCCAAAATATCTTCTCTTTCAATAGTAAAAAGTTTTAAGTTTTTTTCTGTGATTTTTTTAAATGATGGAAGATTTGTTTAATTTCAATTTTATTCATAATTTTGGAGGTTCTAAGTCTACTATGAGTAGATATGATAGATAACACTAGATATAAATATAGATATAAACCAATGAGATTCCATTGTTATAGAATTTCTGACAATTTTGCTGAAAAGTTCCAGTAGATTCAACAGTGATGGAGGAGATGAACTGTACTGCAGAGTTTGAATAACTGTTCTATATCAGTGCATCTTGTGAGAGTTTGGTAAGTTAATGTGTCCTTTGCTGTGTGTATTTTAGCTATGAAAGTTTGGGTGATTTTGGAAATAGGGAATAGCAGAAGATATGGAAACCTCCCACCATCATGATGGACTGAAGTCCTTATGGTTTTTTCCATACGGATCCATGTCCCCATTTTTAAAAGGGCTTGGAAATGAGCTAGTTTTTGAATAATTGATTTTGAGATACATTTAAAAAGCCAAGAATTTAAAAGTGTAAGGGAATATGAACTCCTTCATTTATTCTTTTGTGCCATTTTCAGTACAATGAGATGCTAGGGATGAACTGATAGCCATTTATCTCAATTTTCTTTGTTTTGTCTGTTTTTGTGTCAGCTTTAATGCTAATCAGATAATGATGGAAGGACAATTCTTAGTTTATATTTAATGGACTAATGCTATACTTAAAAACAACCAGAAACAAAGAATTATAGCAATGCACCTCAATGGATTCAGGGCATAGATCAAAACACTTCTCTTATCAAATTTAGAAATCTCTTCTCTTTTACAAGGAATTCAGCTTCCACCATAGTACTATTATTACTATTTTTTTTTTCCAGAGGATACCTGTGAATATGTGTGACTGCACACAGCATTTCAATCAGATTTGGCCTTTGGGGGCCACCTCTTTGGAGGTACCTCCTGGAAACACAGCTTTTCTGTGCAAGCTCCCAGAGGTGGCTCCTAGGCACGGTGGCAACAGCAGTAACACTAATAGGAGCAGATGGAACACTGCACTGGTGGGGTCTCTGATTACCAGGTACTTTTTTGCTGGGGTTTCCTGATTAAGGTAAGATTTTTGGGGACATGAGGTCTTGTTTCCAGCCATATGTTGCCTGCCAACACATTAGTTGTTTCCTGGGCATTTAATCACCTAACACTCTGGTGGAATATTAGAAACTCTTTTCTAATTAAGCCCAAGCCAACTTCATCAGCAAAATACTAGCAGTTTAACAGTTAGGTAAGAGCTTCAATTTTTCCTCCACATTCTTACCTGAGTTTCCTTCTGGCGCCATGGCACAGTGCTTGGCTGAGCATCTATTCATAAAGTAAGCATTTAGATAAGTAAGCTGGGGGAGGGGACAAGAATGGAAAAGAACAGGACAGGGGGTGTTTCCCCAGTCTCTTAGTACAGCTCCAATTTATAATTTCAGGCAGGAGAATCAGTTCCTGAAACATTTCCTTGTCTTCTACATCTAAATCAAGAGCCATGGCCTCTAGATACTTTGTGTAATAAAGCTGTGATAATATGGCTTGGCTTCGTAGCCTGAAAGAGGGCTACACACAATGCACACTTAAGGAAGTTACATTAATCAAAATGCAGTTAGATGTTTATTAAAACCCTGGCTTTTGTGCTTACTTTGAGATTTGACCAGTAGACATATTTTGAAAAGTCTGATCAGGAAACATAACTTTTCAACTTAAAATTAAGCAATATATCAGTTTACTAGTTAATAATATTTTAAGAAGAAAGCACTGCAAAATGTATTTTATATTCCCCTTGACTGTTACAGTCTGTGTTGATGTGGGCAAGTGCAAGCCAAGGGTAACAAGAGTCTGTGAAAACTTTGTTTAGTGACCACTGAAAATCCCATCCATGGAGCTAAATTTTTCTTGTTGTAAGTTTCCTGGGACAGCTGTCACTAGAAAAGTCCCAAGAAGGTTAAGATTTTAGAGCCAATATTAACAAAAAGTTTAAAAAGTTGCTAGCAAAAGTGATAATGCTTGAACTCCAGAACAGTCTTTTCAAAGCCCCAAGGTTTCAGACTTTCAGTGAAACTCTTTACACTGTGCATTTTTCACTCATATATTGGATTTTATATTGATGTAAACAACTCTAGAAATGCCCTATTCAGCACAGGATAATAGAACTGCAATCAGAACTAGCAGAGCAAAATAAAGTTCTTGCCTAAATGTATTTTCCTAGAAATTAGCTAACTCGCACAGAACTGTCAGAAGTAAATGAGAAATGTGCAAGAAAGAATTGTATTCTGCACTGCTAAAAATGACAACTGAGTATAGATGGAGCAGCTCATTGTCTCAAAATTTTCAGCAGGACACTAACTAGCCAACCTAGCTGAGAGCTTTGTTTGGAACTGCCAGGCAGGAATGCTGCTAATTTTAAGCAGTCTCAGAGAGTTTCTTGGCTGACTGTCAAGCATCTATGGCAACTGGCTAAGTTTGCACCTGCACCTGTGCAAGAAGTACCATCCGTTATTCAGAAAGACATGCAGTGAGTTTCTTTATGGTGGGAGCAAGTATAGGCTGCTATGTAATGTGTGCATTAATTTTTGCAGGGGATGTCTTCTGATGCTGCAACTGATTCTAGAAGCCAGGGAACAAGCTGATCCCTCAAATAGTCTTATAGCCTCTAAAATCAAACTATGACAGAGTCCTTATTAGCCTAACTAGCTAAGATCAGTTTTTGTTGACACAGGACAGAAATGGTGGAATAATGTATATGTGGAGTGAAAAAGTCTTGTGTGGAATTGAGAACCAGGGATACTAACTGCAGATGCATAAAAGAGAGCTGTGTTGATTTTGTTTAACCCCTGATATAACTCGTGCAGGAAGAGTTACCATGGCAACAAGGTCCAAATCAGGCTAGCATGAACTAAAGGCTGAGATAACACAATCCCATTTTTAGCACTCCAAAACAGAGGAAACATGATGATCACACTAAAGATGGAAAAAGGAAAATTTCAAGCTGCATAATATGCTAGTAGGTCAACAGCTGAAAGTAAAGAATGCCAGCCAGAAGAGCATTTACTAAGCATGCCTGCAATAATTTCAAAATGAAATATCAAAATATAACAGTGAGAATTCTGGGAGTCTCTATCTTGTTCAAACTGTAGTTCTGAAATCAAAATATGATTTTCAATTTTCATACAACACATATTTTTTCTTTTGGCATAGTGTGGCCAGAAATGCATTTTCCAGCTGTTTGTTCAGAAACTCTGTCTTTCCTTCTCCAGTTCTGAAAAACTCTGCAGGATCATGCCTAAATATTTGTCATTATAGGCTGACTGTGCTAGATCAAAATAAGATGCCACTCCCTGCTACATACAAAGGGTTGAAATCAATAGAACATTTCTTTACAAACCAGCAGTACCTCTAGTACTCTACAACCTCACAGAGGATGTGGGAAGGGCCACAGAAAAGTAACACTGACGATCTATGACTATGAGGTGTCTGCTGTGGCCATGGGAACATGTAGAAAATCTGAAAAGAGACCAAAGAGGGGCAGTAAGCCACTGGGCCAAAGGTGAACTCACTACTTGGCAAAGGACTCCTACTTGTTTTATCTTCTCCTCAGATGGACTTCCAATCTGCCTCACTTCTGCTAACCCAGATATTACCAGGTGCTGTACTATCATTGTCAGGACTAAGGAGCTTGCGAGTCTTCCCTCTTCTTCCCCAGTGGTGAGAGCAGCTTTTTCAGAGATAAAAATGAGGGAAATCATATTCTTTCAAAAGTAATGCAAGTAAATGTTTCAAAGAGGATGTTCAGTGTAACTGACTAGCCAAGAACCATAAAAGCCTAGGGATCTTGGAACCTCACTGACAACCTGAGTAGCCTATTTGTAATTCTACAGCAGGCACAACATAAAAGATCACTTCCATCTTGTCTAGGTAGCAGCATATGTTTTCTCATAAGAAATGTGAAGGTTAGTCAGGCAAAGTATCTCTGTCAACAGATTCTTTGTGAAGAGCAGATTGAATATTTCATGGGGACATTTTCCTGACAGATTTGTTGTCACTCTTGGCTTCCTGCCCTAAAGATGCTTCTTTGATCACACAGGAATGTCATTGTTCTGAATAGCCACACTCTGGATTAGAGTCTCCTTGTTGAACATTATACCTGCTATGGGTATTTAAACTGTTCTCATTTATTATCAGCTACTCTGCTACTCTATAAATTGGTATTACGCTGCATTTAGGACTGAGGCTTAACTGTGGGGTGTGAAAGAGAAGCATAACAGAAACAGCCATTTGTCAGACAAAGCATTCAACCATAAAAGTGTAACGGTATTCAAGGAATTGTGGTTTTCCTGCATGAAAATCCTGTGAGTATCAGCTTAGCTGTCTTCATGACTGTTGCTGTCTGACCAGAGCTGCTGTCTACAGTTCCTGGTATTTCGCAGTACTGAATAGTGGTGAAAAAGTTGAATGTTTCACTGAATTTTCCTCCATTTAGTTTACTCCCCAAAGCCACTAATGCGAATGTAAGCACATAAAATACTACCTAAACTTTTGCTAGAACAACCTTCTACACATTATCATTTGGATCAAAATCAGACAATGGTCAATCTACAATGTCCTGAAATATTTTAAATTTAAAATTTTTAAATATTTCAATTCTAGGGAGAAACAATACCTAGCATCAAGTTCAACAAAGCACTTTGCTGAGGAGATAAAATAATCCACAGACTAGGTTTAAACACACAGTTTAAAACACGGTGTCTCAGAAAACAGATATTAAGAGATAATATACATATCTATATGCATGTCTCAAAGGCAGTAAGGTAGCTTAGTGTTAGAACAGCCCTTCACAGATAGATGTGAAGTCATGGAAGGGTGAAACGTATATCTTCTAGTTATACATAAGCATATGGGGGTTAATGCACGGAGTAGTTTTGCTGCCCAACTGGATTCTCAAGGGCTGATCCAGTAACAGCCAACATGGGACCCTAATGTACCCAGTGTTACCAAGTGAAATACCAATGAATAATGAGGTGGTGCTGTCTAATGTAAGAAATGAAGTTAATTACCTTTCTCTATTTCACTTTGGAAAGACAATTTCCGTCTTCGTAGTTTGCAGTTATCTCCATCCGTATCATTGGTAGTTTGTGATCTTATTACAAGGTCAGACTTGATTAATGAAATATGAAACAAAATGACAGATTAGTCCCATCTAAAGAGGGCAGATTTGCAATAGGTGATTGACCGTTAATCATGTTCAAGCTTTAAAAAAGGCAATATGAAAGTCAGTCTGCATCAACCTCTCCATCACCTGCTAATGAATGGAATTGCCCAAGGCTAACATTAAAAAAGTTTATGCAAATTGAGCAAAACCAACACTGTCATCACCTAATGGTGAAATAAAATTATCCTGATAATAAGTTTACATTGAAATTTATGTGTTCATATGTTATCGGCTTCCCTGAACTTGCACAGATCTGGTTTATGTAACATTAGAGAAATTAAAGGAAAAAACTAAATAACCTCTGTCAGAGAATGTAAACTATTTCAAGTGGTAATTGATTGCAATTATATTTATATTTAACTGATGATAATGATTATAAAGGTTACAGTTTGCCATGATTATAAAGGTTATATTTTACAATAAATATAAGCCTGACAAGCATCAGGCACTTTACCTCTCATTATTTTATCTTCCTAGACCCTCCCTTCCTCTTTATCATATTTAGATCATTCAGATACTTATTTCTGTACCAGAACACAATGTTGTTTTTTTCTATCCATTTTAAGAAGATTGCAGTGATTTTTTTTCCCAGTAGGTAAAAGATGCATTTAACTCTTATTTTTTCTACTTTAAGAAATTAACAAATGTAACACCAGATTTGCTCTTTGTGCACATACCCATGGCATTGGCTTCAGCCTACTTCCCTTCCCTGTGCTAGTGAGGTTCCCCATACCCCACAAGTAAAGCAGATTTGCATGTGGGCAAAGGGCAGAGGGGAGCTGGGAAGTGTTTACATCTTTCTCTATTCCCTTCACTGTAAACTTGGCAAGTAATGTGCTTCAGTGGTGGCCCACTGGTAGAATAACTGCAGGAAGAAAAAGGTACTTTTACACAAATAAGAGGAGGAGGAGAAGTTGAGGCAGAAGCACCTGGTATTCTGACAACAAATTTAGATCTGAGTGATGTTTTGAAAATGAGAATGTGCTCAATGCTTCTTTTGGGGGATGATTTTCTGGATTACAATAGATGGTGGAAAGTAAGTGGAATTGCTAGAGAAACACTGTGATTTTGCAAGCTCAGAAGCATGGCTGAGCCTCTCCTGCCTTTCTTCTCCCTGATCTAAGGAAAAAATAATGATAGAACATGGATGACAATGTAATTGCAAGAAATAATTGCTCAGACTTAAATCATTAATGTGAAATTATCCTCAAGAAATTTTTCAAATATATGGACATTCAGTTTTAACTTAAATTTATCACTAGACTATACATTCATTGTGTTGTATTTTACATGTAATTAATAATTATGACCTTTTCAATACATGCAAAGGCATGACTGAAAAAAAATATAATTGGTCTTTCATTTTCAGAATGATATTTGATTAAAAAAGGGTCATAATAGAAAAAAGTGATGTTACTTTTTAGAAGTTGTATTTCTTATAATTTTTTAAGAAATAAAGATCCACACGTGATTAGCAAAGATGTCCCTATGATTTACAGCCCAAAACTTGGTGTTCTTTTTCTCCTTTTTTCTTAAAAGTCCTTTGAAGCCAAATTATGGTAGTTCCTTCTCACTGAACCTCTGTCTTTCTTTAAGGAAGCCAGAAAATGGCATTATCTCAGAAAGAATGAAATGTAAACCAGCCATCCTGTGGGCAGTGTAGTACCTGCCTGGTGGCCAGGCCTGGGGTACCTGCAATCTTCTGGGGAAGCCTTTAGCCTCAGCAGCATGAGCTAGGCAAGAGAATTTCACCACTCCTCCTTTGGTCAAATGTCCACTTTCTTTCCCAAGTCAGACTAACCCTGTCAGTCTGAAATAAGGAAACACTGGTAATATCTTGACTCTCCTGAAGATGTAATTTGTGTAAAAGGGGACTCTCAGGGCAATCACTGTGGGAAAAAGAGACCAAGAAATGCCTGCAAATCTGAAGACTGAGTGAAAGTAGAAAAGTCCCTTGTAAATTTTTAGTCCCCTAGGAGGTAGAGTGCATGCCAAGATAAGGGAATTAACAATTCATATTTGAAAGGCAATTACATATTTTCTATTGCTAGACACAGAATGAATCTGGATAATCTGATTTATCCTTATTTTTTGGATGTACAATTACATTTAGTGTCAAAAGTTCCCCTTGTGGTGACCTAGGCTACAGCCATCTAAAAAAACATATTTTCCATGGCTTTAACAAAATCCCCTTGGGTGAAGCCCTAATACTATTTAAATATAGAATCAAATCCTGTTAGATTAACATCATCTGAATAATTTCATTGGTTTCTGTGGAGTTTAACTGCCTTCAGTAAAAGCAATCAGGTGAGTATGTTTTTTTTAATGGAGGATTTTAGTATTTCATTTTGTTAACCTTAGTTTTTCAAATGTTATTTTCAATTTTTGTTACTGTGGACAGATTTGGCCCAATATTAAGAAAGGAAAATCACTTATTATATGTACCTTTGCAGTTTCATCTCTCAGATTGAAAGTTAGTTCCAGATTGGTGAGGAAGAGATCAGAAAATTCAGGGTACATATCCAAAACTTCTAGTAGATCTTCTCTCTGTATCTTATGTAAGTCACAGTAAGTTAAAGCTCTCACATCTGCATTTGACTTTCCTGGTTTTGCATAAAGATGTACCATCTCTCCAAAAATATCATTTTTCCCTGCAGAAAGAAAATTAAACAGAGATTATTATCTTAAACATGAGTAAGTCATTAAATTGAATAATGTATTTCTTCATCATAATGGCATAGAATACTTGGTTTTACGTAAAGTGATACAGTCATATTACCATTGCACATTACACCATATTACCATAAAGAAAAAACCAGTATTATTAAGTATTAAAAGTGGAATTATTAAGATCAATGAAAACACATAGGCATATAACTGGACTAAGTGAAAGTTTCATCACAATTTTTCTTCAGTTTCATCAAAAGAACATGACTTGAACAGGTTCCTTTGTCCTTTCTTCTAAAAGCATTATTTGGTGATTATAATCATATTGTTATGATGACAAAGATGCAATTTCTATTGCTCAGTCCAGTACAGGACTTGTCTGGCCTATAATACCGTTTTGTTAAGAATTACATGAAGGAATTGACCATATTTAAAATATATTTTAGTAGAAAATTACTTAGTTTTTATATTTTTTGAAGGGCATGCAAAACTTCTAAGATGCAGTTCTTTTGAACAAGCTGTTGAAACATATCTGCCTCTGTTTTGATACCATTACAATTCTTCCAATTAATGTTGATACATTTGCAATAGGTGTTTGTTAATATTTCTATTTAATTGCTCATTTTTGCCAAACTGCACCTAAACTTCATCAATGCAAAGCTGCTACAGCCATAAACCACTGAAAATATGCTCTACACTAAGGGTTTCAAAAGAGTTACCTGCAAAATGGGGTCGGGGAGGAACTATGAAAACACTTGTGGAGAAGAATAGTGATCATAGAAAGGAAGACAGATATTTCTGAAAATCTTTAGAAGACATTTTGAATGCCAAGAGTAGATTGCTCCAGTTAGCAAACAGAGGAGTCTACATGTCTCACTGTTCAAGAACAGGGTGGCCTTGACTTTTGATCTTGCAGCATAACAGAACTGGAATAATTGAATATCTGCTTGCCTCAACTTGCAGCTTAACTTTTACCTAGGGATTAATGAGACTAAAGATAAATCTTCAGAAATCCAAAGACTCTTGGTGGGGTCTTTGGTGCACATGAATTATTGCAGTAATGTAGATTTTTCTTATTATTTCTTTGCTTGATTTTAAAAAATATTTCCCAGGAACAACAATAAATATTTCTTTGGAAAATCTGACTCTTAATATGCCTTGTACTAATGCACTTACCAAGAATGGCTACAACAATGTCACTCTTAAGGATTTCAATGGAGCCTCTTGACACAAAATAAAGAGCAGTGAGAACATCTCCACAGTGCACTAAAGTGTCTCCAGGAGGTGCATGTGTTGTCTTAAATTTCATAGCCAAAGCTCGAAGACAGCCTTTACTGGCCCCCCGGAAAGCTTTGCAATTCTGAAGCAAATTTTGATTGAGGTGCAGACAAATGTCAGCTTGTAAGCATTCTGGAAATCCCTTCAGGACCTGGAAAGACAAGCATAAAGATTTCATGCGAATGCTATGAAAGTTCTTGATATGATTTGTGTTTTCTTTCTGGACAAAAAGAAAGAAGTGACCTACAAATAGACATGGCTCTAAGAGCTGTATGAGTATTAAAATTCAACAAATGCACAGTGTAATATATATTGCAAAGCTTTTACAATGTGAGTACTCATACAAATCCTAATCTATACAGTGGTTACAAAATATGCTGTTAAGATTTCTTTCATTGCAAGAAATGGTATCAGGGAACTTAAATGACTATACTGCAGTAAAATAACAAGACAGTGATAGGGGAAGTCTTGACTGAATTTCACTTATTTGGACTCATATATCTATTTCCTTTTTATCAATTGTCAAAGTACTACATTTATTATGAGAGGTTTTTGATGACATAACTGTGATATTTGTAAAATGAGAGATTTCTGAAGAAGATCAGATATTTTTCAGAGAAGGGGCATTTTATTAGGATTTTTATGTTAAATATATTCTGCTTGCAAGTGTAGGACTTAGATTTTTATCAGGAAAAGCAACATGATCTATTGAAACAAAATGTTGTGCAGATTTGCATAGACAGATGATTCGTTCAGCAAACCACAGGGCTATTTGCTGTGGTCTTTCCTCATCTTTTACTTAGAACAATCGGAGTTTGCCTGAAGTAGAATCATAGGATTCCTCTTGAGTACCATGGCAACATGTTAATTTTGTTTAGAAGGAAAGAAGAGAGTTATTTACAATGTGGTCATTATGTGTGAGCTTTTCTAAGTTCTCTAGGATAAAATACCTCTGATTCTTTTAAAATCTATAAACATTTCTGCTACTGACTTCATGGGAGTACCGTGAGTGACACCACGTGCTGACACATTATGACATGCCACCTTTCTTTGTTATATCCTGTTATCTGCTGTCAGTGATGTGATTGGGTCATATGCTTTCCCTAGGGACAGCTACAACTGTTGAATATTACTAAAGGCAAAATATGTACTGATGCTACAAGTCTTATGAATATGTGAACAGGATGTGTCTCTTTCTTACTAGATCAGTCTATTATTTCATCTTTGTTTATCTTCTGCACTGTTTTTCTATAAATATGAAAACATTTCTGCAAATAAAAGATATATCCAAAATGCATTCACTTGTTTCTATATTAATTTCTACTTCAGAACAAAAAAAAAATAAATCCTGTGCACTCATTCTCATTGCAGAATATATCCCATAACTCATATCCCTTGCTAGTGAAGATGAACGCATTTCTGGTATGAGGCTTCTGTCCACACGAGCCAGACTATGTTTTAAAAATGAGATATTAGAATCTCTAACAGAATTTAAATGTTTCTGTGATTGTTAATGGAAATCAATGCTGTGAAACAATGTTTTAACACACATACAGAGAACAATTTTTTGAGCCTTACGGCATTACCACATGAAATTCATACATCCTCAGAAAAAGCCAGCATTCAACAATAAGTAAAAGAAAATATGATAAATCAAAAGCTTCTGTGGTGTCACTATGTTTTCAGTATCTATCACACCACTAGAAATAGCTTGGTATCCAGTTATGCTTTTTAATATAATGTAATTACTTTGAAATAAAAAGGCTATAGGTTGGTAGGAACTTATTTACTGAGCAATACTGAAAAACTGAGAAACAAATTTGTTCACCAAATGGAATGAGGAGAAAAAATTGTGTTTATTTTGAAATTGTGCTCTAGTCATGTGAGTGTAAAAGCCTTATTTTGAATTAATTTGTTTGCTATGAATCTATCTGAATACAATTTAGAAGAGCTCCATTTTTTTATAAGACGTTAAATAGGAAATGTATTTTGAATTCAGAAGTACTTACAAGAAAACTGTATTTGAATTGTTAGGAAGTCATGAGCACTTGGAGTACACTTAGAATAAATTGATTTTTCACATCAGCTGTTTATCTGATTTTCAAAGGATTGTATTTTACCATTAAGCAAAACCCATGCAGACCATGTGTGTTATATTGGTTATATTTCTGAAGATACTTTGGATATTCCCTTATAGAAACAACTATTTTTATAATTAATAATTATCGTGAAACTGGTCTAAAATCATTGCATATCAGTTAATAGTTATTTAAATGGCAATAACATCTGAAGGATACCAGCCTCGTTTCAAGCATCTGTGACTAAAAAGTCCCTGCTCCATGGAGCTTACACTCTAAAGTAGTTTTAGACATCAGAGAGGAAAGACATCTACTCTTTAATATCACAGTTTTAAAATGCCTAAAAGGAAGACTAAGTAACAGTGGTTCCCAATAGAGATTACTCCATTCATACAAGCTTAGAAATTCAAGAAAGAAGCTGATTTGAAGATAAATTTGTTAAAACATTGGCAAAACCTACATTACCAAAAAGAGCTTACCATATTGAACACAATGTATGTAGTGAGGTGTTTAATCTAAACAGTAGCTGACACAATACAGAATTTGATGTTTCCAGACTTAAGTTTTATGCTGTGCAGTACAGACAACATTTTGCCAACCCGTACTCTCAAATATTTGTTACATTCATTCTCATATTCTGATTTTCATAACTGAAATTGTATTGAAAATTATATTATATGAGATAATCAACATCAAATTTGTACACACATTCTCTATACTAAATATCAGAGCATCATTCATGCAGTCTTCAAAAAAAATTGAAAATTATAAAACTAGAATTGTTATTTAATAACATTATTATCAATGAAAAATTCAAAACTAATAAAACATTTAAATACAGATTTGAGTTTCAATTGTTCCATTCTTTCCTAATATACTTTTATTGTTATACATGGTATCTCCTCAGTTGTGATTCCACGACACCCTGGTGAGAAAAATCTTGGATTCTCATGGTTAGAATCATGTTTGTAATCAGAACTCATGCATAATTCAAGAAATACACACAGATAATTTAAAAAAGATGTGTAACAAGGCAGAAAATCAGCTTTAGCCCTCCCCCCTTGAAATTGAAAAAGTAAAGGAAAATGAGTTTAGATGGTGTGACCACAGGATCCACTTGTCTGTCATTGATAGTTACCAAGTCCAAGTTCAGTTATCTCTTCCTGTTTGGAATAAAACTTCACATCAAATTACATTGGTTTATCTATGTGGCATGCTTACAGAGGAGGATAATGTCATCCATAGACACATAAAATATTTTACATGGAAGAAGAATATTTTACAAGGCTTCGTGAGGATAGTAGGGACATGATTCGTATCGCCTTGAAGAATGTGATCTTTTTATGAGAAGAGGGAGTCCAGCTTCATTAAATTCTTTTCTCAAGATGAGAGCAAGGTCACTCACACATTTATCAGGCACATTTGTGACAACAGACTTGGACACATCTTTGTGCTTTAATTTCAGGCAACAAGCAAATATTTGTGGCAAAGATAACTTGGGTTTTTTGGATATATTATAAAATTCATGACAATTTTTAGATTTTTTTATCCTCAGTTTTGCAACAGGTACTGATGTTTGTCTCACACAAAATATTTTGAAAGTATCTAACTTGAAGCAAACCAGGATATAAGCCAGAATAATTTTCATTAAACATGGAAATACCACATTCCATACCAACAAAATCACAGAATGACTGAGGTTGGAAATCATCTTCTTGTTGTATAGATCATCTGGTCCATCCTACCTGCTCAAGGAGGTCTACATAGAGCTGGTAGCCAGTGTGATGTCCAGATTGATTTCAAATACCTCTGAGGACATAGCTGTCACAACATCTCTAGGCAACTTCTGGCAGTCCTCAGTTATCCTCACACTAAAAATCTGTTTCCTGGTGTCAGGTCGAAGCCTCCAGTTTCAGTGTGTGCTCATTACCTCTGGTCCTGTCACTGGGAGCCACTGAAAATAAACGTGTTCCACCTTCTTTACACCCTCCCTTCAGGTATTTGTTCACATTGATGAGATCCTCTGTGAGCCTTCATTTCTCCCATCTGGCTGAGATGTCCCAGCTCTCTCAGCCTTTCCTAGTATGAGAGATTCTCCAGTGCTTGCAGCCTTACAATCAAAGATACTCCTTTAATTCTGCATATAAGTTTTTGTTGCACATTTTCTGTGCTGAAATATACGTGGGATAATTAAATACCCAGCATCAGCTGAAGAGAGCACAAGAGGATTCTTCTGTGCTGTGTTGTGTTTGGGGTATGCTGAAACTAGCAGCTAAGGCTTTCTTGTCCTATAACCAGTCGGACTTGTTTATGAGCGGCAGGTGCCCAGCATATAGAGGATAAGGGGACACTCCCAAGTTCATCTGAGAATTTAGGATGGCATAAATTGAAAAAGAGGTTTCTGGTCCATCTCCACTTTATCTGTTTATTCCTGCCTTGTCTTGCTATCCTTGTGAAATGGTTTGAGAAACTGATCCGTACAAAAAATTAACACAGCAAAAAATTTGAGCAGCTGAAGGTACAAAGAGGCAGAAGTAAATTCACTTTGTGTAATGACCATTCCTACTTAATATCTATTTGGTTCTCACCTGAATAAGAGAGATCTCAGGCTATGTTGACATTGGCATCAATAAATACTGAATAAAATTCTCAAGAAATTTGAATAATAAAATTTCATCTTTATATTAAAAATTAACCTTTTGTCTTAGTTTGCTCAGAAAGAATGAGGAAAATTAATATTAATTCATATATTTGGTGAATTAACCTATGTATTTAATTTTCATCTTTTGCCAGTCATCTAATTTTAAGGCTAACCTGAGACTTTAGCTGCACAAACTGCGCTGCTTAGATTTTGAATTAGGGTCTCTGTCCCCCAGTAGCTGTTTCCTCTGATGGAGAATAGCGTGGGATTTAGTTCTGTCACAAACATTTGACTCTCAAAATTTAATAACATAATTTAGGCTAAACATTTCTATAATTCAGCAATTTTATTTCTAGAAAGAATTTAGAATTTACTATTCAACATTTCTGTGATAATTAATTGCCTAAATTAATAATTTTTATAAGTAGAAGATTGAAACATTTCCAAGGTCTTTTTTAGAAAAAAAATAACGAGGCCACAGGTGGCAATAAATCTGCTCCAGAAGTTCTTGGGCTCTTGGGCTCCACAGGGAAGAAAGAATATTTCTGAAAAATTGCACAGAATGATTTTTTTTGATGTTCAGTATGTTTCTTTTCAACAGTTGAGAGAGAAGAGAAGCAGTATGTGATAATGAGCTAATTCACCTTTCAATGAGATTGAAGTCTGGCAACCTTATCAAGAGTAGGATCTTTCATTTTCAGTGATTGCCACAACACAGTTGTGTGACATCTTTATGCTGAAATTAGTGAAGCTGCCGTGGACCATTCTTCTACAGTCTTATTACTATTTCTGAATACATCTGAAAAATAATCTCTGTGATATGATACACTGCTGAACAAATTTCTTCAACTTTGACTCCCTTACCAAGAAAAAAAATTTAAGTCTGTAGAAGTTGAAGATTGATCAGATCTGCATATTTAAAATAATATGATAGTTGAAAAATTAATTGCTCTTGTTTTTGAGTTTTTAGACCACAAAATACAATGCACTGAGAAACCGATAAAGGATCATTTAGAAATAGATGGGAATTCTGGAAAATATTTTTTTTTCTATGAGGTCTTATTTTCTATAACTCAATTCAATATAGGCATTGAATTACATTTGTCGTTTTTAGAAAATGGAAGAACAGGTTTATGGCTAATCATAAACTACTTCCTGGCATGAATTATATATCATGATTTCTGTTCTGACATATAGGCAAACAACAAGTTCCAACATGATTACACATTCCCTCAGTTTAACAATTTACTGCTAGGTTTTGTTCCAAACACATATAATTTGCATTAGCCTTTCAGTGGTACAAAGAATTTCTCCTTGCTGTTTTTGAAATTTCAATTTACTTTTCTAATCCTCTGCTTCAAATACGTTAGTGGCACTGGTTCTATTGATAAAACTGGTTTTGCTGTAAGAAGTGATCACAGTGGGAGGAAAAGCAAGAATAAAAAATGTAGTGATGGCAACCAGGTATCAACGGCAAATTTCTTACAAAAGAAGCCTGTTCAAGGCAATGGTGAACCTGCTCTTTATTTGCTAATATAGAATTGCTGGTTCAAGATAGGTGTGTACTCTACTGTACTTGCATGATCACAGTGGCAAAGACAGTTATCACAATGGTGAAATTAATCATTTGTTTGGATGCTTGCAGGAGAAATCATACATTCACTTATAGAAATTCTGACTTGCTCTCCCCTTTTGTGCTATTGGGCAAAACCCAAAACAAAAAGACATCTTTCCCACATCCAAAATCTTAATTAATGTTTACATTGGGCTAAACACTTTTCAGCTTGTCCCACAGTTACTTCTTCAAACTCTTTTCAAATGTAAAATAAACCAATAAAGCTATTCAGATGCACAGAAGATCCATGGAAAGAAAGGGTGGGACAGGATTGTAAAAAATACATGCATAACTTAAAAAGAAAAATCTCAAATGCTAATCTTTTTAGGGTAAGCATCATAGGCATGCTATTATCAGTGCTGGACTGATAACATAGGAATGGAAGAGGAAGTAGAAGGCAAAAATAATTTAGGAAAAACAGAACAGGATAATTAAAAATATTGCAAGAATTGGATTCTTTGGGACTGGTGACATCTTTCATGAAACAATATGCAATGTAAACATTTTTTCTGTAATTTGACTTTGCCAGTGTATATCACAGGGACATGATTTAAATTATGCTTATTCTATAGACTCAAGATTTTTATCCAGATTAAAATAAATCCCAAATCCTGTTTATCCAGTCCATGAATAATTATATGGAACTGTTTTTAACCAAAATACATTATGTAATGGAATATAATAAAAAATATGTAGAAATGGAGCAGAAGGGAGCAAATGAACAAATAAACAAGGTCTCAGCATATTTCACTTGCAGGTCTCTAAAGCTAATTTTATGTTTAGTCATTTCAAATAATCATTTGATAAAATATTATCTTCTGGTTTGCAATCTAAGGTGTAGAATTTAGTTTAGAAAATCAGGTTTAGTCTTACTGCAGTATTACTCCTGAGATTAAAAAGGTTTCTGTTTAATCTTTTTTTTTTTTTTTTTATGCTTTATTTTCCATTTTACCTGGATTCTTAAATATATTACTGAGGATAATTTAAAGCATCTTTTGAATTATTTTTTTTTAATCTTTTGATATTATTTTTTATATATATATATGAGTATGTGTGTACATATGTTGCATGTACATATATATATATAATATAAATTATTATGCATTTCATATTTCATAGGAGAAAGACGACTACATTTTTGAATTTTTTCACCTTTCAGTTGTGAAATGAAGAAAAAAAATATACTGGATGAAATTCTGCCTTCAGAATTCACAAAAAACTCCAAGTAAACATGGGAAGGAGTCAAACACATTTGTCTGAGGACAGTATTAGTCCTTTGTTCTTTAAATGCAAATATTTCATGCAAAATTAAGTAAAAAAACACATGCAAGTCCAACTCATATGCACATGGCTAACAGCCAAGAAAACTTCATTGGTGCGTGTGTTAACATGCATTTATGGTTTAAACCAAGAGCATTCACACAAAGGAAAATGCAGAATGACCAGCAGCATGACAACTTTGTTAGTGACATTCCTATAGAGCAACTATCTAATGCAAACCAATATGCACATGACCTTTTTTGGGCAGAGAAGCATGACTTGAGTTGTGGGGTAAAACAGTGATTAATAAACATGGTTAGATTAGCATTTTTTCATGTCTAATTTTTAGTAACCATTTTGCCCCACATCTGATTCTACTTGGATTATTTCCCTTTGCTATCTACCCCTTCATCATGCAAAAAGTTACAATTGAAATTAGAAAGCACTGAACAAGCTCTAAACCCAACAGATAACATGGATATTCTCCACACTTTATACTGGAATTAAATTTGATATAAATACCTCCTGCTCTTACCAGTGGGTGGTGTTATTCCGTGTATTTAGGTGTGAAGCAGACAGGAAAGAGATAAATCTTTCATAAGTACAATGTAAATCACACAATTCTTATATTATCCTTGTACTAAGGGTAATACGGTCAAACTCTTAAAGGAAATAAAGTGATTGACATAAAACTTGAGGGATAGAACTGTGAACAGAATAAGGAATAAAATACAACAAAACAAGATAATAAACTTGAGGGGTTTTCCACACTTTATTGAAAACAAATCCTCCATAGTGCCTCACAATCATATTGCAGAATATGAGCTATTTAATCCATTTAGTTGTTGCTTCACATTAATGACAAATCCAAGACTAATTTCCGTACACCAGTTTCTGAATTATGCAACTTTTCTTGTGACAACATCCAGTTATAGTTACTATTTCATGTGAACCAGGTGTTTTTAGTACATCCATTAGTGGTAATGAATTAGTTAAGGCATATATGATTTTGTAATATCTTCAGAAATAATTCAGTGAGCTACTTTAGGCTCAGGTTGAACACACCTGCTGCTGAAGGGCCTGATCCTGCAAAGTGCTGAGTACCCACAATTCCATTGCCATCAGAAGGAATTAGGGCTATTCAGTGCCACACAGGATGAAGCTACTGATGCTGCCTTCCACTGCAGTAATCCCCAGCAGAGGTTTATACAATTGTCCTTGTCCTGCCCTGAACATATTATCCCTCTGGACGGGACACATGGAAGTGGCAGGTGAAGCCAAATATATTAATTTTCTACTGTATTTTTAAGATCTGCTTTACTTAATGGTAACCATAAAGTCAAACTGTCAATGATTCACCTTTATAAAAGATTTTAATCAAGAGCATTGTTTCTGTTTACTGCATAAAAATGTAGTACTCTGACAGTCATTCAGAACTGTATGTACAGACACCACATGAAAGCTGTTTGAATGAATTCTGGAAGTCGATTTCTAGTTAAATCCTTACAAAAATATATAAATTTTTTTATTCTTGACAGCTTTCTGGAAAGTTCTGCAAAGTTTCTAATCTCCAGCTCTGAATAGTTCTGGAAAGCATCCCTACAGAGATACAGATTTACATGTCCTTAAGATGTACAATGCCCTCAGGTGTCTTCAAACTGATGTTGACTTTTCAGAAAAAAATGTTTGTATCTCCAGAAAATAAGACAGAGATATAGATGCTTATTTTTGCTCACTAGCAGATTGTTATTCCTTTTTAGCTAGCCATGTATTTATAGAAGGAGAGGTTAAAGAGGATTTTTTATCAAAACCAGAAAATATGAGTGTTATTCCCTGTCAGTTCCTAGGAATGAGTTTCTGTGGATGGCTAAATGATGTGTTGATTTTCAGTGTAGAATTATGTAGTTGTGAATGCAAGATAATTACTTTTCAGACTATCATGTGATTCAAATATTTCTCTTTAAAAAGAGCAGCTAAACTTGCCTGCTCCTCTCCTCAACCCATTCCAAATATAACTGTTCTAGATTACATGGAAGAATTTTGAAAAATAATTGATCTCCACAGGTTTTATAGAACAGTAACTCTGTAGATATCAACACAGGTACTCCAGTTGGATAGTAGAAGAGGAAAATCAGGGCAAAGAAGAAACTAAATTCTGGAACACCTATATCTGAAATAAGAAACCTATGAGTATTTTTTCTTTATTTAAGCTTACAGAAGTCATCTGCAGTTCTTGTTTTCCTATACACCATGGGAATTCAGATTTCTGGTATACCTGGCAATAACCTAGGCAGTGAAATGCTTGTGCACCAAACATGTAGAAAGTGGCTTGATTGTCAGTAACTGAGATATTATATAACTAAGCTTGTATTTTGCAGCTTATAAATGCTAAAGACTTTGTCTCTTTCTAATTTCTTATGCATTTATCTATTCCTCAGCATCTCTGCCTGAAAAACAGATGAACATACCATGTTCATGTCAATGCCATTGGTGTATGTCCATGCATGCTGGAAGTATTCCTCCAGTCGCTGCCGCAGAGGGTTCGGGATCTGATGAAAGCGTATGAACTCCTTCACTCGCAGCATCTGCATGTGATACCGTGCAGTTCCCGAGTAGAGTCTTTGGATTATTGCAGATACGTTTCCAAAAATGCTAGCGTACATTAATGCTGGATTAAAGAGAAACAAACTTACTTAAGTCATATCATTGGGCTTCGCAGATGAGTATGGCAAAGTAAAAGTTAAGAACACAGGGAAGAGTTAAAAAGGCCTGCATACATCTATAGGTTCAGTTTTAAATAGAAAAATAAAATAAAATTATGATTATCCCAATATGATGGACTACAATTTCCTAAATCCACTCCAAACTCACCTTCTTACCTTATACAGGATTTGCTTACAGACACTGATATACAACACAAATATTCTGACAGTTTGGATAACAGATTTTGAGTAGTCAAGCAACTTGATTACTTCCTGACACTGAATGAGTCACAACATATTTTTGCATGCAACCTTCCTTTCCCTAGGAATTTGCCCTTCCGGCTGCATGCTTATAATCTTATTAGTTTAGAATGTTAAGCCATTTGCTCAAACACACAGAGGAAAAGAAAGATTAAAATCCACAATAAAATTACTTACAGCCAATCAACATGACACAGATGGAAAAGATTTTCTCTGAATTGGTGTTTGGAGACACATTTCCAAATCCTACACTTGTCAGACTGCTGAAGGTAAAATAAAGTGCTGTAACATATTTGTCCTTGATGGATGGTCCAGAGCTTGCATCACTCTTATTGTAATGCTTTCCTAATTGTTCTCCTAAAGAATCCAACCAGCCAATCTTGTGAGCCAAGTAAGGTCTTTCTACATTTCCAATGGCATACCAAATGCAAGCAAGCCAGTGTGCAATTAGTGCAAATATGCACATGAGGAGCATCAGAACCGCAGCACCGTATTCGGAGTATCTGTCCAACTTCCGTGCTACCCTCACCAAACGCAACAGCCTAGCTGTCTTCAGAAGGCCTATTAATGTAGTTGTCTGTAAAAATAAGATAGAAATTAATTTTCTCTATATCTGTGAAAATGTGTTCTCATGAATAGTAAGCATGAATAAACCACTAAAAAATCCATTATTTTGGGGAATCAACACAAAAAGTAGAAGAATCCATTTCAAGGTAATCTTAATTTAATTTTCTTTAAACTATCAATTTCATTTAAAACCAGGGAAGAAAATAAGGAATGTACATTTAAAATCAAGATATATTGAAGTTATCATTATGTGCTAAATACCCTTTCATGTTGAATATTTTACTTGATCTGAACTCTTCAGTCGACTATAATGGATTTAATGATCCAACAGATTAATGATTTTTTAACATGATAAAATCTCAAAGTTATTGGAACTGCTCAGAATTCTATGACTGTCCACATAAGTAATAAGTATTCTTGAACAAAGCTGTGTGACTGTATTTGATCCTATTTTAGAAACTTCTTGAAATGCTCTGGCACACATATTCTAAAAAAGAGAAGTAATAGGGCAGAAGTGTTCCAAAGAGCATATCTACAAGATTCCTCCTGTTTGTAATGGTAAGAGCATTCATACAGGTGAAAGAAGATGAAGCACTGTGAACAGAACATCATGGAAAAGTTACTTCAGATCAATTTTTTTTCATCTTGCAGGTGTAATGGCAAGATCCAGTAATAAAACTACTATACCATTAGAAAAATAAATTGGGCAGTTTTAAGCAGGAAAGTATTTCAAGATTTTCACTGCAGGCTTATGCTATTATCCATTGCATCCTTTTTGAGGCTCTGATATTTTTAAAGGAATTTAGAGGTTATTAATATAGGTTTTCAAATTTCAATTAGTAAATAAATTTCATACTTGGTAATTCCTTGTAGAAGGAATAGACAGCATTGTAAAGAGGAACAACTGGATTGAAAAAAAACAACCTCAGCCACCTCTTTTCCTTGCATTAAGTCTGAACATATATTATTCAGTAAATGCCAAGAGTGCACACATTAAATTTTTTTTTGCTTGTTTGGTTTTTGGGTTTGTTTTTAACATACATGTATATTACATGACAATTAAAAGGAAAGCCTCACAAACCACTCTGACAGTAGTATGCATCACATTACAGCTTCCTTGCAACTAATACTAGACTAGTTTTTACGTTTTATTAAATCCTTGCATTCACCACGTTTCTGAGTAAAACTCCAAAGTTCTTGGAACAAAACAAGAGTTTTGTTGTCTTTCTTGGCTGCATTTCTCAGTGGACAGCTCGATAAAGCTCACATTTTCTGACTAAATGAGCAAGAGGACAATGTATGGTAACACTCTTTAGTTCAGTTTAACATCCCAAATAATAACTTTAGGGTGAATTTCTTATTACCATTAACGAAGGTTAGTGACCTCAATAGTCTGAAAGACCACACCCCTCAAAATGCTATGCCTAGGCTGAGATTCAGAGGCATGTGAATATTGTGATTAGGTTATTTTTTTGGTAAGGTAGATCAGGCTTATGTATTTATGATCCCTTAAGGAAAGCTAAGATTTGCTTTTAGCGGGGTGTTTGAAACATTCTATTAGAGATGTAGTCATCTCTCTATGTCATGCAAGAGACTACATATTCTAACAGTGCCCTTAAATAGATCAGATGGTAGATTGTGAATCTATGACATGTCAACACTGTTCCACCCTATTCTTAAGATAAAACTTGATAATATTATTCATCCTCAGTGTCAATCCTATACTTAGATACATCAGTTTGAGCTCTGGAGTAAGCGGAAGGTATATAATACAAGAAAAATTCATCTCTTCAAGGGTAAAATCAGCATGAATGAGATTAGATATGCTTAAAGTATCAAGAAACTCATTCTGAGTTTTAATTTTCTTTAACATAGTGGGGAGGCTTTAACACTAAAATAGAGCTGGCAGTTGAGGTGAAAAACATGGTCCCCAAGTTTTGATGTGCCTTACATGCTACCCACTTCTACATAGATGTAGCCTTCACACAGTAAGAGTACATCTCCCACGTGTCACTTGGCCAGGTCAGGGACAGAAGTTCTTGGTTTCAGAACTACATCCCATGTAATGTAATTTTGCTGATGTGCTGGAATACTTCGATCAGCACAACACCCAAGGAGGCAGGGGTCCTACTCTATCAGTTACCTTGCCCCATCTGGTGCCAACAATTAATGTCTGCAAATAGCAGTCTGATAGATGCTGCTCTCTTGTCTGAATTGCTTGGTTCTCTGTTTTCATCATACCTATCTGCTGGACTACAAGTTCAAGAGTAGCTGGATAATCACATCAGAATCTTTTCTTTTCTCTTTCCTCACCAGCTGCTTGTTATTTTTATCTTCTCATGTATCAGGGAAGCCACCTAACTTTTACAACACGCACACAAAAAAGAGTAAATGATTTACTACCAACCATCATAATTTTGAATCTCATTAAGTAGAAAAAAACCCCTAAAAATTACATTATTTTCCCTATTTTAGAAATTGGAAAGTTAACCATCTGACTCTGTTGCTTTCTTATGGTTGAAAAAGCATGGCTCAAAATGAAGCATTCGGATAGCGCTGTATGTGGTATTTGGATTATTATCTCCTGTCCTTTCAAGACTCCATTTGATATCAAGGTGCTTTAAAGCTGCATGAGCACACATGGAGCTCTCTTTAGTGCTTATGTTGTTTAATAAAAAGACCATTCAATACAATTTTTCATTGGGGATCTTCTTTGAAGAATCTCTAGATAACAATAAAGAGCTATTTCATAAAAAAGACAACCCTTATGACTGAAAAAATTCTATTAAATGAAAAATGCTCCATTCTGTCGGTTTTACATTTGCTTCTTCTTGCTAAACTATAAAAAATGGATCACTGGTGAAATATTGCAGTTAGCAATGTAGGAAGAAAAACTGCATTAAGTAGCAGCTTAGAAAAGTGATTGACATATTCAATACCATGAATGAGAGAGAGAAGCTATGATGACATGGTGAATGGAACATAATCTATATATCATCATTGCTGCTTAGATAAACAAACCTGTTTTTCTAGGTAGAGAAACTGGTCAATTACTAGATTTTTGAGGGAATAAAGAATCAATTTACTTATATCTGCAATAGTGAAAAAGTCATTACATGGTCCAATAATTTCTGTTTCAACTTCCACATTTTTATATTTGTCTACTCATCTTCAAGAATGCACTTGTTACTGTGACCTGCAACATTATCTTACATTAAAGTTATTGCTTTAGCATGATTTTAGCACCTGAAACTTTACTCTTGAGAACATCTGTAATAGGGGAGGTGTGGAAGAATGATGATCAGAGGCATTCCTTCAATGAACTTTGGAACTGATCCCTGTTGTAATCCTTTATTTTCCACACTTCTAATCACTGAAAATAATTTTTGGCAATGACAAGTGATCAATGATCAGAAAGGAATGCAAAGCATGCATGAAGGGGAATGCTGTAGTCTGAGTTAGAAATATAGCCATTATGAAAATGTTTGTCTTTCACGTGTCTGCGCTTTCAAAACCACAGAAAAAGTTATCTGCAGAAAGATGGACACCTGCCAAAGATAATGCAAAAGGTGATCAAATTTTCTCTTAAGTCTCTGGGCTTTTTAGTCACCTTCTGAATAAAAAAGTTCTCTTCTGGTAAGAGAACTATTAATATGTTCCCTCTGTCCTTTATATTACTCTCTCTCTTCTTATTGCTTTCCTTAATAACATTTATTTTTAGTCCATGGTTTTATCTCATGTTTCTCTAGACTTCTCATTTACCTTTTGCTTGGTTCGCTTGGTTTTTAAAAAAAACAACTTCTGCATTCTGTGCATCACAGAAAAGTGAAACCCAATTCTCTACTTTTCAGAAAAAAATATGATTTTCTCCCTTCTTAAATGAAATAAAATTGTTTGGAAGAACTGGGTCAGGAATCCAGAATATAGCATATATTTTATATGCCTTTTGGCCAGTTTTTGGATGCATATATTGAGCAGTTTTTTACTCTATTGTAATGCCTGTCAAGGTAGTATCTTTTTCCTTCTTTTGATTGTCCATATTCTTGATAAAACTGACAATAGACAAATCTCTCTGATAATCAGTATAGTTTATGCTACAACTAATTTGTTTTCTGTGATGTAAACCTCTATCTAAATATTTTGAACAGAAAAAAAATATTTTAATGATGCAATGCCAACACAGCACTTATATGCATTGTGGGAAGTTTTTAAAAACTAAGCAACAAATCAAAGCAGCAGTTCTTATATAAAACCATTCTTATATAAAACCAAGTCCATCATACACAATACATTTATTATTTCTAAAGACACTATCAAATATGATATAACTGAAAATTACTAGCTGAATAATTCAATGTTTTCTGTCATCAATGAAAGCTAATGCTGAACATTATTCTACAAAGGAAGATTTAATTTTAGTTTAATTTTAAAAGATGGGATGGCAATACTCAGCAGCCTATTAAATGACAAGCAAAAAATACTTTAGGATACACAGAATACCATCATTAAATGATAAATTAAGATTTAAGATTTCTTATTCATTTAAGCTTACCTCTTCAGAGCCAGAGCCAAAAATCAGCAGGTCAAAAGGTATTGCAGCAACCATGTCAATTAGGAACCAGCCTTTGAAGTAGTGAATTGCTATTTTTGCTGGATCGCTTACCACTTCTTCATTCTGGTTTACATATGTTGTTCTGAAGTTTATTAGAATGTCAATGATAAACATAATATCCACAATTAAATCTACAACATTCAGTGGGCTGCAGGAATATCCACACTCTCTCCTCTTCCGATCTTCACTGTCATTCAGCAGGAAGGCAGCAGAGTAAGGGGTGAATATGGCTGTGTATATGACCAACAACAAAATGAGCCAGTCCCAGACGGCTTTGAAAGGACTATAGTGCAATATAGTAAACTTATTGATGCGAGGTGTCTGGAGTTTATATTCTGGTAGAACATCAGCCCCCAAGGATAGAACCTAGAATAAGAAATATACCACATCAATAATCAGACAGTGTATGTACTCCAACTTCCAGTAAACATAGCAAATACAGGACAAAAAGTACTTCACTGTAGTTTTGAGGACTAAGCTACAATTAATTATTGTTTTGGCAAACTAAATTTGTGAAATTTATGGTGTCTGCCAGGTCAAATAAATTCATTGACAATTTTGCACAGTAGGTTGATTCTTGTCCCCTGTAGCAAACATTAAGAGGCATATCTTATATCCATAAAATCTGCATTATTAAGCATGCCATCAAATTCATTCATCCATGGCATGATAACCTTGCCAGCCTACTCATGGCCAGTGAATGACTTTTCTTGCAGTGATGGAGTGTTTTTCTCCCAAAGCAAATCTAATATCATTGGCTTACATTCCCTACAAAAAGAGTTTACTCTCATTAGAAAGTGTAGGCAATCAAAATTAAAAAAACAAAACAAAACAAAACAAAAACAGAGAAAAATCTGTTAGTATCCTTGACAGCTATCTACACTTTGAGTTTTGTGGTGTGAAAAACCTTCATGCACAGACAAATTTCACTGAGGCTATAGTTCTAGTTTAGCAAAAGGTGTGTCAAAAGATACCACAGGAGTATTGCCTTTTGCTCCACTTCTACTTTTGTCAACGCCTAAAGCTTATTATTCCTTTAAAAGTATGGATTTTTTTATCTGCTGGTGTTATCTAAGTTGGATTTCAATTTTATTTGGAAGGATTATGTTTGTAAGCACTGCTTAATTCGCTGGCTCTGGGCTTGAAATGTTTGCTTTGTTGCAAAGAGCAAACATTGTGTGTGCACCAGATAAAACAAATTTCCTTTGGCTGCTCTTTCAGTCTGACTGAGCTCTGACATGAAGGAACAAAACCTTTAAGGATAAAAAGGTATATTATATTTTGTCTCTATTCAGCATTTGAGATTGTCAGCAATGATGCTAATTATTGCCTTCTGTGCTGCAAATGATGTCCAAATCCTATGGGACTTGGAACACCACTTCATTTTACATAGACCGATTAACAAACATCAGATGATGACAATCTTCAGTTATTACCCATTTGGGCAATACTCATGTTCATGAAATCTTACACTCTTTTTCCACCAGTTACTTCTGTTTATTCCTTATTCTTCTGCTATTTAAAAACAATTCTATTTCAAAAACAAGTTATCTCAAAAGCTATTAAAATGAATAATTCTGCCCAAATGAGATGATGATTGGAAGAGGATATATATTTTCAGTGATATTGTCTGCTTTTATTTGCTTTCTTTTTACAGTTAGCATTTTGGGACTTGAGATTTCAGCCTGTTCAAGACTGAGGGAATCCATGCTCCTCAAACATAATCTTATAAAATTCTAAGGGTCAGCTCACTCTTTTCTGTTTAAATTTCCAACAGAAAGTGTTGTATAAATCTTAGATCCTATCTTTAGTAGTATAAGTGGTGCTAATCTTATTCAGTCAAATTCTACTCTGAAAATGCTGTGAGGACATGGGGATTAATTAACCATTCTTCTTTGAACTTGAGGAAAAAAGCAATTAAGTCATCCAAAAGAATATGTGCTAGCTTCAAGCAGCCACTAAGCACAGTGCTGAGCTGGTGGTAGAGGATGTTCATCAATTTTTTGTATTGTAACTAAGACTTGCACCTAACTAATGGTACTGGCTGGCTTTTTATGCATTGAACACATTAGCTGACAGCAAGCTGAAGCATTGCTTAATCTCTAAAGCAGTCTTAATATTTTTAGTCCCTCACCTGATGAGTTGACAAGAAATGTTTTCTTAGTATTTGAGAACAGTGAGTATATGTGGCAAGTGAACTGCTATTTATAAATTTCATATCACTGTTCTCCTACTGGATTTTCAGACAATGAAGACAATGGATTAGGCAACAAGGACAATAAAGTCTACTTCACATTTCTTTCTGTTGCTTGAAAATTCCAGACACTGCTTCATTTCAGAGCAATGCATAATGTAAATTTGACTACTTCCCCTGAAAGCTGTCTCTTAATCTAATTCTAGTTACATTTATTCCTAAATTGGTTTAAACTGAGTTAGGCAAAACTGGAGTTAAAGAAACCTGAACAATTGGACAAAATGAGGAAACAGCAGTATAAAAGTGATCATAGCAGAAATGCATCCATCTTCTTCTTGGTGATAGTTTCTTATACGTGCAACACAGGAGAGGCTGAACTGATTGTTGTGACTTTCATATTCATAATTTTATATAAAACTTTACATTTCTCTATTGCTTGCTCCCATGCAATGAGAAGTGCAAACAAACACTCCTATAACTATTTTGTTTGTTATATCTTGAGAAAGATATGATTATTTCTCGAATAAAAAAATCACTGTTGCACACACAAAAAAGACAAAACACATTATTTAGTTTTATGTTGACAGTTTCAATAAAGACCGATTTCTCCTTTTTTTGTTGTATAACATCCTTGCAAAGCTTAAGTACTGACATTGGCCAGTGTTGGCCATGTTGGCTAGATGGAAGACTTCAGTCTACTTAGAAATTCACTCAGAAGAAGATGTTTAATATTTCCACTTGCTTAAAATAGATGTCATCAATTTCACTGTTGGTAAAAAGAAAATGTATTAACTTATCTCTTCTGGACAGTAAAACTCATACTTTGGATTGTAAAAGAAGTAGTTTAGGGAATGAAACATTTTTAAGAGTAAGAAATGTGATTAGGACAAGACAGAAGTATTGCAGTGTTAAAACAACATTGAACCTTGGGATAAGGCATGAAAAAAAAGCCAAGCATCCTTGCATCTTACTAAAAAGAAGACTATAATGCTGAGCAGAAAAAGATATACCATCTGTAACTGGTTTCTCTTAACAAAAATTAGGAGTATTCAAGATTGATTAAATACCATCTCACTCTGGCTTTCCTAGGGAACGCAGAAATATAGTTATAATTGGCATGCTTTGCAAGCAGTATTAGGTGTTAAGATTTAATCTATTTAAAATGAGAACATTTCAAGGTTAAATAAAATTTACTATATTTTGCCTTTGAGTAAAGAACTCTGAAATAAAATTCAACTCCTCTGTGTTCCTGTTTATCTCATTCATTGTTGAAGCAGTGAATGAATCAATTGTTGCTTCTGTTAATTCTGAAATGTTGAAACTGCTGGAAGTTAAAAGACTTCATTCAAACTCATTTTTGGTTCTGTGAATCTTGCTTGAGGTGTCTCAGAAAGACAGGGCTGGTAAACACCTTCTACCTTCTTTTTAGGTTCATGCAACTCACTTCCTAAGACCACAAGTTCAAGGCAGCATTTATTATAGAAGTATTGCAGTCAGATACCCAGAAAAATATGGAGTGAGATCAAAGTAACTGCCATAAATTAGCACAGTTTTAGATTTTTCTTTCTGAACTGTTTGGTAGCTTTCAGTTCCTCAAAGATAACTAGTTCACAAAAATTGAAAGAAAATACATTTAAGGATAATGAAAATTTATTATTGGCTGCTATTCTGTAAGCAAGAGGAGAAAGGAAGTGTATGTACCAGGGTATACCAGGGGGAATATCAGGTAACAGTTAATTAAAAAAAAAAAAGATTCAGTAAGCCTTATCACCTTACACTGGGTTACACTGCTCATGGTCATGTCATGGTGTAATTTTTTTTGGTGGCAGTTCTATCATTGTTTCCTTCAAGAAAACTTGCCTGGTGCCAGATATAATTTCTGCCCTGTATTGTGTTTAAAACCTCTTGTTTTGCGCAGTGTTTTTTGATGAAGTTTCAAAGAGCCAGACTGGGTTGATGTGTTTTGCATCACATTGGCCATATGCTTTACTGGCTAACTGGATTGTGTAGGGGACTCTTGCTGTATTCTCTGCAGCATCACATGCAGAAACAGTATTTAACCCTTCCTCTTCCCTTTACAGATTCATTTATAAAATAAAATATGTAGGCAAAATGTTATACAACATGTTGTAATACCTGGGAATTTTACTCTGGTCTTTGTTACTGAATTTCTCAGTGATCTTAGGCAAGCTTCTTAATCACTCTAATTTCTGTCAAGTAACCACAGTAATATTTACAACTGAAAGTATCCTAAAATATAATGAGCAGAAAACTTTCATAAAAGCTGCCTTCCAACAGCAGTGGGCTCCCATAATTCTTACTTCTCTAAATTTAGTTGATTCTTTTTGTTTTTTAAAATTAATTCACACAAATATTTGTCTTCTCATTCACCAAAAGAAGTGTGACTAGCAGTTGAGAGGTGATTTTTCCCCTCTATTCCACTCTCATGAGACCCCACCTGGAGTGCTGCATCCAGCTTTGGGGTCCCCTGCATGAGATGGGCATGGTCCTGTTGTATCATGTCCAGGGAGGCCACAAAGATGAGGAGGGGACTGGAGCACCTCTCTTACGAAGACAGAGTTAGGGTTGCTCAGCCTGGAGAAGAGAAGGCCATAAGGAGAACTTACAGCACCTTCCCATATCTAAAGAGGGCCAACAAGGAAGTCAGAGAAAGGCTTTTTCCAAGAGGACAAGGGGGAATAGTTTTAAAGTACCAGAAGACAGGTTTAGATTAGATATTAAGAAGTATTCTTTGCTGTGAGGGCAGTGAGTCAGTGGAACAGGCTGCTCAGAGAAGTTGTGCATGTCTCATCCCTGTGAGTATTCAAGGCCAGGCTGGTTGGGGCCTGAGCAACCTGGAATAGTGGAAGATAGCCCTGTCCATGGCAGGGAGATTGGAATGAAATAATCTTTAAGGTCTCTTCCAATACACATCATTCTATCATTCTATGATTTTACTATTCAAACTGTAGTTTCAAGACACTCTGAGAGACCCACATATACATATCACATGTATATTCATAAATTTTGTTCTGAGGCATTTTTGTTCTAAATTTATTAAAGAATGCAAATGCACACAGTAAAAACCAAAGACCGAGAAACAAAGAAGCATAATAGTATATGAATTAATCATAGCAGAAATAATAAATTATTAATGCCACCATGAAATGTTAAAAAAATATTTCTGTCAAACCATTGCATGGATTAACAGCAGTATGGTTTCATGGTTATTCTATCACTTCATGAGAGTAAGTGTAGAGCAGGGTTGTTACGTGCTTCACCAAGGCTCAAGTGACTATAGAGCTATGGAAAACATATGAACATGGAAAAGAACTAGGAGCTGTGCCTGATGCTTTCAAGAAGCACTGAACTCATACGATGAACATATTGCAAGTGCATGGACCAAATACAATATGCAAGTTATTCAGAAAATAGTAGACCTTTTTCACTTCTGCTAAAAAGTTGCAATATTTTTTGTGCTGTATATTTCCAAACAAACAGCAGATACGTGACTAATGTACACTCACAAAGAATATGTAACATATTCACAATCCAGGTAACACCTTTCATCTCAGACAGAAGTACTGCATATCCAGAAAATTTGAACAAAGAGCAATGTTTACAGGTGACAAAATATCAAAAAGAGGTATAAGGGCTTGGGTGAAACCCAACAGTTTTAAGGCAGATGGACACAGAGATCCGTGTGAAAAGTAGATGTGGAAGTTTGATGAGCGCAAAATTTAACAAATTAGATGGTACTTTGCTATGTCTCATGACCAAGCGTGCCTCATATGAAGTGTATGTATATTTAAATGGTGTAGTTATATTCAGTACTAAATACTGTTTTGTCATTGCTGCTTTTGCAACAGGTGAATTAAAGTAAATCTTGTACTAACAGGGTTAGATACTGCATAGCACCTCTCATGTTAAGAGAATTTCATAAACATTTAATAAAGTTCAAACTATAAATATATGTTTGTAATAAGTTCCAAATTACTTCGGGAACTTTAAAATAAACATTTATCTCATCCATAAAACATCTTGTGTGAAACTACGGAAGATGGTACCTGTTCAAATAAAATGTTCAAAAATTTATTTCTAGGAAATACTATATGACATGAAAAAATAATTTTTTCCCAATGTGTTGTTGCACTCACTCCAGCAGAAGTCCAATGCTAGGCACACAGCCCTGAGAACTGAGTGGATGATAACTCCTTCATCCTTAAGCCAGGAAGGATGTAGCAAATCAAGCAACACATCAGTTCCTCATATGCTGAGAGACACGAATATCTACTATGAATAGTGATTTAAGAAACTCACTGTATAAAGCATATTCAACACCAAAATATTAAATTACATGAAAATGTAAAGAAGAAATTGAACCAGGATAATTGTATTGTAAACATTATCATAGCTGGTGGATAAAAGGGAAGGAATTTGGAACATCTGTCTCTTTAGATCTAATCCAAATATACAATAAAATGTCTTCCTTTTAAGAAATAGTTTTGAACTAATTTTCAGATCTTTATCAACAAGGCTTTTAACAGTATTGGACAGGAAAAACTTGGAAAAGAAAAGAAATGAGAAGCATGAATCAGACTTCTAAGCTAAAGCCATATTCTTGTAATTGTTTTCGTCCTGACCTTAAATCTGAATGATAGAGCACTCAAAATGAGGTAGTATTGCTTCAGTTTTAAAATTATTTTAATAGATTTTATAGAACTGTCTTCTCTTGAAGTAGCCTCTCCTGTATCTCTTTTCTCCTGTGTATTAGTTCTATTGAAGCTGCCAAGCTATAACTAGCAAGTACATCTCTTTCCTTTTCCTCTCTGTTCATACCATTACCATGAGACAACCACAGACTGGACCTCCTAAGGAGATTTCTGAATCTAAAACCAACTAAAAATAAATATTACACGAGTATTAATGAACAAATGGAATTTAAATTAACATTGACTCTCTGATACTAGGCATTACCTAATTCCCCAGAAGACTATGATGCACTTTCATATTTCAGTTATCTTGATGATTGTCTTCCTTATGCAGACAGGAACAATTAAGATTACACCAGTATGAAAGAAAGCTGAAGTGCTCTTGATTTGGTGCAAACACATCATTACATAAGGCTTTAATGTATCAGCATTACAAGGTATTTTTACATGTAAATGATATTTTTACGTGTCTTTCAAAGGACTGCTTTCAAAGCTACTGAAGAACATCTCCTGAAATACTAATGGTGGAGTGTTAATAATACTTGCCTTCTTGTCTTACTCCCTTTATCTTTATTAAAGTCTTTAAAATTATCTAATATGACTATTTGTATACAACACTGAACACTAAAACGTTCTCTGTGAGACAGTTTGTAGTAAAATTATGAGGTCTTATATAGAAGGGTTTTTTTTTTTATTATTTTTTTTACTATGTCCACATATTCACCAAGTGTAATTTTAGGTAGATATTGAAACAGAACTTTTGTTATTAGTGGTGCAACCTGAAAATTCAAATCTTACTGGAGTGTATTCTAATATTTTTTTTTGCTCCAGATATCAATCTATCACTATATGAAGGTTGTTTGAGAGCAATGAGACTTTCTGGGAGTGCTAAGTGCCTTGCTGAGGCCATGAAGTGACAAATTTTCATACAGTTATCAAAAAATTATATACATCATATTCAGCTAAACATATTTACATACACAGCAACCCAAAATCTTCAAATGGTTAAAGAAAGCTATGCATGTCCAGTGGTTAAAACAGAAAAAACAGACTTTTTTGCCTGTTAAATAAAATTGTTTAGGTTTCAGGGAAATAATATTTATTGGATATTACTATCAAACAAGACTCTTTCACAAAAATTGAATATATATAATATCTCTAACCTATAATTCAATTTTATTAAGCTAGATATTAAAAGACAGGAAGTATTTTTATAGTTCATTTTCCATGAAAATATTAAGAAATGGCATAATAATCTTAAACCCCAGGAGCCTTTTCCTGCCAGTCAGTATATAATTACTTTTACATTGGTGGATAATGCATTGTCAGAGCAACACTTAGAAACACATAGATTTACTGAGAGCACTTTATTGATCTGTAAAAATTAAATTAGAAATATACAAATTATTAAAGAAGATATTTACAAAGAAGATATTGACTTTTTTTTTAGCAAAAGCTAATGACAGAATATGTATTAAAAGTTATTTAAAATTCACTATATTATTTCAGAAGACAGCAAATGTTATCCTTCAACATTCTAATGAGTTTGTGAGTTATTCATTGCTCTTCTGACAACACTAAGCTGCTGACAAGCATTTATATGTCTGAAAATAAATTTCTTATAAGGGTTTAAATTATTGTGTGCTATTTTCTATCATCTGTTCATAGCATGACAATAAAATAAGCAGATTTTGTGCTTGTTGATGTTATCCTTCTTATAATATTTACGAAAAAAGTATTTTTCATTATTATACATTTTGACTGGTTTTCTAGTTAAATACTTTGATTGGATAAAGAAAAGCATAATAGCTCTAAGAATTTCTGAAGTGTATGGAGTGATAATGAAGTATCTACATTCACAGTTTGGTTCTATGATTACAGTACTTACTGACATAGCTGTCAGGAGTACAGGTGAAAGGAAGAAAAGGTCCTTATGCATATCTTCATATTTAACTTTAACTTTCAGCTTCATGGTAAATAATTTTTTCCATAATATGCAAAATAAGCAAACTTTAGTTTCTAGAAAATCTGCATTTTGTAATTGGATCCCATAGTGTTTAAAAATGTATGAACTGCAATTGAAACTGTTCACTCTGGTAGAGAGAAAAGCTTACTTTAGAAATTATCATCTTCCCTGTGGCTCTCCTCGTTTGTGCCTAATGAGCAAATCCCAAACTTTTTCACTTAAAGGAGATATTTAGTCTTAGCATTCTGCCCAGGTTGCCCAAGTTCCTCTCTCAACACACTTTTAGGAAAGTTAAGTGCATTACCCAAACTTCTATAAAATTTAGCCATCAATATTTTAAGCAAAAAGCCATTTGGCAAGGGTAAATGGAACAGACTGCATACATAGATGCAAACAATCTGATGATACAAATGGTATTTCATTAGTAAAACTAACCTATAAAAGCATGATCCAGATTTCTAGGGCCACACATTCAATTTATTCTGGTTAGGCACAGAAAAAGTGTGGATTTATGACCATGGAGAAGCGGGGACACAAACTCGCCTTTGCTCAGCCAGTAGCTGGATCTTACATTAGACACTTTATTGTTTTACAGTGCAAAAGCTTATTTTAGTTTTGGGAATTGTGAAAAGACATGGTATGATCTTCATGATGATTCTTCACTAAACACTCTGGTATTTCAACAGAAACAGTAACAAAACAAAAATAGCACAGAATTAGTGAGACAAAAGTAAGTCCTTGAGAAGTTCTACCTTGCCCGTGTTATGCTAAATTAAGCCCATGTTTAGGAGAGAACAGGAATGGGTTTGGCATCAGTCAGCAGGCAGTGAGAAATTGTATTGTATCACTTGTTTTTCTTGGGTCTTTGTTCCCTGTGTCTCTCTGCCTTCCTTTTTCTCTCCCTCTCTCCTTTTGTTTACAATTGCTAATAGTATTAGTATTACTCCTGATTTTCCCCTCCATCCCACTGAGGCAGGAAGGACAGGAGCAGCTACTGTAAGACACTTTGTTACCAACTGGGATTAAACTCTGACAACCAGGGAGATACGGGAATTTTTTTTGGTGCTACTGCAGGCACTGGAAGCTCAATCCAGTGGAAAAAATGCCTAGAATAGAATCCTGCAAGCCTTAATGTTCATTGTTTTCTAGATATATTGACTAATTTATCACACTGTGCAAACTGCAGTTTCCTTTCCTTACTGGATATTGTGGGTGGAAAGAAGTGAGAAAACAGACAGCACGGTATATCTGGAAATAACTATCCTAGACAAAATTTATTTTTCAAGCTTTTTTTTTTTTTTTTTTTGAAAAAAAAGAGGGCTACAGCCTGCATCCTATCCTAACAAAATTTGTCAGAATAAATTAGCTAGCCTCTAACAAGTTCTGCAGAGAATGGTTATAAACCACAGGTTCTGATTTTTTGCTCAATTCCAAACCCAGAAACTAACAGCATTCAAGACTAAAATGCAGCAAAAGGTATTATTCTGCTTTGGTTATAGTCTTCCATCTGTAACTCACCTACAAACCCAGTGAAACTAAACTTCCTTGAACAGAACAAATTGGCACAAATATGAGGCCATATCATTCAGCAGTTCTTTTGCTTCAAAAGACAGGTTTCTTCATAATTAATAGAATTCATTTAGAAGGTAGAACATTTTCAAAGAAGATGGATACTTGGAATAGAAAAAAATGCAAAGCTGTGAAATGAAGAACTTTTCTTTCCATTTAATAAACGTTTCCCATTTATTAGTAGTAGTATATCCAGCAGTCTGCCTGAAGCTGAACGTACCATATCAGCTTCCAAGATACTGAGTAGTTACTGGAATTTCTGTATTTAAAAAGATGCTGCCTTAATGTAAAACTGACAATTCTTTGAGCGAAAAAAAATAATTTTTTATGCTTGTAATAAAACCTAAAGTATCTTAAGGACAATTTCATTGTGTGCTACAATGCAAGATTTATTCAATTGTCAAAGGAAAACAGACTTACCTAAGGTAAATCAAATATCAAGAAGAAGAAACTCTGAGTTTTCTATGTACTACAAATATCAGCTAAATATTCATACAATTTTAGTACTTTATTTCAAATAGATTTTTATTTTAAAGAATATTTTTACACTTTAGATGGTGTTGGAGATTGAATGTTACAATTTATGGCTTAAACATCTTCATGAAGGATTTTGCCTATTATAGCAAAACTGTATTATAGCAAAACGAAAGCTGCAGAGAAGACCACCATGCCCTGAATAGGCCTTCTGACTGAGGTCCAGAGCTACTCCTTGATGAAGACGGTGACTCAGGTCTGGGCTGGGGGGGAAGAATACATTCACAGCTGGATCAAGCTTTGCACCTTTGGAGTGGAGACCACAGCCCCAGGGCTATCAGCTGCCAGGTTCACACAGACCCTTACACCAAAGGGTGGGGGGGGAGGAGAGGTTTTGGATGTGTGGTGAAAAAGACTCCGGCCAGAGGCAGTCGACACCCATCTTCTGTTTTGCAGAGCTCAGCTGTGGGGCTCTTTCACCCCAGGAAAAGCTGCATCCACATGAAGGACAGCAGAAGGGTGTCATGGCTCATCAAAGGCCCCCCCAAAGGGGTCCCCAGACCCTGCACCAGAGCAGTGCAGCATGATGCAACAGATCCACAGTGTTGCAAGGCACAATTTCAAACTGGGCCCCTCGGGGGAGGTACCTGGGCATTGTCACCTGGCCCAAACATACATCAATCCACTGGATTCTATACTTTTTTGGTTCAGCTGTGGTGTCTAGAGGGAACTCTCATCTCCAAGAAGACCAGATGGAGGGGGACAACAAGGCATGTTTAGAACACTGGGAAGGGTTATATTTTCCCATCTAACCCCTGTCACTCTCTCCCCATGCCCCTACACACCACGTAAAATTCTTTCTGTCTTTCCATCTTTCTCTCTTTCCCTCTCTCTCTCTTTGCCTCTTTTAATATTAAATAAAATATACCAAATATTTTTTTGGTTCCAACATCTAACCTTGTCTGGTTTTTTGGGTATTTTTGAAACTTCTCTCAGTCTGACCCATGTTATTCACAGCAGCTTAGTTTCCCTCACTCTTCTGTGTTTAAAGTGGTTCATAACAGATGGCCTGAACTAGTCACTTTTAATAAATACTTCCTAGAGATTTTTGTTGTGCTATGCTCATTAATTTTATGTTCAGTAACACCAATGCCACCCATAAAGCTCAATAAACACTTTGAAAATACATTTTTCCACATTTATTAACTCTATCTCTTAAATATATCTATTTCATAAACATAATGTTTGGAAAGAACCTCTGATTTTGGATTCATACATCTGAGCCCTGATTTTTCCCCTACTGTGATTATATAGGTATTTCAATATAATTTAAGGAGTGTTCCTCCTTCCCCCCTGCCCCCCATTCCCTTTTTCTTTTTTCCTTTTGTAAAAAACATTAACTCTGAGATATTGAAATATTCTATGTTTGCCCTTCTCTATTGATTACAAGTTACTTGTTACCAGTTGATTACTGGTTACAAGCTGAAAGCATTATTGAAGTTCTAACAAATGACAGGTAATAGATGAGAAAACCTTCTCATTCAGCTTATTAATTTTGAGGGCATTCAGAATTCATCAAACAACACACTATGCTGACTGGGGTTAATGGTCTTTGCTTTTTCTTACTATTTCTACTAGTTGGAAAAAAGTGCTAAACCCTATCAAACCATAACCAGAAAATATTTTCCTCAGCTGCCAGTACATCAAAAACAACTAATCCACAAGCTTTTTTCCTCCCCGCTGCCCAAGCCAAAAGAATAATAACCTCATTGCTATTTCTCATTAATATGCTTAAGGATCTCATTTATAATTAGTGTTAGAACATAACTGCTTTATAATCATCATACTACCTGCAAATTGCAGAAGCTCTATGCTCTTTAAAATTTAGTTTATTCATCAATTTCTTTCATTAGTGATGTGTGGGAGAGTACAAATTTCCTTGAAAAAATTAATCATTAGATTACCCACAAAATTTTCAGTTTATGTAGTAGCTAGTATTATATAAAAAGAGAAAATAATTTAAATTGTTAGCCGACCACACTTGCCTTTTCTTTTTCCTGAGGAAAATGACTCTTAGTAGGTGTGACTATATAATTTCAGGTAAATTGCCTGTCCAGGCTATAGCATTTTGTGGTTAGATCCAACATTTTTCCTACAGTATGTACATGTGAGGTGCCTGGCACTAGAGAAGAGTTCAGAATCCAGACCATTTGAGGGTAAGGGCACTTAGAGAGGGAGGGAGTCCTGAGTCTGAGTCAGTGGTGCCCAGGGTTATTTTTGTGGCTTTTTAAACAGATGGTCATTTATGTAAGATGAGTAATAGTCAAATTACTCTGGAACTACAACCCATGACTACCTCTTTCTAAGAGGTTGTCCTGAAAGTTGGCTACACCAGTGGTGTATTAGAAAAATAGTAGCTTTTTTGTGACCCATGAGATCCACAGCATTCTGCCCTCTTCCCTTCTTCTTTCCCCATGTCAGCTGCTATTGCTGTCTATCTCAGGGAAAATATATACTTATGCTCTCCTAAAGATAGAAACCGTCCTGAGTTAACATGGTAACCATCAGACCCTGATCTAACTTTGCAGTTGTGCTGTTTTGCCTAGGAGGTTGGGTTAGATGGCCTCTAGAGGTCTCTTCCACACTACATTTTTGTACGGTTCTAAGGTTACATGAAAGAGGGATGATGACTTCTTTCATAGCTGTTTTAAGGCAATTCTAACTGCATGTGTGAAAGCCATTATTTCAGACTGTGCATGCCAAATGCATCAGAGGATCTCACAGCTCTTTGGGTCTTAGTGGGGCTTGACTTGCAGTTCATGATGAGACTGTTCTGGTGGGTGTCAAAACTGTTGGTTTCAGCAGAGTAACTTACCAAGTTTAGAAACTTCCAAGGTCAATCCACCATGAAGTGGGAGTTTGAGTGTTTATAGCTCTAGACCAGAGAAATGAGGCTTGCCTAAATGCTGCCAGCACCTTGGTTTCAATAAGCTTTGCTTCCTTTGTACAGTATTTGTTCTTATACCCAAATCCTTATTATCAGAAAAAATTACAGTGCAGTCTGAAAGTCTATTTTGTCCCACTCCTTAGCATCAAAAGACAAATGTTGCTTTGGTAAATGATATCAACAAAGGTCATATGCTTCTTTCCATGTGAGCATCAGGGCAGTAAAACCAAAGAGATCACACAAAACATTGATACTCAAAACTGCAACTCATAGAAGACAGTGGATACTTTTTCCCAACGAAGCAAAATCAGGTAATCCCCTTTTCAGAAGAGTAGCTCTTGGGGGAAGGACATGGACTAATTAAGGATGCATCCAGGTTACATGCTGCAAAGCAGCTGGGCTTTCCGACTGCTCCATTTCTACCATATGTTGAGAAACCTTCTCAAAACACTGCAGCAGTTCAGATGCCTGAACCTATTCAGCCGTCACAAAGAGAAGAGGCTCTATTGCAAGAAAGGAATATTTTATCTTGCACAGTTTTGAAACTCGTTTTTATTACTTGGTGCAACAGCAATTAATTGTAATGAAAATACTATGGATTTTTTTCTCAAACTGATCAAGACACTGGACTTTATTTTCTGGTTCCACGCACTTGGAATAGCTATTTGCTCTGGTGCAAAAGATACTACTTTCCAGTTTTGGTGACACTTTGGCAGAGGTTTAAATGGCCAGACTGGGACTGAGGTATTTTTACTAGTTTTCACCATGGTTTCTTTGCATTTCATTGTTTCACAGAATGTGTCACACCTAAATTACAATGAAATTACACACATTTATACTATTTCTATAATTACATTTATAGTAATTACAAAGCCTAATTATTTAATTACAAAAAAAGATGAAATTCTATTGCATGGGTGTGCAAAGTATTATTGTAAAGAAAGGGAATGATTCCTGTATAAACTTTGTCAATTCAGAAATAACAGGAAAAAGAAGATTCTCACTTCAGAGTTAATTTAAATTTTCCATACATTAACTAGGAAATGTCATCCCTGCTTACACCCTAATTTCACTATTATATGTATATCTTGCTCTGTAACTGGAAGGCATCAACACTGCTTCCCCTTTATTCAGAATTTTCTATGTTATGCAGAATGCAAAATGAACAGCCTTGAAATGTTGTGTGTATGTGAGTTATTGCAGGATGACACACTGTGTCAGCTGAATCAGACTGCTGAAAATGTATAGATCAATAATTTGGTTTATTTTTAGGTCTTATATTGCCCCTCTCTGTCCTAAATGCTGGTAGTCTTCTTTTAGCCTGAAAACCTGAAGGTCAGTTTGAAGTCATGATCATATAATAGTTCTTTTTATATCAACAGCTTTATTTGCCGTGGGAGGATATTGTTGCTTACTTCCTAATCTTTTGGGGAACTAAATAGAGTCTAGCCAGATTACAGAAACATGGAGTGAAACTACATGGTCTATCACTTCATACATGGTTGTCCCCATCCTCTCCCCCACCCCTCCCCCCCGCCTTTCACTGGCAGCTCTATTTTCAGAAGATTTGTGGGTGTTCAGCATGTCTGCAAATCAGATCACAATATTCTGTGTAGCCTGTCAAGGTATATATTTATCATTTCATCAGTCATATGACCATTTTGGGTATATATATGTTTCCTAGAGGTGGGTGGATAATGAAACTGTTTTGAAAACTCTTATTACAAGAAGTTAAAATATTACAGAGTTTTACCTTCTTGTATATCATTTATTGAGACAAATCATGAACAACAGACACATATTGGGCCTTTCAACCACATTCTGTATTCCTCCAGACTGATGAATTTCAAGGAGATAAATGATCTCTGAACACTAGTGATCAAAAGCAACAAAACAGTTTTTCTTAACACAATAAAGAGACCAGTTTAATTAACTGGGACATTTATTTGTTGACACTATTAGGTTATTCAGGAATTAGAAAAAACTATTAGAGCATTCAGGAATTCTCTCTTTTCTTTAAAAATAAAGCACAGATACTGACTGTTCTAGTCTTCACGAGTCTGTTTACAAGAGAGTTCACAACTTTGCATCAGTGGAAACTGGATGTCTAAAAAGCTTTACAATAAATCAGTATTTAAACAAAAGATTAAGTTCCTGTTGTATCTTTCCACATTGTAATTTTAAGGCCAGAAGTCCTCTTTATGAATTCATAAAAAATGTTATGGGACAGATGTCAGACTTTTGCCCTACTGCATTCTTTAATAAAAGTCTACTTTTTGTGCCTCTAGGAAAACTTGTCTCTTTCTAACCATCAGTGTTAGGACCCCAACTGAACCTGTCAGTACAAAAGAGCACAGAAATTGCACTGTCCTCCTGAACAGACTCTAAAAACAGAAATAATGGAAAAAAGTAAGTTGAGATTCTTCTAGAAGAGAGTGACATTAACACCATTGGAGATTATAATCAAAACCATTTTTTCTAAAGTGGAATGGAAATGTAAACTTAATTTAGTCACAAATATCTGCACTGGAATATAACAATGCCAGTTTATCAATCAGGGCTATCTGGCAGCTACACCTGGACTAATTCTCTGAGTGAAAGTCAATGTTATGCAGAAACAAGCATCCAAAAGATGCTATGCTTCTTGGCATAACACAAGGAGTTATGATCAGTGAAGCCTCAGGTGAAAATCCAGGCAAAACAATCAGGGAACCTTCTTTATCAGGACCATTACATGAGCAGTACTTCACTGCAAGCTGTATCTTAAGGTAATTCTCATCTGTACATAATGTCCTGAACCCTCCTGTTAAGTAGAAAAACGGTATTGGAAGGTTTCTTGCTATAGAATGTACAACCTAGACAACCTATAACCTTCTCTTCAAGTATAAACCACTGTCCCACAGCATCTCCTCTTTCTTCTAAAATGATTTTCTAAACTTTATTCTACCTTCTATTTCTAATTTATTCCACTAAAATCTTTCTACTAAAGTATCTTGCTCCTCTTTAAATGTTATCTCAAAGCACATGAATTCCTCTAAACACAGTGGCCAACAACTGTTCTATTTACTTTATTCATTATTCTTCCTCTCCCTTCTGAAGGTGGCTATGTGCCATCCTTTCCTTTTTCACGCCCTTCAAGACCTGAATCACATCTCCAGCTTGTGGATATTAAAGAAGTTTATACACTGTTGTCTTTGGAAAGAACTTGATGCATCCTGTGATGGTGATACTTGATTTGTTATTACTGATACATGAGAGAGAATCCAGGCTGCATGATCCAACAGGGAATCTCACTGATACTTTCGTGTGGTGCCTAACAGACCAGTGTGCATCTCTCTTTGAGTTTCACAAGGAGGAGTCACAGGAGTGGAATTGTCAGACTATAACAGCAGGATCAAATTTCTCAGCAAAACTGGGGAAAGGGAGAAAGAAAATAAGAACTACAAAGGGATAGATGGATGTATGTATGTTTGAATGGTACAATAGGTGGCTGAGAGAAGCCTTTCATGTCATCAAGTCCTGCAATCCCAGAAAATACAGCATGTTATGCATCCCTTCACTACATTTCTCAGGCTCTTTCTAGCAACACTTGGAATTGCTGCCCTTACCTCTTTTATTAGAAGATTTTTTCAGAATGTCACAACTCTGATTAAGGGTGAACTTTAAACTTACCATGGTTGTTTCGTACTCATTTGCTCTTTTACTGATATTGCCCCATAGATTAAATAGGTCACATTGCTCTCTGTGTATTTATGATGCTGTTCGACAGATTTCCTTATTAGAGATTGTGCCAGCATGAACATATTTTAACTACCTCATCTAACATTTCCACCATATTATATTCTCAACACTGTGCTCAAATCTTCCAAGTCCACTTTTGCACTGTTCTGCTGATAGATACATAATGGATCTATGGCCTAGGAAAAGATTTACAAAGAAATTTATTGTCAGACATGAAGCAGAAGCTTTAAAGAGCTTCAAAGAGTCTTATAAAATATATTGAAATCACTGGGAATAGAAACATAAACAGGAATAAAGCTAGCCACCTTAATCTTCTAAATTTCTATTTCTAATCTAATTAATGAATCTCTAATAAACTATCTCCTTGACCATTGTAATACTATAGACCTACATTAATTTATACCTCCCAGGAGTTTCTACCTATACCTAATTCTAGCATTTAGGATGCAGCAGCAACTAAAAATATTGGTAAGTGAATGCAATAACAGAAAAAGCAGCAGCTGCAGGGAACTATTTCCAATTATAATGAATGATTTGGCATCAAAGTTTGCTATGAAAATTGTACTATGCACAGTGGTTGAGATTGTTCTAGAAAAGGACATAAACCAATGTCAAATTAAACTGGAAGACTTTTGTGAAGTGTAAAGATTTTATAGAGCAAATTTCAAACTTAACTTTGAATTTATAAAGTATCATTTTTCATGGAAAGATTAGCTGATCCATGCCATTTCCATTGGACTTTTTGTAAAATCAAAATTCTTTGGAGAATAAACATAGATTTAAAATAAATTTCTGCCCCTTCCCCCTCCCCCCACCCCCCACCCCATATTCTGACCTCAAGAGCATCACTAGTACATAGAAACTCAGTGCTCTGGCACTAATTATTCTGTCAGAATTTAAAAAAAAAAGCCAAAAACAAAACAAAGAAAAAGAAAAAGGAAAAAAACCACACTAAGCCTAAAAAACCTACCTTGCCTCATGCTTATATAACTTATAAAAATTAGTCTTTTTTATGTAACTTGACTTTCTGCCATATTATCTATGAAAAGATTTCTATATATAACAACTATGAATAATTTAAACCATTTCAAAATGGATCCAGAAGAGATTATATCTTTCAAAACTGACCACAGAAGAAAGGACAATGGTTGCAGATTCAAGCTAGCTAGTAAAGACAAATATATGAAAGATAAAAATCCAATTACTTTTTAGGCACTAACTGATCTCAAAATAGAAATGATAGAACTTTTATCTCTATTTCTCTAGGAGGGTGTACAATACATTCCTTTTTATATCTATTAAAGGGAATAGGAGCATGGACACTGGCAAAGCACCAGTGTAGAGAAGCCACAGTCTGGTGAGCACGTGGGGACATGATTTAGTTGTGGACTTGTCAGTGCTGGGTTAATGGTTGGACTTAATGGTCTTAAATTCTATCATTCTACAATTCTAAGTCAAAAGCTACTCTGCAAGATCTTCCTTATGGAATATCTATCTGCATTCTACTACAAAGCACTTACCTCTTTCAGTCTGTCTGGGCCTTTAAGGGCCAACCTTCTGCTTACTAACCCAATAAAACTTATTTGGGATACTGTTATCTATTGCTATTTTTTTTCCAGTATGTTCCACATTGCTAGCCTATCCCAGTCACTCTCCATATAAGGTGTAACACAAATGTAAAAATATTGAAATTAGATGAAAAGTTCTATTGACTTCACAGGGCAATGCATCTGTCTTAGAGTAAAGAAACATGATATCTTAAATTATTTTCACTTTTGTTTCAATTATATGCCTTGTTCATGAGATAAATCATACATATAGTCCAAAGGTATCTGGTTTTCATTTTGACACCTTTATGTATGCACAGATGTGGAAAAGATACCCACAAGAAAGAGCATTATGAAAAGCCTAAGAACTTGAACAGAAATTATGAGCTATAATTGTTATACAGTGGTACAATCACCTACCATTTGTTATCATGTTGTGCCTTACACTCATCTGCATTTCATAATGCTGAGAAAAATTATGAAGAATGAAACTAACATTTATGAATGACAGGAATCACCACAATTAATGGTTGTATTTGGGTGCATACTACATTTCTTTTCCATGAAAAAAAAGAGCTGAAAAGTTCTGTTTGTTAGCAGTATCATCTAATGTTGTAGACTATCTCATAAGCAACTGAATTGAAGGTAAATGACATAATTTTTTAAAGCCTTCAAATTATCCTGGAGATAGCCAAACCACTCATTAAAAGTGTAAGATATTATCAAATACACTGAAAAAAAATTAAAAATGAACTAAAATAATATGCATTACCTTACCTGTGTAACCTTTTCTGTTACATTGTGCGTTCGGTCTTTCACCTTAGGTGCAATAATTGCTTTCTCCGAAGAAGGAGGAGATGAAGATTTTTTTTCACTTTTGATATCTGAAAAGTTCAGTGTGAGTTGAGGAATTTTGTTGATTGTACTGTATTTGTTGAGATTCGAATCCGACGTGGATCCCAACAGACTGGACTTGATATGATTAAAAGGCCCTAAAAAATTGGAACACATATTTAGTATCTGGGAAATGAAGAGAAATAAATTATCATTAATGCTTAGGTGGGATATGTTAAAAGGGTGATTAAAAACTATTTTTCAGTATACTCCTTGTTAATAATAAAAACTATCTACATTTAAAAAATAACTCTATTGCTAGTAAGGTTCAAATCTAATATTGCCTATAAATATGACATTTCCTTTACATATAACCCTCAATATATTTTTAAAGTTGATGTATTCAAAATTGCATAGTGCATCTATCCTCACTTGTTCTCATGTTACTGGGAATGCTGCTGTGCTCTTATTATAGTTCTGGCTGAATATAAAGACTATATGCTCATTTGTTTATAAGAGCAGAAATAGGACTCATGATTATATAAGAGTGACTGGAATTAGTGAAGGCTCTATTATCACATCCCTACCTTGCTTATGCTCATGACCAAATTCAAAGAAACTGGAAAATTGAGTAGACTCTCAAAATATGTTTCTTCACGTGTCATTGCTAACAAAATATTGGAAACTATAGGGATACTCATAGGTAGAATATTAACAGTATATATAACCTTATACTATTTTAGTGCATCATGACAAAAATACAGAATTTTCATACTTCATGAGGTGCATATCCTTTATATATCCTTCCATATTCTTTTCATTATTGGACAGAGTTGTTTGAACAAGAAAGCAATATAAATGATCAGAATACTTGTTTTGTACTGTCATAAGGTTCATTGGGAAGCCAAAAGTATTCATTGCAAGGAAAAGTTGCTTTTGAGAACAATATTGGAAAAAAGAACTATAAAGATGTTTAGACAGTGAGAGCTAAATCCACTTAGGGATTTAAGAAAAAAATCCAGGCCTTGCAGTCAGTAATAATGTCCATAAAGTGTGGGATTGAAGGGTGTTTCTTAGACCCACATGAGAACCTTATTTAAGGTTGCCTTAATTCTATTAAGGGTGTCAGTGTGATGCTTTTCTCTCTTTCTTCTTTTTGCGGTTTTCTTTTGTTTTCCTGAGAGGAAAACAAGAATGCGTGTGTTGATTCAGGAACAGTCAATGGGATAGGACTAGGCCTATGGAATAAATTGCAAAGTCACCAGTGGAACAGCTGATTTTATTTGCAATGTGAGAATGAATGAAATTCAAAGCAACCAGCTGCTTGGGGATGGCTCTGGGGAAATGCTTCATGCTGTGCTGATTTATTTTTTTTTTTGAAAAATTCTTTAAGTGAGGGTTGATTTTTCATCACACCTGGCTTCAAGTGCTTGCTGAAGAAGCAGACATTTAATTTTCTTCTGAAGCTTATAAGGATTTACACAGGTTTTCTATCTCCTTAAATCATGATAATTGTATGTTAATCTGGGCCACAAATAGAAAATCTCTATTACTCCATTTCAAATTTTGCCACAGTGCAAAAAGGAATTTAAGATGACAAGGGAGGGCATGATGCTCTAGACTAAAAGTTTGGGTGCAAAAAAGAATTTGTGCCTGAGTTCTCTAACCATTAAACGATAAAACAGTCCTTTTTCTTCTACTGTATTTTTTTTTTTTTTTTGTGGAACAGCTTCATTGGAAAAGAGAAGAACCTGCACCTTTCACCTGCAAGGAATGTTAAAAAAGCCTGGTACTGAGGATACCACCAAGGGATTGTGATACTATACTTAAATGCCTTTTGGCCCAGTTGGTACCTGAATCTATCTTTCACATCATCTATATGAGTAAACTAAAAATTAGTCTTCAAAATATATCAGGGCACACAAAATCTCCTCATGAATCAGTGAAGTGACTAATGTGGCTATTGTACATGTGGTCAGACTGCAGATTTTCAGTCCTGCTTCCCTATTTTAGCAATAGTTTCTGAGTGTCGAATCAGTTCAGTAAGCAGATATCAAGTTAAAACCATTTGTCAGATTAACAACATTCTTGATACCTTAGGAATTCAAAAGTAAGAGAAAACTAAGATAGTTTAGGCAAACCTGCTATTAAATAGTAGGCAAGATTTTGTTATGTTAGTAACTTTACAGATGCTTAAATTGCATTGAACTTTTGGTTTCTGGGATTTACATCTTTTATTGCTTTCATTCCAAAAGGGATTACTCTCTCTTTTGCTGATACTCGTGCCCTAGAACATGATACTAGGCTTAAATTCATGCACATGAGAATAAAACCTTGCTTCTTTTACCCCACCTTCTTTTGCTTTAGAGAGTGGTGAAAGGTATAATGCACCTCATTGACAATGGTAATTGATTGAAAGACTTAACTATTAGCTTAAAGAAAGATTGAAAGACTAAGTATTAGCTTAAGTACAGCCTTGGCAGAAATTGAGCTGGTACTTGACAGCTAGTGGACCATTGCTATATTTTCATAACAGGAAGCAGAAAAGGAAGGCCATAACAAATCACAATCACAACTGATACTAATTGGCACCCTGACTGACAGTTTCAACGGAGAGGCAGAGAATTGAATAAGCAGGGAGAATGAATTGCTTCTGCCTAGCCTAAAAAGGAGAATATTGCAGGTTAAGTTTGAGCTCCCCATTTTTATGGTAGGATTTCATCATCCTTGCTTATACAATGCATTGAGAAATGATTTCACTCTCCTGAGCTGCCAATTCATCATCTTTCACCAGCAGTAACATTTCTAAAAGTTATTGTACAGCACAGAAACTGCATGTTTTTAACCCAAGATTTTGCCAACATAAACATGAAGCAAATGAAATGATTTTGTAGTCCACAATTTTTTTTTACAGAATCTAGGTCATGCACTGCATGCAGTTTAGAGAGTTTTTACCAGGTACACACACTTTTTGCATCATGCATGAAGTAACAAATCAGTTTTCCCACAGATACAAATATGACAATTAAACTGAACACTATAGTAAGTAATCAGAAATGGAGGAAGTAATTTATGGATTATGTTCAAATTTCTCCTAAAACATGTAGCTCAATGCTGGTGAAAAGAAACAGTTTTGTAATTGCACTAAATATTACTTAAACATAAAATTGGCAATGAAGTTCATGCATGCACATTTTGATGCTACAGGAAGCTTGAAACCATACCCCCTGCCATCCAGGAACGTGAAACTAGTTTTAAAAAGACAAAAGAGGAGTAAGTGAAGATATTTCCACAAGGGTCCTGATTATCAGTTATTTAATGTTTGAGAGTTTTAACTGAAATCTAAGCATCTTGTAACAACAGTTCATTTGCTAATGTCCTCGTACAATCACACATCCTTTTACAGGTAAAACTGCTGGTAGCTTCAGCAGAAGTTTTGACTGCTTAGGGACAACAGCACTGAGTTACGTAACTATGATATGTTCTACTTCCCTCTCTTCCTTTTTTTGAATTAACAAATAATTAAGTTAAAAAGCTGCTTAACTATGCGTTCATTTTTTCTAGGGATTCATAGTTCGTGCTTTGAGACAAGAGTTCCAGGAATAACTACATGTTTAACAAATATAATTTATGTAATATACCTAGCCTTAGAGAGGTCAACATGAGAATGTTGCATTTGAACATTTGAACATTTCATACAGCAGACAAAGTAACATGCCAAAAAGTGTGGCTGATTGAAACACTGGAAGGTACAGTCTAGATGTATACTTTACCTGTGACATTGCGACCATTGTCTGGTTTTCAGCATAATAAAAGTGAAGAAAAAGAGAAAAAAGACAACTAAAATCTACATTGGAAAAAGCAGAAAATACAGCTTCAAAGTGTGCATGGTTTGAATTGAAATATTGTTGCACCTCCTTGTCTGTATTATAAAGACTTTAAGTGAAGGTGAAATCACTCTGACAATTGAGATAATGTGTAAAAGTGTTTGGAGTAGATTGTCAGGCAGTAGGACTGGCTTTAGCTAACTTGCCTTAACAGAAACATGATAAAATTCTTTCTCCACAAGTCTGGCAGTGGGTTGGAAGACAAAAGTGCCAAGAAGAAGTAATTAGTCCCACATAATTAAGAGAAGCTGAGGCAGAAGTGCCGGGTGGCTGCATGGCGTGTGGGGCTGCACAGGAGCCCAACACAGACCCCCAGACCACCCCACACCTGCTTAGACTCATGTGAGGAAATGCTTTCAACATGGTAGCAACCTTAGCAATGCCCTTCTAAGTGCTGGAGAAAGATATACTTTAAACCTTTCTTCAGCTCTCAGGTACCTTTCCACAAGGAAACAGTGGCAAAGCTTTCTGTCCTCAAAGGCACACCTGGCCCTGAACCCTCTCATCAGATCAAACCTTTTCAGGGAGAATATTATTATTGCTGCTGTTTCACTGTTTTAAAGAACCACACAGGTGAAGAGGTAGATGCCTCACTTCATATTCATGTTCATATGATAGTAACGATATGTAATGATAGTAAGGCCACTGTGCCCTTGTGTTGTGCCCTGCCTGGCTGTGGCTCTGGGGGGTGTGAGGAGGGTCTGGCTGGAAATGGGGCCTTCCTCCTGGTGCGAATACCTGCTGTGACCAGGCTACCAGCTCTCAAACGTGCTTGGGCTTACACAGGCGTTCACCTCGTTTTGCTGGGCTGCCAGGGCACCTCTGAGGCTGAGGCATTTGTGCTCTGGCTGTTGCCCAGCAGCCCTGTGCCTGTGGAGAGGGGTCAGGCCTGCTCTGGACAGAGGCCATGGCCTGCAGGTGGCATTGGAGGTGGCACTGCGCCTTGTCACACCTGCCACCTTGCTGTCTTCTCCTTGGCTTCCTCAGCACTGGGGAGCATGGCACATCAAGCTGGGCCCTCTGGACCCAGGCTGTGGAAGGGTGTTTAGTTCCCCCCAGCTCAATGCCTTCCAGCGCCAGGCATCGGCAGCAGTACTGGAGATTAGGCTGAGTTGGGCTCCAAAGCCTGCTGCTGTTTCAGAAGGCCACTGCGATCTTGCTGAGTCCACTTTCAGAAGACAATAACATTTCTGAAAGTTCTGAATAGAACTTGTTCCTGCCTGCAAAATCTGGATCACTAGTGTTTCAGATGAGGCTGGCTTGGCTGCATTTTGTGTGGTGAGTGCAAGAAACAGTTCGTGCCCTGTTGCTTTTGCTGTCATATAGGCAAATTTAGAATGGAACTTGATCCAGTACACTCAAATGAATTAAAATTCCTAAGTTGTAACTTCTACTGTAAAATCTTTTGGCATATAATGGGGACAGTGAAGATAATTTTAAAGTGGTAGGCAACAATGCTACATAAATTAATTTAACACATGAAATCATTTCTGTTCTCAATTGTATTATATTAAAATTTGACTGCAGGTAAATTGCTGTAGTTAGTATTAAGCTAAGTAATGTTTTTATCTTCTTTCAGAATTCTGCTTTACTGATTCAATTAATATGATTTGAACTGTCAAGGGCAGGAAAAAATTGAATCCTGACTTGCATTTTCAGATAGTTTAGTAGTTTTTGAATTATTTAGGAAAGCTCAAAATAAAAATGAAATGGAAAAATATATCAAACCCCATGTTTCCTTTGGTAAGAGTTTAGCCCTTTGGGACTGTAGTTTACTTGTACTTGTACTTATGGTTTTGCAAACCCAGAGAAGATTATTTAAGCTAAATCTTGGTTGCCTGACTTGCATGGATAACTTTATAGAAGTAATAGGGTTTTATGGCTCACTGTTGAATTAGGCAATTAGGACTTGCTGGATAAATTTAAACATCTTTTCAGCATAAGGTGCCCAATTCTAACATGACTGTAAGCAGATGGCATCAAGGATGGTTACTAATTCTAATGCCTTTCTCAGAGCTGTTCTCTCTTCTGCTGAGTTTTTCTAGAATGACTATGCATAACATAAACTTAGGGCATGGTTCTCTTCTATTTTGTAGTTTACACAGAGTGAAAAGAGAGAGGTTTTTTTTCGTATTTACACTTTAAGTGATCACATTGCAGGACAGGCATTAGGAATTCAATTGGATTATTGACTCCTCATAGTAAAATTTATTTTCCTTAGTATGTAACTTTTGAAAAAAATTTTTCCATAAAACAGATATAGAAATTTTTGCTCCTCCATTCAGCAAGTATTTAATTACATGGTGATTTATGCATCAACTTTCTACCACTGTAATCAAAGACACTTAATATTCAAACTGATTTATACACATTTTCATAGATATATAACTGGATGTACAATGACCATTTGGGAAGCACTATAATGAAAAATGTTCTGAAAATGAAAATTGAAAACCAAATATTTTAAAATGTGTTTTGTTTGAAAGATGAGTTTAAATACATGGAGAAGTTTCAACATGATAAAGCTTATGCAAGAGGCCCATAGGACATGCCACAGTTCAACCTTGGAGATTTTTGCCTCCTGATTTTGAAATCTTGGCTTAATGTGACCCTGAACTATACCAAATTGTATGGTTTAAGATGGATTTAGTTGACTTTCACATTCATTTGAAATGAAAAAAAACAAACCCCATGGTCCAAAAGAAACAGAAATGAAAAAAGGACTTATGTATTATATTTAATACAGGAAGAGTGATTGAAAGGAATGTTTAGTTTTGCTATTCTATGAGCTTAACTCGGTGTCAGAGGAACATGCAGACATAATTTAGGAAATGTGTAGAAGCATAGGATTCTTGAAGTGAACATTCCAAAAAGCAGAAGAACTTAATTTACACTTTTTATACACTTGTGGTCAGTGAATCAGAGATAAACAAGCTACCACTGAAAATAAAAATTATTTTTCCTGCTAATTTAAGAATTTATACACATTCTTCCATGACATATTTTTTTTAATCTTAAAATAGTACCATACATTTCTTGTCATCTGGCCTAAATATAAAGGTGTGTAATTTAAGTCACTAGACCATCAGTAGCTGTGAAAGCGTATATGTGGCATTTTTCTTCAAAAGCCACTTTAAAAGAGACCTCTCAATTCAAGGGGCTTTCAAATCTCTGTTTGCTAAGCTATTTCCCAATTTTTTTTAAACTGCTTGTCTTCAAAAAGAAATCATGGACTACATTCCATGGATTTAGGAGAGACAATGAGAATGAAGAGAGAGGAAACATCTTTGTAACTTTTGCTGATTGCATGAATATACTAGCACATGGAGAAAAATCACACTTCAACAAAGTTTACACTAAGCAATTCACCATTTCACTACATATTTCACTATTCATTACACAAAGCATGTCAGTGGAGTTGCTGAGGATATTTTCTTCAGCAGGAGAGAAAAAGCATGTCTCTGTGTTGGACCAGTGAATGTACAGTCTGCACATTACTGATTTAAGAGAAATAAACTTAGTCACTGAAGAACGATTTCATACAGTAAAAGACAATCTAATTTATGTAAATATAGGAGAGAATAGTACATGCAATTATATTTGATCACCTGATATCTTTTTCCCCCCAAACACCTATATTAGCTCTAAGAATGCTGGCCCCAATATTTGCTATATCCCTATAGAGAAGATCAACACCCTGATTCCATTAGTCTCCATGGAAAAGAAAAACAATATTTAGTGTACATAAGCCTGGCATATTTGGGCCCTTAATATTTTCAATGCACCTTGGAGTCATTATCTTTAGCTGGCTATATTTAGATTTGTTTACAAAGTGATGATTATTAGTATGAAATACTGAAAAAATTCCTTTTTTAGTACACCAAAGAACAGAGATTGAGTTTTTACCATACCTTCACTTGCGTGACGGTCCCTAAAAATGTTCTTGGGATGGACATTAAAGCCTTCTATGTCATGTACTGAAGAGGCTCTCCGTATACTACAAATACTTTCCTTTGATCTGGAATGGGTTAGTGGATTGCTTGTCTGTATCATGTCAGGGTAAAGTCTGTCCCACTGCTGCTTAGGTGATGAGTGGTCAAGAGGTCCAGATATATTAACCAAAGGTGAACATTTACTGTGTTGAATCAGTGCTTTTGTATCATCCACTTCTGAAGGACTACAGCTTTCTTTTGTAGGTGATTTAAAGTGCTTCATTGCCACTGAGTCATCGCTGTGCTTAGATGAATCGATTATGACTGCGTCGGGGTCTTCCTGGGGTAAGGACTGCTTTCTGTATGTTAGAAGTCTCAATCCAGGTAGCCGGAACCCAAAAAGTCTGCCTACATGTAAATACACAGAGACAGAAGAAAATATTACACATTAATGTCTGATCATTAAAATCAGCTTTTTTCACAGTGGAGTCATTTTTTTTACAGTGAATGATAGTATCTATTCCTAATACAATAAAATTCTTAGTAATAGAATGTTTAAATATATAAATATGATGTAAGTCCAAGTTTGTTATATTTGGGGTGTTAAAAGATTTCATAATTCAGACAGACCTAAGCTTTTGAGTGTAGAATGGGACTAGCAGCATTAATTCTACAGCCTATTTTAAGAGCTATGAGGTTCAGATGGTCCTTTCTAAATTAAAAATCTATGTATCTATAAAAGTCTGCCAGAACATGTCTAACTACTTTGCTTGGTAGTTGTTATTGTGAAATAGATATTTGTGGATTCTATTATTAGTGGAACTCCATGTGTTTATAAATGTACTGCTAATATATGCATTTATTGGCTACAGATTAAACAGGAAGATACCAGTGCTAATTTCTTGGGATAGAGAATTAATCTTTATATCAGTTTTGTTACAATCCTCTCCAATACTTACATCTGATGATTAGATGAAACGATTTTAATGAGTTTAAAATGAAAAGTAAAGGAGCAAAGTGAAGAAAAAACAGCATCACAGCTCTCAAAGTTCAGTTGCACCCATACAATCCAATTATTGTTTACATTTGCATGGGATGGGCTGAGTTGGGCTTGGTGTATTGGCAGGGGAGACTATCCTGAGTGTGTGGATAACTAATACTTCGTGTAATGGTAAGAAATATCAGTAGCTGAAAAGAAGAGTATAATATGGTGCATAGAAAGAAACTATAGAGGAAGAATTGCAAAATTTATATAATACCCTTCTAAAAATCCAAATTGAATAACAAATATTGTAAGGCTTTGTGTAATACAACTCCTAGATGGAGGCACGGGGACTTCAGATGTACAGAAAAAAATATAAAACTGTTTAGAAAAAGCAATGCTAAAGAAAGTTTAGCAAAATAATTTAAATAATTGAAATGATCAGGTGTCATTTTATAAACACTGACTTAATAACTTATTGTATCTCATTGCTTTGCTACATAAGTGTTTTCAACAGTGAATCAACAGTGAAATGATTTCTTGGAAAATATTTCAAAGTATCTTCTTACTGGGATAAGAAGTTCTGTTTGGGATAAGAATTTTTTTTTTTTTTCAGTCAGTTTAAAGTGCCTAACATTTGTCAATATTTACCACTGAAATCTATCGTTCCATACTGACATGTTTTGGAATAGTCCTTCTTTTATGCCTATGGTGACAGTAATTGGAGAACAATGGATGACCCATCTTAATCATTTAATGTTCTAAAATGCATGTCCTATATATTTAGTATTGAAAATGGAATTGCATTTTGAATTCTAAATGAATGAAGGTGAGAGTACCCTGCTCAGGAAAACCTGTCTAAGAGCTAAAGCTGCTGTACTAGATGATGCCAGAGGTCCATCTAGCACATGACTGGACCTTGATACTTTCCAGTGGTGGATACATGAAGAAGGAGATTAAGATCACTCTACTGTGTTACTTTTTTCAGTAAATTTACTCAGTTTCTAGCTATCTGAATTTCAGAAACATCCTGAGCTAAAGGTTGTTTGTTCAAACCACAAACTGAATATTTGGTGTACCTTTCTTCTATGAATTTGTCTCCATGATTTTTAAAAATGGTTGTAGTTTGATCTGCAAAGCATTCTATAGGAAAGAATTCCATAATTTTAGCATGTTTATGAAAAAATACTTCCCCTTACTTGCTATACACTTATTGCCTTGGGTAGGGTTCTAGCTCTTATAAAAAATAGCGAATAATTGCTCCCTTTTTATAGTGTCAATATACTCTCTATATGTTTACAGTTTTTCATACATCTGCTGAATTAGTCTTTGTATACCTGTTCAGCAAGCTGAAGAATGCTTGTGTAACTGTATTGTGTACCTCTGATCATCCTTTTCACTCTTAGTTATTTTTTATTTCTAATGTAATCCTTTTTGACAAAGGCCTGAGCTACTCCCAGACTTAGGGATCAATGCAGTGATATAGTGGATTTTTGTTTTGACCTTAGTTTGCTTCCTTATAATTACTAATATTTCATTACATTATTGAATTATTTTTCTAACTGTGTTAATTTAAGATATCTCTACAACAGCTGAGAATTCTTGTTTGGTAATAGATAATTTAGTCTCTAATATTGTGTCTGCAAAAAATTTCTTTTGCTGTTTTATCAGTTGGCCACTCAGCTTCCTTGCATAAGTTTTTGAATCTCATGTAATAGTCTGAATAATTTTTTAACATATACAAACATTCTCACCTCATTGTTGGCACCTTTTTTATCCAAGTAATTTAAAATGTATTGATATTGACTATTGATAACATCCAAGTGTGTAGAAATCTGGTGATTTATTTCCAATTTTTTCCCCCTACTTTAAAATATAAATCCATGTAATGATCTTACTTTTTTGGCCTTGACAATTTTTGAAAAAGTTTGTTAAATTCTAAATATTTAGCATTGAATTTTTCACTCTAGCTATATACACACAACAGTAAAATAGACAGAAATCTCTGTTACATAAACCAGAGTCATGCATCTTTAAAACAGCAGGTAAAGGTGACAATTTTTGGTCTACACAGTGATATTCAGCAGAGTGCACCTTGGAAGTGTGTATATTTCTTCTAACTTGCTAAGAATTTCTTCTAACTTACTAAGTATGCTTTAATTCTACAACTGCTCACAGTTGAAATTAGTGAAGAATGTAAAAAAAAAAAAAAAATTATTTTTAAAAGCACATAGAACTGAGCAGTGAAGCAGCTAATAAATCAGTTTTGAAAGCTTATTGCATCCAAAGTGTAATTAAATCTATAATTCTCTTTTTTATCAATTACACAGAAATTCTTAAAAACACCATTCATAAGGATTTCTGGCATTAGACACAGTTCAAGGCTTTTTGTTGGCACTCTATTTTAGTCGTATTCATGGTGCTGCAGATGGTCTTTTCTGCCTCACCACGTTAATATGACCATGTTATAATGCATTACTGATTTAGCTGTCTAACTGCAGTTCAGCTGGAAAGAATAGTCAGTGAGAATTTTGCTTCTTCCTAGGACTTTTGGACATGAAATAGAAAACTTTGATGAGCAGCTTTTTGCTTTTCTTCTATACACTGTAATAAATAGTCTCACCCTATTTCCTGCTTTTTTAATTTTCATATTCTTAAGAGAAGGAGTATTGCTGCTCTTCAGTGAACAGGTAATGAGCTACATGGTGCGTTGGACATTCATCTCTCTCCTGTAGCTAAAGTTATCAGGGGCCCCATTCAGAATTTGTGTAGTTTATTGAACTGAGCTGAGCAAGGAAGTGTAATAACACAATTTGTCATGTTGCAAAATTCTTTCAGGCCTCAGGCCTGCTGTCCCAGTATAGACTAAAAGTACCAGTGGAAGCTTTCCTGGCATCCTGTGTATGGGTGAAATCTTCTGTTTGGGAATGGACAATCCCGGCTTTGTGTAAATATGATGTCAGAGCAGATGGATCATGGCTTAAAATACTCAAACATGTTTCAGATGCAACTATGAATCCTATGTACTATAAATCCAGAGATAATGTTACATTAAAGTCCTTATGTTTTATTAAAGACTAGATTGCCAAATTCTTCTTAATGCTGAGTCAGAGATTTGTATGATTGTATCTTCCTAAGAGCAATTGAGGAAAGCAGTTGAGGCTGAGTCACAATTCCAGACTTATATTCCACCTCCTCCTTTCAAACCTTGCTTTACTGTATAAGTAATTTGCAAATGAGTTAATCTGTTGGTCGCACTTATTCTCTGTGCCATCTCAGCTGTTAAAGTTTCTAAATAGTAGAACTCAATCCAAAAATATCACTGTAGATGATGCAGGACTCTTCTAAACTGTTTGCAGATAGAATTGTCTCCAAAGTCTCAAATTCAAATTGACTTTTCTTGTGTTCGGGAAGCCTTTTATAATTCTGTTTCATATTTTGGGAGATCAAAGGAGAAGACATAGAATTCATGGAAGCAAAATGTTTTGATTAATAGTTTCAGGGGAAAAAAATGCAGGGAAAAATCCCATCCTGAGATTAAAATAAAATAGCCTTGTTTTTAATAGAAAACATTAATATAAAATTGCTATTAAACACTAAATACAACCATATATAGTTTTATGTCAGGAGGGAAAAAAAAGGAAGAATGAAACTTAGTTCCCAAAAGACCTTATAAACAGCTGCAATCATGGTTGCAAATTTCCTGCCCCATCAATACAATAAATAGGGTATTCCAGCAAAAAATATCTGAAAAAGGATTTATTTTGTAACCCAATACACTTTCATGGCTAGTGATTCTTGTGTCTGTTCTGTGCAAGCATTTCATTAAAAGGAAGGGAAATTATATTTGGCCTGAGCATTGCCTTGATACAGTGAAGATATTCCCTAAATTTCTAGTGATGAAAATGTATATTTACATACAAGACACAGTGGATAAGTCAGAGAAATGCCTGCAACTGAGAGAGTTTTTTCTTTGCAATTTCTTTAGTGGTCTCTGGGTAGTAGTAGATGCTATGTGCTGTCTCCCAAAGTCTGTTTAGCCCATGTCAATGGGCTGACTGCAATCCTATCCCAAGCACTGCAGGAGGGTAGTCCTAAGAGATAGCAGCTGAAAAGTTGTGATGGCTCCTCAAAGAATAGCTCAGCCACTTTTTGTAGCACCACTAGTATTATTGTTATTTTCATGCTGAAACAAAGCAGTTATCCAAATCCCAAAATGTAAAAGCAAAAGGAAAAATACTAGCTGGTCTCAGGCTCCCTAACTAGCACCTAGATTTAGTCTATTTGTCTAAATCTTCTCTAGATTTAGACTTTCCAAAATTAAATCAAAGGAGCTCAAACGCACAAAGGGTTTGCAGAAGGTTGTCTAAGTGAGGTGTAGAAAATGTCAGAACGGTTTCCAGGTGGAATGCACCACTTCTCCCAGGCTGAGAGCGGGACCAAAGTGAGCTGTTCATGTTCCTGTACAACTTGTTAACTGTGGTAGGGTGTTGAAGAAAATCAGGTCTTGGATAGTTTTACAATGGTGAATGACTGGTCTGGCTATAATACAAACATGTTACCTTTTCAATATATAAGGTTAAAAATAGAACATACAAATCCACAATGACCAACCTATTGTACACAGATTTCCTTGACAATAGCAGGTAAGATAGGTCAATTATGACAGACTGTCCTCCAGAGCATGGGATAATTCCATGATACCTTTTTTCTGAAACTTCTCCAAAGAATAAGCAAAATTACTTTCACAGAAGTAGCACAAGTCAGACCTTTACTGAAACATTTTCTCATAATTGAATGTCTACTGTCACAGAATTCCAGGATTTAGGTAATCAGAAATACAGACAGAGACAGTCATTGAATTACTGCTCAAAGGCTTGGAAATACCATCTAGCAACTCATGCAACAGACTCAAGGAAACAATTGCTTTTGAGAAATGGAATCCCTAAACACTGACAGTCTAAAATAGCAGCAAATACTTGAATGTGCTCTATGCAAACACTGCAGCATGTGATGATGCCTTATTTTCTATCTGAGCACAGCAGGCCTTGGGACAAAAAATTACAGAAAGAGACAATTATGGTTTTTTCAGTTCTTTTTCCCAAAATGCATTGAAGCACACTTAAATAGATAATTTTCGTGCTCTGCTCATTAAATAACCTAATTTATTTTCAGGAGGAATGAGCAAGGCATGTGCAATTATTAACATTAGAAACTAGAACTCATAATTCTCAGACAGTGAATACACTTCTTTTTTTATCCTCTGGTATGGTCTCCTTAAAATTTGGCACTCCTTTTAGTTTCTTCTAAAATTTAAGGTTGCATGCGTCTTCTACCAGTATAAGAAACCAGTAATCTTGTTTATGTTCCCTTGTATGTGAGAAAGATTTAACTTTGATATCTGCACATGGGACTCTGTCAGAATATGAAAGGAAGGGAATGAAGTCTCTGCTTGTGGGGCTTTGCTGTGTGTGGCTGACAAGTGAACTTAGTCTGAACAGTGTTAACAGGGTCTCAAAAGACATAATGTTTATACCCTGGAATGTTAATAAAAATTGGTACATTTAGCTGTTTTTCTTGCACTTGTTGATAGAAATACTATTTTATTGTATCTTATTCATTACAATTACAGGATTGCTTTTGTAAAACAGCCATATAAAAAAAAAAAAAAGTCCTCTCAGAAAGTGGTTTTTCTTCTTTAATTTTGATTTCTTAAATATGATTAGAAGTATGAAAGAAGAAAAAAAGTAAATAACTGCAATGAAAAAAATAGAAATTATTGCAGAAAATATATCTAAATTATTTGTTACCAGAACAATATTTAGCTGTCTTGGAGACACTATGGTGGGTTTTTTGTCAGTTGGAAATAAAAATAATTATTCTATCTATTAAATCAAGCTCTCAAGAAGTTCTCAACCCTTCATCACCTTGGTTGCCATAGGATAAACAATACTGCTTTTCTCTGAGACAGGAAGCTTGAAGATGATTTCTATGTTTTAACACTGAATTCATATACCACTATCAATTTCTGCAATGTATCTCATATACTGATTGAAGTTTTTTTATGCTCTGCCTACTGCTACTTTCAGTAATAATAAGATGAGAACTATCATTAAATGTGGATTTTTTATGTCATATAATTATACTAAATTTAATAGTTTACCTGTTATATCTATAGTTTTGCAGAAATAAATATTCAGACAGTGAGAGCAAGAGCAATATTATGACTTGAACTCTTCTAGAAATATAAAAAATGTAATGAGATCTTGAAATAATATAGCCAGAACAAAGCAATAAAAGAACTTTTAGATAGAGTTTTAGAAGATAGATTTACCTGAAGAAGAGCCACTTGAAAAGTTGTTACCATCTGAAATACAATTAAACTAAATTTACAAAAAGCTTTTGCTTGCAACAGATTAAAAAAATAAACAGACTATTAAGAAAAGATGGCAGAATATCAAATTTCCACACATTTTAGAAGAAAATTCAGGTAGCTTAAATTCACATACAATATGTAATATGCAGAAGAATTGTTCTGAAAGTGCATTGACTTTTTATTTGGAAAATTTAAGAACTATTCAATTAAGAAATTTTTGATAATTACTAAGGGTTTTTTTGCATATATCAATATGATTCCAATTACAAAGTTGGCTAAGGTTCCAGACAGAAAACTAAAGCAGGTGTACACAAGCTAACATGCTATTTCTCATGAAATGGAACTTCTAATTAGTGAAATTTTTTGCTAGAAAATGGCAATTTAATTTGGATGAAACTTGATAAAAAGTTGAAGAATTCATAATTTCCATCCAAAGAACAGACTTTATTCACTGACACTTGTTTAGAATATGAGCTTAGCCTCATATTCCTGATAGGCCTCGCTTATTTCATGTCTTCATGGCAAGAATTCTTTAGACTGTGTGTCCTTGCCAGTTGCTCTCAGGTCTATGAAATGCCCAACTTGCCTGGGCATTTAAAACAATCAAGTACTAATGATAGGATTCCATGCTTTAGAAGTAAGACATGGTGGATGTAAACTCCCTCATTTTTATCTATGGATCTATTTTTTTTGCTTATCTTAAAGCAAGCATTTTCATGTTGAAGACTATACATAAAAAACCATATTTCTTGTAAACAATATTCATCTACAAGCTTCTCAAATTAATTTGAATTTTTTTCTGCTTTCTAGTAGAGTAATTTTTGTCTAAGCTTGAGATACCCTGACTTTTTTTTCTCTTCAAGGTCAGAATCTGTAATTCTATTTAGCAAGTGCACAGATGTGTTAAGTTCTCTGTGCAAATTCTTATTATGAATAATAGAGATGTGTCTCTTTCTTCCATCAGAGAATGAAGTAAAATTCACTACCTTTGTACTTTCCTGAGGGTATGTATTATAATGTGGGATGACTTCAGAAAATCATTATCCTAGCCTTCAAGTTACCTCACCGAACCCACCCTGTTTTAAATGTCCTGAAAGGAACAGCTAGATAGGAGACCTGTTAAAAATTAATAAAAATATATCACTGGAAGATCTGTGTGATATGTATAAGTTGCCTCCACTGAAAGCTACTGAAAGCTGTGTCACTCCCTCTTTTTCATTTTCAACCTCTTTAATCAGAGATTGCTTTTTTTTTTTTCTGAATGTTTGTACAAGATAAAGCAAAATCTCTCTGATCGTAGCTGGGTGAGGCTGTAATTTAAACAGCTAATTACAGTTCAAGGAATCCAGGGAGGATTCCTTTCTGAGCTGAGCCCCAACTGCAGTCATCATGATGAAACAGAAGTAGAGCTACCCCAGTCATGTTTCTCTGTCTATAGAAGACGACTAAGAAAAATTATTTATCTCAGTGGCTGTTCTGTTAATTTAGGCAGTTAGGTGTTTGTGGAGCACTGAAGATGGTAATAGCAGAGGCTCTTCTGTCTTTTACTGGTGATTGGTGTTTGGACATATTCCTTTGCTAGGAGTTCAACACTGTTTCAGTTTGTCTAACATTTGCTGTAATTTACCTTGGAGACAAATATGCATAATTGACACTGGGGTTTTCAGAACTATGCTGCTGGTCCGCTAGATAGAAACCTTTGTCCTCCTGAACACAATTTTTCTTCACTAGCCCGCACTGAAGATGAATTTGCTTCCCGTGGTGCCACTAAAAATAAGATCCTGGACAAATTTCTCATTACATTTGGGCAAAGTCAGGGGGTTGCTCTTATACGTGTCATACTCTATGAGGAAAAATTGCAAGCATCAAACAGTACACAGTGTTTCATGACAACACTGCAGCCCTAATATATCTAGGACTAAAAATATATGCTTGCCTTTCACTAAACTACTATACTTCATTATATAGCAAAGTGCTTTGCACAGAGGAAAGCAAATACTGTGCTTTTGAGCTAGCTCTTTGGCTGGAAGGAAAGGCCTGATTTTAATTGCAGTTGTGTTTGTTTACATTAGTGTATGGAGTGTTCTCTGCTTCGCAGATGTAACTCCAGTGCTAGGGCCAAGAAAGAGGAAAACTTGCTGAGGAGTAATCACCTTGAAGTTGCTTCAAAGGTTTTCTGATTATAGTTTTGGCTATTTTAAGAATATTATTAGCCTCTTCACTTTATTTGAACGTTATCCAAAGAAAGTTATTATCCATTTATTGGATGCATAACAGATCTTCTCATTTCCTTCACAGAAAGAATCCCAAGAAATTATTCCAGGGTGTCTTTATTAGACTTATAGATTTTCAAATGATAAAATGATAAGAAAATCCTGAAATATCCCTCTTTGGCAAAATGCAATTACATGTTTAATTAAATAATTTTCTGGACTTTCTCCCATGAGGTAATAAACACAGTGTTTGGGAACCAATATTTGGCTTTTAGGTTAGTACTTCTAGCTAGTCAAACTGTTTTGAAATTAAAGGAATAAAACTTGTGATAAAGTTACCTCAACTGACTAGATATTTTAGCCTACTGAATAATAGAAATTTTGATCTAGACAGGGTTGGATTAAATGTTAGAAAATGACCTAAAAAATAGGTCAGTAAAAAGGTAAAATGCTTTAAGTGGGGCAGAAAATGAAGACAACTCAGAATTAATTTCTGAAAGGTTTTTCTCATTACAATCCCACGAATGGTCTCTTTTGAGCAAAAAAATTGTAGCCACATTCTACATATTGAAGTCGGTATCTTCAGATGTACGTGTTTCTGTCAGTTTGAATTGGCTGTTGATTTTCTGGGTTCAATCTGCTATGGTTGATTCTGATATCTTGTGTTCATTAGTTTTACAGACAATAACTATTTCTAAGCTTTGAGGAATAGAATCAGGTGCCATGAGAAAATAGTAATTTATGCCACTACTTCTATAAATTGCTTTAAAATCTCCTCGTAAAATAATGGAGTGGATTTTTTTGAGATTTGGGAATAAAATTGGACTCTAAGCATCCCTTTTCTCAACCATGGATATAAAACACATATTTACGCACAGAAGTTATAGCTTAACACTTTATAATAAGGATTTTAATGAAGTTTGTACAACACACTGAATGGGAAATCATATATGATTTTGGTTAATCATATATTGTTTGGTTAACAATTTATCTACTAGTAGATAAATTTAATTATAATTTCCTAGTGTTCAAAGAAATTTTTTGCTGAGGTGGTAAAAAATGACATCTCTTCTTAATTTAGTTCATTGTAGAAAATCTGTGTAAAGCTCTGTGTTCTTTTTTTACAATGAGTCTAACAGGAAGGAGTTTTCTTATACCAGAGTATCTTACTAAATATACATTATTTATGCATTATTTCAGTTGGAGCTCAAAATTTTATACAGCTTTGCAAATGGTTAGATTCATGAAAATTTATGAACTACATTTTTGGGAATAATTTTTCATCATTATAGTGGCAATCAAGCAAATGTTAGTGTCTTAGAAGGTGTAAGACAGAACAGTCCATATGAACTGTTAGAGATGAGTAAAATCCATTTTTAGGGCTTATGTAGCTCAAAACTATCAGTCATAATACTTCAATACACTACACAAATATTGATTAATTTACAAAACAGCTATTTATGTCTTCAAGTGTTTCACATAAAAAATGAGGTGGGGTAAAGTTATTAAGTGTTTTTTATCTTTGGGTATAGATGTTAATTTCTGGAATTCTAAAAGGTTTACATCATCTAAGAAAAGGCAATGCAAAAGCCAAAAACATATTAGAAAAGAATTGAAGTAAGAATGAGTAGAACTCTCATATATGGAAATGAGACAAAGCTTAGAAAGATTGAATGATGAATGGGCATCTATAGCAGAAATTGGTTTCTCTAAGTCTCGCTTTAAGTGCACATTGTACACATATATTCTTACTGGACAAGAGGATGTTACCCAGCTGTGGGATAAGTACGTACAGAAGAAATTTCTGCATGTCTCTGAATGCAAAGATGGAACAGGGGTAGTATTAAATAAGTTTGATTAGAAGTTTAAATGAAATGATATGGAAAAAGTTTTGGGCTATACCCTTTTTTCCTAAAAAAAAAGTTATATATGAACAAAAGCTTCCTTAGTTTTACTAGGGAACTGGCATACACTGGAAAATAGAATTGTGGCAAAGTACAAAAACAATGAAACAGAAGAGTGAAAAATCAGTTGGATGTGATTTATTAACAGGGTTAATACATGCTGGGATCTTCCAATATTTCACTATTTGGTTATACAAAAACTCTTCCCATTGCCAGTGAGAACTGGTGATAAATTCTTGCCAGAAAAAAACTGAAAGGACTTTTATGCTGCTATTGTGAAGTCACTATCGTCACTTTTCACATTACTGTCTATTCAGATATTTGCTGCATATAAAATAGGAACTCTTGAACACCAGACTAAGAAGAATTCTATTTATACTCAAATGTGCTCATCAAACTCCTGAATCATACCTTTTCCTTTTAATAATCTATTATTATCATCATCTGCCAAGCCCAGTGCTGACTCAGAACCTGTGTTAGCCATCATCCTGGCACATAACAAAAGACAGTATCCTTGTACTAGAGAGCTCACTGTTGAACACTGTTGAAAGTATCTGTCAGTATTCAGCTGATAAAATTTTAAGTTTTCTCCTGTCCAGAGCTAAATGCAGTCACTGAGCTAAACCTAAAAGATGTTGTCTTCCATAGGTCTTAATTTGTTCAGAGGGCCTTCAGGCCTTTAACAGATTGAAACCCCTCTTTTCTTCACGGCATGAAACGCTTTTTTTATTACATTGCATTAGATTTTGCAGAATCACAGAATATTCTGAAATGGAAGGATCAGTGTGTCCAGCTCTTATGTGAATGACCCATACAGGGGTCAACAACCATCCATAACCTTGGTGTTATTAGCACTCTGCTGTAATCAACTGAACTCACCTCAGTGGCAATTTCTGTCATGAGGAGTCTTATGGTAACTGTTAGTGTTCATAACTGCTGGCTGCAGCTTGCAGAATAGATGCTTTTAGAAAAAAGGAAAGGCTTTTCAAAGATAACACTTGATAAATTTGATCAACTCTTGATAAATCCATTAGAGGAAAGATGAAAGACGAAAGTATGTTATCTTGTTTTCTAGGGTCAGGAAAACAGCTGCAATCTATTTGCTTCCTAATAACTTTACTTCTCTCCTGCAACGTGACTCAGTCATTTTTTTTTTTGCTCTCATGGTGAAAAGGCATTCTGATATGAGAAAACAGTCTAAGGAGCTCTGGAATGAAATCTCTCATGATCTGCGTGCTTCTGGGTAGTAGATGTTAATGTAATCTGAAATCTTTTGTCTTTTGTCATTAGCAGTTGCTTTCATGGTTGTTTGTCAGAGATGTATTGCACTTGTTGTTTGTCTGGCTCCTTCTCCATTTTTATTGTCTAAATTGCTGCATTTGAAGGGATTTTGTTATCTTCCCCCCGCCCCCGCCCCTGAACCGGTACCTATTACTGTCCATTTATTTTGCGTGTGATCCAGTGAAAAGAGCTCACCTGTTTTACCTCCTCTAAATAGGGAATGATGATGAAAAACTATCTCCTGGAGACCCTGCTGTACACCTTTCTTATGCTGGGAACATGGCTTTAAAAAAACATGTTTTTACTGGTAAACAATCCACCTGTTTTGACTTCTTTTCTAGCTTGTTGGTGTCTCTCTGCCTTTTCTATATTTCAAAGCTTTTGTCTGTTTTAGTTTAAAACCACCATTGAACTGTACACAATATCCTGCAGTTATTTCTGGATGTTTTGCATAGCTTGGCCTCTTTCTTGCCAAGAGAAATTTTTGGTTATGTAGCATATTTTGTATCACCATCCATCCCATCCGGCCCACGTAACAGTCTGCTCTGAAACCACAAGCAACTCAGTAGAAGATGGAGCAGCCATGTGCCTGCTCTATTTTCTGCCAATTTCTGGCATCTGTCTGTACCCACTAGCAGGAAAATGGTTCAAGTCACCTTTCTTTGCCTCCTTTTACACCTTGATCTCTCTCTGTGAGAGATCAGTTATGCACTGAGCTTAATCTTTCAAGATTAATCTTTCAAGAACTTTCAGCAAGGAAATCCCCTGTGTATGTCAGGTGTAAATAAAAAAAGAGCAGGATGTTTTGACAAAGTTGGGGTATTTTTTGTAGATTTCCTCTTTAGTGGCTTTTCACTTTAAAATGCAGCAAGAGATAACACTTGAAACTGTACAATGATGTGTCACAGATATCTGAACAAAATGTTCTTTTTCAAGATATGAAGCTCTGTTTTTTCTCCCCAATTGGTATTTTACCTTCTAGTTCATCCATAAAACCACAGTAAACATGGACAAGTTGAACAATTTTACCTATGTTATAAAATTGCTTTTTAAATGGAGAAAGTAAGATGTTTCAAACTCACAAAACCATTGTATACTAAAATAAAACCAGAATATGGGTAGGGTGTCGCCCTGAAAATTAAGCCTTCTGATAATGTTTTCATAGTTTTAGTTACTTTCCCATGAACGTTCTGTAAACATAAGTTGTTTATCATATTCCTTCTAAGAAACGTCTTTTGATGGATGTTTGACATGACCAGTGTGCTTGGAAAGGTGCTAACTTAATTATCCAATCCCTGGTCATTGTTGAGAATATATAAATACTGAACTCAGAGAATAAAGGTACCTTTTTCTGTTCTGATACTGAGAGGTGTTTGTGTGAATATTTTTGTGTCCTGTAGTGACAGTAGGGTTTGCCCAATTTTTTTCTGACGCAATTTTAAATTTTTCTTATACTCCTTAATGAGCTTTTAACTGTATCATTAGCAGAAAAAAAGCATTTTCTTGGTATCTCATGAAAATCCCAACAAAAAACTGTTGTGTTGGTTATCAAAAAAACCCAAACAGTGTGAAACAGAATAAGAAAAGGAATCATAAACCACGAGATTTTAAATATATACTATAAAGACTATTTACAAAGGCTTTTTTAAAAAATGTGATATTTGGTGAACAAACAATTATTTGCAGACTGCAAGTTTCTAGTAATGGAAATTTTCTTTGCCACAATCTTATAGACCCAGTCATTGTAAGGTTCTATGGACACTTCAAGTACTGTGTAGTATTTGCATCAAGAAAGTTCTCTTCTTGCTTCTCAGAGTGAGAACTGTACCAGCCTTTATTTCCTAACTAGAGAAAACTGAAGTGCTGATTTAACAATTGGAATACTTATGTTCCTTTATTGTACCAATGTTAAAGATTATCTCACTGTGAAAAGGTGTTTTCCAAGTGTTAATGCTCACTGTTAGAACATGCTGTGCTTTACTAAGAGCTTGTACAAATGGGATGTGTTCTGGGAAATCTTGTAGTAAGAGTAGATTACGTGAGTGGCGATGCAAAGCAGAAGGATCATGTGCTGCTGCTGCACACAGTGAAGGTCAGCAAAAGAGCACACGCTCTGCAGATAGTGGGACAGAAAGCTGCAAAACGTATTTGTACAAGAAGTGGACATTTGTGTTGAAATTTCTAATTTTGACAATAGTTATGTTCCAGAGTGGAATGAAAGCAAAAGCATTTCCTGTATATCCACCCCTTCCACCCCTCCCATCCTTCAAGTCAATCTAAATACTTCTGTTTGATAAGATCAGGATATTTAATTATGTTTTAACTGATTTTTATATTTTATAGTCTAATTTAATCACATTTCACCAACTATTAATCAAATGCCACCAATTATTTTTTATAAAATAGGAATATTCAATTTTCAGTAGGCTAAGATGAAATATTTGGGTTTCCCATTTGTAACTGATTTTTGTTAAGGGTAATGCACTTCTGTGGAAGGTTTTAGTTTTAATGAATTTATATGTGCTAGTACTATTCACAAGATCTGTGCTGTTAGTACTACCAAAGATCTGATAGATTATTTTACCAACATCTTGCAGTAGGTTTGCGATATTTAACTTATTATGATTTTGGATTATTGAGTCAATCAATGGGATTTCATAATTTTCTAACCTTATTGCCAATGTTGATTACTTTGACAGATAAAAGTAGAGATAAGCAAACAAATTTCATTGAGCAACTTACGATTTACAAGTTTAGATGGTAATATTGGCTTGCACTTCTCAGGAGATGCCACATTCTCTTCATCTGTTACATACTCAAAATTAATAATAAACATCATTGCTACTCCCTCTTGATTTTTCACTGGAATTATGTGGGTGTTGCAAATGAAGGTAGATCCTGCAGATGGATTAAAAAAAAAGGAAGAAATATATAAATGGAAGGAAAAATCATTTTTTTCACTTCAGTAAGTCTAGTTATGCCAACAGACAATGAAGAATATTTACTTGAATTCAATAATTGAGCATCAAACATATTATTCTTTAAACAATAATGACAATTATTGTTTAACGAAAACCAAAAACCAAAAAACCAATTTCATAGAAAGAAATACCACTGTTCAAAATTTCCTGGAGCCTTACCTTTACCAAAAGGTGTCCTTTAAAATGGCAATTTTATTATTTGTTTGTTTTTTTTTGTTCACTGGAAGTCCGTATAGATGGGCTTGTAAAATGGAGACATTTAACACCAAAATTAGAAATGTGAACACTGTTTCAACCAAAGTCCTTGCAAAGAAAGCAAAACCTGATTCTTCTAAATGTCGAACATTCTTTAAGCATTTGGTTCTATTACACAGGATGAGTCATGCATTAAGTATTTATGGATGTAAATATACCATTATTCTTATTTTAGCTCTTAGTCTTTTGGGGATTTAGGGAAATGTTTAGGTTTGTGTTAAAAAATGATATTTGTTTTATACTCCATCACAAAAATCTTCTGAACTGTGCTAATAATTTTCAATAACTTCCAGGAGGGTTTGACTTAATTGTTATACACAATTTCAAGTATGAATTTAAAAATACCCTAGCTTTCACATGTAGGGAGCATACGCAGCCTATACTAAAAGTAATGGAGAGTGTAAACTTTCAATACCTCTGGTGCCCGGGATGTTCTTGTTTTAAAACCTAATTACAGATTTAAGGAGTTCTTTGTGTTACTTCTTCCACTATAGCATTAGAAGTTTCAGTTGACAAAGTCATTAGTTTTGATTTAATTATTTCTATTAATATTATAGAACATAGTGGTTCCAAAAATAATGTGATTGCTGCAAGCAATACAATAATGTGCTAAAAACTTCATGCAGACACAACTGTGAGATGGGGTCTTTCTGTGATAATTAAGTTTAATGTACATCATCTGCAATTTAGGTACTCAAATGCAATAATAACTGAAACTTGACAGCCTGTGCAATTTGACAAAAACCAGATATTGATCTAGATTGCACAAGAATATTTTTTTTATTTGTTTCAATTGAGGAGAGAGATAATACAATTTTTATCATTACAACCAAGAACCAGATTCTGGCTTCTAATATTTAATGTAGTATTTGCTATAATGTGGTATATAGAGAGATTTGAGTTATGTATAAAATTGACATGCTGGCCTTTCAAGTTTTGCAGCTGCAACTTCCATCCATTTAATAAAACAGTTAAGCTGTGGCACTTGGCACAGTTTCCATGGTTACAAGCTCAATGACTTTAGTAAACAGAAAATAAGCAATTTAAGACTGTGCCATTAGAGCTAAAAATAGAAGTGCTGCAGGCCAACCATTGCAACATAGACTGGTTAAACAGAGAGTTTGGAGAGAATTTAGAATAACCTTTGTGGTTTTAGCTAACAAATAAAATACATACTCAGTTCAAAGAGTCAAAATTATATTTATTGATTTGCTTGGAAGGATATTATAGGGATGGCTTTGACATGATTTATAGGCTGAGCAGGTATCCCCCAATATCTGGAAGTGGGTCTTGGCTGAGGTGTGCATGGCTTTGAATCATACCCAACTTCAGTGGATCAAATGTTTGTCAGTATTTGCAAAGGAGGATGATGAGGACACCTCTTTAAAAACCTTTCTGCTTTTGAAGGCAAGGGTGTTTCAGCTTTTGAAATGCTTCCCACAGTGCTAAGTAATGACACTATTTCCCATTTGCGTAGAACATTCCGCCCTCAAGAATTTACAAACCTCATTTGTATTGGAACTAGGGATTTACATCTCTGGGGAGATGCAGGAGTTGTTTAACAGTTCACAGCTTAAGAACATGGCAATAAGAGCAGAGAATTGAAAATTTAAGCTGTATGTAGAAATATTTCAGAGACAAAAAATAAGAAAGGTTCATATGTGGTTTAATTTAGCATGGCTTCTTTGAAGACCAAATACACCACAGACTAGTAAGTCCACTGTAGTTCATCAGTCTGAAGTTTTTCCAAGAAACCCAGGCTTTTTTAGAGGAAAGGAATGTTTACTTTTTTTGTATGACTGAAAGTGGGATGCTGCAAGTTAACCAAAATATAATGACAGTCGCAGTCAGTGTCTGTGACACTGTTAGTGTTTGTCTTTAGTACAGACACTGCTATCTTCTATACACTTATCAGTATCTAGCTCTATAGAAGAGACAATAAGGAAATATAAAATTCAAAATAGAAAGGAATACCCTGGTGTGATTTTAAAATAAATGATGAATACAAAGAAGTAACAGTGGCAAATTCAAAATATAAGCTTTGAGTTGTTAGAGTTGATAGCAATAAAGAAATAATAAGAAGCAGCTTGTTTACAAACACTCTTATTCAGTATTTGCACTCTGGCATCCCACTGCTCTTCATTGCACTCAGCATGTTTTTCCTGTTTTGTCTCTATGCTGAATATTTCAAAAGTAAGACATGCTTCTGATGAGCAATAAAAATGGTAATGTAGTTTTTGGAATTTGCATTTCTTATCTAACAGCACCGGGCAAGTGGATGATTTAAGGAGAAGAACTAAGAAAATTATACCTTTATAATTAATAAATTCAATATCCAGCAATATATCTGAATTTTCTCATGATTAATAATTACTGTGGAGTAATCATGAAATATACCTGTTTTGCTCTTTTGTTAACATCATTTGAGATGAAAGAGAACAAGTTGGATATTTTCTTGTCAGCTTGAATTGCATGGTTATAGGGACTTGTTTTCTTTTATTTAAAACATTGTAAAGCCCACTGTTTCATCTAGTTAAATTAGTGGGAAAATATACATATGGGAAGAACAGATTTCGCTCCCCTATTTCCTGTGTGGATATGATGTATGATTCCATAGTTATGTATTCAACAGTATAATTTCACAAGACCATACAGCCTTGTGTGAAACAAGTAACTGCCAAAATACATACACAAGTGACAATAAATATTTAAGAAATAATGGCTTAGGGGATATTAGGGTTGTATAAGGATATATTGCACCCTTACAGCAATTCTGATGAAGGAAAACCTATTTTACTATCTGTCTGCATAGTGTTAAAGCTGACTTGCTTCAAGAGAGCAGTGCAAGGCTGGCACATCAAGCCAATTAATCTGGTTCATAAACTTTATTTACCTTTCCAGTGCTTTTTACAGAAGATTTTAGGGCGTATTTTTATCAGACTGCATCTTCTGGATACAACTGCATTCGTTTATTAGAATTGTGGAAGTTCCATTTATAAACAGTTTGGAGAGGACAATTCAACTAATACAACAATGAAGACAGTCCAAATTCTCCTATGAAGATATCTGACAAGTAAACTTTGAAAAATGACAAATTCAAAACGACTGATTTGATTCAGCCGTCCTGGGAACAAAATTTTCACAGGCCATTTTATAGGCCGAGCTCAAAGGATCCCTGAAAAATGAGACAGTGGCACGTAGGTAATTGTTCTAATTCTGCAGAATTGCCATGGTGCACACTACAGGAACCTTTCAAAATTCATCATCATTCAGGATGGCTCTGGAACTCTCTTGCCCTGAGCGGGTTTTACAGTTGCTATCTGCATTTCACCATTTAAAAGTTTATACTCCTGCACTCAGTACCAATTTGAGGACAGCCTTCAGAAGGTCAAGACTGGTTTCAATATATTTTGGAACCAATCATGGCTCCCTGTGCCAAAGAATTTATGACTTCTCAGATATTTTTTTGTTACTAGAGCTGCTGTAGACAACAGACTAAGGCTATAGAAAGAAAAAGTACTGAATATGTCCTATGCATGCATGTAGAAATTTTTTTGCAGGGTGACCTCATACCCGAGTTTCCTAGGACTGTGATAATTTTTTACTTCTATGACCTACAGTAATCCAGTGTAGGTATCTCTACAATCCATAGCCACTTCTGCTCATTTAAAACTGAAGATGACAAAGAATAAATCAAAACATAACAGAGAAGGAGCCAACAACAGCTTGCCTACTAGAACAAGACCAAAGACAGTCAAAAATAGAGGCAAGGATACTCTGCATTTCCAGATCTAGACAGTCCTGTTGGCTGTTTGCAAGACAGCTCTGAACAAAACATGTCTGCGCTACCAAAATTTTATGGTAATATAGGGACAAGAGAAAGATTCTGGATATTCTTTGTGCTTTTATAAAATAATCACTATTTTTATTGTGGAAATAAATACCCTCCACTTCCCTCAATAGTATTCACACTTTGCCATCAAAACAACTGCTCAAAATGCCTTCGTTTTGAGGCATAAACTTAAAACTACCAATTATAGTAGAAATGCAGTTAAATATATTTCATATTTAATTGTGTACAAAGCTTAGTCTTAATTCTATCACCATTTTACTGAAAGGGGGCACAGAAAAGTCCACATATCTCCCACTTTGTTAGTAATGAAGCGAAATGTCTTCGTAGATGCTTTTTTTGACTAGTTACTGTGACATTATTAGAGTGAGATCACTATTATAATAATCAGAAACTTAAAATTTCTCTGTTAAGCAAGAGTTGACTTCTTTAAATACAAAGAACACTATGAAATAAAACATAACCACTCTTATTTTGTTATCGTATGTCCGTGTTTATAGCCTTATTTGTCCTTTTAATGTAGCATGGCTTATGGGGATTGCCCAGTATAAATAAGAACTTGGGGAAAGAAAAAGGCAGCTAATCTCAGGGAGAATTAATGCAGAAGATCAGAACACTTTTTCTATCTTTGCCTGTTCATTATGAAATCTTCATCTGTGGGATGAGAAGCCAAAGCATGGCTTTCTACTGACTCCTAAACTTCACAAATTCAATATTCTCTTCCTTCCTAATGGCAAAAAACCTCCATTGCTTTTTAATTCTTTCAGCTTGGGGATGGTTTTGGAAAGGTGTAATACTTTTCCAGGCAGAACATAAAGGGAATTTAATAAAATTAAATTTGTGTGCTAGTCTTGGGAAAGGAAATACTGTCCCACTTTGTGCAGACATTCAGGAAGGCTGAGACAGTGAGCTTTATCCACCATGCCCAGCATTCAACTAGTAACAAGCCCCTTGGGACCATATGAAATGCAGTTAATAAAAGTCTTGTTCTCTGGCTTAAACTGCTGTTTATAATCAATTTTATCACTAAATGCTGGCAGATAAAGGACATAGACATGTTTTTAATATGGAGTGAGGAAAAGTCAAAGGAACTGTGCAATAGAGGAATTACTTGTAAGGCAAGGTGGTAAGGGACATAAAATATCTTGTGAAATAAAGCTGTTGGTTGCACATAGCTCCTAAGATTTTCACATTCCTGAAATGCCCTAAGAATAAGGAGAATATTCATATTTTATACAGCTTTGTGTGAGATATAATTCTAGTTTTATTCCTTGTTGTTCCATAGCTACTTTCAGCCAAACTTTAAAAAAAAGGAAATGGAAGCAAGCCAAAACCTTTGTTTTTCATATGTGTTGTCAAGGTTCTGATAACAAAAATTTAAAAACTTGTTTTGGAAAACAAATATTGTGAATGGTGCAGAAGAATGACATCTGAAATTTACTGGTTGTAAGTTATTAATATGAGGCCAGTATAGCAAAGCATTTTGTATTCTTGAAAGGTTATAGACAAAGAGAAAGAAATTGAAACAGCACCCAGGGAATATTTGCTCTGCTTTGTGTGGTTTTTGTGACTTATCCCTGAAGAAAGTCCTTTCTTTTATGCTTAAAATTCAGAAGCCTATTTACTTCCACTTTGAAGTCCACTCTAAGCAAACACTGTGTTAGGTGATGTTTAGTTGGCATTTAGGGACAATTACACTGGGGATGTGTATTGAATATTCAAGCAAAGCCAGTCTGTCAAATAATGAGGCATGATGTGTATTGTGATGTGGGGACGCAACATGACCAATCAAGGACTTAAGATCCAATTCTTTCTGTTTCTATTCAAGCATAAGTCACTATGTGACAGAACACTGCAGTATGTCATAAAGAATATTGTTTTCAACAATGCAAAGTTTTACTTTTATTCTAAAATCATGTGAAGAAGTATATTCCTGTAATGCTATATTGAAAATAGTCATGCAAAACATAGTTTTATGCTAAAGGGGTCCTTTAGCAGCAAATATTTTTGCAAACCTATTTTTCTGTTAACTAAAACTAAACTAACTTCTGTTAACTAAAAGTATTTATTAACAGATTTTCACACCTTAGCCTTCTTGTTTATACAATAAAAATGAGTGGAAGAAGGTCTGAATCTGCCTTGAGAATATTTCCCAGCACTTTGTGATGTAGAACCATGTCTCTGGAGACAGATACCACATAATTACTCACTCAACTCAGTAACAACCCCATGAAAATTATATTGGACAAATACTTCTGTCTGTTTGTACCTGCAGCTTTTTGCATCTTTGCCATTGGTGTCATTTATTCAGACCTTTGGAGACATCTGATTTGTAAACACCCTATTTAAATTTCGTCAAAACCTTGGCTTATAGGAAAGAATTATCCTTGGATGTTCCTTTCTTGCCTTCCTTGCATTTGTTATGTATCTGCACACATAAGGAATAGGAGAATGATGCTGAGACTAAAGATGATTATATTGGTAACCACAAAAAGCATCTACTCTGGGAATCCCAGTTTGCATTGTAAGTGTTGCCTGTTGCTGCCCTTCAATGTGTACTAGTATAATTTTACTTTCTTCTAAAGGTGTTAAGACTGAGACATGAAAAGGGTTTTAATCAAACCAGCATTAGAAATTAATGAAGAAATTAAGGATAACTCAAAGAATCTCTTGATCCCATTTTCTCAATTGAATTAGTAGATAACAGCCCCACAATATTAAACTGTGTCTCATAAATTTCCATACAGAACTTCGGGCAAGTTATTATACAATTCTCTTTATCTTTCACCTGCATCTTCTCAGCTGTGTCTGTATGTTACCATTTTCCAATTCCATCTGACTGAAAGTGAGCCACTGTGAGTTGCAGGGATGGGGAATTCACACATTTCCTGTATCTGTGTGATTGTCTATTCTGAAATTTTCACTTCAGAAAACAATTAAAAATAGATGGCAGATTGAAATGTATTATATCCCTTTTGAATTGAATAGCTATGTTTAAGGGCATGAATAGAGACAAGAGGAATGCATTTGGCTGATATTTATTAGAGACCTTACAGTGATTAAATGGGACCTACTTCCTTTGACATTTTAATCCACCTTCCTTAGCAAACATTCATTCTGTCACTGAAATGGTTGCTGGTACTAAGATTTGATGTATAGGACCATTTATGTTTTGTAAGGTATTAACTTATACTGTTTAAAGGAAGAATTTTTAAAGTAATAAACTAAGAAAAAAATTGCCCTCTGTGGAATCTGTGGACATGTTCATTACTGGACTGGCAAATATGTATATCTCATTTGCTCTCCTTTTAATCCCATTTGTAATATAATTAAATTGGCAGAGAGAATACTGTTCAATTGCTCATTCCAGCATTTCTTAGGCTACACCTGCATTGTTAAAATTATTGCTAAGATCCTAATTGTACTATGTACACCTACACTAATAGGCTATGGTGATTAATTGTAATGCTGAAAACATTTTTTAAGGGAGGAAAATTTCCTGCTTTGTTGTTTAAGTGTCTATAAACGTAGAGAAGATAGAGAGCAATTAAGTATTTGGCAAGGAAAGAAAAATGAAATTAAGTGTAAAATAAACAGTGACATATTTATAAAGAAAAGAGCAATAAAAAAGCATAGAGTGAAAAATGTTGAAAACTGTACATGGAAGGTAAAGATTTGTTTAGGTTCCAGGCTGCCTGTAGAATAATTCTATTGAAAGCACAGCTGGGCCAAGATAGTCTATTGCAAGATAGACTTTTTTCTTTCTGTCTTAGCTCACCTTAAAACTGCATTTGAGTTTTGTTAGAGGGAATTTGTCTAGGGCACAGACTGAAGTCAGGAGGCCTGGTTCTGACAGTCAGTCTTGAACACTCAAGCTGATCTTTCTTAGAGATACAAGCTTGCACATGCACAGTCGGGGGAAAGCTGCATCTGAAATTATTTTCTGGATGGGTTCTCATTACTGGCAGTTTGGAAAGATGGTATGTTCAAATATGACTGTTATTTGGAATTGTTCAGGCCCTAAACTTAGTCTAAAATCTTTTCCATGTTGTCTTCAAGTAAGGAGCAAATAGTATTACTTCTGAAAAGCAATGTCTGTGACTTGTTAATGGGATCTTTCTGTCTGCATATGCAGCTGAACATTTTGGGCCCAGTTCCTTGCACCTATGTAAAGTTTCTGAGTGCACACTGTATTACCTGAAGCTAAGAAGTCAGACATGGAAGATCAGAGCAGATTGCAGGGGGTACATCTATGAAAAAAACCTTAATTATTAAGCCTGTAAATGCTTTGCAAACCAATTGTAAAATAACTGAGGAAGATTTTTCGGTCTTTTGTGTTGTATCCGTTGCAGACTATGTGAAAGAGGCAAATCCAGTGCTTCTCATCTTATTTTCTTAGTATAAATACTTCTTTTGCAGACACTTGTCACATAGTTACAGTGAATGCAAAATATACTACACTTGATGAATATCATAACTGAAGATTTTAACAGCAAAACATTGCAAAAAAGTGCTATTTATGAAAGAAACTGAAATATTTCACTGAGAAATTTTCAAAATTAATTATTTATTATTTTTAAAGAACAATGTAAATTTTTTTTTTCTACATTTCACATCACAGTCCTGTGAGAAAAAATGTTTTTAAATGTGAAATTTACTGATAATATATTAAGAAGAAATTTTCAGGATTAACAGTGAATAGTAAATTCAGTTTGTTCAACTGTGTGATACACTTGAACTGAGGACATTTTAAAAAAGAGAGTTTTTTTTTAGATACTAAAACTTGACTAGAGTTTTCTGTCTATTAACCAAAGAGAACTCAGAATGTAATATCTTAAAACATATAGCATCCCAATAAGGAACAATTATAAAAAATTACCAATGTCCAATGTCACTGGACATAAGTGAGTACCACTTGAGAAGGGTCAGTGATGAAAGATCATATTAATTTCTGAAATTGAAGTGGTGGGTGAAAAAAACCTTGGTTCAAATAACAATAACGCAGCACTATATTTTTAGTGGTACTAACAGACATTTGTATTAGTTTAAGCGATTTTCAATAATTTTTGAACCTTTGTCAAGAAAGAGAATTGTATTTAGGGAAGGTCAGGATAGGAACTGCATTAATTCACCAGAATTATGTGCATTTAGAATAGGTTTTAAAACAACTAGTTTTCACTGTGAAAATGCTTTGATTTTTTTTCATTCACATTTTCAGTAAGCTTACTTAGAAAATTGCACCAAACAAATACCAGAAGTATAGTTCAAGATGAAAAACATTCATAGGACATATTTTCTCCCACATTTTTTAAACAGAAAAATTGCAGAATCCCAATGTATGTTCCAAAACACTTTGTGATAATTTCAAATTTAAATATACTTTCCACAAAAATCTTTGCAAAAACAATGAGGTGAGAAATAATGGTTCGAATTTCTTGTTTTCAGTTAGTTGGCCAAACATTAGAAAATATTTAATTATATGTGCTAAACATGAAGATGACTTTTTTCTTTACTTTTCCCCCTCAAATTTTCTTTATTTCCAATCTGTAGTTCTTTTCTTCCTCCTAGATATTCATTTCTAAACCCTCATTAAAAGGTATGCACCTCTGGGCATTAAACTGAGAAATGTCTTATTATGTTCATGTGAAAATGAATCTCAGGTTTGTTGAATATTGCCTGTCTTGCAGAAAATGTGCAGAGTAAGACTTTTTTTGTGAAAGTAACCTCATTTATTTCCCCAAATGAAACTACATAAACTATTTTAAGAACTAACTGAATAACCTTGTAAAGCAGAATGGAACAGAAAAAAACCCAAACAAAACCAACACCAAACCACAAAATGAAACCCACAGAATTCCTCCAGAACTCCATTTTTGTAATTTGTTTCATTTATTCAAGGTATTGGTCCTGAATACAATACGAAGTAAAAAAGCGATCCAGATTCTGTCCTTTCTGACACTGCCATTTCAGGGAGAGGACAGGGATTTTTTTGTCATACAGTTATTAAAATATATCAAAAAGAGGAAGTCATTAAATGGCCATACAGTCTGAAGGGTGATACAGAAAAACAGATCAACAGCAGGTCCCCTTAGGCAAAAGGGAAATGCTGTCATTTCTGCAAATTTTCACAAATGCAATGTACATTCAGTTCCACTGGCCACATGGAAGGAGTACCATTTTCTAAATATACATGCCTTTCTTATTGAAATCATACCCTTGGAAAATCATACTCATGGGAACATACCCTTCCTGATATTTTCTAAGTGAATTGATCATGAGTAGCTTGAAGTACACAACCCTAGACTTGTAGAAAAAAAAAAAAATTATGTCATTGTATACAGGTTCAGTTGTAAAGTCATTGTGTGTGTTACAGTGCTTTATGGTAATCATGTGACTACGGTCACCTAACAAATGAACGTAACCTCCCAGGACAAAGAAAGTAGTGGCATTTGGGAGTTCTTTGTAACACAAAATCAAGGGATTTTGAATGCACATTAATAAATGTGGTGTGAGGTCTATGTAAAGAAGGTTTTTCAAACACACCAGCAAAATATTAAACTTCTTGTAAAAATAAAAAGAACCTGTTTCCTGGTGCAAAATCTCCAAGCCAAACATAATATATTTTTAATTCAAGTTCTCATTAGAACTGATAAATATGAATAATTTACTGGACTAGAAATTCATGGCTGCCCTAGGGCTGGTTTTCATGACCTGATTGCAATCAGTTTAGACAAACAAAGAACAATCCCAAGCAGTAAAACAGTGGTCCTAAATGGGTAATTTTTTATGTTTGAGAAAAATGTAAGCAGAAATAATTGGGAGGAAAAGCCAGACAAACATATGAATGAAAAATTGCAATTCTTAATGAGAATGTTAAATAACTAAAGAGTAACAATTCAAAGATGCCAAAGATCTTAACAAGTCCATCTGCACTGAGTGCAAAAGTAAGGGTAACAAATAGGGATTAAAAACTATACAGTGAATGGAGAATGGAGAAAGTAAATACATATCTGTGGAAACAAAGAGGTATGAAATACCTCAAGCGAAGAGAAGAATGTGACAACTAAGGAGACTAATGAGAGTAAGTGAATCCTCTCATTAGTGAATACGAGAAGCAAAAAAATAGCTCCAGTAATAGGAAGGAATTTTTTACTCTGAAGTTACTGAGGTCCTGGAACAGGTTTCCCAGAGAAGCTGTGGATGCCCCATCCCTGGGAGTGTTCAAGACCAGGCTGGATGGGGCTTGAGTAACCAGTTCTAATGGAAGGTATCCCTGCACATGTCAGGGGGATTGGAAGGAGAGGCTCTTTAATGTCCTTTCCAACAAGCCTTTCTATGATTCTATGATTGTGCCAGCATCCATGAAAGGGATACAGTGGCAATGAAACAGCTGTATGGTAGTAAACCTGACATAAGTTGTAAGCAAAAGAAGGAAACCTATGATGTTAGATTAATTTAAGAAAGAATACCTGACAGAAAAGTAATTAATGTCACTCAGTGTGGTAATGCAGACGTTATTAATGGACAAGAAATCTCATTTGATACTTCTATTCTTTGTATAAAAAATAAATCAAGTAGTCATTACAGACATATGCATTTGTAAGGTAGTCTACTGATTTTTATGCAATATTCTAATAAAGTAATAGCACTATAATTGTAAAAAGCTCGTTACATAGTTTGCAAATTGTCTGAGAGCTTCCAAAAAGTCATTAAAGGAGGACCACAATTCAATGCCAGTTTCTAGTAAAAGTCCACTGAAATGATCACAGTAGCATTAATTTGCTTTGAAAAGATCTGAAGAAAATATGAAATCCTTCTATAAAATGCAAGGATGCTTCATAAACCAGTTGTGAAGTGGCTAATGATATGTTAATGAGTCAAAATAGAAGCATTTAAATTATTCTGTAAGTGGGACATAAAATGCAAAAAATGCATTATGAAATGGTAAATTTAGTCAGACAGTTAAAGAACCAGGGCATGTAGGCTGAAATGAAAAAAGATAGCTATAGCCTGGAATGTACTGTCTCACAAAAGAAATAATAGGATAATATGTAAGACTGGTGAACAGTGCCTGAATAAAGAAATAGAATAAGAACTTGACCTTTCCCTATGTATGTATGGCACTTAGGGGACTGAAACTGGATTGCTGCATACATCTTCTGGCATCTGAATTCTTAAAGTCCATTGAAAAATGGAATAGGGCATAAAAATGACCAGAAGAATAACATTCTTTAGAATGGTGTGAATCTTAAAGGTGTCAATCTGTTTAGTGAAAAGTGATTTGAGATGTGACTTGCATTACAATCAGTAATTTAATGGAAGTAGTGTTGAATATTAAAGAGCTGTTGAGTGTAGCAGAAAGAACCTAAATGTCTTCAAGGTAAACCAGATAATTCAAGCTGTATCCTCTGGATACAGAAGATCAGAGGAAGCAGGGGTTATCCATCTCTTTGTGTTTTTAAATAAAGACTGTAAGGAACAGACAAATCCTTCTATTGAACATGCCATCTACATAATATTCATCTTCATAAAGTTCTAATGTTTCTTCTGAACATCTCATTTCAATCAAAGAGGAATGTCCTAACTTTGCTCTGAATACACAGTGCTCCATGAACCAAGATACTGCCCCTGTCCTTCTTGTGCTTGGGACTGAAATTTCATGTGCTCTCCTTAGTCAGTTGGTAACACTTCAAAAGCTGATCATGATTTAGTCAGATTTCAGTGTTCTGATCTTTGTAAGAGGTGGGATCCCACTGGAAGCAAGGCCAGGTGACATGGGAAGAATACAGAGAGAATACCGGCCACTGTAGGGAGACATTTTGTGTGTTCAAAGCTCAATTTCAGTTGATGATCCTGATGTGTCCCTTCCCACACAGTATATTCTATGATTAAATGATTCCATGGGATCCCATTTGACCATCTTTTGGCATATCCTTTTGCAATCATGGTATAGCAGTGGAATAAATTCACAAAGCATGATTCCTAACTTCTTTGTCTCTCCTGCTAATGGACATAGCAGCAGGTGGCTGTGGGATGTGCATGCCTGCTTTTCATTCAGATGCATCAGCAGTGCTAAGTCAGTACTCTGCAGTGCAATGTGGAGGTGCTGTGCCTCTGTTTTTCTCATTCTTTCCTCATCAGCAAAGGGCAGCGGTTCCCAACACTGACCCTCCCAACAGTGATTGCTGGAGAATGTGTTTGGCTGTCTGGCCTGCATTTGCTGCTCAAATAGCAGTTTCCTGTCTCCTTTAGGAAAAAGGCACAGGACAGATGGTGATACAGGGTGAAAGCACTTTTGGTGCAAAATCATTATCATTAACTACATCTCCCCACAAACAATACATATTTATCTGTCAGAATGAAATCTCCCTTGCGAAATGTTAAAATTTTCCTTTGCAATAATTCTTAAAATAAACACTCTTTTTATCTACTAAAAACTCCACCTGATTAACTAAGAGTGTAAATGTTCCTGGACATTACAGTGGAATTTATTCTTTATTTTTGAAAGTAAATCCAGCTTAACATCCCCTAACCTTCACAGAAAGCTCATGTTCTTAGGTTGGAATCATGCCCTTAGTATCCATACTTGATGGCTTCACATGATGTCCTGACTACCCATATGTATGTCCATCTGTTAGGCTGGCATGGTGCCCTCCCACAAGCTGCTGGGCTTTGGCCCTAGGACATTGCTGAGGACTGAATGCTTACTTAAATACTTATGTGACTTCCTGTCTGTGTGGGCATGTGCGTGTGTGTGCTGTAACCCTCCTGCTTCTAATGGACAGGATGGAAGGTATTTGCCTAATTTGCTTCAGGCAAAACAGTCTAAATGCAACCCAGAACATCTTTAGATAGGGGTGTTTTTGATAGAAAAACTGTAAGCAATTCCATGGAGTGAGTTGGATTTTCCAACCTAAGTATGTAAATCTCAACAGTTTACTAACAAAACATTGCTTTTTCTTAGGAAGAAATGTAAATTCTACAGGGGGAAAAAAAAAAGACAATGGTATATAGCAATTTTGAGACAGACCATTAACAGACACAAGAATGCAGTTTTCATGTGCTAAACACTAAATGGAGGGGGGTTTAGAAAGGTATCCTTCCTAAAAGGCTGTAGTTTTGAAAGTCTTCACATAGCATTTCAGCTTGCTTATCATGATTTTATTTTGCCAGCTTTGTTTTTCAAGTTGAAAAATTGTGCTTTTCTTATCAAATGCTTCTGGGTGGTATCTAGTTCACAGCACACATCCAGGCTCAATCCACATAAGTAAAATGTGTGATTCCAAAGTCCTGTCTCTGCAAATCCTACAGCTATTGACTCAGGCTCTCCTCCAGGAGATGCTCTGCCTGCTGCTTTTCCTTTCTATCACATATGCATGCTTCCTAAGAGATCCTATTAGGCTGTAGTTCCCTTAGCATCTCTTGTCAAATTTACTACACAGCACACACAGTTTTGACTTCTGATTTACTACTGGGACAACAGAGGAAAGGAAAAATATAGGTGCAGCAGAGGATTTTCTGGGGCAAAATCACTGAAAACCCAAATGAATATTTTTGCAAATGAATACAATTTTTTTCTGAAATATATTTTCTAATGTTTCCTGGAAGATGAAACTGGTTGCTGCTGACAGAAAGACTGTTCTCTGCCTCATTTTACTTTTGTGGGGGTCAATGGCACATTCATTCCACTCACGAACCTTTCTGTAGGAAAAGGAATGAATAAGACTCGGAGTTTAAGGTCTATTGTTTGCCATCTTGACTTTCAGTTTCCTGTAACAGTCCACCAGCCTTCCTTGGATATCTGTTTCAAATGCCTTGCAGTAACTTGCTTAAGACATAACATGCTTCAGGCACAATGCAAAATGGAATTAATAATATTAAATGATGCAATGTTCACAGCCACAGCCCACTCTTGTCAAACTGCATGTTCCATGTGCTGTTTCTTAAGACAACTTTAATAATTTGTTTAGGTATTTATATGAGAAATGAATTCTGCTTATAATTTTGTTCTTTTTTTAATGGGCTAAATTATAATGAAATGCTGGCTAATAATCAAGAGTAAGAAAGCTTGATGCTAAGTCATTATGTATCCAGTCTTGAAAATATCCTTTAGCAGAAACCTGTCAAATATAAGTCAAAGCATATTTATCTCATAATAATCTATTTGCTGAATTTAAACCTTGATTATTTGGAAGTTTAATAACTCTAGACGTTGGTTATCTTTCAGCTGGTTAAACTGACAACCCTTAGCAACTGAGCAATGCTTACTTAGTATTTTTAAAGCAACTCCATTTTAGATTTGTTGCCTCTATTGAACTTTATAAAAAGTAGGGATGTGTGACATGTAAATTAGTGCCTGGTAATTTTAAGGAATTCAGTGTTTTACCTGTACAGTGCCCTTGAACTTACACACATTGAAATCATGCACAGTGCACACACTATACACAAAGCACTGTAATCAAAGGTCAGGATCATCTGATACCTTTTATTGTGTAACTGTTCTGTTTACAGCTGCATTGTTCAGCTCAAATTTTTAGACTGACTTTCTTCCAAAGTTCTAACTTTGTGAAAGTACTGCATAGAAACACTAAGCTATTCATCATAATAAGACAAGAGGGCATTTATGATGAGGAACTGGAAAAAAACCTTATCTCCGGTTATTCTGAATTATCTTCTACAGGTTGTACATATATCTCAGGGAAACTAGTCCTAATAGGTAATAGTTAAATACCCTATATGGATTCTTGAATATTTTATTCATGATATGCAAGACTGAGCAGCTAAAAAAAGGAACAGTAAAATAATAAGAAACATAAGTGCAGAAAATAACAGTCAAACCTTCATATTGTAGCTTCCTCATAACATTAAAGTTTGGTAGATGAACTCCAGATTTATTTTCTTAAATGCCAGAGATTACATTATTTTTATAAGATTTAAAAAGTTGCACAGATTTTATGTGCTGATTGGGTCACCTTTAAGACAATAAACTAAAATGTGTAAATTACATTCTATTGCTGTAATTTCTGACAATTTTTAAATGGTCTGTTTATTTTAAGGTAATAATTTTTTAATATACACAATATGTATTATTCTGTGGGGTGAAACCATTACAGCCTGTGTTAAGCTCATCCTTTTCAAATTGCAGTAGATAAATCTGTGGTAATCTCCTTTGCAAGTATGGCATAGAACATGTTATAAATACCACAAGAAGGGCAAAATTTACTGTGCAGTAAAGGTCAAAGTGATAAAACCAATAAAGAGTATAATGAAGCCCATTGGCTGTGATTCAGCTGGACACTTATGCAGATGACAATTTTTTAGCTTGTGAGAAGTCCCATTGATTTAAGTGTCCTGCTGAATATGTCAGCAATTTGTACTTTGTACATTAATTTGTTTATCTTTATATTATTTTGACAATACAATTAAAATCTTAGCTTTGTGCAGATATCTGAAAAGACAGTGGAAGAATAATTTCATGAGGCATTGACTTCAAGAAAAGCAGAAAAAGGGGGATAAATCCCTCCCTGTGTTCAGTTCAGCACCACAACCTGGGCAGACTCACTCTCTGAGTCAGGATTGTGACCATACCCTCCCTGTATACCACTGTGCCTTGATCATCAGCAGAGTATCTGAATTTCAGCATACAACTCGATGTGCTAACTCAAATCCCTTTGCTTATCTTTACAACTCATTCCATATTTCCCTATAAATCTGGATATAAGGAAACTGTCATGCTCCCTGAACTCAGAAGAAAGTCACACTATGTGCCCCAGGGCAAAGCAGTAGCAAATCAAGACTACTGGTGTCTGTGCAGCAGAAAATTTAATTCAGTTCAAGGTTTTTTGAAATCAATTTCCGTATCCAAATGATGAGCTTGATTTTCTTTTTCTTAATACAGATCTTGAATGAGTTTTTTTTGATCAGTGCAAATGTGAGACAAGATTTCATACTTGTGCTGTGCATTTTCAATGTCACAATTGCTTTGCCACAATCTCCCTTTTGAGATTCCAAACTAGGCTTAAGACTGGCTGAAAGTTATCACAGAAGTATTTTAATTTGAGAGAAATGAAATTTCATTCATCTACATTTTTGATTAATGTAAGAATTTCATGACATTATCTAAGGAGAACTTTTTACTTTTTCTTGGAAACAGAACCAAACAAAAGAAACAATTTATTTTTTTTTGGTGGGGGGACAAAAGCTTTTTTAAATGAGAAATACTAAATTAAATGTAATGCTACAGGGCCAGGTGTAACCTGTAGTTTATTTATCCCCTCCTTGTATTTGCTGGATTCTCTGGCTGTGCTTCATCTCCTGTAATACCTTATTATGTAGGAATTCTTTGAATTGGCAAAGTACTATACAAATGTTTCAAAAAACCTTAACCACCCAAACTTACAATGGCTGAGGAAATGAAATAATTCTCTATGCATTGTTTTGATATTGGTATTCATAATTGTTTCCATTTCTTCTGAATGGGAAAGTAGAAATTTGGACTGTCTTTATTAAACATTAAATTTTTCCCATTAATTTTCTCCTTTTCAAAAAATTTTACATTAGCTTCTTTTAGACAGACTATATTTTGTAGTTTCACTGTGTGTTTGGGCTTCCTTCAGTTTTGATGTTTGAGTATCTGAGACTAGCATCCAAATACTGGTTTTAATAGATTGTACCTGTGCTGTACAGATGTAAATAATATGTCCAAATTCACATCCCTAAACTAGGGAAACAGTTCTGGTTGGGGTGAAAATTCTCTCACTGTAAAACTCAGGCTGTTTTCTTTTCTTGAGCAGCTCCGAAGTCAGAAGGCTGAAGTTCAGGATCACTCTAGAATGAGTATACATACTCTTTGGAAGAAACACATTATTTTACACAAGAAAATGCAAGTCTATTGACTTGTGAAGTAGTACACTTATTTTTCCCATGTTCAAGTTTATTGTGTGTTCTGGCTAATCTTGTGCTACTACTGCAGTGGACTTCTTAAAATTCTTTCAACCTTGTGCTGCCATTTGACACCCAAGAAGAGCAGAGAGAATAATTTCACTAAATCATAACTAACAAGGGAACCGAAGACGTGGATGAAAGTAGAAATCAATCTTACTATGAGAAAAAAGAGCAGGAACACTATATGTTCTGCAAGCCAGCAGTTCTCAGGCTCTAAGGGAAGTCTAGCAAGCATTACAGATTGAAATGTCTGGAAAAGTCACAGGAAAATAAAAGAAAATCCTCTGTCTTCCTTGCAAAAGCTTATTGCCTAAACCAAAACAAGCATTAATCAAGATTAAAGTGTGCTTGCAAAGTAAAAAGTCAGTTCAGACCCAACTCAAAATATATTCTGCTATTCCATCCATTACTCATGTTAGCACGCTGCATGCCCAACTCAATTTCTATGCTTTTCTAGAATTTGCTATTGCAAAATAATATTAATTTAATGAAATACTTTGTAGGTTATTATTTTACCTTGTTTAAGCTCCCATTAAAGAAATATTTGAGGGGTGGTACAACAGACCATAAAAATGCTTTCATGGTAATTCTTCCCCAAAGAGTCTGAAAATGATATTATTTGTCCATAAGGCTTCATTTAAGTGGTAGTAAAATGCATGTAGTAAAAACCCTATTTGGGCACTTGCTGGCATTCACTTGTTGCTAAATTGAATTTTAAAATAATAATTATCATGGAAAGGTTTTAATCATCAGTATTTTAGACTACATTATATACATTTTGGTCTTAAAATGTTCTGCCATTGGATGACGTGTGATAGTACAGAAAGCTCAATTCATGAGTTTTGTTGCAATGTAAAATACGTGTCTTGTATTTGTTACCAGCACAAATGATATCTGAAGTGCTACTGTGTGCCAAGTTTTGACAAAGATTGAAGTCCTGCTCCTTTCAGTGATACTACGGATGTGGAACTACAATTCAATTTTGCACATAATGCTTTCCTAAACCAGCAGGCTTTAAGTAGCAGAACTATGTAGGTCCTTGAGTAGCATAAGCCAGCACAAATAGATACTGGCATGCAAGAAGGTTTCATTCTTTTCACCTGTCTATCTGACCTGTTGGTAATGTGAATTTATGTCTTTTAATGACAGAGGTATATAACATTTGAAGTCAAAGTATGTCAGAAGACTAAGAATGGTAAATGCTGCCCGAAGTGTAGACTAAATGGACACTAAGTGGAGAGGTGATGTGGATGGGTGGAGTGGATCTTTATTTCCATTTTTTGTCTGTCTGAACTATACTTTTGGAATACATTTGCAGTTGAAAGGGTACCATAATATATTTAATCCACTTGGTATAAAAATTGACAGAAGCCCAAGACTAGAACTAGAAACCTATACATTAGAAAATGAGGAGCTGTATTTCTTGCAGTCTAAATTAACATATGTAGTCTAAAATAACATATGTCCCTACATTGTTGGTGAAAATGCTGAAGATCTATTAAAGTTTAAATAAAGGGAATATTTATAAATACCTTACGAAATATAATAGAAATAACTTTATCTAATAGTTTATCACCTCATAAAAGCAACGAATACTACATAACACTTGAGGACTAATTTTTTCTCAGACTGTGATCTTCAGACCTGTTCCTACAGAAATGTTATATGGGTTATGTCTTGATGCAATACTCAGAATGCAGGGAAATGAAGGTATGAATACAATACTTTGCTAAAGGGTGTTTGCATTCTTTCTATTTCACTAATGCTATCCTTCTGCCTGAAACAAAATTAATAAGTTTTTTTTTCCTCTGTTTTGTTGTTGCCTGTATTTCCCACCCGCATGAAGAGTAAATATCACTGTTTCATCAACTGTAAATAAAGTATTACTGTCAGAGCTCCAGTCCAGTGTTTGGGCTCTGTTCCAATTTGCAGCTAGGATGCTTTGGACCAGTATCATGCAATATGTATTTCCTTCCACGTGGCAGAGACAGAATTCTTACTTGTTTCTTAGAATGCTGTGGCTGTGAAGTTAAAATGTGCCCTTCAAATGGCTTAGGTCTAGTTTTATAAGCTTATGTGGTATTTAATGCAGAGAAGGACAAATTTTTATAGTAAATATTCAATTATGTCTAATTCCTTCTAGTCCTGAATTCTTCATACTTTTGTGCCTGTATTGGTGAACAATATTGCACATCTGCAATTGTCATGAAGTAAGATACAAAATGTGAACAACTGTCTACATTCTTTTTCTGAATCACACATAGTTGTTTTAAGTTGTCCAGCACGATTTAATGCATCATTATTTATAATATTCCCTTTGCAACTTCATGTGCCAGGAATATTCAGCTTTATTCACACCCTCAGGAAACACAAGGAGAATCTTCTGCACAGTCAAGATATATTGAAATTTTGCCTCTACTACAGACAGAATATTCCCTAAGGGGCAGCATAACATCTGTGCTTTCTGCCAATGTGAGAAAATTGGTCATGCCACTGAACAGCAACGGTGGTGGCACATGCAATGTACCTTGTCCTCCAATCTTTTCCCTTCCACTTAAAAAAGAAATGAAAATTTTCTTGCAAATCACTTTACATTAATAAAGTTTCTCATCTGTTTGATAAGATGGAGTCAGAAATAATTCCCTTGATAATTTTCTAGGTGCCAGACTAAGTCATAAACTTTGGCTGAAAGAAGAATCTTAGAACAAAAGCCTATATTGGCCCTTCTCCTAGAAAAGTTTGAGACATGTTACAAAATAAAATATTCATATTAATAACAGTACTTATCCTATCAAAATCCAATATATACTAGTACAAAGTATAAGGAACTAGCTAAAGCTTTAAAACTACTTCCCTGTTACCTGTATTGATAGTTTTAAAAGTTAAAAACTAGTACCTCAGAGGAAAGGACTCAGAGTACAGTGCTTAAAATTCAGACATTGTTTTGAAGTAGTATTTTCATGGATGATGCAGATAGCTAAGAGTTTGCCATCTCATAACAATTAAATAATGACAATTCAATGAATGGTAGTTAACTGGTAAATTCACCCGTCTGCTCTTGTATCCTTCTGTTGTCTCAGATTCCTAAATATACTGCGGATTATGTCTTCCTTATTTGCTATACAGCTTGGTCCTCTTCTAGCAGGTTGATCTTGAACAGTCATTATCCTGCCCCCAAGAACTTTTGCTATGATGCAATATCATATTTACTAACTTCCACATATGAACAGCAGATGGTTTGAGCTGAATACACATAAACATGTGTGACTATGCTTCCAGCCTTTAGCTCTGTTTAACCCTTCAGCAGCTCTTCGCCTTTGCCATTTAACAGTCTTGTGAAATGGGAAGGAATTCAGACTGTGAAAACATTAATATTTTTCCTGCTTACTCTAGTGGTTGAGAGTTTTTTCTTTATTATTGTGATAATAAAGAATACTTTGTCTAACTGTTCAGTAGATATGAAAGTTTATTTTAATCCCAGCTGCTCAAATCATAACTGTGTTTAACATCACACAGAATGGAAAGAAGGATTTGGTAAAAGTCACAACACATAGTTTGTGAGACAGTGTTTCCAGATACTACTGTCAACAATAATTTTATTAAATTTTAGGATTCTGACTCACTTAAATTTGCTATTATTTTCTCTTTCTGTTTTATGCAATAACAGAAAAGCCTACTGCTCTGGTTGTTGATAAACTAGCGATTTTATTTTTTTTGTGCTGAGTCATTTTACATAGAAATATAGAAGTTCTTTATATTCTTCTTATCAAAATACTTATATTTGATGGTTTTGGCATAGCTTCACATCTCAGGTGATTATTTAAAATGTTAGAATCAAACAATCATGACTTATATGAGTATGAGCTATGCTGAGTGGTTAGCAACAGAAATTTGAGTATATATCCAAAAGATACTGGCATTGCTAAAAGGAGTTGCCTGGCAGCCTTGTGGTGTTTCAGTGGTTGGGGTGCCAACAGCAGCCCTTCCCATGGAATGTGGGACACGGTGCTGGCTCACCATACCTTAGCATCTCTGTAAATACAGTGTAAACTGGAATGTGCAATTTGGCTCCTCTTTTTAAACTCTATGTGTTTAAGCCACAGTAGAACTTGGCTTGAAGACATTTCTAAAATTTATTTGCTATTACTACTGACTTTATAGGCAGATACTTGCCTTGATTGAAACTTTTTCCTGTATTTTGGGATGAGACACAGCTATGCAGTATCATGTTCTACCTCTGTACCAATGCTTTGGTTTCCACAGATCAAGAAGGAGACCACATTACTTTTGAGCCATGACTAGTAGTGCCCTGACTGCCTCAACTAGAGCCTAAATAGAAATAGCTACTAATATAGTAGGAATAAAATAAAAATGCAGTTTTATGTGGAAGAAGTTCCACTGTTGTTCTGTCTACACCTGCAATAGCTCAGACTTGCAGTAACTCTGGAACAGTTGCATTACACAATGACTTCTTATGGCATATGTAACAATCTTTTCTGTTCAGTTTTGTACATATAGGAACTGCCTTCCAATGTATGTTTTCCTGTAACTATACCATGTAACAAGAATTACCTTGTTTTGATTACAATATTTGAGAAAGTAGTAAGTACTTGCTAAATATTTGTTTTGTAATATTAAAATATACAAATAGTTTTTACCAAAACAATCACATTTAGTCCCTAATGTACAGATCATGAATGAAGACTAGCCAGATGCCTATTTTTTTTTCAGTAGGATAGATTTTTAATTCCATCATCATTAGCTGCTTGCCTCTGGTAGGTGCTGCTTCTAAATAATACTTTGCACTTTTTATGGACTATATCTGACTCAGTTCACATATTTATTTTTTTCAAAAGCCTGTGAAAAAAGAGAACAACACTACAAGATTTTTAAAAATCCATTCTAATAGTGTTAGTAAATGGCATCTATAATCCTTTTAGGCTAACCATATATCTACTCAGAAACCAGTGGGGCTGAATGATGGGAGAAAATCTCATTTTGCATCTACCTGTCACTGTCAACCTTCACACCTAACCCGGTATCTAAATACAACTGCAAAAGCATATTGAAGGAGGAATTAATTTCTAAAATGGAAATTAGGTGTCTGAACCTCAATTATTTTTCTACAGAAGCTGAGAAAATTAGACACCAAACTACAACATATTTATAAATTTGCTTGCTGATTAGTATACTCCTTCAGTAAAAACACATAATCATCCTAACAAATTAAATGACACATTTGCACTGGACTTCTTTTAATATCTACTCGTGTTAAAAGAATTTTGTAATATATTGTAATATGGTATTATTAACAAAAAGATTACTTAATTCTATATACAGACTATTGGTTATAACATCTTCAAATAAAACTACAAATATTTTCAGAATAAAGCAGTTAGAGAGATGCTTGGGGAAGGAGCTTTAAAAAATTCAGCACAATACTGAACAAAAGAATTAAATTCTTGCCATAAGAAAATGAATATAATAGAACTTTATTTTATTGCTGTGTTGTACAAAAACATGGTAAGAGCACTTATTCTCTTGTCAAATGAAGGGTAACAAAAAATAACTACCCAACTCAAATATATTAGTTTTTATTTCAAAATAAATGAAGCAGATATTTTCAAGAAAAAATAGTCATTATAAATAGTTGTACATTGTTGTTGTTCTTATTCTAATATGAAGAAATATTTTATCTGGAATGGAAATGAATTATTTTTCTGCATAAAAAGTAAGCCAAATCACTTAGCTGGGAGGAAGATATTTCTTTAACATTTTTTTCTAACTGTTTAACCTTTGCTCTAATGCTGGAGCAGCTCCATTAATGAGATGATACTGAAGAGCAGCAGCCTGCATCTTATCACTGTGTTTTACCTCAGTGCCCAGAGCTACTCTGTATAGTAAATTGATAAACCACACGGCTACAATTTCTACACCAGCTAAAGTTGGCAAGGTCCTAGGTTGGTGGGAATTTTCAGAGAAAATATGGTGGTTGAGGGTGCCATGGATGAAGCTGGTGCTTCAGGGCTAAGAGGGAGAGAGGTGTCTGTAAGACAGATGTACAGACATACATTAAAGGAGACTGTAAGCATTTTTTTTTTATCAAGATTTTGTTCTCTAGTTAATTCTCTAATTTTATTTCATGCTATTGCCTCCACACCAAACATGTGCATTTTTTCAATCCAATGTAATTTTTGCTCTCTTTAAAATATGTTTTAATCTCAGTTTTTTACTACAAGATGCCAGGGACACTCTTAGATATTCTGTATGTCTCTACTATGTTTGAAAGCGGAGGAAGGATTCTAAATACAGATGAACGAAGCCAGTACCCAGCATCAGCCAGTACAAATAGCAGTCATTCAAGAGTAGGCAGACTGGTGACAGTGAAAGAATGAGAGAAGCTTCAGGTTGCCTGTATCCACAAACCATTCTGATATACTGACAAAGCATAAGAATAATAGTGGTCAAATTTACTCACAAATGTATACAATCATTACACATGAGTAGATGTTTAGAAATTGCTGATAGGCAATCACTGCTCAATTTTGGAAGTGCCATCTTTATAAAAAGACTTTCCATAAAATTTTTTGGTATACCTTTACAGTGTTAACAATTTCAAGGATCAGGCACTATCTGTGTGAATAGAAGTTTTAGACAATGTAGCTAAAGGCTAAATTTTGCAGAAGTTTCTTATCAATATAAGCCAGTACTTTTGCAAACAGAAAAAGTCTTGGGCTCCTCATTTCCACTTCATTCAGCTCCTTTCTTTATGCAAATACAGATAATTGTGTGACTGTGAAACCATAGCGAACTAAAATTAAACTGGCTTTTGGCTGACTAATACTAACTCAATTCTCCTCTCTATGCCAGGTCACTAGAGAGATGTGCATCCCACTGTGTAAGTGGGAAATCTGGGGTCAAAAATAAGCACTTGAAGCATAGAGTACAAGGCTCTTTTTCTCAGTATGACTGACAAGCTGTTTACAGTTAGATACATTTCCAGAAACTGCTAGTCCTAATTACCTTATTAAATAGATTATCCAGGGTCAATTTCTTTTGCCAGCACTGAGCATTTCTTTTGCAATATCAGAAAGTCCAGCTTATGTTTTGCTTCAGCTGTGTATCAGCTGTTCCTACAATGTGATTACCTTTTGTTTGTGAAGGCAGTGTGGATTTTTCGTTAAATGATACTATTAACAGGTGTCAGAACTCAACTGCTTTCTAGGCAAATGTAAAACTTTCATTTTGTAACACAGTTGTTGACATCAGTCATATTCCACTAACAGCAGAAAAGTGTAAATTTTGAATTAGTCTTTGATTGCTTTCATTGATATCCACAGGGTTTATGCAGGCCTGGTTGTAAAACAATGCTACCTACTGTAATACAACACAATTTTGAAACAGAACACTTATTTTAGACCTGAAAGCAGATCACACTGTGACACTGTTTCAAGATGATTGACTGTAATAGTTACAGATTAGTTGAAAAGCATTACGGGATATGCATTATATATCAAGACATTATAAGCTATGAGAAACTACTGTCAAGGAAGCAATTATGATAGCTCATCTTGCAATGCTAATTAAAAAATGTCTGGAAAATATGTTATCTACATTTATGAAGTTTCCTGCATTGATCAATGAAGTAGACATGACAGTGTAAAGAGGAGTACTGTGACTACTAAAACCTCAGTTAAGAAGGTGTCTTAATGACACTGGACAACTATTCACAAATGTGTACTGATGCAATACTAGTCTGTGGAATAAGTGGTGTTTGGATATAATTTTGTAACCTTGGAACAACTTCTATCCCCATAAATAATTTTGCTCAAGTTGTCCAGCATATATAATATCTTCCAACATGACTAAAGATGGTGATATGCAAATCGAGCAGCAAAACAAGCTCCATCTGAAAATGTGTTTAACTTACAAGGCACTCTTGACACTTGACATGAAATGTTAAATGCCATTCTGGACATTCTAGTTCAAGAAAATTAAACAGAAATAGGCATAGATGCAAAGAAAGGTAGGCAAGAGAATGAGAGGCTTATCTTGCTAAGAAAAGGTATAGCCTTATATTAAGAAGGCACACAAATCCTATATGGAAGAACAATGGTCACGAGATAAGAAATATTTGAGCCAAAGTCAACATTAACAGCAAAAGGAATGGTTATTAACACCTCAGGTACACACCTCATCTGAAAATTAAATGTACATAATCATAGCAACAATCAAATTTTGAAACAAATTTTCAAGCAGTTGATCCAAACCCCCTAATTTTGTTTAAGTTAAAATCACAAAAATTTAGTAAACAGCTTATTTGGTGTGATTCTCTGCAATAGAAGCAGATTGGACTTTATAGAATCATAGATTCACATTATAAGGAAGGGAGTTGGAAGGAAGCCATCAGGATCATTGAGTTCAACTCCTGGCCCTGTGCAGGGCACATCAAGAGTCACACTATGCGCCCAAGAGCATTGTCCAAATGCTTCTTGAATTCTGTCAGGCTTGGTGCTGTGACCACTTCCTGGGGAGGCTGTTCCAGTGCCCAGCCACCCTCTGAGTGAGAAACCTTTTCCTGATATCCACCCAAAACCTCCCCTGACTCAGCTTCCTCCATTCTTTGAGTCCTGTCACAATCATCAAAGCTGATGGCATCAGCCATCAATCATCAAAGGTGGCATCAAAGCTCTTTCAGCCTTAACATTCCTGTTACAACTGAAATACCTTCTAAAATCTGCTTTTCAGTTAGCTTTCCCATCGCTTCAAACACTTTTTATAAACTCACAGGATTATTTTTATCCTTTGCAATAATATTAATAGCACGTCAATGGTTATTTCCATCTACCTCCTCATCAGTGTCTCAATGATGATTAATATATCTGCATTACATTACATACTGTCATTACTGTTCAGACTGGAGTATTCTTTCCTGCTGGAACAATTTGACTAAAAAATTAAAATAATTGGAAAATTGAGAAGTAAGTTCTTTCCATGTCTACCATCTTTGGAAGTACCATGGAAAATCTGCTGTTATTTAGAAGCTTCAGGTTATATGTGATTAGAAGGGCAGCCTCTCTAAGTCCACAGATTCCTTTTATACTAATAAAGGCATAAGAGTAGGTAAAACCACGGCACCATTTAGAAGAGAATAAATAGCTGAGAGCTGCTCCTGAAACAGAATAATTATCAATTAGTTCCCCCGATTCCCCCAAGGAATTGAACATTTTTTTCTTGAAGTCCAGAGTGAACTCTCCACCTCTGGAACTGTAAGATAATATGGTATGAAGGTTCGGATTAGTGGATTAGTGGGATCACTGATATGATTAGAAATTTTTAAATATTTTTAAATTATTTAATGTTTTTAGATTTATTTTTCCTCAGAATAGTAAATATTGAATTGCCAGTCACATCTTCCCAATTTTTGAAGTGCCATTTTAGTTAAAAAATGGTTTTTATAGTCATATAATCATAACTATGGAATACGGAGATAATTGTATAAAATAATCTTTGAACAAGGGGATAATTGAGTACTTGAGAAATTCTGCAGTCAAAATTATTAACAAATTTTTCACAAATAGTACTGCTAAATTAAAAAAAAATATGTTTCTATAGAATTTTGCATTATGCATTGAGAATATTTGCTAGCAGAAGTTGCTAGTAGGAAAGGGATAGACAGTCAGTAAACCAATAGCTGTGTTCTCTACTGAACATTTGTCAAGAACTGTAACAGTACCTAAGTGTCATTAGAGTAATTCTGTCATACCCTAAATTACCTGTAATGTTAAGTAAAAGCTAGGAAGGTCATTCTGCAGAGAAATAGACTTACACTCTTGTATGTGTGTTATCTTGATGCTAGTTTGAATGTATCTGATTGACACTTTCAGCTAAAACATTTGAACACAACTATTTTCCAGTAAACACACGTTTTGTTCTCTACTGTTAGGATACTAAATAAAGATTTATTGACTTGAAGGAAAAAACATAGGCTCAGAAGACATAAATGAGTATCATGATTGAAAATCTATTCTGTCACTTGGGGTTAGCTGTATTTTTAGCTTTGGGAGGAAAGCCAGAAGGTAGTTCAAAGCCTGACCTTTACTCCTCAATAATCAGACCTATATATAGAATTTTACTGGACATGCCTTCATAAAAGAGCTTCAGGTCCTTGGTCTTCCTATTCTGCTCATTAAACAGAGATGTTGCAGCTATGGAAAAGGTTACTTTGCTAGCAAGTAGATGTGCTAAATATCTTTCTAAAAGCAATCCACTCCTCATCTCATATTCCATACATTTTTTGGATTTAGGAAGAACACATTTTCACATAAGCACCTATTTTGCTGCTTCCCCCAAAATGGTTTATGCCTGCTTGGGTGTATGATTTTTTGCATGTTCTCTACAGTAAGTGAGTACCACTCTCTTTCAGCTATGCAGCATTGTTCTAATTGAGAAAGGGAAGAAGCATTAATCATCAAAAAGGCCCCAAACATATTTGCTTTCACAGATTTAGACCATCATAAGCAGCAACATATATTTGCCTCTAGGGCTGACTTGACCTATGTGCCAAGCTTGCTTGCTGTAAATGTGTCGTATTTCCATAATTGTTTAAAACTTTAGAAGGAAGAGAAACAAAGATCTATGGTAAAAGTTGAAAAGAAGTTATCACTTTCCTATCAGTAGCTTTATCATATTGCTATAATTTTGTGATAATTTTAAAAACTTTTAACAGCCAATACAGAATATATTTGCTTTAAAATTATTGCAAAATATTCTGGGTAAAATCACCTATCTTAAATCATTGCTCTTCCAACCAGTATTTTGATCGTAATTTGACAGAAAAGAAGTTAAAGATAGTCCCGAGCCAGGTTCTGGATCCAGAATTATAAATTTAGACAAAAAAAATTATAATATTATTTAATTAATTACAAATCAGGAATAAGCTTTTGTTGTCTTTCAAAGGCTCAAAATGAAATTACAAATCTGAATTTTGTTGTGATTGAATATTTTATAAGAATAAAACCATATTTGCAATACACAGAGTGGCTACAGTGGCTCACATATATTTACCTGTGAAAAATATAAGAAAATGGAAAATACAGACTTGCCTACTAGAAAGATTTGCTCTGTCTTCTGAAAATGCTTCTCTTGTCAAAGCAAAATATCTTTTATTGGAAAAGATGTTACTTGAATACAAAACAGGCAGACACTACACTTTCCTGACCCTGTACACAAAAGAATTTTGCATTTCCATTAAAAATATATGACTAGTGGGACTCAGCTGACAAGCTTGGCCATCTTCAAAGCCTGAGGATTTTCCTCTATGGCCAACCTGGTTTGTGTGTTCTTTGGCAGCTTCTTCCTTTGTTAATAATTTACAGTAGTTCTCAAATGGTTTCAGTCAGCCTCAGTAGAGTTCCAATTATACCTTAAGGAGAATCATGTAACAATTATGGCCAGATTCTAGCACAGTATGAAATGAAACCATTTAAAATTGATTAATATTTTCATGATCTAACTACATGCAGATTTGTTTTCAAAGAAATTTCTGTCCAATCATCTTGAAAGTTCCATGGTAAATTAGTATTAATATAAATGAAAGCACTATTTCAAGAATTGGACTAATATAAAACATGTTTTGTGGCAGGATCCAGACCCCAGCTCCCCCAAGAGTGTGATATCTTAGTGAAAAATGTGTTTCCTGGAGATCAACAGAGATAGGTCTAATTACTCTTCTAATTGATAATAATAATAAGTTACACACTTCCCTAAAGAATCTTATTTTTAAAATGAGATTTGCATGTAAGTTTTCCCAAGATTCCTGAAGAATATACCAAGGACTTAACAGGAGTTAACAGTCTTTGTTCTAGTTACAGATTCTTCAACGATGCTGTAGAAAAGCTTAAGCAAATAATTCTGCCCAAATTTTTCATAATTTTGATTAATTTTATGAAAAACCAATAGAAATTGCTAAAGACATATTTATACCTTGAAAATACATTAATCGAGAACCAGTTATGCTTTATACGTATTTGACCAATAAGGTAAAAAAGAAAGTATTCAGAATAGAAAATATAAAATTCTAGCTTCATTTGGGTAAGGAGACATTTTCTTAAAGCATATGGACAACAGTCAGGGGTTTATGGACCAGTGAATCACAGGGTTGGGACCTGCTGCATGCTTAGAACACAATCAGTTACATCTGAAGGATTTTGTGCACAAAAGACTTATCTCTCTATTTTTTTTTATTTTTTTATTTTTTTTTCCCCCAGCTACAATAGCCATTCTTCATAATTCTAAAGAATTTCCTTTCTGTGGAAACTATGATTTACTTGTATCTTTAGATGAAGTTTCTGTGACAAAAATTGTGTTAATCATTCCTGAAATGTGTTTTTGGTCAATCTTTTTGTAACTACAGCTCTACTCTCTGCTCTATTCATTCAGGGAGTCAACTGAACCAACATCAATTTCTTGCACGTAGAAAATAGTTTTGAAATCTCTCAGCTAGACTAAATAGGAGAAGTATTTGTAGTAATTTCTTGAATTTCCCTCAGACTAAGGGTCATTCCACTGACTGGAGGGGCTTTTTAAGCCATCCCTAAGGTTAACTTTACTTCCTGTATGTACTGGTGTACCTCCCTGAAATAATCTTTAACTCCAGCCATATGTTCAGGATTAGTAACTGAAAGGTTGTTGTCATGGGAACCACTAAGAAGACTTTTTGTTGTCCAGACTTATCCTAATTAAAGGAAAATAACATGGATAAACTCTGAAATGTAGTTCTCATTAGAAGTCAAGAAGACCCTTGCTTCAGTGGGGAAATACATGTGAAAGAAAAGATGTGCTGCAGGTAAAACTCTCTCCAGTCATGTTGAAATGTTGAAGAAAAGAGTTTTTGCTAAAGATCTAGAACTCATAGAAAAAACATTAAAGTTCAACAATGAGAAATTGTGTTTGTATAGCAGAAGCTTAACAACTGATGAATATGGTGTCTGGGCAAGTGCCCTGCAGAGCCAGTTGAATGTTCTGCTTTTACCTACCACTGTGGGCTTCCGATTTGTTTGTCAAAGTTACAGCACTTTCGCTGGTGGAAATTGCTTTTTGCTTTTGGCTAAATAAACAGACCTGAACAGATGGAGCATGACAAAAGCAAAGCTATGTTGTTGTCTAATTTATCCCTGCTTATGGAACTCTTATGTACAGTCAGTCATGTCTCCACACAGGGGATCTCTTTGCTATTAATTCATAAGCAATAGATCCATGGAGGCCAGTTAGCACTGGCTGAGTAACTCATGAATACCAGGGAAAGTAAGGTAAAAATATTTAGTAGGAGTAGAGAGAGTAGCAGGGATCAGAGAAGTTCTGAGTAGACTATTTATTTTTTGTGTTTTTGTCTTCTGGCTCCCATTTTGGTTTGGTGAAAAGACTTGATATAGACAAACATATGCATAAAGTGTAAAAGGATTGTTGAAGGGGTAAAGAATTTAAAAATCTAACTATTTAAAACACTTAAATGCTAGTTTTTGAGAAATATCTGAAAATAAAGCCATCAAATTAAATAACCTGCCTTTTTTTCTCTTTTTGAACTTTTTTTTTAACCCACATGGAATGTTTATTCAAACAAATTCAAAAGGTTATGGAACTTGCTACATTTATTTCTGCCTCTGAAATTTACTTTTTTTTTAACACTTCCTCTTTATACTTCTACTATCTAGATTCTGGAATTAGAATAGAAACCTATTTCTCAGCTTGTCATCTCAGTTGATATCACAGCAGATCTAGGAAGAAGAATCTATTCCCTTTTTTTTAGTGCATGAACTTCTGATTTTACTTTTATTTCAGTTTTATTTTTGGAAGATGCATGTTTAACTGTTTAATATTGATAAGTAAATTATATCTAAATTAATAGATGATGAACCGCTTGTTTATCCTCTTGAATAATTATTTCTCATGAGTGAACGATGTTGTACACTGTTACTTTCCTCCCTTCCTTCTTAAATGAAAGTAATTATTAGCTTTAGAGAATAATGAATTACAAACAGCAAATAAAGATTAATGAATAATATTGTGTTTTTATCTGAAACCAAATATCAGTACTGCCTTTTATAATGCAATTATTTGTAGAATATATACATTTTCCAAATGGTAGTTGGGAATAAAGCAAATTGGATTATTATTAGGAAATAAAAAGCCTACTCTTATGATTCCCTGGTCTATTTGAATGGTACTTCTGCTTAATCACTCTCTATGGAGAATGATTATGATCATCCTTAAAAGATTATAATAAATAAATAAACACAGCAGTGTTTCAGGTGCTTAGCTACTCAGGCAGATATTACTTCTGTGCAAAAAGGAATCTTTTCTGAATCACATAGTATGATAAACATATTTCCTCTGCCATATTATTCAAATGGATAAGAGGAATAAAGCGGAAAATTACTTTATAAATAATTTTCAAATTGCAAAAAATGTCAGTTTTGGTTTTATCCTATCATACTTTCCATTCTGTGAATGTTTAAAATTCCTTTAAAATTCCTTTTAGATACAAGACTGGAATTTTGCAGTTTACATTTGAACATTAAAACCCCTTTTTTATTTTACTTCCATATAAAAGATACTATTTTGAAATGCTAGAAAACTTTATTAGGGCAATAATAAAAATATTTCCCATAGAGCTGTTTTCAGTGGGGAATTTTGAGATTTCCCTGTTTTCTGATTTCCTCTCCATACCTTCTTGAATTTTAGGGGGTGAACTAAGAAAATACTTTGAGTGTAAACCTATATTAAGAGTGTCATTGCTAATAAATCAGATGTTAAAAACACTGTTTACAAAGGGCTACCCATATTTGTCCTAATACAGTTCTTTGTAAGAGGTGATAGGAAATTATCAGATTTGGCGGTGAAATTAGTGTTTATTCAACATAATCCCAGACCAGGAAATTATCCTTGCTCAGGATATAAACAGAGGATTAGGATTAGGAATGTGTGATTGATCTGAATGCTATATAGTAAAAATTATTGCATATAATTTAAACTATTAGTAGTTATTTATCTCTGTAAATTTTTTATAATTTTGGCTAAATATAAAAAAAATGACGTTTTGACAATTTGATGTTATAATAAGATTGTATATCCATTTTTATACCTACTATAAGAATCATATATAACATTATATTATTATTTCTTTTAAGTTTTGTACAAGCATAAACTGCTTAATCTTCACACTGTTTTAGCTAGCATTCTTAGCTGAAATTTCTCCCCTGGATCACTCCAAATCTCTGTAGATTCTATTTTAATTTTTTGACTTTCATTTAACCTCGAACACTTAGTTTGGCAACTGTTAACTCAAATTTCTACCAGCCCATTTAAGCATCTGAATGTGATTCACACTTTCTTGGATATTAAGACACATCTATATTGATCTGATATTTTATTTTTAGCATCACCTTTCACGATCTAATGAAATGCCACCAAATAGTTCCTGAATGATTTCCTGGCTCTGCCTTTTTTTATGTCATGATATCATCAGTGGAAGCTGTGAGTTAACCCGATGTTTGTTTTGTGTGTTTTTATTTGAGAAAAATGTATCTACTTTCTTTTCCTTCCTTTTGGTGAGGGAATTGTTTCCTATTCCTTCTCTCTGGCCATTTAGCTGCTACAATATATTGACAAACATATTCTTCTTAGCTATATGTTTGGCCAAAAGACTGTCTGGTTTTATCAGCTAATGAACATTTGGTCCATTCCAGTTGTATTGCAGGTTGTGTCTTGTTTCTGAGCTTGAAGGTCCTGTCCTGTGCCTAAGTATTTCAGAAGTGTACGGACTTCTGTGACTTTACCAACAAATTGAAAGTATTTATGGTTCCCTTATGCTCAGTAACACTCAGAGCTTGGCTGTCATGCTATGAGACAAAATCCAGCTACATAGAGGCAGTCAATGCCAAGTTGAAAGCCCTGGTTGGCAAAATCCACACAATGAGTGTGCCTTACAGACTGTTCAGAAACTTGATCCTATTTCCATAAGAGCATGTCACAGTGTTCCCCACTGTCTGTATGTCTGTATGTATTCTTGACAGATAGCTGGCTCGTCAGCTGATTTGGTTGTGATTTAAAAGAGAAAGAAATATAGACCTAGAAGTGGATACACACCAACCAGAGGTATGTAACTACAGCCTCTGTGTTCTTCACTGTTTAATTCCTCACTCCTGTTACACTGCAGAGCATCTGCAGACATACTGATAGCTTCACAAGTGGGATCTGGAAGAGCTGGAACCACTCAGTCTTGCTTATTTCTAAGGAAAAAGATTATTTTTCTAGTATTTTTAAATACTCAATGCATCAATCTCTTGATGAGTAAATCATTATAATGCCATTATTATTAATTGAGGTAATCTGGCTTATACTAGCAGAGCTCCTGATTAAATAAAGATTTCCATTTGGTAGTCATGATACGGGACAGAACTTGGTCTGTGCTTGAAGTCCTCTTACCTCTTAGTGAACATTCAGTGACTTCAAAATGTATTTGCCTAGTGTCAAAATAAAATGGTTATGCTGTACATTCTGAACTTGATTTTCCATTTGATACAGAACAATTCTAAAATATTCACTGAAAATAAGTTTGTTAACACTTCTATTTGTGCTTAAGTTTCCTGTATTTTGGTTCCCATCTGATTTTCTTCTGCTGTTTTGCTGAGAGTATTGCTTGAATTAAATGCTCCATTGAAGTGTGGAAAATTTCACCTGGATCATACCGTCAGCTCACAGGATATCTGCTGCATCTGCTGCTAGGTGTCTGTCACTTGCAAATCCACTTGTATACTGAAGGCTGCTGTCTCCTCTGTCATTCAAACACTGCACAGCCTTCAGTTAATTTTCTTGATCTTCATGATATTATACTTCACTGAGTCTTGCATTCCGCCTTCATAATGTCTAGCTCATCCATGTTTGCTTTGTGTGCATCTTTACCTTTCAGTATTGTATTTAAATTATACATCTTTTGAAGACTATTAAAGTGTATCAGAGCTGTCGCATATATTACAAAAGTTTGTAATAATCTTGATATCTAGGATACTACAACTTTGAAGAGAGGTAGACAAAAATTTCTACAGGGCAGAGTTTCTCTTTACTTTAGAGAAAAAGCATGATACTATTAGCTAAGTGCTTGCCTCTCCCACTTCTACTCTGCATAGTCAGTGCCAATAGATTTAATAATTTTATTCCTTGTAGATCAGAGCAATTGTTCTTATCACATTTTATTTGAAATGATATAGAACTGGTATGTACAAGAAAAAAATAAGGTATTTCTGTTAGTTTATTATTAATTTTTAAAAATTAGGTATTTCTATAGTCTGTAATACTTTTTATTAATTAAAATTTTCCCTAAAGGCTTTATAAGAAAGACAACCAGATCAACAAATATTTTTTTGAATATATGGAGGTTAGCAAATGATTTTTGTTTTGGCTGTAGTTCTATTTCTTTCATGCATTCCTAAGTTTTTTACTTTTCTTTTGTGTTCATAATATGCATATTTTAAATCTGCCTACTTTCCTTCTGACCTCAAGGTACTTGCTATGAACCTGATCTACTGCAGTGTATGCAAAGCGTATTTTTTGCACAGGATGCTCCTCTAGGGTTTCTATTTATAGTTTAAGAATTTTGTATATTCCCCAGGGCTTTCTGATCTTAGGAGGTCTTAAAAGGTGCTTCCAAAGCATTATTTAAACAGACTGAATGATTAGAGATTACAAAAAGTATCATGAGTTTATACCTGCACATGTACATGTTGTTGACATACGGATAATATAAAAGCTACAATAATGAGCTGAGGTATTTGACAGTATAAATATTAGAGCAGACTATTGATTACTGAGTGTAACAGGTGAAGAAGTATTTTAATAGCAACCTTGTGTAGTCAGCCATGGAAGAGCTTAGCTGTCACGGAAAATTAAACTAAGCCCTGAAATCTCTCTGACTAAGGAGGTATAAAGCCTGGATTGAACACCTGCTAGCAAAGAATAAAATATTCACCATAAATTGGTATTTGTAGTCACAGATGCAAGTTTTAAACTTCATAAAATTACTTATTGTATGACAAAGCTGATACAAATTTATCGTTAGACAGTATTTTGAAGGTATTTGATGTGACTGCTTTGAAAGACCTGGTTCTGGAGATACCTGCAGAAGTTTAGTCCTACCGAAATCAAAGAGGAAATCTGTGTAAGTAGTAAGAAGATAACATGTTTGAAGCCTGAAATTAGATGAAAAATACTTTATTAGAAAATAACAGATTTGGTTTTCTACTTTGTACACTTTAGTTGAACTATTTATAGTAAGATGGGACAGTAATGAAATGGTGAGATAAGAAATATTTGATTAAAAGAAAAAATAGTGGTGAAAATTTTTTAAAAAAAATTGTCATTTGTATAATCTTAATCTCTTTCAATTGTGGATAGAGTGTAAGAATCTTAGAATTTTAACCATAGTCAAATAGGAAATTTAAGACCAGTATTTCTTGAAAATATATTTCACTAGACAGCCATTAAGTATCAGGTAGTATCATTGTCTCCAAATATTTTGTCTCTTCACAGTCAGAAGTATATATTTTTCATCTTTCTCATGGCATAGACACAATACATGCACTTTTTTTCACAGGACCTTGTATCAACATCAAAACTTTATGAAAATACAGCACTTAATACCTACACAGCGCCTGTTGGTATCTTAGTAAGTCATAGCAGCTACAGACTTTGCATCTGATACAAAAAGTCTAAAGGATGGATACTATGTAGAAATTAGTTTGCCATCATATGTTAGGAGTTTCTGTCTCAATATATCCACCTTCTAGCCCACAAATATTCCATGTGTAAATAATAGGGGCTAAAAGGACTTGGAATCTGGAGTGGAAAAAAGACTGGGTTCAGTGTTTGTCTGACGGGTCCTCTGTTAGCTCCAACCCATAAACAATTTACAAAGAAATAGATAAATACACTTTGAAATATTTGGGTTCATCCCTATAATGTGGCTTCCCTTGCAGCTTTGTGCTGCTGTGGAGGTGCACAGCCTCTAAAGAGACAGCCTTTCTCTGAGCAGTACTCTGGTTCCCTTGAGATTTGAAGAGCTTTATCATAGGAATGGGCTGGCTGTTTGTATCCAAGTAGGGAATTCAAGGAAGCTGCCAAGTCAGCTATTAGCTGACAAATGAATGACAGTATATATGAAGTAGAGTTCATGTTTCTGGATGATGGAAATTTCATTAGAGTCTATTTCCACTATCAATTATTAAATAAATTCACTGGAGTCTTTTCCTTTCTTGTCTTACTGAAGACAAATATACTCTGAGGAAGTGTATGCTAACCCTGGTTATATATGCATGAGCAGATTTGGAAATAAGAGGTATTATATCTCTTTTGTGCTGAGGGGATTTCCTGGAGTACCTCACTAAAATTCTGTGTCAGATGCTTATGCTTTTCAGGAATGAAATGATGTCAAAGGAGTACAAAACCGTATTAAACATTTAAAGAAGAGTTACAAAATGTATAGCAGGGAGTAGTGAATTCTTAAACCCTCAGGCAGACATCTGGAAAAATTACAACTTATTAAAGAGTGTGAAATTGGGGATTTAAAAAATATATCAGTCCCTGGTAGTGGGTGTTCCAGCAATTTATCTGCATAATTGAAAGAACATTAACACTAACATAAAACTTTCAGATATTTTCTGTGTAATACTCAAAACCTATGTCCTTTACTTTCTATTTTCTTTTAGCTGGGTCCATGCACAAAGACTGAGCCTTTTTCTGAACAAAAATGTACTGTCAATTGAAGTATACAAACCTACACATTTTTAGTTGGAATAACTCACTATTTGCAAAGACGTCTCACATTGTTCCATGCTATTTTCTTATTAAGGCTAGTCATTCTATTTCTTAATTTTCTGGTTTTGCTTCTTTGTGGGTTTTTGTTGCAGTACACTTGTTTGAATATATATATATATATAGAGGTAACTGTATAGCTGATACAACTGTAGAGAAAAACAGCAGTGAAAGAAAGAAAGGTGCTCTGGATTGAACCCATTACTTGCTGTGATGGTAAGAATCTAATCTCAAGGCTGTGATTTGCACATGACCCATGCTGTTCTTTACAACACTGTAAAGCTAAACACTTAGAAAGTTTTCTCATAAATAGTCTACAAAACAGCCTTGATTTCCCTTAACAGAATAATAAGAGAACTTTCAAACAGTACTTGGGGAATAGTATTCTCCTGGGAAGCATCAGTGTGGGTCTTTGGAAGGCGATAGAACCATTCAGTTTTAGACCAACTTAATTTGTAATTACTGAGTAATAGTGTTGACTAGGATTTAAATGAACTAGGCTGCAGACTATCCTTTACAGGATGTAGTTCAAAGCAATCCATTTCAATCCTTCAGCAAGCTAGTACATTGCACAGAGTTTTAAATAGGAATACAGTGTAATTTCACTATGAGAATAAATCCATACAAGGATTCCAAACATTTACTGCTGACAAGATAAATGTATTCTACAGGGAAATGGAATATGCATTAACCTGTACTAAAAAAAGCCCTGAAAAATATAAAGGATGTATAAGGACCATTGTCTATACAAGAAATCCCTAGGAATGTTTCAATAATTACAGGAAAGTAAGAGAAGCTGAGGGGGTTCTCATAATTTCTGTACTCTTATATGTTAATATGTTAATAGACTTTACAAGCACATAAACCTCTACTCACTTGGAATTTTGAAAACTGAAACTAAAGCATTTGGGGACTAGGCACACTCTGGAAGAGCAGCAAGCCAAGTACTATGTGTGGCTACCAAGTACTTTGTGTGCCTAACAAACTAATCTTGAGAAAAATCAGCCAATTCCACATCCACCAAATATGGTTGTCAGTCCACTAGAGCTTCCAGAATCTAGAGTACTATCAATGCTTTTTTCACTGCAGCCTGTGCCAGCTCATGTTCTTATTTGTTATACTAAAAAAAATCTCTCAAATTCTCTTGCTGCTAGTGATACTGCCCACTTTGTAGATCTGGGTCAATAAAATGCCAAATTGCTATATGGAAGCCAGAGGGGAAAAAATATCTATGTAGTCCCAAAAGACAGAAAGGCTGTTGCCAAAAGTCATTAATACTACTGAGACTGTTGCTATTTGGGAATAGAGTTTCAACAGACAATCTAGAAAAAAATCCATAGATGGGAAAAGAAATGTCCAGTTTGCTGTTCCTTCTCTGACATACCAATCATATACCTATGTCAATAGATAACTTTCCTTGGTGACCCTTCTTTCTTCTCCCTCTCTTCTTGAAAAAACAATTGACTGAAACTAGTAGAAACCAGTGGATCTGGCTACATCAACTAGAATTAGGCATACAGTTCTGCTCATACATTCACTCTCGTCCTGCAAGATTCCACTTTGTTCTGACTTTCTGGACTAAAGGGTTAAAAGTTCATACAACAGAGTGGGAAATCCTGTAAATGTAAAACCTTTTGAGCTATCTGTGCAGTTGCAAAAAAATGTGAGTGGTGACAGATGGAGAGCTACATTTGCAATACCTCAGCAGTCACATTGAGGATCTTTTCAGCTGGAAGTTATGGAGATGGGACTTCCATTTTAGAATTGCCCTCTATTGTAACATTAATAAAATATTTCAGTCTGAACTGTCTCAGCTTTTCTCCATAGTAGATAGTGCAGGGCGATGTTTTGGATTTGTGCAGGAAACTGTGTTAACAGTGCAGGGATATTTTTGTTATTGCTGGGCAGGGTTTACAGAGCATTCAAGCCTTTTCTGCACCTCAGGTGGCCCCACCAGCAATGAGGCTGGGGGTGCCCAAGGAGTTGGCAGGACACATATCTGGTACACTTGATCCCAACTGACCATAGGGGTATTCAAGACCACGTGGCAGCAGGTTTTGCAATAAAGGGGGCAGTTTTGGCAGGGACAGGCTGGACATCAGTTGGATGGTGGTGAGAAATTGAATGACTTTTTATTTGAATGACTTGCCTTTCCTGGGTTTTATTTTTCTCTGTTACTTTCCTTCTCATTTCAATTTATTTTTATTTTTACTATTAATTATTTTATTTCAGTTATTTAACTATTCATATCTTAACCCAATAGCTTTCTCCTTTTTACCCTTCCAATTATCTCCCCACTATCCTGCCGCTGAGGAGAGACAGTAAGCAGTTGTATGGTGCATAGTTGCCAGCAAGGGTTAAACCATGACACTTCGTCTTTTTGAAGAATTCCAGTGTAATCTTTGGATAGTTTTCAATTTTATCATTAAATGAGCTGGGACCAAGTTGAAGTTTTCTGATATAATGAATTGCTAAGATGTTCTTTAAGTTGTGATTAATAAATGTGGCAGAGATCTCTGGTCTTATATCTTTAACTGCAAAAATTAAATCCCTATTTTCCAAGATGGTAAAGGCTGATATTTAGTAATAAAATCCCATCTACCATTCATCAGTTTACATCCACTGTTCAGTTTTCTCAATAATACTACCCACTGCGAGATTATGTTGCGGTGCTAGAAGTTTGTCTTTATCTCACATCTCTTCTATTGGCTGGAAAATGGAAAGCATCAGACATTTCATGACCACCTGAAGTCCATGGGAATATTATAGCTGATTTGGCTGGATGTGAATTATCCTGCTTCTTCTCCCATTTAATCATTGTATGTTACACATTGTTAGTTAGTAAGTTGATGTGACTTAGCAAAGCAAGATAGTCATCCATCAAATCTGTTCTGTTCTGGATTTATCCTCCATCCATGCTTCTCTGAGTAAAGAGTTTGTCTTGGAAGAAATGTGCATTGGTTCTTTTCTGTGGTTTTAAAGAAGGAAAGTGAGGAAAATCATGTTCTCAAGCCACTCCAGGAGAAAGAGACTATCACTGCCAAGTAAACAGAGTACTCACATTAAGGAAAACATAGGAACTGCTCAAGGAAAATGATTTATAATTGAGCTAGTCTGTATACTCTTTGTGGAAATTAGTATTTTGTTAAAAAAAAACCCACTGTTACTTTCAGCCCCTTGGTTAACCTTAACTGCTTATGTGATGCCTTAAATATGCTTTCATATTTTTCAGATTGCCTTAGTGTGTGACTCTGAACTTCATATAAAGTGTCAGCAAGTTCTCTTCACAGGGTAGTTAGACAAAACAGTCCTTTTCCAGCCCAAGAACCAAGGACACCATTGCAGCTTCAGCCCAAAAAAGTATAAATTTCTTGTTCGTTGAATTGAAGAAAGCAATCTGAGAGGATGGGACTTCATAACCTGAAGCTGTAATTGGACAATTAACCCCAATATGGAAAGGGACCAAAACTTATGAAAGTGTGAAAACTCATGACCCGTTGTCCATCTTGCATCCATCTTGGGTGTAGCCACGTCTGGGCTCTTGTACTGCCCAAGGTGCATCCTTTGAAGGCCTTTTAATAAATACCTACTTTATTCCTTTAACTCTGTCCAGCCTCAGTTCTGGGTTGCTTCTTAAAGCATCACATGGAAAAGCTGAATTCTGAGCTCGTCTTAACAGGCTATGTTACCTACTCAAGAAAATAAGGTGATACAAGCCAAAATATTGTTAACTGTACTTTTAATACAATTGGCTTCAGTTTATAAAGAAGGTGACTGCAGAAATTGTCTGCTCTGTTGCATCAAACCATGTATGTACCAAGTAAAGACCGGATAGTGTCGACTTAGCCACTTACCAAAGTAGTTGGTGTTTGCTGTAATCAAGCAACATACTCAGTTTCTACTTTTATTTTTACTTCTTCAAGCACTTATGGATTAGAAAATTGTGAATGACTTACTCTCCCTTTGTAAAATGAGAATTTTTCAAAAGAACTAGAAAATTACACTGGAAGATTTTTGTCTCCTTTTAAACAGCCTGTCAGATGAAAAGTCTGGCAAAGTTATGTTTTGACAGGGAGGATTGCTGATTATTTGGAAAAGACGTATTGTTTCTAAATGATTCATTAAGCTGGAATTTAACTCTCATTTTATTCTGCAATTCTTTATCCTCATGTCTCTGAATGCATATCACAATTTTAGTTTCTAATAACTGAAAGGCAGCTTTGACTATCAGAAGATTCCTTTACTCTACAGGAGAACAATGAAAGATCAGTTGCTGCACTTCCACCATTAAGTGGCAAATTACTGGCACAGCTTGGAAAATCTTGAAGGCTATTAAAAGACCAATTTTCAGAATATAAATTTTCAGAAAAGGAAAAGAACATTATGATACATATCTGTCAGAGAACTCACTGAACGAAGGAAGACATCTAGAAACAGAAATATTTTCTGTGTTAAAGAAAATCAAAATAGATGATAGGGACCAGAAAGTAATGTCAAATGAATGCTCAAGCAAATTAAAAAGTGAGAAAAACTGAAGCAATTTTCTGTTCTGCAGTTAAACCTATGAAACAACTGACAATTTCCCTGTAGTTATGCAAATATATGTAGGAAGAAAAGACCAGAGAAACTGAAAGATCTGAAAAAAATCTCTGAGAGTTCTCCAGCTGCTAAAGCCAAGTTAAATTAAAAAAAAAAAATCCTCAGTCATCCCAATACTTTTGTGTGTTATTTGAGATTTAGAATTCCTAATTCTCTATATTCTTAATTATATTTAGTAACCACTGGATAGTGATTTGTATATGCATACAAAAAATAAACTATGATTTGAGAAGAAAAGAATGAGTGTTCATATCCAAACATCCGATCTTTACTGGGGAATGTTCTATAATTTGTCACTTAACATTTATAGACAACTAATTCTTATAAGCACATGGAATTATGAGTATCTCAATGAAGGATTTTCATGAGTTAAGTACTTACTACTGTGAGATTGAATGAGCCCATAAGTTTCTAAAATTGAACACTGAAAAAATGGAAGATCCCAAGCTGCTAGTTCCTTTAGAAAACATTCTAAACTGGCAAGTTCTTGGCCTTGAGTTTGTAAATATGTGAAAAAGAGGGTTCTCCTTTCAACACTTCCTACATAAGCCCATAGAGGTTTACTATTTTATGTAATTTTCCTGGTAAACCCCCAATTGAATGATAAATTCTCTTAAAAAGCACTGATTACCTATGAAAGCTACTTCTTATCCACAGAGAAACTGGAAGTTTTTAGACTTCAAGTCTATGCAAAATCTTGCTGAGGTAAATAAAACCAGTTTATTTATAATGAAGTTTAGCTAACAATGCTTGAATTGCACTCTCTGGTCTGGTTTTTGTTTGTATACATCCAAAAATATCATGTCTGTTGGATGTAAAAATGCAACTAATCATCATACATAAAAAGGAAAAGACACAAAGTTTGTAATTAAATCAGAAGGTTATTGTAAAGCAAGAAGGATACATGTAAGGATTGTAGAAAGAAATTAAGAGCAGGTTCAGAACTCTTTTTGTACACAGCCTAATGCTTCTTCTGAGTCATGTATATTTTTTGAAGTTTCCCAATGAAATGCAATATATCAATATTTCCCTCTTTAACATCTAGCTTTTCTATTTTTAGTACAATCTTTTTCTTTACAAAACCACCAAAGTCCAGTTATCCAAAATTTGCCTCATAATTAGAAGCAAATTAAAAGAAATTAATTAGATCACTCTGTGCTGATAAGATTGCTGTTGCAAACCGGAGAAACCAAGTATTTGTCTTCAAGATGAAACTAAAACATTGAGATTTGGAGGAATGGAAGGATGTTTCTCTCCTCTCCTTCCTCAAATGAGGAGGGTTTCTGCAAATTAATATGCCAATCCTTCATAGCTGAATTCAAAATATACTGCTGAAAAAATATTTTTTGTGAAAAAATTGCTACCTTCATGAAGCATTTTTAAGGCTGAAAAGGATCACACCAGGCTATTTATTTCCTGATTTATTAAACTGAAGGCTCAATATGTCAGAAAACAAGGCCTTAATATAAAATGGAGGTCAGAGTAAACATGTCTTTTTTTTCTTGTCTTCTGTCTCTAATTTTGGTGGAAAAAAGGAAAGTACTGCTTTTAGATTTATATGCTATTTTCTACCTTTGGTGAAATGAGACAAAGGTTTCTATAACCACATTAAAACAGGCCTTATAAAAGAAATATAAGTTCAATGGTAAGGGTAGAGTTTCAAATCAAACACAATAATCATCAAATTGTCATCACTTCGGGACATATCATACCCTTCATCTGCATCCTTTGTAATTGAATAGAGCTGCCCACATTCTCTGAGGGCAGAATACAGCTGTGAAATACTGAAAAACTTGCATATTATTCTCTGAAGACTCATTGGCAATTCAAGAATTGATTGTCCCTTAGTGAAAGCAATGGTTATATTATTAGACTTTTTTAAAAAAAAGTCCCTCTGATCATTTGTGTCAAACCTTCTTTGGATCTAACAGCAGACAGGACACCATTACTGAACTTGTTTACTCAGGGAGGTACCTACTTGCTTCTTGTTTTCACCAACTACACCAGTGCACATGGAGTATGTTAAGCAGGTGATCTGCAGTGTCTTGAAACTGATGTTCTCTTGTCCCTTTATTGCTAGAGAGAAAAAAGGCTACCTGAAGAAACCAGATGAATAGAGCTGCTTGGAAAAGAGTGGCACCAACATAATCCACTGTAAGAAAGAATGAAGATATAGCCAGCAGTTACATGTAATCACAGTATGACTTCCAGAGGCTGGGCAAAAATTTCTTCACATACTAATTATGGACACAGAAACCAAGTGAACTAGAACTCTTACTCTCCGTATCAATTTTACCTAAATGAAAGAAATGAAGATGGATAGTGGCATTATATGGGAATGATTGTTATGGTTAGGCAGGTTGGAAGGAACACTTCTGGTTCATCTAATCTTCTTTCACTGTAGATGTACCAGTTGAAGCTGCACAATTCACCTGTATTTTAGATTAAAGATTAGCTCTGTTCAGCATCCAGGCTGTGCCTTGAAACTGTGGACAGAGAAGCCAAAAGTCTCTTTTCTAAACCCTCAGGAATAATATCAGTCTGAACTCCTACCTGCACAGTAGAAATATTAGGCCATGACTACTATCTATAATGCACTGAAATTTCAGATTCTAGTTTTAAAATCAGCATTTAAAGAAAATGTATTTTATGAGGTATGGTGAAATCAGCAGCTTGAATATTAGGAGTTAAGGAGAACCACAGTGAAGTGATACAATATTTCAATTACAGACCTTATTGAAATTTATATTGATCTAAAGGGGAGGAAATCCCACTTCCATCAACATTAAAAGATTTTTAGTTTATAATTTCTTCCTACTGATATAGTTTCCTAATACATAATAATTTTTTGTGATGTAAGCAGCTGTTTCTCTAGATTAATTTTGGATCAGATACTTTTCAAGGTTGACTGGAAATAAAGAATTTGAATGAAACTCTTTCTTAGTGCTTAATTAGTGCTGTGTTTTTTTTCTGTGGCAGGTTGACCTCTCTGGCTAAGATTTCTTGCAGCATTGATTAGGATTGTTTACACAGTGGCAAGTCCAGGACAGGAAATAGCTTTAACCAAGAGGAGAATTGAAAATAGGCAGGATTACACTCACTGTCAAGACGATTTTATTTTGAATTACATCCTTATGGTTAATTGATGTATACTCATGAGATATTATAGGCACTTTAGTAAGAAGAAATAAGAACAGTAAAGTCTTCATTAACATTAAAAGCCATATAGATTTAGCTAAGATTTTAATTTGTCAAATTTTTGCAGCTGATACTTCAGCTGCAAAAATAACAATGTTAGCGTTCCACACAAAGTTAGGTAGGTTATGCTCATCTGAGTCATCGTTGTGTTCTTATTTAATCAGATTGATTTAAACTAGGTTGTAAACAAATGTAAATTTGCTAAAGTGGGGGAAAAAAAAGGCTTTATTTTTGAGTGTTTTGCTCTGCCACTTTATAGATTTATGTTCAATTTCTAATTTGCAGAAACTCAGTTGCTCTGCTGGAAAGTCAGATTTTTTGATTTGTGAGATACAGGCAGAGCAGGAATCCAGGAGTCCAGAAACTGATTTGCCTTATGAAACAGGCAAATCCATCACAAAAAAAGAATAAAAAAAATTCCTTACCTTCAAAGCTTCCTAACAGCAAAAAAGCATGGTTGTTGCAAAAAGAAATTTGAGAAGGGATGGGAGGTGGCTTTGTAGTCTTTTGCTTTGATACGGTTTTCTCAGAAAGCAAATTTCTCTTTCCTCCTATTTAAATCAATGCTTTTTTATTCCTGCAGGATTCTTAAATAAAAAATTGGGCCCTGAGCTGTTTAGATTGGGTAATTTTTAATTTTTTTTTTTCCGGAAATAAGTCAACCAATACAAAAAGCTTTTATCAGACAATCTTAGTTACAACTAGTTTCACATGCTGTAGGTGGCACATGGTAACTGTGTGGTCACTTGTTTACGAGTGATATGAAACAAAAATTTCTTCTCTAAGTGATGCAATTGTTTTTTCTCTTCACTTTTAAGGTAACAGTATCCTAAGTTCCCCATACAACCTTTTTTTTTCCCCTAGCAAATTTATTTTCACATTTTGTGTGAACTAAGCTGGAAAAATATATTGCTTGTCTAGAGGGTTGTTGAACTTGTCTTCTGTCATTTTCAAAGTGGAGCCTTGGAAATAATCAAACTTACTAGTAACATTGTGCCTTTCCAAGTATATAACTTCTTGCCATATGAAAGAATATTAATACAGTTCTGTCACAGAAACTTTGGTAGCACTAAGGATATAATTCAGTTTGGGACTATTGCTACATATCAAACCGTGAAGACAACCTTACTCTTCGAATAATACAAGAATAAAATGTGTTTGTATTTTCTCTTCTTGATCCCAGGAATGTGACACATAATTGATTGTGTGGAAGTCCCCAGCACAATCCACCTTTTCTCTTAGCAATATAATTGAGATAAAAATCAGGCACATTATTTACACTGGAGAGGGAACAGGTTGCCCCTTTTTCTCACTTTCTACTACATATTGACTCAATGCTCTAAGTTGAATGTTGTTATTTTTGATTATTTCTCATGGTTTGAGATATTTAGCATTTCACTTTGCTGGAAAATGGCAGTCTTGAAAATTAAAGAATCTGACACAGTAATGGCAGTGAATGAATGAAAGAGGAAACTGCTCTGCCTGCTGTTTTCTTCTTTTCCTTACTTGCTAATCTGTATTTTCTAAACTGAGAAAAAGTATGACTGGGCTTTTACCTACGCAGTGCCATTGTGTATATTGCAGTGTTGTGGGAGTAGAAGTACAATTCTGATGTATGATTTCGTAACTAATCTTTAAAGAGTTTAAAAGTATTTTTTTAAGTCTGTGGTAATAGCAGTATATGGCATTAAAAAAAAAAAAAAAGAGAAAAAAAGGAGGAGTCATATTGTGACTCACAGTCAGTGCATCAATTTAGTTTCAAATACAGCACAGTCAACACTGTGTTGTATTTGAAACTAAATTGATACACTGGACAAAGGAATTAAAATACGATTTTCATTCTTACTGAGAATACTGGCAAAATACAATCATAGAATTAATTCAACAAAGATCAGATACATAGGTACATACACTCTATACCTTGTTTCTGAATTTGTTGCCCAAGCTGACTGTAGAAACAAATGTAGAGCTGGAGGGAAAAGTAAACTGCATATGTGATTTGAGGACAACAGATGGTCCAGAATGGGGAAGTCAGTACAAAGATTTTTTTAGATCTTAAAACTATTGATATGTTAACACATACCACACAGGATAACAACAGGAAGCTAGAGAGAACTCACTGGAATAGAGGTCTGCAATCCTGGCGTTATGTGGAGTCCTGGATTTGTTCCAGAAGTAGCTCCATTAAATTGATTTCCTATGGCCAAGCTTATAATTTAAAAATAAAACAGATCAATTCACTATATTTGACGTCTTCCCTCCAGCAATGCTACAATATAAAGAATGTTTATGTAATCTATGAAATAGCATGTGCTAAATTTATATTATATTCATATTATTTATATATAAATTTATATTACACTGTCTATACAAATGAATGTTGTTTTTTTTTAATTACGGAGAAATTTTGTTGTCTTTTATATCATGTTGTGAAACTAAAAGATATTTAACTCTGGTCATTGGAAAGAAAATGTCAGCAAAAAATCAAAATAGAAGTTCATTACAATGACTGAAACAAACCTAAGAAAAATCCTGAAACAAACACGGATTCATGGAAGTGTAAGAAAAACTTACACATTTGGTATGAAAAGGCCACATATTCTGTACAGCCACTATTTTCAAAATACAGGAATTAGAAGCTTTGAGTTGGGTGAGGCCATTGTGTTTTCCTGCAAAGAAATCTTACCATAAACACACATTCATACTCAATCAAATGCACATCAACCTGACTTTCAAATGGACACATTGAGTGTTCCTGCAGTGGTGCAATGTATTTGAAACCAGTGAAACACAATGTAGAGCCTTCCCACCAGATGGTAAACTTACTGTGTAATTTCACTTGCATCACTGATAAAATGATCCAAGTGATGATTCCTTCTAACCTGTCTGCCATAATGTTCAGAGGGGTAAAAAGGAACAGGTATGTTCTACTTCCTTTCTAGAAAAGTCTTAAATTCCATTGTTATCAAAGCAGAAAGGACAAGAGAGCCTTCACTGACTCATTTAAATGCCCTTCAATTGAAATATTTTAGTTTTTAGAATCCATTGAGCTTTTGGCTGATTATCATATGCCGCACCTCACATATAGAATAAATAAGCCCACTCTTTGTCCTGACAGACTTTCCTGGTTTGATACATACAATTTGTTATATCATCATGTATAAAACAGGGAGGCATGGACATCCTTTTTTTCTTTATCAGAGGGAAATACAAAGTCTAGCTTTTCTATTTCATTAAAATGCTGAAATCTTGAATTTCTCAAAAGAATTTTCTAGATCTATACAGTCTCATAAAAAAACAACACAGAAGCACTTTTCACTTTTAATACTGCATTAAATGTCCAAAACCTTTATCAAACACAGTGATGCATCTAAAATGCTCTGTTAGATGCTTCATTTAAAAATGTAAATGAAGACAGTGGCTTGCTAAATGCTTTAGAGATGTGATGATACCTTGGAAGTAATTGCTAATAACATGACACTTTGCCATTGGCAAATCTATCAGACAGCTGTAGGGAAAAGAGTTTGTGTTACTCTGCTAAAGTACTTTCGTAAAATATCTGATCACCCTGCCAAGCAAACAAAACATTTCAGAGTTGTTAGGCAGTAGGAAAATACATGCCCAAATAGACCTTTGAGGGAGCTGCAAATAGGAGTAACAGAAAATTCATCTCCTTGACTATAAGTCTGGGAGATGAGATTTTCAAATGTTCTTCATAGACACTGTTACACAAGTCCGCAAAGGATGGCTGTGGGCTAGCCAATGAAAACAGAGTCAAATCCTACCAAGCATCCTTAAGAAAGCATCAGAGAAAGTAAAAAAAACCAGATGTAGCTAATTATGCATTACAAATATATTTAGAATGATTTTTTTTTTATTTTTAATTCTAGACACAGTGTAAATTTCTTTTGTTACCTGGTGGGGCTGCAGTACAGATTCTCAAAATTTTACCTGCTTCCAGCAGGCATATGCTTATTTTAGGTTTTTAAGTTCATACAGGATGTGCTCTTCAACTCTAAGAGAGGATTAATGTTGTGATCCTCTTTTTTATTATTCCACGTTACTACTCTTCTGGATCAATAGATTAATTTCAGCATTTCTATGTAATTAACCACCTTTTCTATAATTGTAATATGTTCTGGTGGAAGGACATATTACTTTGAACATTAGATTACCAGTTCTTTAGATATAATTTTCCACATGTGCTCTCATTTTTCTGATTCAATCAGTAATAAGTAGGTCTTAATTTATCAATAAAACTGTTCAACTCACTTTTATTGCCAGATTAAGTGATCAGACTTCAAAAATATTCAGCTCCCAGACAGAGTGAGCCTTTTTGAAAAATGCCCATGTATGAAGAAACTGACTCTAAAGTTTGAGCAGTTAATTGTTTAATTCGTTATTTTGTAATGAAATAAAATAAAATACATTATGACCACACTGACCATAGGGTCATTAAATCCTAGACAGTCAAGGTATATTGAATCATCTCTCTGGAATTATTAAACACATAGAAAATGTGATTATGGCCTCTCCTGTTGTTAAACTTTCAGCAGTCTCAAATAATATTCTATCCTCTTTGCTTATTCTCACAATTAGTGTAATTTAGGGTCATTGCAGTAGCCGTCTAAGCTACTTAGGCAAATTTAAGAACCACATGCCTACTAGGCAGAGGTTTCTGTGCTAGATATGTACCTCTGGCTTTCACGGCTGTCCCCATGCAAATGTTCTATAAGCACCATTCACTGGGGTCTATGCAGCCCATTTAGATCCTCGCACAGGGAATGAGAGCTAAAAATAGTTTTTATGCTCTCAGCCTTAGCCTCCTGGTTCAAGTCAGCATTTGGAGAACGGAATAAGGTTTATCAAAACATAGATGGAATTTCTGTACCTACATGCCAGAATTTATTAGGCAGCCTCAGTGTTTTTGAGCTCTAATTATCAGCTTCACACCAGCTAACCTTTATTTTATTAAGGATTAAATATTTCCAAGTTGTAAATATCCTCAGCCAAAATATTTTTCTTACCCAGAAACTGTCCATCTTTTACTGCTATTTTGGGCTTTGGGGAGCTCACAAATGGAATTGAATGTGATCTATTATGAAACATGCTGTTAAAAATAAAACGTTAGAAATAGCACGTTTCTCTCTAGCAGGGAATGATTGATTATTGCAGCATATAAAAACGAGGATGTTAGCAAAATACAGTAAAGAGCCATGTTACAGTTGCTGCATATAAAACCAGAATATTTTGTTGCTTAAAACAACATATACTTTCCAAAACAAGGAAATAGCTGCCTATAAAATATTTTAAGCTGTAAAGACAGAAATGATGGTATTTCTTACGGTATATTGGATTCACTCGTCTGTTCTTAGGTATATCTACAGCCATCAGCTTTTAAAATAATTATGCTGAATAATATATTTTGCTTATCATCTGCTATTGTGAAACTTTAAACATCTTAGAAATGTCTAACAGCAAAATGTTCAGAAATTATTTTTTAAAAGTAGATGTATTACCCTGATATCATACTAAATCTCTCTGTTTTCTTTCCTGAACACAAGAGAAATAGTACTAAAAATGAAGCAACACATTTTATTTTAGCTGGTTTAGGTAATATCTACCTTTTAATTTATGGGGATAATTTTGCTTTTGATTCCAACTTATTTGCTGTAACTCTATTCTTGGCACCATAAACACATTTCTGAGGCAAAAAAATCAATTTTAAAATGGAGAACACACCTTGTCAATCCTGGTACCACTCGAAGCTGAGTTAGGGTATCCTGCTCTGTTGCTCTTGCAGTGGCATTACAAAGAACTAGCGAAATGTAAACAAGATTCATCATGGAACTGGAAAACACATCACCAGACTTGAAAGCATTTCAAGCATACAGTTTCTGCTATAAGGCCATCCTGTCTTGACGATGGAACTCTGTTGCCTAGTTAAATACACTGTTGTTAAACATACATCTCATAAATAAATGTGGGGTATTGGAAGAACATAAAAACTGCAGAAACTACAAACCCTGAGTTTTAGAGTATCTGTGCCTTTTCTATTATGTGGAAGTGCATGAAATGAGAGTTTAGTTTTACCACTACTATAGGTGATCATAATCTATTCCTCTAAGTTAAGTTTTCCCTCCAATGTCACAGGTAAATCTGACCTTGCATTCAGTATGTGACATTGCATAGACAAACAAGTAAACATGAAATGCATTTAGACAGCCATGCTGAGTTTTTGTTAGACAGCTTTGAGAAGCTGGTATTTTTTAATGGAAGTTGTTTTATTTGTATGAGTTTTTACTCTAATTTTCAAAGCTGCCTAACACAGAAAGTGATGCTTATGGGGATATATTCACCTGTAATGTGGGATTAACATGACATCTGATTCTGTAAAGTGAAATTATTCACATTCCTTCATTTACAGGCATATTTTGAAGGTGACATTTCTTTCCAGTCTCACATAGGCTTTGTAGTATATTGTACCTCTCTTTGAAGCTGAAAAATAGCCATACAAACCTATACAGCCTCAACCTTTTAGCTGGCTTTTAGTTGGCCTTTTAAGGGCTTTATGAAGGAATTTGAGTTCAAAATACTGAAGACTGCTGTTGCTACTTCTAAACCCAAATCTACACCATGTTGGGAGTCTATAATTTCATGCATGATTTCTGTGAGCATATGAATTTAAAGGGAAAAGGAAATGAGAACTCTATGAGTTTGATGTTTTTAAGAAATGTGGATGCTCTTCACCAATATATTTACTTATCCTTCATGGTAATTATTAATGAGCATAATTTTAAAGACAAAATGTTTTCATCAATTCTTTTCTCCTACAGTATGTTTTCTACCATATCTGAATCTTCTGAATACTTTTTCCAAATTTGATCACTTTTCATCCCAAACTTTTAATGGTTTCTAGTTAGTCAAATTGTTTCCAGTGATTTCCAATTTTCAGTTTTTGTGGAGATTTTGGCTTTTAGTCCCAATTAAGAGTGGAAAGTGTTTTTATTTTCTTAATTTCAAAAGTGTTCCCAGATTGGGAAAATTATTTCCCACCTGGTTCTAATAATAGCACGTTTGAGTGGGTTGAGTGCTTTCAAACCTAACATGTCTGAGTACTTTGCCATCAGTAAAATCAGGGTAACCTACCTTAAGTTCCTAAAATGCCTGCCTCTTGTATAAGTGCACCAGAAAACCGTATGAATAAGAATAAACTCAGAGCCAGTGAACCCCTTTGGCCAGGGAGGATGGAAGTTTCCTTTGGCTCTTGGATCATCTAAAATGATTGTTAAACAAAGCAGACCCCTAGCTCCTCTCTGAAGCTTCTAGAATTGACTTTACACAGTGGCAAAAAAGATACAGGTACAGAATCACTTTATTGGTGAACTGAAGAAGTTGCTGAGTATCTTCAGTGAGGGTGTAGGGTGGAGACACAATGGGGCTCTAACATTATAGTAGCTGTTCTGGGTTTTGTGCCTGTAGTTGTGGGTACTGAGGTTAAAAAAGAGCATATATGAAATAAATAATATTCCTGTACCTCCATCAATCCTGCCAGATTCAATGTCACTTTCTCCTTCAGAAAGTCAGGGAGTATTTACTTGTGGCAGAATTAAGAAATAAAAAAATTGGTTAGGGTATGTAAAATACTAAACACAAACTCTGGCTCTTTTCATGGTTGGTGTGTCCTTGTGTATCTGAGTGACAGAGAAAGCAAATATTTCCAGCTTCTCTTTTTAAGCTAGAGAAATCTGTTTCCTGGTTGCATCTGAAATATTTAAGCATAAAAAAAGATTACTGTTGCTCTCAATTTTTTCCTAACATCTGAAAGTCTGCTTCTTTTTTAACTCTGTCAAAGACTTCGGGGAAGAAAATAAATTAAACTTCTGCTCATCTAAGCAGGTTTCATTTTTATGGACTGTATAAATTAAAACAAATCTGTTCCTCTCTTTCAGGATGGTGGGTTTCCTTGTCAAAATGCTCAAAGATCTGTTGCTCTCTTTAAGCTCACTGAGAAAACTGCTTAAGAGATTTAAAACTTTCTTCATCTATTAGTATATATTTCTTTCTAGGATACGTCAACACTATAATTTGTGTTCTGAGGCATAACTTCCTTCACTGGACAAAACCACTGAAAGAAAATCTCATCAAAATATATGTCTCTCTGATGATTGAACATACACATTCAGGGTTTGAACAAAGTTAATTTCTGAAGTACAAATCACTCAGTGCATATCTGTGATAATAATCCAGTGCAGTAGCTTTAATATAGAATTTGCTCTTAAGTTCCATGAGGTGATTTTTAACAGGACTTTGGGTTTCTGTCTAGTCAACAGAAACCCCATCTACTTCATGAATACATTAAAGCCATCTATAAAAATACTCAGTTTAATAGCTAGTGCACATGGTAATACTGTTTGGAGGCTCAAAATTCCTCTCTTTGTAAATAATAAAGTGTTCAAAATTACCAGTTTAATTTATCTAAAAAACATACTGGAAGAAAAACCTTGAAGACAGTTGGCAAATAAACCAAAACCATATACACCCATATAAAAACCATGTGAAAAGTTGGTTACCAAACTCATATATTTCACGTGATAGCACTTTCTTTTTCCAAGATTTCCAATATTTCCAATATTCCAATGTTGCTAACTTTTATTTTAAAATGTGCTGGCTTTCTTTGCATGTATAAGAAACTGTCATCCACCAGGGAAACCTAGACCAGATGACTAAAAATTGTTCTTTAAGAATATGCTTGGCCAGGTTTGTCTCACTTAGCTAAAGCTGATCATTGGCATTGGCAGAACAACCTGTACAAGAATCCTTGACTTTTATGCAGGAAACTGGATAACTCTCTCCCATTTTTTCCAAGGCATAACGAAAGACGGGCTCCAGGAGGGGTGCAGACCACAGTGTACCAGCAAGTTCCTCCTCACTGCCTGCCGTGTCTGCAAACTGAACAGTTTTCTCATTATGAGAAACACTGAGATCAAATGAAGAGTGGACTGAAGAAAAAGGATTTAGGGAGCAACATTCCAGTGTCAGTCATGCTGAAGTCTTTGGGAGTTTTGACACTGTTATACTCTAGAAGTATACAGGAGACTGGATTTAATTCTTAGTATTGCTCTAGTTATCAAAATTTTTTAGAAACACTCTAATGAATGCATCTTTGGTCTTAGAAATTTTATCAATTATTGAGGAAGTCATTATGGCAAAAGCCCATGACAGAGGAACCAAATATATGTAGACTCAGATAAGTGCTTCTTAAGGCCCCCCTGTGACACTAAATGTTCAGTAACCTAGATTACTGGCCTGCTATGAGAAATATACCTCATTCTTTTAAAATTAAAAAGTAATAAAGTGAACTTCTATACTTTCCTCCTTCCCTACCCTGCCCCCCCCCAATTATGTGTCCCTAATTACTGATGTGTCTGCTAATTACCGAGTAAGAATTTAGCTTATTTTGGAGTCCAGTATCATTATTTTAATTAATTCAATTTGCTTTTGGAAGCTGATAATTTCTGATTTGTTCATCCACTGACATAACAGCAACTTGCTTCAAACCACGAAAGCCCAGAGATTTCCCCTGTAATTATTTAAGACACATTGCTAAGAATCATACCCTATGAAATTAAAATCACTTATAAGCAGTGCTAAGATCCTGTTAGAAAGATTCATGTTGGTAAGGATTAATGCTGGAAATTAAATTGTCCTCCCTCCATTGAAATGGAGTTAGTCTCTAGTAATCATATTTTTCAAGGTCTCATGTCCACTAAATTAGCTCTGGATTTTCAGAAGGTTCATTGCCACATTCTACCAAATTTCAGTTGTTAATATGTTTCTAGTAGGAGAAAAAAAAAAAATTTAAATTTGCCTTTTTGTATGTGGGCTTATATACTAAACCAGCAGATGTTATGTAAATATTTTTGTTGTTTCTTGTTTTTGTATGTTATTCATAAAAGAACTGGCTAAGGGCATGTAAGAGCTTCTCTAGTCAAGCTCCCTGATGAGGGCAGAATATGATGTATCAAATCATTCTTGACAACTGTTTGTATACCTGTTTGTGAGATGCACCAGGAATTTACAGTCTCACAAGGAGTTCCTTCCACAGAGTAATCTATCACAAACTATGTTGTTAGAGGTTTGGGTTATTTTTTTCTGGTTAGTTAGTTTTTTTGTTTTTTGGGGTTTTTTTGTTGTTTTGTTTTTTTTTTTAAGTATGACCTAATACTTCCTTACTACTATTGTATCTTCTACTATTACATATTAGATTATTCCTGGTCTGTATTCCTCTTTGTAACAGCCTCTTACATATTTGAAGAGTGAGATAATATATTTTGGGTCAGAGAGAAGAACCACCCCTCCTTCTCTTTCTCATGGAGGGTATCAATTTGTTATAATTTAATGGTTTAATTTCTGTGTTTGTTTTTCTTGCTGATTTCATTATTACATTCACTGATGTTTCACCACTGACATTTGCCTAAGGTCCTGTAGCCTAGCATGGACCTAGGAAATGCTGAAAGAGCTTGAGGAAACACCAGGCTCACCCATCTTTAGGCATATATCACTGGGCCCATCCTGCTCCTCATGAGGGTTTTCTGCTCAGTGCAGTTTCACAATACCAAGCAGGCTTTGCTGCATGCAGATACCACCAAGCAGAATACAGCTGATATCATCAGAGATGCTGAAATGTCTGACTTTTAAATCTATCTTATTTGTGTTGAGTGTGTTTTCTTAGTATTCTAATTTTATCACATCATGAATGCTCCAGCTGGAAGCAATGTTTGACAGTTGATTTGAGGAAATCTTATTTCATTTTTAAACACAGAACACAATAATTGTAGACCTTCTCAGCCAAAGGTCTCATAAAAATATTAAGGATAACATGCATGGAGAGTTTTGAGGCTTACATAGTTGATGTAAGTGAGATAGTATTGCGGTGCTTCCTAGGAATGATCTGTTTTCTGTGATAGTTATAAACAGTTACAGGATCCACCTATGCTGTGTGATCTACTCTGCAATTTTAAAATAAAAATAAAAAATCTTTGCACCAAAAAAGATACTGAAGTTTGTCTTAGAATCTCTCAAAGCACCAAACAGTGGTTTTGGACAGAGATTTCTGTGATAATGAATTATTTGGAAATAATTTCCCCAGGACTAGTTAAAAGAGATCACTTACTCTGTTTGATTAGAACATTAGAATTGATGACAATGTGTTTCCATTTATTGTGGCTTATAGAGAAAAGATATTTTCATCTAAGATATCTTAATCTTTAGGCCACTGTGTGGATTCTTGACTTGTAAAAAATTAACGATGTTGTAATCAGTTAAAATACCCTGTTCTAAACACTGCAAATAAATGGAAAATCCGTTCTTATTTCTTGTCTGTCCTCTTAATTTAGTCTTAATCTCTATTCCTCTAGTTTCCAAAACCTTTCTTTAATTGCATCTTTGTCTACTTCAAAATGCAAATTATCTGCTTGGATATAGGCATAATTTCTTTAAATCCCTATCAGAAAATTGAATGCCTAATGGAAAAAAATTAACAGCTACATAGGGAGGAAAAGAAAACAATTTCCATGTTGTAGTCAAGTTCACCTTTCAGTTTTTGAAGAAATTATTTTTGTTATGCTCTAGCACAGCATTTTTATGAAATTAAAATTCCTAAAATTTAAAATACTAAGACGAGAACAAAATCATCTCAGCGTCACTTCAGTAAAGTAGGTGTTTCTAGTCTGACAACTGGACCCTTAAGTAAGGTAACAGTAGTTTAGGTAAAGTCTTGGTGACAAGTGAAACACTTACCAAAGCAACAGATGATAATTATTTTTCTCAAGAGGTCTTCATACATCACCTATGGATGATGTTTAGTCTTCTTATCAAGTCTGGAGTCAGGCAAAACAATACAGGAACAAAGCTGCCTAATGAGAACTCCCTGAAGCTCACACTGCCCTTTGGATTCTGGAACAAATAGAAGCATCCAGTGACAGATGCCTTGGAAGAGACCCTCATGTACTTTACTGAGTCACAGAATTGCTGAGGTTGGAAGGAACCTGATGAGGGCATTTAAACCAAGTCCTCTACTCAACCTGGGTCAGCTAAAGCAGGTTTCCAGTGACTGTGTCCAGCTACATTTTCAGTATCAACATGGATCTGAGTGTTTTGGGTAACTATTCTTTGCTACCTCTGTAAGACCCAAACCTTCTCTCTTGATGGCTAAACAGCCAACTTTCTCAGCCTCTCCTTGTATGTTAGTTACTGCAGTCCCTTAATTAGCTCTGACCCATTGCTGGACTGGCTCCAATAAGCCCCTATCTTCCTTTTACTGAACAGCCCAGAACTTAAGACAGCACTCCAAATTTGTCTCACCAACATTGAGTGGAGGAAAAGGATCACCCACCCTGACCTGTCAGCAAATTTTTTCCTAATGCAGTTGGACTTTTTTGCTTTGAGGATGCTTTACTGACTCATGTTCAGCTTGTTCTTCACCAAGACCCCAGGGTCCTTCTCTACAGAGCCACTTTCAAGCTGGTCAATCCCCAGCATGTACTTGCGTCCAGGATTAGTAATTCCAAAGCTCTTCATGGTGTGCTCACTGTTTTGAGTACAAGAGCAGGAATAGATCACATATTCCTAGCAGAATTGTACAGATATTTTGACCAAAACTTTTCTAACATTTACAGAATTTGACAAAGACAAAATGTCTTTCAATAAAACCTTCCCACAGATCGGATGCAACATTGTCCAAGCATCATGGCTTTTTTGTTGACTTTGGCACATGTTCAAACTTTTGAAAAACTAGATGAAAGGGAAGGAAGATTATTCTTTTGCCACTCTGTTCTCCCCTTGTAAATTTCCTTAGTGCCTCCCACACTCAGTCCAGGTTTCTGCTGAATGAAGACCAGTGGTGACTTACTACACAGCTGCCTTCAGAAATGGAAAACAAGAGATTTTTAGATGACTATGGTATCTACCACTTGTAAGACAGTCATGTCCGGAAAAAATCAAACCCTACTTGCTAGTCTGCAAAATATTCCTAAGAGAATACCATGAGCATCTTGACATGTGTCAATCCAGATTTTCTTGGCTGAGACTGCTGAGGACTTTGACAGCTGCTAAATGAGTACAGCTCAGACAGGAAAAAAGGGGGAAAAGCAAGAATCAGGATCTGGGCCCTTACAAGAAGTCTGTACCTACACACCAGAGAACTGGTTGCAGGGCTGATCTCTTTGGCACTGCAAGAAACAATGTGAGTACACAGAGATTAAGGGTTTAATGGTAGGACTGATAGCAATGCAGCTACATGAATTCAGTCTGCTGTGAAAGAAAAAAAAATACACAGAGGCAGAGTAATTATTGACTTAGTTTCTTGTATTTGAGAACAGGAAGAACACACTGAACAAGACAAAATCTGTGATGCCCTATTTGTTAGCTGGTGATAGGTAGACAGGTGTGATTCACTTCACACCCTGAAAAAGAGAGTGTTCAAATGCAAATTAAGTTTTCTTGTCCTTTTTTCACTGTTCCTCAGCCATTAAGATGTGCTCAGCTCAGTTTCTCAGATCTTATAATGAGTTCGGAATTTGCTCATTATTCCTCTTTTTCTAATTAATGCTGAAAATCCCCAATGTATCTAATAGCCCACTGACTCTTTAGGATATGACTCCCTGTGGGAACTTTTGTAGGATGCTTTTAAGAATCCATATTATTTATAAGTAGCTGTTGCCAAAATCCATTTTTACTGACTTAGTATCTTTGCTTTATCATGCAGCTGAGCACTTCCCCTTCTTTTTAAAAATACACTGACAAAGGAAACAGACAACATATCCATGAACCTTGTCTGACTGAGTCTCAGTCAAGTTATGGAGTGCAGCTCCATGAATTTAACTCTTCTAGTGATCTTGTCAGCACCAAAGTAGATAGTACAGGAACATAGGCAAATGTCTTCTACATGCCATGGTGAGAGTGATTCACATGAGGGTGGTTTAGCATCCAGGCAGATTCAGAAAGAATATTGTAGAGACCACAGAAAGGTGAAGCAATTAGAGCTGCTTCAGCCTTTTGTTCTCTTTGGTGCAACCTTATAATTGAATAGCACATATTACCAGAAATAAATCCAGGCTGAAGAAAATAACCTGAGAGAAAGAATGGAAGAGATAAAAACTCCCAAGAAACTCTAAATGTTTGAACTCTAGATATGGGAAACCAACGTAAAGAGATTCAGACAGCACTGTCATTCTTTATTTGCAGACAGAGTGTACTAGAAAAACTGAAGGTAGTCTTAGTTTGCAATAGAGTTTAATGAGTTTTATGTTTTTCAGTTAGCCTTGGCAAGAAGATAACTGTAAACTTACAATGTTATAAAAACACAGTCTGCATAAGATGATAATACACAAGAGACACCTAACTCATTATCCTAATTTCCTGGGCATACAAAGTGAAAATGAGTTTATACAAACACTCTAATGAAAAATATAAGGACGTCTGGTAAGATTTCTGTCTGGGGCTGGGACTGGAGTGAGAAACTGGCAGATTACTGGAAGATTTCTGACAATCCTTTATAATAAAACAACAATTCTGAATTTTCAGTTTGAAAACAGGCAATAAAATGTTATTAATACTAAAAAGATACTGAAAATAGTAATAGCTACTGATGTCTTTAGAATCTGAAAGATATTGTCAGAACAAATTTATGCATAAATAGGAAAGCAGTGAATATAGCAATTAGTAAAAATATTGCAGAAGTACAGAAAGAGGACTTGTAATTAGGGTAAACATATATCCAACTGTGATTTTATCAGGGTATGCAGTCATTTACTCATTCAGCAAGGTAAATAAGTGTGGGCAGGGAACAGCACTAAACAGTGACCCTGCTCCTAATTACAGAAGTGCCTCATTCAGTGGTAATGTGTGCATCTTTAGTAAGTACTATGCTGAATGACTTGAGTGAACAGGAATAAGAAAGGTGCTTACTAGAGAAAAAGGTGACAGAATCTTCAGGCATTTATGCAAAAAAATAAATATATTATAAAAAATAGTATTTTCTGCTGCTTCAAAACAGAAGTTTTGAGGCCTAAAGGGTGCTGTATATTTGAAATACCTCTCTTTCCCTACAGTCTATTCTAAAAGTAAAACAAACATTTTGATTGTGCCTTGACTGAACAAAGCAGTAATGCTGCCAGTTTAAAAAGAATGCTGTGTTCTTTCTATATCTTCTATTTTCAAAGCAACAAATAGAAAGTTTCCAACCTTCATCCCTCAAACCTTATACTGGTATTACCTTAAAAAACCAGAAATGCACAAAATGGTCTTTAATGACAAGTTACAGCTTAGGCTGTAAACCTGTATTTACGTACATTAGGTACAGTATCATTAAAATGTTTCTGTCTTATACTGATCCTGTACTTTTAATCTTTCTTGATAAATCATTTCATCAATAACTGGTCATGTAACATCTAAGCCAGAAGCAAGATCTACTTGAATTGAAACAGCAGCTTGACAAATAGAATTCTTATTGTGAAATTATGTAGAATAGAGCTCTCCCTTACTGTGAACAATCAATGTACACTGGCCCTGCTAAAAATAATATTAGGAATGTGCATGATGATCAACAACTTGAAATTTTCTACTGTACTTCATTCTGCTTTGTAAAAGTAATATTTTATAGCATTAAAAATCTATGTGTGTTACTGCTCTGTTTTCCTCCTGGCAAGTTCTTTAAGTGGTGATGAGAACGGCCAGTATTTTATTGTGGAAGTCATATCAACAGCAGAAAGTAATTTTGTCTCTGGCTGGTAAGTTATTATAGAAAATTAGTCAGATTATCTTGTGCTTAAATTTCTGCAATCAGCTATGGGAGCTTCTTTTCACTGCAGTAGGTTCCTTTTATGAGATTGGATCAATTGCTTGAAATCAAGCCTCCCACAGTGTCCTGAACAGTGTCCAGAGTAAAGCCAGGCTTCTTATACAACTCTTAGCTCATTTTATCACCTGACAACAGCTAGATGTTCAGAGCAGTTCAAAAGCCAGGGACATAGATTTTTATGAAGGAACATAAAAATTGCTGGGGATGAAATACAGTGCTCATCCTTTTAATATATCAGGTCTTTAACTATGTGCATATTCACCCTTTAGTCTTATTCCCCCACCTTTCAAATGGAGACAATATTGAATGTGTCTGCATAGAGGATGAAAGGAGTGAAGATGAAGTGATTTCACTTTAATGTAATTCTTACACGTTATGCTGGTAAAAAACTATTAAAACCCTATGTGGAGAATAAATTGAAAAACTAAGAAAAGAGAATTTGTTTTCCAAATATCTCCTTATTCCTTCCTTCTTTTTACAGGAAATTTTTATTTTCAACTGCCTTTACTGTTTGTCTTTCCTGGGAGACTGCAGCAGAAAGAGTTTTTGACTGCATTTTTACCCCCACATTCTCACATTTTGTACTGTGCCAATACCAGGAATGAATTTTACATAGTTTACTCTTGATTGCATTATATACTGCAATATTGCTATTTTAGTCTTCCCAAGCTTCAGGAATATAAATTAACTGTATATCTTTCTTGTCCTAATTGCAAACTCCTGGGATCCCTTTGTGTATGAGATATTGTAATCTAAGACTAGTTTCAGAAAGCAAATGTTAACCAAGGTATGAAACTCACTGTGGATACTATGGTACCTTTTCCTGTTTCCTAATAAAATCTTCAAATGAGGTGAATATGAGTATGCTTTTTTTTCTGATTTATATGAAAGAATAAACTCTCTCTAATTTGGAGAATGTAGAATTGCAGTGAAGGTTTTTAAAATAAATCTTTCCTGACAATTATAGCTAAGCATGCCCCTTAAAGAAAAAACAGAATTGTCCAGAGGACAGCAATTAACCATATGTTCACAGGGTTTATTTTTAAATATGAAACTGTGGGGTTTTTACTTAATAACAAAACAGGAAGGCAGTCTGCTATCTTTAATTATTTTCTTATTGATAACTGAGCTTGCAGATACATCTTTCCCAAATTTGCTTTCAGTGCTTCCCCTCTATACCTGCTGGTGATAAATAATGTTGCCTTATGTGGTCTATTGCAAGACCATTTATATCATTCTCTGAATTGGTGGATATTTTTAGTCATGTTTAAAATACTAAGAGCTGTTGGCTACTGCCAAGATAAGTAAGCAGAGAATACTGTCACTGTAGGGTTTGCTTTGTCTGTTGCTGCTTAGGAAACAGTCACAAGTCATGCACTGATTGACAGGGCCTCACTGCTGCTCTTGACAACTATCAGGAAGGTTGTCATGTAGTTTAAATTACTTGCATAAGAACGGAAAAAAAAGAATGGAGATTCATTATTCACAGCACTTTCACAGTAATCATAACCCTTGGGCTTCTCAGAAAAACTGATATGTAAGCTATGAAATCTTTTCTATGTATAGAAAAGAGTACAGCAAACTACAGAGCAGTGAATAGGTAACTACTCTAGAAACTGTATTACTGTTTTTAGGAAGGGGGATCAATGCTGGTAGTAATGAAAGCATGATCATAGGCACTGGACCAAAAAATTGAAAATATTATCCTGCCGAATTCTGTGCTTATCCCAATTTCCAAATTAAAATCATACCTAGCCCAGGGCAATTGAAGCTATTGCTTACTCAAGAGTTATGCCTGTATAGAATATATCCCTTTGTCTTGTAGGGGAGACACTCTTAAGTGTTCAAAAATAAAACCTAACACTCAGCAGCTTTCTTGGCTATGAGATCTATCCAGTTCCACAACTGGCAGCACAAGCTTGCCAGAGGCATGTGCTGCTCATTTTTGGAGTGATAGCATATCCCATAATGTCTCCAGTGATTGCCCATAGAGCCCAGTTCAGTCTAACAGTTTCTGTATGAAGTTTTCCTAGTCTCCAAGGAAGAAAATAATGTGAAAAGAATGGTAAGCAGGAGATTCCCGTGATTTGAAGGCTGTTAGTACAGTTTTTTTGTAAAGGAGGCAGACTGTATACCAGCAAATACAACATAAAAAACCAGACCCCTAAAGCTTAAATTTCAAGCTCATAAACTTCCATGAAATGATAAGATTTGTTTCTTGTTCTAGTTCATAAAATGAGATTAGAAAGGTGAGCTGCAAACTGGAAATTATCTGTAATGGACAGAATTGCTTTATTGGAATGATAAACTGAATTAATCAAAACCTAGGAAAAGTTGTGCCTATTTTTCTTTGGCAGACCAATAGACCCAAAATAGACCTTAGAAAGAAATAACAAAGTAATTTAATAAAAATTCTGAATCATTTAAACTATACTAGCATTTCACTACCCTTGACATGCTGATAAAAGCTTTTTTTAATGAGTACCTTAAAGCAGATATGTTCTGATCCACACTAAGAATCTATGGAAACCATGTGCAAGCAGTTGGTTTCCAGAGCATCCTAGATACATAAAATGTCTGGCTTCAACTAGCTGACTTACAATCAGTTAGCTAGTTAATTCTCATTCACCAAGCATGATTCTGCAAAGTTAGAAAGATCTGAAATGCCTTCTGATCTTAATAGCAAAAAAACGTGGTTCTAGTACCAAAACAGAACTAAAGACATGGAAAACAGAATATTATAAAGTACTGCCCTTCCAGTGTACCAGAAATCACCTTTTATTTTTTTTTTTTCATATTTCTTAAAATATCTGAACATCAAACCCTTCAGTTCTCCACATATCTGTAAATTAATTTTCACTTCTAATTTTGGCCTATACACTGACAGGAAAATGCAAAGCAGTTCTGTCAAAAAAGAAAGTCTTTATAGTTAATTTTCTTATTGAAATCAGGAGTATCATGATTTTTTCATCACCTCTCTCACACACCTCATTACTCACAATACCCCATTTTATGAGACCCTTAATCCCATCTCAAATAGTTAATAGGCTTGGACAGTTGCAGTGAGTTTTAGCTTACAAAGTTAGTTAGGTTTCATAATAAATTTAGTATCTAAACCAAGCATCCTTACATTGGAGAACTAGTAACATGCACTGTATTTATAGGCTTTACGTCTTTCTTTTTGGCAACTCCGTTTTAGCTGTTATCGCCCATCTTCATAATTCTAGAGGTAGAGAAAATCAATGGGTTATGAGAACAGTAGGTTAATGTATGATTAAACTATTTGAGTGTCTTAAGAAATGACAGAGTTTTAGGTCAATGGAAGATATTACATTGATCTTTTCAATGGTGATATTTCATTTTTTCTTCTACCTCATGGACCTTACTCTACCAGTGTACTTATTTGAAAGCACTTTTATTAATTTCATAATTATGTCTTATCTATGTCATTGAGTGTCTCTTGAAATAGAAGTAGTGCAAGGATTACAAAGGCTGCTTAGCAGAAAGTTTGGAAACTTTCTCATTCTCTTAACACTTTCTCTGGCCATGTATGGTAGTCATTTGTATGCTTTTAAAAGATCTTTCTCATTTCTAAAAAAACTTGCTGGAATCAAATCACAAGAAAATTGTTTCAGTGAATTATGGATCAGTGACCATTTTGCCAGTAACACTAGGGAAATTAAAAGTTTGGTTCAAAACGGATTTCCAAAATGCCTTTGAATCCTTAGGACAACAGGTGCTTTTGTTCTTGAAGTTATATTTGAGTTGTGTGAGAGATGCTTATATTTATTACATATTATCCTATGGACAGGAATGTTGTTTTGGTTAGATGCAGTGCTTTTACTTAGATTTCACATAACTGCATAGGTATGACAAGAAAAGAGAGGACAATGAAATAAATACATTATTAGCATGAATTTCCAAAAGCTCACCACTTTTCTCGTTGCTGTAATCACAGCAGTTCACAAGCTTATCTCACACATGAGAGTCTCTGGTGCTCCAGTGGATCTGTAGCATGACTTCAAATGCCAGCAGAAATAGTGTCAGCACTGTGAAGAACTAGATAATGTGTACGTGCTTAGTCACTGTGTGAAAAGTGATTATATTTAGAAGAAAAGCTTGGAAGGGCTATATCTACTTAAATAGGTGGTGATTCTGGGGAAAACCCTCCACAGCCTCTCAGTGTTCATGATCAGAGAGTGACAAAGCCACAGAATCACAGAACAGTTAAGGTTGGAAGGGACCTTAAGGTGGGACCATAAAGTCCCACTCCTCTGCTTGAGCAGGATCACTAAGAGCAGGTTACTCAGGACACTGCCCAGTTCTCCAGAGGGGAAGGAAACTCCACAGCCTCTCTGGGTTGGTGTGCTTGATAACCTTTACTGTCAGGTCTGTACCTGTCAGGTACACATTGATATGTATATACCTTAATACAAATTAACATATATCTTATGAAAATAAAATAATTGTCATGATATAATGGCCTAATTAAAAAAAAAATAGTTATACCATGTACTGTGTATAAACTGACAAGTTGAGATAGTATAGGAGATCACTAATTTATACTACTTTATTTACTACTTGATTCCTTTTCTAATTCTGTCCTGTCTCTCATTTTTAGGGACCCAATAGTGTTTCTAAATAGCAACTTCAGTAGTAAGATGAATAAATCTCCACTTAAAACAAGAGAGTACAAGGAACGAAAAGGTTTAGTAAGTCTTGATAAGTGCACCTGGATCTCTGCCAGTAAATTTGGTTGTTGGGACTACCTAGAAAAGACTTAGACTTCTGTTTAAAAGACCACAGAGGGTTCCTCTTTGACTTTTAAGCATGCAGTAAAAGTTTTGATTGCAGAGAATGGGTAAGTTTAGTGGGACCTTCCTGGAGAGGACAGCATCTAAGAGAGTGAGCTTTGTTGCTCCTGCAAAGTGTTAGCACATTTGGAAAATATTCAGGATGAAGACGAAAGTCATATAGACAAGAGATTAAAATTTATTGAGTAAATAGAAATTTCTTTGGATGTGTAGCATTGGAAGATCCATTGGCAAGTGCTTTCAGAGAGAGGCCCCAGCAGATAATGGGAGTTTTCAAGGGAAAAAGAAATCTAGATGAGGGGTAAAGTCTGTATTAGAAAAGTCTGTATTATGTTAGGACTCAACAGTGCTTGTAATATTTGTTTGGTTTTCAGTTTTGCTGGGCAGATAAATTCATAATGTTTCACAATGCCAACTCATAGGGCAGCATTATGTCTACTGCATATATCTAGCCATACTTTATTGCATTTGTTCATTTTATTGTCTAGAAAGCAACTGAAATGTGAATTTCATTTCTGTGTTGTGTCTGTAGCCCACTAATGAAGTCTTAGAGTGGCAGCTTTTCATATGCTTTTGTAAATCTCCAGGAAATGTCTTTCTTAATGCTATTGGCTCATACTTGTCTCTTTCAATCAAGATTGAAAGATTAAATGTTTAAAAAAATGGAAAGCTCAAACCATAAATACTGTGAGGGCCTTAGTTCCCTGACTCATCAATTGATTTTCATATGGAAAGTCCGAGATGTGAAGTGTGATGCTATTACATATTTGTCCCCGAAGAATTAATCAGCTTACAGAAAAGCCTTCACCAAGGTGACCTCCCATTCTGAGCTGAACAGAAGCAAAAGCTCTTGCTTAATGTCACTAAACTCTCGTTCTTTCTCTGTCTTCCCCACAGTGATGACAAACACTATGTAATAAGAATAGTGGGTTCAATGTCTGAACTATGCTTGTGTTGCAATATTTAAAGAGAATTTTGATTATTGTGATGGTGGCAATTCAAGGAAAATGAGCTCAAATTAATCATACAAGTAGAAATAAAGAATAATGCTAGCTGCCTTAGCACTGTGATAATAACACTTAATGAATTCTTCATAATCAAGCAACGCTTCATTACCTGACCCTGTGAACACCTCACTGAATGACAGTCTCCTACATAACAAACATAATCAAACATCTGTATGCCCTCAATTAACCAGACCTGCAGCTGGTCAGCCATCTGCAGAGTGGTTGTCCTCATGGAACTGTTTGCCTGTTCACTTAATGTTTGTTTTTCTCTTAAACTCTAATGTTTATGATGGATTTTGCATGTCTATCTCTTAGTCTATGTTCCGTTTAATCTTTTTTGGTGATGATATGTATGGGCTTTCTATCAAAGTGGTAGTGCTGGGAATTAATGGTTGGTTTGACTTGATGATCTTGAAGGTCTCCCAGCCTGGAGGATTCTACGTTTCTACAACTGAAATCTTGAAATGAGGATGGGGAAGAATGGTGAACTTAAAGCCTCATCTTCAAGGTGAATTTTGTGATTCACAAATACTATATGCACCTTATGTTTTGTTCAAGTATCATGACCAGATTTAGAGACAGATTTCTAATTGGATACTTAATGAAATACTGATGAATATTTGAATTCTGTTATATCACAATTATCTTAAACATTAAATTAGTTAAAATTTGTGTATAAATCTAATTTCCTTGTATCCTACCACATTTCTGACAGTTACAGAATAATATAGGCCATGTTTCAATGCTTTCAGTTCTTGAAAGGAGGTGAACAAATATTTTAAATACCTGTAGCCTGAATCACAGGCAATGGAATAAAATCAGATAGGACCCCAGAAAGCTATGCATTGCAAGCCATCAAAACCAACACCCATGAATTGAGAGTTAACACTGCCATTCATTTTACAGTTGGGCTTCATTCTAGTATATAAAGCATCATCTCAAGACAGCAACTGCTTGTGGTTTCTGTTGCTCTTGTTTTTAGACAAGAAACTTTGGAGTCGAAGAAAATTATCCAGTGTACCCTTAGAACAGGTTAGAAAAATCCCCCAGAGAACAGTGGTAGCATTAGAGTTACAAACAGCTGTTTTCTCTAATATTTTCATGAGGGAAAGTTTCTTGTGCTAATTTTCTCATACTTGGTAGTTAAACTCTTCCTAGGTCAGCAGTGCTCCCTTGTGACTCACTTATTCTGAATTTCACATGTTAATTATCTTTTTTCTTTTGGAAAATCTTCCTTCTGCACCTAACATGCATTTGAGTTTTAAGAGTTTTCACTCTTTTTCAACTCCCACTATGATTTTAATATTTACATATTATGTTGCAAGCACTGTGAATATAAGTCTTAAGACTTTCTTTTGAATCAACTCTGATTTATTTTTAGTTGTGTTCAATATAACTTCAGCACATCTAAGATTTATTCTTAGTCTCAATGACTTTTGTTGGCTCTTTCCATACATTTTTCTGAATTTCTTAATTCAGCAGTTCCCTTAGGCAAATGTATGCATTTTGTGTTTTTTGAAATTTCCTAATATACCAGTACTGACCTGCATTTTTATCTTCATTTCTTGACAGATCTACATTTTACATTTGGGGGCAGGGAGAAAAATGGTTTAGACCAACTTACCATTCTAAAATCCTACATATAGGGCACATGAATGCTAATCTAAATAACTTGAAATAAATCTGAGACTTGCGGATGCCAATCCTATGCTGGCAATGTAGACTTTTAAAACTGCCATTCACAGACTTGCAGAGGGAAGCTGATAAAGCAGCCTTAGCTAACCCAGCATCAAAGTCAAGTTCCCAGCCAAGTGACAATTCTTAGCCTTGTGTTTCTGAGCCTGCATGGGAGGAGTAAGGGTTAAAACTGTACTGTCTGGATTGTTGTGCAGTTTCCTCAGTAATTGAAAACCTAAGAACTAAACTAGAAATAAATCTCATCTGCCCATTTCTCCTCTGCATGCCAAGAGCTGGCAAAGGTGGTGGTGGAGGCAGTGGATGACAGCTTAGGTCTCCTGCATGCTTTCCCCCATTCTGACCACAGCTCAGTAGTCCAAGCTTGTGCTGATCAGCTTAATCATCTCATGCATTGTTTGAAGGAATATACTGTAATGTACCCTTCTAATGATATGGATGATACATAAATAGCAGCATTTGGGGAAGAATGCTTTTCCTTACTGGCCTTTGTGTACCACTACTTCTGACTGAGATCCTGGGACTTCCTTTATTGGAATCTTATTTTCCATTTATAGAAAATTTAAAGCATTGTGCCTCCTGGTCTTGAGAACAGGAACTTGATGTTTTTCTTAGGTAAAATCTGTGTTAGATTTTTTTGCTATGAGAATTTTAGGGTAGGCTTTTGATTTCTTAACTCCATACTGGCAGAAGAACTTGTATAGCTGTATCTACAGGGCTTAAAAGAGTTTTGCTGTGTTAACTTTTGTTTATTTGTGACACTGGCTAAAACTACTTTGTGGGAAACAGTCTTTGCCAGGAGAAAGGTTATCTACACTTCAGGATATGAAGCTACAGTTGTAGGTATCTTCTACTGTGTAGCAGTATTGTCTAGTATGGTACCTGGTGTAGAAGAGATATGCTGCACAAACAGGTGTATCAAAAGCTTGAAAACCTCTGTAAGTAGAGTGAGCACATCAAAAATGAGTTCACATATGATTTGCTGACTAAGAGCTGCAGACTGAGGTAATTCATTTATCACTACCTCTATTGCTGATGTGTCAGCATATATATGGTGATAAGAACCCAAAGGACTTGTAGGCTCTACGTAATTCAGGTAGGCAAAATTTGACTTTTACCAATGCTATTACTAACTGCTATAACTTTAAAAGTTTTGTTTACCCTGTTTTGGGCAATCCTATAGTTTGATGATATGTTTTCAAATGCTGACATGTTTTAGAGTTACACGGAAATTTGAAAAAAAGCTTTCTAGTAAGCTTTCTTCTCTTACAAATCCTGATTGTAAAACCTGTCTTTTTTTACATTTTCTGATTTAGTATTGAGAACCAATGGTTCAGACTGACCTTCTGCAACTTTTAATAAAGCCAGTGAAAAGCTTTGTAAGTAAGAAAGCTGTTGAAAAGCCAAGTGATTTATTACAAAAACAGTTGGACCCAGTAAGCTGGAAAGGTCAAGCTGACAAAAATCTAGACTCAAAAATGTTTCTGCAATATAAAAGAAGGCATTATCAGGAGGAAAGCAAAAAACAAATCAGAGTATTCCTCGGAAAAACATAGATCTGTTAGCTAAGAAAACAATGTATTTGTCCTGCAATATTCTCATTTCAAAAAGCTCCCTGTGGAGGGGCTTTTCTATAGAGTAGGAACTTAAATGAAGTTGATGCTTCTGAAAGAAAATATGGGGGAAGGATTGAAGCAAGGTAAATCCACCACAGAACAACTAATAAAAGTAGTTGAGATATTCAATACCATAGAATACCATATTCAAGATTTTCTTTGAGGCTAGGTATGGTAGAAATTAGGAACCTTCTGTACCCTGCTATAATGTGAGCATTTTTACTAATGGGGGAAGGGGGAACTGGGAGGGTAGGCAACTTGTAAATTACCCCCTAGATCCATAAATGATCTAATGATCAAAAATGGTCCTGGTCAGATGATTCTCAAATACTTCAGTGAACATATTGATATTTCTGATGATTTTTTGTGTGTTTGTTTATCTTACTCATGTCAACCAGGAATTCATCCTGGAGGAATGGGTGGGATTATGCAAGTCAGGAAGAAAAGGAATCTCAGAGTATGTTGTAGTTTTATGGAGATTGTAGAGAGAACAAGAAGCTAAATGGTATGAATGGTTACTGAGTTTGTTTCCATTGTAGTAACTTTACAAGCAGAAGATTTGAGAATTTCTATAAAAAACTCTTCTTTGTGAATGAGTTTTCTGGTTTATAAGTAATATACATTACAAAAGATAAACTCTTTTTTTTTTTTCCGTCAAAGTTTACAACAAATAACTTTCAGTTTGGTTAAACAAAGATACATCTCCTGATCTTTACAGGAGTTATAAAGTGAAGATGGGACTTGGAAGTCATCATTCTTAAGTTTTTTTACAATAAAAAATGGATTGTAGTTTGATAAATGTGTGCAGCGTCAAGGTGATTATCTTAAGAGGAATCTATCCCAGTTTGGGGAACTGAAGTGTGTCATATGAAGACCAAGTTCCAGATGACTTTATACATTACTGCAAGAATGATCGAAATATTCCTTTTTATGATGGAAAAAATGATTGTCAAAAATAGACAAAAAACTTAGATTTATGTCACTGGTATTAGTACTCAAAGCCCTTAGTGGGAGACTTCAGCCTTCTGTAATATAGTTGTCAATAGATATGCCTTTCACATTTGCTTTCTGGGTTTTTTTGCTATTTTCTGCTTGATTTAAGAAATTTTCCATTTCATATTGCTACATGGGCTGTAGTTTAAAAACTGTGCGTTGAATAGGGTGTAAAATCACTCCATTCTTTAAGCATACAAGGAATCTAGAGCATATGGTTTCCCTAGAACAATATCTTTGCCTTATTATCATATAAGGAAACGTATTATGTGCTCAAGTGCTTGCAGTATGTGCTTAGATTTGAGATCTGAATGAGTTACCCTATTACTTAATAAAATGCATCAGAAAGTCTGGGGTAATTGTATAAATCAGGAAAATATATGAGGAACTAGGCTGTGCATCTTCCTTGGTTATTTAAATACAAAGGCTTGTCCTTGCATTTTCACTAATGCTAATGAACCAGTCAAATATTTGAGTCAAACACACCAAACCTTGCTGAAACAAACTATGCTTTGTGGATTGTCCTCTAACTACATCTGACCTTTCTAGGCTGGCTGTGTACTCATTTATGTGAGCATCTGAACAGCATTTCATTGTTGTAAGCTGTCTTACAGATAGTTACTTTTCTACCTAGGAAACACATTCATGTAAGTATTCAGTTTTAACTTAAAAAAATGCTACAAGTGGATAAATAGTATCATGTGTTCTAACTACAAAATGCTGCACTTTTATTAACTGAAAATGCTCATGCAGGCCTTTACAGCACCGAAGTTAGTTAAATATAAGTTTGAACACATGCTATAAACTTGTAATTGTGGTATATTATGTAGTTAGCAATAGTTTTCAGTACCTTCTATGTCTCACTAACAATATTTTGCTCTATTCAGGATCAGTGCAAAGTGTGCTAAGGATATGATAAATTATCATAGCTCATTCTGTGAAAACATGAAAATGAAAATATTCTCTCTGTTTCAATATATGGATAGAATTTTCATTTTAAAAATAAGCAAAGTTCATTTTGATAGTTGGAGAAAAGGCAAGGGAACATAAAAGATTAAAAATATCTCTTATTTTGAAAAAAGTCCAGTTATTTTGTGATATGCTAGATTTTTACTTTCCTTTATCTGAGAAAAATAGTGATCTTCCACTAATGACTGATGGAGATTTGGAATTAGACCTGCTCAGGGACAGACACAGTCATTCTATGTTAAAAAGATTAAATGATGCATGAGTGCTACATACCTAAGAGTATCAAATCACCTCTTTAATTTTATCATATAATTTAAGGGCATGGGGAGGTTCATAATCCTCATTGATCTTTTGTCCTTGTTCAGAGACAAGCTACAAATTCTCAATACAGTGAGCAATATATGTTTTTTTTTTCTTGGGGATTGCAGTCCACTGGATAATTATGTCACATTAACAAGCTGAATAATCCAGACAATTAGACAAGCACAGCTTTTTCATCACCAGCTACTAAAAGCCATTTGAACTAATGACTGATCTTTGAGCCAACCTTCCCCCTGCCCCATGACATTCTCATAATCCCACCTGAAACTCATTTCTGGTCTGTTCCCAAAAGTAGCTAAAATTACATGGCCACAGCTTTCTTCTAGGTTTTTGGGATTTTTTTGTTATTTGTTTTGTTGGGGTTTTTGTTATTATTCCATTCAGAATGTCACGTACCTTGATCTAAATGCCTGGCTTTCTTTTACAAACCCAGTTCTCTAGCAGAGCCCTGTTAAAATGGATTAAGGATGACTTTATAGCTCAGTAATACCTAAACACTGTGCAGTGAAAGTACCATTTTGGCATATATTACTACAATAATTAAATATATTATCCCTGAAAATGTATTCCTTAAGCTGAGAATTATATTATCCATGAAAGTGTTTTACTTAAACCAAACCCATGCATTCTTTTTGTGTTTCAATTAACATAGTTGCATCTTGCTCTGCTGCCTTTTACAGACGCTATATTTTTAGATCTGTTTTCAATGGAACAAACATACCATAAAAATAACGTGCAGGCATAGAGATGAATTCTTGCTATGTTTGATGAGAAAATGTAGTCATGAAGTCTGTTTTGTATTTAAAACATCATTTCACACATTACTAAAACTTAAAATTTAAAAAAATTGTATCAGTTTGCACTGAATATCAAGAAGTACCCAGCTGTGGAGACAGCTTTTTTTGTTTAGCAAAACTTCTAAAGATTCCACTTTTCAGATAATCAGCCTCATGATAAGGAATCCCAAAGTACTATTTGCTGGCAAATAGCAATTACTTTCTGCTTTGCATTGGATCATTTCTTCTGAATTTGTAAAGGACTGAAATTATACAACAGAAAGGACAATGACAACTGTTACTACCTGGAGCAAAAAGAAATCAGAGCAACTCTGAATTCACTTTTTTCACCCTGACTATGTTGCCTTAAGCTTGCTATAAATTCTCTATCTAAATAGACAGGCAATGTTGCGAAAAAATTATATGCTTTGGTATTCATGAATGCCTGGAATTCTCTATTGAATTTCATCTTTAACAAAGATTTCATAAGATAAGAACAGCTTTCTTGTTTCCCATGCATAAGTTCTCCCTTATGGGATTTTAAAGTTTATGCAGACTGTTTGTTTATGGGAATATTTCCTTAATTTTCATTTGTCCTGGTACGTTTCTATTTCTAACATCCAGTATATTTTATCACTTAACATTTTCACTCAAATCTGCTTTTCTCAACTCTCATGCTCTGGGATGTTCTTTTCCCATCAATTTATTCCAACAGTGAATACATCTAGAAGTGTTCTTTGACATCTGCTAGACCATAGAATAAGAGTTTTAGGCAACCTGGAATTCCCATTACTTGAGAAATCTAAAATAGTTCAAAGCAAACAACCAGTGTGTATGCAGCAACACCTGAATCAACAAGGTCTGGACCTGACGACTTTTAAAATCTTTTTGAACCCTGAGCTCATTTGGCTAATTTTTGAATGACTGACTTACGCCCTGGAGCAAGATTATAACATAGAGAAGATTAAACTTTTTGGTTATACTTTGATTGTTTGTTTGTTTGTTTGGATTTTTTCTTGCTATAAAACTAGAAGGCAAGCCTAACTATTTTTCAAAATAGCTTTGAGGTTTGCTCAGTACACTTCTGTCCTTAGATGTGACTAATTGTCTGTCTGCCAGCAAATAAAATACAAAGATGTTTAGCTCCCCTCTATTGTCCAGGATATGAAATAAAGAAGCTTATGATGAGACAAAAATTACAACTTAATCCCCAGCCAACAATCACTTGTTCTGATATTTATTTAATGTATGCCTCAGAGTACTCTGAGAGTGGTGAGTTTTGTAGGATTTGTAGTGGTTTTTTTTTTTCCTCTTTCCTCTAGTTGGTCTGAGTGACATTTGCAAAAAAGTGGGTCTGTTCCTGTACCTGTAAAACTTAACAAGAGTTTTGTCACCCTCACTAAAGTGAATAGATGCAAGCTAAGGTGTAGGAGAAAAAAAAAATGTCTGTGAAATCCATTATTATACTTGTCTGGAATGTTAGAATATTCATTTTAACCTTATTTCCTATGAGAAATAGGAAAAGTATACTTAGAATTTAGGTCTTCTTACTGGAACACTACTGTTATGGTTTTTTCATACTGACTCCTTATTCCCAAGAAAATATGATTTGCATAGATAACTAATAAACGTTCATGGTGATCATTGAGTTGTTCAAACTTAAAGAACCAGATCTGATTGTGATAGTTAGAGTGGCATTTGAACTTCCGTCAGAAACTCAAGGCTGGGGGTAGTATGCTTCAGATTAATGATACTGTCATGATGATTTTTTCTAAATTTTTATTTCTTAATTACCTACTTGTTCACTTACTAAAGCAGCTACAATACTTTATAGAACCTTAAGTTTTTTAATATTCATATCCCAGGTGTTAGGTCTTAGAGCTAGGGATAGCTGGTTGAAGGTTACTACTTGCAAGTATAAATTCAAAATCCAACTAGCTGGATGGCTCAGTCATGATATTTTACCTCTGGGTTTGTATAGTTTCACTTAGTCACCAAAAGACATTTGTAGCAATACTTCAAAAATAGCCCTTAGGAATTTCCATATTTGTTTCAAATGCAGCATATTTATGCAATAATTGAGCAGGTCCTCATTCATTAGCATTCCCTACCAGTTATTCATGACTTGCCTTTTTTCAAAACTGATGTCATGTGGCTAATGGGACCAATTACTTGCATCAAGTCTAAACAACAAATAAAAAAGGAAAATTAACTAAAATATAGAAATAGTCAAGAAACATTTACATAAAATAGAATGCATATAGAAGAATACTTTAAGAGTGTCAAATTCTTTAGCTGTCCTTGGGAGAATTGTCATTTGATTAATAACACATTATTGCCTTAGAGAGGCAAGTATATACATATATCATACGGGAACTCAAAAGTGAATATGTAAGTGTCTAAATACAGAGGAAAATTATCAAATCCTACAAACTTTGAAACTCAGCTAAGCTGTCATTTGAACCTAAACTTATTATTCATTCAAGGGCTGAAAAAGGGGGGAAAAAAAAATCCCATTACAGTAGGTGTTTTTCACATGAAGATTTTTAAACTGCAACAGAATATTAGAATTTCCACAATTTCAAGGTCATCAAAAATAACAAAAAATTTAAAATTAATTACAGAGAAAAATTTTGGTTATATGCATAATGACCTCTTATCTAGTCAGTTGAAAACTTAACATGCCTTACTATTAATAATATATGAATATCTAACTTAGATCATTAAAGGTTTGAAAAGTCCAATTTGCAGATGATAGCAGGCTCATAAGGGCTGCAGAACGTCAGATGTGAATGTAGTTGAGATGAGACAGGTTAAAGATAATTAGAGGCAGAGAAACATGACTTCTGAAGTTATAGTAAACTGAGTTTGTTATTCTAGAGCACTAAAAGGAAACCAAATTGCTTACACATGTGACATACGATGGAACAAAGGAAATTAATAAATGCATCTCTATGTCCAAAAAGACAAGATCTGCTGCTTGAAAGATTTAGCTTAGCTGTGCTAGGAAAAGTTTTTGAAGATGAGGATAATTATATAGTGGAAGAACTGAGCAGCAAACACATGCAATCACTATTTTTTATTTGAATCACATTCTGCTGCATTTGTTGACTTAAAAGGCAAGCAGAGATGATAATGAAAATAAAATATAAATGTAGAAAACTAACATCTAATTGGAATCAAATTATTGGGATACTGAAATGATTTAAAGAAAAGTAAATAAGATTATTCTGAGAAAAGCCCGCCACATCCTTGGAAGTGCAGCCTAAGGTGTTCTAACTTTATATCTATATTGTCTATACTCTGTACATACAAAACTGAACCCTAGAATGAAGGCTATTGACCGGAGGGCAGTTTGGAAAGCATCTGCTGTAATCATTAAGATATAAATTGAAGTCAGTGATACTTGTGGATTGAGAAACAGAACAAACAGAAACCCGTCAATGGTCAAGAAATGCAATTTTGAAGGACATCCTTAGGATGCTTTGACTATGCTTGGGTAATAATAGAATATCATTCCTACACATGCTTGAGTGTCAGCATAAAGAGAAGGTTCTATTTTGTGAGAGTTAGTTGGATGCTACTTGATTTATATAATAGGAATATTTTTTTGTATTATATAAAATATTTGGTACTAATTATTTAAATTCTCCCCTATGTAAATTGAGAGTCGGAGTTGGGTATATTTAAGGGTCTCTTTCTAGGCTGAGACATGAGACATGAGTCAAGCACTAGGACTCCCTTGAAGCAGCATTTTAAAAGATGATACTCTTTTTCAATACAATGGAAAAAATGGATCAGTCATGTGAAAGAAACTATTTGAGACTAAAACTTGTATACATCATGACTCATAATAAGGTAAGCACCTGATTTTCCTTTTACTCTGAAGTTTTTCCCACAGTAACAGTAACTGCAATATGACCTGAGTACTCAGATAATAAACACAGATGAAACTGGGAAAAAAGTATATCACCCAGAAAAACTACTAGCAATTTAACAAGAGCATAGGTCTTCTTTTTCTTCCCATGTCTTAAAAGATAATAAAAACCTCAAACTCTTGAGTTCACTGAGTGTAAGTAAAAGAGGGACTAACTCTTTAGCTGTGTAGGATCTGCACAATTGCAGAGGAACAGTTTCAGAGAAAAGAATAAAGTCAGTCTCTGCAATATGGACTGATACATATTTCTGCCATGGGTAGCACAAGACCTGCATAGAATATTTAAGCTAAGAAGCTGGTTCTTTTAGTGCCAGAACGGTTTATCGTCTGCTGCCTTGGAAAAAAGTAGAGCAAGAGCACACTATATAAAACTGAAAACAACATCTGATACTGAAGGATATAGTACCTAATTATCTATTAAAAATGGAGTGTGTTGGCGTGAACCTATAATGAACCAAAGGCCCCTTTCCATAGATATCGTATTAAATAAATAAAGACTTCTCACTGGCAATCTAGCAAGCAACTTCATTTTGTTGTTTACAAAGGTAAAGTAGTGTTAGTATTTGAACTGGCCAGAAATATTTTGTTTAGTTAGGGGCAGTTTTATTTTTTATGATAGACCCTAAAAATTAATAACTTGAGGTGTTGGTAGATACAGAGTTGTGGGGGAGGACAAAAATGCAAGCATATAAACCTCTAAGAAGCTGGCATCCACTACCTGAAGTAAGGATGAGCTTACAACACTCTTTATAGGAGTCATTCCTAGATAACTAGATTTTGGCTTTAAGATTAAAATTAGTGTTCTGTAGAGCATGCTTATGCTTTCTCCTTGTTTTCTGTGAATTTTGTTCCAAGACTGTCATGTCATCATATTATTTCAGGAACAAGTTGAGGAATGCTGGCCATTTGGCTAAAGTCTACTCTTCAATATTTCTGTGCAGGTGTGCAGAACTGAAGGGTTGTGTGAGAAATCTATCTTGATGAAACAGGGAAGAACAACTTAGTTCTCTTTAATACAGCCATGTATTTTTTCCATGGAGTAATGGTGCTTCACACTTTTTCTATATATAAACTTTATGTTAAACACAATGTCCAGCTTTAAATTATGGAATATAGCTCCCTCATCTGTCCAACTCAGTGCATGAAAATATGTCAAAAGCCAAATAAGTTTATGCTCAGTAGTTTATCTTCCCTTTTTTAACCAAAGGTTTTGCCTGCTTTTAGACCTGTTTTTAATGTATGCTGGTAAAATAATTTAATTTCTGTGATCCTTATTAGGTATTTTCAACTTTTCTGCAAGATACTCACAATAACAGGGTTAAAGGTGAGCATCACAGAAATCATAAAAGTGAAAGTTTCTTTGATGTGTTTTACAGGTTTAAAAAACCAAGAAATTTGGTACACATAGTGTTTTACTTGTCCTGTTTCCTAAAGTTCCTCTGATTACACCTTATTTACTTTATTTTCTTATTTACTTCTACCTGCTGAATTGATAGAGCTTGGAAGCCTTGACTCTCTGTAGAAGAGTTTCAATGGAGATAACTGAAGTACAAACTCATACGTCAATGTCATATTGCTTAGTCCTTGTCCTTCAGTATACAACAACAGTACCCATTTCATTTTTTGGTATGTAATTGAAAAGGGTCAAAATTGCCCTAAAAGGTATCTCCTGTGAAGACGTTCTGCTCTGTGAATTGCTGACTTGAATACACACCATCAAATGTGTGATGACACACCATGGGCCAATAAAAGTAATTTTGCTGTCATTTGTGTTGCTACCATATGACTATCATGACTTTTTATTAGACAAAATGACTTTAATATGACTCTTTTGTTGGAATATAAATACTGAGAATGTCTATTTCCAGTCATTACTCTTTCTATTTAGTACATTGTAAAATATAGCTTATATATTTTATATATTATGTATGTTTTTTTTTATCTTCCTGACTGTAAAATTTAACATGATCATGTCAGCTTTTGTCAGTGCTGCTTCTGGACAAATAGTCCTGTGAAAAAATTTAGCCATATGCCACTCAACAAAACCAAACCATCAGGTAGCATCATACTAAAGTATGCAAACTTAATTTACTTACACAGCACTGACATTCAAAGAGAGAAAATTAATCTCATGTTTTATGATGCACTATAGCAATATCAAAAGTGACTTCCATTCTGAAAAGCCAGCAAGACATTTTGGTAGAGAAGTTGAGGCTTTCTTAAATAATGAATAGAGGGCCCATGATTCAAACTGTTTGCATTGTTCATGTGTTAGAACTATTCTAAAGTTGTCTTCATGTCGAGTTGAAGTAGTACATGAGAAGTAATAAGATGTATTGATATACCAAATAATGACTTTTGGATGACCCAGTGTTCTCAGAACTGTTTACTCAGTTATCATCAGTTCTGTGATTTTTGAGTGCTGGCAGTCTTTGCCGTCCTTGCCACAGTAAACACTCTTGCAATATAACTATGACTGAAATGCTAAGTGTCAGTTTGGCCCTTTGTACTTCACCTGTGGGCAAATCAAAAGCAAAAACACAAGATTTTTCTCTTAGTTTAGATTACTAGAAAAATAAAGCATCAACTGCCTACACAGCTAGGGTGTGACGAATGATGACAGAATAATAAAAACAATCTCCTTTCCCTCTATCTCATTGATGAAGGAAAGGCCTTTCAAAAGTCCAGAGCAAGGATAGGAAGTTAACAGCAGGTGCTCTGACCTAAATATAAGCTACATGGTTCTGTATGGTTTACAGTGATCAATCTAGTATGTTGACTGGTGTTAATATTTAACAGTTTATCTCCACTGGGTAAATATGAGACTCACTCTGAGCTGGTAGTGGTTGTGTGGATCTTTCTGTCTTAAGTCCTTGGGATTCAGTGAACCCCACATTTTATTTTCACTCTTCCTTTGAATGAAGTGAAACCTGTGGGGCTGCAACTCTGTAAAATCTTGCTGATGTTGTCCATGGGGTTTGTTTTGCAGCAAACACTTCTTTTCACCTTGTTTTTCCTTCATTCCTCTCTTATCCCAAAATAGTGTCAACAAGATCACACAAGATCTTGGAACTTGGTATAAACATGCTGTCACCATTGGCCACCTGGATGCTCTAGATCACAACTGTAGGAAAGCTGGGGTTTTTTGGTTGGTTGGTTGGTTGTTAGTGTGGGTTGTTTGTTTCTTGTTGGGTTGTTTTGGGTTTTTTTTAATGCTAGCCACTACTAATAGGTGTGTCCAGATTATCTGGAAAATGATTGATGAAATTCAGAAATTTATCATTTTATATTAAACTCTAACAAGGAATTAAATTTATTTTCAGGCTTTGGAGTCTAATGGGTCATTGCTGTTTCCAAGAATGAAGATTCCCAAAGTCTGTAATGCAATATGGGATATAACATTAGATTACGTGAGCACATTAGTGACATGTTAGCATTTTACATTTAATTCATGTGTACCTTAAGTTCCAACAGCAGTCCCCACTACCCTGCAGGCCATGCTAGCTGAATGAATGTGATTGATTATTCTAGTTATACAGCACAAAGTACAGTTTCATGACATTTAACATAGGTGGACTGTTGGTGTGTGCCATTGAATAATAAGTTTAAATATAGTTTGCTGAACCACCACTCGGAGGAGCTTTTAAAAGCTGTCACTGACCAGCAAGAATAAAATGTCAATTACTCCATTCTTAATCCTTTCATAATGTAGCACAGGGATATAAAGAGGCATACATATTTTATCCTTTGTTTCTTTCATTCTGTTCCTTTAAATCCTAGTTACATGATAAATGTTCACGCTCCAGTTTGCATAAAACAAAGCTTGGTTTCAATCTTTTAGCCAATTGCAACATCTGCCCTACAAGGTTTTCCATTTGGTATACAGGCTTCCCTGAAGATATAAATATGGTCTTCCTAATAAACACATTTGAAATGTCTCCAGAGAGAGAAGCTTCCATAGAGGGATTAGGATGTGGCATTATGAGACTCACTAAAAATGTTTGATTTACCTTTGCATGAGAGATGGAGCTCACCACGACTTTGATATAAACCTAGCACTGAAAGGAGTGTAAATAAGAGCAGAATGTGGTTCCTGATCTTTTCATAGTAATAGTGCCTTAAAACTAGAAAGGCAAGAGATTCTCCTTAATGTAACGAGGCATACTTGTTAGCAATGCTTCCATCAGTCTGGGGAGTGGGTGCACAGTTACAAGCCATTCTGTCTCTTGGTATAACAAGGGGACATCCCCTTTTTCAGCTGAAGTGATCCTTTATGATACTTATCATGGAAGTAAAATATGTGAAAGTAAACTGTAAAGTACTAGGTCTCTTGATTTTTAAAAATAAATGTTTCCTTCATAGTGCAGTCTGCTATAGTGTGACAGAGCAAGTGTTAGGAAGCTCTTTAGAAGCTCAGTTAATCCATCTAAGATTCCTTATTACCTTTAGTTTAGAATAATAGTAATGTCTTAGTGGTTTGGGTCTGTTTCATACTTGACTTCAATTGAATACTTGGCCAAATCAAACTTCCTGATCCGGCCAAAGCACTGTAAAAACACCTGTGACCTGTTTGGTTTGCCAGTTACAGGGTGTGAAAAGGAGGGTGACTCTGGTCTCCCATACACCATAAGTTTTGCTGTAGTAAGCTGTTGTGTATTTTATAAGTTTGGACAAGAATGTGTTAGAATAATGAATAAGGACAAATGACATAATGGTCTTTTGAGGGTAGAGTACAGTTTGGTGGCCATAAGACACCTAAATTTGGTACAGGTTATGCATCAAAAATACTGATGCAAGGCTTAAGATTTTTCCTTTATGACTATGTTACTTTTCTATATGCACTTTACACGTCTTTATTCATACTCTGTGCGTTTGAAATATGCCATATTTTTAGAGAACTTGCTGATATAGAGCCTAAAGTTAGAAATGTATCTCACTGAAAAGCAAGCTTTGATACCCAGCTAGAGATGCCATCGCTGATGTCATGCTCAAAAGAGGTGACTGGTGGTTGTGTATTCACAGATACCAAAACTGAGGCCACACATTGAATCTTGGAAGTGTTTTTGAGGTGGTGTGCCCAGGAGGCTTCATAACATTAGTGTTCTCTAAAATTACATTTCCATAATTTAGAACAGATTCAGTTCTGTTCTAAATTCAAGATGGTGACAGAGAAGGTAATACTCTGTAGTTAATAGGGTCATTAAAATATGTCTCTATTTTATTTTTTTCTATATAGCTACATACATTATGTATCAGTCATAGTTTAGTGCAAAGTCAATGTTTATCACTATTTCTAGGTATGTTTGCATTTCTGAAAGCAAACACTATCTCTGATTCCATTTTGCCATTGAATCCTACTCTAACTGAAGTTTTAGAGGAGTTTTTCAGCCTACAAAGACTTCTCTGAAAAGCAACTATTGGAAAGCTTGAGCATGAAATTAATTTCATTAGGTCCCTTGCAGTTTCATACATGAATAATGTGGTCCCTTAATTCAGGAGAATAGTAATGGAAAATTGGTGCATTCACTTCTTATTCATTGGTTTACATCTGATCAGGATGGTAATAACACTTTTTCTGTATAATTTGGTGAGTATTTGATAATCTATGTTAAAGATTTCTTTGTTACTGAAGATCTGTTTCATCCAGGTCTTCAAATGCACTGAAAGGATTTGAACTTAGTGCAATTTTCCATAAGCACTGTATAATGTTTTTAAAGGAAACAGGTCAATGAGCCCTTAGATTACATGTACTGATGCATACTAATACTAGTACTAATAATAATCTAAGAATAATAAGGAATCCTTTATTGTGTCTCATCTCTTTTTTGGGCAGCCAGGCTGTGTGTTATATATCTTGATTTTAAGAACAAACTCTTCTCTTCAATGTAAGGCATTAGTAGAGCTGAATGTTTTCTAGTGATGCAGAGAGACAGGCTAGGATATTGTTTGTTACACAATTGAGAACATTTTGGTTACAGGAGCTCAAATTGCTGAAACTGATCCTGATGGTAAGGATACTCAATTATCTAAATTTTATCTTACTGTTTGTTGAGAAGAAATGTCAAAGTGTTGAAAGAAATTCTGATGAGCAATTCATGTTAAAAATTTAACTCTGAAAGCATTTGGTGTTGAACTGAGTACTATTTAAATAAATTGGAACTAATGACATTTGAGGATGTATTTTATAAGTCCCAGAAAAGGCTGGTACTTAAAAGTAAGACATCCATCTACTGTTGCCTTTCATTAGATGTTAGGCATCTAATTTCTAGCTCAAGATATCAGAGACAATGAATGTCTAAAAAAGTCATGACTGAATATATAAGAACTTTTTGAATGATGTTGGTACAGAGAAGGTCTCACCAATACTCAATTGAAAATATCCATGTTTATTTTGGTCCTTCCTGATAAGCAGAGCCAGCTATTAGAGCCAGTCCAGATAAGTGTAATGAAAATTTGTACATTGCCCAGAGTATCAGTTTTCCTATATGCCAAATTTTGATGTGGTATTAGCATTCTTCCTACCAATAGCTCTCTCATGACAGGCAGGACAGACTTTCAAATATCAGTGAAAGTGCTACTACTCCTTTTTTTTTTTTACCTGTTTTTTTCTTTCTTTTTTTCTTTTTTTTTTAGCTAGTGCAGTGTTTCTATCTTGATATGTTGTGAAAAAATGGATCAGTAAAAGCTACAATTCCTTCCATGTGCTAACACTATTATAATGAAGTAACATACGGTGAACTTGAACTCGGATTCTGAACATTCTTAAATGAGTTTGTCACTGATAGGAGCCATCAATTGAAAGCAGACAATGAATTAAAATACTTCCTCTCAGAAACATGAAAAGATTATCTGTTCACAATGAACTAAAAGTATAATGTGGGATTTCCATGTAGCTGTGAGTATCCAATTGAGCACATGAAATCTCTATCATGTTGCTCAAAGCATTATGTTCCAAGCTCCTCAAAATGAGGGATATTTTTGCAAGATTCATGCAAACATCCATTTTATGTTTGACATATCTAATACTAGTTATAATAACAATCTAGATAATGTCATTATAATAAGTCTAATGTGTTGGTTTTTTTTTTTAATTTGGTCTGTTATTTAGGTCCCATATATTTGTCAAAGAGATTTAAAAAAGTGTGTTTCTTTATTCTGGATTCTCGTTTCTCGCAAAAGCACAAATATTAGGTATTGTGGATCTAGGAATACTGTCTTGATAATAGAGGAATGAAACAAGCTTGGTAACAGAACCTAATTTATAGATGCTGAATTTTAAAAAGAAAGCATTAAAATTCACAGCATGCTGCTGTATACAGTCCATCTCTCTTTTCAAAGGCTATGTATATTTTAAAATTCAGTTTCATCAAAGAGATTACCATTTACTTTACCAATGCACACGCTCAATATACATGTTTAAGCTTGTCCTATAGGAAGGTATTGCAGAGCTGGGACACATTTATCATGTGCCAGAGCCGCAGCGCGCCCGGCGCCGTTCACCTCAGCGGGCTCTATCAGCGCACATCCCGGAGCGTCTTGTCCAAAAGGGGATGAAGCGTGCGAGGAGCCCCGCGGGCGGCGCGGGGGAGGATGCTGGGCCGTGCCGTGCCGGGGAGCTCGCTCAGGGCTGCCGGGTTGCTACAGCAACCGGGGCTTTGTTTGTACATAGCGGGAGCAGCTGCCTCCCTCCCGCCCGGCTGGGCCGCGCCGGGGCCGGCCCGGCCGCTCCCTCCGCCGCGGGGCTGCTGCGGCCACCGCGCCGCCTTCGCGGCGTTCTTTGCCATGAGAGATTAGACCGTAAGGACGCGTCTGGTGCTTGCAGAGATCAAGTGCTACTGAAAGAAAAAGGCTGCCATCTGAAACAGTAGTACAGCACCATCTGGTATTATGCTATCTGTGTTATTGTCTTTGGTATCTGTAATTTGTTCGGGCCCTTGAGTACCAGAAGGTTTGGGTAAGTGGCCGTCTGATTTCGAGGCAGAAGAATATAACTAGAATTTATGCTTGAGGACTAGAAGCATTACAGGTTAACAGTAGAATATAATAGGAACTTTCTTCATTCTGCAAACATCTTTGAAGATAGTATCGTTAATTCAGTCCTTTCTGCCCTACCATCCCCACAGTTTAAGAACAGATAAATAGGAAGTAAAAACCACTAATATTTGTTCATGAAAGATGAATATTCATCACATTTATATTAGTGTAGGCCTTGGAGAGCTGTTTGTCAAAGGAGATTTGAAGATGGTCATCAGAAAGCTGAGTACCCTTTCATAGCACATGAACCTGTATCAGTGGCCAGAACATTCTTTTCAGAAAATGTGACTAGATAAACATAGATTAGAAGGAGCAAAGAAACTCATAGCAAAATAGTTCTCAGACAACACTGTCTTTTTCATGTAACAATTGTTGTATGTCAAAGCCAGCAGGGTTAGTTCAGCAGCTCTCAGAGGGCTGACAGTAATTGAATAACCAGATTGAAAATTTGTTGACAATTTGCATGCACAACATTTGCATGTACATAATTTGCACAAATTTTTAACAAGAGTTTCCCTAGAGACATAACCTCCATGTGACCTTCACATATTTTTACCTTTTCTTCACTGTATGAAGCACCAAAAAAAAGGAGAGAGTTTGTTATTTTTTTCATTTTTAAGAGCTTGAGACAGCAATGAGAAATTCTGAGGATATGACACCAAAAGAAATGTGGATTATGAATGTTTCTGTAAAGAAAAGGCTTTCAAAGAAATGGTAATTTAGCAGTAAATGAAAAGACTAACTGGCAACTCTTGGGATTATTATAATTTTAAAAAACAAAACTAAACCAAGTTAAAATTGCATTGAATGTTCCTGATTATGATTTCATTACAATTATGTATGGAGAGGAGGATAGTGTACTTCACTACTGAAGTGATACTGATCCAGCTGTTAAAATGTTTGAGATCTCACAAATGTGAAAGTAACAGCACAGTGAAAGATGGTAATTTAGCTGAGGTATCTCTTGAAAATCTCAACTTTTATGAGTAACACATGGACTCAGATACCTAGTCTACTCACAAACAAGATCATTTGAGCCTTAAATTCTAGCCAGCTGAGTCTGGCTGAGAAAGATGCTTAAAATGTACTGTGGATCTCATAGTGAACTCTGTCTCAAGAGGAGAATTGAGACTGTGAAAGTCAAAACTACCACTCAGATGTATCTGGCTACTGTCTTGTTTTCAGTTCTTCATGAACTTACTGCCTTTGAGATTACTGGTTTCCCTGAACCTGATCAATCTATTTTTTTTGCATAGAGGATGCTGGACTTAAATAGTGCAAGATTTATATCTATTTACCCTCACAAGAAGCAAGTAAAATATTATATTATTTTAAAATAAAAGTGTTAAAAATGGTCTGATTATACTAATTTCACTTGTTTTATCAACCTGCTCTTACCATATTTGTGATATACCTACCATAGTGATTTTCTAAATATATAAGTGAATAGCTGATGACAACATATCTAAAGGTGACATTGTTCCAAATTTCTGTTTCTGTTAAAATTCCTTAAAATATAAGGAGTATATAGCAGAGGTTTTGTGTCACTACTGGTGCTTCATCTAAGAGAATAGAAACCCTGGTGAACTAATCTGGGAAGAAAGTGGATAGAATCAACATGCTTGTAATTTTACTTGTACAAGAATTTGCTCCTAGGAGACAATCTTTCCCTAGAAACATTTAGAGTGAAATATTAATGATATTTTTAGTAATATCAAGGCCATGGCTAAAGAAAGCAACAGTAAACAATCAATCAGGAGAAGATAAATTTGAGGAGGAAAAGCTGTCTTTTCCTGCGGATATTCTATGGGGTTTTAATTATTTTCCGTTATTTCTTCTTTTATTTTATTTATTACTATACTTGGTTTCACGTTTTAGAAATTTACATTTAAATTTGTTGACTGTGCCCTGGATGTTGAAAACCAGTCAGGGGAAAAAAAAGAGCATTTAATTTAAAATCAGAGAAAATGCATTCTTCATTAGAAGTTCACCCTTAGGACATAAATTACAATGAGGTTTCACATTAATATATTACCTCATTATTTTTTAGCAAAGGTATAGAACAGCTCCACCTATGATCTGCAATATTCTAAATTATTAAAACACAACAACAAGTACTGTAGTAAATGAACAAAGTTCACATCATCATCCATTATTCTTTGGTTTTAATCACACAGGTGAAACTCATTACCCTGTGAAGGGAAACACAAAGCTCGCTTCAGTGGCGTATAACTGAAACGGAACTTAATCTGTACATTAGTGGTGGTTTCTTTGGGCCATCATCCTACATCAAAGTGAACTTGAAATAGTTTGTAACTTCATGGTATTCTGTAATTCCTGGGGGGGTAGTGGGACAGATTACTTTAGTCAGTTCCAGTGAGAATAACTAATTTTTTGCATTAGAAGCTACAGTTGGTGTGTACTTTAGACTGGAAGAGAAGCCCCTTTGATGAAATGTGGATTCTGGTGTTCAGCCTTGTTTTTAAACCCCATTCCCTGTATTAATTATTAATTAGCCATACTGAAGTAGATGCAGTTATATTTAGATTACAGCTAGCTGCCAGTAACCAAATTTCAAGTGGTTTTCTGGTTTCATATTTTTGTAGGATAAAATGCTGCACTCGGGGGTAAAATAAAGTAAAAAAAAACCCACCCCACATGAAATTAATTCTCATACTGAAATATTAAAGCAGAAAACAGGTACAGTGAGTGTCTGAGTCCCTCTTCCCCCCTGAGAGAGAAATGATGGGAAAACAGGGAGTCCTCCACCCTCTGATGGGGAAAAGGGAAACAAGGGAAAAAACCGCAAACTACGCATTGCTCTTCAGAGAAAAGAATCATCATCATGAGTAAGAATAGCAAAGGGATTCCCTCCCTGCTCAGAGAGGAGACAGAAGGGGAAGGGAATTCCCTCTCTCCATTGGGAAAGAACAGAAGGGAAGGGAATTCCCTTTGTTGCATTTATGCTTTGAGCTCTAATTAATCTTGAATGTTTTGTACTCCTGCTAACATCAAAGCAGTTCTGTACATCAGGCAAAACTTGCTTTCCTTGAGCTGAAGAAAGTCAGTCTTGAAATTCTCATGGAACGTATGGATTTATGTCATTGCTGTCATGTGGCCAGATGCAGTCCATAACTTTTAAATACCATCTAAGAGGGATCTTGGTTGCTTTAGCCTCAGGCTTGGAGAGATTTCTGTTACAGCTTAAGATTTGTTTTTCTATGATTTAATTGTCACTTCTGTTAAAGGGCAAGCAGCAGAGGTGCCAGTAGAGCAGCAAAAAGCGCCAGGAGCAACATATGGGACTGAAATTCCTTATAAAGTAAGGATCCCATGATCACAGTTGCCTGCAGGGGGAAGGTTGCATAAACAAATATTTAACAAGCAAAAACAGTGAGGTCTTTGCAGTAATCATACAAATATCCAAAAATAGATAACCAAGACATATAAAGCACACAATTTCCCTGGCGTGCTGCAGCCCATGCGCACATGCTTGAAATAGTGTTGATAATGCCCCTGTTGTAAAGAGGTTTGAAGCTTTGCAATTCTAGTTTAGGATGAGGAGGGGGAAGTGCTGGCTACTGTGACCTTCTAAAAATCCACTTGGCATCCCCACTTCTAAGCAAGGTTAGCTCTGACTAATTTTCTGAATGGTTTGATGACTGGAAAAAGTAGCAACTGATCAGATGCCATTGTGATCATGTCGCAAGGGAAAGGTTACAATGTTCAAAGACTGTTTTATACATATTTCATTGGTTAAAAGGTTGAATTTCTTATCCTGAAGGAACATCAGGACTTGGTCATTTCTCTTGCCTTTATCTCCTTACTGTATATGCAAAGGTAATGCTAATTAATGCCTGGATGGAAAAAATCAGATAGTGTATCACCACAGAGAAAAGAAAACTTGCACTGGTAATTTCTCAGTTGTCTGCCCAATTTTGACTTTAAGTATGTGGGTGCCATAATCACCAATTTACTTGGGACTTGTTACAATGAGCTGGGGACCCAAACAATTTCAAATGTATGAAATTTTCTGTACAGTTCCCAGAAGATACAGGTGTTACCTCCACCCACAATGGACAATATCTTAAATAACACTTATCATAGGCAGAAGAGTTTGTTTTACACAGCTAGCTGTAGTTCTAGCAATCTTTATAAAAGGACAATAGGGAATGAGACTGGGTGTTTGCTTGGAAAAAACAAGTTTGCAGTACAGGTAGATGTGAATAGTATAAGTGTTTTGACCTATTTTGTTTCACCTGTGTTTGAAGAAATGTGGGGAAACCACTTGCCCATATTGTCTTTCCTCAAAGTGAAGACTTCAGACAAGAATGCCAAATATATTAGCTTTCTGTAATTTATCAACATGCTTTTTTTCTTTCCCTGATTCTTCCTGCAGAGCAACCTCTGTCTGGAAAGCTGTTCCTAGGGTAAATAAGGAAATGCATGAAAAAAATCTGGGGAAGTTACCAAGTCTGATCTTATCTTTTGTGTTTCTATGTTTTAGGGCAGTGAAGTTGTAGAGAAGAAAACACTTGAAAACCAAATTGTGACATTGTTTTTCTCCCCTTGACATGTAACACACATAGATGTGTTTGGGGATTTTTACATGACAATTTGCTGGGTGTTTATACCCGATCCTAGTTGTAGAGTCTGACAAGATCACTGAAAGAACTCTTTTTTTATAATTTATCAAGCATAAACTCAAATACATGAGAAAGAGCTTTCAAGAGTTTCATTAAACATTTACAAGTGCCACAGCAATTGTCTGAATTAAATTTATTTTTATGCAAGGAAGTATATTTCATTGCAATATTTGTAAAACAAACTACTGGCCCATTGAAAAGATCATACTGTACATATTTTAAACAGTACTCCTACTCTCCTAATTTCCACTTGGCTCATAACAAATGTAAAAAATTGAGCTGAAACAGTATTCAAAATTTTTCTAAATGTCACCCAAGTGACTCTTGCTAGGTAGTTTAACTATTAATATGATCAGTCAAGAATTTAAGTTTCACAATTAAGGCAAGATAATATTGAGACCACGGGAGGAATACCTATAGTCCTGCTAGGGAAAAATGGGTGATAGGGAAAAAGGAACAGTAATGTTAGAGCAACAAACATATAAAGGAAATTTTCAGTTTCAAAGTGCAATATATGCACCTTCAACAGGAAAGCAATGACAAGCAGAGGAATAGCTCTTCTGCCACTTCTTTTATGGAAAGCCACTTGCTGTGAAGTACTTGGGATCTGAAAGGTGAAGTTTGCTGCATGTAGATACCAAAAAGCTGTTTGCAAGGAAACAGTATGGCACAACAGCCTGGAACCAATCTTCTCACGCCCACCTTAAAGTGCTATTTACAAGCAATTCACCCACTGCAATATGGTTATTTGAATGCAACAGAGGACATGGGAAATGTGTATTTTCCTAGAGAAAAGTGACATTGCCAGGTCCCATTAAAAATCTGTTAATAGTACAGAAGGCAGGTCAGAACAGCCCTTTGCATTCAGTGAAAATAGCCTAAACTCTGACAATAATTCAGTCGTCTGGTCCAATATTGTTCCAAGAAGTCGTGGTAACCACTGGTGCTGGCACAGCTCAAATCATTCATTAACACTTGTGCTATCTCAGTTGACTATATCATAGACCAAGTTCTTGGGAAGCTGAACTGTGACACAAGACAGCTGTTACTCAGGATAAGGTGGTACATGGGCTGAATTCATCAGTTTAAACTACGAGTTATGGGAAAAGGCAAACTGTCTCATGGAACAACACACAGATGAGAGGGGAAAACACTGCAGACACAGTATATGATTACCAAAATTCATCAGCTGTTACTAAGAAGATGCATTTGGTTAACTTACTGTCCACTAACTTTTGGAAATAAAGTTAGATTTTGCATTCCTGAGTTTCATCGTGTTTATACAGCCACAAATTGTGGCTTACCTCCCAGGGTCTCTGTCTTGAGCTGATTATTATTGACGCTGGTGTTGAAACAGAAAATTGTCATGCCTGTTCATTAAAATGTTCTCAGTGACTCTAGCAAAGACCACAGGCTGTTATGCCAGTTGTTAAATGTAGAATTATTCATCCATTTTTCAATCATTCATTAATGCTCTATAATCAAGAGAAGAGAGTAAAAAAGAAAGAGTAAATTTCTGAAAGCACATAGATTTAAAGAAAGATCTTGACTTCACATGGCTAGAAAGAGAAGTTTTATGTGTGCAAAGCTACTGCTGGATAATCAGGGAATATCATTAATTTTTGGTTAAGTGAGAAGACTCTTTGAGAGTAAGAATACTTTGGCTAAATTTTTCCATCTGGTTAAGAGGAGTCAAATAATTTTAAAAAATCAGGGTAATTAAAAAAATTAACCAAGATTCTTGGATGCCAGGTATCAAACAGTTTAATACATGTGCTACAGTTACTACTCTTAATGCTTCTAGATGCTTTTACAAAGTTTGTCCTGAGGCCCTTTCCACATGAGTTCAAATGTGCTAAAAGGTGTCAGACTTTTCCTTCCAATTTTATATTTTCAACTTCACCATCACATAGAGTGCTGATGAGCTGAACAATGTACTACTGTTATACAGTCATACAATTTTTGCATTGTTCTTTGATTTTAAGAGCCAATCTCCCAAAATATCAGGGAAATAGAAACATGCTTTATTTCTAATTTCTTTCCAGCTAATCCTTCTGCTTAGCTATGCCCAACCATATCCTGAAGCAAAAGCTGAGAAAAGCATTCCTGTACCACAGAAACCATGTTCCTTGACACAGACAGAAATGGCTTGTATGAATCATTTAGATACCTCTTGAATACCAGGCACAGAAATACTGGCAACATTGCCATATTACGAAACATACAGTTAGGTAGTAATCTCCTTTTCATATGATTTTTTTTTTTTTTATGTGGCACAGAAACAGTAATCCTCTGGCTGTAATAGAGTGTTTGGTGTCTGTTGTGCTTGATGTTGCATAATGTGAAAGGGAAAATATAGAAGATCAGAATATGGCCACAATTAAGGTGTGTGACAATAACGTTTCAGAGTCCAGACTTCAAAAATAATGAAAATGAACTGGTGTATCTGGGCTGGTAAATCAGGAAAACATGGTTAATAGTGAGACTTATGTATAAGTTGACTGAATTAAAAAATGCTTGAGAGTTAGAGGAATAATTAAAATAAAATAATTAAAAAATATTCTTCTTATTCCCTGACTCAAGTGTTTTCAGTCCTTTCCAAATGGATTTATGAAGACTGCCAGGGAGAAACAGAAATTACCATTAAAGTCTAACAGGGAAGGTTCCCCTTCATTCAGTCCAGTTCAAGTGGATTCATGGTAAACAATAAAAAAATGATAATAATTAATATAATTTTAGAGGGACAGGTTTTGATAGAAAGTGAATGGCAAGATTTTAGCCAAAGGTGAATTTCATAGCTATGGAAATGTCTTTGTTATACACCTTGTGCTTTAAAAAAAAAAAAAACAAAAAAAACCTAGGAGCACTAAAACTAAAAAATTAAAAACATTATCCAAAAGCAAGTTATAGTTTAAAAAATATAAACAGAATCCACATACATCAACATGATTTTTAATAAAAGACTTAAAAAAACACCATTCATTATATTCCCTTCCTGCTAATGCTGCTGCTGATGGTGGCACAGATGAGAAGTTATGTGGCAATATCCTTAGGAGATGACAGACAACCCTCCAAACATGCCTGTCATTTTACATCACTAATTCAGTAACATGAAATTTCTAACTTGCCACTTTTCCAGACATGATGTTTTACTTTAAATATTTGTTTTGGTTTTGATGTTGGGTTTTGTTGATTTGTTGTTTATTCATTTGGTTGGGTTTTTTCCTTTCCAGATAACTGACCTTATGACTAAGTTCTAAAAAAGTCAATGTCATAAGTAACATCTGGATGGGGATTATCTGGTACTCCAGTCAGCAAGGAGAAGCAAAAAAGTGACTAAGCAAATAACTGTTCTTTTAATCTTGTGTGCGCCCTGCTGTTCACGGCTGAGTGGCTCTACCCCATTTCCCCACGTCATTATAATTCACCATCAGCCGTCTTTAACTTCTCCTGTGCTGCACGCCAGTAATGGCAGCTGATAGCAGGTCTGTCTGGGACTCCAGTTGTGCTCAACTGCTTTGCTGCATTTTGTTTTACTAATGGATTTCTTTCCTGCTAAATTTGTCTGTGGCTTTAAATGTGGAAGTTCCAGAGAAACTGTGTATTCAAAAGGCTTTTATTGTGATTTGTGCTTGCTGGTTGGTAATCCATGCATTCCCTGTAACAGAGCCTCACCAGTGCCTTCCTCTCTCGCTATTTTTCAGATAGATTCCATTTCATATCTGAGTTTCCTCCTTGTATTTATTTTACTTTCAGTACTTAAAATGATCTAAAGTTAAACAGAACACAAATTAGGAAAGCAGAATCACATTTGAAGTCAAAACATAGTGGAAAACTGTATTCTACTTGCACATTCCCATTAAAGTCAAGGACACTGCACAAGCAGAATACAGTTCAGAACAGGCTTTGATCCGTAACTACTGCTATTGTGCGAGGGGATTTATAACTTTTTTAGCTGCTCCGTGTAAGGACACACGACACTTGCTTCAGTGGGAGATATCTGGTTCATTAAACTCAACAATTAGCCTCAAAAAATCTATATATTGTATTAGTTAAATCATCTTTTGCAGATACAGAAGTGCTCATTAATTAGTAGCAAGAATAATTTGAGCTTTACTGCAATATCAATCAGGATTAAATATGTTATATAATTTATTCATTAGGCAACATAATTATGCTGCAGTTTAAAAAAAAATTCTGTAACTGAGCAAAATAAAGGAAAATATACAGCTATGCTTTATACAACAGCAAAAGAAATTATTACAGATGATACAACTAGGAACTTATGCCATTAAAAGGGAAAGTGTGTTAGGGCTTTCTTGCTGCAATTTTGTTGAATTGAAGTTGTCTTGAATATTTGAGTATCTCCATCAACACATTTCTTTTCTTTCATATTTGCAGGGGCTAAAATATTACTATAGAAATTTATTTTCATTGCCCCACAAATCCGTCACTGCAAAGTAAAGCAGAATTCTTTTAAAAAACAGAATGTGGGGAAAATATTTCAACAATGCACTATACTGGAAACTTATACAGGTAAGTAATGTCTCCTCTAGCTCACGATCCTCCGGCAACATCAGCACAGTAAAGCAGCATAGGTACTGTAAGAGGGTCAGGTACATTTTGATCTTCATTAATAAGCAAAAGCAAATAGGGGAGTTCCAAAGCAAAGCATCTCCTTCATTTTCCTAATCCTGAAGTTAAAAGCAAGGAAGAAACACATCAATCTTGGTTCTGAAAAGCCCTCTCCTGGGCCTTTTTGATTTTTAAATACCAATCCAAGTTAACTTAATATGTACTTACATGTAGTTTTTAACCTCAGTTATTCAGTAAGTTCAGTTAAACTGATGCACACATCTGGGACAATTTAAGTGAAGTGGAGTTGCTGCAAAGATACATTCAAATCAGAGAAATGCTGACTGAAACAGGCCAAAATACATTTTGGTATCTTTAGTTCTGGGGTTAGACTGCAGAATAATATTTTAAAATACTTTCTACTATTTACAATAAAGGGATCAGAACTTTGCAGGCTTTGACTGGAACTGCTAGAAAGTGCTTTTGAGCTCTTGCCTAACAGCTTGAAAGGCATTAAGTTTTATTCTCAGTTTATCCTGTCACAGTAAAAGGCCTAAGTGACTTCAATCTGTGTTGTATGAGACTAATCCTTTCATTAGGTCTCAGTTGCATATTTCTGCACCTAACAAAGTCTGTTATGAAACAGTTTTTCTAGGAAATTTGAAAGAAGAAATTTGAATAGATTTCTTCAAAACAAGTAATTTCAAGCACAGTTGTAGTTAATTAGTAAGGAACCAAACTTCTCTATCGATGTGGGTTTTGCTGTTTGTTATTCCTCTGATCTTCCTGACTGCCTGCTGGCATAACATCCTGAACACTTTGCATTTACAATCCTCATATCTAAAGACCTACTTAAAAAGTATTGATATGGATTAGCAAGAAAACAAAGACAGTTCAGTCAGGAATTGAACTACATGTTTTTGTGCATGTGTACAAATGTGCTATACCCACAGACCTTTGAAGCATGGCTTTAATCTTATATCACGGCTATATCAGAGACTGCTCTGACACTCAGAGCTGCCAGAAGCCTGGCATCCAGCTGTAAAAACTCTTTACACCTCCCCTTTTGGCCAGCACTTTCTACATGCATAATACAAGGTGCTTGTATAGAGAATCTAGCCAGTTGTGCTAGATCCTGTCAATTATAACAGCATTATAAATGGCTTTATAATTTTCTTTTTTGCCACATACATTGGAGGACAAGGCTACTGCATTCATCTCCATTGCACAGGCCTTCAAAAGCAGGAATACTATCAAACTCTTTGTCTTGATATTATAATACATATATATATATATATAAATTACAAGGAGTGATTATATATATTGCTTAAGCCAAAAATGTTTCTAAAGTTCATTGTAAGAAGCTTTTAAATTAAATTTATGACATTTACTATTTTAAACAAAAAATAAATACCAAATGCAGAATGAACCCAGAAACTATTTACGACTTTGCATTTATTTGGGAAAATTTTCAGTCAAAGGAAGTGGATGAAAATTTTGAAAGGCTAGTACATTTTCTTGAGACAGCTTCATGGTATGAAACTGCAAATTGCACCATTGATGAGGCATTTTGTGGCTAGCAAGATTCCATCTGAAAACTTTCTCACCTTGTAGCAGTAGTCTTGGTTTTTTTTTTTCTTCATTGACTTTACCTTTCTTTATCACTCACTATCTCTTTTCCTCAGCTCAACTCTTCTCTTTCATTTGACTCGGAGCAGCTTTTTTTTCTCTTCAGTTTTCAGTTCACCAAATAAAACAACCACCAAATTGCAGTTCACATCATTCTCACACTCATTCATAATATGAGTGGTTCACACTCATTCATTGCCAACCTGAGCAGTTAACACTGAACCGAGAACCAGAGGTACTGTGGTGTTTCTCTCTAATAATGCTGTATATATCAGCGAGCTTTTGTCTGTGGCTTCTCCTTCTTCTACTTCTGGGACAGCTTTCAAAAAAGGATGATGACGAGAGTTGCCAGTGGTAACTTTTGATAGGAACTGCACTAATTTTGGCTGCTCCCTGTATGTTTTAACACTATGGTGAACTATGCCATTACAGTATCTGTATCCTTATTCAAAATTTCATTCCTTGGTGTTTTATTTTCATTTGAGTGCTGGAATGCAGAGCTAAATTGTACCTCTGGATTTAAGTAGCTGGTAGCAGTCACAACAGTCTCAGTAGAATGCAAACCAGTCACCTTTACTACAAATAAAAGTACCACAATTTAGCCATAAGTTCACAAGTGAAGTCCTAAGATAACATATTGTGCCATCCACATGAATATTTAGCTCTTGGAGGAAGGCTGCTACATTTTAAAAGAAGCATTAAATTAAATATTAGTAATGCAATTTCAATAAGATGATTAGCTTAATGGGTCTAGTCCTATTTCTGCAATAGGCTGGAAGAAATTGCTCAAGTGATATAACACTGTGCACTGTAATTTAGTATCTATTTATCTTGCTGTAGCAATACAACAAATATTTTTAAGAGAAATAAAAGTACTTAATGTAGTATATCTTAGTCTTTAAATTGTCTTTAATATTTAGGGCCTTGTTTATTTTTATATTTTATGATTATTTCTATAAAATCTCAATTATTTGTATCACACTCCTAATATTTGTGCTACAACAGTAAGTATTTTGCTGCGTAATTCAAAGTAGGGTGAACACCTTTATGGTTGAGCTCACAGTAGGTTCTTAAGCTGGCCAAAAATCCATGAGTTCAAGTTCCACACCAAGACTTGGACAGAAACCCAGAAGTGATACCGCAATGCAGCATTAGAGATAATACTGCATTTAATGTTCGTTCTTTAGGATGAAATGATAAGTTTGTGTTTGCTTCATTAACCTTGAGTAGTGGTTTTGTGGAAATGGTTCCAAATGATGCTTTTAAAAAAGAACATATAACCCTATTTCCTGGTCAGCTGTCATTTCTCCTCCCACTCAGTATTCAAAAATTCTCCTCCAAGCTGTTTGTGAGCACACAGTAGTTGTTCTTTTACACATCCGATAGGTATGTCCCTATTTTGGGAAGTACTCAGAGATGAGGATAAATGTATCAGGTCACATTCTGGTTTTTCACTTCCAACACCCTCTCTGGGCTGTAGAGGTTTAAGAAAAAATGTGCACTGAAGTGACTGCTCAAAGAGTTGTGGTGATCTGGGACAGGGCAGTAAAATTCCTGCCATCTTTGGTAAAACATATAGCAGTGTGGTGATAAATAGGAAAGCTTGTAATACCATCCACCAAGTCTTGCATAAGGATACAAAGGATAAAGATTCTTGAATTTTCCATCTACTCAATTTACATGAGTGGAAGACTGGAAAATCAATTAACATACATATGGGTAGCTAGTTAGATTTTGCCCTTGTCCCTAAAGTATCTGGATGCTTCATACAGATCTTGTTCTTAATCTTCTGTCTGCTCAACTTCCACCACCTGCTTAAATTGCCGAAGTATGGCACTGAATTTTTTTATTCCATTAAATAATTTAAGACATAATGGATAGACTATTTCTAAGGAAATTTATATTTGGAACTACAATTTACCTTGCTTTAGTTGTTAGTGAGAAATTGCATCTGAAATTTTGTATTAAGAAGGACATGTAAAAATACCGGCTTTTAAATATTTTTCAAAAATTGGCAGATCCTGTATATTCTGATGAAAAACTTCTCCGTAGGAATATGTGCTCAATCTTTGGTTTCTGTACATGACCTTGAAATAAGTACTACAGCTGATCATGACTTAATTTTTGGTCTTGAGCTGTTCTGTTTTTGAAGCTCATTCATAAACCTCTGCAATGACCCATTGATGTCTTCAGTATTTATTAAAAGGTCAGAGATTTGTCCTGAGATGATGTTTCCCTTGTAGGCTAATGTGTATTGTGCCTGGGAGCATAGAGTTCAGGGGCAGTGGAAGAAATAGTGCTTTAAGCAATAAAAACTAGTTTTATAATGGAAATTGCAATCCAGTTTTCCAAGGAACTATCAAATATCTATTTGCCTTGCGCTAGCCTGTATGGCTCTACAATTAGGAAAATATTTTTTTCCTGGCTGGAGTAAAACGAAATGCAACTAAACAAATGACAAGAATAAGTGACAGGTTGAAGAGGAGAGCATTGAGCAAAGAGAGGGAACTCGAAAAGGTAGCTGGAAATTGGTCTGCTGCTTGCAGCACAAACAGTACCTTTAGAAATATTAAGTATCAGTACCTTCACTTAGATAAACAGAAATTTAAAGTATGGCCTAGACATTGAAGATTTATAAAACCAGCATGGTGTCTCTGATGAAATAAGGCAGACATTTAAGTTTTCTAAAATTTTCAAAAGGTAGTTATAAATTTTTCAGAATTATATAATAAAATAATGATGGGTAGGTAAATAATAATTTTTTGCCTGCCTCCTTTATAAATATATGTATAAATGAAAACACCATAGATTGTTTTTCTTGATTTTTATGTAATACAAAGGATAGTACAGGATCTTACAATAAGTATATCACAGACCTATAAGTATTTTTAATATTCCCTACAGGATTCATTAAAAATCGTATGAAGATATTATATTATGTGTCAAAAAAGATCAAAAATACAAATTTTATCTCTAATTATATATCAGCTATTATAATTTACTGAGTTTCAGAGAATCTGAAGCTAAACATTTTAGGTCAAAAGCTTTTTTTACCAGTTTTCATCTGTCACTCACAAAAATGTTTAAATTGCTTTAGAGTGAACATTTTAAGAATATAACATAGATATGAAGGAGAACTCATTTTCAATATTTCAGATTTCAGAAGTATTATAAGTTTGAAACTTGAGACTTTCTAAGAATGCTTTGTTAAAGAAACTCTATGCCCATGGTTTTTTGATTATAGGATGTTTGGAATCAGTGTTAGAGTTATTTATACTCCTCTTTGCACATTTCATAAAGCCTTATTAATTGTTGATATTAGTGAGACATACAATGGGACTAGTCACATTTTTTCATTAATACTTAATGAAATTAAAGTGATATTTTAATAATATATATGTCTGTCTTTCTCCATTGTTTATTTGATTGGCTTTTTTCTGCCAAGAAGATCAAAGTTTAAGTAAAAGCTTTCATCTTCAATTTTTAAAATTTTAGTCATATTCAATTCTTGTTTTGACAGTTTGAAGCCAAGCTTTTGGGCTTAGTAGATATTGCAGCATTCTCTATGTGCTGAAATAATGCTCACTTTTTCCCAGGCTTTCACAAAGAAATTCAGCATTTGTAGAAATGATTGAGTTGGATCATGATCTCAGAAATTATTAGGGTGAAGCTGGAAAAAATTTAATTCTGTCGTGTTTATTCCCCAGTTTGGCCAAGAACCAAATTATTTCATGCAGTTATACAGTCATTTATGCACAAGTTTATTATGCTTATATATTTCTTAGAGAACCTAGATTTGCTTTCTTTCCTTTTGAAGTAATATACTGTAATATACAGCTTCTCCAAAGGATACTCATTCCTCAGGTTTGACCAGGCCTCCAATTCAAGTGGTACATCAAGCTTTCTGTTTCACTTTTTCACTTTAATACATAGCCAAGCCAATTTCATGTGTAATATTGACTATATCTTTGATAAACAGTGTTAGGCATCTAATTATATAATTATGAGTGATTACAAGCACCATAGTAAATATATCTGAAGCTATTTACTGTATTCCCTTAAACTATATTAAAGCTAAAAATCAACATTTCTACCAAAACAAACTGGATTCACTGCTGGATTTTTTTAGTTGCTCAGAAGAAAAAAACTGTGGAATAGCAGTGAGTTTGTAATTTTCCCCTTCCGTGTTTCACCATACTCTGATATTTATTTTAGTGGTTACATGAAAAATAAGTGCAAATAAGCATAAGTAGCAGCAATGAAAAAGATATCAATAGTACTTTTGTATTATTATTATTCTATATTTATATATATGTATATTTATATTATTTTATGTTATTGTTTGAAGATATTACTGGATGCTCTATATTACTGCTGAATTTTACAATTGCAGAAGATAGATCCTCTATGATATAAGAAAAGCATCAGTGAGATATTCGACAATATCAGAACTATCACTTTCCTAATTTTGTATCTCAGACTAGATTTTCAGAAAAGTTGTTATAAAGGGACAGAATGCAGGCCATTATTTTCATACCCAGTAAATAATCAAAATCTTCACAAATAGCTAAATCAGTAAACTTTTCTTGAAATTCTGAAGGAAAAGCAAAGTTATATTAAAATATAAAAAAAATTACAGGGTTAAAACTGTGGGCACCTTCTTTATAGATAAAGCCAGTGTGATTCTTGCTAACTGGCAAAGATTACCACAGAAATGAGTAAACAGCTACTTGCTAGGTATGCTCATCTAATTCATGTTCAGTGTATGACTATACCAGATGCTTTACTTTGAGTTGAATGATAATTTGAATAGAAGAAAATATATAACTCTATATTGAATTCTTGAGAATTCACATTTCCCTTCTTCTCCCCACTGAACGTTACAGTAATGGTAAAGGTGAAATGAGCTTTATGTATGGAACTAACTGGTTTTTGCATGCTTTACTCTCAGTTGCTTAAACTCAAACTTCTGTAGCCCTGAGAGCCTAAAATTTATCAAAACAGTTTTGATTTGACCATTACTGATTGAAGGCTAATATACTTAGCAAAACTAAAACAGATTTTAACTTTATTCAATCCTAGCAAAATTTTCCTCTGTACATTGCTGTTACATTAGAATGTTAACAAATTTTTGAAAGTATTAGTAGCACAGAACAAACAGACTCAAAAACATTTCATTTTGCTTTTGGGGGTTTTTGTTCTTGTTTGTGTTATTTTTTTAGTATTTTTTTTTTCTTATGGAATTTATAGATGATATGTCCATGAAAAGTAGTAATAAACTTTCTTTACAATTCATATGAAGATATTATATATTATTTCCCTTTTGGAAAGTTTTCTTTACAGATAACAGTAATGTCAGTTCAGCATCATAGTTCTGATGTTTTATTCCCAGAAAATGTAAAACACTATTGAACTCCAACAAAGGTATGCATGAAGGTCTCTATATGCCCTAAAATACCGAAAGCTGAATTTACCATTGCAGGCTTTGGAAAAAGCATTTTGAGGTGATGCAAGGTACCTCTTTAGCCAGAGGTTCTGTTTACCCTTTTTGCTGCACTTCAGAAAGCCTGGTTAGGTAGATTTAATGGAACTGTCAATCCTGTACTCAAAAAGGTTTCTATTTAGCATTAACACTTTAAAATAAGACCCTATTTTTTCCTAGCAAATAGACCCAGGCTGAGTGCTTCAACTCACTGCACTGATCTCTAAAATTTGTTATCATTCACCTGGGTACCTGGATAAAAAATGCAATTTCAAAGAATAAATATGCCATAATCTAAAGATTAGGGCTGAAGTTAGTATGAAAATACTTCAGTTTTAAAATACCTGCATGTCATTTTGCTCTCATAATTGTTTTCAAACTGTACATTATAATATATTGTGTATCTAAAAAACAATGACTTGCTGATCATTAAAAGAGTGATGTGTTCAACTAAGTCACAAAAAAACATATATTTGTAAAGCCTTTGAATATTTTAAAGCACTTCAAATCCAGATAAAAACAAAAGCTTTTCAGTTACTCAAAAACCTTAGAAGTTAACTTTGGGAGATTTAGTTTACAATTCTTTTGTTTCAGATAAAGACCATAAATAAATGGGATGTAAACACAATTTTGAAAGTTATATTAGTCCAGGGAAAGTTGCTTTGTAATATCTGTGTGTGAAGATAACTTTGTTTCTCTGCAAAGCACAGTATCAGAAACAAGGCTAGAAAAGCCATCCTTTTGGCTCTTACTCACATTCTGACTTTACTCAAAGCCTTGTAGGGCCAAGTATCTTTAACCGTTCTTGACAAAAACAAGTCAACATTTGCAACAAGTCAACATTTGCAACATTTTGCTTGTCACAGGCAATCTGACAAGGAATATTTGGTTGAGTCCAAGAAAGAGAAATGGTTTGTATCATCTCATTCCTTTAAATTAAAAATAAGACACATGACCCACTACTACACACACTAAATTAGTCCTATGCAGAAATAAAGCACATAGAAGTAGCTTCCCTGAACAGTGTATCTGCTGCATGCAGAAATGGGTGCAATTAAAACCTCAGTGTGGGAATCTTGCACTGACTACCTTAGATGTAGGAATGGCTTTGCATCTGAGCTGCAATAAAAACACACTTCAAGTTACAAATTGAAGAATCCTTGCATAATACTGTATTTTAATGCATATGCTAGATGTATTATCTTCTGAATCATCAATTTAACTGATGTAGGGGCAACCAGCACTTCTAATGTAATGCCAGGAACTGCTGTTGTACACCCGGAAGATACTTTTATCTGTCACATGGGCAGAGAGTAAAATAAAGTTCCTTTTAGGCAGTCAATAAAGTAGGTTTTATTGATGAACTTTCAGACATCACATTACCATGATTAAAAATAAAATCCAGCATGAAACAGAGAGATCTGTAAGTGTTAAATATGCATGCAATATGGAGAGGAATTATTTTAATAATGAAATTTAAAATATTGTCAGTGCTGGTTTAGTCAGTGGAAGTATATTTGATGAAGCTTATCAACACCTTCAAGCAGCAGTTGAACTCATCATTAATAATATTCATTAAATATGCTTTGTCACATTGTGCTGGTTTAACAGTCGTCTATAGATAAAGAACTGAGACAAAATATGAAATGGGTTGAAAAATGGAATAGGCTGTCAGCCCCACTGGTTGGGATGTCTTAAATCAGTAGGATTATGTCTCAGCTATCACTTTTAATATCCTCAGATGGAACCACATCCCTAAAATATGAGTATTTGAAGAGGTACTGCTTAAACCCATGGGTCTGACATCACTGCAGTGGCACACAAGGTGCAGGATTCCCGATGCTCTGCATTAGGGGCCAGCTCCAACAGTACGCTGAGTGCCATCAATGCCAGCAGGCAGAGGTGCTGAGCTCCTTCCACACTGACTGTGGTGCCCCATAGGGCAAGGGAAGGGGAGTTGGCATTGTCCGAAAGGAAAATCTGGTACTAAGCCTTGAAGAAAACAGCAGACTTCTATCTCCTGTAGTCACTAATCTGGAAGAAAGTGTATAGGACAAATCTATAATTTTTAGAAAGAAATAAGAAATTAAAAATGGCAGAAGAGAACTGGAGAAGAAAATGTCGTCTTTTGAATGCCCTAGCTAGGAAATGTAAGCAATAAACTTCTTCTTCTGAGATGAGACAGTTTTTCAATAATGTTACCTCACTACCAAAAGTCACTGAAAGTATTTGACACAGTGTGAAAAATATTTCTTTCTTAGAAGATCTAATTTCTTTCATATCTTTAGTGATGAGAATGAAGTGCTCGATAATGTGATCTAACCAGGGATGCTCTGGTTAGTTGCCAGTGCAGCTGCATTTATCTTCTAGTGTAAGACAATTGATTAGCTGTTCTAAAACTTAGTACTCAATTGCAACTTTCTTTAGCATTAAGTTGGTTTGGATGACTGTAATCCACAGCAAAACAAGCATTAGGATGTCTTTTTTCTTCTAAACTCAAACAATTTGTATAAAAAAATCTACCAAAGAAAGCCAGCCACCTGCCTAACAGCTAGGTGAATTGACCTCTATTACAGGAAAACACTGATTTCTTCATAATAAAATGTGTAGCAACACGGAATTACATCAGTAATGATATTTGAAAAAGGTTTTCCATCAAAAAATATCTAGGTTGCAATTTCAACCATCTTGTATGTGTAATGTAAAATGACTTCTTAATGCATGAATAAGTGTATCTAAGTTGTGTAAAATTTCATGTCTAAAACTTGACATAATACTGAACCATTGAAAGAATAATACATAAAAGTAGTAGTACATTCCACTTGGTATAATAGAAGATATGTAAAATACCCACATATGGGTTACTGAATTGAGAGGAAAAACAAAATAAGTATGGTATCTAAGTCATTCTAAGTAATTAGTTCTTCAAACATTGTAGAGAGTATTGCTCAAATGCTTTCTCAAGCACCGTATCAGTCCATTCAAACACTCAGAAAAATGAATAAATGTATTCAAATACCAGTTGGCTCTGCAGAGAACTCATGACTAAGCTCCAGTGGAAAAATAACCCCAAAACAACAGAAAAAAAAAAATCCCAACAAAAACCTCTTTAAAAGAGGTGGGAGCAAGGGCAGGCTACAAGAGAGTAATACCAAAATACCAAAACACTGCCCAGGCATTTTGGCATGGTTTTGGAAAAGGAAAAGCTAAACTAGATTTGAAACTCGTGGGATATCAAGGGCAACAAGAAGAGCTTGTGCTGCTAGTACATTAGCAGTGAAAGAATGAAGAAGTCTGAGTCTGCTAATAAGTGGGGAGAGTGATTTAGTGATAGTGGATGCAGATAAAGTTGAGGTACTTTAAACATTCACCGCCTCATTCTGGGAAAGGTTTGAATCTTGAGATAGTGGAAGAGAACTGAAACAGTGATCTGTTGGGAAATTTGAGTCCAACTGTTTCCAGGATAAAACATACTGGGTTGTATCATCAGGTGCTTTGAGGAAAGTGATACTTCCCCTTTACTCAGTGAATCCAACTTTCGAACCCTAGTACGAGAGAAATGCTGAAGCTATACTAGCTTGTGTGCCAGTACGAGAGAAAAGCAGAGACCACCAAGATGGATGTGGACTTGGTCTATGTCCTTTGAGGAGAGGTTGAGGAAATTGGCTGTGAGCCTAGAGTGACTAAAGACAGTGTTGTGTGACTTAATAACAGTCTTTCAATAGGTGTGAGGAAATTACCAGGAGATGGAGGCAGCTCTTTTACTGGGGTGCGTGGCGAAAGAATGATAGACAATGCTTTAAACTGGTATAAAAGAAAAGCCAGTTTCAATATGAAGGTACTGGAACAGATTGCCCAGAGAGGATCCGTCCTGGCAACCAACTGGTCAAGTCCTAAGCAACTACTCTGAATTCTGTGTTGCTCCTGCTTTTGGCAGAAGACTGGACTGGACGACCTCCCAGTTTTCCTAAGTGCTTCTAGAAATCTATGAAAATATGATGGTTATAAAAGACCAATCTAAGAAAAGGATTCTTTGTTATACTGGAATGGTAAAAGGCTATATATTAGAGTATGTGCCATGCTAACAGAATGCTTTCTGAAAGCAAATACATCTGAGTGATTGCTACTTAATGATTCTCATGTGAATCAAAGCATTACAGACTGTGCCAGTTTCCAAAAAACAAGACACAAGCAAAGGGTGAAGTCTTATTCCTCTTAAGTTACAATCTAAACTAGGTTATGAGGATATCCCTGGTAATGATAAATTTTACACATATGTTAGTTTAATCTAATCAGATATATCCTGCAGAAATGTCATTTTTTCCCATTGGCAATTTTATGTATATCTCACAAGTATTCAGGATCATGATGATCAGAATCTGTTATGGACACCTAAAAAGCTGAATCTAACTAAAGTCTGATGAAATTTCAGTTCTTTAAAAGTTTGAAAAGGGAAAGGGTTGTTTTTTTTTTTTTTTGTTTTGAGGAGGAAATAAAATTCCATTTGTTGCATAATACATGCAGCACCAGTTAAACACTAATAATACTCAGATAAATTTTGCTTTTTATTGAAATTATGCACAGGCTTTGTATGACTGATTTGTGGTAGCACCTGAATAATGGTAGCACCTGCCACAACTATCACAACAAAGTTCAACATGAGACTAGCAAATGATTTTTTTTTCTGTTTGAAAAAATCATGAGTTTAGCAGTCACTGAACTTTCTTAACCCTGTCTCCTGTGTTTTTTCTTTGTCATTTATTTGGCAGTTCTATTTTTTGTATCAAATTTGGAAAAGTTGAGGGCTGAAGTTGACACAGGAGTTGATTCCATCTCTGTGTTCTTTTAACCCTGTGTCAAGAGAAGGAAATGTTTTGGATACTTTCACCATTCAGTACAACCCCCAGCTGAGTCTAACCCCAGTCTGGCACTTCAGGATTACGTGTGACCTCTCTAAGACAAGTAGTTTTCTGGAAATTATTGTTCATTATGACAAGAGACAGACACATACACAACTGCATTACCTAGGGTGTCACATTGGACCTGACCTATGCTCTGAGATGCTCATATAAGAATAATCCCTATTAAGTACAATTCCTATTAAAGGTAGTTTTACAGAACTATCCCCTATAATATCATTTTATATTCTCATTCTGGCTTCCGTTTTTTAGAGTTGATCATGTTGGGGATTTTTTGTGGCATTTTTATATATATGTACACTGGGAAATGTTACAATGGAACTTTGGTGTGCTGTATTGGAAAAGAGGATAGTGCAAAAATGAGAAGGATGTAGAGAAGGATGTAGAGAAGGATGTAGAGAAGGATGTTTTGGGACTGTGAGATTTTCCAGAACAATACATCTTTTGAGGTAAAATACTCACTGCATTAGTCAATCAGCTCATTAGGAGCACCTCTAACTTGCCACTCAGTTCAAACTTCCTGTGATTGAATGTATTTAATAAAAAAGGTGCTTTAATAGCAAAACTGTTGTAAACTATAGAAATTGTATTTATGTTTGTATTTATGATGGGGTAGGAAGTAATTTTGGTAGCTTCTCAAAGCAGTTCTTAAACCTTCTGAGAAGGAGAAGTGCACTTTTATAGTACATGATATATACATATCATTGAAAATCTACCCCTTAATTTGATTTTACACGTAAAACTTCAGGTCAGTCATTTCTCTTGCAGTAACTCAATCTCATCTAGGCATGGTCATGATAGGTATTATGATATAATTTATAACAGGTATGATAACTTAGTTATATCTGATATTTTAGTACCTGTGGGATCTAAGGGGCAATCCCCCTCCCAACATTTAGATAATCTACTTTCCAGGTGATAACCAAGATTAAATGTGTAGAATTGCTTCTCCATAATTTCAAAAAAAGTCAACATATTTTCTTCCAATAGTCTCAGAAACTGGAAATAAATGCCTTTTTTTTTATTTACAGAAAAATTATCTTAAGTGAAAAAGAATTAAGAATAAAAGATTATTTAAAAGGGAAACAATTCAATCAATTTCCATGAAGCAGGGACAAATGCTCTTGTACATTCAAATGTTGAAGAGATTATGTCTGAAATTCAAGCAGCCACACACAATGTATTTGTCTGGCTAATAATTATGTTTTGCATATGTTGAGTTCTTCAGAAACAGCAATGCTACTGGCAATCCTGCTATGGCAGGAACTGTTTTGTTGTTTTTTTTTTTACAAATGAGGTCAAAAAACAACCAAAAATGAATGTAAATAGATCTGCGTGGTCTATGAAACAGCTCCCTTAGCTGTAATGTTCCTAGTTTATGTAGTTGTTTCTATAGAATAGCCTTGCCTGCTGATCAGCTACGAAGAAGAGTGGTCTGTGAACCATGCATTTCTTCCTCTTTTCCCCTCCTTAAACAACCATGAACACAGGAGGGGGAAGCCACCCACATCCAGATCCTGATCTACAAACATCACACAAATCTGACACTAATTCTGTTTGTAGCTGCAGCAGCAGTGAGTAGTTATTTAACAACTTTTTAGGCATTTGGGAGCAGGTCCTTATATCCTACTTCTAATCCTGACATGAGAAGGGACTTGCAAGTTTCAGGATAAAGTGGAACAAGGTTTTAATACAGTTTTGTGGTCATCCAAAACAGTACTCAAGCTTTCTTTTATCACAAATCTTTTCTTTAAGACTGGGTAAAACACTAAATATGCTTCTGTTCATTATGTGCCCACATTTTTGTTGCCATAAACAATCGGTATAACTTGTAGAAAGACTAAGGATGCTCTGCAAAGGATGCTCTGACCAGCGACCCAGCATGGACTGGCTCAGGATTGAGATTATACGTAGGCTTTCATACCAGTTTGTGAGCTGCTCTGTTAATCCACAGAGAAGGCTCAGATGTTGATTTAGATACCTGGTTTTTTTTTACTTCAAGGCTGTTACTGCTCTCTCACATAATATGGTTATGTTGTCCATGACTCCAGAAATAGTCCTTCTGGGGAGAGTTGTTCTTTCTGTTGGATAGACTTTGGTATTAAATTGATTCCTGGTATATTTTATCAAGCAAAAACAACACTGTGCACTTAAAATGGAAAAAATGGAACACATTTTCCTTTCTTTTATTGTCATTATTTAAAAATGGCATGGACTTTAGGTTCTTTTCTTTTATTTTATTTTCTTTTCAGCATGTAGACAGAATTGCAACAGTATTTTACCTTGACTGCCATGAAAATAGGATTTATGGACTACTGAGTTTCATGTTCTTTTGAAAGTATAAAAAGAAATGTCATAAACATGCAAAAAAATAATGAGATTATCTGGCATTTTTTGTTCCAGAGAGTAAGGAGTAAAGCAGATTGACATAAATTAGTTTTGAAAGGAGGAAATTTGCAAGCTATTTTCAGGGATCCACTTGTACTGATTTGAATGAAAATCAGCAAAGAATGCTCTAAGAAATAATCTCAAAAGGGCACAGACTCCAAAGTCTGGCAACAGCTGGAAGTGAGTGCTTTAGCACATGCATGTTAGTGATGAAACACATTTACTTGATGATTAACAGCTTTTCAAGTAGCCTAGGTATAAGACAAGGACAGAACCCCCTAATATGTCCTCATTTTGAAGTTGTCTCTGCCTGTCTAATATGAGGATAAAAATGAAGGAAAGTTTTGTTTGCATTTCACATGTTTCTTTCATAATTTGTTGTCTTTTTATGCAGCAATAGAGATTCAGCTAATACTAGTTGGCAAAGGTATACTGTCTGTACGAGCAGTGCTCCAATGCCTAAAGATCAGGATTTCTTAGTGTTACAAAAATTAAACTTTGCCATTTAATTCTATGAAAGCTGTTGGTGTGCAAGTTAATTCCAGTGTCAGTAGGCATTAATATCTTGCTCTCAGGCTTTTCCTGACTGCAGAAACAACCAGTTGGCAAAGAGTGTGCATTTGATAAAAAAAAGGCCAAGATTTCATAAGCTGGTACTGTAAAGGATCAGTATTTAGATGTTGCGATAAATCATAATTTCCAGGTACTTGAAGTAAATTATTGTTTTGTTTCTCTGAACTGACTATTTAGGCAAGACCTTCTGGTTTCTACTGCGGTCTAATTTGGCAAATCAGAAGTTTAAATGAGGTAATGGCAAAATATAAGAGCAAGTTTTTTATAATTGATTGTGTTATTATAGAGGAACAAGGACAGGAAAGCAAGAAATTTCACCATGTAAAGTACTGAATGAGCTGTGATTTCTGGCCTAAGCTTTCTTCTTCACTATCAGTAATGAAATAGCTAATAATGTTGACACTTAAATGCCATCTTTAGGTTTTGATGATATGATGGCTCTTTGTTAACAAATAAGCCAGAATATATTCTTTATGTGGATAACACTTCAATGCTTTAATTGAAGGCAGTATCAAAACCAGGTATAATATCTATAATTGGAATCCAGTTAATGAAACGGAAAAAGACAAGACCTTCCCTTTACACTGTTTACTCTGACTTTTTTCAGACTGGATTTTGATATCCTTTGTAATGATCTTTCCTTATGAGATATCTCTGTGATTTCAGTATTAAAGAATAAACAAAATGAGAAATGAAAAGGCTATATTGAGAAAGTTGGTGAGGAAGCTTAAAATTGCCTATCTGTGGAAATTCTGGAGATCAAAAAGCATTTTGTGCCTAGTTAGGGCTACAATTCTGCTTTCAAAATGAAATTTTAGTTTAATTTCTAAGAAATTATTCAAATACGCATGTTATTTCCTTTTATAAAACCCCAGTATAGTATAAAGCCCAGTGTACCCCAGACTAAAAAGTGTACCAAATCATAAGACAAATAGTTCCCACCTCAGAGATGTGAACTTTCAGAATTGCAGACAATGTGAAACGAGCGAGTAACTTTAGAGCCACAATACGCTGCTGTCATTGTCATTTATCTGCTCTGCCTGGATTGAGGTTCACAGCTACAGTTCTGATTGCTTTTGAGATATGCAGTTTCCAGAGTCAATTAGCAATTTCCATAGTCAGCTTTGTCTTGCTGCTCTGAATCCTATACTGCCTGATTAAGCTTTTTCTATACTTAGCTGGGAAGAGCACAGACTACCTAGCACATAGACTGAGTCATACACCAAGTCAAGCATATAGGAAATGCTTTAAAACTGGACTTGAAACCACTAACATAAAATCTAACCCATACCATTGTCCTCTTCCCACTGCTTAGAACCAGAGGAAAGTGTCAACACTGGTGTTACTCAAAGTGCCATGTTTTGAAATTTGTTTCATATCAAATATGCAAAAGGCTGCTATTAGAAAAGCAGTGGCTCTTCCCCTATGTCTATTGCAAGGTACGATGTCTGACTTGCTCTCTACATCTCTTTTTGATATATGGACCAATTGGGTGCAGAAGGGAAAGAACCAATCAATAACACAAATAAGAAGTATGCAATAACTCTTACCATAATGTAACATTAGAAAGGATGCATGATAAAGATGGAAAGAGGACACAATAAATCATGTGAAACCACACCAAAAATAGACTGACAGCATCTGTTCTTTTTGTCTCATAACCCAAAACCAAAATAGCTTTCACTACAACTAAAGCAAGCATATTCAAAGCAGATAAAAAATTTTGTCAGCAACGCATAATTAAAAAATGAAACTCTTTTGAGGGTGTGTATTGCATCGTAACCTTATATTTCCATTTCACTCTAAAATGTGTCACCTTTCTTACCACTGTGGCACTTTTTGAAAGTCAGTAATCATTTGTTCTTTCTAGTTAGACTAGGGAAATTTGGGCCCCTTGATTGGTGCAAATTGGCCCTGTGACATTCTGAACCCTGACATTAAATTATCCTATGGAGGTCCAGTGTAAGAAGAGTTCCATCTTAACACTGTACTGAAATGAAAGACTCCTGAACCACTAGCCTGCAGGTTTTTTATTTGTGCCATGGAGGAACTCAAAACTGTCAGAATGGATTTTTCCAAATTAAGATTTTTTTCCTTTTAAAGATGCAGTATATGTAATAACAGCAATTGTATTCTTCATTACTTACTAAAATTATATCTATCTACTCAAACCTTTCTGACCCTAAACACTGAGAAAATGAAAAAAATAGAAGTCAATTTAATTGCTGTTCTATTTAATTGTTTATTCTATTTTATAAAAGTCTCCTCCTTATTTAAAATTAGTTCATCTTTACCTGGAAAGAAAAAGGAATATATTGAAAAGTCAAGGATTTGGAAAATAAGATTGAAATTGACCTATAAATAAGCTTTCTTAGGGTATCTAAGAGGTGCTTTATCATAATTATTAGGTATCCTATGTGAAATGTGAATAAAAAGTGACCCATAGTTTTGAGCAGACATAGGAGTAGTATCTGAATGGGGATGAGTAAATGAGATATTTTTATCACTGAGGTATTGTCTCACTGCTGATGGTTCTCCTTGCTGTAAAATCATCAGAACTGTGTGGGGCAAGGGATGTTTTTTTTCTCGGCAAGTATTAAAGCCTAAGGTAGAAACACTGCACTACAGACATAAGAATGGATCTCCTCATTCATTTCCAATAGTCCAATACCTTCAGTGACATTCTGGATTTCATCCAAGGGGTATTTTAAGAATGCCTGGAAAAAGGCCCTGCATTAAGAAAGGGGTTTTTGACAGGTTTTTGTGGGGGTAACACTTTCTTTATCAAAATGCAGTCAGATAGTATTTCTTATATCAAGGAGTCCTACACCAGTAGGGTATCAGAGAGATTGGATTCATTGACCTATCTCAACAGTTCTGGATAAGGCACTAAAACTATGGTCAAGACTGCAGCTGCTGACCCTCACGCTAGGGCTGATCTAAGGGCACTTGTCACATATATGAGCCTCTTTTCAGTTGTATTTTTTGTTGATTGGTAGGTTCACACAGGTGGTAAAATGCCTATGATGACTGAAGTCTGGATGTTGAGCTTCTAAATGAAGTCCTGATCTATTTAAGAACTCTTAATACCATTTTCACTTTATTTCATCAATACGTTTGCACAATTTTTATTTTCCTATCCTCACAAAAGAGCTGAAAAGGCCGTAAGATACCAGTTTGGAAATGTGCTTTGAAAATGAAAATATGTTTAACTTGCAGTCAGTTGTGGCAAATTATTTTTCTGAAACTGGGTAAATGGCAACTAGTTTGTGAGGTCTGTGCAAATTGCTTGATCTCATCTTTGCTCAGACCTATACTCTACCTTAGTTCTTCTCAGCCCTAGAATATCTGATGCATATAGGCTAAGTTTAAATGATCCTACCTTCCTTTAACAGATATCACCTGCAAGCTTAGCCATATCCCATTATTGCCCACAAAACATACAGTAAGAAGTAAAAATGTATTCTATGTGGTACAATACTTTCTGATTATTATATATCCATTCTCATTCCCAAAATAATTATACTTTTTATCTCAAAAGTTTTACAGCTTTACTACCTCCAGCAGTATTTTACATCTGTCAAGAATGATTTATGCAATAATGATTTAAACCGCAAAATGGAGTCCTCAAAGGAAGAGCTGTCAAACATTTTCACCATAAATAACTTTATTAAAATAAGAACTGATATCCAGTATAAACAATATCTTGCCTTCAAGTATAATTCAGAGGATATAGCTGTAAGATTAGTGAAAAAAAAAAAGTGAGATAGCAAGGAATTTATGATATTGCTGCTTTTATATCAGAGTAAAATTTTTTAATTAAGCAGATGCTAGTGCCTAATGGGCAATCCTTGGGAAAAAAAAAATTTGTTTCAAAATAATAGTTCTTGTGACTTGTATTTATCTATTGCTCTTTTTAAAAAGGCATATTTACATTAAAAGAGAAATTTACTGTGTTTTTAATCCCGTGAGTACATCCAGTGACAATTGTGGAGCTACTTGTGCTATGAGAACCTGTAAATTTGGACGTCTAGTTCTGGCACCATCTGTTTCCATTAACCATTTTTCTCAGTAATTAACTCTTTTGGTAGCTATGCAATTGCATACTGTGGCACTACTTGAAGAGGACAGAGGACTAGAACTTTGCTTGGATTGTGTAAATACCCTTGTAAAAGAAAAAAGAGTGAGGAGAAATTAAAACCAAAAGTAAGCTATTTTCTGATAGAAGTACTCAGAGCAGCTAGTAAGGCTTTTAGCTGCAAATGTTAAAAACTGCTGGGAAGACAGCCCTGGTGTGGTTGGGACAGGGCCTGCTGGGTGCCCAGGTCACGCTGGGTGCCCAAGTCCAGGCCAATCTAAACAATTAAACAAAACAAAGCTATCATGAGCATTCGATGCTTCTCGGCACCCTCCCCACATTGCACGGTGAAAAAGGAAACAGGCTCCATCCAGGTTACTCATTTATAAAACCATCATACATAGAATTTTTTTCTCCTTTGACCATTCTATCTTCTGTTTGTCATATTTAAGGCAGTGTAGATTCAAGCAATTGCCATTTTCTGAATATCAACTTGCAACAAAACTTTTTCCCATCCTTCTGTCACACTTTCTTTGAGTTTGTAATTTGGCCAAAAGATTAAAACAGTGAACAAACAGCAGCTTTCAGTCTTGCATCACCAAGATGTTTAAAACTCGAGATCCTGGACTTTTATCTCGAAAAGTGGACTATAGGCCAGTAGAGAACACCAGAATCCTAATTCCCATGTATATGTGCAATACCATTTTTCTATAGCAAGAATTTTCTTTTAAGCTGAGCTTCAAAGCTGTGACATTTTAAAATTATATGAGGTGGTATTTAGAATCAAAAAGAAAAGGCATTATTTATAGAGTGATTCTCTTTCTGATATCTGCATTGCTGGAATTCTGACTACAGATTAGATTTATAAGTTATCCCACTGACATTTGCTTTACTTCAAAATACTAAAATAATTTTTAATATAATCAGTGGCTTATGTAGAGTAAATGACAGTGTGATGTGGAATAAGCTTTTATTTGCAATTCACTGGGCATTTAGTCAGGAGTGCATAATATGGTCTTCAGAACCTCCTGTCAGAGGAAGTGCAAGCAATTCACACCTTCTTGAGGTGTCTTCCTCCTTTGTATGCTTAGTATTATGTTAAATATTATACAATGTCTTGCCATGAAATAAAGTGTCAAATTAAACTTTTAAGCAGTGGATGGTTTATTGGAGTAACTTGGGTTACTCACATGTAGAATGTTACATTTCTTACTGTGCTAGAATTGACTTCTAAAAATTGAAAATTGCTGAAATTGACCTCAAGTCTCATACTCACTCAGAGCACACATGCAAAATAAGAAACTAACCAGGCACTAAACTCTCACATTTTTAGAAAACTCTTGAAATTTACTTTGTTTCACAACCTGAATGAAGTCCTTGTTAGGTATCTCTATTCTGTATATTGTTACAATATATAGACTAAATTATATATAGGTGTATGTATATATGCTATATATTGAAAAATGAATTTTGAAAAGGTGAAAAGTGAGGTATATATTTTTGAGTTATTTAATAACTATAGAATGTTTAGTAACATTCATTACATTCATCATACAGGTAGTTTCAATTTCATGACACCAAATAGACTTAAGATATTCTATCACACTTTGAGAATATTATCTGGAACAAAACAAAACAAAAAAAATCAAGACAATCAAGCTATGCTATCAAGATAGCTATGTATTTGAGTGCCAGACCTATCTCATATTTTGACAATTTTTGCCTGATTCACCTGTGTTTCTTTAAATTTAGCAGATCATACAGTTCACATGGTGAATCCCAAACACATATAGACAAGTAAAATACTGAGGCAATTAAAGTAACTATTCACAGAAGTGAATTTACTGAAAACCTTTATGCATAAGATTGCTAACACTGAATAATCTGTAACTCAGCACTCAAAACTATTTGTGAAAGATATGGCAATTTTTATGGTCAGTATTTCTTTGGTTTGTCGCAAACAGATTATGTTGTGTTGCATGATTTCAGAATTCAGCATTTTAGAAATCTATCTATCTATCTCTGATAATTGACAAATAAGCAGCAATTTTCAATGCCTTTCCCTCACTCCTAATGTTTTGGGAGACTTTAGGACTTTTAAACTACCACATCTCCAAACAGTGCTCCAGGCTGATGGCTGTGAAAGATAGTAATGACATTCTCCTTTTGCAAAATTATTTTTAACACATGCCAAGTTAACACAAACACAGGATAGATGTGTAAAAGACACACAGTTTCAGGTCTCATGAGAAATCTATGTCCAAGGCACAGCTACAACAACAAATCTTGACTGAACTCAGTTCCAGACCACCAAACCAGATCTAAGAATAAAGGGCTCTACTGAGAATCTTCTACGAAGAGTATGCTTAAATATGGGTAGTGTGGGTAGAATGGTTGGCCTGAGTCCTATATGAATTATACCAGCCTAAGCTAAAAATCATATTACTTATTACTTAAGCCTCTCCAAGATAACAACAGAATTATTGAGAACAGGATTTAACTCTGTGACTTTAAAATGATAGAGCACATTGCATGTGATTCTAAAATTGATGTAAACAACACACTGGCACTTCTCCAGAACTAATTTAAGCTCAGCATTTGAATATGAATTTCCTTTTCCTTCTCCCAAGAGTGTACACAGCAAGAGACAAAATAAGGTACACCACAATTATCAATTACTTGAATTCATTTGAAAGATGTAAATAACTCTGGGTAATTAAAAAAAACCCAACCAACAAAAACAAAACTCTATATATAACTATTATGTACCATAATTACATCTTATGCGTATGCATTTTTAAATCTGTAAATACATTTATTCATTTTTTGCTCTTAACAAGAAAAAAAAGTATCAGTAGATTCAGCCATTCTGCATGTATTGACTCTTTACTGAATAACAAGGAATAGTTCATAGTCTAGGCAAGCCCAAATTTTGACTCTGGCAATACTAGGACAATATTGGTAGTTTAATCGCAAGTACTTCTCAATATCTCAGCTCTGAAAAAGACTTGTCCCTTTCTTTATATGCTAATGCTTTCTTTTGATGGGCTGTTTTTTTTCTACTTTTAACTTTGTGGTAAAATACTGCTTTTAAATCAAGGTATGTTTCCTCTGTGCTGATTACTTTAAGTGATTGCCATCTTCTTTAAACCACCTAAGAGGAGAACTTCTGTTCCAGAGTTGCAAACACTATGCTGGCTTCACTCAGCTGGTAGAGTGAGTGTACAGTGATACACTCCATACACCCACTTCTCTCTGGGCAGATTCCCTTACTGAAACACGCAAATATATTTCATGGGACTTCAGAGAAATTACAACACCTCCAGCAAAGAGGCTTGCCAGCATAACATACACACCTCTTTTAACAATCAACTGCTAACCAAACATGCAAAAAGTTTTGAAAATAAAGCCAGACTTTACCATCTTTGTGATAATAGGTGACTTCCACTTTCCTCTCCTCTGATCCCAGCAAAGCTTGAGCAATTTGGGCAATATGATGTCTTTTGGTCTCTGGCCCATGAAGAAAATCGCAGGTGCAAGGCTTCTGCATGACATCTGGCCTGGAGAACCCGGTCATCTCACAGAACCCATCATTGCAGTAGATGATAGCACAATTCTGCACTCTAGCATTAGCAATGATGAATTTTTTATCTGCAATAAAAGAAAGTGATGCATTTTTTAGTACTCTCTCAACATTTCTTATATGGTCGATTGCAGGGATGAATGCTGAACAACCCTCCTTTTCACAGGAATGCCTGAAATACATAGATTTTCAGTCATTTGATAATTTGATTTGTAGCTTTTAAAGAAACTTAAATTAATTTAGAATACATTAAAGGTGAATATAATTGTTTTTAAGGAAATAAAATCACACTATGCAAGCCTCTGTAAACATCCCTTTGACTTCAAAGTTTTGTCTGTTTCAGGATTCACTGAAGCCCAAGCGATGAGTGCCGTGCCGTCCCATCAGTCGCAACTCCAGGAAAGTCCTTGAAAAGTTAGTAGCTTTTCTGGGGAAAAGTAGAGCCTTGGGAAGGGGCTTCTACTCATGTGAAGGGCTTCTTGATGTAAGGTCCATCTCAAACTACTCTGTAGGGATTTTCATTGAGGTGAATTACAGTAAATTTATAGACAGCATTTTAACAAATCTATCTAGAAAGTAATAGAAGAAAATTCCTAAAAACAAAAAAAAGGGGGTACATGACACAATTATTATGTTGGAAACATTTTGCAAATGTTACTGAATTCTGTGCTTCCATCCATCACCTTTCCCAAACTCTCATCTCAAAGATAGGTTCAAAAATTTTCAACTCTTGTTAGTTTGTTTCTGTTAACCTTTTTAACGCACTATTCCCATTGTAATTATAAATGTCCAACTTTGATACACTTACTGCTAATGACATTAATTTTTAGTTACTTAAATTCACAGGGTGATTGCTTTCATTATGAAAGATTTCTTGCATGACACCAAGTAAACAGTGCAAGCCTTCAAAATTTTAAATATGTCCGTCTTTGAACACAGCGACATATTTGGAGATTTCATTCTTACTTTTTCTGCTATCTTTCAATAAGCTGAACTTTCACTATCACTTGGCTATTTAGTAGCTAGTGTATCATTATTGTGAAAAAATATACATTTCACTACATAAAATTTGGAGTAGCAACACCGACTTAGCACATAGATAAATTAGGAGTAGCACTATCTTTATTTTTTTCTCAAAAAATATATATAATACACATGATAGTACGAGTTTAAGTATATGGAAGTACATGAACTGGAATTACCTGTAAGGGTTCACACCAGACTGATACTAAAATTATGCTAAATATTTAAATCAATGTACATACATCAAACTACTGTTTCTAAATGAAATTCATTTTAAGCATCAAGTGTTCCTTCTTACAGCTAATAGGAAACTAGAATTCCGGCCAGGAAAAAACACTTCAGCTTCATCCTCCTCGACAGGTAGTAAACTGCTGCATTGGAAAAGATCTCACAGACTCTCCCTGAGGATGCATTTGCACTGGTTTGATAGATATTTTAGACTTACATAAACAAAAGAGAGAAATTTGACATCTATTTCAAAATGCAGTCATGACAACAAGGTAAGAGAGTATTTCCTCTTTAATAACTCTTCTGCATATTTTCTGAAGTTCTGCTTTATTTTGAAAAGGCAATTATTATTAACAGCATTAACAATCATAATAATAAATTTAGCCTATTTTTTAGACATTGCAAAGACAGCAAGATTCTACATTCTGCTTTTAGAGCCATCTCACTCGTTCAGAAGAAGGTAAGAGATATAACTTCTATAGCTGTACAATATGGATACAGTTAACGATAAAAACTATTCCTTGAAATAGTATGGGAAAATAGCCTTAATCCCCCCTCCCAAACTCCCACCCCCCCCCCAACACAAACCCAAACAAGCCCACCAGCCAGTAATTCAAGTTGTTAATCCGTATTCTAGATCAAAAACATTGCTACTTCTGCCAGGGATCCCCTCCTTACCTCCGGGGTTTTCTTTGCAGGCTCCAAACTTAAAAATAGTCTGGAGCTGCTGTCCATTTAGTCATAAGCAGAATAAAACTACTATAGCAAAATAGATAGAAAGCGATAACTTACTTTGCCCTTCAAATTTTCGTATGATTGTACCCAAAAATGTATTTTGTGGTGCCACATGACCTCTGCGAACAGGCATGTTTGTACAGGTCTTCGGTTTTCTGTGCACAATGACTTCTCCAAGGATCTCCTACACGGCTCCAGCCCAAAGCACCGAGCCAGCTACCCTTTGTGACAAATCATCGTCCTCTGGAGCTCGGAAATCTCTTCCCATTAGCACCACTTCTAGAGACACGCTTTTCCTATTGGAGTCAGATTCATCCCCCAGTTTCTTTCTTTTTTCTTTCTTTCTTTCTCTCCTTGCTTTCTTTTCTATTTTTTTCCTGGAAGAGCTCGGACGCTATTGTCTGGGGCGGGTAGGGGTGGGGTAAGCAGGAGGAGGTGGCGGGTGGGGAAAGATTATAAGGGTAATCGATCTCTAGCACCAAACATCGCCAATTTTCCAAAGCAAATGGCTGTGACCCGGCAGTTTCCGACGCTGTAGTGGTGGTTTGAGGGCTGGAAGACTAATGTTTCTCCGCTGCCAGAGGGAGTGACGTTCCCCCCCTCCGGGCTTCACCACGGCGCGCAGCAGCTCGGATTACTCAAGCGTGGTTTAGCAAGAGCCAGCCAATAAATCTCTTCAAAACTCGGCGACAAACAGCGGCATCAGGAATAAGCTACACCCCAGCAGCACCGCGACGTGCCACATCCCCCACCGCGGCGGCTGCAGGGGTCAGCGGGGACCGAGGGCGATGGCGGCGGGGGGGCCCCGCCACCTCCGGTAGCCCCGGCGTCCCCGCCCTCCCGGCACCGCCGGCCCCTTGGCGGCCGTGAGCGTGGCCCGCCGGGGAGCCCCAGGCGCTGCCAGGGCCGGGGGAGGGAGGGAGGGAGGGAGGGAAGTTGGTACACGCCCCGTCTGGGGCGGGGGGCGGCGCGAGTAGGGGTCGGCGCTGAGCGATGGGGGAGCGGGGGAAGGGACCACCGGAGCCCTCGGCATCCTTCCTTTCCCCGGTGGAAGGGATTGCCCCCTCCTACGCAGCGTGACCCAGGCGAGGGCTTCCCCTCGCCACACGACCCCGTCCTGGGAGGAAGGGGGATTCCCCCGGCGCCGAACGCTGCCCACGGGTTGCCGAGCAGGTGCCAGCCTCCGCTCGGGGCCGAGCGAGCGGCGCGGAGGGCGCACCGGGTCCCGAGGAAGCGGGGCTGAGCTCGGCAGGGAGCCCCGGGCCGGCCCGCGGCGGCACCCGGCGGTGCCGAGGCCGCCCCGTCCCTGAGCCGCCGCCCGGGACCGCGCTCCGCCCCGGGGCCGGGGCCGGGGCCGGGGCCGGGGCCGGGGCCGCGTCGGGGCGCGCCGCCCGCCCGGAGCTGGCCGTGGTGCTGCGGCCGCCTCGCCGGCGCGCACGGAGGCGCCGCTGCCCGCGCTCGGGCCCGGGGAGCGCCAGCCTTCCCCCACCTGGCTCCTCTCAGCTTCTCCCATCCCACAGGAATAGCTGGGGAGGCTCCCGGGGGAAGCGGGTATTATTTTCAGGCTGTAATTAAGGCTTTCTGCACTACCCAGCAGGCGGAACGGTGTGCGTTCAGCACGGCTCGGCGAGGTGACACGGGGAGCGAGATGGGGGCAGCCATGCGATGCTGGAAAGGCATCTCTAGGGTAGAGCAAAGCACCGGCGGCTTCTTAATAAACTCATAGGGCAAAAAAAGAGAGGCACCTGAGCGCCGTGCTTTGTAATCGCAAGCACAGGATATTGAGCCGACAAACCACCGCTTCCCACCTGTTCTTCCCCAGCACAAACAGGTGTTTCCTTGTTCCCGTGAGCTTTTCAGAGGTGGGGCCTTTGTGTCACGGTTACCGTGTGTCGTTCTCTATATTTATCAGAGGTGGGGTGCAGTCTGTTGAGTATGAGGGTGCATTTCTGCACTAATTTAATTTAATCTCAGTGGAATCATCCCGGATTTACACAATTGTGAATGGTGTCTGAAAATAAAATCTGTATATCCGTAAACGGTATTACGATGGCTTCATAGTAACTGTGTACTAATTACAACGCCTCAGTTACATTAAGGATATATAATCAGATACGCAATCAATCTTAGGAAGTCCGCGTTGCTTATTTGCAGAAACAAATGCCAAAATCTCTATATTCAGTGGTATGAATCAAAGGAAAAACATCATTTTTTTTAATTTGGTTTTTTTTTTTTTGGTAATAATATTTGGAGAAACCTTTTTTTTTTTGACTCTGATAAATACTAGAGAAAAAAAATTCTCTTAAAATATTTTGGAATACTTTTCCTTTGGACAATGTATGAGTTCTCACATTGAATTTTTCTCTTCTTGTTCTTTGTCTTAATTAAAAACATATGTTTCTCTGAAAATGTATTAAAGTTTCCAAAGACTCTAGTAGAAAGAGTGAAGTGGAACATATTTATTTTAACACTTTCTGTAATGTCTACATCTAGTTAAGTCGTAATGCCAAGCAGTGATATCACTCTTATTTTTATATTAAAAATGTCACTTTGATATATCTATAACAGCAATAGAAAATAATCACAATAAAACTGTGGTCTTACTGAACAATCCGTGTTTGCTTCTAGTATTCAACAATTAGTAGCAAACTAGATCAACTACAGGCTGGTGGGGTCCAGAGTCCAGTGCTTTAGATGGCTGTCTGGAAATAAAACAAGAAAAAAATTAAAATATAAATATACGTTTAAGAATTCAAATTTCAGTGAAGCCCCACCTTTTCATGTTGAATTTGAGAGTCACACTATGCTTGCCTGAAAACTGAAGGCACCAGAACTCCATGACTCTGGAAAACCTTTCTTGTTTTCTCCTGATGGTAGTTTGAACTTTGATGTTGATTATGTGAATGTATATTATAATCCTCTTTTTTTTTTCCTTTTAATCCATGTTGGTTGGTTGGTTTAGAACGTATCAAGATTACCCCAGTAAAAGCAAGATAACTGCAGCTGAAAGACAAGATCTGAGATGTGGTTTTTAGCAGGGAACGAATTCATAAGAATGATGGGTTGTAATAACTACAGGAGCAATAGGTGACATCAGAAAATCTTTCTCTGTGGTGATTTACACTCTTGCAGTCTTGTAGATGATCTATTGCTCCTGAAGTGCTTAATGCTCATCGTGCTTATTGCTCGATAACTTTCTGTAGCAAGCCAGTAGAGAAGTGCAAGAGGAAAATATATTAAAATTGGACAGCTAAAAACAAGCACAAAATAATGTGGAAGAATTTGCATTTGATTGGGAAAATATGCATGCAAGTGGGAAAGCTTGAATTCATTATAAATATGCGTCTCTAGTGTGATTAAAGAAATGGAGAATGCCATAGAGATACATGTTTTATCTATAAAGTTGTACAGTTGCTTACTTTGCAGAGACCAGAATACCGAGGGAGGGTGTCTCCGGAGCTCAAACCCATCCGGCGTGGCCGATCCCGTGTCCCCTGCCCCTTGTGGCATTGGCCCTTGCCTCGCCACAGGCCTAGGAGGGAGCTCCAGGGAGCATGGCTGCTCCTCAGCAGAGCTGTATGTACCATTTCCTGGCGTCAACGAGTGCAGCTGATTTTGAAATGGTGGTTACAAGGTTTTCACTGGCATTTTAACTACTTCCTTCTCAAGTTCCTCAAGAGAATTTAGATGACTATATGCCTAAGGATGTGTTACTGATCTGCTTCAACATCTTGGCAGTTAGCAATTAAACCTGGTATTGTTAGGGAAAGATAGCTCTGGGGAAAATGGCTCTAATTATATTTCCCATCATATTTTTGGTGGGGAAAAAAAAAAAAAGAATCAGATTTAGTCCAGCACTCTTATCATGTCTGACTTTTCAAAGTCCTATGTTTGCCCTCCTGTACACAGAAGTTTATAAGTACATTCCTATTTGAATAAACTTTTTGTAATGGAGCAAAATACAGAACTCTTGATAGTTCTTGGGTTTTCACTTCTTTTTTTCTTTCTCTGCCCTGCCATTGAGTTCCACCTAGCATAGGACATTTGTGCTGGTTTTACCACATATATCTGGCATGCCCCTAAAATTTATCCATCTATCTATGTCATATATGCTTACAGTTTTAATTAAGGCTGGAATTGTCTTCAGTGCTGTCATGAGCAATACTGAAACTTTATTTTGAATCCCATTTTGGGCTAAGATGGCCTTGGTGATTCCTTGACAGGTTGATGTCTCTTATTGTCATCTTTAGTTTTTCATCAGTCTTGCTTTCCCATCTTTTTACTCTTTTAGGTCTTTCCAGAACTTCAGGTTATAGCTCTAGATTTTGTTTTAGTCCTTCACACTAATAATGGTCATCATTTAGGTTATGACTGTCTGTGCTTCAGGCTCAGGCAAAGTATGCAGTTGCTGGGGACAACAGACTGCCAAATTACTTCTGTTGGAGAAGATAGAAATCAGCTACTTGAACATCATGAACATCCAAATGGCATATCTCTGCTGATACTACTGAGAAAGGCACTGGATGAGTATGGTGACAATTGCTGCTGCCAGAGCTGGTTCCTTCAAGCAGAACTTTTTGCTTGTACTGTGCTGATGCCTTGGACACCAGGTTGTTCTTAATCTTAAAGCCACATGGTCTACACAGCTACCTACATAGAAAAATGGGAATGCTTAATTACTGGTGTTACAAAATTCACCTAGAATTAGGTCTGATTATGGTTATTTTGTGTTTCACTTTTTCCATCCAAAAAATAGGCTCCTATTTCTGGCAAGACCACTAATGCCCATGAGATTGCACAGAGGCATTTATTATATTTGGCCTTAAGGCATACGTCATCATTATGTCTGCATATGGTTCCTATTAGTATGCAGGACTTCAGACATCTACATGGGAGAAAGACTATCAGGTTATTAGGATGACAAAAGAAGTCTCTGCATGAAAGTGCAGTCTAAAATTAATTAAAAAATTCTATTTAATTTTACAGCTAGTTTAATCAGTAATAAAAAATATTATGTTATATTTTTAATTTAATTCAATATATATTTTACATGTAATTCACTCTGAGAGACAGTAATTTGATGATAAGAGTATAAATTATAAGTGCAAAATCCATATGACAGAACTTCTGTGAGCAAAATTTCCTAGTCTGTTAAAGGTAACACCACATCGGGAAACAGTAAGATAGCAAGCAACTTCACTTTTTTTCTGTAAGGATTCACAAAAAGTTATTAGTTATTCTGCAGTATCCATTGCTATGTGTTATATTAGAATGCCTAGGGATTCAGAACCTCATGACTTAGGATCGTTTTGGAATTGGCAGGTACAGGTATGAAAAAAGAATTACAAAAACCATCAATATATCCATTTACTCAATGCCCTGCCAGTGGATTGCTCCCTTTAGTATATTTGCATTTGTATTATTCATTTAGGATTTAAATTATTCAAGCAATGAGGCTTGCACTTCTTCCTCTGAGAGACTCTTTCAGTATCACTCTGTTTCACCACAGGGCTTCATTCCCTCGTATTAAGCCACAGTTTTGGTGTGGGCTCTTGCCTTGGGGGTTTACAGCATTTAGATGCACGCTGTGTTTCCCTGGGTTCTTGGCCCAGAATGGGTGCTTCAGGCTATTCTGTGCTGACCTTCTCTGGCCAGTTTAGAGCATCAGGAATGATTTCAGCATGTGCTGTTCCTCTTCAAGATTTTCTAGCTGGATTACAGTGCTATGACTCTATGATTCTGACAGCTGTCAGTCCAGAAAAAATGTTGATTATAATTAGGCAAGACATGAAACATACTCCTATTAATTTATTTTTTTCCTCCTACCATATATAGAAGAATTTTAATGTTGTACAAATCCAGTAGCCTGCTCCATATATTTGTGAGTAATTCTGTACCACAAGGAAATGTAATTGAAGATAAATATATGCATTCTGGATTATCTGTCTTCCATCATAACATAAATTCAGGTTTGATATTTTATAATAATAATTTGTGCAAATTCATGGAAGGACTATTATGCTTATTATATCACAAATCTTTTGTTTTAATCTTTTTAGAAGAGATTTGCCTAGAAAATATCAAATGAGCTGGGAAAGGGAAAAAAAAATCATTGCTAAAGCATGAAAAAATTAAGTTATTGTCTATAAGTCAGTAATTGAACTAGATCCATGCATTTCCAAAATTAATTACCTTTGTACCAAATTCCAGTTGCCTTCTCCACGGTGTATTCAAATATTAAGTGTTAGGACTGCCATCTGTCAGGTGAGGCTCATTCCTTTTCTTAGCTTCTCACTTGAATAAACTGTGGTTATAATTCCTTCTTCTACATCTGCATGTTCTGAATGTGTTTTTATCAATAATAATGAAAGAGTGCACCTTGCATTTGGAGCAGATTTGTAGTGACTTCTGACTCTTACCCTAATGCCAATGAAAATACAGCAATGACTGTATTTTCTAGGCAATGGCCTAGACATCCCTGATGTTACAAGGTTTCTGTTTTTTCTGAAGTTCCTCCTAATTCAGCAGCAGTAGGGTTCTGGGGCATGTGTCCCCAGGGGAAGGTAGCCCAAACTAGGACCTTCAAGGTGAGTAGCCCCAGCATATTCTGTGCTTGCACAGTTTCCTTTCCTAATTTTCAAATGGTTTCATTTCTAATCAATAATAATAAAAATGGGCCATATAAAAATCTTTCACAAAATGAATTTACTCTTCCCAACCAGTTTTGTAGATCTCCCTCTCTACTAGTGGGGTTAACTTCAGAGAGGTCAAAAGATGAAGAAGATTATTTCTATTCTTCAGCCTTTTTCCTCAGATCAGGGTATAGGAGCTGAATTCCTGTGTGGATATTTCCATATGCTGCTAGTTTAGCCAACAGTAGATAGCCAGAACTCCTCACTTCCTTTCCTCTGCCCTGCAGCAATTGGAAGTGTGGTAATGCTGAGCAGCTGTAGGGGAGAAAAAGGACAGCAGCTGCTCTGAACTTGGATCATGGTAACTCTTTTCTTGAGAGTGACCAGGAGGCAGTGAGACCTTTTCTCTCCTTTGGGCAGTATCAGTTTGGATGTACTTTCAGTCAGTAATCATATACAAATATCTTCCCAGCACAGATAAACACCATGATCAATAAAATACAGTTTGAAGTATATAATTGGTTCCTTTTGGACATTGATGTCCTGGTAGTAAAAATAATCTAACAATATTTATAAAAAAAATATTTTTATAGATAAATATAGAGTTTGCTTTATTCCCTTTCCTTAGGCTTATCTGATATGTTTTGATTTTGGATAAATTTTGTTCCCTTTTGCCCTTTGTGTCATGTTTCGCATTGATATCAGATTTCTGTCTTCACTGCTTTGACTACTGTCAATAATACAACTATATCCACTAGTTGTAGTCAGCTATTTGTGCTTTTCAGTCTCAGAAGCAGAGGGATAGAAGGAACAAGGAGATGAAAGTACAAATGGGCCAGAAATTGACCAGAAACTGACCTGAAACTGGCCAAAAATTATAACATGCATTGAACTTGAGCCAAAATTAAATATAAATTGAAAAATGTTTTGGGGGATAAAATAACTTCCATCAACTTTAAATACAATTTCAGCTGTTTATTCCAGCTCAAGAATGTTTTTGCTGTTCCTAAGGATGTTTGTTATATATCCTCAAAGACCTTGTTGATCTCAATCAGGGCACAGTAAGCTTGAGAAATTTGGATATATATCCCAGAACACAGATAACAAATAAATTCCTTTTTCACTTGTAAGAAATAAACCCTACCAAAACAGTATGAGGCTTTAGTGTCAATGCTTCCATACAGTCTTGATGAAGGTGAATTTATTTTTCCTAAATATCTTAGTAGTACATTGTGTTTCTATGTTAATTTTTAACTTCTTTGCTCTTTCTGCATTCTGTTAACATATTTTACACAGTCACTTCATCTAAATAAGGTAACTGCAGTTTCTACACTGTGCTCACTTAGTCATTAACGATTTTATTATTAGCATATTCTAACACTCAGTTCTGTAGGCGAAGCTTTCTCCACCTGCCATGCATTTTCCCTCTACAACTGTATTTTTCCACATTTATTTTTTCAGTATTATTCTCACGGTAATAATATTTCTCTGTAACTGTGTAGAGTCCAGAATCATATAGATTAATTCTTCCTGACACTGTACTTATCAGTGCTTTTGTTCACATTGCTGTCAAAAATAATCTGCAAATATCCAGTTTGCATATTTCTTTTTCAATATTTCCACTCTTCTTCCATAATATCATAGCATGAGATCATGTCTAATTATATGGCAAAAATTGGCATTTTTCTAATTCATTTGAATAGACACCCATATCCTGAAACAGTGTTTTCCTCCTGAGAGGTAGTGTATGAGCTGATCTGCTGTCTGTGCAGATAAAACACATGTATTAAAGGATAAATTTACAAACCCAGGTGCCTGTCTGGAGCTAACATCTCCAGACTTATATTGATACAGCTGCAAATAAATGGGAAGATTTTTCATCAGTGCTAAATACTATTCAATAACCCCACTGAAGCCAATATGAACAGCAGGTATTTGGCAAGTGAGAGTTTTGCTCTTGATCTATGATGACAGAGAGAGATAATCAAATTACATATGTTGTTTCGTGAAAGTCTTGTGCTGCCTAAGATAGAATTTATTTAAATAATCTCTCCTGTATTTCCGATCTCTGCCATTATGTCTCTTTGATTGCAATACACATAAGATATATATTTTCAGTCTACTTTTTCTAGCAGTTATCTTCCATGCAGTTCAATTTATCTGGCACGATGAATAATAATTTCAGATGAAAATCAAGTTTTCTGCTGGTAAAGAGTAATAAAAGCACTGCTATGCTGAAATACATATTCAGAAATAGCAAGATTATCTCATCATAACACATCCATTTATTTTGCATTTTTATTTGTTCATTTATTCATTTATTCAAGACAGGTTAAATGTTAGATTACAGTAGAGATATTAATTTAGTTGATTATTATAATTTAAACTGTTTTTATACTTTATCCTTATTTTTCACAGTATAATAGCCAAACTATCCAGATAGGCTTTTTGAAAGAGGGCTTCCTCTGTATGTACTGTAGCACCCAAAGCAATCACTCAGAAATTGTGCTTTAGCTCAGTATTCAGGCTACTCACAGGTGATTTTGAAAGCCTGGTTTCACGACTCTTGGAAAAAAATCAATATAGACATACATTAATTTTTATGCTGTTTGAACTAGATAAATATTCATTTTCCTCATATGCTGTGTCAATAGCTTGAAAGAAAACACATGTAGGATTTTAAAAACCACCATGATTTTGTGTCAGGTTAGGACAATAACGCACAGCTCAGATGACTGCCTATGCAATCTTGCCTCTAGACTTCCATATCCTGACAGATCCATGAGCAGATTCAGACACAAAACTGTACTGCTGAAAACATAGGCCTTTTTTGAAAAAAATAAATTGATACAGTCAACTTGATTATTGAGAGAAAATATTTCCTAAAGACATTTTTAATTTTTCTTGGGATAAGATTTTTTTTTTTCCCCAGGAAATACTGTCATTTTGGGAAGCAGACATTCCAAATTAGAGAACTGTTTTGAGACAGAATTTGTGATAATCTCAAATGGAGATTTCATCATACTGGCACTTGAAAATTCAAGACTGCTGTGATTCACCTGACAGTGAATATCAATTTTCAGACCTTCTCAAGTAACCCAGTCTAGGAATATACATCTTTGAGGCTAGGGAGTGCCAAAAAGATCTTCAGTTTAGGACAAAAATATAATCGCGTTTAGTGCTCCAATCGTCCTTTCTCTGCTAAACTCACATAGCCACGATGATTGCCCAAAGAATCCATGCATTCCCCTTCCTTGGACATTCTCAAGACTAAATAAAGCCATAAACCACCTGGTCTCACAGTTTCCCTGACACTGTTTTGGGCATGAAATTTCACTTTTTGAGGTTGCTCACAATCATATTATCATGATTCACATCATATGGTATGTTTGATATTTTCAGATGTACTTAGACTTGGTTTCTGATTATCCAGAATGTGCAGATGAGGTTTTAATTATGTCACTTCTTCTTTCTGTCTATAATATCTCTGTGCTGGCCTCACAGGGCTCCCTGAAGCATGTGGTTCCATTTCTACCATTAGCTGAAGTCAATGGTATGAATAGCATTCCCTAGGTTTGAGATGTTCCAGAAGTGATACATTATTGATTTACATTTTAAAAGATGTCACACATACACATGTATGCTAGCAGGATCCTTGTCTGTGATATTTGAAACCTTTTCAGACTAAATATTAAAAGTACTTCCAGTTCTATAATTCTTTTTTTAAGTTCAGACTTTAAATAAGGCTTTTGTTCCTTCCACTGCTCCCTTGTGCTATCATAGCACAGGAACTTTGCTGATCCTTCTCACAGATGGAAGTTCATGACTACATTGCTTGGTTACCAGATTTCCCTCTTCCTCTTTATTGTGTCTCTCTATCCTTAGCACTGACATATTTGCATTTTCAGTAGTCAGGTGAACAGGGTAATTTGAATAACTGCTATAGAAGTAAAGACTCAAGGGGTTTGATTTAATTTTGTTTAAATGTTAGTATATGAAATGTAATCTGATAGGGAGTAGTAGAACCACTGTGCAGACGACAAGTGTTAGGCAGATCTTACTACCTGGAATAATTGAAAACTGTCTGCTTTCTATAATTTTACTTGGCCTTCCTCATCTAAGAGTTAAAAAAAATTATGTGCTGCTCTTGATTAATTAAAAAAAGGACCATAAATTAAGTTCTAGTTCAATTTCCACAAGAAATAGTGAAGGCAGGTATACCAGCCAATGCTCAAAGGAGATGGGTGTGTGGACAAACAGTAGCCAAAGTGTGCATGTCAGAATAATTTGGATTGGATTAGTCATGTTCTAAAGAATAAATAGTTAAAAAAGAACAATTTATTCATCTCAGTTCTCATTAACTAACTTGGGATCCATGTTTTGTCATCCAGAAGATTCTAAGTTCAGTGTCCCATTTGTGTCATTTGCTTTAGACGTGAATAACCTCAGGACTCTGCTTTGTATATTTTAGTCTCTCCTGTTGATCTTCTAAGTGAATGTTTTACTGCCAGAAGGAATTCCTGAAAGTGAAAAAGGAAAAGAAAACCAGGAATTACCAATATTCTGTTTTATACAAATCTAATTACATTTGCTGCTGCTTGAACACATTCATGGGTGAATTTCAGGCAAGCCAGTAAGTATCAGTAGGTAGAACATACCTGATAAGCCAAAAATATTGCATGTATTTTTAACCCACAAGAACATGGACAGCTGTGGGTCTTGGAACACTTTATCAATTTATGAATCTAAGAAACTACAAAGCGTTGAAATCCTTCCAAAATAGTTCATACTTGAGGCAGATCATGGCATATGATAATCTCATAGCAGAGCCCTGGCTATAATGCCATCTGCTTTTCCCAGTGAAAATACCTCAGGAGGAATGGGAGCATTATAGTGATATGTGACAATCACTACCTAACAGCACATCTAGTTCAAGTCAAATTATCTTGATTGAGAACATGAGAGGAAGTTAGAGGGAAAATAATAATTATTTTTGACTAAAATATATATAGAATTTAAAATGTCTAGCATAATATATAATCAATTATGTCAATAATTATATTTTACACTTTAGTTTTAAAAAATTTACATTTCTGGGTAAATAACAAATTGTCAATCACTTCAGTGTTCAGTGATTAAAAGACTTTTTTGACATCTGCTATCTTTAACAACAACTAGCCAATTTATTTTACTTTCAATTTGCTCTCTATGCTATATAATGTTTCTGTATAGTTGCTATGTTTCCTATTTGATTGGATAGCTGAGACTCAGATGTGTGAAGATATTCTTCAATAGTAGGAAATTTCTGAAAGGTAGCAAGGAATTCAGTCTTTAAAGATGATTTTTTTTCTTTTGTTTCTATTAGGTAAATTACTGTGAGAGCAATTCAGTAAAACAAAAAAAATTATACGGCTTGGAGTTTTATAAAAGAAGAGGAAAGACATACTTTTTCTTAGGGGGTCTTAATCTAGTATAGAGCTCTCCAGAACTCTTAACTTTCTATGGACAAGTGTCCTTCCTCTCCCCCTCTGCCCACTGGTTGATGCATCAGTCAGATTCTAACAGGCACCATTCCAGCTTGTGTTCATAAAATATTTTGCAAACTGTGGGTTTTTTTTTTGTATAGGAGGTATTTACATTATTTTCTTGATATCAATTTTTTCTCATTCAACACTATCCTGTGTTATGTATACATATTAGTAACTTACACTTCCCTAGTAAGAACATCTCCCAGCAAATATGTGTTTTAAGCAGAATAACGCCTAAAGCATAGGCAGCACATGACAATAGACTTCCCTGCAACCTACTGCTACTAAAGTATTTCAATATAGAAAAAAAGCTTCTTTAAGGCTTGTATTATTCTCCTGTTTCTAATAATTTTAAGGGATCTAATTATACTCCTTCTCTCCAGAGAACTCTCTGAATTAAGGGTTATTCCACTGGAGTCAGTACTGCTATATAGTACAGAATTAGAGTCATAAAGGGGAACAGTTGTTTCCTGATCCTCTGGTGGAAAAAAAAAAGGTGCCATGGGATTAGAAATTACCTGGTTTATACATACACATACCCAAGTTAATAAAAAGATACCAAAAATGTTTTATTTTAGTCTACAGCTGTAACTAGGCAGCAAAGTTTACACAAAGTGAGATTTCTGATATCCAGCCCAGTTTCTAAAAAATTTGTGTTTTAAAGGTAAAGCACCAGACAGTTTTATCCAGGGTCTTTTTGGCTGGGTTTAGATATCTGTTCTTTAGGTGTTGAACAAATGAAACAAAATCCATTTTAATTCTATTTCTAGCTTTGAAATTCAAATTTCCAAGGCAATTCTATTTCTATCTTTAAAATGAGATGGAGGAAAAAGTGAAAGAATCTAGTAAGAGGCTCATTAAATGCCTAATAGGACTTGAAAATTCTGTTTTAATTTTTTTTCTTATAAATTAGGTGAAAGTTCCACTTGCTGCAATTGGGATATTTTCTTTTACAAATACTTGAAACAAATAAATAGATTACTGGGAGAAGGAGTGGTCTCCTACCTTCATAGCCCATTAACCTTATAACTAGATACAGATATCTGCCTCAAGGACAATATTTTTTGTGAAAATTCTCCCAACTTTTGGATATAGAATCACATGGCTCTTCAATGTTTCTGTGATCACAATATCACTATCATATTTGTATTTGCTTCCAAGCTAACTATAATATAAAAGAAAAAAACCTGCAAGTTACACAGAAGTTAATCCCTGAAAGACAGTGTAGCTATAATTATGGTCACAGGAACAAGCAATCTACAAGAGTGTATTTACTCTGGGCTGTGCTCATCAGAAATCATCCATGAAGACAGGTACTGTGGGTCATGGACCATGACTCTGCCAGGCTATTCATTTCAGCTTAACCTTTAAGATAGTGTGAAGTCTGCATTGTTTAAATCAATCAGCCAAGAATGTCAGAAAGCAGAATATAAAATTTTATCAGGGAAATTAAACTGCACTCCAGCATATTTTATGATAGTTATTCATTTTATATGTATTTTATGCTAAGTCTCCATTTCACAAGTTAGTAACTGCAGCAGGTTTCTGTATTCTCACACTGAGAAGTAGCAGCAAACTGCATAATAGCATTATTCAGGTGTGATTTTGATAGCTTTTTGGGATTCATATACTCCTCATTTCATTGGATGAAAATTTACTTTCTCATAAAGTTTCGTTCAGTTTCTGGATTTGATACCAACCCATGCTTGATTAATTTGCTGTCATACTGTTATCTATGTGGCCATACCTATTAACCACTTTAAATGAGCTCTTTGTTTTTTAACAGAGAACACAAGGACAAAGTGGAAGAATAAGCAAGTGGAAAAGAGAGGCAAAATAAGTTTTATAGCAACAATACCAGCCTTGCCTTCCAGTAATATCTAGGGCTCAAGCAAGCTCAATTGAAGCAGCAACTATATGTGAGTCCTTTTTTCGTCTAGTTTTTGTTAGATTTTTGATGATACAAGCTCAACAATGTAATGGAAGATCCTTGTATTCTCAAGATTCTCATCCCCTCTCCTTAGACACCAGTTGCTGGTGCCAGCAGGATTCCTGTAGGCAAATAATATGGTCAGAGAATAGAGCTGGCTTTAAGTAAAGATATGGACTTGCACCTGCAGAACAATAGACATTCAAATGAAAAGACTTAGTGCCAAGTTTTCCTTGATTTTTAAACTTGGCCTTACTAAACTAATGGAAGTGATGAATTATGTACAGGTGTACTGACTCCCTTTAGAAAAGAGAGCATGTACCTTCCATACTGATTTTGAATCCTCATCTTTAAATAGAAATGCTATCGATGGAGGGAAAAGCTGCTGTCAGATTGCTATGTTCTGTCTATAATCTATTTGCTGTAAAATGGAAAATGACCCAGGGAAATAAATGTGTTATGCAAGTCTGGGTAAGAAACCTCTAATAGAAAATGTTTATTTAAAGAGAAACATAGTTTTCCTGCACGTGTGTTACAGATTTTAAGAGATCTAAACACCTGGAGTTGGTAATTGTCTGTACTGTCCTTGTTAATGTGAGAGGAATCCCAAACAGTGTGTTGACTAAAATCTTTGCATATTTACATCATGTCTGCTGGGTGTTTACATTTTTAAATGGCATGTACCCAGGAATCTGAAAAGAAACCAAGCAGTGATAATTTAGCACTTTGAAACGAAGTACCTAAGATCTACATTTCAATGCAAGGCTATTGCCAATTCAGTCAGTCACCAACCAAAGGCATTAGAAATAAACAGGAATGAATAAATAACATATGTGAAGAATTCTACTTTAATTGATCTTAAAATCATAGAATCATTTAGTTTGGGAAAAAGACATTTAAGGTCATGGAATCCAGCTGTTAACCTGCCAAGTTCAGCACTAAATCATGTCCCTAAGTGCTACGACCACATGTCTTTTAAATGCCTCCAGGGATGGTGACTCAACCAGTTCCCCCGTCAGCCCATTCCAATGCCTGACAACCCTTCAGTGAAGAAATTTTTCCCTTTATCCAACCTTAACCTCTTCTGGAGCAACTTGTGTCCATTTCCTCTCATCTGATTGTTGGTTAACCAGGAGAGAAGGCTGACACCCCCCTTGCTGCAACCTCCTTTCAGAGAGTTGCAGAGAACGATGAGGCCCCTCAAGCCTCTATTATTTTTTTCCAGGCTAAATGATTCCTGCTCCCTCAGCTGTATCTCATGAGACTTGTGCTCCAGACCCTTCATCAACTTTGTTCCCTTTTTCTGGAAAAGCTCCTTCATTTCAGTGTTTTTCTAGGAGACAGTGGCCTAAAACTGGCACAGGATGCGAGGTGTGGCCTCACTGGTTCTGAGTACTGAGGGACAGTCACTGCCATAGTTCTGATGGCTACACCATTTCTGATATCTTTCTTGGAGTAGAATCAGGTTCTTCACTCAAAAGGTGTCTGGGCACTGGAACAGGCTCTCTAGGAGGTGGCCACAGCAGCAAGCCTGACAGAGTTCAGGAAGCATTTGGACAATCCTCTCGGGCACATGGTGTGACTCTTGGGAATGGTCCTGGGCAGGGCAGGGAGTTAGACTCAATGATCCTTGTGGGTCCCTTCCAAATCAGTGCATTCTGTGATTCTGTGAAATGGCAGCAAGAGAAAGGGTGTAGCTCTGCAGGATATGTACATTTTAGATTTCACATCGTTATTTTCATTATGTAAACTACCAATAGAAAAAAAGCCAGCAAGCCGATAGGGATAGCCAGGTTATTTCTACTATTTATTTGGATGAGCATAAATTAAATTTTTCAGGTACTTGTTGACCCAAATTTCTTCTTTTTATGTTAGTATTGCTTTGGTTCTTGATTCACATTGAGAAAATTAGAAAATAGTTCATCTCCTTTTTAAAATTTTGTTTCTGAATAAAGAAATAATTTGGTATTTAAATAGGCAAGACTTTGGAAATTATTTGTGAAGTATTGTTGCACATTTTTAGATAAGGAGGAGCATTACATCTATGAAAATATTCTGTGACATTGATCATGCTTTATTTTTAAAGAAATTGATCAAATACTCAATTTCAGTTAGATAACTACAAGTTCACAAAGAGTTGCCCATTAAATCATGCCAACTATGAAAATGCTATGGTAAATTGCAAAGTGGAATATAAATATGACACTCCTTATAAATGTCTATTGCCTAATTATCATCTGAACTTTGTCATAGTGAGACAACATTAAACAGGAAAGTTTTACCTGACCTGTAGTTAAATATTAGCTAGCTTTAGATTAAAAATACAGGCAAAATAAATAGACTTTTACTTTGATCACAAAATGGGGCATTTGAATAAGTGAAATCTAAACTGTGCAATTAGACTGTTTCACACAGAAGGAGCATAGAAACAGTGGATGACAGTAGACAAAGTGGTAATTCCCTGGATACGTGCAAAGAATATGGGGAAAAAAAAGAATAAAACTTGCCAGAAGGAACCTCATATACATGGGCAGGTAAGAAAATGAGTGACTTTTTCTATTAGCTTGGCATAAATTCTGAGCAATTCAGTGTTATTCGGTGGTGTCAGATATCACTGAAGCAACAAAGAATAAAACCATCAATTGAAAACTGTGACCTATTAGGCATATGAAGGGATCATAGGCATTATACGTGCTTATTTCTCTCCTGTGGCCACTGAGTTTGATGGAAAATCTTTTTCTTTCTATGTTAAATCCCTAAATGTCACAAGATGTTTAAGGAATATTTTAATAAAGTGCATCCATCTCTGGAATAAAAGATCAATAAATGTGCTGATTTCATCAGGGCTGTACCATTTTGTGTTATTCAGATACCTGGCTAAATTATTTAATTTTTATTGAAAAATAAAACTTGGGAAATATGACCACATGAAAGCTCATGTTGACTTTAAAAAAGACACTAAAAAAGTTAGTGGACTAAAATACATAGGAATACACCCTCCATATAAGGCATCAAGACTCTGTATTGACACTGAAACATAGCATTTTCAGTGTTGATTGGACTCAATGATCTTAGAGGTTTTTTCAACTTAATAATTATGTGATTCTAGAAGTGATTCAACTCCGATAATTAGAACAGTCCCATCATAATATCCAGTTTTTGATTAAGGAAAACAATGTCAGATTTTTTGCATGGTCATCAGATTTTGGAATTATCTAGCAGGACTTAAGTGTCTCACCCTTCATAAATCAGCAGAAGTCTTTCTTTGCTGTGATAGCTAAACAAATCTCAGTTACTAAGTTTATTGGCATCTTACCTAGTAGATCTAAGAGAGATTATTCCAGAGCACCACTGTTTTGGGGTGCTGACTTTAATATCACAGCTTCAGAAGCTGGCACTAATTATATATGTTTCCAAAAAATCCATCCTTTCCCATCTCTGTCTTGTTTTGCTCCTGTGCCGCCTACTCCCGTATGCCAGAACAAGTGTTCATGTATTCACAGTTCAGGTTAAAATCAACCTAGAAAAAGAATTGGTGGAGGACAAAACTTTCTCTTTTAGAAGGAACCCCAAATTATGTACACATAAAATGATGATGCTACTTAAGAAATCTGAGTAAGGCACTGGGGGAACCCTGCTATTACCAGCCCAACAGAGGGTCCCCTCTTCTGTACTTCGAGAACAGGAAATGTCTCATCACCTGTCCTCCTGTTTCTCTGAGTCCCTGAGTTGCTGTAGCTGCTTAGGGTAAGTGTTAGAACTAGAAGCACTTGTTTCTTCTCCCAATTTCTTAAAAAAGAAGGTTTCATATTCTTTTAGATGGAATAAAAATACCTATGTATTTATGGGAAACGATGAAGTCTTTCTGCCTTTATCACTCCAATAGGACAACGAGATGCTGCCAAGGTTAGGAGTTGGAAATATCCTGAGCTATCTCGACCCAGCCCTGATTGTCTTAGACTTGAAAATAGATTTTAGGATATTCTCTTTAAATATTAGCATGTAAGGTACCCATACTACTGGTTAGAAAACACATTTAAACACTTTTGAGCAAAAAAAGGAAATAACTCATCAGATAGAAACTAATTAAACAGATCAGATTTCTGGATTGTATTTTTTTTACCTTTCAAGGTATATATACAACAGTATTTTTAATCTGAATGAACCTGGGAGAGAACTAAGGAAAGAAAACAAAGTATTTGTTCATGGTTGGAGAAACTTTATTTGGCTGACAATAAAGACTTGTGACTGGACATCATTTGCTCTGAACCAGTACCTGACCACAGGTAAGAAAGTGAGGATAAAATCATGTTACCGTGGCACATACTAAAAAAAAAGTATATAACCAGATATTAATTTGCTTAGGAAAGAAGTCAGGGGAATATTTAACATCTGCTTAGAGAAATGACAGGTAATAGAGTTGGTTAATTAAACAAATATTTATGGATAATTTATCTGAGATTTTCAGAAACAGATCTTGATTTTTTTTTTGTTTAGTGACTATTATGTACAGAAAATTTATGGAACAGGGACAAACGTTGGATAGTTTGCTTATGAGTAATATGAGATATAATTACTGATTATATTAATGGACATTTTTTATTTGACTAGTTCTGACAGATAATGAATAATCATTCAGTGGTCTTGGTTATCACTAACATATAATTAACTGCTTGTAGCCTTAAAAACAAAAATAAAAACACGTATACAGATGAAAACCCCAAATGTCTGGGTTTTAATCTAAAGAAGCCTGTGACTGACTCTCTATTAGAACTAGTTCTAACAATGTATGTTTTAGGCAGAATATTATATCTGTCATGAGATGTGTGATGAATCAGTGAACAGAAATCCCTAAGATTTGCCAGAATTCACATAAATTTATGTAATAGATTCAAAACTGATTGAAAATTACATTTATTCAGCAATGAAGCATGAACGTGTCATGTGATTTTGATGACCACAGTTTTCTAGAAGACATAAATTGTTCTCCTGGTGGACATTTATGTTTTCTTTGCCTGGGACTGTTCTAACTCCAACTGCCCTGGGCCTCTGAGCCCAGATGCATCTAAGCAGAGGTTCTGCCACCATGCATGTTCTGATAGTTGATAACAAGCTTGCTCTATTTTATTGTATTTTAAAAATAAAGGAGGGATAATACAAAGTTAGCTATACCAGGACTTTATTGGGAATTTGTTATTTATGAATAGCATGGCAGAACAGAAAACAACACTGTAGGCACAGATCTTAGTCCTCCTCCTGTTATTACTGAAAAATAAATGTTATGAAGACAAGAAACAGGCTCAGTCCTTTATATGATACTCATGTATTTACTGTGAGGTCTGCCTGTCACCTTTGTGCCAAAAGCTCTTCTCCCTTTACTGAGCAGGAGACTTCTTAGGATAACCACTGCCTTCAGAAGGAGAAAGATGGTGTGGCATGGGTGAAGAAGATGCAGCCCCTCATACCTAAAGTTTACCAGCAGAGGACACAACACAGAATGTGGGGAGAGCGGCTGTGTTGCTGTGCATCCTCGCACTCGCATTGCAGCTTTGTCCTGGCCTTTTAAGATGTTGGCTTGGATTTGACAGAGGTGCACCTGGCAGGCTGCAGCCAATGCAGCCAAAAGCCCCTTATGTTTCTGTGAGGCTCTATTTCCTGTTAGTAAAATTAAAGTATTTAAAAAATAAGGAGTCATCCAGGTATGCTTGTTAAAAAAACTGTACAAACCCTGGGATTATTTGAATAGTTTTTTCCTAAAAGTTCAGTAATTACTTGGAAAATTAATACAGTATCTTTTAAGGGAAATATTGTCTGTTTGAAAGTCAATGTGTATTGCCTTCAGGAAGTTCTTCTGATGTCTTTGAGTGGACTCTACAAAGTAAATACCTTCCTGTACACTGATTAGTAAACTATTAATATAATAGATATAGGACAGAGTCAACATTTTTGGTTCTTATTGTTCAATGTTTTTTAAAGCCTTTGCTGTGAATAAAAAGAGACTTTAATATGCTCCTGCATAGATTTATATTCACCGTATTCCTAAGATCTCCTGGAAATGGAAGCAATTTTCATTTAAATAATTTATTATCAGACTCACAGTGCACTCTGCATCTTAAATGCAAACTGACTCCAAGCATTCAAGACTAACTCAGGATGCAAGAAAAGGTAAGTTTGGCTTAAAAAAACAAACAAATAAACAAACAAAAAAAGAGAAAAAAAAGGTTATTGTTTCTTTTGTTTGCTAATCTTTTTGGAAGTCTATACAGTGAACTTTTCACTATTGATAAGTTTAACTACATTTACCTGTCAAAATGCATCTGGTGTTCTGACATTTTAAAGCTCTTTCCATTTAATAGAGCTCAAGATTGACCCATTTCCCATTTTTCTTTCCATTTTGTATTTTACCAATGGGGATTTCACATTTTTCATTTTATAAAAATCCATGTATTTAAGTAGAAAGATAAGGCTTTAATAAATTAAAAAAAAATTATAGGGAAAGTGTATTGAAGAAAATGTAGGGGAAAAAAGTGAATTGGAAAAATACTCGTAACAGGAATAACTTCTAAACAATTTTTTTAAAAAAATAATAGTGTTATTTGTTAGGGAATATATTTTGGGTGAAATAGCTTTACCAAGTTTGTGTATAATGCCTGCCAATTATGTGCTTTTTAAAAATTATATATTTTTAAAATTAATGTTATTATTTGTACTGAAATATATGAATATATTTTTGAAAAGTTGTGTGCTTTGCTGGACAAATTGGCCAGTGGATAACTCCCTTAAGCAAAGAAGTTACCCTGAAGGAGATACTATGTATCTCCAGAGGTCAGTAGCTTTCTCTATTTGCATGATAGTTTTTCTGTCCTTTTTGTCATAGAAGCATAGAATGCTTTTGGTTGGAAGGGACCTTAAAAATCCTCCAGCTCCAACCCCTCTTCCATGGACAGGGACATCTTCCACCAGGCCAGGCTACTCAGGGCCCCATCCAGCCTGGCCGTGAACACTTCTATGGATGGGGCATCCACAGCTTCTCTGGACTCAGAGTGACTCATCAACCTTTGAATAAAGAATTCCTTCCCAATATCTAACTGAAACTTACCCTCCTTCAGTTTAAACTGATTATCCTATTATCACATGGCCTTGACAAAAGTCCCTCTTCATCTTTCTTGTAGGCTCCCTTCAGGTATTGGAAGTTGAAATAAGATCTGCCCAGAGCCTTCTTCAGGCTGAAAAATCTCAGCTCTCTCAGCCATCTTCACAGGAGAGGTGTTCCAGAGCCCTGATCATCACCATGGCCTCCTCTGGACTTGTTCCAACAGTTCTGTGTCCTTATGTTGAGGACCCCAGAGCTGGATGCAGTGCTGCAGGTGGGGTCTCACCAGAGCAGATTAGAGGGGCAGAATCACTTCCCTTGACCTGCTGTTCATGCTGCTTTGGTTGCAGCCCAGGATATGGTTAGCTTTTGGGGCCAACCCAATCATCTTACAGAGAAATAAGGAAAATGAGATTCTGCAGTGGACCAGACTTCAGTGATTTGCTTTTCATGAGGTGTGTCTCTGCTCAGACCTTCTGAGCAAAGATCGGCACTCAGAGTTTAATGCTTGTTGGTCAACCTTCTGTATTTTAAAATGTTCCCGAAGTATGGAGAAACATAGCTGAAGAACAATGGAGCTCAACATTTCCTCTCCCTTGGATTTTAAGAGAGGATAATGGATGTTCTCTCTTAAAGCATTTGTGCTATTGATTGTGTGATAGGTTTTATCACTTTTACAAAAAGTGGCACCTCACCTTGTTCTGTGTTCATTACTTTATTTACTTATGAGAAAAATATTATCTTCAGAAGGTCCCAGGCAGGGATTTACCATCCTGGATCAAATGAGTAAAACCTGATAATTCCAAAGTTGTTGGCAAGAAAATAGCAGCCCCATGACAGGTCATGTTCCCACAGGTTTCTCTGATAATCACTAATTGCTTCAGAATCACATATTCGGAATGGAAAAGAGAGCTGATTCCATCAGGTCACATCATTAAGATGAAAAGGTGACACACAACATCAGCTGCCTAGCAATATCATATTTCTTCTACTTATCAGTGATTTGTTTATTCTCTTTTTAAATAATAGAAATTAAGAAGTTTCTGCCATTTTTGTAAGTCCATAGTAGTTCCTCATCTGAATACAATAAATTCTCAATAGTTCCTACATACATGAATTTTCTTCTGATTTTCATACTCTCCTACTAAACTAAATAATTGCATTTTTGTCCTTGTTAAGGCTCTTCAATATCTTTAAGCATTTATAATGTGTCCAATCAGCTGTATAATGGCAAGCTATACAAATGCTGGGGGAGGATCTTCTAAATGAAAATATGATAGTTAGGCATTGATTTTCTGTAAAAGCAGGGCACTTAACAGCACAATGCTCTCTCCTGGTCCAGTTCCAGGAAAGGATTTAGGCACCTAAGACAACAGCTGAGTAGATACAAATTATCTAAATCAATTCAGCCACTATTTAACGTTTGTGGAGCCTAAATTCAATAAGGAGCTCCCTGTTCCATCTTAAAATCCCTAAGCACATAAGCCTGTGCTTCTGTAGATGCTAAGAGGAGATGTTGTCTATGTAGCCATCTTATTACTTATTTTCCTTCTAAATATGACTGGAACCCCAGAAGCAGACATTCCTTCACTTTAATTGACTCTGAGACTTAACCTAAGAAGTTTCTTTGCAGTGTGCCAAAAGCACATCTACAGAAACAGGCTACGCTTTTCTGCAGTCTCTCCTTTTTTAAATTACTGGAGAAAATGACAATGCTGTTCACCTTTTCTATCTTATTCTAGAGTTCACTCAGTTCACAAGTTAGGGTATGAGTTCAGTTTCTTCATCAGAAAGCATTAAACACACAGACTCTGTCTCAAAGAAAAGTGCTTTCAACACTATTTATGCCTTCAGGTGCATTTTTGAGAGCAAGAGGAGAAAATCCTTGTACCTTTGGCTGCAGCTGTGCTACCCCCATGGCAGGGAGTGCCAGGGTCTCTGGCCATAGGGGCCTTGCCATGCTGTAGCCTGCAGTGTTCCAGATGAAGCATCTGCAAATCATCCTGACCTGATAAGTGCAGAAGTCAAGGGATGCAATATTGGATCTGGGAGTCCATTATTAGTTTCAGGTACTCAAAATGTATATTTGATACCCATGTGGTCAGTCTCTGCACTCATGTTAGTTTATCTCCTTACCCATTCTTATTTACTTTTCCTCTGAAAATATCTCAGATTTTAAGAATTTATCTGTAGGGCTGGGGGAAAATTCATATCAGAAACAATCTCATTCTTCTCAAGTTCTTCTCTGCATATATTTCTTTCCCTGAACATTTCAATTATACATTGGTTACTTCTTTTTGAGCCTTTGATCATGGTATAGATCTTTTTCTGGGACATTTCTTGTTTTGTACATTTACCTGGTATTGAGTTTTTACATTGCTTGAAAAATTGAGCAACATGCACCTGTTTAGTTTATCCTTATATTATGCTAAATATTTATGTTTGAATTGTTATTCTGTTTTGTCACGAATGTCTATCCTTAAAGATTTCTTCCTTTTCTTACATGTATGTGTATATGAAACTTTTTCTTGAAGCTATGATCTTTAAATTTTTTAATTGAACCATAATTGTTTTATTAATAATGATTTCTCTTTCTAGCTAGCCTCTTACACTATTCTGATGCATTTACACATATTGATACCCCTCAGTTATGATTTCACTCTGTCGAAATCCTTTTATGCAAGCTACTCTTTAAAGTTTAATTTCAAAATTTAAATATAAATGCATTATAAATTTAAATATATTGCATCTACTAACTTTGACCTATTGATTTTGTAATTCTATTAAAAAAATAATCAATGTTGATAAAAGCTGTTGTTTGCAAACACATGATTAATATGGCTTATAACACAGATCCTTGTTAAGCTAATATGTGCTTTGAAAGAAAAGCATTGAATATCTAATATTCGACTTATGCGTTGGGGCTCTTCTGGATATAGCAGAATAGTAGCTTACTTACAAGGCTGAATTCTGATTTTACAATACTGCTTTTATCCCAGAAAACTTGTCAGGGATAGTTAAAAAAAAAATCTTAAATAATATAGGGTGTCTGGGTTATTTCCAGAAATAAGTTTGACTATCTGTCAACTCATAATTATATCTGTCAACTCATATTGTAACTCATGATATATGTTCATTTATGTAAAGCAGGAGACATTTTTTTCCTTATGTAGAAAATGTCAGAACTTGAACTCAATAGCAGCAGATACCACCATTATAGTATAATATCTATTTGCTTAGGATTACCTTATGCACTACATTCTAGGAAGGGAATTTTGCAGACACTTCCGAAGGAGTTGAGGATCAGCTGTGTACTTTAAGACCCCAGACAGTATGTTGAAGATTAATAAATGTTAATATTATGAGAATATGAGTTGTTAAACGGTTTGTTCTTTATGGCAAAAAACCCAGTGGTGACTGCTTGCTAAATTATTATTTTTTAGTATATAGCAGCAAATTGAAATCTCCATTCCAACACAGGCAGAAATTATGTTTATAATGGGGGAAGAATTAGTATTTATTGGATTTTTTTTGCACTGAATCTTTTCACTACTTGTTCTGCTTTTTGTTCTTTTTTAGCCATTTTTGTTCCCATCTTAAGAATCCTGATCCTGCTGCAGCAGGGGTCAATGAATTCTCGCCATTAACCATGAAGAAAATGAAAAACCATCCTCTCAGAAATCATTACAGCCTATTCTTTTTTTCTCCTGCTGCTTCAGTCTTTGGCTTTTATCTTTCATAACTCTTTTTTTTTTTTCATTGTTTCAGTTTGCAACTGCTTCTTCATGTTTTGGCTCATTGATTTTGTTTCCTTGATTCTCACAGTAGCTTTACTTCTCAAACACTCTGTTTTCCCTTCTACAAAGGAAATAGGTAATTTGCTGTACAAACAGACCGGTTGTTGGATTTGGTGCCACAGCAATAGTTGGCCCTCCACTCAGAAAGGTTAATGGCCTGTGAACCCCAGCTTTAGCCTGCTGTCATTCTCTCTGATGTTCGTGGCTTATGAGGGGATCACATTTTATTTGCTGGACTTATCAGTGTTTTTTTCCCCTTGTGATAATTGCCTGACCTGCTATGATTGTTGTTTGCAGTATTTACTGACTCAAAGATCTTTCCATCCACTTTATCTCTGCTTGTTCTTATCAGTAGAGGCTCATTGACATTTTATTTGGTCAGTGCCCACACGCAGACTGCTCAGTAAAAGTTCCCATATTCTAATGATGTGCACTTTGAGATCAGCTGAAATATTTGTATAGCATTCAGGGGAATAAACCCTCTAAAATTAATGGCTTGTTTTATGTGATAGTGTACTACTTTATACCACATATTTCAAACAGAAAACATTTACTTTCTTTTACACCTCGTAACGATCATATGTTTTTGCTACAAAAAAACCCAAACCAACCAACAAAAATTCCCAAACCCCTCTCAACTGAACTAATTTAAAAACATAAAAAAATTTAAAAATTTGCTTGGAATGACCTCTCCCCCCAGCTTGCAATTTTGTTTCAGAATATCTTTTTGTTTATCCTTGTACTGCAAAATGCAAAGCAAATGCCATTAGTGCCTTTACACACTGTGCTCTGTGCAATTTATGCTGAGCAGCAACAGACTCCAGCAGTAAGTGGCCACATAGTGAGATGAACCGTTACGTAACCACAGACAGTAATTGGATGCTATTAATGAGAATTTGGGATAGCACAATTTTTTAGCCCCTGAAGTAGTTAGCTTTTTATAATCTCGATTAATGTCACATACACTCTTTTTTGCAGTGAATAATTATTTTCCAGTTGTGCTCTGCAGAGTCACTGGAACAAGGAACTCTGCATTAGCCTGATTTGCCCAAGTTCCTCAGATTATATAGCACAAGTATGGATTTGTAGAAGGTGCTTCTGCATATGGAGAGGTAGAAAGCTGTGTCACCTTGTAGGCAGCCTCTATAAAATTGTACTTTTCAGAGTCCTAATTCTTTTACCTTTTTTATCTCAGTTCTCTTGTTCCTGTGAATAAATATCTGTACCTTTAGAAAGCAGCAGCTTCTTGTATTACACCTTTCAAACAGTCTGTCTGGCTGGAATCCAGAGCAGGGCAGAAGCAAGCATCTGTTCATAATTTATTTTTCCTTGCCATTGGAGTACAGAATGGAATAAATAGGGAGCTGGGTATAGGCCCTGCACCAGACCCCTATTTTTAAGGTACTTTCCAGCATGACAATTCTCACTCTTTAAATAGATGAGCTTGGAAACAGAATCTGGGATGTTGGCAGCTTAAAAGGACAGGGCTCCAGCATCTGCTGTGGAAAAATAGACACTTCTTGGTAGAAGGTGTAGCAAAATAAAAAATGCCCTAGTCTTCAAAATGTATAGTTTTCCACTGAAAACTGGGGCCTTGCCACGTGAGTGCAAGTGTGCTCTGACCTGATTTCCTGGGAAACTGTGGTTACTGTGAAAATGAAGCCACTGGGAGCTGCAGGTGCTCAGCATTTTGGAAAATCAGGTATCAAGTAACAAAGCTGAACTTGCAAAGAATGTTTTTAAAGAGGAATACTAGTTGATCGTTATTCGGAAAACACCTAAAATTGTGCTGTATGGGTTACTTAAATTAAATAATACCTAAAACAGTCTAAAAGAGCACTGAAATTAAAAGAAGTAAATTTAAGGTATTATTTTTTACTGTTTTTTATTTCTCATTTTCTGCTTAGAGTCACTGAACTCTATCCAATTGATTGCCCTTTTATCTTTAACTAGCCTAGGGACATAGAAATTAGTTTTTTATAGGTAGGTTATTACTAGGTTGAAAAGCGTAGAATTTTGGATAAAATGCTTTGTATTAGGACCTTGTGGAAAGTGATGATGTAGATCCTGTGAGGGCTCTGAAAGAATCTTGTTTTATTTAGTTTAATACTACTCAAGCTTTCTAGCCCAGGACACCTTCTCTAAGTAAGCATCCTCACTTTTTCTGTGATTCAGCACATTTCAAACAGGTTGACAAGTTCACTAGCACTCCACCTCCATGAGCATTTTAAATGTAGTGTGAATTTGAACAAAACAATTAAAAATATGGCTAAAAGCCTGCTTCTTTACAGATTATTTTGTGCAGTTGCCATCCTTGGAGAGTGTCAAAACCAGACTGCATAAAGCCCTGAGCAAGATTCATGTTTTTAAAAATCCTTGTGCATCTGGAATGACAGCAGGATTTGGTGGGAAGTGCTTCACTTGCTGGGTTCTTCCTCATGTGCCAAAGAGGTCTGGATTCAGAAGTTCCAGCTTTACAAGAGGCAGGATTCCCTTGGCTTTGAATTTATTAAGCAAGACAAGACCCTGGGGAAGATGCAAAAACTAAACAATAAGAAGTTACATAAGACCTTCAGTACTATCAGTACACTAATTAGTATACTAATTTTCTAGAATTTCTTCTTATTTCAGCTGTCTGTAACAGGTCAACAGCCCATGTTAACACTATATTTATTTTTCAAAAAAAATATCTTATACTGTCACCCTTGAAATCAGAACTAACTGAAAAGTATGCCATTCAGCCTATGGAGGAGTGGCATTACAGTAAAAACCACAAGAATATTACATTACATTTTTTAAAATCTCTGGTCACTTTTCGAACTTAGACTCTCAGAATTAAGATGACTGAATTCTTCTCTACATTAAAAGTTACCATAAAGAAAAAAAATTGAAGTGTGAATTCAAGCTCATAAACTACTCCACACTAACTCCTTTTGCAAATTCTCTTAGCTAGCAATGTGTGAAGTAATTTACTCCACTTCCGAAAAGCATCAGTAAGTTCACAACTTATCCTTGACAAGGAGGAGGTTATCTTATATTCACTGTGCATTGCAAATCCAAAAACTCTGATCATCCACCCATTTTGCTGCATGAAAAACCCCCATGTACATTTTTGAATATTCAGATATGATCAGGACCATGGTAAAGGAATGACCAAATGTCTCAAATATATTCCAGTGGCTGTTCCTGACTCCTGCAAGTCTTCCTGACATTCATTATTGCTCCTGCTTTGAGACACCAGTGAACCTAAAACAACTTGTACAGAGAAACAGAAAATTGGGAAATTTTAGTCATTTGACATCTAACCCTAGTCCTTCACTGCTTCTAGTACGTGCTTTTCTTCCATCCCATGGCTCTGTTAAAGGAAGTGTTCTGATATTACAGATTGCTTCTTTGCAGCCTGCCCTAGAATGTGTGGTAATTGCAGACCCCCAGGTCCTACGCTACAGCAGGCAGAGTGAAGCCTGATCACTCTGGCAGCCTCTGCCCCCTCAAGAGCTACAGATAGAGCCTAGAGCTCCTGCCCTGTGTGGAAAATATCTCAAATTGTTGGCACTCTTCTGCGTAATTCTAGGAGCTTCTTCATAAGATAAACAATGAAGAGCTAACCTGAACAATGGCAGGGCTCAGTCATCAACATACACATTCTCTGTGTTTTCATATTTACCCAACAGCAATGGTCTCCAGGGGTAGCTTTAGGCTTTAGGCTATCTCTTTCTAAATATATATGAAGCCTGCCTCAATATTAAAAGTGATCACGTGAGGCAATATTCAATCAGTTTACCAAGATGGTCAGGAAAATTCTGATTATTTATGGCATCAATTCTGTTTGAAAATCTTCCCAAAACCTCCAGTTCTTAATCAGCCTTTTTGATCTAAAAGCTGAGTGGTAATTCTCACTATGGCTTCTTTTCTTACACAATTTTGCAGCACTTTACACAGCAGTTTTTGTCTCTCACTGAGCTGAAAGTCTTGAGGAAATAGTCTTTTTTTGTGGCATTTTGGCACTTGGAGTCCCTGTTGGAACCACAGTGTGCATAAAGCTTAAAAACTCTAGCAAAAAGCTAGCTATGCTTTATGAATTTCTAAAAATAAAGATTTTTTTTCAGGTGAAAATATGATTGTCATCATAAAAAAAAAATTGTCCTTTCCAATTTCAAAACTGTGTGGTGGCTTGGCTAGAAGATAAGCTATAACATTTCTTGAGAATTTAATACTGATATACTTTTTAAATTTATGCATATGTCAGAATGTGTGAAAAAGTGTGATCTTTGTCACGAGCTCACAAACTAAAAATTCAGTTCAAGTCAATGAAGTGTTTTAGTAGAGCTAATTCCAATTGTAAATCATCTAGAACAGAATGTGCCAAAATCATTAAAATGTCTGAAAAATCAGGAAAAAATGAAAAACAAGAAAAGGTGATTTGCTCTTTAAATGAATTCAGATTTTTGAACATTCTTCTTTAAATTCTAAAGAGTTTTTCTTCAAATGAAAACTGGAACTCACATAATCACACAACTTCTGGATTAAGAGCTTTCAAAAACATGATCACAATAAAATTAGAAGAGGTAAGACATTGCACATCCTTTGTAGCCAGGTAAATGCATACCTAAGACTTTACAGGATGGAGACCTGCCTCAGACTAGCTGTGGCTGTCTGTACTGCACCAGTGAAGGAGTGGAGACAAGTTGTGAGCGGTGGTTGGTCTGGAAAGGGAAACAATCTGTCCAAGCTCTTGTGAAGCTGAGACACAGGATTTATTAGCTGAGGTATAGCAGATGGTGGGACTCCATCAAAAGCATTGTATTATGGCAAAATGCAACTTTGTATTTGTATTTGTATTAAGCAATTTGTATTTTGTATTAAGCAATGCAAAAGCACTGTATTATGGGATCTTTCTAATCTGTTATCAAGACAGCTCTATGTACCACACTGTGGTCATGTATGCATGTTCTACATTATTTAACTATTGACTCCTCACCTCTGGACACCTTTCCCAACACTGGATGCTTTTAAGGTTCAGCTGAACAGAGTGCAGACACGTCTTGACAGCTTTTGTCAAGAGAGATTGGACCAATTTATCCTTCAGATCTCTCCCAAACAGGTACTTAATGAGTGTGTGGCAGTCAAATATCAGATGCAGTGCCTGAAAAGTTTTCAGGGCTTAATTCTGAAGTATTTTGTCTTTTAATATGATTTTTCTGTTTCATCTAGAAGAGAGGGCTTCCTGCAAAACATCAGCGGAGGGAGAGAGCAGTTTCAGGTCCGAGAATCACCATAAAAGGAAGACATGAAAATGAGAATGGAAGGAGGATAAATGAGGAAGGTACTCTAAATATAGAAATAGAGATAAAGATACTGAGACCTGAGTGCCAATATAGATTTAGAAGTCCAGAACTGAGAAGAGGGAGAATTTTAAAAGTATCTATTTGATTATGTCAGCTACTGAAAACAAAAACAAAAAAACCCAACAAAACAATTCATCTATGTAACAAAAGCTGTGACACAAATCAGAAATGCTGAGATAACTATAGCAGCAATATAAATGGTCATCAAGAGTCTTACTATTAAATACAGTAGCTAACATTACTGCTATTTATTGTGCTTACTATTTTTTTTTTATTTTACTATTACAAATATACCAAAGAATTTAATATTTATGTGTGAAGATAAGAGACATTAAGTCAACAGATAAGGAAGGGCACAAGCAAACAGTAAATGCTGATCAGTATGGCAGGCACCACTCAAGACATGGGCCACTTCACCTTTGTGACCAATATTTTATAGACATCACAGAGGAAAATTTTGCAGGTGATTAACCAGTGAATTTTGCGGTTATTTATGGGTGAGTTACAGGGCAAGTGAGAATAGGATTCTTGGCTGTGCTAGGTGGACAGATTCTGTGAGGGAATGGCTGCATGTACAGTAGGAAGAGGAGACCTATGTACTATGCAACTCGAGAGGAGAGTGACAGACAAGTTTTCCCTGGCACTTTTGAAGACTTACAACCCCCAGCCAATGCATCTCAAATGTACAAGAGCACCAGGAGAACTTCTCAGTTTAGCCCATGTGATTAATACGCAGCCTGAATGCCCCTGTTAACCACCTTGACAGCTCCTTGCTGATAAACAGCATTTACATCATCACATCACCACTAATTTTGCAGTCACACAGGGTCAGCACTGTGAACATCACTCTATTTTTTTATTGCACTGCTGTTCCCTGCCCCTCCCCATGAGCTGCACTTGCAAGAGAGCTGCTGTGTCCTTGTGACAGTATAAGGATCCAGAGGTTTCATAGGAATCACTAGAGCAGATAGATTCATTTCTTCCATTCAGGTGGATTGCAATTTCTACCAACTGCAACAAAAATATATCATGAAAACTTTTTTGCCCCCTTTTGTGTGGGGACTATCAAAAGGCTAAAGCCAAGGGAAGAGCCTGACTTAACTGAGAAGTATTCTTAGAGGCAAAAGGTGTTTTCTTCTTCCTTATACTCCCCTGCTGCTGTTGGTTTGTAGCCCTTTTGCATATTTCCCTATTCTTTCAAGCTAAATATTTTCCTTCTTGATGTTCCTTTCAGGATTTTTTCTCCCCAGAAAGACACTAAGTCTTCCCATCTCCAGGGTACCAGTCTCAAGTTCCTTTCTGCCACCTCTGTTGACAGTGTCCCCTCCCTGTCCCTCTATGCTGCCTGCTCTGGGAGGTGTCTGGCTGTTAGCCTCTCACCATAACCTACATTCCCATGGGCTTTCACCCTGCAGGGCAGCCTGGGAGCCTGTGAGCACCAGTAAGTGGTATTTGGACAGGCTGGGAAGATGTAGAGTGTGAAGAATGTTAAGTACAGTGCAAGACTGTATCCACAGTATGGATGCACAGCCCTCAAAAAAGAGAAGCCTCCCAATAGATTTTTGTAAATGTGCCTTCAACATTTAAAAAACTATCACAATATAAAGGGTCTAAATAGTTGACAATGAAGATAATATAACTGTCTGTATTGTTTGATTTGAAAGAAATTGAACTTCTAATGAAATTAGAAAATACTTTCAGCTGAAAGCTCACTTTATCTGTGATTTTAGTAGGGACACATTGTACACTTCAGGTTTTTTTCCATTCATTTGCTCCCAGATAAGCAGTATGCTATTACTCTCTAGTGGTGCTGTCTTCAGGGACTATTTCTGTCCGGCACTTGGGAGAATGCATTATGAGATGTCAGCATGTGTGAGCAGAGATAGTATGGCTTGTCATGTACCGATAGGCCATATTCTGCTATAAAATGATGGCTTTGTCTTTTATCACTGTCACAGTCTTACTTAACAAGCTGTGACTCTGCGGTTCATCACAAAGAAAACTGTCATCCCTTGATATGTGCCTTGAATGTCCTTTCATCTTCCATGCAGGTAGGATCTGCCGTGTGACATCAAGCAGAACAGTAACTCCAGATGGACTCTGCTAGTGCAGCAGTATATTAATAAAGGGGTTCACTGGCACAAGTCCAGGTTTTGCACCTTAGATTAGATTATAGGGATAAGGAAAACATATGCAAGCTTTTAACGAAGCAAGACATGGTAATATGTCATAAATATAATTAGAAAAGGAAATGTTAGTAATCCATCGTGTTTAAGTGATAATTTATTTATCATGGTGTTATTCCAAGTAACAGATAAATCAATTAGAGTTCCTTTAGAAAGCAAATAAATAGTGTTGGTTCAATGGGGTGATGACAGATGAAGTGTTTTGAGGAACCCATAAGTTCTGTAGATTGATTTCTCTACAAAATTATGTTTAGGATGAAATTTGTAGAATCACTGGCCTTCACTAAAGACTGTGATGCTGCTAGCAATTTATCTGGCTCTCAGTACTTATATTCATAAGGTCACTGAACAAAGAGACAGTGTCTGTTGCTAGGATCAGAGACAGACACCTAAGGAGAAAGGCCTTCAGCATTTCTGGAGGGCACATATATTAAATAGTTATACAGGGTGTTTAGTGAGTGCTTTGTACCAATGCCTGCAAGTCAGAATTTTTCTGGCAGAGGAAAATGGGCGTATTCTGCTCACTTCAGCATTTTGTACGACCATGGGACATATTATACTGCCAGTGTTGTGATTCTGCAGATCAGATTAAACTACTTTGTGGACATTAAAGTATGAATATTTCATGTGAGCTTTTACAGGGCTGAATTTAAAGTAAGATGCTGAAGTACTTCTCCATATTCCTCTTTCCTGGGATTTTGTATTTTAAAACCAGACCTGCCTTGCACAACGTTGTTCTTCCATGTGACTTCTTTTTAATTGTATAAGAAGGAAAGTCAGGTATATTAACTGTTATGAGCCACAGACTTCCAATCCCAGTGCAGCAAAAGGAAGAAGTAGATGTTTGTCAGTCAACAAAAGTATCTTCTGAGGGTACAAAATTACAGGGAGTGGAAACAGAGTAGTTTCTCCATTGATGGAAAATTGCAGCATTCACATATAATAGTGCTGCAAGGATTTGAGGGATGCCAAGGAAACCTGTGTGGATGTGTTACCAGTAAATGCCTGCCTGCCTGGTGCTTAAAAATAGAAAAGAGGGTGTTGAGTACATAGAAATTGATGTTGAAGAATTTCTGACCTCTTTATTTTGAAAAAGTGTCATCTCACTCTGCCTGACTCTGGGTGTTCTCACCCCTATCAGTATTCAAAGATCTGAAACAAATTATAACTCCCAGGAAATGAGGTCACAGATAATCTCTACTTGGATAGTGTTTCTCCACTGATTTTGGACGTAAACTTTCTTCCAGTGGTAACTTTTAGCTATACTGAAAATCTTTACTTATGCACAAACATAGACCATGCAGATCATTTGGACTTCTTACCTGTGAGGAAGAGAAATTGAATCACTGGTTTTGTTTCACCTCAGAATCTATGCTTAGGAGAGTGTGAATGGGCAGCAAATTCATCTTTCCTGTTTGTGATATTCTTCCAAAGGGATAACCAGTTCCAAGGATCCCATTAAAATTGCTTTGTGTTTAATTTAAACCCCACTGTAAATTCTGGACAACTTCTCTGCATCTCCCTGTCTCAAAAGCCTGTGTTATGCATGTGTTCTTACAGACTCTGAGACTGAGCCCAAAGTCATCTCTAGGCAAAACACATATATGCTAAGATTAGACAACATTAAGAATAAATTTTTTCACTTCCCTCATGATTAGGTTAATTTATTGTGGCAGTTCCATCCTCTTGGGCCTTTCTACTTACTAATGGTTCTAGCTCTTGGTCTTCTTATCAAAAATAGATTTGGTTTTCATTCTGAATGTCATATGTCTTCCATGGACATTACAGTAATGAAAGTATACGGTGGTAAAGTCCCATTTCAATGACCAAAGGCTGAAATCTCTTGAGTCTTCCCAATGAAAGGCTCAAGTAATGCCCACAGAAGATTTTGTTTTCATCTTTTATGGTTTTACCACTGTGGAAGCTGAACACTTTGTTGTGAGTGAGTTGTGTAGCCAAAACATTCTGATGTGAAAATCTGTTACTACGTGCTGGTTATATATGCTGGGCTAATTTTCTTCACAGTATGTATCATGGGGTTATGCTTTGGATTTGTGCTGGACACAATGCTGGTAATTCCAGGCTGTTTTTGCCATGTGCTCACACAGAGTCAAGGCCTTTCCTGCACCCACACAGCCCTACCAGTGAGGAGAACGGAGGTGCACAAGGAGCTGGGAGGGGACACAGCCAGGACAGCTGCCCCCAGCTGTCCCCAGGGACATCCCACACCACACAGTGTCACTCTCAGCACACAAACCTGGGGGAAGAAAGGGGAAGGGGGGATGTCTGAAGTGACAGTGTTTGTCTTCCCAAGGCACCGCTAGGTGTGGTGGAGCCCTGGCTGTCCTGGAGATGCTGAACACCGGCCTGCCCATGGGAATGGTGGATGAGTGCCTTGTGTGGCTTTGTTTGTGTGCACAGCTTTTCCTTTACCTACTGAACTGCCTTTACCTCACCCACAAATTTTCTAACTTTAACCCTGCTCATTGACTCCCCCATCTTGGTGTGGTGGGAATGAGTTAGTTCCTGTGTGGAGCTTAATTACCAGCCAGAGTTAAACCATGACAGACCTCACAATGCTGGGCCACTAGTGAATTTTGCAACACTAAATTTAGATCATGGAATGACAGAGTCATTAAGGTTGGAAAAGTCCTTTAAGATCATTAAGTCCAACCATCAAAGTCAGATATTCATCTTCCCTTTCCACTGTGGAGAAAGAAGTGGGATCCACAGAATTTTGCATAGCAAGGAGAAAACTACTTGAGGTAGTCCATGCAAAGGAGAAGTAAAACTTAACTCTTTCCAGAATATGCCATCTTATCAATTTTCTTCTGGAAGGAGACATTCAGCCTTTTTCCTAAGCAGCAGCAAAGCTTGTCAAAACCAGCTGGTGATACTCCAGCCCATTTCTATATAACTCAGTGAGAGTCTGATCATTGGAGCACTTTCCATGTCTGCTAATTGTTGTGTTTCCTTTTTTCACCTCAGAGTATATTGCATTTCTGTGTGCACAAGTATACAATGGACAAAACATTAGTGCTGTTGCAATAAATCTTGTGTGTGTGCATTCACACTCGTTTATTCCTCTGATTCAATACTGCACACACATTTTATCATTCACTGGATATTTCTGGAGCAAAAAATACTATGAAACATATCAGTTATTATTTTTTCTTCTCTCCTTTTCATGTGCTGCAGTAAGTGAGTACATAATGACTTTAGACTATGGTAATTCAGGCAGAAGAATGTTGATTTTGATCTATCATAAATTATGACTGCCATGATGAAGATATGTCTTTATATTTTAGGAATACTTCCTGAAAGTGATGGTCTGTGATGTCATTTGCCATACCTTCCTTTGTTTTTTGATTTGATCTAAAGTTCTTCTTTATTCTGTGAATATGAACTAAAATAATAAACTGCTTTGTCTCTAGAAAACAAACCGCTATACCTCTACATGCCAATTTTTCATCTCAACACATTATGTAATAGCTCAAATGAGAGCACAAAACAACACAAAAACAGCTGGTGGGAAACTTTATTCACCATTAGGCTCTTTCAAGCCTGAACCACTGTTCAGTGTAATGTGCATGGCTTAATGCATCGTATGTCTTTATTAATTTAAGCTGATTGTGCAAAAAGGTCTTTGTAGGGACACCAGTGGACAGCTTCTGTTAGGGAGTCATGCTGAAGCTAGAGGTCTGCCTACATTTACTGCATAATGTGGCCAAGGTTATTTTTACTTTCCATTTCATTTTTAAAAAGTAATGCTAAAAACATAGAGGTGGAAAAATTGGAAAGCTGATTTATATTCACAAAATGTCTGCGCAAGTAAAAGCATAGAAGAGTATTACTCTCTTGGTTAGCATTATGAATATAGATACTAGCATCAGCTTTTGAGTGTTTGGACTTTTGGAGTTTGAATGGACAAGCCTCAAGAGGTTTGGAGTTGCAAGCAGATATTTTTCTGTACAGTGCCCTTTTGGAGACCATTTATGTCTCTGCTGAATATTTTTCAATTTAAGGGTTACGATAAAGATATCTTCACATATTGTTTAAATAATCAAGAAAGCCCCATTATGTTGATTCTTAATAATGTTAATTTCATGTTGCACTTAATAGAATTCCAGGACTACTAGAACATAAATACAATAATGTGTAAACTATGGTTTAGAAAGGAAAATATGTATTTCACTCAAAAGGTAAATCCTTGAATGGAATGATATTTAACAAATGTAATTAAAAATACTGGTTAAGTATAAAAGGATATGCATTTACTTGAGATGAGAAAGGTCATTTCAGGAACATGAAGTCATCTGAGTCACTTACTTTCTCAAAATGCCTGCAGGATAACTATTGATGTATTATGAATTACATCAGTAACCATGACTTCCATGAGAAATTCCATCTCCATTTAACTATTACAGCATCCTCCACACTTTGATCTGGCTGTGGATCCAGCTGGGTCTCAGCAATAGGTCCTGAACAAGGACCATGGGACAGATCTGCAGAGATACTGCAATTATAATCATTGGTTTACTGGTTGCTAGAAGTTTCTGTTGGGCAGATGTCTTGCAGAAATTTACCATCTATCCTATGGTATACTGGGTGTGTTTTGAAGGTTCATGCTTACTTTTTAGCTGAATTTCTAGCTACTCTTCATACACTGGAAAGGCATGAGAGAGCACTAGGCACCTCTGCTCTGCACTTGATGTGTTTTCTCAGACTCTAATGTTCCTGAGAGACCATCTTTTTCTATGTTTATTCATTCCCCAGGGTAATAAAAACCCCATGACTCAGCTGGGGTTTGCAGACACAAGTACACAAGTAAATAAAACTTGTCATATACAAATGCTGAACACAAAATAACGATGTTCTCGAGATACTGATCCATTTAGTTGAGTGAATATTAATGATTAAAATTCATTTATAATTTATCTGTTTACTGCCATTTTGTTTTTATATAACTATTATATAAATATCTATTCAAATATCATTCTTTCTAAATAGAAGACAGTTTGGGGTCAGTACAAACAAAATAAAACTGTGCTGCACATTCCTTAAAACTAACAGGTAAAAGTAAGCAGTAAAGTTCTTGCTTACAAAAATAACTTCTTGTTACACCACAGAAATGAAAATTCATTTCAAGTAAAGGTAAGGAGTAAAATTCTGGCTTCCAAAAATAACTTTTTGTTATAACTCAACAGTGAAAACCCAATACAAAGTGCTGACGGACAAATCCTCTTCTGGTTGCTCAACTCTTTAGCAGGCTGCCCATTATCTGAATAATAGATAAGACTGCTGCTTCCAGACTGGGAGTAGCTCCCACAGAGAAATCTCTGAGCCACATTCCCCTACTTATCCCAACACAAGGAGACCTACCAGCAGTGGGGTGAAGCACAGAGCTGCCTTGGGATGGCCAGAGTTACTCACCAGAATCCAAGCCTGGGAAGCCCACACTGCCTGGCCTGCCCATCTCTGCATCCACATCCATGTCAGATTGTCCTGCATCCAAGTCATCCTCCTATCCTTGTCACTGATCATGGAGAACTGAGGAACTTATTTGGTGCTGATTGGATTGATTTATTTGGTTTCTAGAAAGCTATTCCATAGCACTTGTGGAAGCTTGGAAAAATTTACTGCTTTTACAAAATATGTGGGAGAGATTAACCTGCTTTGCACATAGTGAGAACAAATTAATTTCTGAGGCATGACTTTGGTGTGTTTTGTTTTGCATATTTATTCACCCACTCAGTGATACTGGTTTATTTACTTGTTCTCTACTTTCTATAATAATAATGAGTTTATTCCACCAAAGAAAATAACTTCATTCAACCTTTAAACCTGCATCTTATTAGTAAGACCATACAAATAATTTTTTAGCATTTTCCATTCCTCTACCTGAAACTCCTTGTTGTAAAGCCTGCATGAGCTCTGCCTTTTTCCCTATTCTTCACATGATTTTCAAACTAGCTTAGCTGCCCCGGAAAATAGGTCAAGGCTGTGCTCAGTGCTGTGCCTCTTCTCAGGTGCTAGTCTTTGCAGGGTGAAGAAAAGCTGATCTGCAGAGCCAGCCTGGTTTAAACAGGAGGTGAAGGACATGGGCCTTATTATCTGTAACCCCAGTGTCAAAGTATTTCTGTGTGTGTCTTGGGCAGAGGCAGGGAAACCTCCAGAGAAAACATGGGCAAAGGTTTCTGTTTTGTCATGTAAGTAATCAGTAAATGGGCCAGCCATCCTGCATAGCCAGACCTCCTGGTAACTATAGATCTTCTCTTGGGAGTCTTTAATGTACAAATTCAGTTTTTGGCCACTGATTTCTTAATGAAGTTTCTATTGAATGTCCTGAGAAGTTAAAATTTCTTTTCCCATCTTTCCTTTCTGTTTCTTATTTAAGCTCCAGATCATATAAAATTTGTATATTATTTTGTACCTTGCTTGAACTGAAAAGCTTTAATATTTCTACAAGTGGCAAAACTGTTTTGTTTCTCCTTTCAAGGCATTCTAATATACTCAAGGTTTCTGTAAAAGAAAGCGAAGAAATCTCTTGAAATAAAAAGAAAATAAATGTTTCATTTTCAAAATAATGAAGATATCTCTCTCCTTTTAGAGAGGTGGAATTTTTATTTTTCCTTTTATGGTTGCAATTTTGTTGTTCTGCTCTAAGGAAAGGCTGAAGTGGTGCTGGAGACCACCTGCTACATGGCCCAGAGCAGCCTGGGGCTGAGGGCTTCTTTTGCAGGCAGTACCCAGGAAATGAAAGATGAAGCCAAAGTCCCAGGTGTGGTGGAGAGAAAGGCATCTGGAACCATGGAAAGATTTGCTTAGATCCCAACAGTCACTGAAGCTGGGCAAAACAAGCTGAGAGGGCAGGACAGCATGTGAGGGAGTGTCAGATAGGTGTTTGTTAGTTTGTCATTGCTCAGTACTTCCTTTTCTAATGATGAAGTAATTATTAGAGCTCCTACTCTGAAGAACCTGATTTCTTGGTTTGCTTTATTGATTTTAACTTTCTTGATCTTTTTGGGGAGCGCCTTATAAAGTAGGTCAAGACAGTTACTTTGCAACACCACTGATAAATTTGTGATCCTCTTATCAGTCTGTAAAAGCTGTATAGGAATAAGTTTGGTTTTTTATATCTTTTTAAATGTAAATAAGTACTACATCTTTCATTTTATAAACTGGGAAAATTTCAAAATCCTGTCTTACTGGGGATATTTTACAGGTGAAAAAAATCTGATGAATACCACAGAGTACTGCCTGACAGACCTGCATGAGGTAAGAGTAAAGGATTAAATCTATGCTTGAGGAAAACTATTTTGATTTCTGCCTCACATCATGATGACTTTGTGGCTTGAGAAAAAGAAAAACAGTGTGTGCATGTTGTTACTGTAATCAACTTAATAATAAATACTCTATATAATCTGTAGAAAGTTTTTCCAGGTTTTTTGCAGTGTAGAGAGTGCATAAGGAATACTTCAAACACTGAGTGCAAATTTGTTGATGCTATTTTAACTTCATATCGTTGTTTTAGAATAAGAAAATTGGCTCAGGGAAGTAAAAAATAGGAAAGAAAGTAAGGGAAAAACAAAAATCACAGATGGATGATACTATAAATGGATGAAACTAAGTAATGAAGAACACAATTGCTAGCTATTTACAGACTTAGTTAAAATCAATAGAGGACAATGACACTTCAATACAGACAAATATAGAACAAGGATGGCTTTTCAGAGATGTGCTTGGCAGTGATTGTTGGGGGTGGGGGATAAAAGGTTCAAGTATGCTGGGACAGATACAGAACTGATGTAGGTGGGCAAGGTACAGCTTTTCCTGGTTATTCATCTTCCTTGCAGTAAACACACTTCAAAAACATGTTCAGACTCAGCTACCTGCTACAGGCCACCAAGCATCTATTAAAGGAAGAAGGAATTAAAAAATAACACTGTGTGGAAAAACAGCAGTTCAACTTATTTAAATTAGGATCCTTATTTCTGCTTGGACTTTTTGATGGAGACAATTTTCCCTGGAATGTGAACTGTTGTTTATACTTGTCTAAACCTGGCCTATCTTAGACTTAGATTGTAGGTCTCTGGCTTTGGTGGAGGAAAAGAGAGACTGAAAATCTGTTTTACTGGTCTTGCTATGGATTTTGGCAATAGGAATTATCCTGATGGTGCAGGGTTTCAGAGAAGCATTACAGAGGCAAGAATAAAGCGTCCCATATAATACTTCCCACCTGACAGCCCAAAAGCTCTGGGTTTCCTCATAAAATCATGACATGCTGGGGTAACAGGAGTTTCACTGTCTTTTCAGTTTTGCATCTTGCTGTGTTCCTGTTTTAAAAGCAGGACAAAAATCTTCATTTGTCCCTCTTTTTACTCTCGTACCCAGCAAAAAGGGCTGATAAATGCTGCAGTTTCATGGAACAGTGTTTTATACTCAGTCTACACAAGTGAGAATGATCACACAAGATCATGGTTGCTGGAGGGAAGGTCAATATCTGAAAGGATTATAAAAGGAAAAATTGAAAGAGCAACAAGTAATGCATTTAGGGACAGAGACAATAAATTATGAGTGCACACTCTGTCTAGAACAAGTTTCTGCTGTTGCAGCAGCTGAGCTCAGCAGGATGGAGGCTGCTTTTTATCTCCAAGTCCAAATTCACAGAGCAGGGAAACTGCTTTCCCCTTCCTTTCATCAACACACTGCAGTAGGACAGAGATAGCATCCTGCAAAATTCTGGGCTGCATTTTTAGGGGATGACCAAGAGATTAATTTAAGACATATATTTTATCCTATGTTTACATTTATGGATGGGAATACAATGGGATTGTCCTGTTTCAATTTCATCTGCCATCATGATGTAGTGGAGTCCTGGCAATGAACAGTGGGGTTTTTCCATCCTGTTGTCTCTACTTTGCAGTCAGGCCAAGATATTTCACTACTGGAGTTACTGTGTCTGGGGGAAAAGGAGCCCATGAGCTGTTCAGAGCTCTGTTCCCTTGAAGTCTACTTCTTGAAGGAAAGGGTGCTCAGCCATTCACTGGACATTTGTTATTATTATTAGTCTCAGAAACCTTCAAACATTAATATGTTACCATCAATATGCTAAGATAATTTTTGAAAACTTTGACTTCGCAGTAAATTTGGGCTATTCATCACCAGTAGCTGAACAGCACTGTGGAGTCCAATTCCTAAAAAATTGCTGAGCATTTTCTTAACTGCCACTGAAATTCAACCTGAAAAAGTATGAAACAATTTATTACATTGCCTGGTGGATTTGAAATGCGAATCTTTACAGGAAATATTAGTTTAAAATTATCACAAGTATACATCAAACTTCATTCTTATAAGGGGTCAGCAAATCTGTCCACATGGGTGTGTTGTATCTTTATAATACTAAGGTCAGAGGACTGAGCATTGTAAGTTCTCATGATATAAACTTGAGTATATTTGGATACCAAAATGTATCAAGGGCATCTGGCAAGTGAATATCTCTGCAGAAAGCCCATGTTTGTACAGATAAAAATATCTCTCCAGGAGAGCACCTGGAAAAGAACTCAGAGATCAGTTAGATCACATATGCTCCCTTGAGAAGTCTAAACAACTATAGAAGGAATTTGGATTCAGTGATCTGTCCTTGAGGTTTCTCTGGTGATTTCTCCCAAAGCACTGGTGTTGTGTGGCCTCTATGCCAAAAATAATGTAACAGGATGTAAGAGAGCTTGTCTCATGACAGTCATCGGGACAAACTCTTTTAGAGCAGGGGGGGACAAACCCTATTGTAACTGGCAGCCCTTACAAGCAGTAAGGGATGACTTAGAAGAAGCAAGCAAAAGAGACCCAGAGGCTGTCCATCTGGGACTAGGAGCTAAAAAAAATAAAATCACAGACTTGGTTGAGCTTAATCAACAAATAGTAAAAAGAAAACTTGTTTCAGCTGACTGAATTTCTGCCAGTCTTCAGTGTCCATTAGCAGTATAAATAGTGCACAGACTGATAGGAGCCATCACAAATATTCTCTCCCACTGGGAGGTTTAATAAGTATTGGAAGTAGTATTGGAATAAGTATTTAGTAACTCCTAAAAATGGCTATAATGTTTATTGATTTAAGACTTTGAGATTTTACTGAGGAATAATCTGAGACTTTCATAATGTAAATGATATGGCTGTCTATATATAGCTTTAAAACACAAAGTCACTGCTGTAAATCTAGAAACATTATTTTTATGTACATCTTTGAGGTAGATACTTAAGATTGTTTAGGTTTTGTGTATTCTTTTGTGGGATAAAACTACTGTTCACTTTTAAGTGTATTTTCTTTCAAGTTTATCTATAACCCACCACTTGCATATAAAATAAAAGGAGAATGAGTCCTAGGTTTAAAATTTAAGGTTATCTTTGTAACATGCTCTTTAACCACACAAATTGATAGTATTTGCTTAGATAGGGTTTGTGGGGCTTGTTTGTTTGGATTTTGACAATAAACTTAGAAATACAATTTTCATTTGGTCTCATCTTTTCTCTCTCTGGGCTACGTTCCCAGTGGAAAGCCAGAAGAAACACCCAAATTTTGTAGCCCAAGTGGCATTTGGATAGTGTGCAATGAGTAACACCCAGCCCACAGTGGAACTGAAAGAAATGGTGAACAGTGGTGACCTGAATAAAGTACTTTGTACTGTAAAACTCTTGTAAAACCAGCACTCACTCAGAAACTGTATCAAAAAGAGAAGCACAAGAATTAATGTTGGTAACTTCAAGTTTCCCAATCTCTCCTTTGGGGCACTGCATCTCAGTACACCTCAGCCTTCTTTATTCTGTGTTTGAATAAATGAATGTGTAACTATAAAGTCACCTATATTTTATATGGAAATCTCCAGCAAGGTAAATATAGTGTATAATTATTATTACGATGAAATCGTTGGGGTTTTTTTCAGTATGTGAAAGGCTGTCACTTGAAAAATGAAGTAGTTACAGTTCCCATAGCTGCCAGGGAAAATTCAGTTCCAGTGTGAACAAATGAGCCATACTGCTGTGTCACCCGATGTGGCCACACATGCTGGGTAGCTGATGAGAGGACTGGTGGAGAGCTCAGCTCTCTACTCTCATGTCTCAGCAAATCTGTACAAGGTAATCTTAGGCTTTTTGTGTTGTTCATATGACCTGCTTTTATCTTCAGCTATACGCAGTGGCCCTTGCTAAAATCCAGTGTAGCACTGCAGGTCTGTCTGAGCACAGATTATATGGGCTAAGAGAACTAATTAGACACCTAAGGTTGCATTCTCTTCATTACTCCACAAAAAATTATTATGATGGGAAACATATTTAGCCTCAAAATAGGAATAATATCAGGTTTTTTTTAGAATCAGAAAGTGGTAGTTCTAAAAGACAGTTCTAAATATATGTTACAAGAAGTTGCATAAAATACCCTAACCTACAATAATGGGAGAAATTCCTCAGAGCTGTATCTGTATTTTTGCGGCAGTTCTGATCCTGGAGGTGGAATGATTTGTCTTCATCAGAACTTTAAAACCTCTCTCAAATGCTTCTGTGCTTTTCTGTCTTACCAGTGCTGTGAGGTGGCAAACAGCAATGCTGTTCACCTCTGCTCAGTTACAAACCTTCTGCAAACTTGAAGCAGGATACTGACTTTGTAGAGATTCAGGTTTTTTTCTCTTTTCCTCATAAGAGTTTAAATGCGTTGCAGAGTCCATGTGCACACATGGCCCTTTGCTGTAGCCAGGAGCAGGGATTTGGCTGTCTCCCACCCTCATGGAAAAGTCCAAATGGCAGCTCAGGCTGACTGCAAAGGGAGGACATAGAGGAGAATGTTAAAGCTAATAACACAAAGGCTATTTTTCCCCTCTCATAAATATAACAGCTAAATGCTGTGACTGGCTGACAGTGGTGCTTGAGTTAATTAAAATTTAAATTAGAAATAGTTTTACTACTTCCAGACCTACTTTGGTCTGCTTCATTTTCTCGGTTGTGTGACTTGCAAAAATGTTTGCTAAGCTTCATTATAGCTCTCTTCTCAGGATACACGTCCTTTCAAACAGAGAGTTCTGGCCCTAATATTTTACAGACAATCAAGCACTTACAGTTATACTGGAACTAGTTAGTGTTTAGGCAAAATTAAATTACTTTTGCTTTCTGAGTTGATAAACCCTTTAAGCAGTTTGTCTTTTTAAATGCTTAAACAACATGGTAAACTTGTTGAATCTTAACAGTGCAAAGATCACACAGAATATCTTGGCAAATGGAACAGTAAGTAGCATAATACTACCGTTGTAATAATCAGTAGCTAATTGAAGTGCGTGTCTGATTGTAGAACAATTGAATAATTGCACCTCTTAGCTTCACCAAGAAGTTGCCATCTGGGGTAGGAGCAGTGATGTGCTGGCAGATGGTCTTCACATGAAGAAACAACCTGCTTTTCATCAATAGCATGACTGCACTGCTAATTAGAGAAGAGTGAAGAAGGCATAAGTCAAGGAGGAATTTCCAAATCTAGATTAAGAGATCTATTGAGATAATTTAGGGTCAGAGTTTAAAATCATATTTGTTAATGCTGAAAACGTAAGTACTTCTTAATGACTTCATAGTCTGAAAAGAACATAGGCCCTTAAAACAAGATACAAATGGAATTTAGGGGCCTAATTAAAAATGATGAGAACTCTTGACTCATATTGTCTTCTGCATGCTGGAATCTCTCTAAATTAATGATTTTAGATCCCCATTGCACCGTCACATAACTCAAAAATCTAGAAATGCTGCCTGGATAGGGACTGGGTGCCTCTCTGCTAGACAAATGCTAATACTCCCAACACACTGCTAGTAAAGAGGATGTCTGCCCCTGTCTCAACTCTATTCCTTTTTGCCTTAAAAGGGAGGAGATGAAGAAAATAACCCATCTAAAACTCCAAATTTAGGTAACCAAGCAAAAAAATCACCATTGGAGAAATAAGGGATGGATTTGCTTAGTAAATAGTCATATATGAGTAGTTGTCCAAGTCTCCTCCTGAGTGAAGATATTTTGGAGGATTGTCCTCCTGGTGGGCTGTCAATCTGATTGAGTCCTCTTTCCACCAGAAGCTTTCTCCAAACAGAAAATAGAGGACTTGGTCTGCTTATTTGGTACCTCCAGAAATTTGGAGCACAAGGGCAAATGACTGCTTCTACATGTGAGTGGTTTGTGCTTTATGGTGTGAATTCACTGTCCTTGTGTAATACTGTGTTCTGCGTTGCCCTTTTAGTGCAGGTGGTTGTCTCAGAAATCTTGAACAGAAATACATTACTCTCTCCATTAACTCTAGAAGGCAAGAAGTTGAAAACAAAGATTTCAGTACCTGATGCTTCTCTTTCTACTTTGGTTGTTTAGTTAACTTTTTCTTTGTTTTTTTAAACTTTATTATATGGCATTCAAACCCTTCGAGATTTTAGAGAAAATCATGAAGAACCAGATATCTTTCTTAGTAAAGTCCTCAAACACATTGTCTTTAAAATCTCAAAGGTGCAGACAAGAATATTCATTAAAGTTCTGAAAGACATTGGATTTTTCAAAGTGGGGATTTGTGGTCCAGATAAGCTGATATTCTTCTTATATATGTGTCTTACCTTTTTACAGATCTTTAGGGAAAGAAAAATATTAAATAGCACTTTATCTCTCCAAAACTAGACTGGCATTTATCTGATAATTTTCTTCTGACAAAGTTTCTCTGGTTTTATAATATAACCTTGTGCCAGTCACTCCCATGGAGTTAAGTCAATGTAGCTCTTATTTTTCTTCTGACATGAGGAAACAGTCTCTACCTTCAAAAAATAAGGGTTGATATCCCTTATGAATCTTTAATTTGTCTATGAGATACAAATTCCTTGCTTACTTCAATACCTATCCATTGTTTGATTCTGAAAACCTATAGATTATGGATTCCTTTGGAAATTAACTCCATGTATTTCCTTTAGTTATTGATAAATGATGTAATGTTTGGAATGTGATAGATACCAATTTTCTGCAACATTAATTAACAACAGTGCTGATACTTAACATAAGAAAATTAACCTTAGTGCTGTATTCTGATATTTAATACAAATGCTATTGCCATTTTATGTAAGTGTACTTTTCCCAAATGGAATTGTAGTGGTCAAACCTCATAAGCTCTTGAGCTCTTGAACACATTTACAAAAGGTCTCACCCTTTCCCTCCTGCCCCTGGGACAGAAAGTTACAGGAAAAAGTTAAGGATAAAATACCAAATGTGGAATGTGATCTCAGAAGATGAGAAGAAATGAGAAACAAAAGGCTGGCAAAAAAACTGAAGGGTTTTCTTTTTATTCACTTTTGGTTTTACAGAAGCTAGTAGAATATAAATCCCTGTCTATGCATGCTGACTTGCAGAATTGATGAAGTATGGATGATCTGTACAAAGCCTCTAAGAGTAACCTCTGATTTGTTTAAATGTGTCAGTCTTGTTCATTCACTTTGACACAGCAGACCGAGAGTTTAATGTATGATGCGCTATGTATAACAGTAATACTCCTAAGGAAAAAAAGAGTGTGTGATTTGATTTTGTATCAGAGAGTAGATAAAGAAGGGAAAACAATAAAATAAAAGTTTAAAATTACACTTTTCTATTGTCATATCTCAGTAATGGAACAGCTTTGAAACTGGTGATGCTTTTAACTCATTGTCAAAGCCAATATTGACATTATTTATCAGTGGTATTTACTCAGCTGCTGTATTACTAGGGCCTATTCAGCCTGGGACTTGAATTGATCTCCTTCTGTCACCATGTTCTTGACCAAACCTCAAAAGATGTTGCACAGGAAAGTAATCTCTGATGTTTTCCATCCTTGTTTTCTGAAAAGTGAGAGGCATCTGTATAATGGGTTGGCAAGGGCTCTTGAATCAGCAACATGAATGGAAGGTTTGGCCAGATTGATTTGGTATATTTTATTCTTTCTGATGTTTCAAGTTACAAGGACATTGTGGAGGAAAATATCTTTCTATTGGAAAGATAAATATTATGGGGTTTGTTTTACTCCATAAGAGAAAAAAAACCCTATTCTTAAGTGGGAGCATTAAGAATAATGCACTCACAAGTTTTAATCAAAGCACAATCGTAAGAATGCAAAACTGATCTCTGGAAGCATCCTGTCCTGTGCTGTTTTGATCTGGCCTCTGATTTTATGGGTATCTGACATCAGCCAGGCCACAGGCTGGTGCCTGTGAAGGCAGGCAGCTGCTAAATGGTATTTTGTTTCCTCCCACACTGTCCACCCTGTGTCGGCATTCTTTGTGAACTCAAACCCTGCTCTGATGACTGGGTTATTCAATACATTTTAAACACTAGCTCCAAATCACAGCTGATTCCTTAGTTAAATTCGCCTGAGGAACCTCCTGCAGTCCCCAGAACTCCGGTCCTTTCTCTGATACAAGTTTTTTTGCACCAATAACTTTCAGTTCTTTTGCACATGAGTGTCTTATCTGATTTATCTCTTCTCATGCCTCCTCATTTTTGCATTCTTGGTCTTTTCCTCCTCTTTTCCCAGGGCGAGTCCCAGTCTGTGTGCTGCACATCAATCTCAATTTTGTTTTTAATGGATTATAATCCCATTTCTCTGTAGTCTCATCTTCTTTCCCCTTTCTCTTGTCTTTTCTGTTTCTGATTATAGCAATGGCTCACTGAGATCCATGGAGACACAGGGCATGTACTCTTAAATTCCTACATCTGGCCTGTATTGTAGCAGGAGACATCTTCCATGGACCATTTCTATCAAAACTAAAGAAATCTACTAAACAGGAGCAGAATTTATCAAGCCTTTTGGAAATTTCAAGTCACTCTTCAAATTTTTGCAGAAACCAGAAAATTTCTTAGACGAGTACATCAGGTAGGGGGATGGCAAGTTAATTTTTTAAACATGGACAGAATGGTTTACCTTGCTTTTTGAGGCAGGGAAATCATTATGATATTTCTGCAGAGTACTTAGGATGGAAAATTCCAGTTCAGTCTACAAAAAAGCTTCCAGAGTTATGAGCAACTAGAACATTAAAGACAGGATCTTAAAATAGGAACTGTTAAGCAATCTTACTAATAGCTGGTATTACTAGCCCCACCTATATAAAATATAAGTATTTCTGTTCTAATAGCCTAAATGCACTAAATACCATTGATATAATCTTAGTAATTGCTACCGGAAAGATGTGGCTGCTGTTTTCTTGACTTTATTGATCTGCCAAAATTATAAAGTGGCAGTACTTTATGTAAGCTTTATTTAAAAGCATAAAAGGAGAGTGATGACAGAATAGTTTTATATACTAATGTGGTAAATATAGCTAGAACTCTGTTCAGCATGCCAAGGACAGAACAAGCCCCTGAAAATGCTATTTATTTGCTAGAATTAAAGAAAAGTTTGAGGGTTTGGATGAGAATTTGTTCTGATTTTAGATGGTGCCCCTTAAAGAAGGAATCTATATTTTAGGCCCAGAAACATGAATAAACTTGCTTACTGACTGATCAACAGGGAGTTTTGAACATATTCAGATTAGCCTATGGTGCATGAAAAGCAGGCCAAGAAATAAGACTTCCTTTTTTTTTTTTTTTTGAGGGGTACAAGCAAGCACTTGAACATTTTCTAATTTTAATAACTTTCTATCCTTAGTCATTTTCTTTTTTCTAACATTTGGTTAGCAACAAGACTCAGACCACAGAGTTAAAACACTCAGACATAAGGCTAGAAGAGAAACATATTTGCAAGTACTAGATCAACCAGCTCTGTTGATCTTCTTGTATTGATGAATTTCTTGATAATAAAATTAATAACCTTGAGAAGGGTGTATTTCCATACTGCTTCTCCAAGTTCATCTTTATATCAAAATTCCCCTCCCCCATTTTGCACAGATGATTTTAGCTGCTGCTGTTATACAAATGCTGAGAAAAAATTGTGTCACTGTTCAGCTGGAGTTCAATGCTTTGTGCTGTTTATTTGTTGCTTTTGTTTTGTAGAGGGTGATGTTCACAGCATAGCTCTTGTTTTATAGTATTTGTATTTTTGCTTTCCTTTGTATTTTGAATGATGTGTATCTAAGCTTTGCTATATAAATAAGAGTTTAGACTATATTAAAAGGGAATTTGAGTGATGAGGAATCTTGACCTAGGGCAAAAAATGCATGGAGATATTGGGAAGACCACTAAAAATGTCAGTATGTTAAGCAACACCTTACATCAGTACTTAGGTGTATGCTTATGCTTGTTTTTATTCTTCTGCAGTGAAAAATGTGGTTCAGGGACTCATAAGTTTTTGGAGAACCGAAGAAAAATAAGTGTGTTGAAGAGTGCAGGGCACATCTAATTTAATTGGGTGTGGAGGAGAGTGAAACTCCATTTACACTTGCATCAGTCATTGACAGTGGCGTATGAGCTACCAGGCACAGATCTGAACTATGTCCTTTTCCATTTGCAGGAGAAACATGCCAAGTTCTTCAGCTATTGCCCATAAGAGTTTGACTCCCAGCCCATGCATAACAAGCCTATAATGAGAGTGTTAATGACAATGATTCAAAGCACTGCTGCCTTTTCCCTCATTCCACTTATCTGTGAAGCTCCTGTTGACACAAATAAACCATCCTTAATGTTCCTGATAGCACAAATTATGAAGAATTTGAGTTTCAGAACAAAATCTATGTAATTCCTTGCAATTTAATTATGGGATTTTTGTGTGAAATCAGCTTCTGTTAGTGTCCTAATCAGTTGCCTCATGGATTATCTGCTCAAAATGGTACATGCAGATTCAACAAAAAAAAAGCTTTTCGGGCAATTAAAGTCATGGGATAAGAGGAAAGATCCTTTTGTGGATTTATTCTCAGTTAAAAGCTAGAAAATAAGGGTGGGAATAAATGGTTACATTTTCTTTTCTGAAAGAAAGACTAGATATGTGATCCTGTTGAAAATTGGGTTGTGTGTTCAGTGTTTTCATACAGTCCATCTATAATATGGAAAGAATAAGCAGAAGTCCAATAGGAGAGTCTAACTCTAAAGTATTGCAGAAAATTCTCATAACTGATGATAAGCTGAGGGGAGACATCGATTTTAGTAAATGCAAAGTAAGACACATGGAAAATAACATTTATGAATGTTTATAAATGATGGACTCTAACCTGACATTGAGGAAATATTTTAGTGCTAATGTGGCTATTTCTCAATAAAAATTAGGTCATTGTTCACAGCAGAAAAAAACCCCAAAAAGCCAAACTGAATGCTAAGAATTATTAGAAAAGGGATTGATAACAAAATAAAGAAGGACCATTATGCACCGAATAAATCTATGGTGCTCCCACATCTTGATAACTACAACCAATTCTGATCTCCTTATCTGAAAAGGCTAAAGAGAGCTGAATTGAAAAAGAAAACAATGTTGATAAAAGATGTGGAATGAAGCCTGTGTAATGAAAGTCTAACTAAGCATTTCACCTTTGAAAAGAGATGATTGAAGGAGAAGAATGGTGTATAAAATTGTGAATGTCCTAGAGAAGATGGGGCATTAGGGATGAGGAAGGAAGTGTTCTTTTCTGACAGAAACAGAATAAAAGCAACAACTTTAAAACTAATTCAAGTGCATGTCGCATAACATTGAATCAAATTGGAATATCCTTTTACAGGAATCTGTAATAGCCAAGAGCATTAGTGAGTTGAAAAAGAATTTGGACAAATTCATACAGGATACATCTGTTAGTGGCTGCTAAAATTATGGTTTAGATGTGATCCTTACATTCAATGTACTGAAGCACTAATTGATTATTTTTACACTCCTTGAGCATCTACTCCTAGCCAGTAGGAGCAATTAAATTCTGAGCTAGATGGACTTTAAGTCTGACACAGCTTGATCATGGTCATGAAGCTCATGGTCTTCCTCTGGGGATGGTAAATCTTGAGGGACAGAGCTCTTTGATGAAGACAGTTTGTAAAGACTTTGTGCATCACTTTAATTTCACTGTCCTTTGATAATTGGAGAGATAAAACATTATGCAAATCATTAGCTAATAAATAATTACTGACTATAATGAGAGAGTGAGAAATGAACCTATTTTGATGTTTCTGCTGCAGTTGATCTGTTTAATCAGTTTTTTATTCTAACAAGTTCAGATACACACTGTCCTGCACTTTGAAAATTTGTTCTTATAAAGTACTGTGTCTTCATGGGAAGCATTCACTCTTTTAGGTGCAATTTCTGTCTTTATTTGACAGTCAAGAGTCCTCAGGAAGCTGTTTTGCAGTAGCACTCTACCAGCTCTGTAGTCTCATTTCTATCTGCAGTGAGAAGAAACAGATATTTTCTTTCCTTGTATTCATGTGCAGTAATGATAAACTGAGTACTTTCCCCTAAAACCACCCACTGTGTGATAGGTATTTGAAACTGCACGTAGACATTGACCAGATGCTGGAAAGACTTCAGCAGTTGTAAATTTTGAAAGGAGCAGAAAAATTTGCACTAAGGAGCCCCTTGTGCTTTTCAAGAAAAAATATTTTCAGGCTTTATATTTCTATAATTTGGGATGTCTGAAACATCTTTCAGCACGTATAGAGATGGTATCACTGTAAATGTTACTGGTATGTTGGGCTTTTTGTCCTTCTTAGCAGCATTCTCCAGTTGGAATTAATTTATTTCATGTATGATCTTTTTTTTGTTTGTACTTTTTATTCAGGTGGACAAAGTAATCTGTACCAAATTAGACACTGAATTTGAACCTAGTAACTTAAATACTTTTGAAAGACACCGGCGTGAACATTCCTATAACAAAGTGTTAGTCAGGACACATTGTGGAAAACTTTTTTAGGCTTTTAGGAAGAGATGTAAGGAAGGATTTAAACACCTAAGTTACATGGTGCAGCAAACTTTGCACAGGATGTGGGGAGAAGCTAAATAGGACAATACAGTCTAGCCCAGAGAGAGCTCCCCTCCTAAGCTTGGTTTAGGGGAGATCACTGCCCTGTGTCCGAGGCATTGCCATATTGCTGCTGCCAGGTTACATTATCTCAAGCACAGACTGCAACAGCTGCCTTGCATCTAGCGCAGCAGTTAGCAAGGACGGGGGATGTCAGATAACCTTCTGTCTGCGTGAGGTTATAGCACACACCTAGAAATGAAGCCTGAAAATCTTCAGCATGGGAGACAGGGATTTGGGCGTTCTGGGAATTCTGCACTGCTTTCCAGTGGAGGGTTACTTTGCCTGGGGTCATTGTGAAGGGCCCAAAAATTATGAAATTTCTGTACATTTCTGGAAAGAGCCCCTTGCAGCTTCTCACTCAGGATACCCCAGGGTGGAGGTAGGGCAGCAGCAGTTTCTGTCAGTTGTTAAAGACCCCAAATTGGAATGAAAAACCCTAATCCATGCAGGACTATGTGGCCAAACTGAGCACGGCATTAAGGCTCGTGAGCAGTGTTTATGGTGCCAAAAGCTAAGTCAAGCTTGTTTGGATGCTTAACCAAGCCTAAAAGGCTTAACTGGAAAGCATAAAGGCAGCAAATCTGATGTATCTGAATGTCACATACAGCAGCCATAGGAACCTGCTTTGGATTTGCAGATAAATATGCTCTATGCAGTAGTTTATAAGGTATGGACTGAAGTTTTCATGGATTCAGGAAATTCATTTCTGGGTCTTTCTAAAACACTTTTCAGATGAAGAAGTGCCAATAACCTCAAGTATAACGTTAAAAGAACTTTATTTCTAGGCATTTAGAAAATGAATTCTTTATCTATAAAGCTTAAAATGTGGTTAATTTAGTAGAAGAGAACCCCTTGGGATATCCATATTAAATGCATTAACCCCCTTAATGAAGATCTCTGTCTAAACTATTAAATGTAGCAACACTTCCATCTGGGAAGCACAGGACTCTGGCTCATATTGAAAAAAATACTCCTCATATTTGCACCACCCTTTTAATTGCAATATCTTAATGCACTTTTACAAGCTACTCACATGTGCTAGGAGGCTGCAGAAAACTCCAGAGAATAATGCAACAGCTGGTTTGTATAATCCCTGTGGGCTGGAGATTACTTCAATTTAGTTCAGGTTTCTACAGCTACTTGTCTATGGCTTGACTGTTGAGACCATGGTGCCTCACACTTAGCATAAGCCACTGCTGTTGCATCTGCTAAACTTGCAAGTCAAGAGCTCAGGACAAGATTCAGCGACATTTAGGTCTGTGCAACTTGAGGATTGGTCAAGGTTTTAACTCCTATATTACGGGGAGCTCTGTAACTGAGCGTCAAGCATAGCCTTCCACTGACACTGGAGGTTGCATGTATGTGCATACTGACTTAGAGTGAGAGCACCTAGGCCCTTTTGCAGATATGGATGAAACAGATACTTCTAAGTTCCAGAAGCATCAATCAAATTCCCTATTTATACCTGTGCCTATTGGCGGCCTTAGCAATAAGCATGGGAGAGTGGAACAGAACTTGATTCTACCTTTGTCATAGCCCAGTGGTCGGAGAATGTGCTGAGAAAACAGAAAGCCTGCTTTAATTTCCCTTGAGCTCTGGGCAATAAAAATGGAGGAATTTGCATGTGGAAAAACAGTCAAAGTGCAGCAAGGAAGAGAGAGAGAGTAAGATAAAGTGAACAAACATATGGCCTTCTACTCTATTGCTTAAAGTATTTCACAGGCAGAAAACATCCTCTTCCAAAGTCATCTTCTGGTTTTTAACTGATGGTTGACTGCAAAATACATGCAAAATTTAATATTTCCCAAAGATTGTGATTGTTCCTTGAATCAGATATAAGCACTTCCCGATGCAGGGTGCAGCCAGCCTCAGTGGAAGAAGGACAAAAGGAAACTGCTGTTTTGGAACCAAAATCTCCAGGATTCATTGCAATGGAAACTGAACCTAAAGAAAATCCATGTAATTTATATATTTCAGGCTCAAAGTTAGTTAATGGAAGACCTCTGAAGAAAGAGGAAAAGTAAATTGTGCTCTGTAAATCACAAGAGGTCTGTAGATTTCTGCAAAAGTTGGTAGCCGAATTTTTGTTGTCTTTAACAAGGCCGGGTGCACATTTTAAAGTGTTAAAGAATTTGGAATAAACTGCAAAAAATGAGCATGCGTTAGCTGGATTTACAGCCTATGCTGTACATGTCTTCAGATGTGTTTAGAAGGGGTTGGGAGCAGACAGAGAAATACAGCCCTACTCCAACTTCATGCAGGCTGGAAAGGTATGCATCGCTCCTGTGTAACCATTGACTTGCACCAAGCAGTCTGCTAGATTCTCTCCAGATCAGTGGGGTGGTTTCCAAGCTGAGCTGTGGCAGCTCTGTTTTGAGGGGGGTCACATTACCATAGGGATGTCTCTTGTGACGTATCTCATGTAGTTGCATGGTTTTGTTTGTTTTGTCCTTTAAAGATGTGTGCCAGTAATTTTGAATGTGAAAATGATGTATTTGTGTCCCTGTTTACATGGAAAAGCACTCAGCTCTAAGGAATCCCTGTGTCAGACTGCCAAGGCTTTTCATTTGACACTGGGTTGGCACATTTGTATGTCTTTTTTTATCAGTGCAACAAATTCTGAGTGCTGAAGAACAGTTTTCTAATGGTCCTTAGGCTCTCCAATACCAACACACAGTCACTATCACTGTGATCTGAATAATATCAGAAAATAGCTTCAAGTGTCTAAGCTTGACTCACTGTTGGTGAAAGGAAACATAGTTACAGCTCTTGCTCTACATAGTCTGCATCTCCAAACAATTTACTTATTTAGAATATTTGACTGTCAATTCCTTGATGCTGCAGCATTTTTTGGTTTATCTGTTGGTTGATTTGAGGACTACTGTTCCCACTTACAGATCTATTATTTATATATATTTTGATAAATTAAAATAAAATTAATTGCACTCACTATAAGACCAAGTGGGAGACATTTGCATTCATTCTTAGGTGGTAGAGTCTTGCACTCCAGAAAAAAATCGACTTCCTGTGAAATCAAAAACATCATCAGTAAGGGCACAATAAGCATGTAAAAGTGAAATAACCAGCTGGTAATTTGCTTCAGTGAATCTGTAAAATAGGGTGGAAAAAGATCTAACTTTAGAGATGAGAATAGGGAAGTCTTGAATTAGTTTTCTCTCCTCAAGGCAATGTACAGACCTTGAACTTCTGCCTGCAGTAAGGTAAGGCTTCCATCAATACGCAGAGCTGCCTGCTGCCTTTTGTGATGAAATTCTCCTTCTATCTTTCTACTCCTATCAGGTTTGTGTAAAGAATAAATAATTTTCAGTGAAAAGTGTGACTGATTCTGGCCTAAAGTATGACACTGCTGACTTCTGTTTTGCACACAGCAAATAGCATCAATTATGTGCAATATATACTGGTGATTATTATAAATTACTACAGCTCAGACCTGCAGATCCCATTGAAATTGAAGTTTTGGAAAGAGTGGGCTATCATGCAATGTGTTTTAAATTTATAGCATGTCTGCTCTGTTCAATAAGGTACAGATTATGAATTATAAATTAATAATGGGATTATAACATTCAGTTAAAGGGTTCTTTTTCTAATTATCTGCAACTTGTCATCCAAAAAGTCTATGATAGCTTAGCTCATCTGAGTGTGACAGCAATGTTTCTACTGCTCAGCACAGAAAAAAAAGCTGACCCTCCCCCTTCATTTTAATGTGTTATGACTGAAGTGTTCCTGTCTCTTTTCCACTGACTGAAGGACAAAAAAATTCTTGAGATTTATAGACCTGGTTTTACCTCTGGTATGAAAATAGCTCTTGAAGATACCGTACCTGAAAATAGGCTGAAATAGACTGTCCCTATTGTTTAGTTCAGCTCCTCAACCAAGGCGAAGGGAAATGAGATCTGCGTTATGTTCCCAGTTCTTCTGCTGACTCTATTTCTGTCTGACTCTTATTCTGTCTCTATGCATCTACAAAATGGCACACTACAAGCTGAAAGAAACAGCAATTTTAATTATGGTTTTGAGAAACACTGATATTCAGTACTTCTGTTTAGTTCATCATGTCGGCTGACCATCTCTGGGGATAAAAGAGAAAAAAAAAGGGGAGGAATAGAGATAGAAAAGGGATGGTGGTCGTCTTCTCTCCAGGGACTTATTTTGGAGGTCTCAAAGAATGCCAAGGGGTGAAGATAAATAGCTGATAAAAATTATTTGTTAAAATAAACTTGCAGATACAGCAGAAATACCAAAGAGAGGATGAGAAGGGAAAGTTGAGTGTCAGGAATAATTTTTGTCACCGCATGTCATGGTCTTAGATGTTAGACATGGGCCAGTTGCTAACCTCCTGGTTGGTAGTGGGAGATCCCAACTATTTTCCCAAGCTTTTTCTGAAGAAAAAGACTGAGTGATAGTTACTGGGTTCAAAAGGTGGGATTCTTTTTTGAGAAGGGTTAGGGCCAGGGTTCTGGGAAGGGTTTTTATTTTGACCATTGGTTTAGCTGGAATTTTTTGTGTAATTTTAAATGATCTGTATATTTTCCCTAGACCTTTGGAGAGGCACATTTTAAAATCTAAAGAAACAAATAGAACAAATAATAGAATATATGTTAAATTCTTCAACTGGAGGCTTTTTTAGAGAAACCACTTAACCTGTTTTGGTCTGGAAACAGTGATTAAGGTTAAACTCTTTTGTAATATCACTTTTGTGTTTGACTGGGTGATTTTAAGATACTAATTCTCTTGGTGTCTGTTATGGCTGCCTTGTGCCTATGCAGCTTGTGACTGAAATTTTGACTTGATAGTTGATTTCTTATAGACATTGCTATTGTTATGCCACTCTTGGCTATTTGCCAAGAGCTATTTGTCCACTTTGAAACATGCCATTTTGTTCCCATTGATCCACTCCTTTGTGTTTCAGTGTGTCCCCTGTGTCACCTCTGTGATGTGGGTGCATCCATCAGTTTCATGTCATGTGGAGCTCATGACGTTGCTTCCTCATAGATAAGATTTTCCATGCTAGACTCCTGAATTTGACATCTAGGTATTCAGATACCAAAGCTGTGTTCACAGCGTCAGGATTCAAATAGAACAAAGTAACCTGCTTTTGATGACAGCTACAAATGATGAATTTGTATGAATTTGTATCTTTGGTGTATTTCCCCCACAGCTTCTCAAAGTCTTTCAGGTGCTGTTAGTGGTACTTTTTTCCAGTTAAACACACATTTTTATCTGATACGAGTCCTACCCAATTAACTTGTGACTGTGTTTTTGCTTCAGAATTGCTGCTGCAAATGCAGGCAGACCTCATGCTGAGAGTCACAAAACAAGATTTTAACCAGAACTCTGAGTAAGAGCATGATTAGTTGTGTGTATAAGGTATCCTTGCTTCAGATATCATGACATTGTGAGCCTGTCCCTGGGAAAGTCATTTGGGTGAACAGTTTTAAGGGTTGCATCTGAGGACTTTGGGATAGATCTGAATTGTTTGTGGTTGAGATGGGACAGTTAAGTGCTCCTCATTGCTGTCCAGGCTGCACGCAGCTATCTTTAAACCTGTTACTGGTGAAGGAGAGATGCAAACCCTGCATAATCTTTTCCTGAATAAGCTGGCTCAGGAAGCTTTTTGTGGGCTCTTGTGGGTTTTGCTTTTGTGTGTGTGTGTTCGGTGTCTTTTTTCAAAGACTAATGCATCTTTGTCTAAATCTGTCACATTAAGAGATTTCAAGGACAAATAACTCTATGTGCTTTCCTTCTATTTCTCTCTTCACTTTGACAAGGCAGAGTAATGTTTGTCACCTCAGTACTCTATTTTTCTCTTCTCTAAAAAATATCCTGTTTTCTAGACAATCAACACGGAAGAGCATGGCAACATTTGAGAGGTAAAATGTAGGAAGCAGTATATCATCATTCAACTAAGTAAAATCCACGAAAAAAACCCCCAAATGTGCCTATTATAAAAGTTTGCTAAAAAAAGGTCAAATTTTTAAAACATGGGGCTGGGGGTTTTTTGTTCGTTTTTATTTTGAGATTTTTCTTGCTGTTGTTTGGTTGTTTGGGGGTTTTTTGTTTGTTTTTTGTTTTTTTTACACCTGTAACTTACTGGCACAGCTGATGTCATTTAGGCTCTGATTCAGCAAAGCACTTAACCATGCTACTTAGTCCTGTTGACTTTAATGGGAAGTAATTACATGTTCCAACAAAGGACATACAGAAGTGCTTGGCTGAATCAAGGTTTTAGACGACATAATGAGAACCTGATTGTGAGGGAGGGGGAAACTGAATAAATGCTGTGCTCAAAATCAAACTCATACTCTCAGAAAATATACAGTAGGAATAATTTGTGGCAGCACTTTCCCTCTGTTGTGGCACAAATTGAACTCATTGCTATACAAACATTTAAAAAAAATATTCTAATCACTGTATCCATGCTATTGCCCATGAAGTCCATGTTTGGATTGTCAGACTTTAGCTGTGCATAATGATTTAACTCCAGATGATACTGGTTCTTTCTTCCTTTAGCATATTTCTTCTTTTTCAGTGTTCCATCTCTTTGCTTTATTTTTCATTTTCAAATGAGGACAGTATTCCTATCTTGTACTTGAACGTACTGCCATTTTTATTATGTTTGTCAGTGCTACTGTTGATGTGAGCTGTATTAAAATAGCAATTTGAAGTAACACTGGCACCAGACAGTCACTGCTCATTAATATCATCTCCAGAATAATCTTACAACAGATCTACTACCTGCTTTATAGTCCTGGAATAGTAGTGTGGTACAGACTGTCCACACAGTGCCACTGTGGCTTCCAGTCACTCCTGTTACATTACACTGAGTCTGATTTCATCTCCTTGAGAAGGCTTTATTACTGAGCATGGAGCAAATCCTGCTCACTTTGTATCCCTGCTGACATTAATGGTCCTGCTCACATAACAGATTTGGCTCAAGGGATGTAAGGGTACAGTATTGTTTTTCTCCAAATTCTTATGGAAAGATGCTGCCTGAGGTATTGTGGTGGAATTTGCACAGGTGATTTTTTGGTGGGGCAAGTGCCTGTTTTTTGTTTGTTTTGTTGGGGTTTTTTTTGCTTGGGTATTTTTGTTTTGTTTTATATTGTTTTTTTGGGGGGTGGAGAGGTTTTTGCTTTGTTTTTTTTAGATGCAACTAAATCTGTTGCTAATAAATCAACAAGGGAAAAATATTTCTTTGATGTTTGCGTCTGTCTGTGTAGATGGTGCAGCATACTGTGAGCTAATAGCCAAGCTGACTCTTCTACTGTGAATTTAAATAAGCTATTTGGGCCAATGGAATTACAAGAGTCTTGAAATGTCACCAAAGTTCAGTGGAAGAATTTAGTCTGATCCCCATCTATCCGTTTACTAGGGTAGACCTGAGTATCCAGATAAGTAGGGCTACTGTGTGTTTTTATGTAGCTTCAGAGTTATAAAATATTGTTGGAGGAGTCATTCCTAATCAGTGGTGCTGTCTGTTAGACCACCCTGTTGAGATAGACACAGTCTTCCTACAAGCCTGAAGAAAAAACCAGGTAAGATCCTGTTCCTGTCGTCCCAGCCCTTTAGTTCAGAAATAATTTGTGTCACCGAGAGGGGACAGACGTGCCCATCGAGGCTGGCCTGGCCCCTCTGTCCCTGGTGGGGAGCTGTGTGTGGGCTGCTCTCACTGGCCCTGCTGCCTGTGGGAGGTGATGGGGCAGCGGGAGGTGTTGGAAGCTGTCACACGTCCCTGCCAGGTGTGTCAGCTCCAAGGGAGTGTGGCTCAGTAAAGAGCTCTGGGAGTGGTACCTCCAGTGCTGCTGGCTCCTCCCAAGGTGAGGGCCAGAGTCTGGACTGCTCTTTGCTTCTCCTGTCACTCTACAGCTCTTCTAACACTCTGCATGTGCTTTCTATTCCCCTACAATATCTTCTGAAGTTTTCCAGTGGTTTTTTGTTTTGGTTTTTTTTTTCCCATAGAGGGAGGGGAAGAGCTATGGGGGTGTGATAGCCACCAGCAATCCTTTTCTGTTAGTGCATCTTCATCTCACTGTGAATAGGATGGGCACAGTGCTGCAGTCGTTTTTCTCAGTGGGAAAGTCCTGTCTTGGTCTTGCAGAGTATACCATGCTCACCTATGGAGCTCAGGGTGCACTCTAGTGGATCTTGATTTTCCTTGAGGAAAATGATAAGGGAGTAAAGCTGAAAATGTGTGATTAATTGATTTAATTGGTGAAAAGGGAAAAATCCCCAACTGTCTGCTTTTGTTTTTAGAAGGGTGTTTGCTTGTTTTTTAAAGATAAAACACCTTGGGAGAAAGAAATAACTAACTTCAAAGGTTTTAGGAAATCAGCGGTTTGGCTGCCTTCCTTATAAGCCTCCAGGACTGAGCTATGACCTGCTTTGCTTAGCTGGGCTAGAATTGGTGGGAAGCTGTGGGCAACTTCATGAAACTGGGGGTATTTTTCAGCAGAGATTTAAGACAGATAAATAAATCTCAGTGACATTGAAAGAATGACTCTATCAGTCCATTCAGACAATCATGCAGGGCCATCTGTGCTGGGCTTTACATCCTTAGGCAATGCAAGCATCATGGGGGAGCACAGGGATTGGGAACAGGGTGTCTGTGCCCTTGTGCAGTTATGGTCTCTTTCTTTTCATGGTCTCTTCACCCTAAAGTTACTGGGTTCCTGTATCACTTCCACCAAGACAGTGAACAAACAACTCTGCAAGTTATTTTACTTCATTCCACCAGAAAACATTTTGTTTAATGAAGGGTGCTGTGCTCAGCTTCTGTGTGATGCTCAGGATAGTGCAGACACTGCTGGTTTGCTAAATGAGCACTGGCTTGTGTTTCTTCTTTTCTTCCCTGGTACTTACGGCTCTGCACAAGTAAACTGAGGGCTTGCTATAGATATAAGCTTCTTGAAACAAGGATGGTGGCTCTTGATTGTATTTTCAAAGCTGATAGACACATTATATCTTAGATATTAAGTGACATGTGAAAACAAAGGAGTGACATGTTAGCAACTGTGTGTGAAGCATCATTCTTCTGATTTTCTCAGTCCAGTTTACAATGTTACTCTTTGGGGTTTTTTTATAATTGGTGCAAAGACTGGATCTTAATCTGGATGGGTGTTTGCTGTGGTGTGTGTGAGTTTTGGGTTTTCCCTTTCTGTCAGATACTGTTGCCTTGCTGCTGCAATAGATCAGAATGAGAGGACAGGCAGCTGGTGCCCTTCCCTGACTGCTCTGGCTGACATTCCTGAAAGTTGAATTAGGGACAGTGTTATTTACTCTATCTTTTGCTGCACTGAGAGAATAAATTCCAGTCTCTACCATGTGTGCTGTCTTCACACACTGGATAAAATAGGCTGTGTCCTTCCGAGACAGATTCTTTACCATTGATGGGAAATTAATGATAGAAAGTAAGCTATTGCTTGTTAGGATTAACTAAAGTGATCAAAGCCTGTATGTTGTTTGGTCCCATATTTCTAGTCTGCTGTGAGCCTCTGGATAAGCAAGTAATTTCTTTTTACTTCAAGAGATCATTTTACAAGGGGGAAATGGTATCATGTACCACTGAAGAGTACTCTGCTACCTATTGATAAAAAGAATAACTTCAGAATCCATTTTCTTTGCTTATAGTTCTGTATTTGTAGAACCAATTAAGCTCTGTGATTTGAGGAGAAAATTAAAAACAAGCTCTATCCTTGTACACCATTATTTCCTCAGCAATTTAGAGTCAAAATCTTTTAATGCCAAATGGTAAAATCTGGCCCTTGCTGTGTTTTAGCCCTGACATGCAAACTTCCCACTTAGTTAAATGAAGTTCTGTGTAACTGCTGAGCATGAAAAGGTCTGATTTTTTTTTTAAATGCTCATATGAGAGCTGGGGCTGCTGCAGGGCCCATCAGCGGGAGCAGAATCACATCTACTAACAAGGCAAAAATAAACCTCAGTTTAATGAGTTGCAAAAAGGCCTGGTCTCTTCACCCTCTGAAATGGTCTATTTTAGAATGGCTGTTGGCATTGTCGGGAGGGTACAGCGCAGGAGACTTATATGGTTAAATTTTATAGTAGTCTAATAATGAAAAAAGCATGTGTAAGGCCTCTTGGCAAACAGTCCATGGTCGTGGCAGTATTCCTACAAATAAAGCTGCAAAAGTGGAGAGAGAGATATAATTAATGGGGGCCTGCTTTATTTGCCAGGAAAGATTATTCTTATGTGGGGAGCAAAGGGTATGTGCCTGAGAAAAATGTAGAGAAAGTAGGCTTGTTTAGTGGTGCCCTAAAATGCTATTTAATGAAAATGAGAAAATAATGGTAGGAAAGTCACTTGTGTAGTCTCTGGCCAGCTGCCCAAATATGAGTGGAGATGCACTGGCTCTGAGCTGTGCTTCCAGCACAACTCACAGAAAGCTCGTTGTTCTTGCACACATTTGCTCTATTTTCAGACACATGCTATTTGAAACCACGTTTTCTCTTTTGCTCTTTGCTCCTTTCTTGCTCTCAGCTGGTGGTGAATTTCCACCTCAGAATGTTATTTCTTGAAATGTTTTCTCTTTGCAGAGCCGTATCTGTTGTTTTCCATTCTCCCTGGGGGGACAGTAGGAGTCTGATGAAGCTTGAAGGTACCTGGAGTTATCTCTGATTTCCTGCTCCTCAGGCGAACCTTGGCAGGGCTTGCCTGAGCTGCAGAGATCCAGCTCTCAGCTGCATCTCAAGCAACCAAATCATGCCAAGCCTCATTTTATTTACCCATAGCTTGAAAATATTTGATTGCTTGATCTGGTGTATTAAACTCAGGTTGTCTGTGTGACCTCCCCTTCTATTTTTTCCCTTTTTCATTTTTCCCTCCTGGACATTTGCACAAAGGGGAAGGGACGATACAAATAGATATTATTGTAGATTAGCTCTCTAACCCCTCTTCCCCCCATACTAGTCATTACCCAAGAGTTTGCTCAGTGCTTCTTACTTTTCAACGCACATCTCTCTCTAGAAATCTATTTCAGGTGATTCCTGGCTTTTCCTCTTTCAGAATTTGATCTACCTCTGTCTTTTCCAAAGAATATGACTGCAATCTGGAATCAAATTTATGTTATTGATAAGCACATTTCAAGGTGTTAATGTTGGAAACAGTGCAAATCTGTTTGGCTTTCCTTGCTCCCTGGTTAACTGTAATTTAATATCAAGGTTTTCAAGAGATTTACTATTGAGACTTCAGATTCACTTTATATCTCCTTTGCATGTATTGTGCAAGACAAAAATTATTCATCTTTTTTCTTTAGCAATAGAGAAATACCTCCTAATGTTATTACCTGAATAATGGTATTGCATTAATGGTTATTGGTTCAAGCCGAAATAGCTGTGAAAATTTATGAGGTACCATTGATAAATGTAAAAAGTAAAATTTTGCCTAGCATTTAATTTGCTGGGTTTCTACTCAAATTTCTCAATTTTTAAAGAAAATGTCCATAAAGAAAAGATTCAAAATTTTGATGATAATAATAATAATAATAATAACAGAAATAAAGCTGATGGAAATTATACAAAAGAATTGTGCCAGAAAAACCCCACTAGATATTTTTTTGTTTCTGTGGGGTGAACTGTGCTGTTGCTGAAGAAGTGAGGTCTTCAAATGGCAGGGCCACAGAAGACACATCTGTGATAGATCATACTTCTTGCTCTATCCCCATATCAAACTTCCATGACAGGTAAAGTGTTAAATATGAGCTAAAGTAGTCTTAAATATACATATATAACTATTTTGTACCATAAAATCCAGGATGTGGAAGACATGTTCAGTCACTTCAGCAACCCAGCTACCATCACAGGGCTGTTTCCTTGAGTTTTGGTCTCAGAAATTTTCTGGCCCTGTTTCCTGGGGGATGTGGTCTCACTCCCAAATACTGAGGGAACATGCTTCTACTTAATGTGGATGAACTGTAGTAAAAATCTGATTTTACTGACTATATGCTTGCAAATGTAGGGATTTTCTAATTTAGTTTCATCTGACTGAGATATGTATGTTCCTGTGTCTGTGAATCACTTTGCAAATTAAGCTCTCCTGGGTTTTTTGTATACTTCTTTGTAAGGGATCTGTGTTAGTTCCTTGAAGGACCCAACAGTGCCCTGGGTCCAGTCTGATCCCAGAAGAGGTATTCTAGGAATCAGGATCAGAAGGCTAATAGAAGATATCCAAGAATTGTGTAACTGAAGGCTGAGAAAGCCTTTATTTAAGGCAATTTATAAGATTTATATTAAGAACACAACTTGACCCAAAAATGATTTTATCAAGATATCTGTGACTTTGGCTTTAAAAACGGTTGCAGCAGACTTCAGCTTAACTGTGGAGCCATTCTCACTTTATTCTATTTCTGTACACGTTAACAGAGATGTGGAAAGGTTGTTTGGTATTGCCACTGTTTTGTTTAGGTTTTTTTCATGGTTTTCTGCATTGTGCCATATCGACCTGCTGTTCAAAATTGTCAACTTAAGTTTTGGTCTGATATAGTTATGCCAAGGTGCAATCTGCACAAGACCAAATTTTCTTTTTATATCCTCTATCTGGGTCATTACATTTACTTGTTCTAGATGTTCCTAGGAGGGCTTGCAGTTTTTTGTTTGTCTTACTTTGTCTTTTTGTTTATGTATTAAAAACTATTGAAAAGTAATATATGGTCTAGAGAGGACTAAGTTACATGCCTGTGAGAAGGCATTCAGTCTGGATGTTACTCTTAACCATAAAATTGAATTATAATAGTTTCCTAACCTATAAGTAAAGCAAAATTTCCAAATATTTGCAGTCTGTATTGAGCACTAAGGTAACAAAGGACATAAATGCTTCAATGAATAGATGCAAATTGAATGAGAACATTTACTTCTGCCTTGTTTTATATTTGTTTAATTAAAAGACCCAAAGGAACTTCAAATTCTATGAGGCAGTAAGTGGCCCTCTTGCTGATTCTATTGTCAAAATCTCCAGGATCTTTTCAGGCCACCTGCTAAATAATCTGATGTAGAGATTAAAGTTCTCTGTCCTAAGAGCTTCTTTTTTGGGTTTTATTTTTGCAGGTTCTGTGTCTTTACTTCACTGTGGTAACAGCTCTGTGTTTTGTCATAATAATGAACTAGTACTGAACTGAGTGCTGCACTTAATGGTATTCTCAGCAGAAATTCTGTAAGAAATGTCTTAGGTGAGTTGCATGAATTCCAATTAATTTGCTTTCTGCTTGTGCACACATCAATGAGAAAAATAGGACCCTACTTCCTATGCTTTGATATTTGATACTCATTGTACTGGACACTTCAGAGGGCTGATTTAATAAGCCATGTTAAGCAGTGGCATCATAACATATGAGTCATTTGAATTCCTGCTGTACATAAGCTTGCTATCTTAGGGAAATGTTAGACATATGTTTGGCAAACGTCATTAATTTTTTGAAATATTTGAATGACAAAGTGAATAATGAATTGTCTCTTTCTGAGTTAGCATTTACTGTTCTTTGGTATGATCCCCCAGTTTGGCTTGTGTGTATTATGGGATGTCTTTGTTCTTGGTCATATGCTAACATTGTCATAGCTACTACTATTATTATTTGAACTGCAGGCCACAGCTGAGATCATCAGCGTACTTGGTGCTCTACTCATGACAGCAAATGTCAGCAAGTCTTTAGTTCATTGAAGGCAGAAGTTATACTTGAAAAGATGAGAGGAAATAATGTATGTTTCACTGGTAGAACTGAAACTGAAGCAAAATGCATAAATATTTTCTGGATCCTCTCAAGGAGGAGAAGCCTTCATATTAATATTTTATTTATCAGGTATCTTGAATAGATGACATAGATCCCTAGCTCTGGCATTCTCAAGGATTTATAAAGGAGATTTTCACAAAAAGCAAACCAAAACACAACAACCTAATACCGGTGGGACACATCATTGTGGCTCAATGTTCCTTGATTTTAGTCAAAACTGTGAAATGAAGAGCAAGATCAAAGTGTAAAATGAAAAACAAAATAAATACACTGAACATCATCTTGGCTTTGAATTTGGCTGTTTACAGGAAGAATTTAAAATTCAGTTGGAATCCAAGCTGTTTCTACATTCAGTGCTTCACAGAGAAAAGATGCTGGTTTGAAACAAGGTCTAATTTAACCTTAATTTCTTTATTGATACCTGCTTTTTAGGTACGATTCTAGGATTTATGATAGGATTTTCCTCTGGCACTTTTCTATGATTGCTTTGTTTTTGTGTGTGTGTGTTCATGCTGTGTGTAGTTTTCAAGCAAGCAGTCAAAGAAAGTTATTTGTAACTCTGAAAGATAAAAGATGCCACGAGAGCTTACTCAGGACCTAAGGCAGGCAGTGATAGATGTTTGTGAAAGAACATACAAGGGAAATGGGTAAAAAAATCTGAAATACTAACTGCAGAACTCAGAACTCAAGGGTACTTCCATATGATGAAAGAAAATACAAAAGTAAAATAATTAATGAAGCCAAGAAGAAAGAATATATTCTGCAAACGGCTACTAAGTTCAAGTCAGCTGAAGCAGAACTGTAGTGGAATTGGGGATATCAGGAGAGAGAAGACACTTTTTCTTAAGTACCAGGTACTTGAAAGAGTGATAAGATTTTAAGGGTGAAAGTGAGTGTTTCCAGGCCATGTACTCATCATATACATTGGCTGAAATAAGGCAATTAAAAAAAAAGGTGTTTGTACATCTATGTATAACATTATCTTGACAACCTTTTTCTGAACAATAAGGCAGAGAATGAAGTTGGCCAGTTGGTTCTGATAAGTCTTCTAAAGCTCAAAAAGAGAAGACAATAATTTTTATTTCCCTATTCTAGAAATACCATTTTCTTCCTCAATGACTGGAAGAAGATAGGTGTTACTTTGTATGCTGGCAATTAATGGTATATAAGACTTAAATATGGTGCTAGGTATTTTCAGATCCACTGACTTTTAAATTTGTTTTAGTATATTTCTTTTACAGTGAAAACTTAGAGGAGTGGAGGTATCAGTTTGATATGCTACTGTGCAAAACACTTTCAGGATAACATGAAAACAGGAGGTTACTACAGGTTTTCTAAGCTGCAACAATAAATTGCAACAACTAAGAGAAAAATGGTTTAGGAACAAATGGGAAGAGTTTCATAGTGGGATAAGAGGTAGCACAAGAGCAATTGTTACTTAGGCATGCTTTTTTTATTTAGAGACTTTATGAGAAAATGTTTTGTGGCATCTCTATTTGGTCACAATCCTGTTTTGAAGGGAGTAGAAATAAGGAATAAGGGAAGTGATTCTTCTCACCCTCTGGATCCCTGATTCCTGCTTCTGTTGAGATTTAATTTGTACAGGACAAAACTCTCTTGACTTAGCCACTTGAAAGGATGTCTTCAAATCAGCTCATGCTCTCCATTAACCTAATAAGCAGAGTCTGTAGTAGAATCAAACTTTATAAAGTAGTTAAGCTATTTCTAACATAACTACATAAGAACAAGATGGAGAGAGAAAATATTTTTCTTGACAAGTGTTTATGCAGGCACTTCAGTATTTGCATTTCTCCAGATTAAATAGAGAAGGGAAGGGAAATTTTATCAAAATAATAAGAGTAGGAAATTGTGTTCAGATGGAGTGAACTTTGCATGATCAATGTACAAAGTTTCCATGCTTGATGCTGCAGAATGGATTAACCTTATGAAAGTGCAGGGCTTCCTTCCTGTGGACTACACAGCCCCCCTCAGGTCATCTTTGATCAGGTGTTTGCAAGAACGACTCCTCTGCAGACAGATGCAGATGTGTTCACATAGGGTTCCCTGGAGCTCTGAGCCCTCCTGCAGCCTGGATAGCACTGCAGGTCTCAAGCTGTCTCTGCCACTGCTCTCTGAAGTTTGGAGAATACAGCTTTGCTCAAACTTACCAATTTTCAAGAGTAGTTAACTCCACCAGTCGTACGAGTGGTTAAAGCCACCGGTTTCTCTAGAGACCATTTGCACCAACTCTTCCAGTGTATCTAATACAAAGATTCCCAGAATGTAGTGCCCTATTCCAAACAAGCTAACTCTGAAGCCACAATCCTGAAGGCTGTGTTAGTAGAGATAATGGCTTTGGACACTCATGCTTGATGGCACAGTGGTGGTGCTCTGCTTCTTACAAACTAACATGTTCAAATGAAGCTCGTGTTATCCTTAGCACAAAGGCTAAGGATAGAGTCATAGAATAATTTGGGAAGAGATATTTAAAGGTCCATTTCTCACTGTAGATATACCCTTGTTTCTAATGGCAGTAAATAATAACTTCAAAAGAATATTAGTTTATTTAAAATTAAATATACTCTTTTAATATTTTCCCACGCTTTTGTGCCTAATTTTATTATTATAAGTGTCTGCACTTCTAGTGATTTATTGACTATGGTAGGGTCTGGGTTTTTTTTTTCTTTGTTTTGTTTGAGGGTTTTTTTTGTTGGTACCCTCTATGACCCCCAGATATGCCATAGGAAAATTTGTGTTGTTTGAGTGCACCTATTTTGTAAATCGGGTTGCTCAAATGCATAACTACATAGTGGAGAAAGCAGACACTTTAAAGACAGTTTATTTTAGGGAACTTGACATTTTCTATATGGAGGAGGTGTATCCTGAAACAGTTACAGAATTAAACACGAGGGTAAATGTAGAGTAATCTTTTCAGTGCAGTGGTATTCAGTATGAGTAGTGGGGATCTGTTTCTCTTTTAAAGGCTCCATAATTCTCCAAAGATTTATGAATTCAAAAGCAGTCACTCTGGTGACAAAAGTAGATAAAATACAAGGGTATCTGGAGGATAACTGAATTTTTTTTTCCACTTTTAACTTTTAACCAACACGAGAAAATGTTATCATAAAACCAATTAGCTCGAAACCTAAATCTAAGCCCATGCTATGACCCAGCATTGCGCAGGAGGTGTAAACAGCCTTTGCACACAATAAAGGATATTTGATGCCATCTGGTGGCACTGCGGCACGGCAGCAGCTTTGGAAAGCCTGATCCGGTTATTGGCCAGGGTACTCCGTGTCCTTAACCCTGGAACTCGAACTATAGCAGCGCTGTTTAGGAAACTCCACGGTTTAATTTCCTAAATTCTCACATTAAATACACGGGGGTTTTTTTCAGTATTTTCGCCTTTTTGACCACTTTTCCCCAGGCCTGCCACAGGCAGTAATACTTCTAATTTAGATTGTGGTTTAGAGTCCTAGAAAACCTGCCAAATTTCCAGGTTTAAGAATTACATAAAATATCAGAAGATGAAAGTACTTCAAGGAATTTAGAGGCAGGGAATGTCTTCTTTAAGCCTAACCACAATTGATGAAAGATTAAATATATTACATTTAAATTAATAAGACTAATTAAGTATTAATAATATATAATTGCCTTTTTCGGGATAAAATATTAATACAATAGTCAAAGAAGGTGACATTTATAATGTTATCTATATGATAGAATACTACGAGCCTATTGACAATTTCTGTTCATAAATCATGTACATTCCCAATTTTACAAGTTCTAGTGCAAATTAAGCAGTAGGTTCTCCTGCAGCCAAGTGTGAAGACACCACATACAAACCACCAACCACGGCCAATGTCAAACCCCGTGCGTGTATGTGTGGGTGGCAGGGAGAGAGTGCTAAAGAATTATTGCGCTTTACTATATGCTATTTTAGTGTCTTTATATGGAACTGTCTTTCTAGAGTGCCACAGCCCAGTTTCAAAGGAGTCTTAATTCATTTTTACCTATGAAATCAGCCTAAAGACCCCCAGACACCACATTTTAGAGGGAATAGTGCTAAATCAAGCAGCAATTTCTGAGAGGGACTGCCTCTCTCCTTGCTGAAATATGCCAAACTTGAATTATTTCTAGTCTGACCAACTAGAAGCAAAATAAAAATAAAATAAAACAAACAAAAGCTGAGAACAAAACACAAAAACCCCAACTTCATTAAATATTTTCACTGATATTTCAGTTTTAATTTTTAAAATACACAGTATATGAGTATTTTCTAGAGCAAGAAGTGAAATAGAAAGTCTTTTCATTTTGAGGCTGATGGGCTTGGGTCTTAATTTCTGCTTTGCAGTTCTCTGTATGAAGGTTGTAGCATGGGAAATGGCAGCAAATAAATACTGAAAGAACATTTTGCTGAATGAGCTTTTTACAGAGTGTGGAATGAACTTTATTTGCAGTAGGAAAGGATGAAGCATCAGATAATGAAGCCTTCACCTGGACAACCAAAAATTATTAGATGTTTTCCCTGGGATGGGCCTATGTGAAAGCCCAAAAAACCAGGAAAACTTAATGCCTTGACAAGGACAAACCCAAGGAATGTAAATGTCTAGAGTACAAGTTAAACTGTCAAAGGTGCAGGGCTGGTATTGTTTACTGAGTGCTTCTGGACCTTACCAGCATTGCTTGCACAAACATGCAAAACCCTGATCCGAGTTTGAGCTCTACTATCTTTGGCTGTGTGTTCCAGCTCCTGGTGGCTCTCCCTATGGGCTTCTCTTCCATGGGATGTTTGGTCACAGTGTGGGTGAACCCTTCAAGGCTGCCCAGGCCACCTTCTCCTTTCTCCACAGTGGTACCAGACGTGGCTATGATGTCTCCAAAGTGCAGGAGAACCTCCCAGTGGCAGACGTAGGCCTGTGCTTTGTGCTGCCTACGAAGGATATGTGTAAAGGTGGAGGGAAATCTGCTGAGTTGGGAAATCTGAGTCCATCTCCTGTGATAAGAATCACCTGTTATTTATGTGACAGAACTTTCTGGTTTGTTTGGACCTGAAGTGCCTGTGTGTCTTGAACCACCAGAAATATCCCTGCCCTGAGGAATTCACAAGATATAGAATGAAAGTAGGTATCAAACTCTGTTGGTTTTTCACAGGTGTAGAGAATAAAATTTAAAAGAGTGAGTAGTCCAAAATAGCACAGGGAAGTCACTATCAAAACTGGAAATTGGCCCTGCAATTTGAGATTATGGGTTGAGAACATTCAGCGTGCATGGATGTATTTATTCAGTCACAGATATATTTATCACTTATTTACGAACATTTCATCTAACAACTGCAGCAATTCACTGCTGCTGTCCATAGTATTTGACATCAGGATTTTAGTCACTTGACAGCTTGGGAAATTGTGTATTTTTGTACAAGTTCCAAGGAATAAGGATGTCTATAAAACATACACAACCTAGAAACTAAAAGCTGAATTTCACTGGAAGAGAATATGAAATCAAAATGCAGTATGTAGCTATGCATTATTAGTCATAGGAATAAAACAGGAAATGGCTTTCAAATAAAGATCTATAAAGGTCATTATATGATATGGTGGCCTGCAGTAGCAATGACTTAATTTAATGAATACGATATCCTAAATTGCTAGATAAAACACCAGATGATGATGTGATAGAGTACCCAGATTTCATTACACGTGCCAGGAGTGGCCTGTTAGTTCTGAATGGCAAATCTGACTCTCATCTCAAAGCCTCAGTGTACACTGCATGGTTTAATTTAATGACCCATCTACTTTTAGGGGGGAACTGCTTTATACATTTTTGAGGTAGCATAAATTCAAGCTCTCGTTTCTTTATGAAGTCAGTTGATTCAGAGGGAGAAAATGCTGCTAAACCTAAAGGCCTTAAAAGTCATCCAAGCAGATTCTTGTTCCCTTTCTGGAAGCAGCTCATATAATAGCATCTTACTGCTCATTTTTTTAAGACTTTCAGTGCTCAAGGTTTTTTGTTTGTTTATTTGTTTTCTCCAATGGTACTAGAAATTCCCTGAGGTGCTGTTTTCTATTAATTGAAAGAGAAGCTAAAGACAGCTCCTTTCAGTGCCAATTACCTAGGATATATCAAGCAATTTATTTGTTTTTCAGGAGGACAACCTTCTTCCACTGGATACATGTCAGGGGACACTAAACCTTTTTCTTATATACTGCAGATTGCAGGTCAGGTCTGTAGTGGCAAGAAGTGAGACTGGTAGAAAAATAAGTTCCAACATACACACGCACATCCCCCCAGAAAAGGTGATGCATAAGTGCAAAGCTAAATGCCACTGATTGACATGAGCCATGACTTGAAGATAAATTTTTATTGACTTCTGCAGGATAGCTAAGGTGTCACACATTTCCCTGGCTCCAAACCTAAGTCACTAGAAAAGAACTCATGATTTACTAATTTTTTGGGTGTGATTTTAGAAGATTTGCTCAAATTTGGCTGAATTACCAGGATTGGGTCAGCTATGGTTCATCCATGTGGGTATAAGAACATAATGTGTGTTCTTATTTTTCTTGTATATGTTTTTCCAGCTGATTTCTGAGAAACTCATCCTTTAACCTTTTTTCTGTCAGGCATGAAATCTCTCTTTATCTCCTATTTTTATTCATGAAGCTGAGTACTAACTTACTGAAATCAATGCTTTCCTGCCAACTTCCAAATGCATCCTAGCCTTCAGACTCATTTTCTCCCATCCAAGCCTACTTTTATTGCAGAAGAATTTGAGTGGGCTTAACTGAACATATGTCTGTTAGATCTAGCTGAGACACAAGCCCTAGTAAACCAAGTTACTTAACCACCCAATGAGTTTCTTGTGGTGTTCCCTGCGGCTGTGAGAAAGACTGAAGAGATCTGACTGCCCACAGTGCAAAACACTTCTTTCTAAAAGAGGAAACTGAAAAACTTCCTAGCTTTCACATCTGCCTATAAGTTACCCTTCTGAGTAGCAGGATGAGGAAGAAAAAAAGCCAAGGGTTAAGGGACTACTCTGTGCAGCTTCTGTGGGAGTTTATACCACCAGTTGCAGAAATCTGTCAGTGATTGCTTCATTACTAGACAAGCAGCTGAAGAGGGTACCTGCTTTTTTGACCTAGAGATTCCTTACATCTCCTCTGATACCTCTCTACATTTCTGGTACAGAAAACGACCAGGAAGCAGATCCTTAATAACATCTTCTAACTGCAATGAGAAACAGAGTCCTGAGTTGAACCCAATGATCTCATAGAAAAACTCGAAAAGAGGAGTACAGGCTCATTCGTTTCAGACCTCATTCCCTTCTCATTTCAGTCCATCTCTCAATAATTTGAGCACACCTGTAACTGTAAACAATATAGCATTACAGTGAGATGAGTTTAAGTGTTGAACATGTCACAGAATGAGACTAGGCAATGAGATACAGGATGCAAATAGGCTCAGGTCTACTAGGAGCCTCAGCCTGACAGGAATCCTGTAACTAGTTAGATGTGCCTGCTCAGTGCAGTGCATGGCTGCAAGCTGTAGTGTGAGAAGCTGGAACTGGAGCATGTCTGAAGATGGGAACTAGTGTCTGCAGTGCTGGTCACTGGTGCAATGTGATTCCCAGACCACTCTTCACCTGCATGTCTGATTTTAATAATACCCTGAGCCACATGGGCATTGCACAGACTTATCCTGGAAGTGGTAGAGGATGATGCAGAAATGAAGCTAGCTTGCCAATTCACCAGGGCAAGGAGTTTTCCACCTTTCTTATAGTACAAAAAGCTATTTGCTGCCAAAAGCTGGCAGTGTAGGACAGGGATACAAATCCATGTGTACACAGAGCCATGCAAATATAGGGCTGCTGATTTTGTTCACACTGAGAGAGGGGATGTACACTAAACTAATGAGTAATTCCAACTGATGTGCTGAGAATCCTTTCTGAAAATGGGGTGAGAAATATGCATTCTCAGTCTTGGGCATAGAGATGGGGATGTAGTGGACATAACAAGTCAACATATATAAGCATGGTCAAAAATCATCCTTTCCTGCATCCCAAAGTGGGGCAGAAATTCTCTGCAGTATGTATACTCTCTTCTAAAAACTTCAGATCCAAATCAAAGCAAAATGCTTTATAAAATTAAGGAAAGAAGCTTTGACATGCAGATAATATACAGGACCCACTGACTGTACTTTCATGTGATGTTTAACCAGCTATTTTAAATCCCATATATAGGACACATGGCTTATTCATCCATTTAAAAATAGGTAAAATGTGTTTGTGAAGCAGGATGCTGAGACTTGCTTGAACAGTACATGCTTGAAGCTAGGTTGTATGTTACCTCTCATTTTTAGTGGCTTGAAAAATTTTTGCAGTTAAAGAGGTTTGTCTTCATTATGTTTCTATGGAATAACAATGACATCCAGTGGCTGGTTACTTTAATAATACATTTCTATCTTCTGCAGGTATGATAGGCAATGATGAAATTTCTGTGGGGTGGTAGTGCCGAGTTCTTTCTTGGTAAACTTGTCAGCAAGGATTTTGGGGTGGGGGACCTGAAGGATGCAGGTTGGGCATGAAAAGTCACAGTGCTTTAATAAGGCCCTACAACAAGAAAGTCAATTCCACCTTACCTGTGCCTTAATGCAAGTTTAGCTCCAGTGAAGAACAAGATTTTGTAGTTTATTAATTCTCAAACTCTTCTAAAGAGACTTAAACCCAGATTTCTTTTATAATAATTGAAACACACAGTGGCCTGGGCAGCTGCTCTAGCCTATGCCTTATTTAGAAGTGCAAATATAAAATGTACATGTTTTGATATCATCATATTTCACTTGTTTTTGATTTTTTTAAAATACTTTTTTGCTGGTCCATCAACGCTCTTTAGGCTGCCCCAAGGCATCCTTAACTTACATACCAACAAAGTGTATTTCTTTAAAGTTTTTTTCTACTTAATAAGTTACCATGGCAACTACCATTCACATGCTACTTATTGCCATGGGATTTAGTTGCATTTCCTTTTAATAACAAGAGCCTTAAAACTGTTGCACGTTGTGCAATTCTCTTTTATTTTGTAGCACAAAAATATATACCTCTATATCTTTGTTGCAGTGACAGTTTTATTTGTGTATTAAGATCCAGTTTGTCTTCTTTTTAAATAAAATCTTCCAAGAAGCTCAACAGAACAAAGATATGGGGTGGAAAATAGTTTCTCAGAGAAAAAGCCTTAGGTGCACAATGGACAAAAGAAAAGTGGATGTCTGAGGAGTGGGAACATATTAGAATATCAAACATGGGGTCTTGATGGTTGATAAAAGGTACAATTGCTCCACTCCCACCTGCTTCCTTTGCCTTCCCTGGGCTAAAGCCATGACTCCAGAAAAACATCCCCTTTTTGTGATAGGCTGGGTAGACTGGTTTTATGAACAGTTCCAGAGTTTGAATATGAATGTAGGCTGAAAGAGGGTAAATTAATTTGTAAGTGATCTCCAATACATTATTTTGCCTACTATTTAGACAATGCAAAAAGAACAGCAGTCTATGTAGCCTAACAAAGAATTTTCATACAAGTACTAAGCTGAGGTCTTCTTTGGAGCAAAAATGCTTTTGTCTCTTTTTAATTGATTTCTTGTCTCTAATGGAGTTATATTGCTTGAGCATAGATTCTAAAAGAAAAGAAAATCAACCTGGTATAGACTTATAGCCAGAACCTTCAGCTCTTGCTCATTTAACAAACATGGGTCTTATTGCAGTCAGGAGCACTAATGATGGAGCTTTTTTCTTGAACAGGTCTAGCTGCTCAGTGAGATGCAGTTATACAGAGATTACTGCTTCTTTTGCTACACAAATGCAATTCATTGCATGCAATTTGACATGTAATAACCAGTAGCAGTGTAGTGTGCTGAAAATATTCACAGAAATCAAAGGAATGGTGTTGAGAGTAAACAGAAGACATTAGCTGATCTAATGCACTTCTTGAGATGAACTAGGATATTTGAGGGCCATTGCTTACAGATAATTTTGTAACATTCTTGTATAGCTCACATAACAAGAATGTTAAAATCAGTTTGCTCATCTCTGTGTAAGTATAATTTAATGTTGCACACTAATTAATATATCTGCAAATTAATCTCATTAAGCCATCATCCTCAACACTACTTTGTTTATCTGAAGATGTTATCAGCCCTTCTATCACACCTTGAGTCATCAAAGCTAATCTTTTCAGCCATTCCTCTAAACAACCTATTACAATTTTCTTGTGGATTATCTCTACCCTCCTTAACATTTTCATTCAAGTGTAGTGTCAAAAACTGGACACAGAATTCCAGCTGTGACCTCCCAGTGCTGAATAGATTTGAATAATCACTCACTCTGTCTTGCTTTTCACAGTCTGACTAATTCTTCTCCAAATTATATTTTCTTTCTGGATTTCTATTCATTTTGTAGTCTGCTGCAGTCATTCAATTTATTTTTCTTCAGTGCAGCATTTTGCATCAATCTTTACTGAATTATCTCATGCATTTCGAATAATTTCTTCAATTTATCAACATGATCTTTCATTCTTGTTACATCCTCCAAGTACTAACAGCCCATCCTGTTGGTCTTCCCTCAGCGAGTATTTGCTGAGTGTTATTTGCAAGGATTCCTTGTAGTGCTAGAGACAGGGTAGATGAAGTGATGATAACATTTTGATTGAAGCTTTTCCAACCTGCCGAGGACCCATGTGACAGTAATTTCAGTGAGACAGCATTTCCCTGGTGTGTCAAGGTGTATCACAGGAGATTCTTCTGTCAGAGCACACTGACTTGATTAAATCAAACTTGTGTCAGCTTACTTTGAAACCTTTGGTAGGAAGTTAGCAGCAGACACTCAGAATCCACTCAGTCACTGCTGGGAGTTCCGATTCTCATAGCATCATTTTTCTTTTTAGCTGTCAACCAAGGAAACGTTGAAACCTAGAGTGTTGGGTTGGAATTTTGAAAAAAGAAATTAAAAGTAAAAAAGTTTTCAAATGAACTGAAATGATTTTTTTTTTTCTTTTTTAAGAGGGGAGATGTAGGAATGTTTTAATTCCAAGCCTGACTGAAATGCAGAATTTCTCTGGGATGAGAATTACAGGTCTTGACCACTTTATTAATCAGTGTTAATAAAGTTCATGTTTGTAGTAGTGAGACCACAATTAAGCACCTTTACTGCAACCTGCTTTGAGAGAGATGGATACCAAATGTCAGGAGATGTGGGAGTTCCTACTTTTAAATGAATAAGCTCTGGTCCCAGTTCCACTCTGGCACTGGGGATGAAGTATTGGATGAAATTGTCAGACCAGGAGGAGTTTTTTGCCTTTTTTTTTTTTTTCTTGACAGTGTTTAACCATATTTTGGGTATGCTTTTTAACCACTGTTTGTTTTTAAAAAAATCTGAAAATAGTTATATTTCTATAATGAAAGGTCTTTACATAGAACTTAAAAAATTTTGTCAATAGTTTTCTTTTTACATCAAGAATAATTTTGGCTGTCAGAACCAAGCATTTTTACGGAATACTTCTACAGTCATTTAGAGCTATTTGGAACCAGTCCACTGAAATTTGAAAAACTGAAACACATTAACTAAAGATGAAACATAACCAGAAATGAAAATATTTCTCATGGATAAAAATTATCTTATTTAATCTGAATAAAAGTATCTTTATTTTTCTCCTGAAATTAAAAAGGACCTGCAGCTGTTTTCCATACTCAATTATACACGTGAAAATACAGAATAAATTTATTTGCCATTGAATATAATATTCTTGAGGCCATCACCAAGTGCCAGAGTGCTGTTAGCTTAAGGAAGCCCTCAAGGCCATTGAGCTGGTGCTAGGAGGAGCATTATTGTACAATTGCATGAGCCAGGGTCTCCCAGTTTCTTATCCCAATCCATGAGGTTTGAGGGTCACACTACCATTCATGTTTCCAGCAAGACTTTCTCTGTGAAGGGAAACATTTGGGGCATTCTCTGCTTTGGCTTTTGATGCTTTGTTTGCTGCAGTGGGACATTATTGGATCATGCAGTGCACATAGAGGAAGGAGCAATGTGTTGTCTCTGTGTGAGTTTCTGTCATCATTTGCTGTGCTTTGGTTTATGTTTATGACTTCCTTTTTACTGGAGCAAACAATGTTTGGTACAGAAGTTTCAGTACTGATTTCAACATTCATTTACTATTACAAATTTGGTCCCATGCTCTTGCTCTAAATGTCTTCCTACTTTCCATTATTTTTTTAATCCCATAACATGGTTACCATAGCAATTGTTCCTGCTCCTTTCAGCTTTCCCAGCTGCATTTGAGAGCATTTATTTTACAGAATGCATTCTAATTCTCTTTAACTCTCTGGAGAGAGAGCAACTAAGTTAAAATCTTGATGATTAATTTACTTTCTGATATTTCATACAAATTATCACAATTGTCTCTGAGGTGTGTGTATACATAATACACACACACACACAGGATAACATGGAAATGGTGACTTAAATGTAAAGACTTGGAACCTCCTATAGATGTCACCATACTCCATGCATTTAATTGAGAACAACTACAACTTGCTGTAAATTGTAAAAGTAGTTTTTCTAACTGACAAAGTCCTGACAGCTAGTTTGTTTTCCAGAGCATACTGTTGTGCTGAAAAAAAGATTTCACCCTTGAGCAAACTGATCCTCATCATGAATGAGGGAACCAGAAGTCGGTATCTAGCAGTAGGCCACTGATAGTATCAAAAGAACCTAAAAAATTATTAATAGAAAATTTTAGGCTCATTTGGGTAGTTTGTGGCATTGCTTTTATAGACCAAAATTCCTGAGAATTTCAGTAGGTTTTTTTTGCTTGGCTTGAGGAACACAGAATTGAACCCTATATTAAGAATTTGCATTGTTCCTTTGACCTCTAATCAAAAATCCTGAAAAATACGCTGTTCGCTAGAGAAGAAAGGCGTAGCTTTGGTAAATAGCGTCTTTCATCTTGAAAAAAATGAATTTTAGGAGAATTAATTTTTCAATTATTTCCAGAAAAGTGTTTCAGCATAAATAAGAAGATATCAAGCTGACACTTTGAGTACTTTTCTTTTTTTTCTTTCTTTTTTTTTTTTTTCCCAATTGTTAGTTCTTCTAAACACATGGGAAGGATTGAAGACCAACAATTAAAGCCCAGGCTTTTGAAAACAGGTCCACACTGATGTTGCTAGTCAATCTGGGTTGTATTTTAGAGGCTTCTATTTTGCTATTAGAAATAACGATTTTCCTTCTTTGTTCAACACAAAGAATTGGTTTTTTGGTTGTTTAGTTTATCATAGGTTAAATCCTACTGGTTCCACACTTCTGCTGCCTCAAAAGCATGCTTCTGAATCATCTGTTTTAGCTGCAACAGTCCTTTTTTCTTATTTTGTTGTTTTTGGTTTTTTTTTTTAATTCAGATTGTTTTTTTCCATGCAAACACCATGAGATCTAAACCATCTATAATATGAAGACAAGAGTAACTTCCATTTGGTTAGGGAACACTTGAATCCCTTTTCAGAATGAAATAGGCTATACTGCACCAAACTTTCTTGGAAGCCAAGACAGTCACAACAGACTTCCTTTTCTTTTTCACTGTCCACACACCAGCTTTAATTTGCAAGACTTACACAAAAGCTGAGCCAAGAATAGAGTTAAGGTAACTCCTAAGGAAAAAGAGCTCTGAAACTTTAGGCCAAGGCTTTTCTGTAACTAATTTTTGATATGAAAATCCAGAAATATGTCTATTAACCTGGTCTTGTAGTGCAAACATGCTTTCTTCGTTTGACCGTATAAATTTGAGCCTTAGTATTTTGTATGCTTAAAGGAGGAAAAAAGGACATCAATGGTATCACATTGGAAGAGAGCATTGTTATTTGTTATGTAAATATTTTTATTAATATTTCTGTCCCATTTTGCAAGGTGATCACAATTAAGGATTCAAAGATTTTGCGTTTGCTTCTATAGCAGCTGAAAATGGCCACAATCTGCTGTGATGTTGTGGACATAGCTGCCAAACTGATTTTTCATCTCCTTTGCAAAAAAAGCCATTTTCCTCATGAGCTGCTAATGTGCTGCAGTTGCATATGGCCATAACCTTTCCCTGAACCCCAGGCCTGTGCAGCAGGTTGCAGAGGCCCAGAGTGGCCAGGTGACATACAATGCCATCTGCACTACAATACTGGTCATCTGGCCAGAGCTCTGACCTTTCTGAACATGATACAGCGAAATCTAACTCCTGAAAGCAGCTTGGAGGCAAAATCTGTTCCTCATCGTCAGTTGCACTGCTCTGTCACTTAATTGTCCACTGCAACTGATAAAGTAACCATTAGACTCAGGTCATGAACTACAGTTTATCATTCACATGCAATAATACACCCTGGCTAAATCATAGCAACACAGGCTTACTCAATAAAAGAGATTTAAAGTACCTGGAGCTTAGTCCTGCGCCAGAAAGCAACAGCTGAAAGCAGATTGTTTTGTGCAGGGAGAAGCTGCTGTGATCGATGTGTTCTATGGTTTGCACTGCATGCTAGATAAAGACTGATACCGCTAAACAAAACTGTAATAAATGTTTTAGATGGACAATGAGGCCTGATTTTACTTGCAGTCTCACTACTGTCACTCAGAGCAGCTCTGTGGTGATGCTGAGCTGCGTGGGCAGAGGGGTGACGGTGAGAGCAGCCTGAGAATGGGACTTTGGAGAAGGGACATGCTCCTGCCAAAATACATTTTCCTGTTTAGTTGTGAATGGGAAATGAAGTTATTCTAGGATCAACTTCTGACCTCTGGTTTTAGTGTTGGTATTACAGAAATGCAAGCTTCTATCACTCTGTGCGTTATACAAATCCCTTGTCATTTTGAAAAGCCTTTCATCTGAAGATCATAGTTAGCTTCATAAACATTAATTAAGACTTGAGTGAGGCTGAGGCTACTGTCACCATCATATAGACAGTCAATTTGAATTTAACAGAAGTACAAAACACCTGAATTCCTGTTATGCCTATTCTTTTTGCTCCTGCTCTCCTCCCTTCTTTTTTCCAGCCTCAACCTGCCTGGCTTTCCCAGCACAGGAGCCACATCACCCTTCAGGGCCACAGGGCTGGGAATGCCAGAGGCTGCTGTGCGGGTAGCAGGCAGCCTGGGACCTTCCACAGGGCCCAGCAGGAGCTAGTTATCTACACTGGGGAGAATCCTGTCCCTGTTAAAGTTAATCAGAGCTTTCCAATCATTTCTCTGAGAGCAAGGTCTCATCTATAGCTTCTGGGAGAGCAAGGTGTGCAAGGTGTCTCTGACGTAGCTCTAAAAGATAAAAGATGTATTTTATTACTACAGTGAGTGTCACACTCTCTGTGGAGAGCCACAGCAGTGTTAATTTCCCCCAAAATTCAGTCTTGTATTTAGTAGCACTGGAGTTCCTCCTTCTTCACAGACTTTCAGAGAAAAGGAATTATATTCATAGGATGTATTGTCACTTCCTTTGTAAATTCTTTCCTGTGTTAGAAGCTTGTCGTGAAATAAAGAATTTCAATTAAAATAAAGAGCAATGTAAAAATACAGGTAAAAAGGGATTATTTAGTTCAGCTGAAATTCTTCAGAATTACCTCAAAAAAGAGGTAAAATGAATAATTTCCTGTTGAAGTTACAGAAAAAAAAATCAATAGCAGGAAAAGAAAACACTATTTCTAGGGAAAAAAAAATCATCTCATTAAACAAGAGTAACTAAGCTTCAAAAATTTGAACTCTCAAGGTGGCTCATTCCTCATTTTCTGCTCTCCAAGGGAGTGGCTTCCCAACTCTGGCATCTGCTGTGTTGAGCAATAGAAACCTTTATAAATAAATGTCTTAAATGTAAGTTCTTTTGAAGATGTTTGTGAAGTCTTCCTCTCTATGATGCTTTTGGCAAAATCTTCCATGTGTGCATACACGTGGTTGCCCAGAGACTGAAAAGCAAGTTAAGCCTTTAAAGGAATCAATTATATATGACTGGAAATTCTCATAATTTGGGATCCTCATTAATTGACCCTTTAGTGAAAAAAAAAAATAAATCTATTTTAGTCTGGAACTTCTATCACTAATCTTGTATCTCTTTTGAAAAATACATTTCTAAGAGTTATTGTTGTACTGCTACCAGAATCTAAGAAAAGCCAAAGTGAGTTTTGGCACCCTGCAAGCTGCCTGACCAGGAGTTTTATGTTGTGATCCCCTTCTGTAAAGACTGTGCTGTGTAAAGACAACAGATCATAGAAAACCACAAGCTTACATTTAACTTCATGAACTGTTGTTTTGCAACATTGGACACTGATTGGAAATGTATTGTAAAAATCAGTGCAATGCAAGATTTTTTAAGGAATCTTCAGAGATAATTTGCATGTCCTTCACATGGAACTTTTTGTAAGCATTCTTCACGTGAATATATGGCAACATCAGATTTTTGTTTGTAAATTAATTCTAGATTATTTTTCAGAACATTTCTGTTATCTCCTTATTGTTCTGTTAATCTAAGCTATTAATTATATCACTCTGTATGATCACAGAGAATTTAAGATTCTTTCATAGGATATTGTGAAGGGGATAATTTAATCTCCCACAGCAAAATGCTTTCTTTAAAAAAAACCAAACAAACAAAAAACACACAGGCAAATCTTATAAAACAGTCTCAGACATGGTTAACTTGTTAACTTTCTTAAAAGTGAACATGTCATCCAAATTACTGATCATTCAATCATCTTCCAAATCACTGATCATTTCTTTTATGTATGGAATTGAGAAAGATGGAACACATTTCTTTGTGAAGTGTCAAGAGGCCATCCTAATAAGTTTCTCCCTTGTGATGCAGAGTTATCACCAAATATTTTGCATTTTACTTTGTTCTACATGGAATTCATCAGCAAGAAATACACCTGGGAATAAAATATAGGTAATTTCATGCTTTTAAACCTGCAGATGAGAAGACAGAGGTGATTGTGGCCAAGGAGCAAAATAGATTCAGCAGAAAGACCTTGCCAAATATAAAGCAGACATAAATTCAAATTTGTATTTTTCCTCACATCAAAGCAATAACAAAGCTTAAAATGTTTTGTTTTTCTACAAAAATCAGGTAAATGGATTAAGTTCTCTACATCTTTTTATCAGTGCTTGAGGAACGGCATGTGATTGTATTTCATCTGTGTGCTCTAAAAGGTATAGCCTTATGTCTGTGTATTCACAGTACAGCACAAATAGTCCAGGAACTTCATCTTCTCTATGTGAGATGTAGCTAGAAAACAAGACAATGTGCTAGAACAAATAGCCAAGTCTACGTCCCCAGATTGGTGCAAGAGTGATTTATTTGTAGTCTCTCTGCACATAATTCTTTAAAATACTTAACTACTTAAACTTTTGACCATAGGCATTTTATTCACTGTATAGAAGCCTGTATCAACCCAGGAGATTATTTTTTGTTCAACAGCCTCTGGAAGTTGCTCAATTTTGTTTCTGTGTCAGGCATCTCTAGGTAAAATCATTACCCTTCATTGTGTAAATTAAGCTGTGACTCACACAGGCAGAGCCTCCAACATGATGGGGCTGTGCCCAGGCTGGGTAATTCATGGAGAGGGTTAAAAAATCAGAATCAAATGCTAGCTGTGAGTTAAAGAGAATAGGGGATAAGAGCTTAGGCTTAACCTATAGGGGGACCTAAGGAATAAAGCAAACCAGAGTCCAGTGTGGGGAAGAAAGGAAAAAAAGCAAAAAGGCTAAAAGAGATCAGGCCTAATGAGCCTTTCGAGGAAAATGGGAGACTGGAGCCTCAGAACGAAACAGTGGCCCAGAAAAGCAAGGATAAAATGGATCAGCCACAATGTCACCAAATTGATCCAGAGTTCAAAAACCATCAAATCAACGTATACAATAAAATAAATTAAAAAAGAAGTTCAAACAGTGTCAGGTTCCTTAAAGCTCACTTGCTGACATCAAACATAATAAGAAAAAGACCTGTTTGTAACATAATGTGACTCTTTTCCAAACAGAGCCTTTGAAATGTATGTACTGGCCTGTCGTTTTCTGTTGTACAGCTCTTGCATCATATATTTATGGCATAATTTTTATATGCTATGAAAAAGATATATGATATGAAAAAGAGAAATAAACATGGAAGAATTAGAGAGATATATTTAGACTACAGAGGTTTTATCCTGCGTGTTAAGTGTGGCATGCTACCATCTAGACTGATGGCTTGAGAAATGAGCCAGAGAGGGGAATGGGGGGAAATTCTGGAGTGCAAATTAAACCAAATAAATTCTCTGTATAAAAACAGAGTAAATAGCTACAACAAATGCACACTAAAGGAGCAGAAGGTATTAATTCCTATCAAGAGCATTTCTAATGTACCTATTACTCTAATGTGTAAGTGACAAACAAGACAAAGAAAAGACCCTGTGTGTCAAAGCCCATATATCTCTTCATGACGTAAAGAGGTGGTGCTACCCATATTTAGCAGGTTTTATTTAGCCACCTACGCACCTCTGACTTGGTAGACTTATTTTTGATAAGTGGTGCTTAAAAGTGTTGGTATGAAGCATAAGTAGCTAATGCAAATATGTTACCGACCCCTACCAGAGCCAGCAATTATGTAAATTTTCAAAGCCTTCATCTTTTATAATTAGATGTGGCTGGCTTAGAGTGAAGGACTTCCATTGCTGGCCAGCTCAGTCCTTATTCCAGTATTTTACCAGAAATTATATATTTGAAATCAGAGGAATATTATATTCTTTACTACATTTTAAAATATAGCTTGGAATAGTTGAAAGACCTTTAGTAATTAATTTCTTGTTTGCTATGCTTGAAAGATGAATAAAAGCATGGAAACACTTGGTGAATAACATCTTGTAACTGATTATAATTAAACGTACTTTCAGTTTCTCCTAAGTGTATGAAATGCTAATTACTTTTCACAAAATACCAGAATGCAAGTTTTCTTAGCTTAGTTAAAGGAGAAAAGACAGGTTTCTGTGCAAGGCTAGAAATCTCTCTATATGTAAATCCTAGTGATATTCCTCATTAGAAAGATGCTTTCCCTATAGGCCAGTCATTGCTGGACAGCTTCAGGGGCTGATCCAAAGTACACTGAGGCAAACAGAGGGATTATGGTGATTTCAGCTTGATTTGGATCAGGCCCTAAAGGGCTCCTCAAGCTACAGGGACAAAAGCATGCTGTATTGATATGCATCAATATTTCATACAAATTCCATTGTCTTAAATGCCATGGGTTTTTCTCAGAACTTTGTATCTAGAAGTAGTGTTAAGGTACCCCTGTGTCCTTGTGTGCCTGACTTTGCATATTCGTGATTTGCTGTGAGAAGCAGAGGCTCTGGTGGATCCAATGTTTTCTCCTAGTGGCATTAAGGTAGAAAAAATTATCGGTGCTACCTCCAGTATACAGACGCTGTGTGTGGCTGAATGCCATTTATCAGTTGCCAAATTATTTGCAACAATGTAGTTTTGGAGTGCTCAGATCCCTTTGGATAAAGTCAAACTTGGGACAGAGTGGCAGCATCTCACTGCAATGCTGCATGCCTGGACTTAGAGCTGTATCCCTGGGCTGCCCTCAGCCTCTCTTCTCACCTGCCCACCCACAGGGTTAGGATATATTTTATGACACCAGAGCAATTCCCCTGAGTTAGTCACTCAAATGGCAGGAACAGAAGGGGGAAAAAATCCTCTCTGATATTTCTACTGCTTTACCCTTTCATCTAGTCATTATTGCCTGTGCAGAGTGTGAAATCCTGCCATTCAGGCTCAGTCATGATTTATGCCCATTTTGTAGTGGTTTAAATAACTCCTGCAGGTGCGAGGCAGTGAAGAATCAGGCCACTGGGATGCACTAGGCACAAGGGTGTACTTACTGCCTTCTGCAGCAGTGGGATTGTGAAGAACACCATAATGACTCTTTACATTCAATCCCAGCTGCACTTAAGTGTGTACGTGTATGAAACAGCTTCAGAAGTGTATAGCAAAGAGCCCAGGAAGATAAAGAATAATTCAGAAAACTTCTCTAGGTTAATATGCTAAAACTTGCTAGATATACCCTCACATAAAGAAAGTACTTATTAGCAGACCTCAGTGAAATGCAGGGTGGATGTGGTGTAAAGCTGTTCACCTCAGACACTGCGGCTGAGGTGAATGGGTACATGCCTACAGTCACAGCAGAGGAGGCAGGTGTGGGCACATCTTTCCTTCCAGCACTAGGGGAGAAGTCAATATATTAAATCCTGGGGTTGGTGCACAGGCAGTTAGATCAGAATATTTTCTGTTATATTCTTAGGCAGCAGGTTTATTTTCACTGTATTATTTGACTCTGATTTTCCTATACCAAAGGCACCTATGTCTGAACAGGTACAATCTCCAGTTTGCACTAACCTAGCTGCAGGTGAGGTAGTTTAGTGGCTCATTTATTCCATAGATGCGTGTATTGCACTTGTCCTTTCAAGAAAGGGAGGGCTTTAGTTTCCTGCACCACCAGTTTAAAACCACAAACAGCAAATGTGATTAAAAATAGAGCAATGTAACAAAATTAGAGGTGAACCACCACTATGTGTCCAAAACGGGAAAAAACAGGATTAATAAGTGATGCAGTGAGAGAGGTGAGGCATGCTTGCAGGGAGTAGAAGTACCAAATGTTATAGATGGTACTATGTACTGTGAATGAACATTAGAAGCCTTGGAGGCTGGGTTCAGAAGCTTATCAGATGTTACCTTGGCCTATTTGATTGAGAATTCATGCTGGTAATTTCCAAAAATTGGATTTTCTTGCGAGATCTTTAGTAGTTTCTTGTCTGGGTCAGATTAAAGGAGAAGAAGAACAGCTCTGCTGGCACTACAGTGTTTCTGCTTGCCTAGTTAAAACTAGGAGGTACACAGATATTAGAAACACATAGACATAAAATACTCAAATAAAGCCAGATTTTTCATGCTTTAGAGCAGTGCTGCATACAGTATAATCATTTCAAGTACACAAAGAAGATCCAGACACTCTATTTTATCATTTTGCTGGCTCCTAAATGGGTCAGGCAGAGGCCCATTTTCATGGAAAGTTCCAAGCCTTAAAAAGCATGTGGCCAAAGTTAGGTATCTAAATTCATAAAACCTAAATAAGTTTCAGTATTTTTATATATGTATGTTGGGAGGTTTTTTTAGCATCATGGCATTCAGAATGTTCCCAGAAAACACTCAGCACCTTTGCAAGCAAGCAAATTAAATAACTGTTTTTTAAATACATAGAATTTTAAGTGATTGGCAGGTGTGTGGTATTGATCTTTTTTTTGCTGTGCATTTTTGTTACAGAAAGGATACATATTTCTCAGTTGTCACCTGTATTATATGATAGAGGGCTCTCCAACCTTGTCCTCTAAACAACCTCAAAGGACAATGATAAGAATTCAACTGACCACTGACTGACACATTGAAAGGAATTCTACAAATTCAGGCTTGCCACTTGAGCCAACATCACTTTGACGATGGTACCAGAGTAATTCAGGGAAAAAAAGAGTATTCACATTGCCGACCATTTAATTTAAAACAAAAAAAAGTCAATCTTTTGGGAGCCTTGAGCTCATCAATAGCTCTTGCAGGACAGTGGCAGCAGAGATCAGCCCTGCAGCAACCAGTCTGTATTAACACTTTGAGGCATGGAGATATTTTGGGGGAAGAGAGATGGAGATGTGGCTGCGGCAGAGCCAGAGCTTTGCTGCCAGCCTCTCAGTGCTGGGGATAGATACGGTCTCGACACAAGATGGCACCAGGGACCAGCCTCTCAGGGAAGCCTACCAAACCTTTTGCCTCATGGCCTGCAGCAAGCACAGGTGTTTCAAATCTGTTCTTTTCTTCGAGTTGCCAAAAATAGTTAGTGAAACATATTTTCAGATGAACAAAATTTCTGTCTCAGTGAGACTGCTGGCCCTGGTTGTGCTTGAGAGCACACTCTGCTGAGAAGGACTCCTTGTTTTGCACCACGACACTGGCTCTTCTCCTAAAGAAATGTTCTCAGAAGAACTCCTGCATCTTACAGCCTCTTTCAACACCTATGTGAGAGCCTTTCCTTTTGCTCTAAACCACAAATCCTTAAGACACCCTTTTTTAATCTTACAAACTTCCTAACAAAATAGTGACATGATTTAGCATTTTGTTCCTAAAATTGAGGCTAGTATGTCTAGTTTCCAGTGCAGAGGCTGGGAGTGTATTTTGCTTAAATATGTGCTGTAATGTTTGTAATACTGACAAATGTGAGACTACTCATATTCATTAATACAGGTCTGTAATAAGACCTCACTGTAAAAATAATTTCTCTTTCTGTTACTGCCTTTTAGAAATTAGCTTAAAATGGAAATTTGCATGTTCTGGCATGAAGGGCACACATATTTTTTTAGCAGCTTTACTCATAATCACTGTTCTGTGGAAAACTGCACTGGGAAAAAAAAATGCACAAGGTTCAGCTTCTTAGCTGTTACAATTCACTTCTGAAAGGGTATTAAAAATCTATAGTTTCCCTAACTAATTTCTTCTATGTGAATAACTGTTGGAAACACTGACAAGGGAATGTAAACAAGAATGATCACAGTTTAAAAATGGTCCCTTCATTAGTCCCTGGCCTGCAGTCCAGGTGTGTTTGGGATCCCCACTTAGCTGTCTGGCAGTGTAACCTTGCTGCGGGGCTGTGCGTTCCACAGCGATCACACAATTAAGTAGCAATGACTGGCAACACTACTGCTCAATTAGTCTCATATAGTATGTCAAGCTAGAAGATATTTCACAAATAGATCTTTCAGAGATACTTGCCTTGGCAAATTCACTTTAAGGCGAGGCAGCATAAAGAGTGCTTTTAAGTGAAACACATTATACCATAGCAATTTTGTTTTTCTGGTGGCTAAAAGCAATGGGTCAAAATCTGTGAATTACACTGATAAAGACCATAGAAGTCAGTACATTTGGACAGATAAGACTGAGAGAAGCACTGAGCCCTGTCTCACAGTCAGTGTTTATAATAATCTGCAGACGCGGACCATGCAAGAAGGACTATCACCCTACTAGCAGCTTGTCATGAATTGTCATTTGAAATGATAACATAATTGTGCGCATGTACCATCATGAGGTGGCCTGAAGCCAGAGCCTGAAGCAGCCAGATGAGCTGTTAAAGGGAGGTGATGTCTTCCAAGTCTGAGCAGGTGGAAACAAGATACACATCTCACTCTCCCTAGCCCATAAACATGCTACTGCTTTTCTAGGTGCCCTTTAGGGGTCAACACTTGGGATGAAAAAAGACTTGGCTGTTCTGTCCTGAGTGTCAGACTGCTGGGACATTACAGGTTGCCATGATCTGAGCAACCACATGGCAAATTCACAAGGCATTCATGCAGCTCTGCTGGTAGACCAAAGATGTCCTGTGGCAGCAAAACAGATCTGGCTTGGTGCAGTCACCCTTCATTTGGACCAGGTTCCTCTCTGCCCTAGTGTGCTGGCTCACTACAGGTCTTTATTTCATGAGATTTATGCTCAAAATCTGGAGAGGTTACAAGAGCAGATTTGGAACATTTAGCACATCTTTATTTTTTTTTTTTAGGTGAAATAAATATGAGAAACGATTGTCCCAATTTTCTGAGAAGGTATAGCAAGTACATTTAGAACACTGTTTTCTGGGAAACAAGAAAAAGCATTGCCCAGCTCTGTCATTCACCATGCAACTAAGACATTACAACTTTGCCATAATACCATGGCAGACTCAAACTCATGCCCTCCTGCCATCTGCTGACTATTGCCTTTCATCCCTCTGTCCATGCTCCTGTTACCATTGTGTGTGCTTCAATCCCGAGGGCTGAAAGTGGATTCCTTTCTGTGAATGCCTCCTCTGATCTGTGTTGGAAACAACACAAGAGCTCTCTGTGCAGTGGTTTGCGGCTCGAGGACGACCTGGGCAAGTTCTGAGCCACACCCGTCCTTGGCTGTGTGTTTGGTTTCATTTTTAGGTAAGCCTGTCAAGATGACTGTGTTGTGCACTGGAACTTGTCCTATGTGTAGCACCTTGTTGCATTTTGGACTTTGTAGTTCTAGAGAAGAGATGATTAGGGCTAGTTGCTCCATTTTAAGAGGAACAGGATTTTGGATAGTCATGGTGAGTACATAGAGACAGCTAGTTGGAAGGCTGCAGTTGAGAAAAGGCTGTGCCAGAACATATGGAAAAAAAGACAAAAGGAAAACTTATCACAGAAAAAGAAAAAACAGAAGTTATAAATTAGCAGTTGAGAAGACACATTCAAGAAGAAAAAAACCCAGTGTTTATTATAGCCAGTGAGAGGGAAAATCTAATCAGGATGGAATACTTGATGAGAGAATTTCAGATAAATACAGTGTTTGGGAAAACTAATTAGATGATAAATTAAGAGATCGTATAATAGGAAATCAGGGCAAATATTCCTGTTATCAGAATTACTGATGAATAATATCCTAATAGAGGTTTTAAATCTTTCCTCAGCATGTATATTTTCTGGCAAATATTTTCTAAATATACTGTCATATGACATCTATTTCTCTAATGTCTGTAGATTATGCATTCATACATTTGAAGACCCTTTGGTAATCTAATAGGACTGAATTTAAGGTGCAGTGGAGTCTTAACTCAAACTTCCTAATTTTAGTGAGACCAGCATTTCACCTCTAATATGTTGTTGACCTGCTTGCATGCCTATAATGTAAAGAAACTTTCTATACTTGGGGAGAGAGAGGTGTCATAATTTGTTCATTAAACCCAAAGAAACCACTTAAAGTATGAGCCAGCTCTATTAAAAGCACATTTACATGGATCTTGTGTGTTTACAAAATGATAGAAAAGTGGGGTCCTGAGTATGTAATTTACCCATTTCCTTTCTTTTATCAGTCTGACTTTATGCTCTTTTCAAAAACAAAGCACTTGAATTTGTTTTTTGGTAATCAAACTTTTCTGTATTTATTGAAAAGTATTTCACAAGTTATTACTTGCCATCAGATTTTCCAGTCTTTATCAATGTTATCTCATGTCTTTGGGAAGCACCTAAAAATGGCCTGTGCCATATTGGTAATACTATACACTTAAATGTTACACCTCAGATCCACAATGAATTAAACACATACAGGACTCAGTGAAATAATGGACATATGCCAAGTTCATCTGTGTGTTTGTTCTGAGTGGCATTTAAATCCATTCACAAACACAAGGTAAGCTGCATAACTCAGCCATGCTGAGGAAGGTTGCCAAATATGTGTTGGGGGGTTTATGTCGTGTATGTTTTTACATATAATCAGTTGAGCTCTGAGAACTTGATTGATCACTTTGACTTATAAACTGGAGAACAAGGAAAGTCACATGAGTTAGAGATAAATGCCACTACATCCCCAAGACAGCATGCAGCAACCCTGTCTAGCTGAGAAACTGGCCCAAAGGAGGTCAGAATCCCTTGAAAAGCCCGTAGGAATGTCTAAAAATATAATGCCTAAGAACACTCTTTTTGCACTAAGAAAACAGAGAATGACTTTTGGGTACAAGTACTCTTGTACCTAGTAGAAACCTGCAGGCCTTTTTCAGTAAGAGGTGTGCTTCTATCATTACAGCTGTGAGGAGATACATCTGACTGTGGTAGGACTTATTCATAGCTCATCCATTTACATTTTTTCTTTTCATCTTCAGCTTTGCTCCCCTTGTTTCCTGACCATAGCATTTGATCAGAGATTTATAGATAAATTAACACTACTGCCAGCCTTTCCCCTGCCAGCCTTGCTGTCATTAAGTGGTGGCTACATGTCAGGAGCTCAGGAGCAGAGATAGCAGCGTGGTGGGAAAAATAAAATCAGTTCAGTGTTACCCTACAAAAGTTGACCATCTGAGGTTCTAATGTAGTAGGGAGTGGAAAACAGTGCATGGTGTTGGTCTTAAAGAAATCATTACATCAAGGGTTTGTCCAAAGAGGTTCTTATAGTTCGTTTGAGCTGCCTCTTTGCCTGGCCTCTCACTGTGTGAAGGGGCCCAGGTGAGACCCAGAGGTGGAATGGACCCACACAAGACAGTGCAATGCTAGATCCTGTCAGAATATGGATGTTCCTTACACTATCTGCTGCATACTTTGTCTGTATTCAGAAATCAATTATCTCAAAATTACCTCCTTTTGGTGTTTACTCAGTTTGATTGCGGTTTGTTACTTTAACCGGCTAGCATGCATTAACCAACCTGTTTTGCGCATACCAAATATGACCTAGGTCCCTCTAAGTTCAGACAGAAAGACCTAAATTATTTTTAATCTTCACTTAACTCAGAGGGAAGCTTGAGTTCGACTCCTACCATCTCCTCCTTTCACCGCACCATAACAATGCCTGAAAAGTTTGAGTTATTTCATGTAAGTTAGAAATGTGAATGTGTTACGAGTCAGCTTTGAATATGGCCTCGATTCCAAAAGGTGTTATCATCAAATCAAAATTATTCACACATGTCAAGTTAACATTTTATTTTTATTCCTTACTCAATTTTTGGCAAGCTTACAGGAGCTGTCAGTGTTTCAGTATTTTGAGAAGAATATTTTAATAAAACAGTGATGTGCTGAAAGGGGTTCACAAGAACTCACTAGAGGCCCTTGTTAAAATTCTGCCACCCTTCAAAAAATTATTCCCTTGCCTCTCAAGGAGTTCACCCCCTCTCTGGATACTGCTAAATCATTTCTGCCAGGGATGAGTTTCATCCCTTGGGGCTCATAAAGATACTTCTGAAGAGCAAATTGTTTGCCTTTGAAATAGACCAGATTGCATGAAATAGCAGACACTTTAAAAATAAATTCCTGGGGTAGCAACACTTCCCCGCTCCCCCCGCCCAAGCATCCGATCCGATCTCCACCACCCGTACCTCTCATTGTGTTATACTATCAAGTACTCAATCTATTTCTCAGGAACAAAGTATAAACAGTTCCAGCAAGTGCACTTAATATAACTTTTTTTGCCAAGTGGCATTGCCTCCCTGCTAGGCTGTGGTTATAGGAAAGCATTTATATTTAAAGGTAAAAAACCAAAAAAGCCAGGTTCTCCCCGTGAGCATAGAGAGCTTGAGTTTATTTCAGTTTAAAAGGTGAAATTTTTGTAGGACTCTTTTCGAAAGTGTTTTGGCATATGACTGTAATAAAATAAAAGGTCTATTAGGTGCTATTTAAAAAATGAAATACTCAAAAATGGGAATTCAGGTAATCTTGCTAAAATAGATTAATTCTTTATTTCTATTGCTTAATTTGATGTGATCGAATGTTTAAATTATGACTGTGTAGACCTAGATGAGTTTGCCCTGGAAGAATAGGTGTGCTGGATACACCAGAGCTTCTTTTTTAAATGCTGAATTGAGAGAAAATATCTGAGTAGAAATCTTTCTACTGAGTGCATTCTTGCTAATCACTGAAAAATAGGGTCTTATCTGTATAAGATATGCATGATTCACATTTTATTGCAATAAAAAAAAATCTAAGATGATGCTCTTTGTTTTAGAACAGACGTAAACCTTGCCTATCTGTTCCAAGTGTAAATTAACACTGTTGCATTTCATTAGCCAAAAGAAAACCTGAAAACTCTGAATGGCCCTTTTTTTCCTCATTGGCTTGTTAATTCTGAAACTCACAGATGATTACTGAAATGGGAATATTATTAATGTCTTTCACAGCAAAATTTAAATGACCCATCTGACACATGGTCTAGTTTTGTTTGGGTTGTTTTTTCCAATTCAATGGCTGTGGCAATTGGAAAAATAATATAGATCACCATTTAAAATGAATGGGCCATAAGACCCTGCTATATTAGTATAAAAGCTAACAAGTATAGCTGCTATTTCCACTGCTGCATTCTTTGGTTTCACATTTAAAATATTCAATAAAATAACTTTCATTTCTCCTAAGCTGCTGTAAAACTAAGCTTGCTGCTGACTTGAAAGGGTAAAATCCTATTTAGTGGAACATTGCTCCTGAGCAAGATTTAAGTTCACCAGCTACTGATCACTGCTTTACTGATGTTTGTCCTGCTTTTAGGGCCAGTTCTAGAAAATAGTACCAATGGGTGCTTGTGTGCTTTAGGTGATGTGTTGTCACTGTATGAAAAATGAACCAACCAAGCAAGATGTTAGGAACTAATACTTAAAACCTTTCTCAAGAAAGTGTTGATTGCCTCTGCAGCTCTGATGGTATTATGGTTTTACTGGTTTCTTAGTAAGGAGTAAGGCATGACTATCATCATTGGGCAGATGACCAAGAAGGCTAGGCTGCATTCCTGCTGCTCAGACACTGAAAGACTTTGAGGAAAATACTCAGCCTTCTTATAGCTTCATTTTTCCCTCTCTCCTAAATATGGTAAGACATTTACCTCCTCTATGAAACGTTCACATATGAGTTTTGATGAAAAATGTTATGGGAAAGATAGGTACTAACAACACTAATGCCCGTGCAAGATGAAAAGTGGCTGAACTAAGAAAATGAACATGCTCCTGAGTAGTTGACAGTCATAGTCACAGTAACTTTTGCTGACAGGCAAATGACTAAAGCCTGGAATTTCTGGCTTATTCTGAAGATTTGAATTGTGTAATTACTCTCTTAGAGGAGTTAAAGTTGAAGGGAAATGTATGATGTATAAACACATATCAGAAGATGCAGCTTCATATGCAGTTTAGAGTAAGAGGGAAAAACTTTTCCAGAGGAAAATAATTGAACGTGCTGATACTCATAAACCCACAGGTCACATAATTTTGTATAGCAAAAACATTGAAAGATAATCTCTGCTGGTTTTGTACAAACCTTTTTAGGGCTTGTTGTTGTTATCTTTGGAGCTGTAGCTGAAAGCCTTTATCTAGCACTTTTTGAATATAGAAGTCTGCAGTTGTAGGCACAGCAGGATTTAGAGGGGTGCACATTGCCTTATAGGGGTGACAGTGGGCTAGTGTTCCTGCACCACATTAGGAAAAAAATGTATTAGGCAACAATACTGGCAAACTTACTTTTCAGTTGAACATTTGCCTTTTTTGTCTTCCACTATGATGGCTAAGTTGATATGTGGTTTTTGAAACAATTTTTTCAAGTACTTATCATGATCTTCAATCAATCAACAGTTGCACAGATTTGGCAATGGTAGCAGTAGATCTTGAAGTGTGAAAATTATTAGTACAACATCCAAGTAGACACCCAAAATTCTAGACAATTCCTGAAGTGCTAATTTCCATGAATTCAAGTAGTTGGGAATATTTGTGATGTGTAATAGCCTGACATGTCGCTTTATCACTGAAAACAAGTGCATCGTATCACCCTGGTGAGAAAAGCATCCTTCCTGAGAGGAAGTGTAAGAATAGGATTTGGGAAGAGGAGAATCTCAGGCATTGCAGACTAACCTAGTATGAGAGCCACACTGATTCTGATCCTGACTGAAGATGTCTGAATATCCATTGGAACAGAATACTTAGTTATTAACACTTAGCTACCTCAGAAGAAGCTGTTGAGAAAAAGAAGGGCCTGTGCCAAGGATCTCTATGGACCATTCAGCTTGGTGGCAGTAAAAGAGATCCATTTTTTGTTGTTTTGGCAGTACTTCTATTGAATTAGCTTTATCTTGACTTTCATATTTCCTGAGACATATTAAACAGAGTGGGAAAGCAGTAGATCTGTCCTCTGAGTCAACAAAGATTTTAAGGAAAATTGAGAGGTCTTGATAATCTGGATTGCTTTGGAATCAGTTGTGCAAAATCCCTAAAATACAAACCAGAATATAAAAAATATCAATATAAAAAAACCTCAGTGATGAAACTTTCCCATTTAGAACTTCATAGTCCAATTTCCCAGGATACAAATTCTATTTTGGAAGAAAAATTTTTGATCAATCCTAGTTGATTTAAAGTATATATTTCTTCAAATTATAGCTGCGTGCACATTCAGTTCTGCATATATATTTTTAATTTTTTTCATTCGTGATCTGCTTTAAAATTACTTGCAGAAATGTTTGGATTAGTTGGAGTTGTTAAAAAAACCTACACAGCTGAGTGCCTAGTGGAACAATTTTTGTTGGTGTGTAATACAAATGCTACAGAAATATATATTAAAATGTTGTATGGAGATTGTTACACTGATCATGCAGAACATGCATTTGCCAGCTTTTCAGATGATGGAAAGACAGAGAATATTACCAGGGCTGTAATAATGCATTTAGATATTAATTTTTTTCTTTGATATTATATATCATATAACAGCCTATTTACAGTCCCAGTCTGAAGACAGACATCAGAACTGTTACATGTATTTTATTAACGTTTAAATTATGTGTTCTTGAAGCATCACTTTATACTAGCAAACTGAAGGAATGCATTTTGATAAAAAAGAGACATACTTAACTCAACTTCTTTTTATGTTTTAACTGTTGCTGTCCTGCATAAGGCTCTGCTATTAGAGTCCATTAGTGCAGTGACTCTACAACTTGGTGAGGGATTTATGGGTCAGTTTGACTCTGCAGACATGGTGGTTAAGGTATGAAGTAGCCATAGGAAATCCAGTCTTAAACAACAATTTGTACTGCCAAAACCCAGGAAGGGACTACAGCAGCCTTTAGCAGAGGTTGTTAGGATAGTTCCTTCTTGAAACAGAGAAAGAAACTGTAAGTGTCAAATCATAACTGATTATTGTTTGCAAATTCTGGCCATCCAAGAGGGCATAGTGGAGTAACTTAGATATAAACAATTCCTTTATAGTTGAAAGGGTATATAGGAATCCTGAATATACAAGGCTTTTACTTCAGTGCAAGAAGAGCATGGAAAAAAGACTGAGATGATGCATGACAGAGTCACAGCTAAATTACCTGTCTTACTCTGCTGCAAGGGAAAGGTCCTTAGGCAAAGATCTTGTTTTCTTATCTGCACTGTGTGATGTTTTACTCTCTTCTGCTTTCTTTTTATACCTCAATATGGTTTCCTTTACAGGTTTGAAGTAATTGATTTCTTGTAACTGCAGCCTCTTCTTACTTTTGTGAAAGAGGCTGCTAATTCTAAAAAAAAAAAAAAAAAGAAAAAAAGGAGAAGAGAGAGAGAAAGATTAAGAAATCTGCAGTACTAAGGCTTATGCTACTGTCTGTGGCCCAATATTTCCAGTCATACTTTATTCCAAGAAGAAGCAGTCTGTGTCCATGTTTTGCCTGTGCTAACTGAAAGAAAGGCCAGGCATGGGAGAGACTGTTGGTTATCCTGTGTTATTACCAGCCCATTTACAGACTATGCTGATTTAACCTTCTGAGAAAATATCTGAGCAATGTTTGAGGGACTTGATGTGCCATAAATCATTCCCAATGGGAAGTGTGGGGAAGACTGGTCAGAATAGCCTCTTTTCTCTGTGCACCATCCTTCGGCCCAGCTGGCTAGACGGAGATGAGAGTGTGCAGACACGAAGTTACCTTTCCCAGTAGTGCAGGTTGCTCAAGGAGAATTCTTTTAAATGCTGGTGAGGCACGCTCCTGTACAGCCATAATTATATATGGCTGAAGAAAGAAATGACAAATAGGAGATAAAGAGTTATTGCAAATGTAGTTGCAAGTAACAGGGAGGCTGTGTTGATGGGAGTGCTTAGGGGTCAGGAACTGGAATCAACATTATTCAATATATTCATTCATGGCCTTGAGGACAAAATGAATTCCATACTAGTTAAAATTTTTGGACAACATGCCTTAAAGGAAGGGTAAATAGAGAAGATGGCAAATTAAAAATCCAAAAGGGTCTGAATACTTTGAGGGTGGATCAAAAAGAGAGGAAGTTTATGTAAAGAAATCAAGGCAGAACATCAGAAGTAGTATTTGAAGTTCTTTTTTGTTGTAAGCATCAGAGAATTTTGGTGGATTTTTGCATCATCTGTTCTTTCATTTTTTTGACACAAGACCACTGTTTGCCCTTGATTCCCCTGAAGTCATACATATAGAACAATAGGACACTAGGGTGCAACAGCATAATTTAAAGATACCTTAGGGGTATATAAGGACTTTTAGTCCCTGATACATCCCACCTGACTCCAAGAACTTAACTGAAGTACCTAGGTGTCCAGCTATAAAAGTAAGGTAGGAAGAATCCAAGCCTCATAGGTGACCATGAGAAGAGTATGGACAAGATGATTTTCACCATCATCATCTTTCTGAGCAGCACTCTTGTCTCATCAGCTGTCTTGGAAGAACATGCTTTATAAGTAGGGAAAAATAAGAAAGGAAGGGTTCACAGAGAAAACTGCGAGGAATGGGAGCACTGTTCCCATTTCAAATTAAAAATAAAGGCAATAGCACCAATTTCTTTTGTGATCCAAGTGTCCAAATGAATTGGATCATCAAAGGTTATACTGCGTAAGCGTTAAGCAGAATATGGTTTGAAAGAAATCAGTCTTGTAATAACTGTAAGGATGAAAGAGTCTAAAATATCCAACTATATATAATATCTATGAAATTAAGCTGCATAATGTAATGACATGTTATGCTACCATTAACACATTATAACTATGTAATTTGGAAGGCTAATTTTTTTTTGTAAAACCACTTAACTACATAAAATTGAAAATAATGATTATTGTAACTACTTCCATTTTTTGTCTTTGGAAGTTCAAAATTAAATATGCCATATACAGTTATTTTATGGTGATGTGTAATTTTATGAAATGGTCGTATAACATGTACAGTAATTATTGACATAAAAATCCTAAATACATAAATCATCACATATAAAATCTGTTATAACACATTAACTTTACCAGCAGCCAAGGTAAGTCATTCAGCATCTCATTGACTTAACACCCAGAGCTGACCAAGGAACCCAGATAAGATGACAGGAAATTGCAAATCTCAGCTAAGATATAAAATAATAATATCAAGGCAGCCTTGGATCTGAAACTTCTCCGTTTTCTTCTGACTTCCTAGTACTTCAATTCTTTGAAGACCAGCATGGAAAAAAGTAAAACCTGGCAGGTCACCCTGATGGCCCTCTTAGTCTGGTTGTAATGTGTCTTGCAGTTGGGTTCCCATCAGTCCTTTGGAGACTATTCAACTGCCTAACTCAGCTCATTTTCAGGATTTTTTTTTTTAATATTCGGTCTAATTTTTTCTCTATCGCTCTTGCTAATATGCTTTAAAAATTTAGACTGTTATCATTCTCCCCATATGTCTTACTTATGACTCTGTGAAATTATATGTATACATGTCTTCCAGCCTCATAACCATTTCTATTAGTCTTCTCGGAACTCTCTGTAAATTGTTGCTATCATTTAGAGAGGTCTTCTGCTCTGACTCATAAATCCACATATATTTCAGCTACTTTGGGGAAACCAACCTTTCCTGCTAATGAATCAAAATTATTTAAAAGAATATTTATTTCATGCAAGGATTATAAGAGAGGGAAAACTCAGTTGTCAAACCACCAGCAAAACTGTGAGCTAATGATAGATAACAGTTGATCAAACAATATCAATTCTTGAATTTCAAAATTTTCTGTCATTCTGAAGAAGAAATTACTTTATAAAGAGTCTTCCCTGTAGCTAAAAACTTAGAGACTAAAAGAAATATTTTGAAAGATAATCTGTTCTGATAACATACTCTGTTCTGAGTTTGTATTTGTTATTGTGTTTTTATTCAAATATATCAAATACTAAAAAATATTTACAACAGTACAGTAATAGGTTTTTATCAATACACTTTGCAATTTTCCATTTCTGTGCAAAATCTGTGTATTCACATGAAAAATGTTTCACAGAAATTTTTGATAAACTAATTTTTGAAGGGATAGAGCTAGAAAAGCTCCATTCTTTCACATATCTCCTTCACTGCACAGACTGAAAGATGATTGGCAATTTCAAAGCACTTTTAATTCTATTATACAGTATATCCTCAGAGAATAGGGCTGATGCACTAATAGGCACAGAACACTATACAGAAAAATACGGCAAAAGAGTTTATGTGAGTTATCTCATGTGTGAGCTAGGCTTTGCAGTCTAACAAGAGGGGTAGATTTTACATGTTCTTTGTAACCTAATGTTCCTAGGAAATGAAATGAGTTGTGTTAGATATGGGCAACTTTGTTCATCCTGGGAGTTTGGAAGAACAGAATAGGATAGAAGAACAGAGGAGTAGGAATGTTTCTCCCTTCCCTAGACCTTGTCTGAAGGTGTTGCCTGCACCCAATTTCCTTTATGTACCTGATTTCTTTCCACTGAGTTATCCTGGTCTGTAAGCTGTACCTGACCACAGAGCAGATCTGTCTCAGGCTCGCACAGTGGGCAAGGCTGAACGATACCAGAGTGTTAAAGAGCTCTCCAACAAGAGGGGGTGATAGCACCAAGCCAACTTAACCAGTTCAGCATAACAAAGTCACTGTTTCTCACTGATCTGAGAGGAATTTGCAGCATGGTAGAAACATGAAGGATGAGAGTTCCATGCTGCAAGATTTCTTTAGCAGACAAAGAGTATTTACAGAAGCACTGGAGAGCTCACCATTTCCCTCTAGAAGATGTTTTTCTGCTGCTCAGGAGCCTCTTTTGGTACTTTTTTTCTTCCATGAATCTGATGATTCTCTCCAGCATCTTTAAAGGATGCTTAGATTGCCTTACCAGGCACCATTTAGGTGTTTATTAAGGCCAACTACAAAGAGAATAGTGAAGCATTTATATGAGATCTTTCATTAAATTCACTACACATACTCAGAAAAATCTGGCCCAAGCAAGTTTACTAGTATTCTCAAACTTCTTTGCACCTGAATAATTTATTTTGTCATGCATGAAATTTACACCCAACATTTTTTTCCAAGACTTCATATTCAATGTGTCCCTGTAAATTCAGCTGAAACAGTGGAAATCAGGAAAGTTTTTGAAATTGTAAAGTCCTCTTTCCAGCAAAGAAGTAGCAACTGTTTTAAAATCTTCTAAGAATGGAAAGCCAAGGTGTTAGCTAGAGAAAAAAAAATTAAAAATTAAAATTAAATATTTTTAAAATATTGTCAGAAGGAGAACTTAGTGAGCTAAAAATTAAAGCTCCTACTCAGAATGACCAGCCTACAAGTGTGGGGGTGAGTGTGCTTATAATACTACTGTATTTTAATACTAGGTTTTCTGAGTATCAGTCCTGAATATCAATAGTGTGTTTTCTTTTCCCTATGCAGTGTGCACACTCAAGTCCCATTAATGTCAGTGAGAATTTGTATCAACAGGAGACTATAGATCCCTGAGATACTTTTTCATAATGGTGAAGACTTAGTTGAAGAAACTATGGGAGATCAATAATGCACTGAGGACACATTTTCTTCCTTGGTGCGACATACTAGAGGTTTTCTAATGTCAAAACTCAGGTAGGAAACAGAGGCAGACAAGAAGTGGAAATAGCAAATCATTTGGCTGGCTTGAATAGCTTTTCCCAATGATAATCTGGAGCATAATACAGGAAATTTATCACTGATTCCTGTTGCTACATTTTTGTATTTCTTTCAGAGTAATTGTGACATCCTACTGCTAACTGGCAATGTTATCTAGTGTCTGTTCTACAAACCTGTCTCTTTGGCTAACAAAATATTAAATGGCAGGGTAACCTCAAGAAAAGCCCAAAGGGAGCTAGGTATGGTCATGATGCGTTATGTGAGCAGCTTGGAGTTGAAAGGTATCCTGCAGTAACTTCCATTCATACAGAATTTCTGCAAACAGAGTTAAGTAAATGTTTCATACCAGTATCCTGCTGGCTTTTGACTGTAGATAAAGATGTTGAGTGTGGTGCCTTTGAAATGTGGGCTCTAATTTATGCAATTTGCACTATTTTTAGTGTCAGGCAGCTGTTATATCTTTTTCTTTTTTTTTTTTTCTTCATTTTCAAATAAAGGACATCTGGGATTTTTTTTTACAAGTTGTTAATATTGGTTTACCATTTTTGTAACATCAAGCTAAGGATGCATGATTATATTATAGGAGGAATAAACTTGAAATTCTGGAGAGCAGTATGTGCTATAACAGCATTGTTTTCCTTAGATCAAATCAAGTAATAGTTATGGAGGGAAAACCTGCTTTTGAAACTTGCTACTTTCTTCCAAAGACAGTCAGAGCTGCCACTGAGAGCAAGGTCAGTGCAAAAAAAAAAATAAGCCAAACCAAACCAAAACAATAGCAAAAAGCCCCAAAACAAAAATGTGAGGAAAATCAATAAATACCTAAATTATTTAAGGACAAAATACAACGGGGTGTCTTACTGTCATGCACCATACCCTGCATCGCAGAGCAGACAGGTGGATTGTCTCTAGCCGGAGCTGGGCTGGACACTCTCTCCAGCATGCTCATTAGTAGCTCTGCGCCTGGGCTCCCTGTTAGTAGAAAGGCAGGGATCACAGCAGGGAAGTTAGATCTCAGGCTTCTCACATTCCTGCTCTATCTTAGCAAAGCTTTGCAAAGCCTTTTCTGGCAGCTCATTAGTAGGTGCACTGATGCATAAGAGAAAGTCATTAGAAGTGTTTTTCAACATTGGCTTTTGATCAGGTGACTAGTAGCTTCGTAGAGACATTTACTTACATTGTTTTCTATAAGAGATTCTGTTGCTATATTGAGAATGACACACATATAAAATGTGGAAAACTAGCTTGACCTTTCTATGACAAAAAGAAAAAAGCTCTATTAGTTCCCTGAATCTTGTCTTTATATTGTCAACTATGACGTAATAGAAGCATGGAATACTCACTCTTTTAGCTCTAATAATCTATGCCAAGTTCAAATATATTGTTTGATTTAAGGTTATGACAAAAAGGACACTACTACCAAAGAATACAGCTGGAGTGCCTTAAGCTTTATGATTTACTTTTAGCAATAAAGATAATAATATACTTTCTTTTTCCATGCAGACTGGCATTTTTAGCATTTTAAGACTAAATCTATCTGTAGGCCGAAGTAAAATGCACAGTAAAATTTTATTGCATTGGATAGGGTGGACTGCTTAAGTGCCCCGAGTAGTATCTCCATTGGAAGGATTCTTTGTTGCACAGGAATTATTTTACTAAACCCCAAGAAAACTATGCAAGCTTTATTGGAAATAGTTCTAACAGAAAACTGTAACTAGCATCTTTTTTTCTCAAACCTGCTTAAATAGGCTGTAGAAAATGAAGTTGTACACAGAAACCAAAGAAGTTTGTTTGAAGAGTTATGCTTCGATAACGAACTTGCTTCTTTTGTTTGGCTCTTTCTAGAGGCTCGATTATTATGTAATATTGCACATGCCAGTATGACAATACTCCAAAATGCCTGTGGTGACTGTCTAGCGCCTTTGCTCTGCAGAAAAATCTCATGTTAAGCACATGCTATGACATGCAAGCAAACAAGAGGAGGTAAAGTTGCCTTTGTAAAAGTTTACTGAAACAAAATACATCAGCTTAATCAGGCCTGCTTCTGGCTATGTACGGACATGACATGCCAATTACATAAAGTTCCAGCTCAGCTAAGACTCCTGCTGACTAATTCAGTGTTGATTGTTTTCCGCTACATGGCTTTGAGTGCTTGTTAAGGCTGAGGAAAAAAAGGGAGAGGGGCAACAATTGTAGGAATTCTTTCCTTCCATCAGACTGTCTTATGATTGCCAGCAATTAGTTAAGCTCCTTGGCAGTAAAATGACAAGATGGGACTTGACCAAATACAATGTGTGGAGCACATAGGCATCTGCCCCAGCTGAAAGACATTACAATGTTTGTTAACCTTAAGGGTCATTCCTGATTCACTTCTGCAGACAGAAAACAAGATTTATATAACACAGATCAATACAGCCCTAAGACTTTCGCCATTGAGGATGCTAGATTGAGGCACTTCTCTTTATCAGTTTACCATGACACTAATGTATTTTGCCTGTTTTGCCTGGGCAGTGATGAATCTGTTGGCAAGAGAAAACAAATAAGTTCTGTTGTTGAGAGACATGTTGTCTATGATTTGTCTCAGCAGACATGCCAACTTGCTGGCCAATTCATTTCCTATTTAATTTAAGTGGCATATCTGTCTTCCCCTTTCTGGTATGTCTTTTGTCTGCTGCACACCCATACTGGCATGGCAAGAGGCGCCTGCAGTAGATCTTTTCAGGTAAGACTGATATATCCAAGGCAGAAGCAAAGTAAAGAATCAGAATCCCTGACTTTTAGTATGGGATTTTTTATAAATGATACTTTTCTCTCTGTTTGCACTCTGAGGAAATCACTTTAATCATCTATTTCAGACAGATCATAGGGATTTATTTTGCATACTCATAACTCAGTACCCTTTGAAAATATACCCTGTAATGTGCTGTACTGATGGGGGGGGGAGGGGGGTGGGTATATGATGCAGCAAAAGTTAGCAATCTTTTTCTATTTTTAAGAGCAACTTTTAAAATATGTTATTTGCTTGGAAAATAAAATACACGTTGAAAGCAGTCTTTACTCAGCAGAGAGAAGCTGGGTGCCTAAGGACTGCAAAATGAATTCTGTTGGTTGTGGGATCAAATATTATCTGCACCAGAAAATCCTTTCTCTTGCTTCAGAATGACAAATGTAATTCTGAAGTTGTTATTTCCTGTCTGTCCCAGGTTTGTCATCCCTTCAATTAAAGCAATTAGTTACACAGGCAGCTCATTGCTTCTGGAAATAGGACAATACATAAATTATATGTAAAAAGAATATATCTTCTTACAAAACCCTCTAAAGTGAATGTATGTTGAATGAGCATTTCCCTTAAGAGGCCCTACATCTGGAGGGGTGGGAGCTTGTATCAGAGAGGGCCTTCTCAGCTGAATCCCCTTCAGCCCTGGAATTTTCTTACTCAGTTTGTTAACCTCTAGGGCAGGGTGCAGAGCCCATGTGCTCATTCAGGGCCAGATCCTGCCAGTCTTATTTATTTTGAGTGGTAGCATACTCCAAAGGCAGTTAGATCAACTCCAATGGGACCATATGGTTCTACTCAATGCAAGGAACAGTGGCAGAATCAGGGCCTTGGGCTTTTTCCAAAAATGCGTTAGATGTAACAGATAGGCATTTTGTTTTGAGAACAATAATCTTCTTATAACTCTATCCTTGTTATTGTTGTGGTAATAGATTTTAGTAATTTTCATCCCATGGGTAAGATAGACTTTTTTTGATTCAAGAGACTAGGGCTGTGGGCACAAGTCTTCATAAACTGAATGATAAAATATATAGAATATTTAAAATGCTAAAACACGGAGGGAGAGGAAAGGCAATATTCAAGTGTCAAGCCTGACAACTTTTGGTGGCAGGTTTAACACATATTACCAAGTACAGCCTATCTATATCAGGATGTCAATTGTTCACCTACCACTGCAGTACTGCAAGTTTCTGGTTTACAGGATCATACGCTAGATGAAGAAAAACTTTACTGCAGACAAACATCGTAACTTAAAACTGTCAAACAGTACCATCATTTAGCAAGGACAGAATTCAAGCAGTGGAATAGTTAACATAAACCACACTTCTCAAATGTGTCAGCTAAATATCTGTGGCAGAACACATTAATTATAGCAGTCAGTTTACCTTTATCCTTCACAACATTTCTGATTAAAATTTCACACATTACAATGATATGTGTCTTTTCTACAAGCTATGAAATCTACTCAACGTCAATGAGTTCTTATTTTGTTATTGAAAGAGTTGATGTATGTATAAAAAAAAAAGACTTTTGATCCCTGACAGTGAAATCAAAAACTTAACTTCTGTTTTGAATTTAGTCATGCTACCTGCATGTATTATGTGCCTGTGCAAAGCAATCGTTAGTAGCATTGGATAAAAAGGAATAGAAAAAGTCCCTAACTTTGCTGCCAATAGAGGGTATGTGGTTTCAAATTTTATATTTGCTGAGCTTAATTAAGCCATAGATTATGTTTTGAAAGGTATGTTCAATTAACTGAATCCCTCATGAGGAATTATATACAGGAAGAGATAATCACAACATTTATCTGGTTTACAAATGTATATGCTTAGGTTAAAAATGTTCTGGTTTTTTATTCCATAGAGATATAAAGATTGATAAAAAAATAATGTAAACCAATAATTGCAAATACTTACACAGTAATGTGTATAAAAATTCCAATTATATTCATTATTAAGCATATAAAACTATTTTTATTGGTAGATAATTACTGATGAAAATCTCTTATTTAACATTTTATTTGCATCTAATTCAGGAATTCATATTTTAAATAAAGTTGCATGTTTACAACAAGGAGATCCATTAAAGCACATAAAATATCTAAATCACTCTACAGAAATGTATCTCAGTGTAAAGAAGGGATGCAGAGTGTAAGTCCAGTGTAAACCTTTGTAATTAAAGCATAAGCAGTGCTTGAATTTGGTTCATGTGCATTCTCCAAGCCAGCTGGATAAGCCTAAAAATACATTAAGCCAATCCAAAGGCAAATACATGCTGTGATGTACTGGTAATCTCCTGCATCGTCATGTACTTGTTGAAAATGAGCGTGTGATTCCATGTGTAATAAGAGAAGTTTGACAAGGGAGCAAAATCATACATTGTCAAAACAAGTGTCTGGACTTTGCCTACACATATATATTTTGTTAATATACTTGCTTCCAAAGTGACATTTATTTGGTAGGGCAGCACCACTCTTCCCTGACAATGCATTGACTATTTTGATTTCACTGAGAATAGTTTTGACTGCGAACACTTTCTTTTACTGAGACCGTTGCTCGCTGACATAAATGAGATCTGATAGCCAAGGCAGGCTCTTGGCTTGGCAACAAGCCACTGGCTTGATTATTGGAAAGATAGAGCAAAATGTTACAGAAGTAGTCCCGTGGGGAGAAATCCCACCTCTCTCAATGGCACCCTCTGAGGAGCCACTGTGAGTGCCCGTCCCTGGCACAGCCCTCCCTTGCTGGCTGCGTAGTGAAGGGGAATGCTGTGCTTGGGCTGTGCCCCACTTTGGGGACACCTCCAGACAGCACTGGGACACAGCACAGCACTGTTGGAAGGGAAGATGGTACCTACCATCCAAAGAAAAATGCAGAGGTTGTAAAATTTTTAGGTGGCAGACCCTCATTGGGGTTAGAGTGTATAAGACCACATGTGAACATATGCCAGCATGAATGTCTACATTACTGCATTATAGGCAAGGCTGAACCTGGACAGCAGTCTAGTCCAGTGCTGTACTGTAATACAATATTTCTGTTACCAGACAAAAGAAGTAATGTAAAACAAGTGCTAATGTTGTGTAAAGGCAGCTTGGGAATGCAACAGGATCATGTCCCAGTCAGAGACTGGCTATTTCTCTATTTTCCATTGAGTTTCATGGTCTGAAAAGTGAGGAAATAAGGGCAAACCTTTGCCAGAAGATCTGGAGAATGCCCTGGTCTAGTAATTACCAGTATTGTGACTCCATCTCAGTCTCAAGGACAGCCAAACTGCTATTTGGCTGATAAATAAGCAAGGTAGTTCTTAATCTTGATGAAAGATAAAATGTTGCTGTCCTCTGTTCTACTTCTGTCTGTACCCACTGACGGCTCCCAAGAAAATGCACAGGTTTTTGGAAACACTTTAGGACTTTCATTTAATGAGCTGAAGAATACCAATGAGATAAACTCTCTTGTACTAATGATTCTTTAATAAAAATAGTTTAGGCAGAGTTCTTCATTCCGATCTCCTGGGAGTAATGTGTCCAAAATAAATACTCTAAAGGCCTACCTTGTACTAAGTTCACAGTGTGTATTATCATCTCTCTATAAGGCATTGGTGTTCTAAATGCTTCTGAGTTTCAGCTTAGAAATTTCACAGTGAAAATTAATAAAGAGTTTAGCTATAGAGTGACCTCTGTTTCCCCGTCTAATCAAGCCCAACCAGCTGAATGGGTTGCTTTAGAGTTTTGCTGGATAAACCAATGTATGTTAAAACCTCTGCTTGTGTGAACTTATAAATAACAGTACTAGAGAAAAACTTGATGAAACTTGGCTGAATTAGCTTAAAAAAACCAGGATAAGCCCTTCTTCTTTGTCTCATCAAAATAGAAGATATTTCCTCACAGACAAATGAAGTTATAGCATCACAACTCTGCCCAGTGGATGTTATCATAATGTGAGAGCGCATTTCCTGAAAAGATTAAAATTTCATACAAAAAGATGAGTATTTTATTATAATTTTTCCACAATAAATGTCTCTGTACATTCCTGACACTGACTCTGTGAGTTTACAAAAGTTGGAGATAATTTGAACTAATTTTAAAGAGGAATATCATCTCCCTGCAAGTACTACCTTTCCCAAATTATTCGAATGCTTTACATAACCCATCGCAATAGGAGTCAGAAATATTAGCTGCTCTTGCACACCAGCATGACATCATCCAAATATTCAACACCTATTTAAACTTAGCAACAATCCATATATTTTCCACATGCAAAACACATTGGTCAGGGAATTTTAAAATAATCATTGTATTTGTGAAATTATAAAACTCTGAGGGAATATTTGGAGCACCAATGTGGTGGGTTGTTTTGGGGGCTCCCTTCTTGCCTCCCTTCAGGGAGGATCCACTTCCTAAAATCCCTGACCCCTCCAGTGTCTCTGCCATGTACCAGGGAGCCAGATGAGTTCAAAATTGGACCTGCTGTGTTCATGTTTTGAATTCCATTTATGTTTACCTTGTTTCAGAGTGCATGTGTTTATTTTTACAAGAGACAATGATCATGAAATAGAGGTGTGAAAATTTAGATAGCAGCTAATTAGTTTTATTCAGACTGTTACAGAGCATAATGGATTTTCAGCTTTCCCTATGCTTTATCCTCTGAATTCAGGCAATTATTTAGCAGTGCTGGAAGAACAAGTTATTGGTCACAATTTCACGATGTAGACTGCATGTGTAAGGCCACACCAATTAATTGAATTTATATAAAATTGTTTATTCAATTTTAATTAGATTGAGCTATATTGTGGCCATATTGAATAAACTTAAGCAGTGGCCTCTCAGTTTCATTGTTTTATTACAGTGTATACATTGCTGCATATTTTCCCCAATTCTTACAAAAAAGGAAAATATGCTTCATGCTCCAGATAGCTTAGAATAAACTCATAAGGCCAGGTGGATTTTGGTTTAATGTGTGCGATGTCGAAGGGAAAAGTGGAAGTAATATTTGGTATCCTGCCCACTGGGTTAAGCTGGAGAATGGAGGAACAGCCCCTAAATTCTCCATCCAATTGAAAATTGACTCTTTCTGCAGCTCAGTGACTACAGCTGCAGCAATGCCCCTTTTCTATTTATGCTGATCAGTAGAGCTACATAAAAGCTTCCTCCCAGGTCTTCCCTGTCTCTCCTATCTTCTGCCTCCCAGCACAAGACTCCTCTGGCAATGCTACCTAAAGTGTACTTACAGCAACTGCCTAAATGTTCTAAGTATAATCTTACTCTAATCTGGGAAAACCCTGTGCAGGAACAGAGTTTCTGCAGATCTAATATGCAGGTTTCTTGTCATGCAGGTGCCAGGGTGGATCATGGCATAATAATGAATGGTGTGAATAATAGGAGTCCAATATCTAACAATAGGAGTCCAATTTGAAAGTGATTCTCTCCGAAGAATGACATACCCTAACACATTTGTGTGTTCTGTGAAATAGTTTTTTATTCTCCATTTAAATTTGGAATATTGCTGCATGCACTCTTCTTCAGCCAGTAAAAAATTAAGGTCTACCTTTCTTAACTTTTACTCAGAGCTCTCATTTTAATGGAAAAAAGATCTATTGCAATCTGTTATGTTGATTAGATTTACTGTCAAGGCAACTAAAGTGCACAATTGTTTATTTGTTTGTTCTTTCAGTGTAAACATTGACTGGGTTGTTAGCTCTGTTTCTTATTAAGGCTTCCCAGCAAGTCCCTTTCTAAAACTCTGTTTCTCAAGTGTTTGCCAAATTTGAACCATCTGAGGTGCATTTAGCTATGACAACATCTCAGAAGATTTGGATGTTTCAAGAATATTGTTAGAAAAAAAAAAAAAAAGAACAAAAATGCTGGTGAAATCTGGCAAGTTCCTTTCCTAGCAGATCCATCAACCTCATATTTCAGAATAGCAACTTGAAATTTGGCAGGGAGGCAGCGTTCCCTATCCCTGTGAAAATCTGGCCGTGCTGTAAGCCTCGAAGAGTTACAGTTGCACATGGTGGGAGACTTCTTCCACTTTAGCTGCTGAAAGTCCTGGAGGGTCCTGTCACATCGCAGGTGCTTTTGTGTCGCTGACCCAATCCTGCCAGTGCCGAGCCTGCAGCCCAGAGCAGCCCAGGGCTGCTGGGGCAGAGCTGGATCCTGGCTGGGAAGGCAGCTCCTGGCATGGGGAGCTGGGCTGGGGCACAGGAGCTGACAGCAATGCGCTGTCAGTGCTGCGTTCACACACCATGACACGCATTACTGAGTGGCACCCGGGCAGCCTGGAGGAAGCTGTCTAATTAAAATTCAAAGGTAACAAAGCCAAACCAGAGAAGGAAATAAAGTATGAGACTGGTACAAGGAAGCTGGTGGAACTGGAAGTGACTGGACAAGGAAATTATGTTCACTGTTGGTGATTTAGATTTAATTAGCTGATTCCCCCCCTCCAATTCCAATTCCCAGCACCTCCTGTCAGTTATAAAAACAAGTCCATTTGGTTCATTAAAAATGTGTGTTTCTGTACATTGAGGCATTTGGGAGTTCTTAGAATAAAAGATCATGGAGAATATATTTTGAATTTTTAATAATGAGATCCCTTTCAACATGTTCAGTGATGGACTGAAATCGTTCTAAAGTTGAAATTAAATGAGAAGGCAGGGGGGCTACAATTTGTATCCTACTTAGCTACCATTACTTCACTCAAGTAACATCTTTCAATTATTACAGTGCTTCAGAAATTATGAATTCTATTTACTAATTTAGTGCAAGGCATGAACTGTCTTTATTTCTGATAGGATTTTCTCTTTCTTCAATAAACACAGACTTTCCTGCCTTTCAGATATATGAAAAATAGGCTTTAATTTTCCATGGGTTGCTCTGCAATACACCTGGGGTTTGCTTCTCAAACAAAAAGAACGCACCTTAAAATGCCACATATTTAGTTAGTTTAAAATCATGCTACAGCATGTCATTCAGATTCACTAACTTCAGCCTGATTTAACAGTGCTTGAATAACATGAATTTCACTTCAACTTAATTAAACAGAGGCATAAGCATTTCAGGAATGATTTTGATGCAGTGTGGACACTTGAAGCCTCATTGTAATCTTACACACAAATGAGCATGCAAAATGTCACTTGAAAGGCAGAGATTTAGATACCTAAGATGTAGAGGCAATTATCCATTTGTGTACATCAGTGCTGTGTTTAAGAATACAAAATATTTGTGTGTATTCACTGAAGACCCATTGGGAGAAAAGAGCTCTTCAAAGTAATTTTCAAGCCTTTATTTAAAATGCAGAACAATGAATTTAAAACTCAGGATTTTGAAATGCTGATAGCAGAAGTTCAACATTTTCTATTAGTTAAATAGGACAATAGGAATCAGAAAATCAGGGGCAGCATTGTGTGTATGTTTGCATGATTAACTTATTTATTCAGTTTGAAATAAAGAGGGGAAAATGGTGTCAGATAATACACCGAATTTCATTGTAAAGAAGTTTTTACTATATGATTTTCTAAGCTCATGATGACTCTTTAGATTCATTTTACTGCTGCCATTAATACAGCTAGAGGAGATAAAAATGAAAAATGTTTCTCTTATAAATAGAGCTATTTTTGCAAACAGAGTCCCCCCAGCCACACTTTCAGCCACACCTGGGGAAGATGCAACACAATAGCGCTGGGACAGTGACAAACTCAGTTATGTTACAGACATTTGAAATTTACACTGGCTTTTCCCACATATTACCATGTAGCACTGCCTCTGTTACCTGGACCAGAAATGTTTTGTTTCGCTAGATCCCAATCTTGTAAGACAGCCCTGTCATTTTAATTTGTCACTCTTTGTATACTACATCGCACAGGAGTCTTGTTGCCCCAGCCAAGTGCCATAGGCTACTGCTCAGAAGGGAAACCTGTCATGGGGGATAGCAAAGGTAAACAGCACAAAACAGAAAGTTTATGGCTGAAATCACCACCCAGGGCTCCATGCCCACAGGCTTCGCAGGTGGTGTAATCACCTACGGCTGAATTGGAAAGATCTGTGATTTCAGCTGAGAGGTGGGCATATGTCTCTCTCACCATCCCCTGCCTCCACCATGGTCCCTGTGCAGCCATGTCACTCACAGGAGGTATCAGGAGGGGACTGAAGATGAAATTAAAGTACTGTGGTAGGAAGAGAAGTCGTGGTGGACATGATGCCTGAAAATAGCTCCAGGAACTCTGTAGTAGAGTTGACAGAAAAAAAAAAAAAAAGTCTGGGAGAAAAAATCAGACAGCCTAGGGATGATCACACATCTCTGAAACAACCAAGTGATCCCAGATCACTGGTGGCAGAAGTTCCAAACCTTTATCCAAAGAAGGCGACAGCAAACAAATATGACCATGGTTCTTTCAGGAGTTTTGGTGTTATTCTTTGACAGTATGATGAACCTTACTTACAAATTGTGAAAGCTAAAGAGAGTTAAGAAAGCAAAACTTCATTGCATTTTTACTTCTTAAAAGCTGAGAGAGTGAAACACAGATCTTCTTTTCCTGATGTGGATTTTTGGCTTTTGGGGGTTTTGATCCACCCCCATCGAAGCAATTAATCAAAATAAATGAAGCAGCAAACATTTGATATTAGCTGACTTCGGGCTGCAGCATACTAATACTAACATACCGTCCTCAGGGATTCCATTTACCACACTGTGCCGGACACACTGTGGGTTGTACTCCAATGTCTTTACCCCCGGACAGTATTTTGAAGCATGTGTTGGTAAACCATTGATTAGAAAAAGGGAATAGCTTATCCTTGGTTTTGGTTGGTTAGGATTTGTGGAATCTCTATGTAGCTATGCAGATGTAGTGAAATTCAAGGTGGAGTTATCAATTACCATCTGTACCAAGCCTTCCCTTACATTTTGTGAGATGAGGGCCATCCTGTAAACGGGTGTAAATCAAAGAATCAGTGTGAAAACACTTCAAAGCTAGGGATTAGTAAATCCTTTACTTGTGAACTTACTGTGAACCATAAGAGAGACCTAACATCTTAAGAACACAAAACCAGACATATTCCAATAGATAAACCAAAGTGCCTTATCAAAGGCAATGGGTATCACAAATTTGGAAAGATGAAACTTAGAAAAGTGGTTCTATTTATGAGACAATCCAAAGAACTGGAGAAAGGATTTTCTGTGAATAATGTAAAAGAGCTATGCCAGTTAGGCATGGCCATGTAATTGTGGGATTACTTGGCTTGATTTGACTAAAACCCTCCATAGCAGAAGTGTGCAGGTGGGATTTCTGCCTGCCTGTCCTCAAATAATCTTTTGTTTGTCAGATAGTACTCTCAGAGCAATGTAAGAAGAAGATAGTGACAAAGTGTCAACACATACAGTGTCTTCAGCTGATCTTGGCCTTCTGAGAAAGCCCACAACATGAGCACAGGCTGTTTTCTCTTTCCTGTTCACAGGTGGTTTTGCTTTATTAGATACTCATCCCACAAAAGAAAAGGGGGGGAAAAAAGAGGCATCACATAAACAATAGTCTTTATTTCTTCTCCAAAACTGATCCCTGGACTTTAGCTGTAAGCTTTGTCCTCCAGAAAAGCAGTCAAATCCATAGAGCAATGGATCACAGATTAATAAGACCTCCCTGCTAATATGACTTCAAAGTTATTAAAGAACATTTCTGTGCAAGGTTTAAGAGCCTGGTATGACTCAGCAGTGTCCTTATCCAAATTCCTTTTACAGCAACTAATTATGGAAATTTTCTGAGATATACTAAGTGCTTAGGAGTTTTCGGTATCCTTTCAAAGGGGTAATTTGGCAAATTTTGCCAAGTTAGGAAAAGCATGAAACTTGATGAGGAAATGGTGAACAGAAAGTTTGGAAAGGACTTAAATAGGTGTGGAAATGAGAGCTTCAACTCCTGTTTTACAAATGGAGGAAAAGAAGCAAATAGTTTTAATGATTTCACTGAGGTGACAAAGGAAGTCACTAGTAGGATGAAGAGTTGTAGCCAGGGGGAATTTGACATGAAATGATATTTCATTTCAGTAGCAATTATCTAATCAATTAACACACCCCATGGCCCCTGTGGCACAATGTGGCCATGGACACCATGGCCATGGCAGTCTGTCTGCTGCTGCCAGCCCATCACAGCATCTGCCAGCCTATGTGCCAAAGAAATGTGATGTGCTTGTCATCATCTGTACAGCATTTCCTGAACAGGAAAGGTATTCCAGTAAAGCCAAGTCAGGACACAGGGATACATCATCAGCCAGTCCACCTGCATAGGGATGGTGTGGGTCACTCAGTTGGAAACAAGGAACTTCAAGAAGACTCTGAGAGAAGCTGCCCAAGGACTCAGTAGCTCATCCATCCTAGTGTGTGCCACAGTGTCCACAGTATGCCATGGTGTCCATGGGAGCTATGGTGGGCCACGGACCACACGCTGCTTCACTGCATGAATCCACTCCAGTCTCAATCCACTGCTTCTCCTCCAGGACCTCCCCTGCACATCCAACTCTCTGGCTCCCCTGTAATTCCATTATTGATAGAACTGACAGCTGTCATTTAACTCTTTTGCAAATGTCCTCCCAGTGCTTGGAGGATTTTCTTCATCTGGCTTAGTTTGCTTTTCAACTCTAAGAGCAAGATCTAAAAGACAGAAAAGAAGCACCTTCTTTCAGAAATGTTGACTGAATCCCACTTTCCTTTCCCACAGAGCCACACCCCTCTCCCACGCTGCTGTACGCCCAGAGGGGTGCTCTGCTCCCTGCACCCAGCTCTCTGCAGCAGCTAGAGCAGGGCTGGCTGCAATTGACACTTCCCTCCTGGGCCCTGTCCCTTCAGACCCAGGATATAAATATCCCCACCAGATGTTTAATAACTTCTCTACTGGAGAGAAAGCAAAAGAAATGCACCAATTTTCATATCCATCCTCCTTACCCGATATTGGTTTAAAAGCAGATCAAGAGCTGTCCTGAACACCTTCTGGGTTTCCATTTCCATTTGCCTCTTTTGCATTTCATGCTCTATAATTATTAGGCATTGATGCTGCTTTTTGGTTTTTGGGTTGTGGGGTTTTTTTTTGGAGAACTATATTATATAAATATAATAGGCATGTTAAAATATTAAATGATTAACTGTTTGTTTGTACACCTATGAAACAATCTGTAATGGGATTAGACTGAATCCCTAAAGAGTCATTAACTTGCATTATATTGAAGTATTTATTATTGTGGCATATGTAATGGATAATATTTGTTTACATTTTTAATTACTCACATTTTCAGCCAAGAAAATCTCCAAGGATAATGTCTCATTTACAAGTGTCCTGGCAAAAGACAGCATAATGTAATCACACATTACCAACAATTCCATGACAACCATGCATTGGTTTAAATATGTGTTTCAAGTAAAGACATAATTATGATAAACAATAAAAAAACCAATGACATCGTGTTTATATGTATAAAAAAAACCCCTCAAAAACTTAAATTAAGCAAGCTTTTCTCTAGCTGGTGTATATATTGAGTTTGTTCCAGGTTCCAGTGTAGTCAAAAGAAAAAAATTCCATTTTCCTCCACAGTGTCCAAGCTGACACCACAAATAATGCAGCAAGAAAGTGGCAATTTTTTCCTTCAAAATTTCCCAATGCATTGAGTCCTATGATTAGGGTGGGAAATATTATTTATTTTTTTTCACAGAAAGTGAATAACTAAATAACAGGAAATAGAATTTAATTGAAAACCCTCAATTTTGCAAAGTTTTTTCAGGAACTTGCAGTTAAGTGCCTGGATGATAACCTCTCCTTATCAGAATTGGCCAAGGAATGAGCTGTATTATCCCTGAGACTTAGATCAGCCATGATGTATTTTTGGTGAGATCCTCAGAAATATTCTTCACAGAGCTTAATGTCACTTAGAAAATTGATCCAGCAGTAGTGAATGACCCATTGTCTCAATCCTTGTTCACTGCAATTCCAATTTCAATATTCTTCAAGAAGATTTTTTGCAATAATAACCCTTTGGGTTATTATATAGGAAATAATTGTCTCTGGCTTTTATGGAGACCCATCAATAGTGAAGCAGGGAGTTTCTTCCTAAAAACAGTAAGAACGCATGCATTTTAGAAGAAGCATCATGAGGAATACAATTTTGGAATATGTCCTGCAAGTGAACTGAGCAACAACTCCATTTCTTCTTGGTAGTTCTTTCTAGATTTTGTAGAAGATTCGGTCCTGTTTATATAACTCTGCCTAAGAAGTATTGCCACATGACAATAAGACAATTTCTTGTTCTTAGTACTGTGTTAAACCCATGGCCATAAACAAGAAGGTGAAATATGTATTTGACCTTTGAAAAACTCTATTTGGACAGTAGAATCCCTTACATCCATACATGACATCTTCAGAACTCAGAAAATTTCAGCCTATCAAACAAAAAATTGGTGGCTGTTTACAATAATTTCAGTTCTTCCTGCAAAGGAGATTTTCTGATTCCTCACAATGGCTTTCTTTGCAGCTAAATCCCATAATATTTGATTGAAAATGCCGTTGCTGTCCTTTAAACCTTTCATAGATTGGCAGCCTTCTTTGAAAGTCTCATTTCAGTCATTGGAACAGACTTCCCAGGGAAGTGATTGAGTCACCATCCCATTTTTAATTCCTGTGGCAAAATATACCTTGTTATTCATCCAGACTACCAAACCAGTCAGTTATTTAGCATTTTTATAATGTATTTTTGGTCTTTACTTAGAAAAGTGGACCTGTGTAAATGAAATATCTCTGCAGTAAACCCTTTCCTCATTAACTGGTTGCAGTTTTTGAAATAAAATAGCCCAGCAGAACAAAACACAAAGCATTCCTATCATTGTTTGAATAAAAAGATCCAATGCACCAAGTTTGTATCATAGTGGCTGTAGTGGAAGGAGTATATGCCATGCTACTTAATATCTTTGAAACCATACTCATGTCTTTAAAAGAATGTGTAAATCTCTCTCTAATTAATTGTAACGGAGTTTAGTTTGCCCACTGAGAGGAGCATAAACCCTTTAATTGCTACATTCTAGAAGTCTCTGAGTCCCCAGCCAGCAGTAACCATTTGATGTGTATCATGTCAAATGTGATGCTTCAAAATTAGTTTGATTAAAAATACGTAAAGTTAATGAATTGTCAAAAACCCAGTGTTCTTTAGAAGGCACAGTTTTTAAAAGATGTCTATTTTAATCTTCATAATATAACTGTCTCTGGTATTTCTGTCATTTGGTAATGCTTCCAGACACATTCATGGTGGTCATCTTTGATCATATAAATTCAAGAGATTCCAAGGCTTTTTCTATTTGCATAAAAAACAAAGAAAGCATTGTCAGAAATCCCCAAATATGCATTTTGAATCAAGTTTCACCTAAGTGCTATACAAAGACTCACTGTCTTGATGCTAATTTATTGAAAATGCCTTGGCCTTTAGGAATTTCCCATTGGCACTTAGTAGAGCTGAGCTCAAAGTGGCAATAGCAAAAAACAGCCATCGAAACTGTGTTCATGCTGACATCTAAGCCCTAGTGCTCAAATTATGAGTGACTTGAAACAAAATACTGTAGAAGGAAAAACAAAGCATAAATACTTTAGGTGCCAAGATTTTGCTTGAAAGGGGTAGAGGGGAAAATAAGTTAGGGTTTTTTTTTTTTTAGTGAAATCTGATGTACTAAAGACTTAGCACCAAAAAAGGATTTAACTGTAGATGTAAAAGTTTTGATGTTTAGTGCACAGCTCTGAAGTCAGTGTTTTACATCTATAATTTTTGCATATACATACCCATATTTAGATTTCAACATATGGTCTGTAAATAACATATGTAAGCTGGATCGTTGAGTGAGATGATTTTTTTCCTGCTGAATGTACGTGTTTATTTTATGAGCAGAGACGTGAAAAGTTCATTCATGTCAAAATGTGTTGCTAAGTATAAACATGCTGCTTCACTTTAGGCAGGATCAGGAAAGACCCTGGGTGTGTAATCTCTGAATTGACTCTATGCTGATGTTGCCCAGGTTTTGTATTACTAAACTATGGCTCACAACAACAACAAAAATTTAACCTTTAAATAGAGGCACCAAAATAATTTAAAACAGATTGGAGGGTTTAAAGGGCTCCAAGAATAAGCAGATCATATTTCAGTTCCTCCCCTCTAGGGCCTACCTATTTGGTGTTCAGAGTTCATCTCATATTGCAGCTGCTTATGTTCACTTTTTCTGCAGTGTGTGGATGAAATGTCCAAGGAAAAGAAATAAAAACAACAAAAACCTAAAATATACAACATTAAAAATATCTTCCCTAAAACAATGGTTTGGCTGTTATTGGGCAGGGAATAGGACAAATCACCCAGAGGCTTTTAAGTAAGAGCAGGGAAAAGAAAAAATCATGAAAAGCATGAGAAAGAGTGGAGATTTTAAAGGGACTTTTGGTTTCAGGGGACATTTTTTATTCAAAGTTCTTCCAGGTTATGGAGCCCATTATATTTTTTTTTTTTTTTTTTGGTTCTTTTATTAAAAATTTCTTTGTAATTCATTTAGAATTTCTTGCCACTGGGCACAGACAGATAACAACAACAAACAATGGCACTCTGTATTTATCACTTTATTCTGTTTTACAGTGTATCTCTGATTATGGAAACAATACATTTTTTCTACCTTTCTTTGGTTACTGTTTGTCAAGAGTACCCTTTATAAACAATATATTTTCCCATTTTAATAAAAGGCTAGAGCTGCACTAAATGCATAAGATGGGATTTGAAACAAAAACCCATCAGACTGCTAAAATAAGGTTACAAGGCCTTCATTTCTACCACACCATCTTATGAGTTAAAAAGCCTTCCATCTACTACATTTGCTAGCCCTACTATTCAAATGTAAAAGCCATATATCTATTTAATTAATGAATGAATTTCACTCCTTTCACCAGAACGTCTTGCCATGAAGTCCTGCAACCAAAGTGATTTCTGTTGCAAACATCCTACTCACACCAAACAATCTGTACTAAATAATCAGGCTCTGAGGACATTTTCTTCCTTACATATAATCTATTCCATTTTTCTTTAGCCTGTACTTATGCATATGTAAAGGTATTATTACGAAGGACCCAACATCCTTTGATGACTGAGGAAAATCTGGCCCCTTTGAAGTCTATGTGAATTTTCCTTTTCAGCTGCAGAGGGGGGAACCTCACCCCATCTGTCTAAGTCTCCCTAAGTAATTCACATGGCTTGGGTCCAAAAAGAGGTGAGCACTGTGTTCAACAGTGAATGGTAACCTCACCGGTGGCCATAACTGGAACCACTTGTAAATCCCCAAAGGTGATAGCAGATACGGTCGTACCTTCTCACATGGTTCTTTCTTCCAGCCTACCTAGAGACCTCTGCATTTCCCTTCTGCTGTACCTCCCACACTCTTCTTAAAGTAGGGAAGAATTCGCATTATTTGGGGAGGCGATCCTTTTGACTTCTTTCAAAGCTGGCCCAACCAGGCGCAGCTGTCATTACTGAGGTACCCAGAACCTGTCCTGGATTAAACAGTGGTAACTTGCTTTCCTTTTCAGCTCTTCTACCCATTTCTTCAGAAATCTCTTCCTTCTGACTTGCATTAATAGACTGAAACATACAGACCAAGAAAACTAATCTACTGTAGTAATGTTTTAATTAATAATTAGATACAGCTTGTTCTCTCAAGATGAAAATATTTCCATTATGACTAAATCTTTATACTAGAGAAGGACTAAAATATCATGATTTGTGTTCTGAACCATCAAGAGAGTACAAAAATCAGGTGTTTAACCAAGTAAGTCTTCCAACAAAGCAAAACTGTAATTCTGCAGTGTGTCACTGAAAAGGGAGTACATATTCTCATGAACCACAATAAGGCCAGCTCAGTTGTTCCAGCTCCTCTTCCAGGGCCAGATATCTGCAGATATCTCCAGATATCAAAACTGACTTGCTTACATATTCCCCTGAAACTTGTATGTAGTGTGCCAAGTATTTCCTAGATCATGTCTATGTTACGTCAGCTGTTAACAACTGACTTCAAATTTGATTTGCTACCATATGAAACTGGGATTTGCATCTGACTTTAAATTCAGCCCTAGCTTCAGAAGAGTATCATACGAGAGTCAGCTAATCTCATTTCACTTCTGCAGTGTTTCTAGATGCCTGGCTGAAGATTAAAACACTCATGAAAGCAGCTGCAGAACTAAGCAATCATGATAGCACTAAACAAGTTTATTCTTGATCTACAATATCATTAGAAAATTTGGGGGAATTAGTGCTCATTACATATGGTATATATTTGTCTTTATTTTCTACATACTTATCTGAAAGGTTAATGAAAATGCAGATGCAATGGTTCCTTTATAGGGGTTTACCTTCCACGAGTGCCAGTTTTCAGACTAATTGATTATGTCAGAAGCTCTATAAATATCAATAGCATATGGAAAGGTTAAGCCGAGGTCTCCACATAACTGGATTCATACTCTTTATTGATGGTACAACCATTATCCAACCATAATGGAAGTGCTTTGAGTGTGAAATAGAGTAGAACATTGGATAATTTTCACCAACTACTGACTGGAGGAATCAAACTGAATGACTGACTTCTGCAAACTAATGAACAAATGTATGATGTACAGTGTGTAAGCTAAAACTAGAATTTAAAAAAATCAAGAATAATGTAAAATTAAATGCATGTAATCATTGTTTCACCAGTTGTAGTTTAATACTATTTAGGATGCTCTTCAATCTCTGAAATAAACAGTAGCAGGCTGTGTTAGTATGACATCTTGCAAATAAGAGAAGGTAGTTGACAACATGTTATTCAGTGTTCCCTAACAGACCTAAAGATACTTTCTAGCTTGGAAGAATATTAGGAGTCAGTTCTAAATCAGATTTTGATTGTGCTATCTTTTTTTAGGATGTTAACAACCATTTTTCAGAATGGCTTTATTCTCTGTTAGTTCTTCTCCTTTACTACCTCTGGTGGGAATTTTTGGCACAATACAGAGGAGTCAATCCAATCCCTAAGTGTCATTTCCCTGACAGCTCTGGATAGCAAAGAGAGCCTGAAAGCAGTGTGGCATTGCAGCATTCCCATTGCCATCACTCCACGATAGACCTGGTGGTAGTGCAGGAGGGATACTGCAGCTTCACCAGTTGTTACAAAAAAAGATGGATTAGGTTATGAAAAGTTTGAGGAGTTACTGATGTATGTTCTACATGCAGTGGAACAACTGGGGAGGTATATTCACTTGGCCATGTGGAGCCATAACCCCATTTTCATGCTCAAGACTAGATTGCACTTGAACCGTTCACCCACTCTGGTCTTTCCTCTTTCTGAAATGATCTCTGTGTTCAACAGGTTTTGTAGGAAGTTCCAAGACTGTGCTTTGTTGCAGGTAATAATTTAAAAACTACAGACTAGTGCTAAAATTGCTGCAAATATGCCAAAGTTTTCTAACCAGCTGAAAAATGCAGCTAAAAATCCTGTATATTTCCACATCTGGACTGCTTGGTTCCATAAGAGGTATGGGACAGTGGTTCAGCTGTGTGCATTAGAAGTGAAATGAATGGCTCTTGTCTCAGTAGTCAGTACATTTTCTTTTCATTGAAAATATATCTGGCACCAATTGCAATTCATTTTACTGTGTTTTTCTTTGATAATGAGTGTGCTTAGACCTCAGATTGTATCACTTTGCCATATAAATTTCCCTTAAATTTAGTATATAGCAGCATTAGGAAATACTGCCTCCTTTTGGTTTTGAAATTCTCTCTGCTAGAGAGAATTTAGGGGAAAAACTGGTATAATCAATCCCATCTTTAACATCTGTTTCTAACTGCATGAAACTTCATGTACAAATAAAATTCCCATACTGGTGAAAGCAACAGCAAAAGTCCTTTTGAGTTTACCCCAGTTGATCAGGCTATTTCTGTAGGACCAGACTTCTCTATCTGCACTTGATCATGTTTCACACTCCACATGATCTGACCCAAATCAGTGTGCAGGAATATACACTTCACTCTGATCTCTGATTCTCAAAAATCTACTGTGTCATCCAATTGATACAGAGTTTATCTCTGTTTATCTCTGGTTTCTCCTACAGTTGAGAAGTCATGAGTGACTTTATGCCAGATTTATTTTTATCATTTGCTAAGCATTGTCCACATCAGCCTTTGAGTTTTATCAGCTAAGCACCAACGAGGTGTGACCGTGGTCAGACTATTTGCAGGAGCAGGACAAACTGCTGCAAGCTGTGATATGTGCAGCCTGTAACCCTGGGTGGGAGGTGACCCACATCAGCTGGGAGAAGCTCTGGGCACACTCTTGACTGGAAGCAGTGACTGGGGGGCCTGTTCCAATAAGGGAAATGTGGGAAAATCTTGATGAAACACATGGCTACAGATGCCTCGACATTCCTTCTGTCCAAATTTTCATTGGCTCTTTACAGCTGTTAAGGTGAGAATTTACAGTGGACTCATAAGGGAAAAGAAAGGAGAGCTGTCTTTCCTACTACTAAGAGTGAGGTGGGGGGAATATCTTTTAGCTTTTGACATGAATATAATATTATATGCTTGATGATTGTCATCCAGACCAGTCAAAAATGAAAGGTCAAATCCAATTCATTTTAGTCATGTAAAGAACCCTACAAAGTCAGTTTGACTAATGTTCTTCAGGCAGAGAAATTTAGCTTTGAGCATTATCTGGAGCAAAAGGAAGTGTAAAGCCATTGCTTTCTCAGAATTGCTGTTAAGGACACTAAAAAAAGCTTTAAAAATGACTTTGAATTGCTTCTGTTAAAAAAAATGCTTGAGTTTGACTGAAGTAGCTGAAGAGTACATTAAGACCCAGATTTTCTTGAGGTCCAGTAAAAGACTTAATCCCAGTAGTAACACCATGCACTCTCAAGGCAAATAGTATGGTCCCGTAAAGACTGGTGCTTCATCCACCCTCTAAATGGAAGAAAGCTGCTGAAAATTACCTCTAAGTCACCAAACTACACAAATTATCTCTCAAAAAAACCAGCATAAATAAAATACTGTTTTATTAACTGCACTCCTATTTTCCATTGAGAAATGTGAAGGTCACAGGAATAGTCATTTCTTTTTCAGATTTTGAAAATAACATAAAGCTATTGCTATGACATGAGTCACTTGATTTCTGAAAGCACCTCCAAATCCTCATAAATAGATAATACAGTGCCTATGTTGTTGTGAGAATGTCCCTGCTTATGAACTGTGCTTAAATTACCTTGTACTACCCCAATTAGATTCACAACATACCTATATTGTAAGAGGCTGTTTTCTCTCTCAATTAGTTGAAAAGGATTAGACACACTGATAGATAGTACTAAATGCTAATGGGTCAGATCCTAAAGCCATTACACTGTTTTCATGCTGCATTCTGCTGGCATTGATTTCACTGGAGTGCTGAGGAAAACCCGAATATGAACATCAGTATGCAGCTCAATATTTTATGGGTTTTCTACTCTTGGCTTTTAAAAATATTCTCCCTCTGCTATTCTTTAGCCAGAAGAGCAAAAAGAGCTAGTTCCAGCCCTGACTTCAAAAAAAAGGCTGAGTGACAGTACAGAGGCTTGAGGAAATCACAAGTTTATATGTGGGCTTTTTTATCGTCTCTAATGGCAAAATTAAAATTAGTTCCCAATTAAAAGAGAAAAGCACAAGTACAATCTGAGAACAGAAGATAAAGGGTGCCACGAAGAGAAGATTATTAAGCAGCATAGTATAACAGGACCCCAGGTGCAGAAGGGCCTCATTATACTCACATTCTTGTGCTGCAACATACAGATGTACAGTAAACCAAGGAAAAAAATATTCCAAAGGACAGTTTTAGACAGTGGCTACATTTGAGATGAGCACATGTTTTTTGAAGACAGACCATAGCAACTTGGTTTTTACTTCCAAAATACAGTGGCACATTAATTGCTTGATCAGCCAAATGAAACTAAATGTAATTAAGACTAGTGTGGGGTTAATTTGGTCCATAATTATGTTATATAAAGTAAATGAAAATTGTTTCCTTCCTAAATTGCAATTCATTACAATTACAGATATTAAAATAAGATACTATAAAATTACATGAAGCATGTACACATTAATAGCCATTAGTAATAGCTTGATATTTCTATCCAAGCAACAGTTTATTAGAATGCCAAAAGGTTATATTTGACAACTCACATGACAGATTTTTTTACTCATCCTTTCTCCTCCTCTAAAAAATTCAGTCTTCTTACACACAAAACATATGCCATGTCATATTTGCACATGTTAGGCATATTAGTTTTAGCCTATGATTTGTTTTAACAACACTCCTGTTCATTAAAAAACTTAAGTTTGACAGCTGTATGTTTGGAACAAGCTACACCAGTCTTGGTGGAGAGGAGATGCCTCTCCCAGCACTATACAGTGCTTTTTTGGGGTACAAGAACTTCCTGGTAATGGGCATATGCAGACTTTGATCCTTTTGCTTTCTATTTAACTTAAGCATAAATTTAAAGCTAAGCCCATGCTTAATGGTTTTGCTATGGTTTAGTAGCTTTTTACAAGGACTTGAGTATTTTGTAGAATTGGAGCCACTGGCTCTATATGCTGAAATCAATGGTAATGGTCATGGTGTGCAGGGTCTGACCTGTACCTCTTATGAGACGAAATATCCCTAGGTATTTCTACAAAGAATTGTAACCTTCAGGGTATCACATTTTGACCACTCTTATGAATTGATTTCCTACTGTTTCTTTTTCTGAATTTTTTCCTTTCAGGGACAGAAAATGTCTAGCAACAACATTTTAATATCAGACAAAAAGAGTGACAAAGCAGTGCTTTTGAAATCATAACATCTAGGTGATTTTTGAGCTGGTGCTGAATGATGGACACTAGAAATATATGTGGTATTTTAAGTTCTTATGTACATCAGGTAAAAATCTGCAGGCACGATAATTTCTATGCACCTAGGATACTCACTAAAATAAGGGGAAAAACAGGAAATGCAGGATGAATCTTGTTATTAGGGTCCTTCAAGTCCAACATGACCAAATTTAGTGTCAAAGACATGAAATCTCTAACTGCACTGCACAGCTGGGTATCACATTTAACCACAAGGATTAGGATGTAATCCTGTGATTTCTGAACATCCTGAATTTCTGAAGTACTTCGTACTTGCAGACTCAGGATTTTATCTTCCTTGAAAAGTGGTGAGCAAATAAGTTTTATTCAAATTATCTACAATTGTTTTCTTCCTTACATGAAGTAGTAAGGCATCCTCTGTTAAAGGAAGAGACCACGACTATTTCAGTGCCTTGATTTCTTCTACAATTTTTTGTATGTGCTGCTCCTAGATTTGCAGACTTAAAGTAAAATGTATTTTAAAAATAAACCAGCTATCTCTCTTCTCTTTATAGCAACTCAGACTCAGGACATTTAGTTGCTAGAATCAGGTTATTTCCACTAATACTAAATGTATTTGTCTCTTAACCATTAATTCTGGTAATTGAGCATTTCATAAAAGTGGTTTATAAACTGATGATAAAAGATCAGCACCCTACAGTGTTGGTTATACCTGAACATAACATTAATACTCATTTAATAAGCTGACCAATAAAAACATTAGGTAGAATATCTTAATGATGATATCTTACTTTCAACAAACTGAGAGATATGTTTTGCAATATTTAATTGAGCAAAACTCCCAGTGGCTTCAGTGAAAGGTGTTCTTGATTAAGGACCACAGAATTTCACCTTAATAATATTTATCATCTATGCATGGAAATGTAGGGAGATAACAGTTATTAGCATTCCAGGTAAAGTAGCTCATGCAAATGATTCTGCTATTAAATAGTCAGCCACATTGTATTTAATACCCCCAAATAGTTATGTATATTTAACAGGGAAATGACAATAGGAAAAAACAGATTTAGTTCAGATGTGGAGCTGCTGTGTAAACCAATTATCTATCCTGAGGGAAACAGCTCTGTCTACAACTACTTAGGCTCTAGGGCCTATTACAAATCCTGGAGTGGGCTGTTGTTTCAGTTCTCAAGGGAATCTACCACGTCATACTGGAAATAGTTGACAATAATTAGAAAGCCTGCTTCTGCCAGTACTGAGCACATTTTTAATACCTTTCTAAGTGTTACAGGAGATAATATATAAGGCTTTTAGAATTCCAGTCAGGCTAAGGTGAACCATGGAAAGGACAACTACACAATAGCCCCAAACTGGACTGTGACAGGCTAATTATTGTGGCTTCATTATAAAACCTCTTTTTGCATAGGTCACCTGGGAAGTGTAATTAAAAATGCATTATTGGTGTATATTTTTATTGAAGCAATTAAATTAAAAAGCAAAAAAAAATAATTATTTGATGAGCAAATAATAATGTTGGTCAACAGCAAGAAAGAAAGAACAAGTTCGTGGTTCATTAGCAGTAAATGTGTTAACTGGAATGCCGTTTGAAAAATGAGCCATAGAACAGCTTTTAAATACTCAGATTAAAGGATTTATAATGTCAAGTTTAACACAGAAATTATAGATAGTATTACATTGCCATGAGTAACAGCACCTTTAATCTGACTTAGCAAAAGGATTTACTGCATATAGTATGATTTTCACAATTAGACAACTATAAATCTGTTCAGTATCAAATGTCTCTATCATCCATCCAGAGGTATCAACACACATGCACACTTAGCTGGACGTGCTCACATATATGTAGGAATATGTGGAATTGGATTCTGTAAAACTGTACAGCATCTGCTGCTGAAAAGCTTTTTAGCAATTCCTGCCTTGAACAAACAGATCTCAGGGAGTCCACTCCAGCCACTGTTTAGATTTTCCTGACATGAAGCCATAGGGATGCCCTGGAAGCATGAGGAGATGCAAGGGAATCCCCCCAGGAACTTGGCAGGATCACCATGCTGACAGCATAATTTTCCTGGACAGCAGTGTGTAGTTATACACTGCTCAACAAAGTGTAGCTCTGCTTGCACAAACCACCCATACAACACGCACACAGTAAAGCCAGCTCTTCCCAGAAAGGATTAGCGGAGAGAGCACACACTTGATGGTTATCCCTCATGGGAACAGATATGTCCTGAGCATATCATGTTGGCTGTGCTGCCCAGAATCTCTACAGGAAATATAAGATGGGTGGTTTTACACTAGGCTCAGTTTGCAGGCTGTGAAGTTATCAGCAGTTGCATGAAAGACGTAATTGAGACTCTCAAAGACAGGCTCAGGCTTTCTCTCTCAGAAGCCATGAGTGTGTTCCTCAACACTGTTCACTCTAGCTGCACATGGAGCTCTGGGTATGCATGTACCAGAGACTTACACACAAGCACAATGATATTTTTTTCTTTTATTCTTCTTCTGGTAACTCCTAACTTCCTCTTTGCCTTTTGCTGTCAATAACATTGCTCTGGCACTGCCATATGAGAATGTCTGCTCCTGTATATATTAAAGCTGTTTACCTCCAGGTTTTTACCCTTTATTCCATCTGTTATTTTTATTGTTGAGTCATTTCCATAACACTTTGCATCATAGATTTAATCCTGAATCATTCTCATAAACTGTAAAGTGATAACTCGCTACTTAACATTTTCCAGATAATTTATGAATACGTTGAACAGCAGAATCCCAAGAGAGCTCTCCAGTGGAATTCTGCCAGTAATTGTCCTTCTCTGTGAAAACTGACCACTTACTGTTTCCCTTTGTTTCCCTTCTTTTCACCAGTTGCTAATCCTGAGGAATACCTTCCATTTAGCCCATGACTAATCTTCAAGTTTTTGTTTCTCTAAGAGTCTTTGGTGAGGGATTTTGTTGAAAGTCTGTTGAAAATCCAGTCACACTGTATCAACTGGCTGTGTTATCCACATACACATTGATGTGATCTAACAGCTATAAAAGATTTTGGGGCATGGCTGCTGTACAAAAGTTAATCTTGACCTTCTTCCCATATGATACTTACATTTTGTTACAGTGTCTATTTCTTTACCTGACACAGAAATGAATTTCCAGGCCTGCAATAACCAGCATCATAGGAACTTCAGAAAAGATCAATGTTGCATAAATCATATTTTGTTTCTCTGCCTCTGTGGATGCTTTAAACCAAAGCACCATTACTGTTTGATTTCACATATCAGTTCTCAGGCAACTTGGGTAAATAACATTTACCTTTGCAATTTCTCCTCATCCCCATCTGCTAAAATGTCCTAACATTTTGCCTGTTGTACTGATACCATATTTTGCAAAAAACTTCCTAGTTCCTTGCCTCTCCAGACTGGAACTAGTGCAAGTCTTCTGAAGTGTTTTTTAGAGTAAAAAATCATAGTGTTATTTTAGTTTTTGTTTTAAACTATTATTTGTCTCTGAGTTCTCTTTTTATGTTATCTTTGCCCTTTTTATCTCTCTCCCTCAATTTTGCTTTCAGATCTGGTACAGCAACCACTTTCCCTTGGACTGGGAAAACTTTGATAATTTAAGGGTTACTGTAGCTTTGAGAATTAATTCAGTGTTCTAGGAGGAGGTTGGTTATTACTGATCCATGCACAGACTTAAGTAGGCCAAGTTCCTTACAGAAAATATCCTTCCTTATGATCATATTATTTTCTTTCTTCAGGTATATTTTACCCCACCCTAAATATTGTCATATTTTCACAATACAAAACCTACAGGAAAGTAAAAAATCTACCAAAAAGGCCATTCTGTGCTCAGTACTGTAAATATGAATGTATTATGCAGTGACCTTCAAACCAGCAAGGCCTGATCCTGCTCCCAGTGCAGCTGAGGGAGTTTGCTGCAGGCTCTCTCCCTCAGAACAGGACCCTGTTATATCTGGGCACAGGAGCATCCTCATCAATAAACAACAAGTGAATGTTTTGTTACTGCATTGATTTGAAGACCTTTCCCACAATAAGGAAGGATGTCTAATGGTTATATACCTCTAAAAATAATACCTTCCTGACATTCCTTCCTCTCTTTCTCTCTACATGTTACATATGGATGTATGCATGGATGCATGTACTGAAACCAAATATGAGTTTCTACCTCTTTTTATTATTTTCATTTCTAACATGAGAGCAGAACTTATGCCCCAATTCGAAAAAATGCCTAAACCTAAAAATGAATTAAACACACATAAAGTTCTGTTACTGGTCAGATCAAAACCCTAAGGGTTGCATTCTGTATTCAATTACACAAGTGTTACTCCCGTTGGAGTCAGGACTGGAGGGCAGAATTCAGCCTGAAATTGTAAACAAGAAAAATTTGAACTGAATCTGGTCTTTTCTTAATATGCACCAGTATTTACCAAGACACTGTTGAATATAAGGTCTCTTATTTGGGAAAAAGGGCAAGAAGAAAAAAAAATTCAATGAGAAATTGGAGAAAGATTTCTCCAGGATAAAATTTGCTGTCTAGGTGCTCTGGCTCAAAAAGGTTTGTTAAAGTGAGGAAATCTATGTTTTTAGACTCCCAAATTAGCTTGTTTTGACTTATTCTTTTCTGGTGTGTCTTAGCAATTCATCTCTGCAGCCGCATCTCCTATACTGGTCGACAGTTTTCTCACCCTTCTCTGGGTGAGGAACCCAGACCAGCTCCATCCTTGACACCCAAAATAAGTGGGGCAGCAACTGCCAGTGATTTTCTTGCACTTTTTACAAGGTTTGAGAGTTACTTGTGCTTTCCTCAAGGAATCTGTGGCTTTTCTTTTTTTTCTTAGTACTCTTTTCAGATGGCATCCTCTCTATGCCATAACCCAAACTTGTAATCTCATGAACTGCTTTACTTTTTGGTGAAGACCTTATCACATTGCTGTGTACAGCAGGAATTTGAGCAAAGAGTGCACAAAAAAAATATGGATGTGCAAGGAAGATTTGTATTTTCACAGTGCACCAAGTTGTGACTGCTCTCTGCAAAGCTCTACTGCTTGGGAAGCTTCATTGGTTAAACCAACTCACAAGCTGGGCAAGTCTATATGGGGAAGCAACTGCATGGCTCCAGAAAGGGGGTCCAAAAATGGAAGTAGAAAGTTGTGTTTCAAAGAGTTATGTACAAGTAGCTAAGGTAGAATTAAAATAAATCAGAAATTACATGAGAAGCAGAGCACAAGACAAGGCTGACATTCATTGAGTTGTCTCAGAGGATGCTGTACAGACAGTTGCCATTTCAGTGTGTGAGTGGCCTTCCTGTGTCACAGAATGGAGCCATTGTTGGCAGTGGCTGAAAAAAGTGCAGTGTGTGGGCATGAGTCCCTAAAAGACAGAGCTGGGAAAAACAGGGACTTGCTAGAGAAGGCTCTTTAAGGCACCTACTCCAAACTGCTGATGCAGTCAGTGATTCAGGAAAAACTTCTTGTGAGTTGTGGCATAATTTATTTTTCCATCTTTCACCATTTCACATGTGAACAGATGTAGCTGATAGAGTATTTTCCAAACAGATCATTATCTCAAGCTTAGTAAGGATGTTAATAACACTTGAGGGTCTTGATGAAAATTATTATTTCAGCTTGTTTGTATGCACATTTGTAGTACAATTTAATATTTTTGTTTTTAAAAGCCAGCTTTGTTACGACCAAGATTTCTGATGGTTACTTCTGGCTCTCATCAAAAACATTTGAGAGACTTTGCAATGTTATATACTGCCTGGTTTGCTTGGGTTTAGGACCCCTAAGAGACAGCACCATCCTCTTTCCTGGTGAAACGACCTACTGGCCCAAATACCTCATCTGATCTCAGCTGCTACAATATCTTAGAAATAAATAGGGCAGTACTAGCTATGCAGTGATCCTAATCGGTGAAATCTTTATACACCCAGCTTCATTATGACATTAGACAGGGTCTGGCTACCATGCAAAAAAATCTTAGGCATCTCTAACATGTGATAAAACTATAATAAATGTAGAAATTGATGAAATGATGAGCAAATTATTATTGGCATTGTTAGGCAATGCACAGGTTCAGGGAAGATGAACTTTTTTTTCCCAGAAGTTCTAAAACTATCCCTAAGAGTTTAAGTGGCAGCAAGCGAGAGCAGACTCTAGTTCTGAGCTTTTGTTCCTGGAAATAACTGGAAGAAAAATGCTTCAAATAAGAGGTGACTATAGAACTGCAAGTCAAGGGTTAATTTTTCTTTTCTTAGGGAAGCAATAAAAGCTGACTTTTTCCATTCTGCTTTATCTGTGGCATTATATGCGGCAGCTGCAACCTATTTCTATTCCTAAATTCTGATCGTTTATTGCCATTGTGGGAGATGAAGGATTTGGTCCTTGGTCGAGAGTTCCAGGTGTCTGAGAGATTTGCAAGAACTGTGAAAAGGGGGAAAATGACGCAAAAATATGACATTTCTAGAAATACCATTTAGATTTTGGTCAACAGGGAATAGGAATGGGTGGTTCAGGTCATCTGCTGAACTGGCATTTCAGTGCTTGGGCCAGCAGAGAATAGAGCAGACAGACTTGTCAGAGTCATGGGTTAAATTATTACTTTGAAGTGTGGAGCTATCCACAACTTCAACTTGTAGGTCTAAGTAGATGTTTAGATCTCTCCCATCTACCCAAGCTAGCTGTTTTCATTCTCAGGGATTTTTTTTTTGTGTTTTATTGCCAGCCCTGGAGACCACAGATAGTTTTTTCATACTTGAAACTTTTTCAGTAACTCAGGGAAGTGCAGTGAATCCACAGTGGAAGATGAGCTGAGGTATTATCTTCCAGCTTCTGAATAAATCTGGTCAGTACTGGTGCAAGTCTGTTCAAATACACTGCGTAGAGTCTTAGCTGCACAAAAGAGAGAGAAGTGCATACAGAGATTAAAAATGCTCACTGTCTAATTAATTGAACTATCTTTTCCATAAATCTTTTGCATTTTCTCTTCTCTTTTCAAACTCACAATTATCCACATTTTAAGGCAAAATGCCATACTATGATTATCTATTCTATTCTTGTCCTTTTCCATATAACATAAGTCAAAGAACATCCCTGAATTAATTCCTGTTTATAGTCTTACAGCTATGGTTGAGCTGAATATACCTTTTAGAGAAATACCCAATCTTAATATTTTCTTGTGATGAAAAATAAACCACAGTCCAGACTTGCTAGTTCACAATGCCTAATTACTCACAATGTTAAAAATACAAGCCTTATGTCTAGTCTGAATTATTCTCACTTCTGCTTCCAGGTGTTGGATCTTATAATATCTTTCTGCTAGACTGAACAACTGTGCATTCTTCAAAGTACTCTTCCCCATGTAGATAACTACAGATTTGAGAAAATCTGCTCTTTTGACCTTCTTTCTGATGAGTTCAAAGTCTTACCTCTGCTGCTTGGTAGCAATGCCCAGATTCAGGTTTGAGCAAGCAGCTCAAACCAAGCTGGTAGTGCTGCACAAGGCCTTTCCTTGCCGCTGTCTCTCATTGCTTACCTCCATACTTCACTGTAGCAGAGGCAAACACAAGCCTGCCAGCTGTCCAGCCATTCTTTATCACACCAGGGATGTTTGCACAGAGACAGACTTGCATATAGACATGCTTCTGAAGGCAAGGGGGAAATAGCTCTGTTGTTCATTCCTCAACATGTGCATAAAGTACAGCAAATTCCAGGCTCTAATTATGTAGATGGCTTTATTAGCTAAGGTGACATGTCACAACTCTTTATCTACACCTAGAATTTGGGCTTACTCTTTTGCTATCTTTTTTACAGGAATATTGAGAGAGAAAAAATTGCAGTTATACAGTCAACAGTGGTGAAGCTCTAAACCACCCAAGTTGTTACTGCATTACAGTAAGTGCTAGATTCATCTGAAACGATCCACAGAAGCTTAGTCAAAATATGGCATCCAAAATACACATGATCAAGACTACATATTCAGATGTGAACTGATAATAACACAACTTTACCAACATTTTTAATATTTACAGTAATTTTTGCAGCTTTTTTCTTTGTTTCCTACCTCTTTTCTGAAACCTCTCAGATTTTTTTGCAGTATCTTCCTTAAAGTATGGACAGCAGTGTTGGACTCTAACAGCAGATGCTCCAGTATCAAGACACTACAACCCTCAGGTGTTTTGCTTTTTATTTCACTAAATCACACCTTTACTCACAGAAGCCAAAATGGCTACTCAGATGCAACAAATATTCAGGTGTCTGCCATGAGTGCTACTTCTTCTTTCATTGGAAATACTGTCTGATAATATTACAATCCAGAATTTCTTTATTTTTAATGTAACATATATTTTCTTTTGGCTAAAGAACCTTTTATCATTGGTATTGAAGCATGTGTTTGACTGTTCTAGCTCTCTATGCAGTACAGATTCTCTTATACTAGTGATCTGCTTTTATCCTTATTTATCACTTTTCAGTCTTTCTTTTATATGAAAACTTCATCAGAAGTGATATGATTAGATGATTTCTATGAGTTATTAATAAAACTATGACAAAGCTGGAAAAAAAATTCTAGTGAGATTCTACTCAGTGATAATTTCCCACATAGACTTCAAGAGCCATGAGCTGAGGGTTAACTTAAGTGATATGTAAAACACTTATTTTATACAGCTCTAGATCCCAAATTCAAATCTTCAAAAAGCATATCAAAAGCTTCATAGAGCTTATGGCATCAACAGTACTGTTGCAAAGCAAAATTTTATTTTCATCAGGTAGTTTGATAACATCTTTCTGTCAATAACTGCAGTTGATCAATACTCATTAAATTACCTTGTTTAATTCTTCATAATAAGAGAAGGTTCACCCCTCTACTGGTTGATATAAGCAGGACTGTCGCTTATAGTATTTTGTGCATGATTTTTCATAGTAGTAATGTCAAGATTTACTAGCACTTATTTAAGTCTGAGCTAGGAATTATTGAGATCTTTGCAACCAGGATGAGAAGAAGCTTCCAAATACTTAGCTAGTTAAATACTTTCTAATAATCTGACTTTAAGGTTTTTATGGCTCACTTCAATATAGTGGAAGTAGTGTATCTTTTAAATAAAATTTCTTCATTCCTTATCCTTTGCTGAGATTTTCTTAGTGGCTTGAAGGTTGAGCTCTTAAGTGGAAGGGAGAGGGATGCAAGGGAATATTAGCAATAGCTATGTATTTGCATGTACAGAATATTTATGCAGTGCAAGAATACTTGAAGGAATGCACATTACCGGAGTGTACAGGACTTACCACATGTATCCATAACATGATGATACACATGGGGAGACGGCGTGTGCATCTGTATGAGCAAGACCCAGCATGAGAGCAGTGGGTGTAAGCCAAAGAGGGAGGCAAAGCACAGTATTGTCCTCAGCCAGGACAGAGGAGCTGGGCCACTCTCTGTTAGCAAGGCTGTGTCTCTGGGAAGTGCTGGTCACTGGCATAGAGGAGTAGAGAATGTGGCATCTTCGATTCGAACAACTGGAGCTTATAAAACTTCATGGTCTTCCAGGAGAGAGCTGCTATAAACAGCTTGTGCACTGTGCCCCATTTTTACTAGGGAGCTGTAAAGGTGTGGCTCCCACATGAGGGTGGTGAGCCAGTCAAGGAAAGGGTAAGTGATGAGAAGGCATCTCTGAATCCTTTGCTGGGAATGCTTGGCCTGAGCAGCTGAGAAACATTGATACAATAGCTCAGGAGCACCAGTCTTTGATGCTTTTCCACTCCACTCATACTGCTAGATTTTTCTGTATGTATTCGTTCTATTTTTTAGCGGTGGCCTCAGTCTGCTGCTGACTAGTTTGCCCAGTCCTGGATTTCATCAGCCACCTGTGGTGGTTTGGCCAGCACTCCAGGACAGGAACTGTACCATTCTTGGCAAATCAAACTCCACCACTGGAGAGTGACCCACTTAAACTACCAGAATTCAAGATGAAGTAAATTGCTTGCAGTCACTTTTGGATCTCATTACATGCACCTTTCATATCTAGTCCCTGAATCAAATCTGGCATGGGCTGTGAGAAGCCAATATCATTAATATCTAGTGCATCTCCATACACAAACGTTCATGGAGCTCTGGCTAGAGGGGTCTACTGAATATCATCAGTTCTGACCTTTTGCTGTCAATCAGTGTAAGCCAGCATCTAAAGGGACATCAGAAGCCACCAAATTCTACCCAGTTACCTCTGTAGTAAACCAAATAATTTCTGTTTGACTAAAGTAACTTCCTTGAAAGTATCATGTTTTTATCTGAAGATGCTAAGAGTTTGTATAACTTGGAGAAGAGCTGTGTGTTTTGGTTTTATACATAGTTTCTTGCTTAGCTGAATTTGTCCATTTTCCACTTGAAATCACAGCTTCTTGTTCAGTCTGCCTATACTGCCTATGCTATATTGAAGAGCTCTAGTGTCTGGCTTTCTTCCCATAGTAAAATCTGTCACCTCAAACTATTGCATCCAGAACGAAATCCATCAATAGAGGTAGGAAATGATCAACACTTTTGTCTCCACTCTCAGCAGAGGACAAAGAACAAATTGAGCATGGAGATTCAAACAATAAAATCTGTTGAGCATTTGGAGTTCTGCACTGAGCTGAGGGCTGATGTCCTGCCCTTGGAAAGCTTGAAGGATCACCATCCTGCTGAAAGTTACTCTTATGGAAACAAAAGTGCACTTTCAAGTGCAGGAGGCCTCATAAGTCTTACATGCACAGAAGTGTCATATATATATATCCATATATATCCATATATATCCATATATATATTATATATATAGTGGAAGGTAATTCAACTCTATCTCGTATGGCTGTTGTAATTTAAATTGTATAGTAAAACATGAGAGTATTTCTAGAAGCAAAAAATTCTTAAGGACACCTGCCTCCTTATGTTCAGTGAATAAATTTGTTCACTTTCAATATGAACTGCTTATTAAGGAATCTCAGCTAGGAAGTCCAAGAACTGACTTCATGATCTGATGAATCTAGACTTAATTTACTTTAATTTTTTTAAAATTTTTTAATTTGTTTTTCAGAATTCTGCTAAGTCCTATGAAAAATCATTAAAAACTGCTATCCCATATTTTGCAAGTGAAGCTGGTTTCAAAGCCTTTCCAAAAAGTAGCAAACTCATTCCTGTAGCTTGCCTTATTTAAACCAGGTTGAACATGGCACTTCAGAACATCCTGTAAAAAAAAATCCTGTACGTTCATGAGGAAGAGCAGCGAATATAGCTGAGCTCTTGCTTTTATAGTTTTTCAATATCACCCTGAGGTCACACAGGTCTATGGAATGTCTTTCATATTGTAAATCAGAAAAAGAGGAAAAAAGCAACAAAAATGTAATTTCTCAGATGCTTCTTTATAATGAAGCTCTGGCTGTTGCAGAATGGGGAACTCCCAACAGCTTCAATAATCCCCACGATGGAGCTGCACCCACAGCATTGGTCACTTCAGTAACCAGCAAGGCCTCCACATCACCAACAAATGGCCATAATTCCCACTTTTCAAGGATTCCTGTACCTTTCAAATGCCGAGACTGTACCTGAACTCATAATGACCTCTGCAGGAGACAGGAATCTGTCAGGGAATTCCAGTGCATTGCCAGGTGGGCTGGGAGATGAAGGGTTAATCTGATCAGAGACCAGGGACTTCAGTGTTAGGGCTTATGTTTGTTCACAGCTTGGTCAGTGTGATTGGACTATCCATCACCACAAATACACAGTAAATACAGACACACACATTTGTATATATATGTACACACATATGTGCGTGCATGTTCTTGCTCTATCTACAATACAGATTTTTAAGTGTACTAAGACTATCTAGAATGCATAAACATCCACTTCTAACTTATAAAAGGCCAAAGTTGAGTCATAGATGAGTTGTTTTTTCCCCACTGCGCTTTCAGAACTGATTTTCACAATCAGATCTGCAGCTCCACATAGTGCAGACTTGCATTTTCTCTGTCTGACCGCTTTACGTGGAAATAACACCCAGAAACTCCTAAGTAACTTTTTGTCTCTGTTGAACAATACAAGCTTGGTGAAAAAAATGGGAACGGTTCTGCTGAGAAATGCAGCGCAATGTCACATAAGGAACGCACAGCATCTCACTGAGCGCTGGGCAGGAGAGCTCCTTCCCAGGGGAGCGAGTCCAGCCCCAGACACCTCCCTGTGCCCCAGAAAGGATTTCTGAGAGTGCCTGCAGGGTTGGTTACCTTTCTGCCCCGCTGTCCCCACAGCCGCACAGGGCGGGCTCCCCGCTCCCCCTGCGCCCCTCGGGCCCCGGTGATGTCCCGGTGAAAACCCTGGGATGGCTCTTCGGGAAATGTTCCTCTCCAGTGCCCAAACAGACATCACGAGTAGGTAGGAAAATCAATGGAGGACAGCAAGCTGCAGGAAGGAACAACTTGCATTGCCAGGAGAAAATAAGTGATTACATATTTCCATTTACCACTGGATTCATTTTCCTTTTTGTTCTTCTAAAAAACGCTACATCTTCTCGCTGATAGCTTTCAAGTCCGGCTACATATAGGCCGAAAAGCAGTACCGGGAAGTATGAAATTCTTGTTTTCCAGCAGTCCCTGGGTGGGTTCCTCTCGCAGCCGAGCTGGCTTTCTCTGTAGTACGGCTCCTCTGGCAGTAGAGGGCACTTAGAATATGGACAAAGCATAAAGAAATGCCTTCTGAAACTTCCCTCAGAAAGCTTTTGTTTAGCTGTGTGAAGCCTTCAATGCTGTCAAATGCTCCCTAGTTTAAAATAAGATTTTTAACAGTGTTTGACTTTGGAGATTATTTAATATCTCTGCTTTAAACAAAATTAAAAAGTTAATTTTGCTTTCTGTTTGAGTCAATTTTTAGCATTGCAAATAGTCTATTTAGGTTTATGGGTTTTGTCTGCTGTGCTATCAGCAAAGCAACAATATTTTATTATTTGCTGACACTAGGAGTAAAGGAAATCATTTTTTCCTTAGAAAATGGTGAAAATAATTTAGTAATATTTTAGGTTATTCTGGGGTCAAGTGAACCCATTCCGAAATAGGGAAACTCAATTATACAAGTGGTACAGAAGCAAGATACTGCAATGAAAACCTAAGAAGTGGAAAAATATTCCCCATTACTACACTTTGATTCTTCTAGGACAAATATGAAGCTTACATGAGAGCTCATACAGGACTATTTCTTCAGGCTCTTAATCTCTCTTATCTCCCCTGAAGCACTTAGAAAGATTTGGACCTTCAGGGGACGTGTGACATCGCCAATATTTGGATGCAAATGTTACAGCTCTGCTCATAGGCAAAAGATATATTTCAATTACTCCCATTAATAAATTGTATTGTTGAAGTGAAACGGACTGTACCGCACCACTGTATAAACTTCAGCAATAATCGTATGAACTTAAGACAGTTGTCCTTAAAAGTCAGAAGCATTTACCATTTGAGGTGCTTATTTTAGGATCAAGCTTGCATGACATATTTTCCACCACTTATGGTGGTTGTAACAGTAATTGGTGGGAAAATTATGTCATATCTGTTATATGAGAAAACATAGGGAGCAGATACTGTAAAACAGGACAAAATAGGCAGAAATCTTCTCCTCCTGTAGCTATTTGAAGGTGTTGGATCAGGTCCACAAGTAGAATAAACTGATGTAGCTCCAGTGACTGAAACGAAGCTGCAGATTTAGAGCAACTGAGGAACTGGTAAATTGTCTGTCAAAACACAGGAATCAAACAGTGTGGGTGGGTTCTGGTTATATTAAATTACTGTCAGTGTTCACAGAGCTTTAAGAACAGGACAAGGAGAGGACCTTGTTTTCTAAATCTTCTTTCATATATAGTAACACAACATTTAAGTGGCTCATTATTTTTGTTTGGCCTAATTTGTGGTATCACTGGCAGTACTCCTACAACTTGTACAAAACCAACAGATTAATATTTTTGCAAGCATAAACTGGTGTAGATGCACTAATTTATATCAAACAATAATATCAGCAGAGTATCTGATTTAGCAAGGCCAGATATAGAGCTACCAGCTAACTTTTTACACTCAGTTAATTAAATTCTTCTAATGACACGTTTTTTCGGGAGTTTCAGCGGGGATGGCATCTCTGCTTACCAAAATCCCACCTTTATGGTCCTTTGGCTCAGCCACCAAGAGATAGTGCAGAGACTGATTAGCAGATCATCAGTTCAGTTGCAGCACAGGTACATTTAATGTATGCATCCTACAAGAGGATATTCCTAACACTATCTACCTGGATGCAGGATTCCTGCATTCCTACCATGTAGCCAGTGAGAAAACATACTAAGATGAGAAGCAGGATTGCTCACCACCAGGAAAAGGATCTGCCAAGAGGGCAAAAGTTTATCCCATCCTATTTGTTTAAGAGGTAGTGGAAAATCTGCTACACCTGTCCTTGAAGCAGCTGCTGCTGTTACCCCTTCACACACAGTGTTTGCAGTTCCTGCCTACAGTGGTTTTGTACCTACATAAGGGAAGCCCCTTCCTTCTTGCATGTTGTTTCTACCAAAAAGGTAGCTCCAGCACCTTTTGTGTATCTGGGGAATCAAAAGCACTCTGTCCGTGAAGCAAAAGTAATTGCCATGCATAACAGCAGAAACCAAGCACTCATTTTCCTCTCCATTTCCAAAGGCTGAAGGAACATGTTAATCACCTAAGAACACTCCATTTGACAACTAAAACAAAGGAGAAAGCAACAACTGGAAAGCAAGAACCCTGCTTTTGTCAGCCAGATATCAAACTGGTACAGTGGTTTGTGAACATTCCCCCAGAAAAGTAAAATTCCTTACTCCATTTTGCTCAGACTCTGAATGCTGCTTATCACATGGTTAAGATTCAACTCATAAAAACATGTCTCAGCAATTGGAATTTACCCTTTGACCTTTGTTCCCCTCCCCTTTGTCCCCCTGCTGTGATGAACAAGCTTTGTCTTCACTAAACATCACTGTTACACTGGTGAAAACTGCTTTTTGCACAAGTTCAAAAACTCAGCAAACAGCAGGCACAAAAGCATATATAGATATAAAAATATATATGTAGTTGTTGTGTTGTATCTATACTGCACCCAGAGAAACATCAGAATTTAATGGGTTTTCCCATATATTTGGCAAATGTTTCTGTGCAGTGATGCATCCTGCAAAAACAAGACATAGGAGCAGTGAAGTATTCAGTAGGGTGAAATATTTCTTTTCATTTAAAAACTTTCTTGAACTGTGCATAGGCATGTGCATGACTGTGTGGGGCTAGAAATAAGTATCATCCTGCTCCTGGTCTCTTAACTTCTAGATGGGGTCACTGTGAGGAACAACACAGCTGCTTATGCTGGTTATTTGATGACATATGGTAATAGCTGCAGTGTTTAGAGCTGAATGTGACACACCACAGCAAGTTAAGCAAAATAAACCTGCTAGCCTTTCCCCCCACCACTGCTTTTAAAAAAAGTGTTTTTCTTTTTTTGTGCTGAAGAGCCATTATTAGCGGTGGGGAAAAAAATTACAGCTGAGTGTTTCAAGTGCTTGGTTTCTGTATATCTGTGTGCATGTGAATAAAAACTAACCAGACAGGAGGATCTGTTTTAGTAAATAGGGTACTTCATACACACAAACCAACATATGTGTGCACATGTGTTCAATATTAAACCAGCTTTTAAATAAAAATATTACCCTCAGACTAGTAGCTGAGCCCCGTGTTAGTTTATCAGGCATTCAAGAATGGTTTGTGGTGCAATCTGGGATAACTCTGCTGCACAATTATGAGATTATATCCTCTTTAGAGGGTATAATTATGCCATCTCTATATATCTTATTTAGAAGGCATAATGCTTCTCTCCTAATAGCAGACAAACTAGTACATAGAGACACAGTGTTTTTTGCTTCCAGAACACAAAACACCACAGACCAAAAAGCTTTTGAATGTGGGATCTTTGGACTGCGAAACACAAGGCTGGACTCCTGATACATACCTGAAAAATATTCCAAAAAATAAAGCAACAGTCTTTGTGGCTTTTGATAACATGAAGCTACATTTTGCACGAGTTTCTCCAAATTTTTCACTGATATCTTAATAATGACTTTTGGACAACTTAAATTAAACATGTCAGTTAGTGGCATCATAATTTTTCTTAACCATAATAAAATTGAGAACATCTTTTTAAGCAAAATCTATTTTGTATTTAGGACAATTAGCTACCAATGTAATGGATACAAATGTTACAGACTGAGAGGCTATAGAAGAGGTGGTAATAAGGAAATGGTATATTTTGTCCAGAAAGTGATCAATAATTTCATTTTTGCTTTCCGGTTTCGTTGCACTGTTTAATCTTTCCAAGCCTAGATCAAATGATTGCTCATTTTGGATGATAAAGTTTATTGCTACTGTCTGGTATGTGTAATGACTACTTAATAATATGCACCATGATAAGGCAGTAGCTCTTCTCAGTTTCTTTTCAAAGGTGGTAAGGAGTCTCACCGCTACGCGCTTTTTCACGGAGCTGAGGTTGCTACAAACCTAAAGATAAATCTGCAAATCTATGTGACTATTCTTTATCATTGTCACTAGCTTGGTGGTGGTCTGCCATTTTTCTTGAAAGCTGGGCACCAACTGCTGGCCAGAAGTATTTTTCACTGAATTTTTTGCACTTTAAATAAACTACTGCTTCAAGAACTGCCAAGTGTTCCTCATTCATCTTCAGGACACAGAGCTTCATGTATATCTTCGCAAACCTTGACTCTGTGAAATGTTTGTCTCATCTCTCTGCCATTTATAGCAGTCTTTGAGCTCACTTCTGGTTTATTGATGGCCTTGACTAAATTAATGCAGATGTAATTTTTTTTTAAAAGGTTTACACTCTGACTAATTGTATGCAATATAAATCCTCGTTTAGAGAAGCTCCTCCTCTTGTTGTAAAAGGTCTTTCTGGTTTCATAGAGTAAATGTTGCTGAAAGCCTAGTAGGGGGGTATTGTTGTTTTCTTTGGCATTTCTCTTCTTCTAGTGGTAGAAGAATATGCATCTGCTTTTCCCTGTGGAGGGGGAGATAATATGATAACCTTCTGATTATATACATAAGCGGGAACTGATCAGCTTCTCTTGTGGTTCATTTTTAAGGGCAAGTTCCAGTTGGATTGTGCTAATGCACATATTCATGAATCTCTCCAAACAGGATTCACTGCTCTCCAGGGAACTGTTGAAGTATGCATCATTGTTTCAATGAAGTATCTTCATTATAAAACATAGGGACTATAAAAGGTGAATACCATTTGCCTGAGCCTAATATAATCTCTAGTTTGACTTTCTCCCACTATAGTGATTTTTTTTAACAGAATCAGAGAGAATAATATAAGACAATTTGAAATGAAATATTGTATGAAATTAGATACGTGTGCCTTGATGAACAGAATATTTTCTTTTCTATTGTTTTATTGAAATAAGGAGAAATTAATATCAGTAGAATAAAAATGATCTTTAGGATCACACAGCTAACTCAAACACCTCAGTGTGGATTGCTGGTCTGTAGAGGTACAGAGTTTCCTACTTTACTGCATGAAACAAGTATGTATAATAGGCTGCAGACTTAGTAAAATCTATGTGTTTAAATTTTGGGAATGAAAGCAGGTGCTGGAATCTACTGAAATCAATCACAAAAAGGATTTTTCTCATTGCAAAGAATGGGCTGACAAAAATATCTCTATCAAACTATCAAAAATATCTCATTATATATTTTTTTAATTGTATAGCTATTTTAAAGTGTCCTAGACTTTGCTTACTATAAAAAACACATTAAAAATAGAAGTTAGCATTACATTTAAATATTGGATAGGCAAAAAAAGAATGTGAATGTGAATATGAATATGAAGAGGCTGCCTAAGTCTAGAAGCATTACAGAGAAGTAGAACCATCACTCTCCTGTAGGCAAATATATATATTTATCAGTTTATATATATATATATATATATATACATACACACACAAACACATATATATACATATACATACATATATATGTATATACACAACATTGAGAGATAAATAAATGTGGATTTTTCAGAGTTCAAGAAATATCTTACAGTTGAAAAGTTATTGTTTGTAGCCTGCAACAATCTATGCAACACATGAACAAGTAGGCAAGCATGATCCTTGCTCAAAGAGCTTGTGGTCTGAGATTGTTACAGATAGCTCTGTTCAGAAAGATCTAATATAAGACATAGGTTGAAGATCTAATATTAAAAGCATTAAAATAATACTGCAAAGTTTTATTGTTTAGGTTCATATTCTACAAAAACTAACATGGCATTCAAGGTAAAATATTGGCAAAGATAGCTAGGTCTGAATGGCCTTGTGACTTCAGATAGCTTTGTGTTACATAAGAAAATACTTTATGTTTTAGTTTTGTTTCCAAATTGTAAAATTCATGTCTATGTATAGGAGCAGAAACATGGTCTATGGCCCACTTAAATTCCACTCAAGCTGTATTTGGAAAGCTTAAGTGGGGCTTATATAGTGAAGATGACTTTTCCTGGCACTTTGATCTGTGATGGATTTCTCTTGTTGTAGCAGTGGTGACACAAGTCATGTGTTCTATAATGACACCAGATTTATGAAAACCTGTCATGGTCAAAAGCAGTCACATGCACATGGAAAAAAATCAAAATCTGGTGCTACATCATCAGCGATATTTGAAGAATTACACATATTTCACAGTTTGGTTCAACGTCACCAGGTCTCTGACAGCAGATAGCTGTCATTTGTAGTATGGTTGGGAGTTTCCAGCCATCCCCCTCCTCCTTCTCCTCCTCCTCCAAACTCTGCTTAATTGAGTATGTTGGCAACCAGACCTTGAAATATGCTTTGCTGTCATTTACTTCCTCTGGAAAGGCAAAACATCAATATGAGTTTCTATACCACTTTCTTTCATGATTAGTATCTTTGGTGGCAAACTGGTGCCTGCAGAAAGTATCCATGATAGAACCATGTGATAATATCTCAGAAATCCTGCCCAGGAGAGAGAGGGAATATTCATCAGGGAATGGGGGAATTTATAATATAAATGAATATACCATAATCATTTATATAACTATAGTTAATAACTTATTTATAGTTATAATACACTCTTTAAAATAGATATAATTGGATATAAAATATTTTCTAAATATTATGGTATAACACAGAAAAATTTAAACTTATATATTGTATATTTTATTAATACAATGTATAATTATGATATATAGTAATGCATATGTTTATATATCTTTGTAGAAAATAATAAATTATAAAATATTTTATTTATTTTAAGACTGTAAGTTTTCTACTATTTCCAGCTGACTATCTGAATTTTAAATTGCTGTCATTCTCCCAGTAGATGTTAGATGGTATTTTGTTCTGTTTCTGGATGGGTAAGAATAAACCATATGTGAAGAAGCCTCTCTGGTTTTGCATGTCAAAAATAGGAATTGGCTTTGGAGGAAGTGTCCTGTCTGTTAATGTAAACACTCAGTGTCACACTTGGAGCACCATATTAGTATAAAATTCAGTAAAAAAGCTGTATGTAGGATATGGCAGTGCTTTAGGAAAGGTGTTCTCAGAACTTTGTCTTCTATAATTTTATTCTGTTTCTTTTAGGAATTCATATCCATACATGTGCTAGTATTCTGCAGTAGCCCATCCTCAATGTCTGGAGTACGTACATAGGTGAGAGTAGTTAAAATTGTTTACAGATTGCCTCTAAGCAAATAGAATTTCATGCATGACATAATTACAGTCAAATCAGAATAAGCCAAATATATTTTTAAGACAGGCCTAGAAATCTTGTTACCTAATAGTTGATGTATACTGAGTTAACTGCATATCTGTACTTCACCTACATGACTGAGGTCAGTCTAGTTTCTCAGCAGTTTTTGGAAAGAATCCAACCTACTTGGATCAAGATATATGTAGAAAACTATCCCTAGAGACAAAACAGGGAGTTACAAAGGCAGCTGATTCATCTGGCCCAGAGAGTGGCAGGTTATGGAAATGAATTCCTTTGAAGGAATTTTAAGGCAGGAAACTAAATGCCTAAAGTTACTAAGAAGTAGTTATGGAAATCCAAGGATATATGTCGGTCATTATCACAAATGTCTATGTTAATTGCTCCTATGCCTGTGAGAGAACTGCCTAATGTTGATTTTGCATTTTTCCCGCAATGTATTGTATTCCTCATGTTCAGTAAAAAAAAAAATATATGAATAAGTGAAGTCTTTCGTTACCAAAGGAATGACAGAACAGTATAATTTTCATACCAGGTGATACAGTGTTTTGTAGTAACCCAGTACATAATTTATTCATCACTGTACTTTTTCTATAAAATCTCCTATTTTAGACGAATATATAAGAGTAGCTTGTGAGATACCTTTTACATAATATGATGGGCACCATAGAAAGATCCACATGCCTTCAGACATAGATAGGACCCAAACACTGTTGTTACGGTTTTCTGGGAGAAATCCCAGTTCCACTGAAAGCAATCCTCCCTTTGACTTCAGTAAGGTGTGACTTTCACCCCCAGTTTTCATGTTGGGCCTTGGGACATTGCTAACGTAAGGCACCAAATAATTACTTCTGGTCAATCAGGATTTTAATACAGATCTGGTGGTTTGAAGGATAAAGTAAATCAGTGTGGATCAAACCTGTTCTGAAGGGATCTTAAAGGTCAAGTAGATAGTTAAGTCATCCTGATTGCTTAACTCTTCTATCTGTGTAGAGACTTGCTGATTACAGTGCTGGATGTGGAGAGGTGAATGGCACTGGACTGAGCCCACCAGATCAATCCACACAGGTGACTCCCCCATACTCAGATATTAACATCTCATGCAGAATCTGAATTTTTTGGAAGAGTCCTCATATGTCAGTCTTAAACTCAGTCTTTCATCCATTAGAAATTTTTTTGGAAAATCACATATCATATGAATTGCACTGATATATTAAATGCATTTACTGCATCAAGTATGAAAACCTCCCCTTGCAATTCATTCAGCTCATTACCATGAAATTCTACTACCAATCCACATGGTAAGGAAAAATTCAGATCTTGTTCAAAAATTTTGTGTAGGAAATCAAAGTATTAAAATTAAATGGAAAAATCCTCATTTCTGTGTTCTAACTTCTTCATGAGGGGCAAAGGAAGTAGGCTCCAACCTACGCCTGCAGCCTCATGCAAGTGGGGCAGAAAGTCTCCAAAGTTACAGAAGTGCAGGCATGTGATTGAGACCAAGCTATACAGGTGCAGAGAAGGAATGTGTAGGATTGTTTGTTCTCTATAAACATGAGAGCATTTGCCATACAGAATTTTCATCTGTCTCAGCAACAAAAAAATACACCCTAGGCCATAAAAAGATATTTTTCTTCTCTTAGGAGAACACATGTGAATAAAGAGAAGATAAGAGGAAATTACACATAAAGCTGAACAGCTTTCAGAGAAGCAACATAATTTTTCATACAATAGTCTTCATAAATTCAAATGCAAAAAGAAACTTAGGGGAGTATTATTTTGGATTATCCATCTTCACTTAGCAGAAAAGACAGGAAAAAAAAAAGGAGACAAAAAAGAGGCATTTGGAAAAAAACAAAACAAAAGCAATTAAATAAGAGTTTTTTTTTCTTTATATATATATATATTCCCTATGTCTCTCTGTCTCTAGAAGACCAAAGTGAGTCATAACCATAGGGCTTTTTTATGTCATACCTCATACAAAAAAGTGACACATATTGGCTACCTATCAAACTCCTTACTTTTTGTCTCTTTCGTACTACAGGCAGAATGTAATACAGTATATACAAAGATGTATATAAAAGCAATTTGATATAGACACAAGCAAAGCTATATATTCAATCCAATTATATTTGTTCAAGCAAAGAGACAAAAAAAGAAATGTGCTAGTATAGCAATGTAACCAAAAATAATTAAGGAGTAATATGTGCACAGATAAATAAAAATACTCTGAAATTTTTCCTAGTATGGGAGGATGAAATAATTACTCATGCCACCTTCTGCTCTAGCAGAAAGCATCAAACGAATCCCTTCCACTTGGAGTTGGGTACTGTCCTTTGACTTTTTCCCATCATCTATTTGTGCTGTCAGGTCAGATAATAAGATGAGAGCTTCTAATAGCTCTCTTTTTTTCTCTGGGAGCAGGTTTCTTCCTTACCTTATCCTATTAAAAGGTGCATGGGTAACAAATAAGCCACAGATATCAAAAATAAATGCAGTTTGTTGATTGAAAGCTCCATCTGGTTTATTTGGCACGAGCTCCATTTGATGATTATGACACAATCTTCAGTAACATCGAAGTCATGTGTCTTTAAACTCCCTGAAAAAGAAAACATTATGTATGTATTATATATAGAGAGAGCCATATAATGCCTGTTATTTTTACGTACGAGTAAATTCATCACAATAATAAAACAGACTGCAATAACTACAAAGTCAAAAAGGTATTGAATCAGGAGTTCACTGGACTTTGCAGGTACCAGTGGACAATATTCTGAGGCCTTGCATCATGTTTTCAGAAGCATTATTTAATCTGCAGAAATGGATCATAATTGGTTAAAAAATCCAAACACGTCTCTTAGAGGGCCCTTTTAAGTGCAGCAACTTACTAAACTATGGAAGCCCAGCCATTAAGAAAATAATTGGGGGTAAATAATAAATTATACACATAGTTTAAATCACAGACAAGGTTAATTTCAAGTTTTATTTTCCTTAGAGAAAATTTACACATGAAGGAGAAAGCCACCTTTTTCTTTTTCTGTTTTTCCAAGCTGCTGTCTTCATCGTGTAAAAAAGGAGATTTCATTAAGAGGTAGGTCAGGTCCATTTACCTCCAAGTAAAAGAGAAAAGGAGTCTTTGGTTACCTTCTTTCACTACTGTATACTTTTGGGAGGGGAGTGGAAGGGAGGGGAAGAAAGGGAAAGCATGTTAAGAGGCAATCCTTTATCCAGATATGGGTGAGAAGCTCTGCTTATCCTTCCAGTCCTCACGTAGCAGTGTTCCCTGCAGCCTCAGCTGGAGAAGCTGCTTTCTGCTCTGCATTGCCACAGTTCAAAGAGATGCAGCTCTCAGGTCTGTAAAGCACACTGAGGATGAAAATGGTCAGGAAAAAAGTTTCCTACACCAATATAGGTCATTATTTCAGTGACTCCTAGAGCCACTTCAAAACACTCTGGACTCCTGTGTATTTCTGCCCCACTGTATCCATCATGAATACCTGTAACCAAGAACTAAGCAGTGACATTATTAAGGCAAAAGGAAGAGAAGAATCCTGCACTTCTGACTGCACTTTGGAGAAATGGGCTGGATATGGATTTTGTTATTCAATCAAATCACAACTATTACCTCAGTGAGCTTGGCAAGTGTTTCAAAACAGGGAGTCCAAGGTAAACTGCAGTGCTTGTCTCCACTTGCCCTTGCTCTCTGCCTTTGCTTTCTCCTGGAATCCTTGTGAGAAGAGGAATTTTGTCTGCATTAGACAGAGGCTGCACAAAATAGGGAGAACTTAGCCCTCACTGCGGGGAGTGTGACACACACTGCAGAATAAGCACGGCCAGTGCAGAAATTCAGCTTTCGTAGAATCCCTTGTAGTCTGAATCTGAATGTAAAGCTACTTCCCACAGGATAAAGCCAAAGAGAAGAGAAACAGCTGACAGAGGGATCGTATGCCTAGCTCAGTGCAGTTCCCACTGCAAGTCCTCGTACACAGACTACTCTCACACTCACCCTTTGACAGCAGCTTGGCATCTCATCTGAGGGCTTCATAATTAAAAAGACCCCGTGTTGAAATTTGAAAGCTTTGCAGACTTTGTTTCATTTTGTTAACAGGATGGTTATTAACAGGGATATGGAGCTCTTTTCTACAGATGGAAGTCTGGGAATGGCATGAAAATGTCTTTAAGTGGTTTTATGCAATCAAGTTTTCCAGATTGAAGGATTTTAGACTGGATTAATGTCCTGACAATTTTTCTAGATTCCTGTTTTCTATTCTGGGCTAAATTGTCAGAAGCAGAAGCTCATTAAATAATGCTGAGAAACCAAATGTACAAGTGCTAGATGTATTTTAGCCTCACCATGGGCTCCTCTGCAGTCTGGTTAGAGAAGTGGATGAAGGTTCAAACCAGCTCTCATCTCATTCATGCTAGTTGGCCCATCTCTAATCATAATGCAACAAACTACCGTGGCAGCTCCCACAACCAAGCTATCAACATGACCTTGTCATTTCAATTTTTCACACATATTCTTTTTTTTCCCCCCCATGCCTGTGTAGCTTATCACACTAAAATCTCATCTTTCTCCAGCCTACTGCCAAGGGCTACTAATCTGAAATACAGCTTACTCTGAGAAATGTCAAGCAGGCTGAAAACAGTAACAGAGGAGAAGCTCGAGTTGGACATCCCCTCTCCCATGAAACTCTCTCACCTGCTCTCTGCTTTGCGCTGTTCTGCAGTCCAGGGCAGCAGGGTTTGTCTTTGCCTTACCTGAGTGACCCACAGAGAATAACAGACCATTGCATGGGTTCTAAACATGACAGAAATAAATGTACCACAATAAAAAAAAAATAAAAAATTCCATATTTTCTGACAGGAAAACCAACAGCAATACACAGGTTTATTTTTCTAAAATCCCCTAATCTTCATTTTCTCTTCCTTGTCCCTAATCTGTTCCCATTGTCTGAAAATACAAAAGCCTCAGAGATTTCCCATCTTCTTATCTTCACAATGACAGCAAAGCTCATCGAAGCAGGGACAGACATTTAATGCAAATAACTCAACAAATTATTTCTGATCACTCCATTTTAAGGTAATAAAAATATCACTTTGAATATGTGGAGTACGTTCAAACAATTAGTGAATTAATGGAACTCATTACTTGCTCACAGGTTTTCTACATGCAGAAAATAAATAAGAAAATGAATTTATCTGAAAAATTATTTTGAATTACTTGTTTAGTTTCAGGTATATGTACTCCAAGTCAGTGGTTAGAGAAATTTTTCAGGCTACAGCTCTGCCTGATCCAGTTTCTCAAAAAAAAAATACCAGAAAAGTGATGACAAGTATAGTAAATATTTTTTCTAAATCTTACACTGTGATCCATTTAGAGAACTGAGGGTTTGGTTTGTACCCAGAGGCTCTGGTTTTCTGACCAATCTAATTTCAAAGGAGTGCAGGGTTTTAGGGATGATAATTCTGCATACAGAGCATGTTTTTTACACAGAATAAACTTTAACAGTGACTTTCTACATTGCAGAAAGGGACTTCTGATTTACTTTTGTCCATTTTTTTGAAAGGCCAGAAATCTTCTCCTGCGGGTGTAAGAAAATAAAGCTTGCCAAAGTGTTAGATCAGACATGGGTTTTCATCTCTGTCCATTTTGTCTCACATGAAAGACTTCTGGAGCTAGCAAAGCATGCTTTTGTTGACCAGCAAAGATCAAAAAGGCAGCTTATTTTTGTCCTTCAGCCACTAGACTGATACTCTCAGTTCTGTTAACATTCTGCCCCCATTTGAACTGGACACTTTGGAAGTATCAATAATGCAAGTTGCAGGGCTGCACTAACACTCATCCTATATTTGCCTCTCCTTCTATAAAATTAAATCAAGTTGAAATCAAAGGAGACACAATCTCAATCATATAGGCAGAAAATCTCCTGTAGCTTTGCAGCAATTCTCAGTGAAATATTTGAAATTATTTATGTTGGCAGCAGTGACTGATCCACATTGAGAGTGCAGAGTTAACAAAATGCTTCCACCCCGTGGAGACATAAACAAAGTGTTGGAAGCCACTCATCATGTCATCCACCTTCTCCCTGCTTCCTTGACAGGCACATCTCCTGAAACAGAATGTTGTTTTACAGGAACATCAGAAAGTGCAAAAGTAACTAATAAAACAGTGACAATCCCACTGTGACCACAAGGACTAGGACCAGTAAGCAGTGCACCCCTATTACTTACAAGTGAAGAAAATATATGCAGCTATCAGAGCCCTTTCTTAACATTACAGATTGGGTCAAGAATATATTCTGCAGGAGAGCTCAGACTATTTCTCTGTTTCAGACTATTTCCATGATGAGTGTTCTTACAGGATTCAGATGACTCAGTGGATCAAGAACAGAAATGTCAGCTGTGACTGGCTGTGTCAGAAATTGTTGTTGTCTACTTCAGCTGGCTGCTCTATACTCAGAGTTCAACTACAGCACTCCTAGTAGCTTTGTAATTGGCAGAATTATCCTCAATGCATCTGTTGTTGAGTGTGTAGGAATGTTTGCAGGCGAGATGTACATACACATAAAAGGATTGTGTTGAAAACACAGTAAAAAGCAGTAAGTATTTAGCCACAGCTGAGTTCTCTCTAATTTGCAGTAAAACAGAGAAAAGTAACAGCATCTTGCCATACTGAAATACATTCAATTACAGGATTTCTAAGCTCCTAAGTGGCCACATTGCACAACAGATGCCACACTGAATGGTAGCTGCTGCCCTACCTTGACATCCCAAGTAGCTGTCTGTAACAAGGGAAGACTTCCTCCACAGCAAACCTGGAGTGCTGTGCAAGATTCTGCCAGTTGGTGGGTCAGTGTGGTTCTGGGGACCTATTTCATATGCAGACTCCCTAAAAGAGCTGAGATCACAGTCCCTGGGCCTCTGAGGACAGTCTGCAACTGGATCTGATTCTCAGATTCAAAACAAAGAAGGAGAAAGAGGTTGCTTGTTCCACATTCCTCTCTCCTTCAAAGTCTGGCAAAAGTCACAATTTCAGAAGCTTCCTTGGCCCAGTTGGGTGGGTCTAACTTCCAGTCACTGTGGAGAAAAGACACAAGGAATTTCCAAGATCCTTGAGCAAAACTTTTGCCTGATTTCAATCCAAAGAATGAAATGTGAGCGTGAAATTTAACTGAATTTCCAGCATTTATATACTCTTTAAAGAATTAGGTTTTGCTTTGTCCGGCACCATCCCCTCCCCAGTCTTTTTTTTCCTACAATAAGAATGGAGCTAAGAATGATGAGACATTTGGTGATATTTTTATGCCAATAATAAAAACGTGTCCCACTCTCACAGTTCTCAGGGATACTCACATGCATTTCATTACCTTCTCATCACCTGCAGTTAGTTTCAGATCTCCTTTGGCTAGATCATGTGTGGTCTTCCTTACCCGACATTTTTTCCAATATTCAATGGATAAAATGCCTCCATTTGTTTGCTTTCCTTTCTAAAGCAGTGGATAGTTCTCCTTAGAGAAGATTTTATAGACAAGCAAAGGGAATAGCTCAGATGTAAGTTAAGTATTTGAAAGAATAATATAATTTAACAAAGGTACGCTGCTCAGTGACCTAAATCACCTGCTTTCATAGACAGTTGACATTATTTACATTCAGGTTTTTTTGTAGAGAGGCATTTGAATGGCCCTTCAGAATGGAAATGCTCAGTAGGAGCACTCTACCCGCTGTCTTTGCGTCTCCCCCTTACGGTGTGTCTGGTTACCCTGTGCTTTTCAGTCAGGTGTCTACAGCTCTGAAGGAAAAAGATGTCTTTTGTTTTTTGTCAGTGAAATCACTGACTTTAAGACCATGTTCTGTACACACACAGAACTTGATTCCTCTCACTGATGAAATATATCTAGTGTACCCTAAACCTGTCAGTTTCTGTATGGGGAGCCAGCCCTTGACAAGGGTGAAGCCAACACTGAGTAATTTCAAGACATAAGCTTCCTTTTTGTTGTGATATCTGATGTGGCTGTAGACATAAAACATTCAGAGACTTAGTTGGTATTTTTTCAGTGAAAAATATTTAAAAATGAAGCTGTAGTTCAGACAGCTGAGCTGACAACAGCTTACAGAAAGTGAACAAGTAAACAGTTGTAGAAGTCTCCAGACACTGCAAGACAAGATGAGCAAATATTTTCTTCCTCTGAAATGTAACTTGTTTTACTAATTTTTATTTGACTGTATCCCAATGATATGAAATTATACAGGGGAAAAAAATACACTACAACTATGGAGGGGTATCAGGATTTAAAATTGTAATATCATTGTAACATCATAAGTTTCAAAATTATAATGATTTTAATGGCCTTATTATTGAACCTTATGAATTTATTTTATTTGAATATTGTTATATTATTTTGTCATGCCTGTATAGAGTTGTGAATATTATTCTATGTAATGGTATACTATGATACAAAATATATATGCTTCAATATATACATCCTCTGAGCTCCATTATTTAGCAGTTCATCTCTTCTACAACTCTTTTTTCTCCAAGTGTTGACAATGTGGCTTCCCAAGCAGTTGAATGTGGAGCATTTACTTAATAACAATTCTTCAAGGAATCAAACCAGAGGTAGGGTGATAAAAACCCCAAAGATGAAAGGGGTTTGCAGGCACTGAGTGCCAAAGCAGTGACCCTGTTGGGGCACCTCCACCTCAGAATGCCAACTTAAAATCTAACAGATACTGGTCTTAGCCACCACCAGAAGCAAGTGCCCTCTAGCACTGGGCAGCTTCGGACTTCGGAGCTGATGGTGTTGGAGTATCCATAAGGATAGGATGAAGATTTACAGCCAACTGTATATATCCAGGTTTTATGTGATGCATCATCTTTGATCTCTCCCACCTCCTTCTTTATGTTGTATTACCTGATCATAGAAGATATTGCATGACTTCTCTTTGGTACTCAAAGTATTAACTGCAGGAACCATTTAGTATTTTATGTCATATCACTCGTTACATCCTGAGAAGGGATAACCATTGTCTTTGTGATTACCCCCCCAAAAATTTAGCAACTATCAAAATAAGGCATTCCAAGCCTACAGTTTTAGTAGCTTGCTTATAATGTTTGCAATCCCAATACAGGTAACAAGGAAAATTTTAATTCTTATTGATTTGCCTTCAGAAACCTCATAGTGACTCCTGTGCAGGAGGTGAAAACCTCCCAAGAAGAGGGAGTTTAGAATTGAGGGGTGGGGAAAAATGTTTTTAGTCCTTAAATCTGCCTTAAGCAAAGATTTGCAAAACTCAACCTGATGTTGCCTGTCTTCTTAAGAGATACATCTCCCAAGAAACCTCAACTTTGAGTTTAAGATCTCAGAAGAATGTGAAAATATGATAGTCTGTATCTCTGTGGGGACCAATTATTGCTCGATGTGGTTTTTGCACAAGTAGAAATGGCTCCGTTTCAGCATGTGGAAAACCTAGGAAACTGATCTGTGTGGTGCACCAATTCTGCTCTCAGGCACAAGAACACACACAGTTGCTGTCTGTATTCTGTAATGACCTCCAGTATGATGCAGAAATGTAAGGGTGGCTTTTACAAGATATCCAGCAATGCAAGGCTGCTACATATGGGATGAGATCCAAGCCCTTGCTGTGTAACTTCCACAGCCTTAATGACGTTCTTAATGGCTATGTGGGCTGAAATTTATAGTTTCAATGTGAGAGCTGAAAGTTGTGGTGTTTTTAATTTTATTTTTCATTAGATAAAGAAAGAAATAATATGCTGGAGTGATTCCAGAGACAGCAGATACAGCTTTTTTCTTTTTTTACAGCACTCAGGTAGTCTACCATGTTTTCTCTTACAGCTTCCCATTAAAGCTGTAAGCCAGACTGAACCCCAAATAAACTCACTTTGTTTCAGAAGTAAGGGGAAGGGAAGTCAGAAACTGCAGAAATCATGTATATCTTACCTTGAACATGAGTGTCTCATTTGGAAAATGGGGATAATCTTTATTGTGCAAATCTTAATGTACTACATGCAAGTACTTTTCAGGGAAAGCCTGAGTTATACACTTTTAAATTTAAAAAGACAATACATTAACGCTCCTCACTTTACAGTTGCTCGATACATGTAAAAATCTGCTGAATGCAATCTGAGAATGAGGCCAAAGGAGAAAAATAAAACAATATTATAAGATTAGTCTGATTTATAAAGGGCCCTTGACTTTCCTGCTTGCTATACACTCTGAAGAAATGTGTATGTAAAGTGTATTTCCTTCTCAATTTATCAAGTCTCTATTATTAAGGGTAAATATTGATTCAAAATTAAGATATTGTTTCAAATTTCTAACAAATTAAAATTATTAACAAAAAAAAACAAAACAAACAACTCCCTGGATCCTTTTGCAAAAACATTGCTTCATTTTTTTTAGGAGTTCATGGTGGCATTTATTTGTAGCTGCTTTAGGAATTACATGTTTACTGTCAGAAAACAAACCAGAGCAGAGAATATGGCCACACAAAAAGAAACATTTTCACTGATAGTGAAAATACCACCAAGAACTCCCTCGGGTATCAGGTTACAGCTTCATTCATAAGTTTCAGGTGTTTAAATTTTTTAATTTTAATTAGTTTCAGGTGTTTTAATTTTTTCAACTTCCCCTTTTTAAAGTATTTGACATCATTTTATTCTGATGATAGGGTTTTGTTTTAACTACTGGATACATCAATTTCACCACAGGTTTTCTTCTTTTTATTTTAACAACTTGAGGACTCGTATCGCAACTCTAATGTCTCTTTGTTCTTTCAGCCTGATTTAAAGGAGATTGCCCTATGTACTACAGTAGTTTTGAATGTATTAAAAGTTTTAAAAATTGTTAATTATATGAAATATTCTAACAGTTTAAGTTTAAATGATGCAATTAGCCAGTTACAACTGGAACTACCAGGCCTTATTTAAAATAATGAGGTCTGACAGTTATGGAGCCTGAATTATTCATTGATAACTAGCTTTTCCTCTTTTGCAAACCATGGCTAACATTAATAACAGAGGTGTAAGTGTGAGAACAAAAGAGTTTGACATTGGGAATACAAATATAGAAGTTCTAAATTATTCCTTAATTAAAATTATTATATGAGCAATATTTTCCAAGAAAAATCATTAGGACTAATATTTTCTCTTACATTTCAACATTTGTTTCTGCAGGGAGTCACTTGTTAAAGTAGCAGCACCTGATGATTCATCATCCAAGAGAGTATCTTTAAAATAAAGTTAATTTCTGCAACAGCATTCTTTTAAAGATGCTATTTTAAAAACAAAATGCAACACTTTCCATTGTGATTCCTGCAGCTACCACACTTGTAAAAATACATACTAATGGCACAGAGCCCCTCCTAGTATCAGAAGTGTTCTATTTCCCACTGCCCTTCATCTTGCAGTGGCTCATGTTGCTTTCTCCATGATTACTCCATCAGTGTCAAAGACTGATTTGTCTTTATTTAGCACACAATTTATTTGAATACAATTTAATTATTATTATTTTAACATGAGTACTGAGATTTACTTCTAGTGGATAATTCCACAAAAGCCTGAATTTCCAGGAGCTAACTGCTTGCTCTAAACCTGGATATTTTTCATTACAACTCCTAAAACCAAAACAGAATCTCTGCCTAAACTAATCTAACAGTAGTGAACATATCTGTCTCCTAATTACTCAAGTGTTCATATGTATCTGGATGTCTTTTATGATTGAGAACAAGACCTTATGCAATTGAAATAGAAACTGTTATACATCCTCATTCTCCCGCAAACCAAAGCAAACCAAAGCAAAAAACAAAAATTAATTCTGGAAGTAGGACGTGCTGGAAGAGTGACTCATGTGTAAGTAGGAGTGACTGATCTTTGTCTATGACTCTTTGTCACCACAACAGATAGCATTAAATCACCTATGATATCAAAAATAGGGATCTTGAACAAGCAGAAGCAGAGGCTCAGATTGGGATGAATTGTTGAGTTACTGCAATCACACAACACATCAGTAGTACTGCTTGGAAGATAATTATGCAACAGACTTTCAGAGTGACATTTATACATAGCATTCCTGTGAGGCTTGAAGAGCCATCCTCCAAATGGATGCAATGGTTCCTAACTTTGGAGCTTCTGAAGACTTCAGTCTAAATGTGTATTTTAATAAAGTATTCTTCTATTTTATTGTATTGCTGTACAGTTCCCCAGTGCAGGAAGATCAGAAAGGCGAAGGTCAGAATAAATACTATATAGATATTGAAGTCTGTTCAGTGAGACTTTGAAAAGGAGGATTTGAAAGATGACTATTTTTATTAGTGCAGATGCATACAATATAACCTGATTTTTTTTGTGCAAATGTCAATTGCAGTATACATAATGTTCACTGAAGATTATGTCATTGGTCAAGAGGGAGGAGAGTCCCCAAATGAATGATTAATAATCAATGTGTCTGGGTTCTTATCTTATTCCTCAGAAAGAAAGAATGAATTAATAGTGTCTCTCCCAAAAATGGAAAAAAAGGTCCCAGAAATAGGTCAGGCCAACCAGATCTGTACACAGAAGGGTCCTTTCTGTAAGTGGATTTCTCTAGTTTGGGCAGGGAGCCTCAGCCTCCTCTCATATCATTGCTTCACCTTCCTACATTCTCATGGAATTAGGGAGAAAAGGCCATATGGATTAGAGTCCTATTAAGCTTTATACAATCATGAAAAACAGAGAGAAAGGTTGCAGAAATACCTAGGGAGAAGGGCTTTGAAGGAGGCCCAAAGTAGAGACTAGGTATGTGTTCTACAGGCGATCCAAAGTCCTCCACCAAGTCTGGGCGCACAGCAGACGTATGCCCCAGGATGAAGGCAAATCAGACTATGACCCCAGGGGAGTAAGGGGGACAGTGAATAGACTGAAGAAATCTGTTCTCTACATTCTGTGATAAGGTCTCTCCAAGCAGGTGTAAGATGAATTAAATATCTGCATGTGTCATTATGTATTTACATATGTTTTCCTGGGGTATTGTTCTTTTTTGGAAAAATAACATTACTTTGCATTGATAAACATTAGGTAGAATCAGTAGAAATATTTGTCAGGACCACATGGTAGTTTGGGATTTTTTTTCCCCAAAGGAAAAAAATAATTTGATAGAAAGAATGGGTTTGTAATTACTCAATCTCTGTTAGTAGCAAGGTAGGGAATTACTTTAGATTACTCCCATGTTATGTTCTAGGTGCCAGTTGGATCTGCCTCCAGGCAAGCTTGTGGACTTTCCTTCTTTGTCAAATTCCCTGTTTCATTTTTTTAAGGAAACCTGAGAATTTTAACAGTCCTTCCTTCCTTCCTTCCTTCCTTCCTTCCTTCCTTCCTTCCTTCCTTCCTTCCTTCCTTCCTTCCTTCCTTCCTTCCTTCCTTCCTTCCTTCCTTCCTTCCTTCCTTCCTTCCTTCCTTCCTTCCTTCCTTCCTTCCTTCCTTCCTTCCTTCCTTCCTTCCTTCCTTCCTTCCTTCCTTCCTTCCTTCCTTCCTTCCTTCCTTCCTTCCTTCCTTCCTTCCTTCCTTCCTTCCTTCCTTCCTGCCTTCCCGCCTTCCCGCCTTCCTTCCTGCCTTCCTTCCTGCCTGCCTTCCTGCCTTCCTTCCTGCCTTCCTGCCTTCCTGCCTACCTGCCTTCCTGCCTTCCTGCCTTCCTTCCTTCCTTCCTTCCTTCCTTCCTTCCTTCCTTCCTTCCTTCCTTCCTTCCTTCCTTCCTTCCCTCCTTCCTTCCTTCCTTCCTTCCTTCCTTCCTTCCTTCCTTCCTTCCTTCCTTCCTTCCTTCCTTCCTTCCTTCCTTCCTTCCTTCCTTCCTTCCTTCCTTCCTTCCTTCCTTCCTTCCTTCCTTCCTTCCTTCCTTCCTTCCTTCCTTCCTTCCTGCCTTCCTGCCTTCCTTCCTGCCTTCCTTCCTGCCTTCCTTCCTGCCTTCCTGCCTTCCTTCCTGCCTTCCTGCCTTCCTGCCTACCTGCCTTCCTGCCTTCCTGCCTTCCTTCCTGCCTTCCTTCCTGCCTGCCTTCCTTCCTGCCTGCCTTCCTTCCTGCCTTCCTTCCTGCCTTCCTTCCTGCCTTCCTTCCTGCCTTCCTTCCTTCCTGCCTTCCTGCCTTCCTGCCTTCCTTCCTGCCTTCCTGCCTTCCTGCCTCCCTCCCTGCCTCCCTGCCTTCCTCCCTCCCCTTTATCCCTTTACTGTTGCTGCTGCTTCCCAGATGCAATCACAAAAACCCAAACTTCAGACATGGAAGTGCAGATATCCAAAAGCACAGATTATTTTATGCTAATGAACGAACAATGAACGATACAGTATTTCACTTGTTGTGCCCTCCTGGTGGTAGCACAAGATAAATCCAAGTGTGTTTAATTAACTAAAGGAAGTAGAAATAAATCTCTGTGGGTTAATAATATTTACAACCTAAAAATGAACAAAATAAAAGAAGTGAGTAAATTATGTGGTACAAATCAGAAAAAAATGTAATTAAAACAAAATTTTCACGTATTCCAGAAACTACATCTGTAAAGGTATGTGCAAGCAAGGCACATACCTGTGTGAGACAAAGCACTAAAATTGAAGTCATCACTGAGGAGTTAGCAAAAATATTTCTCTAATTATGAAAAAGAATGAAGTCAAACTTCTCATGAAGAAATATTAGATCTTTTTTATACATGGAAATTAAATCTTTTTTTAATCCATAAAATGCATGGTATCATATGGTGACTGAACCTTAATTCAAGTAGCTCAACAACATGAATAAGAAAATGCCAGGTCCATTTAACTGTGTCCTTTGTCAAATGCCAATAGAGATGGTGACTTTTTACAAATATCCAGTAGTTAAAAATATAAAATACTATAAGTAGATAAACCTACATGGGTTGTACTAACGTGTGGTCATTTCACTCATTTATGAATCCTGTTCTTTGGCTGGAGACTAACATTTTGTCCTATCCCTTAAAATAGTCTGTGGGTCTGGAAATTCCTTAGAAAGAAATTGGCACAGGCCGCATCAAAGGAGAACCCAGAAAAAGCATCAGAGCTTCATATCACTGTGCTAGCTCCAAGGGGGCCTCAGAAATTTAACTCTGTGGGGTATAGAGATGCACTCTCGATAGCATAGCCAAGTTGTGGACTGTTTCATGGCTTTCCCACTGAAATGTGCATTTTGGAGTGCCTCTGAGTCCAAAATCATGTGCAGCTCTAAGCCTCAGTCCCGCACCCTTCAATGGAAAAGACTTCTCCAATAATGAATAGCTGAGGCTGTTGTTACTGAAACCTTTACTTGCATGTGTGAGACTTGTTTTTTAACCAAATTCAATTTAATTGAGAAATCTATATTCACACAGGGGGCATAAGCATGTTGGGATTAAAATCATGAGTGTTTCCACAGGCCTGTCTGCATTATGGACTGAAGATTGAATTTTCACTCAGTTGTGCAAGTAAATATGGAAGGATGACAAAATACATCAAATTTGAAATTTGCCTTGACCACACATGCACATTCTGTGAAGTACCAAACAGTTCTGACTCTTAGTAGCTTGTCCCCTTTCTGATCTTGAATTTTTTATGCAACCTTTAGATTTCTGGGTCTCGATATTACTGCAGTGTTGTCTGATTTAGGATTTACAACATTTATTGACAACAGGGAAACATACTCCGCCTCATATCTCAATAACTCTTCAGATCCTAATGGTGACCATGATCTCATTAGCCATTGCTCAATGTCTAAACCTTGCTGTTTAAGTCAAATAGACATTTCAGGAGGATATGTAAAAAGATTTGTTAACATTATGAGATCGATTCACTGCAATGAATTTAAAACAGAGAATGCTTACTAGAGTGTGTCACTACATCACACACACACTGCTGTTTATAAAACCTACGAGGTTTTGCAAGGTCCACCATAAGATAACCTCCTGAAGAGAAAAGCAATGATTTGTGCCTATCCAGTAAAAAAAAAATCCAGTACCCATGAAAACACAGAAAGAATGACAAGAAATACTTTAACAGTCATGAGTCTGGTTTAAAATTTTCTGGCCAATTTCACTAGTGTGCCCCCTGCCTTATCCTGTGATCAGCCTCAGGGATGAGAGGCCTGGCGGTGTATGGAGGCACATCTCTGCTGAGGGCTGGGAGCAGGGAGCTCCCCTTTGCAGGTTGTATGCCCAGCCCAGCAGTGGCTGAACAGGACAAGTCTGGAGGGACAGGAGTGTGCAGAGATGTCTCCATAAGAAAAATTAGGCAGCTACTTGGCATGTCCCTCTGTCCCTGCTGCAATGGGCTCAGCAGAGCTGTCCCAGAATTGCACATCACCGTCATTTCCTCCTGAGTGGAGAACACCACCATCTCCAGCTTGACAACCAAGTGCTTCCTTGCCTGCCTTTTATTTTTGAAAGCCATTCAAAACATCCTTGGCTACATCCCCAGCCAATTCCATGATCCATTTTTGCCTCTTCTTTCTCAGTGATCAAGACGGACAGAGCTGCATAAAAAAAAGGGAGCAGACAAATGGGCATAGAGTTTATAGAAATGAGCAGACCACTGTATGTACACTGATAGTCTAATAATCCCCATTCATTTCGCCTGTAAAGATAAAAAAGCTCAAAACCATCAGATGCCCTCTAGTTTTGTAATGCAAATCATGGGGGTTTTTTATTTAGAAAAAATTAACTGCAGGTAAGTGTCATCATTTATCTATATGAAGGCACGGATGAAACAGCACACTACTTTAGCTTAAATTACCATTTATGTACCTGGAAAACACAGACAAATGAATGTATATAGAAGCAATAAATGTAGACGCTCCTCTGCTTTAAATGCCTCTTTGAATTTTCCACTACTCATGCAAAATTATTTATGTCAATATTTTAATTTCAGTCAGGAGGGGTGGAATCAAAGAAAGAGTGACATCCAGGAAAATTGTTGTCAGCAAACTAGTGACTACATACCATAATTAAGAAATAATGTAAGGAAAGAAGCAGTTTGATCTAAATGCTGTTGTATTTTGTGAGTTTAGTGCTAAAGAATCAAGGATGAGAAGACATATTAAGAGACAGATATTATAATATTCGTAATTGTATAGTATTGTAAGATGCATTCTATACATAACTGATCCTTTCTGTAATCATAAGAATATTAATGCAGCAGCTAATAAATAAAATAAGCACCAAAGGACAAGTATATGACCTTAAAATCCTTACTCAGCTGCCCTATTAACTTTCTGAACACCACTGAAAGTGTGTGTCAGCTGCTTAAATTAAAGGGAGAGTAATTAAAATTACACAAATAATAGGTGACTGGGGTCAGTCTCCATCACCCTATCTCCTATATTTCAGAGTATTTTACATTTTTTCCATCAATATGCAATCTTAATTTTCCTTACACATCTTTCAGGTACTCTTGGTTTAAAAACAACTTACCATAAGAAGCAGAGCTTTTGACTGATGGTCAGGGCACAGGTTTTGTGGCCATACCTTTAAATTCCTTCCCATAGCATATAAGATGAGTTGATTTCTCAGAATCTTTGAGTATGAATGTACTTAATAATCTTTCTTTTTTAAAAAGCATTTTTAGGAGGAAAAAAAAATAAAAATCAGATCTGTATTTCATATCTATACCTAAGATGCCATTTCCCATGAAAATGGCTTGCATTCAACAAATGAGCAAAAGTTACACTCTTCTACTCTGGAACACTTAAAGTAGTGGGCAGGAAAGAGAGTGCCTCAAAAACAATCCAGACTTTTTACTGTTTTTACTGTGATAAAAGTAGTCATACTAGTAATAGTCATAATAGATAATAGTCATAATAATAAAAGACAAAAAACGTGTGACAGGGGATCAAATGAAGCAAGACAAGAGAAAACCAAAAGACAGCAATATCTCCCCACAGGGTCCTGACCAGAAATAGTTCTTTCTTCAGCAAACATTGAGTGTTCTCTTAACAACAAAGTCTTTTACTGCCTTTGTTGGAAGTCATTGATAGGTACAAATTATTTAATAAAAACTGTGTTGACAAGTTACAGGCATTCTAGCATTGTCCAGAAAGGAATTTGAGGGCATGATCTAAGCACAGTGTCCAATGCATATCTTCAGCATTTCTTCGAATGGAAGAAAAAAGTGGAGCTATTTTGTGCTGTTGACATTAGGTATTGATAAGGTAAAGAGAGAAGGGTGAACACAGGTGTCTGTCTCCTTGACAGGGGCATTCTGCAGCCTGCCGAGGCGGGAGGAGAGGAGAAGGGGCTCGTAGCTTTAGGCATCCCAATGCACAGAGGGGTTTCACAGATGCTCAAACCAGTTCTCTGCTTTTTGCATTGCAAGGTCAGTGCTGCCCAAAGCCCTGAGTGTGGGTCCAATCCCCTGCAGCAACTGCATGGGTTCACAGAAAACATAAGTAGGGAAGGAAAAAAACCTGAGCTATGAAGCTATTATTATTGGTTTGGGTGTAGATAAATATTTAAAGCCTTTGCAGTGTCATATACTGACTTGTTCAAGCTAACAATGCATATTTACCTAATTTTAGTGACATCAGTCCCACTAAATCTACTTCATAACCCCCTCTGCATGTCGAAGTCCCTTTATATAATAAAATTCACTCTTCATGAAATAATGATAATTATTTTTCCAAACAATTTAGCAGGATTGAAAGCATTTTGTTTTCTTCCTCTGCAATCCCACCAATGCAGGCTCTAGGTCAACATTTTTTTCTGTTTAGGGAGTGCTATACTCTGTCTTAGATTTCTGTGCACTCATTAAAGCTCTGGTTCAGTGGGAACTCCAGAGACTTGCAGTGGAGTCCTGCTGTTACGGCTATTAACGCTGTGGCTCTGGAGAGTCATACGGGACATTTGCCGTATTAGACCTGAGGGTAAGCCCAACTCTCTCATCTGGAAGAGGTATTTTGATCAATGGATGAATATGAATGATTCATAAAATGAGCCCTGAATGAGTACAAAAAGAATTCTTACATAATACTGGCACAGGAGTCAGAGAAATATGGGCAAATGCAGGCAGAGATTGGCAGAATGGGCTTTAGCAGTTTCATATCTGCTCCCACAGACTACAGCTCTACTGTTGTCTTTCTTCCTTGAGCTGTATCAGGTACCAGCTCATCCAAAAGTTTTGTTTTGTTTCAAAATTTTCACAGCAGGAAATCAGGGCATACTAAAAAGACCCCCACAAATAAGAAACCCAGAAACTCAAACCAAGATCAAAAAAGGCAGGCTGCCACACTATACAGCTGCTTTATATTTCATCTCTACCAAGCAGATGTAAATATCTCCAGATTTTGTATAATGCAATGAAGCATGGTACATATATTTTACATACCAATATTATCTATTATGTTTCCAAGGTTTTGGACTATGACAAAATCTACTGAGACTGAAGATCTCAAACCGAGATGGCAGAAAATAAGATTAGATCAACCCAAACCATATCAATTAAGCCATTCTGCAACTCTCTCTCCTCTTTTCTGGCTCTGAAATTGTTCTTTACAAGTAGGTCCATGGAAATCTTATTCAATGATACTGAATTCAGAAAGGATGCATCAATGCATTTAACCAGCTATTAGAGATTATAAGGGGCAATTCCCTTTTTGAGAAAACTGAGAAATATACAAGTCTGCCACATGACAGAAGAGCACATCTGTGGCTACAGACTCCTCTTGCTGGAACCAAATAAGCTTCCTTCCAAATCATGTCTTCTCCTCAGAAAAGAAGTGACTGGCTAAAATTTGCTCTCTCCCCACAGCTCATATCTTTTGTGCTGAGAGCAATTCAGAACAGACCTGCTGCTGTGGAGGGTGGCTCCTTGTTAGGGGGACCTTGGATGTACCTGGAGGTCACCTAGAGCCATCAGCATCCAGTCACCTTCTGCAGAGACATTCTGCAGGGGGAAAGCCAGCAGCTGAATGGTAGAGTACTGATAGAAGATCTTTGGTTAGCTCTTTGCTCTACAAGTAAACATTGAGATTTCCCTGGGTGTTTAATTTCTTTCTTCAGGTGGTTAAGGAAACATAGTCAATATATTCTTCAAATATGTATGGATGCTAAGTGACCTAATCCCAAAAAAAAGACAGACAGACAGATAGATAGATAGATTGATCTCTCTCTCTCTCTCTCCCCACCCCGTCTTTTCTTGTTCTCCTTTTATTTTTGTCATTTCTCAGTAAAACTGAAGACAGATGGGAAATGTAGTTTCTTACAAAGTCATTGCAGGTTAGAATGTCACTGAACTTGAAAAGACTTTATTGCAGTCCTCCTAGAAATTGTCTCTCTCCAATGTTTTTCTACCCAACACCTTCTTGTGATGACTGAATTTAGGAGGAAATTCTCATTTTAAGCAGTCTATTTTTACAGTAACTTATCAAACAGTGGCCTTTAGCTGTTGTTCTGTGACAGCCACTCTATTAAAATCCTGATGTAAACAAGTGGAGAAGGTGAACTAGAAGTGCAGATATTTGCACAGCATTACTGTCAGGTAAAATTTTAAAGATAGGTTTTATGAACCCATTATTTGCAGTCAAGGCTTTTGACTACAGCTTCTGAAATCATTTAAGTAGACAAAGTGTTTTGTCAAAACATACTGCTGGGAGTCAGTATGTAGCTTCTTTTTATGTAATTCAATTTGGTTCTGTTTGCACGGAAGTGGGATATCTAGCTGGGCAGCAATAGTGGTGCTGTGTGTGATCACAATATGGTGACTTTCTAGAGTAATTAACGTTAAATGCCTTTTGTTTTCATTTAGTGCTTAATGTATGCATGCATAATTGCAGTGTACATACAGACCTATCAAGGAAGATGCTTGAGGGCTTTTAAATACAAATAACAAAATCCAAAGATTTTATGGTTCTCTGCTTTGGACTGGGATGTGCATAAGAATATATGCTCATTTTAAAATCACAGACCCCTGTGTCCTGTACAGCTGTGCTTGACATGACTGAAAGAGATGGCCCCTTTAAAGAGGCAGAGTTGTTTCTGTCCCTTCAGCTCTGAGCCTCATGTGTGAGGTGATGCCAGACCAGACTGCCCTGACACAAGCTGGCTTCCTCTGCTCCTCCAAGGATTGTGGAAAGGCAGCATTGTTAGAGCATGGTGTGTGTTAGACAAACTTCCTCTACCCCAGAACACCCTGTGTGCGCTGAGAATGGCTGCACAAGGCACCTTTTGAAGAACACAGCATAAGTGTTCCCCAAATATTCACTCAGACTTTCTGGACTGTACATTTCTAGCTCCCATACTTCACCTGGAGAAACAGTAGACAGAGAATGTGACCCAATCCTGTTGGCTGGGGGTTTCCTGAGGGACCAAGCAGTACCATTGGTGTTAGTGTGGTCTGGCATAATTACATGTGAGCATTTCGTATCAGCATTTTGGTCTAGCCATACCTTACAGAATTTTGAATAGAACCGGCGATTCCAAAATATATTTTGAGAAAGTTGGGAAAAGTTGGAACTGTAACACTTCCAAATGTAATTTCCAAACATATTTAAATTAGCTACTACTGTCAGTAGAAATAGTGATGACAGGAGGAGAAGATATTTATCTCCTCACACAGTATTAACATACCACTTTGATGTATCTTTTGTACAAATATATGTATACTATATTTTGGGAAAGTCTAGCCAAATAAAGCACATAGTGAACAGCAAGCTGTAATAGAAAACTTGCAGGACATGGGAACCAGATCTTCTGCATTAGCATATCATCCAAACAGAAATAGATAGATGGAGAAATCTGGGGAGATACAAGAAAAAGAAAGCGTTTTTCAGGCAGTAGCAATTGTAAGCATAAGGAGAGAAGTAGTAAAAAAGTTGTCCGATAAAAAAACAATAACTTGGTACAGTAAGATTATGTCTTTTGGTAGATCCATTCCATACAGCTCTTCCTTTCATGACTTAGTTTTGATCTTCTATACACCAAAACCACATCAACTGTGGAAAAAATGCTCAGGCATTCTTTTCCCAGACATAATCCTACATCTCTGGACATTGTTCAGGTCATTCAATGGTCTACATGGGGTAGGGATTGAGAAAGCTAACAAACCAAATAAAATCACAATCACTAATGTGATTGCCTATCAAGCTCACCTATGAGCTTGCCTACACAACTATGTAATATTAGAGCAGCTGCACCAGTTAAGAAAGTGGTTAGAATAGTCTTCTACTATGTATACCATTTATTTGAAGATAATTCCGACCTTGGAGTAACATGGGCCTGCAAAACTGACGCATTTATAGCAATATCCCAGACTAATATTGTGACAGGACTCAAAAAAACCTCCTTCCATGCATCAGTTGAGCCACACAGCTGTAATTTTCATGTGATAGAAGTTGCACATTCAGTCCAGTATTCCCTTCTTTTCAAAATTAATCCTGGTTGCACCATTTAATCTGCACTGTTTTCTAAGCCAATTACTTGGAGCAGCCTGACTGCTGGTACCACACCAGCCTCAAGTCCTGCTCTGCCACAGCTGCAAAAGGGGCACTGAAATGGCATGATACCAGCTCTGTTTGGCCCTGATCCAGAAAAGCACTTAAACACCTGTTCAACTCAAAATATACGAGTAATCCCATAGAAGACAAGATGATAAATTCTCTGAGCTAGTACCTGCTTAGATTCATAGACTGTGAAAACAGAAGGGAACATCTAAACATCTTGTCTGACCTCCTGTATACCACAGGAGTTCTTCTAATTCAGTTTTTCTCAGTCTTTCCTTTCTCTCAGAAGAAAACAGCCAGCTCTAATGTCTAAATTTTCAGTGATGGAAAAATTAACATTGTTTTGCATAAATGTTTTGCATGTTCCAATGATTAAAAATCCTCACCAGGACAAATTTATACATATTTTCAATCAAGACTTTATTAGGTCCCTTGGATTCACTAAATTTTGCTGGTATTAATTAACTGGTATGAAGAGGCACATATTACCACATTTCTCTTTTTGTATACATGCTTATAGACTGCAAATAAATCAGCCCTTAAATTATAGTTTGACAAATTGACAGGCAGTGCTTTCCAGGTTTCTCAACAGACAGCAGATTATTTGGCCTTTTATCAGACTCATGTCTCTTCACAGACTACTCTGTTATTGTTCCACATCTCTGCAAGTATGGTTTCTGGAACAACACACAATATTTCAGGAGACATCACTACTCACCATAGAAGCAAAATAGATTCCTACTTATAGTCCTTTTTTTTTCTCACCAGGTTAAGGTAAGATCTTTTGGCTCCATGGCCACACTGAAATTTTACACAGAACCATTCTTTACTGCCAGTCCTTTCAGTGTAATTGTTTTCTATGATAAATTCAATCCACTTAAAGTCCCCCCCCACTTGGTTTTTCCTCAGTATATGGTCTTACATTCATTGAAATACATATTTTGATTGTGCCCAACTTAACTGCAACCAAAGTACCCCATAACAGTTTTCATTATTCCTTCACCTCTTATTTATATGCTCTATTCACAGCCTCAGTGTTTTCTACAACTTATTGTGACTCTTTTCCTACATGTCATGAATTAAGGTATCAAATACAGTAACATTAACAGCACACTACAAGTGTTCATACTCAGTGGATGATCCAGCATTTCCAACTACATTTTGCAACCAGCATCATGCTTAACCAATTTAGTAAGTACAGTATATTGATTTTGTCATATTCACATTTTATAATAAACTGTTGGGTGAAATCAAATCAGAACACTGCACATAAAAAATATAATTTCTCCCTATATATGTATAACATTCTAAGGTTTTCATCAGAAGATATCAAGTTATTCTGATGAGATCTAGCTTTCATTAACCCTCATTGATTGGCTTGAATTATGTCACTCTCCTTGCATAATGTTGCAATTTCAATGTTGCAATTATTTGCCCGTAATTTCTGCATAAAATCATCCACATGAATCCAAAAATGCAACAAAATATTTTCTAGAAAGATATTTAAACAGTTTTTAATAGAAATTTGAAGAGCAAAGAAGGCAACCCAATGTTATGAAGAAAAAGCCCATTAGTTAAAGATCTATTAGCTTACCCAGAAGTAAGAAAAAGTTTCAAAGGAAAAAATCCAGAAGGAAAAAACAAAACAACAACAAAAAAAAGAGCTGTTTGTAAGGCAGAAAATAAAGGATTATAAAGACTGTGTTAATAAAGAATTAAGAAGAGAGAAGACAGAAAAAAAAGGTCAGTTATCAGAGACACTTGAAAAGAAAGCCACTAGTACAAAGCAGAGGGGAATTGCTAGGGATGACAGAGTTTTATTCCAGGTGCTCCTAAGCTAAGTAAAAGATTCCACATTGAGGCACAACTGACAGAATGCAGCACACGAGAGCAAAGTACTGGCCTTGTGTAAGCACTGTTTCTGTGTAAATATATAGTAATGACAGTTAATCATGGGTTTACACAGGAAGAGAAGAAGCCCTAGCACATACAGAGTCTGATCTAACAAAATCTGTCCATGTACATAAATCATTTCATCTGGCATTTCATCAACCTTTCATGCACCCTACCAGAGACAAATAGGAGGCAATGCCACAATCGAGTAGTGCCGTTGCCCAACACAGAAAGATACTGGAAGCTGGCATAGTGAGGACATATTCAGCTAAACCTAATTTCTCTTTCCTGACAGAAGAGTACTTAAAAAAGAAGTAAAAAAAAAAAAAAAAAAGAAAAAAAGGTAGTCTTTGGAGAAGGACAGTTTTAACAAGATCTTTTCTGTTTGCTCCATCCCCCTGTGAGGGTTCAGAGCACTGGAATTTCTGCAGGCCTCTGTTTGAAAATAAGGGGCTAATGAAAAGGTACATGCATGGCTTGCTACCCTAAACTAGTCCTCCTAGAATGTCCTGGGATTTGCCAAAGCACTAAATGACGTTGACATAGAACACTTTAAGGGAAAAGTCACCTTTTATTCTTTGCTTTTCAGTATTTAGAAATGTAGCTTCAGTTTCCTTTGTGGTTTTTGTATAAAGGAAATTCATTTTGAATAGAGATGGGTCCATTTCTTTAGGTTTGATCTCAATGGATACTGAAGCTGGACCGCTGCGACTTCCAATTCTTGCAATTTCTGGGGAACGAGAGGGCAGACAGGTTTAGATGAAGAGGACAGAGGAATAGTGAAAAAGAAATATTTAACATGGAGAAGAATCTCTGTTGCTGAGAGGAACAGATTTAATGTAAGGCCTAACTACTTCTCTGGGAACTATGTACAATTAGAACTTTTGCTAACATGCCACACCGACTAATTTATTTTCAAGTCCACCAAATTCCATGGTGCAGTGAAGTTTCTTCATGGCCATTTTAATCCTGCAATCTATTGTGTGGTCCATGAAGGTCAACCTGTTTAGATGCCCTGATGTAGATGGGACTTTGCAGATATAGGGTTCAAGGGAATGGTGCTGCTTAGTGGAGAGCTGGGTCCTCAGAGGTCATAGGTAAGACTCATTTTGCTTATATCAGCTCTGCCTTTAGATGATTTTTTTTAGTCATAATAGTTTTTCTAATACATGGCAGAAGCACAAAAAGCCACTGCTGTTCAGGGAAGTTCTGCATGTGCTCAGACAGCTTTTCTTTCTCTGCTTTGGATCTGTTCCTTCCCCAGTGGTAAAGCATAGTGGGAAATCCTATGATGATAGAAGCAGTCGATACCTTTGTAAGAACAGAGAGCTGTCTTTAGCACATGTATGCCTTTAGTTCAATAAACAACCTAGGTTTGCACCTAATTTTCCACTGAATGATCTAATACCAGCAGAGAACTTTTGCAGTATGGGACAATGCTAGTCTTTTTAGCTAGACATTTCCTTGACTACAGTGAGGTTTTTCTTCCTTCTAGTGTGGAAGGCAGGGGGATTCTACCATCTGTGATTTAAATTAAGTGTCAGCTCATTTAATGTAAATAATTTTCGAGGAGAGGAGAGGAGAGGAGAGGAGAGGAGAGGAGAGGAGAGGAGAGGAGAGGAGAGGAGAGGAGAGGAGAGGAGAGGAGAGGAGAGGAGAGGAGAGGAGAGGAGAGGAGAGGAGAGGAGAGGAGAGGAGAGGAGAGGAGAGGAGAGGAGAGGAGAGGAGAGGAGAGGAGAGGAGAGGAGAGGAGAGGAGAGGAGAGGAATTACTAAAAGGAGACTTTGGGAATCATATTTCTGGCATTATATATGCCCATTTTGGGCACCACAGTTGTCAGGAATAGGTTGATTTTTTTCTGGATACCTGAATCTGGTAGGTAACTTGCTGAGAACATGCAATTCAAATTCTGATTTTGTCAGAATGCTCTGAAGTTATGCTCAGAATTCTTTAAAATTGAGAGTTTATTTCTGGCTTGGTCTGTGCAGCGGTACAAGTTTGAGAGAGAGCTGTTCTTTTGTACTTAATGCTGAAATTCATTCTAAATAAATTGTATCATTATTACCTATTGACTCTGGTGAAGGAAAAAACATTTTAAGAAAATATGTTTCAATGACAGAAGCAAAATAAACACTGGTACATATAACTGGTAACTCATTAAATAAGAAGTCCATGCTTTTATCTGGCTCTTCAAACACATTTTAGGCACTTCAGCAAGATTAGAAAAACACTTTTATGCCAAAAAAAACCTCCTTTAATCACTTCTCTTCTAAGAAGATACCTTCATGAAAAGAGGAGAATTAACCTCTTTGCTGCCACTATTCCTTTTACCACAAAAAAAAAAAAAAGCAAAAAAAAGCGCATTTCTAACATTTCTAACATTTCTAATCCATTTGGTTCTGTCAGAAGGAAGCTATTTTTCAGAAACATTAATCATATGGGAAGATATTTTCAAGCACGTATCTTGCTGGGAAATTATTAGTATACACTAGACTGTCATTAGTCTACTCTAATGGAACAGCAAGAGCCCCAGATTTCCCAAGTGCCAGAGACAAGACTAGTCAATCATGTTCTTTATGGTCAAAGACTACTTTTTTTTTTTTTTTTTTTTTAGTTTTTTAGTTTTATTTGCTGTAATGCATTACAGAGATGGGGAAAAAAAACCCACTCAAAAACTTCTAGTTTTAACAATTTAGAAGGTAAAAGAAAATCAACAAGGGGAGAATGGGTGAATAAGAGAGTCACCAACTAGTGTGTGCATTCCACTGCACCAGGTACAAAATAGCTGCTGTAGTGTAAGATGACAAAATAATGGAATCATGTCCTCCAAAAAAAAGAAGCAAAGCTATATATTTATATATATATATATATATATATAAATATTGTGTGAAATCACACATCTCCTAAGATGGAATTTTCTCCATGAATCCTTCTGCAAATACACCCTACAATACAAAAAAGTAATGAGATCACACAGCTCTTGGGTAGTTTTTGTGGGACTCTCTTCAGGACCAGTGGAAAGCCTGAAAGTCAAACAGAGGGAAAACCCTTTCAGAGTCTGGATCCCACTGTCTCATTCCCCAGCCTTAAGCCTGGCCAAGGCCAACCTCCTGCAGAAGGAAAATTCAGCTGCTGTACTGCCTCTTTACATCCCTCAGTGGAAAAAGGGTGCTACTGAGGGGGAAGATGACTTCCTATTTCAGCATAGAGAATCTTGTTACCACCTCTACTGCTTCCACCAGGGGGTTGTAATGTGTTCTTAGGAGATAAAGTACCTGTGTCTCATATCTAATTTTTTGAGGTCTTGTTTGCGGACACTGGTATAGTTAAAATAAACAGTGACCTCAGGACTATATCAAATCTTTTCTTAAAGGCAAAAGCTATTTCAAATTTTTCTCATCTTTTCCAAACTACTCTTGCTTTTCTTGCTTCCAAAATGCAATGAAGTGAAACTGTTTTAGTCTGTTCAGCCCTATCAGCAGTGCCTTCACATCCCAGCAGGTATCCTGCTCATTTTTGGGTTTCTCCAGACAGTAGGTAAACTTCTGGATATCTGCCTGACTTAACAAAGGTGTTCTTTTGATGTTTGCCTTTAGGAACCTTAAACTTTGGGTCCTTCTATTATTTTGTCCAACAAGTCAAGGCATTGCTGTCAAGGGAGATGTTATTGTGGAAATGACAGAATATGTTCAAGGGCAGTGAATAAGTTCCCTTTCAATAAAAGCACACATTATGTCCAAGAACAGTCAAAAGGGTTAAAATACAATCTTTCCAGATAAGTTTCTAGCCATATGAGGCTCAAAAAGTCAAAAGATTTGAAAGCTATTAGTACTTCTGTAGATCATCCTCTTCCAGACTCTTTTTTTTTTTTTTTTTTCCTCATTTAACTGACAGGTTGCAGTTAAAAATTAAAGTAAAAAGAGACCCTCTCTTTCCTACATACTTTTAATGGAACTGAAGCCAAAATAAGTCAGACTAAATTATGGGAGTAAATGACCTCCCGGGAAGTATAATACCAAATTCTGAAGAACTGTAAAGAGTTTCCTTTGATCTTTTTAGCTTCGCAGCCTGAAATTCAAAATCTGTATTTAATTTTAGATTGCATATGCCAGCTTTTAAGTTTCCTTTCTAACATGATATATCATTTTAAATGATAGGACACCTTTAACTTGTATTTCTTGAAAATGCTGACTATCCTTTCTTTATTCTTTTACACTATAAAAACAGATATAAATATTACTAATTGCAAAAATAATTTGAGGTTGGGTGCTATAATGGATAAACCATTGACCTTCACTTAAGAGACTGTGCCTTCAAGCTCAACCTGAATTTCTAAGTGAAATGACTTTGATCTGAGACACAAGTAACTTCAGTTCAATGCCCTACAGGATATAGATCTAGAAAAAAAAGACAAGCTGAGCACTTAACTATATATCCCTGTTACAGTTTAGGAGCTAGACAAAGGATGTTATTTTTCCAATGTGGTAGAAAGGCCTATTTCTTTCTATGGCCACATAGTCACATTGCAAGAAGTGTATTCCTAAACCAGAAATCTCAGAAGGCACAACAAGCTGTATTAGCTCTTGGCTGGAGAATTTTCTGACCTCTGCACTTGAGCACAGACTTTAGATATAGGCAGCTGGAATAATCTCCCTCTTGAGTCCAGAAGAGAGCCACAAAAGTCTTTATGCCTTATGCATTATGAAAGAAGCCACCTTTTTTGAGGAAAAGTAAGTTGTATCAGGTTGGCCGGAAACACAACATGAAAGAGCAGCTGCTAACCATTGGACTTACACCGGCAAAGCTCTAGGAAATGTGCTTACACACAGGGCTTTGTTATGTGTCTGTCTCATGATCAGCCAAACAAAGATATAAATACAGTACAGAATTTTGAAATATTACAGCATTCTGAATTGAATCCTGGGGGAGTAATTTGTAATGCATAATTTATCTGCTGAATTTAGTTTCTCCTACTAACAAAACATCCATAAACTAGTCATGATTGCCTCACACATTTTTTTTAAGTGAAACAACTGATTAAAGTTCTCTCCGAATATCTGGAGCTATGTGAGCTAGATAAAGATAGTTCTAACTCACTGGCTAATTTAAATGGTATTGTTTCACTTTCCTGATTATGAAAACCAACCAGTCAACCAAGACACCTGTGCCTCAAAGCATTTCTTATATGGAAATCCCTGCCATGAGTAAACAAACACAATAAAAAGCTCTTCATTTTTCTGCTGCTTTGAAAGGGTGGTGTCTTTTTGACTGTGTAAAAGAAATGGTCTTGAAGCAAGAGGCTGAACTTTCTGGGGTCAGTCACTGCAGAATTTAATCCAACCCTTGCTTCTTATCACAGCCCACCCCAGAATGCAGTTACTGTTACCTTCCTTCTTCCTAGTGAATTGCTGACAAATCATCTGGCTGGTCTATGAAAAATAGAAGAGATCAAATATACACAAAATAATTTTGAAATTGTATAACCTCAGAGAAAAATAGAAATGGCAACATTGGAACAGAACAATGGATTTAGTCAATGTAAAATTGGGTTGTGCATAAGCCCTTTCACTCACTGACAAGGTAAAACAGATTGACATGCTTTGAGGCTGTGGTTGCTGATAAGAAATGCCATTTGTAAGCCTTTTACTCCCAGCCACAGTGAAGCAATTAAAATATTTAGAAGTAGCCTTCTTCTCCCCATCCAACATGAGGCTCATCTGGGCTTTCTTAGCAGTAATCCTATCTGCCACAGTTCTGGAGAGACAGAGAGACAGACCAGAACCAGAACAATTCTGGAAAACCTCAAGCTGGAGGAGTACAGCTAATAGGGGTGTTATCCTCTGTGCTATTGCTGGCTGCCCAACAGGTTCAGAAAGGAATATTGTTGCTTTTTTTTTACCTGTTTTCATAGATTTGATGGTGTTTTTGTTAATTTCTGCTCATTACAATACCTTACTTTTCTCAAAGCTATAACAAATGAAACAAGGTTTATAGAAGAATTCGGTTAGGAAAATATCTGAAAGCAATATTTCTGATTCAAAACTAACTATTCTCAAAAGGCCAGGCTTGTCTAGTGCCAATAATCACTTGAATCTTTCTAGATTATCAGCAAAGTTCTAGACTTCCTCAAAGTTTGGTATATTGTGGTCTCAGTTTGCCTCTGAAATGAATATCAAAATGTGTTCATTCAAGATTCCTTATTTCTGCTGTTGCAATATAGTCGTCATTGACATAATATTTACTCTATCAGAAGCCAATTTATATTTGTTAATTTTCTATCCATGACTTAAATATTCTTCCTAAAAAGAAAAAGAACAAAAAACGGTCTGATTTATACCAGAGAAATTAAAGAAAAAAGAAACCCCAGAACCAGGGTTGGTTAATTATTAAAGTTATACATTTTTGTCTCTTAATCCTGTATATGAAAGTCTCATCCCCATGTAAAAGTGGGTGCAACTTCATTCCAATTGCAAAAGCACATCTGTCCAACATCCCTGCACATAACTGTTTTCATGAGCTTGATTGGTAGTTTTTACCACCAGATAACAAAGAAACTGAGCTGGAGAAAGATTCCCAATGAATCATTGTTCATTTACAACTCAAGAAGCCAAAGCATTCCAGAACATGCTTCAGTTTTTAAGTGAAAGTAGAGGAGATGATAGAGAAAATCACATTTACGTTGTTTGAATAAGTCTGCTGCTGAGAGAAAGGTAGAGAGATATCATGTATATATAAATATATATATAAATATTAGCAAAACAACAGTATCACATATCAGTTTCCTACTATATACACAATTGTGATACACCTGGTAATCAGGTGGGGCCTCACACTGAGGCTGCACCCTTTTCTCCCAGAGCCATCGAGCTCCAAGACTGACAGAGAGATCATGACTTTTCATATTTTGTATCTACATTCTTAAATAGATAGCCATCATGATTTTAACAACAACAGGAAAACAAGAGCAATGATGTTCTGCCCTATAGGTGAATTAATGTGTATAGAAAATATTTGTTTCATTATTTTTACACATAATTGTTTTTTGAGCTGTAATAGATTTTTGACAAATTGAAAGCTACATAATCTTAGGGTCTTAGTGGCAACCAAGGACCACTATTCAGCCACTATTTTCACTCTCAACTCTTTCTTCTACATTCCCCCAGTATTTTAAATTAAAGATTGGTAAATTCCTTCACCGAGAAGCATGTAGAATTTTACTGTTACATAAGCTTATGCAGTGTCAGTCCATGACATTTGCATTATTCTATTTGTTTCTGACCTTGTTCTTTGCTACATGTATGTAAATGAGGAGAAAGTTTTCAAGTTGTCTCGATTCTCCTCAGAGTGTGACTGCATATGTTTGTACACACACTGGTGTGATAGGGCTCCTGCCTTGGCTGCAAAAGCTTTCAGGTGCTGAGGTAATGCAAATAATAAAAACAATCTGACTTGGTTTATGTCCTTGTATATGTGAGTGTCTAATTAGTATTCAAGAGGCATTACTCGCAGCTGGATGCAGGAATATATATTGTATGCCAAATTTGTGATTCATACTGACTAATACAATATAAGTAATAGACTCATTTATTTATTTGCATTTAATTTAAAAGAAGAAGAGTTGTGATCAGACTTGTTCAAGATTACATCAGGCCATTGTCCCAGAAAAAGCCCCCACACAGGTGTTCATTGACATGAGTTAAAAGATAGGGTTTGATAAGTTGGAGGGCCGTTCTTGCCTTGTGCAATTAAAGGGTGTTATAAGTGCATATTAGGGAAGAATACTAATAAGGACCCACATTTTCAGTGTGCTGAACTCTCAAGTTAGCAAGACCAGTGAGAGCTGCCTAGTTTGGCTCAACTGTACCTAAAATGAATATTTGTTTTGTAGCAGATCTTTAAATAAACCAAATGGACTTGGTGATCATTTCCAGTGTCAACTTTTGACATACAGCAATGTAGCTAAGTATGCTCAAGAGTAAGAAAGGGTATTTATTTCAACGCTGGCAAATAGTGGTGGTTGGTCTGTCTGCAGATCCAAATTAGGCCATTTTAGTACACAAAAGCACTGTGGATTTTTTCTTCTCTTACTGGTTAATGATCTTAACTACTCATTTGTTCCTAAGAACAGAAGGCAAAGGATGTGTCTTAGGCTCATAGTAACTTCAATTAGTTGTTAGTAAAAGATTTTATCCTGGTTGCAAAACCAGAAAAAAAAAAATCTTTTAAATTAATTTGAAGATGCCTACATTTAGAGAATGGCATTACTTTAACAGGGCTATGCAAATGAGTCCAATTTAGCATCTTGTATTCAGCTGGAAACCATTGCTAAATGATCGGGATAGCCAGTCACAGATATTAAAATGAATTATATCTAATCTGAATTTTAGTCACGCTACATTAACTAATAGAAAGTTATTAACATTTCAAGAGAAAAAAAGCTTTTGCCTGCAAAATTAACAGTGGCTGAGATGTGACCTGTGAGCCATGCAGCCTGATCACTGTAATGACAGTGTAATGGCATATTTACATTAAAATCTCTGCAGCTAATATGTGATTCAGAATTGGACGTTAAGTCGAGGATTATTTAGTCTGGCCTGTTGGCCTTTCTCTAAGTAGTTTTTTTTTACTTCAATACAAATCTGAAACTTTTCATTTCATGACTATTTATGTGACTAGTTTCTATGGCTATGTCTCTCCATCTTTACATCAGCTGCTTCATGTGGCCAGCTTACTCTTTCATTTTTCCCTTCCTTTTTCCAATATATTTATCATTTGCTGCGGGCATGTACAACTTCAAGAAACCCACATTAGTTGCAAGCCAGTCAGGAAAAGGGAAATGTTTTTCTGCTTCATTTTTACTGTGAATTTGCTTCAAAAGGCACTATGTTTTAATGTTTTAATTCCTGTACTTTTTAAATATACAGCACCCTGGAAAAAATGGATAATTCAAAGCCATCTTTATCTGGATAGAAGAAAACGTGTAATTATAAAGCTATTCTTATCCTTAGCAGGCATTGACAACCTGCTGCAATTTCTCCTGCTACCAGTTAATTTCTACCAAAGCAAGGGCTTGAAATTTATGTGGCAATATCTGTATCATTTGTGAAATTTGTGGAACACTTCAATATATGAAATATTTTGGCAAATTATTTAAAAGACACAGCAATACTTTAAAAATTGAGAAATTTCAGTGAAATTAAGAAGCTGACTTGATAAAAATATAGCTTTCATTTTATAATTACTGTATTATTCATAGAAGTCCAGTTTAAAAATGGGCTTGAGCGGGCTTTGTTGGTTATTTGCACAAAACCAGGAGATTTTCAAAAAGGCTCAGATTCCAGATGGATCTTCAACACTGAAAAAAAAAAAAAGCTGGATACATTTTACTAATGCATCTCCTTTTTGTAAGTTCAGCATTTGATTTAATTTTTGCATTAAATGTGTGTTTCCTTGCAAATTTCTATGAATCTATATACAGAAATTAATTTATTGTGGAAGATACTTTCTTTTTTGTAATGAAATTTTAAATAAAATGCTAAAGCTAAAAGCAGTAAATAATGACTGAAAGCATATATCTTATATATTCCAGACCTGTGTATGCATTTGCAAACAGCAACAGGCCAGTACAGAAGCGCACAACTTTTATCCAAAATAAGGAATAGAGTTTTCTCATAATTAGGTCTTCAACATGACTGGTATTTCTACAAATTTTGCACTTGATGTTCTTTAAACTTAAAAAGAGCTAGCAGAGCCTCATGTGACTCAACTTTCTCACTGGTTCGTTTTCTCTTTACAAAAGGTGTGTGTTATGCTTCTTCTTCAACCTAGACATATGTCAATCACATAACAGTCGTGATATAAATGCCATCTCACCTCCATTCCCAAATAAGAAAAAGAGAATTAATACAGAGACATTAGTTTGACTGACAAATATCTATGCAGATAGAGCTCACTAAACAGATTTGTGATAAACACAGGTGCTTCGTTTACTCCAAATGCACAGCTTCATCATATTTCTGAAATCTTTACTATGATGTATTCAAATAATAAATGCTGATTGAAGAAATAACTAGAAATGTGGTCTAATGCAGCAGTAATCTTAACTTCAATTGATATTTCTAATAATCTCCTAATATCTGAGTTTTCTGTTCAAAATGCACAGATAACACTGACCTCAGAGCCAAAGACGCCCTCCTTTGTGGTGCCAAGTGTGCCACAAGTGCTGTAGACCCCATGGCTGGAAGATTCTGATGGCAGTGGGACCAAAGCTGTTTCCTTGATATTATGGGACAGCCACTGGAACCCTTCAAAGGCATCTGTAACATCTGTAGGACTTTCTGTTCCCTTTTTAAAGTAGATTCAATGCTGAAAATTAGAAGAGCCCTCTAAAAATAATACTAGGGAATTGTTCTTTGCTATAGCTGCAGGATTCAGTTGTCCCTTTTGCCCAAAACCCAGCATGAAAGCCACCAGCCCCATGCCCCTCAACCCACTAGGGACCTGAAATTCTCTCTTACTATTGCATTTGGCTTTAAAAATTGTATTCCCTAGTTTAGTTTGGGTTCTTTTTTGTTTGTAGATTTCCTGTAACGATTGCTGTAATTAATATCACTAATCTGAACATTTACTGTGCAAGAGCCAAGACCACTTCTTTACACCACCAGGGCAGCACACTTTTATTTCTACAACTGCAGTACTGTTATGTTTAATTTCAAAAGGCAGTTGAATTATCTAGAAACACAGAGCAAGTAAAAGTGAAACTTCAAAATCTTTCATCTCCAGACTGTCTCAGTCTGTGGAGAGTAGGAGAGGCTAAGAAGACAACACAGACAGGCATCTAAACAGGAAGGAATGAGCTGGAAACTCTGGATGCCTTGTCTGACATGATGTCACACATCAAAGAATCATTCTGAGAAGGCAAGCAAAAGCCTTAAACCTGTGAAGCAAATGATCAGCTCACCTTCCAAAGCATTGCAAAATTTAATACTCATTCTGAAGGCTACAAAATTGGCAAAAATGCCCCTAAACAAAGGTAAACAGCTCAAAACTTTGAATTGCTACTAGCAGCAAAAGCTAAGTGATAAACATATGATCCTGTGTGCCCATGAACTGGCCTATGCTGTTATGAATGCTGAGCTGTCTTGTGCTTTTTTCTGCTTTTGACTAGCTCTTCATCTATTTTGACCACTACTTCAGAGTGTCATTTCCTTCAAACACTCCCTTCGTATACTTTTTTACATATTCTAGTATCATTAGCTCTTGGCTGGCTTGCTGGCTCTTGTCACATCAGTCATACATAATTAAATTGTAAATAATGTATCCAGGTGCTTTCCTTATCCTACACAAATCCTACAATTTGGTTTTCTCTTGGTTGCTCTCTAATTCTAATTTTAGCGCTGGCAGTCAAGGGCTAGGCAAGGATATCATAGATGGCTTGAGACATGTAAGAGGGAGACTAAATCATGCAGCTTAACAGATGCAAGTATCATAAGCATATAGACAAATAATTAACAATTTAAATAGTAAAAAATGCCTTATGGCCACTATGGACTAGCCTTATGGAAAAGAGAAGGAAACAGAACTTGAAGCTAAATGTTAGCAAGTTACTCACTTAATAAATAGCATCCTAATTCCTCCTTTGTTTTCTATGCTGTCACTGTAGCCATTTAAGGCAAAGTTTCTGCCCCCAAGATATTATAATTTCTGTAAAAAACAGGAGAATTAAAGTAAGTAAAGAGAAAACGGAAAATATTTGGGGGAAAAAGAAGACTCTTATGCACATTCTGCTCATCCCAGAATTATTGCTGGGCTCTCTTTCCTAGTCAGATACAGAAGAAGAGTCAGAAAACTTGCAAGCACAGTAAGGACCAGCACCTTTTGTTCCTGGGCCTCAGTGAGGAAACATCCATTAAAGCCAAGAGCTTGACCCCACAGAGCCAAAGGAGGTAAGGGATGAGTGAGCCCTGAAGTCATCATTGCCACCTCTGAAAGACTCCTCAGCTGTGAGGAGTCCACAGAAACTGCCCAAGCCATCAGGAGCCATGTCCAACAAGCTGAAGACTTAAAAGGTAAAATCTCAACAGACTAAAAAATGTACCAGAAGATGGAAAAGACAGCAAAGACAACGTAAGAATTTATTTGCAGTCCTAAAGTGTCCTGTTCCTCCCAATGTTTCTGAGGAGGAAAGCCTTACCCTGAAACATGAGTTCAGGAAAAAAACCCAACCAAACCATCACCTATAAAAACAAACATCCATGGTTTGCTCCCTGCAATGCTCACTCTCTAAAATCATGACATTAATGCTCATTACCTCTAAAACCTTTTTTCAAGCCAAACTTCTGAGGACAAGTTCTCACAGCAGTCTCTGATTCACCATCTGGGTCATGCATCGTTTCCCCTCTGCCTATACAAAGCATCTGTAAGCCATAGCTATGTCAAGTCATGGTAATTCAATAAACACAGCCACTTCTTTTAATTAGTTTATCCTTCTGAACAGGCTCATGGAAATGACCAAAATTCACCTAGGACATGTTGCATTCTTGAATGTTAAAATCATCACGATTGTTACTACTGGTAATGTAGCAAGGGTATTCCAGTGTTGGCATAATCATCATACTCCTGACTTAAAACATCTGTGATTTGGAAGCAGAATATAAAAAATTAGATTAGAATTCCTCCCCTAATTCTGGAATAAATTTCTATAAGTACTACACAATAAAATTTAGATAAGCATTTGCAAATTGTGTTGATCAACTATGTATCTCATACCACACTACTTTTTTTTAGTATTAAATTTAGGCCATTCCTAGTGTTACTGGGCAGATAATGTCAGCAAATACAAACTTTTGAGCTTAAAATTTCTTTTAAAATACAGTTTGACTTTGACCTTTACAAGGACACTTCATGTAAAACTAACTCGCTTACAAACATTTCAGTTCTAAAATGTTAATGCACTACAAGGTTAATTGCTCTTATTAATCCATTAAACAAGAACTGTATGCCCTTTCTTATATTAACCATTATTTACTTATTTCATTCTTATGTCCAAAGTCCAAAAGCTCTTTGTTACAAAAAACTAACAAAGAGTTAGCTAGACCTTAAAAAAATTTGACTGGTTTCTATTTGTGTGCCTTCATAACTACTAAAAGTCTTGGCATGAAAAAAACAAATGTGGCAAACAGGGTGGTCAGCAATTTTTTGAGATCACTTACTGAGGCAGCGCAAGTCAAAGAAGCGAACATATCTCTTTTTTTTTTTAGCTAAAAAAATATTTCTTTTTTTCCCTTGCCTGTGATTTGAGAAGAAGAGAGGAGATTTTTATGTGCATATGTAGCAATGGTAAGCAGCTGTAAAAACCTCCCACCCTAAAGATTGATGAATATGCTTCATTAACACCAGCACATCTGAAAGACATTTGACACTTTGGAAGACCAACTATGGTTCTTTAAAATGACCCAGATGAAATGCCTCATAATATGATTATTAATGGCCATCTTAGGAGCCTCTGGTGCCTCCTCTATTTAAAAAGTTATAAAGCCTTAACGTCTGATTATACCTGACCACAGTCTAAATATTTATTTTGCTAGGAAATCTGGAACTATACTTGCATGTGGAGTTGTGTGATCTGTACCAGCAAGATTTAAAAAGCCTTTCTGAAATCCACTGTTCATATTCTTTTTCTATTTATGACATTAAAGACTCACCACATCCTTTGAATATCAAACAATAGAAAACCACAAAACAAATACTTTGTGGCCATCCCATGCCATATTTATTGAATGGCTGTTAAGAATGAGTACATCTATGTATTCATTAACATCTGGTTTTGGGTGTAGTGCAAAGAAATTCAGAATCTGAACCTAGTGGACATCTGTCTTTCTGAGTGCTTTGACACCTGAGGCAGCTCTGGATGGAGGCCATGCACCTAGTGCTTGTAAAGGGAGAGCTCTCCTCCATGTAGCAGTGGCATGCATCAGTGGTCCAGGTGGAGGGCCCTACGGGATGCTTGTCTCACACCCCTGGAGACAAGACTGGCCTCCACTAATACACGTAGCACTGAGGACAGCCAGGCAGACTCAGGTAAGCTCAAAGGCTTTTGTCCATTCAGAATGAAAAGTACATTGTACTTGACAATAAACCTGCCATTTGAAACCTCAGGGGTTTTAATCTTATAAATAATAGAGTTCAGAGAAGAAAGGTTTGTAAGTCTGCATTGCACTGCCCAGAATTCGGATTTATGTAATGCACTCATAGGGACGTGGTGCTGAAATGCATGCAAGTGTTAGGGCATTTGAGATTCAAGCCAATATTGCCCAAAAATATGCAATGCAACACTAATATTTCTCTCTGTTATGCTGTTTTCCCCAGCTGCTGTGAGAATATCTGTCACTCAATGGCAGGTCAGAGCTACCCAGTCCACTGCATGCACCAGTACAGCTTTTTGCCTCCTGTTGAGCTTTTTGTCTCCTGTTGAAGATGCTGTTAACTAGCATGATGTCCACACCAGAGGAAACTATGTAAAATGAGCCAAAGAAGGTGCACATTACTAATCACACACAGTTTTTTACTCATTAGGGCAGATAGCAACTTCTTCTTTGTATGTACCAGCCTACATATCTTGAGAAAATTAGAAAAGCAGGGTTACTAACTCTCCTGCATTGAACAAGCATTTGGAAAGGTTGGTTTATAAAATATACAGAAAGAGCTGTGGTTTAGAAATGTAATAACAAAGGGTATGAAACTTCAATTATTCTTCTTTGATCATCAAGAGAAAAGTTGCAGCACTTCTACTGCCAAATGAATTAGTCCCTCAAATGCTTTCAGGCATCAAAATAATTCCTACTGTTTTAGGATATGAAAGATTGTTTCGAAAAATGCAGCAGTATAAAAAAAGAATCTGTTAAGCACATTAAAGTCTATCTTTTTCTGCAGGTGAATTCAGAAAATAGGGAGCATTTCTTTAGCTCCCTATTGCACTTTAAAAATGCAGAATAGTAAAATGGCAAGCATGAAGCTGTCAGGCCATGCAGTTTCACTGTGGTGAGGTTATCACATGCAGCTTGGCTGCCTTATTCATTGCTTGCAGCTCTTCCAATCAGATAACCTTAACAAACATGGTGCTATCAATTGCCAGATGTGGTACATGCTATGCAGCATCCAGTTTTTGACAGACTAAAATAGAACAGACGATTCTTCTCTTTATGTAATCAACCATCAGTCACACTCTATGAGATTCACAAGGAGTATCTGGAAGTGCTGTCAAGTGCCAATTAGTGATGTTGCTAACCCAAAAGGTAAAGAAGATTGTAGAAGAAGCAGCCCAGTATAATTCTCCACTCCAGTGTCCTTAAAGTGGGCTATCGTTTATTAATGTACTCCTACAGATGAAAGAGAAATGGGAGGTCAGTGATTCCTGTCTTCAACAATCTTCTGCAATCTTCTCATAATGAATTGTAAATAATATCACTATCAACCTCCTCTTCCTGCACTGGAAACCAGCACAAATGGCTCTGCAAAGCCAAACACTGATAATACTATTCCTCAGGACACAAAGCCAAAGGCCACCCTCTGTCCCCTGTGTGTGGGTCTGCATGGCTGGGGCTCATCCTTTCTGCCTTGCCACATCCCCCCACTCCCCATGGTTCTGGGGTATGTTCACACCATGGATATGCAGGGCTGAAATCCTGAGCTGTTTATCATTTGAAGACAATCTGAAGATTGATGAACAATCAATGGAAACGTCTTCCTCCCTCTCAGAGCAATTCTCAGCACAATCTGGCAAAATGTCATTATCACCTAATATGGTTTTATCATGAGGTGCTCCTGCTTTCAGAACAGCAAATGATTTTTACAAGGTCAAAAGCAGAATATCATGCCTGGGTGTTGGCCATCTTGAACTGCATAATGAAGACACGTTCTTCAAAAGGCAGCGCTGCTCTGGTGCACAGAGAATACCTGACAAGCTTGGATTTGAAGTGACCAGCCTAGCTGCAGCTTTTCCTTTTAAGGGTTACAGTATCCAGTAGTCAGTGTAGATACAATGCATTATTAATTAGCATATACAAATCCTATTTATATTACAAAAGCTTGCTTAGTGAAGGGGACATAATTCCTGTTATTACCATTCCAAATAGCAAAAAACAAATATTGTCTACAGAGCTACAAACATAAGAGCAACAAGCCTGGAATATATTTGTACCCTACATACTTTTTTTAAACTTGGGACCACTATTTTTCATGGTAAATTATATATGCTAACAGAATTTTTCTGAGTGTACCTATGTTTCTGAATGGCAATGCTCTGAAAGAGCAGTGCTGAAGAGACATCATATGGATGTATAATACTTATACACACAGCTATTGTATATGCAAGAGGCTTGTGACTTCTTAAAATATACATGCATGGAAGGGGTGCAAAATTACTTCAGAGATGTCTGGGCAAGCATAAGTTGGTGCAGGAATCCCCAAAACAATCTTTTATCAGACCAGCAACATGTATGTACAGTCATACTGCTCCAGAGTCCAATGAATCTGTGGCATCTCTCCACTACCACTGGTGCAAATACCACTGAAAACAGAAGTCATATAAACTTTTTAAAAAGTTGAGCAAACTTTGAGGTTTTTCATGTGTTGGATTCTACAGGAATGCAATGAAAATCTGTTGTTAATGCAGGAAAGACCAGATCAGGCTGGCAAACTATCTCCCTGTGTCATAATTTAGCAAATGAGCAGAACTATTCCCTGGAAGGTGCCAGACAATTAGAGGACAAGTCACAACAATGACAGTGTTACTAGCCAGTGTGAATACTTTGTCAAGGTATGGAAACAATTTACAGTGTTTTCAGAACTGTAGTTCAGGTCAGTTCATTTTTATACTCTCTCATATGGTTCTGCTCCTTCTATTTCCAGAGTGAACCCTATTTACCTGGATGGGTACGGCAGAAAATATATTGTTTGCAGAGAAAGTGAGAGTCATCAATAAAGAAAACTTCTCAAGATAGGTATATTGAGTATGTGTATAGGCTTGATCTGACAAGGGAAGAAAATGGCAAACAACTTGTTTTCTAGTTGAGAGGCATCTGAGAGCAGAGAACCAGTCAGGTGCTGTATCATGCCTTCTGGAGACTCAGCAATAAAAGTATTGTTTGGGTGGAGAGAGCAAATAAAAGTGGCTTCCAGCCACATCTTTGTCTTTATGAATCTGAGCCTGGCAAAAGACCAAACATCATTTGCACCAGGTTTTCACTTCCCCCAGGCCTGTAAAGAGAAAGAAATCCATTCAACCCTTCCATGCAGAGCTTCCAGCATGGACCATATCAAGTGGTCATAGCTCTGCTGTCCCCTAACCTGAAAGCAGAAAGGACATATGCAATTAGCAGCAGAATCTCTGTGCCATACCACTCATTATGGATCTGGGCTTTCCTCGCCACAAATGGGGTGGTGAGCCACCTTTCACAGTGGCTCTCACCCACTGAATCACAGCAAAACACTGCTCCTCTTGTTCCTGAGCACAAACCTCCCACCCAAAATACTACAGCTCTTACAGTCACCCCTGGGAAAATAATTCTTTCCATAGTAAAGTCCAGGAAGCCTAAACACAGTATAATGTTTGCTCCAGGTCTACAGTAGATTAATACAGAGCATCCAAAATGCTTAGGAAATGGGATGTTCTTTCCCCTAACAAATTGTTCAGATGTTGTCCATACTGAACTGACACAATAGGTTGGAGTTTCAAGCTTTTGGAAGGCAGCCATGGGAGACAGAAACCATATGATGCCAGAGTGGATTTATACTCGTTAACTTACATGAGACTGGCACAGGCCTCTAAATATTAGCCTATGACTTTTGCAGAAAAAAAACAGGACTTTGGGGTGTTAGCAGAGCTTTCGTTACTAGCAGCTGCAATGGATTAATCTCAGACAGGGAACTACAGCATCTAGTTAATGATGGAAATGAATAATAGTTTTGCACCTCTTTCAGAAAAAGTGAAGTTAAATGCAAAAGCAGAATGTCTTCTCTGAATGAAGCAGCACTGGAAAATACTTTTACATTCATGTGACATTGAGAAACAAATGACAAAGAACTTTCCATTAATAATTTAATTTGGGGGCCAAAGGGCCCTCAATAACATCATAAGCATATAACATGGAGACAAGTTTATCCCTGAGATAAGCAATCACAGTAGAATTTCCTTCAGCATGTTTGAATTTGTCTCTATGGAATGCAAAATTTACAAAAAAACATAAATAACCGATAGGGACAGCTGCCAACCCACCTCAGACCATCATGACTTTATGCTGAGCACTAGAAGTAGAGAAAAGTGAAGCTGTGGAACTGGAAAGTAGCATATTACCAGGAGGTTCTGAGCATCTCCATCTCCCATGTCTGATGGGATGATACAGAAACAACATAGTCATCATCTGGCAGGATCATTAGAGCATTAAAATTCAGCCCTGGCATCTAAAACAATACATTCAAAGATGTGATTTCTGAGGAAAATTCAGGCATCCAAGTTGAAGATCCAGATTTCTTTTGTGGTACATTCTTACTACTGGAAACAAGGATTTTTAGCAGAAATTATGCAGAGTTGAGGTGATGTTCAAATCTGCTAGGGAGTGATGAAGAGAGACTAATAATGCAAAATCATATTTCCTATAGAACTAACCTGTGCACACAGAGCCTCCAGTTAAGCATTAAGATGTAACCCTCATTCACATTCAGCAAAACCCTCTGACTCATAGGCGCTTTGTTCCTCGAGGGCTGGACAACTGGATTACTCTTTATTTTTAAAGATGGATGGTGGTGATGCTGCTGCTCATCTTTTATAGCAGTGGTTAAAGCACTCACCCAGAAACTGGTGAGCTGACTACGGTTCAGTGACCTCCTCAGTGTGAGGGGGTTCAAATCTACAGCTCCAGCCTAGGCTCTGACAACCAAGTTAAGCCACAATTGCTGGAGATTTGGGGAACAAGGGCAGAGAAAGGAAAAGAGGGGGGCAGTCTGCTTCCTGCTGAAGCTGCATGGCTGTTCAACAAAGAATGCAAGATTTATAGGGTCAGAAAGAAAGAGAATTGGAAAAAGAAGGAGCTTAACTCTAGACTAAACATGAAGGCTTCCTCTGGGGAAAAAAAAAAGTCATCCTCGTCAATGTTTTTAATATTGTTAATTAATTTAGTTTTAAATAGGATTTTACAGTGATGTTTCCAAATTTGTGAGATAGAAACACTCTTATACAATTATAAAATTTAATAAAGATTTCCATTTGCAGTAAATGCCTGATGAAAGGCAGTGGTGGGATGGATGTAGAGCCACATGCCACTCTGAGTGTCACACTGCCCAGCACAGTCACCCCAAGAGCTGCCCCATGTGCCAGGGCAGTGTGTGCATGAGACGTGGGGATGTGCCTTTGGACTGCAGTCCCCAACAAGCTCTCTGCTCTCTTCCTGCCAGCTGAAGGACACCTGGAACACAGGATGCCCTAAGACTGGGGGCCATGCAGCTACACCAGTGCCAAGTGCTGGCCCTGATTACTGAGATTCATCACTAAAGGGGGTGCAGTAGTAGCTGGTACAATAGAAATCCAGCAGTGAGCATGGACAAAGGGAATGAAATTGTAAGTGGAGCACTAAAATCAGGTGCTTGCTGAAGGCAGTCTTTGCTGGGAAGAGCAGCTGGACTCCTTAGTGCAAGTCTTCTCACACAGTGCTGCCTCTGCAAGCTCTACAGAGGACAGCAACAGGAGAGAAGTGTAAACAAGAGGAAATCTAGAAACAGACAAATTAAAAGAGTGTCTAGTTTCTTAAAGCAGAATAAAGCCTGCCCAGTGAGATTGGTGTCTTGTACACTTTTCAGTGCATTAAAATACAGTTTTGTTTTGCTTCCAGTTTCATCCACCAGCCAGTGAGTGCCCTTAAAAGAACTTCCTAATTTCTCACTGTTATTTAGTCAGTTAGTCACTATTTGGGGCAAAACATTTAGTGATGTCATAGGTTTACTGATGTTCTTTTTAATTCTATCTCTATTTTATTTAATCCTCAAGAGTTTGGAGATCAGGAGCTATGCAAAGAATCGCTCTTTGTGAAAAGCTTGCTTTGGTTGGCTGTCAGTGAATTTGTAGCCACAGCAAAGGCTCTGATACACCAGGGAGAAAATCATGCTTTTACCTAATCTAACCAAACCAACCTTGGTCAGATTGATTCAGTTTCCAGCCTTGGCTCTGACCTCACCCTTACCCTCAATCCTGCCTCACTTTCACACTGAGTATTTTATACAGCTTCTATTTTCTCCCTGCATAGCTCCTACCAGCCCCCCGCTGCCCCCCCCTCCCCCCAATTTCTATGTTCTACTCATCAACCATTGCTTTAGAATCTTCAGGCTGGATGGGCAGGCATGCGGTGCTGGCAGGTGGTGTAGCTGTTAGGCAGCCTTGTGTATCACAAGAGATCTAATGCTATCAAATTTCTTTTCCCCCAAAGACTAAAGAGAGCAAGCCTTTGTAAGCATGCAGGAGGGGGATGAAAACACTTTGTCTCCTGAGCAGCCAGCCTTTGTCATTTTACAAATGAAATCACTTTGGAAATTTAGAGAATTAATATCATAATGAAGACGGGAGTACCCATTAGGGTGGTCTAATGTTGCTCTGGAGATATATGATGGATGTCCAGTTGCTGTAAGCCCTTATTTGCAGAGAGTCACCTCTGTAGTTGCCATTATTAGGAAGATGTCTGAAGCAGAGGATCAGACACAACCATTGCAAGATGAGATAGTGTTTGACTGGTTTCCAGGGAACCGAAGGATACAGCCTTAGTTGTACCTGTCACTATGGCTCCCAGCTTTTTTCCCCCCTTAATGTCTTTTTTAGCTGTAGGAAGTTTCTCTTTAAAGATTCACTGCTTCTCTAATAGCATGAAAAAGCAGGAATAGGGACATAAAAAATGTTACCTGGATTGCAAAGAAGCTTCCGCTTACTGCAAAACAATTGGTATAGTTCATCATCAAAGGATTGCAATATGCTGCACTAGCCAGCTTTTGCAAATAAAGATAACCACGAGATCTAACTTGTAGTGTATTACTTATAGTAACTGGAAATATTCACCTGCTGTGTCCACCTCTGGAGATACCTAACGCACTGTCAGAGCAGTGATGCCGTGATTGCCATTCCTGGAAATTCAGCCTCAAGAAAGTAGTACTTCCTGGAATTATCTTAATGGGCAATTGAATCATCATTTCTAGCACTCCAGCATCTTTCCCAGAAGGACAGTTTTCCACAGGCAATGATTCCAGTTAGAAACAAAAGTGAATATCCAAACTCCAATTCTTTTCCCTTTCCGACTGCTTTGCAGAGAACAGAAGCTTTAAGCAGATGTTAAAATTAGGGAGAAAGGCACCTAGGACATGAGGCTGGAAGGTGTCCAGTATAGTGATTTACCTGCACTTCATTTTATAGTAGCTCTTCTACCCAGGTCATTTATTTTCTTCCAATTATCTGTGTTCCTTTAATAATTCTCTACTGGTCACTAACATTGCTGCTTTGTAGTGTTATTTCCAGGGAAGCTCAGGTGCTGGTGTAAGTTGTCATAGCTGCAATGTCTTCCATGAGGATTTACACCAGTGCAGTGCCTGTGTTTTAAGAAAATCAGGTTAAATTCGGTAATGTCTAGAGTTTTTTTTCCCAGCTATGGAGGTATGCAAGGCAGCATGTTGTTACTAACCTTTTCAAATAAATGTGACATGACGAGTCCACACTTTGCTCTATATATAATCAGTACTGATTTTGGGGAATAATCAGTGGTAAATAAATTGAGTGCTGTTGAAATACACTTTGTGTGTGTTCTCATGAATTACTCATGAAACAGGGGTTACAAATTTCTGACTCTGATACCCAATATTGGATATGTACGGTTTTAATTTTTAATTTTTTTATTTTTGTAATATATGGAGATAGAAGGCATTTGGATTTTGTTTTTTATGTGTTGGGTTGTTATGTTTTGGGATTCAGGGTTTTTTTTCAAAATTCAGTTTCCCCTAAATCTTCAGTTTAGTGGCTAGATTCACCTTGGTGGGAGCAAATGCAACTCTATCGATAGCACTGGAATTCTCTCTGCATATGTCAGCAATGAATTTGTCCCCATATTTATTGGAAATACCTGAGCTGCTGTGATATGATGTGGTAAATCATGCTGAGAGCAAATCAAACAGACAGGCTGTGGCTGCATCACTATTTCATACAACTCAGGTCATAATGGACAGGACAATGCTGTGGCGTGAAATTCAGTGCTAAGGAAAATACATTCTTTCTAACCTTTTATGAAAATACTCCTCATCCTTTAAAGGGTGACTGAGGCAACATGGCCACTGCTGGAACCAGTGCAGGAGCATTTAGAAGGCAAAGAGAAAAACACCATTGCCCAAGAGGAGAACAAGCTGTCTGTAGATATTCCCACGCTTCTGCTATTCCAAAATTCCCATCAACTGTTGCATACATCTTCCAGAAATAAAGCTATTCACTCTTACTACAGTAAATGAAAGCAATGCCACACTCCAGTCTTCGAGCCCAGCAAACTATAAATGTAATATCAGACGGAGAAGAGCTAATGAAAACAATCACATTAAACATAGCTCTTCAGTGTTTGGTGCTCAATAAGTGAGCAGCAGGCTTTCTCTGTCTAGCTTACAGAAAACAGGAGGTAGCAGTTTGCAAGGAGCAGCGTTTTAATGTGATTGGACTATAACAGACAATCTATTTACAGCATGCTCTGGGGAGCTTATAAACAAATGTTGAGTAATTTCAGCCAGCAGTAATTACCCTTGCAGCTGACAAGGATAGCATGATACTTTCTCCTTCACCTTCAGCCCAGTCCAGAAGGCACTGTACACAATGGCACTTCTAATTATTTCTGCATTTCTATGGCTAAAGACCAAAGTGTGTTATTAGAGAACATTTTAGAAGCTTTTTAAAAGCTTGTTTATTGGGACAATTAAAAGTCATCACTATGACAGCAAATAAAAGGTTCCATTCCCAGGCATGCAGTTGCAGCTGGGGGTCTGCCTGCTTACCTTGTAAGCCTTGTCTACATGAGGCAAAATTTACAGCCACCCCTCACTGCTGCTAATACCAGTTCAATGGCATCAATGCTACCAAGGTGGGGAACCTTCGAGGGTACAGAGAATGGGGCTTTGTAAATATCATATTATCTAATTCTGATTAGAGAACATTGAATAAACACAGTACTTAAAATGCTGTCCACTCACCTTGCTCAAGCTCCCAATACAAACATAGTGGGGGTGAAGCCCTTGTAGCTGTAAGAAGATATTTCTGCAGAGTGCCTGTAGTCCAGTCCAAGCTTCAGACAACATGGCATTTTGTCTTCTGTTGAAAGAAAATTAAAAGCATGTTCTAAAACTTTCATTAGCACTTAACCATTGTGAAATACAATGGCTTGGATTTTTTTTCCCAGGCACTGGACACACAAATAGGCGAACTCTGGGCTGGAATTGGCTGCCACAATGAGTCAGTAGGAAAGCAGGGGCAGAGGCAAAGAGAGACTTGGGCTATGCTGGGGTCAGGGGACTGGGGTGCTCCCCTCTGCATTCCTCCCACTGCTGGTGATAAGCCCTTTTCCCTACCCACGGCTATGTGAAGGCAAATCTAGATCTTTCAATTTCCCCAAATCCTCAGTAACCTATGCAATAATCCAAAAGCCATCTCCCCACTGTTACAGAGTACCCCAGAGCATTCAGGCTATGTTCACGGACATTTGGAATGCCCGCTCTCCATGGCACAGCCCTCTGGCTCCTCAGGCACCCACGGGCACAGCCTGCTCAGAGCCCTGCTTTGTGCCCAAGCTCGCTCCCTCAGAACTTGCAGAAAGCACTGTGATACAAGGGCGAAAAGCCTGTCCCATCCTAAAATGCAGGTACTTTTTGATCAGTAATTTACAGAGAGACACAGCTGTGCCAACAAAGGAGGCAAAGTCTCCAGCCTCAGGGAGACCTCAGGAGGTTACTCCGTCCTGAGCAGTCTCTTATTTGGCCCAAAGCACTGTTTTCCCCCCCAGTACTAAGTACTATATGATTTTCTGTTCACACTGTGTGTTTTACTGTGAAAAGCACTACAGCTATTTTCAGCAAGTATTTTTTTAAATGTACAAACAGCTACTCATAGAGAGTCATCATTGGAGTGATTGCTGTAGGCAGTGATAATTAACGAAATTATCGAGTCACAAGACTGTTCACCACAAGAACTTCTATTTAACATCGTAATACAGTCATATAAGAGCCAAACTATCCAAAAGTAATTGGGAGAGGCAGTGAACTGTGATGTGTGCTGGTTTGCAAACACCACTGCACAGTTTGGTGTTCGCTGAGCTCCCATCCGCCTCAATAAATTCAGTTCAGGTTCCTGCTATAGGAATTGACAGCAGATATCTAATCCCCAAAAGTGGATTATTTACATTTTTTTATATGTTACATTGCATTACATCCTGTCATGTTGTATCTCATCACAAGTAGATATAATATCGCATAACATGATGTGACATGATGACAGACATCAGAAATGGTTTTTGTTGTTTTGGGTTTCTTGAAGATTTTATACCTACTATCCAAAATATTTCTGAGTGATTTCTAGGAAGATGGAGTGGCTAAGGTGAGTGCCTGGCTTACACATTTGTCTGGCAGCTGCTGCACTGTCTCGCCCAAGCATTGTTTAAACCGAACCACCTTGTTTTGCAGCTTCATGAAACCTCAGCAATGCAATTTTATATGTATTTTGCAAATAATTTTAAAAGATTCATTAGGAGGGAAATCAGCAGAACACATGTTCAATAACAGCACAAACCGACAACAGCTGCTGCAAATTACCTTGTCTGAAAGGAACCCCAGCAATGCATTGCAAACTTTAACAATGTACTCGAGCTGTTGATTGCTCGCGCTGCCGCTCGCCACTCATTTCTGAGACACAGTTGGTGGAGGAACATTAATTTGTCCTTGTTCTTGAGACTGGCAGGTGTCACTTTGCCCAGTGTGGGACGTGAGTGACAGATATTTTGCAGCTGATGAAATGAGAATGCAGAAATTCAAGAGTGCCTCTGGGATTTCAGTGGTCATTTGTGGCCAGCGCAAGGGCAGGGCCCGCTGCCTCGCCGGCGCAGCACTGGCTGAAGCTGCTGTTGCTGCAGGCTGCCGCAGATCCACACCATTTTAAATAATATTGGTATTATGAAGCCCTTCCCACACACACACACACACACTTGAGGGTATTGTGTGTGCTTCGCTTCTTTCTAGGCTGATACTGGCTGGGAGATTGTTTTAAATGTTTTTTGTTTTGGTTTGGTTTTTTTATTTCTGTCCTATGCTCAAGCCTTTTTCAAAAGGGTTTTACCTGCAACTGCTATCTTTAATTCTTTGGATAACATAAATAGAATGTATTAAAAGTGATACATAAGCTAACCTAGAGGAAACTGATTAAAAACAAGAGCAGTATTAAAAAATGCAATTAATAAAATCCTCTCATGATACAGCGGTTAGGAGGAGAGTGGGTAGAATTGCATCAATTGAAATGTTTCTTTCATCTAATTTAAAAAAAAGAAAAATGTACAAATTCCATGTACAAATGCACAAAGCTTAGTGAAAATAAAAAAAAGGTACTAGGAAATGAACAGCATTGCAGTGTTAAGGAATTAAGAATGTGATTTGTTGAATTTTACCACTATCCTGCAGTTCACCTTTATCTTTCCTTTAAGTCTTAGAGCATTTTCTTTACAAGAATACAGTGGCTGGGAGTACTAGCACTGTCCTCCTCCTTCCCCCAACCCAAACCCCCCCCCCCCAAAAAAAAAAAAAGATTTAATTATGACTACAAGGAAAAGAAATTGTCCACTGTTGAAGCCTCTAGATATTTTCAACCTCAGTTTAAATAATGCTGGAGGTTTTTTCTATTCAGCAATTTTATGTGAACAAAAAGGGGAAGGGATTAAAATATTCTGTGGTTTCTAAAATACTTTTTATACAAAAAAGAGTGCATACCAAAAAGAAAACAATTCTTTATCTTAGTTTTTTCTTTAAACTACATATTATTTTAGAGGGAGTGATTTTTGAGAAAACCCAAAAATTTCAGGACAGGGAGTAATTTTGTTAACTGTGTTAAATGTAGCATATATAGAACAGAGTAATCCATAGAGCCACTAACAGCATTTTCAATTGTGATAAAACCATATTAACATATTTGCCTCTTTAATGATTAACTGTCTTTGAATATTAAGAGACTTTTACATCTTATTCACACTGAGAAGACTGCAAAAACCCTGGGCTTTTTCTCTATTTTATAAGTGAGGCTTCGTTTGATATGCATTCTGATTTTAAAAGAACCATAATATTTTAATCGATCTCTCTGTAAAGATCATGATTATTATAAATGAGATACAGTCATGCACATCAAGCCTGACTGGTAGATAGGAGGTCATGAGTCAGGAATTATATGAAGAGGGGAAGTAAAAACTAGAAAATTTTCCAACATGATTGTTTAAAGGAACAATTATGTACATTGGTACATGAATTCAAGACTCCAGCTACATGCAGAGCTATTAGCCTTCATTTGCTATTAATTTCCTTGAAACTAACCTTGAAAAAATATCATTTGCAAAAAAAATAAAATTAAACCCGTACATTTATTATAACAAACATGTAATTTCATACTGAACTCTTCACATTCATGAAACAGCTGGCATTAAAAATCATGGCAGAGAAATATATCTGATGAGAACATTGATACAAACCTAGGCTGTGAAAACACTGGTTAATGTCATTTGACAAATGTCATTTTATTAGAGATAATTACTTATGTTAAATAATTTGAAACATACATAAAGATGTAATCTGTTGTGATACAATATAGCCCTTTAAATACAATTCATTATCAGAATTGGAAAAATTATTTAGAATGGATTTATGTTTTTTGCCAAACATCTAGTCTCCCCAAACCAATGCTATTTTGTTTATACCCATGTGCAAACACACACAGACACACACAAACAAATACATCTGCACATTTTTCACTTGATATTTTCACCCCCTACTTGCAAGTGCAAAGACGCACTGTTATCCTTCGGAAAACAAATATTTTTTTCCAGGTGACATGCTTCTTTAATTAAACTGTATTATTTATAATGATCAAATATAATTAGCAGTAACAAGTATTTAATGAAAACAAACTGCTTTCCTTTCAAATCTTTCCAACCCATTGTACTTTAAGGCCATAGCTTCCCTCAGAAGATCACTGTATTACAACAACCAAAAAACAAGTATATGATTAAAAGACTGTCAGGTGCTGCATCGTTTCAGACAGATGAAAATAGGGAAGGTAAACACTGGAGATCCCAATTCATGTCATGAATTCATGTCATGTACAAATCCCATCATTTAAGGCATTGCTTCCAAAGAAACAGTAGTGTTAGCGGTTCAACGTGCTTTAGAGCTGTCTCTTAACTACCCCATTTGATATTATTACACACTGAGACATTACCTGAGTATCTTTGATTATTGCTGAGCGAGATGAGAGGAATGTGTGCTTTCACTGGACTCATTGACAGCGAGGTGCTATAACAACTCTCCTGTAATTAATTGTGAGTGAAAGGGGGTTTGGTTTTTGCAGCCTCGTAAAACTTTTCCCACATGGCTGAACCCACGGTCAGGAGACGTTAGGCAACATTAACTGCCTGCACATTTCTGCGAGGCTCTGGAGGAAGCGGCTCGGCACTGGGGCTCCAATTCTGAAAACCCTGGGACACAAGACATCAGCGTCTACCTTTCATCTTAGCTGAGATTTGGAGAGGGTTCAGACCACAGAGGCTCCTTAATTCTCACTAATTCATTTGCTTTCCTGATTCACTTGGCTTGGGATAACCTGCGAATGATAATGAACCTGTAAGGGGAGCGCTTAGTCCCTTGCCTTTGAATGTGCTCGGCATGGATTGAGGGCTTTCTGTGAATCTTGCAAGAGGAAAAGAATCTTATTAGCACTGATTGCCAGTCATGAGGTTGCCTCTAAAAATTGCTCTTGTATTTTTAACTCTTGCTTGCTTATAACAACCCCAGCTAAGGAGAGAGATGTGTTGTTTACACATTGAACACGACATTGTTCTCAACATTTACTCATTGCTCTTTGCAATTTGATCTAATCATAACACGTTCGCTTTATGTGTGTCATTACTATACCACTATGAACACTTCATCATTTTTCCCATGATTATTCTACAAGTTCATAACTGGCCAAGTCCTCATCTCTTCACCCCCAGCTAAACATCCTCTTTGCATAAATGCATGCTCTCTAGAATAAAGGGTCTAATTTCCTTTTTTTCCTTTTCTTATTAACCATTTTAGCAGAGCACAGCTGTACTGCTTTTTATGTTTCTAGGGGATTTCTAGTAGAGTTGTTGTTGTGTCATGTGCTGATTCTTATCTTTTTTTTTCTTTAATAAACATCTTGTGGATCTAGATACAGAAATAAAAAAAAAAATCAAACTCTGGTGAGAATACCTAAAAATAAAACTGGAAAAAGTGGCTTATTTTTGTTTCTCTTTGACAAATAAACATACTAAGATTTTTTTATTACTTATTATTTTTTTATTTTCCATTCATTTATGTGAATTTAGCTGACTGTACAGAAGAAATGAATGAAACCCAGAAATCTGTGTCAGAGTGATTCAGTTTAGATAAACAAATTCCTTCTCAGGTCAGCAGTTGATAATGGCTGAGGATTCAGGGTCCGGTTTTGCATAGGTCCTTGTTATTACTAGAACTAAATTCTAACTCCTGACCCAACCCTGGGAGATCATGAGCAGCATATTCTGCTCTGTTCATGTCCTTAAAGGTATAGATTTCTTTATTACCCAAATCTACCAAGGAAGATTTACAAATGGGCAACCCATCCTTTTTGCAAAAATGTATAAATCTGTTGTTTATAGCTGTTTAATAGGACCTATTTGCAGTTCTAGAAAACCAGTGCTTCAGCTTTGGCATTTAGTAACAAGACTGGAATCAGCCAAGAGAGCCTTACACATCTTCCACATCTGGGACACCTACCCACTAGCTAGAAATGAAAGATGTTTTACTCAGACAAAGATCAAATCCTCTTGTGATGATTTATTTACCTTGTGTCAAGGTGGGGGTAGTACAGTGTTTGACTAAATAAAGACACTTAAATTACTTCCAGTTTCAGCTGATGAAATAATTTCCTAAAATCCTCTTGAAATTTGATCTTGATGCTTTTCCCCTCTGATTTGCTGTTACCTCAAAAAAATCTCAAGGTAACAAAATATCACACCCACTGTTTCTCAACAGAATTTGCCAAAAAGGATAATTATGAGAGGCTGCTAAAATTCAAATTTGAATTGAAACTTCTTGTGTGGAAATACATGTTTCTAGTACATTGATAGGCTCAACTCTTCTTCAAAGGGCATGAACAAGAACTGATCAGCCAATGGAATTCATGTTATATGGGAATTCTAAAAGTTTGACATTCGCTTGTTGAATCATAAAACATTTCTGCAGGACAGTTACCAAAAAAATCCCAACTTGCTTTGGAGATATTGCACAAAAATACCTACTTTTTGCATCAAAATGTCAAAACAAAACAATGATTTAGGCTGCTATGTTTCAAAATGTCAATTTGGTGCTCTTAATCAGTATTTCAGCTGTCTGTGATGCATAAATTTGACTTAGAATTTATTTCAGATAACTTTATTGAATTTTACTTTTCTATAGTAAATCACAATTTTTGTTGGAATAGTAAAATAATTTTTAAAAGCTCCTCACAGACAATTTTTTTCTGCCTATATATATATATATACACTTTTTCAATGCATAAATATATAAAATAAAGTATATTTCACTCAAATTATTAAGAAAACCCAAACACTATGAACTCACTTGAAGTGTACCATAGAAAAAATCCTCAACCCAACCTGTACTCTCACCAAAATATGTCACTCCCTTTTTTATTAGTAGTTAAACCTAGGTAAATAATTACATTCCAGTCTGAACAGCATGTGTCAAAACTCTCACAGTCATCTTAAGAAGAGGAGGTCCATAAGAAGAGTCCTGCCATGAGCTGGAAGAGACCCAACAAGGATTATCAAAGTCCTGCTCCTGGTCCTGCACAGGACAAACCTAAGAATCCCACTATGTGCCAGAGAGTGTTGTCAAAGCCTGGCTGCACCTCTTGTAGAGCACCTCTGCAGGCTGTAGGAAGCACAAGAGCATTCCTGGCTCTCACCAGTCTATTTCTGCCCAGCATTTTGTTTATTTATCTGGCTGTTTTGGCTTTTTTCTCCCACTGGATCTCTTTGCTTATTAAACCTTCTCTGCTAGGACAATCTTCATTTATAGCCCCCCAGGTTAATTTTAAGCTCATGCAAAGCCCTGGAAATTTTGGAACAGGATTTGGCTGGGTCCTGCTCCTCTATTAATCAGCAATTTCCACCACATTTTACTCACCATTAACTTTCACTCATAGCATTTTCAAAAATTTTGCACAATGTTGAACAGCTTTACAGCAATAAAACACTGCTTTTAACTAATCTATTATCCCTCTATGTCTGAAAATGTGAGTGAAATTGGAAAGTGGAACTCACAGACATTTTTCAGCTCAACTTGCAAATGTGCTGGAGAAGAAATTATTTTCTTCTCTTACACTCCAGTCAAAAAGCATCATTTGGCAAGTAACACTCATTTACATGCATTTTCTATTAAACTTTTCTATCATAAAATATTGCCTTTATGATCCAGACACATAATTTATTATGCAATGCACCACCACCATCATCACAGTGAATTGCATTTTACGTGTTTATACTAACAGGGAAGGTGATCAGCTTCAGCCTCCTTTTCATTATATGCATCATTCATCCTCCACCACCAAGATCTCCGGATACTGTAGCATATCCATCATTATCTAACTGCCAACTGTTTTCAGAGGTTCCACTGCTTTAAGCTCATTATTTCTTTAGATTGGCGAATCTACAGAGGATCTTTCCAAAACATACAGCAGTCAGCATGGCACATGTATACAGATGAATGGTGGGGGTTTGTCCTCCACAGTCTCTTTGTACCTCTTTTTTGCTCCAGAACTGTAGCATGTAATGAGCAGAAAATGCATACTTATATATCTAAAAATAATAAAAATTTGAATGGCCTTAAAAATAATAACCAAATAGTGGGGTCCTTGTGTGGAAAGGCTTCTGTGGAAAAATCTAGTATAGAGATTGCTCAGTAGTTTGGGGTTACCATCTCCTTAAAATGCAGACTAAAGCACATAGACAAAGGGCTCTACGAAGATAAGGAATTTCTTTCCTGTCCCCATTTACCTTGCAGCATTTAATTTAATCAATAGCTGAATGGGGAAGAGGAGGAGAATTTGATGGTTCAAGAGACTGATAATAGGATATCGAACCTTTCATCTCTGTATCATTGATTCAACATAGGAATTGACACACTGGATCAGAGCAGTGGTCCATCTCCTCAGATACGCTCTCTGACAGTGGCCTGTACCAGATGTGTTTCAGGGAGAGGTGTCAGAAACACTGCAGTAAGCATTCATGAAATAACCTGCCCATAGGAAAGGTTTCTTCTTAATTCTCTTTATAATTTTTAATGTTCACCCTTAGGGTAGTCTGTAACTCAAAAAAACTTTTAAATCTTGTGGACTGCAGCATAGATGATATATTTATTTAAATACATATCTAACTGAAGTCTGCATTCAGATGAAGTCTTGGCCACCAAGTTGCACTGAGTTACAGAGAAAAATTATGTATTGCAATAATTACTAACTTCATTGCACTTCTTCTTAACTTGTCATTTATTAAATAAATAACCTCTACTATACACTGTGTACCCAATTATTATTAGTGGCCCATATAGTTCATCTTCACTCTCACTTAAAAAAAATTAAACTTTTTAATTTGTCTTGAAATGAAGGGCTTTTCATGCTTCTGATCAATTACACTGCTCATCTCTATACTTCATCTATTTATGATACGTTCTCTTCAAGGCAGGATAACCACAACTGAATATAGTACTCCAGGTCAGGGCATACCACTGATTTATTTAATGACATTATAAGATTTTGGGCATTATTTCTCTCCCAATCCTTTTGTATCCTAACAGTTTGCTTGCTTCTTTGACCCTTACTCTATACAGAGCAGAGACTTTCATTGAACCATCCAGCAGAAGGCACAGGTCTCCTCTTGAGTGACAATAATGATGTATTTGGATGGCTTAAATTATTCCTTCTTATGTTACATTTGTCAACACTGAACCATTATCCTGACCATTCTGCTAAATTTGTTAAATTTTACCAGTTTTCTTGCTCTTTTTTGATCTTGAATTTTCTGAAATATTTGAGTTTTCTTTACTGTCTTTTTTTTTGTGTGTGTGTATGTGCACTTACAAGTATCACATGCATTTTCCTTAACTAAAGTATAGGAAAAATAAACCAATTTCTGCTATGAAGTCTGAAAATCCACCCACATGTATATACATGCATACATTAGCCCTCTATAGATTCACAATGTTTTTTCTTTGCATTATTCTCCTTTACTTAAACAGTTTCTAGTCCCTTCTTGTGTTTTTCTCTCATGGCTATATACATTATTTTCCAAGGAGATTTTTTTCCAGAAATTTAGTTAAAAAACTTTTTTTTGGGGTTGACATATAACACATTCTGGTAGATTAGGAAAAAAATGAGCTTTCTTTATGTCACTTTCTGTCACACTGTTATGTCACTATTATATAACAGGAAAATCACGATATTATCATTCCGGTCCTAATTTTAGGTTAGAAAGAGACATACCAAGTTGGCTTTTCTAGAAACATTCCTGAAGCAAACAAAACCAGATTCTGCATTTGCAATTTTATCTACAATGGCTGTGTTTAATGGGACATCATCTCAAACAGTTTTTTTCTTAAATACTGCTCCAAGTCTCATATGGTTTATCAACCAGTACAATTATGAAGGCAGTTGTCCTTGCTGGCCTGAGTAAAGTAAGTTAGTGGTCTTGATTCAGGTCTTAATAAAATGCAAACCAAAATCCAAAGAGATTGCCTTGTTGGTAGACTGAGCAGATATATTCTGCACAAGCACTACAACAAAATGTACAGCTCTTTAACTGAAGAGGTATATTTTGGCCCCATACTAAACAAAATATTTTGCCATTTTTTTCTGAGTGCTTTCCTCTGTGAGGAAGCAGAAGTGCTGAGTCTACCTGGCTTTCAAATACTCTTAACAATAATGGTATGACACTAAGTATGTTAACTAGACTGCAGGTGGAGAGCTTTTTAATGTCACTCTGTGTCTAACACTGTCTAAATTGCTTTGTGTTTGTTTCTTTTGTAAAACAAAACTCTGTAATCCAGGACCTACCATGAATGCGCTGTTCTGGCTCTGTGGACCCAAAGGCCACCTGAAGACAGCAGCTTCAGACGTTCACAACTCCCTGCCTTCATTCTCCTCTACAGATCTCTCTGGACTGATGCATTCAGAGCAAACCCATTGGCTGGAAGAAAAAAAGACAGCTTAGCTACACCCCAGATTTGCATCACTTCAAAGACGCTGAGAATGAAGGAAGTGTCTGTATCTGCACCCTTCACCCAGCCGAGGGGAGAGAAGAGACAAAAAGCCTGGGATGCTCTGTGAGATTGTTCTCCTTCTTCCAGCATCAAGCCTTTGCAGTGCACACAGACACCAGGCCGGGAGCTAAGGGTGCAAGGCATTTCTGCTTCAGGTCTGCATACACATCCCTCACAGGCACCGGTGGCAGGATGGAAGATTTAGCCCATAGCAAGGGAAATGTACATCATTCTCAACATTACTCATGCCAGAAGTGTTTTCAGGTTAATTTGTAAAAAATATGACCTGAAAACCTGAGTTTCAAATGAGACAGTTATTTTAAGGCTTGGTTTACTAAACCTAATTTATTATGTGAGATAACAGAGTTTGCAATCCACTGCATGGCTTCATGGCTGAAGTTAGTAATTCATGTGAATAATGCTACTAAAAAAAAAGATGCTATGTGATCAATCCATAGCAGTCAGTCATGGTTCCTAGACAGCAGCTATCTTGACTGTTTTTCCTGCAGCACAGAATAGCTGAGAGGACTAGTTATCTCAGCTGCAAATATCTGAGTTACAGGAGCACAGCTGGAACATCACGGCTCCCTACCCCTGCACAGCCTTTCCTATAGCTAGAGCAGCATGCCACTATTGAGGGCTAAAGATGAAAAAGTTTTTTAACTTGCTACTGACATGCTTTCAATAAAGCATACTCTTGTCCTTTAGCATTTCTAAGTCTTTTTGGTATTTAAAGCATAAATGTAGCATTCCTGGATGCTACCCCTGCCAAATAAAAGAAAAAAACATTTTCATAAAAAAAGTAAAGCACTGAAAATACACAGAATGCACTGACGGTGCCAGATCCAAGGCCAGATAAAACTGTACCCCTGAACAGCTGGCCACTCCAAAAGATGCTTAATTCCAATAGGGTAAAGTAGCAGATTGGACGAAAAAAATTATTTCTTTAAGCAAAGAGCAGTACAGTTCTCTCATGCACTAGGGCAGAAAATGATACTCTGTGGGAGTCAGAAGGTAATTTTTCTCCTTCAGATAAGATGTTGCACAACTGGCCAAGCACAACTATGAATGATTTACCTACAGTGCATAAGGTATAAGATACTGCATTTAAGTCACAAGCACTGGTCAGCTCTTCTGCTGTGGCAGCTGCTCTGTCTCCTGCCTCCACATTTTACATTAATGTGGGTAAAAGGTACTAAGATTTTTTGGAAAATCAGCATTAAAAACACTTTGAAACATGGTCTGATATTCTACTCCAACTAAGTGCTAGGATGAATGCATGAAGACTTTAGGAAGAGGTATGAATACTGTGTTTGCATTTCAGCTTCAATAAACATCAGGCACAGCTACAAAGGGAAAGAGTGAACTGCTACAATAGCAATTACTTACAGAAAAAAATAGTTCACAAATGGAGTAAAAAAAGTAAGCAACTTACTTTTGTACTCTGTGCCTCAAGGGAATGCATTGTATCTGTATCTCACAACATGCAACTCCTGCAATTGGTTGCCTACAGTAGGAAACACAAAATTAGATAAGGAAATGTAAACAGAGAAAGATAGATTTGGCAGTGAATGGGGTCCAGTAAATATCTAGCTTGTCTAGTACTTTATCAAGTATATTTATAAGTGCAGAGAGAAGAGTCAGAGGCTAAAAATATTTCAGGAACCTTTCCCAAAGCTGAATATTGGCAATGGCTGCATTGTGGCATTATCTAAAAAAATGCTGAAAAAGCTGAGAAGCCTTTCCTGCAAAATCTTGTAAATCTCTGGCTAAAGAAATCACCTTACCCAAGCTGTGGAGGGTCTGCCAATAGCATCTTCCTAATAAACATAGGCAAGTGCACGCCTGTCAAACTCACAGTCAGGGCTGTCTGCAGTACTTGGAGGAAAGAGTCCCTGCAGCACAGGGTGTTTGATGAGAAACCCAGCAGCATCCTGGACCTCGTGGACAGAGCCTGCTGGCACTGCTGCCCCATGGTACAGCCAGGCAGATGGAGGCACCAAGCTGGAGGTGGCAGCAGGAGCAGGGATGCTACAGGGAAGGTGGCTTCTCAATAACATTTCTGCTTCAAGCAACTTGTCAGCAGTCAAAGTTTCAGGTTCAGGGAGCTGTGGCCTCCTGAAAACAGCTGCAGGACTGATGTAACTGTTAGCTTATTTGGCAAGCTCTAATATACGGATGAGATGTTATGAGGCTTGATAAGGAATTCTGCCTTTCTGCATGCAAAGCAGATTGGCTGGTTTAGTGGATTTTCACCAATTTCCCATTGCTTCAGCACAATATAAGGATCCTGGAAAAATCTAACAGACGATAACCAGTTTCCTGTTTTCCATTTTAAAAGCCTTTCATTTCTGATGTGTTAATAGCTTTCATTCCAAACATTTGCTAATATTCATACATTTTAAGAAATCACAGTAATTTCTTCCTATTTCATTTGTAGCTGGGCATGAAAAATGAATTGGACATTCTCAAGACTAAGCAGCACAGGAGACAAGGACTTTTTGGCACAGTCAATGACAGTAAATCTTTGTCTTTTATCCTTCCAGGTGGAGAAGTATTTGCGCCTTTTTTCATGTTTTAATCAAATTGCAGACGTCTCAGCTGACAGACACTCCTCCTTTCGTGAGCCTCTTTCAACAGAGGTATGGCTTAAAGATGATATAACCTCTTAATAACCTTAATCAGGCTATTTTTCATTATGTTTTAATTCATTATAATCCTAATAAGTCTGTGGAAATCTAGAATTAAAATTTGTTTCTTTAATGACTTATCTTTAAAACATTAGCTACACATGGAATTAAAATATTATTTACTGAAAAGAAACAGATGCATTGGTAAGACAAAACATTACCCTGTTGGATCTAGAGGTTTTATTTAGGGAGAACAAAACAAAATCCATAAGGAGCTGCCCTTTCTCCTCAGCCTAAGCCCAGAAGGTAATACTGATTTGTTACTAACCCTTCAAGTCACTATTTCATAGCTACTCCAACATCTTTTGGCAGCACATAAGATGTCCTGCTGCGTACAATTAACCAGTGTGCTGCTGGGGCAAGTGGTACTACAGCTCCCAGTGTGTGCACCATGGTCTCTTTGTTCTTTGTTAAACTACTGATCAATGAGGTCTCAATGCAAACACAGGGGCAGTTCTTCCATATGCTTTGGGTCAAATGCTTGCTATAGGAGCCCACAATAAAAAAAAAATTCTGCACTTAGACCATAAAACCCAAAATACCCCAAAGAAAAGAGTCTCAAAGACTGCCCAAAAGGGGAACATTTTTGTGCATCTTAAGTACCTTCACATCCAGCCACGGTCTGTTTCACTTGGGTTTTCCACTGAAGAAAAATGATTATGGTAAAAAACACTTAGTTCCTTGTGGAGGAGCTATGCCTGGAGCTGTGGGAACAGTGGGAGTTTTGGTTTCCAGCATAACTTGTGGTGCAAAGTTGGGGCAAGCAGATCTTTGCAATGCAAATAATGTCGGTAGCAGATTTTTGACCTTCTCACTGGCACCTCACACTGATTAGTTTACAGCCATCACTCACTACCAAACAACAGGACCAAGATACAAAAGAGACTTTGAGGGAAGTTTTGAGATATGGGTTATCAGGTAGCACTAGATGCTGTGTTCAGGAAATGTGTTCAGCATTATTTATCTGTCCTCAATTAAGTTCAATGTAAGATTATTGACTCTTCAAATGCAGAAGAATTTTTAGCTGGATTTTATGAGTTACTAGTCTACAGACCCAAAATAGTAATGCTATATGTGTGCATGTTGGTATTGTAGCCACAACAGCACTCCAAGTGAGTAGACAAAGCTCAAGCCTCAAAAAATGCACTGTGCCAAGGTTTTACATCCAGACACCATTTAACCAGTGTCATGTGACTCGGGGAGAGTTCAAATATTCAATAATTTTCCCAGTAAAGCCCAAAATGTAGAAAACATCACACTTCAGGAGACAAAGGACTAATGATATGTAAGAGGAAGGTGAAAGGAAGAAGCAAGGAGCAGAAGGAAGACAAGATGATTTTACAGTCAGATTCTATACATTTAGACTGAAAAATTATGTACATTTAATACTGTACTGGTGCCACCCTCCTCTGAAGTACTGGCTATTGTCAGAGACAGGAAATTGAGCCAGATGAACCCTAATCTAATATGGTTTCTCCTGTAATCCTATTTCCATGGAGATCTGTTATTTTACTGAAGGCAGCAGAACTAACAGATTCTGTTATTTGATAATTGTGAATCTGTTTTTGAGGATCTAACTGCAATAAATTGTCTGCTTTCACTTCCTCAGATAACAAATTCTGCCTAGGGATCTTTTGAGTCAATGTGAGACACACGTACAGGGCAGGCCTTCAGGCTCATGGCCTGTTACTCCCTACAACTTAGTCTGTTTTGTGCATTTCTGTTTATCCAGCTGGAAATGAGTTAATAGAATTTTGAAGACTCATAACTTTTAAACTCATTACTGTCTATGTTTAAAATAACACATTTTAATATCACACTGGTAGTTTAGTTGTTTTTCTAAATTCCTACTGTTTTCAGAAACATGACACAGACCAACTGAAAAGATGGCGTTTGGAAGAAAAAAATTTTAAAAACCCCAATCCCAAGAAACAAAAAGCCCAGAAACCTTTGTGGACATTTACCCGCAACATAATTATCTACTGTTGATACAAACAAACAGCAAGAACAAAAAAATTGACATTGTCCGCTCAACTGCGTTTTAAATCTGCGCTGCTCGTGTTTCAAACAACCAGGCTCCTGCTGCATCTGCCTGGCCATACACACTAAAGAGGGCTCCTAACAAAGCCCAGGCTCAGCCGTGTCTGAGCAGGGCACAGGGCTCACACAGGCAGGGCAGCAGCACGGCTGCTCTGGGGAAAATGGAGCTCTGCTGTGTCGCTCCCCCCTGGCTCTCAGAGCTTGGGGGATGCAGTTTCCATTTGTTCATGCTGAGGCTGTTATGAGGCAGTTAAAAAAATAATGAATACTGTTAAATATGTATTAGTAACTTGTTGTTAACAATAAGAGCTAATGGGAGGACATTTCTAAGCAGTTAATGATTGGCCAGAGGAGACGACTGGGGTCCTTAACGCAGTCAGTCATTAAATGTGAAGCAATACCCGTGCTAAGCAACCCACTATTGCTGTTTGCATCTTCCCTTCTCTCTTTACATCTCCAGCTTTCTGCACTCCATTGATGGAAATTTTATTTTCTTTTCTTATGTGCCTGCCCTATTCCCAGCCCTTAGTAACCAGCACAGAAAATCTCCACTTGCAATACTCTATGTGGCTCCCAATAAATTATGCTTGTATTGATGATTAAATGAAGATTATTACTATTAAATATTAAAATGAAGAATTTATCCACATTTCAGCAATCACAGATGAAAAAGCTACACAGATCAGTGTAATCCATTTATTGGTTTATAGTGGAAAAGTCCTATAGGGAGTGTCACAATTCTCTGTGCTGTCCCTGAGTGCATTTTGCATTAAGACCTGTGATTCGGCTGAAAGACATGAAAAAATCACATGCAGTCAGACAGATCCCTCCTGGCTACACATCTGAGAAGGCTCAGGAGCATAAGGTCGACACACAGCAACTTATGCTCACAAAATGAGCCCAGGACCACCTGTTTCAGATGTTAGTATGCAAAGATTTTCAAGGTCTGGAGGTTTTGACCAAACCACATCACTCTTGGGGGATCTGTTCTCTCTCTCCCTTCCCCTCCCTCTTTTCTTCCTCCTACTAACCATGCCCACAAAAGTAATGAAAGTCAAAGATAGCAAACTACTTCATAGAAGTACGTTTTAAGCAAAGAAGTTGTTTATCTTGTTCCAGGTGTTTTATCCTGAAGTTGTTGAGCCATGAAAAGCAGTTCTTTGACGCCAGAGTAATCTCTGGCGTTACTATAGACTGACTTGTCACTAATAGTTATCTTTTTTGAGTAATACCTTTTTCCTTTCTTGCATCCATTGTTTCTGAGCTCTTCAGCTTAGTTCTAACTTGAAGACAGTCAATCACAGTGTATTTCCTTAATTACATTAACTCTATTTGCACAAAGAAAAGGTTTTATCGCATTTCATGCAAACTCTGCTGCTTATTGTTGGACTTCTTTTTATACTTATGAAAATGAACATTTTAAATAACGAGAACACTGCTCTTACTTTCTTTTTTAGTTTTTTTCTGTGTTTTTTTAACTATGACCTAGAACTATCCTAGAATGTCTGCAAACAGATAAATCAGTATGTTAGTTATGGATGTATTTATACTCTTCCATAACATGAGCCATTCTTATTTTTAAAGTCCATTTCCTTGGAAATCAATCTCAAAAGAAAGGCTGGATGGTAGGCTGCAATTTGTCGAAACTGCATAAAGAAACCGAAGGAAGCAAGGACTGGTATTCCAGGTAAACAAAATTTCTTAATGCAGGTGAAACATGAACACACAAAGTTTGGGAAAGAGCAATCAAGTGTTTCATTTAGTAGTTTAAAAATACCTTTTTCCTTAGATAATAAAGTACTGGAAGTGGACAAAGTATTCAACTGCTGATGCCTTTCACTTTTTCTTTAGTTCAGAGCAATAGTAATTACTAATGCAGCAATCACTGAATTTCACAGCTTTCCGTGTTTTGCAAGCTTTCCCGAAAAAATCAATTTTACAAATTTGTATTATTCAAAGAGATTTAACAAAGGTTTTGAGTAAACAACTCCTTCTTCACAGCCTGTATTCCTGACATCAACCATTGCCATTATTGAGGTAAGAGGCTCCTTACTTTTCCCCTAATTGGACAACACTAAAGGTAATAAAGAAGGAGAAGATGAAGCTGTTGGAGTCGTTGAAGTTTTGTAAGGGAATCTTTAAGTCCCTTTTGGAGAGGAACAATTCGTAGACCAGGAAGAGCAAGGACAAGGGAGAGTGGCCAGACCATTTTAGGACTTCTAAATACTCCTGCAGTTATTTGGCTCAGAGGTTGCCCATGCCTGCTTTAGGTCATTAGAATACTTTTTGGACAGCATAACTTATAATGTAAATTTCCTTGATCATAATCACATGAAAGAACTATTTGGGGTGATTGCATATGCCGTTTGGAAAACCTGATGGTGCTGTCACTCATGGGGACAGGCAGCACTCTCCTGCTCAGGAACTCTCACTGTCAAGTGTCCGACACATCAGTAACTTCACTCTGCCTGCTTTCATTTTGAGACTGAGTATCTCTGTTTGAGTCATATCTGTAAGGCACAGCAGAGTCAGGACTTCCTTGCGGTAGGTGCTTTTCAGAGAGATCGCTCCCCGCTGCCTCAGTGAAAGGAGCTTACGTGTGGGATGAGTGGGTACACCTCCAACTCACGGCCTCTGTCCTTCCGCTGACCCCTGGCTCTGCTGCTCCTTCTTCCCTATTCTGTTCCCGACCTCTTTTCACAATTGCCCATCTTCCTCTGCAGATGGTCTCTCTGCTGTTCTCTCACCTAATATGGATTTTGATTTGTCACAGGAAAAAAAAAAAAAAAAGACAACCAAGAGAAAGAAGGTTGGTTGTGAACTCCACATTTATGCTCCCTCAACAGAAACTCTACCTGCATGAAAATCAAACAGGGAAGGGAATAAATCATGGTGATTTTGAGACCAGATTTTCTCCGATTCCCTGAGAAGCCTAGAAGTCAGGAAGTCACTGTCAGCTCCCTGCTTCTGTGTTTCAGCCTTATTTTCAGCACAGGTTAGAATTTTTTGCCACCACTTTTGGCTCTTTTTTGCCTTTCCTGGAGAGAGAAGCATATGGGAATGCTTGACAGAGCTTAAGATTCTGCAGTCCTGAGGTAGTGAATACTATTACAACGTCAAGCAGCCCTGAAAGTGCTCCGGCTTCTTCCCAAGGACAGCCCCAAATCTCCTTACAATCTGCCCAGGCTGTTCTCAGCAAAGCTCTGCAAGACCCCAGGTTTTTCCCCCGGAGATTTGCAGGGTGTTAAAAAAGAGCAGTGCTCTGTGTGGCTGAGCAGTGTTGAAGTGAGACCATCCAATGACAAACACAACGTGAGCTGAAGTCGGAGGCAGCAGCAGTCCTCCCTCCCCCTCAAACCCTGACGGTGCTTCTGTATCACTACAGATACATTATCTTATTTACAGAATTACAAACTAACGATAGGGTATGAAAACGCTGCGCTAACCTGGAGTCTCTCAGTTTCCTCCTTTGGTACATTTGTCTCATAATAAGAGGGATGTTTTTTGTCTGTGAATAATAAACACTTTGAGCTTGAATTAATTCAAATATTTCTCTCCTATCTCACTCGGTAAAATAATAGGGATATTCCAGGCTATCTTCTATTGCCCATTAATGTTGTGTATATAAATAAGCCAGGTTATCTTTTTCTTGTGAGAAATATTTTATCTAACAGGCTCTTGTCTAGTGGTTCCAGTACTCTACCACTCTAAATTAGGACACTTTATCTTAAGGCTTCATAATCTTACGAGACTATAATTGGAAAGTTTATAAAAAAAATCCTGCTTTGTAAGCTTGGCAGCTGAGATAGAAAGAGGGAATGAGAAGGGCTACAGCAGAATTACACCATCACTGCTAGCCTGACTCCGCTTGACAGAGCCGTTTAATATTTTGACAAGACAAAATATAAAGCAGCATTTTATTCTGTAGAGACTTCACTAGACACAAGCATGGAAGTGCTTGTGATCAATAAAGTTTGCGGTGGAGAGTGATTTATTTACAGCAGGGTATTATGTAGAGAAAGAGCTGTGATATTTCCACAGGCTTTGACGGCATAATGGGCCCCTCTCAATCCTTACATGGAAGGGTTAGATTGTCATGGTTGCTCAGGCAGTATTCAAAACGTTATCTGATCAGCCTTAAAGACTTCAGAACGAGACAGATGATTAGTTACCCTAAACGATTCTCATCATGCAGAAATTGATGATTTAATATAGTCAATGACAGACGATTCCATTTGTACTAGATAAAGTGTCTGCGGTTTGTATCAATCATAATAGAGTTATTATTGAGCATAAAAGAAAAGCATGTTTAATATCATTAATTCCAGATATGTCGCTTTCCACATCTGGCATTCATCCATAGAGCAGAACCACTCCAGGCTATCATTCCTGCCTGTGTGCTGGTGACTCCAGTGTTTTTTGTAATTTCAAAATGTTTTTCAGCACCTCCAGCTAGGTGCAATAACAGTTTACAGATTACCTATGTCATCACATTTTGACAAACTTCTCAATCTGATGTGACCTTCATCTTTAGCCATCTGCTTGCCTTTGTTTCTGCCTTTTTTTTTTTTTTTTTTTTTTTTTTTTTAATAAACCTCTGCAGCTTAAAGCTGTAGTGGTTTGTTCCATATTCTTCTAGGTCAACATTTCACCTGTGTAAATCCAGAAACACAGACTGAAATGTACAGACAGCAGCCTGGTTCAAGTCTCAAGGTAGCTACACTGAGCAAACCTCCCAGGTAGATGTTTTCATCACTTAATATCAAATGCTTTTTAATTGTTAATTGTTATCAACAATCTCAACATAAAAATCAACATTCAAAAAATATTCTATGTGCAGCCAGTCCTGCAGGACCTTTCTTTTTTTTGACTTTCTAGAACATATGGGGCAGAATCTGGATATTTCTAAAACCAAATCATAAATACCTATAAGTGACAGAGCAGAAACCATGCTGAAAATGCAGCTCAGTCCACTGCCTGGCAATTCATGCATTCAGCCATGGAACCCCAACACATACACCAGAGAATCCAAACACATGTTCTACTGCTGTCCAGGAGGGAGACTAAAATCCCAGAAAACTGCTGCATTTACGTACAGATATTTTCTCATGCTATTTTCCTGAATTCCAGCAAAACTTCAAAGAGAAACGGGTTTTGTATATTTATTCACTCAGACAGAAAATTGCATGGTTTTAAAAAAAAATATTAGAATTATAAAAGAGTGTGAATAAGCTTGCTTTTAAACACTGAGTCCAAGATTTCCTGTTATATTCTCCAAATAAGAAAATTGGTGAGGTGTTCTTTTGTATGCCATCATAGGGGCCTCCTCACCTTTTTTTCTCCCTCCTTGCACGGGTGTTTTATACAGTGGGGAGAACAGCCCAAATGAGTTGGCCAGCTGCCAGTTCAAACAGTGGGAAGTTTACTGATGCTGGAAGCTTTATTTATTTTGTGTTTTATTTTGGAAGGCAGAGTAAAGAAGGCTTTCAGGGGAAAAGAGTTGTCCTGCACTTCAGGCTCTGCCATCAACCAAGCATTGTAATATCTCCTATTCTACAGAGTTCAATTTAAAGATCAAATCCACTATTTACCTCCTCCTTTCTACTGCCATTTTTCAAACAGAAACGACAAGAAAACTAAACCATCTGGTAATATACTACTGTATATTCAAGTACTGCAACCAGGGGAGGGAAAGAATGGTAACTACTAGGTAGGTAGTGCAAATTAGTTGGTAATTCTGTGCAAAACAAGAGGCAGAAAATTAGGCACAGCTCTATACTGATGTCAAGGCCCAGATAAGGCAGTTACCAAGATCAGTTTATACTAATAAAGGTCTTGACCTTGCTACTTTACTTTTATTCTCTCTGTAATTACTGATGTTTCCTTCAGTGGTGAAGCCATTCTTTCCAGTAGGGAACAGCTTGTGGTTGCTAATCTCCAGTCCTCCCCTTTCAGGTGCTGCCCACTGTGTTTCTGCCCATGAAACCAAACTGGTGAAAGGATGCTGTGTTACCATCAGACCCCTCAGCTCCTCTGCCTGGCTCATTTTAGTGGTCTGGTTTGCAGACCACCCCTGAAACTGCTCTTCCAGAGCAGCCAAGAGAGAAAGGGGCTGCCCTGATCAGGTGAGAATAAGCAGCCAAGGGAAATGAGGAATGTTCTAGGAAAGCATTGCTGGCAGGGGAAATGCTCCAGCTTTCCATCATCAACAACATCACTTCTCAGGGACTTTAGGCAAAGATCTCCAGCCTCTGCCAAGACTGTTTTAAAATCTAAGACTGAAGCCATCCTTAAGAAACCACCAACAATAGCTGACTTAACATTACTCACCCCTGTGGCCCAAATTTCTGCATACAGCTGAAATGGGAACATTTTTGGTTGACAACTTGAAAAAAAAAGGTAACAGGTAACATGGATGAGACAAGGAGTAATCATTACCTAATTTTGGTTAGTGCTTTTCACATTAAAAATTCTTTCATTGTGAAAATAAGATGAAAATTTAAGTATTCAATACAGGAAGCTATAAATATAAAATATAGGTGCAGAATATAGCATATGGCTTAAAGCAGTAATGATAAATCACCACAATAACTCAAGTTCACTTGACAGCTGAAACTGCCAGAGCAGAGTAACAGGTGACTGCTTCCTCAGTATCATTAAGTATTTTAGTACAGTTATTTCTTGCTGCACATAAGTATATGCATATGTGCATTTGTATGTATGTATGAGTATGTAATTGCAAATGAGAGGAACTGCTATCAGTGAGTTATAAAAATAAAGAGATCATGTTTTCAGTTCTTCAGGAAAAAATAAAAAAACCCATATTTTCCTCTAAATCTGCTTACTGGAAATTACCACTATCTCAGAGGACACCTACCTTTGGGCTTCGATTTCTAGCACGAGACATAGGGGAAGATGTCTGGTTTGACAGGTGTCAGATGATGTTAGCATGCTCTCACATATTCTCTAAGAATCATCTCATGGCAAATCTATCCACCACCTTTTGAAGGAAAAAAAAAAAAAAGAAACTTCCCAAAACCTGAAAGGAAAAAAAATCACTCAAAATATTCTCCAGTATATAAAAAACTTCCTATTGAAGAAAAAGGCTGTTGGTTAAACTAAATATAAATGAACTCTAAAGGAAGATCTAGGAAGAGATGGAAGAATGAGATATCTTGGATCACAGCAGTGAATATATAGGTAGAGATTTTTAAAGAAGACTGAATTACTATCTGAATAAGATTTCTAGTCTTGCGAATTAAAAGGTTCAGAAAAAGCTCTTGAAATCAAAAATATTAGAGGGTACTGACAGAGCCATATAAAATGTAGAAGGTGAAATTTTCTGTATTGTTAGGAGATAAAAAAAGAAGAGTAATGACTGCTTTAAGTGGGCAAGGTGTAGAAAAAGAGCTATAATATAAACTGAAGAGTGGGCCAAGAGAAGGTACAGGCACTGGACACTTTGTCCTCTGATATATATCTGGTATACTGCACCTCTCAGCTGGCCATGTCTTGGCCAAGTAGAATGCAGCTTTAGACTCCTGCAGAGGGCACAGAGATCCAGTCTCCTCCACCTTGTTCCTACTCAGGTGGAAGTAGGATCTGTGAGGACAACATACTGCTGTTGGCAGTCACAGCTGGTCCCCACACCAGCGATGTTACATTTCTCCTTGCTTTGCCCCTGCTTCATTCAAGGTATTCAAGGGAATACCTTGTATTCTCTGACTCTCTGGAAGAGCCTTCTTCTGCATCCCTCTGATTCTTCTCTCGAGCACTACATTCCTATACCACTTCAGCATTCCCAACTCTCTCCCAGAGTTTTGAAGCCAACTCCCTAAATGTAAAATAGCAACTCCATTGACAGGGCCAGTCTCTGGACCCGCTGGAACAATGGGAAATGGCAGGAAGGAAGCCACACAGACAATTCTATTTCTGCACATGGGTCCTGGTGGGATCAGCCCTTGTCATCAGTGACCACAGCTTGGCATTAGCCCTCTTATAAGGTGTGCAGAATGGCTTCCTCACTGCACACAGGAAAATTCCTCCAATGGAAAATAAAACTATTTAGAAATAAGCAATGGTGAGAATGACGAGAATTGTTATACAATATACTGGTGGGGACTGAGGGATGTGAAAGACACCCTGGGAAGATGCTGGTGAGGAAAAAAACGCATGACAGTTTTAGTGTTGGATAGGAAGATTTTGTCCCATATGCTTTCAGGTGAGCAGTGGAGCCCAGGCCCAGGTAAAGCTGGATTCCTTAGCCTGACAGAGCCTAGCCCATCCCCTTGCCAATCTAGAAAAAAAAAAATAGAAAAAAAACCAAACTGTTTTTTCACTAGTTTTGTAAGCCAGCTGTGATTTACATCACCTTGTCCAGCAACAAGATTTTCCCATGAGAATCAATCTCTTTTCAGTTTCAGACCTGTCTCCAAAATCTCAAGATGTTTGGTTAAAGCGACATTTCAGCCACTTTCCTTCAGCAAAAGTGACACTGAGCACAATAGCAGAGAAACTGAGAGAGGGCTGCATGCAGACAGGTAGGAAAATCAAACTCAAGAACCAGTGCCATGTGGAGCCACTTAAAGTCAAGACAAATATTTTATTTCTCACCTTTCAAACAAATACATGTCTTTTGTGTCCACTCTTTAGGGTTACATGGAAAAGTGAAACCTTGGAGACAGGAAAGAAAGAAAACACAGGTTATTACAGACCTCACTGCTATCCTGAGTGATTCTTCCTCTTCTCCATATAGTGAATTAGCCCTTTGTAGAACTGAGTTCAAGTCTTAAGACATAGTGAATTACTATTCTAATTTGCCAATGTCAGCACTGTTTCAAACCACTGTTAATCATTTAGTTTTGTGTGCTTTACAAAGTTGAGACAGATATTTCTAAAGGTATTGTGGGACACATGGGGGTAGAACTTACATGCTTACACATATATATTTCAATAAATTCATAGTTATTAAAATTCATCTATAAGAAATTTGTTTGAATTCCAATCCATCTGCTGGTCAACACCATCCAGCAATTTTGTCCCTTTTCTTTTTTTTTATGCAGGTCATCCATTCAGTTAAAATTCTGTCAAAACAGTGCAGTTGATCTAATTCCTCGTAATCAAAGGAGTTACTTTGAGTGTTAGTTTGCAATAATTGTACTGCTACAGACTTTAAGCACTCTAAAATATGGGGGGGGCACATGGTGCTGCAGCCCCAGCAAGCATCACCTCAAGTCTCTGTGGCCTCTCCATAGCCTTCCTGTGCCTGTCATGTTATCTTCTTTCTACTTGGTCTTATAAAGAGTTTATATTTGCACCCTGGCAGTTTGATATTCTTTTTCTTTTTCTGAACTTGATGTTTGATGCCTCAGCATAACTGAAGGCAAATCCACCCACAGTATCATGCAAAGCAGAAGTGCTCTTTCCCCCACCACTTGGTTTTGCACAGCTTCCCTAAGCCCTGGGTTTTCCACTGAAGATTCACTCTTAGCAGTCTGATTTCTGTTCCCTTCAGGAGGGATTGCACTGTGCATTTTCCACAACTGGATATCCTATTCTGCCCTTAAAATATGCACATTTCTAACAGCTTATTTTCCTTTAAAGAGCTAAAAGCATAGAATCATCTTCCCCTGGCTCTCTCTTGCTGGCTGCCCAACAAGGAAAGAGTGGGCTCATGAGGATGATCACAGGAAATAAACCTGCAAATGGACAGGGCAGAGATGAAAACAAATCAAGGTGTCAATGCATAAGATGGACCTGAGTGATGCTGTTGGTAGAATACCTTTGGAAGGGTGGGTTTGTGGTGCAGTTAACTTCAGAAAAGCTTTCTGGCTTGGTCTGTCATTCCCAACATGAGGAATAATACCTGTAGCTAGAACAACTTGCAGAGAAATCTACTCGTATTAAGAAAAACGTAAACAAAGTTGATTGATTCAGAGCTTGTATCCTCATCTGGAGATACTGTGACTGGCAAATTATCTCTCTGAGAATACAGATACAATCCCCAGCTTGTTCCGGTCTGCAGGGCCCTCCTTACAGGGATCAGTTAAAGCAAAGCTGATTAGAAGGGCTCATCTCCCTTCCTGGTTCCTAGGTTCCCCATGCACTCCATGTTGTTGGGGCCTAGCACGTGGGAGGAGTGGTTTTTGCCACATTTTTGGACAGGATTCTAACTGGAATACTCCTAAAATCACGACCTACAACTCGTACCTCACATACTAACACGACCTTTAGCCAATATAATAAACATTCATGTTCATATAGAACAAAAGCTCAGTAAAAATACACAGAAGTGTCCAATTAGTATTGGAATATCAGGTTGTCCTGATATTAGTTGTCCCTTCCCTTCATATGATTAGGTCTTTATCAGATAAAAATACACTAGAATACCTATTAGGGGAAAGGCTGAAAAAAAACAAAACACCTTTGATCAAACTTGCTGGAAATGAAACCAAAGAAAGGGAATCCTACAGCCCACATTATATAAACAGATAAGAAAGTAAAAATTAGTGTATTTGCTGCCACCCTACTTTGCAGCATACATAGTGTACACCTACCACACAATAACATGCATTACTGAATAATAAATCACACTTTGATCCAAATAACCCAAAGCATTTTACAAACACTAATTAAAATTTGAAATATCTCTCTGAGGTACTTAAACAACAATGTACATAATTTGTAGGTGGGAAAAGTGAGCCAAGGGAAGGTTAAATTAACTCAGGAGGAGAAGGGGAATCAGTGAAAAATCAGGAAGACGATATGTGTCTGTATCCCACTCCTCTATACAAACTAAGGGCATCTGTCATTGAATCTGCAGAGTGTTACAGTAACTTTAAAAAGGTTGTCCAGAAGATTACTTGTCAGAGTACATTTAATTACAACAAATTCTAAGTATCTGGTTTCAAACTACTGTGTAGGCTCTATCACATTGCTGTTTCCCAGTATTGCAAGACCCTTCATGGAAAGAACAATCCCTGCTCATCATATAAACCACTTCTGGATCTGACTCAGTGACAACTGCACACAACCACGTGAGCTCTCCTGAGATGACCACTAATTGGTCCTTCATGGCAAGAGTTGCTGCCTCCAGGAATTTGCATTGCATCACACAGAAACATAAAATCTGTGAAATAATTACAGAAGAGCTACAGGGAGAGAGTGCTGCCACATGCAAAGCTCTGGCCTCTCCTCCTGGGCTGTGTCATGCTCTTCTCAAGCAGCAGCAGGCAGGGACGGCTGCCTTGCCAGCAGGAACTCCCAGTCTCTTCCACTGCGCAGGGGCATCACTGATGAGTTCCCCCATCCTCCCCCATCCCCCTCCTGGGGATTAATGTTTTGCCCAATTGTAACTATACCTGCCCCCATGAAACTATCTGAATTGCAAAATAACCAAATAAAAGAAAAAAATTACCATACTTATTTTCTAGATTTATTTTTCCTCCTGTTAGCAGGGGTCATTCCTCAGCACCAAGCAGGAGGATAGGAGAGAAGCAGGAGGCAGAACTCTGTGTGTGGAGGAGTGGCCCCTTCAATAGACAGTTTTCCACTAGAATTGCTCACAAAACTTGTGCAGCACTGGAGGCAACTTTGTGACATTCCTGGGGTATTTAACATTATTGATCATTTTTGACAAATGAGTAATGTAACACGTTCATTACCATTAATCATCCTTTTTCTAATTCAGGTAAACAAGGGGTAGTTTGGTTCATGCTCAGCTAATATCTATTTTTGTAATTATTTTTACAGGGACCCTGTTTGATGAAATTCAAATATGTATTTATTTGGAAGAAAAATATTGATGTTCTTTTCATTTTAGCAAAGTATTCCATGAAGGATCAACTTTCCTAGCAGTGCTATTAAAGAAGCAAAAACCAAACACGCTATTGTGTCTTAGAACTACATTTTATAACTGGGTCTGCTGGTTTTGGCTCTACTAGCATGGAAGTCGACAGTTAGTTTCACAACAATGCTGGGTGGAGAAGAATCAGATTCCCATGCCCTTGCTTGTCTTTGGCAGCTGGGTTGTTATTAGATGTGATTAAAGCCCCCACATGTTCCCACCACGCGAGCAATCAGCTCATGGGCTGCCCAGTGTAAATGCTGCTCCCAGAAGGTCCTGCTTTGCTCAGCAGGTGTTTGCTTGAGGTGTGGACTGAGAGCATCACATGGGCTGCCTGTGGTACTGCTTTTGCCTGCCTTTCCACCAGGCAGGAACATTACTAATCCCGCTGCTCTTTCCCCAGCTCATCAGCATCCTTTACCCCCGGGATGTCAACCACCCTGCAGGGGACAAAAAGCATGAAGAGTCCAGCGTTCCCAACATATCCTTCCTGTTGTGATATATTTCAACAACATTACAAATGCCTCCTTGTTATCTGCTCCAAATCTCTCTAGTTAGAACTGTCAGGAGTTGGTAAATGTGCTTCTCAGGTGGCTTCAGCTGGCTGCTCCAGAAACCCTCCATGTGTTCATGCTGACTTTGCTGCCTTTTCACACCTTTTTCAGTGCTAACACTGGGCATGCTCACACTAGTTCTTAAACACAGACATTTTAAACCAGACCTTCAGCTGGGCTATTTCTTTTTCCTGGTAACTGTAGGCAGGAGCACTGCAAGCCTAAGTCCAGTGTTTCCAGCCCTGCTGTTGCTCCTTCTCCCAGGAACTCTGGAGCCCCTCTGCTAAGAGCTGTGATGCCACAGCACGAGCAGTATTCCCATGCCCTGCCTTTCTAACGTTTGTGGCAGCACTATTTTATATATAAGGGTGATTCTGCTATTTCCTCCTATTATTACTGTTTCAGTGCTCTGATGCTGTTCAACATGTACAGTACTGACAGGCTGATCACAGAATAATTTAAAAATACAGATGTAAAGCACTTTTATTTCTCCTAATGAATATACCTATAATGCTCTCACAGTGATAACTCTGTTTCCTGAAACCAACAAACCCTGAAATAATATTGACAGGACCAATTGCTTGAAACATGGTAGAAACATTTTATATTGAAGATACAAGAAGTCACAATAGGAATCCTGTAAGCCAAATGACTCCACAGAGGATAAAATGTATGAAAAAAATCTCACTTATATTTTTAAAACACAGCTTCAATAATTTGTCATGTCATTTAAAAGACTGAACAGAGGTAAATATTGAGAGTTTTATGAAATAAAAAGGAATTATTCCTAAAATATGCCATTAGCTAATACAGAACTGTCATTTCACTTTTTAACAGCCTCAGTTTCCAATAATTGCAACACCAAGCCCTAAGAATGTTTTTTCTAAGAATGTTCAACAAAATTCTCTCTTATGCCTTTGAATGCTAAAGAAAAGGTGAAATCAGCATTTCAAAATATCCTGATTATGGTAGAATCATTGTAAAAAATCCATTGTTAACATAAATTCAGTTAGTTAAGGTGTCTATTAATAAATATGTACTGTGGTCTCATACTGTTTTCTGGTATAAAGATTTTTAGGGCACATGAAGAAGGTGTCCTCCACTTCCTCAACCCTTTTTACTATCTGATTTTACACCACACAGATAGTGGTATAAGAATGAGAAAAAGCAGCTTCTACTTCTTTAGCTCTCGAGTTTTGTCTGATGGCTAATTCAGAGAGAAAGTTTAGAAGTGAATCATTTCAGAGGAAAAATAGCTAATAGATTATAACTCTGAACTAGGCAAGAAATAAAACTGGAGCTTCAGCAAGTTCCAGATACCTCCAAGAAGACAATGTCAGACGAGTTTCAGACATATTGCCTTGAAAATGAAGTTAGAAAGAGAATAATAAATCACAGAAAAGGTGGAAACTGAGGATGTGTAAAAAGGAACATGACATCTAAAATAGTCAGGGTACTAATAAGGATTGATATAGAGAGGCTGTCCCTGACAGCTGAACTGGTCCACATGGGTGGACTGGAAGAAATGGAGGCCACACAACTCCTTCCCTTTTCCTGAGTATTCTATTAGGGACATCACATTTTCCTGGTTCAATTCAGTTAAGGCAGAGACCAGAAATAAGAACCTCTTATCATGAAATTGCACTTAAAAAATGCTTTTGGTCTTGTGTCCTTTAACCCACAGGACTAAGGGTCATTTTGGTCCTTAGGCACAAATGTGTAACTTTACAACAGAATTCATCTAAGAAGATAAATTGGATGGACAATACTTTTACTTGTCCTACTTTTAAAACATGGGAAAATAAGGAAGAAACCAGCATGTCTTTCTCTTCCACCTCTGCTAACTGACACAAAACTGAATGATTCCAGTCAGGTATACTTCCTTCATCTGATGTTATCATTGACTGCTTTTCCCATTGTCATTAATACCTGCCTATGATTGTAGACAGGTAAATAACTGCTGCACAGCATAATCACTCTCTTACATGATTATCCTCTAGAGACCTTAGTTTTATTTGCTGCAGCACTCTGTCTTTTCACAAAGCAAAGGAATGTATAGATAGTATAAAGCTATAGAAGAAATTCAGATGTATGGTATTGTCTGCTAAAACATTTCATAATTGTCTTAGCAAGTAGCTGTCTACATTACAGCCTTTCAAAAAAAAAAGAAATCAAAGACTAGGGAAACGTTCTCAGCTTTGTAGTGTTCATAGTGGGCTTCTCTGCACCTTCATAGAAACTGCCACATGTTAGCAGTTCCTATCACTGACCTTCCCTATTTTTTTTGCAGCTTCAGCTTGAAGTTTGCTTGCTTTGATACAAATCATTGCAACACTGCATCACCATGGAGTAAAATCACACTACACAGGGTAACAGGGGAAACTGATAGCTGGACTTTGGCTGATTATGATTCTCTGCCTTAACAAGGAAGGACCTTGAAACTTAAAATTCCTCATTATAGGATCATCAGGTTTGAATAGCTTATCAAGTTATCATTTTTATGATAACTGGTAACATGCTGGTAATCATGATAGGTTTGCAAGAATGCAAATAAATTCTGTTTGGAAAAGATAAATTAATTGAAAATTGTATGTACTGATGTGTTTTCCTGTTATCCTTCTTATGTTTTCTGTTTTTAATGGAGCTGATCCAAACGTCTCAGGGTTGTTTAGAAAGCAGCTTTAGAGATTGCTGGAGTCACGTATATGCTCTTCAGTGCTTCTTTTACATATAGGGTGCTGCCCAAGTGTGTGTGGTAATTTCAACAGTTTACAGTCTATTTATTTAATATTTCTGAAGGAAGAAACTTGAAATGAAGAACAGAATTACATGCCTGACATCTTTCCTCCACAGGCTACAACTCACTTTGGTATTACTGCAGTTACACAAGCCAGACTTCCAAACCCCAATCTTGTTCATATGAATTTGTAATAATGATATGCAGCCTATGACAGCCTCTTTTTCAGATTTGCTTTTCCAAGCAGCCCTGCTGAAATTAAAATTGCAACCCAGATCAATTTCTGCAGGGAAATTGAAACAAAAAGAAAATAATGAATAAAGGAAGATTTCTTATGCATAATCATTTAGACTCCTAAAACTTACACCGTTGATTGCTGACCTCTGAAAGGTGGAGAATGTACCTGTCCCCTGAGTAGATACTCAGAGTGTAGATTTTGTCTAGTGTGACTTGGTATTCAAATAGCAGATTTTTTTTTTTTTCTTCCCACTCAATAATTCTCACATGTGTTAAGCAGTGAAGAGAGAAAATTGGATGTATTGTGTACCATGGAAAAAAAGACTGTAGACTGAAGAAAAGCCATAAGTGTTCAAGGGAGTAAAAAGATTTTGAAACATTTCCCTGATTTATTTTTTGTTAGTTTATATTTGTGCTTGTGAAAACAAACTTTGCACTAGTTTCTGAGATGATAAAACTTCTACATGGTGCAAGGAAGTTCAGTTTGAACAATGATGAGCAGTCACCAGCTCCTTCCAGTGGGTTAAGAGTTATTTTAGATACTTAACATCACCAGAAAAGATTAACAGTCAGTAGCAGAAAACTTCTGAATTTTTAGCCAGGACCTCTGTCTAGTAGGAAAAGTGTACCTGAAGGTGGCTGTTACCCAAAATTGCATTTGGACACATAGGCAGGTGCCATTGTCAGTGAAAACAGTGAAATAAGCTCTCCAAGCAATTTGATGGGTTAGAAAGTTGACATTACTTCACTAGCAGCACTGGTTGCATGGGAAATTCTCCTCAAAGCATGCATGCCCAATAGCCTAAAAGACCAGGTCATATTCCTCAAGCTAATACCTATGTGATATCCATCACATTTCCTGAATACATGCATATATGCTAATTGTTTCCATGAACTTGTTCAGGTATGGTTCTGGATCTTCTGATCAATCTTTTCTCCTTGAGAGTACCTCAAATATGTGGTCAGGTCATAATGTACTTCTCTTAGCATTCTTTGCTCTGACACACAATTCTCGTTCTCAAAACTAAAGATCTCTACTGACCTTAGAAACTCTTGCAAGCAACTAAACTTTTACCTTCTAGAGGCTATTGACAAATGCTTTCACGTAAGGTTGTGTGGACTGCGATAAGGCTGTATCACAATGTGTCCTGCAGTCATTTCCTCCAGATCACATGCATCTAACTGCAACTCTGAATAAATTTCAGAACAGGATTGTGTAGTTATTAGTCTTCATATTCCTGTCACACATGTGGGTCCATGTCAGAAAGATGAACCACTGGGCTTGGCATCATATGTGTCAAGGGAAAAGAAAACAAATCTTATGAAAGAAAGATCATTCAGTAGCCCTCTCTGCTTAATATTTTCAGCAGAAAATTCACAGTGGTACAGATGCACAAAGGACAAGAAAGTAAAGACAGGTTTTGAGTCAAATTCCAAATTCCATGCTCATGAATTCACCTCCCCTGGCACCCCCCAAAACACACAAACAAAGCTTGGTAGGGGAAAACTCCTTCAGCAATCTAGGGAGATGAAATTCAAATGAGAAATGGGAAACTCAGTTTAGGTGAGTACAGATTCCCAGCTAGTGACACCGGTGACAAATGTAGCCACCCAGATAGGTGAAAACCTCAGGTGTCCAAGCAGACACAAAAGACATCAAAAGCCCAAGTTTTATTTGCTCCTGAGGCTGAGCTGTAGGGGACACCTACTCATTATAGAATTGTTTATATTTCCTCCTTCCTTTTCCCACTCCTCTGTAAGAGCACTTTGCTCATTCAGGCCAGATCTGATCACATTTTCTCCTATTATTCATCCTCTTTTGGCTTCTGGGGATATTTAATATGCACAACAAAGTGTCAGTTTCATTACCAGCAATCTGTATTCAAGGATATAAAATTTGTGTAAATTCCACAGCATTGCACAATGTTTCCATTTAACCTGAACGAAATTCAAGTGCAAATGAGGTGTTAGTCATTCATGAATAGAACCCATAATGTATAGACATGTTTTTTTAAGGTGAATTTAGTACCAAGCAAAAGATGCCAAATTGACGACACTGGAAACTGAAGTTCTCTATGGATTCTTGTAAAAGGGATGATGAGGGAAGGCGAGCCGCACTACTGCTTATAAGTGCTGACAACTTGCACTAGGGATGGAAAGATAATTCAAACATAATGTCCCTTTAAGGCTTCACTCTCTGTAGAGAGAGTATTAGTCCCTACACAAATCTAGTGGGTTTTGTGACACAAAAATTTCAGGGTATGGAAGACTGAGAAATGCAGAGCTCCAAATCATTTCACTTAAGGCACTCTGTAATGAGATCTAATCGAATTTGAACACCTAGGGGTGAAATTCCCCCGCCTTTCCATAGATTTATTCTGTTATACTCCCAGGATGGTCTCCAATTTGTTATTGTTAAACAAGTGACGTCATCCCCAAGTAAATAAAATAACAGAAATGCTAGAAATAAGTATCAGAGTGAAGGCTGAAACAGTACTTTCATCTTGAAAATACCCAAGATTTGCTTTTAAAACAAACACATAATCCTGCAATGTAAATGCCAGATGACACCCAGCCAATGCATAGGTACTGACTGACCACAGAAAGATCGTTCACTCAATAAATAATTGAATATGGCAAATCCCATCCTGCAGCTTCTCACTTGTGAAGTGCAGGCTGTAACTACCCCAGTTCAACGTGATTTGACATCTAGGAAGAAGGGGTTGTAGACAAGAGCAACAGATCTTCTTTAAATATCTTTTATACTACCTCCAACCAGGAAAAACACAGTTCTGCATTTACAAAATGTAGGGTATTGAGGACAATGACTGACTGCCAAGAATTGCAGGGAGGGACCCTACAAGGCTGCATGCCTGGTCAATGTCATGGCAGATGAATTTCCCTATGAATAAAGAAAGGCTACATACACTGGAAAAACTCTAAATTTAAAATATGTGTAAATAGTTTCTGAGCTGACAATTGTGATTTAACAGTAAGAATATACTATAGATCCAAGGAAGAATTAGGTCAGTGCTCATTATCAGCCAAAACAGCAAATAAACTAATAAGACTTTTTTTAGGAATGACTAGAAATAAACCAGAAGTAAATACTGCCTTTAAATAAATCTACAACTAACCTGCATTTTTAGTATTTCTGCAGTTCTGGTCTCTTTTCAGGAGGGTATGGTTAAATGAAAAAAGGCCAGTAAGGATAATGTATGTATCACTACAAAGGACTGCATATGCAAGAATACCTTAGCTTGAAAAAGCAAACTAAGAGCAAATGCACAAGTCTGTCCATGAGCAATCATGAAAGAGTGAAAGCGGATTGATTCCCATAGCATCAGTTGTTCACCAATCCTCAGAAATATAGGCAGTAACAAACAAAATCCAGTTCAAGAAGGGAATTTTGAGCATGAATGAGCAAACTTGTGGAATTCACTGCAGAGGTCACAAGGGAGGACTGGGACAACACACAGAAAAGAATTCTGTGTGGAGTTTACTGCAAGAAACATCCAGCTCAGGAAATACCCTGAGCTGAAAACTGTTGGAAGTGGAGGAGTAGAAGAGGTAGCAACATACTGCCTTTGTCTGACTGGACATCCATTGTCAGAAGTAGGACACTGGACTAGATGAACCTTAATCCAACCCAGTAGGACCATTCCTATGTTCTTATGTTGCTGGCTGTACCTCACAGCATGTAGCTATAGATTTCCAATAGCTGAGTACTGATAACACAAAGCTATAAACCAGGTAGCTTTGCTGGCATTGACTGATACCTGTCCATTCAACCCTGTGATGCTTCTTAAGTGAGCCTTGACATGAATCCACATCGGCTGTCCCACAGAAATACAAGTCCTGCATGTGTGCATGTGTGTGTAGAAGAGGGATAACCCACAACTTCACCCCCATGAAGCTGGTCACAAGTGATTTGTCTCATTTCCATTTACTCTTGTTGTTGTGGAATAGCATGAACAGAGGCAGGAAAAGGTTTCAGCACAGAAAACATGGCGCAGAACACAGCCAAGCAAGAACAGGAGACTCTGAAGGAGAGGAAGTCTTCAGCAGCCCAGGGTGGCATCTCTCAGTAAGAGACAGAACCTCTGGGACAGTCTTCTTCAGAATGTGAGTTTGCCATCCACACAGCTTGCCAAAAAAGCCAGCAGTGCTGGTTTTTAGCACACACACAGGTGCAGTGCTCCAAGCCTCACTTCCAAAGTACCAACCAAATGCTACCTATAAAACCAATAGTCTCAGGCTTCCCTTACTTCATCAAACCATGCACTGCAAGAATGTCATGTTACTCCAAGGATTATTTTCTGTAAGATATACATTTTTAAAAATAAAAATCTCCCTTAAACATTAATTTCTTTCCTTGTCTTTTCTTCTTCCTAAGCAGTCCCTCCTTTGCATAACTCCAGTGGCTGTTGAGTGATGGATAGAGCAATTGTCATTTTAAAATTAACATACCTTGACACACATGTCCACAGTTGCCATGGAGTGCCTCATGAATTCACACATCATCTTTGCACATGTGTTGTGATTCTCCACAAGGATAAAGATGGTGAAAAACTGCCCAAGACTCCCTGGGACTACTCCTGTGGAATGAGAGAGGGAAGAATTATCACCACCTTCTGAAGTGGCAAAAAAACATCTTTGTCTTTTATGCAGGGATAAACAAACCCCTGCAATTGCAGCAGAATGACACTGCTGGTAACTCACAGCTGTCCCAAGGCAAGCACTGCAGGACTGCACCCCACATTTGCATTGTCTCTGATTCTTACTATTTTCTACAGAGGTAGTTCAATAAAACTGAACTTCATGGAAACTTTAAATTATATGCATGTTGAAATACAGTAAGTTATATCTGTGGTAAAATGTCAGTATGAAAATGCATTTGATCAGCTCACAGTATTTCAGTTCCTCTGGTTTGACAATATGACTGAATCATTATGTGCAGCATAACTAAACATTAAAATTTGTTCGTCCAAAAATCATGAGCCTCCAAATTTGGTCTGAAATCATGTGATTTTGAATCATTGAGGTTCTTTTGTCATGTCTACCTGTTGAGCAGAAGCTGGGAGAGAGTAAATACAGGTGCCTGGTCTGCTCAGCCACTGGGGTTTGTCCCCTCAGCAGCACTAGTTAATTCCTTTGGGGATTGAAGGCCTTATAGTGTGGCCAAAAATTTTAACTACAATAAAAGTTGTGTGTCAGAGTAGCTTTTCAAAGGTTCTAAATAAACACTTCCCCAAAACCAGGGGAGACCAGATCCATAGGTAGCCTTTGTTACTATGTTACACCTTTTCTCAGTTCTGAAAGGACAGGACTTTGCTTTTACTTAGCATTTCAATATCTTGTCACCCATAACTCACCTCACTTTCTCATACACTACAGGTTTTCCATATCCACCACAGTCTTTCTCTGGAACCTTTGCTAATGCTTTGAATTAATTTTTAAATTAGTTCCTCCCTGCCTCTTGTTTAAATTTTAGGTGAGGAAGGAGAGTTGATTGCAGCTAGTACTAAAGGCAAGAATAAAAACTTTGTGTGACCATTTGGAACTCTCACCCAATTATCATAATCATACTTTCTAATTTTTTTTAATAAAACTAAAAATCCATATCTAAACAAAAGCTTTATTCCTCTATCAGAAATGAAACTTTATTCATAGTTATTAACCATTACAGCAGACATACCCCTTATATAAATATCTATAAAGTAATGAGTCTTTCCTGGAATAAGATGCATATTAATTAGATCCTACAGCACTTGAGAGACTTTGGTTCAATTCCCACCAGTAAGGTCAGGAAATGCATCCACAGTAGTTAGCAGCTAGTTTCAAAATCTCAATGCACCGAGCATGATGGGGTCATTCAGTGGAGCAGATACCCCAAGGGAAGGGTAAAACAAGAGCCAGGGATTATTTCACAGCTCTGAACTGGTACACTGCGGGAGTGATGGACTTTCCTTTCAGAACAGAAAAGCTTACCAGCATACTGTCCTTGTGGCCCACTCTCATTATGAAGAATGTAGCATGTGAAGCAATTAATTGGATGATATGGGCTGGAAAAAGCTAAGGAAATTGTGTGCGCATGTGTGTGTATGTGGTGGGAGACACTAATACAGGAGGACAGCGCTACTGTACCCACACTGACCCTGCACAGTCACACACAGGACGAGACAAGCCCCAGTGCTGGGTAGAACGAGCTCCTGCATTTACTCCCACTACCTGTTCAACAGGTAGATGTGACCAAATAACCTCACACCCCTGGAAGCCTTCAAAGGGAATGTGGATGTGGCGCCTGGGGATGTGATTTAGCAGTGAACATGGTGGTGCCTGGGCTAATGGTTGGCATTGACCATCTCAGAGATCTTTTCCAACCTTAAAGATTCTATGGTCTCCATAAGACTTTGAAGCTCCAGTGCTGAGCAGGGTGAAATAATGCAAAAAGCCTTCTACCCACTTGAATTTTAAATTCAGAGGATGATTCACTATTATGGGAAGATGCATTAAATACCTCATCTTTACCCATGAACTGCTAATGAACCAGGCTCTAAACACTAGAAGCTTTGTCCAGAGTATGGATTTTACATGAGAACATGATCCTTCAAACACCTCCATGCTATCAAGAGAGGGGTTTTTATTTTTTTTATATATTCTTCTGTTATTATATCAATTGTGACTAAGCAAACAGATAGGAATATGCTCTTTAACCTTTGAATTTTGCTCTTTTCCCATTTTGAATTACAGCACATACATGGAGCAGAGGTAAAGTATTTTTATATTAGATTTTAGGAAGTTTAAAGAATCAATAAATTTTTTCCTATGGAAGACAAAATTTTCCTGAGGTACTCATGGATGCAAAGACTGGAAAGAAAAATGGCTTATCAGGCTGAAAGTAAATTATTATTTATGGCAATAAGAAAAATTTCTCTGGTAACTTCTCACGACATAAATAATTGCCATAAAAAAAATCCTAAGTGAATGAGCAGTCTTAATTCTTAATAGTACAAAAAATATGCTAGAAATTACAGAACTGGGGAGAGACCTTTCCTCGTGGGAAAGCTACTCCATTACACTCTTTAAAGAGGTGCTACACTTTCCTCTGAAGCATCTGGTGACTCCTGCATTTGGAGAGAGGATACCAGCCTACTGCTGGTATTTTGGTCTGCTCTGGTACGGCAGTTCCTCTGCTCTTAGATTGCAGGCTGCACTACCAGAAATTCATCCATTATTTGAATGAATTCAGTGTTGCATATCTACACAATTCATTTATAGGCAAATGATTTATCAGAAATTTTAGAAAAAAATAACATTTGATCTAGGTAAGTAATGGGTTTCTTAAACTGTAATCACAATCATGCAGATTATATTCTCCAGGACAAATCTACTCTCCAGTGGGTGTTTCCCCATGTATGGCACATACACATGGTGTATTACACTGGCTCTTCCATTACACTTACTGAAACTGACGAAAGGAAAAAGCAATCCGCACTTCAAGGGGGAAGAGTGTAACTAACACACAGCACTTTTTCCTTCATATGCATTAGGTTTCTTGCTGCTGCAGTCCTAAATACCTACATGCCTCTGAGGCTGAGGGGTTATGGGGATCCAGGAAGTTTTCTCCTCAGTTTAGGTAATCAGCTTGAGGTGGAGTGTCGGGGGTCCTGTGAGTCAACAACTGCTTACATGGCTGGCACTGTCAAGAGGGCTGTGGCTTTTACAGCCATGTGATCCTCTTGAAGGAATAAGGAATTCTGGGAGCAGATGGGATCCACTCAGTCAAATGGGGCAAAAAGAATCTCCACCAACAGGCAAAAGTTCATGGGACCTGATGTGATGTACAAGTTCCAAAGGATCCATCCTGGTAGTAGCAAGCCCACTCTATTCTCTTTGATAGATCACTGAGAATTCCTGAGGACCTGAAGAAAGCAAGTGTCATTCCTATCTTTAAGACAGGAGAATTCAGTGAACAATAGCATACCCTCAGCTTGATCCAAGTAAAGGTGAGGGAACAAGTAGTCCCAGAAACAAGTTGCATATAAGCAAAAAAACCATCTGCAGAAAAGGCGGCCACCAACACTACAGGCTGTTTTAGGAACATTGCCAGCAGATTGAGCAATGTGATCTTGCACCCCTACTCACACCTGGTGATAAATATCTGGGGTTGTTAGGTCCAGCCCTGGCCTTCCCTGTACAAGAAAGATGGATTTAGTGATTTAGTGAAGTTTTCGACCTGTGGAGTCTTATCAATGTGTATAAACACCTGGCTTGTGGGAGTGATTGAGAGAAAATGGAACCGAATGCTTTTCAGTGGAATTTGATGGAAGGACAAGAAACAAAAGACACCAAATGAAATACAGGAAGTTCCATCTAAACATAAGAACACATGGCTTGGTTAAACCTGAATGAACTCAGCTGGTCAGAGCTAATTACACCAAGGGTGTAGGTCTGACCCCCATGTGGGCCATTCACTTGAGAGTTGTATGATCCTTCTGGATAAGACCATTCTGTGATTCTGTGAAATCTTGATATTAACAATGGAGGCTGAACACTTTTGGAGGTTGCCCACAGAGGCTGGGAAGCCATTATCTTTAGATATATCTTATCTTTGGAAATATTCAAAACACAACTGGCCACAACTCCTGGCACCTTCTCTAGGTGACCCTGCCTGAACAGAAGGGAGGGCTAAGTGATCTCCAGAGATCTACCAACCACAGCAATTCTGGGATACTGTGAATTACAGTCCACCTGAAAGGTTCCTCCCCAGCAGTTGCACAAAGCTTTCTCCTTCTTCAGGATATAAGTTATTTGCAGCACAGAAGCACAGAACCTTTTCCACACCTTTACCTCTATCACAGACATCCCACATTATTTTAAGTTAAATAAATCCCATGCTATTTGTTTTATTATCACCTTTACTTGAGATTATTTTCTCTGCTACAGAGTCAAAAAGGAAAGTTACTCCAGCTTGTGCTTATGCACAACACTATAAGAGCTGTTGGTTACATTGGGTCTCAAGCTGTGAATCACCAGGAAGATTTTCAATGTCCAGCAGTTAAATGTGTTAACTGTGACATTTCTGAAGTTCTATTTTTATATATGCAACAGAAAAACAAATAAAACAAAACACTTCTTTATAACTGCTCTTTATGATAGTATTTGTTTAACTGCAGCTTTGATGATACCACTACATGCTGCAGCAGTTTCTTAGAGTTTCAGTTTTATAAACTACATATATTAAGTTTTCAGAAGCAGACTTCTTTATCAGGATTTTTATTCCTAATGAGAAAATAATCTACAAGCAATATTCTTACATCTCCCATAACCTCCTTGTTGTTAAAAGGTTTGTCTAAAATTTACTTCACAGAACAAAACACAATTCATATCTGGTTATTGTCCTAATGAAATCTATTTCTCCTCCTTACAGAGCTCTTCACTGAGATGCTAAAATTTAACTCACTTGAATTATAAATACTGTGTGAATTAATAGTCAGCATTGTTTGGAAGGTTTTTTAATTGGCCTACAGGGAGGCCTTCTGTATATATTAAACAGATCATGTGTCTGCCTTGCAACTAAACCACCTTTACATTTCCTTTGCACACATTAAACTCAAAGCTGTTTAATGTTTTCTTAGAAGTATTTGGGTTTATTGTTCACGCTAGGAAATGACCGCTACATTAATCTGCGCAAACCAAGGTTACTGATTGGTCCTTAGTGATGTCATTCTAGACTCATAATGCCCCACAAATAAATAGGTTTGGCTGTTCTTCTTATTTTTATTTATAAATTCTGTTTCATAACAGCAGTAAGATGCTCCAGGCCATGCACTTCTTGGGGATTATTGCACTTGTCAGGTGTTTAAAATCACTCAGTCCTCTGCCTGTGCCTTATAATACCACTGGAGGTATATAATCAGCCAGAAATACACTGCCTGGAGTGTCTTAATGCTTTATTATGACATATCTAACTTTCAAAATAAATTATTTATTTGGATGCTTGGAAGTGTCATAATGATATCCAATCAGCAGCTGAGAAATAAATATGAAATCAGGAGAACACATCAGAAAGAGAAAGACAGAAGGTAGAGAAAAATACCAGCTCATCAGTCATCCTAGGCCAAAACAACGTGCGCCTACACCTATAGAAACAGAGATGTGTGTACAAAACCAGTGGATTTCTATTTGTGCATAGACCTGCATCTGGTGAGAATCACACAATATGTGCACTTATATATCCCAGTCTGATTCCTGACATAAACCACGGAGCAACTGCATCGAGTTAATATCACAAATTGAAAACATAAGTGGGCTAAACAGATGTTAATAACTAGACTTCCTATTAAATAAAAATTTAGAACATTCTGTACTTAGTCAGTTAAGTCATTCCATATTTAAGAACCAGCTTCTGTGTTTCATGGAAAGGCAGCCTAGTTACATCAGTTGACATAACAAATTGCATATCACATCATTATCATTACAATCACTAAACTACACACATTATTCAAAACTGAAGGTTAAAAGAAAAACAGAATAAAACAATGTCATTTTCTAAAAAAAAATGAACCCCCAAACCCAAACAAACTAACAAATCAATAGTACAACAAGTAGAGAAATTTAATACTCTGGGGTCTAAATTTTTAAATTAAATTCCAATTTGTAAATTATTATGTGGAAATAAGGAACTCTTCTTAGGCAATTGTGCTAAATAACAGTGCAAACCCTGCAGGGGACCAAATTATCTTTCAGTGAGGGAATATGAAAAGTTTTTTGGAAAAGGGCCAGTTTTAGGTAGGGGGTGTTTAAAGCCTTGGGAGTTACTGTAGCAATAGAAAAGATTAATAATTTGCACATGTGAGACTCCTGGCAAGCAGGACGCAGCTGTAAAGAATTAACCCCTCCTGAGAGACATAAAAACATGGAGCAGCTGAGAAGAAAAGGGTGAGGGGAGAATGCAAAAGTATGCAGAGTACAGATGTCCTAGAAGAGAAAAATATGTAAAGTAGGGTTGAACAATGTACTGAGACTTTATTATTATTTGGGAGGGAAAGGGAATCATCTTGGCAAACTGTAGCTATATGGGGAAAAAAAATGAAATACCAGAAGAAGACAAAACTAATTCTCTTATTACTGACTGCAAATGCAAATAATCCGAATAAAAATCTGAAAGCCTCCAAGTCCTTATTGAAGGGATACTCTCAAAGTGATCTGGCCTAAAACTAGACCAAACCGGCTTTGTTTTGGTGTTCATGCATGCCTGCCTCTGCTCTGCGTGCTGACTCCATCATTCTTGTGTGCGGGCAGGGCGCTGAAATACAGAAGATGCTGAAGTGATTGGAGGGCAGGCCCTCACACACACAGGCATTGAGCAAGCAAAGCAGATCTGAGGGTGAAGCATTGTGTGATTGTGGGTCTGTAGCTGCAGAAATCCAGCTCCCAATATTTGTTTTTCCTGGCTGCCTACCAGAATAATTTCTCTTGTGAGGGTCCAATTTTGCAGCTGCTCAGCATGGCAGAACCGCCCCCCTCCCCCAGCCAAATTCAATAGGGCGGTGCATGGGCAGCAGCATGGGTGCACTCGAGCTCAGATGATAACTCTTTCAGAGTCTGGTAGAAGGCCAAAGCAATCTAATTTTTAGGTTCTATTAGAAATCTGAGACTATTACCCTTCAAAAGGAGAAATTAGGCTTTAGAGAGGTGAAATATGTAATCCTGCTGATTTCTGTTGCTAAGTATTTTTTAATTTTCTCTTTGGAAAAGCAAACTGGTCAAGAGAATGTTGGAAGTGATCATTAACTGAGAGAAACAATGGAGATGTTTATTCAAATTAAGTCACAGAAAGCAGCATCCTTTTTGAAAGAAAAGAAACTAAAAAATGGTCTTGAAAGGAATATGTCTTTAAATGTTACATGGCTTATCTAGAATCCAGAAAATGGACTTATTTTCTTCCCCCCCCCCCCCCCCCCCCCATTTCATAAGGATATACATAAAGAGATTACTTAGGTTTATTGCATTTAGATTTAAAATCAAGGCCCAAATTCCTACATGAGCTGAAGCAGATTCTACTTTAAAAAGAGGAAACTAGCAAGAATACACTTTTAACATAGTAACTGTTTCAGCACAGTACTTCTCAAGCAAGTATGTTCAAAGGGCTCTTTGGAGGCCTCAGGAGATACAGAACCAATAGGTTAAAGAGATTAATATACCTCCTTGCTTCCCATACTTGTTCTTCAACAAATAGAGTATATTACAGCTGCTCAAGTGTTTACTGGTCCCTTAGACTTCACGACTGTCCTGTCCCTCTTCTCCTCCCACAGCTCCAATCGTGTTAGTTAGAGAACTAGGGAATGGTGCAGCACACAGCTACAGGTAGTGCTTTGGAAGTGGTGTAAAGCAGGCATGAAACTGCGGTGTGGTGCATCCATATATAGTGAATTTTAACCTGCTCCTCTAAATAATCTGGTTTTCCTCAGATGTTCTAGTTTATGGGGTTACTTTTCACTCACACCAATTAGGTGGGCACCAGCTCACACCAACACTTCTCTACTGAAGCTACAATGAGGTCTGGAAGACTGCTTTTATGTATTACATCTTTCATATGATCTTTTATGCCCACGTATTTAGCAATGCATGTAAAACTTTGTTGTACTCCCTGCACCTTGCCTTTCTCTGGTAGAAGCACATGTGACCTACACTGCTTCTTCTCAGGAAAAAGGATCTTGCAGATGTCCTAATTCCTCACATCACTTATTTCTTGCTTCCCCAGTAACTTCTTCTCTAGCACAGAAAGCCAAAAAACTTGATGGGGTTGCCTTCACCTTTGTTAAGGCTCAGTTTATCACAAATCCACCTCCAATATACCAATCCCTCTTTAAATAGCAACTTCTGTCATAGATCCCAGTATTCTAAGTATCCTAAGTTATCTGGGCTGCTATAGACAATATCTTTGCAATGTAGATGGAGAAAATTTCAAGCTGACTCTATTTTAACTGGAGAAATACTTCTGTATTTCTGTGACAGAATACACATACAGCTGAACTGTATACTCATTTTTGCATTGTACCCACCCTTGCTACAAGACTATATTAGGCTCTAAACAGCTGTCCACAAATTATCCTAAATAATGAAAATGTTTTGGGTTCATTTACCTTAAAATCAGCAATCACCCAGGATACTTCCATCAGCTTCTCTCTGCAGGATAAAAAAGAATCATATACAGACTTTGAAATGGAATAATTTGTTCAACTATGTAAGTCAGTATCATTGTTCCACCACCTCTATAAACTACAACCCAGACTTATTCTACAAAAAAAAGTCCGACTCAGATCTTGGTTTTACTGTACATCTATTTAAAACATGGTGAGTGTTTTTATATCTTTTGAGTTGACTACAGATTTATCAACCAAAACACACAGTATATCCTCTAAAATACACACATACATACATGTCAGCAAAACTGGGAGTCAGACATTTCTACAAGTAAAATTGGTGCTTTATTGTAAGCCCCTACTTAAACTTCTTAATTCATCAGGCTTCTACCAAATGAGCTTAAGTTTCTCGAGCCTGTTAACATTTTAGACCCATATTTTAGAAAGTTTCAGCTGAAATAATTTGTTTTTTGGGGAGGGGTATCTTTCTTTGAATAAATTTCCCAAATATCACATTTGACCATAAGTTATTTAAACAAATAAATACCAACAAAATTCTTAATTTAGTAAATATATAAATAAAATTCACAACTTAGCAACAGCAGAGACAACAATGGTTTAGTTAACTCAGTAAGCTGGCATATCTTTCCAACCCCCAACAATCATTCAAAGGCTTCCTAAATCAAAAATCCCACAAATATTTCTAACAACCTGTGAGATTTTTTTTTTCTTCTATGAATTCAAGTAATTTTCTTTAAATCCCTTGCATTTTTTGGCCTCTGTACATTCCATAGCAGTGAGTTGTGATAACACACCTTAAAAAAGGTAATCCTCTGTTCTTCTCTTGCTTTACCTCTGTGCCCAAACTATTTCCTTGTGTGCATCCTTATTTCTGCACTGTGAACAAACCCGAGTTTATGCCTCTTCCCAGACTTATAAATAGCAGCTGCTATATATATGTGTGTCTATCTGTATACAAACTGTGTATCTCCCATTAGTATTTCAGCATCCAGGGCACCATTGCAGGTACAAAGCTCCATCCATTCCCACCAAAATCTCTTCCCACCAAAATGTGAATGCCGTGCATACTTCAGACCGATGGAGAAAAAAGGCAATTCAGATAACCATGAATTTCCAATAGTTTGTGCCAAAAGATACAATGACAGGATGGCCACCATGACCGTAGGGGGAGGAAAAAAATTGTGACCTTTTTCTGCTCAGCATTCTGCAAACCATTCAGATCTTGTAAAATGTTACATCAAAACACTATATAGAGATATGTGTTTAGGAATACTTTCTTCCAGATATTGGACTGCAACACTCCAAAATCTGTGTGCATGCTTATGCCAAAAGATTGGTGTGATTTTTACAGCAATATTATCCATTTTCAGACTTGGAACACAAAACACAAAAATATATTTCATTATCAAAATGTCTAACAGAAAACTGCAAATTAAGTATCTTTAAAACTGCTCAGTCAGGTAGTACAAAGGTGCTATGCTTGCAAAGGTTTCCACATAGACATTTTAATTGCATTAAATTGTGACTGAGAAATGAGGCTGGTCCTGCAGTGCATATATTATGTAAATATAAACCATTTAAATATAAAATTATAAAAAATAATGGAAATAAAGCAATTTTTTATTTTGCACCTAGGAGTGGTTCCTTTTTCAACTATGTAATAAAAGATTCATTTAAAAAATTTAAAAATAACAAAACCACTTTGGAAACAAGTAAAAAAAGTGTAAGGAACAATTTAACACCCTCTGGAAGAAGAAACCAGGCCATACACTAAAGATAAGTAAGTGAAGAGATACTGTCTTAGCAAAGATGAAAATAAGCATATGCTGAAATATTTCCTGGAACAGGGTCTGGAGGCCCTAACACATCTCTGCTTGCAATTCTGATATTTTTAAAGTCATTTCTGAATAAAATCTGCCTTGATATCTCAAGAAAAAAGGAAAGAAAAAAAAAAAGAAGCAAATGTCAGTTACTGTGAATGCAAAAAAGGGAACTAATAGCAATACACTCAGAGTGTAATTTAATGGACAATAATTAGTTTCTATTGATATGCATTTTTTAATAAAAGCTGTAGTAGTTGTTTGTTGAAAGAGAAATATTTTATGCTTTGTATCTGAAATCCATTTCCTGCCAATGCATTTTCTCTCTGTAATATTGCAGGAGATGTTCTGTGAAACACCTTCTCTCTTTAAACCTTGATAAAATTCTTGACTATGTCAAATGTAATAAGTTTTAGACAAATGACTGTCATCTCCTTGAGCTGGAGAGTTTGAAGAGAGCAGAGCAAGTGTGTTTATTTGCATTAAACACATGCATCAGTGTTGTGTGTGTGAGGAGCTCTGGTACAGCTATTTTACAGCCAGTGTGAAGAGATTTTTTTCTATGTCATGCTAAAAGACTGTAAACCTTGGTGATGTCTGTCTTATGCAATTTAACTTATTCTAATTGTTCTACAAAGAGTTCTTTTGACTTAGTAACTTCTTCAAGCCACTCTTTTCAAAAGACATATGGAAAACCCCACTCTCATGATTATTAATAATGTAGCTACTATGAGAAACTCTCAGAGTAGCAAGGAAAAAAAGCCCATAGAGACAGAACTTAATTTTATAGTGGTTGGTAGTGCTTAGTTTCATTTTCTTAAATGTTCCAGCCATTGAATAAAGAAATAATTTGAAAAGGAAATAGCATCTACAGTATTTGAACTTGCCTTTAGCATAAAATGTTTTAATGTTTTGAGTCTATCTTTGACAACTGAAACAGACTTTACTGAATACTGGTAAGAGTTCACTTTGTAATAGAAAAGTAGTCACTCCCTGTGATCACTGTGTCTTTTTAGTATGCAGCCCAGAGGATTCAGAAAAAGATTACATTTACAATAATTAACATATATGTAAATGGAGATCATGGCTATGAATGATAAATTTTCATAGCAATTTAAACCTTGTTCAAATTAATCAACCATACAGACACTTGATTAATGAAAGGCAGCGTCACTTTAAAATGCAACATGTTAATACATATTACTGTTATCGCTGATCAAAGAATCTTTAAACATAAACCAATTAAAACAAAGTTCAATCTACATTTTTTACTGGTTTAATTCCTACAGAATTATAAGAGTATTATAAAAATTTACGTATTTTATTCTCCTTCATATCTATTTACTAAATTGGCTGTAGTACAGAATCACACAAGTAATTCTGCTACTTCATTAATATGATTGGATGTGAAAACTACCAGATTAGTTTTTCAATCTAAGCATATACATAATGGCTGATTGCAAAGTGGGCAAAATGCATCCAATTTCATTCTTCATTTGTAAAACCAGTAACTTGCATCTCATCTCTCCTATTCTCAATCCAATCGTCAACAGACCAGTCACGCAGGAGCTTTGAGTGGCTGATAGCAAAGGAGCTGCTTGGGAAGACTGCCTTTGTGGCACCTTCCCAACATCACCTATTTTCTAGGAACAAGCAAGGCTAGAGAGCTTCATGGCAATGGTAGATTTTTGCAGAGGTCACCCAAGCATCTCCATAAGTTTTGCTAATTTCAATTCTTGTGTTACATAACGATGTGTACCTTGTCACGCAACTCTGCTTCATTTCACTGGAAAATCTTATGTGTATTTTTTAATAAATATATTTAGATAGCTGCAACTTCTTTATTGCTACTAATGAAAAGGCTCACTAACTTCTAAGGTGTACAATGTTGCTCCCTTTAGCTCATGATCAGGGAAACCTAGTAAAAATATATAGCACATTTTGAATTGTTGCCTTAATGAAGACTTACTGTGGTCATGAGAAGAGAATATATGTCAGGAGGAGACTTAAAATGATTACCTGACCTCTTTTATTCAAAATATGTCTTTAACACACATTACATATCAGAATTTGTTCGACCAAATACTGAGCTTTACTGTAAGTGGTAGTGTCAGTACAAGAGACAGTAAAATCAAAGTAAAAATATGACTTTTACATAAGAAATAGAGATGACATAGAGTTGAATTTGAAAACATATCCAGTGGGGCATATGTATAAAGTATCCTTGTCTTTATGGGAGCTCCCACACATGTCAGCACTACTCAGATTTCAATATTAGGAACCAAAAATGCAACAAAATCAGTTCACTAACCACAGGGAGTATAATAATTGACCTGTTCCCACCCCCTGTGGTAAAATGAGCTTCTGGTGCTAAATACAGTCCTTGGGAGAAGAAATACCTGTTAATGTTTTCCAGACACAACAATATGATAATAAAATAGCGCATTCCTGCAGACAAGCTTGAAGAGATGCAGTCCACATTAGCCCATAGTAATATGCAGTGTGGAGAGTCCCAAAGGAGTTACATTTCTCTTACACATGTACATTTTGCCAGAAATCTGCCAAAATATCCATGAGTCTGTGGGAGCACTTCAAACCAGTTGGTGGATTTCTAACCCCTCTCACTGATCTTATGTAGCCATTTGATTTGGAAAGGAGCGCTTGGCTAGCAGCTGGGTTGGGTTATCTTACACTTGGGGTTTAGGTCAAATATCTGTGTTCTTGGAACCTACAACCTGATTTTGTGTAAACTTTTCCCCCCTCACAAGTGCCAATAGAGGCTGATGAAGGGGGCATTGCTTGTTTGGGGGCATTGGGATAAGAAGCCGAATAAATTTTTGTTTTATTCACAGTACAAAGTATGTTCAGCTTTTAAGGACGTGTGTATTTGTTGGCTTGTAATTTTCAAGCATGTGTGTTAGCAGGAAGCAGAAGTGGAGACACAGCCATAGTTAACAAAGAGGGATCCATCAACTTGAATTCTTTCTTTTCTACCAGATTGCAATTTACTCACTAATTGGGGAGTGGTAGATCTTGGCAGCTGGAAAACAGAGCTACAACCTGGCATCAATCTTCTTCTGATGGAAGTCAGTGGTGGCTATGGGCTATTTTGACACTTGACTACCTGTCACCCAACATTGGTATCCAGCCTTACTAACCCCTGCCATAGCTGCAACTACTTTCAGTCAAGGAGATTTTGAAGCAGAAATATTGACAAGTCATACAAGACCGGCCTAAGCCATGAAATGATGGCATTGACAACATCCTGGTTGAGTGCTAGAAACATACATTTTTAATATCTCCTTAAGAGTGAAATATAAGCTCCAGAAATTGTTTTCGACAAATTTGGGAATATGTGTTGATATCTCAGGATCAATTTTTAGTGGGTATAGAAAGGTAAGGTCATTGGTCAAGCAGATAGATTTCCCCTGTACACGTACTTTTGAAAGACAGCAGGAGATTTCTCAACCCTGTTTTATCATTCCTTTTCTTAAGCTGAGGAAGAAATTTGAAACTCAGCTCTTACCACTGCATTTTTATACCCAAATACCAAAAAATTGGACATGTATTTTCCCAACTGGCTTCTTATTGCATTAGACAATGCTGTGCTACCGTGTTCAATTGAATACTGATAGTTTTTACTGCATTTATATTTGCCAGTTTTGTGAACATTTGGTGATGTTACTCTCCAGGTGTTGAGTTCTGCTACATGAAGACCCAAATTCAGTATCTCTCTATTAAAGTTCAATCTTTACAATAAACTTTAAAGGATGTTTTCATTAGATTTCAGGGGGAAATCACATGAGTAAAGAGAGATACAAATTTAATAGACATAAGCCTTGTTTCTCACAAGCTGAAACTGTAAATACACTGGTTGCTAACTGGATTCTGCCAGAAGGAAAACACATTCTGCTTTCAAAACATCTACATAAGGAAAAACCAGCTATACAAGCTACCTAGCTTGGGGACATCACTTGCTGTGCAAAACAGGTTCCTCTCATTCAGGTTTCTCCAGCTTTGTTTGAATTTATTTTATCCTCCAAAAGCCTTAAGATTGTGGCTGAAAGAGAGTTATACAATTTGAGTAGTATTAATTTTGAGTGCTGAATGAAACACACACTTAAAGGCCTGTGTTACATCACAACTCCCGAACTCTCAAAAAAAGTGTTCTAAGGACATAAAAATAAACCCACTCATTCCCTGCGAAAAACAGTGCAAGCCATTAAAGTAGCCAGTGAATGTCACCCACAGACAAAGGTACCCTGGCATGCCAACATGAGTGCACAGGTCCAGCTGTGGGAACTGGCTCTTCACCTCAGCCTTCTGGAGGGGCTTCTCCACCTTGGTGGTCAGTGTGCTAGCAAGGAATTCTCCCACCCTCCACGAAGCTGGGTCCGGGAGCAGATGGTGTTTGCATGAGGGACACTTCCCTCATCAATCTGTAATCTCCCTTGCAAGAAGTTTGGAATCAAACATAAAACCAACAGACATTATTCTGCCTGCAGCAGGAATGTAGAGATCAAACAGATTTGTTGAAATGTATTTAAGAATTGTGGTAAGATATTTTAGAACATTGTAGCACACATGTGTTAGCACAAACCCAGCCAATTAGGGTAAAACATTCTGGATGTTTTATTCCTGTTAACCCAAACATCAACAAGAAATCTCTTCTAGGTTCCTGCTAAGATGTCAGTGTTCTAGATTTCCATTTTCAGTGCTGAATGAAAAAAATTAATTTTGTCTAAAAATTTAGATTACAGAATAACTCTGACTAATGTAGATTAAAATTGGGAAAATTGCAGTTGAAAATATTATAAAAATTTGTTTTCTATAAAATATGTTAGTGGGAAATTCATATAAATCTATCTCTTTTTTCTGACTTTGTAAAAAAAAAACCCAGTAATCTAAATGTTAAAGTCTTAAACTGTGGCTTTTATATTTAAGATAAAAATCTTGAATTTAGTAAAAGTTAAATTCAGCTAGGTATGAAGACTCCAATTAATTTTTCTGAATATTATTCATAAGTGAAAGTATCTCTTGGAGCCCTTGCAATCCTAGACAAATTTTCCTGTCCCAAAACTTTCCTAAGAGCCACACGTTCAAATCTATCCTTTCTTTTATTGACCCAGAGAATTGCTGTGATAACTTTATTCATTTAAGGTCCTGATGTATTTGCCTGTGGTTGTGTATTTATGACTATACCATTGAAAGCAGAGCAGCAGCAGTGTATCAGCCTCCCTACCCCTGGCGCCTGGGGAGGACTGCAGGGTTTTCCCCAGGCTCTCCCCGCAGCCCCAGCCAAGGCAGGGCAGCCCAAGGACCGTGGGACCAGTGAAGCTGAGGCCAGAAATGCTGTTACTGACAAGTGGAAAAAAATCTTCCAGGTTTGTTAGCTAGGGTATTTTACAAAGGAGGCTGACCCAGAAGTAAGGACAGCAATGAGCTCCTTAGGAGTGCCAAGACAGGTGGAGCAAGGGGAGTTCTGTACACCAGATAGGGAGCCAGAGAGAGGTACACATTCACAACACAATCATATTAGTTTAGGATCAGGATTAAGTTTTTTGACTCCAACAGAAACGTTGGGGGATTATTAAAAATGCTGTTTAATTGCTGTGACTACCTTCCCTGTTAGTGTTAAACCTCTTGTTTCTCATTCATTATGGAACAAAAGACCAAGCATTTAAAATACTCCTTTGTCACCAAGACCTGTAAGATAAACTGCTGCCCTACTCCTTTCCTATTAGGGCAAAAGAAAATAAAATATTCTCATCCAATTATACTGGAAAGACGATCTTTTTGAAATCATATGAGCTATGATTTGGGAGCATCTATGCTCGATATTCTGTTTTCTTTGCCAGAATATATATTTTTTTAAAGTCTGCACCATCAGGGAGTGTAAAATCCATGGTTCCCATGTGCCAGCCTTTCACCAGTTTCTCCCTACACTTGCACCCATTTGCCTGAGGAAGAGGCTGGGATTTCTGGTATCATGTTACCCCAGCCTCCACCAAGAGGCTCTTACTGTTGCTAGTGGAACTGCAAAGTGTCAGAAACTGCAAAAAGAGGTGGTTTGTTATTTTTTGTTTGTTTGTTTTGAGGAAGAAAGGAAAAAAGCCTAACAAAAACCCACCACAAAACTTACTCCAGGCAAATCTTTAGTTATTCTTACAATGTATAACAGGGCCCAGCCTGAACTCATATCTCAATAGATTACAATCCACATCATCTCACATTTGGCAAAAGTGCCAATTCCTCAGAGCTACAAAGAACAATATATAAACTTAAGTCCATACTCACCTCAATCAGTCTGTGTCTGCGCATTCTGTGGGGGATTTAGAGGATGCACAGGTCATTGTATCAGAGAATTGAAGAGACATATTACAGTACATTATGCTGGGCTTCACCTGGACTGGACACACATGAAAGAGAATTCAGCTGCCACAGCTCCCTTTGTATCTCCGTTTTTCAAATTCTGAAAACAAGCTGAAAAGGAGAAAAGGAACTCAACTTTTTTAAATCCACAAAAACTACTGAATAAAGATATAATCACAGGTTTGAATGAAGGTAAACAATGTTATCATCAAATTACAGGCAGTTTTAAACGAAATATTCTAAACGTGATATTTCTATGTTCATGGAAAATTTGTTTCCCTCTACATTAATTGCATTACACAGATTTAATGGAATGCCTAGTTAAATTGTTAGAAGAATAGGTAATATCCATATAAAAAGAAAAGAATAAAATATGGCACCTGGCAAGGTTTTAAGTTAAAAGCTTACTGTTACTTATTTTGTATTGAATTTGTATAAATGACTCAAGAAGATGTAAAATACAAATGAGAAAAAAAAATCCTATAACAAAGGAAAAATTATAGAGTAGGATTTACCAGCCACTCAGGTTTGCATTTCAACAAAACAGCCTGTACCTTGGATTTGCTGGAACTGGTTTTGAATCTAGGAATAATATCTGCACTAGATGTATATTAGATCCAATACTATACTAAAAGTCACATTATTCTTCCATAGGTTTAGACAAACCTGATTCTTCCACACCAGACCATTTCCCTTTGGGCACATACATGCCTCAGTCAAAATTCACTCAACTTCTACATGGACTGGAGGGTGATTCTGGGAAGCACTGAGAGCCATCAGCCCAAATTACTTCTATAAGAATTGCAGACAAAAGGCTCCTCATGCACTCAGGGAGCAGAGAAAAGATGAAGTTCTCCATAGTAAACTCCAGCTTATTATAAGTATGAAAATGTCTACAGATGAATTTCTGAAAGCAATTTGATGCTTTCTCTCTGAATTTAACATGTCTCTTTTTTCAGGAAAGCTGATCATGTGGATGAGTCATGTGCCTTTTCATAGATACAAACAAACTATTTCAATTTTCAATTTTTCAAGGTGATAAACTGGAAAGCTGGTGGGTTTAGCTGGAATGCCATAAGTATATTCATGAAGGTAAAGAGCCAGATCCGGTCATTAAGGAAATGTGTGTGAGAAGGTGAGCAGCCATAGGGGAAGAGCTCAGTAAATTCTGGTTTAAATCTTTCATCTCTTTAATTTACTAGTTCAAGGGAAAAGGAATCACTCCTAAACATATATTTAACAGCTGGTAATTACAACAGAGTAAGCTTGGATTCACAGGACTTTGTTCGCTAGTGACTGGAGCTACACCATTAGCCACATGGTGAAAGGGTTTTCACCAGCCAGCAGTAGCTTCAGCGAAGGCTATTCACTTCACCTATTTTCTGTGAAAGACCTCACCAGCCTTAATATGATTAATATTTTTTAAAAAATTTTACTTACTACCTTGTTGTCTTCCCCAACGAAGTTTAGGTTGTCTTTTTCTTGTGGAGCAGTTTTGTGTAAGAATTACTTTTGACATGTTTGTAGGTTATCTACCACTAAGCCACAGGAAAGCCTAAGTTGCTCTTTTGCTTTGTGGTCTCCAGATGGTGGAGGGTGAAAAGCTGTATGAAGAATTCTGGAGAATGAAGTAAATACCACCTTGTTATAAAATACTACTTTTCCATCTTTTAAATTACCCACACTGGTGTGGTTCATGTAGGTCAGTGGTGACACTGAACAAAGTAGATGTTAATAACTTCACAATGACAGCACCTTGCTTTGAGCAGTCTGAGTGGTGGCCGGAGCCTGTGGATGGCAGGCAGTGCAGAGGTGCAGAGCAGTGCTCCTGGTGCAGATGGACATTCCCTCACTCCCTGGAGCATTGCTGTCATCTGTCCTGCTGTGGGCAACTGCTGGGCAAAGCTCCTGATGGGTGCTGACAAATCCTGACTCAACTCAAGCCTAGAAGGACTGGACAGTTCAAAGAGGCAGCAAAACACCCACCTGTGCTCCAAGCAGACTGGGACCAGTGTGTCCCCACACAGAGCCACAGTTGCAGCCTGCAGAGAGTGAAGCAAAGATTGCTCGAGGGCAGCCAGAAACCTCTGCAGATGGCATGGACAGGTCCAGAAGGCAACCTTTGTCCATGGCCTTACCCTGTGTCATGGAGAACACTTTGTCCACTGACAGTCTCCTGAACTGCTGCTGTTTGCAATTTCAGGCGCCCACAATTCAGGCAAGGAAGGTGGAGGGAAACCTTGCTAATATCATCAGAACCTGCCAGGTTTTCTTTTCCATATTCATTTATGTACAATGATTAGCTCGTTCTTCTCAAATGCCAGGGATGTATTGCTCACTGGAGGAACTTCAGTACCCAGCAGTCTTTAATGTAAAAGGCAAACCTTTCCACTAATGAGCAGTTTGTCTGGTGTTCTTAACCTTATCAGCAGCTCCTGAAGTGATAAAGGCTTAACTATTATGCACTGAAAGGTGTTGATAATTCTCAATCTTCATGCAGAAAAAAGCTCTTTTTTTGTCACTTCTTAGAGTCTACTGTTAAACTTCCCAGACTGCTTACAAATTACCTTGCCTGTTCTGCAAAGCAGACAGCTGGATGCGTTGGTGGGCAGTCGGCAGGTGGAGCCTCCTCTTGTCAGGACAAAAATGATACCTGCTGCTTAACAGAAAAAGAACACTGTGCAGCTTAATGATTTAGACCTGTTCTAGAAAACGACCAGAGTGTCTGAGTAGCTGGCTCAAAAACAAACCAAACCAAACCATCCCTGCCCACCCTGCCCCCACCGCCCCCCCCCCCAAAAAAAAAAAAATAAAATAAAAAAAAGGCTGAAAAGAGAAACAAACACGAGTGGCAAAGCCAATGTGAGTCCCTAACCATGGCACAGTAGGCAGAGCAGGGCAAAAGTGGGGTATGAGAGCTGCACAATACTCCCTGTGTGTCTGAACAGGAAAAAAGGAGAGGAAAAAAACCGGAACACAGCTAGTTTAGGCTTAGCTTTGCAGGGTTATGGAGTGAAGAACACAGGACATCATTGTGTCTGTGTAGCTGCAAGAGAAACAATAAAAGCTTGATCAGCTGAATGCTTAAATATGGCTGAATGTTTGATGAGATGAAGATGTAATTTTGTCTATGCTCCCCAAGGGTCTGGATTAAATATGACTACAGGGCCTAATCAAATAGCTAGTCACTGAACAACAGTCCCAACTGCATTTTTCATTCCAGGCATGCTGGGCTGCCCCCCTCCTCATCCAAGTACATTACTTATTCACTGGTTTGTCAGCACTGTGCATTATTAGCGCTTGAGAGATAAAACTTTAAGTGTTGCTCCCAATTAGCACAACAGTGACCACGCACCATGCTCTGTGCTTAATGCCTGCTCTCAGAGAGGAGCTGGTTTTGAAGGTCTGAGGTGGAGGAGAAAAAAAAATGAAACAGCTTAAGCATTCATTTTGAGTGGAGAGACAGCTCCTATTAACATTTAACAGCATTTGTGCAACTTGGTGCGGAGGTTATGATGCAAATGAGGAGGAATTAAAAGTGGCCAGGGGTTTGTCATTGATGGATTGCAGTCTGGTGGTGTTCACACTTCTGCCGTGTCCATCAGAAGCGATTACTGTGTAATTAAACCTTATTTCTCGACTCTTCAGTGCATAATTACTTTGTGAATGTAACCATCATCTAAAAAAGCTACCAAAATGCTTTAGCATTTAGTCTAGCAGTCATTTCCCTAGCTTGTGTCAGATATAACCATCAGACAGTGCAAAAGAACTGTCACTTTTAATAAGAGGCAAAAAATTAAATGAAACAGTATGCTTATTACAGGAAAATTAGGCGTTCAAGTGGTAGAGTCCTTTTCTGCTATTTGCATAATTTATTCTTTTTTGTCCCTCACACCAGAAGCTTCAGGCAATTTTCTTCACATTTAAATAGATCGCACATTTAAGGCTACTTAAGGAAAATTATCACTTTGCATATTTTAATTGTTGTGAAGAAAGTGAATAGAAGAGGTCTGCAGCTTGGGCTCTTGAGTCGGTCAGATGCTCAACTCTCTGATTCTGGAGCTCCCCACTGCTCCACTAGAGATAACCCTACAGTTCACAGCCATCCACTTGCATTTCATCAGCATGCAAATGCAGCTCCAAGCACTACAATAAGTGGGTCTTTGATATTTACAAACTAGCCACTAATAACTAAAATGTAATTTGTTTGACATAACTTTAGATTCTCTTATCTGACTGCCTTTAAAAAAAACAGATAAGTCTTTTAGCTTTACAAAACCTAAGATATCATCCATTCAAACCGCAGCCTGCCCTATAAAGTCTGAAAACATTATTCGTGGTGAAATCATGTCAGGTTCTCTTGTCAGTGGAGTTTCAGCAACACATCTTTCTAATTTCATTTTCAATTCTTTTGTTTAATTTGCACTCCTCCCCACCTTAATCAAATGAAATGAAAATTCAAATAAGTCTTAGAGCAGGAAGCCCATTTTCCTTTTACTGAAGGAAATACACCTGTGAATCTGATGCTGTAGAAAAATGGATGTCCCAGTCACCAAGACAAGGCTTTACCCTACTCTGTGTGATAATCTGGAAAGCAAAGACAGAGGGACGGGGTTATGGTGCAGCACTTTACAAAGCAAGATGCTGTAAACATACTGATGGCTGTACAAATTCAGTTAATTATAAAGCTAATGAAAAATTAAAAGGAAGTTCTAATGAAAAATTTGATCAAATGTTATTCAGATTATCTTTTCAAGTAATTAAGTGGTCTGGAAAAAAAAAAGGTTCCCCAAGGTACATTTTAGCTTGTGATCTTTTTCACTCAGGAAAAAAAAAAATGCAATGAAGTCAGGAAAGAGTGAAAATAAGTTTTCCATAAGCCATGGTCTTTCAACATGGCAAAATATAGATTTCATTAGATCAGCATCACTTTTGTTTAATTATCAGTGTCCATTCCCTTTGGCTACTGGTCATTTTAATACTTAACTAGCCTTAAATACACACTCACAACATTATTAAATATTCCCATACTTCCATTATCATATGTTTGCAGAAATAAACTTATCTTTCTTACTCAAAAGTCATTTAGACTAATTTATGAAAAACAAAAATACTAACTTCAAAGTAAGATCATGTCCTGTCATTTGTAAAACAAACAAACAATTTCTCCCCATACCCCCTCTGCCCCCAACCATCACTGCAGTAAAATACATATTTTGGACATGGAAGGGAATATTTATAAGCAGACTCATCCTTTAAAAGTTCTAGAAAGATGTCATGGAAATTACCATTTTTTTACCATCTGATAACTTGGAGGTGCTGGAACAAAAGAGAGTCCAGTATTTAAAGCTCATATGAATGAATCCATGCATCCATAAATTTTCTTGTGTATACCCAAAATACTAACAAAAATAACATGCACAGTATAACAAAGAATAGGCCCTACACCCCTGTAGATTAAATACAGACTAAATTCAATTTCCAATTACATAGAATGACAACTGAGGTAAGTTCTATGACTGTGCATTATAGTGATTAAAGTTCACACCTACATGGAAATTCAGGACATGTAGATATAAGAAATACTTGAGTACAGAGGTAGAGCTTCCTTTATTCTAAACAAAACTACTAATTCTTTGGAAACTACCTCTCTTTTTCTCCGCTCTCTGCCTTGCCAAATACCTCAAAAGAGTTTTTGCTTTAGAAGGAAAGTGGCACAATAAATTATAGCACAGCCACATCCCATAACAGACTTCTTCACTCCTATATGTGGTGAAGGAAGGACATAAGCTTCCCCAGAATTTCACCACAATTTCAGCAGCTATTAGATCTTAGGATGGCAGTACATGCATAGATGTAGTGGCCTGGTGGATCTCTACTGAGACACCAAGACAGCACTTACCAATGTGTATGAATAAGCATTCTAATTAATACTGCTGCAGTGGGTGCAGTGCTTTGAAGGAGGAATGAAAACCTTATCTTTTATTTTCATGTCCTCTTTTTTAGTAAACATATTTCAATATAGCTTTAATTCACAGACATAACAATAAAATTAAAGGTTTTAGGCTCTGCAAGAAAAACAGTAATTGCAAAATACTTCTACTGTTATGACTTAGAATTTTAAAAATATAATACTAAAATATCATTAGAGTATGCTTGTACCATGATATGGGCTTCATAATATGATGAAACTGAAATACTACTAAAAGCTTGAGGGACTTTCATCTGTCCTAGCCCACGCTCACAGAGCCCAGCTCGTAGCTGGGTTATTCAGGCAGAGGTGGAATCAAGGTCCCCGGCAGACACAGCTCATCCAAGAGAAGTCACAACTGTAAATGCAAATACATTGGAAAAGCTGCCTTAAGCACTAAAGCTGGCTCTGTGTATGTACCCCACGAGCGGGGAAAGCTGTTGTTGATACAGCTGCATCCACTCTCTGTGCTCTTTGCCGGCAGAGTGTGTTACTTTGCTGTCCCAGTCAACAGCTTAATGTGGCTCCATCCCCTGAACAGCATTTCCTTCATTCCCCAGGCACTTCTTTTCCAAGTGTTTCCACACTCTGGATCATGCTTCATCTCTTGTTGAAGCAATTCACTTTAAGCCACTAATATTCTGTAGGAATGTTTGATTTTCTGTTCTAAAAGAGCAGGAGCTGAGCAGGAAAAGGCAGAGCACTACCAATACTGACTTCTCTGAGACACGAACAAAATGATGCAGATCTAATACAGAAAGCAGATTTTCGGTAAGATTTATGAGTAACATTTTCTGCATTTATACCAATTTTTTTTCTATTTGTTCCAACAATTGCTTTCCAATTACAGTGGGAACTACTTTATTCTATTAAAGAACGCTTTTACTGGAGTTTGAAACAACTCCTGAATTCCTAGAATCCATCTCTATATTCCAGCTAAAGTTTTACTTTTTTGAACCTCAGGACAAACACATCCACAAATAACCACTGAGCACAGCACCAGATACGACACAAGCCAGCTGGGAGATCAGGCTCAGGAAAAGCCATCACAGGAAAAGCAGTTTCTGCATTTCACATGTCAGAGACCCCCCCTTCCCCAGCAGTAGTGCCCCCCCGCCCCCCCCCCCCCCAAGCAGCACCACTGTCAATTAAACGCTTATGATATTGCACGATATTGTTATCCTGTGT